>NC_051064.1:80167474-82694974 GCF_004664715.2 Peromyscus leucopus
CAATCCCTGCAATTGAAGAAGGAGGCAGGAAAATCCCAAGTGTATCTGTGTGAGTTCAAGGCCAGCCTGGACTACAGACTGTGACCTTGTTTCAGAAAAACAAGAAGAGAAAAAGAAAAAGTTCATAGGTTTTAAAAGGGAAAGAAATTCTGAAAAGTGTACCTTGAAGAAATTGTGAGGAGTCCCAACAGAGCTGCCACATATTACCATGGAAATAAGACTACCCATTTTAGTCTTCTAGATTCGTTGCTGTGGAATAGTCCTTTTGTATACCAAGGATTTGTTGCTGTGATTGGTTTAATAAATAAGCTGACTTGCCAATAGCTAAACAGAATAAAATTAGGAGAGAAAGCCAAATTAAGAATGCTGGGAAGGAGAACGGCAGAGTCAGGAGTCACCAGCCGGATGCAGAGGCAGTAGGAGATGAATGTGCCAGGCTAATAGAGGTATTACCATGTGGCAGAGCATAAGTGAGGAATATGGGATAACTTAAAATGTAAGAGCTAGTTAGTAGTAAGCCTGAGCTATTGGCTGAGCATTTGCAATTAATGTAAGTCTTTGTGTGGTAATTTGGAAGCATCTTCCAGGAAGGGAAAACTCTGCCTCCATATGGTGCTCAACATCCAGGGCCACATACATCCACATAAAGTCTGAGAAAGCTTTAAAAAATGATTCTAAACACACAAGAATGGAGTCAAGCATGGCTTCTTGGTAGCAGCATTTCCTTAGGTGGGCTCTCTTTGCTGGTGGCAAGCACAGGCACAGCTCCTTTAAGAGACAACTTTCTGGCTCGGTGCTAGTGCCAAAAACTACATGGCTCTTTTCAGAGGTCCTGCTACCAAACACTTAAATGGAGTTCATGAGCAGTGGGTGGCTCACTACTCAGTGGTGGTATGGACCCAGAAACTTCCCAGAGTTGGGGTGGTAAACATGGCTCCCAGAGCTGATGATAACTGTACCTCCACTATGAGATTAGACTCTCAGGCAACTGAGAGGGAGGAGGCAGCTACCAACATCCATGATTTTAGTTATACACCAGTTTTTTTGCTCATACAGACAGAAAAGTCTGTACAGATAAACAGTAAGGACAGATTCAGACAGAAAGAACCTCTAAACAAGTCCCAGTATGTTTGAAAACATGCATATGTTTGGGAGAGAGAAAAGAAAGAGTATATAATGTCTCAGATTTAAAAATACAGTTTTAAAATAGTAAAGTCCTTAAAAAGGAGATTAAAGTAATATAAAAGACATAAAGCATGTAAAGATTAAAATACACAGTCTGGAAACTGTATGTTATTGTTTTTCTTTGAATTTTTTAACTACTGAGGAAGGAGTGATAGCTGCTAAGACACACTGGATTATGAGGGCTGCTAGATGAAACCAACTTACATATTTTGAAAATGTCTTGACTTAGAATTTAAGTCAAAAGATGTGTTGTTTTGGAGAAGATGTTACGCTTTTGTTTCAGTGGGAAATGAGAAGCTGTGGATTCATTCCAGGTTAAAGAAAATCAGGTTTGATCCAGGAAGACACCTTGAAAATTCTGACTACGAACATAAAGAAATAAACCTAAAAGAACCACAGGACACATGATGTATATTTTCCTGCTTAAACATAAAACAAAAAATCATCTTTGGCTGACTTATTTACAATGCACAGTCTATACTTATATTAAGTATATGTATTATATACATATGTACATATATATATATATATATCTGAACAGATGAAGATAGATTTCTTCTGTATCCCAGAATCTAATCAATATTTATATATATAATTCAGCTAATATTTGGCTTAAAAGGGCTTATTAGGAAATGCTATCAATTTTACTATATTCTACAGAGAAAATATTTTACTATTTAAAATAACCCTGGACTTTTGAATTATAACCTGTTTTTATGTTCAAGCTATTTGTGTATTATTTCTTCTACAGTTGTACATAAAATGTTTTTACATTCAGAAAAAGGACAAATATTATAGAACTATATTACTATAGATTATGCATATTTATAGAGACAGAAAGATTAGATGTTATCTCAAGATGGAGAAACTAAAGGTATAGAGCAATGATTTCCTAAGTACAGAATCTCTGTTTTGTGTGATGGAAAAGTCCCACAAATGGACAGTAGTATCAGGACATAATATCATGAATGTAATAAATCAATACAATTAATGTAATTAATAAATATCATAAATATAATTATTGAATGAATACTGCAAATGTAATCAATGAATACTACAAATGTAATTAATATCATGAGTGTAATTAATGAATATCATGAGTGTAATTTTAAAAATAAATAATTTTTTTAAAGTATATGTATTAAACAGATATGTATATTATCTTTCAAAGTTTATATATTTTCAGAGCAAGCAGACATCAATGAAAATGGATGGCCCAGCTGATCCAACATTTCAAAATGCCTCTGTTACAGTCTTCTTAGAATTCTTCATCCAGAACAGCTTCAAGGCTTCTGGCTAAGATGATCCAGCCTCACAGAATACTCCAGTCCAGATTTGATCATAATTCTGAATTTTCTCAGGTTTCCCCAAAGATTACCAGCACCCTCAATCAACAGAAAGTAGTCTAGAAAACTATGCCTACATTCCCAAATGATTGGGTATGGATGTTTGTCATCATTTAAGAAGGGTTGGTTTCAAGTTGTTATTGGTATGGTCAGGAAAAAAGCTGAACAAAGATTAGATTCAAGTATCTCTTTCTGAAAAGAAAAAGGGAGGATATACAAATAATAGGATAAAAGGGTAAATTATTGGATCTACTTTCAAATCAAAAAAGCAGCTACTAATCTTAAATATTTTACATTGGTACAGACGTTTGTATATTGATACAAATTTAAAGTTAATCTTCTTATAATGAATTATGTTTCTAGTCTTGTTTGGGTTATTGTGTTTATGCAACTCATTTAAAATGTGTATGATTAAAAAATACAGATTAATAGTCATATGTAATAGTCAAACTTATAGTCATCTTAGATATGTTTTTAAGGTCATAAACAAATGTATTTAGATAGAAGCTCTTCAAATACTTCAAAGTCCTATAGAATATGGCATTTAATATGTTTAATAACCTAAGACTTTTCATGACAGTGGGACACATCTGCTCCTGGCAGCATGAATCTGCTTCAGAGAATATGATGGGCATCAAAGAAACTCCCTATAGAGTTTATTTTCTTTGTGGTAAAAGCTAGCCATGTGGGCAAAGAAACTGCCATTGCCTCAATTACTGACAATATACTACTGTCCAAACTGGACCAGCAGGACACAAGAAAGATGGCTGCCAATCTTTGCCAAGACAAGGTAGGACAGTCTTTCAGAATTTCCTGCTTTACAGGAAAGTCTGTCAGATATGATAGGCCTGTAGGCCAGAATTGTATGCCCCAAGGTTACAGAGAAACTTTGAGTGACTGTCCAGACAGCCTGATGTCCCTGTCATTAGGTAACATTTCACTGTTCTGGGGTCTTTGATGGAGTTAAAGACTAGATAGTTACAATTATAGTTTCCTTTAGTTATGATAAAAAGACAGATTAGATATAAAACTTTAGACTCACCAAGATAAGATAGATAATAGTGTATTTTCTCTATTTTGCCAAATACAAATGGACTGGATATTGTAACTAATTCTTACTTAATAATTTTTATTATATATAATTTTATTCTGTTAAAGTTAAAACCTTCCCTTTTTTGTTGTTGTTTTTTGTTTGTTTTTTGAGACAGGGTTTCTATGTGTAGCTTTGTGCCTTTCCTGGAGCTCACTTGGTAGCCCAGGCTGGCCTTGAACTCACAGAGATCCGTCTGGCCCTGCCTCCCGAGTGCTGGGATTAAAGGCATATGCCACTACCGCCTGGCAAAAGGAATCTTTTTTTTTTTTTTTTTTTTTTTTTTTTTTTTTTTTTTTTGATTTTTCAAGACAGGGTTTCTCTGTGTAGCTTTGGAGCCTGTCCTGGAACTCACTCTGTAGCCCAGGCTGGCCTCAAACTCACAGAGATCCCTTTTTAATTTGACAAAAAAGGGAGGAATGCTATGGGATAATCTTTTTATACACTGTGAAGATTTGACACTGTGATTGGTTTAATAAAGAAGCTGACTGACCAATAGCTGAAAAGGATAAAGTTCGGAGGGAAAGCCAAATTGAGTGAGAATTCTGGGAAGGAGAAGGGCAGAGTCAAGAGTCACCAGCCAGATGCAGAGGGAGTAGGAAATGAATGTGGCAGGCTAATAGAGGTATTACCACGTGGTAGAACATAAATAAGGAATATGGGTTAACTTAAAATGTAAGAGCTAGTTAGTAATAAGCCTGAGCTATTGGCTGAGCATTTACAATTAATATAAGTCTCTATATGGTAATGTGGGAGCATCTCCTGGAAGGAAAAACTCTGCCTCCAGTTCATAGTCTGGTAAATAAAAGAATTTAAGAATGGATCAATGGTGCTAGAGAGATGACTTATCAGGTAAGAACACTTGCTGATCTCCCAGAAGACCTGGGTTTAATTCCCAATACCAACATGACAGCTAACAAATGTCTATAATTCCATTTCCAAGAAATTCTGGCTTCTGGGGGCAATACATGCATCTGGTGCACAGACATACAGCTGTGGTAGAAGCAACACTTGCTACTCAAGTGTCTGTCCAAGGCAAAGAAGGAGGTACCATAAGCCAACAGTGATGAAGACCCAACTGCAAGACATGATCATCCTGCCTGAGATGGTGGGCAACATAGTAGGCGAGTATAACAGCAAGACCTTCAATAAGGTGGAGAAAAAGCCAGAGATAATTGGCTATTACCTGGGCGAGTTCTCCATCATCAACACATCTCTAATGCATGGCTGGCTTGGCACTGATGCCACATACTTTGACCACTTTACACACTGCTGCCCCACCTCCAAGTAGCCATGGCTAAGAAAGACATGTCTAATCATTGGAAAAATAATAAATGGATAAATAAATAAATAATCCTCACGGCAAGCAAGTTGTAAATCTTGGTAGCTACCCAGAGGAGTTAGATGGAGAAGGGAAGCAAGCCATGCCACTTGAGTTAGGCCAGAATTGAGGAGAACTACATGGCAGAGAAGAAGCCACATGACAGAATGGGAAATTTTAGAAAAGAGAGAAGCCCCAAATGTCGGGGAAAGTATGCTTAGAAGAGAGAGAAAGAAAGTGAAAATTACTGTTTTCTGACTAATTTAGAAAAGCAAGCAGACTTAAAAAGCTATATGGCTGAATCTCTGTAAGTAACTGCACTATGGGACAGGAATTCTGAGAAGGAAAAAAATGCATTATCTTATTAAAGGGATAGTTATCGTTCAAATCACTGTTGATTGGCTTAAAGTGTATGTGCCTTCCTGAGAGGTTGTCTCTTAACTGCATTATTGATCTGCACAACTAGAAAAATTCTTCTTTTACAATTAGTTCTTTAAGAGCTTTGTACAATGCTTTGATTATATTCATCCCTCCCCCAACTCCTCTCAAATTCATCATTCCCTATTCCCTACCCATCTAACTTTGTGTTTTTAAAAAAGAAAAGCAAACAAACAACAACAAAACTTTCAAAACAAATTTGTGCTGTTCAAACATTCTTCAATTGGCTACACTCTTAGAGAAAACTATTTCTTCCTTCCACACCAAATAACAATAACCAGTAGCTCCGTGGCTGAGGGTGGGATTGTGTGTCCAGCTTTCCTTTTCATGCTGGGATTAGGTCTGGTTTGTGCTTGAACAAATCTTGTACATGCTGCCACAATAGCAGTGAGTACATATGTGATGCTGCCATGCCATGTCCAAAAGAAAATATTTCCTTGTAGTCACTATATCTGGCTCTTACATTTTCCACCCTCTCTTCCATAATGATACCTGAGCCTTTGAAGGGATCCATGGTCTATACGTTCCTTTATATATTTAAGATGGAGCATCCTGAAGTCTCTTATTCTCTGTACTTTGACAAATTATGGATCTCTGTGTTAATCATGTACGGCAAATAGAAGCTTCTCTGATGGCAGTTGAGAAATGCATTCATCTGTGGGTATAATGATAAATCACACAGAGTTGGATTAATGCTATGTCCATTTAGCATAATAGTAGAAGTAGTAGGTTCTTCTGAGAGCCTATGACTTGACAGGGTTCTTGGCTCCATAATGGCTCCAGGTATGGGTTTTATCTTGTGGAGTGGCCTTTACATCCAATGTGAAAATGGTTGGTTGCTCCCCTGACATTTGTGCCACTACTGCACTATTGTATTACTTATAGGCAGCAAAGAATGTGAATGCTGTTTTCTGATCCATTCTATTAATCTGTATTTTTATTTGGGAATTCAGATTATTAATAAGTTACTGAACAATATTTTATGTCATGTTGTTTTGTGGGTTTCTTTTCAGACCTCTTTTATTCAGTCATCTATTTACTTACTTACTTACCTGCTGTTTGAGACATGGTCCCTCTATGTAGCCCCAGCTGTCTTGAAACTCTGGAACTCACTCACTATGTAGACCAGGCTGGCCTTGACTATCAGAGGTCTGCCTACTTCTGCCTCCAGAGTACTATGATTAAAGGTGTGCACCATCACGCACATATTCGTAAGCCTCTTTTCTGTCAGTTTTCTGGAATTATTTGCTGATTGTACCTTCTTGGGTGTGTTTATCTTCAGACCTAAGTCTTCTTGCCAGTATCTTCTGTAGAGGTGGCTTAGTGGTCATAAATTCCCTAAATCTGTTTTATCATAGAAAATTTTCCTTTCTCTCTCAATTATGAATGATAGTTTTGCTAGGTATATTGTAGTCTGGTCATGCATCTGTGATCTGTCATAACTTGTAAAACATCATTCTGATCTCTTCTGGCTCTCATGGTCTTCCCTGCTGCTGTTGTTCTCATGGGCCTCCCTTTATGTGTGAGTTGGTATTTGTTTTCTCTTGTGGCTTTCAACATCCTTTCTTTGTTCTACACATTTACTGTTTTACTGTTATATGACATGAGCAAATAAACCTAGGCTAAACCTTAAAAACACATATAGGAGGCTAAATAAACCTTTTTCCTATAATTAATCACATTACTTAGCATAATTACAATTATAGTTCTGAACACATTAAAGAATTTGATCATTTTTAAGGTGGCTATTAGTTTGCATGTCTTAATTATCTTTAACAGTTTACAATTATAAGCTCTTATAAGATTAGGACTTTATAGCTTTATCTTTGTTAAGTTTGACCCTTAAAAACAACTTCTGAATTGAAGCTCCTTTAGTATCAAAATAAAACTTTAATTCATAAATATAGTCCACCGGAAGACTGGCAACTTTGCTTTCCTGGTCCTTTCCTAGTATACCATTACAGAATGTAAGTTTCTTATATGACTCAGCTTATCAAAATATCTTAAGCTTAACAAAGTTAGCAAAAATAAGGAGGCTAGACATGCATTCTTAAGCATAAACAGAACTTAGTGGTGCTGCATCATAAGATAGAAATATCCCAGTTTCTGATGTTAGAATTTGGTGCTCATAGCTGTGGCATTAATTTTTAACCTTTTATTTATTTTTAAATTCAAATATTAATAATATAAAATATTTTATAAACTTAAAATGTCCTTTAGCCTTATAAATTTAAATATTTTAAAACCATTCCTTCAAAATTATCCAGTTTTTTTTTATTTAAATTTTCTGTGAAACCCCAAAATTTCCCTTTAAAATATTTCAAAATCTCTCAACTAGGTGTTCCTGAAATACCAAAAATAAAGTCCTTTTTTTTTTTTTTAACTTCAAGAGGAAAGATACAGGGCACAGCCACAACCTGCATAAGGCAAAACGAAGCTCCAACAGTGAGATTAATTCAAAGCTCAATATCAGGGATTCATTCACAATTCTTTGGGTTTTCCTGAGGGGCTTGGATTACCATTTTGGCCCCACCCTTGGCAGCATATACATACCCTGCCTTCTACATCCTAGCCTGCTCTGTTTCATTGTGGTTGGTGCTTCTGATAACTTCACATAACACTGGCATTTCCAAAATTGCTAGGGTCCCAATTTCAACTGGGCTCTCTTTAGGAAATCAAATCCTGCCACACATTGGCAAGCCTCAGCTGTTCCCCGATGATACCTTCATGTCTTTAAAATCAATATCACCTATGTGACTCTTACATTACAAAGTTCTGCTTCCAGTGCAACATACATTCTTGCATATGAATGCATGAAGATGCAGCTTTATCTTGGAGACATGTTGCTATCTCCTTGGTAGTGTTGGTTTTAAAAAAACATGGTGCTGGTTACCATGCAAGAAAGGTCAGAGGCACAACAAAACCCAGTATCAGAGCTTTATTAGGAGTGGGGGGACAGAAAAGAGTGTGGCCAGGTCTGGGGCAGAGACATGTGCAGGGGGAGGGGGAGGAGGACAGAGCAGAGGAGAGGGGAGGAATCTGTGTCTGGCTTTTTAAGGATTCTCCTACACATACACAGGTGGGCTTACAGAGCTATGCTATGTATGCTGATTGTGTGACCACTCTTTGTGCATTTGCATAATCAGGAAGCACACTGATGATGTAAGACATAAGACCCCTTGCTTAGCTACTGAACTGTGCATGTGTGGTCATAGCTGGAGTGGCAGAATCCTATAAGGTAGGTCCACTCCACCATGTTACCTTTAATCAAGATGGCAGTGAAGTCACATGACATCTACCCTCTCCAATCTTAGCAAAGATGGCTGCCAACCATGTGGCTACCTCAAGATTGTGGCAATTCACATGTTACTTATATCCCAAAATGGAATTGTGCCACATGGTTCCTTTAAGATTACCTATGCATAGGTTTTCAGCAATCGGCTCCCAGTGTTACTAGTTTTAAGTTAATTATTTTTTATAGATTTTACAGATTTTTAACCATATCCAATAAAATAAACTTATAAACCTTGAGGTACAGAATGTTCACATAGACCAAGTCTAATTTTTTGGCTGTTCTGCTTTGCTTTCTTTCCCCTGACAGTGCCAGGTAGATCAACTGACACAGGACTTACATAAAGGAAACTTTTAAATATGCTTGGGTCTAGAGAAGGGAGAGCTATAACCCAGCTCTAGAGCCAGCTTTCCAATAAAATATAACAGCATAAAACAACTTTAATGTTATCCATACCCAAAAGACATCTGAACTCATGCTAACCTGAATCCAGTGACCAGAGAGCTCAGAGATAAATTGTGAGCCCTGGCCATAAAAGCAGCCATGGCAGAGGTGGTGTTTGGTGGCTGGCACACAGAGACAGCAAAAATATTGCAATGAAATTTACAGACACACCAGAAAACACAGGCAGACACAACTATCACAAGAAACAGAACTTTCCAACCAGAACCAGAACTGTTATTTACCAGGCAGAAGAATGGACCATGAGATACAACAAAACCCCTTTACGAGTTTTGTTAAGGGGATAGGAAAGAGCAACTAGTGCTGCAGGCCTGCTGGAGAGAAATGTGTGGAAGGGAGGAGGGAATGGGTGAATCTGCTTTTAAGGATCACCTGGTGCATGCATATAGAGGCTTACATAGCCACATCACACTTGTGCATAGATTATGTGGGACCTAAGTCCCTGGAGTGACTAAGCGTTTTGCCTGAATGCTGACAGTGCAGCAACTCCAGAAGTGGCTAGGAGGGTTATCAGGGATGATAACAAGAACCAGCTGGGTGGGCAGAGACTCATTATTTGCCCTCGAGAAGAGATTATTGGGTTCCACTGAATCCCCTCTGTTAGCATTCAGGCATTATACTAGCCTGCCCTTGGGAACCTAGCAGGATGTGTCACCAACCCCAGCCACTCCCTGCCCACATGTGCTTACTAGCATTCAGACATTATGCTAGCCTGCTTTTGGGGTACTCATCTATAGCCACTAAGAGCACCCCTGTTCACATGCACTTGCTAGCATTCAGGCAGGTACACTGGTCAGCCCCGGCCGCTACATCACTGCATAGTCTCTGTGCATGCATTTAAAAGTGAGCTCTGCCTGTTCCCCCTTCTCTTTTCCATCACTTCTCCTTCAGAGGCAGGCTTTCATGTCCCTTTTCTCCCCAACCCTTCCAGTAAACCCTCCACGAGAGCCCTGTCACATGGTGTGTCTATCTGCTTTCACTCACTGTTTTTAAATTATAACACCCTCCATGTCCCAGATAGGGATCTCACATAACAGAGCAAGACTGTGACTCACCAGGAGGCCTCTGTAGATGCTTACATCATTTCTCAAAATGACCATTCACTCCTGATAGTCCGTGAACTGAAGGCAGCCTCAGATCCGTGGAACATCTCAAGGCACATGCCTCCTGAAGTGGCCCTCACCCCTGGAGTTCCAGATTGAAGGTCCAGTTTTAGAATTTGGGTGGGTGGTCTGAATTTCATTGGGAGCCTCCAGAAAATTTTTATCCCACTGGTCGAAAATAAGACCACGACCACAGTTGAAAGCCAAATTTGAAGCAAGCTTTAATTAAATACTGGCCAGGTAGATGGGACTCTGGCCAGGTCTACACCTGGGTTCCCAGGAAATGGCTCTGAGTCATAGTGGTCATGGTCTTAAAGTATTTCCCATCAGGTCCAACCAGGGGCAAGCATACATCCTGATGTACTTCTTGCCTGTGAACCTCCTGCCCACACATGATCAAGCACTTCTGTTGTAGTTGGTGTTTGTTATTATGCAGTGGAGCTGTGTTATTCATTAATTGGAGCTGTTTACCATTTGAGAGAAGCCACGAGGAACAACAAAACCCACTATAGAAGTTTATTAGGGGAAAGAGAACAGAGGGGAGTGTGCTTAGGCCTATGGAAATGGTCGTGCAAGGAGAGAGGGGGAGGGGTCTGTGACCCACTTTTTGTGGATTCCCCTGCACATGCACATATGGGCTTATATAGCTACACCACTCATGCACATAGATTACGTGATCACGCTGTGTGCAAATTACATGACCACGCAGCACATGGATTATGTAGGAAGTAAGGCCCCGGGATGACTAAGCCTCTTACTTGGCTACTGGACAGTGCATGTGCGGGGCTGGGGAATGGCCAGGAATTCCAGCAGTTGGGTCAAACAAACTTGTTAAGGGGAGTGAAAATGTGTGGCTTGTTATTTTACATAAATAATAGCCTCCAGCATTTCAGGAACTATCTATCCTTGGGCAAGCAGCTTGGAGATCAGAGGCACTTTTATTTCATGGATCTCTTAGACCTAGTAATTAAAACTTAAAATGTAACTTGGGCTCTAACAGGTTAGGGTAAACAGGATCCTGGAGTACTATGGAGGCTTTCTAACCTCTTGTGAGTTTAATTCAGGAGTTAGGGTGTTGTAAGATCATGGTCACATGAAAGTTCTACTGACTCAGCTGCTCTGGGTTCTTGTCTCATGACTTGGAAGAATGGATTTCATGGGCCCCAGACATGGTCCGGTTTTAGGAAACAGTTTACTACAGCCTCATAGGTAGGAGCTAAAAAGCAAGCAAGCAAGCAGAAGCAGAGTGCCTGTGTAGGAGTAGTGGGTTCCAGAGATAGAGAGTCATTGGGATACTAATTTAAGGATGTTTTTTATAGGATATATGGTAGAAGCTTGGTTGAGATAAGCAGAGGGAGCCAGTTCAGTTGGCTCACCCACCAGGTATCTGTGCCTCACCTTCTCAGGTGTGTACTGAAGTTTCATTCACACCCAAGCATACAGCCTCCAGACAGCCATGTAAAAGGAGAAGCAAGATCAGACAGGGAACCAGAGCTTTTAAACGCTTCCAGAACAAAACCAAAGACAATTCTAGCTTCTGGCTACAGATAAGTACTTTGGTCCCCATCCCTCAAACTGTCTTACTGGTTTCTATCTCCTGCTTCCTCTCCATTGTCTTTATTTTACTGGCAAGGAATCTGAAGCTAAGAGTCTCATGTGGAAGAGCTCTGTTTCTAATTCTAGTATTCCACAGAACTCACTAACCGACACTGGTCATGGCTAGCAGAGTAGTTGCTCTTCCAGTGATTCTCCCACAGATCTACTGCTAGAAAAATGTGTGTACACCACACACACACACACACACACACACACACACACACACACACACACACACACACTTCTGCAGTCAGCTCCCAACTGGGGAGGCTCCACTTTTCAGCAGTTCTTACTGATTATATAACCTGGAATGGGGGTACATTTTATAAATTTCAAAAACTCCCTGAGATCTGTGAGTTGTTTGCTTCTACAGAATGAAATTTCTAAATTTGTAGGAAATTGCCATAGAATTAAAAAATAATGAGTTCAGAGCTTGGGACGTGTGTGTGTGTGTGTGTGTGTGTGTGTGTGTGTGTGTGTGAGAGAGAGAGAGAGAGAGAGAGAGAGAGAGAGAGAGAGAGAGAGAGAGAGAATTTGATGAATTTAAAATGCTAGTTTGGAATAGTGGTATACACATGTAATTCTAGCACTCTGGAGATTGAGACATGAGGACTGAGTGTTCAAGTCCAGCTTTGACTACCTAAAGAGACTGAGTCTATCCTTGGGTGTATAATGAGTCTTTTCTCAAAGAAACTGAAAACAAATACAATTCTACTACTTTAATTTGGTATACAATTAGTAGAAGATAGAGGTGGTGAAGGCAGTGAGTGTTTAGTTTGAGCAGTAAATCAATTTGGTTCATTTAGTTTGGAAGAAATTTTCAAATAATAATAATAATAATAATCAGATGTATTCATGGGTGTCTGGGCATCTATTGGAATATGTTTGGCCTACCATAATGAAAACTGACTGTGCCTCCCTCAGAAGTCATCAACTATTCGTTGTTCCTCAGTTAGGGGTGGCAATTCATGAGCCCCTTTCTTTTTTTTTTTTTTTTTTTTTTTTTTTTGGTTTTTCGAGACAGGGTTTTTCTGCATAGCTTTGCGCCTTTCCTGGAGCTCACTTGGTAGCCCAGGCTGGCCTCGAACTCACAGAGATCCGCCTGGCTCTGCCTCCCGAGTGCTGGGACTAAAGGCGTGCGCCACCACCGCCTGGCCCTCATGAGCCCCTTTCTACACCATGTTTATGATGCTTGATTTTGTGCTAGTCTGATGTAGGCACCACAGCTGCTGTGAGTTCATGAGCCCAATGGTCCGGTCATGTGCGGAAGACACTGTTTTGGTCCTGACAATCTTTCCACCCTTTCTTCTCATATTGTCCCTGAGCCTTGGGGAAAGGAGATGTGATGTAGCAATCCCATTAGTTGTTGAAAACTCTAAAGACACTCTAAATTCTCTGTACTTTGACCAGTTGTGTGTTTTAGTGTTAAGTACTGCTCATTGTACAAGATAACTAATCTGATGAAGTATGAGAGCTGTACTAATCTCTAATCTATAGAGATATGGATTTAGAAGGTAATTGAAATTATGTTCATTTAGCAAAATAATACTATTACATTTGACCCTGGAACCTATGAGCTCCTAGTGATGGGTGTTTGGCCAGATTTATAGGACCAAGCACATGTTTCTTCCTGTGGGCTGGATCTTAAATCCAATCAGAAGGCAGTTAGTTACCCTAAGAACATTTGTGCCACAATTACATCTATGGGCATGTCTTGGTAAGACAGTAATTATTCTAACTAAAACGGTCTGATGATGTGTAAGACAGTTGATGACTTCCACCCCCAGAAGCCTGCATACCACTTTTGCAGGTGTAAAAGAAAGGTAGCAGGGAGGAAGTGTCCCAGTTGGTACCAGTTTTGTTGTCCTGTGACTTAAGTGTGCTCTTTTTTTTTTTTGAGACAGGATTTCTCTGTGTTCTTTTGGTGCCTGTCCTGGATCTCACTGTGTAAAGCAGGCTGGCCTCGAACTTACAGAGATATGTCTGGCTCTGCCTCCCAAGTGCTTGGATTAAAGGCGTGCACCACCGTCGCCCAGCTTGAGTGTACTGTCTTTAGCATTAGGGTCTTAGCTTCAAGTTCTGGTGAGCAAGCAAAAGCAGTGGCAATATCTTGTATTGTTTTATGGGCATCTGGGATACCACTGACCAGCAACTCAAGGAGAGGCATTCCATACCTGATGCTGTGCTTTTCATTTTGCAACCTATAGCTTCTGGGAGGAGCACTCCTCTCTATGCAGGATAACTCCGATTAAACTCCTTTAGATGAATATACATATATGAATATATATATTCATTGATATATATATTTATATCTTATGAAATAGTATATTTCTGTATGGATTTTTCAAACAACCTTAATGTTATTTCTCTTCTTAGATCCTTCTTCACCATACCTTTCCATCCTTCTGTCTACTTAACCTCTCTCTTCATTATTCTCCTTTCCACCTTCATAACAACTGTGTTTTACTCTGTCTCCTCACTTAAGAACTTTCTTTCCTCTCCCCAATAATGGCTCCTTTCTAGTTTACTGGATTTTGCATGTACTTTCAACTTAAACTTACGAGGTTGAAGATTCAACACTAAAACCCACATGTTAGTGAAAACGTGACATTTTCTTTCTGGGTCTGGGTTACCTCATTCTGTATAATGTTTTCCAGTTCTATTCATTTACCCACAAATTTTATTTTTCTTTACAGGAGAGTAAATTTTCATTGTATATGAGTGCCACAGTTTCATTATCCAGTCATCAGATAATGGGCATGAAGAATGTTTCCATGCCCTAGATACTGTGAATAGATTAGCTATAAACATGGATGAGCATGTGTCTTTATATGAGGAAACAGAGTTCCTTGGATGGAAGCTCAGGAATGGTATAGCTAATTTATATGGTAGGTCTAGTTCTAGTTTTTTGAGGAACTGCCACACTGATTTCCACAGTGTCTGTACCAGTTTCCATTCTCACCAATATGAGTATATGAGGGCTCTCTGTTACTCACGTCCTCACCCATATGTTGTCTTCCATTTCATTAATCTTAGTCACTCACATTGGGGTAACAAGAAACCCAAAGCCATTTTAATATGCATTTCCCTGATGGCTAAGGATGGTGAATACTTTTAAATATATTTCTTATCCATTTGTATTTCTTTTTAGAACTCTATTCCATTCACAGCCAATTTTTTAATTGGATTGCTTGCTTTCTTGGTGTTTACTATCTTTATTTCTATGTGTATTCTAGGCATTAATTCTCTGTGAGATGTATAGCTAGCAAAAGTTTTTTATTTCCCATTTTGTGGGCTGCCTTTTCAGTTCATTAAAAGTTTCATTTACAGTACATCATGAATTCTTGATTGTTGGTTCTATTTCCTGTATGCTAGAGTCCAATTCAGAAAGTTTTCTTATCAAAGCCTATATTCTGAAGTGTACTTTCTACTCATTCTTCTAGAAGCTTCAGAGTTCCAAGTGTAAAATTGAGATCTTCGATCCATTTGGAATTGGTTAATGTACAGGGTAGGAGAGAAGGATCAAGTTTCAATTTCACAACATTTATTTAATGCTGTATTATTTTTCAATATGTATTTTGGGTATCTTTTAGAGAATCAGGTGATTGAAGGTACATAAACCTGTATCTGTTTAATTATGTTCCATTGATCTGTCATTTTTGTGTCTGTTATGATGCTGTTTTATTACTATCTCTCTATAGTATAACAGGAAATCAGGAATGATGATACCTCCAGAAGTCTTTCTCTCTTTTAAAAAATATTTTGTATGTTTATCTGTGCATAAGTGTTTGTCATGAAAGTGTTCCATGTGCATACAGTGCCTGCAGAGGACATCAGATTCCCGGAAACTGGATTAAAGATGGTTGTGAGCAGTCATGGGGTTAGGAACTAAACTCAGGTGCTCTGCAAGAGTAGCAAATACTAAAACACTGAACCATCTCTCCAGTTCCTCCTGGAGTGATTTTATTGTTTTGGATTACTTTGGGCATACAGGGGTTTTTGTGCTTCCATGTAAAGAATTATTTTGGTAGGATGGCACAATATTAAATCTAGCAATCCATTGCATGGGAGGTCTCTATCTTCTGGGGCCATCTTCAATTCCTTTCTTTAGTGTTTTAAAGTTTTAATGATATAAGTCTTTCACTTTTTTGGTAAGTTTATTCCAAGTTATCTTTTTCTCCCCTGGGGCTATTGTGAATTAGATTGTTTCCCTGATTTTCTTCTCAGTCTGTCTTTGGTAATATAAGAAGACTATTGATTTATGTATGTTAATTTTTAACATACCTTTTCTATTTGTAACCCTTTTATTTCCTTCTCTTGTTTTATTGTTCTGGCCAGGACTCCAAACACTGTATTGAACAGGGATGGTATAAGTGGAAACCCTTGACTGATTCACAGTCTTTTCAGGGAATGTTTGGAGTTTTTCTCCAGTTAATATAATTCTGGCTATCAGCTTGCCATTTATAGCCTTTATCATGTTGAAATATGTCCACTTCTTCCCTCCTATCTTAAGAATTTTTAGCATGAAGGGATGTTAGCTTTTGTCAAAGCCTTTCTCTTCATTAATTGAGATGATCATGTATTTTTTGTCCTTGAATCTATCTATGTGACGAGTTACTTTTACTAATTTACATATGTTGAGTCATACCTAAATCACTGGAATGAAACAAACTTGCTCATGGCTGATAAACTTTTAGATGCATTCTTGAATAAGTTTGCAAGCATTTGTTGAGTTTTATTTTTGTGTACATGTTCATCAGGGATATTATTCTATAATTTTTCTTTTCTTTGTTCTTCCTTACTTCTTTTTTTTTAAATTGGGTCTCTATTTGGTTTGGGTATCAGGGTAGTACTGGCTTTGTAAAAAATGTTTAGAAAGGTTCATTTTGTTTTTTTCCCAAATAATTTCAAGAGTGCTGGTGTTAGTTCTTTGAAGGTCTATTAGAATTGTGTGCAGAATCCAGTTCATGCTGAGCTTTTTTCTAGTAGGGAGATTTTTCTTTTTTTTTTAAAGATTATTATTTTGAATTATATGTATGTATGCATGTATATATGGGGGCAGTGTATTTAGGTACAGGCACCCATGGGGGACAGAGGCATTGGATCTTCCTGAATTACAGGTGATTATGAGCTGCCTGACATGGGCATGTATGAATAATACAGTCAAATTAATTTTGCCAAATGTTTTCAGGCACTTTCTAGATCCCATGCTAAGAACACAACAGCTACATGTTTCAAAGATAGTACTAATATCCAAGTCCTCTGCCCAAAGATTTTGTGTACATTCATTACTAAGGGCTAGCCAGGTGAGTCAATCTGATATCCTCCTCCATGTACCAACCCCTGGATCTGGCCTGGGTCCTATATCCAGTGCCCAGGCCTGGTCTTGATATTCCTCTCTGCACCACCTACAATCTCTAGGCATTTGCTAAGACTATACCTGCCTGCCCACAACCTAAATTCCTTTCACACATTATATCCAACCTTTGTGTCAGGACCAGAAAACAAACAACCTAACAATAACAACAACAAACAATGGATATCATAGTTAAAACACCAAGTATACAAAACAAAGAGTATTTAAAGTGGCAAGAAAAAAAGAAAACAAAGCCATGTATAAAGGAAAGTCCCCCAGAATAAGAGCTGATTTCTCAGTGAAAACTTTGTAAGCCAGAAGAGCCTAAAGCAATTCGTTCTAAATCCTAAAAGACAATAATAGCCAAACATATACTCAGCAAATCTATCTGCCATAATTGAAGGAGAAAGAAAAAAAATGTTCATGATAAAAACAGCCAAAGTTGTATGTACAACAGGCTAAATATAAAACTCAATAAACAATGTTTGAGATGAAAGGAGGAATGACTATAGCCAAGAAATTATAGAAAGAAACACAAAGTGCCACTGAGAAGACAAACAACACCAGAATTAAATCACACAATGGCTGCAGTCAATAATAATAACTTTAAATATTATAGCCTTATTTCTCCAATCAAAAGACACACGCTGCCTGAATGGATCAAGAAGCAAAATCCATCTATCTGTTGTCTACAAAAAAATACATATTAGCTTTGAAGATAGGCTATTTTTGAAAGGGTGGACAAAGGCATGCCAATCAAATACCCCAGGATGCAAGCAGGTGTCTCCATCCTAATATCTGAATAAAGGTGTCATCAAACTTAAACTTATCAGAAGAGATAAAGAGGGACACTTCATTATAAATGAGGAAACAGTTAACCAAGAAGATATTATGTGTGGACCAAACTCTGGTGCACCCAATTTTATAAAAAGTGTATAACCAGAATTAAAGACATAGGTTAACATCAACTCATTTCAGGTTGATTCAGCATCCTAGTGTCTCCAATAAACAGGTCATCTGGACAGAAAAAATACAAAGAAATACAAGAATTAAACAACATCATACATTAAAAATACATAACAGATATCTACAGAATATTTCAGCCAAACACCAGATATATATTCTACTCAGCAGCACAAGGAAGCTTCTTTAAGATAAATCACATCCTGGGAAATGAAGCAAACCTTAAAAATTACAGAAGATTTAATAACTCCGTGTATTCTATCTGACTACAATACAATAAAAATTAAAGTCAACAGCAAACAAATCTCTAGTAAGTAAACAAACTCATGGAGAGTTAACAACTCATTACTGAATGGGTCAAATAAGAAACCAAGAAAGAATCTGGGGGGTGGGGGTGGCTCACACATTTAATCCTAGTACTTGGGAGGCGAGGCAGGTGGATCTCTGTGAGTTCAAGACCAGTCTCATCTACAGAGTCAGTTCCAGGACTATGGTGGTATTTTATTTGTACTGAAATGTGATTTTAATTGTATGCTAATAAATAAAATTGCCTGGGGGTCAGAGCTATTAGAGCCATAGAAAGAACGTGATGGTGGTGGTGGTGGTGGTGGTGGTGGTGGTGGTGGTAGTAGTAGTAGTAGTAGTAGTAGTAGTAGTACACACCTTTAATCCCAGCACTTGATAGACAGAGCTAGGTAGATCTCTGTATGTTCAGGGATACAGCCAGCATTGGAGACACACACCTTTAAGACCTGGAGGGCTGTACTTACAGACAGTGACGAGACAGTCACGTGTTTGGGTTTACAACCAATGAGAAGACAGAACAGAAAGACTTTATCAAGACAAACACACAGAAAGTAGGTCTCTTTCGGAGAGGTAGGACCACCACAGGAGGAAAGGTAAGGCTTTAGCTCTGAGCTCTGACCTCTTGGCTTTCTTCTTTACATTGGTTCTCTGTTTCTTATTTAATAAGATGGTTGGTTACATCTACACAGGACAGCCATGACTATACAGAGAAACCCTCTCAGGAAAAACCGAGAGAGAGGGAGAGAGAGAGGAGGAAGAAATTTTTAAAATTTCTAGAACTAAATTAAAATGGAAACATAATATAACAAAGCCTCTGCAATACATGGAAAGCAGTCCTGTGAGGGAAATTTATAACACTAAGTGTCTATATTAAACAGTCAGAAAGAGCATAGATAAATGACATAATGGCACAACTCAAAAATTTGGGAACACCAGAACAAACTAAATAAGAACCTAGTTGACATCAAAAAATACTAAAAACCAGAGCAGAAGTCAGTGAATGGAAGCAAAGACAAAATATATATAAAGAATTAATGAATCTAAGTGCTGGTTCTTTGAGGACATAAACAAGACTGGCATATGCTTGGAGAAGCTAACCAAAGAGAGAAAGGGAGGACCCAAATTAACAGAATCAGAAATGAACATGGAAACAAAATGAACAACAAGCACCAAAGAAATTCAGAATATTAAAAGGGAATGCTTAAAAAAAACATTATTCCATTAAGTTGAAAAATCTAAAATGAATGGATGAATTTTTAGATTCATCAAACCGCCAACATTAAATAAACCAAGAAGAGGTCAACAATCTAAGTAGACTCATAAGAAATGAGATTGAAAAAGTAGTAATCCTTTCAACTAACAATAGTCCAGGCCCAGATGAATTCACCACAGAATTCTACCAGACTTTCATAGAAGATCTGCAGCTGGGGTGAGGGTGGGGGGCACAGAAGGAAGAGTTAAAACCCCTTCTATAAATCCAGTATCACTCTAATACCAAATCCAGGTAAAGAAAGATACAGCAACAACAAAAAAAGAAAACTACAGGGCAATATCTTGATGAACATTTATTGAAAACAGCCTAATAAAACACTTGCAAATATTATCCACCATGACCTAACTGTCTTTAATAAACAACACAAATGGTTTTAAAGACAAAAATCACAAGATCAATTGACAAATTTAACATGCCTCCATAATAAAAATCCTAGTGAATGTAGGACTAGAGGGAACATAGCTCAACATAAGCAAAACTGCATATGAGAAACCTATGGTCAATATTATCCTAATGGACAAAAATTCCAAGTAATGAGATATGGCTGTCAACTATCCTCACTTCTTTTCAATATTGTACTTGAGGCACTAGCTGGATCAATAAGACAAAAGAAGGAAATAGAAGAGATACAAATAGGAAAAGTATAAATCAAACTATTCCCATTTTCAGATGACATATTATATATAAGAAATTCCAAATATTGCCTGTTCTTATATAACTAATCAATAAATTCAGCAATGAAGCAGGATACAGAATCAACTTGAAAAGTATGAATAGCTTTTCTATGTACCAACAACAAACATATTGAGAAAAAAAATCATGGACACACTTCCATTCACAGTAGCATCAAAGAAAATAAAATATTTAGGAATAACTCTAACTAAAGAGAGGAAATACTTCTACAATGAAAATGTTAAATTGCTAAAGAAAGACATAAAGATACTAAAAAGTTGAAAGGCATCCCACACTCATGGATTTGTAGTATTAATATTTTTTAAATGACAATTCTACCAAAAGCCATTGCAGATTCAGTACAATCCCAATCAAAATCCCCATCTCATCCTTCACAGGAATATATATATATATATATCCAGAAAAGACTCTCATAGCCAAAAGAATCCTGAACAAAAAGAACAACATAGGAGGGATACCATTCTAACTCTCAAGATATAGAGCTATACTAATAAAAATGATATAGTATTGGCACAAAAACAGACATATAGACCAATGGAACAAAATCAGATATCAAAGAATTACTGCATATAATTATATTCATCTAATATTTGAAAAAGATGCTAAAAACATATACTGGAAAAAGGAAGTCATCTTCAACAAATGGTGCTGGGGAAACTGAATGTCCACGTGTAGAAGAATGAAAGTAGAAGCCTATTTATCACCTTACATAAAAACCAACTACAGATGGATCAGAGATAAAGATATTGAACCGGAAAGACTTAAACTTCTAGAAGAAAATAGGTAGTACCCCACATGATATAGGTATAGGAAAGGACTTTCTGAATAGAAATTCTTTTGCTCAGGAATTGAAGCCTAAAACTGACAGGTCGGACCTCACAAAATTAAAGAGCTGCATAGATGAAGAAACATTAATGAAATCAGTAATAAGGAATCCCACAGATAGGGAGAAAATCTGCCAGCTATACATCTGACAGAGGACTAATACCCAGAAAATAGAGAGAACTCAAAGAAAAAAAAAAAAACTTAATGGTGATTCAAAAAATGGGCCTGGGACCTGAGCAGAGAATTCTTAAAAGAATAAGGATAAATGACTAAGATATTGCAAAAATGTTCATCAACCCTAGGAATTTGTATTAGGGAAATACAAATCAAAACAACTTTGAAATTTCATCTCACTCCAGTCAATGTAACAAAGACCAACAAAACAACTGACAACAAATGCTGGAGGAGATCTGAGGTGTGGTGATATTTTATTTGTGCTGAAATGTGATATTTTATTTGTGTGTTAATAAATAAAGCTTGCCTGGAGATCAGGAGGAAAAGGCCAGCCATTTTAAGTAAACAAAGAAGTCAGGCAGCACATGCTCTTAATCCCTTAGCAGGCAGGATCTCTGTTTGTTCAAGGCCACACTAGGGAACAGAGCCAAGCCTGGTGACACATGCTTTTAATTGCAGTACCAACCATAGAGACCTGGAGGTCTGGACAGACAGACAGACAGTGACAGAGCTGTGTAGGAAGAGGAAGTAAGGTAGCTGGGCTAAGAGCCAATGAGAGGGCAGAAAAGCAAGGCATATAATTCTGGGTAGGCAGGAAGTTGTGCCATTTTGGAAGCTGCAGAGTTGGTGAGGTGAGGGTGGCTGATGACTTCCCCTATTTCCCTGATCACTAAGGCTTTCACCCCTATATTTGGCTCCGTGGTTTGTTTGTTTATTTGTTATTTATTTATTTATTTATTTATTTATTTATTTATTTAATAAGACCTTTCAAGACTTGTGTTACACTGAGGAAAAGGAGACTCTCATTCACTGTTGGTGAGATTTTAGACTATTGGAGATCAGTGTGGAGACAATATCAAACAGCTAAAAATAAGTGCACCATATGACCTAGCTTATACCACTCCTTATCAGATGCCCAAAGGATTCAACATTTTCGTCCACAGATACTTGCTCAGTCATGTTTGCTGTTGCTTTATTCACAATAACTAGGAAATTGAAACAACCTAAATGTCCTTCATCTGATGAAAAGACAATGAAAAAGTGGTATATATACACTATGTAAAGTGAAATACACTATTTTCAGCTACAAAGAAAAATAAAATCCTGAACTTTGCAGGTAATTGGATATAACTAGACATGATCATATTGAGTGAAGTAACTCAGATCCAGAAATATAAAAATTGCCTGTTCTTTTTCATATGAGGTTCCTAGCACCAAATCTTCAGATGTGAATAACTGCAGAAACCAGAAAAATAAAGAGACCATTGCCTGGGGGTGGGAGAGGATGGGGCGAGGAGTAATAAAGGGGGTGGGTAGCAGGTTACATATGCTCTCAGGGAACGAGGGGGCCTCTAATTAGGGATAGGGAGAGAAATAAATATAAAAAGAAGAGGGTAAAGTAACAGTAGGGATGTCTGAAAAAATCAAGAGGAATCATATTATTATTTATCTACCTAAAATTAGACACAGTACATATAAGCATATGTTATAGTACATATAAGCATATGTATGTATATGTATATACATACATATAATACACACACACACACACACACACACACACACAATTCTGAAGTACAATCCTCAGAGTATATGATGAACAAATAAGAAATACCTGTTAAGAAAGTGGTAAAGACCATTTTTAACTTTCAAATTGGTCAATTTTTTCCTACCACAATGCGTATTGCTACAGAAAGCAAGAGGAGTGAGCACATTGCCCTTGACAAAAAATATTTTTGTTACAAACTCTTTGAGCACCCTTACTTTTTCAAAGCCATTCTGCTCCTAAGAACTCTTTTACCTTCAGTGCTGGACATATCAACCCCCAGGCCTCTCATGTGCTTAGAGCTGCACTCAGAAACACCTTCAGCATTCTACTCTCTTGAAATGCTTGGTGCCAACTGTTTGCTTATCCCTACTGCCATGAAACTTATGGAAGAACTGGGTCAGTGAAAGTTTCCTCATTCTTAGGTTTAGAATAAAACTGTTCCATCATTATAAATGTATCTAAAACACAGATAACTGTGTCAGCATATGACATTGATTTCAGACCCAGCAGCGCTATTGCTGAAATAGTTCCAATCTATCAGTTCCATCTCAGTTGCTGAAAGTTCCTCATAAAGACAGTATGAGACGGTTACTGTTCACACAAGCATACCAGTGGTATTAAATATTGTCTACCATTTGTCCATTGCTTATTAACCAGCAGTGACTGAGTAACACTTTGAAAGTTAGGCCAACAATTCTCAGGGTACAAACACAGTCAGAAATTTGCATTCACAGGCTCACAGGTGGAAAGCAGAATAAACCCAAGTTCACAGACTCACAAGACATAATATGTAAGAAAACAATGTGTTGATTTGTACATCAGAGATTTGAGCATAAGATGTTTTTTGTAATGAAATGTGGGGTTATTATTATTATTATTATGCTGTGTCTTACTACATAGCCTTGGCTGGCCTGGAACTTGCTATGTAAATCAGTCTGGCCTTGAACTCAGAGAGATCAGCTTACCTCTGTCTTCTGAATGCTGGGCCTAAAGGCAATTCCTACCACAGTCTGCTGGAAGAAAAGGGGGAAGGGGTAGATTTTTTAAAAAATATGTTTACAAAGTAACAGATTTCCTTTATGGCATTTTCATATATACTTAGATTTTGTTGATCCACCCTGTACATTTCCTTGTACCCTGTACACTTCCTCCCACAGAATTCCTCTTTCATTGACATGTCATATGCATTTTATTTCTCTTCCCATCCTCTTCCCTTAAAGCTTCTTTTTCTCCTCTCATAGACCCATTTCTAGTTTTCTGGCCTCTACACATACATATTCTTACATAAATATACAATATAACAATTAGAACCTAGGTTCTACACAGGAGAGTGAATGTGACTAGCATTTGTTGTAGTTATAAAGTTTATCACAGCATGCAGATAGTAGTCATAGAAAAACTTGCTGGAGTCAGTTTTCTTCTTCCATCTGTGGGTTCTAGGAACTGAACTCATCTTTTCGGGCTTGGTGACAAGTGTCTTTACTTGCTGAGACTTCTCAGTGGCCTCTATACAAAAACGTTTTGTTTTCATGATGATAGCCATTCTGACTGAGATAAGATGGGATCTCAAAGTAGTTTTAACTTGCATTTCTCTGATGGTGAAGGATGTTGAACAGAACTGTAGTATCTTAATGAGAGCTCACAGTTGGCTCAGGCAGCAGCTGACAGCTATCCTTTTTATATAGCACTCTTGATAGAAAGGGCCATTGTTTTCTGAATCTGAAGTTAACACTCTTCCCTTTATCCTCTCTTCTAGGCCTTTTAGTGTTTGCTTAATCAGAATATTTTAATCCCTAATGTGGTGATTAGATGTAATTTATCACATTAAGCCTCTCCTATTTTCTTCTGCTTACATGACTAATGTTATTGTCTTTTATTGCGCTTATACAAACAAGCCTTTCCTTTGTTCCATTGTTTCAGCGCTAGGCCAGAAACCAACAAATAAAGTTTTATCTTTCCAATCCTGGACTCACCCACTTGTCATTCAGTTTGTGTAGGCTGTGTGAAGAGCAGGTTTCTTTGAAAACAACGCAAGGATTCATTTGTATGGCCTAAGAACAGTCACCTCTCTGGAAAGATCTTGGCCACTCTTTTCTAGAGCCGACTGGCAAAGACTCATCTGGGAAAGGGAAAAAAAAAGTACCTTCCTCCTTGTCTGCTGGAAGCCTGACTGTGTGCTTGCCACCTAAACCATATTTCTTTAAATGCACCTGGCACATTATGAAATCAGAGACCATGAGTCCTGAAAGGTCACCTTCCAAACCCTGCCTCCAGCATGACCACACCTAAGCCTGACAGCAGAGAACAGTTAATAAGCAGATTGTTGTTTCGGTCTTCTTCTTCTTTTCTTTCTTTCTTTCTTTCTTTCTTTCTTTCTTTCTTTCTTTCTTTCTTTCTTTCTTTCTTTCTTTCTTTCTTCTTTCTTTCTTTCTTTCTTTCTTTCTTCTTTCTTTCTTTCTTTCTTTTTTTTTTGTTTGTTTTTGTTATTTGAGACAGGGTTTCTCTGTGTAAGCAGCCCTAACAGTCCTGAAAGTTGCTCTGTAGATCAGGCTAGCCTTGATCTCATAGAGATCCACCTGCCTGTGCCTCCTGAGTGCTGGAATTAAAGGCATGTGCCACCACTGCCCAGCTTTAAAGTGTCACCTATTTGAAATTATCCTGTCAGAAAATTCCTCTTCTAAAAATCCAATGCAATATATTCTTTGCTTTTCATTCTGTTACCATCTTCCTCTTTTTTTCTTTCCACCCTTCTTTATTTTTTCTTTTTTGGAGCTGGCACATGCTAGGCAAATATTGCACTACGGAGCTGAAGATCCAGCCTAGCTACTTTTGAAATGTTTGTTGTTCGTTGTTTGTTTGTAGAGATAGACTCAGTATGTGTCCAGGTTGGCCTTCAGTACACAATCTTTCTTCCTCAGTGTTGGGATTACAAAAATCATACAGAACCATTAAATGAAAAATATCTTCCTCTAAGGCACTGTTATTCAAACACCATTAAAATGCATCAGAATCACCTGACAAGCTTTTTAAAACAGAAAATGTTAGACTCTACTTTGAGAGTTTCAGATTTTTATGGTCAAGCAGAAGTCCTGGAGAATTGGAATGGCTTGAAAGTTCCCAGACGATGCTGATCTTAGTAGAGCAGGAGAGACCCAGTGTGAGAATCGCTGAGGTAAAAATTCAGCACCAGGGACTCCAAAGGCCAGAAATATTAAGAGACAGAACCAGGTTGTTAAGTTAAATAAGTTAACCTCTAAAACAAAAGTAGAGCTTAGCAAGTTAATATCTATACAGAAAATGCCCATCAGGCAACTTCTTTGCTGTCTAGTGCAGCAAGCTGACCACTAACAGTAGGATGTTAGCCATTAATCCAGGGTGCTGCTGAGCATGGGAAAGGAACAGTGTTAGCATAGATAAGGAAAAGGGCAGAGATGGCTAAAAGCCCAGGAATTATAACCTAGAATTAGAAGGATGTGGGGTTCTCAATCCTGAACCAGCCAGTCTTCTTGAAGGATAAAAACAAGGGAAGTGCTAACTACAGCTGGAGGGATATTGTGTTGTTTTTTGTTGGTGTGATGCAAGCCAGAGTCATCTGAAAAGAGGAAACTAACTGATAAAAATGCTCCCCCATCAGAGTGGCCTGAAGGCAACATGTGGGGGCATTTTCCTGATGCATAATTGATGTGGGAGGGCCCAGCCTACTTCGGAGGTGCCACCCCTGGACAGGTGAAGAGGAAGCCAGTAATCAGCATTCCTCCAGGTTCATGCCTTGGCTTCCTCTAATACTACAACCTTTAAGTCAAATAAACCCTTTTCTCCCCAAGTTGCTTTTGGTCATGGTGTCTTATAACAGCAATAGAAAGCAGATCCGGACAGAAATTGGTAGAGGTTCTCAGAGTATTGCTATGACAAATTCGACTCTGTTGTATTTAGGAGGACTGTGGAAGGTGTTTGTAACTCTGGGCTGGAAGAGCCAGTGAGTGCTCAGAGCTTAATGGGCTGTTCTGGAAATTTGTAAGATAAGGATACTGAGAATGTTAACTGGCCTGGAAGAAAGAAATAAGGTTATTCTAAAGCAATGGTTCCAACATTTCTAATGCTGTGACCCTTTCACACAGTTCGTCATGTGGTGGTGATCTCCAACCATAAAATTATTTGATTGCTACTCAGGAAGCAGAGGCAGAATTCTGAGTTCAAGGCCAGCCTGGTTTGCATAGTGAGTTCCAGGAGAGCCAGACATGCAAAACTCAACCAATGAACCAACAAAAAGCAGTTCTAACAACTTTTTAGACTGCCCTACAGGATGAGACTGAAACCCAGATAATGATCAGTCAATGGGGGGTGGTGTTAGACATAGTTTGGGGTTACAAATAAAGAGACCTCCACTCCTATTGAAGCTCCTGGACAAGACAAAACTTGACTCTTCATCAAGAATGTGTACTAAGAATAGTACTAAGAAACAGAAAATGAACTTGTTTTTTTCTTCCCCCTGCAGAAGGTGGTGACTGAGTCTCTTCCCCATTATTTGAGGTCCTACCTCATAGTCTTATTCAATTGGCTAGTCTTAAAAGAATTGGCACACAAGAAGTGAAGAGGGCTGGGGTCAGCCACTTTAATAGAGACTGTAGAAAGGACTTAGTGTAAACAAAAGTTTACCTGTTGTGAGGGGCATTAACATTTGCATAAAAGTTTTACAAGGTGGGGTAAATAAAAACATTTGAATTCCTTGTCATAAACACAAGGTTTACATTAGTTTATAGAAAATACTCATGTTTAATATTTCTTGCTGGAGGGACCATACCTTGACCAGAACTGCTTAGATGGGCATATACTTGGGCCTCTATTTAAACTTTGACCTCAGTTCAGGAACCTGAAGACAGACATTCGAGTTTTGCTAGATCTCTTTGTCCTGCTTCCCAATGTGGCCACATTGAATAAATCTACATTTTTCTGCTCTTCATTTCGAATTTGGCTCTTTTAATTGGCTTATGGAGGACATGCAGCCAGACTTGACTTGTGGCACACATTGTGACACCCCCCATCCCCACAAGTTCAATAACAAATAACAGCCATGAAGGAATAAAGACATGTTTTGAGAATGTCTGTCACTAGCAGTTAGCTGGCTCTGTATAAAGGAAAAATAGACATGAACCTAGCAGCTGCTGGGGCTTTTTATTCCATAGACATTTTCTTAGTTACTTCTCTAACACTGTGAAGAGACACTATGACCAAGGCATCTTACAGAAGAAAGAATTCACTAAGGGCTTACAGTTTCACAGGGTGAGTACAAGACCATCATGACAAGGAATACGACAGCAGACAGGCCCACATGGCACTACAGCAGTGGCTGTGAGCTTACATCTTATCCACAAACACGAGGCAGAGAGCTAACAGAATCGCATAGGCTTTCAGAACTTCAAAGCCCACTGCCAGTGACACACCCTTTCCAACAAGGCCAAATCTCCTAATCCTTCCCAAACAGTTCCTCCAATTGGGGACCAAGTATACAAATTTATGAGCCTTTGGATCCATTCTCATTCACACCAACACAGACCTTTTCCTGTCTTTCTTCTTGCTGTCATCCACTTGATGAAGAAAAAAAAAAGTGATTTTGGACACTGTTTTTGGTTCTTGAGAAAATCTGACCTTGGTACCTCTCTCCCTGAAGAGCTTTGCCTTCCTGTTTGCTTTTATACTCTTTTGAACACTTTGAGGTTCTTTTGAACCACCTGGGGGAGAAAGCTTGCCATTTGGTGACTGACTTTGTCTCTTTGTGTTCTTCTGTTGAATAATATTAAAGTTATTAGAGTATTAGTGTAAAACAGAGAACACAGCAGCCTTAGAAGTAGAACAGAGAGATCTGGAAGGCATTGGGAACCTGACTGATCAGGAGCTTCCTGGAGACCTATGACTAATGCAGAAGGAGCCAGTCAGCTCTAGGAAGGAACATGGTTTGACTTTGTAAAGTAATGAGTGTCTGAAATCAACAGACCCATAATCTAACAATAATGCCACTTGTAGGACAAGACTTGTCAATCTGGAAGCTTTTTTAAGCAAATTTGCAGTTTTGTTGCAAGATATAGAGCATCCACTATGTGACAGGAATTGAGGAGGGCTCTCTTGAGCCACTGGGTTCTGTGGAATCATTTGGGATAGAGAAACAAGGGTGGTGAAGAGGGATTAGGAGTTAAACAGATCTTTATTATGCAGACAGACAGGGAGAGGGGGCCATTCCAAACTTTCTGGCTCCTTTCTTGCCCTACTGTTTTGAGGGAAAAGCCTGCTGTCTTAAAGCAAGTCCTATAAAAAACAACATGGAGTTTGTTCTATGTTGTCTGATTCCTCTTTGTTTTGGCATTTTTGTCTTTTTATTGTTTGTTTGTTTTGATTTTCATTTTGTTTTGTCTGTTTACACATGCACAAACTGAGAGAGAGAGAGAGAGAGAGAGAGAGAGAGAGAGAGAGAGAGAGAGAGAGAGAGAGAGAGAGAGATTGAAGTTTGGTGGGTAGGATCTGGGAAGAGTTCAAAGGGGGCAAAAACATGACCCAAAAGAAAACAAACAAAAAAACAGAGGCCCAGAAGGTTTTTTTTTTTTTTCTTCTACGAATAGGGTCCACTGCTGAAGATCTGACGTGAGTTGTTCAAGGATGATGGGGACATGTTTACAGTACAGTTGTGAGTTAGTCAGTCATCAACCTTAAATGAGGGTAGGAAGACCCTTGGAAGACTTGAAAAACACACTCTGGAAAAGAGACTGCATTCTCTCTTTCTCTCTCTGTCTGTTTCTCTCCTTCCCTCCTCTCTCTCTGTCTCTCTGACTCTGTCTCTCTCTTTCTCTCTGTGTGTAGGCATGCCTCTGCCTCTTTCAATTCCTCATATATGATAAAAGCCTTTCTTTACCATCTGATTCTGTCTGCTATGTTGAGAATTTCTCTGCTGCTACCTGTGGTACTCCAGATTTTCCTGCCTTTTTAACTCTAACTGGCAGAGAAAATGAATCTGAGCAAGACCCTTAGATGGCAACATTAAGATCTGTCGTGATTTATGTAACTATGAAAAGATTAAGTCTTTGCTAGTCTGCTCCCCCACAGGGAGGACTGCAGCTGACCAATCTTTTATACATTTAGGATGATTTGTTAAACAGAAATGGGACAAACCAATCTCTGTTCCTGGAACTCCTGAAGAGAAAATTCTGGTCACTTCAGTTTTGTGTTTATTTTTAAACTCAAGGTGCACTGATAAACATGATTGGCATGGCTTTAAAAAATGTTTGAGTTTTTGTGTGTATAAATGTGTCTTGGGTCATTTTGTACTACATAAAGAGCAGTTGCTTCTGTGTCGATTTTTTTTAAGCTAAAATCCAAGGATTTAGGAAATTTAAATATAAGAATAAAAAAATGGTTTCTAGGCTTTACGTCTACCAGGCTTATCTAAAATTAATTAAAACACGAATTTTAAATATACTTCTCTAAAATTATTTGGGTCTGGTGCTTTCAAGTGCTAATTATGGAAACTCAGGTTGAAGGAAAATCTGATTACAGAATTTAGTTGAGATAACCTAAAGATAGCTAAACACATCTTTTTATTAAGTGCTAAAAAAAAAAAAGGAATCTGAACTACTTCACTAGACTTGCTAGACAAAGTGCTAAATGGGATTATTTCACGACTGACCTGTCTAAAGAGATATTTGTAAGGTGTTTCATTTAACATATACATGTATTGAGGATTTTGAGATGGGCTAGCCTTTGCTTTGAAGTAGTTACTAAGAGATATTACACTTTGTTATATATTTTAGTATCAAATTAAAATATATTATTAGTGCTCCTTTTCCCTGGCTCTTAGTCTCCTTGATGTGGGAATTTGAAAATGGGGCTCAGAAGAAATCTTGAGGACCATCTAATACGAAAAAAGATGGGAGGGTAGAATTGAAGCAAACCTGCTACTGGTGCCGGCATGTCTTATCCTGACAGCCTCTATTAAAACAAAATAAATTGGAAGACAGTAATTGGTAGAGGAATAGTTTTATTTGAGTCCCAGCTTGGAAAAATGAAGCAGAAATCATAAGCACTTTCCAAGTGGGAGGTGATCTCAGGGGTTTTTATTAAAAAAATAGATGGGAAAACAAAATCCCATGAGTCGATGACTTCTTTGTTCTCCAGTGAAAGTTCTTCCAAGGGTGTGGGTTTGCTCTGCCTTTCCTGCATTTTTAGCTCTCCAGGCCTACCAAAGTCTTGCATCCCTACTAAAACACTAAAGGAAGGATGTCTGGGGAAATCAGTCAATAATGGTGAAGGGTGAGTCAGTCAGTGGGCCAGCCTGGCAGAGGCTTTTCTACTTCTCGTTATCAGTGCCTGACTAAGGACAGCTACTTGCTGCTGGACAAGACATCTTTATAAATTTTAGTTGGCTCGGTTACAATAAAAACAATATCATTCACAGGAGGGTAGTGCTAGATTTAGAATCTATGCTCACAGGGTTATTGAAAGCTTGCTTTTTATTTTCTGCCTTTCTGATAAAAGACAATGAGCTCTATTCTCCATCTTCACCTGAGCATTCTGTCAGCTTTTCTGTTTTGTTCAAACAGTTAATTATTTATTTTTGGACTATTGAGAGTTGCCTTTGCAAAACTTCATATTATAATAGACTATGCTTAATGCTAAGCATTTCGTGAGTTTAAAACTTTGATGCTAAGTGCCTTCTTCCTTCTGTTCTGACTCTGTGCTTGTCATGTTCCGTTAGCTGTTTGTAAACTATTACTAAAAGGGGGAAAAGCAAAAGTTTAGTTAATAGTGCCCGTCATATAAAATGAGCTCTAATTACTTAAGGCTTCAGAATGCTACCCATGAAAAATAGAAATTAAAGACTCACAAGTAGGCACACAGTAGAGTGCCTGACATTTTTATTTATTTATTTATTATGAAGGATAGAGGGAGGGAGGAAGTGAAGGAGGGAGAGGGAGGGTAGGCATGGCCTAAATAGCCTAGTTCTAATCTAACATAAACTTTCTTATAAATTCTAGTTTCAACAAATGCTTTCTCTGTGGCTTATACTAGCTAGTTTCGATCACTCTTCCCTCTGACTACCTAATATCTCAGTAGTTTTACAGGCTCATTAGTTTTAAAATGTGACTGTGCTGTGTGTCTTGGTCTCATCATGTGTGTGTGTGTGTGTGTGTGTGTGTGTGTGTGTGTGTGTGTGTGTGTGGTGTGTGATTTAGAAGACACAATTTTCAAGTAATTTTGTAAGCTTTTATTTTCCAAACTGTGTAAACTCATCTAGTTATTGTTATTAAAAATACGTCTCCTTTAATTCCAGTTGTTTAGGTCTTAATGTATGGTGGATAGATCTGGGTGGTTGTTTTAAAAGTAATCTGTGTGCTTTGCCTGTATTTGTCTGTTGTGGACAATACATATGCATATGTATTGTCTGCCTGCCATCTTCTGAAAGAAATTATTTTGTTTTATGTGATAAATTAAGATAAGATTTTACAGTTTATTTTTAAAAGTGTTCTATGTTTTCTACAGTTTGTGTTTCAACCTTTGGTTTCCTAGGAAATTGTCTTCAAGTTAAGGTTCATCTAAGCATCAGTTTGCGTCATAGTCTTTGAATGTTAACTTTGTAAGCAAAGTATTTCAAATTGATTTTGGTCCCTGTTAATGTACCTGTCTAGGAACATGTAGAGCTGTGTATCTAAACATTATACACTCTGTGAAATCCCCATCAAGTGCTGTTGCTCAGTACAACATCTTTGTAGCAGCCAGATGTGGCTGAAGGAGAAACAATTACAGGGCTGCATCTGGCAGGAGCCAGTTTGAGCAACAGGCACAGCAGGCTGGAACAAGCCCTGATTCCGTTTGCCCATGGGCAAGGCAAAGAGCCTAAGCTCACTACATGGAGGATAAAAAAGATGTAAAAAGCCTCATGACAGCACCTGGGTGAGCAAGAGAGACAATTTGTGGACTAAGGGGAAATTAAAATGAAAGTCTTCCCTATGGCACAGTTGACTTATACAAAATAATACGCTGTCAGTTGGTCCTTGCTATTGTTTTTCTTTAGTCTCTCTGACTACTGGCTCCTGCACCCAACTTGTACCTGTTTAATATAGATAGCACTGGGCCTTCGGAGACCCTCCCTCCCTCTGTGAAAAGGTTCCACTACATGTGTGGTATAATGCTGAACTCTTCATGTCTTGCAAACTTTAAAAAGACATTTAAAAAATGCTCTTCTGCTTCCTTTTACTCAACCAGAAATGTTTGATTTTTGTCTTAAAAGTACCTTCTGTATAGTGGTTCTGTTTCATTATGCTAATTATTTCTAGTTTTATGTATAGATACTTCTTAAACTATGTAAGCCTTCTAAAGATTTACAGGTGTTCGATATTTATAAATCTGTACATGATTACTTAACATTCCAAATAGTTTTACTCTTTTTGGTATTTCTATAAAATCTTGTACCTAACCACTGTGTTCTATTTGACAGTTATGTTTTTGTCAAGTCTTATAACTAACTGGTTAGTATACAGACCTGCAACCTCTAACAAAGGAACAGCAACATTTTTAGATGCTAGGGCATTATCCACAGGACAAGTAGACTGGACCTCAGATCTACCTTCCTAAGATCCACATCTATGTACCTCGGTTTCTTAAACCAGGCCTAAAGGTTTATTAACACGAATTCTTTGACATCTATCACTTACCCCCCACTGCTGATATGAGGTCAAATCAGATCAACCAGGATGAATCCTTCCCTGGCATCACAGAACAAAGGAGAATGAACTACCAGGTGGTTAATGAACAATATCTTCAGAGAATGTTGTTCAGCAACAAAGGGGGAAGTTATCAGAACTATAATAAAGTTATGCTGGGTGTCTTAGTTTTATTGCTGTGAAGAGATACCATGACTGCAGCAACTCTTAAAAAGAAAACAGTTAATTGGAGTGGCTTGCTTATAGTTTCAGAGGTGCAATCCATTATCATGATGGGGAGCATGGTAGTTAGTATACAGGAAGACATGGTACTGGAGGAATAGCTGAGAGTGCTACATCTTGCAGGTAACAGGAAGCTGACTGACAGTCACACTGAGGGAAGCTTGAGCAAAAGAGACCTCAAAACCTGCCCACAGCCACATACTTCCTCCAACAAGGCCACACCTCTAAATAGTGCCACTTCCTTTGCAGGCCATTTTCTTTCAAACCACCACACTGGGCATGACATTGCTTGTTTGTAACCCAGAATTTGGGAGGCTGAAACAAGAGGATTATAAGTTTGAGGACAGGCTAGGCTTCATTTTGAGATCCCATCTTAAAACAGTGAGATAGAGTTTCTTGTGCAAGCCCTTCCAAAAAAAAAAAATACCTAAAAGTCAAAAGATTTTGAAAATGTTTCTTATGCACAGCTGCAAGTGAGTTTTAGCCTTTTGTAACTTGTATCCTATTTATTGTATTACAGAAGTGTGAAGATTTGCTATTTCTGGTATTTCCCTAGATTTGTCTTATGGACTACATGTATTAATTATCTTCTTTTCCTTAAAAAACAAAATTTCTTCCAACAAAACTGATAGACTGATAACTTTCTACTGCCTAACTGAAGGCCAAAGATGAGTCTCTCCAGTTTGTGAAAACAAGTAGTTACAATCTGCCAGTTCTGGCTTGTATCCTGAGATCCAGGAGAGGTGCTCATCCATGGAGTTACCACTGTCCATATGTGTGCACACTAAATTGTTTTATTACATATTATTTTATTTATTATATGTATATTTGTGTGTGTTTATATTCAGGTGCATACTTGGTCTAGGTGTGTATGGAGGTCAGAGTATAACTTTTGGGAGTCAGTTCTTTCCTACCCTCTGGGTTCTGAAGACTGAACTCAGGTTATCAGGTTTGGCTTGGCAGCAAGCACCTTTCTTTACTTGGTAATCCACTTCTATAGCCATCAATGTACATTTAAAACTGGGAGATTACTCTTAGCTTTTCTTTCCATAATAAAGAAATTTAAGAAGAACCCTTCCTGTCTTTGTTATGGGGACTCATTTTAGGCTCAAAGCAAAACAGGAGGGTAGGAAGAATAGCCATAGTTCATCTTATTCAACTGTGCATTTTCCAAAAGATTGTCTCTATGTTTAAATGTTCTGGTTTTATGAATAAACTTTTTGTAGAAGAAAGATAATGTTTCACTATGTAGCCCCGGCTTGCCTGCAACTCACTATGTGGACCAGGCTGGCCTTGAACTCATAATGATCCACCTGCCTCTGCCTCTTGAGTGCTGAGATTAAAGGCATGAACCACACCTGGTTTTGAAAGTGGCTTTTCTGTTCTACTTATCTGTAATTCATGAACATCATTAGACATTAACATTTCTTCAGAAGTGCTGCTCTTAATGGCTTATTATAATTTTCAAGAGTCTGAGGCTGGGATTTATTTCCTCATCCCCAGACTCTTCCACAATTATTTGGTGCCATGTGCAGTTTCCCACCTGTAAATAATATGGAGGTGTCTTTTCTTTGTACATTTGAAAACTGCTTCAGAAGGAATGCCTTGAAGTAGGATTCCTGGAAAAGTTGAGTTCTCCTAGTAGCTCCCATTATCTTTACTGCCAAAGCAGCTTTAAAGTGTTTCATGTTGATTTTTATAACAAAGAGTTCAGTAACTAAAGAATGTCATAACTTGTCTGTAGGGTGGCTTGATAGCGTGCATGGAGGAAAATATAATGAGGTTGCATTATAATTAGGATCTGGAGATAGTCCAACGTGACAGTAGCAACAATTTAATAACAACAGTTAACAATGATTGGGTGATCATTATTTCTAGTGTTTTATAATTGTTAGCTCATTATTCTCCCTATCTTGCAGGAGGGAAAACTGAGGTGCGGCAAGTTTAGACTACTTATCTAAGTTTAGTGTCAGAGGTATTATTCAAACACGAGTTCTTTGGCTACCAGCATTTACCTTTAACCAGAAAGAGCCTGTTCCTCCTTGGAAAAACCCTAATGGGTAAGAGACCACCTCCTCACTACACAGAGATACACTGTATGTTGGTACTTAGCTGGAGAGGAGGTGGTGCCTCTGCTGCTCACTGTGTATTCCTGTCACCTTTCTCTCTCCTTCATCAGTTGCTTGCCTGCTCTGGACCACATAGGTCAGAACATAAGGTCAGAACACCTGACTGATTCTGTGTGTGAAAGGAAAATGTGTGTCACCATGTTCTCAGAAAGCTCTTTATTGAGGAAGGGAGGGGGAGAGGGCAGAAATGAGTGGAAATAAATGCTTCAGAGCACTGGATTGTGGAGGAACAATCCTCTTGTACACTGTAAAGATTTGTCATTGGAATTGGTTTAATAAAATGCTGATTGACCAGTAGCCAGGCAGGAAGTATAGGCAGGGCAACCAAACTAAGAATGCTGGGAAGAGGAAAGGTGGAGTCAGGAGTTGCCAGCCAGATGCAGAAGAAGCAAAATAAGAATGCCATAATGAGAAAAGGTACCAAGCCACTTGGCTAAACACAGATAAGAATTATGGATTAAGTGTAAGAACTAGTTAGTAATAAGCCTGAGCTACCAGCCGAGCATTTATAAGTAATATTAAGCCTCTGAGTCAATTATTTGGGAAGCAGCTGCTATGTATTTGTGATCAGGTTGGGGAGGACCCTGAGATTACCTATGGTGCCCAAGCATTTGGCAAGAATGTCCACATAAAACCTGAGAAAGCTTAAAAAAAGGATTCTAAACACACAGAAGAACAGGTTAAGCATGGCTTCTTGGTAGTAGCATTTTCTTGTGTGGGCTCCATTTGCTGGAGGTAAGCAGAGGTGCAGCTCCTTTAAAATGTGGCTTCCTGGTTCATGCTGGCAACATGGACAGCTCTTTTGGGAGGTCCTACTACTGAACACTTAATGGGGTTTGTGAGCAGCAAGTGGTGCTCTACTTGGTGACAGCATGGATCCAAAAACTTCCCAGATTTGGGGTGGTAAATGTGGCTCTTGCCAGTACCTCTTCCATGAAGCTAAGCTCTCACAGACCAAGGAGCTGGGCAGAGCCAGCTGCCAAAGCTGCCATTTTAGTCCTAGCCACATCCACTTAGTAGTTTAAATGCTCATGTGGTCAGAAAAAGATAGAGATATGCAGTAAAGACAGATTAAGAGAAAAAAAACAATAACAAAAACATCTAAATGGGTTACAGTGTGTTTAAAAATATATATTGCTGTGGGAGCTCATTATGTACGCTGTGAATATGTGTTACTATGATTGGTTAATAAAGAAGCTGCTCTGGCCTATGGTGAATCAGGTTATAGCCAGGAAATCTTCAGGTCCAGCAACTTCACATGATCCAGCAGTTCATAGATGAAATGGATATTGGGGTGGGCTTACCTCGTAGTCCTGGTTCTGAGCTTGGATGGTAGCTGGCTTGGTCAGCCCACCAGCTTTCTTTCATCATAACCACCTGGGTGAGCTCTCCAGCACTTCCATGCCTAGCTCACCCCACATAGCAGAGAGCAAGGAGCAAGGAGCAAGGGCAAGTCTCCTGCTCTCATATCCTTGTGTCCGGCTCACCTGCACTCACATTACCAGGGCCAGTTCTGTTTTGCCCAGGTAAGATGCAGGACCCATTCTCCCAATTGCTCCAGTTAGTGAAGGGCATGACAGCTCTTCCATTCTCATGCCCCTGAGGCTGGCTCTCCTGCATATTTCCCTTACCTTTGCCATCCCATGGCATACTGGGGGTGTGTGTGATATCTCTTCTGCTCTCATGCCCACAGGCCTGGATCACCTGCACCCTGCCAACAGAGTCAGCTCTAGTGTGCTCCCCAGGTGAGGTACCATGCCCACTCTCTCATTTGCTGTAGCTGGTAAGGGGCAGAGCCAGCTCTGCCACTTTTGTGGCCCCAGGGCCAGCTCTCTCACTTGCTGCTGATGGCGAGGGGCAAGAGGAGGGAGGGCCACTGACCGAGACATGGCCCCTGGCAGCATCCCAGGCCTGGATAACAACATGGCCCCGATGGCAGCATAGACTATTCAGATCTGCATTGCCCCAGCAGTACACTAATCTGGCCCTAGCAATCCAGGCCCCTGATGTCCATGTGGTCCTTAGTTGTATGACAGGCCTTGGACATCATTACAGACCGCAGCTGTGTTTGGGCTATGATATAAAACTTTAGACTCATAAATATAGGATAGAATATTTTCTTTAAATTTGTAAAATATAAATAGACTAAATATTGTAACTATAATTCTTGCTTGTTATATGTAATTTTACTAGGTTAAAGTTAAAACCTTCCTTTTTGATTAAATAGAAAAGGAGAAGTGCTGTAGAATGTCTTTCTGTTGCTGTGACTATGTGTTGCTCTGATTGGTTGATAAATAAAGCTGTTTGGCCAATGGTAAGGCAGAATACGGTTAGGCAGGCCATTCCAACTAGAGAGAGCAGGAGGAGAAAGGCAGAGAGGAGATGTTGCTGCTAGCTGCTGCCAGGAGAAGCAAGATGTAAAGTACTGGTAAGCCACAAGCCACGTGGCAAAGTATAGATTTATAGAAATGGGTTAATTTAAGATATAAGAGCTAGCTAGCAAAAAGCCTGCCATGGCCATAGTTTAAAAACAATATAAGCCTCTGTCTGTTTATTTGGGTCTGAATGGCTGCAGGACCAGGCAGGACACAGGAAAACTTTTAGCTACAGACATGGTCCTTGGCAGCATCCTGGACCTGAATGTCACCATGGCCCCTATTGGCAGTGTAGGTCACTTAGAACAGCATGGACACAATGGCAGCATGGTCCTAAAACCCCCACATGGCCCCAGGTGTGGTCTCAGGTACCAGGCAGCTGCATGACCTTTGATGGTGACAGGAGCCTCAGCATCAGTGCGGATCCTGTCTGTGGCACACTGAATCATGCCACCCCTAGGCAGGTAGTCCTGGTTGTTATAAGAAAGCAGGTTGAACAAGTCAGGGAGAGAACATCAGTAAGGAACATTCCTTCATGGCTTCTGTTTCAATTCCTGCCTCCAGATTCCCACCATGAGTTACTGTCCTGATTTCCCTCAGTGATGGACTGTGACTGAGCTGTGTAAGCCAAAAAAATTTTTCTTCCCAAGTTGCTTTTGGTCATGATGTCTTATTACAGAAGGAGAAAACAAATAAGGACAGAAATTATTCAGGATCATGGAGTATTACTGTGATAGACCTGACCATGTAATTTTGGGGGAAGAATATAGAAAGAATTTAGAATTTTTGGATAGAAAAATTATTAAATTTAGAGCTAAATGTTCCATTGTGGCACCTTAGAAAGTAATGCAAAGAACAATGCAGATATGTATAGATTTGTATAGAGTTGGAAAAAACCAACCATCCCACTAGGCTAGGATGCCTGGAAGAATCAGAACTTCACAACTCCAGGGGCTGGAATGGAAGAGGGGGCTACATGAGAATTTTTTTAAATCTCTCTTTGGTCTCTGCTTTATGATGGTTTTCAGGATAGATGGAGCATCAAAGAAAGTCACTGGACTCAAGAGGCTTAGGTCCCAAGGAGATGGGCAAGGCCGAAGCCTCATTGTTCCTGGGGTCCCTAGTCTTAGTATGTATACTGGCTATCATTTGCATTTCATCCTGTTCGTGGAATTTCATGAATTATGGAATTCACCCAGGTTCAAGGAGACCTTGTGTCTCTGTGAAAAGTGTTAAAATCACATTATAAGATCGTGTGGCTAGAATAGATATTAGGTAATCATATTTAGAAACTATAATTGCTCTTACTTATAAACAAAAGAACCTTAATCACCGTGTGATTAATTCCTAAAAATAGTAGCCATTTGAGTTCCCAGAAATTATTAACAATGTCATGCAAAATATGTTGATGGATATGAAGTTTATGTTGTGGGATAGCCACCAGAGAACACTTCTTAAACATGGGTTTAATAGAAAATCTTTACTAGCTGGCTGGCAATGACACCAACTGTTCAGGATCCCAGTGTAGCTCCTAACCTTTCTCAGGGTGAGCTATTAAACACACACACATACACACACACACACACACACACACACACACACACACACACACACAAAACCATGCTCTGGGTTGACATACTTAAGATAACAAGTACAGTTAGCCAGAAGCAGAACTACAGAAGTCCAAAAAGGAAAGTTAGTACATTTAGAGACTTTCCCACAACTATGGACTTTAATGGATTTGCTCTTTGTTTTCATTTTGGCAGGTGGTACTGTCTACATGCTGAATTTACTGCCTGAATGGTGCTTTCATCACAGAGTCAGTTATGCTAAGGTCTGGGAACCTACTAATGTCTGCGAACCTACTAAGCTCTGGGGCCCTGTTACTCTTTACTTTTTCTTCCTGTCTGAACAGAACAACAGAACATTGGACTTATTTGTAGATAATCTCTTTGGGTCCAAATCAACAAGCAGCCTATTTACTTATTTGTATCAGTGTTTTGCCTGCATGTATGTCTGTGTACTACATGCATACCTGCTGCCCTTTGAGGCCGGAAGAAAGCACTGGATCCTCTGGAAGTGGAGCTATGGACAGTCGTGAACAACCATGTGGGTTCTGGGGATTGAATCCTGGCCCTCTGGAAAAGCAGACAGTGATCTTAACTGCCAAGCTGTCTCTTCATCTCAGCAAGCAGGATTTTAATGATGACTGGTGTCTTACTTAGGATTTTATTGCTGTGAAGAGACACCATGACCATGGCAACTCTTTTTTTTTTTATTAAGAAAAATTTTCTATTCATTTTACACACCAAAGATCCCCCTCTTCCCTTCTCCCACTCCCCCAGCCTTTCCCTCCCAATTCACTCCCCCACTCCTCCCCCACAAGAAGGCAAGGCCTCCCATGGCAACTCTTATAAGGAAAACATGTCATTGATGGGGCTTGCTTGCCGTTTTAGAGGTTTAGTCCATTATCAACATGGTGGGGAGCATGACAGCATGCAGGCAGATGTGGTGCTGGAGCTGAGAGTGCTACATCTTGCAGGAAACAGGAAGTCACTGCAATAGTGACTGTCACACTGAGGGAAACTAGCAAAAGAGACCTCAAAGCCTGCCCCCACAGTGACACACTTCCTCCAACAAGGGCACACCTCCTAATAGTGCCATTCCATTTGTGGGACATTTTTTTAAACTGCCACTACTGGTCTCCTTAGCTGAGGCATAGCCCTGTGCTTTATTTTAACCAACAATTTGATGTGAACTAATTTCAACACCATACTGTTCTTAGTAAAGCCTTCTTGACACCTTATGTTCAAATGTCATGTGTAATCATGTTCTTTCTGCCTAGTGAATGAGGTCACTTACTAGGCCATTTTCATTCTCTTAATAAATAGTCTAAATTTTCAGGGCCTCAAATATTCCAAAGCTGTGAAGTAGGCATGGCCAAGAGATGGATTAACTCCTTCTATCCCCCAAAGTGCTATTCAAAATGCTATTGCTTCATGGTCAGTAATAGTTTAACCTCACTGATGGCTCTTCTCTTGGTTGCACACAAAGGGAAAAGCTAGGAGAGGGAGAGCTGGTGATCTTGGTCAAGGAGAAGCTGGAGTAACTGTTTCTGCAAGACTGAAAGAAATTTAGACAATTTTTTTCTTCAAATGGATGACAAATTCTCAACTCTTTACAACTAAATCTAGAAACTATTGAGGTGAATGCTGGAATATCAGATAAGCACAACCAGCCACAGCCACCTCACCTTGCCAATTCTTCAGATGATCCTGTTTCCTCAGACTAGAAGCCTCTGTGTCCTCATTGGAATGAATCTCAGCTGAACTGCTGCTAAAAGCCTAAAAGCTTAACCAGACCCTAGTTCCTGGTTTTCATGACTCATATACCTTTCTCCTTCTTGTTATCACTTCCTGGGATTAAAGGTGTGTCACCATGCCTGGCTGTTCCCAGTGTGGCTTTGAACTCACAGAGATCCAGATGGATCTCTGCCTTTGGAATGCTAGTTTTAAAGATGTGTATGTGCCACCATTTTCTGGCCTCTATGTCTGTCTAGTGCCTGTTCTGTTCTCTGGCTCCAGATAAGTTTATTATGGTGCACACTATATTGGGGCACACAATATCACCACAGCCTCAAAAATATAAAATATCATGGTGCAACTCTAGTGAAGTAAGTGAAAAACTTGTATGATAAAAACTTTAAGACTTTGAAGAAAATATCAGAAGACAGAAAGACATCCTATGCTCATGTAGGGATAGGATTAAAATTGCCACCTTACCAAAAGCAATCTACAGATTCCATGTATTCCCCATCAAAATTTCAACACAATTCTTCACTGATCTTGAAAGGGGCAATTTTCAGCTTCATATAGAAACACAAGAAACCAATAATATCTAAAACAATCCTGAATAATGAAAGAACTGCTGGAGGACTCACCATTCCCAATTTCAAGTTGTACTACAGAGCTATAGTATTAAAAATTGCATGGTATTGGCACAAAAACAGCCACAGTGATCATGGGAATCAAATAGAAAACCCTGACATAAATGCACATACCTGTGAACATCCGATTTTTGATGGGGAGACCAGAAACACACGTTGGAAAAAACACAGTGTCTTCAACAAATGGTGCTGCTCAAACTGAACTGCTGCATGTAGAAGATCAAGAATGTAAATAGATCCATCCTGATCACCCTGAACAAAACTCAACTCCAAATGGATCAAAGACCTCAGCATAAAATCAGATATTTGAACTAAATAGAAGAGAAATTGAAAAGATTCTCTATGGCAAAGGACACCGTCATTTGGACAAAACAGCACCCTACAGAATGGGAAAAGATTTTTCCAATGAACACATATGATGGAGGGCTAATATCCAAAATAAGCAAAGAACTAAAGAAACTAGATGTCAAGAAAACAAATCACCCAATTACAAAATGGTGTACAGAGCTAAACAGATAATTCTCAAAAGAGGAAACTCAAATGGCTCAGAAACACTTCAATTGTACCCAGCATCTTTTTTTTTTTTAATTAGGAAAATGCAAGGCAAAGCTACCCTTAACTGGGATGTCTCCATCAAATCTCTCCTCATGGGGCTCAGGGAACCGTGTGGAAGAAGTATTGGAAAGAGTGAAAGAGCCAGAGGGGATAGAGGACACCAAGGAAAAAAGGCCTTCTAAATGCAGCAGGACCAGCATACATAGGAACTCACAGATACCGAGGCAGCATGCACAAAGCCTGCAAGATTCATCATCAGACAGGATCTGTGCTGTCTAGTTTTATATCAACTTGACACAAACTAGAGTTATCTAAAAGGAGGGAACCTCAACTGAGAAAATGCTTCCATAAGATACTCCTATAAGGTATTTTTTTAAGTAGTGATAGATGGGGAGGGCCTACCCAATTGTGGATGGGGCCATCCCTAGGCTGATGGTCCTAGGTTCTGTAAGAAAGCAGACTGAGCTAGCCACGGGGAGGAAGCTAGCAAGCAGCACCTCTTCATGGCCTCTGCATCAGCTCCTGTCTCCAGGTTCCTGTCCTGTTTTAGTTTCTGTCCTGACTTGCCTCAATGATGAACAGTGATGTGAAAGTATAAGCCCAATAGACTTTTCCTCCCCAACTTGCTTTTGGCCATGGTGTTTCAACATTGAAATAGTAACCCTAACTAAGACAGGGCCCTAGAGCTTATAGGAGAATTGAATACATGCCTCATGCTTAACCCATAAGTTATCTCCAATTGGTAGCTAAATGCAAATGAAAAATTAGTTTTCTCCAAGGGAGTCTCACTGGGGAAACAAACTACTCAAGTGTAGGCTGCATACCCATCAGCAGATGGCCAACAGAAAATGAACTCAATGGAATCTTTAAAGCTTCCCTTGTCTCATAATGTCAGAACTCATCAGAATCTTTAAAGCTTCCTTGTCTCAATGGCATGGAATATCAGAGCCATTTATTTATTTATTTATTTGTTAATTTTTACCCTATGTGTTTTGCATAGATATTATTACTTTAGGATTTGTGTTTTTACAGGATTCCTGAGAGTGTGAACAAGTCTGTCTCTGTCTATATCTGTTTCTTGTGCCTTTTCTTGGGTTCTTTTCATTCTATTTTTGTCCTATTCCAGTTTGTTCTTTTTGTTTTATTTTATTATTGTCCCTTAGAAACCTGTTTGTTTTCTAATGAGAGACAGAAAGGGGGTGGATTTACATGCAAGGGGAAGTGGGGAGAAACTATTGGAATGCAGGGAACAGAAAGCATAATCAGAATACACTGTATGAAAAAACCCATGTTCAATACAAATTAAGAATTTTTTTTGATAATTTTAATTTTTAAAAATTTTGATATTATAATTACATCTTTTTTCCCTTCTCCCAAACTTTCTTACCTACTGCATCATGTACATTTTCAAATTTATGGCTTCATTCTTTATTTGTTGCTCTCTCTCTCTCTCTCTGTCTCGATTTATATTTCTAAATATGTAAATGCAACATGCTTGGTCTGTATAATGCTGCCTGTATGTATGTTTTACAAGGTGACCATTTGGTGTTGGATAACTAATTTACATGCTCATTTCAGGAGAAGATTATTTCTTCTGCTATCAGCAATCCTTAGTTCAGAGGTTCTCAACAGGTGGGTTGCAATCTCCTTGGGGACGGGATCCCATATCAGATATACTGCATATAAGATATTTACATTACAAATTCATAACAGTAGCAAGATTACAGTTATGAAGTAGCAACAAAATAATTTTATTCTTGGGGGTCACCACAGCATGAAGAATTGTATTAAAGACTCACAGTATTAGGAAGGTTGAGACTACAGCCTCAGTTACTGTAGTTCTTGGTTTTGTTTTGAGACAGGGTTTCTGTTTGTGATGTTTTCTAATGGCTTGTTGTGGTAGATTGATAGGAATGGCCCACATAAACTCATGTGTTTTAATGCTTGGCCCATAGGGAGTGGCACTTTGTTGGAATAGATGTGGCTGTAGACAAATTGCTAAACAGTCTTATTAAATAAAAACCCAGAGCCAGATATAGGGATGAAAGCCTGAGAGATCAGAGGAATTGGAAAAGCCACAGGCTAACCTCACTTCACTGATACCTCAGTTTCCAAAGAGACCTACTTCCTGTATACCCATGCCTATATGCCTTTCTGTTCTGCTATCTCATTTGCTCTGTACAGACCTCCAGACCTCTGTGGTTAACGAGTGTTGGAATTTAAGACATGTGCCACCATGCCTGACTCTGTTACCAGTGTGGCCTTGAACTCACAGAGATCCAGACAGATCCCTGCCTCCTGAATGATAGAATTAAAGGTACGTGCTATCATTGCCTGACTTCTATGTTTAATATAGTAGCTGGCTTTTTCCTACGATCCTCAGATAAATTTTATTGGGGGACACAATATATTGGGTGACACAATACAACACCACATGTGACCTTCTGGAAAGAAATGTGTCATTATGTGTATGTGTAGGGGGGTGGACTTTGAGGTCTCATATGCTCAAGCTAAGTCCGGTGTGGCACACAGTCTCCTTCTGCTGCCTGTGGATCAAAATGTAGAACCTTCAGCTCCTTTTCCAGCACCATGTCTGCTTGTATGCTGCCATGTCCCACCATGATGATAAAGGACTGAACCTCTGAAACTGTAAGCCAGCCCCAATTAAACATTTTCCTTTGTAAGATTTGTCATGGTTCTGGTGTCTCTTCACAGCAATAAAACCCTAACTAAGACAGAGTTGTTACCAGAGACCCGGGTATTGTTGTAAAAGGTGTGACCATGCTTTTATTTGGTAGAATGTGGACTTTGGGACTATAGATTAGAAAAGAAGTTGAATGCTTTAAGTGGGGCTTAATGGGCCATACTAGGAGCATGAAAGACAGTGGTGTTGGGGGTGATTTGAACTGTGGGGGCCTGGCTTAATAGGTTTCAAAGAAGAACATTAGTATGTGGCCTGGAAAATGGTCTTGTGATATTTTGGTGAGGAATATGACTGCTTTTTACCCTTGTCTGAAAAGTCTTAGTGCACACTTTTAATTCCAGTACTCAGAAGGCAGGGGAAGGTGGATCTCGGAGTTTGAGGCCAGCCTCATCTACAGATTGGCTTTCAGGACAAACAGTCTTAGGCAGTGAAGAAAACTATTGAAAACAGAAAGTTGGTGAAGATGTAACTGAACTGGGGAGCCTTGTTATAACCCCAGCAAGCAGCAGAACTTGGCAGCTTCAGCCATATGGTTGTGACTTTAGAGTCAAGGATAGAAGAAAGGGATAATGGAATCTCCCTCAGCAATTAAGAAAAGAGAGAGAGGCCAGGTATTTCACAAGGGTGTCTGTGGTGGTTTGAATGTAATTGGCCCCTGTAAGCTCATAGTGTTGTGCCCAGATCATGACCCCCAGAGAGACCACCAAAGACGAACATGCCGGAATGCAAAAGCAAGGTTTAATTCTGGATATCCAAAAGCAATACAAGCCTAGGCAGGGACTTCGTCCAATACATCCAACACAGTGGAGGCTGGAGGAAGTGCCCACCTGTCTGCAAGCTCAGTTTTTAAAGGGAAAAGTCACAAGGTTACATTATTTAGGGGTGCTAGTATAGATACAATTCTGATTGGCTCGCTTCTAGGGACTTCTAGAAATTACTTCTAAGGGAGTGGTTGCCCGCCACCATTTCTCATTGGCTGCCCTCAGGTGGGGGCATTTCTGTGGTCAGTTACCCTGGAAACCAGGGAGAGGACATTCCATAGTCTGGCAGGCATTACCTTGTGACTATCTTGTGACTCTGTACTTTTACACTTCCTGGTTTCTGGAATCTGAACTGACTGGTTTCAGTAACTAATGGCCTATTCCCAAAAGGAGAAATCTTAGGCCTTAATTTTAGGGTGAAAGCATTTTGGTCTTATTTCTAAGATGGCTCATTTTGGTCTCACAATAGGAAATGGCACTGTTGGAGGTTTAGCCTTGTTGAAGGAAGTGTGTCACTTGGGGGCAGGCTTTGAGGTCTCTTTTGCTCAAGTTTCACTCAGTGTTGTAGTCCATTTCCTGTCGGCTTTTGATCAAAATGTAGTCAGCACCATTTCTACCTGCATACTGCCATGCTCTCCACTATGATGATAATACACTGAACCTCTGAAACTGTAAGTGAGCCACCTCAATTAAATGTTTTCTTTCTAAGAGTTGCTGTGGTCATGGTGTCTCTTCACAGCAATAAAACCCAACTAAGACATTTGGGTTTTTCCCTCAATTTTAAATGTGTGTGTGTGTGTGTGTGTGTGTGTGTGTGTGTGTGTGTGTGTTTATGAAAGAGAGAGAGAGAGAGAGAGAGAGAGAGAGAGAGAGAGAGAGAGAGAGAAGAGGCGGGGAGGGAGGGAGGGAGGGAGGGAGGAAGGGAGGGAGGGAGGGAGGGAGAGAGAAAGATGCATTTTTATATATGCAGAGGCCAGCATTCCATGTCAGGTTTCTTTTTCTATTAATATCCATCCACATTACTTTCTTGAGACAGGATATCTCAGTGAACCTGGGGCTTGACATTTTGGCTCAAGTAGCAGGCCAGTCATCCCCTGAGAGATGTTATCTCAATGACCTATCCTTAGTACTAGAGTTACAAGCATTATCTGTATTTTTTTTTCCGGAGACAGGGTTTCTCTGTGTTGTTTTGGTGCCTGTCCTGGATCTCACTCTGTATACCAGGGTGGCCTTAAACTCACAGAGATCCACCTGGCTCTGCCTCCTGAATGCTGGGATTAAAGGCGTGCACCACCATCACCCGGCAGTGTTATCTTGTCTTTTTAAATGTTGGTACTGGAGATTTGAATGTGAGCTACTTCTCTGTCTTTTGTCTATGTTAAAAAATCTTCCTCTGACAATCTCTCTGTCTTGACACAGCCCTTTCTACGCACTCTCTCACACAGCTATCTCATACAGACCTTTCTTCTACCCTTCTTTCCCTCTACACATCTCTCTTCATCTTTCTTCTACCTACCTTCTCTCCACCTACTATATTTCTTCCCTCATATCTTTCATTTCTCTTCTACATCACTCACTTACTCTTCACTAACTCACTCACTCACTCACTCACTTACTCACTCACTTACTCACTCTTCACTCACTCTTTTTTCCCAGAACAAACTCTGGACAATAAATGAGTTACATATTCAGGACCACATAGCATTGCTTGAGTAAACAATAAGAGACAGAGCCATTCTGATGTAAGGAATCACATGATTTCTCTCAGGCTTAGAATGTCACACTGACCAGCCAGTGAGTAAGCAAGCACATAGCTCTAAGTGGTCAATGTTCCCAGACAGGGAGTGACATTGAAATTCAGGACTTAAACAATAAATAGTTAGTTGGCTGAACCTTGAATCTTGTATCTTAACCTGAGTACATGTAGAAAGTCAGTTGCTGCAGGGAGTTATATCTGTCTGAATGTTACCAGCCTGACTTTGGTTCAACAAACAGACATCTGGGAACTTGCCATTGTGTAATTTGTTTCCAGGGGCAACTAGTCTATTTTGCATTTCCTTTAAATTCTAAAATCAGCTAAATGTGTAAAAACTGTCATTGTAGCTGAGAATACTGTTATTTTCCTATGTCAGTCTGAGTTATAAAAAAATATCCTAGTATTATTTTATTCATCAAAATTATACAATTTAAGCAGAAATCCTCTTTCTGACCATTCACAACTATATGTATGCCCAGTTGATGAAATATATTTATGAGATAAACACACAGACAGTGGGAAAAATACCCATAGCTTTTTTTTTTAGGGAAGAAATGTAGCGGCACATGATAAAAATTACAGACATAAGCAACCATTTTTCAGAGTCTGTGATCACATAAGCCTTGCTTAACAAGATTTCTCCATCAGAGAGTTATTCATCTGGTGAGTCAAATTATTGACTGCCATCTGTTGTATTTATGTCATGGCCCATGACATCCTCCTCTATCACTTACTTGAAAGCAGGTTCTCTCTCAGAACCTGCAGCTCATGTTTTTCTGGCTACGTTGACAACCAGAATGCTTGAGTTATCTTCCTTTTTTTGCCCCTTACAGAGCTGGCATTAATGATGGTGCATGGGAGACCACATCTGGTTTGTGCTAGGTAATTGGATGTTTCCTATCCCAATCGCCCCATCCTACATAACTGACTCAGAGGCTGAATATCAATTATAAATGCTTGGCTATTAGCTCAGGCTTGTTACTAGCTAACTCTTACACTTAAATTAATCAAAATTTCTATTTATACTTTATCATGTGGCTAATGGCTTGTTACCTCATTTTCTACACATCCTGCTTCCTAAGTGGCTGGCTAGAATCTCTCATGACTCCACCCTCCTTCTTTCCATTATTCCCAGTGTGGCTTTCCCACCTAACTTCCTGCCTAGGTACTGACCTGTCAGCTTTTTATTAACCAATGGAAGTAATACATATTCACAGTGTAGAAATGGAGTGTTCTACAGCAGTGCTACGACTGAAATTTATGTCTTCATGATGCATAGCAAGGCTTTTAACCAGGGAGCCATTTTTCTAGCCTGGCTTTGTTCCTTAGTCAACATGCTTCATATTAAATCTCTAGAACTAGTCATCTGCAACTGAAAGTTTCTTTAATTAGCATCTCTTCAGCCAACCTAAGCATAAAAGGGGGTTTCCTCATTAGATTTTTGTCAACTTGATATAAGCTAAAGTCATCTGGGAAAAGGTACCTCAGTTGAAAAATGCTTACATCAGATTGCTTATAGGTAAGTCTGTGTGGCATTCTTTGACTAATGACTGATGCAGGAGGGCCAACCCACTGGTAGATGGTTCTATTTTTTGGCTGGTGGTCCTTGGAGGTATAAGAAAGATAGTGGAACATAAGCCTGGATAGCAAGCCAGTAAGCAACATTCCTTCATGGCTTCGGCTTTAATTCCTGCCTCCAGGTTCCTGACTGAGTTTTTGCCTTGACTTTCCTTCATGATGAATTACAAGCTTTAATCTGATATAAACTAATTCCTCAAAAAGTTCCTTTTGGTCATGGTACTTATCAAAACAACTAAGAGAAGGTGTATTCTTATGAAAGAGTGTACACTGATCTTCAGAATATAAAAGTATAGTTGAATGAAGCAAAAAGTAAAATTTAAAAAAATAATAGAGATGTATCTATTCACTTATTTCTGCAACTAAGATATTGACCCACCTTTGAATGAGAAATTGAGATGTGACTTACTATAAATGTTACAGGGGTACTCACTACAGAAGATAATGATGTAGGTACCCAACACAGAGAGGAAGGAAGAGGGAAGAGAAGATACCTTAAATGAGCCAAGTTCTTTCTTTGCATGCCTAAAGGGCATCACATAATCAAGGAATTAGAAAGAGCAATGTTTTTTCCAAACAGCTCATATATTCAAAGCATGTATAATTCATAGCTGTTCAGCTGTGTGGCATAACCTCTGAACATAGGTGTGAACAATATTTGAAGCTTAGACACACATTGTGGGACTGATAATCTTGCAGCCAGTGACATTTTCCACTCTGTTTTCCTTGCTCACTTATAGGGACATGAAGCTGCATTACCTTTAATACACTTTTAAATTTTCTGAGTTATGTATAACATCTCAGAATGTAATATTTACAATTAATACCAGGAAGCATAGCTATGGGGTATTTCATAGTGTTTTATGTCTCTAATATCTTTTGCAAAATATTCTCAGGGTTACTTTAGCTCCTATTGAATAGCAACTTAGATGAACTTTTCATAAAGTCATCTATTAAGTGAAATAGGATTTATAATAAAGTTGAGACATAGGATTTATGATAAAATAAACAATACTATGGAATTTTATTAATAAATATAAAAATTAAATGGCACAGAGAAGATTGTTTTTCCACTACTCTAGTCCCATTTTTCTTCAAGACAAGGTTTCTCTGAGTAGTGCAGGTTGTCCTAGAACTTGTTCTGTAGACTAGGCAGGCTTTGAACTCAGAGATCAGCCTGCCCCTGTCTTCTGAGACGTGGGAATAAAGATGAGAGCTACCAGCACCTAGCTGTAGTCCCATGTTTAATGAAAAATTAAGAATTTCTAGTTAGTTTTAACTATAAACAAGGTTGCCATCTTTCAGAACTTATAAATGGTTTTACCACATTCAATAATTATGTAATTTCAGCTGAGCCTGACAGCATAGGACTGTAATCACATTTATTCAGTATGCTTATTCACTTAATAACAATAATTTTAAAACTCATTTTAAAATTATAATTCTAAAAATTAAAATCACAACATAAATTTCATTTGATTCCCTGTGAGGTTTAAATTGAAGTAATATTTAAATAACCTCATGATTCACAAGCCACTATTAATGATGGCAGATGTGAGTAAAACCCTGCTATAACTCCCAAAGTAATTCCTCAAACTCAAATCCATAAAATGTGGAGCTGACAGCACAAAGTTTATTAAATTACCAAGGTGATCCTGCTGTCAGAAGACAGGAGGGAACTGATTACCAAATTTTTAAGTCCAAGGCAGACTTATGTGCTTGTGATAACCACCAAAGTAACATGTTCTGTAGCAGCACCAACTGAACCAAGGGTCTTGATTATATGGCACAAGTGTTCTACCACTGAAACAATATCCCCAGCATCTTTTGGAGTTTACTTTGAGACAAATGCTCATTAAGTTTTCCAGATTGGCCTTAAACTTACTATGTAGTTCAGGCAAGCCTGAACTTGTAAACCTCCTGCCTCACCATCCTGAGTACAAAATACTAAGAATAGCTAAAACAATCCTGAATAAAAATGACCTGATGAAGGTATCACCATCCTAGATTTCAAGTTTTAAACATAACTATAGTAATAAAATCATCAGGGTATTGGCATGAAAACAGACAATTTGATCAATGGAATTGAATGGAAGGTCTAGTTATAAGTATTATGGACACTTGATCTCCGACAAGAAGTCAAAAATACACACTGGAGAAAAGACAGTGGCCACAACAAATGGTGCTATTTAAGATGAATGGTTGCATTGAGAAGAATTCAAATGGATTCATGTGTTTCACTCTGCCTGAAATTCAGCTCACAATGGATCACAGACCTCAATATAAGAGCAGATACTCTGAATCTGATAGAAGAGAAAGAAGGGAATAGGCTTGGAGTTATGGACACAAGAAAAGACTTTCTGAATAAGACACCAAAAATATAGACCCTAAGGCCAACAATTAGTAAGTGAGACCCCACGAGTCTGAAAAGCTTCTATAGGGCAAAGAACACCACCATTCTGGCAAAGTCACAGGCTACAGAATGGGAAAAATGTTTACTACTTATATATCTGTTAAAGGTTTAGCATCTAAAACAATATGAACATCAAAAAAATAAATAAATAAAAACAAGGACCAGAAACAAAAAAATACCAAAGTTCTGCAAGGTACTCTACACTCTACACTGTACCAGAGGCGAAAATCATCAACCCAATTCCTGACTGCAAGTTTTGTTGGTGAAATAGTGGCACAAACCCTGTGGAAGTAACCAACCACTCTGACTATAGATCCATTTCAATGAAATAAAATCCATAACTGACACTGCTTCATTGGCTAAGGTCCTAAGACTAGAAAGACCATGGTTCTAGGGGAAACCAAATACTATCCTGCTAAAGGACGTGTAGCAATAAAATGACTACTAGAGACATTCTATAACACCCATGGATCAATATGTCACTTAGCCATCTTCAGAGAAGCTTCCTCTTATAACTAACACAGAAACCCATAACTGGGTTGTGAGAGACCTTGGAAAACTCGGTCCTAAATGAGATGTCTTCATCAAACCTCTCCCCTCAGGAATCAGGGATCTATCTATGTGCAAGGGGAGGCAGAAAGATTGTAAGAGCTAGAGGGGATGGACAACTCCATGGACACAGTAACTTGCAGATACAATAGGACTGATACATACACATGGCCTGCACAGGTTCAAGTCAGATGGGGTCCCAGCATGGAGAGGGTGAAATAGACATATGCTCCCATTCCTCACCAAGAAACTATCTGCAACTGACACCTTGCTGGCAAAGGAAAAATTAGGTCTTTCTTTCTTTCTTTCTTTCTTTCTTTCTTTCTTTCTTTCTTTTTCTTTCTTTCTTTCTTTCTTTCTTTCTTTCTTTCTTTCTTTCTTTCTTTCTTTCTATTTTAGTTTTTCGAAACAGGGTTTCTCTGTGTAGCTTTGCACCTTTCCTGGAACTCACTCTGTAGACCAGGCTGGTCTCGAACTCACAAAGATTCACCTGCCTCTGCCTCCCGAGTGCTGGGATTAAAGGTGTGTGCCACCACCGCCCGGCTAAATTAGGTTTTTCTAATGGAATGTCACTGAGTATATTAACCATATTTCAGGGCAGGCCTCATACTCAAGAGTACTTAGCCATCAACAAACAAACTCAGAGGTAATTTTTTTTCTTGAACTACTCAAAAGATAACAAGATAAGCATATGTCCCATTTCTGTCTTTCTTTTATATGAAAGAGAGAAAAAAATTCTTTTCAAAACCACTTAAACTTTTTCACATCTTCAATGTTTAATAGCAAGGAAACCTTAGGTTTTAAAATTCATGACAGTGGCTGGCATCTTTACTATATTGGAGAAACATTTTTCAGAATGTCTTTGTATCATAGTTTGCCTGGTGATTCATTTTCTCATTCCTGTGACTATAGGAATATTGACATCAGCATTATTCTGACCATTAATGAAATATTATAGCAATAACAAAGACACACAGGTCTAGCCTCATGGGAGCTTTATCTTCTGCTCCAATGTTTGCATTTGTAAGTCAGCACCTGTGTGAACTATATCATAAATATGTTTTAGTCTCCTGCAATCACAAGGGGTAGTGGTTCATGTTTGAACTGAAAAGCAGCCATTTCAAGAGACTGACTTGATTCAAAGACTTAAAGGAAGCAGCACTGTGTTCTCAGCAGTCCAATATAGCGCTTCAAGAGCAAGTGTTCCCTTCCATGCCAAAAAATTGCACAATTACTTCTGAATGAACTTTTTACATTCTTTCATTATTTATATTTCATGGTCTTGTATCTTTCCTTCTATGCATTGATTTATATAATCCATAGTCAAAAGTGATATCAGCTCTGATCATTTCGATTTCTCTAGTGCTAAACTAGAGCCTTTATTCTACTAATTGTATGTCATTTGTTTTTTGAGGCAAACTCTTCATGTATACATAGGCTAGCCTTAAATCCAGGATCTTCTGGCCTCAGCCTCAACATCCTGTCTGCTGGAATTATAGATGTGCAGCAGCATGCTAGGTTGTGGGCATGTTTTGAGAAACTATCCTTTTTTTTTTTAGTATCCACTAAACATACACTCATTTCATCATTCTTTATAACTTTATTAGTTGACAAAATTTTACTTGTTTATTTATTGTGTGTGCATATTGGGGTATTTTGGCTTTACCTACATGCATCTGTGCATCATGTCTGTGCATCATGTACATGCCTGCTGTCCAGTGAGGCCAGAAAGGTGCCAGATCTACTGGAACCGCTATTACTGTTGGTTGTGAGCCAACACATGTGGATGCTGGAAATCAAACCCAGGTTCTTTGGAAGATTAGGTAGTTCTTGTAACTGCTGAACCATCTTTGGAACTACTATTAGTTGTCATTTTACTGTAAGAAGAGCTTTCTATTCCCTATGCATATTATTAGCTAAGCATGAACAGTATTTAAGTACTCATAGATTCTTAGATTATTCAATAAGTTATATTACTGTCAATTTTGATCCCCAGACTTTCTCAGATTTGGCACTGGATAACCCTTTCACCCTGGCTTTCTCTTTGGTGTGTCTCCATATTGCTTTGGGCACTACCTTTCTGTAGCTGCTGCTCATCTTTTCTGGAGTAAGCTCTGTCTCCAGTGAGCACCAAGGCAGTGTTTTAAAATTATTATTATTTTTTTTTACCAGCTCCTTCCTTTATCTTCACTGTTTAATAATTTGACTTTTGAGTCCTTAGTGGCAGTTGTTCATATCTCAAGTTAGAGAGGATACTCTAACACAAGTTGAGAATTTCTTATCCAAAATACTTGGGATTGGAAATGTTTCACAAAATTCTTTTTTTTTTTTCAACAAATTATAGGGTGATTATTCTGTCAAATATTTGTTATCTAAGGTTTTTTTAGGTGCATATATGTCTGTGTACTGTGCATGTACATGGTATTCATTAAGGCTAGAAGAATGTATCAGATCTTCTGGAACTGGAGTTATGGATAGTTGTTAGTTACCATGTTGGTGCTTGGAATTGAACCTTAGCCCTCCAGAAGACTAGCTAGTGTTCTTAACCACCGAACCATCTCTACAGTCCCTAAAATTAAATATTCAAAAGGGTATGATGTACTATATTTCATTATATAACTTAAGTTATTTTAGTTACAATTGTTTTAGTAAGTGTGTTTTAACTAAACCTCATTTTATTACAGTGTAACAATTAATAGTTTGAACTATCTTGTTTAAGTAATTCAGTTTTAAATACATAGTGTTTTCACAAAACTTAAAACTAATTGTCAGAAAGCTCTTACAGTCAGTCAATATTCCTGAATTTTTTTCTTAAAATTTTTACTGCCCTAATATTTTAATTTAGTTATATATATATATGTATATGTATATATAACTAGATTTATATATATGTATATGTATATATAACTATATATATATATACACACACATACATACATACATACATACAATGGCATGTTCCATGTTCATGTAGAGTTCAAAGGACAACTTTGTGTAGTTGATTTTCTCTTTCCTTCTTTACACCAATGCAGAGATCAAACCTAGGTGGCCAGGTTTGTGTGACAGACCCTTTACCCAGAGAACCACTCAACTAGCTCCATAATTTCTTAATGGGTTATGACAGTATTCTGCTTTGTAGCACTGACTAATCTTAAACTCAAAAGACTCCTGCTCTAGTGTCCCAGTGAGGGGAATACCCAACTAGGCAAATGAAAAATTTTCAGGAAAACCTTTTCTGTTTATTTAACTATTTGTGAGACAGGGTCTTACTGTGTGACTCAAGCTGGCCTCCTAGGTGGTAGGATTACAGGCATGAGTCATCATGATTTGTTTAAAGTAAGAGCTATGCACTAGTGCTAACAAATTGTTTCAGTCAGTTCATGTTCAACTTTATGGAAATGAGGATTAGGGGATTCAGAAATCGTCTTGTCTCTGCTCCAGTTTCCACAACTCTAATTATTTTCTACTTGGCTTTACTAGTGCCTATATATAATCTTACTAAGGCCGCAGTTTAAAATGTAGAATCAAGAATAAAGTAGCTAATTCTCATGAGCCTCTACTTTTCTGTACTCTTCCCAACTCATTTCTGTTATTGGCCCCAAGTTTTAAAACCTATTTCCAGAACATATTTTTATAAGGCTTTTTATTTTTTACAAGTACAGAATTTTATGACTCCTCAAATTTATTTGGCCAAATTATTGTTGTTGGATGTACCAGTTGAAATGTTTTCAGTTTGTTGCTATTCCAAGTAATAATAGAAAGACTAAAGTGTAGCTCTGTCATTATGGTCTCTATTATAGGAACCATAATCCAACATAAGCTCTCCCATTTATAAATTGCTTTGGTCATAGTGTTTATCATGGCAACAATAAGTAACTAATGCAGAAGTTGGTATCAGATAGCCATTGTTGCTATGAAGAAGCTGCCTGCACTGTTTTTTTGAGAAACATGGAAGACATTGGAAATTCAGGGAGAAATGCTATAAGCAGAGATTAATGGGATGTTCTAATAGGAGCTTCTAAGAGAGTAGTGTTTAGACTAGTTTGAATGGTGGAGGCATCATTCATGAAGCTTCAGAGGTGGAAAAGTCCTCTATTAGAAACTGTGGTAGAAGCCATATGTATGATAGTTTGACAAAGAATCTGCTTGCCTTTTGTCCCTGTCCTAAGAACTTGCTTGTGGTAAAATGAGAAAGTACTGGATCCATAAGGGCATGTGAGGTCAGATGACAACCTGCAGTCTTCAGTTCTCTCCTTTCATCATGTGGATTGAACTTTGGCTATCAGGCTTGTTAAGACTTGCTTTGTGTAGTCAAATGATTCATTTAAAGAAAGTTCAGTGAGTTGTTAAGGAGAATGTGCATTTTGGAATATTTGGAATAAATCTTTTATAAATCCATTTGAGCCATTTCATTTAACTGCACTATTTATCGATTGATTTTTGTTGTTGTTGTTGTTGAGATGACCTATCTATTGATGAGTGTGATATTGATGTAATTCACTACTATTGTCCTGCATTTAATCTGTATCTTTACATCTATTGTCATTTGTTGTATGAACTTGGGTCACTTTTGTGGTTAGTGCATATATGTATAGAATTGTAATATCCTTTTGATGTGCTGTTCCTTTAGCCAGGACAAAGTAGCTTTAACACGTCTTAATAATTTTGGTCTGAAATTTATCTCATCAGATGTTACAATAGTAACACTGGTTTGATTTTAGTTAATTCCATTTCTTCGAGTTTCTTTTTCCATACTTTCTCCTAAGATTTCGTGTGTCTTTGATTGTGAAGACTGTTTCATGTCAACAATAAGTAGATGGATTTTATTTTTTAAATCTATCCCTTCATTCATGGTTTTTTGAATGGGTGGGTTAAGTCCACTGATATTAGAGGTCTTATTGGAAGTTTTTTTTTATTAATTCCTATCAATATTTAGTATTTTTCTGTTCTTGATTTGCTGAAACACTATTCTAGTATTTTTTTTTGTAGCCTCATGGATTTAATTTTCTTTTTCTTCAGTCTGAATAATTCCTCCAAGTAATTTTTGTAGCACTAACTAACTCTATTGTCATGAATTCATTTACCCAATTTTGATAGTGATAGGTTTTTCTTTTTCCTTCATTCATGGCAATGTTTTGATTTTGATCCCTTTTCCTCCTCCTCTTACTTTCCCAAATATAGTAGCCTGGATTTTCAGGTGTTGTTATTCTGAATTTTTAATATTGCATACCAAGTCCTCCTTACTTTCAAAGTTTCTATTGAGAAATCTGCTGCTATTCTAATAGGTTACCTTTACACAGAACTTCATATTTCTGTCTTGTAGGTTTCAGTATACTTTCTTTGTTCTGGTACATTTAGCGTTTGATTTAGTTACTTTTCTACTTGCTGTGAGACAATACCCAGCAAACAACTTAAGCTTGGGAGGATTTATTGCCTCCCATCCATTGTGGTAGAAAAATTCCTGACAGCAGGAATTTGAGGTATCTGCAGTTATGAAACAGTTATTAATGCTAGTGCTCAGCTCACTTTCTCCTTTATATTCAGCCTGAAATATGGAGGAACAAATGTGACTGGAGAGAGCTAAATAGGGAATAGAGTATCAACACAGTCTGGATTATTTGTTGGTTTCAGTTTCAAGCCTTGGAATTCCTTCCCAGGCTTCCAGACACAAGTCATACCCCTACGTTATACTTTACAAGGTTGGGTCACAAATGCTGATCACATTGTGAATGATACTTTCATCTTTGGGTTGTCCTTTGGGAGAGCAAGTCACAGATGCTGATCTCAGTTGTGGGGTTCTTCTCAGGTCAGGTGGAAGATGCTGGTCACAATTATAAATATTTTTTCATTTGTCAGGTTGTAAATGTAGTTCTTCCCTCTGGATGATACTTTGGGAAGTCAAGTCATAGATGGTGGCTCTGTCACTAGGCATTCCATCATAGACCAGCTTGCAGATGTTTATTTCACATCTGGAAAATACTTTAGAAGGCCAGTAGCAAATGCAAACCCTACTCTTGGGTGGTCCTTCCTGATGTTTGGTGAAACACTTGGAACTTCATGCCTCTGCAGACTCTGGCTCTGACCAGGTTTCCATCCTACTGAATCCTTGCAGTTCTAATTCAGTCCTTCTTCCTTACAAATGTAGACTGCTCTGCTAGCTAAGGTTCAGGATGTAGTCCTATGACACTTGCTCAGAGTTTTCCAAGAGTGTGGTTCACAGAGAGTCAGAGGATAGATACCAAGACACCAACTTAGCAAGGGTCCTTAAAATTATTTTTAATGTATTATTTATTTATTTAGCATATGTGTATGGCTGTGCATAAGGTGTATGTACACTGTATCTTTTCACTGTTTGACTTTGGCTTGTGATCCTAGATTCTACAAGAAAGCAGGCTTAGCAAGGCACAGGAAGTCAGTAACAGCACTCCTCTATGGCCTCTATATTATTTCCTGCCTCCAGATTCCCTCCCTGCTTGAGTTCTTTTACTGACTTCCTTCAGTGATGAACAGTGATAGGGAAGTGTGAGTCAAATAAACCCTTTCCTTCCCAAGTTGCTTCTGGTCATGGTGTTTCATCACAGTAGTGGTAACCCTAAACTAGGGCAGAAATTGGTAATGGGAGTACAGTATGCTGTGACAGACCTGACCATGCTGTTTTGGAATGGATTGTGGAAGGACTTTGGAATTTGGGGCTAGAAAAGATATTGAATGTTCAAAGACTGATGAGCTGCTTTGTGGGAGCTTGGAAGAAAGGAGTGTTGACAGAAATGCAGAAAATGAAAACCTGGCATATGAAGTTTCAGAGGGAACTTTAAATATTCTGTTGGGATCATTAGTTGCTTTGAATTAGGATTTTGTAGTTCTGGTCATAGGGCTGTAGAGTCAGCAGCCATGATTAACAAGAGATGAGTACTACTGAAGTGAAACTTTTCATTTATGAGGATAATTGATGCTGGTTAGTTGGAGCTGAGAAATTAGTCCTGGTTAAAAAGAGACCAGTATCATTGAAATGAAAATTTCTGGGAAGTATTTCCTAAGAGTCAGCCACAGAAATTTTGTTCCATAGATGGCCAAGCTTATACTGCACACTGGCAGCCAAACTTGATAGTGTAAGGGTCTTCCAGTTGGTACTGGTTTTGAAGGCATGAAGGGGTCATGGAGCAGCTGAAGCTTAGGACTGTGGGAGGCCAGGAGTGGCCATTTTTTGAAGGTATATTCTCACTAGCAGTTGAAGGCCTAAAATTAAAGGAGTCATGATGATAAGTTGAGGATGGCACCATGCAGAGAGCCCAGAAGAGGATATTGATGAATGTGTAGCTTAGTTGCTGCAGAAGACTCCCAAATTTTAGAGATGTCAGTACCATGGGAAGAGCACTAAGAATAGTAGCAGCCATGGAGTAGAGCCTGCCTGAGCTCATAACACAAGCTGTGTGTGCTGCAGAGGGCAGAACCAGAGAAGTAACTCAAGCCTCTTGGAAGAGCTCAGAAAATTGTGAGTGAATCACAGATAATGTACATTGAGTTATTTACACAGTTGGAGTTTGTTTTTACTTTATGACATTGTAACTGTGCCCTGTTTCTTCTCTCTTGAAGTAAGAACATATTTAACTTATTTTTAATTTTATAGGAGCTCACAGTTGAACGAGTGGATTTTTCAAAGGCTCTGAAACTTGAAAGAGACCAGATATTTTAAAGAGACTGAACTTTTAAAATATTTGAATTTTTATAGACTGTGGGATGTTTAAAGTTTGGAATATTTGTAATGTGATGTTGATATTAATGTGTAATCTTGGGCATGAGTAAGAAAAGAAATACTGGGGCTTAATAGTGATGTGTTTATGTGTCAAGTTGGCAAGGATTCAATTGTACTGGATACTTTAATGTTCAACTTGACACAAACTAGAGTCATCAAAAAGGATGAAAAACCTCAATTGAAAAAATGCCTCCATAAAATCTAGGAATAAAGCATTCTCTTAATTAGTGATTTATAGTATTGTGGGATAATCTTTTTGTACACTGTGAAGTTGTGTCTCTGTCAAGGCACCTTCTGATTGGTTTAATAAAGAGCTGAATGGCCAATAACTAGGCAGAAGAGGATAGGCAGGACTTTCTGGCAGAGATAGGAACTTGGGGGAATAATCTGAGAGGCATGGAATTTGCCAGTGAGACACAGAGGGAGTCAGATGTACAGTATGAGGAGAAGTAACAAGCCACGTGGCCAAACATTGGTTAATATAAATAGGTTAATTTAAGTTACAGGAGGTAGTTGAAAACAAGCCTAAGCTAAGGCCAAGCTTTCATAATTAATAAGTCTCTGTGTCATTATTTGGGAGCTGGCAGTAAAAAGAAAGTCCAACTACATTATAGGGAAGAGTCAAGCTCATATTTGGGGGAGCCAACCTTGAGCTGGTGGTTCTGGGTTCTATAAAAAGGCAAGCTGAGGAAGCCATGAAGAGCAAGCCAGTAAGCAGTATTCCTACATGGCTATCAGCTCTTTCCTCCTGGTCCCTGCCCTGCTTGAATTCCTGTTTTGACTTATTCAATAATGAACAGTGATGTGGAAGTGTAAGCCAAATAAACCCTTTATTCCTTTAAGTTTTTTTTCCAGTCATGATGGTTATTATAATAACAGGAAGCTAACTATGACATTCAAAGTTGTATCTTTTAAGCCTCTTTCTCAATGAAACTTTAATTATTTCAAATAATGTAATTCCTTTTTTAATTGGTGAACTCAAGGGCATCAGGAGCCCAAAGAGACTAAAGGGAAAGTCTTGGGTTCCATTTCAATAAAATGTGCCTCTTCTTAGAAGCAATCTCTCTCTATGAAACAAAGAATTCTGGGCAATAAGAGCTTAAGGCTGCAGTAATATTAAGACAAAATTTTGTAAGCTGGTTACTGGGGTGATGGTGAGTGATGCCATTTCCACTGCCAACCCTTGATTATTGGGCCCCTGAATCCTGGATACAGGAGAAACAGTGTCATACATTGGATGCTTTTCCCAAGCAGAAACAGCCTTCTGAAGAATTCTATCCCAGCTATCTAAGATACTGTTACATGGTTTTCTTTGTTGCTGTGTCTTTAAAAGGCCATTCTACTATTCAAGCTAGTAAAGTAAGAACCATATTAAGTGATAGAATTCAGACTTTCCAGATACTGCTCCAAAGAGCCTTATAGATCCAACCCCACCAAAGCATCTGCAGTCTTCCCTCCCCCCATAGCTCACAGAAAGGGCTGACAGGACATACCTGAATCCTTTCTCCCCTTGAACATATCATATGGAGATAAATATCCCTCTTGGTGCACAAGAATAAGATCACCTCATGGTACAGGATTTTTTCTCCTCTTCTTAAATCATTAATAATAGACACCTAGCCACTGTTGGTGAATATTATTTTATGGTGTGTTACTTTTGATTGTGTTGCATTTGTTTAACTCTGTGAAGCTGTGTTACTGTGCCTGTTTAAAACACCTCATGGTCTAATAAAGAGCTGACTGGCCAATAGCGAGGCAGGAGAAAGTATAGGTGGAGCTGGCAGGCAGAGAGAATAAATAGAAAGAGAAATCTGAGGGAGAGAGATCTAGGAACAAGAGAAGAAGGAGAACATCAGGGGCCAGCCTACATGACCAGCAACAGAGTAAGAAAGAAAGGTGTACAGGAATAGAGAAAGGTATAAGCCCAGAGGTAAAAGACAGATGAGTTCATTTTAAAGTTAAGAAAAGCTGGCAAGAAACAAGCCAAGCTGAGGCTGGGAATTCATAATTAAGAATAAGTCTCTGTATGTGATTTATTTGGGAGCTTGGTGGCAGGTGCCCCAAAAGAGCAAAAGAACAACAAGCCACTCCAGGTAAAGGTTCTTGTCATCGAGCTTAATGACCTGAGTTCCAATCCTAGGGCTCATGTGGCGGGGGAAGAGAACCAACTCCTGGACATGCATGATAATACACACACAAGTGCACACATACATACTATATATATTATGGGATTTTTTTTCAGAAATTAAAAAAGTAGGCGACTCCCTTTGACAGTACTAAAGATTCTTACTCCAGAACTCCTATCCTCGACACACTTTACTGCTTGAGGTTTTAATAAATCTTTTATTTTGAGCTCCTGTTTCTCTTATAGGTTTTGTTCCTGCAGTTTTTCTTCCCAGCCAGACTTCCTGATAAGAACAAGTAGGTAGGTTTTCAGTTTCTCCAAAACAATGAGTTCCTCTTTCTCTTAGCTGATTTTTGACCAGTTTCAGTTTGTGAGCATCCCCAACTCATCCCTGAATTCCATTAAAAAAATTATCCAATTTCAATCACAGATGCACAAAGGAAAAGAAAATCTCATGTTATTCCCTGCAGCCAGGCAAAAAAGCCTTCAGCCACACATCTGTTTAACAATATTCTTCTTCTTTCTTCTTTACCCCTCTCTGATCTCTGCAGTGAAAAATCTCTCTCCAAATGTTTAAGCTGTCTTCCTAAAAACACTCCTTCCGTTCACACTTACTTTGGAGCCTCATATAGAAAATTCAGCAAACAGTTAAAAGCTAATGATTCTCTTAGTGAAATCTTGTTGTATGGTATTTGAGATCCTTGGAATTGTTTATGTTGTCATTCTGTCTTGTGGCCACTATTAAATGTGTCCACGGTAATAGCTTTCATATAATTGCCTTTATGTTTAATTTTATGTCATGAGAAAAAAACTTAAATAACAAAATGTTAGCACTTCATTTATGAATCTTTTAGATGTTATTAATCACTATTGTAGCATAGGTCTAAATTTAAGATGCCTGTTGTATATTGATGTGTGTATGGTTAAGCATGTATATATGAACATTTTATAATTTTTGACTCCTTAAGAACACTTTTTTCTAGATATTATTTTTTTTGTCTTCTAAAAACACCATTTGTAAATTCCTTACTTTTGTCAAGCTAGGATAGATACAATACTAAAAACTGTAAACTAAGTAAAAATATGATTACTTAAAAAATTGCTTATCCACCTTAAAGATATACAAAGACATCTTAAGGTTTATAGAGGATCCTGATGTGTTTTATTATGCCATAAATATAATATCTATTTTTTCGTATCTTTGAGATGATAGCTTACTTCTGTGTCTTTAGCTTAGCATAGTTTTGTCCTCAGCTAAAGGATAATTGAAAATGGAACTAAAAACAGGGCGGGGGGGGAGTTATAAGAGCTAAAACTTAAACTCCAAGTATGTAATACTGTTTTGGGTTCACTATTTTCCCAGATAGAGACAGATATAATGGTGTCCATTGGTATTTTCTTGTGGAATAACCCTCACTTTGCAGGTCAGGGCATCAGTGCAAGGATCCTGCCAACTTTAGAGTATAACTGTCCCAGTTATGTGTTCTGGAACTAGGAAATCGCCATAGGATAAGTTTGGAGACCCAAAGGACTCACTGTGAGTTGGACCTTGGCTAAAACTTCATGACTTGACCTCTATAAACCTCTAATTTGACTAGCTAGTTTGAAATTCTCTAGAGTCAATATCAGTTCAGAGCTAGGATCTAGTAAATCTTGAAAGGTCTAGTTGTTTCCTTGTCTTTAATGTTAACCTGGTCAAAGGCCATGAACCTTTGGGGGAGATGAGGGAGAAAGATTAACAGTAAAACTTTCCTGTAGTGTATTAAGGTCCCCTTCCTAAAGGGGACCTGGCTCTCTTTCATTCAAGGGGTCTGAGGCTATACTTCTTTTAAGCCTGGAAAATGGTTGAGGGGTCATGATTCTCTGTTGCCATGACTCAAGGCAATACTTTTTCCATTTGTTCAGGAATTATTTCGTTTTTGCAGAATGAACAAGAATTTAGTCAGATTCCTACCTGATTAATTTCTGGATACAGCATGTTTAATTAGCCAGCACCATAGGTCTATCCATCAGACTGTTATGATCATTTCTTTGTTTCTGCTGACCGTTATAGTAAATGCTTTCACCTTGCCTTTGATGGTGATTCAATGCCATCACTTGGCTCTTACTACTCAATGCTTGAATTAGACATATTGTATTTCAGTTATCCAATTGACCAACTGCAGCTTCCTTGTTAAAGTCTGGTGAACAGAGAAAATCAATAACAAAACTCTTCAGATATGCTGGTGCTCCTCTAACAAACATGTTTCTTATAATATTCTTCTAGACTCTCCCATTAGGGAGGAATAGGTTTTGCATGGAAGATCTACTTCAGCATTGTACTTTTCCCAGTGGTCCTTTCATCAGTATTAATCAAAGGCTATCACACATTTCCAGCTCCTTTCCAGGAGACCCATCTTTTGACCTACATTCAGCCAACCAATTGAATACAATGTGAGTACATTTTATAATTATGTGAGCTGAAACATTAAGTTCAGAATCTCTGCTCAATGGATACCTATTGACAAATTTAGCCTGACCTAATTTTATGCTCTGTCTACCATTCATTCTATCATACCCTTAAATTCTATTAGCATACATATTCCCCACACCTGTATCATAAGCATGGTGTGTTAGAGACACAGATGAACACAGTTTTTTCTTTTCAGATTGTCAGAATTTGTTGAATAACAGTAGAGTCATAAAGAACAGCAATTTGAAAAACCAAAAAAAAAAAAAAAAAAAACCCTGCCGGGTGGTGGTGACACACACCTTTAATCCCAGCTCTTGGGAGGCAGAGCCAGGTGGATCTCTGTGAGTTCGAGGCCAGCCTGGGCTACCAAGTGAGTTCCAGGAGAGGCGCAAAGCTACACAGAGAAACCCTGTCTCGAAAAACCAAAAAAAAAAAAAAAAAAAAAAAAAAAAAAACAAAGAACAGCAATTTTATGGCAGTAATTTTCCAAGTACTTCATATTCCCATAATAACAAGGTAAGGCACACTTATTCTAATCTTAACCTCTGACATTAACTCTCAGGCTATATATTACATCATACAAATTTGTCAGTCAATCATTTCATCAATCTATCTTTATCTACCTAATTTGTATAAGTGTATCTTACAGAATTACTACAAAGGATTAGAAAAACCACAGCAGAATTCAAGAAGTTTCAAATAACCCTGTCATAGTTTCATTTCTATTGCTGTGATAAAACACCATGGCCAAGGCACCTTAAAAAAGAAAGTGCATAGTTAGGCTTAAAGTTTCAGAAGGCTAGAATCCATAATAGTGAAGAAACAGCTGAGAGCTCACATCTTGATCTGCACGGACTGGAAATGGTGCCAGTCTTCTGAAAGCTCAAAGCCCACCCTCAGTGACACACCTTCTCCAACAAGGCCACACCCCACAATTCTTCACAAATAGTTCCACCAACTGGGAACTAAATATTCAAACATGTAAACCGTTGGGGGTTATTCTTATTCAAACCACCAATTCCACTCCCTATCCCCCATAGGTCATGGTATATTATAAATGCAAAACATTTAGTCCAACTTCAAAAGTGTGCATAGTCTTTCACTGACTCAACACAGCTTGAAAGTTCAAAGTCTCTTCTGGGACTGAAGGCAATCTCTTAGTTGTAACTATTGGGAAATCAAAAAGCAAATTACATACTTCCAACATACAATGGCACACAATATACATTACCATTTCAAAAGGGAGGAATGGGGGCATAGGTAGCAAATATTGGACCAAAGCAAGACCAAAACTCACCAGGGCAAATTCCAAATCATTTAACTCTATGTGTGATATCAAATGTCTGAGATAGCCTTTCCTATACTCCATTACTTCTAGATTTGCCAAGGGAAACACACTTCTCTTTATTGGGATGCTTCTGCTTTATGCATTTAGCTCTACTTGGAAGATATCTCATTGCTCTGGCATCTACAAATCTTGGATTCTCCACTGCAACCCAGGCTTCACTTTCACAGCTTTACTTAATGCCCTATCTGGACCTTAATGGAGGGGCTCTCCTGCCCTGCCACATGCCTGTCCTCAGAAATTGCCTTTAACCATAGAAGAAGATTTCACAACACATTTGCTTATGTATCTTTCATGACTCTAAAGTCAGAACCATGTACACAACATGGCTAAGTTTGACTGTCTACTTGCTATGGAGTGGGCCACCTTGAATCACAGAAGATGATTCCTCTGTTGTTGCTTTGTAAGACTACAAATTTCCCTAGGCCTTTCATTTCCACAAGTTAGAACCTTTGATGGGTGGGATCTTGCCAGGAGGGTACCACTCCCTTTATTCCACTTTGGATCTAGGATCTTTTTGATAGTCTCATCTCTTTTAGGACAAGCCTTGGCTCCAACGTTAAATTTCCTGGTGCTCTTTTTCTCTTTAAACCATACATTTTATATATTTTTTTGTCCCTTTTGCTCTTTTTCATTGTGTCTTAGTTGTGTTTTCTGTTGCTGTGAAGAGACACCATGGCCACAGAAACTCTTATAAAGAAAAACATTTCATTGGAGTGGCTTGCTTACAGAAGTTCAGTTCATTATCATCATGGTTGAGCATATATGAGACCTCAAAACCCACCTCCACAGTGACACACTTACTCCAACAAGACTACACCTGCTCCAACAAGGTCATAACTCTGAATAGAGCCACTTCCTTTGGGTGCCATTTTCTTACAATCCACCACACATTGTAAACCTGCATGAGAGTAGTTACTAATAACCAAATAACCGAGTCAATATTAGGCTGTCTTGAAATCTTCTTTATCAAGCAATTTAGTCTACTACTTCTTAATTTATCTTCATGCATATTCTTAGGACAAGGTAAAAAAGCAGCCACATTCTTTACCAAAATACCATGTGTGATCTCTAGCCCAGTTTCTAATATTGTTCCTCTCAGAAACTTTTTGGTCTTGGCATCCATAGTCCACATTTCTCTCACACTACTGTCTTCCACTATCCTATTAGGATGGTCCATTAAGCTCTGCTTAGATTGCTCAATTGCTATTCTAGTCCAAAGTCCCAAAGACTTCTACATTCCTCTAAACAATCAAACAAACAAATGAATGAATGAACAAACAAACAAGCAAAAAACAACAAAAACAACCCACCCCCCACATAGTTAGGTTTGTTACAGCAATAGCCTGCTCCCTGGTACCATCTTTTGTCTTGATTATTTTTCTATTACTGTGATTAAACATTATTATCAAAGCAACTTATTAAGAAAAGCATTTAATTTGGCTTGTGATTCCAGAAGGTTGGAGTCCATGATGGTTGGACAAAGCAACAGCTGAGATCTCACATCTTGATCAACAACCATGAGACACAGAGAGAGGGCACTAGGAATGGCATGAGTCTTTTGAAACATCAAAGCCCACCGCCTAGTGAGACATGAGACACCTCCTCCAACAATGGCATTAGTCCTTGCCAATAATTCTACCAACTAGGAACTAAGTACTCCAACATATGAGCCTATAAGGGGCATTCTCATTCAAACCACCACACAGCCTAACTAAGAGGTAGAATTGAGAAGCTGTTAAGGATTCAATTGAGTCTGACTACAAGTCAGGGTTACTAATCCTGTTTGAGGTGTGCTGGAAACATTGCTGTGATAGACTTAAGTTGCATGCTGAAGGATGAGACTCAAGAGTTTAGCTGCAGAAATCAGGCACATGACCATGGAGACTATTGTAGTAAAGCATAGGTGCAGCTCCAGGTGTAGATGAATAGGCCACAATTTGAAGAGGCTGCATCAAAAGAGGGGTATCTGAGAGACCATTGGATCTGCTGAGACCATTGGGAGTTCTTCACCTATTGGTTGGTTGATGCACACATTGTTGGTTTGATGACAGATTGGTGGATTCCATTGCCATCATAATATTAGGCATCTTCCTCCTTAGGGGATCCAGATGATGGTTTTTCATTCTTTCTTCAGGGCCCAATAAGTTTTTGATCTGAGTTTTCTTGATTTGACTTTAACATGTCCATGTCTCATATGGTCCTATTTCCTTTGATAATCTTATAGGTGACATTTTTTTTTCATTTTTAGGGATGTTATTGATCAGTTTATACCTCATGGGTAGTGCTGAGCAGATAGTGTTGTTTATGTGTCCTCTAAGGTTTAGAGTCATTGTGATCATGCATTTGTACTCAAAATAGTGGCAAAGGATTTTTAGAAAATAAAATTCTCAGGATAAAGTACAGCCTGAAAGAACATTGTTTCATATAATGTGAAGTAACTAAAAACATAACATTGAGTGATCTCAATATGCTGTTTGTGTGAAATAGAGAACCTCTCAGAGGTTACACTGTGCAGATTTTGTATTGGGGGCCTACTGAGACTTTGAGTCTGGTTATCTCTGTAGGCAAAAATGATTGGGTCCACAGAGGCATGTAGCTAGAGTTTTCCTGCCTTGCCCACAGTCAGGACAAATCTTTGTCACATGCCAGTTCCACAGCCGCTCAGACCCAACCAAGTAAACACAGAGACTTATATTGCTTCAAACTGTATGGCCGTGGCAGGCTTCTTGCTAACTGTTCTTTTATCTTAAATTAACCCATTTCTATAAATCTATACCTTGCCACATGGCTGGTGGCTTACCGGTGTCTTTACATGCTGCTTGTCTTGGCGGTGGCTGCAGTGTCTCTCCTCCTTCTTCCTGTTTCCCCAATTCTCCTCTCTCCTTGTCCCGCCTATACTTCCTGCCTGGTCACTGTCCATCAGTGTTTTATTTATATAGTGTGATATCCACAGCACTTCCCCTTTTCTTCTTTTTTTAAAAAGGAAGGTTTTAACATAGTAAAATTACATATAACAAAACAATTATCAAGCAAGAATTATAGTTACAATATTAAAGATGTCCTATCTATCTTATATTTGTGAGTTTAAGGTTTTATATCTAACTTATCTTTTATCATAACTGAGGAAATTACAACTATCTAGTCTTTAACCACATCAAAGACCTGAGAAGGAATATAATGGTACCTGAGAAATGGTAGATGGATTCAAGCAACTTTCGGGAATCTTGTAAAAGTAGACCAAGACAGCTGGCAGCCTGGACAGTCACCTAATGTTTCTCAGCATTGTTGTCTTAGAAGCCCAACATCCTCTCGGGATCAAATTGGTGCAGCCAGGAGCAATTGTGTCTCACGTCAACAGAATTCTAAGTTATTTAAATTCCATATTCTCTAGGCCTATGAAGTGTTTGAAGATTACCTATCTATCTGAAATATATCTATCTATACCTAGAAGACTTAACTAACATGGCTACAAATATGATTATCATAGATGACTAATTATTAATCTATTTTTAATTTTCCATTACAATTTTAAATGAGTTACATAAACGTAATACCTCAAACAAGAATAGAAATATATATATATATATATATATATACAGTATAACAAAATTAACTTCAAGTTTGTATCAATAAACTAAAATTTATACCAATGTAAAACATTTTAAACATAAACTAAAATCTATACCAATGTAAACATTTTAAACAAGTTGTTCTTTAAAAGTAGGTTCATTAATCTACCCTTTTATCTTATCATCTCTATATCCTCCTATATATCATATCCCCTTTTCTTTTTTAGAAAGAGATCACGTTTATAATCAACCTGTTTTAAATAAAAATATTGATTTTTTTTTCTGTCCCACACCAGAGGGCTCTTTTGATTTGGGACACAATAATCTTTTAACCATTTTTTTTTAAAGCAATATGTTTGGGTTTAGAGGGGGAGTGAGCCAATTCCACCTCTAAAGCTAGCTTGGTATATTTGGGAATTTGGGCATAGCATCTCTTAGTACTTCCTGCTGGAGGGGGGTGCTGTATCTTATGGGGATGCAAAGAAAATTTTAGGCCTATGGGGTAGTCCGTGAGGCTGTATTGTGTGAACCAGTTGCCTTGAAACTGCTCTGGATGTTGGATCATCTGGGCCATGGTGTCATTGGAGACCTTTCAGGGGGTCTTCGCTGGTCAAACCTGATGTATCTTAATCTGGAACAAATCCATAGCCTCTGGCTTTCTGTGGAAACAAAAGCAGAACCTCTTTTCCAAAGTAACATATCCTTAAATCCAAATTTTGAAGTCAAGGTACCTTTAAAATATGCATATTGGTTTAATTTAACATCTTTTTCGATCAAATGTTTTTTTTTTTGTAGTTAAAAATCCCAAAGACAACATAATCCAGATTCTCTGTGTAATATTCATCTTTATGTGGCTTTTTATATTAATTTTTTTTGTCTCTTTGAAGCCTACGTATATTTTACACACATTATAAACGATTTTATCTGAATCAGTCTTTTTGTGAGCCTATTGCTTTAAATTGTTGCCTTCTAAGCCTGAAAAGGCACTGTGGCTGCTGGCTCTGCCCCCTTCAGCTTTTTAACATGGTGGTGGTACATTTTCTCCAGCTCTGTGAGTCATTAAGTCTCAGAAATAGTGGGTCTACGCTTTTATCAAAGCAGCATGTAGCCCAGAAACCTCTTTTTTTTTTTTTTTTAATACTAGTAAAGACTAAATCTACCACACAGCTTAATGTGCCGCTGGCAGACACCTCATTCCCACCATACTGCTGGTCAAACGCACACGCCAGGAACCCGCCAGTGTTCAAACCTGCGTTTTGCGGCGTCTAGCTGCCCGTATGAGACAAGAAGCAGGAACCTGTTTTTTGGCTCTGTTTAGAATTGGTTATTAAATATTGTTAGGTTTAAGGTGGAAACTTGAGCCGTTGGGCGCCATTTGTTGCTGGAGGGCTTCTCTCCAGGTTCCCCAAGCTCCACAGTCCCACAATCCACGTATAAAATAATCATTCAGATGCTTATATTACTTATAAACTGTATGGCCATGGCAGGCTTCTTGCTAACTGTTCTTATATCTTAAATTAACCCATTCTAGAAATATATACTTTGTCACGTGGCTGGTGGATTACCGGCTTCTCCTGGCCGTGGCTGCAGTGTCTCCCCTCCTTCTTCTTGTTTCCCCAATTCTCCTCTCTCCTTGTCCCACCCATACTTCCTGCCTGGTCACTGGCCATCAGTGTTTTATTTATATAGAGTGATATCCACAGCAGAGGCATCTGCATTGTTTTGTGTGGTATCTCTTTTATAAAGAGTCATGCCTTTTACCACAGATGATGCATGATTGGTTTCCTGAAGTGAAGGTTGATTTTTTAATTTAGATACTAGAGAGCAGGCAGGATCAGTAATGGAGGTTTCCAAGCACCTGATGAAGCAGGAAGTCTTCAGAGTGTAAGAACCAGAGCAATCCAAAGAAGAGATAGAAACTGGGGGAAAAGGCATATCATTTAAAAATAAAACTCAGAAAAGTGTACATAATTTGTAGTAAAGATCTGTAAACAGATTCATTTAGAGAGGAGGTCTTGGGTTATCTCAGTTAATTATCTCACCAAGGGAATAAAGTAGCTTTCCCTTGATGGGCTTAACAAAGCCCTGATATCCCTGCTCTCCTCTCTCCCATATGGTATTGTAAATCTTAAGGAGGAGAAATTTATTATGGTATCTATTCTTTAAAATTGATGTCTCACAATGAATATTGGAGCTGTTCCCCAATGTGCCTTATGCGGTAAAGGGCCCATCCTAAATGGTATCTAGGTCTGCCAAATATCTGTATCTACACTTAACAGCGGGGAAAGGCACTTGCTCTGAGAGAACAAGTCCTTTGAAATCTTAAGAGTTCAAAATTATCAGCCTTGTCAGTCTCTTTCCATACACCTATATACCAAACTACAGAGTCCCATTCTACTCCAATTAGTGCTCTCGCTTTAACTGCAGGCATACTTCATCCCTGGAATATAAGCTTATGTTGTACACTTGATGAAGGCTTGTTCTTGGTTTTCCGCAACTTCACTCTTATGGATGTAATAGAAAATACTGTCTCATAGGGCACACTTAGCCTTTACAGTGATTATAAACATCTGGAGCTGGAAAATTGCATCTCTGAGCTCATGCTTTTCATTCATTACTTTACCTAGACACACCAGAAGCAGCCAGCCAGCATCATTATGTTCTTTAGTTTTCTGGAAATGTTCACAAACTTTACATGCAATTAAGACTTTCCATGATACCAGGAGAGTCCTCAGCAACTGTAGTTTTAGTGCAGTTGGAGAGCCAGCTCTACATATCATCAAGCCCATTAAAGCAATTTATTCAGCTGATCAAATCTTCATTTGTCATGAAATTATAGAATGATTCCTAGTACCAAAATCTGCATTAGTTATGCCTCTATAAAGCAGTGTATATATATTTTAAAGGGGTTATTAGATTGGCTCACATGATAGGGACTGGGTAGTTCAACAGTGACTATCCGTATCCCACTAGCTTTTCAGACCACACAGCTGCTTCATCCCAACCTATAGGCCCACTAGAGAGATGCTGGTATCCCATATGTGAAAATAGTTTTTATTTATTTATTTTGTAATCAAAGGTGTCTAACCCACTAAGGGCCAACATGCCACAGATCTCCCCACCCTTGCAAAATGTTCATGTAAATCTTTTACTTTTCCTAATCATGTAAAACTTCTGTTTCTGCAAAGGCCCATGTATCCTGGAACTTGATGATCCAGAAGCTCATTTCTTTTATGCTTCTTTAGAAGTTCTCCAGTCAGGAGTAGAGCATGAGACTGAACCTCAGCCAATAGTAACAGCCAAGTTCCCCCTTGGATTAAAGACAAAAGACAGAGGCCATTTGGGCTACATGCACTGCTTAGTAGCCTAGTTTGGGTTGTGGAACACCTTTTTTTTTAACTAAAGAAATTGCCTTGCTCAATTACTTTTGCTTTTTTCTGGTGTTTCGTTGTGCTATGCTGAGAGTGTGCTTTTCTAACAGGTCTGCACTGAAAGACCAAAGAAGCTTCAGGTTGATGTCAACAGAGGATGGCCAAAGTGGCAACTTGAAACACTCTAGAAGTAAAGGATTCAATTTCTTTCTCTGCCTCTTTATATCTTAGCCTTATGTTGGAAGGTGCCATATAATTTTAGGATAAGTCTTTCTCCCTCCATCTCTGAAAATGTCCTTCTTGGTGCCCAGAGTTGTTTCCTAGGTGATGCCAAATCCTGTCACATTGACAATCAAAATTAAGTCCTTCTCTCCTTCTCTGATGGGTCTTTTCTTTTCCTTTTTCATTCTTGAGATAGGTTCTTACTCTGCAGTCAAGGCTGGACTTGAACTCTATTTTTTTAATTAATTAAAGCTATTTTTATTTGTAGCTATATATGTGTGTATAGGCAAATTTCTAAACAGTCTTATTAAATAAGAAACACAGAGCCAAATACAGAGGTAACAGCCAAAGAGATCAGAGAAGTAGTGAAAAGCCACGACTAGCCTTATCTTACCTTCTTACCACCATCACTTCCCCAGAGTGAGCTTCTTCCCATCTAACCTGTGTTTTTATTGCCTTTCTGTTCTGCCTTCTTATTGGCACTAAGCCCAGCCATATGACTTCCTTGCCATTGCCTGTCTATACATACCTCCAGGTCTCTGTGGTTGGTACTGGGATTAAAGGCTTGTGTCACCACACTTGGCTGTGTCCTTGACCACACAGAGACACTGCCTGCCATGTGATCGGATTAAGGGTGTGGGCTACAACCTCCTGACTTCTGTTTATGGCTCACTGTGTGACCTCACTATGTGACCTTTGATCTCCAGGCAAACTTTATTTATTAACATACAAATAAAATCACATTTCAGCATAATTAAAATATCACCCCATGTGTGTATATGCATACCTGTCTATATATGCAGGGATCTTAGGCTGATGTCAGGTGTTCTGCTCTGTCACTCTCTGCTCTGTTGTATTAAGATAGGATCTCTCACTGACCTTAGAGCTATACTGTCAGCCAGCAAGCTTCAGCAATATTTCAACTCCCATCCTCATGTTTGTAGAGCAAGTGCTCTTTCCTACTGAGCCATCTGCCCAGATAATGGCCTTGAACTCTTGATCTTCCTGCTTTAGCTTCCCAAGAACTAGGATTACAAGTGTTTGTAACTATACCTGCCTTAAGGAAGTCTCTTGCCTCTATTGCAACAGTTCCTGAGTATAATCTGATTTTACCACTCACTCCAAGTGTCCAGCTATTGTCTCTAACAGATATTGCTGTTAACACACATGAAAGCCCAGTTGTAAAACAAGTCCACAAGATCCTGCACAAGTGCTGTGGAACCACTGATCAAAGACTCAAGAAAAATTGGTAAGTAATAAATAATATAACTGCACACGGCTCTAATAATAAAATTATTTCACAGGGTTTCATACTCAACCAAAGCAATTAAAAATACATATAAAATCCTCTCTTGAATAGTTGGGTAATATGAAAAAGTAACCTAGTTTATGTAACCTTAAATAAAGGTTCTTTTATGTGATATAGTCATTTTGGTCAAAGCCCAGAAGAACAAACACATTTATGAAAGGACTCCTTTCTGGGCCTTTCCTTCTGCCATTGTTAATGTATATTATGTAAAGGCCACAAAGTTTCAAAAGGTAAAGTCTAATATCTAGTCTGAAATCTAGTTTAATGTCTAGTCTAAAGTTTAGATTGTATCTCACTAACAACAGGTCCATCTTCCTGGTAGTGCTGGCATGTGGGAATAGCCAGGAGAATAATGACTCATTTGTAATGACTTTATACTTCTTCCATGATGAAACACTGAGAAGTCTACATGTAGAAATTATATGTGTGTATATGTATGACAATTTCAGATTTTCTTTGTTTTTTTTTTTTAATTTTATTTATATTTGTTTTTATATGTATGGGTATGTCTGTCTCTGTGTGTAGAAGATAAGGGTGCCTCCAGAGACCAGAAGAGGGCATCACATCCCATGGAGCTGGAGTTACAGGTGACTGTGAGGTGCTTTGCAAAGCAGTACATACTCTTTACCACAGAGGCTCCAGAGTTTCTTAATTAAATTCATAATTTTCTGCACACATCTAGTAAGTGGTAGAGGTTGTGACCTTCCTGAGCAAGTTAGCTCTATACTACCCAGACCCATGCTGGGTTGTTTGGAAAAAGAGCCCAGAAACGGTGCTCCTCAACTGACCAAGTGTTCATTTATCGTGCTGTTTGTTCTTCTCTTTTCCTTGTCACTAACATGATGGGAAATGTCTTTTTCTTCAAGCAAATCAATATCCAACCAACTAACAAACCCTTTGTATTTCCTAACTTTGTCATCATGGGATTCCAGGAAATTTTCAGTCAGACAGGGAGGTGTTGCTATTTCGGTTGCCATGTGGAGAAAGGCTTAGCTGTGGAGGGAAGGACTGAAACAGAAGAGAAGAGATAAGCAAAAGGGTGTTGGGTCACTGTCTCTTCTTGCCACACTCATTTCAGTCATCCCAGTTTCCAGCTAGGCACTCCCATAATGTCCCTGAACAGTAAAGGAAAGAAAAGCCCTCTTGTAAAAATAACTCCTTTGATTTCTTCAAGCCTTGGGCTGTGTATTCAGGGGCAGTGACCAGGAGTGAGTCATCTCTATGGAGTCAGGATGAGACCACCCGTGGTTTTCCCAGCTGCATTGCCTGTGGAGCAAAAAGTTCAGAAGCTAAGGGTTTACAAAGACATAATAAAAAAGAATGAAAGAAAGATGACTCCTTTGAAAATCCTCACTCTTTCTTTTTAACTATCTCCTACAGCAATTCCTTTCATTACTGTAAAATTCCAACAATGTGGATATCAAGTAGTATTTTTTTGTCTGTCTCTTTTTCTGCTTTGATACCAGCCTAGTGCTTAAGGCTAAACTTAGGGTAAGCCACCTATCATAGTCAGTAAAAATAGTTGTAAATGAGAATCACCACCTCGTGTCTGATCTGTGTTTCATTTTCATGATATTCCTTGAGAAATGAGACAACAACCATTCTATACTTTATTATTTAAGATCACTTTGATTACTGTCCATAGAAATACAAATTTCATTTATTTTCAAATAAAGGAAGATTTTTTAAAGGAAGATATTAAGGTATTTTAAGTGACATAAGTTTGAAAGTCAATCCATGTGAAACACAAATAGCCAGAAATGTATCTATTTAAGCACACACATTACCACTGAAGTACCCTTACCAGCCCCCATCAGAAATTTAATAATAAAATGAAACAAAACCAGAACCAGAATACTTTCATTCCCCAGAAGACTCTTCTGAAGCTTGGTGTGGACCCAACTTTGCTCCTTCACATGTGCTTCTAACACATCCCCATTCATTTGTGTCAGCTCCTGATACCTAGAAACACTTCAACCTGACACCTCAGTAGCAATACCATACTTGGGTTCAGGTACATTCAGGTATGTGATTCACATTATCCTTCTGGCCCTCCATTAGAATCTCTCCATTCTCACACTCGGCCCCTTAGTAACCTGTTTGTAGGTGCCCCTCTTCCCACCTCCATTCTCTGGCGGGCCCTACATTTCATACATCTCCAGGCTTCCCCCTAACCCTTTCATCTCTGTCTTTTCAGACACACTCTCTATCTTACTGCAACCTACTTGTAGGAGGACCTACCACACCTCCAACTCCCTGTGGTCCTAGTGATTTGATGTGAATAGGATTCTCTCAGCACTTTTTGGAATCCCCTCTTAGCCTTTTTCTCTCAATCTGTCTCTATTTCTCTATGCCACTCATGGATCTCTAAAAACATTTTCAACAAGTGAACCATCAATTATGACACTTCTCTAAGGGTATCAAAAAAAAAAAAGGAATGGAACAAAGACATGACCAGATATTAACACACACACACACACACACACACACACACACACACACACACACACACGCGCGCGCGCGCGCGCGCGCGAAATCTAAGCAGACTCACCAAATAATGGGGGAGACAATGACCCAACTAGATATTTTTGCTACCCAATGAATCATCCAGATCCAGAAATGTGTTACACTTAGTTGAGTTGTTGCCTAAAGGGTCCCCATGAAAACCCCCAAACATCTCAGGTTATTGCCAAGGCTATTGGTTGTTCTGTTCAAACTGATGGTAAGTAGTGGAATCCTATTGCTGAAGAGAATACTCGCATAGCTCATTGAACATGGAGAAATCAATCTGGTGCCCTCTAGAGTATTCACCTCTCCTGACTAGTGTTCCTGGTATGGGAAGTTACTCTGAATTCTACCAGAAGAAAATGATAACCACCAACCTAGTTACAAACCCTGCAATCTATATCAGTGACCTGTGTGCATGAGATGCTCATAAAATAGTGCCACAAACATTGTGGGAGTAACTAACCACTTTGATTGGATTTAATGCCTATTCCATGAGATGAAACCAGTTTTTGACCCTTCATAGGTGGCAAACAACCTGAGATTAGATAGGCCATGGACCTATGGGAAAATCAAATACTATTGTCCTACTAAAGGAATGTAGTCATAAAATGACTTCTAGAAACATATCTCTATATCCAGAGATCAGTGCTATATCCAGAGATCAGTGTGTCACTTAGCCATAATTACATAAGTTATCTCTTACAGGAGGTGGGAGCTAACACAGCTACACACAGATAGACAATGTGCATAGTGTAAGAAACAGTGGAAACACTCAGCCCTTAATGGAATGTCTTCATCAAACCTCTCCTCTCAGGGCTCAGAGGAATATGCAGAAGAGGAAGTGGAGAGGATGCAAGCGCCAGAGGAGATGGATGACTCCAAGGAAATAGCATCTTTCAGAAACAGCAGGACTAATGCATATATGAATGCATAGAGATGGTGGCAGCATGCATAGAGCCTTCAAGGGTTTAGACCACACAGGGTGCTACCACTGAGAGAGGGATGTAATCAGCCAAACTCCCCAAAATCCCATGTTGGATGTTTCCTTCAATGGTTCCCTTTTCTTGGTTCAGTATGGCCCTCCTTTTGTTTTGGGGGCTCTCCTGACTTCTCTGGCTTTTGAGACTGCTTTATTCAACTGTGCAGAGGGCAGGAATGCCTGAGGTTAGAGATGGAATTTAGCTAATGAGAGGCAGGTATGAGCATCTGAAGTTCCTACTTTGTTGTCTGGAATGTGACTGAACCTTGAGAGCTCCCAGCACTAGAGAAATGTGAGCAGAAAGATCAGGAGTTCAAAACTAGCCTAGATTACATAGTGAGTTCCAAGTCATTCTGGGTTATGTGGCAATCAGCCTCAAAAACAAACAAAAAACCAGGAGCCCAAATGAAGAATCTGGCTAAGAAATGGAGTTTGCCTGATTTCCTCCCCTGCTCACATCAACACTCCCTTCTCTGGGAGTACATCCTTCATAAATGATTTGCACAAGCTCATGGATACACACACACACACACACACACACACACACACACACACACACACACACACACACACAGAGAGAGAGAGAGAGAGAGAGAGAGAGAGAGAGAGAGAGAGAGAGAGGGAGAGAGAATATTAGGGTTCCAAAATACCAGCAAAAGCCAGGCAAAGCATCAGGGATAGGCCCCATTCCCACTGCCAGGAGTCCCACAAGTAGAGCAAGCCACACACCATAACCCATATGCAGAAGGCCTAGCTAGGGTGGTTCCATGTAGGCTCCCTATCCTTCAGTCCATAATCTGTGAGCTTTGGTGAGCAGACCAATTGCTTCTCTGGGTTCCGTTGTAATGATCCTAACCACCCTGGCTCGTACAATCCTTCCTCCCTCTCCTCAACAGGATTATCTGGGCTCAGCCCAGTGATTGGCTGTGGATCTCTGCATGTTTCTGTCAGTTACTGGACAAAGGCTGTCCGATGATAACTGGGGTAGTTACCAATTCAAGCTACCTGTCCACTATTGCTAGGAATCTTAGCTGGAGTCATTCTTGTAGATTCATGGCAGTTTCCCTTACATCAGGTTTCTACCTGACCCCAGAATACCCCCACCATAAAGTCATCTCTTTCATTACTTCCCTGCTCTACCCACCCCTCAAATCGATACCTCATGTTCCCATCCACACTCACCTCAAGTCTGTCTACCCAGGAGATCTCTTCTATTTCCCCTTCCCAGGGAAATCCATGCATTCCCCTTTGGGCCCTACTTGTTACCTAGTCTCTCCTGGGCAGTGGAATGTAGCACAGTTATTCTTTATTTTTACAATAATATCCACTTATGAGTGAGTACATGCCATGTTTATCTTTCTGGGTCTGGGTCATCTCACTCAGAATGATTTTTGCTAGTTCCATCCATTTGCCTTCAAATTTCCTGATACCATTGTTTGTTAACAGCTTCTTAATACTTCATTGTGTAAATATATCACCATTTCTTTATCCATTCTTTAGTTGAGGGACATCTAGGTCACTTCCAGGTTCTGGGTATTACAAATAAAGCTGCTATGAACATAGTTGAGCAAGTGTCCTTGATTGAACTTCCTTTGGGGATATGCTCAAGAGATGTATAGTTTGGTCTTGAGGTAGATTGATTCTCAGTTTTCTGAGAAGCCACTATATTGATTTCCAAAGTGGCCTTACAAGTTTGCATTCTCATCAGCAGTGCAGGAGTGTTCCCCTTGCTACACATCCTCTCCAGCATAAACTGTCATTAGTGTATTTGAATTCAGTCATTCTGATTGGTGTAAGAATCTCAGAGTCATTTTGGTTTGCATTTCCTTGATGGCTAAGGATATTGAATAATTCTCTATATGTATCTTGGCTATTCAAGAGTCTTCTTTTGAGAATTCTCTCTTTAGATCTCTATTCCATTTTTAATTAGATTATTTATTTTTCTGATGTCTAATTTTTTAATTATTTATATATTTTGGAGATCAGCCCTCTATCAAATGTGGGGATGGTGAAGATCTTTTCCCATCCTGTAGGCTCACCTCTCATTTTGTCTTTTTTTTTTTTTTTCTTTTGATTTTTCGAGACAGGGTTTCTCTGTGTAGCTTTGCACCTTTCCTGGAACTCACTTGGTAGCCCAGGCTGGCCCTGAACTCACAGAGATTTGCCTGGCCCTGCCTCCCCAGTGCTCATTTTGTCTTATTGACAGTGTGCTTTGCCTTACAGAAGCTTTTCAGTTTCATGAAGTTCCATTTATTAATTGTCAGTCTCAGTGTCTTGCTACTGAAGATCTATTCAGAAAGTTGTGTTCTGTGCAAATGTGATCAAGTCTATTTCCCACTTGATCTTCTATCAGGTTCACTGTAACTGGATTTATGTTGCAATCTTTGATCCATTTAGCCTTGGGCTTTATGCAGGGTGATACGTATGAATCTATTTGCATTCTTCTACATGCTGACATCTAGTTATGCCAGTACCATTTGTAGAAGATGCTCTATTTTTTCCATTGTATAATTTTGGCTTCTTTGTCAAAAATTTGATGTCCGTAGGTGTGTGGATTTACATCAGGGTCTTTGATTCGATTCCATCCATCCATTTGTCTGTTTCTTATGCCAATACTATGCTGTTTTTATTACTATAGCTTTGTAGTAGAGCTTGAAATCATGGATGGTGATACCTCTGGAAGTTCCTTTATTGTACAGTATTCTTTTAGGTATCCAGGTTTTTTTGTTTTTCTATATGAAGTCGAGTATTGCTCTTTCAAGGTCTGTAAAGAAGACGGAGCCCCACAACAACAATAATTCCACATGGACAATAATAATACCACTAAGCTGACAAACATCATCTACAGATCAGCTTTGGACTACAAAGTGCTCAGAGCAATTTTGAGATGGCTAGCTGAGATGATCCAGTTTCAAAGACTACTTGAATAGGACTTGAGATAAACCCTGAACTTTGGCATTATACACAGACTGGACAACAAAGGATATAGCTACCTTTCTTAGAATTTGACAATTAACCCCAAATTTTTCTTTTCAGAATAAAGATACCTTAGCCCCAAGGCCTCATTCCATTAATGGCAGGGTAGTTGAGCCAAAACGTGTTGTAGCAAGAGAGGAGTCTGGAAAACCAGGTGCCCATGTGACTGTGAAGAAGCTGTTAGTTGGTGGAATTAAAGAAGATACTGAGGAACACCACCTTAGAGATTATTTCAAAGAATATGGAAAAATTGATACTATTGAAATAATTACTGATAGGCAGTCTGGAAAGAAAAGAGGCTTTGGCTTTGTTACTTTTGATGACCAGGATCCTGTGGATAAAATTGTATTGCAAAAATATCACACCATCAATGGTCACAATGCAGAAGTTCGAAAGGCATTGTCTAGACAAGAAATGCAGGAAGTCCAGAGTTCAAGGAGTGGAAGAGGAGGAAACTTTGGTTTCGGGGATTCTCGTGGTGGCAGTGGCAATTTTGGACCAGGACCAGGAAGCAACTTTAGGGGGGGATCTGATGGATATGGAAGTGGACGTGGATTTGGGGATGGCTATAATGGGTATGGAGGAGGACCTGGAGGTGGCAATTTTGGAGGTAGCCTTGGTTATGGAGGAGGAAGAGGAGGATATGGTAGTGGAGGACCTGGATATGGCAACCAGGGTGGGGGCTATGGAGGTGGTTATGACAACTATGGAGGAGGAAATTATGGAAGTGGAAATTACAATGATTTTGGAAATTATAACCATCAACCTTCTAACTATGGCCCAATGAAGAGTGGAAACTTTGGTGGTAGCAGGAACATGGGAAGACCATATGGAGGAGGAAACTATGGTCCTGGAGGAAGTGGTGGAAGTGGGGGCTATGGTGGGAGGGCTGATACTGAGCTTCTTCCTACTTACCATGGCCTTCACTGTATAAATAGGAGAGGATGAGAGGCCAGAGGTAACAGAACAGCTTCAGGTTATCGAAATAACAATGTTAAGGAAACTCTTATCTCAGTCATGCATAAATATGCAGTGATATGGCAGAAGACACCAGAGCAGATGCAGAGAGCCATTTTGTGAATGGATTGGATTATTTAATAACAGTACCTTACTGTGGAGGAAGGATTGTAAAAAAATGCCTTTGAGACAGTTTCTTAGCTTTTTAATTGTTGTTTCTTTCTAGTGGTCTTTGTAAGAGTGTAGAAGCATTCCTTCTTTGATAATGTTAAATTTGTAAGTTTCAGGTGACATGTGAAACCTTTTTTAAGATTTTTCTCAAAAGTTTTAAAAAGCTATTAGCCAGGATCATGGTGTAATAAGACATAACGTTTTTCCTTTAAAAATTTAAGTGCGTGTATAGAGTTAAGAAACTGTTGTACATTTATGATTTAATAAAATAATTCTAAAGGAAAAAAAAGATACCTTAGCCCATATCCAACAAGAAGCAATTTTAATAATACAATGCCCATATTCCCAAAAAGGTGGTGTGGTGAGGGTGGTTTTTTGGTCTTTTAATGGGTTTTGGGTCTGGCATAATTTTCATTGTTTAGGAGGGTTGGTTACAAGTTGTTGTTAAGAGTGAGTTAAAGGGCTAAGCAAGGGAGATTAGATTTAAGGTTCATGTTTAAAAAAAAGAAAGAAAGAAAAAGAAAAAGACAATTACTAGTTTTAAATACTTTACATTGGATTGGATTTTTTAATATTGCATACAAATTATATATATTGAGATTGATATTGTTAGAAAATGCCATACATATATTTCTAATCTTGTTCAGGATATTGTACTTATATCATTCATTTAACGATGTAATGCAATTTGCTGATCCTTGAATGTTATTATTACCAACTATTAGGATATAAAGAAATGAAAGTTAGTAGTTAGACATTACAGTAGAACTTGTAGTCATATTAGGTACATTTTCAAGATTGAGCAGATATATTTTAGATAGACAGATCATCTTCAAACCCTACAGAATATGGCATTTAAAATGTTTTAATAACTTAGAAAATTTTTCTTTTTTTGTTATGACTATGAGACATGTCAGATCCTGGCAGTACCAATCTACTTCAGAGAAAATATGGGCACTGAAGAAACTGCATATGGAGTTAACTTTCATTGTGGCAAAAGTTAGCCACTGGACAACAAAGTATCCTCAAATCAACTGCTGACAAACAGGACAAAATGGACAGACAGGACACGAAACAAAGGATTACAGATTCTTGCCAAGACAAGTGTGGTTGTGGCTTTATCAAAAGGCATCTTCTGAGGCCAGGACAATATGGCACCATCCCTAAAGTGGCCTTTGCAATCTGGAAAAGGTACAGTGCCCTTTTCTTCGAAGGCAACTGAACAGGCAGTGGGCTGATGGCTTCTGATATGCAGTGGAACAGCAGCTGAAACAGTTATTCTTGAAGAGTAACTAAGCTCACACCTCTCAATAGTAAACTGGCATTTAATAGAGGGATGTGGGAAGAACAGGATGCTGAGATGAAGCCACACACACACAGCCAAGAAGAATGAACAGCTGAATTAAAAAAAACCATCAACAATTTCTAGAATTTATAATCCTGAATAATGACATGACACTAGTAGAATTCAGGTGTTTCTGGTACATGAACTGTTCTTACCAAATGTGAGGTCAAACTGTTGACTTTGTGTACATCCTACTTCACAAATGAGTCTGTCAGATACGCTAAGCCTATAGGCTGAAGATGATGCCCCAACACTGTGGAGAAACCTCAGATGACTATCCAGGCAGCTGGCTATTTCTATCAACTCATATTTTTTTGGAGGAAGCTGCTTGTGTACACTTCCTGTTTTTATTTTTGTTAGGTAATATTTCCTTCTTGGATCTCTGAGGGAGTTGAAGATTAGATAGTTATAGTTAAAGTTTAGATAGTTGTAGTTTTCCTTGGTAAGAATTTCAGAAAAGAGACTCACTAAAAAGGTGTAAGTGTATAAATTTGAAAGACGTGATAAGATAAGTTAGGATAGAAAGTGAATCAGGTACATTTTGGACTTACCAAAACTGGATAGATAATGGAATTATTTTCTCTGAATTTGTCAAATACAAATGGACTAGATATTGTCTAGGTATTTATTGCTTGTATGTATGGTCTATAGTTATTGTACTTTTGTATATAGTTTTTCTTATATTAGTTATAACTTTTTCCCTTTTTTCTTTTTATTAAAATAGAAAAGGGGAAATATGGTGATATTTTATTTGTACTGAAATGTGATTTTATTTGTATGTTAATAAATAAAGTTGCCTGGAGATCAGAGCTAATAGCAAGTCATAGCAGAAGCCAGGAAGTGATGGTGCACACCTTTAATCCCGATCACATGACAGACAGAGCTCTGTGTGTTCAAGGATACAGCCAGCATGGAGATACATGGCTTTAATCTCAATACCAATCATAGAAGACCTGGAGGTCTGTATAGACAGGCAGTGATGAGGAGGTCATGTGGTTGGGTTTACAGGTGTGCACCACCACCACCTGGCTTCTGCTATGACTTGTTATTAGTTCTGACCCCCCAGGCAACTTTATTTATTAACATACAAATAAAATCACATTTAAGTACGAATAAAATATCACCATAGATCCCTGTGGAATTTTCTATCTATAATTATTTCTTAAGTACAGATAGAAAAATCTTGAGAAAATCTATAGTGTGCATGTTGGTTTCATATAAGGAAGCCTTTCTTCTTAGTGTTGGTTTTTTATAGTTATTGTTCTGAGGCAATGTGGTATTTAGTCTACCTGGCCTAGGAGCTGGCTAAAACAGAGGATGATGTCAACATGGTGATCTTTCTAGTTTTACCCTTGGAGTTTTGGAATTACAGGCCTGTTTTCCACTACCTAGACTAGGTAGGTCTGGAGAACAAAGTAAGGGCCTCTGGTATCCTAGGCAAGAACTCTACCCATTAAGCTATGTGCTGATTTGTTTTTTCTAGTTTGTTTGTTTGTTTTTGTTTTGGTTTTTTGTTGGTTTCACTTAAGGTAAGGTCATCTGGGAAGAAGGACCTCCAAATGAGAACATGTTTCCATGAGATTGGCCCGTAAAAAAGTCAGTGGGGGCTAATATATTTTATTTTATGTGTATAGGTGTTTTTGCCTGAATGTATGCTTGCATATCATTTGTGTGCCTGGTGCCTGCAGAGGCGAGAGAGAACATCTCCTGGAACTGGAATTAGACATGGATGTGAGCCACTATGTGGGTACAGAGAATCAAATCTGCATCCTCTGAAAAAGCAACAAGTGCTCTTAGTCTCTGAATCATGTATCCAGCCCCCATATTAAAATTTCATCAGGGAAACTGGGCCCAAGAACTTATTAGATATACCAGTTCAAAGAAAATGTGTAACTTCCTTACCCACACTCCACAAAGAGGTGACTACCTACCACCATAATGTTCAGGGTCCCTGCCAACCTGCCATCTGACCACTGGTATGTACATCTAAGACCAATACTCAGAGAACTAGCAACTGTCCCCATGGCTTCAGCCTGATTCTGTCCTTGCTGTTGGTGTAGTCCACTTAACTGCCATCTGGTTATCCTCCTGTTCACCCTGGGACTGGGTTTTGATTCCTCATTCTTTTCCTGTGTCTGGACCTGGTTATACCCTTTCACCTCTGCAGCTAGGCTCAGCTCTGCAGCTTTGCTTGCAGACCTACATCATTCATCTTCTTGCCTGAAGCTCAGTTTGAGCTCCTTACCTCATCACTATGTTGGATATTATTATGTCCTTCTCAATTTCTGCTTTGGTTTTTGGGCCTCTTAGAAACTTCTTGCCTTTTTAATTCCTCATAACCTACACACACAGAGACACATAGGCTTACACACATACAGAGTTACCATGTGATATATAGTGTATGATCTGAAGTTTATTCCTAATTTAAATTACAATAAAATGCCCAACAATGTTGATTTGCATCAGCTAGGAAAATCAAGGAAAGCAGGAATAGATGACAGATTTTTGCCAATGAAATTGCTGCATCTAGAGAACATATTGGTGTTCTGGAAATTTAGATTACAGGAAAGATACAAATGTGTCTGTCCATGTTTCTGACAGTATATACATAATAAGTCAAGCCCCTTGGATGAGGTCACCCACATTCAGGATGGGTCTTACCTCTTCAGTTAAACTTTTCTGGAAGCACCTTCACAGAGTGTGGTAATTTGAATGTAATTGGCTCCTATAATCTCATAGAGAGTGACACTATTAGGAGGTTTGGCTTTGTTAGTGTGGGTATGGTCTTGTTGGAGGAAGTGTGTCACTGCTGGGGTGGGCTTTGAGGTTCCTATGCTCAGGATACCACCCAGTGTCTTAGTCAACTTCCTTTTGCCTATAAGATGTAGCATTTTCAGCTCCAGCACCATGTCTGCCTGTATGCCACCATAAATCCTGTAATGACAATAATGGACCAAACCTTTGAAACTGTAAGCAAGCCACCCCAATTAAATGTTTTCTTTATAAGAGTTGCCATGGTCATAGTGTCTCTTCACAGCAATAAAAACCTAACTAAGACACAGACACATCAAATGTGTTTCCATAGTGATTATGAATGTTTCAATTTGACAATGGAGATTCTTCATCATGCGTCTTGAATCACAAAGACCATTTCCAAGTTTCTTCTTTGAAGGGAAAAACAGGTTGTGGTCACACAGAACAGTAGCTACCACTATACATTAATTGCACAGAGAGAGAGAGAGAAAAAAAAGAGAGAGAGAGAAATATATATGTCTATACATATATATGCATGATGTGTAATATGTAATCTGAAATTTGTTCACAATTAAAATTGGAATAAAAAACCCAAAAATTCTTGTCTCAGCCAGGATTATCAAAGAAAGCAAAAAATAGATGACAGATTTTTGCCACAGACATGTGAATAGATACAAATGTGTCTATCTGTTTCTGATATAGCACATGCATGACAACTCTAACCCATGCAATGGAATACATACATACATACATGCATACACCTCATGTATATAGTTTTAATTTTCTATTGCTGTGAAGAGACAACATGACCATGGCAACTTATAAAAGATAGTATTTAACTGGGGAAATCCTTAGAGTTTCAGAGGCTGAGTCCATGACCATCATGGTGAGAGCATGGAAGCAGTAAGGCAGGCCTGGCACTTGGAGCAGTAGCTGAAAGACTGCATTTTGATCCAAAAGTTGGAGGCAGAGAAATTGAGTGCAGGCCTTCTATGGGCTTTTGTATCTTCAAAGCCCACCCCTCATGTTACACCTCCTCCAGGAAGGCCACACCTATTCCAACGAGGTCACACCTACTCCAACAAGATCATACCTCCTAATCCCTCCCTAAACTAGGGACCAAGCATTCAAATATATAAACCTGTAGATGCCATTCTCATTAAACCAACATACACACATACACACATTTTATACATACATGTATATATATATATATATATCAGAACACATAAACCTTTCTGTCTGATCTGATTTTAGCCATTTTGGCAACTACTATTTTGCTAAAAAAAAAAAATCAGACAAATCCTGACTTTCTATAAGTTGACAATGATAATATTTATGTATTTATAAATTGAAACTTCAAAGAGGGCAAAATATATTGGTTGTACTATACTCAAAAGCAAATAAAAAACATAATAGTTTATGTTCATGTCTTTATAAAGCACCATATAAGGGAAGCTTATATTTTGTTCACTATTAGTTACTCCTCAGTGGCATTTCTGTATTATTTGGACAGGGTTCATGGTTTCTTCTTCTTCTTCTTCTTCTTCTTCTTCTTCTTCTTCTTCTTCTTCTTCTTCTTCTTCTTCTTCTTCTTCCTCCTCCTCCTCCTCCTCCTCCTCCTCCTCTTCCTCCTCTTCCTCCTGCTCCTCTTCCTCCTCCTCTTCCTCTCTTTCTCTTTCTCCTCCTCCTCCTCTTTCTTCTTCTTTTCCCTTCCCCTCCCACCCCTCATCTCCAGCTAGATCTGAGCAGAAATGTCTACTTCCTCCCACTCAGTTATATTACCTCTGTTAATTTGCTGGGACAACTGTGCTGTTTTGGCCTTTGTCCTCAGGAAAGGGCCTTTCCCGTTCTGCCTTGCCAAGTGCCATGATGGGGTGTGGAGTGTTTAAAGTCCTCTAGTAGAAGTAACCTCCTGGGGACTGAAAGAACACTGTTTGCTCACTCAACACAGTGGCATTGTCTTATGCAAGAGCTTCTAACCCTAGCTAGCTGTGTTGCCAGAAGCCTAATCATTACTGTTCGTTAATACATGCCTAAAATGTTGTGGCATATAGTTGGTAGGACCGAATGCCTAAGCCTGGAAATGAGAGGAGAAAATTTCCAAACAGCTGGGTAGGAAAAAAATTAGACATAAAGGACATCCTTTTGATAGTTTTCTTTCCAACATTATTGTTATAATCATTTCATAGATAAAGTAAGACTAATCTTTACAGCAAACCAAGAACAGTTAGAGACACCATGTGTTCCTTGTTTTGTTTTCTGAGTCCCTGGTTGGCCTGGAATTTACAATCCTCCTGAATTCATCCACTTTTCCTAGCATATACATGGCTCTCCCTAGTCTATTTCTGAATTTCCCAGCTGTATTATTAACAGTAGACTTGCTCTGGATTAGGTTTGTCTGGGTTGAACATGGTGCTTTCTTTATTTGCAATGCATATTTGAGGTTCTAAAGTTTTGCGTTTCCAATTACGTGACTAGTGTCAGCAGAGATACTTTCATTGATATATGACCACAATCAGGAAGTGAGGTTATATTAAAACAAACCCCAAGTTAGTCTGTTTATACATGTCTTGTTTGTACAAATGAGGGCAGAGTCTGTCCATGTCCTAAAAATAGAACAATTGTGTATTTTAAATTTAGAAGTATACTCTAGTTTTTCATATTGTATGAAAGCACACCTTGATGATTACAGCACAGCCCATGCTTGCCTGCCTTTATTCCTGTAGCCCATAACAGAACTCTGCACTCCACATTGGTGTCAGAAGGCACTTTTCTTCCTGTTTCTCAGGAGGTTCAGCTAAGACATTAAAACATTTCCTAACTTACTTTAAGGATAATCCCACAGGGAATTTGATCACTATGAGTTTATTTAATCTTGCTAGTAGGGTTATAAGATAAACATTCCTGGCCCACTCACAATAAATAAAGCTGAGAATAAACCTTGAACTTCTGATCCTCATGTGTTCTCCTTCTGAATGCTGTGCTTATATGAATGTGCCACCATGTCCTACTTCTAGGGCTGGAATTTTTACTTGGCCTTGTTTGTCTTTTTCCCCCTTCATTTTAAATCAGGAACCTCTTTTCATTTACATTTCCTGAATTAGGACCTAAAGATACTAGAAAATTTGCAGATATTCTCAAGGGTTTTAAAGTCTCTACAAGAATTTAATTATGTGCTTTCATTTTCATGGTAATAATAAATAGCTACATATTTTGGTTCAATAGATAATCACCCCAAGTGACAGCTGTCCTATCCTTTTAGCCATTGCATACTTGTCATTGATAAAGATTTTTGTTGGCACCGTGGGCATAGAGAGGAAAAAGAAAGCAAGAGAGACTGACAGAAAGTGGGGAGAGACACATACTCACACAGAGGCAGGGGAGAGGGAGAGGCAGAGAGGAAGGAGAGGAGAGGAATATGAGAATGAACATAGACTAACGTTGTGTTCTTAGCAAGCAACAGCCATGTTACCTCCCCACAGGAGGTACAAAAGAGGGTTCTATGTGATATAGATGAGATGAACTGTTGAGTTAATGCGGTCATCACAAAGCTCATGCTTGGCACACTGAAACCGGAAGAGCCTGGTGTGGACAGGCAGTGCCAGTTCATGCCATTGGGCATTTGTCTCACCATCTTGAAATTGTTTATCTGGGAGCTGGAGAGATGGTTCAGCAGTTAAGTGTGTTTTCTACTCCTGCAGAGGCCCTCTGTTTGATTTTCAGCCCCTGTAAGTAGCTTACAGGCCCTGAATTCCATTTTCAGGGGGATTTGAAGTCTTTGGTCTCTTTCAGTACCTGCACTCATTGTGTGTGTGTGTGTGTGTGTGTGTGTGTGTGTGTGTGTGTGTGTGTGTGAGAGAGAGAGAGAGAGAGAGAGAGAGAGAGAGAGAGAGAGAGAGAGAGAGAGAACGAACCCATACATGAAATAAAAATAAATCTTAAAAAAAAAAATCAGGCTTTTGAGGCTCCTTCTTCAGCTCATCAGAACACTTCTGTTTTGGGAATAGTTTTTTCCTTTCTTCTAAAATTTCTTACATCAGATTTTATTACAGTGAAGTGCAATTTACATTTTTACAAATAGAAATGCTTTGTGAGTAGAATGAATTATTCTGTATATGCTGGCTGTATTGATTTGATCACTGAGTCTATACTTTATAGAATTAATCATAACTTTAAAATTTACTGGTTTATGAGGGGGTAGGAAGGACCAGACAGAAATTTACATGTATAGCTAGCTATAACAGTAGATCAGAAACATGAAAATACAAACCTGAGCAATGATGCTAATGCTAGCAAAAATCTATTTTATAGGTAGAGAACATTTTGGTTATAGGAAAAGATGAATTCTATTTTAAAGGGCTTTTGTATGTACATGCATCTTTATATTCTACATACACATATATTTCATTCTGAGTAAATCCAACATTAGAATCAAAATTACAAGACAAGTGAATTTTAACTAACTGGAGATCCCACCATAGGTTTTATTTAAACTACTCATATTCAAAAGAGTTCAATTCAGATAAATTTTAGATATTTACTATGTAAGGATATGTATGTATATATATATATATATATATATTTGTGTATGTACAATTTAAACCTAGCAAATAATAAACAGTATTTGTTGTAAAATATTAATTTAAGATGTGTTGCATTTATTTATGCTATAAAACATTTGTCTAATAATTCAAAGATGTGTTTGCATTCTTTTATGTAGCATTTGTAACTCTGTAAATCTGTGCTCCTTTGCCTGTCTAAAACACCTGATTGGTCTAATAAGGAGCTGAATGGTCAATAGCAATGCAGGAGAAAGGATAGGTGGAGCTGGCAGTCAGAGAGTAAATAGGAAGAGAAATCTGGGAAGAGAGGATAAGGAACAAGAAAAGGAGGAGAAGAGGACTCCAGGGGCCAGCCACCCAGCTACACAGCAAGCCATGGAGTAAGAAGTAAAAAAAGTTATATAGAATAGAGAAAGATAAAAGTCCAGAGGCAAAAGGTAGTCAGGATAATTTAAGTAGAGAAAAGCTAAGATTGGGTATTCATAAGAAAGAATAAGACTCCATGTGTGTATTTACTTGGGATCTTGGTGGTGGGCCACCGAAAGAGCCAAAGAGTTAAGAAAACCAACTCAACTATTTTCTAGGATATTTGTCTTATTTTCATATATTTATAGTCCTTATGTTAAATATATGAGTCAGTCCTTAATACCATATGTCATTACCGCAGAGACAAAAGTCAGTAATGAGACCAAAAAGACTATACCCACACTAAGTTAAGTAAGTCACTATTCAAAATACATAATCAAAATCAGGAGGGATGGCTCAGCAGTGAAGACTTTTCATACAGGAGCAGGAACAAGAGTGGAACAGGACTATGAAGCATAACATCTTCAAGTTACTACCGAACCAGGGTAGAGAATCAACTGGGGTATAACACTTAAATTGTTCTTAATAATTAGTATTTTATTTTAAAGATGTGCATGTCTGGTGCCTGTGGAGACAATGGGAGGTGTGAGATCTCCTGGAACTGGAATTAGGGATGGCTTCAGGTTGCCATGTGGATGCTAACAACTGAACCTCAGTCCACTGCAAGAGCAGCAAGTATTCTTAACTGCTTTTGCTGTTCTTAATAAACTATTTCTAGCCCATGGCTAACTTAAGAAGTGCGACATTTTATCCATCTCTTTTGGCAACTGCCAGGATTTTGTACTAACCTGTAGTATGTTTTCTCTTAATCCCTAATAAAATTGTCTTTGAGATTTAAAAAAATCATTTTAATTTTATGTTTCCCACATTTGTTGACCTTCAGTTTTGCTTTGGTTTTATTGTATAGCAACAATATATAAACATTATTTTTACATAAAGTACATACATATTAAGAATAATACTGTAGAGATAGCAAGACAGCCCAGTGAGTAAAGGCACTTATCATTAAGCCTAATGACATGTGTTGATCCCCAGGACCCAGACAGTAGAAGGAGAGAACTGACATCAAAAGGGCCTCATATGTACACATTGGCACTCACCCTCACATACACATACAAAAATGCACACACACACACACACACACACACACACACACACACAGAGAGAGAGAGAGAGAGAGAGAGAGAGAGAGAGAGAGAGAGAGAGAGAGAGAATAGGTGATAGAGAGTGACAGAAACAGAGACAGAGAGATGGATGGATAAAGAGAGAAATAAATAAATGCAATATAAAGAATGATGCTATAATAAAATATTTTACAGTGGAATCAGGGGCCCTTGAGAATGTGTTTTTCCATTAAAATGTCAATATGGGCCAGGCATGGGATGCACACCTTTAACTCCCAGCATTGAAAGAAGCAGGAGGATCTCTGTTGAGTTTGAGCTAGCCTGGTTTACATAGTGCATTCCAGACCAGCCAAGGCTACAGAGTAAAACCCCATTTCAAAAAAGAAGAAAAGATGCCCACATGTTATTAAGTATGAAAAACATCACCACACCATTCACCTTCCAAAGAAGTTCAAGACAAAAAGAAGACAGATGAAGGTTTATGTGCTTTCTACTTCACCCCTTTGTTCATGCTGTAGGGTGTGTGTGTGACTCGGTTCATTCAGTGCTGGGTGTTTCTTCAGGTTTTTGAGTGATGGTGCCATGAGGTTCACTGAGCTCCACGTTCTTAGGCCTAGGTGGGATAGAGGGGGCACACTCATTGTCGGAGATTAGCTTCCGTGTCATGACTAATCTGTGAGAAACAACACAGGAGACCATGCAGGCAACAAACATTTAAAGTACAGATGCTGTTTGTAGGATGCATGTAGCTGGAGAATTTCTCTCCAGCTCCTGCCGCCAAGGCCTGCCTGTCCCGGAACCCACTTATAAAATAAACACACAGACTCTTACATTATTTAAACTGCTTGGCCATTAGCTCAGGCCTATCATTGTCTAGCTCTCACTCTTATATTCAGCCCATTTCTATTAATCTTTACTTTGCCATGTGGCTCGTGGCTTACCGGTACTTTACATCTTCCTTGTCCTGGTGGCCCCTCCACGCAGTCTCCTTCTGCCTTCCTGTTCTTTTATTTCTCTTCTTTGTTAGTCCCGCCTATACTTCCTGCCTAGCAACAGCCAATCAGGTTTTATTCATTGACCAATCAGAGCAACTTGACATACAGACCATCCCACAGCACAGCCAAGTGCAGACCATCTCAGACATCTGCACTCAGGTCTGTGGTCCTAATCATCCTCTATGCGGACCTGCTGGGTAAAGCCACAAGAAACCCGAGAACGAGCTCCCACAGGACATATAGAACATCCCACAGCAGATGCAGGTTCTGTTTATTCACTTGGTAGTAGAGATGGCAAAAAGGTTCTGCAAACTATGTTGAGCTTCTGAGTGGTAACAAGAGAGTTGCCTCCATTGACAATCTTTTTCAGTCAAAGGTATGGAGCATAAGGATGCACAAAGATTGCTGATTTTCTCTCTCTGGTTAAATATTTCTGACTTCTACTGTCCATTTGCCTGGCAGCTATGCCTGAGGAAATCTCACAAACCATCCAAGTTGGTAGGATTTTTCTAGAAGTTTGTGATTCAAGGGATGATTTGCCAACAAAGAAGCGTAGAGATAGGTTCCCTTGTCCTGAAAGTTCCACTGACTAGAAAAGTAAACCAGTATTACACATCAGCCCCAGCAGCTAACATCAACAAAATGGTAGACAATATGTTGAGAGATGGAGCAGCTTGTTGTGGATTCCCTGGTCCCCTATTAGCTAACTAACCTCAATGGTTATTTGGTTTGAAGACATATATGTGTTGCAAAATATTCCTTACACTGTGTGAAGATGTGTCATTGTGATTGGTTTGATAAAGAGCTGAAAAGCCATTAGCTAGGCAGGAAGAGGTTAGGCAGGACTTCTGGAGAGAGAGAGCACTCAGGGAAGAAGAAAATGGGGTTGCCAGGCAGATGGGGAGGAAACAGGATGGGTAGTGCAGCGTAAAGTTAACTGAGCCATGTAAAAGAATGTGGATTAAAAAATATGGGTTAATGTAAATTATAAGAACTAGTTAGGAACAAGCCTAAGCTAAGGCCAAGCTTTCATATTTGTGAACTGGCAGTTCCAACAAGGAAGTTCATCTACAGATATGTACAACTTATAATCTAATATACACATATAAGAGAAAATATGCAGTATTTGTTATTTTGGGTTTGTGTTACCTCACTCAAAATGATTTTTTTCTACTTCCATCCATTTATCTTCACATTTTATTATTTTATTTTGCTTTTCATATCCTGTTTCATAAACTGTAGATGTAACCAAGTGTCTTATTAAATAAGAAACACAGAACCAATGTAAAAGAGAAAGCCAAGAGGTCAGAGCTCAGAGCTAAAACCTTACCCTTACTCCTGCGGTGCTCCTACCTCTCCGAAAGAGAGCTACTTCCTGTGTGTTTGTCTTTAATATAGTCTTTCTGTTCTGCCTTCTCATTGGTTGTAAACCCAAACACATGACTGCCTCGTCACTGCCTGTAAGTACAGCCCTCCAGGTCTTAAAGGTGTATGGCTCCAATGCTGGCTGTATCCCTGAACACACAAAGATCTATGGGATTAAAGGCGTGCACCACCACTGCCACACTCTTTCTATGGCTCTAATAGCTCTGACCCCTGGGCAACTTTATTTATTAACATACAATGGAAATCACATTTCAGTACAAATAAAATACCATCATAATAAACACACAACATTTTCTTATCCATTTATCAGTTGATGGACACCCTGGCTATTTCCCATTCCTGGCTATTATGAATAGAGCAGTAATGAGTATAGATGAGCAAGTATCTCTGTAGTAGGATGTAGAGTCTTTTGGGTGTATATATACAAGATTAAATGGATGTTTTGACATTAGTTCGCATTGATAAGTTACTTTAATAAATGCGTCATTCAAACACCAAAATTTGAAAGTTTTGGAATGCATTTTAGTGGCATTCAAACAGATACTGTGTTTTCATTGTTGGGATGATAAGAGACACCAAAACTAAGTCTGATTCCTTCTTGGAGCCTTGTTATCTGGTATCAGTATGGTCAGAGGTAGAGCCATGGGAACAAGAGGGCTATGATAAATGCAAATCAAGCATCTTTTAGCTTCTGGTTTTACCTTTAGTAGTGTCTACTAGGTCATTGTTGGATCCACAGAGACACAAATAAAGTGTTGGCACTATGGACACTGAGGTAAAGTATAACTAAAAATTTATGACTATCTTTGAAAAGGTTTGCTTTATGTCCTGTCATTCTTTCTCAGGCATTCTGACACTGACACTTTTTGTCTTAGGAGTGGACATGTAATATCTTGGATCTCAACAGTATGTGAAAAGATAGATTTGGTTTTTCAATACTCTGTACATGGGGAAAGATAACTGTATAATGAGATTTATCACTCCATTCAATGATTGGTAATATGTAGTTGAAATTTTCTTTGGGCCACCAACCAGCTCCCAAATAAAGATATGGAGACTTAATTATGTATGCTCAGTCTTAGCTTAGGCTTGTCCCACTAGCTTTTTTTAACACAATTTAACCTGTTTCTATTCATGTATATTTTGCCTCAGGACTTTTTACCTTCCTTTCATTCTGTATGTCTTATTTTCCTACTTCTTCGTGTCTGTCTGTCTGGTCCCTGGCATTTCCCTTTCATCTCTTTTTCTTTCCCAAGCCTAAATTCCTCATCCTCCTTACACTCCTGGCCCAGAAGTTCTGCCTATACCTCTCTTTCACTATTGGCCATTCAGTCTTTTTTTAGACCAATCAGGTGCCTTAGGCAGGCAAGGTAAAACAGCAACACATCTTTACATTAAACAAATGCAACACACCTTTACATAGTTAGACAAATATTCTGCAACATAAACAAATGCAATACATTTTACATAGTTAAACAATTTTCCACAACAGTAGTATCCAAGTGCAAAAGAACCTAGTAAGCATAATGATTTGGAAGAAAGAATTCCAATTCTAAATTCTAATTCAAGTAGAGAAATATGTGAATTCTCTAGATCATGGCCAAGAGAAAAAAATATTCCAGAGTGTGCCTCTTAAGGGAGGCACTGGATCCCATACTTTAATAGCTGCAGAGCTGAGATATGGGAATATATATAATATATATATATATATATGATATGACATGACATGTTGCTCTGGATGAGGCACACCTGCTCTATGTGGAGTTTATAGCAGGTCAAAAACTATTTCTGAGTGTACAGAGTTGGAAGTAGAAGTTTAGGGTTGATTAGAGCCCAGAGCCCAGAATTTTTATATATACCAAAGCCAAGGGCAGGAGAGTAAAATAGAAGAAATCAGTCAGATGTCTCCAGAAGGAGATAGCTTAAATGAAGAGAGTAAGAAACACTCTCCCTTCAGTTATGTGCCCTTTGAGTTTTATAGCAGATGAATATTTTATGTGTCCAATAATACATTAGTAAAAACAATAGGCGTTTGCTGTGGTTTTCACAGCTGCTCTGGGTTCCTATTTCTCTAATTTTGCTATGCAACTGGATGACCTTTAGCACTGAGTATTCCACTGAAATCACATTAATCAGTTTACAACTGTTCAACAAACTTTATGATGGAAATAGCAGTGTGAAGAACTGTTTTCAATTACCTTGCGAGCTGCTTTCAACTGATTACATTGAATTCATCTTGAATGACTTTCAGGTACTGGGAAGGATGATGTTCTGAAAGAGACAGACCTGCTTTGTGTGGAGTGTATAGCAGGTGAAAAACTATTTCTGAGTGTGTAGAGGTAGGAGGTAGCAGTGTAGGGTGTATTAGAGCACAGAGACTAGGGGTTTTCACTTCCTTTAGGAAATCAAAAACTCAGGATAAGGTAGTCTGCCATGAGCCCTTTGCAGTAAGAGATGAACTTCTTGAGAACTATGGCTTTACTGAATGTTTTTTTTTAGGGCTAGTATTGCTGATGTGAAACACTATTACTAAAAGCAACTTGGGCAGGAAAGAGGTTTGTTTGGTTTACATATCCTGAACTACAATCTACCAAGGGAAGCCAAGGCAGGAACTCAAACATGGCACCACAAACAATAACACTATGTTAAGTAGGGTGATTATTGCTATGGTGAAATACCATGACCACAAGCAAGTTGGAGGGAAGGACTTATTTGGTTTGTGCTTCTCTATCACTGTTCATCATTGAAGAAGTGAGGACAGGAATTCAAACAGCTCAGGAACCTGGAGGCAGGAGCTGATGCAGCAGAAAACATGGAGGAGTGCTGCCTACTGGCTTATGCAGCCTGCTTTCTTAGAGAACCCAGAACCAGCAGGTTTGGTGCTCACAGGCTTGAGAGCCCGAAGTCTGATTTTGTGGAGGCATTTTCTCAATAGAGATTCCCTCCTCTCAGATAACTGTGGCATACATGTCTAGTTGACATAAACCAGTACCTTAGCCTAATTTGCCTTTTTTCTCCCACAAAAATTGGTGCTTTGGAGAGGGAAAGACTCTAGAAAATTCTTTTGAGCAAACAGGGGAGAGTCTGGGTTAGAGTTCCTATCATTGGGAGGAGTTAGCTGCATGAGCAAGGAGAAGTAAAAGGCCAAGGGAAATCATGAGAGAGCATCTCAAGAAGGGAGTCATTGTCAGTGATGGAACCTAATGTCTAGAAGAGAAGTATTAGAGAAACCACTGGCTATGTTGACTGGACAGCACCTAGCAGTCCTCCAATAAGCACATTTAGGAAGTGTCAGGGGTGGAAATTCAACTGAAGTGGGCAGAGCATGGGAGCATGAGTAGGAGATATTGAAGTACAAGTCTATAGTTGTTAACAACTCTATTTGGTCAAAGACAAATGGCCCTGGAAAAATCCAGTGGTGTGGCTAGCGTTTGATGTGGGGTTTATGAAGGAATTTTTGAAAATAAGAGAGAGCTGAGTTGATAGGCTGAGACTGGATGACAGCTTGAAGTTAGATGGAAAGCAGAGATAGGTAATAAAGGTTGCCACAGAGTATATTGAGAGGCAGGAGAGGAAAGGTCAGAGGAGAGAGACAATGGGTGTGAGGTAGGGCCAGAATGCCACTTCTGCAGCAGAGTGAGATGAGAGCGCTTACTAAGCACTTACTATTGGCAAACAGCAAGGAGCATGGCCCCATCTGCAGGAGGCTGTAGTCTGCTTGCATGCAAGACATTTTAAAAAGGAGATTAATAACTGTCTGTGCTTAGCCATAGCTAGGAGGTGCTAGTTTTCTAGACAGAAGCAAAATTAACTCCTGGTGCTGTGGTCAAAGCAGTTTTGTGAAAAGTGACATTTGGGACTTGAAAGTAGAATAGGATTTTACTAGCCAAGGGATATAAATGTTAAAAGGAAGTAAATGGAAGCCATTTCCTGTGGAGGGGACAGCAGGAACAAGAGACTAACACTGTATTTCAGTTTATATATCAGCAATGAAGCAGGATTTTTTTTCTTGAAGTGTATATTCTGACAGAGTACAGTAATTTGGAGAAATACAGAGAGCTGAGACATGATCTCAATAAATGTTCTAATGTTTCTAGGTATGCAATATGAGATACAGACAAATGGAAATGAGTAATGAGTGGCTATTTAAATTCATGAAGCTAATAAATGACCTAATTGGGCCACAGCTCACCAAAGTCGCTTCTGTGATATGATTATTGCGCACATTGTAAGAATGGCGTGCAGTTCCGGAAAGCCTCACTTGGCTTTTTTGAGTCTAACACCACAGGCAAAGGAGCGATCCTACAGACTGTTGACTGTGAACCGGAAATGCTGTGCAGCTTCACTAAGAGATGTGCAGGGAGACTTCATTTGAACCTGCACTGAGGATGCCCACTCTCACTACACGGATCGCGCCCACAGCACACCAGACTTACACCTGTCTCCTGTGTCTTGGTGAAATTTAATTCCCACCGACCAACACGAATTTGAAGAAAATTCTATGATAATTCAAAGCATAAATTTAACAACAGATTTACTGATTTCCTTTCGCTGTTAAAAGAAATGAACATACCATGGTTCAAAAGAGCATGGGTTTTAATTACCATATCTTTCGGTCAAAAGTCCAAAACAGATCTTACTGGGCTAAAGTACAGGGGCAAGCAGAACTGTAGTCTCAGACCCCTCCCCCCAACCTCTCTGCTACTTAACCAATGCTAATCTGAAACGCACTATATAGCTCAGCCTGGCCTTGAGTTCCTGAAGTTTCTGCCTCAGCCTCTGAGTGTAGTGAATGTCTTGGCACAAGCTACCTACTCAGTTTCTTTCCTGGGGAGCATAGGGAGGAATCTGTTTCTTGCCTTTTCTAGCTTTTAAAGACTGCCTACTTTCCTCAGCTTGTGGAGACTTCCTCCATCTTTAAGACACCAACACTGTGGCTCTCAGAGACCGCTGATTATTCTCTGACTGTGGGTTGGAAAGGTTCTTGGCTTTTAAGGGCTTCTATGATTGGATGAAGCCCATTCAGACGACCAAGGAGTTTCCTTTCAATGCTCTTTCCCTTAACAATATCTATAAACTCCTTTTGCCACATCAAGTAACCAATTTATAGGTTCTAAGATTAATCTAAGGACACATTTGTGAGCTTTTACGTTTCCTGCAAAAAAGGAGAAAAGGGCACATTGTGGATGATTAGAAATGTGATTTGTAGGTAACCAGAAAACAGACACAGGCAGACATAAATTCATTGCATTTCAACAAATTTACTTTCCTTATTTAAAGCATTATAAGCAAAATAGATTTGAAGACAGCCAGAAACAGATTCACTGTTCAATTTTTTTTCTCTTAGGCTATTTCTATGGCAAGGTCAAGTGTCAGGTGTTCAACTCACAACTTAGTAAACAACTGATAGGAAGTGGGAATGGACATGAGCCTGGATGAAAGTTTCCTGGGGAGGTCATCTTTCTCTGTTCACAGCATCTCCACTGTGACTGGGATGAGGACTGTGAGTTGAGGTATATCAAGTCCACAGGTGGTACACAGGAGGGTCAAATATCAGAGAAAATCCCAGTCAACTAAAAACCAAGAGGAAAGCAGTGAACTACCATGAAAGTGAATGAAGTCTTAAAGTCCAAGGAAAAAGTTGTTCAAAGGCAACTTGATATCAGGGTCATGATATCATTGTGTGGGAAAGGGAGAATCTGCATTAGGACACATAACACTAATGACAACATTTTCTGAGCAGTCACTATGTATCACAAGTGGCTTTACATATGTCAGACATTTTCACCATCTTAAAAAAAATCTATAAATGGCCAGGCATGGTGGTTTATTCCTTTGATTCCATTACATGGGAGGGAGGAGGTGGGATCTCTGTGAACTCAAGGTAAGCATGATTCATATAGTGAGTTCTAGGCCAGTGATGACTACATAGTGAGAATCTTGTCTCAGAAAAACAAAGTAAGTAAATAAATATTCATTTATTTTACATAAATTATGGTTCAGAGGCATGAAACAACTAACTGGTTAAAGCTCACAAAATCAGCTGTCAGTATAAACTAGGTATTCTCAGGCCTGGACCCATTTAATAGAAGAAGGGCATTCAGGAGACAAGGAGTTGTAGCTTTGTTTTTAAAAGTGGAGTGTCATAGACAGAAAAAAATATGTGGTACCTTTTCCAGTTTGGGCTTCTACTTTAAGAAGTGTTTTATGAGGGAGTTGACTTGTGTGCACAAGAGTGGGGCCAGGCACCTATGCAGACTGGACATAAGGCCATGTACAAGGTAACTGAGCAGACTTAGTACACATACTTGCTATTTTTCTTTTCAGCTTGATACAAGCTAGAGTCATCTGAGAAGAGGAAATCTCAATGGAGAAAATACATCCATATGATCATGATATAGGCAGACAAGCTTATAAGGCATATTTTTCTATTAGTGATTGATGGGGGAAGGCCTAGCACATTGTGGGTGGTACTACTCCTGTGCTGGGTGATTCTGAGTGCTATAAGAAAACAGGCTGAGCAAACTGCAAAGAGCAAGTCAGTAAGCAGCACTCCTCCATGGTCTCTGCATCAACCCCTGCCCCCAGGTTCCTGCCCTATTTGAGTTTCTGTCCTTTGATGAACAGGCATGTGGACATGTAAGCAAAATAAGTCTTTCCAAGTTGTTTTTGGTCATGATGTTTTATCACAGCAATAGAAACCATAAATAATACAGAAATTGGTGCCACAATAGTGGGTTATTGCTGTGACAGACCTGATCAAATTGTGTTGGGAAGATTGTGGAAGGATTTTGGAATATTGGACTGAAAAAGCCATTCAGTGGCTGGCCAATGAGTTCTGTGGATCTGTCTCAGCACAAATTCTTATCCCCACTGGTGAGGTTATATGTAGCTAGAGTTTTCCTGCCTTGCCCACAGTCAGGACAAATCTTTGTCACTCACCAGTCCCACAGCCGCTCAGACCCAAACAAGTAAACACAGACACTTATATTGCTTACAAACTGTATGGCCGTGGCAGGCTTCTTGCTAACTGTTCTTATAGCTTAAATTAATCCATTTCCATAAATCTATACCTTGCCACGTGGCTGGTGGCTTACTAGAGTCTTCACATGCTGCTGGTCATGGCGGCAGCTGGCAGTGTCTCCCTGCCTCAGCCTTCTGCTTCCCAGAATTCTCCTCTCTCCTTGTCCTACCTACTTCCTGCCTGGCCACTGGCCAATTAGTGTTTTATTTATTGACCAATCAGAGCAATTTGACATATAGACCATCCCACAGCACTTCCCCTTTTCTTTTTTTAAAAAGGAAGGTTTTAACTTTTACACATCTCCAAAGCCAGCTTGGTATATTTGGGAATTTGGGCGTAACTTCTCTTACTACTTCCTGCTGGAGGGGGGTGCTGTATCTTATGGGGACACAAAGAAAATTTAAGGATCATGGAGTAGTCTGCGAGGCTGTATCGTCTGAGCCAGTTGCCTTGAAACGATTCTGGATGTTGGATCATCTGGGCCATGGTGTCATCGAAGACCTTTCAGGGGGTCTTGGCTGGTCAAACCTGATGTATCTTAATCTGGAACAAATCCATAGCCCCTGGCTTTCTGTAGAAACAAAAACAGAACCCCTTTTCCAAAGCAACATATCCTTAAATCCAAATTTTGAAGTCAAGGTACCTTTAAAATATACATTTTGGCATAACTCAACAGCTTTTGCAATCAAATGTTTTTTCTTCAGTTACGAATATCAAAGAGAACATAATCCAGATTCTCTGTGTGGTAGCCATCTTTACGTGGCTTATTTTTTATATTACCTTGAGCCTATTGCTTTAAACTGCAGCCGTTTAAGCCTGAAACAGTGCTGTGGCTGATGGCTCCGCCCACTTCAGCTTCCCAACATGGCGGTGGTACGTTTTCCGCCAGCTCTGGGAGCCATCGTGGGTCTATGCTTTTATCCAAGCAGCGTGTAGCCCAGAAACCTCTTTTTTTGTTTTGTACTAGCAAAGACTAAATCCACCACGCAGCTTAATGTGCCACTTGCAGAGGCCTCATTTCCGCCATACTGCAGATCAAGCGCACACGCCAGGAACCCGCCAGTAACTCAAACCGGCAGCTGCTGCTCATTTGAGAGAGACAATTAGGAAGCTGTTTTTAGCTCCATCTTAGAATCTTTTCTCAGGTTTTAGGTAGAAACTCTTGCCAACACGTTGGGTGCCATTGTAGCTAGAGTTTTCCTGCCTTGCCCACAGTCAGGACAAATCTTTGTCACTCGCCAGTCCCACAGCCGCTCAGACCCAAACAAGTAAACACAGACACTTGTATTGCTTACAAACTGTATGGCCGTGGCAGGCTTCTTGCTAACTGTTCTTATAGCTTAAATTAATCCATTTCCATAAATCTATACCTTGCCACGTGGCTGGTGGCTTACCAGAGTCTTCACATGCTGCTGGTCATGGCGGCAGCTGGCAGTGTCTCCCTGCCTCAGTCTTCTCTCTCCTTGTCTCACCTACTTCCTGCCTGGCCACTGGCCAATCAGTGTTTTATTTATTGACCAATCAGAGCAATTTGACATACAGACCATCCCACAGCAGTTATATATGTGTGCCTTTTTATGTTCATACTGGTCAAGACTTTTCCTAAAGACCTACAGGACACATGTCTACTTACCCCAGATATGGAGCCCATGACAGACCAAAGTATTGATAACATCACAGTCCAACCTGGTGATCTAATTAGTCTTATTGGGGTTAATTATAGGAATATAGGTCAGGGATAACTAACAGGAACAGAAATGACTCAGAGTCAGTTGCATCACCAAAGCCCATCCTAGCATGGGTGACAGCTCACAAAAACTGGGAACCTGGAGCACACTTCTTGGCCAATAGGCCATTCAACAGTTTGGAGAGCATCCTTTTCAATTTATTCAGTTGATCTAGGCCTTTTTCCTCAGCAGCTGGGCTAGTTTCTGCTACTTCCAGGTAGTCAATCTGGCCTCAGAGTCTTCTTTGCAGCTGGGCTCATCTGAGGAGAGTGATTCTCAGCAGTCTTTATTGTTTACTCTTGGGAGGGAGGAGCTTAGTGAATCTGCTCAGTTTCATGGACTTGCTGAAGCAATTTTGGGTTATTTACCTTCTGTCGTAAAGTGCTTCCCTATAGGATGGAATGCTTGAATAGGAAGGAAATGGCTACCCAGGCAAGGATATAATCTCAGGTCCTTATGCTTGTGCTGTAGACAGTTTGCCAACTGAGGCATCTCTCCAGGCCAGAGGAAGATTCTTCACTGCAAAATGTACAGTAAGAAAGAAATGGGAAGTTTTCTAAGTTGGCAGCAACAACTGTGAAAAGAGACAATTATTAAGAATCTTGTTTTATTGTTGCTGGGTTTTGGATATTTTGAAAGGATTGGAAACAATTGGAGCTGCAGGGGAGAGTGGGGCGCTGGACAAGGCTGATGAGCAATAGGAGAGTAGAGTAGGAAAGTCTCTTGAACATCCTCACTCACATTGTCTGCAGTGTGAGATCATTGTTATCGACCAAGGCTAGAAGAACTTGCAAATAGGCAACATTGTTGCTGAGGCTTAGTTATTGGCAAGCCTCAAAAGCAAAAAGCTCTGAGAGATGGAATAGAAGAAAATATATTCATTTGAACACAGCATAGAAAAGTGATGGCCTTGCTGTTAGGTGTCAGGGATGGACCTGAATAGGGAAAGGAGAAAAGACAGATATATGGACATATGAACAGAAAAGCTGGGTCAGGTGGACTGGGATCTCTGCTGAAGAAACTGCAGCACCCCAGGAGTTCAGCATATTTGTTATATATTGTTGAGCAGGGAGGCAAATTATTTCATACAGCTGAACAGGGAGGCAGGGTCATTACATACAGATAAGGCCCCAGGGCTTATAGTATACAGATGGCTCAAAAAGATATGTTTAGCTAATCTTAGTAGGAACAGTCTATATAGGGAACAAACAGTCTTCAGGCCATAAATATCTAATTTTTTTTTTTGGGGGGGGAGCTATGTGGATATTTTCTATACACACTATCAGCATCCACACATGAACCAGAAGACAAGGCTTTGCCATTCTCCTCTGTATCTGAGGCTAGGGTCCTTGATGTGGTCATGCCCATATTAATGACACATGTTCAGTCAGGACCTTACACACTTGGGTGTCCTCTGCCCACAGTCATTTATTAGGCCATTATTAATTCCTTAGTCTTCATTAGTTGAGATAGTGTATTTAGGTCATCATTTGTCAATGTCTGCCATCTGTCTGTATGACTGTGTGTCACCTACCTTAGGGATTCCAACCATGATGGATTGAATTGTAGCTGACTTTCAGTAACTCAAACTCATCAGTTCAACTATTTTGAGTCTGTATGGAGTGATTATGGTTAAATGGAATCATACAAGTGAAACTCTAATCCCATAGAACTTCTGTCCTCTTAGAAGGTACATGCAAATGGACTTCTTGACCTCCTCTCTCCTTTCTCCCACACACATAGGAAGGCCAGAGGAGAATGCAGCAGAGAGAATTGTCATCATGCAGGAAGAGGGATTTACCCAGACTCCCCTCAGTGGCTTCACATTCTTAGATTTCTAGCCCCTGACCTGCACGTAGAGAATAAAGACATTCAAGACAGGGCTGAGCTACATGCTCAAGGGAGGAAAATCAAAAGAAACAACCCAGAACTAATAGCACATGCCTGTAAAACAGCACCGAGGAGGCTGAGTCACCAAAAATATGAGTTCAAAGCCTGCCTGAGCCTCTTAGCTGCATTCTTCCCCGAAACAAACTGAAACAAATAACACTTCTCCTGTAGGAAAAGGCATAATCCAAGCCAAGTGGAAGGTACTTAGGTGATTGTTATCATTGTGTTGGTGAGTGTTGTGACAACCTGAACTAGGGTGCCATAAAATCAGAGGAACGACAGTCATATTTTGAATGCTGCTCATGGAGGGCAAGAAAGGAGAGGACAATACGGAAACATTAGGCCAGAGCATGGCTGTGGGAAAGCTGAGATGCAGGGACCTCTGGATTGTTGGATTTCCAGAATCTTTCAGCATGAGAAATGAAGCAAAAATAAATACATTCCAAATAGAGAAACAAACACCTCTGTTGTGGTTTGTATAAAAATGACCCCCGTAAGTTCATAGGGACTGCCATTATGTGAAAGGATTAGGACATGTGGCCTTACTGGGGGAAATATGTCACTGAGGGTGGGCTTTGAGGTTTCAGATGCTCAAACCAGATCCAGTGGCTCACTCTTTGTTTCTGCTGTCTGTGGATCCAGATGTAGAACTCTCAGCTACACCCCCTGGCCCCGCCTCCCTGCCCAGCACCATTTCCTCCTGAGTGCCACCATGTTTCCTGCCATGAAAATACTGAATAATGGACTAAACCTCTAAAACACAATCCAGTCCTAGTTAAATGCTTTCTCTTATAAAAGTTGCTGTGGTCATGGTGTCTCTTCACAGCAGTAGAACACTGACTAAGACACCTCCCTCCAAAAAAAAAAAAAAAAAGATTAAAAACCCAAACCAAACAAAGGAGATTCACTTATTCATAGTCTCAGCTTTCTACAAACACTGATACCAGGGTGTTTTAAGTTTTTCTTCATGATGAACTGAGCAACTGTTCTGAGGTGCTCATTCAAATCAACTTCATTGAGATGTAACTAAAAGTAAAGTGGGATTTCAGGTAGATGTCTTATGTGTGCTGAGATGCCTGACCTAGGCAGATGCCCCATGGTTCAGCCTGGCGAGGGGGCACCAACCTTAATCAAAGCAAGCTTTCTCCATTGTGCTCTTGGGTTTGTTCTCATGTGCAGGTGAATACAAGGTTTGCAGACCTCGTTTCAGCCAGGAGCAGCAATGCAATATTGGCCACGGGCTCTACCACTCTAGTTCCTGTGGCCATGTTTTGTGCAGCCAGAATCCTTTTCCAATAGTTGCTGGGACTGAGGGAACTTGCCATTCTCCCTGGGGGAGCTTATTGCTGAGTCTGAGAAAATGAAATGGGTGTTGATTGAGTAGGAAGAAAGACACACGTATGAATGTTTAAGCAGCTACATGGGAGTCACATGAGGTGAAACTCAAAGAAGACCAGATGGCTGACATTTCAAGGTGCGGGGAAGTGGGGCAGGGCACCCATGAGAGGAGAAAATTTTTTTTTTTTTTTTTTAGTGGAAAGTGAATAGACCTGAAAAGCAGACTGCCTGGGACAGAATCTGCCAGTCTCCTGGGTGTGTTCTCAGCTTCCTTCTTGCAAGTGGCTCTCTGGAGCTACTAAGAGAACCCTGTCTTGCTCTTTAGAAAGAGATGGGGGCAGGTCAGTGAGACCTTGTGGCAGCTTTTTAATTCAGCTTCTTTAAATTGCTTTACTTCAAAGTACCACTTGTAGGGCTGTCATTTTCGGAGTCCCAGCCTAGTCAGTAACACTCACTTGCTGTATGAGTCTACTAAGGCTATTACAATAAAATACCACAAAGTGGGAAGTGACTTCAACAACAGAAATGTATTTTCTCAGAGTGCTGGGGGACAGTCCATGGGGAGGCCAGCTTTGGTCTCTCCTAAGGCCTGTCTCCTTGGCTTACACAGGAGTGTCCTCTGGTTATATCTTGTTTATGTTCACATATTGTGGATGTGTGCCTTCTAAAGACTCTCGACAGACTGGATTAGGGCTGGGCCCAATTGCCTCCTGATCTAATCACCTCTTTAAAGGCTTGATTTCTAAAGCAGTCAAATCCTTGGTTACTGAGGTTAGGGCTTCATGCTATGTTCTTTGGAGGGATAAGGTTCAGTCCCCCAGATACATATTCAAAGTCTTCTGTCCCTGCTACAAAATCAGGGTACTACAATTTCACTAAGAAAAATTATGAGTATAACTTCACTTCTTAGAGGGTGAGGCCTTGTGCATGATTCCATTTTGGGGAGTCATTCTAATCTGTGTGGAGAGAGATGCCCAACATGAGCAACATATCTGTTAAGAGCACAGAACAGTACACAACAGGCTTTATCCGGAATCTGGGTGAAGACATCATTGCCACTTCAGAGAACAAAACAATCTGAATGGACTCATTCTAAACACTGGGTATTTGGGGAATGCCTCCTTGACCTAAGCTGTGTGGAGAGAGGAATCAGGGTCATGAAAACTAAAGAATTTGAACTAAATAATTCTCTTACTGTAAAATGGGAAGCACATTTGCATACAGATGCATTCATATTAGAAGGATATTTTGTAACAGTTTTCATTTAACATTCGATTGCCAGTGGAAAGCAATATCCTTGTATCACTTAAGAAATTACCAATGTTACTCAAAGTTCACATGGAATCCCAAAATTTCCACAAGCCTTCTTAATTTTCTCACAGTGCCCAAGGTACAAAGTTGAACCCATCAGCACTATGACCATGCATTGACTGTCAGATTTCAGAAGCAACTCCACTTGATCGGCAACCCACTCAAAGTTTTTCTTTACCATCTGGAGTCCTTCTGGAGTTACCTCCTTGAAGTCATGGTAAGACTGTCTGTCTTTCTGCTGGCTCCACTCTCCTGATGGCCAGAGTCTCCAGGAATCATTATCAATAACAGCAGCAAGAACAATCTCTTTGGTGGTTATATCAACACCAAATTCAATCTTCATATCAACCAGTGCACAGTTCTGGGGCAGCCAAGATTTCTCCAGTATTTCAAAAATAGTGATGTACACTTCAGTCTGGCCTATAACAAGTCCAGCAAAACAAAATTTTCCAGTACTGAGTTGCTCTTCAGACCACTGTGGGTCATTATTGGCATCATCCTTGAAGAACATCTCCACTTTTGGTGGGTAAAACTTATACTCCTCCTTTACACCAGGATTCCTTTTGAGAAAAGATCCAGTTGCTATTCTTCAGCACACCCATTCAATTGGAGTCATTTCACATTGGGGTGCAATGAAAGAAGTCTCCCCATATTTCTTGGTGAAAGCAGTTTTGATACGGACATCCTGTAACAACTGAAAAATGCAGCTGGTGATCTTATTGGAGATTGCGGCTTTGCCTTCCAGGTGGTTCTTTCTAGCTGCATTTCCTGCTGTAATCTGGTCTTTGGACTGCAGGAGGACTCTTTCTGGATTATCTAACAATTCATAAACCTTTTTTGTCTTACCCTCATAGAGTTTTCTACCAATGTTCAGTACCTCAGCTGTCCCCATTATCCGAGGTGGGATGGAAGTGTATCCTGCGCAGGAAAGAGAAGCAGTGCTCTCCATCTGTCCATAAAGGACCAGATGAAACTTTAAGGATTAAAGCAGAAATGAAGGGGATGGCATACAAACTGTATTTGTCACAGTGGAAGGCAGAAGCAATAGTTTGGGCCCAGTGATGTCTGGTAATACTGCATATCCAGTTATCAGCTGTCCCCCCATCACACCAGACTGGGGTGCTCAGGATGTCTGGACATCTCTTCGATTGCCCAGTGGTCTTGGCTGTTCAACTATACTTTCTCCAGAAGGATCTGCCCAGTTTGCTGCTCAGATATTTGGATTAAACAACCATTTGGTGTGGGCCAAACTTCGAGCCAACATATTGAACACATGGATAACTTTAAAGCAAGCTGACAAGAAAATCAGAGAAGGCAATTTGTAAAAGTAATTTAATTTTTAGAAGTTACACATTCCTTGTTTGGATTAAAAAAAAAAGAATTCAAGCAAAATGATTTCACATCAGTGAAAACAATTCAATTTACTAGTGAATAAATGATCCTAGATGTATGGGTTGACAGATTGTCAGTGAGTATTTGTTACTGATTAGTGATGTATCCCTGTAACCTCATTACACCAGAGGCCGAGGCAGAAGATCTATATGTTGAAATCCTATTGAAAAAAAAACTATAGTTAGTAAAATTGGCATGACACTATTAAATTATATACCACCCACTATATAGTCATTGTTGGGAAGTTATGTAACATTAGCAAAGAAATGTCATTGATGGAGCTGGAGCTGTGGCTCTCTTGCAGAGGAACTGAGTTGGTTCCCAGCACCCATGTGGAATGACTCACAATCACCTGAACTTCTAGATAAGTATTATTTCTAAATACTAATAATGACTTTTTGTAAATCAGTAGTTGCTACTTGATCTTCTGTAGTTCATGATTTGAAAATTAAAATATTTGTATTGTTTATGCTAAAAAAAAGAAATTACTAATGCCCACAGTGGAAAGTCCCAGCATTCTACATTTGGAGGAAGGCACAGTTGTGCAGTTAGTATAGAAAGGACATGTATTTCTGAAGGACTATTAAATTCTCTCTGATCATACAGGATCAGCACAGCTCATTGGCAACAAATTGGTGACTATGTACTGACTACTAACTGTTATCTTTTCTCTAGGTAATCATTACATGCTTTAATTTGAGATGTACATTTTAGTACTTACGAAGTCATGCTTAATTTTGAAATGAGCATGATTTTTCACATTTTTTATCCTTCTTCTTTCCACTCCCTGGAAATCCCTTTTTAAAAAGTTTACATACATCACAGATAGTGTATTAGTTTTTCATTACTGTAACAAAATGTCTAAAGATGGGTAACTTTATAAACAAAAGAGGATCATTTAACTCACATCATTCAGGTTCAAGGGCATCTATCTGGCAAAAGGTCAAGACAGCTTAAGATACCTCTTAGCAGGAGTCAAAAAGCTGTGAGTGTATCTCTTCTTACCTCCCCTCATCTTATATGGTCATCAGTATTCAGGCAAGGAGGCTGCACTTTAATGGACTTTTCTAATCCTAATCCACTCTCACCACCCCCACCACATAAGGAGGTCATATTCCATTTCCCACCTCTGCATATCTTACAATGGACATTAAATACCAAAGTGTGTGCTTCAGGGGGCTCATTCAAGACATATCTAATCCACAGCAGGGAGTGCCTTCAAGGAGAGGTCACATACTGCTCACCAAGTTTGAAGTCATGGTAGAGCATCATCTCTCATAATGTCTCAGGCTACTTCTCATCAGTAGGTTGATGTGGACACTAATAATTTTCCCTCACTGGAAGGAACCTTGGCAGATTGTGTATAGCAGGGACTTAGTGATACTTTACTGAGAAGCTCTGTGGTTCTGGGGCTGCACATGGCTGGTGGGTAACTCAAAGCAAGATAAAAAACTTGGCCCCCTTGCTTTCATTTGCTCTGTTTTTTTTTTTTGTTGTTGTTGTTTTGTTTTGTTTTAAACACTCCTTTAAATTTAGGCTCAACTCTGTATACAGATGTAGCATGAATTGTTAGAAGGTCTCGCAATTCCTCAGCTGATCCTGTTTCCTCAGACTGGAAGCCTTTGTGTCCTCATCCAAATGAATCTCTGCTGAATTGCTTCTCGAAAGCCTGAAAGCTTAACCAGCTCTAGTTCCTAGTCCTCATGCCTTAAATACCTTTCTGCTTCCTGCCATCACTTCCTGGCATTAAAGGCTTTTGTTACCACGCCTAGCTGTTTCCAGGCTTTGAACTCACAGAGATCCAGAGGAACTCTGCCTCTGGAATGCTAGGATTAAAGGAGTGTGTGCCACCATTTTCTGGCCTCTATATCTAGTGGCTGTTCTGTTCTCTGACCCCAGATAAGTTTATTAGGGTGCACAATATTTTGGGGAACATATACAGAGACATAGATCATTTAAGGGTACATATCTAAGGCTGGTAGACACCAATATGATAAGTATAACTAATGAATTTTCGGGTTCCAGGGACAGTAGGCTTGCAGGCAGATCATGTCATCACAGGACTGCCTGCTCAACTGGAGCAGCCTTCACCACTGGAACTGAATTGCCCACTTTAGTGATCACAGCTTCCCCTACACTAGAAGAAAGAAGGACCTTATTGAACTATACAGTGGGACAGTGATCAACCAGATCACATTTAAAGAAGACAGCTTAGCCACACACATATCTTATCCCCATGCCCAGGTTCTTCCCACAAATGGACCTTGTTAGTACCCCAGGTGGAAAAGACTGAGGACTCCTTCCTGATTTTCCACATCATCTCAGTATGCTACACAAGAAAACCCTTTCCTACTTTTATCCTAACTTTCCCCACTTGACTTTTAGGGAGAGTGGGTCAGCACACACTTTGATGACATGTGTACAAGATCTGAACTTATAGATCATAGAGTACATTTTTTTTTAAACAAGCATGTTCTAGTGTCAGAATAAGGTTGTGTGATGTTCTTATAAATATAAGATAATGCAAAAATTCTTTCTTCCAAATTGATGGAGGTTTAGGTTCATTTCTGTTTTGCAAAGTAACATACCATGTTGTGAGTGTGTGTATAATTTCTAACACAGCATGTAAAGGTCACCCTCTTCTGTTAAGTTAAAGTAGAAAAAAAAAGAGAAACTTCTCAAATCATCAGATATGTTAAAACAACAACAAAAACCCCCAACCAAAAACTGAAGTACATTAAAAACAGTCTAGAAATTAGGCTTCTGGAACAATCTGCTTCCTAGAGTAGTATAATAGCTTATTTGCATAGATGCTATAGATGCAGTTAAACAGAGGCGGTGTGTGTATAGCATATGTGTCACATAGCATTTTAAAGAGTCAATGTATTTACTTCTTATGGAAGAGATAATCTCACTGTTTTTTACAACATCTGACAATCTCCTGCAACACTCCTGATCTTTGCAAACCCATCCAAATCAGCATTTTAAATGTTTCTCATGTAATGTAACAGAAAAAGAATGAGTAGGAGAGAGAGAGAGACAGAAAGAGAGAGAGATACTGAAGGCAGATTAAGTTTCCTTTTGTCCAACTTTGTGTCACTTTCTGCCTCCACAAATAGGGAATGTGTGCTTCTTGTACACGTTCATCTGCCAAACCAATTAACACTTCCCAAATGTTATCTTAATTGCATTTATTAACATAACATTAACATAGTAGGGAGATAACATTCATTTGGGAGGTATTAATTGGCTTGGCAGACATTGGAATGGGGAGTGTGGAGAAGGGTCCTTTTCCGCAGTAGCTTTTATTTCCTTTTAAAATTTTATTTAATTTCTTTTCATGTTTTTGGTGTTGAAGGGTAAATGAAATTACACTGCAAGAGAAAAAAACATATCTCAAGTAAAATGGGAGCCAAGTCACAGGGCCGCACTGCAGAAAAGGGCATGTGGTACACCTGCTCTGCCTGTCCTCCCGGGTTCCTTCCCTCTGTGGTGTCTGTGTCGCCCTGGGATGGTAGGGGCTCAGATGTTTCTAGAAATGTCCTGAGTGACACTGCAAACTGTTCATATTATCTCAACTGCTTTACAGATAGCCAGAAAGTGTTTTCATGAAGAGAATGAGGCTCTTACTGGTGCACAATCTTCAAACCATGCACTGTTCTGTATGTGTCCGTTATTTAACTCACTCATCGGGTATTAGCAAGCGCCTGCTGTCATCCAGCTTTCAGAAATTCTGGGGTTGAGAGATAAACAAGGTTGAGTTCTTGGCTCAGGAATTGGATACAAAGGTAATGCAGGTGTTTGGGGGTACACTAGACACACTGTATTTGGATTATAGTGGAATCACTGTGACTTTTCTGTTCCTGTGATGAAATGTCATGATCAATGCAACTTATGAAAGACTTTATTTAGGCTTACTGTTCCAGAGGGATAAGAGTCCATCATGTCAGGGAAGCATAGTAGCAGGAACAGAAAGCTGAGAGCACACATCTCAACCATAAACATAAAGCAGAGTACAAACTGGAAGTGTCTGGAGGCTTTTAATCTAAAGACCCCTGAACCCTGCCTCCATGGGCTTCCTCATGTAAAGCTGTGCTGCCTAAATCTTCCCAAACAGCACACCAAATGAGGATGTTCAAGTGCCAGATACTGTGGGGGTTATTTCTCTACTGTATGTCTACTGACTTTGTTGTAAATTGATACTTCTGTGGCTCTACAATATTGTTGGTGTGGAGGGCAGGAAGTGTGGGTGTAGGATGTGTAGAGGAGAGAAAAACTGAAGACAGATGGCTGTAAGCATTGAAGTGTTTGGGGGCTGAGTCAAGGCAGAGACACTAGGCACAAAGAAAGGTGGATAAAGAAGTCTGTGGTAAGAGTAGCTACTGACAATATTGAGGTATTTCTTTTTGCCAGGCAATGCTCTTAGCACTTGATGTGAATTGAAGTTTCTCACAGCAGGATAAAGAGGTTCTGTCCATTTTAAAGATAAGACAAGTAAGCATGGTAGGCTGAGTATGGCCACCTTCAAGGCTGTCCACATCTTAGACCCTAGAACCTGTAGGAATGTTACTTTAAATGGCAAAAGAGGCAGGTGGCAAATATAACTGAGTAATGGATACTCAAATGATGGTTTGTCTCTTTACTTATGTCATAACAGGGTCTTTAGACAAAGGAGCTAGCAGATCAGAGTCAGCAGAGATTCCTGAACTCAGAGGTAAAGGTCAAAGAAAAAAGAAGCTGCCACCAGCCACCAGCTTGCTGGTTTTGAAGAGATCTTGAGCCAAGGAATGTGTTGGATTTCTTGGCATTCTGTATAGTGAGATGCCTTTCTTTCATTTACTTCCAAGTTCACGTTCTTAACAGAACTAGATGAAAGTCCTTTGTTTAATTACAGTTACACAACACAACACACACACAAGATTTATTTATTTTATGTCTATGAGTATTTTGCTTCCATGCATTTTTGTTCACTATGTGTGTGACTGGTACTTGTAGAGGTCAGAAAAGAAATCATATTAACTGGAGCTGGCATTACAGGGTACTATATTGGTGAAATTATTAAGGCCACTCCATGTAGTTAAAAGGGAGGTTTATTCGTGGCATAACTTGCAAATGAAGGGATAGGTAGGTCGCAGGGTCTGGGGAAGGTGTGTCACAGTACGGTGGTGTTCTCTGGAGAACTCTGCTCAGTCTACCTCCAGTGTCCAGGGTCCAGGAACAGGGAGCAGTGCATCTGGATCTTGGGTCTTCAGGGCCCTCTCTTGGCCCTGCCTTGTAGGCGTGACAGTTACCAAAGCATCAATGCGGGTTGGAACTTCCAGATCAAAGCTGGAATGGCTACCCAGTACAGTATTATGAGCTTTCATGTGCATGGTGTTAACTGAACCCTATCACAATCTTTGGAGAGTCTACTCCAAGACCTCACCCAGGGTATGCAAAAAACAAACAAACAAACAAACAAACAAAAAACCATGATGTCAGCAAGAAGCAAACTTTTTCCATCTGAGGGGTAGGAAAGGAGCACACATGTTCTGATGGCAACTTTCTTTATTACTGCATCTTGAAATCTCTTCTTCCTTTGTATATATATATATATATATATATATATATATATATATATATATATATGAAGTTTTTGCCATTTCCTACAGGTTCTGAGGTCTAAGATGTGGACAGCCTTGTAGGTGGCCATACTCAGCCTACCATGCTTACTTGTCTTATCTTTAAAATGGACAGAACTTCTTTATCCTGCTGTTAGAAACTTCAATTCACATCAAGTGCTAGGAGCATTGCCTGGCAAAAAGAAATTCCTCAATAATGTCAGAAATCTTTGGACAGTATATGAGTTACATTTTGAGGGTCAATTTGCATTTCCCGAGTAAACAATAAAAAGCAGAGCCATTCTGATAATACACGTGAAGTCACACAGTTTCTCTCAGACTTAGAATGTTACACTGACCGGGCAGCCTTGGTGACTGAGATTGACTGTCAGCCAAGCTCCATGTTGAGCAGGTGGGAGGCACATAGTGCTCCAGTGCTCCACAATTACTCAAGGGTCAATGACCTTAAAAGCATCCCAGGACCTAAACATAAATAGTTAGTTGGCTGAACCTTGAGTCTTGTATCAAAAAATTGAGATTAGAAGTTCATGCAGAGAGTCAATTGCTGAGAGAATTTGTGCAGGAAGTTATTTCTTTAATGTTATTAGTCAGATTTTCTAAGTGAAGAACTGGCACTAAAGTTGTTTCATGCCTGACCTTAGTTCAACAACCAGTCACCTGGGAATCTGTCCTTGTGGGATTCATTTGCAGGGTCATGATCTGATTACCAGAAATCCCCTTGCCATAGCTTTGGCTCTGTTAAAATTTCTCCAATTGTCCACAATGATCTCAGTTCTCTCTAGAGCTTCAGTACTGAATTTTGCAATCCCTCTATCATCGTGTCTTAGCCATGTTTAGTAAAAGCACTTCTCAAATATGTCTTACCCTTGATTGTCTGTGGGCCTTTGCCTGTGTTATTCTTCTGTCTGGATCATGTTTCCCTTTGTTGCTAAAGTAAATCCTTTCACTTTTCATCACCCTCATTCTGTAAGGGTGGTTTGATATTTCTCCCAAAGCTTCTTACAGCATTCTGCTTGGTTCTTTAGATAAGAATTGTTTTTATTTCTCCTTCTTTAAAACAATATTCTTGAGCAACTTCATAGATGAATGAAAGGTATTTTGATCATATCACTCTTTCTAGCTCTCTCTCATCCGCTTTGTACTCCTGCTGAACCTTTTTTTCACAAGTTTCCCTCCTATATTATGTCTTTTTTAAGTGACCTATTGAGTTTAATTTGTGTTGGTTAAATGAATATGGACAATATTTACTGGAGAATGGGCAAATAACTAGTATCAATATCATGGAAGAAATGACTCTTTTTTCTTTAGTAGCCATTAAATAATGACTCCTCAGGGAGATAGGGATATGGAAATCTCAGGTCCCTCCTCATTCGTGAAAATTTTGTTGACAAGCCCAATATTGTGTAGGTCTTGTGCAGGTAACTATAGATACTGTGAGTTCACAACTGTAATGGACATGCCATGTTCAGAAGACAGCATTTCATGGCACTTCTCCTCATTTTCTTGCTCTTACAATCTTCCTATACCATCTTCCCTAAGCTCTGGAAAGAGGTGATATAGATTTTCCATATGAGGCTAAACACTGAACAGTCACTGATTCTCACTATTTTCTCAGTCTCTACATTAACATTGCCCACTGTAAAAAGTATCTTCTCAGACCAAGAGATTCAGCTGTGAGCATAAACTTAAATATCTTGAAGATGGTTTGACAATATCTCTGTTTAGAAAAACAAGAGTAGTAAGTGTATGTGTCTATGTCCCCCAACCGTACCTCATGGTCTCTGATCTCCTTTAGCTGTTTTTTTTTTTTTTTTTTTTTTTTTTTTTTTTTTTTTTTTTCAGGTTTAAAATACCAGGTATGAATTCCCTGAGGAACAGGCCTCCAATTCAATAAGAAAGTGGTTTGTTACTACTACAACACTAATATACCTATTGCTCCTATGATCACATCTTGCTTGGCAAATCTATATTCAGTCATGGAGTCCAAAACTGGGTGAGACTATTGATGACTTTAAAGGGTGGTATTATTTTAAACTGCCTTTAAACTTGACTATCAAACCATCATAGCAAACTTCTTATGCATATCTTCATTACCACCAAAAAAGTATTTGTTTTGATTTGGGAAACATTTTCTCAGGATGAATCAATAATTGAAGTACCATAATAACCCTATTATTTAGGCAAGATATTTGGAGCACACAAGCTACATAGCATTGGGTTTGGTTGATTCATATCTAAGTGTGGTATTGTATTCCCCCAAATATTGTGCATGCTAATAAACTTATCTGGGGTCAGAGAAAGAGCAGCCACACTATTAAACATAAAGGATAGGCAGTGGTAGCACACACCTTTAATCCTAGCATTCCAGAGGCAGAAATCCATGTGTTCAAGGATACAGACAGGCTTGGTGACTCATCATGCTTTTAATCCCAGAAAGCAAGCCTTTAATCCCAGGGAGTGGTGGTAGAAAGCAGAAAGATATGTAAGGCATGAGGATAAGAAACTAGAAGCGTTTGGCCTGGTTAAGCATTTGGCTGGTTAAGCTTTCAGTCTTTGGAGCAACAGAGTTCAGCTGAGATTCATTCTGGATGAGGACTCAGAGGCTTCCAGTCTAAGGAAACAGGACCAGCTGAGGAATTGGCAAGGTGAGATAGCTGTGGCTTGTTCTGTCTCTCTGATCTACCAGCATTGACTCCAATAACTGGCCTCGGGTTTGATTTTATTAATAAGAACTTTTAAGATTCATGCTACATCTGGTGCCCAATGTTTGTGCTACAAATTCTTGAAAAAGTTACTTGGCTAGGGCCTCGCAGGCCCCAGCTCAGACCCGAGCTATAAGTTGCCGGTTGTGGTGGCACACGCCAGTAGGATTTACTAAAGGAGGCCGAGTCAGGAGGATCCTAAGTTTGAGGCCGGCCTAGGAGGCTTGGGAAAAGCTTCGGCCTGGACTGAGCCACAAACAGTGGTGGAACCATGGAAACAGTGGCTACTGCTCCACGTTGCCAGCTCCTTCTCATCGTATTGGTGACTGCAGTGATGCTGCTACCTGGGATGAAGGGTTTACTGCTGCTGGTTCAGAGAAGAATTGGCAGTACCATCATGTTACAAGAAAGCATCAGCAAAGGTCAGTTTGGAAAAGTTTGGGAAGACAAATGGTGGGGAGAAATTGCTGTGAAGATTTTCTGTTCTAGGGAAGAATGTTCATGGTTCTGAGAGACAAACATTTGTCAGACTGTGATTGCTCCAAACCACAGAGGAGGCACCAAAAAAAAAAAAGTCTGCAGGGAATCATGACCATGCCTAACAGCAACTTTGAAATCTTCAAAAGGATGATGGGACCCCACAACCATGATTCTACATGGACTATGGTAAAGCCATTAAGCCGATTAACACCACGGAAAGATTGACTTTTGTTGCTGGAGGGCTTCTCTCCAGGTTCCCCAAGCCCCGCAGTCCCACAATCCATTTATAAAATAATCACTCAGATGCTTATATCACTTATAAACTGTATGGCCATGGCAGGCTTCTTGCTAACTGTTCTTTTATCTTAAATTAACCCATTTCTATAAATCTATACATTGCCACTTGGCTGGTGGCTTACCAGCGTCTTCACATGTTGCTTATCCTGGCGGTGGCTGCAGTGTCTCTCCCCCAGCCTTCCACTTCCCAGAATTCTCCTCTCTCCTTGTCCCACCTACTTCCTGCCTGGCCACCTACTTCCTGCCTGGTCACTGGCCATCAGTGTTTTATTTATATAGAATGATATCCACAGCATTTCCCCTTTTTTTCTTTTTTTTTTAAAAGTAAGGTTTTAACTTTAACATGGTAAAATTACATATAACAAAACAATTATCCATCAAGAATTACAGTTACAATATTAAAGAAGATGTCCTATCTATCATATATTTGTGAATTTAAGGTTTTATATCTAACTTATCTTTTAGGAAATTACAACTATCTAGTTTTCAACCACATCAGAGACCTGAGAAGGATATTGGAGAAATTATTTTGGCCACTCCACGTAGTTAAAAAGATATTTATTTAATGGCGTAACTCACAAATTAAGTAATGGGTAGGTCACAGGGTCTGGGGAAGGTGTAACGCAGTCCAGCGGTGTTCTCCGGAGCTCTGTACAGTCAATCTCCACCGGTCAGCGTCCGGGCACCGAGAGAGCGCCCAGAGAGAGCGCTCGCCCATCCAGCTCTCAAGTCCCCAGGTGCCTCCCCTTGCCTGCCTCGTAGGCGTGACAGTTGCCAGAGTCTCAATGGGGGTTGGAACTTCCAGAACCAAGCTGGAATGGCTACCCACTACAGACTTTGGACTACAGACTGGTCAGGACAATTTCGAGATGACTAGCTGAGATGATCCAGCCTGACAGACTACTTGAGCAAGGACTTATGACAAGCCCTAAACTTTCCTTTTATGCAGAGATTGAACAAATGATATAGGACTTGACAATTAACCCAAAAAATTTCTTTCAGGATAAAGATAACTTCGCCCATACAAAGCAGGAAGCAATTTTAAGAATACGACTCCCACATTCCCAAAGAAGTGGTGTGGGGCAGGTGGATTTTTGGTCTTTTAATGGGTTTGGGGTCTGGGATAATTTTCATTGTTTAGGGGGGTTGGTTACAAGTTGTTGTCAAGGGTAAGGAAAAGGGCTAAGCAAAGGAGATTAGATTTAAGGTTCTTGTTTAAAAAAGAAAGAAAGAAAGAAAAAGAAAAAGACAATTACTAGTTTTAAATACTTTACATTGGATTGGATTGTTTTATATTATATACAAGTTATATATATTGAAATTGATATTGTTAGAAAATGCTATATGTATATTTCTAATTGTACTTATACCCTTCATTTAACAAATAATGCAATTTTCTGATCCTTGAATGTTATTATTACCAACTATTAGGAAAAAGAAATGAAAGTTAGTAGTTAGACATTACAATAGAACTTGTAGTCATATTAGGTATGTTTTCAAGATTGAGCAGATATATTAGATAGACAGGTCATCTTCAAACCCTTCAGAGATCTACAGAATATGGCATTTAAAATGTTTTAATAACTTAGAAAATTTTTCTTTTTGTTATGACTATGAGACATGTTCGCTCCTGGCAGTACCAATCTACTTCAGAGAAAATATGGGCATTGAAGAAACTGCATATGGAGTTAAGTTCATTGTGGCAAAGGTTAGTCACTGGACAACAAAATATCCTCAAATCAACTGCTGACAAATAGGACAGACAGGGCATGAAACAAAGGACTACCGATTCTTGCCAAAACAAGTGTGGTTATGGCTTTATCAAAAGGCATCTTCTGAGGCCAGGACAATATTGCACCATCCCTTGAAGTGAGCTTCACAATCCAGAAAAGGTACTGTGCCCTGAACAGGCAGTGGGCCGATGGCTTCTGATGTGCAATGGAACAGCAGCTGAAACAGTTATTCTTGAAGAGTAACTAAGCTCACACCTCTCAATAGTAGACTGGCATTTAATAGAGGGATGTGAAGAAGAATGGGATACTGAGATGAAGCCACATATATACACAGCCAAGAAGAATGGACAGCTGAATTAAAAAACCATCAACAATTTCCAGAATTTAAAATCCTGAATCATGATATGACACTAGTGGAATTCAGGTGTTTCTGGCACATGGAATGCTCTCACATTCCATGAGGTTGAACTGTTGACCGTGTGTACATCCTACTTCACAAATGAGTCTGTCAGATACGCTAAGCCTATAGGCCAAAGATGATGCCCCAACACTGCGGAGAAGCCTCAGATGACTGTCCAGACAACTGGCTGTTTCTGTCAACTCACAAATTTTTTGGAAGTTGCTTGCATGCACTTCCTGTTTTTATTTTTTATTAGGTAATATTATTTTCCTTCTTGGATCTCTGAGGGAGTTGAAGATTAGTTAGTTATAGTTGAAGATTAATTAGGATAGAAAGTGAATTAGATACATTTTGGACTTACCAAATAGGATAGATAATGGAATTATTTTCTCTGAATTTGTCAAATACAAATGGACTAGACATTGTTTAGGTATTTATTACTTGTATATATTGTATATAGTTATTGTACTTTTGTATATAGTTTTTCTTATGTTAGTTATAACCTTTTTTCCTATTTTCTTTTTATTAAAATAGAAAAGGGGAAATATGGTGATATTTTATTTGTACTGAAATGTGATTTTATTTGTATGTTAATAAATAAAGTTGCCTGAAGGTCAGAGCTAATAGTAAGCCATAGCGAGCTGGGCGTTCATGGTGCAAGCCTTTAATCCCAGCACTTGGTAGGCAGAGCTAGGTAGATCTCTGTGTGGTCAAGGATACAGCCAGCATTGGAGACACATGCCTTTAATCTCAATATCAACCATAGAAGACCTGGAGGTCTGTACAGACAGGCAGTGATGAGGTGGTCATGTGGTTGGGTTTAAAACCAATGAGAAGGCAGAACAGAAAGTCTATATAAAGACAAACACACAGGAAGTAGGTCTCTCTTGGCTGAAGAGGCTAGCTGCAGCAGACAGGTAAGGCTCTTAGCTCTGATCTCTTGGCTTTCTTCTTTGCATTGGCCCTGTGCTTCTTATTTAATAAGACAGTTGGTTACATCTACATCTAATACTGCTTATCTGTGCCTCAGTTCTGAATCCACAGCCCTTTGAAAGCTTAGTCATGACCTCTGTGACTTTGGGTCCTGATGAGGGTGACAAGGAATGAAGAAGTGTTAGAAACATGTATAGAAAATTTGGAATCAGGTGGGCCATGTGCTCTGAGGGAGATATAGCAGCAGATAAGGAACTCAGCAAGTTTATTATATAGAGCCAAATGATCTAATCTCTGTAGGGATTCTTTATAGAGCATTCTTAGTTTGCAGTAATCCAAGAATAGGAAGCCATGGTTGATACATTTATACATACTGTCACCATCTTTACTCCGACCAAGGGAAAGCCTCGCTATTCTCATGGGCATCATTGGGTTGGGAGGGGGAGGCCCTGCCATTATATGGGTCTGAGGTATTGGGGTTCTTGTCGTGGTTGTGCTTATGTTAACAATATCATTAACTCAGGGCTCTACCTGCTTTCTATACTTACTCAGTATTGACCTCTATTTTATATATTAGATTGATGTGATCTCTTATGGAGCTCACTGTCTAGACAGAAAGAAGATAACAAGGAAGTAAAAAAAAATAATTTTTGAGGCTAAGGACATGGCTCAAGTTGTAGAGTGCCTGCTTAGAATACACAAAGTTCTGGAAACTGTGCATATTGGCATATAGATGTTACTGTAGCTCAGGATGATCAAAAGTTCAAAGTCATCATCAGCTACATAGTAAGTTCTGATCAGCCTGGACTACATGTGACCCAGTCAGAAAAGCAAACAACCAAACAAATAAGAAATAAGTAATACTACTGAGTAGTCGGAAATCCTATGAAAGAAATATAACATTGATACTAGATAGAGTGAACATATATATGCGAGAATAGATTGGTAATGGAGGTTCTCATTTGTAATTTAAGCACTTGACAAGTTAGGGCAGGAGAATCCATTGTTTGAAGTTACATAGTGATACCCTATGTCCTGTTTTTTTTTGTTTTTTTTTTTGTCAACTTGACACAGCTGTAGTTATCTGGGAAGATGAATCTTGTCATAAAATTGCCTCTACCAGGTTGGCCTCTAGGCAAGACTGTGGGACATTTTCTTAGTTAATGATTGACATCCAAGAGTTCAGCCAACTGTGAGTGTTTCCATCCCTGCTCAGACAGTTTTGGGTTGTATAAGAAATCAGGCTGAGTAAGCTGTGAGGAACAAGCCAGTAAGCATTACTCCTCCATGGCTTCTGCTTCAATTCCTGCCTCCAGGTTCCTTTTGAGTTTCTTCCTTGACATCATTCAATAATGGACTGTCATCTGTGAGTTGAAATCAACTCTTTCATCCATAAATTGTCCTTAGTCATTGTGTTTTATCACAGCAATAAACATCCCAAATAAGACAAACATTCTGTGACAGACTTGACCATGTGTCTTTTGGATGATTATGGTAGCACTTTAACTTTGGTCTGGAAAAGTCATTGAGTGGTCAGAGCTCAGTGGGCTATTCTGTGAGAGCGTGGAATATAAAAATGCTAAGGTCAATGCAGATGATGGAGGCCCAGCTTGTGAAGTTTCAGAAAGAGTACTACTGGGGCCCTTTGAGTAATGTTTTGAATAAAAAAATCTGTGGTTCTGATCAGTTGGGATTGAAGAATCAGAAATGATTTACAAGAGACCAGTAGTGAAGTAAAACCTATGCTTTACTGGGACAAATGATTCTGGTTAGCTGGAGTTGAGAAATTAGTGTTTAGAAAGAGACCAACATCATTGAAGTGAATTTTGCTAATATTTCCTCAGTTCAGTATATAGAAACTGTGGTCTAGAGGGGACCAAAGCTGCATCTTATTCAGGCAGCTGAACTTAGAAATGTGTATCACTCAGGTGGAACTATTTCTGAAGTCATGAGAGTAGCTGAGGTCATTGAGAGTAGCTGAGGCTTGACACTGTAGTAGGGCTGGTGTACCTGAAAAAGGGGGTCACTGGTGAATGTGGAGCCTCAGTTGTGATGGGGACCCACAGCACCTTGGAGATTACAGTACTATGGGATGACTCCTAAGCATAGAGACAGCTGTGGATATATCAGATCTGAGCCTATGTGATGCTTTGTATGCTGTGGATATCAGACCTAGATAGGTAGAGCTGGCCAGGCACTTTGGAACTTAGACATCAAGCATTGAACTTCCCCACCTCCAATATTCAAGCTTTACTAGTATTTTCCATATATATTCTTTTAAAAAAATTATGTTTAAGATTATAATAGAATCACAACATTTCTCCTGTCTCTTTCCTTTATCCAAATCACCCATGCACCCATTCTGACCCTCCTTCAGATTCATGGCCTCTTCTTTCATTGTTATTGCATGGATATATATATATATTCCTAAATATGGCCTGTCCAGTCCATATAATGTTACTCATAAATATGTTTTCAGGGCTGACCATTTGGCACCTGATAGCCAGTTGGTGTGTTCTTCCCTGGGGAAGACTATTTCTCCCATTCTCAGCTTTCTGCAATTGCCTATAGTTCTTTATGTAGGGTAGAGGTGTCCTGGAATTTTTCTCATCCACTTTGGTTTGTACAGCGATGTTGTCCTTATTCAGGTCATGTTTGATAAGTCATGTTAGTGAGAATTTATGCTTCTGACATTACTAGAAGATACTATCTCACAGTAAACTCCTTGATCTTTTGGATTTTAGAATCTTTGCACTCTCTCTTCTGAAATGTTCCCTGAGCTTTAGGTGTGTGAAGTTGTTTTTTGTTTGTTTGGTTTATTTATTTATTTATTTATTTATTTATTTATTTATTTATTTATTTATTTATTTATTTATTAGATGTATCCACTGGGACTGGGCTCTACAATTCAGCAGTTTTTATTGGTTGTAGTTTTCTGCAGTGGTCTCTGTCTCATGCCAAGAGACATGATGAGGGATGAAGACTACACTTATCTGTGGGTATAAAGAAAAATTGTTGTTTATAGAATATTGTTAAGGCTTATGCTGGTTTAGTAAATTAGTGGTTGTAGATTCTCCTCCAACCATGACTTCGCTATCAATGAGTAGTTGTCTAAGTTCCAGTATCAGTATGATCTCCCTCCTTTTGAGTTGGTGTTAAGTCCAATTAGAGAGCTGCTGGTTACTGTCTAGGTATGCAAGCCACTGTTTCATTACCATGGAAGCTAGTCTTTAAGGAAAGGTTATTCAGGTCAGTTCCAGCTGGGTCCTGTTCCTGATGTGCACAGTGTGACTTCAGCAAACTAGGAGCTTACTTTCCACCTCTGGGGTACATACAAGAGCAACAATAATAGTCTCTTGGACAACCTTGACCAACAACTCAAAAGAGGGCTTCCCATGTCTTGTAATTGGGTTTTTATTATGGGGTTTTTGGCTCTTTGAGGGAGCATTGTCAGCTCAGATGAGAAAAATTTATTAAAACTATGTGCATTTATACATAGATTACATCTAGTTTTGTTTTGGTAAATATAACAGTATGATTCCTTGTGTGTTTTTCAGATATCCTTATTGTTATTTTACCTTCCTTTCTTGTTTTGTATTTACTCCCCCAATACACACAAAAAAGAGTTTGCCCTTTCCCATTTCCCTGGTAAAAATCAACTTGTATCCTGTTATTCACTTTTCTATTGCTTCTCAACACCCAATATCCTGACAATGATCCCATTTTGATTTCCTACTTTCTGAAGTTACTGCAAGCTACATACTCATTTCTGAAGATTTTGAGCAAGGAGCCTCTGGTGAGGAAAGCATGTGATGTTTGTCTTTCAGGATCTTCATTTCCTCATTTACTATCATCTTTTCCAGTTCCATTTATTTTCCTGCAAAGTTTCTGATTCTATTTTTCTTTACAGCTGAAAAGTATTCCATATTGTGTACGTACCACCTTTGCATTATCTATTCATTGATTTCAGGAGGTTTAAGCTGTTTTCATTTCCTAGCTAATGTGAATAGATCAGCAATGAACATGGCTGATCCAGTATCTGTGGAATAGGAGGTCGAATTTTGAAATATGCCAAGGAGTAGTATAGCTGGGTTGTATGGTAGATTTATTTTTTAGCTTTTATCTTTCTCTGAATTCTTCACAGTGACTTGTTTAGTTGCTGCACCAGTTTGCAATCCCACCAACAGTTCCCAGCATCACTGCTAGAATTAGTTGTTGGTTGCTTTTTGTTATTATTTTGATTTTAATTTTTGTTATTCTGAGAAGGGTAAGGTAAAATCTGAAAACTGTTTTGATTTTCATTTCTCTAATTACTATGGATGGTGAACTTTTTCAGATATTTCTTAGTCAATTTTGTTTTGGTTGTTTGTTCTTTTGAGAATTCTCTGTTCATGTCCATTTTTCAAATAGGTTATTTTTTTGACTCCTTGAATTTTGAGTTCTTTGCATATTCTGGATATTAATCCTCTGTCAGGTGTAGAGCTGGCAAAGATTCTTTCTCATCCTGTGGGCTTTATCTTCACCTGGCTGATAATTTCTTTAGCTGAAGCCCTGAAATCTTTGCACTAGTGAGTTTTGGTTTTGTTTGGTTTGATTGTGACTATGCCCTGATTCTTTTTCCTTGGACTAAGAAAGTATGTAATGTATTTTTGATATTATAGGAACCCACAGTTATGGGATGGAACTTTTAGTGATTTTGGTTTTTTAAAGAGTCTTTTAATTTTTAAATGTTTGAATTTTTTAAAGCCTCTGAGCCTTTAAAAGTTATTTATGTTTTATCTTATAATATTATTATTATTACTACTACTATTATTATTATGAGTTCTTGGGGATAAATGAAAAAGGAAGGTTATGGTTTAATAATAAAGTATTGATGTGTCAAATTGACAAGGGGTTAAATTGTTCTGTAGGCATGGCACAAGTTACAGTTATCCATGAAGAGGAAGTTCAACTGAGAAAATATATTCATCAAATGGCCAGTGGGGAAAACTGTGGGATATTTTCTTGTCTAATGACTGATGTAGGAGGGCTCACCTCACTCTACATTGTCTCATCCCTCCCTATACAAGTGGTTCTGGGTTATATAAGAAAGCAGATTAAGCAAGTCACGAGGAAAACACAAATAATATAATAAAAAATAAAAATCCTAATTAATGTACCTTGTCTACAAAAATCAAAGCAAAACTAAACAGATCCAAAAAGCAATGGGGATCATGGATGACTTGGTCTTTTTGCAGCTGTCACACCCAAGGCAAAAATCTGAAGCCTGGCTCTCTATCACAATTCAGACATAGAACAAATCATTCCATTCGCTGAGGAAATTTAAATATTTATGTTTTTATATTCATATACAAATCATATGTACAAAGTGATTTTTTTAATTTGGTTGGTAAAATGTTGATTTTAAGGTATTTTTTTTAAGACAATGTTTCAAGCAGCCCAGGCAAGCCTCAGTTTTTCATGTGCTGGGATTACAGGCATGTGCCAATATAACTGGCTCTAGAATGGCTTTTGATCAATATAAGAAAAAATTTAATATATTTTTAAAAAATTTATTCATCTTGCTCCATGTCTCTCTGTCTCTGTCTCTCTGTCTCTGTCTCTGTCTCTCTCTGTCTCTCTCTCTCTCTCTCTCTCTCTCTCTCTGTATCCATAGAGGTCAGAGATGTTGGATTCTCTGAGTTGGAGTTCCTGGTAGTTGTGAACTATATGATGTGGATGCTGGATACAAAACCTAGGTCCTTTGGAAGACCAAGAAATGTCCTAACTGTTGAGGCATCTCTCAATCTTCACCTTAAAATGATTTAAATTGTCCTATATGGTTCGTGTTTTTAAGTTCAGTTTCAAAAGTGGATACACACACAGTTACCAAGCAAGGTAATACACATTGATAGATTTTGATATTTATCTTATTCTTTATTAATAAGATTCATCTATCTAGTTATAATTGCTATCCCATGTGGCCACCATTAGTAGATGTGAGTGTTAATGTTTGCAGAAATATGTATGCTATGATTACTTATTTCATTGTAAAAAGTGGACTATGACATGTTCTGTCAGGTGTTTACAATTTATCAAATACCCCTTTAAAATATTACTGTTTTAAAAACAAGTTCAGTATTTGTTCCAATATTATATTGTAAAGATTTTGACCTCTTGGATTCTGAACACACAGGATTGTGGCATTTGGGATGGTTGCCTAAACATCCATTAGACAAGCCAAGGACAAACCCTCCTGGCAAAGTGAAACACATACAGAGCCCTGAAATGGAGAACTTTGTGTCCAAAGTTAGATCAGAGGGCTGGCACTAAGTAATGGGGGAAAGTGAGATAATGTCAGCCTGGATTCTGTAGCTGGCAGGGTCTAGGCAATATTGGATTTGTCCTAGCTGGGACTCTAAGCAGGGTTAGAAGCTACTTAATTCATACTGTGCCAGAGTGAGAGTCCTAATGATTAGAATTTCAGGAAATAAAATCCCACATAATTGGGAAATGCAAGCTAGTGTGATAGAGTTCCAGAAGCACTGTGGATGTAGTGACTGTTTTATCTGGAGAATTATGGGTTCCTTTTTTAAAACCATGGTAATATTTTCATTAATACCTTCATATTAATACATGCTGTATCAGTCAGTATTCTCTTGAGCAGATCTGATAGAATGTATATTTGTGGTGGCTTGAGTGAGAATAGCCCCCATAGGCTGATAGATCTGAATGCTTGGTGGCACTATTTGAAAGGATTAGGAGGTGTGGCCTTGTTGGAGGAAGTGTATCACTGGTGGTGGGCTTTGAGGTTTCAAAAGCCCATGCCAAGCACGGAGTCTGTCTGTCTGTCTGTCTCTTTCTCTGCCTACAGATGAGGATGTAACTCTCAGCTACTGCTCTTGCATGCTACCATACTTCCCAACATAATGATAATGGACTATTTCTCTGAAACAGTAAGCAAGCCCCCAATTAGGTGCTTTCTTTCATAAAAGTTGCCTTGGTCATGGTGTCTCTTCACAGCAACAGAACTATGGCTAAGACAATATATGTATGAGATATACTAGGTTGACTTACAGGATATGGACTAGATAGTACAACAGTGTCTAAGAATCCAGTAGTTTCTCAGCTATTTCTAGGACTTTTACAGCATCATCTAAGGAGGCATGCACGCAAGGAGAACTATGAATGTGTCTAACATAAAATTGTAAACTTACTTAAAACATTATAAGGTCCTTTTCCAATTCATTGTCTAGCTCTAGAAAAAAACTTTGAAAAGCTATTTTAGCACATATTTTTCCAACAGAATATTTTTATTGATTATTTGGGGATTTCACATAATTTCCCAATCACATTCACTTCTCAGTCTTCCCAACCCTCTGCTCCCACTTTGTGACCCCCCCCCCAAAAAAAAAAGAAAATAAAAAAATACCAACTTCAATTTGTGTTGTCCATTTACTCACTGGAGCATGGTCAAACTGTGAGTGGCCATCCACTTAAAGAAAACTGAGTCCTTCACCACCCCTATCCCTGCCAGAAGCCATCAACTGTTAAGAGCTACACTTCAGGAAACCTATCACAATTTTTAAGAGCTCTCTTCAATGGCTTCCTGTCTAGACTGTTTCTTTTTTGGGGAGGGGTGGGGAAGGGAGATTGTCACAGAAACCTTCTATGTCTCTAATTCTCAAGTATGAGTCAGCAGGTGTTACGATTGCAAAAGTAGCTTCTTTGCTCTTTGCAGTCAGTAGCAGCAAGGATCATGGACTTTTACATGTTTTCTGATGACAGCACAGACCATATACATCCACACAGCCTCTGACATCAGCACAGACCGCAGACCTCAGCATGTTCTCCAGTGGCAGTACAGACCACGGACATCAATATGGTCCTTCCCTTGGTGGCAGCACAGGCCAAGGACATCAACATGGCCTCTGGCGGCAACATGGGCCATGGACACCAACATGAATTCAGGTGTCAACACAGACCATGGACATCAACATAGCCTCTAGTGGGAGCACAGACCATGGACCTCAGACATCAACATGGCCTTTGGCAGTAACATGAACCACAGACATCAATATGGTTTTAGGCAACAGCACAGACCATAGACTCACATGGCCTTCAGTGGTAACACAGACCATGGACACCAACATGGCCTTTGGCAGTGGTAGCACTGGCCATGAACCTTAACATGGCCTCAGGCTACAGCACAGGCCACAGACATGGACCACAGAAATGAAGATAACCTCCAGTGGTAGCATAGGTCATGGGTGTTCACCTGTCCTCCAGCAGTTGCATGGGCCACAGACATCGACATGGACCTTTGGCATTAACATGTCTTGAGGTGCAGACCACAGACACCAGCACATTCCCTGGCTATAGCATGGATCACAAATACCAACATGGCCTCCAGGCCAGTATAGCCTCTGGAAGAGTTTTGAGGAGTCCCAACCTAGAGAGTGAACTGCTTCCACATTCACATCCACCTTAGCCTTCTCCATAGCTGTCACACCATTATATCTCTAGTTCCACCTCTTCCCACCTTTCACATGCTGTTCCATTCCTTCAGCTTTCCCACCTCTCCATCACATATTTGTTCACTGAAGTGGCATTGCAAACTGCAGTGTGTCCCACAGTACACACACACACACACACACACACACACACACACACACACACACATACACACACACACACGTTTGCCCAAATAGCTTTCCATGCAAATATGCATTGCGACAAGTCATTGGTCTGGTTTCTGGTTTGTCAAGCACCATTAATACTGGATCATTACAGAGAATTGTCTCACATATCCTGCTGTTTTCCAGAGTTGGGGTGGTCTTGCTACAAGCTCTAGGCTGCTGTCTATCTCCCTGTCCTTGGTGCTGGCCTCTCAGAGGCTCACTGGGAATGACCTTTGTGCTTTCAGCCTGTGTGCAGTGCCTTGGCCCTGCCTACCCTCCTCCTAGTACAGTAAGCAGCACAGGCTGCAGCCTCAGGGGCTCCAGGCTGAATAAGATTGGCCCTGTTCAGTAAGGCCATGCTCTTTTCCACTGTGCCCACACTCTACCAGATCGCCCCCATACCTTTGCAGCCGTATCTCCAGTTTCACCATTTTCCGCCATGCTCTGTTCTGCCATTGTTCCTTGCAATTCTGTGAGACCACTTTTAAAAATCATCTTCCCTTCAGACCTGCCTTTTAAAACAGGTGTTCCAGAGATACTGTGACAGCGTCTACAGACTCCTTCTCCCAGCAGGGCAGGACTCTGGGCTTGACTTGAGCCTGGGTTCTCACTGCCACAGCTCCTTCATGGCAGATGCAGGGCAGGAAGAGGCATTGGATTGCAAGAAACACTTTCTAAATGACAATGCTGTGTCACACATCAAAAGGCTGGACTACACTGTTTTATTATTATTTTTTTAAATTACAGCTACATTGAGTCCAATTTTTTTCTTTCAAATTTTCTCTTTCTGTGTTTCTTTACTTTCTTATTATTAAACAACCAAAATCTTATTACCTAATGAAAAGCCAAAGTACATACTTCTAGAACTTTCTTTTATGGTTATGCCAACATGGAAAAACTTGTTATATATATATTTTAAAACTTGTTATATTTTTATTCTTACAAAATTATATCTTTTTAATTGACTAAATTATAGACATTTTTCTGAATATATGGATACACTATAATTTATTTAAACAATTTCTTCTCCTCCTCCTCCTCTTCCTCCTCCTCCTCTTCCTCCTCCTCCTCTCTCCTTGTCTTCTTTGTCAGAGCTACTGTACATGCTAGGCAAGTTTACTACCATTGAGCTATACTAACTGTTTACAACACTTTGCTTGACAGCCACTCAACTTACTTTCCTTTTCAAAATAATTGGACACCTTTCTAGATTTATATACATATATTTTGTATTTATCTCATTTTCCCAGTAGTTTCATTGTAGTATTTTCATACATCATTGTAGTTTGTCCCAATATGTTCTCTTCCCTTATAGCTGTCTGACTTTCTTAGGAAAATATTCCTTAAAATGCTACCCTCTCTCCTTTGCCCTCCCTCTCTTCTATACTCTCCTTCCATGCCCTCCCCCAGTTTTATTTTATTTTATTTTATTTTTTTATGATGATAGAAATTGAACCCATGGCAAGTACTCTAACATTAGAATCACAGTTCCTTAAAATACATTTTTTTTTTTTTTTTTGGTTTTTCGAGACAGGGCTTCTCCGTGTAGTTTTGTTTCCTGTTCTGGATCTTGCTCTGTAGACCAGGCTGGCCTCAAACTCACAGAGATCTGCCTGGCTCTGCCTCCCAAGTACTAGGATTAAAGGTGTGTGCCACCAATGCCTGGCAAAATACAATTCTTGATCACATCTAAGTTTTAAAAGATGTTTTCATTATTTATAATTAGGTTTTATATCTTTTTCATGTGGAGATGTTTTGCTATGAGATATGAGACAATGACCTAAACTTTACCTTTCCTAAAATCATTGGTCAACTTTCTTAATATAATTAATACTATAATTCAAATTTTATCCAGTCATTTGAGATACCAGCTGTCATATACCAAATTCATGATTTCATGAAATATATATATATATTATATATATATATATATATATTCATTATATATATATATTTTCCTGGTAACTATGAAGAAGAATGTATCTAATCTAGTGTATTGATCTGCCTGCAGATTTGAGCAAAGCCATACTGCTGTGTTGAATGTTGTAGACTGCTGAATGGTTGATTTTTCTTTTTATTATTATTATTATTTTATTTTATTTTACAATACTATTCAGTTCTACATAACAGCCACAGATTCCCTTGTTCTCCCCCTTCCTCCCCCCCTCTCCTTCCCCCAGTCCACCCCCCATTCCCATCTCTTCCAGAGCAAGGCCTCCTCCAAGGACTGAGATTGACCTGATAGACTCAGTCCAGGCAGGTCCAGTCCCCTCCTCCCAGATTGAGCCAAGCGTCCCTGCATAAGTCCCAGATTTCAAACAGCCAACTCATGCAATGAGCCCCGGACCTGGTACCACTGCCTAGATGCCTCCCAAACAGATCAAGCCAATCAACTTTCTCACCTATTCAGAGGGCCTGATCCAGTTGGGGGCCCCTCAGCCTTTGGTTCATAGTTCATGTGTTTCCATTCATTTGGCCTATTACTTGGTATGGTATATAATACCATAAGTAATTTGACTCCTTCACTAGATTGCAATACCTCAAAACCTATAGAGTTACTATTTGAGCCTAAGAGACAAAGAGGGGTTGAGGAGTAGAGGATGCATTGTGAGATGGAAGTTAAGAACTATAGTCTTTATTTGTTTTTGCTTGTAGTTGTAGTTGGAGGAGGGACTCCTCATGGGCTTGATTGCATTTTGGCCCATAAACCTAGCCAACAGAAGGACATCAGTTCAACCCTTAAGCATACAAAATCAAGACCATCTTTATTATATGTCTTTGGAACACTAACTTTCTGCATTATGGCCCTTAACACTGAAGAAGAAAATTCAATGACTGCAATATAAACAACTTACTGAGCACTCAGATCTAAATGGGACTTTTATATCACCTGTTCCTCTATAAACACAAGGAGCATTATAGAAAAAGGTGGGGCTGAAAGAATATAAGAGTCAAAGGGTAGGGAGGAGAACTATGAAATGTTGTCTCCTGCACATGACATGGTTGTTGGAAATTGTTAAAGAATAAGTAAAAGTATCCTAAAGCAAAACAATTTGGCTGTTTTCTCTTTATCGGCAGCATTGTCTCCAAGTTCTGCTACAGTTCTGTCTCTGTGAGTTCTCATTCTCTGTTGGAGATCCAGGTCAGTGATGAATGTGGTAGAAATAAGATGACATAAAGAGAATCTTATGGAAAATTAACCAGGCAATGTGAAAACTGGATGAAAGAAGCCTTAGGTGTAACAATTTATTTAAAACATCACTTATTTAAATTGTACAATATTATTTCCTCAACTGCCCTTTGAGATATAAATGTAAGAATTTAGATGCAAACTCCCTTTTAAGATAGATGCTCTCATTTTAGTGAGATCTAAGTGGGATTCTGGACAGTCACAGAGTACTACTGCATTCTTGCTTGCTGGAAGATCTTATAAAAATTCAGTCACAAGATCAAAGCATTGACTTGTCTTTGCTCACACTGTGATATAAAAAATGGCTCCTTGTCATTTCTGGTTGGGAGAAAAGTAATTGCATTGTCTTTGAACTGAAAACATCTAATCTACTGTGGTCAGTAGATTAAAATTTTCCTAAATGTTTATTTGAGAGATGCTAAAATAGGTACTATGATTAACCTGCATATTTTCTTTGACCAGTATTTCTTTGTGTCTTTGTTAACTAAAGTTGGTATTGAAGACAGTCAGGGAAAGATCATCCTAACAAAACCAGAAACAGGAGAAAATACACGTTACAAATTAGATCATTGACATTGAACGATCAAATGTTTGGCATTATAATCCATCTAAACTGAAATTGGATTTGGCAAAACTTCATATTCTATCCTGAGATTGACTAACAGATTTTTAAAAACCATTTTTTGAAACTTCACAAAATATGTTTTTTTTTCCTCTTTGCTCTGTGTGTGTGTGTGTGTGTGTGTGTGTGTGTGTGTGCACTTGTCCCAGTGATTGTGAAGATACAAAGTTGACACAGGACACAGGATGTCCTTTCTTCTATTGTTTCTCTATCTTATATGCAGACAGGGTCTGTCACAGAATAGGAAGCTCATTATTTCTATCAGACTATCTAGTCAGTGAGCCCCTGGAATTCTCCTGTCTCCAGCCCTCAACGTGGAGGTCTATAGCTGTCTACTAAAGTCCCAAGTCTTTACGTGGGTTCTGAGAATGTGAACTTTTGCTTTTTTAGCATGCTTTTTTTTTTTGGTAAACACTCTATGAGCACAGTCATCACACAGGTACCATAACAGCTGGTTTAAACCCATAAAAACATGATTATAATATAACAACTAAACATAAAAAAGTGAAGGGAAAAATAGCATGTAAAATATGGTTGTTGGCTTTAGGAAATGTGACAAACTTTCCCATTTTCTTACCTTGAGTGCAAAAGCTAAGTCATATAAGCAGGAATAATGATGATTATGATTATTATTATTATGATGATGATGATGACAATCATAATCACCAAGTCATTCTCCTCTCCTAATGTCAGATCATGAATACAGAGCTTGGGGTTCAAGAACACTAATTGCCTTCACAATTCTGCAAGGAGTTGAACTGAACTCTGTTGGAGGTCACAGCTGGGCAGCAGAAGACAGAAGGTAATGAGATATCTGGACTGTGGGGCACCGGCTCATTGGCTGCTCATTTGAGAAGTCCTGGTGTATGGTTGAAGACCTTACTCTTAAAAATAATGAGGCAGACAGGAGTCATTGATTGATCTTGAAGCAGAAGCATGGGCAAGGACAAGCATGAGGCCAAAAAAAAAATCTCCAAGTGATGGAAGTCATCTGAGACAAAAAACAGTCTTTATAGCTGGCCTTGCCTAACCTGGGCTAAAATGTTAGAAATATTCTTTTACCTGTTGTTTGCCCACATATAAAAAGGGAAATTCTAAGAGCTCATAGACTAGGGCTGAGGCATACACCCCAGTTAGTAAGTTCTGGCCCTCACATAGAGTAATCAATACTATAGAACCTATACCCAAGTGTAGTGGTTTTTCTGTTATGAAAAGGATATATCAAACATGTACAAAATAGAAAGCAAAAAAATCATTGCCCCTCATTCACAGCCTCCATAATTGCCAGCACTTTATCTATCTTTGAGGAAAGTATATATACTTATAAGAGTGGCAGGAGAAGAGGTCTGAAAGGTGAATGACATCTTAAGAGGGCAAGCAAAGGCAGTGCTGTCACTGGGGCCCCCTAAGCCCTTCCCTGGTGACATTACCTGCATCGAGTGTTAAATGAAGAGTGTTGCCTCTGTGAATAATCAGGTAATCAAAAACTAGTTACTGCTTTGACTTTTTATTACAGGTTCTTCAGCCACTTACATTTAACATTTTTAAATGTATCATTATTTTAAACACACATCATTATTTTAATTATAACCAATTAGACGTGCCTGCATCTCCTCAGCATGCATCATTATGCACCTTACCAAAAAGCACTTTAATCAAATTGCACACCAACATTCTTTATTATAATTTATGTGCGCATGTCTCTAGCTGATTTGTATGTTTTAAGAATTAATTTCACTAGGTATGGAACTGAACCTGGGTTAGCTTACTCTAGCATTCCTAAATTCATGATATTGTTGTCATCTCAGATACAATTTTATTTTCTTATCCCAGGAGATAACAGATACATGACTAGAAGTCATGATGGTTCTCCAAAACCTTTTGTGCTGAAGCCCTTAAATCATTACATTTCCCTTGGGTCCTTTGAAATCTTCTGGATACTGGCCTCTAGTTTCTCAAGACTCAGTCACATAAGAATAAACAGTTAAGCTAGAGGAATGTAGAGACACAGCCTTAGTTATTGCTTCTACTTGCACTCAAAGGATTTTAGCTTCTTTTAACCATTAATTCTTCACTTTTTATGTTTGGGTTTGCATCTCTCAGATTTATAAGGAAGTCTTGCTACATGTATTTGCAATATGGTTGAGTATGCAAAGATCATTAAACTTCTTGTGAATTTATCTTTGATGCTGAAATCTTTGCCTGTTTCAATCTCTTTGTGATAGTTAATTTAGATTGTTGTGTTGGTTGAATTAAGAAATACCTATGACTCTTAATGTTGCATACCTTTGGGAGTGTCTGTGAGGGTGTTTTCTCAACATTCTAAATGAGGAGAGCAGATCCATCCTGAATGTTGGTGGTGGCATTCAATGAGCTTGAGTCCTGGACTGAATAAACAGGGGGAAAGGAGGAAGCCAACTTTACTGCTCTAGAAGCAGTGGGACCTGGGAGAATGGAACAAATCAATGAGGTGAAACAAAGTCTCATGCAATAGCCAAGTTTATTCAGAGAATCAGATAATGTGTACTCTGTAGCTTAAAAGATTCACATGATAAAGGGTACAATCACAAGGGCTAGCCATATGTGTCAGGCAAGCTGCATGTGACAAAAATTCTTTTTTCAATAGAGGCGTATAAACAAATAAGATGAGCCAGTTGTAACGATTAATCTGAAGTACCCTCACTCCTGTCTGCTACACCTGGGAGGGGCATGAAAGCATAGTCCAAGAACAATACTATGTTCTTGAAGAAAACAAGGTCACAAGGCTCTTGTCTTGGTTTCTTGAAGCACTTAGAAATCTTCTCACATGACTCCATTCTTAGACAGTGTTCTGACATGAACTGAGTCCTCCTTTCAGATTTGCTATGTTAGCTGTCTCCACTCTTTCTCTGTCACGGGAGTCTCTGTCCCCTTAAACCTGGAGCCAAAACAAAAATGCTTCCTTTTTTAAGTTTCTCTTTTTTTTTCTTCTTTTACTGTGTGTGTGTGTGTGTGTGTGTGTGTGTGTGTGTGTGTGTGTGTGTGTACAATTGTTCACACGAATATCAGCTGATGTTTGTGTGTGGATGCTCATGCATGTGGAGGCCTGAAGTTGATGTTGGGAATGTTGATCACTCTTCCCTCTTACACTTTGAAGCAGGGTCTATCAATCAAACTCATAGCTGGTTGATTCAGCTAGTGTCATTAGTCAGCTTTCTCTGGAGAATCCTCCATTATCTGTCATCTGAAGGGGAAATTACAGGTAGGCTGCTATGTTTTCTTGGCATTTATATGGATTCCGAGGATCCAAACTCCAGTGTTCCTGTTTTTCCAGCAAACACTTTAATCATTGAGACATACCCCAACCTTTTAAGTTGTTTTCTGTCAGCTATTTGGTCACAGCAGTTGAAGAAATAATTAATACAGGAAATGGATGCAGAGGATTGCTGGCATAAACCTATGTAGTTTGCAGGCCTTTGAAGTTCTAAGGAAGTCTCAGAAAGCTGTAAGCAAAGCTTAAAGGGCCATTCTGCTGGGAGTCTGGAAGACAAGAATGCCAATGAAAATGTGGACAGTAAAAATTGTGCTTACAAGGTTTTGTAAGCAAATAAGGTCCCTATAAGGAATCAGGATGGAGGCCATCCACATTTTATTCTGGAAAAGTGTACTGCTATGTTTTGCCCCAATCCTGCATTTTTGAGTGAGGCCAAATTTAAAAAAACAAAACAAAATAAACAAACAAACAAAAAACCAGTCAATTACAGGACTGAGGACATAACAAGGTATTACAAGTGCTTGGCACACAAGAACCCAAATTCAGTCCACAAGACTTGCTTAAAAAGCTAGGTGTAAAAGGCGAAAGATTTATAAGATCTGAAGAGAAAGTTGGGGGTTGTAAAACAATGTTTATCATGTTTTTTGCTTCAGTGCCTTTAGGACAAATCAAAAGTCCTAAACTCTGGAAAAAAAAAAAAAAAGCTAGGTGTGCTTCTAGTCACAGCGATGCTAGGAAGGCAGAAGACAGCAAGTTTCTGGGACTTACTGAGCAACCTAGGCTGGGTGAAAATCTCAAGGCCAGTGAGAAACTTCCGTTGTCAAATCACCAATGGTCCCTCGGCAGCTGCTGCCTCCGCCACCGCTGCCACCGCCACCACCACATAAAACAAGGTGGAGAGCACCTGAGGAGGAGTGACACCTGAGGTGGTCCTCTGGCTGCTCAAGCATGTGCACCTATGCATACACATATACACACATGTGCACCCACCTACCCCAGTCTCCCCCAACACAAAATAATAGACTAATAATAGACTATCATAACTTGAAGAAATGCCACGGCAGTATAACATTCAAGCTGTGATGTAGTTGTTGCTCGCTGCATTTATTGAGGTTTATAATGAGAATTCAAGGAAAGGGATATGAAAAATGAGCAGTTTGACAAGGAAAGGAGAAAGAACATGGTTACATTTGCATGCAAGGCATCAGACAAGACAGAGGAGTGCCAACAAAGAGACTACAATGTCTAAAGAGATTGGTGCCATAAAGGAGAACTCATTGCAATGGGACAATAGGAAGACCAAGGTCTCACCCATCAAAGGCCCCAGCTTGTAAATATACATTCATTGAAAAATGAAAGTGTCAGAACAAGGAAAGAGATACCATGATAAATTAAGGCACCATGGGAGTAGGGAGAAGCAGAGTGCTAGGGAGGTCCCCAGGAATCCACAAAGATGACTGACTCCACCGTAAACTATTGGTAATGGTTGAGAGGTGCCGGAGCTGACCTACGCTGGAGATCAGATGACTGAATACCCTAACTGTCATCATAGAACCCTCATCCAGTGACTGCTGGAGTCAGATGCAGAGATCCACAGCCGAGTCCCAGGCGGAGCTCCAGGCGTCCAATGGATGAAAGAGAGGAGGGATTCTATGATTAAGAGATATGAGACCACAACTGGAAAAAGCACAGAGACAATTAGCCAAACTAGTGGAGACACATGAACTGTGGACCAATAGCTGATGAGCCTCCATGGTAATGAACTAGCCCTCTGGATAGGTGGGACAGTTGTTTAGCTTGAACTGTTTTTTTTTGGGGGGGGTAGGCAGTGGGACTGGGACCTGTCCCTAGTGCATGAGCTGGTTTTTTGGAGCCTAGTGCCTATGGTGGGACACTTTGCCAGCCTTGGTGCTGAGAAGAGGGGCTTGGACCTGCCTCAGCTGAGTGTGCCAGGGTCTGCTGACTCCCCATGAGAGACCTTGCCTTGAAGGAGGTGGGAATGGGGATAGGGGGGGAGGCTGGAGGGTGGGAGGACAGGGGAATCTGTGGTTGACAAGTAGAATAAATAGAAAAATCCCTTAAAATAAAAAAGAAAAAAAAAGGAAAAAGCAAGATGTAAAGTCTGGTGGGTAAGCAAAAGGTGATAGATCTGGGAAGACTTGGGATGGGGTGAATATGATCCAAACACATTGTTTGAAATTCTCAAAAAATTAATTCTTTTTTTAAAATGAGAGTAAAATTTCACATTGGCCCAATAAATAAATAAATAAAGAAAGAAAGAAAGAAAGAAATAAAGAAAGAAAGAGAGAAAGAGAGAAAGACAGAAAGAAAGAAAATGTCTGCACTGAGAATGACAGTAAAAGAGTTCCCTTCTGGAAAAAACCTACGCAGGAAAAATCACTTATCAGGTTCATCTACCGAGGTGTACAAAGGCCACTAAAGCCTTGATAGAAGGGAACCACATTACATCGCCATCTGATAGCAGAACTTAGCCGTATCATCTAAGTGGTTTGTAGATGTGTAAAATGTAAGAGATACAGGATCATGGAGGTTTGCTGCAAGCTTCCAGTAAACTACTCATCTCAGGCAACATGTAGCTGGGACAGATTCCCTGCAAGGAAGTCCTAAGGGGTCATTGCATGAATCTGTGAATATGACGCTTTGGTTGCAATGGAAATTCTAGGATGTTGGAAAGGACATCTACCAAGAAAGACTGTAGGTACAAAGTGAGAATGTATGTGCTGTAGGTAGTAGAACTGGGGAGAAGGTCTGCCCAAGCTCAGATGATTCCACCAAGAACCAGATGCCAGGCATGGAGCTGTTCTATTTGGTGTTTGTTCTATGTATATGTTCTTATTTTGTCCTGATCATTTCTTGCTGTGTTTCCATTCTTCACTTTTAGAATGAAATGATCCTTCTGTACCACTGTATGCTGGAAGTATGTAATTTGAGTTTTGATTTTACAGGGCTCATATTTAAGAGATCCCCTTTGTATCAGAAGAGAGTTTGACTTCTGAAGTGCTGGGATGGTTCACCAACAGAGATTTTGAAGTTGGGCTGAATGCACTCTGCCTTATTAGATAACTGAGTTTTTGGTGGCTAGTTCTAGAGTATTGCAGTTTGGCTTATTGACTGAGGTAGATTTGTGGTGGTTAATTTTAATTGTTCACTTGATTAAAGAGTCACACACCTGGGTGACTGTGAGGAGATTTCCAAAGAGGTTTAACTGAATGTAGAAGACCCACCTGAGTGTGTGTGACACCACCCCAAAGGCTGTAGACAAATTGCTAAACAGTCTTATTAATAAAAAACATAGAGCCAGAAATTGGGGTTAAAGTTGAGAGATCAGAGGAATAGGATAAGCCACAAGCCAACCTCACCTCACCAACCTTCATTCTCCAAAGAGACCCACTTCCTGTCTACCCACGCCTATATTCCTTTTTGTTCTGCTAAGTCACTTCCTCCCTCCACCCAGCTACATCACTTCCTCTTCCTGCCCAGCTCTGTCACTTCCTGTCTGTCTGTACAGACCTCCAGACCTTTATGGTTAACTAGTGTTGGAATTTAAGGTGTGTACTACCATGCCTGGCTCTGTTCCCAGGGTGGCCTTGAACTCACAGAGATCCAGATGGATCTGTGCCTTCCAAGTGATAAGATTAAAGGTATGTGCTACCCCTGCCTGATCTCTATGTCTACTATAGTGGCTGGCTTTTTCCTCTGAACCTCAGATAAACTTTATTGGGGGACACTGGCAACATATCACCCCAAAAGGCTAAGATCCTGGACTGAGAAAAAAAAAAAAGGAAAATGAGGTACAACTGAGCATGAGCATCTGTAAATATCCAGATGTGAACAAGCTTCCCAAGCCACAATCATCATTATGGACTATATCTCTTAAGCTGTAAGTCAGAATAAGTCTTCGATTTTTTTCTTTCACTTTATTTTATGTGTTTGTTTACCATGTGTATACCTGGTGCCCTTGTTTGTTTCTTTGTTTGTTTACCATGTGTATACCTGGTGTCCTTGGAAGCAAGACAAGGGCATCAAATTCCCAGGAATTGGAGTCACAGAGTTGTGAGCTGCTGTGAGGGTACTGGGAATCAAATCTGAGTTCTCTGGAAGGGCAGCCAGTGATTTTAACTGCAGAGCTAGCTGTCTAACCCCAAGCCTTTATTTTTAAAAGTTAAGCTTTTTTTTTTTTTTTGGTTCTTTTGCTGACCCTGATGTCATTCCTCAGTTCTTCGATTATTTGAACAGAGCTTTTGCACTGTTCCTTCCTCTCTGTCTCTTTCTTTTAGTTTTCATTTTTTGGTGGGTGTATGTGTTAGAATTCCTGGTCACTCCCCCAGCTGCATGACCGCAAACACATAGTTCAGTAGCCAAATAAGGGGCCTTATGTCTTATGTCAACCTTGTGCAGTGTGGTCATGCAATCTGCACATGCATGGTGTAGATGTGCAGGGAAATCCTTTTTAAAAGAACGTCACAGACTCCTCCTCTCTTGCTCTGTTCTCATCCCCTCCCTCTCTCTCCCTTGCACATGTCTTTCATAGACCTGGTCACTCTCTTCTGTCCCCCCCCCACTTCCAATAAAGCTGGCTTACCCTGGTAATCAAATCAGTTAATACCCTAACTGTCATCATAGAGCCTTCATCCAGTAACTGATGGAAGCAGATGTAAAGATCCATAGCCAAGCACCAGAAGTTCAATAAAAGAGAGGGAAGAGGGATTCTATGAGTAAGAAGCATCAGGATCATGACTGGGAAACTTACAAAGACAACCAAGTCAAACTAGTGGGAACTCATGAACTTTAGACCAACAGCTGTGGAGCCTCCATGGGACTGGACTAGGCCCTCTTAATAAACAAGACAATTGTGTAGCTTGATCTGCTTAAGGGGACCCCTGGCAGTAGGATCAGGATCCATTCCTAGTGCATGAGCTGGCTTTTTGGAGCCCATTACTTATGGTGGGACACCTCACACAGCCTTGATGCAGGAGGAAGGGCTTGGGCCTCCCTCAACTGAATGTACCAGGCTTTGCTGACTCCACAGTGGGAGGCATTACCTTTTCAAAGGAGGGAATGGGGGTGTGTTGGGAGGGAAGCTGGGAGAGGGCAGGAGGAGGGAAGGTGGAGGATCTGTGGTTGACATGTAAAATAAATAAAAAATTTCTTAATAAAAAAAAGAAGAAATGATAGCTGTATAATTGCAGTGGGCAGTAGAGGGTCCTGAAAGTGCTGAAATAAGCTTTGCCAAAAAGTTTTGGATCTAGAGAGATGGCCCAGTAGGTATGTGCACTTCCTGCCAAAGCAAGTAGACCTGAGTTAAAATCCTCAGCACTCATGTAAAATAAATAACCAAACCCAGGTGTGGCTATTTATGCCTATGAACCCAGATTTTGTGTGTGGAGACTGTTGGACTCCAGGAGCTCTTTGGCCAGCCTGACTAGTTGAAATAGCAAGATTTAGCTTCAGAGGGAGAGAATCTCAGTCTTCAAAATTTTAGAGGAAAGAAATAGAGGAAAACTCCCAATGTAGTTATCTAGCCTCCACATGGGTACACACACCTGCATACACACACACACACACACACACACACACACATACTGACACTTCATACTACATATTAGAGAGCAAAGCATGAACTATTTAACAAATTAACAAATTGTACTAGGAATATGTATCTTTTATTTTTTAAAAAAATAGTGAGGCCCATCTCTTAGGCTCATAAATTAGATTTACAGATGCACTGAGGAGTGAAATATAAAGATAAATATAGAAGTAAACAAAAGTCCTAGAAAGTATAGCAAAAAAGAAGTAACTTAGAGGAGAAAAGATAACCTAATCACTTAGTGATTAAACAACAGATAGTTACAAAATATTAACATGTTTATTAAAGTAAAACATAGAACTTCTATAAGATAAAAGGACAATGATAAAACACTTATAAAGTTTGATGTGGCGTTTCACACTTATAATTCCAGGACTTGAGTGGCTAAGGCAAGAGGCTAGCCATAAGTTCTAAACCAATCTGGACTATAGCATGAGACCTTGTGCCAGGAAAAAAATACATTTACAACATACATAATTCAATGTTGACTCTGTTCAGTAAATAAACTAAGACTAAGTTTAAATGTCACAAATAAGGAATGAGATGGGAGGGTATGGTAAAAGAGGAAGTATGGGGAGGGACAACTAAGACTAAAAGTTTTTTGAAGAACCCTATGGAAGCCTACTACTATAGAAGCTTCTTAATAGTATATACATATATGACAGGAAGTTAGATGAAGTCATTATATAATATGAGAGACAATGCCTCAATTAGACATCTTAAGTCATGAAACAACTGTCCAGGGCAAGAAAGAGGCTACATTTTGGTGAGTTGTTGGCTAATGGGGTTCCCATAAACACCCCCCTAAATCACCAAACATCACAGGCTATTGTCAAGGCTATTGGTTACTTCATACTTGAAGTACTCTTCATAACTTGAGGGTGAGACCCTGTTGCTGAAGGCACTACTTATGCCATCAAACATGGAGAAATAGATCTAGTGCTGAACTAGAAGCTTCACATCTATGGACCAGAGTTCATGGTATGGGAAGATACTATGCATGCTACCAGAGAAGAAAAGTAATCATCAGTTTATCTCAGCTATAGACCCTGCAGCCTATGAAGAGACCTGATTGTAAGATATACTAGTGCAAAGTAACACAAATGTTTGAGAATAATGAAACACTTTTTGGTCAGATTTAAGGCTCACTCCCTGAGATGGTACCCACATCTGACACTGATAAAGTGGCCAAGAACTTGAGTCTAGATAGGCCATGGGTTTAGGCGAAAGCCTAGTACTATTATTCTGCTAAAGGAATATAGCAATAAAATGACTCCAGATGACCAATTGCTATACCCATAGAGCAGAGACTGATTTAACCCTCTTTAGAGAAGCTTCTTCTTGCAGTAGATGGGAAATAACACCACAACAGGACAATGCTCAGAGAGTGAGCCATTTTTTAGCACTTGACCCTAAATGGGATGTCTTTATCAACAACCCCTCAAGGCTTAGGGATCTATGTGGAGAGGAGGCAGAAAACTTGTAAGACCTTGAAGTAGCAGCTGCCTGCAAAGGATAGTGATTTACAGACAATATATAAATATATATATGTAAATATATATATATTTATACTGATGCTTATATGAACTCACAGAGACTGTGGCAACACATACAGGGTCTCCACAGGCTCAAGCTAGACAAAATTCAAGCACTGAGAAGAAGTGGACATAAAATCCTACCCCTAACCAAAAAATTATTCGCAATTGATGCCATCTGGTAAAGGGAAAATCAGTTTTCTCCAGTGGAGTGTTACTGGGTATAGCAACTACTCCCCATTCCCAAGAGTAGTTGGCCAATACAGAACAAATACCAATGCTTTTCATGTGTGTGTACATTTTTGAGGTTTTTTTGGTCTTATTGATTTCATTTTTAATTTGTCTCTTTTTATTTTTGTGAGTTTTTATTGTTGTTTTTCTTGTTTTTTTGGGGGGGATGGGTAGGGATGTGGAGGAAGATCTGGAAGGAATTGTGAGAGGGGAAAGAATATGTTCAAAATATATTGTATTGTTAAAATCAATCCACATGAGTCTATTTAATAGTTAATAGGGATTTAACAAGATATAAATTGAGCAAATACACTCACAAATACAGAACCGAGCAAACAGTTGAAGCCGTCCTCTTTTCTGACCAGGAGTGAATCCACCTGGCAGTTCAATCAGACCAGGAGGCAGGCAGCAGGGAGAAAGGGGTAGTGACCCTTTTCCCTTACATTTTAAGAGATCACTTCTAACTGCTGGAAGCCTCGCCTCCTTTGGGCCCTATAGACCAAGGTCATGGGTGGAGCAGATACCACTACCTTTCTCCTTTTTGTTTAATAAGAAGGTTCTAAATTTAATGCAAACTATATACAACAAGAATGATTACCAAGTATTGTCCAGGAAAAACATAGGTTAATAGCATAAACAAAAATAGAACTATAACCAACAAGAAAAACATCAAACAAGAAAGAGATGCTAAATGTCCAGATCATAAATAAATGGCAAATACCAAGATTACTCTAATAGTTGTCCTATCCTGAAAATTCTAACTCTAGTACTTAATATGTTCTTGCTAAGATACAAGAAGATTGTAACTGTAACTATCTAGTCTTCAACACTATCAAAGACCTGAGAAGGAACATAATAATACCTGAGAAAAATAGAAAATGCAAACAGGCAATTTCTGAAAATCTTGTGAGAATATACAGAGACAGATGGCAGCCTGGACAGTCACCTAAAGTTTCTCAGCATTGTTGGTGTCTCCAATTTGGCTACTGGCCTAGAATATCTGACAGACCATTTTCAGAAGCAGAGATTTTGAAAGACCATCTTACCTTGTCTTGGTAAGGTTCAGTAGTTGCTTTTCCTTGTGTCTTGCTTATCTGGAAAGGACAGCATTCATACTGTCAGCAGTTGAGGCAAGGGCAGTTCTTTGCCCAGCAGGCCATTTTTTGCCAAGAAAAAGACAAACTTCCCAATGGAAATGTCTTAGAAACCCAACATTCTCTTGAGATCAGATTGGCACTGCCAGGAGCAATTGTGTCTCACATCAACAGAATTGATATTAGGCACTGAGATATTACCCTGTAGGGTATATTGGTACCAATAGATCCTTCTCTTGTACTGAAGACATCTAGGTGTCCAAGGACTTAAAATTTCTTGAAGATGGGTATTTCTATTATCCTGTAAAGACAAAAAGGAGAACCCTACCCTGACCCTTGTTTGTTGAATTTTTCTTACAACTTGTAGAGTTGTCACATTGGTGGGTGGATGAGGATGAGCTTTTACTTCTCATCAAGAAGTTTCTTCTGTTCAAAGTGAAATTTTATTAATTTTGTTGGTATCCATAGCTTTTCTTCTCCTGCAGAAATAAAAGCAAAATCCCCTTCCCCAATGTAGGACATATCCTTGTTTCCATTCCAAGGTCAACACATCTTTAAAGTAAACTGGTTGGTTTAGCTTAGGAGATTTTTCTGTTGTCCAATATCTCTTTGCAGCTGTCATCCCTTTCTCATCAACACTGAGAAAATTCAAGGTCAGTAGAGCATTATGTAATCTATTTCTAGGAGTCATTATTATCTCTTTCTGTTTGTTTAGTATATCCTTGGATTTTCTATGACTGCTTGGCCTGTGGGATTGTGTGGTATGTCTCTAACATGCTATATATTGTAATAAGCAAAAAAACAAAAAACAAAAAACAAAAAACAAAAAAACAAAACAAAAAAAAAAAAAAAAAAAAAACCACCCCCAAAACTGTCTCATTTTATTTGATCCATATGTTGGAGCATTGTCAGTCTTAATTTGTACAGGTATTGCCATACTGGCCATACCTTCTAATAGGTGTGTCACGGCGTCAACCTTTTCAGAACTCATAGGAGCTGCCCATTGAAATCCTGAATAGGTATCAATAGTATAGTGTACAAATTTTATTCTGCAAAATTCTGCAAAATGAAACACATCCCTCTGTCAAATTTCATTTCTTTGTATACCTTTAGGATTGCTTCCTGCAGGTAATGGAGTTTGGTTATAGAAGAAACAAGTGGACTTTTTTTTTTTTTTTTTTTTTTTTTTTTTTTTTACAATTTCCTTGGCTTATTGCCAAGTGATGGAAAATTCCTTTTCAAACTTTGCTATTTACATGGTGTTTCTTATAAAATTCTGAGGCTTCTAGCACCTTACCTATTAGTAATTGATCAATATCATCATTACCTTATGCTAAAGGACCTTGCAGACCCATATGGAATCTGATGTTATATATATGATATTCCCTTTTTCTGATGATTCCCTGTAATTGTATAAATAGTAAGGTTAATTCTGTGTTATCAGGAATAAATTCAGCAGTTTCAATATGTAAAACAACTCTCTGCATATTGAGAGTCAGTAATTACAATGAGAGGTTCCATGAAGTCCATAGTACCATAAGAATGGCATATAGTTTTGCCTTTTGTACAGAATAGTAGGGGATTTGAACCACGTTATTTAAGTCTCATGATTGATATCCTGCTTTTCCTGATTTATTTATATTGGTATAGAATGTGGGGACTCCAGGAATTGGTTTTTGCCATACAATGTGAGAAAGGACTGATTCAGTTCTTATTATGAATTCTATTCTCTTGCTTTCGAGATTACAATTTTAATCTCTCCCAAAAAGTCACTGCTGGTTCTTTGCCACTATTCATTATTTTTTTCCAGAAAGAGGAAATTTCCTCATTAGTTGAAGGTACTACAGTTTCTACTGGGTCAATTCCTGTCAACTGATGAAGTCTTAATTTTTTCCTTTTATAATCAAATCAGAGATCTTTTCTCTATAAGTCTTTAGCTTCTTACTCAGTTTATATGGTAGAAATATCTATTTCAATATAATATCTTCCCTCTGCATCAAAATCCCTGTGGAGGAGTGTCTGAAGGGGAGTATGACCAGAATGCAGTTAAGTTCTGTATTCACATGATCCACATGTGCCTCTTATATTTTCTTTTCTACTAGAGCCAATTCCTTCTCAGCTTCAGGTGATAATTCTCTTGGAGTATTTAAGTCCTTTTCCCCTTTTAGTGTATGGGCCAAATATACCAGTCCATCTTTAGGTATTCCAATGATGGACTGTAAGTTGGAAATGCTTCCTAACAATTTTTGAAGATCATTGAGTCTGCAATTGATCTCTCCTGAGTTGTACCTTTTGGGATCTAATTTTTTTTTGTAGATTTATCTTATATCCTAAGTAATTAACAGAATTTCCTCTTTGTATTTTTTCAGGAGCAATTTGTAGTCCCTAGCAAGGCAAGATTTTCTTTACTTCTTTAAACATGCTTTCTAAGGTACCTACCTAACTTTGGATCAGCTAATAATTATATCCATATAATTGTAGACTATGGATTTTGGAAATTTTGCACGAATTATTTCCAATGGTTTTTGCATAAAATATTGACACAGTTAACATTTCCTGTGGGAAGACCTTCTGTTGATATCTCTTGACTGGCTAGCAACTATTATAAGTAGGTACTGCAAAGGCAATTTTTTTCTCTATCCTTTTCTTGTAGATGTATGATAAAGAAACAGTCTTCTAAGTCAATAACTATAATAGGCCATCGTTAACAGAGAGGACAAGGGCATCCTATTCTGTAGGGAGCCAATAGGCTGAATTACTTTATTTGTGGCTCTCAGATCTGTCAGCATTCTCCATTTACCAGATTTCTTTTTAATAACAAATACAGGAGAATTTCAAGGGCTGGTAGATTCTTCAATGTGTTGAACATTTACCTGCTTCTGAAACAGCTGTTCTAAAGCTTGTAGTTTCTCTTGTGTCATAGGTTATTGTCCAACCCAGACAGATTTATCAGTTAGACATTTTAAAGGTAGGGTGGGTTCTTCTGAGAGTTCAACAGCAGTTATGTTCTGTTTGTGTAAAGTCTGAATGGTTGGTAGCTATTATTCCCAGAAACATAAATTGGTCTGTATTCCATTTTTGAGATTGGAGGAATTTTAATCTGGGTATTCCATTTCTATAACACATCTCATCCCCAAACATTCACTGCTACATTTGCCACATATGACTTGAACCTTCCTCTTTGTCCTTCTGGCCCTATATATTTAACCCACCTTGAACTTTGTTTTACCTGAGATAGGGTTCCAATCTGTAGAAATTGGACATCTATCTCTTAAAGAGGCCAATTCACATGCCATGATTTTGGAGTAATTATAGTCACATCCAGACCTGTGTCCACCAGTCCTTCCAGGAAAATGTTAATTCTCACTCTCAGCTTTGGTGTTTGTTCATTTATGGAAGTTTGCCAAAATATTCATTTTATGGAATTTTTGATCAATCTATCAAAGTTGTTCTATCATCCAGTGCAATATCATTCTTTATATTAGGCACTGGGTCATTTAATTGTCCTGGGGAAAAATTTCCTCTACAGTGATTGGAAATGTTTGAGCCATATTTGATTTGGGAGCCTGTGAGAGGCCCCCCCCCCCGCCAAGGCATTTCCTGCTAGTAAAGGGTTGCCTCATATGTCTCTTGTTGATCTGCAATCATTGGTCTAATGTCAGCCTTTGCCACATCCTCTGCATAATCCAGAAGGTTGGGGTCTCTTGTTTAGGTTATTTCTAGAAGAAACATTGCTTCTAGGAGCACCCTGTGTACAATTTCTTCTTATATGACCTGATGTATCAGAGTTAAACCATTTCATACTTTGAGGCCTCTTTCTACCTTTGGAAATTGCCTCTCCTATCCAAGCCTCATTACCATAGTTAAAAGACTCAACACTATTTGTATGTTGAATACATTCCTCCGAAGGTGCTGACCTGACTTTTAAAGGTGCAAGTATTCTTATGCATTCTTTATTAACATTATCAAAAAGATACCAAAGATTCAGTTAATACTTGTCTTAATTATTGGTTGGATACTGCCTTGTTTATAGCCTTGGTCAGTCTTTGTAAAAAATCAATAAATGGTTTTTTGACCAAATGGAAGACTTTCATATATAGCTCAGTTGTTTTCCCTAGTTGTTTTCTGGAATTTCTCCCCAAGCATTTAAAGCTGCTGTATGGCATAGAAATAATGCATGCTCATCAAAGGTAGCTTGTACATTTATATCAGCAAAATGGCCCTCACCAAGATTTGATCTTGGGAGATCTCAAAACCTCTGATCTTACCTTGTTGTTCAAAGACTTTAGCCTCTTCTTTCAACCACCTTTTCCATTGTAACTGCTGGCTGTATTCTAATATAACTGAGATTAACTGATTCCAGTCATGTTGTATGACTCTATTTATAGAAGACCACATATTTAACACCTGTTTTATATATGTTGAATGTATGCCATAAGTAACTACAGCCTACTTAATGTGTTTTAAATCCCTCATATAAATAGGTTGCCAGATATATTCTATATATTCTTCAGGATGTGTAGCATCTGCTGGCTTCTCATGCATGGTGACAGGGTAAGCCATTTTATAAGAGCCACCTGGCAATGTTATTATTTGTATGACTTTGCCCTTCTGCTTTTCATTTTCTATATTATCCTTACTGAGGGATTCCTCCAGAGTTTGAAATTGATTAACTACCACTTGTTACAGTGTTTGATCCTCCTCTGTTGTAAAGGATTCTAGAGATTTCATGTAATCATTTAATTTTTTGTGTTGATCTGAAACATATGATTCCCAAGACTTTATTCTATCAATTAGTGATGATCTTTTCTCCATAGAGATTATCTGAATGGCATTAAGATTGTGCTGAAGGATTATTGTTTTATCCATTAAGTATTTGTATCTATTATCAATAGAATTAAATCTGGTTTGTCCAGTTATTATTAATGGACTGAAGTTTTGTGGTAAATTAACAGAGTCCAAAGAAAGAATCCGTCTTTTTTTTTTTCGAGACAGGGTTTCTCTGTGTAGCTTTGCGCCTTTTCCTGGAACTCACTTGATAGCCCAGGCTGGCCTCGAACTCACAGAGATCCGCCTGGCTCTGCCTCCCGAGTGCTGGGATTAAAGGCATGCGCCACCACCGCCCGGCCAGAATCCGTCTTTTTTAAGTCCTCATTACCACTCTGCAAGACCTGAAGTTTTTGTGGTAAATTAGAAGATTCCATAGAAAGAATCCTTCTATTTAAGTCCTCATTACCACCTTGTAAAGTATGGATCAGTCCCATTAATGTCTCATTTTTGCTGTTATTATTTAGCCAATTTTTCAATAATATGAGATGAACCACTATGTTAATTTGCTAGTGATGAACATTGTATACGTCCTAGGAAGGTCAATTATGTCCTGTAAAATTTCATTCATAGTACAAACAAAAAAAGTTTTTAAATTCCTGAGTGGTGATATTATCTGCCATTTTTGAGAATATTCAAAATTTGTAAAGAAAAAATTTATTAATTTGTTTATTCATTAATCCATTTAAGGTGTAAAATTATTGAGTTTTTTTTCTTTTCTTTTCTTTTTTTTTTTTTAACCTCAGATGAAATCCTTGAGAGCTGGTCACAACTCACCTAGGTTTTCCAGATGTCCCAGTTCTCTCCATGGTTTTGGGGTGTAGTAGTGACGTTTGGCCAGCAGGTGTCCCAGGTGTAGCGTACAAGGCAAGTCTGGTGTGAGCTGACTCAGCTCCCTGGATGAGCCCTGTGAATCAAACACTAACCCAGGCAGCCCCTACCTGTGAGTACTGGGCAGTGCTGCCAGGATCACAACAGATAAGGCAATACACCAAGCAAACAATTAGAAGTGCTGCCTGGGACACCTGCAGACACTGTGGGACTGGCTAAATGTGTTGTGGTGGCTGCACACAAAATGGTGGTGTGGTAGCTGTGGCAGGAGTTTCAAAAGATGGAATTGGCAGCCGCTTTACTGAACTGTTTTAAAAGAAAATAAACAGTCTACTGGGTAGTCTCTAACCAGGCGGGGTCTGTGACCCGATACAGCATAGAACTAGAAAGGTGCCCACTCCAGGCACTTTTCTCTCTGAAAGAGAGACCGCTCATGCTTCTGGGTCAGGTAGTTCCCGGGGGTGTGTGGGCTGTGGGTAAGCTCCGTAGGGCGGAGAAACTCACAAGCAGCTGCCCGCATGTGGTGGCATTTTAGGTTTTGGTCATGTGAGTAGCTCCAGTAGGGGCACATGGGGTTCAGATCCTTATGACTGGGACCCAGTGGCCTGGGGAATGCTAGCAAGGCAGGCTTGTAGCGAGAGCACACAAGCCTCTGAACAAACCTGCCGCTGCTGCTGCCATGGAGGCTGTGGGCAGGAGCCACAGGGGGTGTGGGGTCTTTTTACATGTGGGTGCCACTTGTTAAGATCAATCCATGTGAGTCTGCTTAATGGTTAATAGGGATTTACTAAGATATAAGTTGAGGAAATACAAATACAGAACCGAGTAAACAGCTAAGTCGTCCTCTGTTCTGACCTAGAGCAAATCCACCTGGCAGTTCGAACCGACCAGAAGGCAGGCAGCAGGGAGAAGGGGCTCGTGACCCTTCTCCCTTACTTTTTAAGAGGTCAGGTACAAGGGCCGGAAGTACTTCCTCCTTCTGGCCTTATAGCCCAAGGTCATAAACAGAGCAAATACTACTACATTGTATGAAGAAAATCAAGTTAAAAAAAACAAACAAAAAATTGTTTTAGAAATATAGTAAACCAGCAGCTTTCTGGAAAAGGAACAGTGCCAAATTAATAAAAATTTAGAAATTTGAGAATTGCCATTGTGGGTAAAAAGGAAACGAAGTTTTAGCCTACATCATAGGTGGAAATATGAAAAGTCTATAGCAGTGGCTGTTAACTTAAAAAGACATTTCACAAGTACATACCATGTCTATAACATAATGCACACATGAATGGTTGTGTCATGTGTCACTACTGATAACAATATGCTCAAGCTGGAATGAGCCTCCATGTTCATCAATAGAAAATTCTATAATATTATCTATGGAGCATCCATTCTCCTGACTGCTAAGTGGAAGTTAAACAGAGTAAAGTATTGGTTTGTTTCTCAACCTGAGAATATTGGATATAGGATATTAGAGAAAAAAAAATCAAAAGTGGTAAAACCAGTAATGAAGTAAGAATTCATTTATACAGTAAATCAAACAAAACTAAAGCATTCATTTATGCACAAAACTGAAAAGAGGTAATCCTTCTGGTGTCAGAAGAGAAAAGATTGTAGGGAGGGGAGAAGATATTTTCACTAGTAATATGAGAAGAAATATTAAAAAAATTGGAAAAACATTGGTCATTGTATTACTTGTGTTTCTAAAAAGCTTATATCTCCTTTCATACTTCTAATTATTACAGAGGAAAAACATGACCCTACTAGTCCATCTGGTCCATGTTTGATATGTTTTACAGATAACATACCACTGCAAAGGAGAAATGCTGCAGCATTATACCTGGATTATATTATGTTAATTGTTTCACTTGCTGTTTATTGGGTGCTCAATACATATATATACCACTACCACCGTGCCCAAGCACAAGCAAGGTAGAGTGGGCCCAGGCTCCTTGCACCATGTTGGTTTGCTGACAAGCTGCTGCATACTAAGAATATCAAGCTCAGGCACATTTGTAGATCTTAGTTGGTGGGGAAGGTCTGACCAGGGCTGTTTTGCATATGGCTGGTGGGACCAAAACTTCCTTTGACTTTACCACATACAAGAACCCCATGTCCGTTTTCTCTTACATCTTTCAGGATCTGCCATTAGTAAAAAGGAATCAGGTCATTTGACATAATTTACTCCATAAACATGCTGTTGGTTCTTTAGTGCTCTGTACCCTTGCCTGGGATAGTAACAGGCTTGAGATGACCAGTGTACAATTTCCACAATAATTTTTCTGTCTTTCAAGCAAACATTCATATAAGCACTTCTATTTTTTTCTGTTACATTCTTTTTGGCCCATAATTGTTTAACTACAGGTATTACCAATTTAAGTTCCATTGCATGCAATACCTTTTCAGAGAAAACAAAACCACATATAAGAATACTTTGTGTTCCTCTTTCTCTTCAGTAGTTCAGGAGCACATTCCTGAGTTGAAGCACAGAGATAACAGAGTGGCTGCATGAGGCATAGAAAGGTGTCAACTTGAGGCTTCCCTTCCAGGACCATTGGACATAATCTTGAGGCATCACTTTTTGTCAGGTATAAAGAGGAGAAAGCTGAGGACGTGGAGAAAGGTGACGTATTAGCACAAGCTTTACCCAACTTCTCTCCTTTCTGCACACCACCACCAGCTATGCTTAAACTCTGGATTTCCATCACTTTTCATTTATGGTTTCTTTAAAAGCCTTCATTTGACTTTCTGTTACCACAGTCACTAGTACCCATGGACCTCCTCGACACCAGAAGCCTGGAATTGATGTAGTTCTGTTTTAAGTAGTATCTGGCCTCGTCCCCAGTCATTTAGCTGAGTGCATCAACAGCACAGGATGCCTTCCTTTTGTTCGTTTAACCCCACTCTCACCCCTTCTAAAACCAGATTTGAAAGAACAGGCCCCTAGAAGGCTTGTGGTATGTAAATATTTAGCCAGTCAGATAGGGATAGAAAGCATTTTCTCTCTTAACACAAAACATGATGTTATTTGTTAATGCTGAAATCTTGTTTGATAATCCATCAGTTTATTATCAGCTATGCGCTGAGACTGAATGTCACAGGGAGATAATTAAGAACGGTACCTGACATAATAGGGCTGATTACAGTGACTGAGGGGAGTCTTCTGGAGAGGTTGTGTTAAACACAGCCTTACTGTTTGCAGTTGATGTTTTCCATGTTTTTTAAGCACACTGCTCCCAGCTTAGGTATGTAGGTCATCTGAGAATCATTAGAGAAGAGCTTTGTAAGTGTAAGACCAACGTGTCATTGCTAGGCCCTGTTAAGCCACTGTTTCATACTCAATGTATTTCTGAGTCAAAGGGAAAGAAAGATGATGGTGGTTCATTGAAAGGATTTTAAAACAAAACGCAAACTAAGCAAACAATAGAAAGGCACCAGTGAAGAGCAGAGAATGAAGTCTCTCAACTCCATAGGTAACATGGTGACCTCAGCTCCAATTGTTAGGCTTGGTCACCTGATTAGTGAATTGAGATTTGAATAAGGCATTGATTTATGGAACAATCAAGCCTGTCAACGCTTTGTGGATTCTTAATCAAGGGCAACTCCATTCTAGGGTGACTGCCTAGATACCCCTGGTCAGGGCAGCATGTGTGTATGATAAAGAAGAACAGCAGCACTCTTCCTTTCTATGTCAAGAGACACAGAGACATTTATCCTTGTCTGACCCAGTCTTCTCTCTCTTAGTTTATCTCTTCAGGGCTCTTCACTGTAAAGAAGCATCTATCTGCAGATCCTACCTCCTCGAATGGACCCGTGGTTACTTGGTTACTTTTTGGCTACTGAAATAGAGTCAAGTGGCTCTGGAATGCTCTGCACTATCATTGCTTTGTGTTTATAGCCTCCTTTGAACCCTTCCTGAGTTAAGACGAGGAGACAGAGTTTCAAAGAATTTTAATATCTTGCTCAGTTTTACACAAGCAATGATCTCCCTTGGTTTCTATTTTTCTATCTTTTCTTCTTTCTTTCTTGCTTCCTTCCTTCTTTTATTTTCCTTCCTTCTTTCTTTTCCTTTCTTCTCAAAAGACTGCTTTTAAATGTAGACTCTGATCAAGGCAGGGTGGGGCATGCCTTTAATCCCAGCACTTGGGAGGCAGAGGTAGGTAGAATGCTGAGTTCAAGGTCAGCCTAGTCTACAAAGTAAGTTCCAGGACAGCCAAGGATACACAGAGAAACTCTGTTTCAACTCCCTACCCCTTGCAAAATAAAAAAAAAAAATAGACTCTGGTGCTATGTGCTAGATTTTAAGTCTCTGGCTTTGTGTGAACATGCAAGTCAGTGTGTCTTACCATTCCATGGTCCTTAAAAATAAAGTGTGGATAGCACTGTTGTCTATGTCATATCGAGAGGATAGTTCATGGGATGGTTGCTCTTGGTGGTCAATTTTATTACATCTGTAATTAACTAAAACCTGCTGACTATAACTTCGAGGAATTTTTCTTGATTCTATCACTTGAATCGGGAAAACCCACCTTAAATCTGGGTCACACCTTTTAGCAGCAGCCTGTATAAAAGACATGGAAGAAGGAAGTTTACGCTCTTTGCCTGCTTGGTTTCACTCTCACTGACAAGTTCATTCCTTCACTGGCATCAGAGCTGCTCTCTTCAGAGTTCCAATGTATACTGATGACCAACTGAGACATCCCGCCCTGAGGACCGAACAGCAACTGGATCCTTACATTTTCCTTAGGAGACAGCTATTGTTGGAATAGTTGGATCACGGCCTGTAAGTTATTCTAATAAATCCCATTTTTCCATATAGAGATTCATTCTATCAGTTTAGTTTCCCTAGAGAATCCTTGCTAATACAGTTAACAAACTGTCCTATTCTAATATGTAAGACAAGATCTAGCACATGGCAAACTCTCAGTATGAATCTTGGTCACTATTGTTATTGGTGCTTCCTTCCATTCTTCCATCACACTTGGATGTCTTCTCTTTGATGGGCACTGTGATAGGCTTCAAGGATAAGTAGAAGAATAACCCGTGCTGTGAGACTCACTATCCACAAAGAGGCAAGGCATCCGATAAATGCACTCCTTCGTATATTCACAGATGAACTGTTTGGTGCTCACACTTATTAGGGAAGGGCTCATAGAGATTGGGAGCTGGTGTTGAACACTGGAGATTTCCCAACTATGAAGGGATAGACATACCCAGCAGAAAGATCAGTAGCATGAAAGAAATGATGTGAGAAGTTATGTTGATTTGTCATAAAATAATACTACAAATGGGAGAGCTCTTAGTAATTATTTCCTCAGGTTTTAGAAGCTAGAGATCCTAAAGGTATCAGCAAATTTGGTTTACTTAGAGGCCTCATTTATTGACTTGTGATGGTTGGCTTCTCTTACATGTCCTTACATGATCTTTCTTGGTACACACATTCCTGGTGTCCTAATCTCTTTTTATGAGGTCACCAGTCATACTGAATTAGGGCCTACCTTAGGATCTCATTTTATCCAGACTACCCCCATTCTATCTCTAAGTACAGCAACATTCTGCAATGCTAGAGGTTAGCAGTTCAGTGTATTTATTTGGGGAACACATAACAGAAGTATTTCTCATGTTTGGCTGGATTCAGATATATGTGAATAGGTATTTTTGGATGAAGCCAGAATACCAAGCAGCATGTACATGTGAAAAGATAGGACCTTTGGGATATCTAGCTTTCAGGTGGGTATTGCCATACTTAGGATTCCCTGGCCCCTCTAACACTGAGATAAAGTCTGGGAGAAACTATGTTGTAGCATGTTTGATAAGACACTAGGTTGAATTATCATTCTTTTCTACCACATCCCAGTGTCTCTGTGGTAGCTAAAGGGAGACAGTGACTCTCCACTAAGAAATTGGATCATAGCCTGTCAGTCACTCTATTGTGACTGTGTAAGTCTATTGTGAACTGGGGTGTGCATACATGTGAGTTGGTGGAAGCTGGCAGGAAGAGGAAACCATAGGTACATGTCTGGCCCTTCAGCATCAGCAGGTGACTTGTCAGCAAGAGGGGAGCACATCACAAAGTCAGCTGAGCAGGCTCCACATTCCCCTTAAATTCTGAAGTCCCCTCACAAGTTCTGAGCATAATTCTACATCCTACAACCATGCTTTGTGCATGAGTAAATGGCATCCTTTCTGTTTTTCTGTCAGATGGAAGTACACAACAGCTCACTGCTACTGATAGAGAATGCTATCACCCATCTTCATATCAAATTGCCACATTTGACTGCTTTAAGGGGGTGTCGTATCATCTAATTTAGTGACCATTTGGGCAGGAAGCCTAAGACTAGGTCCTGCTCTGCTTTCTGCTTCTGATACAACCAGATGGGCAGGTCACTTCATCCCTAAATTTAAAAAGTGGAGATAAATTATGTGTAAGTGACTAGGATAGTGGGAAGATTCAGTAAGATAAGTTATCCTAATGTCAGATGAAATTTTGGGGAGTCCCTTCATGGTCACTAGATGATGCCAAGGAAACTGGGATTTTCTCTTGGGTTTCCTAGTATCATTAATAAAAGAATTTAAGAAAAGATTCAAAAAGAAGCTTGGAGAAACTTTTATTAGAGTTTAAAAAAAAAAACCTCAGAGTAGGCAACCTGTAAATCTTGGGAGCTACTCAGTGTAGGAAAATAGGGAAAAGAAGGAAAAAGGTCACATTGCTTGAGTTAGGCTGACATGGAAATCAACTACATGGGCAGTGAGCCACATAGTAGGGACGTGAACTTCAGAGAAAGAACAAGGAAATAGAAAATGCCAGAAAAAGCATTCATAGGCTTTGGCCAGCATCCTAAAGAAAGAGAGAAAAGGAAAAGAGAAAAGTTGTATCTTATTCAGAAAGGTGGATAGACCAGCCACTTCATGGTGTCTTTTAGGGACTGTGCTTGGGGGTGTGGTGGGGGTAGGGTACAGAAAGTCTGGGAAGGAAAAGTACAGTGTCACTTTTATTTTAATATATAATTCATATTTAAATATAAAATTTAATATATAATATATAATTGTAATATATAATTATTCCACTTGTCTCTTTAGTATGGGTTAAGGTTAATCTGCCTCTCTAAAGTAGGTCATGCCTTCCTGATAGGTGGTCTCTTTTAGCCTTAGTCACCTATCAGCTAGATTAACTCTTAAGGGAGAAGACAATGACATATCTCCACCCAGAGGTAGATCTCATTCTTTACTGTCACATGAAGAGTCCTTTGTGGCTGTTTATGTACTACATAAATGGTCAGTCTTAGGTTTTAAAAAGATTCATCTTACCAGAATGATTCAGGGTGCTGCACCTCATAATTCTAGTGATTGGATGTCTTAGAAGCAGGAAGTCAGCATCATTGGTTCTCACCCCACCTTTGACATGCCTCCTGGCCTCAGGGAGGGTGTTCGCAAACCCAGTTTGTTTCTGTGCCTCTCCCCCTTTCTCCTCACCCAGCAGTTCTGTCTGACAATTAACCAGATGGTGCCCCGCCAGGAGGGGAGAAACAGGCCTTTATCATCTGAATAGGCCAGTGAGCAGCAGGTTCTTTTTCCTCTGATTTTGACAAACTGACTGCCAGCCCAGCACTGTGCTTAAATAAGTTAATAGGTATGTTCCCTGACAGAGTAAATGCTTTAATTATGAAATACAGTATGCATGTCATTTGCTTTTTGAGATTTTATTGAGTACTACTGTCTTGACATATTTTGTTTGGCACCAATCTCTAGTTACAGTGGGCTAGTGGTTGAATAGTTTGCAGACTTTGTGAAACAAAATCCTCATTGAATGGCTTAGTTTGGCTCCGTTTTGAAAATATACAAATACATAATGTTCTTTTACTTTATGGGGATTTTTTTTTTTTTAAACTGTGGTTTGGTGTCTTGTTCTTTTTTGTTCCTTGGTGCCTTTTCTTTCCTCTTTCTTTTGCCTATCCAACAGTCTCTTTTTAGTGTTCTAGGTACAGCAGCCTAAACAGAAAGCTCAAGAGAAAAACACGCTTGCTAGGAACTGAACTTCCCAATGAAGAAGAATTGCACTGTAGTGCTTGAAGCCAAGAATGTGTTCACCCTCTGGCCTGATGCTGACTGCTTGCATGCAAGCATGGGACTGTGGGACCTGTAGGGGCCACAGGATTGCTGGTGGTGATGCATCCTAACAGAAGGACTGGGGATGCGGCTCTGCAGAACACTTACTTGCCTAGTACCCAGGAGACCCCAGTTTCACTTCCTGAACCAGAAGAAGGGACTTGAGCCAATACAAGCTGCTAGGTCACTAAACTCCTGACATTATGCCTGCAGAAATGTCAACCGTCCTCTGGGTCCAGGCTGGCTCTTCATTCTTCTTCGTCTTGCTGTTCTTCATTCAGGAACAAAATTCAGAGACCAGAACTCTTTCAGTGACACTGATTAGAACCTTCCTGAGACCATTTTGCTATCTCTTTGTGATGTAAACATGGCTATTCTCAGTTATCTAGGGACCTCTTTTCTACTCTAATTGCACAAGGTGTAATTATAGTCCTCTGGTCTGGAAACAGCAAAGAGCTTTGGAGAACTTCACAGACCTTTTACTGTTATGGCCTAGTTTATCTGGGGGACCAAAAGAAGCAAAGAGTAAGGCAAAGGGCATTTCCAGAGGAAATAGTAACATGCTTTATCCTAGCATCACAGCCATGCCTAGTAGATCACACAATGGAGACCGCTTCTGGTAGAGACTCACATGGATTGTGGTGGGGAAAGTCTAGATAAACACTAGCAATATGTTTTGTCTTAGGGAGCTGTACCACAGCTCCATCTTATCTAAGTGAGTCCATTTGTGAGTGCTCTAGGTTCCCCCCAAGGGTCAGGAAACAGTGAGGCCTAACCTGGCTTTTTAAAGCTGCCTTTCCCCCAGATGTTCAGCACCGGTGACTTTGTTATTTTGCTGATATGATGAGAAATCATAGACGCACCAGAGCAGTGGATAGAGCGCTGTTTGGCATGGGGAGAGAGAGGCTGTTTTCTTGTTAGGAAAGATGCTTTCATAGGCAGTTCTGGCATACAGTAGGTATTAAACAGAACAACCAAAAGATGCTTTGTTTTAGATCTGTGCTAGAGTGATAATTCCCCCTCTGATACTAATTATCACACAGCTTTCGAAAGCCTGTTTACCCTTCCAGTGTCGCACAGACTCCCAGCTGGATCCTGGCATAGCAGTAAGCTGTTGCATGGGACACTTCTGTTTTGAATAGTAATCATCTGTGTAGATTTCACATATCTTTGAAAAAGTGGGGCTCCTGTCCCTGAGAGACATGGATGCATGAACTCAGGGCAGCCCTGGGGAAACATGGAACTTCCCAGTCAGCCTTTTGTAATCAAGGGACCACATTAAGCACCCGTGGAGACTGGTCTGACATCCGGTGGGGCATGGCAATTTAACTCTGCATTTTGGCCTTCTGCATCATGTAGGGCACACAATCCTCCTTTAATTGCATGCTTGGTACGTACTTCAAGACTGTCCCAGGAACAATAAGGGGTCTGTTGTTGAAACCTCATTGTTTCCTTCACAGTGGGAAGAAAACAAGAAGATTCTTGTGGGCTTGGAGCATTTAGGTGTGAGCCTGTCATATTGAAAGAAAGGAAGGAAGGTAATTGACATTATCTCCTCCCTCTCTACAGAATTTAAATGCCTGTCTCTCTCCCACCACTCCTACCTAGAGTGCCAAGCCTGCCTGCCCAGTTTCTCACCTACTGCTGGTTTTGCTATTTTGCAACTTTTTTTAAATTAAGTTTTTGGTTAGCATACAAAGATATGGGTTCCAATGTGACATTTTCTTTCTTTTTTTTTTTTTTTTTTTTTTTCGAGACAGGGTTTCTCTGTGTAGCTTTGTGCCTTTCCTGGAGCTCGCTTGGTAGCCAGGCTGGCTCGAACTCACAGAGATCCGCCTGGCTCTGCCTCCCGAGTGCTGGGATTAAAGGCGTGCGCCACCAACGCCCGGCCCAATGTGACATTTTCATACGTGCATATCATCATACTTGGTTCTCATGCCCCTCCCCCACTGCTCCCATCTTCCTCTCTCCCTCTTGCTGGTCCTCTTCCTTCCTCAGAGTAGATTCTCCAGCCACTTTCAGGACACATATTCCATTACCCTCTCTTGTCCACCCCCTCTATTGCTTTGCTTTTTTTTTCCCTTTCAATTTGTTAAGATGCTGAAATCTGCTTTGTGTGATTAATGAAGAAACTTGAAGGGATTAGTTTGGTAGTGCATGAAAATTCCTCAGGTTGGAGAGCATGGCCAGTCTGTCGCGCTGTGTGCAGGGGACTGGATGGGAACCTGAGCAGCCAGCTCTGAGCCATAAGGAGCTTGTGTTGAGTTATTAAACACTTGTGGTAAAGCTGCTTACAGTTAATTCCCTGATGTCCTGCTGAAGCGATAGGCTAAAATCAGATCGGATTAGATCAGAGAGCCTGGGAGCCAGCCTTTGGAGCAGATTCATTTAATCAATAAAGAGACCTGAGACGGAGGAGGGATCTGGGCTGTGCTGGCTGCCCAGGGATTAAGATCCCATGTGTGGAAAGTTGTGAGAAAGAAACAGCAATTTAATTGTATATATTGCCCTCTTCCTACAGAGTGTAATTCTCTTCTCAAACATTGTATCTCACTAAAGGGTATATATATATATATATATGTATATATATATATATATATATATATATATATATTTCTTTAAGATTTTATTACTCCAATAAATGAGTTTTTTTTTTTAATGAATGGAAAAAAATTTTGCTCTGCAAAGGTATTTCAGCCAAAACAATTTAGCCTTAAATGATTTCCCCAAGAAACACTAATTCTGTGTGAGTTAATGTGCAAAGTTCCTGTTGACCCCTTATGAAGGGAAATGTCTGGGAAGATCCCACTTCTCTATTTGTAAGCTTCCCTGTGTACCTTCCAACTCACCCAGGATGTACTTCCTTTATCCATGACTAGTGGGTAAACTGAGGCATATTCACTCATCTCTCAGCTGACCATGCCCTACTACAGTATGGACTTGCCAATAATGTGCCAGTGGTACACATTAGGAAATTAGCTGTGGAAAAAACGAGGAGGAGAAATGGAGAACTGCACAAATGAAGACGGCCCGTCCTTCAATGGTTAGTGGTCTTAATGGTGCTATAAAAATGATGTCCACTTTTACCAGGAATAATTTATATTCTGAATTAAATAAGGACATGTATATATAAATCCATTCTATAAAACTTAATTTTCCATCTAGACGTGCCGACGACTCGGGGCCAGCATACCTTACCGTTTGTTAATTACTGCAGGATGGTTTAACACTATTTTCCAAATCAGCATGCATGCAGAAAATGACTGCAATCCAATTTGACACATTATTAGTGATGATTATTGTCATAGATAAATTAGATTGAACAGAAAATAACCTTCATCCTTAGCATGTTTTAGCTCTCAGAATTAATGTGATTTGGTGAACACATATAAATAAAGATCTGATGAGTCCCTGCTGACTGCAGGGCCTGCTGCTGCTGGAGTGTATCAATTTCATGCAGATGATGAATTCCTTAAGCATTCAACGATAATCATGCTTGATTTGACAAGACTTTCTCATGCTATTTTAGGGCCTTAATTTTCTGTGAAGTTCTGTCAAGTGCTCATCAAGCACCCACTTATCTCCGTATCTTAACCCACCAGCCAATCACAAGGTTGCCTAACAGTAGAGCTACGAGGGCTGGTCCATTAATATTCAAGTCACCTGACTGTCCAAGGAGAGAAACCAATCAATAGCTGATTAACATTCAGATCACATGACTCCCAAGGAGAGTAAATGAGTTACACAGTAAGACATCAAACAAATTTTCATCTTGAAAGAGTGATTGCTTTTTCTGCTGCTGTGATGTTTGTCAAATTCGCTCTAGCCTTGTCCAATTAAGCTCCATGAGCTGAATTAATAACGAGGATCTGTGAGCACCATGCCAGTGTGAGAGCCACGAGTGGCTATGGAATAAGAACTGCTAAAGAAATTCCTAGAATGATTGAAAAATCACATCTGGATAACTGGAATAATTGCTTTTGCAATTCTGATGCAGCTTTGTAAGCTCCTGTGCAAAATGTGAACTGGTGGATTCTGGGACGTGGTGTGGGGCTGGTGTTGTACTTCAAAGAGGAATGTGGTTTTACGTTTAAAGTGATTTTAAAGGCATTACACAAATAGTCTTAATTGGATTATTATTTTTGACCATAGTAATGAATTTTATTTGCATACTTGGTTATATTTTGGGGCCTTATAGAGATACAATCTCAAGATTTTTACCTGATTCTTAGAAGATGAGAAGCTGGGCTTATTCTGCACTCTGGTATTCTAGGTAAAGAAAAGATAGAGATAGCTTCTGCTAGAAAGTGTGTTGGGGGTCCTTATTTATTAACTTTAAGAAACCAGTAAATTAAATTAGTTTTACTATCTAAAAGGTATATGTAAATCTAATGGGAATTTTCATGAAAAGGCAGGTGCTGTTTCACTGTTGATAGCCAAGGACAGCTTTCTGGAAGTTTCAGGGAAGTTCTGCTCAGTCACCATGCCAGCTGTACCTTACCATTGATGCTCTGTTAAACTTAAGTGACATGTTTAGAATAGAGAATCTATGACTAATAAAGCTTTCATTCCTTCCCTAAAGGGAATAAGACCTGACTAATGGTTTATTGGAATTATCAAAGAGTGGCAAATCCCACTCACTAAGTTCCAGCATGAAATTTGCTAAATTCCCGAAGGCCTTTCTAAAACAATATAGTTGAATAAAAGGTGTTGGGCTTTCTGGAAAGAGTGTAAGAGCAACGATAGTGAGAAGAAATCAATCTAACTGTGTCAGGAGGCAATGTCTATGCATGCAGTTAATAACTCTCTTAATGGGACTTCTTGGCTTGGTGATTCCCGTACAGGGAAGAAAGTGAGATGTGGAACACAGGGTGGGCAAAGGGCCATAAGTCAATTCCCAGCACTGTTAGCCAAGGGTGGAAATTTCAAAGAAGGGAGAAATGAATTTAAAGTCTCTGCAAGTGGAGGAAGGGCAGATGAACCCTGTGTTTAGCAGGGAGGAGGGAACACAGACAGAAAAGAAATGGTTGCTAGTCCAAACTGGGCCCTCATCACGTCATTAAAACTGGCTTTGTCTCAAGAGCAAGGGACTCCATTTCCCAAAAGCCATTTGCTCCAGATTAGGCCTGAAGGAGGGCATTTTATAGACGTGTTTGTTTAAAACAAAAACTAAAAAACAAACAAACAAAAAACCACCTAAGTTGAGGATCCCAGCTACTAAGGCTCAAATCCAGTCTCAGACACTTTGAAAATATTCTAAGCTGATGTGAAAACGCTCAGTGCCCAAGGTAAATCAAGTTTAACGGATAGTCTTTTGAATATTTAAGCCCCAGCTCAGCCTGAAACTCTGTGAACATTCCACATCCGCCCACACGCTGCAATGGAGCCCTTCTTAGAAGCACCTACTTCCTGATACTTAAGACCCTTGGAAGGGGAGGTGGCTCAGGGTTGTCCTCAATCAGCTAGAGGGCTCTGAAGGAAAGATTATTTCACTTTCGGCATAACTTTACATAATTAATAGTTTTCCATGCAAACTATTGTTTGCCTTAATTGTTGTTTCAACAGCTGTTTTCATTAAATTGTAAAACCCGCTGTGTCTAATCCTTTGAGCCCCAGTATTGACAAGAAGAAAGGCCCAGAGCTGCTCTGGGAGAAGAGATCCCTGCCAAGCTGGGACACCATCATGAAGTTACTTGAAAAATAAGGCCTTCACTGGGGCTGGTTGTGTTGCTAATCCATTAGGCTTTTCAAAACAGCCATGCCCTGCACCCTTATGGCTAAATTGACCCAACAACCAATCAATGCCTTTATTTGCTGAGTGGCTGCCCCTGAAGGGTCTTACAGCCGGGTCCAAGCTGTAATCAAAGCCTCCATCAGTACTGGGGCCCAGATGACACAAATAGCCAAACTTTGAACGTGGCTGGCCCGAGGCCAGTCACACCATTTTGAAGATACAAAGAGGCTGTGTTGCGCGATGGAATTCATTTTCTTGTTTACTTCCTCCAGAAACAAGAGCATCATCAGCGGGCCCAGTGCTTCGGATCAGACCACGGAGTTGTTGACAGAAGCTTGGCTAGGCTCGACAGCTTTCCACATGAAATGCTGGCTTTCTTCTCATACACCCCCTACTGTTTGTGTCTCTGCCAATTGTAGCACATCAGAGCGGCCATTGAGATAATGACCGTGAAGTCTCTCGATACACTTTGATGAAGTGTAACATTTTTTTTTAAAGCATTTCTGTCTGTGCCAGAAATGATGGAGGCAGCTGACTAAAAATCTCCCCATCAAAACCAAGGCTGATGAACAGCAGGCAGAGGCATAACCCTCCCAGAGGAGACAGAGGAGCTGGCAGCCAAAGTGTCCTTTCCCTGTCTGTTCACCGCCGTCTTTGCTTTAAAAGTACCTTTGTTTCGAGATGAATATATGTCAGTTGCTGCTTCCGTCGCCGCCAGCATTTTAAAATTCTTTTTTGTTTCCTTGCACCAAATCCCAGAAAATTGCAAGGACTGATCCCTTTCGGCCAGCTCCTTATTTTAATGATTTGGAAACTAACCCCTGGTTAACAACTTTGTCTCAGTTTGGAAAAACGGGCATACTTCACAGGCTCTCGTCAGAGACTGGCCTTAGACTCGGACCATTTGGGATTTCTTTACTTTGGCCAGGATTAATAACAGGTTAAACAAAAGTGGTTATGAGCCAACCAGAAGCAAAATTAAGCTGCTAATAACGTAGATGAAGATTCTTTGGTTGGGGGGTGTCTTTTTTTTTTCCCAGTCATTATGTCTTACATTTATTGAGTACTTTGCTGTCACCCAGGGATAGACCAGATGAGACAGGTTGGTAGGAAATGAAGGCCGAAATGAGGAAGCTGAGAGCAGGAGATGTCACTTAAACTCCAAAGATCTGGGAGTAGGGAAGCAGTGTTCTATGTGAGGACCCACTTAAGATGACTGTCCATTCAATAGGCACACCTACAGTTTACTAAATGGTGCTCAGGCAGAGAAGAGAGAACAGTTTGTGGTGTAATCGGCAGCAACAGGAAAAGATAACATGAATTTACAGTTTACCTTCCTTAAGGGTCAGCCTTCTCAAGGAAGATATTAAGTAGGCCACGTCCTCTCCTGCAAGTTAACTCAGAAAGTGGGGTCAAGTAGACAGAAGCTGGCTGAAGGGAGGTTTGTCTTCTTCAGGTTACAGCTGTAAATGTGCCCCACCCTGCAGAGAGCTGTGCAGGCAACAAAGGCCAGGATTGTCAGAACGGCACTATTCAACAGCTGCCTATGCTTTATTAAGTAAGTTTATGTATGAACGACATTAAAATTCAATCTCCTTTAGAATTTTGCCCCTATACAATAATCCACATTTCTGAGAACAAGAATGCATGCCAGAGCAGGGCAGGGGATAGAAAATTCTAAGAGTGAGGGTAAACAAAGTCAGGGGCATGGAATTAATGATACAATCACTGGTACTTGATTCAGGCTTGATTGCTCACACTTGTAATCCTAGTACTTGAGAGTCCAGGGCAGGAGGATTGCTGTGAATTATAGAACAGCCTGGGTTACAGAGACGGTGTCACAGGAAACAAAACAAAACATAACACAATGCTTGTCCTCGACTGTGGAAATGAGATGACTGTTTCCTCAAGTCCATCCCGTTCTGTGACAGCGGAAGAAAGGTGCTGGGCTAGCTCTGCACACAGGCTGCAAGGGGTCAACGACCGGGCTTTGCCGCCATTTTCTGAAGAAACCATATTTCAAGAGTCAAGTCCCGCTCCGTTCCAGTCAAGTCAGTTTGCGTTTAATTGCATCACTTATTTGGATTTTAAAAACAAATATTACCCCAAATCCAAGTGTGGCATAAAAGTTTAGGAAGCTAAACATATCACAGGAGCCATGCTAAAGAACATAGGACAAAGATGCTGAAGGTCAGCAGAAGGGCTGCTTTGCTTTTTCAACGTATTTCAGGAAGACATCCTAGAAGGTTGGAAAGAAACCAGAGTTCTCCTTTTCCTGCAGTCTGAGGGGGTCTCCCTCCTACCATTGGGGAAGGAGGTTGTAACTTCCTGCTGCATCAATGTGTCACCCTTGGTCCAAGAGATGGAGCCTTCCAGCTTTAATGGTTTGGATGGGTGGGAAATGTCCTCCACAGGCTTTCACACGGAGAGCTTGGTCCCCTGAGGTTGGGGGGCATTCTTATTCAAAAGATCATAGCTGGCTACTGGGGAGAATTATCATTAACAGTCATACTTAACTGTACATTCTGCATGTTATACTACCAACCTCCTAGGCAAGATGTGCTCACTGGTACAATAGTAGCATGACTGTTATGGGGATGGTTTGAGGCTCCTTCCCAGAAAGGAATTCTCATCCGGTAATATAAGTCTGGTTTAAAAAAAAAAATGTGTGACTGGGGAGGCCCTAGGCCTTAGTAAGGAAGCTCCTGTGGTTGTTTAGCTCAATGAACAAGATATGACTGTCAAAACTTTTTCTAAATATTTATGTTCTTTATGTTCCTATCTATAGATTAGTGCTGCTGTCAGCTTTGGTCAGATTTTTTTTTTTTTTTTGAGTGGATAGCAGTTATTGCACAGACTTAGAATTTGTCAAAGTGCTGAGAAAAGTGACAGTTGAATGTTCAGCATAATTGGGACATCTTTATCATACCTCCAAGACTTGGGGAACCTCATCATAGTAGGGTGGGCAGCAAGAGTGAGAAGGAAGAAAGGGGAAAATGTTGTGGAATTTTGTCTTCTGGGTTTGACATGGCTGCTGCATTCTGGAACTCTCAGGAGCTGTGGTTATCTAGATGAAATCTGCACATAAGATTGGGCTGTCAGCATTTAGGGAAGGTGTCTCAGTGAGCTTTCTATTGCTGTGACATAACACTCTGACCAGAGCAACTGGGGGAGGAAAAGGTTTATTGTCTTACAGGTTATTTTATTGTCCATCATGAAAGGAACAAGAATGAAAACAAAAAAGGAACTCATAAGGGCAGGAACACAAAAGGATTCAGGAGGTAGAAACTGAAACAGAGGCCACAGAGGAATGCTGCCCATTGGCTTGCTCTCCTGGCTCATGTTCAGCTACCTTTTTCATACTTCCTAGGACTAGCTACCCATAGTGGGGTAGTCTTTCTTACATTAATAATTAATAAGGAAATATGCCCCACAGACTGGCCTACAGGGGGCATTTTTTTTTTTCAGTTGAGGTTCTTCTTCTCAAATGACTTTAGTTTGTGTCAAGTTGACAAATAACTAACCAACCCAGAAGAGAAATGAGCTTATGAGGCTTTACCTCTTCCTGAGGACCAATAAGTGGTTAATGGTTTCTGTGGAAAAAACAGTGAATTAGGTCACTTTCAGAAATATAGTATGTTTTTACATAGATACATAGATTTTATATAGATTCATACATTTATGTATGTATATATGACATGGAAGTAGATGTCTGCACATTGCCTACAGTAATACAGCTATTGGTGAGTTGCTCATGCTTCTGTATAAAAGCCTGTATCCATGTTTCTGTAAGAAGCCCTAATTAAATGCCTTGAGCTACTAAGAAAAAAATAAAGAGATGAAAGTATATAGTGATTAGCTGAACAGAAGAAAGGTTCAGTAAGAGCAGGATTAGAGCAATAGAGTGATGAGGGTGAATATGATCAAAACATGTTCTACACATGTGTGAACATGTCATAATGAAACTCAGTGCTGTGTTTAATTAGTATGTGCTAATCAAAACTTAAAATAAAAGTAAAATAAAACAGCCTTCCTGTATTTTTCCATTATTCATAGGAGGCACTAGTTCTTGTTTACACAATCATTTTAGTTGCTCTCAAAATAGTTGAGGTTTTATTGGGTAGTGGTGGGGATTCAGACCCAGGCTGCTGCCTGTACTAGGCACAAACTTCACTCTTGAGCTTATCTTCTGGTTCAAACATTAAAATTAATTAATTAATTAATTAAATTTATGTGTATGCATGTTTTCCCTGCATGTATGTTTGTGCTTTATGTGTGCAATGCCCAAGGAGGCCAGAAGAGGGCAATATATCCCCTGGGACTGGAGTTAAAGAAGACTGTGAGTCACCATATTGATGCTTGGAATGGTATCTTGGTCCTCTGGAAGAGCAGCCAGTGCTTAACTGATGAGCCATTCTCTAGTCCTCTAATCCCTGAAAACCCATATGTTAAATGTTTTTAAACTTTATATCAGGCTTGGCGGCCTAATAGTTTGCCATAGTATCATTGTAAGTTTGAAGCCAACCTGTTGTACATAGTGAGTTCTAAAACAGCCTGGGCTGTATAATATAAAAAAATATATATTTTAATATTCATTATATATTAACACAGTTATAAAATATGAGTTTGCTTATTTATTTAGATCAATAATATTATTTAATGGTGGAAAGAAATCCACTGAGGTCTGATACAATTATCTAAATTGTTCCAGTATAATAAAAACTTGAGTGTCAGAAATTGAGATAAAGACCTGATAAATCCAAGAAATAGTAGAGTCAATTGGCTGACCCTCTCTCCATGTTTTTCTCAATTTGCCAGCCCCAGAAATCTGCCTCCTCTCAGAATCTCTTTTCTCTCTTCCTGTCCCTCTTTAGCAGACCGTCTTAGTCCTCCTGCAACTCTATGGCTGGTCCTGGTCAGCCAATGGCTGACTCTGTTTTTTGATTCAAGGTGGCTTTATTGGCCTAATGGAATGTCGATACAAAAATTCTCCCACATTCCCCCCTTTTTGTCTAAATAAAAGCAAAGGTTTTAACTCTAACATAGTAAAAGTATATAATAAGAACAATTATTAAGTAAGAAAAACATTCACAACATCTAGTCCATTAGTGCTTGGCAAATTCAGAGAAAATACTTATTATCTATCTTATCTTGGTAAGTTCAAAGCTATGTACCTAATTTACTTTCTATCATAACTAAGGAAAACTGTATCTATAACTACCTAATCTTCAAACCCATCAGAGACTCGAAAAGGATATAATATTACCTGAGTAAACAGGAAGTGCATTGCAAGCAACATCCAAACTAAGAAATGACATAGACATCTGGTTGTCCAAACAGTTACCCCAGGGTTCCTTTGTAATGTTGCACATCCATCTTCAGCCTATAGACCTAAAGTATCAGACAAACTTTTTTGTGAAGCAGGAATTTTGAAGGACTATCATACTTTGTCTTGGCAAAGTTTGGCAGTTGCATTTTTTTTTGTGTGTGTTCAGTTCAGCTTGTCCAGTTTGGTAAGTTGAGGTAAGGATAGTTTCTTGCCTAGGAGCTAACTTTGCCACAAACTCCATATGGAGGTTCTTTGATGCCTGTCATCTTCTTTTGAAATGATGCTGCTGGGAACAGACATGTCTCACTGTCATGAAGAGCCTTGTTGTTATTAAAACATTAAATGTCATATTCTGTAGATCTCTGAAGTTTTTGAACACCATCTATTTAAAATATGTCTCTGATAGACCTAACATGACTATAAGCTTGATTGTTATAGATGACTAACTACAAGCCTATATTTCCTTATTATCCTAAATAGATCTCAAGGACTAGAACTTTACATTACATTTTAAATTAAGTACAATACAAACAAGATGTAGAAACATATGATCCACTATAACAAAAATAACCTTAAATTTATATTAGTATACAAAAATATCTTAAAAAGAGTAGAAATGTATATACAGTATAACAAAAATAACCTTAGATTTGTATCACTATACAAAAATCTATACCAATGTAAAATATTTGAGACTAGTAGTTGCCTTTTTAGTTTGAAAGTAGATTCAGTAATCCACCCTTTTAGCCTAACATTTCTATATCTTTTTTTCTTTTCAGAGCAAAATCCTTGACTCTAGTTTCCTCCCTGACCATGGCCAATAACAACTTGTAACCAACTCCCTTAAATGATGACAAATGCCCATAAATGACCAAAAACCACCCACTCCACCTCTTGGAAATGTGTCATGCCCTGAAAAATATGAGATAATGATCAAGTTCTGGGAGAACTAGCTGTCCAGTATGATGGGAGAGTACAAGGCTTATCCAAAGTTCTTACTGGAGTAGTCTATGAGATTGTACCATCTTAGCTAACTGCTTTGAAGTTGTCCTGAGCATTTTGTAGTTCAAAGCTAATCTTTGTCTGGTATTTGTCAGCTTAATGGCATTACCACAATCAAGGTGGATTCATTGTTGTGAGGCCCCAGTGTCCATTTGGAGACTTCAAAGGTCACTTATAGGAATGGTCATTGTTCACTGCAGAATACTTAAACATTTTAAACGTCATATGCAGCAGATCTCTGGGAAGTTGAAGGACAGCATGCTATTAAATACATCCTAGGTACACAAACTTATTTCCAAATTACGTGCTTTAGACTCAAGCCTGAAATCATGTTCAGGAAGCTGGATGAAGTCTATTTCTAGAATTAGAACTCTATCTGACCATTGATATCATGACTGAAGGTGTCAGAGTGAAGGCCATGGGTGTCAGCACAGGCCACACCAATCTACATGGGTCAGGTGGCAGAGAGCACCTGCATTGCCTTCTGTGGTAAATGGAGCCTCAGATATCAATGCAGACCTGGCTGTGGTATGGCCACAGACCCACACATGGCCATTGACAGGCCCAGATGGTACCATGGTCACAGCTGGTAGCACAGACCATTAAGGTTGGCATGGTCCTGGCAGCAACATGTCCCTCTGACTCCAACATGTTCATAGGTGGTGGCTCAGAGGCAGGGGTGGGGGATGGGGTTGTTCTTGTAGCATGACCCTGGGGCACTATCAGGGCCTCAGATGTCAGCCCATACCTAGGGCATCTGCATAGCCTTCAGTGGAGCAACTATTATCATCACAGACCTTGGCTGCAGTAGGGCCATGGACCCAAACATGGACCCTGGAATCAGCCCTGGTTGACATTATGGTCACCAGTGGCAGTGCAGGCTAAACAGATTGTCATGGGCTGAGTCACAGCATGTCCCTTGTTACTCAACATGGCCACAGGTGGTGACACAGGCCATTGTCATCATCATAGACCTTGACTGATGTAGGACCACAGACACAGACATGGTCCTTGGAAGCAGCCTGGGCCTGGATGCCACCATGGCCCTGCGTGGCATGAGAACCATGAAGAAGCAAGGCAATAGAACTCTGAAAGCTCATGAATTTCCAACTACTAAATTTAAATGTATTGCAATAGGTAAAATGCGAGTGAAAAATTTTAAAGTTTGCTAGTAAAAATGATCAATAATCCAAAGCAGATACACACAAACTGATGAATTTAATCCTGAGCCTAAAAAGGAAAGTCAGCAAGACAAAAGACAGGATCAGTGAAATGAGAGAAAATGAGCAATAGAATTAAAGTCAGTATACTGAAGGAAAAAAATATTGAGCAAGGAGTTTGGAATTTTGAAAAAAAAAACAAATAGAAATTTTGGAAATGAAAATTTCAGTGAATCAAATAAAAAAGGTGCAGTAGAAGTCACTGTCAGAAATTCAATTTGGCAGAAAAAAGAATACCAGTGATGGAGGACAAAGTTGTGGAAATATACTCAATTATCAATAGAAGAAGGCTGGTTATATAGCTTAATGGTAGAGTGTTGCCTAGTGTGCACCAGCCCTGGGTTTTATCCCAGTACAAAAAGCAACAACAACAACAAAACAAACAAACAAACAAACTATCAATAAGAAATAAAACTAAACCAAACTAAAGAATGAGCATGACTAAAATGTCTGAAAATTCTAGTATACTCAGAAAACAAAACTTAAGAATTATTGAGACCAGAGAAGAATCAGATATAAAAGTTAAAAGTACAAAAAAAAAAAAAAAAAAGAGAGGATTTAATAAACCTAGAGAAAGACATGGACATCTAAACACAAGAAGTCTTTAGATCTCCAAATAGAAGTGACCATAGAAGTAGCCTTTTATAATATATTATAGAAATGTCAAAGCAAAAAAAAAAACCCTTAAAAATATTAAATAAAAATATTGCTCAAAAATTATATGTTCATAGGTGTGTGGGTTAATGTCAGGGTCTTCAATTCGATTCCATTGGTCCACATGTCGGTTTTTATGCCAGTACCAAGCTGTTTTTATTACTGTAGCTCTATAGTAGAGCTTGAAGTTAGGGATCATGATGCCTCCAGAGGTTGTTTTTTTGTACAGGATTCTTTTGGCTATCCTGGGTTTTTTGTTTTTCCATATGAAGTTGAGTATTATTCTTTCCAGGTCTGTGAAGAATTGTGTTGGTATTTTGATGGGGATTGCATTGAATCTGTAGATTGCTTTTGGTAAAATTGCCATTTTTACTATGTTGGTCCTGCCTATCCATGAGCATGGGAGATCTTTCCATTTTCTGACATCTTCTTCAATTTCTTTTTTCAGGGACTTAAAGTTCTTGTCATATAGGTCCTTCACTTGCTTGGTTAGTGTTACCCCAAGGTACTTTATGTCATTTGTGGCTATTGTAAAGGGTGATGCATCTCTGATTTCCTTCTCAGCTTCTTTGACCTACTCTCATGATGGGATGGCCAAACACCCTAATAGTTGTGCCAGAAACCCCATCCAAGGACTGAGGAATCTGGAGGCAGACATCCACGGCTAGGCCCCGGGTGGAGCGCCGGGAGTCTAATTAGCAAGAAAGGAGGGTTTATATGAGCTAAAATTGTTGAAACCAAGTTTGGATAAAGCACAGGGACAAATAGTCAAACGAATGGAAACACATGAACTAGGAACCAAAGGCTGAGGGGCCCCCAACTGGATCAGGCCCTCTGAATAGGTGAGACAGTTGATTGGCTTGATCTGTTTAGGAGGCATCTAGGGAGTGGTACCAGGTCCTGAGCTCATTGCATGAGTTAGCTGTTTGAAACCTTGGACTTATGCAGGGACACTTGGCTCAACCTGGGAGGAGGGGACTGGACCTGCCTGGACTGAGTCTATCAAGTTGATCTCAGTCCAGAAGGCCTTGCTCTGGAGGAGGTGGGAATGCGGGTTGGGCTGGGGGGAAGGGGAGGGGGGCTGGAAGGGGGAGAACAAGGGAATCTGTGGCTGTTATGTAGAACTGAATAGTATTGTAAAATAAAATAAAATAAAATAATAAAAAAAATATTGCTGAGTTCTATTCAACCCATAAGGAAAAGGTAACACAATATGTCTTTTAGTCTTCTAGGAAACAGGCTAAGAACACAAGAAAAGAGCTTGAGGTCCCATAAGTAAAGCTAGGACTGGGATTGAGGCTTCCAGCTGTCTCTTATCATTAAGTGTGCTACTCTACAGAATTCACCTGCAGACAACTGTTTCTGCTATGAAAGATGACTCACTGGTTTGTACTGCTTGGTATTTGCATATTGGGTGGATGGCTTTCCTTTCTTATTGAAAAACAATTTCATACAGTATATTTTGGTCTTGGTTTCCTTCCCCAAACTCCTCTCAGATCCTTCCAACCTCTCCTTCCTCCTACCTCCACACCATTTTTTTTTTATTTATTTTTTTTTATTTTTCGAGACAGGGTTTCTCTGTGTAGCTTTGCGCCTTTTCTGGGACTCACTTGGTAGCCCAGGCTGGCCTCGAACTCACAGAGATCCGCCTGCCTCTGCCTCCCGAGTGCTGGGATTAAAGGCGTGAGCCACCACCGCCTGGCTCACACCATTTTTTTCTCTCTTTAGAGCCTAAAGTTTAGAAAACAATCAAGCAAATGACACAAGCAAACCACCCAGAATAAAATACAAAACAAAACAAAAGAAAAAAACACAAGAAACGCACACATACACACAAATAAAACTGAGACACCATAGTATATAAGTAAAAGACCAAAAAGAAAAAAATAGTCCAAACAGAGCAATATGAGACAAAAAATCTATAAAAAGTACCATTAAGTTCATTTTGTGTTGGCCATCTCTCTACTGTCGGGCATGGGGCCTACCCTTAAATGTGGGTAATATACTTAATGGTACTTCACTGAGGAAAACTAAATTTCCTTTTGCAAGTAGACATCAACTGCAGATAGATTGTTGAACCAGTGTCTGGGAACCAGTGTCTACTTCTGCCTCTCAATGCTGGGATCCTAACTGGCTTTAACCTGTGCATACCTTGTGCATGCTGCCACAGTCTCTGTGAGTTCATAAGTGTCATTCCTGTTGCTTCTGGGAGACAGTGTTTCATATAGTCATTCATTCCTTCTGACTATTACAATCTTTCTTTCTCTTCTGCATAATCCCTTGATCTTGAAGGTGAGGGGTTTGATGAAGACATTCATTGATAGTTTGATGAGGATATCCATTGATAGCTTTCTTATTTCCTGAATGTAGCTAATTCTCACAAAAGATAGCCAAGGCTGAGGTATGGGGTAAGATGAATCAGTTACAGAACAGGGGTTAGGCTAAGCACCGTCTTGATGGATCTCCCACTGGCTGAGAGAAGTTTAGCTGGGCCTCAGAAATCTTTGAGGACTTGGGTTATGGTGGTATTTTATTTGTACTGAAATGTGATTTTCATTGTATGTTAATAAATAAAGTTGCCCGAGGGTCAGAGCTATTAGAGCCATAGCAAGAGTATGGTGGTGGTGGTGGTGGTGGTGGCGGCAGCGGTGGCGGCGGCGGCGGCGGCGGCACATGCCTTTAATCCCAGCACTTGGTAGAAGAGCTAGGTAGATCTCTGTGTGTTCAGGGATACAGTCAGCATTGCAGACATACGCCTTTAAGACCTGGAGGGCAGTACTTACAGGCAGTGACGAGGCAGTCATGTGTTTGGGTTTACAACCAATGAGAAGGCAGAACAGAAAGACTATTTAAAGACAGACACAGAGGAAGTAGCTCTCTTTCGGGAAGCTAGGAGCACTGCAGGAGGTAAGATTTTAGCTCTGAGCTCTGACTTCTCGGCTTTCTCTTTTACATTGTTCTGTGTTTCTTATTTTAATAAGACGGTTGGTTACATCTACATTGGGTCCTGCTAAAATCCCAAGGTACCCTTCAGAGGGCATAAAGAGCCAGTACTGTGGGTCAAAGGGAGTTAGAATATAGATCACAATGAGTTTACTGATGTCAGCCTGTCTTGGGCCAAATGGGGTCATCCAAGTCTGAGTTTGCGTCCCAATTCTTGTTCTTAGTTCTTGGTTTGCTTCACTTTCCTCATTTATAAGATGCACATGTTATTACAATCATATATTATTGACTTATTATTATTGAGAAAACACATAATACATGTAAAGTTAGCAAAATATGCTTAGAACACAGCAAACAAAATAAATTGATTTGTCTTTGTCTTGCATTCTGTCTATGGCTATGTGCTCAGAACTGTTTCATAAGGTTTATAGGAAAATGTGGCCTACTAGTTCTCAAAAGCAGCAGTTCTCAACTTGTAAGCCATGCCAGTTTGGGGGTTGAATGACCCTTGCATGGGGTCACGTATTGGATATCCTGAATATCAGATATTTACATTATCATTCATAACAGTAGCAAAATTACTGTTATGAAGTAGCAATGAAACAATTTTATGGTGTGGGTCACCACAACGTGAGGAACTGTATTAAAGGGCCTCAATATTAGGAAGTTTGAGAACTACTGCAAAGAATGTTTTACTGAAGCATCCCCTACCACCACACTTTTTAAAAAAACTTTATAGGTCTGGGGATCAGCCTCCTTCCCTCTACCATACTAGGCAAGCACTTTACTACTGTAGTGTACACCATTCCTTGGTGTGACTCATTTTGAACGAAGAAATTGAGTACTGTTGGGGTTCACTTCCCAAACAGAGCCAAATGGCACAAAATAGAAGGACCTGAGCCTGTACCTTGGCAGCATGGTCCCTCCCCTCTCAGGTGGACATGCAGACTGCATTGCTCTCAGCATGGCCCCTCCTCTCTCAGGTGGACATGCAGCCTTCATTGCCATCAGCATGGCCCCTCCCCTCTCAGGTGGACATGCAGCCCTGCTGGGAAAGTGCTACCGAGCTACTACTTTCTTTGCCCTTTTTATAGCAGGTTTTATTCACGTTGCTCAGGATGAGGAAAGAGGATCATTATTTCAAGGGCAGCTTGGTCTACAAATTTTACAAGTCCTCTCCATATGGGATCTTATAGACTCATTAGCTAAGAAACATTTGTTGGGGCTTCTCATTTTCTGCCCACATAAGTATAACCTGTCTTATGATGCTGTTTACATTGGCAAATATGCTGTCATTAATACACTAACATCATAACCTTGTGGCTCTTGGGTCATTATACCCAAAGAATGGACATTTCGTCCAGATCAGCAGAGATGGGCTATATACCAAGACCTGGTATGACTACTAGTCAGAGGTCTCTTGGTTCATTGCTGTCCCTGTCATCCTCAGGAAAGCTACCTAATCTCAAGGGGCTGCAAATATAATTTTCTATTGGTCTGTTAAGTTACAAACATGTAAGAATTTCATCAGTAAATTGATTTCTCTTCCTGGCATTTTACATTATGTGTGTTATGTGAAGCAGGGCAATAGAAGAGCCCCCAAATAGACGTCAACCTTGTTCTGTGATAACTGAAAGATAAGAGGTAAAGAAAGGGACTTTGCTGCATATCTGCATGCTTTACTGCTATTTGCACAGTGAATATTTTGACATCAATATATTTACTTTGTAGTATACTATTTATTAAGAAAAGAGGCAGAAACAATTCACATGATCTAACAATGGACTATGTTTGAGTTTTAGTTGTTAATTTGAAATATATAAAATTAAAAGCTTTTTTTTTTTTTTTGAGACATTGTTATACAGCCCTAGTATGGAACCAGGTATTGTATACCCATGAATTGAGGTGCTTCAAACAACGTAAGATTCATGGAAATGGTGGAACTTCATAGTTGCTCCAAAATCTATTTAAATTAAAGTTTAGTGAACATTCACAAGAGGTCTTGTCCCAGTCATAGACCACCCAGTAGAAAAAAGTAAATCCACTTGCAGTGTAGACTAAAGACAGGATTTGAACCTATTACCATCTGCCTTGAAAATATCTTCTCCAAAAACGTCCTTAAAGGGAATAGAAGATGCTTTCTTTGGGTACCAAGGAGCTATTCACACTGTGGACAGAGGCATCTTTCATGGGCAGTTATTAAGAAAGTCTTGTCAGAGCATCTCACAGAATGTACTAGAGAGAGGCAAAGACTCCTTGGCAGTATCAGGAGAATGTCTGACTTTTTCAAGCAAATACACCAACAAACAATACAGTTTTTCATGTGGAGATGTGACTTTGTTCCAGCAAATGTCCTGTTGCAAACAAGTGGACTTTCCTGAGTATAAATCATCTGCCAGCCACTCTTTCAGACATTGTTTTGTGATATTTATGTAACCCAAGATGACCTTGAACTTGGTATGTAGGTGAAGATGGGTTTGAACCCGTGATCCTCCTGTCTCTACCTCCCAAGTGAGAGAATATCAAATGTGTGTCACCAGTTTGGCTTCTCAAAGCATTTCAAATATATAAGTATTATTTTATTTTGAAAATACTCTGAGTTCAGAACCTCTGAAACAGATGGTACAAATGGACTATAAAGCTGGGTATTTGGATTCATTACTTTTCTGTTGCTGTGATAAAATATTGTCCAAAGGGAACTTAAGAAAGAGCAACAAGCTGGAAGAACATATCTTTAAATTTAAATACAAAGCAGAGAGAGTGAATTTGAAATGGAGTAAGGTTATTAAACCCTGAAAGCCCACCCCTAGTGATGTACTTCTTCCAGAAAGGTCACACCCTCTAAAGATTCCATAACATTCACAAAATAGTGCCACCACTTGGGGACAAAGTGTTCAAATACCTGAGCCTACAGGGGACATTTCTCATTTAAATCACTGCAGTTGTCAACCCTAAAGAAGATTTGGAAAAGCTGTGAGATAAAGGGAGAGAAAAACCTATGCAGATTATCTTTTTTATTTTCCAGAGACAGGGTGTCTCTCTGGGTAGCCCTGAACTGTCCTGAAACTCACTCTGTAGACCTGGCTGGCCTACAAACTCAGAGATAAGCCTGCCTCTGCCTCTCAAATTCTGGAATTAAAGGTGTGTGCCATCAAGGCCTGGGAAAAACTTACATAGGAACACAACCTTTCAGCTGATAATAGGGGAAGAATTGGATGTTCCTATCTTACTTTTATTATGAGTCATATAGCAAAATAATGATACAATACAATGTATTGCTTAATTAACCACACACACATAAATATAAAGAAATACACATGGGGCAGGGTGGGAGAGAGAGAGAGAGGGAGAGAGAGAGAGAACCAAAGTACACAGTCTGATGTCTATATGCAAAATAAGTGTCACGGTCTTTATTTCACAAAGTTGCTGGGATATTTAAATGAGGTCATTTCTAAAGCATGACAGTTCCTTACATAAAGTAAGTGCTTAATAAACAGTGACAACAAAACTGTGGCTACAGTTACTGATGTCCTTCCATAGAGCACATTTTTTCAGGTTTAATTTGGGGAACAACACCCTATAAACTTATTCCCTAAGGCACTGTGCTAGGCTCAACCAATAGAAAAATCTTTAGCACAATGAACTTGTTCATTTTGTGCCAGTTTTATGGGCTGTTAGCAGGTCCTTCCCTCTGCAGAGGAGGGAGGTGGTGAAGGTAGCACCTCGAACTGGAGTTTTGGGGGCCATTCTTCTCTTAATAGACTGTCCCAGACTTCCCTTTGCCTCCTTTCCCCTCCCACTTCTCTGCATGAAACCAGAGCAATGTGTTTTTATTCTCATGTGTTCTCATATGCTGATTTTTCATCTATGAAAAAGTAAAGAGCTTACAAGAGCAATTATTGTGTCATTAAAAATTCTTCCCCAACTCCCCAAATTGCTTGGCACTCAACCAAAGGAAACACACTCCTCTTTGGCCCAGAGCATTTAAGACTCAGAGGAAACAGGTATGTTTAGTCTGTTTCACAGGATCCTTAAATGAGGAGAAGCTCACAGGCTTCAAAGGTCCCGAAAGTGCAAAGTAGCAAAATGACTGAATGAGTAAAGGATGGGGTAAAAGCTGATAGGGAAGAAAATGAGCCACAGAACAAGCCTAGAATGTACACCCGGAAGATAGCACTGACTTCGGTCTTCAGCATGGAAGGAACAAAGTAACTACAAAGTGATCACCTCCTCTCCAAGGGCCCAATAGCTCATTGCTCCTGGTAATTCCTCATTCATTCTGAATTACTCAATGCAGTAACAAGTTCAGACTTATGCTGTCAGGTGTGATATCAACTAAGCATTTACTATGTACTCTGTTGTTGTGACATTAACAGAGATGAGTTTTTTTTTTTTTTTTAATTTTCATTTTGAGACAGGGTTTTTCTATGTACCTTCGGGTGGCTTTGAACTTGTGATCCTTCTGCCTCAGCCTCTGAGTACAGGTATGGGATACCATGCCTGGCTGAGATTTTTGATTCTTAAAAAAAAAAAAAAAGTATAACCTAGGCACAATTTTAATTGTAACTGGAAAGATAGAAAGCCTGAGATTTCAGGGAGCTTACAGCCAGCAGAAAATTGAGCCTAGACTCATATCCTGGCAGGCAGATACCAGAGCCATCTCATCCCTTATCTGTAGTCCAGATTTTTAAACATCTTTTCAATTTTTTTCCTGCTGTAAATCTTCCTTCTTTGTCTGTTCTCCTTCCTCACTGTTCCTTTCTGTCTTTTTTCCTTTTATGAATCTTTATCAAAGTCAGTTTACATTTGCAAGTGATGATTTTAGCAAATCTACTTTACATACTACCACAGGGCTGGTGTCTTCCAGCCAGTCATATACTCACCTGTGGTAAATTCAGGGTGACCAGTACTAATGACCACAGGAAACTCAGTAAACAATTCAGACAAGGCTTCTCTTGTCATTGAGATGACTTTTGTCCTCTAAAGACAAAAATAAGCAAGAAAACAAATACACAAATGGGGGTAATTCAAGGTAGCACCATGCACCATTAAGTTCACAAGACACTGGGATAGAATACTGAATGCTCTGGAAGGGACTCACTGATATTGTAGATAGGGAAGCCAGAAAAGGTGTCCCCCACAGAGGAGATATTTGAGCCGCAACCTACAAGAAGGGGAAGAGTCCCTTTATGAGGAAGAGTCCCTTAAAAAGCTCTGTACATTAGAACTGTGAGATGAATGAGCTGCCCAAAGCTTCAAGAAGTGTCAGGTCTGTGGTAATTCATTTTGTGTCTTTTTTGACAACCCTAAAACATTTATGAGAACCCTAATTTATTGCCTCTACATGGGTGTTGCTAATACTTGACAGGGGTGCTCTGAGAAATATTAGGTAAGTATGTGTGAAGAGCTATATAAATGCTAAATAATGAACACAGTAATAACCCCTTTTTTTTCAGGTTGGCACTGTGATAGGCAGCTCACACTTGGATGCCCTAGCAAATGTGGAAATCGATACCACAGCGTCCTGCCCACACCATCCTTTAAAATAGAAAAAATAAATGAGCCGATGATCATGATATTCAAAGTGGTTAGTGATCAAATAACTGTCTTGAGAGGAAGCCAGTGTGTGAAGTGTGAAATGGAAGCAGCATCTCCCAGCACGTTGCAGCACAGGGCAAGCCCAGGACTGCAGCTAGGTGCACAGCTGCCTGCTGGTGCACAGCTGTCTGCTGGTGCACATGCTGCTTGCTTCAGGGTGGAAATTGTGCTCTCATCAGGACCAGGCCCTCCTACTACCCAAAGCATTGGCAGACAGAGAGTGGGACCGAACGAGCTGGATCAGCAGCATCTTTGCCAGCAGCCCCATCTGGCCCTCTTAGCCTTGGTTGTTCTCCCTGGGGGAGGACTGAGACACCAGTACAAGAGACCTCTCTTTGGAAGGGCAGGAGGGAAGTGGGGAGGGGGAAAGCCTGGGAAGAATGCTACAGTTCTTACTAGAATGAACGACTCTGGGGCCTAGACTTGGGAAGCTTCACACTTGAGCCTCCCTTCACCCTCAGATAGATGATTCTTTCTCTGGCTGTACCTCTTTACTTCTGGTCAAGTTTTCCCCAGAATATTACATCACCCAAATTACATTTCTTTTTATGGGTTTTATTATCTTATTGATATTAATGTTCATGTGCACAAACAATTTTTCTGTTTCCACTCCATCTTGGCAATTACATTGTTTGACCATAAAGACATAGGCACCCCACATGTACCCCATACACCACACACATACATCATGTACATATACATGCCATACCACATACACATATATATCACATCCTGCAATACACATACATAGAAATATCATCTACAAAGACCCCATAGAGTATGGGCTGTATACGAGAACCATTTAGTGTTCCATTTTCTCTAAAATGCAGGAAGGAAAATAAGTGAATGAATAAAATCAGTATTTGGGTACTGACACTTATCATTTGGTTCGACTTCTGGTTGACTGAACAAGTTGCTCTTCTGTGGGAGACAGGTAATGTGGAAGTACTGTTTTCCAAGTAGTGAAGGCTCTCCAGGGTATGCTGAGTATACTTTTTGAGGCTTAGCTAAAATTTAGGAGAACTAGTTTAAAAAGAATTTGTCATGATAATCCTAGTCTTTAGAAAATTATGGTTTAAATTGAGTAAGAGAAGGTAAAGAGTTTCAAAACCATGTAATTGATTTTTTACCAAGTGAAACAAGTTTAAAATGCTCTGATCTATGATGCTGGTCTGTTAATATTCTTTGAGCACATACTCCATGAGACATGGGAAGTGCTCTGTAAACTTTCTGCTGCTAAGTCAGGCATGATACTCATTTTAGTTTCTGGTGTCCAGGTGGTTGTACTTGTGCTGTTGTTCAGGTGAACCCTTTGTTCAGGTTTTCTGTTTCCACAAAGTATACTTGTCTTAATGCCAAGTCAACCTGCATTAGGCTATAAGTTAGCAGGCATGTAACATGAATCTTAAAAGGTCTTATTTAATAAAAACAAATCTGGAGCCAGGTATTGGGGTGAACACTGAAAGATGAGAAAAACAGAACAACCTCACCTGGCCAACTTCTTAGCTGATCTTGTTTCATCAAACTGGAAGCCTCCGAGTCCTCATCTGAATGGATCTCAGCTGAACTGCTGTTAAAAGCCTAAAAGCTTAAAAGCCTAAAAGCTTAAAAGAGCTTCTAGTTCCTGGTCATTATGCCTTATATATCTTTTTGCTTCTTGCCATCACCTGGGATTGAAGGCGCATGTCTTTCCCAAGCAAGATCTCAAGTGCTGGGATTAAAGGTGTGTGTTACCATGCCTGCCTGTTGCCAATGTGGCCTTGAATTCACAGAGATCGGGATGGATCTCTGCCTCCAGAATGCTAGGATTAAAGGCATGTGCTACCACTGCCTAACCTCCACATTTAATATAGTGGCTGTTTTGTTTTCTGACCCCCAGATAAGTTTATTGGAGTGCACAATATATCAACCACACAGGCATACCCGCACACCTTCAGAATTGGTTGGTGATTTTAATGAACTATCAATAGATAGAAAAAAAGCCTAATAAAGAAAGAAGTTACTTACTCAAATTATCTGCTTTAATGAAGATAACCCAGACCAACAAAACACAGAATAGAACCCAAAGAAGGCTCCCTGGTTGTGGCTTTGAACCTTTTATTTTATGGAGGTCTTGTATTTTCTTTTTCCTTCCCCTCAAGTCTCTCTCACACTTGATTTTCCTTCTTGACATTATCTCCTGAGTTCCTGGCTCTGTTACTCCATCTTGTAGATATAATGATTACTTTTGCATTGTCTACGTTTCCATTTTTCACACACCCTTGAAAATGGGCTTGACTTATGGTCAGTCTTCATAGAGTTTTGATCTTACTCAGTGAAGATTTAATCACAAGACCCTTGTACAATCTGGCTTGCTTCCATGGCCATGGAGGGTCAAACCAAGACCCCATGATTGGGTGAGAGTGAAAGAAAGGAACAGACGAGGAAACAGGAAGATTATATGTCTCAACCTAAGCCATGCAGGGACTGTGACTATTTTGTTGTGAAGCCTCTGTTCCTTCAGTCCTTGTTTGTTTCATTCTCTTCTTGTCTCTGCCTCTCTCATACTTTTTTTTTATAGTCTCCTCACCAGTCTATCGTCATCTTGTAGGTCTTTGGAATATGTGAGAGTGAAAGAGAATGATATCCATTAATAAGCAGTTGGATAGTGTGGAGACATTGCTGAGTTGCTAGTGCCTTTATAGCACCCAGGAAATTTCTTAAGTTGGGAAAATGTTCTGATTTGTGTGAGAGTCAGTTTGTAGGAAAATCAATATGTATTGTTTGACTAAATGAAAGAATGAATGAATAGAAATTCTTGAATGTGGTTCTATATCATTGTATCAGGTACTTCAGAGATTTACATTTTTTTTTTATTTACCCGTTTCTCTCTCTCCCTGTTTTTCTGTCTCTGTCTCTCTGTCTCTGTCTCAGTCTCTCTCTCTCTCTCTCTCTCTCTCTCTCTCTCTCTCTCTCTCTCTCTCTGTGTGTGTGTGTGGTTGTGGTTTATATGCCACATGCACACACTGTAGAAAAGTAGGAATACAACTGCTAGGAGGGGAACAGAAAGGACTAACAGCAGTAAGGAGGGGCAAGTTTAGAGAGGGTGGGATGTTACCTGGGAAAATACATTTACTGTAAACAGAGTTGTTTGGATGAGAATGCCCTTTAGAAGCTCAGACATTTAACCACTTGGTTCCCAGTTGATGATGCTGTTTTGGGAGGTTCAGGAGGTATGACTTGTTAGAAGTATGTCACAGGGGCAGTCATCAAGGGCTTAGGGCCTTGCCTTACTTCTGGTTTATTCTCTCTGTTTTGTACTTGAGGATTAAGTGGTGAGTTCTCAGCTTTTTGTTTCTGCCAACATGGCTGCTGCTCATTGCTATGCCTCCAGTCTGCTATCCTAGCCTTCTATCCCTCTGGAAACTTAAGTCAAAATGAGCTCTTCCTAGTTGCCTTGGTCATGGTGTTTTATCACAGCAACAGAAAAGTAACTAGTAAGTACAACCTCTTCATATATAAGTGTTTAAAGAAACAAAGTAAAAAATCATAAATTTAAGAAAGTGCAAAAATATATCAAAGTAATTTATTGTGAAATTACTGTTTTCCCTTTTAATAGTGTTTGGTAGAATGAAGGTGCAGGGTGGGAAACATAAGGCTAAGAAGTGATGGGCATTTTCTTCCTTTCTACCCTGATCATGCTATCCTTCATATGAAAGCCAGTGCTATCTTACCCGCCTTCAAAAGTGTGCTGACTGTTGAGTAGCTCAATAGAGTCATGTGGAGGTGACCTTCTGTGACTTCTAAGGCTAGTGAATAAGAAGCCTGGCTTTTTGGCACATTTATTCATGGTATGTTCTGCTCTAGAACCTAGCCATTGCATTGTGGGAAGCCCAGGTCACATGAGAGACATTCCAGTTTGCCATGCCACAGAACCTAATAGCGGCATCTGATGATTCTTCCTCAGTTGAGTCTTTGTGACATTGAAGGTCCAGGCTGCATTTTACTGTACTTACAGAAAGATGTCAAGCAAGAACTGTCTAATTCAATCCTAGTCAGCCCCCAGATAAAAAAGAATAATGAAGTACTATTTTAAAGTTCTATGCCATGCTGAGATTTGTTACCTAGTAAAAGGCAATCAGAATATAATGCTTTTATCTTTATATAAATCATAAAGAATGCATATACTTTATCAAATATTCAAAGATTTATGATAACATCTATGATGGCTATTCTTGGTTGTGAGCTTGACTATATCTGGATTGAACTATAATACAGAAATGGAGGGCACACTTGTGATCTGGACCTTGAGGCAAAAAGACAACATACCTCTGATCTGGATCTTTAGGCTGAATTACACATGCCTTTAATCCAGACCTTGAGGCTGGAAGGCACACCTTTAATCTGGGTCATACCTTCTTCTGGAAGGACAAAGGAAGAAGAAATGGGGTGTGTTCCTCCTTTGCCTGTTTGCCTTTGCCTTGTCAGCACATCTGTTCCTTCACATGCATTGGAGTCTACTTCTTCAGGATTCCAGCATATACAGGAGACCAGCTAAGACACCCAGCCTTGTGGGACTGAGCAACTACTGGATTCTTGGACTTTCTATTCATAGCAGTCATTGTTGGACTCAGCCTGTAAATCATTCCAATAAATTCATATATACCAATAAACTCATATATTCCAATAAATTTATATATTCCAATATATAGGATATATATTTATATATACACATGTATATCTCTATCTATCTATCTATCTATCTATCTATCTATCTATCTATCTATCTATCATCTATCTATCATCTATATCTATATGTTCATTCTATAAGTTCTCTGATTAGATACTCTAATACAGATTTTATTACCAGAGTGGTTCTAGAGTAACAGAAGTGTAAGTATGAGTCTTTAAGTATCTTGAATCAGCTTTTTAATTCACCAGTACCACATCTGCCTGCACACCACCATGCTACTGGCTTCGATGATAAAAACTAAACCTCTAAACTATAAGCCACAACCTCATCTAAATGTTTTCTTTATAAGAGTTGCTGTGGTCATAGTGTCTCTTCACAACAATAGAAACCCTAACTAATACTGCACCTAAAATACATTTTAAACTATATGTAATTTTCCTTCTTTTAAAGGTCATTTTACTGAACTAGTTTTGGTGGCATGTACCTGGTGTCCTATTGGCTTGGGCGGGTAAGGCATGAGTCTTTAGCCCAGGAGTTTTAAGCTGATTAGCTAGTGTAATGTAGTGAGATCTTCACTGAAAAGGAATTACTTTCTTGCTTATTAGTCTTGAAACTGAAATCTCTGTAGACCAGAAGTCTTGGGAAAGATTTAAGCAAATATTTTAGAATCTATAAGACTTGTAAGTACTGATTAGGAAGAAGTGATACAGATGTAACTGAAACAATTGATGTGTAAGCAAAGGAGGCTTAAATTCTAGTTTCAGTGCTACAGCATTACATATGCATGACCTGATGCTATCATTTGAACATTCAATAAGTGCTAATTTTGTCCTGTAATAGTAAGAGCCACCATAGTAAAGCTGAGCATAACACACAGTGTTCTAAAGCTGAATATTTTAATTATGTTTCAGATATTTCCCTTGACAACTGTTCGGCCATCCGCTGTGTTCCTTTTTTTTTTTTTTTTTTTTTTTTCTTTTTGCTGTGATCTACCTCCATTCTCTTTCAGGGACACATTCTGGTTGCTGTTATACTCTCACAAAAGCTCTCCTGTAACCATCTCCTTCAGTTTTCAAGGTCATAACCCTGGCTTACTTATTGAATTCAGTCCCCTTCCCTAGCGCAAATGTTAGTAAGTTAGGTGCATATCAAATAAGAATTTTAATTCAGATCATCACATGTTTATGTATTTAAATTTAAGAGTCAAATTGATATAATTGGTAACATTACCCATTTGCTTTGATTTGAGATGCCAAATGATTGAAAAAAATTTAATTTAGAAGTGAATTACCTTGCTTATTTGAATTTATCATTTTTGCATAATTAGAATGAACTAATTTAATTTGCAGTTATCCTTTTAAATGGCTTAAGTTACGTCTACTGAGATACTCAAAGCCACCTGATTACTCGAGTCACCCTGCAGACTTCTCTCTTTTCACAGGATTAGGAAGGATTAAAGTGTAACTCTTACAGCTAGAAATAGAACCTGCATGCTTGACTCTCTCCAATAATGTATTTAAGACAATATGGAGAGTTGATCTCACTTAAAGATAGACCTATCTTCACAATATGGAGCCAGGCATTAGAATGTGTACAGATGGTTGTGTGCATTTCATGTGTGTGTGTTCACATTTCTGTTGAGCACACTTGAATAAGGTAGGGCCAGGAGATTGGGACTCATTAGGTAGTAGGCAGAAGGCAGCTGCCTGTGCCCGTTGGGTACCTGGGAGCTTCATGGAATGCCTTCTTTGATTCTCTCCTCACCCAGCTCTTTTACTTTGCCCCCAAATCCAACCCTATAGTATCCTACCCTGGCATCAATACTCCAAAACTTTCTGCCATTAATGGTGTCCTTTCAAGGCAGGTGTTCTCAGCAGTGCCCCTAGTGGGCACTGTTTTTGTAAACAGATTTGGAATATGAAGGTTCTGTAGCATGAAGTTCTTAATGACTTTTTTCCTTTTTCCTGTTATTTCATTTTTGCTTCCTTTTTTCAGACTCTACAAGGAGAGTCTGTTCTCATTTTTCTGCTGTAATTAGAATCCTGTTCCCAGCTTTGATTCTTTCTTGTCAAGAAGTGAGAACTGAATGGTTTTAGGTACAGATTTAGTCCTTTAATATCAGGCTTGGGGACAGGCTTCTTACTTTTGTTCATACTTTTTTTAAGGAGTCACAGCCATTCCAAAGATGCTGTCCTTTTTAGGTGTGCGGGATTACCCCTTCCATTTCCTTTAGAATTATGCAGTGGTCTAGGAAAAATAATACCATACTCTCCTCTGTTTTAGACCTGTGTTTTGCTGAGAGTGCTGGGAAATATGAATTATGAGTGCTTCTCTTTCCTGCATAGGGTCTCTTCTGGGACTGGTTTTAATGTCAACCTGCCACAAATTAGAATCACTTGAGTAGGGACCTCACCTGAAGAAGTGTCCTGACTTCATTGATTGGTATGGGAAAACCCACCCTAATTGAGTCCCACTGTTTGGTAGCAGGTAAAAAAGGCAAGGCAGAAGGGAGATTATCTCACCTTTTGCTTCCTTGGTCTTTCCTGTTGCCACTGGGTTATTTTGCCCTGTCACTGCTGCTGCTGTTAAGTCCTATAATATTGCACTGCTAAAGAACCTAGCTTTGTGGAGTATGCAACTAGTAGTTGTCACTGTCACCCCAACTCCTCCACAACCCCCCTCCCTGTGATAGAGAGGGAGGAGAGGAAGAGATCAGGATCCCAAAATGGCCCTGGAGAGCATGCCCCTAACCATTTGGATACCTCCTCCACTGGGTTCTGCCTATAAAGTTTGCACTAGCAACAGGCATGGTGGCACAAGCCTAGATCACCAGTGCCTGTGGGCTGGGGACAAGGCAGAGAGAGAGGTTCTGACTTACTCTTAGTTGGAGCCACACAGGGAGTTACAGGTGAGCTTGGTCCTCTTACTGAAACTGCTTCAAAATACACCCTGCCCCTCCCAATGCACACACAAAGTTTCTCTACCTCCCAGTAGTGTCATGGGCTGGGATCTACACAGACCATTGAAGAAACATTCACTATGCAGAGTATAGCAGACAGGCCACCAAAATACTTCAGAACCAACGAATCCAAGGCCCAGGGAATGGCTTCTTGCTTCTCTGGTCCTTAGAATATGTAGTTTTTCTAACTTTCCTCAAATGTTTGTCTGCTGAACTCAGTAGAATTTATTATATTGTTACCTGAATTTTTCCATGTGCTTTCAGTTTTAATATTCCCCACCCCCCGGAAAGAATAGCCCTGACCTAAATCTGTACTTTTTCTTTACAATCATTTACTTTGACCTTATTATTATGGGAAATCAGCAAAATGCCTTTACCATGTCTTCTTCTTCTGAGTCTTCATCAACCTTTTGGGCTTGCAATCTATGTTTTATTTATTTATTTATATGGGGGTTGCTATTTTCCTTTTTATCAAATTGTTAGTTTGTTAATTATTCTTTACACTAGTACTTTATTAAACACACACATACACACATGTATATATAGTGTACAAGATAATGGATTTCATTCTGCCATTTTTTTGACACACCACTGTGCTTAGCTCATCTCTCTCTGTGCTGGGCCATATTGGTGATTTCTGTCAATGCTGTCTTTACATCATCTGTAGCTGTACAATCTCTACCATGTCTTTCTTCCCTAAAGTTCATTTGTCTGCTTGACCTTCTCTTTTGCTGATGTTTTCTACCCTGGTTTTTATTTGATTGGCTGATTTCTTTTTCATTTCCAGAAGTTTTGTTTGGTTCATTCAATATGTCAATTTCTTTGCTAAAGTTTTCCTCCATGTTTTAAAACATGTCCAAGTTTTTTGATCTTTTAACCCATTTTAGAAACTTTCTTGTGTAGGTCCTGATTGGCTTCCCACCTTTAATTATGTGCTTTTTTAGAGTCAGGGTACCATTTAAAAAAGAAGAAAGAAGACTACGTACGTAATATACTCCTGGCATCTCAGCCATTTCATCATAGTTTCCAGCTCTGAGATGCCATCACCCTGGGATAGTGTCACAGTGAGCTGTTGTTTCATGATTTTCCTTTTGTTGTTTCTTTGTTGTGTCCTGTGTGTTTGCTGTGGTGTGTGTACTGCAGATTTTAGTACTCCCCCTTCTCTACTATTGCTGTTTGCTTGTATTTTACATTAGTCTTCCTGATGAGCTGTAGTTATAGTTAACTTGTAGTTAATCTCCAGGGAGGATGCTGCTGACTTCAGTCCCGGTGTTGACTTCAGGAGAAGCCCTGTGCATATCACTTATGTATTGTGTAAGCTTCAGAGACAGTGGCACTGCTCTTCTGGCTGGGAGAAATATAGTTTATATGTTTTTAGTGGTAAAGGTACAAATTTTTAAGTCGTGAAGTTAGGAGGGAATGAGAAAGGAGGAAAGACATGGTAATATAAAAATGGGAAGTAAAGTACATAGTTTACAGGTGTTAACAACAGCAGAGAACACTGTATAATTAAGCCTAAAGACAGGAAAGTCAGACATAAAAGCCCTGTGCAGTGAGTTGAAAGTTACAACACAGCAACTGAACAATTAGAGAAGTACAAATACTAAAAAATAAAATTTAAATTAAAAAATAAAAACACTATAGGTTAAAGTAATAGAAATAAAAAGAAGCAGAAGATGATATTCCACCAGTCTGAGGTTTTTCCAAGTTGGGTTGGCATGGTTTCTCCCAGCATTATTTTTCTTCTTCTCTTTCTTTCCCTCCTCCTATCAATGCTCCCATTCCATTCTTCTTCCTCTTCCACAGCAGGTGTGTGTGTGTGTGTGTGGGGGGGGCTTCAGCACAGCAATTCAACAAAGTTAAATAAATCTATCTTTCAGGAGAGAAGGAATTCTGTGACTTACGATCACTGTATTACAGACCTCCTTCATCCTTGGAGTTTCACATTCCAATCTTATCTCTGGTGGTTTGTGTGTGTGTGTGTGTGTGTGTGTGTGTGTGTGTGTGTGTGTGTGTGTAGGTGATCAATCAATCTACAGTAGGGCTTTCCGAGTGGGGCTCTGAAAATGTGTGACGTACACCTGCTACTACCTTTTTTTTGTAGTCTGGCATGATACTATAGCAAAATCTACTCCCTGAAATCCCTTATATCATGTTAGAAGCATGGGTTGACAGGTTTTGAAAATGCCAATTTCAGAGGCTTTCAACTCTTTGGTATCTTTCTCACAGTCTGTACCATTTGAGGTCTCTTGTTCCTACCAGGGTGCTGCATTATGTTCAGAGTTCCACAGCAGTAACCTCCACCAGTCCTGCACACCTTGTTCTTAAAGGCAATGGCTGGGGAAGGGGATGGTGGACCTTGAAAATCTCCAAACTTCAGACTCCTATACCACATTTCTGGTGCTGTGTCTCAGTCTTTCTTGCAGTTTTCAGTTCTCTTCTCTGGACACTTGAAATTTATCCTCTGCTTTGAGCTTACAGGACTATGAATGATTCTTTTTTTGGTTTTTGTTTCTGGTGCTTAGAGTCTTTAAACACTTCCCTGGTGGGACTCAAGTAGCATGGTGTGGCTGCATGTACTAGCTAGTTTCTTTATGGAGAAAGTTCCAGCTGGTCTTCTGTCTTTTTAATCTTGTCTTTCTCCTTTCTGACACGGCTTCTAATTTATTGCATTGCCAAAATCCCTAAGATTTGTAATTTGCCTGTATTATGTTGTAGCTTATTTCTTCTATTCCTAATTTCCTCAAGATTTTTATGATTATCAAATACTAGGCTCTGTCAAAGGCCTATTTGTTGGGGGATATTTGATCACATTGTAAACCCTGAGTTTGCATTTGCATTAATTAAATAAAATTAACCTTGGGTCCAGAACCTTATTTAAAACTAGTTAACAGGAAATAATCATAGGGCATCAAAGGGAATCTGGAAGAGATAGAGAGATGCAATGGAAGTAGAAGGGAGGGATTTGGAGTCTTCAGATATTTTTGGTTGGTGGACCAGAAGGATGCTATCTTTGGGAGATGCCAGCAAAGAGAGAAGGTTAGCTAGGTGCTACTCAACCTCTGTGAACTAGCAAGCTTTTATCCTAGCCTTTGAATCTCAAGTTTTATTTATAAATAGGATGATAGAGATTTAGTTAAATCTACCTTTATTGGCAGTAGCAGAGCCAGTGACTTCTGGAACAGAATTCCTGCTAGGTCATGGCCTGAGTGGCCAGCCTGCTGCCAGAGAAGCAGGCCAGTAACTGTGGAGTTGCATTTGCTGGCTGAATCAGCAGTAGATTAAGAAGCAGACACTGTGCCAAAGTTAAAGCAACATTTGGTGCCCAACATGGGGCATGACCACCCAGAAAGAGGTCATGCCAGTAGGCTTTGCTGCTGTTGCTGTCTGGGTCTCTCCATGTAAACACTCACAACAGTTGGTTGCCACTTGCTGGGACTCTAGAAAGCAGGTTCATGCTTGGAAATTTTGGGAGGGGTTTGAGTGGACAAGCTGGGAAGTCAGCATATTTGGTGAGATATTTGGGATTTTCTTTAGGAGTGGGAACATCACAATGGAAGGTATAAAAGGGCCCCCTGTACAATACTGCTATGGATGGTTTGAAAATGGAAAGTTTAAATGAGGGGATAAATGACTGAACTGGAATTGACATAGTGTCAATTGTATTTACTATCAGTTTGATTATTAATATTTTATCCTTAAAAAAGTGGTTTTAAACCTATAGAGACAATGAAACCAAACTAGTGGGAACTCATAAACTTTAGACCAATGGCTGTGGAGCACCCAAGGCACTGTACTAAATCCTCTGCAAAATCGAGACAGTTGTATAGCTTGTTCTGCTTAAGGGGCCCCTGGCATCAGGATCAGGTGCATGAGCTGGCTTTTTGGAGCTCATTACCTATGGTGGGACACCTTGCACAGCCTTGATGTAGGGGAGGGGCTTGGACCTGCCTCAGTTGAATATACCAGGCTTTGCTGACTCCTCCTTAGAGGCTTTACCTTTTTGGAGGAGGGAATGGGGGGTGGGTTGAAAGGAAAAGGCTGGGAAGTGGGAGGAGAGGGGTTGTCTGTGGTTGGTATATAAAATGAATAAAATATTTGTTAATAAAGAAAAAGATGATTTGATAACTGTGCCAAATATGATAGTTTGACTGATAAGAAACAAGCTTTAGAAAGACTTACTACTGATATGATACAAGCCTTAGGAGGACTTATTATTGATAATATACAAGCTTTACAAAGACCTACTAATGAAACTAAGAAAAACACTCAGAAACAGAAAGAAGAATTTAGAACAGAATCTACTGCACCATTGCATTATGAAACTGAAGAGGTGTAGCCTAAGGTTATTAGAAAACCAACATTAATTTAACCAGTTACCATACAACAACTGCCAGATAATAGGCACCCCTAAGATTATGCAGGAGTTAATTGGAATCCTGTAGAAATGTTAGATTTGAAGAAATTTAATGATGCAATCATTTCATATAGTATGCATTTACCCTTTGTGAAGCAGATGTTAAATTCATGGGCAACTCAGAACAGGATTATTTCACAAGACTGCAAAGATTTAGTTATAGCAATATTGGAATCTTGTCCTCAGTTACAATGGAAAACATATTGGGGAGAGGAAGCTAGGCTCCTAGAACAGTGAGGTAGGGCTAGAGGTCATGAGATTTCCCAAGACCAGCTTCTTGGTGAGAGCCAGTATGCTGATTTGCAGACAGTCTATATTGGATGATAATATCTTGGTTCTATGCCATATAGCAACTATGAATGTTTAGGATAGGGTTGGAGAATAAGGAAAGAGAATTGAGTTATTTAATAAAATTATATAAGGCCTAAAAGAAGCCTTCTCTGATTTTTTTTAACAAGATTGATTTCAGCAGTAAATAAAATTATATCAGATTTAGAAGTTAGATAAATATTTGAATCTATGGCTTTTGAAAATGCTAATTCAGAATGAAGAAGGGTTATTAGGTCTTTAAAGGCATGATCAGCACCCACAGATGAATGGATCTCAAATAAAGCTGGTATTGGATCCCATACTTATGATGATACTTGGATAAGAGAAGTGATTTCAAAAAATTTAAGAAAAATCAAGAGATCGGATGTCTTAAGTGTCGTAAACAAGGCCATCTGAAAAGGGATTGTAGGCAAGGCATTCCAAGAAACAATGATTGCTGTGGGATGTCTTTCTGTAAGCTGTGAATATGTATGGCTTCCATGGATAATAAATAAAGCTGCATTGGCTTATGGCAGGGAAGGATAAGGTTATGTAGTACATTCAAACTGAAGATGAGATAAAGAAGGGTGGAGTCAAGGGGGATAGGAGCCGGTTGCCCAAGGAGTACCAAGATGTCAACAGACTGGTAATGCCATGACTGCATGGCAACATATAGATTTATAGAAATAGGTTAATTCATGATGAAAGAACTAGTTAGAAAGAAGTCTGAGCCATAGGCCATATAGTTTGTAATTAACATAAGCCTCTGAGTGATTATTTTGTAAGTGGTTGTGGGACTGCAGATGGAAGAAATTTGTCCAGACCTTGGAACTGAAGAAACTTCCCTCTACATTTGGCTGCCCAACATGGGGCAAGAGTTTCCACCTAAAACCTGAAAGATCTTACAAAGAGATTCTAAAATTCAGCTAAGAACAGCTTCCTAGTTTGTTTGCCTCATGCAGGTGGTGGTGCAGAGACACCACTGTACAGAGACACCATGGCTTTCAAGCTTGAACATGGCATGTCAGATTCCCGCCAGTACGTAGAGGCATCTACAAGCCTTGCAGTGTACTGTGTGGTGGATTTAGCTTTTGCTAGTATAGACAAAAAGAAAAAAAAGGTTTTGGGCTTAATGCTTCTTGATGGAGGCATAGACCCATTGTTTCTCAGAGTTGGCAGTGAGCATGACTCCCAGAGCTGATGTTAAACATACATCCACCATGTTGGAAAGCTGAATAAGGTAGAGTCAACAGCCAAAGTTGTTTTCAGCTTAGCAGTTTAAAATCTCTCCTGGCCAGAAAAGGATTAGATACACAATAAGACACATTCAGATAGAATAAAAATCTAAATGGTTTACAGTGTATGTAAAAATGTATGTAGGCTCAGAAGAGAGAAGAAAAGGAATATAGACAGTTAAATAAAGAAATAGTTTTTAAAAAGTCTTTAAAGAGAGAGTAAAAGTAATATAAAAATATAATAAGCCACATAAAGATGGAAACTACACAAAGAGTCTGGATACTGCAGCTTTTTGTGTTGTCTTTGGGATTTTTAACTGCAGAAAGACATTTTATTATAGGAGCTACTAAGTTAAACCAATATGTGTATTTTAAAGGTGTCTTTACTTTAAAATTTGTGTCTATGGATACTTTGCTTTGGAAAAAAGGTTTTGCTTTTCCTTCAATAGAAGATGAGAACCTGTGGAAAGGTTGCTTCCAGGTAATATGATTTGTTCAACCAAGACCCCTGAAAGGTCTTTGATGACAGCCAGGGCTCAGATGATCCAACATCCAAAACAACTTCAAGGCATTTGGCTGAGATGATACAGCCTCACAGACTACTACAGCCAAGCTTCAATTATAATTGTTAATTTTCTCAGGATCCCCATAAGATTGCCAGTGCCCCCAATAAGCAGGTAGTAGAATGAGAAGCTATGACCAAATTCCCAAAATATTGTTTATGAATGTTTATTTAAAGTGGGTTGATTATAATTAAAATCTCTTTCTAAAGAATAAAGAAGAATATAGATATGATAGGATGAAAGGGTAGATTATTGAATCTACTTTTGAAGAGCAAAAACTTGTTTGAAATGTTTTACATTGCTATGAATTTTGGTTTATTGATACAAATTTAAAGTTAATTTTGTTATTTTATATATATATGTATATATATTATATTTCTACTCTCACTTATGGTATCATGTTTATGCAACTCATTTAAAATTGTAGTGTACAATTAAGAAATATAGATTAATAATTAGTCATTTATGATAATCAAACTTACAGTCATGTTAGTTAAGTTTTCTAGGTATACATAGATATATTTCAATTAGGTAGGTAATCTTCAAATACTTAAAAGAACTACAGAATATAACATTTAAAATATTTTAAGAACTTAGATTTTTCTGGACATTGAGACATGTCTGCTCCTGGCAGCACCAATCTACTTCAGAGAAGATGATGAGCATCACAGAAACTCCGTATCAAGTTTGGGCAAGAAACTGCTCTTGTGGACTGCTTGACAGTATGTTGTATAAACTGGACATGCAGGACCCATAGGAAGGTAACCACTGATCTTTGCAAGGTGAGATGGTCCTTCAGGTTCCTGCTTCATAGAAGAAACTGACAGACTTCTACAGGACATGGAGAGAAGCAACTGATAAACTTTGCCAGAATGGGCTGGACAGCCCTTAAAAGTTCTTGCTTCATTGAAAGCTATGCCAGAGACTCTAGGCCTGTAGGCTGAAGACAGATGCTCCAACATTACAGAGGAACTTTGGATGACTGTCCAGGCAGCCAGATGTCTCTGACATTTTTAGAATTTTGGAAGTTGCTCACTTGCACTTCCTGTTTACTCAGGTAATATTATATCCTTCTGTGGTCTTTGATGGAATTGAAGACTAGATAGTTATAATTTTAAATTTCTTTAGTCATGATAAAAGATAAATTAAATATGGAACTTTAGACTCATAAAAATATGATAGATAATAGAATATTTTCTCTAATTTTGCCAAATACAAAGACTAGATATTGTCACTGTAATTCTTGCTTGATAACTATTTTGCTGTATATAACTTTACTATGTTAAAATTAAAACCTTCCTTTTTGATTAGACAGAATAGGGCAAGTGCTGTGGGGTTTCTTTCTGTACACTGTGAATATGTACAGCTCCCATTGGATAATAAATAAAGCTATATTGGCCTATTTAGGGCAGGATATGGTTGGGTAGTACATTCAAACTGAAGATGAGACAAAGAAGGGTGGAGTCAAGGGAGATGTGAGCTGGTCACCCAAGGAGCACCAAGGTGTTAGCAGACAAGTAATGCCATGGCCATGTGGCAACATATAGATTTATAGAAATGGATTAATTTAAGATGAAAAAGCTAGTTAGCAAGAAGCCTGATCCATATAGTTTGTAATTAATATAAGCCTCTGAGTGATTTTCTATAAGCATCTGCAGATTGTAGGTGGGAGAGATTTGTCTGGACCTCTGGGCCAGGCAGGACTGGAGAAACTTCCCTCTACAAATGATTTTTGCAGAAGTAATCCAAAAAGCAGTTCCCAACTTTCTGGAATATTCAGGTGTGGCAAAGGCTGGCATTGGACTATTGAATGCAGATCAACATGAGAAAGGCAAGGTAAGGTAATCCTTTGCCATTGATAAACACTTTAGGAGTGCTCTTGCAGGCCCCAATGTCAAATTTGGTTCAATCATTCCTTGTCATCATTGGGGAAAACCATCCACAGAACAATTAAAAGACTTAATGCCTGTTGTTAAAAACCATACTGTTCTGCATGACAGAACAGCTTCAATAGATAAAACAAGTTTTCAGGAGAGACAATAGAATAAGAACTTGGCATACTTCTATAAATAATCAAATACCAAAGCTAAAAATACATATAAAAGGCATTGAAATTGAAGGTTTAGTAGACACAAGTGCAGATGTAACAATAATTTCACCAAAATTTTGGCATCTGGATTGGCCTCACCAGGTGGTATATGTTCAGCTTCAAGTGATTGGAACTTTATCCCAGGTAAAACAAAGTGTAAGATGGGTTGAGTGTATATGGCCAGAAGGACAAATAGGAAAATTAAAACTATATGAGGTTAACAGAGCCATGAATTTATGGGGAAATGATTTGTTGGAATAATGGAAAACACAGATTAATATTTCTACAATCTCAGAAACAATCCATAAATTATCATATGCTTTTGAGAAAAGTATTAAAAGGTATTATCAAGGTCAGTTTTTGATTATTCGGGTTGTACATAGGCAGGGCATAACAGCTGCTAATCTTTCAAAGGTACCAACAGCCCTATCTTTAAAGTGGTTAACTGACAAACCTATTTGGGTGGGCCAATGGCCTTTGGCATTAGAAAAACTACAGGTACAGGAGCAGTTAAATATTTAATGTATTGAAGAATCTACCAGTTCTTGGATTTCTCCTATATTTGTTATTAAAAAGAATTCTGGAAAATGGAGAATGTTAACAGATTTATGAGATATAAATGAGATTATTCAGTCCATGGGATCTTTACATCCTGAAATTCTCTTACCTTCTTTATTACTTAATGGATGATCTGTTATACTAATTTATTTAAAAGACTGCTTTTTTTTTTTTTACTATACCTTAACTAGAACAGGATAGAGGAAAAAGTTGTCTTCACAGTGCCTACTTATAATTCTCAGACTCTTAAAAGGTATCAGTGGAAATTTCTTCCACAAGGAATGTTAAACAGCTTCATCTTATGTCAATATTTTGTATAACAGCCACTGGAAAAATTCATAAAGTTTCCTCAATCTATAATTTAACATTATATGGATGATAATTTATTGGCTGATTTAAACACCGATAATTTAGAAAAAAAATGTTTGATGAAGTAAAGAGAATTTTGTCTTGTTGGGGAATAAAATCTGCTCCTGAAAAAAATACAGAGAGAAGATTCTATTAATTACCTAGGATATAAGGTAGTTTTACAAAAAAGTTCGACTGCAGAAAGTATATCAGGAGAGATCAATTACAAACTCATAATGATTTTCAAAAATTGGTAGGAGATATAAACTGTCTATGGCCCACAATTCAGTTAATAACTCAAGACCTAAGTGATTTATTTCAAGCAATATGCAGTGATAAGGATGTAAAAACTCCAAGAAAACTATTAATTGAGGCTCAGAGAAAATTTAATTTGGTAGGAAAGAAATTAGAGGATGCACATGTGGATTACTTAAATCCAGAGCTTGACTGTATTCTTGATATTTTACCTTCTACTCATTCTCCTATATGAACTCTTATGCAGAGAGAAGATATATCTTAAAATAGATAATTTTTTTGCCATGTAAACAGAGTAAAAATGAAAGACCTATGTATAAAGTTTTCTGAATTGATTCTGAAAGGAAAATTGAGACTTCATCAATTGGCAGGGATAGACCCATCAGAAATTATGGTACCTTTAACCAATGCTGAAATTGCCTCATTATAGTCAGAAAAAGGACATTGGCAAAGAGCTTGCAATAATTTCTTGGGAGAGATTAGCATCAAATATCCCCAAAGTAAGAGATATCATTTTATAAAAAGTACTAATTGGATTCTTCCAGCTGCTAACTTTGTCACAACAAAAGTAAACTCTATATGGTGGTTATTCGATGCCCATCATCCTTTTTTGAAGTAAATTGGTGCTACTAGGAGCAGACATGTCTCACTGTCATGAAAAGCATTAGGTGAGTAAAGCATCTTAAATGCCATTTTCTATAGGAGTCTGAAGTGTTTGAAGACCACCTATCTACCTATCTATCTCAAAGAACATATGTAATATAATATGTAATATATGTAATATATCAAGAACATATGTAATATAACTATGAGTTTATTATAGATGACTAACTACTTACCTGTATTTCTTCCTCTTCTTCTCCTCCTCCTCCTCCTCCTCTTTTCTTCTCCTCCTTCTCTTCCTCCTCCTCTTCTTTCCTCCTCCTCCTTCTTTTTTTGATTTCTCAAGACAGGGTTTCTCTCTATATCAGTCCTGTCTGTCCTGTAACTGCATTCATGTTTCCTATACTCAAGATACTGTCCAGTGACACAATTCACTTCCTGTTGCCTTCTGATCAAGATGTGGCCAGCACCATGTCTGTCTGCAGGCCACCATGCTCCCAGCCATGATGATAATGGACTGAACCTCTGACTGTAAGTGAATCAAATTTAATTAGCAACTAATGCTAATTAAATATTTCCCTTTATAAGAGTTGCTACAGCCATGGTGTCTATTCAAAGCAAATGAATTCCTAACTAAGACAGAAGTTGGTACAAGGGACTGGGACATTGTTGTGACAGGCCTGACTATGTCTTTGTTTGGAATAATATGGACTTTGAAACTTTGGATTAGAAAAGCAGTTGAATTCTTTAAGTGCTGTTTAATGGGCCATGCTAATAGAAGCATGGAAGACAGTGGTGATGAGTATGATTTGATGGATTATGGGGGCTGTCCTCAAGAGGTTACAGAGGAGAAGAAATTTATTATGTTGCTTGGAGATCATTCTTGTGATAGTGTGGTGAATAAAATTGTTGCTTTTTGCCCTTGTCTGGAGTCTGCCTGAGGCTAAAGTTAAGAGTTTTGAATTAATTTTGTTGGTAAAGGAAATCTCAAAACAGTCTAATATAGACTCTTTTGTGTGATTATTAGTGGTAACTCCAATGAAGACTTATAATGAAAAGGAACAAGCTGAATTAGGTAAATTACAAAATGTAAAGTTTGAGTAGAAAAAGAGCACAGAAAATGGAATACACCTAAATCCCGTGTTCAAGGAGATAAACAAATTAAGAAATTGAATAAAGGGAGTGGTAATCTCATGGAAACATTCCACTCAGCTATTTCCACTTGGTGAAAAGGAATTCAAGATAAGCTTAGAGCTGATGTGGTGGTACATGACTTAAATCCCAGCACTGGGAAGGGAAAGGCTGCAGATCTCTGAGTTTGGTCTATAGATCCAGTTTCAGGACAGCCAAGTTTAGGCAGTGAAGGACAGAATGCTGGTGAAGATGTAATTGAATGGGGAGGGGCATGTACTAGCTCCAGTAAGCAGCAGAACTTGACAGGTTCAGACATGTGGTTCTGCCTTAGAATTAAGGATAGAAGAAATGGGTTATGGGGTTATGGAATTTGCCTCTGTGACTAAATAAAGCTGCTGAGGTCAGGCATGTGTCAGGGTGTCCCTGAATGGAGGCCTGGAGAAGCCATTGCCTGAAGCTGTGAAGTTAAAGCCTGGATTACCTTGGAGACCCCAAGATGTTAGAGATGCCCAAGTCATGAGATACTTGTTGAAGAAATCACTAATATGGAGTGGAACCACCCCAAGAGAAAGAAGTGTGTTGTAGTCAATGAAGCTGAATGGAGTTGGAGGTCTGAAGAGCATTTTGACATCAAACATGGAGATGCGAAGTTTGGAGTTTGCCCAGCTCAATTTTGGGCTTGCTTTGACCCAAGTATCTCCTCACTATGTTCTATTTCCTAGGTTTTAGAATAGAAATGTATATCTTATGCCATTATATGTTGGAAGTATGTGATTTATTTTTTAATTTTGATTTTATAGAAAATTACAGTTAAGAGATTTCATGAATCTCAGAAGAGACTTTGAACTTTGTACTTTTTAAACATTGTTGAGACTGTGATATACTATGGAGATTTTTGAAGTTGAACTAAATGAATTTTGTATTATGATATTGTGATAAGCTGATGGGGATCAGGGAGTAGAATATGCAGTTTGAATTCAATTGACCCCCATAAGCTTATAGGGGTGTCACTATTAGGAGGTGTGGTTTTATTACATTGGATATGATCTTGTGGGAGGAAGTGTGTCTCAGTGGGGGCATGCTTTGAGATTTCCTATGTTCAAGATACTGCCGAGTGACATAATTCATTTTCTGTTGCTTTCTGATCAAGATGTAGCTAGCACCATATCTGTGCACACCACCCCCCTGTCATGATGATAATGGACAGGACAGAATTGTTAAGTGAGCCACTTCAGTGAAATGTTTTCCTTTATAAGAGTTGATATCTCTTCACAGCAATAGGATTCCTAACAAAGACAGATACTATATATTTAAAATTGATACATCTGCATGATGGGATTTTTCTCTTTAATAATATGAAATGGGCTAATTTATGTCTTCAAAACAATTTTGGATTGAAACATACTTTATCAGTTATTAGAATAATTATGGTAGCTTGTTTTTGGTTTATGTTGCTTAGTAACTTGACTTCTGTTGTTTCAGTCTCAAACTGTCTTTAACCGTGAGGTGTGTTTCTTAGGGAAAATAGATATTGGAGTCTCTCTTTATCTTTCTTATTTAAATTCCCACCAGTTAGTACATTTTTAATTAGAAATTTAAGGGCATGTATACATAGGGTTATTATTGAGGGAAATTTGCTAATTACTATGATCTGGTTGATTGTTTTTATTTTTGGCTGGCTTAGGACTTTTATTCCCAGTCAGCTACTTGCATTTAAGTTTGCTAGTTTACTGTGTTAGACACTATGAGTTCTATCTGATTCGTTCATATATTCCTCTAATGAAGTTTATTGTTTTCTGTGTCCTTTTGATTAGGAGTCTCTTTTCTGTTCCTCAGTGTTTAAAAGTCTTTTAATTGTGTTTTGTAGTATTGGATTGAAATGCTCTTATTTGTGCTGGTCTTAAACTATCTTTGTTTATTCATCAACTTAAAAAAACTAGTAATCTTGTTTGTCAGTTCTTTTTGTTCAAGCTTGATATACATTTTTGACTTTTCTATTTTTCTACAGATTTTGGTTAGAGATGTGATTTATTCTGATGTATTAGCCTTTGACATCTTAATAGCCATTTTCTTTCTCTCACTTTGTTTTAAAAGACAGTTTGACAGCTACAACATGTCTATTGAGAAAAACAAGAGTAGCAGACTCCCTGTAGAGCTTCAGGACTTATAACTTCTCCAGACACAGGCTTTTGACTAGGTATAAACCTTACAGCTTTGAGCATTTTTTAATTTTACTTTTGGCATATTGGCTAAGTGTCATAGGGTGATTATTTTCTGCTCATGTCTATGTTCAGTTGTAAAAGCTTGTTGTGTTTAGTATCAATTTCTTTAGTGAGCCTTGAGAAATTTTCTGTTATAAGTTTCTTGGCTAGATTTTTATATGCTTTTAATGAATAATCTCAGAATTCTTTGATGTTGTGGTCATACTTATCTACTTATTTATTTTTCTTTGTTGGTGTTTCTGTGTAATATTTCTTTGACTTTACCCTTTATTCCTGTTGTTATTTATTCTGCTAATATGAGTCTATGTATATGCATATACATATATATGTATATATGAATGTGTGTGTATATGTGTGTTTGTTTTTTGTTAAGGTCATTGATCATTTTTACAAGGAAATTTTTGAATTTTTTATTTGGTACTTTACCCTTTTCAGTAGTTGAGCTATAATCCTTATAAGGAATAATGCTGCCCTGCATTTTTGTGTTTATTGTATTTCTGTGTTATGATTTACACTTCCATTGGTTTGAATATGTCTCCTGTAGTGTTTGTTTGTTTTTATTTTGTAGGGCATGATCTTGTTTTTGAGAGGCTATGCTTAAGACCTCAATCCTTAATACCACTCAGAGAGAAGAAAACAAACTGCTGTAACACTACCACTACTAAACAAAAAAAAACATACAAATACATTTAAAATGAATTAAAAGATAGTAATATGTCCCCTTGATAATACAACATAAAACAAGAAAAAATAACAGAGTATGATATGAAGTTAAAACAATTAAGGTTATGTGTGTAATTTATCTTACAGATGAAATAAAGGATGGGGGCATTAAAGAGTAAATATAGGAAAAGTGAGGTTAAATGAATGGAAGGAAAAGGAGGACTAGGGAATATTATTAAAGGGGAGAAGAATGAGCAAGAGATAAAAGAAAAGAAAAATCCTGAATATTTAAAATTCATGAACAAAATTAGATAAACATAAGGTGAATACAAAATAAAAACATGAAAGTTTAAAAATTAACCAATCTGGGTCAGCAAACTGAGTCAGTGAGTAAAGGCAATTGCTACTAAGCCCGAGACCTGAGTCCAATTTCTCAGACCCTGTGGTGGTTTGAGTGTAAATGGCCCCTATAGGCTCATATGTTTGAGTGCTTGTTCCACATTTGGTGATTTGCTTGAGAAGGATTAGGAGCTGTGGCCTTGTTAGAGGAGGCATGTCACTGGGCATGGGCTTTGAGGTTTCAAAAATCCATGCCATTCCATTCGGAGCTCTCTCATTCTCTCTCTGCCTTCCACTTGTGGATAAGATGTAAGCTCTCAGCTACTGCTCTGGTGCCATGCCTGTCTGCCTGCCTGCTGCCATGCTCCATGCCATGATGGTCATGTATTGACCCTCTGAACTGTAGGCAAGCCCACAATCAAATAGTTTATTTTCTAAGTTGCCTTAGGTGTGGTGCTTTGTCACAGAAGTAGAACACTAAGGCAGAGCCTTATGAGGGAAGGCAATAATCAGTTCCCTTTAATTACCTTCTGACTTCTTTCCCATGTTCTGTGGCATGTGTATGACATTCCTACCTAAATAAATAATAAAATGACCCCCCCCCATAAAATATCACTAAAATACAATAAAAAAAGAAAAGAAGTCACATCAGGTGAAACGCCTGTTCCTCTCCCTGCTGAGGAGCTGTAGGGCTAGGTCATGTGGTGTGGCTTCTTTACACTATGTCCCTTTCTTTTCTTTCACACCTTTCAGCTGTGCCATAACTTCCTTTGTGTTTCCACTGCTTGTCTTATGTTTCACTCTTCGTAACAGAACAGAGTCTACTCTTTCTTGTCCTGACTATTTTTCTTTACTCCACTGATCACAAATGGGCATCCAATTTGCCCACCTTCTAAATATACAGTCAAGATGGTAGTAAACAATAATGTCCCACTTAGTCAACTCCAAAATTGTATAATTTTAGTGACTTCATGTGCCTCAGTCTTCTGGTATGTAGAATGATTGGGCAAGAATGAACATGAGATTTCCTTCCTGTCCGACACTGAGAAGTTATAGATAATTTTTCAATAACTTCTCAGTCTCCACTGAAGTTTCTTGTAACCAAAATTGTTCCTTACTCTCACCATTAAAGCAATCTATTAGCTATCTTGCCTGAGTGAAACCACAAGAATTCCTATGGATAATATAGTTATAGGAAGCAATAAGTTTCCTTAATGATTTAAACTGATTGAGTAGCTTATTATTTGATGCAAAATAATCTCAACCAATAAAACCATTCTTATGCTTGAGTACCTCAAACAGGCCTCATCAAGGAAATACCAAATACATAAAAATCGTGATCTTTAGCAGCAGTGTGGGGATCTTTATAACAATGATCAGGCATACTTACATAGCCATTCTGCTTTATTCATCTATAATATAGTATTTAAGAAATTTCATGAGATACTCTATGTTGTATTATAAAATAAAAAAGGTGGTAGATGATTTTATATAACTGAAGGCTAATGTAAGAATTCTGACTTCATCTGTGTTAGGCAAGACTATGCTCTGTGACTGTAGGATACACATATTGATATGACAACAAGGACCATCCTGCATTTGTAGGATACACACACACACACACACACACACACACACACACACACACACACACACCAGACTACAGTTCTCAACACAAAACTTCAGTTCTTCATTCACAAAGAACAAATATGGAATTTCAATAAAAATAAACCTTTATGATTAAATTTGATTTGTAAGGAAGGAAGATTATAGATGAGCCCAATTGCAGGCATGTGCAACAGTGACATATTTTTTGATGAACTTTTGACAGATTAGACACTAGAAATGAAGACAAATTGGTACCAGCTTAGGCCTATTGTTTGCTAGTTGCTCTCATGTACATTGTCATTCTGAGTTATTCTGAATGCATTTGCTACTGGTTTCATGAACTGAATTCCTCGTATTGTGGATGTTGTTCTTTAGCTTTTAGATTTTTTTTTTAAAAAATACTAATTCCCCAAAGCCTTGTGAAGAACAAGCACAGGATAACTCAGTAATGTTTGCCTCCACAAGTTAAGCAAAGATAGGCTGTCTTATTGCAATGTACAGTCATGTTCTGAAAAAGTTCATCAACCTGCTTGCAAATGTGATTGTGACAGTTGAAAAAGTCTCTGAATTATTCTTGGAGTTGCCTCTTTCAGACCAAACTTCCCCACTTAGTTAAGCTCATCTGCTGCAAAGGATTGGAAGAGCCATTAAATTCACCAAGAGCCACATCTGTGATAGAAAATTCATGGCAGGAAACCTTTCATTTTCCCAGCTTGTCAAACACTGGCTTCAGAGGATTGCATTCTTAAGATCCTCAGGGTTCTGTCACAAGGTGTCTTCAAAGGCAGCCTTTATCATCAGAGGATTTCCCACCAAAACTTATTTGAACCAATGTCATAAACTGGGATTGCAAACTCATCCTATCCCCAGCACTGAAATCAGTCAAGTTTGACAGAAATGCCCATAGATTTGTTTAGTTCTGAGGCTTAATATTGCCTTATTTTGCTGTATTATATGAAAACTACTTACCAAGTTCTAGAAACTCAGACTGAGTATTAGATTCTTCTGTCATTTTATTTTTTAACTTTTTAATTTTAGAGATTATAATATAATTATATAATTTCTCCTTTTTTCTTCTCTCCAAACCCTCCCAAGTACACACCCCAGCTCTCATTCAAATTCATGCTTCTTTTTCCATTAATTATTATTGCATGTACATATGCATATGTATATTCATATACATTCTTAATATAACCTCCTTTATCTGTATAAAGTTACATGTTTGTGTTTTCAGACCTGACCATTTCATATTGGATAACCAATCAGTGTGCCCTTACCTGGGGAAGACTATTTCTACCAGTCTCAGCATTTTTTAGTTGCCTATAGTTTAATTTTGTTTTTGGCTTATTTTTTTGAGACCATAAGGTACAACCTTAAGTCATTTATTTAATGTTAATCTGATCATCCTGTATATGTGTTAGGTCCATATGATATCATTTAACTAAGCTGTACCTCTGTTTAATTTTCATTGGAATGACCTGTCTAATGGTGAGAGTGAGCTACTAGAGTCACACACTATTATATTAAGATTAATTTGTGTCCTTATATCTAACAGTATTTGTTGTATCAAATGGGGTGCATCTGTATTTGTAATGTCTACTTGATAAATGGTCACCTCAATCCATGTAAATTGACATCCTTCATCTCTTTTAGCTTTGCTTTGAAGTTTATTTTTTTTTCAGATATTAGAACAGCAACTCTCACTTATTTCCTAAACCTCTGTGTTTGGAATACCTATTTACATTCTTTCCCTCCCAGGTAGTGTCTGCCTTTGACGGTCAGATGCTTTCCTTGGGGAGTAAAAATAGATTGATGATTTTTTTTTTTAAATTCACTGTCCAAGTTTGTACATTTTAATTGGAGAATGAATACCATTAATATTCAGAGTAGTAAATAAAGGGTGTGTTTCAATGGTTGTCATTTTGTGGTATTGTAGTTAGTTTCATATTCATGTTTATCTCTCTCCAAATTTTTTTGTGTGATTTTATTTGAGTTTTTGAAAAATCAGTATGAGATTTGTATTAGGGTTTTTCAGAGTAAAGAGAAGCAAGGACCCTCCCCCCTCTTTCTATATACATACATACATATATATATTTATATACATACACACACACATATATGTGTGTGTGTGTATGTGTGTGTATAAGGGGGATATTCATCAGATATTGATGGTTCATAGAAAAATTGATGCTGAGAAGTCTCAGAATCTGTCTCAGTAGATTGTAGACCCAGATGGCTTGAGAGGTAAATAACCAATGGAATTAATTCTGGTTTGGTTATGAAGTTCCAAGAAACAGAAATTCTTAGGATAGACGAAGATAGGTGTTTCAGCCCCAACAGTTAATAGAGGTAATTGATCCTCCTCTGCTTTTTCATTCTCTTTAAGACTTCAATGGGTTGAGTGGTGCAAGTGGAAATGCATACTGTTTATGATTTCAAAAAATAATGTCATTCATGAACAGTCTTGCAGACACACCCAGGCTGTAACATGAATCTTAAAAGGTCTTATTAATAAAAACAAACCCAGGGCCAGGTATTTGGGGTGAATACTGGAAGACTAGAGAGATGGAACACAAACCACAGCTGACCTCACCTCGCCAACTTCTCAGCTGATCCTGTATCCTTGAACTGGAAGCTTCTGAGTCCTCACCAGAATGAATCTCTGCTGAACTGTTGCTAAAAGCCTAAAAGCTTAACCAGGATCTAGTTCCTGGTCCTCACACCTTATACACGTCTCTGCTTCCTGCCATCACTTCCTGGAATTAAAGATGTGTGTCACCATGCTTGGCTGTTTCCAGTGTGGCTTTGTACTCACAGAGATCCAGAGGGATCTCTGCCTTTGGAATTAAAGGTCTAGGATTAAAGGTCTGGGTGTGCCACCATTTTCTGGCTTCTATATCTAGTGGCTGTTCTGTTCTATGACCCCAGATAAGTTTAATAGGGTGCATAATATATTGGGGAACACAATATCACCACACCAGACCTCATGTTTAACTATGTGTTGGAATATCTTGTGTCCCAGATAAGTTGACACATAAAGTTAAGCATTAAGAAGTTGTAGTGAATGACATGTATATCCAAGTTCAGTCAAGTTTAGATGTTTCTGGCCACAGAACACAGATGACAGTAGACATAATAAATTCTTCTGAAAGAATAGCAAAGGCATTTTAACTTTAGATATTTTTCACATAAGCAAATCCCATGTATATTCAAACTGGATTTAACTCCCCTTTACTTTTGTCTCTTTTGTTAGCTGCTTTTCTGTTGCTCTGATAAAACACCATGACTGAGGCTACTTATAGAAGAAAGCATTTCTTTAGCCTTATAGTTCCAGAGGGATAAGAGTTTGTCATGTCAAGGAATCATGGTAGCACGGGGCAGGCATTATGTTAGGAGCAGCTGACAGCTTACAACCACAAGCAGGAGGCAGAGAGAGCTCACTGGGAATGGTCAAGACTTTTGAAACATCAAAGCCTGTCCCCAGTGGCATTTTCTCTAGGAAGGCAACACTCCTAAACCTACCTAAAGAGCTCCACCAACTGAAGACTAAATGTCCAAACATTTGAGCCTGTAGAGGGCATCTCAATCAAGCCACTATGGATCTGAATTGTGGTGGAGGTGGAATCAATTAATTAGAGGGTATGGTGACGAGGACACACATATCAGTCACTAGGTGGGGTGTACACTCTTTATGGAATACTTTTAAAAATATTTTTATTAATTTGAAAGTTTTATACAGTATAATTTGATCATATTCATCTCCCTTTCCTAACTCCTCCCAGACCCCTCCTCCTGTTCTACACCCTCCCAACTTCATGTCCTCATTATTTTAAACCCATCACATCACATTAGTGCTGTTCATATACTCTTTTTAGAAGGTAAATATTTTTAATTTTATGTTTATGTCTCTTTTTGTGTTTCAGTGCAGAAGTATTTATATGTACATGAGTGCAGTTTGCCTCAGAGGCCAGAGGCATTGGATAGCTTAGAGCTGAAATTACATCCCTATATAGGTTCTCAGAGCCAAATTCAGTTCTACTACAAAATAAATTCATGTTCTTAACTGCTAAGACATCTTCATTTCTCCCCACATACTCTTAGGAGTGTGACCATTCACTGGAGAGTGACAGACCTAACAGGGGCTACGCCCGAAAAGAAAGCTAGATCTTCATCTCCTAGTAGCTATCAAATACCATTATCTCTTCAGCTAGGAGTGGGGCTTCCTGCCTACTTTCCCACTCTGTGATTCAATTTTCTCTGACTTGAGCTTGAGCATGTCTTATACATGCTGTCACAACCACTGTGAATCCATACAACAAACTTCCCTGTTGTGACAAAAAGATAGTTTACTTATAGTAAACCAGCAACTTTGACTCTTATGGTCTATTCAGCCCCTCTTCTACAATGATTCCATTTTGCCATACAAAAGGCCTGTGAAGCTTTCTTCAAGGGAAAACCTAAATTCAAGGGCAAGATGTGATTTCAGTTAATCCTCCTGTTGGTGTATACATGTCTTTTTGGAATACTGCAAGGCAGTATAATAGCCAGCAGAAAAATGTCTTTAAGTGTGTTTTTTGGGGAAGTATGTTCAAGAGGTATCTCTGAGCCCTTATGACCTCTAAAGTTCTAGAAAAGGCCTGATACTTCTAGTAACCTTACTTTGCCCTTGAAATATACCAGACTGTAAAATAAAGTTGTTCTCTTTTCTCTGTAGAAGGAACTCAGAGAGTCCATGCGAATCTCTCTGCCCACTTGGTGACTGTTTTTCTTCAAGAAAACCCAAATTTTAGCTTTTGCTGTGCTGGATACAGCAATTCCTGGCCTTGGGGAAAGGGGTATACTATAGATGTAGATGTCTCTTTTATAGCTGAGCATTCCACAGGCTCCTTACTCTTTGCACCTGGACCTATTGTGATTCTCTGCATTAATCACTATCTACTGCAAAAAGGAACTTCTCTGAGAAGAATTGGGAGATGCACTACTCTTTGGGTATAATACTAAGTCACTAAGAGTCAGTTTAATACTATGTCATATTAACAGTGTAATAATAGTTGGTTCTTATCTAGGGCCTATGGCCTGTCTAGCCATAGATTGTTCCCAATAATGGTACTAGATATGGGTCTTAAATCCAATCAGAAAGTTATTGGTTAATTTTTTCAATATTCATGGCACTATTGTGCAAAAATGAGCATATCTTACCAGGGCAATTATTATGGTAGCTTTAAGGGTCCATAACTGAAGAAGTCTGATGATTACTTTTCATCTATAAAATACCTATAAAAGCTAGTCTATAGGAATGAAGCTTGCAGGTGAATACCAACTTGAATTTTTCATGTTCTACGACTCACAAATGTGAAGTCTTCAGTAATATGGTCTTACTGTCAAGTTCTGGAGGATAACCAAAAGTAATGACAGTAGCCTGCATTATTTGGTGTTTAAAGGAACTTATTGTCCAATAATTCCAATAGAAGTAACCTATACTATTAATGCTTTTCAAGTAAAATTCATCATTATTATCATTATCATCATGATCATAACGTTTTTTTTACATATGGATATTTTGCCTTCATGTATGTCTGCATCATGTGCATGCCTAGTACCCACAGAGGCCAGAGGCTAGGAGAGGGTATTGTATTCCTTATAATTAATGTTACAGATGGTTGTGATTCACCATGTAGATGCTGGAACTCAAATCAAGGTCCTTTAGAAGAGTGGCCTGTGATCTTAACTTCTCCAGTTCCATATTTGTTACTATTCTATTGCTGTGATAAAACACCTTGATCAAGGCAATTTATGGAAGAACAAATTTATTTGGGTTTACAGTTCCAGAGGGATGAGGTAAGCATGGCAGTAAGCATCAGGCTAGAGTAGGATGTTGAGAGTACACATCTTAAACCACAAGTTGGAAGCAAAGAGACTGGACTCGAAATGATGTGAGATTTTAAAACTCTCAAAGGCTGCTACCAGTGACGTCCTTTTTCTAATGAGGGCTTACTTCCTAAACCATTAGTTGAGGTCCAACTATTCAAGTGCTTGAGACTACGGGAGACATTGCTCATTCAAACTACCACACAACTTATTCCTAATATTGGCTTTTTATTTGTTATCCTGTGAGGTGTCTAGTAGCGGACTTTTTGCTCCTCCTTAGTGTAGCTGGAGGTTTCTCCAGTCCCACTTGGACCTACAGCTGCTCTGGCCCAAGTAAACACACAGAGATTTATATTACTTATGAACTGTATGGCCATAGCTCAGGCTTCTTGCTATCTAGTTCTTATATCTTAAATTAACCCATTTCTATTAGTCTATAAGTTGCCATGTGGCTTGTGGCTTACCGGTACTTTTACATCTCACTTTCTCTGTGTCTTGCTGGCAACTCCTGACTCAGCCTTCCTGTTCCCAGAATTCTCCTCTCTGCTTATCCCAACTATACTATACTTCCTGCCTGGCTACTGGCCAATTAGCATTTTATTTATCAATCAATCAGAGCAAAACTTTCACAGCATACAGAAAGATAACCCCAACACTTTAGGGCAACTTAATTTAAGTTCTTTTTATATATGTATATGTTTGTATTTTTGGAAGCTTATACAGTACTATTTTTTTCCATATGATATTTTCAGATGGTCTTTAGTGTTAGTTATTCCCCGCATAGTCTCTTCTCTGTCCTGTCCTTTTATCCTCCATGTCATTTAATCCTACCTGTTTCATTATTCCTTTTTCCCCTTTTATATTACTGTGTTCTGCCAGTGGCTAGGTCAGAGGAGCAGCAGATGGCAGTTGACTTCAGGGCATCAGCCAACCAGGAGGAGAATCCCTGATGGGTGAATCTCAGATAGGAATGGCCTCAAGACCACAGACCCCAGAATGTCTTTTACTTCTGCTGTGCCTTTACATGTTTGCTACTGCCATCTTTCTCTGGTATCTGGTATGATGTGAATGGAGTGGGGAGATCCCCACTGCCTATAATGTAGTGTGTTTACCTCATGGAAACACCCCATTCTACTGGGCAATTTTGCTGTGAATTATTATGAAGATGATTTATCCTAAGATATACTGTCTAATTGATAATAGTTATCAATAGTATTAATGGATAGTTATCTAAAGTACTTTAATTCTTAAGAAAAGTCCTGTGACTTGCTAAAGGCAGTTTTGTCACAGGTCAAATAAGGACAGTGTATGTCTTTGATAAATAACCATGATGTTTACATGAAGAAGAAGGAAACTATCAAATTACCAGTGACAGTTTTGTTTTTCAATAATGGCAACTCAACTTTATGGGCCAGTACTGCAATATGTGCTTATTGTGTTTATGGCTCTGGCTACCTGCACCTGCTCTTCTGAGGCAACACAATTGTATATTAGATTAACTTGATGCCTCAGGGAGCACTGAACAGGCTTTTCCTTTTGCATGGAAAGTGTGGGAGCTTTTACCCACTCATTTTATGGGGCATGGTTGGAATTACTGGAGCCATCTATCTTAGTTATATTTTTCTAAGAAGAGCACTGGACTCGAAATTGCTTGTGAATTTCACTTAGACAAAAGCTACATATCTCAAAGAAGCATCATATGAAGGCCAGCACTTGCTGAGCCCTTGCCTGAGCACTGAAAGCTGATTTAATGTTTTACAGAGGAAATTTCACATTGCTTGTCTAATTTATGTTAAAAATGTGCAGATACCCAAGTGCCAAGGTCCCTGGGGGACAATCCAAATGATTGAGAAAAGAAATAAACTAGTCTGAGCCCCAGTTACCACTTTTTGGAATAACAATGCCAACCTAGATTTTTGTAGCTCCCATGAGATCACCCAGCTGGAGTGTGGCCGACACCTCTGTGCCAGCTGCCAGTGCTGTAGCTTAATGGCAGAAAATAAACAAGGAGTTCTGTGGCCAAGTGCTACCTACAGAACTTTAATCACAAAAAAAATTCCAAAGTTCTCCTTCAGATTATTTTTCAAATTTTATTTTTTAACATGTTTTTCTCTATTTTGTTTTAAAAAAGGAATAAAAACCACAATGTACCAAATTTCTTTGAATATTCCTTTTAATAGGGTTCTCTAATGGAACACAACTGATAGGATGGATAGTTATCATAGGTAGATTTATTTGATTGCTTTCATGATATGGGCTTTACAATGGAGTGGTGGAGAACCCAAGAGCTGCCCAGTCTATGAGGGTAGAGGCATCAGCATTCCTGATCTTTCATTTAAAGCCTTGGGAGTTCCAGAAGATCCACTGGTTTTTAATCCATGTTAGCAGCCAGGAGCTGGGTTCCAATGCAAGTCAAGGATAACAACAAAGAACCAGCCACAAAGTAGATACTTTTACCATCAAGGAACAAAGGTAAGAGGGATAATGCCTTTTCTTCAGAACTTACACCTGGGACTCAGTTGGAAGGTTCTGCAACTCAGGGGAAGATCTTCCTCCCTTAGTCAATCCTTCCAAGAAATACCCTCATAGACCCACCTGGAGGCATGTCCCTTAGGTGATTCTCATCTCATTAATTGACAACAAAAATTGCCCATCACACTGGTCATGTAACTGCCCTAGCAAATTAATATAAAACAGTTTCCAAAAATGTAAATTTCAATGAAAAATGTTGAATTTTAGTTGTGTCTTGAATAATTTTTCCTTCAGACTCTTCATAGGATTCCAAAATTTCCAAACTTTATTGCCAAGAAATTCAGCTTAGTTATTACAGCAGTTATTTATCAACCTTGTTTGTTTTATTCCTCTATCTTAAGAGAGCCTTCTGAGTATTTTAATTCTCATGATAAAACTTTTAACTGAGAAAAGCAGGTGAATGGCTATATAATGTTTATATAAGGGCTACTTCTAAAGCTCTTTGAAGATGACATCTTTTTTTCTTTTTCTTAGTTTTTCATGACCACATTTCTATGTATAGCCCTGGAACTCACTCTGTAGACTAGACTGGCTTCCACCTCACAGAGATTCTCCTGCCTTTGCCCCTCAAGTGTTGGGATTAAAGGCATGGGCCACCACACACAGTTGGGAATTATGAAAAAAAAAAGAATGTGCACACACCCATGTGTTGTTTGTGGGTGCCTATGGAGGCCAGAAGAGGATAACGGGTGCCCTGAGTCAGGACTTAAAGGTGGCTGTGAGCTGCCCATCATGGGTGCTGGCAATGAAAGTGAGCACTTAACCACTGAACCATCTCTCCATACCTCATAGAGCAAATGCTTACTGGGAACCCTGAATAAGGGCCAATAAGAGAAGAAAGAGCCAAAGTCCATCTCACAGAGTTTTTCCTTCCTTAAGTCTGGCTATATGATTCTGGTGGATTTAATTTTGCCCCTTCTCATGATGTAAGAGAATGTTCTCCATAACAATCTCTTGTGGGCTTGGAAGATGAGTCAGTTAACCTTATTCCCCAGAGAAACAATCAACAGGATGTGGACACACACAAGCACACACACACTCTGAAGACTTCAAGCTAGGTGTGGGAGATGCCTGTAATCCTAGCAAAAGTATGATGCAGGAGGACCTTGTATTTGAGAGCAGCCTGAGATGTATAGGGAAACTTGTTTCAAAGAACAAAACAATAGAAAATAATTGATTAATGCAGCCATGAAGGTGAGAAAGTCCTATTTTTTTTTTTTATAGAGAACTGGAAACCTGCTGTCATTCAGATTCCTGTGCTCTGAGAACTAGGAAAGCTCATGATGCAATCCTCTTGACCTGGTCCTGCTCTTTTGTGCAGTTAGGAAAAGGGGCGAGCTCTCCTTAATTCACACTTTTGTTTTGTTCATGATCTCAAATGATTGAATGTTGCTCACCTATATTGAGAGGAGCTGTAGGCTTTCCTGGGATCAGCAATTCAAATGCTAACCTTAATTACAAGTATCGGGCACATGAGAAATAATAGACTAATACACAGCTAAAAGAGAACAAAAATAAGCCCCAGGGAAAAAAAATGACAGTTAAACACTGAAACTGGAAGCTGCTGTGGATATTGCTCTGTATAAATAAAATGCTGATTGGCTAGTAGCCAGGCAGGAAGTATAGGCAGGACAAGCAGAGAAGAGAATTATGGGAACAGGAAGGCAGAGAGTCAGGACACGCTGCCAGCTGCCACCATGAGTACCAACATGTAAGATACCGGTAAGCCACAAGTCATGTGACAACTTATAGATTAATAGAAATGGGTTAATTTAAAATAGAAGAACTAGATAGCAAGAAGCCTGCCACAGCCATACAGTTTATAAGTAATATAAGTCTCTGTGTGTTTACTTGGTTGGGTCTGAGTGGCTTTGGGACTGATGGGTGAGAGAGATTTGTCCTGACCGTGTGCCAGGCAGGACTGGAGAAAACTCCAACTACAAGAAGCTCTAATAGTATATATTAGATTTAATTACTCTGTCAAATTGGAGTAAAGGCTTCTAACCACTTTCAACTTCTATACTTGTTGTAGACTGTAACAAAAATGCCTGGGGAGGTACTGATATATAGATAGATCTCACTTTGAACATTTCAACAGAAAAATTATGTTCTGTTTACTAGTGATTGCTTTTGAGATATTCTTACTATGTATATCCTATATCCCTGGATGTAATGACCTGAGCTGGAAAAACTTAGACAATGGTTCTTTTCCTATTTGGATGTCATCTTGGGCTATGAAACACATGGCTTGAGAATGAATGAGCACTTAGAATAACCAAAGGATATTGTCTCAGAAGTTTGTCACTGTGACAAAATGCCTAATAAAGCTTAGTTGAGGATGTTGTGGTGCATAGGTTCAGCAGTTGCAGTCCTTGGTCTATGGTAAGGCAGAACACCATGGCAACAGGCAGAGGCTTTTCACATCATGGAAGAACAAAATTAAAAAGAGCTGTTAAGGACCCTAAGATAGGATATGTCCAAGAGCATGCCCCAGTGATGTACTTCTTGCAGTTAGCCCCTCTCCCCATTTTCCATAATCCTCCAGAATAATGCCTTCAGTCATAAGAAAGTCCAAAGGCATTTCCTCATGATGCAATTTCTCTCTGCTTCCGTAACCTCATCCCCAACATTATTTTCTTCTTCTATTGTTATGACAGTGCTGGCATACTTGGTGTCCTCTGAATATACCAAACATTCACTGACCTTAAGGCCTTTACAGTTATAACTCCCTTGATCTGGAATGTTCTACAGAACATATCAGATACACTCTGATGTCTGCATAACATAAAATAAAACGCTTCCCCCCCCCAGGTTTCTGCAGAGAAATCTTTCCTGACTGACTGCTCTAAGTAAAATAGCACCTCCCTCTTCAAGTACTCTGACTCCCTTATTCTGCTCAATTAGTTCCCATGAATTTTATTACTAACAAATTGTATATGCAGTATATATATCTATATCAAAGATTTATGCAGTGCATATGAATTGTGTGTTGACTTACATATAAGACTATTTACTCCATAAAATCAGAGACATTGGTTGTCTTACTGAATACTCCCTTGTTTGTTTACATCTAAATTACTCTTTTTTGAAGGATGGTGAGTCTCATTATGTGATCTAAGCTATCTCAAACTCATATATCCCCTGTCTCATGAGTAGAAGCGGTTGTAGGTATTTGGCACCATATTTGGTTCAAAACTCCTTTTGAAACAGAAAATGTTTTGTTTATATTCCAATAGTACAGCCATGGCATAGATTTCCAGGTATGCTTTAAATGAGGCTGAGGTAGTTTTGTGTGTAAATAAAAACTGGACAGGTGAATAGTTGAGGGTGCAGAACTAGATGGAATGCCCTCCACTCAAGGCTTCCTGAGAACTATTAATTTGACAGAAGAAAGAAGTTTTAACTTGCAGTTGGTATTTTGCTTAATAAACTGGACTAGGAATTTTAGTTAATGACCTGTTATTATTCTTGACAATGTATAACAGAAGGAATATTTAAGGGGACTGTGGACCCTCTCATCATTCAGCATTTTCTTCAAAGTGCCAGAGAAAAATGAGTCTCTGGGACTGGTTATAAGAGATTGAGTCTCCAAGGTTAGTTATAAAGGATCTTTGAGGGACATGACTCATAATGTCTCTCTCTGCTTTCTATTCCCTCCTCATTTCCTTTCTTTCCCTCTTTTTCTGTCTTGACTTCATCTTATCAAAGTGCACTTACTTAAATTTGATGGCTACTACTGTATTGTGTTCTTTATCATAATGGATAGAAACTTATTGTGTATTTGCTTTGCTCATCAGAAGATAGAAGCAGCATTTCTTTAACCCTTCTGATTTCAGACCTACCTACCATTGTACCTGCCATGAAGCAACTATTTAGTACTTGTAGAATAACTTTCCTCTTCCTGATCTTAATTCAAAAGTTACTTGAATATCAAAACTACCCAGAGTATCAAAGTTTTATGAAGATACAAAGAAGAAAGATCACTTATGTATTTAAGGAGATGATGCACTCCAGGATTCCTTCCATTTATCACAAGGAAAGCTGAAAAATCATTCTGCTCTATGGGAAAAATGCTTTACTTCAGAAACATATTACAGGTTTGGCTTTATTCTTTTTTTTTTTTTAACTCAAGCTTTCAACCACCTAATCACTGCTCCTTCATTCATATGTACGGAGATGTATGAATGTGGCACTTAGGTATCTTGGAGACTGTGGAGAAAGTTTGTGTGTTAATATAAAATTGCAAATAACTGTTACTGTCACCCAGAGATGAAAGTTATAAAACATTTTGACTGAAAGGGATGCCACATGCATTTAATAATTTTCTTCTGGGTTATAACTTTCCATACAGTAGCCATGAATTAATCCTTCCTGGAAAAATAGGAATACATCAAACATATTGTCAAGCCAAATGCTTGAGCTTTTTTCTTTCTTTCTTTCTTCTTCTTTTTTTTTTTTTTAATTTTGGGAGATAGATTTTGGGGGTAAGGACTGGAGCTGTGACATCTTTGACTAAATTCCCCCCTGCTGTTCAATCCCTCTCCAACTTCATAATTCTGCAAAAGGCTTAATCACAGTCACTGGAGGAGTGCCTTGGCTTGCTGAGTGTGGGAAGTAGGGATTTAATATGCCAATTAAAACTCCATTGTTATTAAAAATTCTTGAGTTGTCTAATTTGCATAGGGAAAGCAACTCAAGTATGAATCTCTTTTGAGCAAACCTGCTGGGGTTGACAATTAAATGAACTCTGTGAACCTTTCCCAGTGATTTTAGTGAGCCTCTGCTAGTCACCACAGCCCAGTGAGCCCTCTTGGGGGCACAGTGAAGCTACTGTTTCTTGGTCTCTAGCATCATTTCATCCATAGTACATACATATACTATAGTCTTACATATATAGCACACACAAGACTTCTTCCACTATATTATCAGACATAAATTTCTTTTCTAGTCACCATCACTTTCATATTTATCTACCCTGGCAAAAACTCAGTGGGTAAGAAACAAAGAATTAGAATAATATTTAGGTACATGTGAGAGTTCCAGGCAGGAAAGTTATGCTCTACAGCACTAAGTGGCCTGTGAATATTTCCTCTCTCAGTGGTGTTGTTAGACATTTCTCAGTTCTTTGGTGAAAATAGGCACTTTCAACTTCATTGTTTCAGGCTAGCAATTTTTCCCATTTCTTATATTAACATATTGGCATACCACTCATGAAGTGTTGAACAGATAATTTGTCATTATTGATTAAAATGTTGGTATTTGAAATCAATTATTTTAAAATTACAGCTAAATCAAAGTAATCCTAATAGTCTACTACATTTTTTATTTACTTGCTTTGAAATAACAGAAGAGTGGAGTATTAGTGCTGAGAACTCACTATGTCCAATGGGAGGGTACTGTTCCCAGAAAGACAGAACAGGACAGACACCATCAACTGAGGCCAAAGACTCCTAGAACAGAAGCAATGATGACACTACCAGGAACATATAGTCCTTCATTCTGTCATCATTACCTCAATTAAGAAGTAACTCTGTATGTGTTCGTCTTTCTGAAAGTCTTACTAGAAGCTTACTTCTGATACATAAGTTGTTAGTCACACTCAATTCTGCAGCTAATAAGAAAAGAAAACTTTCAATCCAAAATGGCAAGCCAACTGCTGTGAGGGTAGCTTTGGATCTCAACCTACTGTACTAGTCTTTATTCTTGAATGCTGTTAAATGTTAATAGTGTGTGTGTGTGTGTGTGTGTGTGTGTGTGTGTGTGTATGTGTGTGTGTGACTGTCTTTCATTTTAGTCTACACACTTAATGACATACATGTAAAGGCCAAAGGTAAATGGGCAACCTATGAGAAAGCTAAATAAAACTTTAAAATATGGTGCTTGGTTCCTGAACCACTCAAAACTGGTATTCTATTAAAATATTGATGTGGGCACATGATACCATATGCTTGGCAGATTCTAGCAGCAACCTGGCTTTGAGACTCTGTGGGCTTGATGCTTAGAAAATTACCAAACTGAGAATATATAATTATGCACTATTTCTCTCTACTTATCTTTTTTTTTTTTTTTTTTTTTTTTTTTTTTTTTTTTTTGAGACAGGGTTTCTCTGCGTAGTTTTGCGCCTTTCCTGGAGCTCACTTGGTAGCCCAGACTGGCCTCGAACTCACAGCGATCCGCCTGGCTCTGCCTCCCGAGTGCTGGGATCTACTTATCTTTGATGAACATATACAATGAACTCAAAAGTCTTTTATTCCTTTAATTATCATATCTGATTGTGCCAATACCCTTGTTTTGCACATTTTACACAATTATGTCACCTTGGAATATTTCAAATCCTGAGATTCAAGTAAGAGTTACAGAAATAGTTGCTTTATTTCAACAATACTTTATGTTGTATTGGTATCTGGTATAATATTACTTATTCTATTAATTTATAGTTACATATTTATTAATAAAAATTAGAAATTATGACAAAATTAACCTATGTAACCTACATAAAATTCTTTAATATAATCTATTAAAGGCAAATTTATGTTACAAGTATATGTGCATTTTTAGTCTATAATTACATAACATTCATTTTCATTGTCTATATAGTCATGCGTTTTCTCTTGGTATGTGTAATGAAATTTTAATGTGCCATTCAGTTTTCCTTATAAACTGATCAGTGTAAATGATGAAGTAGTTAACATTCTTCTTTTTCAATTAATAATTTTTGCTTTTATTTTGTAAACTCTTTTTAGGGTATTTAGAGTCAATGAGTGGGAAAGCAGCAGGGAGTTTCCACAATTACAGTATAAGCTCCCCATAGACAAAGAACTCAAAAGCAGTTAGTGACAGCTGTTTGGAACTAGCCAACACAAGATGAGTTTAGCATGAAAATTCTGTCCTGTGGCTCTTGTTTCCTTGATGGCAAACACAACCAAGAGAATTTTTACATCGTCATAGCTACTCAGCCTAGTTCTTTCTCATGAGATGACTAATGGACATTTCTCATTGTTTTCTTTTTTGAGAATCTGAATCCTATGGAAAGAAGGTAAAAATGGAAGGAAAAGAATGTTTTCATGTGGGAGGAGTGCATCTCTAATATTATACTAACACTTCATGAATGGAAATATATAAACAAAGTACATGTAGACCATAAATCAGGCATGGTTGTACATTAGCTAACAGATTGGCACCGTGCAGAATCTGGGGTTCTTAGAAACTTATTAAAGAAGCTAGATGTGGTGGTATGTTCCTGCAATCTCAGCAACCTACAGGCAAGGTAAAACGATTTCAGGCTGGAGATCATCTTAGAGTTTATATGAAGTCCTTCCTTCTAAATCTAGTGAAATAAAGCAAATGAAATCCAAATAATAGTTAAAAAAAACCCAGAAAAATATACTAAAGAAACAATATACTGTCAGTGAGTTCATATGTACATCAGTCCTGCATTTTTTAGAAGATATTTTTTTTTCCATGATGCCCTATTTTATTTTATTTATTTTTATTTTTTGGGGGGCAGAAGGAAAGGGTTTATTTGGTTTATGCTTACAAATCACTGTTCATCATTGGAGGAAGTCAGGACAGGAACTCAAGCAGGAACCTGGAAGTAGGAGCTGATGCAGAGCCATGGAGGGGTGCGGCTTACTGTTTTTTTTTTTTTTTTTTTTTTTTTGATTTTTGTTGTTGCTGTTAAATGTGTAGGCTAGGCTGGCCTCGAACTCATGATTCTCCTGCCTCTGCTTCCTTCAGCAAATCCTACTGGCATGCACCACCACAACTGGCTATTTTATTTATTTATTTGTTTTTACCTGATAGGTCCTTTGCCTATACATTATGATTTCCAGTTTCATGTTTTTATGAAATTTTTGTATGTGCAAATGTGTGTCATGTCTATATATGTTTTGTAGATGAAGTTCTATACAGTCTCTGTAAATAAGAAACACAGAGCCAAATACAAAGGAAACAGCCAAAGAGATTAGAGCATTAGCCACAACTAACTTTAGCTGACCACAAGAAGTAGCTTCCCCAGAGAGAGGGTTTCTTCCTGCCTCTTTGTGTTTTTATTGCCTTTCTGTTCTGCCTTCTCATTGGCTCTAAACCCCACCACATGACTTCCTTGTCACTCCCTGTCTATACAGAGTCATTGCCTGTCTATATAGACCTCCAGATATCTATGGTTGGCACTGGGATTAAAGCTTTCTGTCACCATGATTGGCTGTCTCCTTGACCACACAGAGACTCTGCCTGCCATGTGATTGAATTAAGGGCATGTGCTACCACACTGGACTTCTGCTTAATGACTCCCTTTTACCTCTGATTGCCAGGTAACTTTATTTATTAACATACAAATAAAATCACATTTTAGCACAAATAAAATATCACTATATTTTTTTTGTGCTTTTTCTTTGTCTCTTTTCTCCTGTTTGTTTTGTCCTATCTAGCTTGTTCATTTTTAATGTATCTTATTTTTGTCCTGTTATTATTGTTTAGATACTTGTTTGTTTTTTAATGAGTTTGAAAAAGAAAGAGTGGTGATTTCAGTGGGAAGAGAGGTGGGAAGGATTTAGAAAGGGTTGGGAGAGGGTAACTGTAATTGGAATATACTGTGTGAAAAAAAAAAAACTATTTAAAAATACAGAAAAAAAGAATAATACACAGTTACCTAAAAGTTCTATGTAGTATTCTGGGAGGGGGTGGATGTCCAACTAAAAAAATTTCTTAGTTCTAGGTTATTGGTTACTTATTCAAATACATCCCAGATAAGAATATTTGTTGTATAGTGATCTCTTACACAATTATAATTTCCTCCTTAATTATTTCTTATTATAAGTCAATACTGATTTGTATGATTATCTTATGCATGTACCTTTATCATGGAAGCAGAAATATACTCATTCAGCATTTCATTTTGCACATGATGAGCATAGTAATTATATAGATGCTAGTTGAATGAATTAAAGAATAAGGGTAGTCTTGACATTACATATAAAAGAGATAGCAGTGTCATAAACTGTAGACAGGTCATGGCAGGATTCAGGTGTGAGCACCCATTCCATCTCACTTTTGTTCTTGTTGCAGGTAAGATGTTGGCATAGGTCTTGATTTTAAAAGTACTGAAGCAGGAAATAGGTCTCTTGGGTAGAAAGAAATAGAGGAGTTGTGCAGAATAAGAATAGTGGAGGATAAAAGCAGTTCTCTTGGGGATGATGAATAACTGCAGAAAACACTGTGTAACCAAGTTATGAACTAATTGGCAAGGATTGTTTTCCTCTATGTGTTGGTTTCTTCAAAACAGAGCCTGTGTTGAGGACTTGAGAGTGCTTTCTTAGGAATTTCTTCAGGAAGAAAAGAATGAAGGTTTTAGAGAACAAGGAAGTGAGCAAGAGGTTCTGTGCAGTGGAGACAAAGTACAAACTTGATCCTGCTGAGGTGTTCTTGGTCATAAACACCTAAGGAATATGTCTGCACCTAGGCAAGGAGCCAGCTATTCAGCTTCCAGTTTAGAGGAGCATTGGTGAGTTGCTGCCCTAAGGGTGTAGGGATGCTCAGGCATTGCTTGTTTTCTCTGCAGGATCAGGGATCAAGGAGCTCTAGTAGGTTAAGACAGCACGTACTAAGGGCTGTTAAAAGCAAACAGTACCTGAGGGAGGAATAGAAAAAGCATTGCAAAGGACCTGAGAAAAACAGCTAAAAATTTTGGCATTCTGTTACTGATAATGCTAATTTATAGGCATCTATCTTCCCCTCTACATATGGCCACATCTTATATAGGACTTATATCCTGATGTGTAAGGATCATCAAGCATTCTTAGACCTACATCTATGAACATTCACATACTAGGGGCATCTGAGAAGTTTTCTAAAGAATAAATCACCATCACAGCTAATTTATTTCAGAGTCTCTTCCTGTACATCATTTTTTTTCTATAGGAGTAATTGCCTTGTGGATTTCTGGGCATGATGTGTCAGGGTGTGGACTAACAGTATGATGGGGGAATGTCTTTTTGTAGGCTCTGAAAATATGTTGCTCTGATTGGTTGATAAAGTTGTGTGGCCAATGGTAAGGCAGAATAGGGTTAGGCAGGACATTCTAACTAGAGAGGAAGGAGAAAGGCAGAACAGAGGAGACACTGCCAGCTGCTGCCATGAGAAGCAAGATGTAAAGATACCGATAAGCCACAAGCCACATGGCACAGTATGGATATATAGAAATAAGTTAATTTAAGATATAAGATCCAGCTAGCAAGAAGCCTGAGCCAGTAGGCCACACAGTTTTAATTAATATAAGCCTCTGTGTGTTTACTTGGGTCTGAGCAGCTGTAGACTGGGCGGGACACAGGAAAACTTCAGCTACAGCAGTACAGAGAGGTAAGTGGTTAGGACTCAAAGACTGGAATGAAGGGGAAAACTAGAGAAGAAAAATCAAACTTTAGTCACAGATGGAGGACTATGCTTGTGACAGAACAAATAGAAATAAAGAAACAAATGTGAGAGAGATGAAGGCCAGAGCTGTAAGGCTTAATAACCAATTGAACGTAAAGGCTCACTAAGGAGGAAGAGTCAAAGATGGCTTGAAGATATTTAGGCTGAGTCAGGCTTTGAAGCAGAATCCTCTGAAATACCATGCTCAGACTATGTGGGCAGTCACACCCATGTAACTTATAGGCTTTGTAGTTTGAAAAGGAAAATACTTATTATAACGAGGAAGCTTCTCTAAGGGCCTGGCTTCTTCCTTGGTCACAAATTAGAAATCCTGGGACCACATCCAGGCTCAAAATGACCTAAAATTTCACAATTCTGATTGTAACAAAATAAGTGTATTTTATGTGGTCCATAGAATTTGTTTTCAAGGAACTTAGGACCTAGAAAATGTGGTTTCAATGGTTCTATCATATGGTGCAAGCATCATTATTTCAGATAAAAACTTTGGCATTCTGTAACTAATAATGTTAAGATATGAGTATCTATTGTACCCTCTATTTTAGCCATAAATCATAACTAACTATTGATACAATATGTACTATTAGATACATATATAGCAGTTTATTCTTTTTTCAATGAAACAATAAAGGCAATGGTTTTTACCTTGATACAATACTTAATGTAAGCAACTGAATATGGTTTGGTTTTTGAGAGAATCTTACATTGGTCTCAGGACGGGTTGCCTGGTTGCATATTACACCATAGGAGGAGATTATTTCCTAACTGCCTTGTCAGTTGTAGAGGGTGAATTGCATGGATGCTTCCAGGTGGATGGACATGACCTAGAGTTCACAGGCAGGGTCTCTGCCTATTCCCCTGGATCTAGTGTATAGTGGACAAGAACACCTGGCTGCTCCTTAGGGCCTTGGGTGGACCAGTGGCTCAATGAATGCTGCTCTGATGTTTCCTATTGCCTACCCCTCTCTGTCTCTCCCTCCCTCCCTCTTCTCCTCCCTTCCTTCCTTCCTTCCTCTCTCTCTCCCTCCCTTCTTTTCTTTCTTTCTTTTTTATTGACAATAGATTTCTCTGTCATACAATACATCCCAACCACAGTTTCCCCTCTCTCCACTCCTCATAGCTCCCCAACTACCTCCCTTCTCTCCCAAATGGACTCTTGCTCTGTTTCCTTTCAGAAAAGAGCAGGCCTCCAAGAGACAGCAACCAATCACCACAAAACAAGATATAATAAGACAAGGCAAAAAGCCTCATATCAGGGCTGGAGAAGACAATTGAATAGAAGCAAAAGAGTCACAAGAGCAGGCAAAAGAGTCAGAGACACACCGGCTCCTACTGCTAGGAGTCCCACCAAAATGCCAAGCTAAGAGCCATAGCATATACAGAGGACTTGGTCCAGATTTTTCTAGGGCCTGCACTTGTCATTTCAGGCTTTGCGAGCCATTATAATCCCTGCTTGGTTGATTCAGTGGGACATGTTCTCCTACTGTCCTCTATCCCCTTTGACTCCTGCAATCTTTGCTCCTCCTTCTTTGAAAGGAGGGACCTAATGGAGAACTCCAATGTAGACCCTTTCCACATATCTGGCTGGGTCTTTGCACCCTCTCCCATCTGCTGTTGGAGGAAGTTTCTCTCTCTCTCTCTCTCTCTCTCTCTCTCTCTCTCTCTCTCTCTCTCTCTCTCTCTCACTCGCTAGTCATGTTTGATTCTGACCCAAGTCTCTGGACCATATCCATGGCCATCCAGGCAGCTCCCTCTCGTGAAGTAGGCCTAATGTTAAACCAGATATTGGTTGGCCTCTCCAACAAGTTCTGTACCACCATTGCCCCAACACATCTTGCAAGCAGGACAAATTGTGGTGGAAGTTTTTGTGGCTGGATTGGTGAAGTGTTTATCTAAACTGTTCTATTAGCAATAAAGCTTGGGATCAGATAGTGGTGTAAAAACCTGATAGATCAAGAAAGAGGCAAGCTGACCCTCTCCCTCCATGCTTCCAAGATCAAAAGGGCTTTTGAATCTTTAATATTTCCTGTGTAGTTTCATGGGTCCTCTAAAATATCTACGGTTAATTTCAGTCAGCTAATCATTGACTCTATCACCTGATTCAAGGTTAACTTTATATACAGTCTCAAAGTGTCACAATGCAATCAACTACCCTGCAACATTTCCCTGTAGTTGGAAGTTTTCCTATGACCCACTCAGTCCCACAGCTGCTCAGACAAGTAAACACACAGAGGCTTATATTACTTACAAACTGTATGGCCTAGTGACTCAGGCTTCTTGCTAGCTAGCTCCTAGAACTTAACCCATTTCTATTAATGTATATGTTGCCAGATGGCCATGGCTCACTGGTAATTTCACATCTTGTTTCTCCTGGTGGCAGCTGGTGTCTCTTTTCCTCTTCTTCTCTCTCCAGTTGGAATGCCCTGCCTAACCTTATTCTGCCTCACCATTGGCCAAACAGCTTTATTTATTCAATCAATCAGAGCAACACATATTCGCAACATATGGAAAGACATCCCATAGCATTTCCCTGTTTTTGTCTAAATAAAAAGGAACGGTTTTAACTGTAATATAGTAAAACTATATATAATAAGAACAGTTATCAGGTACTAATTGCATTTATATTATATTATATACCATTTATATTTATATTATATACCAAAGCCACTTTCTATAATAATGTATCACCATCCTAAAAAAACCATTTTAGACCTTAAAACATTTTCTTAGATAAACATCTTATTAAGCTTTTATGTCTCTTAACCTTATAAACTTTACATCTATTTTATAAATTCCTTTTCCAAATTTAGTAACAATGAAAATTATATAACTATCTATCTTTAAGCACATCAGAGACCCGGCAGGGATTAAATATTACTTGAGTAAACAGGAAGTACAGAGCAACAACTTCTAATACTTATAAATGACCAAGACAGCTGGTTGCCTGGGCAGTCATCCAAGATTACTCTGCAACATTGGAGCATCCATCTTCTGTCTACAGTCCTAGAATATCCGAAAGACTTTTCTGTGAAGCAGAAAATTTTGAAGGACTTTACTACCTTGTCTTGGCAAAGTTTGATAGTCACTTCCCTTGTGTCCCGCTTGCCCAATTTGGATAGTATACTGTCAGTAGTGGAGGCAAGGGCAATTTCTTGTCCAATGACTAGCTTTGCCACATAGAAAGCAAACTCCATTTGGAGGTTCTTTTATGCTCATTATCTTCTCTGAAGTTGATTGGTGATACTACAAGAAGACATATCTCACTGTCATGAAAAGCCTTATTATATTAAAACATCTTAAGTGCCAGAGTCTGTAGATATCTGAAATGTTTGAAGACTATCTATTTATCTGAAATATATTTCTTTTTGACCTTGAAAACATGCTTAACATGAATGCACGTTTGATTGCTATAAATAACTAACTACTAACCAGCATTTCTTAATTATTCTAAATAGTTTATAATAATAACTTTGAAGGACTAGAAGTTTTCATTACATTTTTAAATGAGTTGCATAACACAATACCTTAAACAAGAGTAGAAACATATATATGGTATGTTAAAACAAAAATAAACTTAAGTTTGTATCAATATGTAAAAATCCATACCAGTGTAAAATATTTGAGGCTAGTAGTAGCTTTTTAATTTAAAAGTAGATTCATTGATCTACCCTTTTATCCTGTCATTTCTATATCCCACCTCTTTTTATCTTTTCAGAATAAGATCCCTGAATTTAACCTCCTTTCCTTAGTTTTCTCCCTGACCATGGCCAATAACAACTTGTAATCAACCTCCCTAAATTATGATAAACATCTACAACTCATTGAATGACCAAAAACCATCTACCCCCACTCTTGAGAATGTGGGCATCATGTTTTTAAAATTACTTCCTGTTGTCTAGGGGTGAGGGTATATTTAAGGGACCCTGAGTAAATTGAGATAATGGTCAAGTCCTGGGAGATCTAGCTGCTGTCCAGTTGCAGTGTGATGAAAAAGTGCAGGGCTTCTCTGAAGTCCTGACTGGAGTAGTCTGTGAGGCTGAACCTTCTTAGCTAACTTCTTTAAAGCTGTCCTGAGCAGTTTTTAGTCTGAAGGTGATATTGGGTGGTATTTGTCAGCTTAGTGGCATTATCACAATCTAGGTAGATTCATCACTACAGGGCCCTATCATCTTCTTGGAGACCTCAAAGGTCATTGCCAGGAGTGGTCATGGTTCAATGTACAAAACTTAAATATTTTAAATGTTATATGTAGCAGATCTCTCAGAGGTTAAAGGGCCACAATCTGTTGAATACATTCAGGGTATAGAAACTTACTTCCTAATTACCTGCTTCAGACTCAGTTCTACAATCACATAAGGGAAGCTATATGAAGCTTATATCTGTAGTTAAATGTTTTCACTGAAGCCTTCTATGTCCTGTTTTCTCAACTGTGATTCTTCAGTCATCAATATGATGGCAAAAGTAGCTTCCTTTACAGTCAGCGGGAGCATGAATCATGGACTTACACATGGTCTCTGGAGACAGAAAAGACCATGGACATACATATGGTTTCTGGTGTCAGAACATGATGCAGATCTCAGAATGGTCTCCAGTAGCAGTAAAGATTATGGATATGACTTGACCCTCTTCCACTGCACAGGCCACAGACATCATTATAGCCCTCAGTGGCAATATAGGCCTAGGACATCAGCATTGCTTCAGGTGGCAGTACAGGTACTCCCATTCATATGGCCCCCGGTGGCAGCACAGCCCATGGATGTCAACATGGATTCAGGTTGTAGCACATATCCCAGACATCTTCTTGGCCCTTGGTGGTAACATGGGCCATAGACATCAATATAGCCCCCAGCTACAGTAGGGCCAAGGACCCAGACATGACCCTCAGTGACAGTGCAACAATAGACATCAAGATGGCTTCAGGTGGACATGACTCCCTGTCCAAAGGAATATCCATGGACATGAGCATGGCCTCAGGTGGCACCCCATACCTAGGACATCTGTATGGCCTTCTTTGGTAACTCAGGCCACTGAAGTCAATTGAGCTCTTGCTATAGGACCATGGATATCCACATGAATCTTGGGCTTTAACATGACCTGGGGCAGTGAATCAGAGATACCAAAGTGGCCTCTAGGGACAGCACAGATCACAGAGGGTTCCAAGGAGGTCCAAACTAGAAAATGAACCATCTTGAACATCCATCATTATTCAGTACTAGGGTGATCGAGTGGTTGGGCAGTATGCTTGGTAGCTGAGGTTGTGAGTCTGAGTGCAAGCTCCAGCTGCTAGGTACCACCTTGTTGGCCCAACTCAGCAACAAGATGTTCCCAGTCCACTGTAGGCTTCTGTCATACCTATCACTGCTGTTGAATCTCATCACTATGTTCCTCTATATTTCTCACCTCTCCATCAAATATTAGTTGTAGTGGCATTGGGAATTGTAAAGCCAATATCTTTGCTTCTTCAATCACCTTAGCAACAGGTTCCCAGAAAGTGCTTTTCTCCTGTTTAACACTCTGTCAGTTTCAGTTTCATCTACAAATCCTGTCTTCCTCCAAAAGGCTATAACTTTGTTCTTGATTTCCATAGACCCAAGACATTGTGGAACTCTCTCTTTATAATTTGTTTCCTCAGCAAACTGAGCCATTGCAGTGAGTCATTGATCTGATTCAGTGTTTCTGGTTTCTCACACACCATCAGTTCTGGACCATTGCCAAGACTCATCTCAGATATCCTGCTGCTTCCAGAGTCAAGGTGATTCTGAAGCTCTGGTTCTGCAGGATCAACTCCTTCACACATTCCAGCAGCTTGTAGATAGGGTAGATGGTGGGGTGGACTGACTCAAAGCACTGGATCTGGATCTGGATCTGGATAGTAGTTGATTTGGTCAGCCACTGGCTGGGCATACACGCACAGGTTGTTAACATTTCTTGATGATAGCCATTCTAACTGAAATGAGGTAGTATCTCAAACTGGTTTTAATTTGCATTTTCATGATGTGTAGGGATGTTGAATACTTTAAAATATGTTTAGTGAGTGTTGTTACTTCTTCTTTTGACAACTATCTATTTACTTCATTAACCCTTTCACTATTTGGTGGTATTCTTCATGTTTACTTTGTGTAGTTCTTTGTAAATTCTGTACATTAGTCCTCTGTCTAAAGTATAGCAGATAAAGATTTTTGTTCCATTCTGTTTGCTCTGGTGACAGGATTTTTGACTGTGCTAAAGCCTTCATTTTTTGGAATCCTATTTTGGGGGCTATTAGGCTATTGGAGTTCTCTTTAGAAAGTTCTTGCTCAAATGCCACTATCTTGAAAAGCATTCCCTATGTTTTCCTCTAATAGTTTCAGCTTTTCATGTTTTAAACTAAGGTCTTTGACATTGAGTTGATTTTTGTACAGGATGAAGATAGAGATCTTATTTCATCCTTCTGGGTATGGTTTTGCATACTCCGTTTGTCGAATAGGCTCTTTATTCCATCTCATGTTTTTGTCTCTTTTGTCAGAATTCAGGTGGACATGGGTTTGTCATTTTACTTCCATGTTCTTTATTCTGTTTTATTGGTCTTTCTTTTATGTTGTTATAGCTCAGTAATATGACTAGAGGTCAGTTCTCATGATACCTCATCAGTGTTTTTTCTCCTTAGGATTGCTTTGACTATTCATAGTATTGTGTAGTCACATATGAATTCTTGCAAGGATTTTACTAGTTCAGTAAAGAGTGACATTAGAATTTTGATGGTTATTTCAATGAATCTATAGGTTCCTTTTGGTAATATAGCCATTTTTACAGTATTAATTCTGCCAATCCAGGATCATGGAAGTTCTTTTCCCTTGTTTAGTATATTATTTTATTTTCTTTTTCAATGTCTTGTCTCGACTGTTGACAGTACAAATGCAATGCTGTCCTTCCTGGACAAGTGGGACACAAAGAAAGCGACTACTGTATTCTGCCAAGACAGGGTAAGATGGTCTTTCAGAATTCCTGCTTCTGAAAATGGTCTGTCAAATACTCTAGGCCTATAGCCAATTTGAATGCACCAACAATGCTAAGAAACATTAGGTGACTGTCCAGGCTGTCAGCTGTCTTGGTCTACTTTTGCAAGATTCCCGAAAGTTGCTTGCATCCATCTACCATTTCTCAGGTACCATTATATTCCTTCTCAGGTCTTTGGTGGGATTGAAGATTAGCAGTTATAGTTAAAGCTTAATATATATATATATATATATATATATATATATAATATCTTAGAACATATTAAGTATTAGATTCAGGTTCTTTAGGAGAGGACACCCTTTGGAATGATCTTTGTAACATACCATTTACCTACACTCTAGACTTCTCTGGATTTTAGTATGTGTTTTTTGCTTGATATTGTTCGCATTGATTGTAGTTCCATCTTTTCTAGGTCATTATCCCTCATTACTCCTGGACAATATTTAATAACCATTCCTTTGTATATAGTCTTGTATTAAGTTAGAACCTTCTTATTTAGACAAAAGGGGGAGATGTAGTAGGTAGCCATTCCAGCTTTGGTCTGGAAGTTCCAACCCCAATTGAGGTTTTGGTAACTATCACGCCCACAAGGCGGAGCCAAGGGAGGGCCTGAAGACCCGAGATCGTGACGTGCCAAGCTCTCTTGCTGCTAGGAGCCCAGATGCTAGAGGTGGACAGAGGGGAGTTCTCCAGAGAACATCGCTGGACTACTGCTGCGTCTTTCCCAGAACCCTCAACCTACCTATTCCTTCATTTGTAAGTTACGCCATTAAATAAATATAATTTTAACTACGTGGAATGGCCTTAATAATTTCACTAATAGTGAAGTTGAGTTTCCTTTCTCTTTTTCTTTTGTACAAGTTGAGAGGTGTTGATGTTAAATTTTCCTTAAATATTTAAAATAATTCAGCTCAGAATCCACCTGTTTTCTTTTCTTTCTTTTTTTTTGTGGAGAGACATTTGATTATAGTTTTGGTTTCTTTGTTTCTAATGAGTCTGATTAAGTTATTTATAACTTCTTTTAATTTTGGTACTTTAAAAACACTTTGCAATTTATCTATTTCTTCAAAATTTTCTAGCTTTTTGGAGTATAAGTTTTTGAAGTATTCTCTAATGGTATTCTGGATTTTATTAAAGTTGATTCTTTTCATTTCTAATTTTGTTAATTTGACTTTTAATTTTCTTTTTGTCAGATTGGCTAAGGGATCTTCAACATCTTTTAAGTTTTTGCTCGACAGAATAGTTTAACACTTAGGTTTCTCTGTTGGATTTAGTTTGAAAAACTGAGTGTGAGGTACTAAAATCACGCACTCGTACTCCATCAGCACTAATCTTACCTTCTATGTCCATTAGTGTTTGATTCAATAAATTTGAAGTTCCAAAGTTTCAAGTATGTATACTTACCATTGTTATATCTTCATTTTATAAATAAGTTTATTTTATTCTATGGATATATGCATTTCACCTGTATGTATGTAAGTGTACCATGTACATATACGGTACCTGCAGAGGCTAGATAAAATACAGATGGGTTTGAGCTACTTACATGAATACTGGGAACTAAACTTGGATCTTCTGCAAGAACTACAAATACTCTTAACCATGGTGCTATCTTGTCAGTCCATGTTACATCTTCCTACTGAATAGTTACTTATATTAACACAAAACTATCTAATGGCTTTCCTTATCTTTTATTTTTGATTATGAATCTACTGTATCATGTACCAGAATAGTTATGCCAGATTTTATTTTATTTTTTAAGGTTTCCATTGACTTGATAGACTGTTTTGTATCCCTTGACTCCTTTTGTGAATATGTTTATCTGTAAGATGTCAGTCATACTTGGAGGCAACAGAAGGTTGTATATAATTGTTCAATATAATCTGTTAGTTTGTATGTCTTAATTGATGAGTTAATTTAAATTTAAGATTTTGTAGAAACATTTTCATTTATTCAAGTAATTTTTGTCATTGTCTAGATTGTTGCTTGTTCTTTTTCACCTACTAGTTATAAAGGATTTTTTAAATTTTCTGTGTTGAACATGATGGGATATCTTCTTGCTGCCCCCTTTCTTCCTTTCTTCTCCTGAAATTTATTTTTTCTATGATGCTTGACATTGTCTTATGATTGAGATTGTCTTCATTGTACCTCTTGTAGGTACAGCATTCTTTTCTCACAATGTAAATTGATAATATTCACCTCTTCCTCTAACTCCTCCCAACCCATTACCTCCTCACTCATCTCCAAAATTCATATTATATTCTATTTTTATTGAGTATAATATAATAATTAATTCTTAGAGAATTTTATACACACATACAATGTATTTTGATTATACCCTCCCTCCCTGTATTCCTCCTCCCAATTTCTTCCTAATTTTAACCTTTACCTGCCAAATGCCTCCAAAATTTATGATCTCTCCTTTTTTAAATGACTTATTAAGCCTAGTGGTCTAATGACAAGGGAATATACCCTCAAATCTGACTTTCTGTCCTCTAGAAGCCACCAGCTTTCAGTAGCTCCTTAATTGGGGATGGGACCATATGACCCATTTTTTTCTCTCCTTGCTTGAATTTTGACTGGCTTGATCTCGTGCATATCTTGTGTAGGCATCACAGTAGCTGTGGATTCATGAGTGAAAAGCCTTTTCATGTTCCACAGACACATTTTTTTTTTTTTTGCCCGAGTACTCCTGACATCTGGCTATTGCTTTCTTTCTACGCCTTCTTTGGTGATATTCCCAGAGCTTTGGGAGAAGGGGTTGTGATATCCACATGTCATTTTCAGTTGAGTACTTTCCAGATGCTTGTTCTCTGTATGTTGACTAATTGTGAGTTTCTGAGTTAGTCATTGTCCACTGGGTAAAGAAGAAACTCTGAAAAGGACTGATAGCTCAACTAATCTATGTGTCTAGATATCTGTAATCAGAGAGCAGCTTGTTACTATGTACATTTGAAAATATATCACCCCTGGAATCTATGATCTCCCCAGCCATGGATTCTAGGTCAAGTTTACAGTACCAGGCATGCATCTACATGCATACTTCCTTTTGGAGTGAGCCTTCAATCCTGCAGAAATCAGTTGGCCACTCCCACAATATTTGTGCCACTTTTGTATGTATGGACATATTTTTCCATTCTGGTTATTATTGTACCATGGAAGATTTAAATTGTTCATGTCTTTTCTCTTCCAGTAGTCTACCTCACACCTTCTGGTATATCAGTTTGTCACAGCTAGAGTAATTTAAGAAGATGGAGCCTTAATTGAGAAAATATTCTATCTAGATTTGTCTGCCTCAAATTCTCGGACATTGTGAGGAAGGAGGAATGTGATATTTCACCTGAAATAATTTTTCTTCTATCAAAATTGCTTTTGGCTATTGTCCTAGTTACTTTTCTATTGCAATGAATAGACACCATGATCAAGAAAATTTGTAAAAGAAAGATTTTATTGAAACTTTTCCATTTTATTGGAAGTTTCAGAGGCTAAGTCCATGTCCAACATAGCAGGAAGCATGACAGGAGCCAGAAAGGCATGGCTCTAGGCCAATAGCTGAGATCATATATCTAATTCATAATCAGGAGGCATAGAGAAGTGGAGAGAGATATTTGGTAATGGCATGGCGTTTTGAAACTCCAAATCCCACCCACAGTGACACACCTCCTTTAACATGACCACACCTCCAAATCTTTTCCAAACAGTTTCACCAAAGGGCACTAAACATTGGAATATATAAGCCAATAGATGGCATTCTAATTCAGACGATCACAGTCACAGTGTTTTATCAAAGTTACAGAAATAGTAATAAGGACAATGACACATGCTTTTATAACATCACTTTCAGTAGGGCTTTATACAATTGTACACTTCCATGTGGCTATTTCAAACATCTTTAATGTTACCTGTCCCCTTCCCTCACTCTCCTTTGTCATAACATGTCATCCCTCTACCCTCTTATATATCCCTTCTTGTTATTCCTTCTTTTCTCTTAATATCCCCTATGTTATATTATTTCCTCACCTTCAAAATTTCACCCAAACTGGCCCTTTCCTGTTTCCTGGTTTTACAAATATTCCCAATTAAACACACAGATCTAAGGAGTCAAAGTTAAGATCTAGGGGGATCCACATTTAAGACAGAACATGTTACATTTGTCTTCTGGGGTCTAGGTTACCTCCTTAAGTATAAGATTTTCAAGTTCCATTCCTCTAGATAAAGATCTATTGGCATTTGATACCATTGGAAGAGGAAGAGTCAGTTTTCTTTAAGGGTATGTATTTCTTCTACCATCTTGGGGAAACTTTATACTGATTTGCAGAGTGGCTGCATCAGTTTGAATTTTCATCAATAGTGAATGAAAATTCCCTATTCCCAACATTTGTTGTCTTTTTTTTTCTTTATCTTAGCCATTTGAACAGTGGGAAGATGAAATCTTAAAATAGTTTTAATTTATATTTCTTTTATGGCTAAGATGATGACTGCTTTAAAACATTTCTTATTTGTAGTGATATTTTGTTGTACCCTAATAAAATTTGCCTAAAGATCAGAGGACAGAACAAGCCACTATGATAAACATAGAGGCCAGGCAGTGGTGGCACACACCTTTAATCCTAGTACTCGAGAGGCAGAGAGCTGTCTGGATCTCTGTGAATTCAAAGCCACTCTGGACTACATGAGATTGATTCAGTCTAGGAGAGAAACAGAGCTAGACAGTGGTGGCACACATCTTTAATCCCAGTACTTGGAAAGCACGTCTTTAATTCTAGCACTAGGAAGCAAGGCCTGAGGAGACTGGAACTAAGCTCTCTTTAGGCTGAGGAAGCCCTTTCAGCTGAGAACTCAGAGGCTTTCAGTCAGAGGATTCATGGAGTTGGTGAGGTAAGACAAGGCAGTGGCTTGTACCAGATCTTTCAGCATTTACCCCAATATCTGGCTCTGGGTTTTTTTATTACAAGACCATTGTAGAAATTCGTGTTACACTTATCTATTTGTGTTTCTTATTTTGAGAACTTTGATCAGTTGTATATCTTATTTTTAAATTGGCTTGTTTTTTTTTTTTTTAAATTTTTAACATCTATTATACTGTATACACTAATCTTCTGTCAGAGGTAGAGCTGCAAAAGATATTTTACAATTCTATATGCTGACTCTTCCTTTGATTAACCATTTTGTTTGTAGAACAGAAAGAAGCCTTTTAATTTCATGAAGTCCAACTTGTTGCCTGTCAGTCATATTCTTGGGCCACCAGATACTATCCAGACAGTTCATGTCCTAAAGTATACTTCCTATACTCTAGAAATTTAAGAGTTTTGAGATTAACAGTGAAACCTTTGGTCTATTTAGAATTTATTTGCGCAAAGAATATGAGTTATAATTGGACAATGTTTATTAATTCCTGTTATTTTGTTGTGGTGTTTTTTTTTTTTTTAGACTTCATTTGGTTAGCTGCAATGGAATGATTTTATTCTTTGTTTTCTCTTGGGTGTTCCTAATCTGTTCATACTGAAGTGTTTCTTTTAGTTCTTTCTGTAGTTTCTTTCTGTTTATTATATATTAATTTATTAAATTTATTTTCATTGGGAAAAATTTTACTTTCATTTTCAATTATGACTGACAATTTTGCTGGGTATAATAGCCTGGGCTGGCATCCATGGTCTTCCACAACATCAGTTTATGCCTTTTGGCTTCAAAGTCTACACTGAAAACTCATGTGTTATTTTGATGAGCCTGCTTCATATGTAACTTGGTCTTTCTTGTAGCATTCAATAATCTTTCTTTTCTCTGTCTATTTAGTGTTTCATTTATTATGTCTTGGGAGTTTCTTTTCTGTTCCAGTCTTTTGGTGTTCTCTATGCTTCTTGTACCTTGATAAGCATTTCTTTCCTTAGATTTTAGAAATTTTCTATCATTTGTTGAAAATATTTTCTGTGTTTTTGACCTGGGTTTCTTCTACTTCATCTACACATATCATTAGTAGATTTGGTCTTTTTTTAAAAAAAGATTTATTTATTTATGCATATACATACTCTATTTACATGTATGCCTGCATGATGGAAGAGGGCATCAGATCCTGGTACAGATAGTTGTGAGCCACCATGTGATTGCTGGGAATTGAACTTAGGTCCTCTGGAAGAATCACCAGTGCTTAACCAATAAGCCATCTCTCCAGCCCCTAGATTTTGTCTTTTTATAGTGTTCCAAAATTCCAACATGTTGCATTCCTGTTTGTTTGTTTGTTTATTTATATTTAAATTTTCATTTCTCTCAATGATCCATTTCCTCTACCTTGTCATTATTTCTTTTACTTCATCCAATCTATTGGTGAGGCTTTCCTCTGAGCTTTTTGTTTGACTTCCTGAGTTTTCATTTCAAGTTTTATTTTCTTCAGAGATTCTTTCTCTTTATTAAATTCTATATTAATATATTGAATTGTTTTCTTTATGTCATTTGACTGTTCTTTCATAGTCTTCATTCATGTGCTTATTCATACTCTCTTTGAGTTCCTTGAGCATAATTATAGTTAATATTCTGAAATCATTTCTAGACTATTCATGTTTTTGTTTTACAATGGGATCTAGGAATATGGAGGTAGATTTGTGGTATTTCTAGGTGCTTGGTCTTGCCTTTGAGTCATATTTAGATCTCGGTTTGTTGTAAACCAAACATGTCAGGTTGTTGATCAGTCAAATGGTGCCTGGTTGTCAGTAATGGGGTCACTTGGTATTGCTGTGAAAATGTGATGTCTAAAATGTTCTCAACTTATCTAGGAATAGGAGCAACTACTGAGTCTAAGAACAAGCTTAGTAGGTTTAGGTATTTTCAATTGCTGATCTTCAGAAATCTATGGAGAGCTTTGCAGGTTCTACGTGTGATTTTTGGGTTGTAGGGCTTGGGGTCACAGTGAGAATGGGCAATATCTCTGGTAGCAGGATATATGATGCCTCATCATTCTCAGGTGGAGTTGGATAGGGTAGAGGCCAGACTGTTTTTTTTTTTTTTTTTTAAATTGAAAGTCAGGGCAAAGGATGCCACATAGTCCCAGAGAATCCTAGTAGGTAGGATGGTGGATTGGATCTGGGGTTTGCTTATCTGAATTAAGTGTCACAGGATGTCTTAGGGTTTCTATTGCTTTGAAGATACACCAGGACCACAACAATTCTTAGAAAAGGAAACATTCAATTGGGACTGTTTTACATTGTAGGAAGCATGATGGCATGTAGACAGACACAGTGCTGGAGAAGGATCTGAGAGTTCTACATTTGGATCCACAGGCAGCAGGATGAGAATGCAACACTGAATGTGGCTTGAGCATCTCAAATCTCAAAGCCAGTCCCCAGTGACAAACTTCCTCCAACAAGGTTACACCACCTCCAACAAGGTCATACCTCCTAATAATGCCTCTTCCTATATAGGTCTATGGGACCCTTTTTATTCAAATCACCACACAGCATGCCCTGTGGTCCTTGATTGAAACAGTAGATGGGGGAGCTGACAGGCAGGCAAGCAAGCAGGCAGATAAGCTGACAGACTGGCTCTTTGGGTCCCTATTTTAGATTCTGTGTTGGACACTATATAGCCCCTCAGCAGCATTATTGGTAGTAGTCATAATTAGCCTATGATTCTCACCTGGTGTTCTGGGTTGGATTCTATGTCGTCCCCAGCTGGGGTTGTTGATGGAGTGTCTGATAGGTGGCCAGGTGAATAGACTGGATCTAGTTTTCCAGGTTTCTGTATCAGGTACCATGTAGTCTTGGAATGGAGTGGTGAGTGGGGTGACTTATATATAGATGGGTGGACTGGCTCTGGGAGTCCCTACCTGAGTTTCTCAGTCAGATTTCAGAAAGTACCAGAATTAGATATTGAGTGAGGCAGCTGATAATTGAGGGGGTCAAGAATGGCACTGGGGATCTCTCCCTGAGGCCTGGATCTTGCTCTATATTGCTTTGAAGTGGAACAGTAGGAGCTATGATTGGAAAGTATGTGCCTGAACTCAGCTAGTTTTTTTTTTTTTTAAACAGCTCAGACCCATTTGCCTAAGAATGGTGTTATTCACAGTGGAAAGATCTCTCCAACCCACACTGTCAGTCAAGACAATCTCTCAGACATTCCCACAAACTAAAGTGATTGAGGAGTTCTCCAATTAAGATTCTCTTTACCCACTCAACCCTAACTTGTGTCAAGATGACCATCAAAACTAAGCAGAACAGCATCTTTGTCAAAAATCAATTGGTTATAGATTCATAAATTTATTTCTGGGTTCTCAATTCTATTTCATTGATCAATGTGTCCTTTCTTTGTGCTGATATCATGCTGTTTTTATTAAGCTGGCTACATGGTATAATTAGAAAATTTCACAATATTATTCCTACCAATCCACATGAATGGGTAATTACTCCATCTCCCAGGGTCTTCTTCAATATCTTTATTCACTGTCTTAAGGTTTTTTATTATATAGGACTTTCACTTCCCAGTATACGTTTATTCCAATTTATTTCCTAATGTTAGGCTATTGTGAATGGGATTGTTTCCCTGATTTCTTTATTTGATTCATCTATCTTTGGTATATAGGAAGGCTACTAATTTTGGCATGTTAATTGCTTAGTGCAGTCCTTGGGGTCTATCATGACTAGAATCATGTCATTTTCACGTAGGAGTGCATTAAATTCTGTCTTTCCTATGTGTATTTTTTTTTGTTTTCTTTTTTATATTATTGTTTTATCTGTTACTTAAAGCACTATTGTTTTAGTTAGGGATACTATTTCTAAGATAAAACACCATGAACAAAGTCAATTTTAGGGGGGAAAGATTCATTTTGTTTACACTTCCCAAAGAGGATGCTGCATGATTTGGGCTATGCTAGATGTTCTTTGTTCATGTGATTGTACCTCATTGTGTTTTGTCTTTTGACATACTTTCACTTACTCATTTCATGGATTTATGAAGCTTTTCTTATGCAGCCTTATCTGTTTAGGATAAAGTTTTTTTTCCCTTCTTATTCTGAAGCTCTCCTCATTGCCTTTCAGAGAAACAATCTCTGGTCCTCAACTTTCTAGAGAATTCCTTTTAACTTTTATACAGATAATCAAGTAGCTTTTTTAAAAAGGCATAAGAAATTCCAATTCTTGAAGAATATCAAAGAAGAGAGCGAGGTAAGAATTGAAGAGACAGAAAAGAGGACAAAGGACTATCTTATGGGGATTTTCCAACCATTGTAGTCATGACCCCAGAGTGGCTGAGTTTTTCTCCACTGGGCCTGCACAAAGCTTAACCTTTTATTAGTTGACAATGGATCTGGGAAAGACTCATGAGGCCCCTACTCCTTTTTGCTGAACTAATGGAAACTGGTAGATTCAGGGGGAAAGATGTTTACTCAGTGATGTACCCATGGACAATCCACCAGGCTTGGATGAACAGTTCCAAATCCATTGGCATACAGATGGCCCTGGTTAAACTTAATGGGCAACAACAAAACAAAACAAGAAGAGATGAATGTGGGACAGAGAGCTCCAGGGAGGAAGTGGAGATGACAAAGATGAGGAGACAAGAGACACTGGGGACTAAGAGTAACCGGAATGTACCTTATACATGGATGAAACTGTAGAGGAAATAACTCGATAAAAAGTTAATTTTCAACTTAGTAGGAAATGATATAATCTCAGAAAATAAAAAAATAACTAAAACTTATTTTAAAGGTTTATTTTATCCATTGTTCGACTATAGACATTTCTATTATTCTCTTTTCAATTCATTTTTTAATGCTTCCTCTGCTCTTCTGTTCAACCCATGTAGTTTTAAAATTTGTTGTTTTAAGTTCCAAATTTGAGATATGTGAGGTAATGGAAAAATGAATATAAGTCACCATCAACATGTTTTTCCTTCATTCACATTATTACCTATTATCCAGTTCTTTTTATCATGTGTTTGTATGTATGACCCTCTCAGATAAATTGGTAAGGGAAATTTTGTTCCTTTTTTCTGTAGTGTAGTACTCAGGATCTACCACCTAGGATATACTGTGTGACCTCTAATTTTTGCACACTTGTTGCTTCCAATGTCCACCTAGTTTTGTGAGTTGAAGAGTATACAAAGATATTGGAGAGCTAAAGGAAGATAAATATGAATCATTATGGCCGACTCACAATGCTTCAAAGTTAGCTGGAGAATGAGTCAATTTCCACATTTGATCCGTGCATCTCTGTAGTCCTCAGGGACTATCCTTTCTGAGTGACAGGAGTTTCATTCTTTGCCTACTTTGCTTAAGTCGGCTGCATTGGTTTAAATAGTGGAACACAATGTCCTTAATATTTAGACAGTAGTTAGCTTTCAGCACTCTCATTGTGAATGTCTATTTTCTTCACTCTTTTGTACTTAGGAAAAGGCAGTGGCAGCCATCCAGAAAACTTACATAAAGGAGTTTCCCCAGAGCTTTCCTGAAGAAAATTAGCTTTCACTATGTGGAAGTTTGAAAAAAAAATCAAATTGAGAATTTAAGTTTCTGAAATAATGTCTTCATTTGAAAATAAATTATATACAAAATAACTTTATTGTTTTCATTTTTCAATAATTTTATACCTATGAATCAAGTTCTTCTTGCTGCTTGAGTAGGTGCCATCTGCTCATCTGTAACTGAGCCAGATTTTACATTGGAGGCTGATTTCATATTTAATTCTGATACATCAAACATGTATCTTCATAAGCAATGAAACTCTGGAAGATTTTAATACTTTTCTAAAACTTAAATTCACTTATCAATAACAACATACATTTTTTTCTAAATACTTGTTTATATGTAACCTATCTTAGAAGTATCAGTTATTCATTGACATATAAATGTGTATATACACATATATACACATATAAATGCATATATGTATACATATACGTATAAATGTGTACACACACATATATATATTTATATGATTTATATTATTAGAATCATCACCAGAAGATTATATGAGCTAAGTCTATAAATCAACTGATGCTTTCTTCTGACTCAAAATGTGCTTGGCAAGTCTCTTCATGTACCCTTGGTTACCTGTAACTGCTAGTTGACCCTGATGATTTTGGGATGCTTTCTCATATATCTGAGATCTTGCTGGGAATAGTGTACTGACTCACCTACAATTCATGTATCTAGTCCTCTGAAAAGTTGCCCAGGCATATTATTGTCATAGGTTCAAGGGAAGGACAGAGAAAGAGCACTCACTGATGGTGCCAGTGAGCACAGAAAATACACTGCATCCTTGAGACCCAAACTTGGGACAAGCAAAAGTTTACAACCTTTTTTTTTTTTTTTTTTTTTTAACACTAAGCAGGTCAGAAGGGTTGATGAAATAGGATCCTAGGCTCCTATGCTGATGAGGAAAATTTTCAAATATAATTTGAAAGGCTGAAGACATAAGGGGAGGTGAGTGATTGATCCTTTTGTGTAATCAATCTACTTTTAAGCAAAGTATGAAAATGGTACTAGGACTCGCTTTTATACCTTCCAGACCAGATTTTTCTTCTTCTGACTATTCATTCTACACACCAGTTCCATGAGCCTAAATGTTTCCAAGGAAACAAGTGTTATAGAATATGCCTTGGTCGTGATTTGCTGGGTAGTTTGTGGCAATGCACGTGTCAATTTACCATATTTTTAGTAGTTCCTTTCCATCCAATGTTAATGACACAGATTGCAAAACAATCTCATGTGACTGGAAATGTCTGGTGTTTTCCAAATGGTGTCCCTATAAAGAATGACAGGTCCTGAGGAGCTTTGTGCATTTTATTATCAGTTTATTGCTTTCAAATATAACTTATATTACTCTGGTTATTAGGATCTTAACTTCTCCTCACAACTTGTATCCTAAGAGGTTATTAATATTTGTTATAGGTTCTTTTTGAAAATAAAATTATGAAGTAAGATATAAACTCCAGTGTGTGTTTTTTCTCATGCCAAAATTTCACCCTACATTGCTACCTTGCCTTGGTGGACCCGTAGAAGGCTGAAAAAAAGCCCCTGCATCACAGCAGCTTCAGACAGCTCTGTTTTTCTTCCAGGATCACTCGTCACCAGTCTCCAAAATCACTCTTGCCAAAATTTGATTTGGAAAAATAACATATTTTGAATATGACATATGTTAGAAATTAACAGGAAATCCAGCCAAGATTTGGAAATTAACGAGGAAAAGTTATTTCTGAAAATATTTGAGAGCCAAAAAAAAGTGGATTAAAAAAAATAGGGCATTTCATTGTTTAGTAAATTCAATAATATTTAAAAAGTCCCATAAAGAATAGCAAATCATTTTTTGCTCTCAGTCTGTATAACTATCATTAAAGACTTTTTGTGATAATTAATTGAGTAGAATAAATATAACTTATATGCAATCATTTTTGTGATAATTAATTGAGTAGAATAAATATGACTTACATGCAATCATTTTTAGATGAGTTGAAAATTCCTATTTTTATTATTTTTTCTAGAATAAGCTTATGTTTTGGCATATGCAAATGGGATATAGAGTTGATCTGCTGCTTTCAGGATAGATAGACATAGTTGAAGGGACCCAGACCAAAAATCTAATCTGACAACTTGATAAACATATTGTGGGTTCTGTAATAAATTTACAAAAGATTTTTTTTCTCAATTATCCTGGAATTTCTAAAATCCTTTATGTCAAGGTTGATCTCATTCACAAGCCAGCTCTGTACAAGGCAGTGAGATTGCAGAGTTGTAGATGTATAAGCAGATGTAAGGAGACTTAAAATCTCTTTGAGGAGAACAGGGTCTCCTAAGTGGGAGGTCTTGTTCCTATCAGGGTCCAATACATAGGAACAGGGTATCTTTTGGGGTTTTAGGGATGTGCAGAGAAAGATAAGTGATCCAGAACACCACCAAAATGAAGATGTGGGTCACTCCTCTATGGAAAAAAATCAAGATCTATTGAGGTGCTCACTGTGAGTGGAGAGAACACAGTATGGGGAGAATAATTTTGTTATGGAGACTCATTATAGCCAAAGAATTAAAAAGACAATTCCCAAGGAAAAATATAAATGGCCAGTAAATATTTTGAAAAGTAGTCAACATATTTAGCCATCAGTGAAATAAATTAAGCTTCTCTGAGATTCTGTCTCATACCACTCATTATGGCTACCATTAAAGAAACCAACCACATATATATAATGAAATTTTATTCATACATAAAGAATGAAATTATGATATTTCCTAGAAAATGGATGAACCTGGACATCAACAATTTATTAAGTGAAATTAAACATATTCAAAAAGATAAATATGTCATACTTCCTTTCATATATGGGATCTAGATTTAAATTATAATACATTTCTATAGTATCTATAATATATAAAAGATTAAAGTTTATCTAATATTCATTGAACTGCAAAACAATTTTGGATCAATAGTGTTTTATATTTAAAGTCACTTTTCAATGTATTTTCTTACTTAAGGATCACATGAATTCTGAGAGGTAAGTAAGGCTCTTAGGTCTCTTTTCCATTAGAAGAAACATAAGAGTTAAGAAGCTGGTGCATTAGTCAGGGTTCTGTAGAGTCACAAGTTACAGAATTTATGGAATGAATCTCTCTCTATATATATATGTATATATGTATTCAAAATTATATAGAGATATCATGTATATTGTATATAATATATATATTATATAAGATATATAGCTATATATACATATGTAATCTCTATATATACATATATTTATATATGAGAATTTATTTAAAGGACTTACAGGCTGTAGTCCAACTAATCCAGCAATTGCTAGCTGTGAGTGGAAAGTCTAAGAATCTAGTAGTTGCTCACTCGCACAAGGTTGCATATCTCAGCTTCTGTATCTCCTGGAATCCTGAGAAAGCAGACTCCTGTTGTGGATATCGCTCTATATAAATAAAACACTGATGGCCAGTGACCAGACAGGAAGTATAGGTGGGACAAGGAGAGAGAATTGGGGAAACAGGAAGAAGGAGGGAGAGACACTGCAGCCACCACCAGGACAAGCAGCATGTAAAGACGCTGGTAAGCCACCAGCCATGTGGCAAGGTATAGATTTATAGAAATGGGTTAATTTAAGATATAAGAACAGTTAGCAAGAAGCCTGCCACGGCCATACAGTTTATAAGTGATATAAGCATCTGAGTGATTATTTTATACGTGGATTGTGGGACTGCGGGGCTTGGTGGAACCTGGAGAGAAGCCCTCCAGCAACAGACTCCAAAGGATGTTCTAGCAAGATGAGGGCAAGCAAGCAAAGAATGAAACCTTTTTTTTTTTTTCCATTGCTCTTATATAGGCTTTCAGCAGAAGGTACAGCCCAGTTTAAAGGTGTGCCTCACCACCTCAAGCTCTGCATTAAAGGTGTGTGTCATACCATCTCAAGATCCGGATCAAAAGTCTATGTCTTCCAGCCTCAACATCCAGATCAAAGGCATGCTGTTTTCTTACCTCAAGATACAGATCACTATTACAAACAATGCTGATATGAACATAGCTGAGCAAGTGCTCTTATGGTATGATTGAGCATTTCTTGGGTATATGCCCAAAAGTGGTATAGCTGGATCTTGGGAAAGATTGATTCCCAATTTTCTAAGAAAGCGCCATATTGATTTTCAAAGTGGTCATACAAGCTTGCATTCCCACCAGCAGTGGAGGAAAGTTCCCCTAGTTCCACATCCTCTCCTGCATAAGGTGTCTTCAGTGTTTTTGATCTTAGCCATTCTGACAGGCGTAAGGTGGTATCCCAGAATTGTTTTGATTTGCATTTCCCTGATGATTAGGGATGTTGAGCAATTCCTTAAATGTCTTTCAGCCATTTGAGTTTCATAAACACAATGGAATACTACTCAGCAGAGAAAAAAATGACATCATGAGGTTTGCAGGCAAATGGATGGATCTAGAAAAAATCATCCTGAGTGAGGTAACCCAGACTCAGAAAGACAAATATGGTATGTACTCACTCATAGGAGGATACTAGATGTGGAACAAGGATGAATGGACTGCTACTCACATCAACAGGGAGGCTACCTGGAAAACAGGACCCCAAGAAAGACATGGGGATCACCCAATGACGGAGAAATGGATGAGATCTACATGAACAACCTGGACATGAGTGGGAGTAATGAAGGGCGAGGATCAAGGGAAAGAGATCCTAGCTGGATCAAGAACAGAGAAGGAGAACAAGGAATAGGAGACCATGGTAAATGAAGACCACATGAGAAAAGGAAGAAACAAAGTGCTAAAGAGGACCACAGAAATCCACAAAGATACCCCCACAATAGACTGCTGGCAATGGTTGAGAGATAGCCCGAACTGACCTACTCTGGTGATGGGATGGCAAAACACCCTAATAGTCCTGCCAGAAGCCCCATCCAATGACTGAGGGATCTGGATGCAGACATCCATGGCTAGGCCCCAGGTGGAGCGCCGGGAGTCTAATTAGCAAGAAAGAGGAGGGTTTATATGAGTGAGAATTGTTGAAACCAAGGTTGGATAAAGCACAGGGACAAATAGCCAAACGAATAGAAACACATGAACTATGAACCAAAGGCTGAGGGGCCCCCAACTGGATCAGGCCCTCTGAATAGGTGAGACAGTTGATTGGCTTGATCTGTTTGGGAGGCATATAGGCAGTGGTACTGGGTCCTGTGCTCATTGCATGAGTTGGCTGTTTGAAACCTGGGGCTTATGCAGGGACACTTGGCTCAGTCTGGGAGAAGGGGATTGGACCTGCCTGGACTGAGTCTATCAGGTTGATCTCAGTCCTTGGGGGAGGCTTTGCCCTGGAGGAGGTGGGAATGAGAGGTGGACTGGGGGGAAGGGGAATGGAGCAGGAGGGGGGAGAACAAGGGAATCCATGGCTGATATGTAGAACTGAATGGTATTGTAAAATAAAATAAAAGGAAAAAAAAAAAAGATACGGATCACAGGTGTATCCTCCTGTGGTGATATTGTGTTCCCCAAAAGGTGGTTTTAAGGCTCAGCCCTTAGCTACTGCTCTGACCTCTTGGGCTTTTAAGTCTGAATAAAAATTATTTGTATGTTAATAAATAAAGTTGCCTGGGGGTCAGAGCTAATAGCAAGCCGGTAGGTTTTGCTGAAGGAGGTGTAGGCAGGAAGATCCCAAGTTTGAGGCTAGCCTGGGAGGCTTGCTAAGAAGAAGCTGTGGCCAGGGGGCCGAGCCATAAATGGTGGCAGTGGGACCATGGAGGCAGTAGCTGCTGCTCTGAGTTGCTGGCTCCTTCTCATTGTGTTGGTGACTGTGGTGATGCTGATACCAGAGACAAAGTGTTTACTGCTGCTTGTTCACAGAACTCTTGCCAGGACCACTGTGTTACAAGAAAGCATCAGCAAAGGTCAGTTTGGAAAAGTCTGGCAAGACAAATGGGGGGAGAAGAAATTGCTGTGAAGATATTCTCTTCTAGGGAAGAACATTCATGGTTCTGAGAGACAGACATTTATCAGACTGTGATTGCTCCAAACCACAGAGGAGGTACAAAGAAAGAAAGAAAGAAAGAAAGAAAGAAAGAAGAAAGGAAGGAAGGAAGGAAGGAAGGAAGGAAGGAGGAGGAAGGAAGGAAGGAAGGAAGGAAGGAAGGAAAGAAAGAAAGAAAAGAAAGAAAGAAAGAAAGAAAGAAAGAAAGAAAGAAAGAAAGAAAGAAAGAAAGAAAGAAAGAAAGAAAGAAAAGAAATTTCTTCTGGAAACCATGACCATGCTTAACAGCAACTTTTAAATCTTCAAAAATGTGACGGGATCCCACAATAAAAATTCCACATGGACTATGGTAAAGCCATTAACACCACAGAAAAATCGACTTTGGACTACAAACTGCTCAGGACAATTTCTAGATGGCTAGCTGAGATGATTCAGATTCATAGACAACTCGAGCAAGGACTTGAGACAAGCCCTACATTTTCCTGTTATGCAGAGACTAGACAAATAATACAGCTACCTCTCTCAGGACTTGACAATTAACCACAACAATTTTCTTTTCAGGATTCCCTAAAGATGCCTTCAACCCAAGAAAGCAGGAAGTAATTTTTTTTTTAAATTTTAAATTCCATAAAATTTATTGAACATCTTTTAGCAAATATCCCCAGGGTTACTACTGGGAATTTTTAAAAAATCATTTACAAAGATAAATAATTTTAGTGTTAAAAATACAAGCATCAGTTGCTTACATGCACATACATTCAGTGTCATGTATCAATTCAAATATCTAAAAGTCAACTCATTGTTAGGCATGTAAGCAGGAAGTAATTTTAAGAAAACAACGCCCACATTCCCAAGATGTGGGATGGGAGGTTTTGGTTGTTTAATAAGTTATCAATATTGTCATTGTTTATGATGATTGGTTACAAGTTGTTAATTGTTAATGGTCAGGAAAAAAGCTGGACAAGGAGATTAGATTTAGAGTTTTTGTTTAAAAAAGAAAAAGGAGAATATAGATATGAGGCAGATCATTGAATCTACTCTGAGAAAAAAGATAAAGAAATAATAGGATAAATGGGTAGATCACTGAATCTACTCTAAAAAGAAAAAGGGAAAGATATAAAAATGACAAAAGGTAGATTATTGAATCTATTATGAAAGGAAAAAAGAGAGAACATGGATATGATAAGATAAACAGGTCAATTATTGAATCTACTTTTAAAAAGGAACTACTTGTTTTAAATAGGATAACTAATGAAATAATCTGTCTGAATTTATCAAATGTTACTGGACTGGACATTGTTAATATATGCTGTGGATATCATTCTATATAAATAAAACACTGATGGCCAGTGACCAGGCAGGAAGTAGGTGGGACAAGGAGAGAGGAGAATTCTGGGAAGTGGAAGGCTGAGGGGAGAGACACTGCAGCCACCGCCAGGAGAAGCAGCTTGTGAAGATGCCAGTAAACCACCAGCCACGTGGCAAGGTGTGGTAGATTTAGTCTTTACTATTAAAAAAAAAAAAAAAGAGGTTTCTGGGCTATATGCTGCTTTGATAAAAGCTTAGACCCACTATTTCTGAGACTTAATGACTCACAGAACTGGCAGAAAACGTACAGCCGCCATGTTGGGAAGCTGAAATGGGCAGAGCCAGCAGCCACAGCGCCGTTTCAGTCTTAAAATACTACAGTTTAAAGCAATAGATTCACATTATGTAGGCTTAAAGGAGACAAAAAAAGATAAATTAAGATAAATAAGCCACGTAAAGATGGCTACCACACAGAGAATCTGGATTATGTTGTCTTTGATATTTGTAACTGAAGAAAAACATTTGATTGCAAAAGCTGTTGAGTTATGCCAAAATGTATATTTTAAAGGTACCTTGACTTCAAAATTTGGATTTAAGGATATGTTGCTTTGGAAAAGAGGTTCTGCTTTTGTTTCCACAGAAAGCCAGAGGCTGTGGATTTGTTCCAGATTAAGATACATCAGGTTTCACCAGCCAAGACCCCCTGAAAGGTCTCCGATGACACCATGGCCCAGATGATCCAACATCCAGAGCGGTTTCAAGGCAACTGATTCACACAATACAGCCTCACAGACTACACCATAGACCTAAAATTTTCTTTGCGTCCCCATAAGATACAGCGCCCCCCTCCAGCAGGAAGTAGTAAGAGATGCTACGCCCAAATTCCCAAATATACCAAGCTGGCTTTAGAGGTGGAATTGGCTCACTCCCCTCTAAACCCAGACATATTACTTTAAAAAAAAATGGTTAAGAGATTCTTGTGTCCCAAATCAGAAGAGCCCTCTGGTGTGGGACAGAGAAAAACCAATATTTTTATTTAAAACAGGTTGATTATAAATGTGATCTCTTTCTAAAAAAGAAAAAGGGGATATGATTAGATATATAGGAGGATATGGAGATGATAAGATAAAAGGGTAGATTAATGAACTACTTTTTTTTTTTTTTTTTTTTTTTTTTTTTCAAGACAGGTTTCTTGTGTAGCTTTGCGCTTTCTGAGCTCACTTGGTAGCCAGGCTGGCTCGAACTCACAGAGATCCGCCTGCCTCTCCCAAGTGCTGGATTAAAGCGTGCGCACAACGCCGCGAACCTACTTTTAAAGAAAAACTTGTTTAAAATATTTTACATTGGTATAGATTTTAGTTTATGTTTAAAATGTTTTACATTGGTATAAATTTTAGTTTATTGATACAAACTTGAAGTTAATTTTGTTATACTGTATATATATATTTCTATTCTTGTTTGAGGTATTATGTTTATGTAACTCATTTAAAATTGTAATGGATAATTAAAAAATAGATTAATAATTAGTCATCTATGATAATCATATCTGTAGCCATGTTAGTTAAGTCTTCTATGTATACATAGATATATTTCAGATAGATAGGTAATCTTCAAACACTTCATAGACCTAGAGAATATGGCATTTAAATAACTTAGAATTCTGTTGACGTGAGACACAATTGCTCCTGGCTGCACCAATTGATCCCGAGAGAATGTTGGGCTTCTAAGACATTTCCATTTGGAAGTTTGTCTTCTTGGCACAAAATGGCCTACTGGGCAAAGAACTGCCCTTGCCTTGACGGCTGACAGTACAAATATAATGCTGTCCTTTCTGGACAAGCGGGACACAAGGAAAGCGACCACTGTACTCTGCCAAGACAGGGTAAGATGGTCTCTCAGAATTCCTGCTTCTGAAAATGATCTGTCAGATACTCTAGGCCTGTAGCCAATTTAAATGCACCAACAATGCTGAGAAACATTGGGTGACTGTCCAGGCTGCCAGCTGTCTTGGTCTACTTTTGCAAGATTCCCGAAAGTTGCTTGCATCCATCTACCATTTCTCAGGTACCATTATGTTCCTTCTCAGGTCTTTGATGTGGTTGAAAACTAGATAGTTGTAATTTCCTCAGTTATGATAAAAGATAATTTAGATATAAAACCTTAAACTCACAAATATAAGATAGAGAGGACATCTTCTTTAGTATTGTAATTGTAATTCTTGCTTGATAATTGTTTTGTTATATGTAATTTTACCATGTTAAAGTTAAAACCTTACTTTTTAAAAAAAGAAGAAAAGGGGAAGTGCTGTGGATATCATTCTATATAAATAAAACACTGATGGCCAGTGACCAGGCAGGAAGTAGGTGGGACAAGGAGAGAGGAGAATTCTGGGAAGCGGAAGGCTGAGGGGAGAGACACTGCAGCCACCGCCAGGAGAAGCAGCTTGTGAAGACGCCGGTAAACCACCAGCCACGTGGCAAGGTATAGATTTATAAAAATGGGTTAATTTAAGATAAAAGAACAGTTAGCAAGAAGCCTGCCACGGCCATACAGTTTATAAGTGATATAAGCGTCTGAGTGATTATTTTATATGTGGATTGTGGGACTGCGGGGCTTGGGGAACCTGGAGAGAAGCCCTCCAGCAACAAATATATATCATGGAATTTTTTGTCTGAATCTGTCAAATGTTAACGGACTAGACATTTTTAGGAAAGAAATCCACTAAAAAGGTATAAGTGTATAAATTTGAAAGACATTATATGATAGTTCTGGTTGGGGGTGGTGGCACACGCCTTTAATCCCAACCCTTAAGAGGCAGAGGCAGGTGGATCTTTGTGAGTTTGAGGCCAGCCTGGTCTCCAAAGTGAGTTCCAGGAAAGGCACAAAGCTACACAGAGAAACCCTGTCTCAGAAAAAAAATAGTTCTCTTAGTAATATAAATTAGGATAAGGGAAATGAATAAGGAAAATATGATAAGGGAAGTGAAACAGGTACATTTTGGACTTACAAAAATAGGATAGATAATGGAATATTTTCTCTGAGTTTGTCAAATGCAAATGTACTAGACATTGTTTAAGTATTTATTGCTTGTATATATTGTATGTAGTTTTTGTACTTATTGGATATAGTTTTTCTTGTATTAGTTACAAGTTTTTTTTTATTTTAGACAAAAAAGGGGAAATGTGGTGATATTGTGTTCCCCAAAATATTGTGCACACTAATAAACTTATCTGGGATCAGAGAACGGAACAGCCACTAGATACAGAGGCCAGAAAATGGTGGTACACACGACTTTAATCCTAGCATTCCAAAGGCGGAGATCTGTCTGGATTTCTGTAAGTTCAAGACCACACTGGAAACAGCCAGGCATGGTAACAAGAGCCTTTGATCCTTGGAAGTGACAGTAGGAAGCAGAAATGTATCTAAGGCGCAAAACCCAGCAACTAGGTCTGGTTAAGCTTTTAGGCTTTAAGCAGCACAGTTCAGCTGAGAGGCATCCAGTCTGAGGAAACAGGATCAGCTGAGGAATTGGCAAGGTGAGGAAGCTGTGGCTTGTTCTGCTTCTCTGATCTTTCGGTGCTCACCCCAATACCTGGCTCCAGGTTTGTTCTTATTAGTAAGACTTTTTAAGATTCATACTACACCCTCCATTTCTGGATTTTATTGTAGTTCATTCCAGATATAGTCAAGTTGACAACCAATAATAGCTATCACGCCTGTTAAATACTAAACAGTGGTTACTAATTGATCCAGCATTCAACTCCCATGCACAGTTAACTGTGCTAACTTTCTAGGAAGGTAGGAAATTTCCATGGTGATTATCTTCTCTTCACTGCTCTCCATAATTAACCCTTCAAACAGTTTTATTTTTTTTTTCTGGCATCTTAAATTCCCTTATCTATAAATAAGGCACCTCATGATTCACTTTGCTTGTGGATAAGAATGTCTTTCCTGGGATTGGTTTGTTGTAATTTTCCTTTCACTTTGATCATGGAATATGGTAATGTTAGGAAATGCCTCAAGGTATCTCTTGCACTGCAGATAGACTCTTCCTTGCCCCCAGGTGTAGTGGTAGTCCAATTTCCACTTGGTAGTTTGGTTCAATTGCCCTGCTAATATTGTAAGTTCTTTCTTAACCTGTTGATTCAAAGATATGGCATGATTAAAGCCAAATGGTAGCCTTAGTAGCCAGTTTAATGCAATGGTTGTGCCTCCTGGCAGAGGTACTACTGTTTTCAGAGCCAGGTTGTCTGGAGCACCAGAATATAAGGCCATGGGAGTAAGAAGCAATATTTTTTCTTGAAGGTCAGTAAGAGAGATGATGAGTCACACATTCCTGTTTCTTATATTATCTTTTCTTGTTTTTATTAGTAAACACAATTTATTAGTGCATATGGATTTTCTTATGACATTTCTTATACGTCTATAATGTATTTTTTCACATTCATCCCTCCATTGTTTTCTTATCTCACTCTCATTCCTTTGCATCCCCTTTCTCTCCCCAACTTATACCTCTAATGTTTTTATGACTTCTACTCCCCTCTTGTCAAGACCCAGTAGATCACATTAGCATTGTTTACAGGAGCATGAGTTACAGGCTATTTACAGGAGTGTGACTTCCTTAACAGTGGCTCTACAATTGAAAAAAAAAATGTCTCCCCCTTCCTCAACACTATTAACTGCATATAAATACACAAGGATGGATTAAACCTCTTGAACTCTTTCCTTCTACATGACAAAGTGTTGACAGTCCCAATCTTATAGGTAATCAAAGCTGCTGTGAATCCTAGAGTAAAATGGCTATGCCATTACTAATAGTTGGCTTTTCACACTATTTTCCTACCTCCTCTGGCTCTTAAATTCACTTTGCCATTTTAATGTTTCCTAAGCCTCAAGATTAGGGAGGTAATATAGAAGTCACATTTATGACTGAGTATTTGATTGTCACAAATTCTCACTACTTTGACCAGTTAGGATTCTTGTAAGTTACTGTCGATTACTATAAACAATGTAAAAGGAAGTTTATTTGATTAAAGTTGACAGCAAAAACATTTTTTTAGTATAAACATAATTATTTAGGAGACATTTAGACAAGAGAATCATTTCCATTTAACAAAATAATATCAATAGCTTCTTATGTGGCCCTGTAACATTCTGGGCCAAGACTTTTGTGCAGTGCATAGTATCAGATAAGGATTCCTTTCTATGTTGTGGGCCTCAAATTCAATGAAACAGTGGTTGGTTACCTTCACAACAGGCTTTCAATTATAGTACCAGTGGGCACATATGTCCTGATATGTCGGTAGTGTGAGATAGAGGATCTATATTGTGCTACGATTTCACCAGTGAACACATCTAATCTTGGAGGTCAGTATTGTATCACACAGGTTACATACTTGGGTAAGACAACTAATGACTTTTTGTGTTCAAAGTGTTATTAATATACTTTTATTCAGATCTCCTATCATATATATGATTTGCAAATGCAAAATTATTTTCCTTTACACGTAGCTGCCCAGTCTTTGACTATTCTTTAAAAAGAATTGTTGTTCTGACATTGCTGTAGAAAATCAGTTGGCCATAAATATAAGGAAGATTTATCTACTTTGAATTTTATTTCATTGATTATATGTCTACTTTAAATATTATAAATTATTGTTTTGTAGTTAGTTTTGAATCTGAGAAGTGGGAGTTCTATATTTTTGTTCTTCTGAAAGATTCCTTTGGTTAACATAGACCCTTTGCAATTCCATATGGATTTTAGAAAAAAAAACCTGTCAATTTCTATGGATAAATTTATTGACTTTTCATGAGAATTATGCTATATCTATAAATAAGTATATTAATTAGTATATCAGTGATGTGACAAAATATCTGACAAGAAGGAGCTTAAAGACCTTTTACTTCAAGGAGATACTCTAGCCCATCATGGTTGGGAATGCATGTTGGCAAGAGTGGGAGGCTGCTGGTCATATTGATTCTAGAGTCAGAAAGTAGAGAGAGAACAAGAAATGGAGCCAAGCTATAAAGCATCAAGGTTCAGCCCTAGTGACCTACTTTCTCTACCATGTTTCTACTTTCTAAAGGGTACATAACCTCAAACAGCACAACCAGCTATTAGTCAAGTGTTCCAATACAGGAGCCTATGGAGACATTTCACATTCAAGGCAAAACATTCCACCTCAGTTCTCATATGCTTATTAACATATCATGATACCAAATGTATTCATTCCAATTTCTAAAGTTGCTATGGTCTTTAACAGGCACAACAGTGTTCAAATGTCCTAAGTATTTCCTGAAACAAAAAGAAATCTCTTAAACGTGTGTTCCTGTAAAGTAAAAATGCAATTTACGTACTCCCAACAAAGAATGGCAGAATAGATGCCTTCATGGCAAAAGGGAGGGTGTATCAGAGCATGCAAAAATTACACCAAAGCAAGACTTAAAACCTTGTGGAGAAAACATTAAATCCTACAGCTTCATGTCTAGCAGCTATGATCAACTCAAATCAAAAGTCCTAGGTAGTCTTGCCCCTCCAGCTCTTTTGCCTATACCACATATATTTTTTACTTGAGTGGGCTCCACTCCTAGCATGTAGCCTTATTTGACTATCTATGGTGTTGCTTGGCCTTGGCAGCTTTCTGGAACTATGGAGCAAGAAAGCATGACTCTTTCATGTTGGATTTTTCATACATCAAAGCCAGTACCATTTGACACTGCTATCAGTGTCAAATTCTGCTGCCACCCTGTGGTGGAGCTCAATTCTTGGACCACCATGGAAATAGGCTTTGCATGTCCAGAGGGCATTTATTTTCAAAAATGGGGAATTCCTACAGAATTCTAGATTAGCCTCTCTCCCTTTGAATTAATTTTAATTTTCACCACTTATAGTCTTTGGGGGATCGGGTCTTGACATCAAGTCACTTTGTCTACTATCAACATGCAGAGCTATAGGTTTGTCTGTAATGACTAAAACCTTTTTACTATTTGCAGCATAAACCTTGGAAACAGGTTTAAATTTGTTTGAACCTCCCCTTTTGAAATGCAAACATTTTAATTGTCCTTTTGTCTGACCATTTGTATCTTTTTATTGTAGGTGATCGGAACTAGAGTGGACAGCATTAACCATACAGCAAACTGAATGTTATCTTGCCTTAAAATTTCTTTACTCAACATACCATTACTTTCTTATAAATTTAATGTCACTTTCATTCTCAGGGCATGTACAGAATACAGACAGATTCATAGCCAGAACATAATCAGAGTGACCTGTAAGTCTGTTCCTTATAGAATCCTTATTCCCTCTGAAATCTAATGAATTGGCACTCTACTATTTCTACACATTTCTGTAGGCATTCTGGCTTTCTATAATGTCACCAGAATGTCCTATTAAGGTCTGATCACAGTATTTTAGTTTTTTTTTTTTTTAAGTCAGTAGCTACAAATTCTTCCACAGTCTTCTCATAATGCAGTTCCAAGAGTCTATAATTTTATAAAACATCAAGCCTGGTGGGAGAGATATCTCAGTAGTTAAGAGCAGTGACTGCTTTTCTCGATGACATGGGTTCAGTTGCCAGCACACACACAATAGCTCACAATAGCTGTATCTTCATTCCCAGGCGACTCAACACACACTTCTGAATTTCATGTGTAACAAACACAACCATGGTACACAAACAAACATGCAACAAAGCACCGATACACATAAAATAAATAAATCAATTACATAAAATACAAACAAATACAAAACATCAAGACTTACTCCCTAAATTTCTTCAGCCAAGATCTACCTCCTATAGGCTCTACAACCTTCCCAAATAGTGCTACCAGCTGGGGTCCAAGTATTTCAATGCACGATCTTATATGGACATTTTATATTCAAACCACACAATCAGTTTGGTGAATATTACTGTATTAGCAATTGGAAGTCTTTCAGTACATGAGCTTAATATTTCCAATAATTATTTAGATCTCTAATCTCTTCATCAACATTATAATTTCAGGATGTAACTTTTGTACTTTTCTTTTTTCTTCAATGTATTATCAGTAGTTAACTCTTTTGTTGATATTATAAATAGAATAAAGTATTTCTTGATCGTTTATTGTTGTCTATTTACTCTGAACTGTTTGTAGTCTATTGTTTCAGAACTCTGGATCTTCATGAATACTATTACCACTGTGATGATTTTTTCATATTCATTCATTGTTGATTTTTTACATGCTGTTGACCATTGCAGAAAATCATACTTCCACTTTTATGGTTTGATGTTACCTCTTTTAATTCTGTTATTTTCTGATGAGATACAGAAATGGAGTACATTTGGATGGGAGGAGAGATGGGGAGGAAAGGGAAGGATAGGAGGGAAAACTGTAATCAGGACATATTTTATGAGCAAAGAATCTATTTTTAATAAAAGGGGAAAAGTGTCTATTACAAGTAAAATCTGAAGCTCACAAATGGCTTGAGGTCTAATTTGAGTACTCACTTTCTAAGAACACTTTAGCACTTACTAGTTCCATGGAAACTGTGAGATGAAAATATCTGGTGACAACTGGAGTAAATAATACTCCAATGTAAAAGTCTTAGAATATTCTCAAGGGCGTAAGATTAGAATATTCATTCATAGGAACATAGAAAAGAAACATTTTCATAAAGGAAATAATTTTTCTTTTATAATTTTAATAGCCATCACATTTTCAATAAAACTACAACTTTAGAAGATGTATTATGTTCCACTTCAAATGATCTAGTTGCTGGAAAATAATTGATTATGCTTATTTATAAGATATATTTGATTTACATTGACCATGTATGATTGATATAAAGAGCTATCAGAAATGACTGACATTTTGGATGGCAAACCACAAGAATGTGCCAAATGTGTTTTATTATATGTGCAACAAATGTTATGAAAAACATATGATAGAAATGACATAAAAATAACTCTGACCTTGTAGTTAAAATTCAAAATGTCATCCTTAGTATATTCATGAATTTAGTCAATAAAACTCAGGTTTTTTTAAACTGTGGCACTAGGCTTTTCCTCTGTGGTTGGCTTGAATCCAATAGGCTAGAGCTGATGAATTATATTCCTTTCCAAAGAAGTCAAGTAACTTCAGGTAAGGGACTATGGGTTAATTCTATTTTTTAGTGAGGGCTGCTTTCTCTTCTTGCCTTATGATTTTTTTTCCTCTTCATCCCCACAAATAATAGATTTTCTACTTTCATGTCATATAGATGTATATATGTATGTATGTCCCACATTCTGCATATGAAAATATGGTATTTGTCTTTCTGAATGTGGATTGTTTTTTCTATTTTCTCCTGAAGTGATATTCATTTGGTAAGGAATGACCTTGTGTAATCTTTAGGCCAAATGTGAAGAAGGTATTGAACATGTAAAGTCTTTAGCCAAGTCCATGGCATATAATAAGTAGTCCATAGACATAGTAGGATGAATTACATATGTATTACACACACACACACACACACACACACACACACACACACACACACACTAATACTACTGTTGATGCATATGGTGCGATAATCCTTAAGGCACCATATTTTAAATTTTGTGTTATGCTGGGATAACTAGTGACTTAGGATAGAACTTCGGAGAATGAGATTTTTTTTAAATTTTTTTTTTTTATTTTGCAATACTATTCAGTTCTACATAACAGCCACAGATTCCCTTGTTCTCCCCCTTCCTGTCCCCCTCCCCTTTCCCCCAGCCCACCCCCCATTCCCACCTCCTTCAGAGCAAGGCCACCCCCGAGGACTGAGATCGACCTGATAGACTCAGTCCAGGCAGGTCCAGTCCCCTCCTCCCAGACTGAGCCAAGTGTCCCTGCATAAGTCCCAGGTTTCAAGCAGCTAACTCATGCAATGAGCCCAGGACCTGGTACCACAGACTAGATGCCTCCCAAACAGATCAAGCCAATCAACTGTCTCACCTATTCTGAGGGCCTGATCCAGTTGGGGGCCCCTCAGCCTTTGGTTCATAGTTCATGTGTTTCCATTTGTTTGGCTATTTGTCCCTGTGCTTTATCCAACCTTGGTTTCAACAATTCTCACTCATATAAACCCTTCTCTTTCTCACTAATTAGACTCCTGGAGCTCCACCCCGGGCCTAGCCGTGGATCTCTGCCTCCAGATTCCTCAGTCATTGGATGGGGTTTCTGGCACAACTATTAGGGTGTTTGGCCATCCCATCACCAGAGTAGGCCAGTCCCGGCTGTCTCTTGGCCATTGCCAGCAGTCTTTTGTGGGGGTATCTTTGTGGATTTCTGTGGTCCTCTTTAGCACTTTGTTTCTTCCTTTTCTCCTGTGGTCTTCATTACCATGGTCTCCCATTCCTTGTTCTCCCTCTCTGTTCTTGATCCAGCTGGGATCTCCCGCTCTCTTTCCCTCGACCCTCGCCCTTCATTGCTCCCACTCATGTCCAGGTTGTTTATGTAGATCTCAGCCATTTCTCCATCATTGGGCGATCCTCGTGTCTTTCTTGGGGGAGAATGAGTTTTATTAGAAGGAGGATGTGGCCATCCAGTCTGTAGCAATGGTGGCCACGAGGGGAGGTCACTAAGAAGGAACTCGCAGGATTGCAGAGGCATCAGCGGGAGACTGGCCAGTTGCCTGACAGAGAGAAAAAGCCCCAGGAAGCAGAAAGACTGCACTGCAAAGATAACATTTCCAGGCTTTAGCCTAGAAAAGGATTCCACAGTCCCATATGCAGTCTATTTGCTCTCTGGAGAGGAGAGCTATCCTGTGGTCCTGATCTTTTGGAGAAAATGCAAATGTAAGTGTTAAGAAAGAAACCTTTCAAAATGTGGAGCGACATAGGAACCTTTATTTAGACCTAAGTGCACAGTAGACAGGGGCTTGTAAAGACCAACCAGGGTATGTCTAAATCATGTGATTTGAAATTAAGCTGACAGCCCTGAGACCTGGGTCCAGGCATCTCTTTAGAAATCAGTAGTCATATGAGCTAATAGGAGCTGACATCCTGAGATAGCATGGTTTCAGAAAAACTAAGTCCTGATGTACAGCTGTCTCCTCAAATCCAGGCTGTTCACTTCCAGGTTGATGAAATGCAAACTCATGATGTTCTCACATCCTACATGCCCAAATCCATCCATATTAGTATGGATTCCATCTCCATACTAATCTATTCTGTGTTCTGTGTGGATTGCTACCAACTTCTAGGTTATATTTCTTGCCTTTCAGATTGACTTCAAAGACAGCCTAGGTTGCCAATGACCCATAACTAAGATGGCAATCTGTCCTTTACCTCCCTCCAGGGCTACTGATATGAAAAGCACATGGTACAGTAGACAGACAAGAAAGGAAATAGAGCTTTTAAAATGAGTTGTTCAGGAAGAAAAAAAAGAAGTTCTTTGCAAAAGACAAAATGCAGGAATGCTGAGTGCTGAGGCAAAGGGCAGCTCCGAGCTGAGGAGGACAGGCTGATGAGGGACAGTAGCCACACTTAGCTATGGGTATAAGGATAAGCTTTAGAATGTAGTACCAGATTATGCTGATGGAGTACAGTAGTGCTAATAGGGTCTTTGCTATGACTATATGGTCAATGTCTTCACTAACCCAGGTAAGTGTCTAGATTTCCAGTACCACTTGCCTTATGATTTTATTCCTGCACATGATGACAGTTCTAGAGCTTCTTTGACACATAACTCATTAATTCATCAATTCATCTGCTCACTCAGATGAGTCATTTTTCTGCAATGAGAAAACATCATTGTGCTAAAAGATAAAAATTTTGCAAAATTGCTTACATATGGGGCCATGTCTTCCTACAAGGCTATGAATGTTATGAGGTCAAAGACCAATTTTGTTTTGTTCCCCCCTCATTTGTCCTCCTCTCAATACAATAAAAAATTTCCTCACTCAATAAGAAATTTTCAGATTGAATGACTGGAAAAGAAAAATAGTTATTCTGTGGCCTGTCGGTAAGGAAGGTCAATGCCTAGTGAGATGCCTGGCACATGTCAGGTACTCAGAAAACTAATTTATTGGAAGAATAAACCAATAGGTGATGTTTAATGAGGATATGAAATGAAGGATGCACATTCAGGTGAGTGCGCAGTTGTGAAGGCTATAGAGTTATGATGGGTAATATCTTTTATCACGTGCTCCATTTTATTGCCCTGAGACCTGGTGTCTCACTAAAACAGGGCCTTTCAGTATCTGCTGTGCTGGCTGGCCAATGAACTCTTGGGATCTTCTGCTCCCACAGTGGACAACCATGCTGTGGGTTCTGGGTCTTCAAATTCTGGTCCCCATGCTTGCATAAAAAGTGTAATTATCCAATGACCCATTTCTCCTTTCTCAGTGATATGAACTTTATATTAGTGTGAGCTAGAAATTTACCCTAGTAAATTGTGCACCTAGAATTGATGCTTTTTCATTCTTGAAGTGTTTGCTACCTGACTTTCCCCAGATCCAGAGTCCTATTAGTGACTGTCTTAACTTTTCAATGAAGCATTTTATGGTAAAATTCTATTATTAAACCATGTTACTCATTCTGTTAAACACCACTGCCATGGAGCATCCTACATGGTATAGACATAACATTTTTGATATTTCACTCTTTCATGACTTTCCTTCTCAATGAACAGAAGAGAACTTTATTTTGCTGAAAACTGCCATTTTCTTTGAATTTAGTATTCCTTGTGTTATTGTATATATTTTTTGCATTTTAAAATTGTTTTGCATTGAAATCTCCTTTAGAAAATGTAGTCCCCTTTATGCTTTGCCCATGTTTCCCAAAATTCTAAGTAGAAGACTAATTACTTAACTGGATCCTAATATGGATCTGTTGATGGAGTAATTATTCTAAAAAAAAAAAAAAGAATTATTGTCTGTAACTCCTGTCTTGTATCACATTGTGAATTTATATATGTCACAGAAATTACTTTGCTTCTCAAAAAATTAATCTAGCTTTACTATAAGACACAACTGTGTTCACTTCCTACTTGGTACTTAAGTGGAACTAGGCACAAGTTGTGTAGTGTAGCTTGTGTTCCATTATTTCTGAGTGAGATTATTTAATTCTTGCTAAAGAATTATCATGGTACTTACATGTACTATGAGAGGAAATGCCATTAGGGCTAGGGAGATGGCTTGGTGGATAAAGTACTTGTCCAGTGATTTAAATTTTTTTCTAACACAACTTAAATTTTGGAAACTTGACCACAATGTAGAGTATGCCTTATGTCCTGGCTATCCATGTCTTATCATGATAGAGTCTTATTGTCAAATACATTCTTAAATAGAAAGAGTAACTGAATATTTTTTCACTGGTTATAGAAATACCAGCCACCCTGTGCTAGATGAAGTCAGAATGCAAAAACTGCAGAACTATGTCTCTCCTCCTCACCAGGTCCTTGAAAACACTTCACAGTTGATGGTAAACACACTGTGACACCTAATAGACATTGAATGTGTTCTGAAATGTATTTATAAGAGTTAACTTTAAGAATGGAATGAACAGCCTTAAAACAGTTATTCATAGGAAATATGGAAGGGGTTGGATAGACTTTAAGTCATCACAGGGAAGGTTGTCCAGGATGCAACTCAAACTTTGTATTAGGCTGTTTCTGAACTCAAATAACCATGTTCCTACTTGGCTTTCATTCACAGAATTTCCAGAATCTCTTTAGTCAGATTCATCTTTCCACATGGAAACATTAATCAAGATAATCCCATCACAACTGTTGCTGCTCATTGTCATGTGCTGTGAAGTTTATTCAGAATTTCTTCAAAGGAATGTAATGTCAGAGTCTTGTCACCAGCATCTCATCTGTCATCCTGGCAATATTTGAAGCCTCTTTTATCTTCAAATATTTTCTACATGTAGATTATTAATATATATAAAATTGCATGTGTCTCTTTAGGGCTTTTTTTTATCATCTTCCTGCAGTGCTGGTTTTGCATGCAGCCAGCAGTAAATCCAGTGCAGATGGTCTAAGTAAGTTATGGAAAAGACTAATAGGGTTGGACAGATTCATAAAACATTGTCAGATTGTATACAACTGAAGAGATATTTATCCCCCCTCTACACCTCACACAAGGCAGCATGTCTGCATATATAGCCACTCCAGGTGAGAAGCTTGGCCATACATAAAAGAGTTGATAAATCTAAGAGCACTCACCAATCATTGAGTTGCAGCTCATGAATCAATTACAGTAGACTGTAAATAAGTGGCCATGGGTTCATTCCTCTGTTGAGTGAGCATTTTCTAGTCATTGGTTTTGAATCTAACAATAAAAGTCAGTGAGTTATTTCAGACATTTCATGCCATTGGAATTAACTATCTGTAATCAGCTCCTCCTTTTTTTTCTTCCTTGAATCAGGACTCATTTTCCACATATAATGATTAAGTAAAGTGGGAGGTGACAAGATTTCTAGGTTATAATTTTATGTCAGGTGCCAGACCACAAACCCTTATGTGATTTTGTGTTAATGTTTACTGATTTTCTAAAATGAATTTGTATTACTATCAGAAAAATGAACTTTACCTAATTAGCTGAAGTTTACTCTCTGGGTACTCATTCCATTTTTAATGAGCCTTAGTTTTTCCCATATGATGTGTTTACCAGAATTCTTCTGGTTGTAAATCACAGAATGCAAGTGGGATTGGTTGTAATGAAGGGGAAACTGGCTTACTTATATACTTCTTGGATCTGATGGTGTTACCCCCAAGAACAGGGCTTCAGAGATTGGATTCATGACTTTCCTGTCCCACAATAGAGAACACCACTTTTTCTTGAGAGTTCCTCTTTATGGACTCTTCCATGTCTATGATGAGTTCTGCCAAGACTATTTGCCAGAATACTCAGGGTGTGTGTGATTTTCATAAGAAAATTTCCAGACAGTGGAAACAGATAGCAGTAGGAAAAAAAAAAATTCTTGTTTCCTTCTATGGGATAAAACAAACCATTCTTCCATATTACATCAAAGATCTTGAACATCAGTCAATTAAACTTATTAGACATGACCTATAAGGGCTAAGATATTATATGTCACAACTTTCATTTAAAATGTTACAATTAAAACTATAAAGAAACACAAAACTCAGTTGTTATAGTTGATTTAATGCTTCCCAGAAATGTGTTATTTGCTCATTTTGTTTTTATAAACAATTGTAAAAGCCCTTGATGTATCTCATTTAAGAACAGAAGGTTTAATGATTGATATAGATTGATTCCTTCTATTACTCTATTTACCTCCTCTGTTATTCCCAGGCTTCTAACTTTATCTGGTTTCTGAAAATGGATGGACAGATGGGAAACTTACTTACTATATGCTTTCTTCCCTGGACTTAATATCTTCTATCAACAAATAGAAGTTCTTTGCTTCTTCCCCAGTTACCTGCCTTCCCATTATCCTTTGGGCACTAGTCAGCACCTCTTCAGAAGCAGGGAACCTTTCTGGCAGGAAAGCTTTTCATAGAAAGATTTCATGTCTGTCATTCTGTCCATACCTATCTCCCATTCACATTTTTGTATTTGAGATCAGTTATCACGTAAGGTTTTCCATTTCTGTCTTTACCTGGGCTCTTTACATTAATTTAAGAAGGTATTAAAAGTACCTGGAGGATGTGTAATGAACAGGTGGACAAATTTCCGGTATACTTTTTGGATAGTTCATTTGCACAAAACTTTAATTTTATTTATTTTTCTTTTTACTGGAGGAGACTGGTAAAATATATACTAAAAATGGATGTTCAGAGAATGAGACTAAGAAGTATAGTACTGTTAAGTTTTTATTATTTTTAGAGGAATTACTTGATCTGGCTACATACATATATCTCAGTTAGCTATAGAAAAGGAGGGAGTGCTGGTGAATCTGAGAGAGTGAACAGTTTCATATCAAGATCTGGAGTTAGGAGTCTCAGATGAGAGCAAGCATCTGATGTTTGTCTTTCTGGGTCTGACTTATCTCACTCATTGTGATCTTCTCTAGTTCCATCCATCTATCTGTAAGATTCATGATTTCATTTTTCTTTACAGCAAAATAGTATTCCATAGTGTATATGTATCACATTTTTATTATCCATCTGTTAGTTGAAGGATGTATAGGTTGTTTCCATTGCTAAGTGCACAGAACAGCAATGAACATGCTGAGTAAGTAAGATGCGGGGGTCCTTTGGGTATATGCCAAGAACTAGTACAGCCAGGACATAGAGAGTAGCTTTATTTTTAGCTTTTTGAGATTCCCCGCACTAATTTTTAGAGTAGTAGACTAGTTTGCAGTCTCACTAATGGTGACTGAGGGGTGCATTTTCCTCACTCCTTCTTCAGTGTTGCTTGTCAGTTGTATTGTAGATCTTTTCTTTTGTAACTGTGGTAAAATGAAATTTCAGTGTTGTTTTGATTTGCATTTCCCTAATTGCTGGGGACAATGAATATTTTCTTGACATATCTCTTAGGTCTTTTTTTTTTTTTTTCCTTCTTTAGAGAACTCTGTGTTCAAGCCCCAGGCCCAATTTTTAAATTGGCCATTTTTGTTGTTTTAGTTATTTGTTTTTTTTTTTTTTAGTTCTTTATATATTTTATTTTTTAATCCTGTAAGATGGATGGCTGGGAAAAATTCTGTTCTATTCTGTGGATTTTCTCTTCACCTGATTAATCATTTTCTCATTTTTTTTTTTTTTTGGATTTTTCAGCTGTGCAGAAGCTTTTTACTTTTATGAAGTCCCATTTTTTCAATTGTTGGTGTTAATTCTTGGGCAAAAGAATTCTTATTCAGAAAGTCCTTTCCTACACCTATATCATGTATGGGACTGCTTATGTTTTCTTCTAGCATTTTTAGTGTTTCAGGTTTCACATTTAGATCTTTGGTCTGTCTTGAGTTTTTTTTTTTTTGTGCAAGGTGGCAGATATGAGTCTAATTTCATTCTTCTGCATGTGGATATCCAGTTTTCACAGCATCATTTGTTGAATATGCTTCCTTTTCTACATTACATGTTTTTGGAATTTTCATTAAATATTTAATGGCACAGATATGTGTCCTCATGTTTGCATCTTCAGTTTTGTTCTCTTGGTTGTACATGTCTTTTTTGGTGCCAATACAAATTTGTTTTATTATATGATGCATCGTAAGATCTGAAATTTTAATCCCTGTTGCATTATTTTTTCCCCTGTGGGTTGTTTTGGCTCTCTTGGGTCTTTTTTGGTTTCATATGAATTTTACTATATAGTGCTTTCTATTTCTGCAAAGAATGCGATGGAGACTTTACTTGAGACTGAATTTTGAATTTTGTATGTGTATATATGTGTATGTGAACTCCTTTTTATTGAAAATAAATTCTTCTCTCATACAATATATTCCAACCATAGTTTCCCCTACTTCTACTTCTTCTAGTTCCTCCCAAACATCCCTCTTCTCAAGAACCACTGCCCTTCTGTTTTCTCTTCTGAAAAAAAAAATGCCTCCAAGAGACAACTACCAGACAGGACAAAACAAAATATAGTAAGACAAGGTGAAGGCTATCATATCAAGGCTGGACAAAGCAACCCAACTGGAGGAAATGAGTCTCAAAGGCAGGCAAAGAGTCAGAGACACCCATCACTCACACTCTTAGCATTTTCCCCAAGAACAACAAGTTAAAAGCCATAACATAAACACAGAGGACCGGGTGCAGACCCATTTCAGTCCCATGATTACCATTTCAGTCCCATGTGAGCTTTGCTTTGTTAATTCAGTGGATCATTCTCTTCTGGTATCCTCCATTCCCTATGACTCCGACAGTCTTTTCTCCTCCTCTTCTGTGGAGATCCCTGATATTTAGGGACCCTGTGGAGACTTCCAATTTAGACTGTTTCTCCTCATAATGTCTTGCTATGAGTTTCTGCACCTGCTCCCATCTGCTACTAGAGGAAGACTCTCTGATGACAACTAGATAAAGCACTGACCTATGAATACAGCAAAATTTCATTAGGAATCATTTTGTTGATTTTTTTCCAGTTATGTTTGGTTCTATTGTAGGTCTGTGGGCTATCCAGTCTCTGGTTTCTGGCCATCCAGGCAGTGTATAGCACGGGTTCCTTCTTGGGTGGTGGGTCTCAAATTAAATCAAACATTGGTTGGAGAGTCCCAGATATTCTGTGCCACTATTGCCTCTGCACACCTTCCAGGACAGATTGTACATGGAAGATTTTGTGGCCTTGGCTGGGGTCCAGGTTTCTCTTCTGTAGCATGCAGAGTACCTTCTCATGCCAAAGAAACTAGACTATTGGGGTGAAGGCTCCAAGCCTCCACCAGCTTGAACTCTCTACTTCAATGTGTTAAGTGGATATTATCATCAGTAATAGGGTCCAGCTGGTCCAGCTGTCAATTTTTAGAGGACAACCTTTTGTCATAGTATCAGACTGGGTTGTTTAAGGATCTCCATGGTACTTCCTTGGCCAATGACTCAACAAAATGTAACCCGTCCATCACAGAAAGACTTGAGTGGCTACAGAAGATGGCCAGTTCATACTTTTTACCATCTATTACTAGGAGTACTCACTAGAGCCACCCTTATATATGCTAGAAAGTTTCCACTAGACTAGGTTTCCCCTTCAAGAATCCCCCAATTCTAGCTGTCTCTCTTTTCACACTTTCCCTCCATCCCTCTTCTATCTGATCCCTCCCACTTCTATCCCCATCTGCCCCATGTCCACCCACAGAATCTATTCTACTTCCCCTTTCCATGAAGATCCATTTGTCCTCCCTATAGCCCTTCCCATTATCTAACCACTCTAGGTTTTTGGATTTTATAGCTTGATTACCATTTTCTTAAGAGCTAATACGCAATTATAAGTGAATACACATAAAATTTGTCTTTCTGGGTCTGTATTACCTCACTCAGGATGACTATTTCTAGTTGCACTCATTTGCCTGCAATAATGTAATTATTTCTAACAGCTGAGTAATCAACCATTGTACAAATGTACTGCAATTTCTTTATCCATTCTTCAATTGAGGAACATCTAGGTTGTTTTGAGTTTCTGGCTATATAAGGCAGAAACGAGCACAGTTGAGTAAATGTCTTTTTGTTAGGATGTCGTCCTTTGGGTATATGCCCAAGAGTAGTATTGCTAAGTCTTAAGGTTGATCGATTCCCAACTTTCTGAGGAACTGACATATTGTGGGATATTTGGTCACACTGTGTGAAGATATATCTCTGTTTTATCTTACCTGCTTAAGGCACATTTTGACTGGTTTAATAAAGAGCTGAATGGCCAATAGCTAGGAAGGAAAGGATAGATGGGACTTCTGGGGAGAGAGAGGAACTCAGGGAAAGAACCTGAGAAGTGGGGATTCACCAGCCAGACATAGTGGAAGTCAGATGCACTGTATAGAGAAGAGGTTGTAATCCATGTGGCAGAACATAGATTAATATAAATTGGTTGATTTAAGTGTCTTAGTCAGGGTTTCTATTTCTGTGAAGAGACACCAGGACCACAGCATTTTTTATAAAGTAAAACATTTAATTGGGGTGGCTCACTTATAGTTTCAGAGTGTTAGTCCCTTATCATAATGGCAGGGAGCATAGCAACATGTATATGGAAGTGGTGCTGGCTACATCTTGGCTTGCAGGCAACATGTAGTCAACAGAGACCAACACGGAGTGGTTTCCTGAACATAAGAAACCTTAAAGCCATATGCAACAAAGTCACACCTCCTAATAGTGCCAGTCCCTATGAGATTATGAGGGCCAATTACATTCAAATACCACATTAAGTTATAAGAGTATAAACTTATACAGCCACTTTGGAAGTCAGTGTGGCAGTTTCTCAGAAAACTGGGAATCAATCTACCATAAGACCCAGCTATACCACTCGTGGGCATATACCCAAATGATGCTCAATCATACCACAAGGACACTCACTCAAACCATGTTCATTTTATTCAGCTTTATTTGTAATAGCCAGAACCTAGAAACCACTTAGGTGTCCCTTAACTAAGGAATGGATAAAGAAAATGTAGTCCATTTGTACAATGGAGTATTATTACTCAGCTGTTAAAAAACAAGGTCACTAGGAAATTTGAAACTAAGTAGATGGAACTAGAAAAAAAATCATCATTAGTGAGGTAACCCAGAATAAAAAAGACAAACATGGTATGTATTCACTCATAAGTGGTTATTAGCTGTAAAATAAAGGAAATCTATGCTATAATCCATAAACCCAGAGAAACTAGGTAACAAGGAGAGTTCATGGGGGACACTCAAGTCTCTTGGAAGAGGAACTAGAAATTTGTGAGTGGACTGAGAGTGAGTGGGGATGGAAACATGAACAATCAGGATGCAGAGGGGACAGAGGGAGAGAGTACTGAAAGATAATACTAGAAGTGGGGCATTTCAGGGACAGGTAAAAACCTAGCTCAAGGGAATCTCCCAGGAATCTATTAAGGGAATATACAAGATCCCAGCTAATACTCCTAGCAATAGCAGACATGTAGCCTGAACTGACCATTTCCTGTGACCAGATTGGTCACTAGCCCAATTATTATCAGACAGGCATCACCCAGCAACTGTCAGAAACAGATGCAAACCCACAGCCAAACATACGGAGGAGTTCACAGAATCCTACAGAAGAGGGGAAAAGGATGGTAGGAGACAGAGGGATCAAGAAAATTACAAGAAAACTCACAAAATCAACTAACCTGGGTTCACAGAGACTAAACTGACAACGAAGGAGCTGGCATGGGACTGGTTAGGCATTTTACATATATGTCACAGTTGTGTAGTTTAGTCCTCTTCTGGGGTTCCTAACAGTAAGAATAGGGGCTGTCTCCAACTCTTTTACAGGCTTTTGAGACCCTACTCCTCATACTGTGTTGCCTTATCAGAGGAGGAGGGATTGGGAAGTAGAAACAAAGGGAAGGTTTGGAGGGACAGACTGAGAGGAGAGGAGACATGGGAAACTGCAGCTGGGATGTAAAATAAATAAATTTATATATTAAAATAAAATAAAAATGATAAGAGCTAGTTGGGAACAATCCTAAGCTAAAGTCATGCTTTCATAATTAATAAAAAGTCTTATTTTCATTTTTTGGAAGCTGGCAGTCCAAAAAAAGTCTGAGTATAATTGGCATCCAACAGGGAGGAAGCACATATATCCAAGCATAGGGCTTGTGAACAGTAGCACCACTCCACAGGAGATTAGGTAGAAAACGCTTGCCCAGCAACTTCCCAGAGATTGGAGTGGGCAAACATGGCTCTTGCCTGGTGCCTGCAGGCAAAATGAACCCAGAGGGGCAGAGCTTTGCAACATTTTCCTGGAGCTATCTCATGCAGAAAGCCAGGTCCAGATGTCAAAAACCTCTGAACAGGTACAGTGTGCTTGAAAATATGCTTAGGCACTGAGGAAAGCAAAGAAAATGAGCTTGGACAGTCATAGAAAAGATAGTTATAAAATAATAAAATGAAGTTATTAAAGAGGGAATAAAATAATATAAAATAACAAGCCACATAAGGATCGGAAATACCACAACACAGGGCATGTGGATGCTATATAGTTTTTTATTAACTTTAAACTTCTTAAATGGTAATGAACAAAAAACAACAGCCACTGAGCTACATTGAATTGTAGAAAAATCTGCTGAATTAAATAAGCCTATATATTTTAAGAATGTCTTAACTTCAGAATGAAAGTCAGGAAATGTGTTATGCTGGGGAAGAGGTTATGCCCTTATTGCCACAGGAAACAAAATGGTTTAGATTCTTTCAAAAATAATAGAGATTTGATTTGAACAGAATAGACCTCCTGAACTTTATAAAGACTAACAAATGTGTTTTATTTGATAAGATATGAAAAATTAAAATTAAAAAATAATATTTCTAAATATTTATTAAAGGCACACTTGCCTTACTGGCATGAAATGAAAAATGGGTTTTCTTAAATCACATATGTTAATTACATGTTAGCATGTTAGACTGCAGATTGCCATGTGGTCCATATCATCTTGAATATCAGCTTTCAAATTTTCTTCTTAAACAAAAAGGATATTATTGCTATTTGGTAATAACAATCCAGTTAAGAAATTTAAAATGTTTAAAGTAAATTCAAAGGGTTGTTATAGTTCAAGCTCACTTTCTATATATCTAAGCATTAGAGTGATTTTGATCTGAGACAAAATATTTGAGCAGGACAGTGATAGTCCCAACCTTTAATCATAATAGAGACAGACAGATCTCTATAAATTAGTTGTTTTCTAAATTCTAGAGTTACCGTGGACAAGGTGGTATTGGCACATTCCTTTACTCCTATCACCCTGGAATAAAACTTACATACAGCTTCTAAATGGCATGTTGGCATACTAGAGGAATCATATATCATATTTAAAGATTATTATAAAACCCCTCCACAGGGTTACTAGAAAGGCAGGCTGAAATTCAAAATAATATCCTTTATGATCTAAAAATAAATACATTTAAACCTAGAATTTATATATAAAAATAAATGGGAATAAAGTTATATTTATCCATACATATTAAAGCATATTTAGTTTCAAATTTTTGATATGTTTTAAATTAAATGATAATACTTTTTCTGTTGCCAAAAAAAACATTTTGCCTTAACAAAGATATAACCTGTCAAGAAAGGTTCTCTCCTAAATTCAGGTTGGGGCAGGATTTTGTTTTTGTCTTTCCAGGAGAATAAAAGCATCCAATAATGGAATCAGTTGATCACTGGACAAATGAGACATCTGAAGAAGGATGACTCATCAAGAGAAAATGTCCCAAGAAAGAGTAAATTGGCCTAATGATATAGCTACCTCCAACACATTAGAATTTCATACATCTCCCCAAATGCTGTTTCTGCTGCTCTGTATAGACATAAAAGGCAATTTTTTTTATTTTTTTATTTTTTATTTTATTTATTTTGTGTGTGTGTGTGTGTGTGTGTGTGTGTGTGTGTGTGTGTGTGTGTGGTCCCAATTCAATTAAAAGTCAAAGCTGATTTGGAGTTGGAGAATGATTCTCTTTTTCTCTAAATCCACACATGTTTATTAAAGGAAAATCCATAATCTCTGTCTCATGTCTTAAAAGCCCCCTGGTATGGGACAGAAGAAAACAAAAATTAAGGGACTATTCTATTGCCACTAATCTCATCATCCTTTGGTTTTCATCTGACTCTTTAAAACTTTTCTCAAAGTATAAATATTATTTCAAAATCTATGGGATTATTATGTCTTGCAGGCCACAAGAATATGTTATAGAGATTCAGCTGTGTATTAAAGCTATACTTTGACTGGCCAAGGGTCTGTCAAAAGGCAAGCCACTTATTATGAAAGTGTGGTGCTATCCAGCCTTTAATATTTCAACTGTCTTCTACTATGAAATTCTTGCATGCCCAAATATTTGCAGACCTGCTGAACTTCTAGGTTATTAACTCTCCTGGCTGAGCCTAGGAGACAAGCTGGCTTTGCTTTTTGTGCAAATGAAGATCAGACCATTGCCTTGCCTTGAAGCCTAGTGGCACTCCAGAGCAACTGACTGAGAACAAAAGAGGTTTTTACATATCAAGGTGGAAGGTAGGGTGGAGGAACATTCCTGAGGAGGCAGAGAACTACGTGACTAGGAAAAGAAGAGGGAGGCATTTTTCTGTAGAGAGACAGAATGGCATGGCAAGAGAAAAGAGAGGAAGACAGAGGTTCCATAGAGGGTAAGCAGATCCCAAGTAGAGAATTCTCAGAACTAGTAGAGAGTAGTAGAGATGGAGAATGAGGATACAGAGGATGAAGATGAGGCTGGAAGCATAAGAGCTTAGTTGTTAGCAGGACTATGAGAGGAAACTGGATGGAACTGAAGCTATGTAGACAGGATTTCAGACCAGAGAAATAAAGAAGACAGAGAGCTTGGTATGTCTAGAGTTATTCCTGCCCTGAATGTCTGACAGAGTTATGGCTGTATTGCTAGAATTTTGTCTTAGAGGAATAAGACAAATGTATAGTGTACATAGATTTTTTTTTCCCTCAGATATCCCATGCTGGATGTAGCAAAATTCCCCAGGACCCCTGGGTATTCAATAATTATGTATATATAAATTTATATCATGATATTATTAGTAGTCATGTAGAAAACTAACAAATTCTAGAAATAAGCTTCATCTAACTTACTGTAGGTGTTTTCAGGTTTGAGACTGAAGCAGTAACTAGGAACTAAGTTTGTGTACTCTAGATGTACTTAATAGATTGTGGTCCACTAGCTTGTCAGAGATCTACATATGACATTTAAAATGTTTAAGTTTTCAAGCATGAACTATGAACATTTGCAGTAGTGACTTTTGAAATCTCCAAGTACATGATGGGACTCTGCAACAAAGAATCCACCTGGATTGTGGTAAGGCCGTGAAGCTGACAAATACCACCCAAAGATCAGCTTTGGACTACAAACTGCTCAGGGCAATTTCAAAGCCGTTAGCTAAGATGGTTTAGCCTCACAGAATTCTCCAGCCAGGAATTCAGTTAAGCCCTGCACTTTCACATCTTACAGAGATTGTACAATAAATCATACAATTAGCTCTCCCAGGATTTGACCATTATCCCAATTTTCTCAGGGTCCCTTAAAGATGATGTCTCCAGACAATAGCAAGGTATTTTAAGAACAGAATGCCCACATTTCTCAGAGGTCGGGTGGCTGCTTATTTTTGTTGTTTGGTGGGTTATGAATGTTTGGTCATCATTTAGGGGGTTTGGTTGCAGGTTGTAATTGGTTATGGTCAGGGAGGAAACTAAACAAAGGAGGTTAGATTCAGGAATCTCTTTCTGAAAAAAAAAGTAGGGGGGTATAGTCATGATAAGATAAAAGGATAGATTATTGAATCTACTTTTAAAATAAAAAGCCACTAGTGATCCCAAATATTTTATACTGGTATGGATTCTTATATATTGATACAAATTTATGTTTATTTTTGTTACAACATACTGTAAAGTATTGTACCTATGTAACTCATTTAAAATTGTAATGTAATGTAAATTTTTTGTCCTTGAAAGGTACTAGTACAAGCTGTTTAGGATAATTAAGATAACAATCAAACTTATAGGAAGGGTTTAGATGTAGACAGAAATACGCTTTATTTAGCCTTATGTATTGTAAATAGATAGGTGGTCTTCAAATACTTCATAGTTCCACAGCTACGACATTTAAGATGTTTTAATGACATAAGGCCATTCATGATAATGAGATACATCTGCTCCTGGTAGTATCAATCTATTTTGCAGAAGAGTATAAGCATCAAAGAACCTCCTTATTGAGTTTGCTTTCAATGTAGCAAAGCCAGCCACTGGGCAAGAAACTGCCCTTGCCTTGACTGCTGAACGTATGCTGTCCAAATTAGACAAGCAGGACACACAGAAGGTCAAGAACTGAACTTTGCCAGGACAATGTAGGCCAATCCTTCAAAATTCCTGCTTCACAGCAAAGTTTGTCAGGTATTCTAGGCCTGTAGGTAGAAGGTGGATGCCTCAATGTTACAGAAAAAACTTAGGCGACTGTCCAGGAAGTTAGCTGTCTCTATTATTTCTGTAGCTTTGGAAGTTGTGTTCTCTGTACTTCCTGTTTACTCAAGTAAACTTTATCTTTCTCATGTTTCTGATGGGACTGAAGACTAGACAGTTATAGTTTTACCATTTTCTTTGTTACCAAATTCAGAAAAGAAACTCACCAAAGAGATGTAAAGTTTGTCAAGTTTGAAAACTACAAAGCTTAAGTTGTTTACATGAGGAAATGTTTTAAGGTCTAAAAAGATATTTTTAGGTTGGCAATACAAGTTATGATAGAAAGTGATTTAGGTACAAAATTTTGAACTTACCATGATAGGATAAATAGCAGAGTACTTTCTCTGAAGCAGAAAAACAGACACTGTGAATGTAATTCTTACCTGATAATTGTTCTTATTATGTATAGTTTCATTGTGTTAGAGTTAAAACCTTTCTTATTTATTCAGATAAAAAAGGGGGAAATGTTGTGCAATATTTGTACAAAATGTGAAGATGTCTCTCTGTTTTACCTCACCTTATGTTTTATGGCACCTTATGACTGGTTTAATAAAGACCTGAAAGGCCAATACCTAGGCAGGAGAGGATAGGTGGGACTTGTAGGGAGAGAGAGGATCTTAGGGGAAGAAAATGAATGATAGATATTCACCAGGGGAAGAATCTGAGAGGTGGAGATTCACCAGCCAGACACAGAGTAAGCCAGATGTACGGTATGGAGGAGAGGTAATGAGCTAGCTATGTGGCAGAATATAGATTACTATAAATTGGTTAATTTAAGCTATAAAAGCTAGTTGTGAACAAGATTAATCTAACACCAAGCTTTCATAATTAATGAAAAGTCTACATTTCATTATTTGGGAGCTCGCAGTCAAAAGAAAGTTAAACTATACTGCCATATTGATTTCCATAGTTGCTGTACAAGTTTATACTCCCACCAGCAATGGAGGAATGTTTTCCTTACTCTACATCCTCTCCAGTATGAGCTGTCATTTGTATTATTGATCTTAGCCATTCTGACAGATTTATGATGTATTTTCAAAGCTGTTTTGATTTGAATTTCCATGATGGCTAAAGATGTGGAACATTTTTTAAGTGTTTTTTCTGTCATTTGAGATTCCTCTATTGAGAATTCTGTTATGTCTATACCCCATTTTTAATTAGATCATTTGGATTTTTAACATCTAGTTTCTTGAGTTCTTTATATATTTAGGATATTATACCTCTATCAGATGTGGAGTTGGTAAAAATATTTTACCACTCCATTGGCTGACTCTTTGATTGATTGAAAGTATCCTTTGCCTTACATAAACTTTTCAGTTTCATAAGGTCCCATTTATTAATTGTTGATTTTAGTGTCTGTACCCATTAGTTCTCTGTTCAGAAAACTGTCTCCTGGGCCAAAGCATTCAAGGCTGTTCCCAGCTTTCTGTTCTATCAGCCTCAGTATGTCTGGGTTTATATTGAGGTCTTTGATCAATTTGAACTTGAGTTTTGTACAGTGTGATAGGTATGGATCTATTTTTCTTCTTCTACACATAAACATCCAGTTTGACCAGCATCATGTGTTGAAGAGGCTTTCTTTTTTCCAGTTTGTATTTCTGGCTTCTTTATCTAAAACCAGTTGTCCATAGGTATGTGGATTTATGTCTGCATTTTCAATTAAGTTATGTTGATCAACATGTCTGTTTTTATGCCAATACCATGCAGTTTTCCTTACTATATCTCTTGAAATCAACTTGAAATCAGGGATGATGATTCTTATGGCATTTCTCTTATTATTAAGGATTGTTTTCACAATATTGGATTTTTGTTTTTCCTGCCACATTGATGAAAGTGTGTATCAACTGTAGGAATTCCCTAGTGGAATTTTTAGGATAACTTTGAGTGTCTCTCCATTTAATTTGGTGTTGACTATAGCTTGCTGTAAATTCCCTTTATTATGTTTAGGTATGCCCCTTGGATCCCTAATCTCTCCAGGACTTTTATCATGAAGGTGTGTTGGATGCTGTCAAAGACTTTTTTTGGTATCTAATATGATGATTGTGTGTTTTTTCTTTCAATTTACTTATATGGTTGATTATATTAGTGATTTTCCTAAATTGAATCATTCTGACTCTCTGGGATAAATCCTATTTGATCATGGTAGATTAACTTTTTGATGTGTCCATGGACTTGCTTTGCAAATATTTTATTGAGTATTTTTACATCTATGTTCATAAGGAATATTGTTCTGTAATTCTCTGTCTTTGTGTGGCTTAGGTATCATAGTAACTGTGGCCTCATAAAATGAACTGGACTAGGCAATGTTCCTTTTGTTTCTATGTTGTAGAAAAATTAAAGGAATATTATTGATAACTCTTCTTTAAAGTCTGGTAGAATTCTGAGCTAGAATCATCAAGCTCTGCCCTTTTTGGTGTGTGTGTGTGTGTGTGTGTGTGTGTGTGTGTGTGTGTGTGTGTGTGTTTTATTATTATTATTTTACAACACCATTCAGTTCAACATAATAGCCACAGATTCCCCTGTTCTCCCCCTCTCGCCCACCCCTCCCCCCAGCCCACCCCCCATTCCCACCTCCTCCAGATCAAGGTCTCACCCGAGGACCGGGGTCGACCTGGTTGACTCAGTCCAGGCAGGTCCATTTCCCATTTCCCCCCTCCCAGACCGAGCCAAGTGTCCCTGCATAAGTCCCAGGATTCAAACAGCCAACTCATGCAACGAGCCCAGGACCCGGCACCAATGCACAGCTGCCTCCCAAACAGATCAAGCCAAATGACTGTCTCACCCATTCAGAGGGCCTGATCCAGTTGGGGGCCCCTCAGCCTTTGGTTCATAGATCCTGTGCTTCCATTCATTTGGTTATTTGTCCCGGTGCTTTATCCAATCTTGGCTTCAACAATTCTCGCTCATATAAACTCTCTTCTTTCTCACTAATTAGGCTCCCAGTGCTCCACCAGGGGCCCAGCCATGGATGTCTGCATCCAGATTCCTCAGTCCTTGGATGGGGTTTATGGCACCACTATCTGGGCGTCTGGCCATCCCATCACCAGAGTAGTTCAGTTCCTGCCATCTCGCGACCATTGCCAGCAGTCTTGACTTCTATTTCCTTAGGGATTATAGATCTATAAATCTTTAAATTTGTTATCTGATCTTTATTTAACTTTGGTCAATGGTATCTATTGAGCAAATTGTCCATTTCCTTAAGATTTTCCTATCTGGTGTATTATGGATTTGTAAAGTATGTCCTTATGATTATCTGGAATCCTTATGTCCTTAGTGTCTGTTGTTATGTCCCCCTTTACATGTCTACTTTTATTTTATTATTTTTTTTTCAATTTATTTTTCAAGACATGATTTCTCTGTGTAGCCCTGGCTATCCTGGAACTCACTTTGTAGACCAGGCTGGTCCCAAACTCAAGAGATCTGCCTGCCTCTGCCTCCCAAGTGCTAGGATTAAAGGTGTGTGCCACCGCCTTTGTTTCCGATTTTATTAACTTGGTTATTCTTACTATGTCCTACACTTATGTTTCTATTATATTGATTTCAGCCCTAAGTTTGATTATTTTCTTCCACCTTCTCCTCTTATATGTGCTTACTTCTTTTGTTTTAGAGCTTTTAGGTATTCTGTTAGATTGCTAGTTTCAGATCTCTCCATTTTTTTTTTTTTTATCTAGGCACTCAATGCTATGAACTTCCCTCTTAGCACTGCTTTCATTGTATCCCATAAGTTTGAGTATGTGTATAGTAATTTTCATTGATTTCTCGAAAGTCCTTAATTTTTTTATTTCTGTCTTGACCCATTTTTCACCGAGTAAAGAGTTGTTCAGTTTCCATGAATTTGTAAGCTTTCTGTTGTTTCTGTTGTTGTTGTCCAACTTGAACTCATGGTGATCTGGTAGGATGCAGGAGGTTATTTGAAGTTTTTTGTACCTGATGAGACTTGCTTTGTGTCTGAATATATGGTTAATTTTAGAGAAAGTTCTGTGAGATGCTGAGAAGGTATATTCTTTTGTGTTTGGGTGGAATGGTATGTAAATATCAGTTAAGTTCATTCAGTTTATAACATCAGTTAGCTCCAGCATATCTCTGTTTATTTTTTGTCTGTATGACCTATCCATTGGATTGATGGATAATTGTGTCCTTCCCCCTCTTTTCTGATTAGTTTTGGTTTGAAGTCTATTTTGTTGGATATTAAAATGACTATACCAGCTTGCCTCTTAGTTTCACTTACTTGGCATATCTTTTCCCAAAGGTAATGTCTATCCTTGATATTAAGGTGTGTTTCTTTAATGCATTGAATTTGTAAATAGCTCATAATAAAGATCATTTCACAATGTTAATTCTGCCAATCTATACTCACATAATGTCTTCCCATTTTTTAGTATCTTTCTCTAACTCTTTCTTCAGGAATATAAAGTTTTTTATTATAGAAGTACCTCACTTCCTTGGTTAGGTTTTTTTTTTTTTTTTTACTAGATATTATATTTTCTTTTATGCCATTATGAATGGGATTATGTCCTTGATCTCTTTGTATGTTTTTTGTTGGTATAGAGAAAAATCTATTGATTTATATCAGTTGATTCTATATCCTGTCACATTGCTTAATTTACCATTTCTTGACTTTTTTTTAGTATCTCTAATATATTATCCTTTCATATATAAATGGGGGTATTTTTGAATTCTTCTTTTACTATTTGTATTCTTTTAATTTCCTACTCTTACACTAAAGAGCTTCTAGTTCTTTCATTAAAACTCACATGGATGCTGTTTGGGGACATTAAATCTTCCAAGTGTTTTATCCACATAAGCAAGGCAAAGACTTCCCATTTTGAGGGTCATCCTCTAAGAACTCTGCTGCCAATGCTTCTGTCTCTTCCCTATTTTTCAGCTTATGCTGAAAGTCTGAGGAATGTGATTCCTTGGGAAGATCAGATGTGATTCACTTAATCCATCAAAGCCACTTTCAGCAAACTTTGGCTCATTTCCTACCTTTAATTTTTCATAGTTCTTTCATTTAACTAGGTCAAGAAAAGCTGACTCAGTCTAGACAGGACTGCATGTACCTGCCCCACTTCGGTATGCCTACTTTAAAGGTTTCATTAAAGGTTATTTTCAAGCTTCCTACTGTCTCTTCAAACATAAGTATATAATCCTTTAGCAAATGTAAAAATAAATAGGAAGAATGAAAAAAAATATTTAGCCAAGTTTGAAAGTTATTCAAACAGAGAGTTTGATACAGGAAACTAAATCCTGTGTTCCTAGATTTAGAGACTGTCTATGATAAAATGTAGCTTCCTATTTATAAAGCGAATCCAAGGTTTGAATACCAACTTTTCCTGTGGAGTGTTCAAAAGCCAGAAAAAGACTCAGACAGCCCCTGTTCCCCCTGTTATAAAGACCACAAGAGGACCAAGCTACACAATTGTAACATATACAGAGGCTGTAGGTCAGTCTCATGCAGGCTTCCTGGTTGTCAGCCTACTTCTAGGACTCTCTGACTGGCTAGCTAGTGTTTGTTGCTTGTAAGTGACTTTCTCTCATGAACAGTCCTGGGTGCTCATTGCTGCTACTATCACTTCTGAAACCAAAGGGGCTGTAGCCACCATAAACATCTTGAAGCTTGGGGTGAATCATCTCATCAGGTAAACTGCTTCCAAGTGTGACACTGTCAGTGAATTTCTCCAACAGGTAAAACACAGTAAGCAGCAAGTAGTGTATTGTAACTGTGTTTGCTAGACTTGTGATCATCATAGCTATCCCATGAATCAGCATTGTGTCAGCCAGGAAAATGACCATGGAAGTGACACCAGCATTTTCAGAGTGTGGGCTGATAAAAAGCAAGCACAGTAATCAGAACTGTACCAGGGTATGCTGTGAATGATTGATTGATAAATAAAATGGATTGGCCAGTAGCCAGACAAAAAGTATAGATGGGACAAAGAGAAAAGAAAATTCTGGAAAGTAAAAGGCTAAGGCAGAGAGATACTGCCAGCCGCCATGACGAGAAACAGATGTTAAGATATCGGTAAGCCATGAGTCATGTGGCAACTTATAGATGAATAGAAATGGGTTAATTTAAGATAAAAGAACTAGATAACTGTTATATTTTTGGTTGTGAGCCTAGCCTTTAACAGCTGAGCCATCTCTCCAGCCCAAAGGCTGAGGGGCCCCCAACTGGATCAGGCCCTCAACTGGATCAGGTCCTCTGAATAGGTGAGACAGTTGATTGGCTTGATCTGTTTGGGAGGCATCTAGGCAGTGGTACCAAGTCCTGTGCTCATTGCATGAGTTGGCTGTTTGAAACCTGGGGCTTATGCAGGGACACTTGGCTCAGTCTGAGAGGAGGGGCCTGGACCTGCCTGGACTGAGTCTACCAGGTTGATCTCAGTCCTTGGGAGAGGCTTTGCCCTGGAGGAGGTGGGAATCGGGGGGGGGGGGGGTGCTAAGGGGAAGGGGAGGGGGCAGGAGGGGGGGAGAACAAGGGAATCCGAGGCTGATATGTAGAACTGAATGGTATTGTAAAATAAGTAAAAGGAAAAAAAAAAAGAAAAAAAAAAAAGAACTAGATAACAAGAAGACTGCTACAGCCATACAGTTTGTAAGCAATACAAGTCTCTGTGTGTTTACTTGGTTGGGTCTGAGTGACTGTGGGACTGGTGGGTGAGAGAGATTTGTCTTGACCATGGGCCAGAAAAGACCAAGAAAACTCCAGCTACAACTGACACCTAATGTAGGGCAAGAGTTTCCACCTAAAACCAAAAAACAAGATTGTAAAATGGATCTAAAAACAGCTTCCTATTTATCTATCTTAAGTTAGCGACACCTGCAGGTTTGAGCTACTAATGCGGGTTCCTGGCATGCAAGCTTGACATGTAGACATGTAGTATGGCAAAAATGAGGTTTCTACAAGTGACACATTATTCTGCATGGTGGATTTAGTCTTTACTAGTACAAAAAAAAAAAAGGTTTCGAGGCTACACACTGCTTTGATAGATGCATAGAACCACTGTTTCTAAGAGTCGATGGCTCCCAGAGCTGGTGGTAAACATACCACCGCCATGTTGGGAAGTTGAGGTGGGTGGAACCACCAGCCAAAGCTGCTATTTTAGCCCTATTGATGCTGCAGTTTAAAACAATAGTTTCACAACGAGACAGATTCAGATAGAACAAGACTTTAAATGCTTTACAATGTGTGTAAAAATATACGTAGGCTTGAAAGAGAAAAAAGAAGAACTATATACAGTTATATAAAAAATAGTTTTTAAAAATAAAGTCTTTAAAGAGACAGTAAAGGTCAGTATAAAAAGAAGCCACATAAAGATGGATATTACACAGAGAATCTGGATTGTGTCATCTTTGGGATTTTTAACTACACAAAAACATTTGATTATAAAAGCTGTTGAGTTAAGCCAATATGTATATTTTAAAGATAACTTGACTTCAAAATTTAGATCTAAGGATATGTTGCTTTGAAAAAGAAACTCTGCTTTTGTTTCCACAGAAAGCCAGAAGCTATGGATTTGTTCCACATTAAGATAGATCTGGTTTGACCAGCCAAGACCCCCTAAATGATCTCTGATGACACCATGGCCCAGATGATCCAACAACCAGAACAGTTTCAAGGCAATTGGCTCAGACAATACAGCCTCATGGACTACCCCATAAGCCTAAAATTTTCTTTGTGTCCCCATAAAATACAACATCCCCCTCCAACAGGAAGTAGTAAGAGAAGCTATGCCCAAATTCCTAAATATACCAAGCTAGCTACCAAAATATTCATTGGAGATGGAATTGGCTCACTCCTTCTCTAAATCCAACACATTCCTATAAAAGAAGGTTGAGAGATTCTTGTTTCCCATATCAGAAAAGTCCTCTGGTGTGGGACAGAGAAAGACCAATATTTTTATTTAAAACAGGTTGATTATAAATACAATCTCTTTCTAAAGAACAAAAGGGGACAATATAGATAATAATAAGATAAAGGGATAGATTATTGAACCTACTTTTAAAGAGCAACTTGTTTAAAAATGCTATGGATTTTAGTTTATTGATACAAATTTAAATTAATTTTGTTATACTGTATGTGGATTTTTACTCTTGTTTAAGGTTTAAATGAGTTTATACAACTCATTTAAATTGTAATAGAACAATTAGTCTTCTATGATAGTCAAACTTATAGTCATGTTAAGTTTTTTAGGTATACATAGATATATTTCAGATAGGTAATCTTCAAATACTTCAAAGATCTACAAAATATAACATTTAAAATGTTTTAAAAATTTCTAAACAATGAGACATGTCTACTGCTGGCAGCACTAATTTACTTCAGAGAGGATGATGGGCATTGAAGACACTCTATATGGAGTTTATCTTCTTCTTGGCAAAAATAGCCATTTGGGCAAGAAACTGTTTTTGCCTGGACTGTTTGATTGACTGGACATGCAGGACCCATAGGAAGGTGACCACTAAACTTTTCTTGACAAAATGGTCCTTTAGGTTCCTGCTTCACAGAGGAAACTGCCATATCTTCTACAGGACACAGAAGGAAATGACTGAGAGACTATAGGCCTGTGGGCTGAAGACAGATGCCTCACCTTTACAGAGAAACTTTCGATGACTGTCCAGGCTGCCAGCTGTCTCTGTCTACTCTCTCAAGACTCCTGAAAGTTGCTTGTGTCTGTCTCTTGTTTCTCAGGTAATATTATATCCTTCTGAGGTCTTTGATGTAGTTGAAGACTAGATAGTTAAATTTTCCTTAGTCATGATAAAAGTTAAGTTATATAAAACCTTAGACTCACAAATATAGGATAGATAGGATATCTTCTTTAACTTTGCCAAATACAAATAGACTAGATATTATAACTTGCTTGATAATTGTCTTGTTATATATAATTTTATTATATAAAAGTTAAAACATTTCTTTTTTTTTAAAAAGGGGAAGTGCTGTGGATAATTGATTAATAAATAAAACTGATTAGCCAGTAGCCAGACAAAAAGTATAGATGGGACAAAGAGAAAAGAAAATTCTGCAAAATAAAAGGCTAAGGCAGAGAGACGCTGCCAGCTGCCATGATGAGAAACAGATGTTAAGATACCGGTAAGCCATGAGCTATGTGGCAACTTATAGATTAATAGAAATGGGTTAATTTATGATAAAAGAACTAGATAACAAGAAGCCTGCCCCCACCCATATAGTTTGTAAACAATATAAGTCTCTGTGTGTTTATTTGGTTGGGTCTCAGTGACTGCGATACTGGTGGGTAAGAGAAATTTGTCCTGAAGGTGGGCCAAGAAGGACCAAAAAAAAAAAAAAAAAAAAAAAAAAAAAAAAAAAAACCAACCAAACAAAAAATCTCCAGCTACAAGGGTAAATGTGAGATGTGGGCACTTAGAAGAAGTGTGGCTAGAGAGTCTGAACTCAAGACAGTCAGACAATAGTTAAAATATCAGTAGATTCAGGTGTAGCTGCTAAGCTGACAGAAAGGTATTTAACCTTCAACATCCTAGCCTTTTAGAACCAAAGCTTAGGAAGCTTGATTCCTAATTCAGTTCAGGCAAGAGGATAACTTGCTGTGAGTAATTCAGTGCGAACTTTTGTTAGGAAATTCTGGTAGAAAGCAGTCTGTGCTTACAGACATCCCTTTCATCTAGATGGCCACACTAAAATAAGTTGTCTGAATTAGTAAGCTTAGCAGTCTTCTGCTTCCCTACCTATGGAGAAAAATACAAATGAATATCTAAGGAAAGGGAGAAACCATACTATGCCAATGAGGAAGAAATTCTGAATACATATGCAATATCATCTATTACATTTATCACCTATTTTTACTTTTTTAAGATTTTTATTTGTTTAGTTTTCTACTATATTCCTTATAATTAGTTACAGTCCTGCACTTTAACTACTAATCTACTGATTTTATTTCTGTGTCACTGAAAAAGATTTTCATGGTTGTCTTGACTTTTTTCCATCAGTGTAGAGCTTTTTAACATTTTACTTTACAATAGTCTCCCTACTACACCACTTCTATACAATCTATATATATTTTCTTGACATATATTAGTTTCTTTCCCCTTTTCCCTATTCTTTCTTTATTTCACTACTTAAATATTGACACCTTTCATTAGACAAATCTGTAAGTTTCACTTTCCCCAAACAGTACCCTAGTGCCACTGTCTGTGAATCATATTGGAAATACAAGTGAAACTCATAGTGTCACCTGATTCGATTTCATTGGAGGTATTGATGAGAAATCCTTAGAAAAAGTTGCTTCCATTGTTCCCTTACTCATGGAAGGAATCTTGATTATTTGTGAAGGTAACCCTGCGGAAGTACACACATACAACCACATACAACATAACAAACACACCAAAAGATGAGGAGAAAATTTAAACCTGAAAGATTCTCTATCCCAATAGACTTACACAAGAAAAAAAGACACACACACACACACACACACACACACACACACACACACGACACAAATACCCACCATGACACTTCCATGACCTCACAATCCCCAAATAATCGGAAACAAAGATGCAGATATACAGAATCTCACAGAAGTCATTCTGAGTATTACTTTAGAACTCTCAGAAACTGGCCAGGTGTGGTAGTGCATGCCTTTAATCACACAAATCAATAAGCAGAGGCAGGTAGCTTTCTCTAAGTTTGAGGCCAGCCTGAGCCATAAAGTAAGTCCCAGGACAGCCTACACATAGGAACTCTATCTTGAGAAACCACACACACACACACACACACACACACACACACACACACACACACCCACACACCAAATGCATGCATACACACACAATCTCAGAAACCATATAAAGGCTTAAAATAAGCACATAAAAATAATTAATCAAGGACTAGACAAAAGAGTTACCTACATGAACAAGAGGTTAGTAACTTGGGAGTAAATACTGAAAACAGGGAGGAAAAATTCAGCAAAGAAATTTAGACACTGAAAAAGAAGCAAGCAGAAATTTTGGAAATAAAAAATGAACCAATTAGTCAAAAAGATTGAAAATACAGAAAGGACACCAGAGAGCATTATTAACAGACAAGACTAAATTTGGTAAAGCAAAGTTTCAGGATGGAAGACCAAATGATGACAATAACATGCTTAGAAGTATCATATGAAGAAAAATAACAAAAATAGTTAAAACTTCACAAAAATAAATATAACATATACATGGTAAAAGGAGGAACTGAGGTAAAGTAAAAAAACATGAGCAATTGTTTTTTTTCAAAAGAATTGATGTAGAAAATTTCCCACATGTAGAGAAAGACATACAAAGAAGAAACTTCCTAAAACATATCATAGTAAAAACATTTAAAATGCAAAGACAAATACTACATCTTCATGGGAAAACCACTAATACATAGAAAAACAGAAATATTTAAAAAGATAATATTTTCATCACCGACCCTAAAAACTAAGGAAGCATGGAACAATATATCTCAAGCACAGAGCATAAGTAAGTACTTTTCAAGCAAGATTTTTATTACTATCAAAGATGTCTCTATGCATCAAAGATATCTCTAAAATTGATGGATAAATAACATTTCCAAACCAACACAAAAGAAGAGAATTTAAGATAATCTAGCAAGCACTGTAGAAAGTTCTTCAATAAAAACTTTTCTATATAAGTATAAGATAAAAATCTTTCATCCATGAGAACAGAAGGATAGATAAACAAAGAAGATCAAGTTAAACATGAGAATGAAAAAGAGAAAGGAAGTGAGTGAGGGTAAGAAGGAGGGATAGGGAGAAAGGAATAGAGAGACAGGGAAGGAGAGAGAGTTGGGGTGGTTGTAAAGAACTATATCCAACACAGGAATCCCATATTTCTAATATGGGAAGAGAAAGACAAATATCAATAAGCCAATAAAGTAGACCATCAAATAACAAAATAATTGGAAATGGTAAAACACCTTTAGCCCCTTAAAACACTAAAACTATGTAGCCTCAACTCCCCCGTAAAAATATGCAGACCTAGTAGAATATAAAACAATTCCAACTGCCTCTTGCCTCTAAGATATGCACTTAGCTGACAAAGATATCTAAAAACTAATAATCAAGGAACAAGGGGCAGAAGTCAACTCACCAAGCAAAGAGAAATTATAAACAATCTGGTATAGTAATTCGTATATTTGATAAAGTATGTTTCAAAAAATTATTCAGAACACTGGGAGTAACTACATATTAGCAAATGGAACAATGCTTTAAAAGGATATTTGGAACTCAAAATTTCATAGAACAAACACTAATAACAAAAAGGTACATAGTTCCTGACACAGTAAGATTGAGAGACTCAGCCCCTCTCATATTTAGATAGGTCTTCCAAACTGAAAGTCACCAAATAAACTTCAAAGCTAAATTATTCCATAGCTATCTTGTTTAAATTTGTCATATTATAAGTCACAAAGAAAGCTTTAAAAAATCCAAAAATAATATATGTCACTGTATCTTATAAGGTCAGTGGAACAAAGTGAAAACAGGACAGCCTGAGTATGCTGTAGTTTTCATATGACATTTTTAAAGGTCTTTAGCATTAGTTATCCCTGTCAACAAATCACACTTTCCTTCTTGCCACCTGTTTTCTGTGTTCTCTGTTCTGTGCATTAAAATCTTTCCCTCTACAGTCTCTCACTTGTTTTCTGATTTCTATGTGGTACTATAAATAAGCACAAAGTTTCAAATCTAACAACCCAATATGAGAGAGAACATGCAGAACATAGGTAATTGTTCCTAGCTCCATCTATTACCTGAAAATGCCATTTTTTTCTTATAGTGGGATAATATTTCATTGTGTGTATGTATCATATTTTCATAATCCATCCATCAGTTGCTGAACAGATAGACTTGCAATTTCTTGGCTATTATGAACAAAGCATCAGTGAACATGGGTAAGCAAGTATCTCTGTAGTAAGACCTAGAGTCTTTGGGACTATGACCAAGAGTATTGTGGTGGTTTCAATAAAAACGCCCCCTACAGTCTCATATATTTGAATATTTGGTCACCATTGAGTGACACTATTTGAGAAGGATTTCGAGAATTAAGAGTTGTGGCCTTGTTGGAGGAAGTGCGTCTCTGAGGGTGAACGTTAAGATTTCAAAAGCCCACACCAAGGCTGAGCATATCTTCTCTTTTCCTCTTCCTACAAACCAGGATGTAGCACTTGTCTAATTCTCCACATCTACCTGTTGCCATAGTGCCTGCCATGTTGAAAATTCCCCAAATAGTATGCAAGCTCCCAAGTATATGCTTTTCTCTATAAGAGTTGCCTTAGTCATTCATGGTGTCTCCAGCAATAGACCAGTCACTAAGACAAGTGGTGTAGCTGGGTCATATGGAAGATTAGCTTCTAGATTTTTGAGAAACTTCTGTATTGAATCCAAAAGGGGCTGTACCAATTTGTACTTCCATCAATAGTGAATATGAATCTCTCATTTCCCACACCAGCATTTGTTGTTTTTCTTTTTCTTTACTATCTTCTGGTGTAGATTTTATTTTTTTCTGAGATAGTCTCACTATATAGACCTGGCTGGCATGGGACTCACTATATAGACCAGCCTGACCTCTAACTCCTAGAGATTTACCTGCCTGTGTATCTTGAGTGTGTCTTTTTAAAAAAAATATTAGCTACATAACACATTTTCATGAACATGCTTCAGTATATGTATTATGAGAAAAATGCTATTTTTCAAGGTTTGACTTCCTGTTTTTCTTATTTGGGGATTATTTTATGTGAAGTGGCTTTCATTCACATGGTCATCGATTCTAAATATCAATTTACCCATGACAAACAGGAGATAGAAAACCCATGAGAGCTGTGTTTCAGTGAATTGTTATAACCCAGTATATATGATTTCAATATGGATGACTGGGAGCTTGTTGTCTTATATTCAGACATAAGAGAAGAAAGCACACACATTCATAGATGGAGCTCCTTCCTTGAATGGTGTTTTTTCCCCCATTGTCAAATCTGTCAATTTATCTTCCATTTTGTGTTACATGGTATACTTTGGAATCCTCTACCATTAAAATCTTTGATGTAATTCTCTTTCATATTTTATGCATTGACATCCTTCTCTCTCTCCCTCTCTCTTTCTGACTCTCTTTCTCTCTCATTTTATGACTCTCGCTGACTACTTAGAAATCTGTGTCTTTAATGATAACTATGAATTTGTCGCTTTGGAGAAAGGAGATGATTGAGACACGTATAGTCTGATTCAAGTAAATTTTATCAGAAATTTTCTTTATATATTAAAATACTGACAAATGCTCTGATCACCTGAGGACAGGAGGCTCTTCATGTGGCAGCATGTGTATTTGTTGTATCTTCTGGACTTCCTAGCTACAAGCCTTTAAAAGTGAAGGTTCTGCTTGTTGTGGATGTCTACCTGTGCTTGTCGGAATGAGATACTCATGTAGGGTATTACCATGATGTGCACGTCTACCTGTGCTTGTCGGAATGAAGAGATACTCATGTAGGGGTATTACCATGACAGCAGATGTTACTTTTTCACAGAATATGTTAGTACTGTCATGCTTGCCTTTCCCAGCTGCCTTGGGATTATCTCATGTATGAGACAAGAAATCTTACTATGCTAATCTATAAATATGCTTAATTAGCATAGACAGATTTCTTGTCAGTGGTTGGTATATTCATTTGGCAAATCTTCCTTTCCCCATCCTGCCAAATTTTCAGTTTTTGAAAGTCTGCCAATCTAGCTCTGATTGCTTTAGGTCTGGAGGACATTTCCATTGGACTTCTGTAAAACAATTGCCTACAGTTTCCTCTTTATTGTCATTTATTTCTTTTTCCACTTCTAAATCCAATGAAATTACTTCCTTCCTATGTTAGCTGCTCCTTTTTTTTGGGGGGGGGCTACTATAACAAAATTCATAATGTTATCAACTTAGGGAGAAGGGTCTTATTTTCTTCATGGTTTCAGATATTTCACTCATTCTAGCATGTTATATTGTTGTGGATTATGGATAAGGCAGAATAACATGGCACCAAAAGATTGGGGCAGATAAAGTTGCTCATTGTTGTCCAAAAGCATAGATGGAAGAACGTGCCCAAGACAAGATATATCCCTCCAAAACATGCCCCCATTGACTTGCTTTCTCTAACCAGGTTTCACCTCTGAAAATTTCCACCACTTCCCAATTAACACCAATGCATTATGAATACATTACTGGAATAACACAGTGACAAAGTCAGGGGCCTTCATCAGCTGGCAGCTGAGCCTGCAACACATGAGTCTTTTGTGGGAAGTACTTCATAATGAAGCCCCAGAATGCCTCCATGAATACATTTGCCTTGCTTGCTGTGAAACACAGATCATAATTTACTAAGGCCTCTGAATTTTTTTTCACAATGCAGCCTTTTTTTGTCTTCATGATTGTTTCTAACTCAGACTTTCAACCCCCAAATATTCTCTATCCCCATGAAGAGTTTTCACAATATTATTTTCCTAGTGTATACTGACTAGATTTTTGTTGTTATTGTTTGTTTGTTTTGTTCATATTAGTTTTTTTGGAAACATGGGCTAGAGAATTAAGAATTATTTGGACTTTTACTTCCAGCAACCTCAGATAATTTCGGAGAATAAAGAGAGGAGATTAAAAGCTTTTTCAGAAGTATAAAGTATCTCTATCAGTTTTACACATGAAAAATTCACTAATTTAAAAAATATAAATTTTCCAGGCTGCAACTCTGGAGTTGAGTGGATGCTAATATGAGCAAGGTGATCCCTAAGAACCACCATGAGGAAGCTGGGCTTTGAGATTTTAATAGGTGTGTTGGGGCACTGAATTGTTATTTTAATTTATAATTTCCCAATGGTATATCATGGTGAATACATTTTAATATCATTGATATAAAATTTATTTTCTTTAGAAAATTTTATATTCCATTCCTTTGCCTATTTCTACTTGGGTTTTTAAATTTTGTTATTGTTAAGTTACTAGAATGCATCCAATGTTTTCGAATAACACAACATTTTTTTTGTCAGATATATCCTTTGCAGATATTTTCTCCCAGTTTGTGATTTATCTTCTCATTCTCTTAGTGTTGTCTTGAACTCCAAGCTTTATTTTTTATACCCCAAATATATTATGTTCTTTGCTGTCTGGTTTTGTGTAATAAAAAACACTTAAGTAATTTTGGAAATTCATGTTGAAAGATGAAGTAGCTTGTGATACCTACTCTTGGTTGTCAACTTGACTACATCTGGAGTTAACTAAAACTCCAATGGTCGGGTACACTTGTAAGGGATTTTTAATTAATTAATTTGAAGGGGGAAGACCCATTTTTAACCTGTATCTTCTGACATTGGAAGATCCATCTTTAATATGGTCCAGAACTCTAGTGGCAGAAAGGACACGTAGGAAGGAAGTTTCTGGTCTTTTCCTACTTGCTCTTACTGGAAAGTTCATTACTTGACTAGCATTAGTCTACCTTTTCTATAGGAATGCTGAAGACTAGCTGAGACTTCCAGTCTCATGGACTGAACATCTACTGGATTCTTGAACTATCTGTTGGTAGACAGCCATTGTTGAGCTAGCTGGATCATACGATTAAAGCCATTCTAATAAATCCCCTTTATATATATTCTGTAAGTTCTGTTCCTCTAGAGAACACTGATTAATACAATTGTAAAGTATTTTATTGTTAAGATAATAAATCCTAGCTCATTTAATTATATCCTTTAAAATATTCTATATAATTGAAAAATAAAGATCTTTCTATGATGAAAATGAACTGTAAGACCTGGGGAGATGGCTCAGTGGATAGAGTGCTTACTCCATAAGGATGAGGACTTGAGTTTGAATCCTCCATACTCACATGAAATCCTGACATTACATTAGATGTCTGTATCCCCATTATTTGCATGTGTTTTGGGGAGGGGGTATAGGGAGGTAGATACTATGGGTTCATAAGCCAGCTTGTTTAACTGAAATGGTGAGGTCCAGGAACATTGACAGACCTGTCTCAAAACTGAGGTGGGGAGAGATAGCAAAAGACATAGTGTTTATAAACATGTGTGGGTGACCGGCACATTCACACAAAAAAGACACACAGACTGCAGCAGTTTGAAAGAAAATGCTCCCCAACCAAGGGAGTGACATTATTAGGAATTGAGAATTTGTTGGCCTTCTTATAGGAAGTGTGCCACTGTGGAGTCAGGCTTTGAGGTCTCTTATATGCTCAAGACATCATCCAGTGTCTCAGATAATTTCCTGTTGCCTGCAAGCCAAGACACTAATCTATACTAGCTGACAATGGACTGAACCTCTGAAATGTAAGTGAGCCACTACAATTAAATATTTTCCTTTATAAGAGTTGCCATGCTCATGCTGTCTCTTCACAGCAATAGAAACTCTCACTAAGACACACACATGCATACACACATATACACACATACCTTACATATATGCACAAAACATTACAGGAACCAATAAATACCTTTTAATAATTACTTTAAAAACAAAGACTAACTGATTTGATTAAAACAATATCTCTATCCACTTTTTGCTTCTAAGAAACGCAATATAACATCAAACACAGACGCAGACTTAGAGTGAAAGTGTAGGAAAATGCATCTTAAGCAAATGGAGCTAGAAAATAAGTACGGGCCACTGTTCTAAAAGCTAACAAAGTAGGCTTCAAACAAAAATCAGTCAGAAGAGGTATAAAAAGGGTCACTTCATACTAATTAATGAAAAGTTTATTAAAAGAATATTGCAGTTGTGAGTATATACCAACAGAAAACTGTGGTGAGACCAGTTTCATAAAGCAAACATTGCTATAAACAAATAAACAATCCTAGCACACTATATACCATCCTACTCCATACCCAGACTTCACATGTCCTCCTCTAGGGTGGTGATTTCCCCATCAACAACACTCTATACTTGATTTTCCACATCCTGCTGCATGGAGCCCTGGTCCCACCACCAGTGTCCCTGCCTATTCTGAGCCCCCTACATCTTGCAGCAGTGACCTCTAGTGACCACATGGTCCCAAATTCTAGCTTTCTTTAGGATCTGCCTGATTGTACCTATCAACAGGACCCTTTGCATCACCTCCACCATTCTACTTCATACCGAGACTTTGGACATTCCATTCCAGAATCTAGCCTGTTGAGACTCCTGACCTCTTCATACATGTCTTTTCTGTATTCTACCAGATTTAGCCTTGGTCCCACAACCAATGCACAAATCTTGTTTGACCTTTCCTCCCTTTTCCACAGAGGAACTCCAGACTTGAGCCAGTATCCTTTCTGTCATCCCCAAAACTACAAGACTCACCTATGTCATAACCAAACTGTTAATTCAGACCTGTCTACCCCTACACTCCCATCTTGGAACAGGAAGCACACCCTGTATACTGGCTTAGACCCCTCTATCCACTAGAATGCATTCCAGCCAGGCCACTTCCTACCTCTATACCCACCTGTCACATCTTCTCTTTTCCTCCACACTGCTTCATTCACAAGGAACTTTAAGCTAACAAAGGAAGTCTAATATGAAGATCTCACTGAAGGAACACCAACAATATAAAGGTTCAAGCCAATATCTTCTCTTCAAAAACTACCAGTCCTGTAGAAATGCTTGCCAATGAGAATTACCTAGATGAACTCCAGGGCACAGAAATTAAAAGGACAATCATAAACTTCCTCAGAGAATTCAAGGAATTAAAAGAAGACACAAAGAAAATGCTCAATGAAATGATGGAGAAAGAGCTTAAGGAGAATAAAAGCCTGCATGATCCCCAAGAAAACACAAACATAAGGCTGATGAAAATGACAAAGACAAACTTAAATTTAAAAATAGAATTTAACAAAGATATAGACTCTTTGAATAGGACACAGGCTGAGATGAAGATGGATATGAAAAACTCAATAGCCCAATTGGAAAACTCAAACAAAGGCTTCACAAGTATTATAAAGCAGGTAGGTGACTTAATGCCATTTCTTAAAGATAAAATAGAAAATCTAGGCCAAATAACAAAGGAACAGGAAAAATTAAACACACACACACACACACACACACACACACACACACACACACACACAAAAGGAAAACACAGGAAGTGTAGGCCACTATGAAAAAAACCTGAATTTTTAAATTACAGCCATAGATGAAGGAAAATAATCCCAAGTCAACAGCATAGACAAGATTGTCAACAAGATTATAGAAGAAAATATCTCCAAACAAAGGAGAAACACACTCATATAAATATGAGAAGTACACAGAACACCGAATAGATAAGACCAGAAAAGAAAATCCCCATGGCATTTCACAATTGTCATAAACACAACAAAAAATGCATCAAAAGATACAAGAAAAATGGGGACGGTTTTTAACGCAGATGCTCCTCTGTTTTGTTTTGTTTTCAGTCAAACTCTATCAATTTGTGAGAGTAGAGTATTGAAGTATTGAAGAAACAATCCCAATAAAAGTAGGTGACTTCAATACTCTACTCTCACCAGTTGATAGAGTTTGACCGAAAACAAAACAGAGAAGCATCTGCATTAAATGACATCATAGAGCAATATCTAAAAAACATTCCACATTCCACCCATCCATAACAAAATACACACTTTCTCTGCAGTCTACAAAAATTCATCTTAAATAAATCCTGTAATTGAATATAAAGTGAGTCTTAAAATACAGGAGATTGAAACAATTTCTTTATCTCTTCACAATGAAATTAATCTCAAATTCAATAGCAAGAAAATAATGTAATCATATTTCAGAAACTCATGACGATTCAGTAATATACAATATGATGAATCAATTATTAAAAACTTATGTTAGAAATTTAAAAATTACTATAATGAATGAACAGGAAGATATAGCATAATGAAATCTATGTTGTACAATGAAACAGCACTATTAAAGAAATTCAGAGCTACATTAAAAATCAGAGAGAGAGAGAGAGAGAGAGAGAGAGAGAGAGAGAGAGAGAGAGAGAGAGAGAGAGAGTTCATTATTTTCCCTAGGCCCTCAGAAAAACAAGAAGAAAAAAAATCACTGAAATAATTCAGTTGGGGGAGTATTGGCATGAAAGAAAGCAAGAACAAGCCACATCCCAAATCAGTAGATGGAAAGAAATTACCAAGATAGGAATACAAATTAATAAAATATAAATTTTTAAAAATTCAAAGAACTATCAAACAGCAAGACTGATAAACTCAGGCAAATTAACCAAATGAAATAACAAGAAGAGTCAAATTAACAAAATTGGAGTAAAAAATATAGACATTACAACAGAAACAAATGGTATTTAGAATGTCACTTGAAGTATTTTAAAACTTACATTCTACCAAACTAGAAAACCTAAAAGAAATTTATGAATTTCTATATTCATATTAACTATAAAAATTATATTAAGCAGATCTATAAGAAGCAATGAGGCTGAAGTAATAAGCAAAACATTCAAGATACAGATATGTTGCCTTCTGAATTCTGTCTTTGACAAAAAACTAGCAGCAAATACTTTTCAATAAATCTATTAAATAAAATAGAAAGGGAAAGAATACCAGCCACTAAACTCTTATCAAAAAAGCAATATTAACCTGATACCAAAATGGGATAAAACTGACTTAAGGCTCTGAATCTTCAGATGTGAGTCTATAAACTGAAGTATCTTCAGAAACCAGAACAGAAAGAAGGGACCATGGGAAAAAGAGTTCTAGAGAAGGAAGTAGGAGGACATCAGTACCACAAAAGAAGACATAGGAAGAATTGTGGCATGCCCTTAACTGCGCAGGGAAGAGAGAAGGCAATAAAGAGGCACAGAGAGGGAACAGTAGCAAGGATAAACCACATTGGAGATGTTTGAAAGCTATATGGAATCACTATTTTATGTTTACCTAAATTTACATACATGTGTGCTATATATAAGTGCACACATATGTAAAATGAAGTTATGCAAGTTGGGCTAACAATGCACTTGGCAAGAGCTATATCCTTTCCCTGGTATTAGGCATGAGAAACCTCCTTTTGAGTTGTTGGTCAGGTGAGTCTCAGCAACTCCTCCAAATAATACAGGTCATTTCAGTTTCCCTTCATTGCCTTCCAGAATTTGAAGATAAGTCCTTATTGCTGAAGATACCACACAGTTCAAACATAGAGCTTGGAGAAATACAGCCAAATCTAATTGGAAACCTAGTTTTTGAGAACTGCCTCTCATAGTATTTATACGAGCTATGTAAGTTTTCAGGGAAGAAAAGCAATCAATAGTGTTGCTCAGATGTGTTGTCCATGAACTACAACAATATGCCCAGCAAGATATTTCAAAACGTGCAATAGTGTCCCTTATACCTTGAAGATAACCAACAGTCATATACTCGAACTTAGGATCAACTCTGTGTGAGTAATTTATGACTTGCACTATACACCTAGTAAAATACATCTGGTGAGGCCATGAAACCTAGAATGGAACATGCTAAGAAACTACCTTCGTAAATAAATCAGTGTAATTCTCACTACTTTCTAAATACTTATCCTTACACCCATAGATAAGTCTAGTGTTCACCCATCATCAAATCAGTTCCTCTTTGCAGCAGACCAAGAGTATTATAGAAATCCACAACTCATCAAAATGCATAGAATAACATTATGAGATGACAGCCACAATAGTTATATCTACAACACAATCCCTGTAACTAAGGTTCAGGGAGTATCAAGGAAGAGGAGTGATAAGATTGTAGAAGTCAGAGGACCAGGATGTTTGCTATGAGCTTATGTATGTTAATTGGACCTGTAGTAAATAAAGAGACATGTCTCTGGGCAGATCTGTGAGCATATTTCCTGGAAAGATCTACAGAGGAGGATGACCCTTTTCTAGAGAGAGAAGTACCTTCTGGTGGACAAAAAGGTTGTTTCCACTGCTACCCTTCCCTGACACTGGAAACCAGCTTTTTTGGCCTTCCACTTAGACTGCAGAGTGACTCAGGAATCCTCCAGGCCTTTAATACCAGATTGAGATGCTGAGATATTCAGTATCCAGCATTTAGCTAGATGCTGTTTGAACACCAATGCTTTGTTGTGTAAGAAAATCTAATAAATCCTCCTTTTTAATATATATTCATTCTTTTGGTTCTGTACTTCTAAGAAATCCTTACTAATAAAAATAATATTAATAAAAATAAAACATTTTCTTTAAAGTGTTATGTATGATAGCATATTTTGAGTTTATTTTCTAATTGATCCATATGTAAATTTGATGGAGCTTATTAGCTTGAATTTCTAATATAGTGACTATCAAGTCATATAATGCATTAATCAAAGTATCACAAGATCTAAATAAGTGGAATTACTAATTCAAATACAATTTTTGAGCTAAGCACTGCTAAAATCTATCATTTCCTGTCACATAAGCCAAGTTACTTAAGTTATTCTTGAAATAATAATTCCAGCATATTCTAAAAATTTTGGTTAGTCAGAGAACTGGCTCTCAATTAACTTACTGGGTCATCTCATCCATGTCAATGTGTTTGCATCTGTAGAAGATAAATGTTAACAATGGCATTAGCTCACCAAATGTTACCAAGTAGAAGCATGTTCTATGTCCTAAGATTCAATAAGTAGTCACATCCTTCTCATGGCAAATTTATGATGAAATACTCATACTTGCTAGATTTTATGTCAACGTGACAACAGCAAGAGTCATTTGGGAAGAATCTCAATTTAGAAAAATGCCCCCACTGATACATTTTCTTGCTTGGTGATTGATGGGAGAGAGCCCAGGTCATGCTGGGTTGTGCTACCCCTAGGTGGGTGGTCCTGAGTGCTAAAAGAAATCAGGCTGATCAAGCCATGAAGAACAATCAGTAAGCAACATTCTTTCATGTCATCAAGTAGAACCCAAGCTGCTGAATTCTCCTGTGAGGGCTTTTCTTAATCAACTTATATGAAGAATGAGGATCCACTTAAATTGGGGCCACAGTTTTTGGTGGCAGCCTCAATAAAATGAAAAGGAAGAAAGAAACTTTGCTTTTTACTTGCTTGCTCTCACTTTCACTGGCAAGCAAATCTATTCTGTTGCTGAGGCTTTTTTCCTGGTATTAGACCAACTCCTTCAGGATTCCACCATAGACTAAAGACAAACAGATCTCCAGAAATCCTCCCAGACTTCAGAAATAGATTGGAACTGCTGAGACATCCAGACTCACATACTCAACAACCACTGAGTCTTAGTCTTTCAATCATGAAACAACCATTGTTAGACTACCCCAACTAAGAGTTGTAAGCAAATCCCCTTTAATGTGCACGCATACACACACACACACACACACACACACACACACACACACACACACACACCTATGTATTCATATCAATTTTGTTCCTCTAAAGAAACTTGACTAATACAGTCACCATAAGGAATCTCAAAGTCAGTTCAAGATAGCTCAAGATCAAGTTCTCAGCACAAAGGAAATTTATTTGCCCCAGAGGGATAGAGGGCAGGGATAGTGGACAAAGACAAGAGATAGAGGAAGAGGGAGAAAGGGAAGGGAACAAAGAAAAGGGGGCAGGAATATTTGTTCTTGATTGGGGGAGGGGAGACAAAGGACTGCCTCTAGATAAAGAGGAGATAGACGATGTGGCACATAGGAAAATTGCAGTTCTTAAAAGTAAAAAGGAAACCATAAGTTAGGATGATGTGGTGGTTTTGAAGAAAATGTCCCCCAGAGGGAGTGGAACTCCTAGGACATGTGGCTTTGTTGGAATAAGTGTAGCATTGTTGGAGGAAGTGTCTGTGGGGGTGGGCTTTTAGGCCTTCTTTGCTCAAGCCATGCACAGTGTGATAGACAGTTCACTTCCTGTTGCCTGAGGATCAAGATGTAGAACTCTCATTTCCTTTTCTAGCACCTACCCACATGCTACCATGTCCCACCATGATGATAATAGACTAAATCTCTGGAGCTGTAAGCCATCCTCAATTAAATGTTTTCCTTTTTAAGAGTTGCTGTGGTCATGGTGTCTCTTCACAAAAATAGAAATCCTAACTTAGACAAATGAGTTGTTTACTTTTAATTAGTCATGTTAATTAGGTAAGCCAAAAGTGGCTTTTGATTGCTGGACTTCAATACTTTAATAGCTGGAACTTGGTAGTCAGCCTTAGGAGGAGGAATTGGCCAAATAAGGGAATAGAGCGTGAACACTAAGTTTAGGAATGCTATCTAATGGTTTTTAGCAAGGCAGAGGGAATCATAGAGAAGGGCAAGGTCTGCCAGAGTCATGCCCACCACACTCAAGCTGGCCAGAGTCCCTCCAGTCACCAATTGAATATGTGCCACAAGAGAATTTACAACAATGCAATATTAGTTCTTTATATTGCCTCTTAGTTCTCTTTCACTCTCTATAAAAAGACAGCTTGCCAATCACTGCATACTTCATGCCTGCATGCTGGTTTCCAGGTTTAACTTTCTCAGTGTAAATCAGTGGTTCTCAATCTTTGTAATGCTGTGACACTTTAATACAGTTAGTTCCTCATGTTGCAATGAGCACCAACCATAAAATTGCTACTTTATAACTGTAATTTTGCTACTATTATTAGTCATAATGTAATATTTTTTGAGATACAGGATTGGCAAAGTATCATGACCCACAGCTTGAGAATTGCTTCTGTAAAGCCTGTCTCCTCAGTTTCTTATTTTTTATCTGGACTGTAAGCCCTTTGCTCTATCTGTTCTTACGCATGGGACAATACAGACAGGAAAGAAGTAGAATCCAGTTCTTCCATATGTAAAGGATTAGCACAGGTGACACAAAACTCCTTTGAAAGTTTAGTTTTAGGCTAAAAAGATAAGACAACCACAGAAGTGGGGCAAAGGGTTTGGTATCAAGTTTATTTATGTATTATATGTTGAATACATACAGATTATATATAATCCATAATGTAGATTCACTTCATTGTTAGTAATGTCCATGTTAAATTTCCCAATCTGTCAGATTTCAAATGGGTCAAATAAAGTAGATGTATGAGCTAAACACCACCCAGAGGTTATCACTATGAATTCTCACATAAATGGAATCAAATCAATTTCATTTCAAAAATGTTCAGAGCACTACAAATTATACAATTGGGAAAATATTATTACTTCTACCACTTCATAGAATGAGAAGATGAAAATTGTTCAGATAAATTAAGAAAAATATTCATTCACAAATCTATAAAAAATCTGAATGTTACCTGAAAAAAATTCAAAAAGGAAATAACAAAGAAAAACAAATTATGTGAAGTCCAGCTCAACACATTCCAATAATTTCTAAACACCTAGAACTAGAATGATATCCATTCTCCAGGCATGGCCTACAAGACCGTGAATATCTTCTCTCATACCACTCTTATATCCAATCTGCACTACAGCCAGGCATATATTATATTTATTTCTTCAATATTTTAAGTATCATTCAGGGCATTTCAAAGTCTCCTGGGGCTTTTTGTAAATCTTCAGACCAAAATAATTTCCTTGAATAATATTTCTCTAACAATCTAATAGAATTAACACCACCAGCCTTTTCCTCTATTTTAATAACCCAGTTTGTTATGAATTGTGTGTGTGTGTGTGTGTGTAAATACACACATGTTAGCTGAAAAGTACCTTTATTGCTTACTTGCTTAATTTCTAGTGTGTTTTCTAAATTATATACTGAAAACAGAAAAGCTTTATGCTATATTCCCAATTCTGTCTGACACTGAGAAAACATTTAATGCATGGTTTTGAAGGAACGCTGGTTTTGAATGAATTCATATGTAAAGAACTCTCAAAATATGCTGTTAAAATAAAGTCTTGGGATGATATTGTGAAGCCACTTCAGAAAATTATTTTTCAGTCCATTGAGTGTATTTCACTTTTCTGTCATTGTCTAAAGGAACCAAGTTTAATACAGATGAATTTCCCTGAATTATTAGCTAGAAATATGAGATACAGAGAAGGAACATCTAATAGATAATTTGATTTTATTCTATTGAGGGTTTCATGATGTAGTACTGTAGTGAGAGTGTGTTATTCAGCCTCTCACTAGCTGCATATAAATATGTATCAGTAAATAAATTCTGATTAGAGCTACCTTAACCTATCTCAATAGAAGTTATTTATTATGACAATTAAAAATAATTATGATCACAATGTTATTCAAAAATGGGTATCTGGGTCTGAGGAGATACCTTAGTAGTTCAGAACACTGTCTGCATTTTCAGAGGAATGAGTTCAGTTTCTTGTAACTAGAAGTTTTCCTGTGTCCTGTGATGGCCCATGGTCAGGATAAATCTCTCACCTGCCAGTCTTGCAGCCACTGGAACCCACATAAACACATAGAGGCTTATATGAATTATAACTGCATGGCCATGGCTCAAGCTTTTTGCTAGCTAGATCTTATATCTTAAATTAGCCCATAACTATTAATCTATGTATTACCACATGTTCTGTGGCTTTCCTGGGGTGGCTTGCTGGTGTCTCCTCCCACCTTCTTCCTGTCTCTCTCCTTGAATTTCCCACCTGCCTCTAAGCTGCCTTGGCATAGGCCAAACGGCTTTATTTATCAACCATTCAGAGCAACACATATTCGCAGTGTACAGAAAGACATTCCCCCATCAATTTCTAGCATCAACATGGCATCTATCAAATGTCCATAACTCCAGTTGCAAGGAATCCAATATTCTCTTCTGGCTTCTGAATACATGCAGGCAAAGCATCCATATTTATAAAATAAAGATAATCTTCTCCTCCCTCCTGGTCCCTAACTTGCTACTAACTTCTGTGGTTATGCTAATTGAAAAACATATATCAACAAGCTTAAAAACTGACATCAGTATATAAGAGAAAACATGTCAATCATTATATTTTTGTAACTGGACTAAATCACTCAGGATATTGGTGCTAGCTCCAAACATTTATCTGAAAATTTGATAACTTCATTTTTTCTTAACAGCGGAATAATTATATATATATATATGTGCCACTTTTAAATTATCCACTCATCAGTTGATGAACATTCTGGCTATCATAAACAGAGAGCAGCAATAAACATGGGTGAGGAAGTATTTCTGAAATACGACATAGAGTCCTTTTGGTATGTGCAAAAATGTATAGCTGGATATTGTGGTAGATCAATTTTCACCTTTTTTTTTTTGAGGAGTTTCTACATTAATTTCCATAGTGGCTGTACCAGTTTGTACTCCCACTAGCAATGACTAAGTATCATTTCTTGAGAATTTTCTGTTCAGTTCTATACTTTGCTGTTTAAATTCTGTTATTGGTTTTCTTGATGTTTGGTTATTTTAGCTCTTTTTACATTACATATATATATATATATGTTATTATTAACCTTTTTCAGATGTATAATTGAAATAGATTTTTTCCCACTTGGTTGTCATTTTATGTCCAATGATGGTGTCTCTTGTGTTGAAGATCTTGAACTTCATGTTAAATTTATTATTATTAATAATATTGTTATCTCATTTATTGATTGTTGGCCTTAATATCAGTTCTGCCTATGTCCTGTTCACAAAGTTCTTTCCTGTTCCAGTGAGCTCCAGCCCATTCCAAACTTTGTCTTATATCAGATTCAGAATGCTTGGTCTTTTCATGAGGTCCTTGATCCATTTGTAGTTGAATTTCATGCAGGGTGATAGATATGGCTCTATTTTTCATTATTCTGCATTTAACTATCCAGTTTGACTAACACCATTTGTCAAAGACACTGTCATTTCTTCATTGCTTTTGGCTTCTTTGTAAATAATCAGGTATTTACTATTTCCCTAAACCAACATATCCTAACAATAATCTATTAACATTTGTTCTTTTTTTTGTTTGTTTGTTTTTCAAGACAGGTTTTCTCTGTGTAGCTTTGCTCCTTTCCTGGAACTCGCTTTGGAGACCAGGCTGGCCTCAAACTCACAGAGATCTGCCTGCCTCTGCCTCTCGAGTACTGGGATTAAAGGCATGCCCCACCATCGCCTGGCCAACATTTGATATTATAGCAACAGTTAACTGTAGTCTTCACCTCTTATGAAGGAATCTCCCCCTTGAAATAGAAACCACTTCAGAAAACAACAACTAATCAAAATACAGAGTTGTGTAGCCCTGTTCAAGTGGATACATCCACAAACCACTCCTGTGTAGATGTAACCAACCATCTTATTAAATAAGAAACACAGAGCCAATAGAGAGATGAAAGCCAAGAGGTCAGAGCAATAGCTAAGAGCTAAAAAACCTTACCCTTCACTGTCGCTGTACCTCTTGGAAAGAGACCTACTTCCTGTGTCTGTCTTTTTTTTTTTTTTTTTTTTTTTTTTTATAGAGTTTCTGTTCTGCCTTCTCATTGGTTGTAAACCCAACCACATGACCTCTTAGTCACTGCCTGTCTGTACAGACCTCCAGGTCTTCTATGGTTGGTATTGAGATTAAAGGCGTGTGTCTCCAATGCTGGCTGTATCCTTGAACACACAGAGATCTACCTAGCTCTGCCTACCAAGTGCTGGGATTAAAGGTGTGCACCACAGCCGCCCAGCTTTCGCTATGGCTTGCTAATAGCTCTGACCCCTGGACAACTTTATTTATTAACATACAAATCACATTTCAGCACAAATAAAATATCACTATACTCCTGCATGAAAAGCTCATAAACAGGGGGAAAGAAAGATTGTAAGAGTCTGAAGATCAGGGAGTTTGCTGTGGGATTGTGTCTCAGAATATCAGAAGCTACAGCTATAAAATCTCTCCAATGTGGCTGCTTCAGTATGGGCAGAGTAAGGGAGTCAACAAAGCATGGTACATTCAGTTGAGGCAGTACCAAGGCCCTTACCCACATCAAGGCTGAGCAAGGCATCCCACCATAGGTAATGCTCCAAAAAAACAGCTCATGTACCAGGGATAGATCCTGATCCCACTGCAAGGGGCCCTTCAAACAGACCAAGCAATCCAACTGTCTCCCACATGCAGAGAGCCTAGTTCAGTCCGATGTAGGTTACACAGCTGTTGGTCTAGAGTTCATAGGTTCCCATGAGCTTGGTTTCATTGTCCCTGTAGATTTCCCCATCATGACCTTGACCCCCCCCCTGCTTATATAATCCTTTTTCCCTCTCTTGATCTAGACTCCCAGAGCTTGGCCTGGTGCTTGGATATGGTTCTATGCATCTGCTTCCATCAATTACCAGATAAAGGTTCTATGATGACAGTTAGGGTATTCACCAATCTGATTATGTTTAAATACCTTTTCCACTACTGTTAGTTCTCCAGGATAGCTAAATCAACCCTGTACAATATAGCAACTTCTGGAGGCATCACTATCCCTGACTTCAAGCTCTACTATAGAACTATAGTAATAAAAACTGCTTGCTATTGACATAAAAACTGACATGTGGACCAATGGAATTGAATTGAAGATCCCGACATTAATCCACACCTGTGAATATCTGATTTTTGACAAAGAACCTGAAACTGTAAAATGGGAAAAAGAAAGCATCTTCAGTAAATGGTGCTTGCATAACTGGATATCAACATGTAAAATATTGCAAATAGATCGGTATCTATTGCCATGCACAAAACTCAAGTCTAAGGGGATCAAAGATTCAACATAAATCCAATACAGTGATAGAAGAAAAAGTAGCCTTGAACACATTGGCACAAGAGACCACTTCCTAAATATAATACCAGTAGCACAGACATTAAGAGCAACAATCAATAAATGGAACCTCCTGAAACTGAGAAGCTTCTGTAAGGCAAAGGACATGGTAAATAAGACAAAATGACAGCCTACAGAATAGGAAAAAATCTTCACACACCCCACATCTGACAGAGGGCTGATCTCCAAAATATATAACAACTCAAGAAACTAGACATCAAAATACCAAATAATCAAATTAAAAATGTGCTACAGAGCTAAACAGAGAATTTTCAACAGAAGAATCTCAAATGGCTGAAAGACATTTAAGGAAATGTTTAACATCTTTAGTCATCAGGGAAATGCAAATCAAAACATCTCTGAGATACCATCTTATACTTCTCAGAACAGCTAGGATCAAAAACACTGAGGACAGCTTATGTGGGAGTGGATGTGAAGTCAGGTGAACACTCCTTCACTGCTGGTTGAGTGAAACTTGTACAGCCACTTTGGAAATTAGCATGGTGACTTCTCAGAAAATTGGGAATCAATCTCCTCAAGACCTAATGATACCACTCTTGGGCATATACCCAAGGAATGCTCAATCATACCACAAGGACACTTGCTTTACTATGTTTATAGCACCAGTATTCATAATAGCCAGAACTGGAAACAACCTAGATGCAACTGAGGAATGGATAAAGAAAATGTGGTACATTTACACAATGGAGTCTATTTTTTTTTTATATTAAAATAGCTACATGGTTTGCTTCTTAATTCCATTAACATGGAACACATTTTTCCCATCCTTTTACTCTGAGGTGATGTCTATACTTTATGCTAAGGTGTGTTTCTTGCCTGTAGCAGGATAGATTCTGTATTGAAATATAATCTGTTAGTCAGTCTCGCTTTGTTGGGTGAACTGAGACCATTAATATTGATAGTAATTATTGAGCAATGTTTATTAATTCCTGTTATTTTGTTGTGATTATGCATTTCCTTACCCCCTTCTTTTGATGAACTGTTGTAGGATTATTTATTCTTTGTGTCCTCTTGGTTGTAGTTAATCTTTTTATTTATTTAAGAATTTTTTATTCATTATTTAACCACAGATGCCCCACTCTTCCCTTCTCCTGCCCCTACAACCTCCCCTGCAACCCATCCCCCATTTCCTCCTCTAATAAGGTTAAGCCTCCCATGGGGAGTCAGCTGAGCCTGGTTTTCCCTTAGTGCTCTTAGTATAGCTAGATGGGTAGACATAAATTGCATAAATTTGTTTTATCAAGAAATGTTTTTCTTTCTCCTTTAGTTATGACAGATGGCTTTGCTGTAGCAGTCTTTTCTGGCCTTTTTACTCTATTAGGACTTATCAAATATCCATTCAGTCCCTTCTGGCCTGCAGAGTCTCTGCTGAAAATTCTAATTGTCCTGCATGTATATGTGAGTTAGTCCTTTTGGCTTGAAGCTTTTAATATCTTTTTTATTCTTCTGTAATTTAGTGTTTTGATTATTATGTATCATAAGAATTTTTTTCTGGTCCTGTTTATTTGGTGTTCTGTATGCTTCTTATACCTTGATAGATATGCCCTACTTTATGTTGGGAAATTTTTTGTTTTAAATATGGCCCTTCCTTTATTAAACTCCCTATGAGCCAAGCATCACTTTAGGTGCTAAATATATAAAGCTGAAAAACAGGGAAATTAAACAAGCTAAGACTGACAACCCAACATAATGCTGCTACCCAGTGAATTCCAGACTCTATGTATGTCAATATTTAACATCTCATGTTTTTCTTCTCTTTGGTCAATTTCCGTTTTGTTTCTGTTACTCAAACAGGCAGACAAAAAACAAAAGCAACTCAACTGCTATTTTCGTTTGGTTTCCTTGAACCGTTAGTGTGGATGAGCAGTTGTTTACTTTGAGAAAAGATCTCCTATAGCACAGGCTCTCTTTTTACTCTTTATGTAGCTGGGATGACCCTGAATTTTTTAGTCCTCCTGTTCTAGCTCCTAGTTGCCAGGATTACAGATATGAGCTGCCACTCTAGGCTCTCACTCATTTGTTGACTGCTTGTATGCTTTTCCAACTTGTCATTTCATTCTTTTGCCTGCTTTTCTGCTGGTATAATTGATGGTCTAATTTAAAAAAAAAATATTTCTCCACTTCACCTAGGTTTTTCTTCTGTCTAACAGGCAGATATTCCACTTCTTTTGGTAAAACTTGAGGTCTTGCATTCTCTGTTAATGATATTTTTGTTTTACTCATACAATATTTCATTTTTTTGTTAATTACTATTGACAAACATAATATTAAATGTTAATGACTTAAAGATAAACATTTACAGTTTATATAATGTTGAATTATGGAAATATATATAAAATTATTTAAATCTTTCTGAACTATACATGAAAAAGCATTGTACCAGAGCCACAGACACAAAATTCTAGAAGAAAGGTAAAGAGAAACCAATCCTAATTGAACAAAGAATTTCCCACTGTTCTGTTAGAGGAGGTTAGCATTGTTGACGAATTGGCAGGAGCTTGAATTTGCAACAAGGCATGAATTGGGCAGGCAATGACACTTACATTGAAAGTGAAATCTAGGGCTATGCAAATAGACAATTGAGCAAGACCATGAGGGAAGCTGTGGTCAACCTGGCACAAAGCCTAACATGTTGGAAAGGAGATTTATATTATGTCCTGTAAGCCACAGAGAGACATCAATGGGCTGTTTTCTGTTGAAATATGTATTTAGTTCTGCTTGTTAGAAGGCAGAAGTAGAAATGAGACAAGGAGCAGAAGTAGTGTTCCACAAAATGCAAGATGATTTCCTCCACTAAGGCAATGGGAGTAGTTATAGAAGGTAGGTGCTTGGCACAGAGAAGTATTTAGAAGATGGAATGGATCTGCTTGGAGACTGAATTCAGAGTTAATAACTCATAGGAAATTAAGTCCTCTTAGATAAAAGATCATTCATTTTGAATCATTTAAAAATATTTTTAAAGACAACTACCTGTATTCTTTTTCTTTTTGAAAATATAAAATTCTGAATGTGGGACCTCTGCTTTGTTGACTTTTTCCCCTATGTGAATCTTCTATGTCAAATCTATTACTGTAGTTAAATACATTGCTATGGAGCTTCATCACAGGAGCTTCCTGCTGAACAGTTCACTCCACTGGAAATTACCAGTACATGTATTACTTTTAGAGCATCCATCTTGACATTTCCATGGACAGTGCAATCAACTAGTAATTTTAGCATATTCTTAAGTGGTTTCTCAGTTCTAATTGGTTCCTTGGATTGACAAAAAGAAAACTGCTTTAAAAGTGTTCATATTGTAAAGTTGAGTTTAATTTTGGGATGTCTTTAATCACTTAACGCATAATGACACTCAATTTTCCTGAGGCATTTTTTGTCATCACATTCCAGGCTCTATCTGTCACAGATGCTACACCAGCAATTCAACAGCGCTAATTTCTTGGTGGTCCAAATGTAAAGCCCTCTAATTTGAAGTGTGTATTGCTATAACAAAAATATCAAACTGTGTATTGTATGTCTACAGACTTTTTCTTTGTGTTTATGCATATGCACCTAATTTATAGAGAATAAAAAATGGTTTAAAAAGTAAGTTAACACTCACAACCAAACATATTAAATTTAGTGAAACCAGTCAGATGACACCCTCCATTTTTTTGCCACTTTATCTTCAAAATGAATAGAGGTGGGACATATTTGTTAGTTGATAATTATATAAGCTTCCATAAATAAAATTAAACTGAATAATGCTGTTTTCCTCTATAGTTTTAAGTGTTTGTGTTAAGATAATACAGTTGCACAGATGTTATTACTAATCTTTTTGTATCAAAGTTTGGCTAGCTTTGAAGTTCATTTATCAATAATTATTGCTGTAGCTACTGTGAATGTTTTAAAAGAGCAAACAAACATGAAGATAGTTAATGATTTTTTTCTGGGAAGAATGAACAAATGTTTACACGTGAAAATCAGCGGGTTTTTTGTTCATAATTACAGTTCATAGATTATGCATTATTTATAGCATCTTGAGTGACCTCAAGTCAATTTTATCCCCTTAAAGTTCCATCCTCGTATAGATAAGGACTTGCCCATTGCTGCCCATAACTTGCCCATTCCTCTCTCCATCATTCCCTTCTCTGCAATGGTGTATGAAAGATATAGATTTTTTTCATATCAGTTTTTTTTTTCAGTCCTGCTACTTGCTAAAAGTATTTGTCAAACACATCAGTTTTCTGGTAGGATCTTCAGTTCTTATGCATAGAATCCTATTTAGATGGGCTTTGTGACTTCATAATTCTCTCTTACAGCTTTCATTATTTTTATTTTCCTCTCTATGTTTAGCGTTTTAACTGCAATATGATATGAGGAAGTTATTTTTTGGTCTTGTTCATTTGCTGCTGTAAATATGTCTTGAATCTGGTCAGCCAGTTCTTTCTCCAAATTTGGGGAACTGTCTACTATGGTTCCATTGAACATATTATGTATGCCTTTAGCTGGGATTATTCTCCTGCTGTGCTCATAATTCATGAATTTGATTTTTGAATATGCTCTCCTAGAACTTGCTCAATATGCTCACATGTTCATATTTTCTTATTTTATTTTGTTGATGTTTATATATTTAATTCATCTATCTCATTTTATATTCTTGAGGTTTTTGTCTTCAAATTGTTCTATTTTGTTGGTGAACTTTTCTATTGTGTTTTTCTTTTTACTTACTGCACTTTTTATTTCATCTTTATTATTTTATCATTTATATCACTTTATTAAATTCTTGCTTCGTATAAAATGTTTTCTTCATTCATTCTTGTGTTCATTCATATTCTTTTACAAATCATTTAGGATTTTATTTCTATCAGCCATGATTTCATTAAATATCATCATAATTGTTATTTTAAGTTATTAATCTGGGATTTTGTCTAATTCTCTCTCATTGGAAGTTATTACTGTGGAATTGTTATTTTGCTGGTTGATCATATTGAGTACTCGTTCATATTTTTTATATTATTTCACTGATATTTATACACATTGAGCTATTTCATTGAATGGACATTTTTATCAGTTTTGTTCTTTCAGTCAAAGTATTTGCAGTATTAAAGTAGAGCTATTGTAGTGGAGTTGAGGTAAAGAGTTCAGAAATCAAATCCTTAGTACATATGCTCAAGGTACTTTGCAGGTACATTACATAATTCTAGAGTAGAAGACTCTAGATCACAACTGTTATATAGGCCCACTGTACAAATGTTTACTGACTAACTAGAAATAGTTGTGTCATTCACTTCAATAACTATTAAAAGAAGAATGAACAAAAATGTTATGTGGTGTGCTGTGGTAACAGTAGGAATAGATGGGTGGATATTTGGTTGGGAAAGCTCCACCAAGAAACAGAAAAGTGGTAAAAATATCTGAGAAGAGAAAGCTGTGAAAATGCTTTATTTCACAAAGTATAGAGATTAGTAAACTTTTGCAAGCTTTTAAAATTTTGTTAATACTATTTTTTTTTAAATTCTCAAGTCAAATAATTTACCTGTTGACCATGTGGTTATAGTTCAAACTGTTACTATTCCAAAAGTTGTATCTGACAGTCTTTCAAAATTGCTTTTAAATAAATTTCTTGAATTGTAGAAATTCATAAAAAATAAGATTCATTTAAGCAGTACTACAGTTTATCAAAAAACATAAAAATGCTAACTCTTATTTTAAGGATTATAAAAAAAATCAATGTTTGGCTAAGTTATAAAAATGTTTTTCATATAATTATTTTTATAACTCTAGTGTTTCTCAGTGGCTATAAGATCAGTACTCATTCTTTAAAAAAACACTTAAAGTCATACCTCTGAACAAAGCCTTCCACTTCATCAGAGGCTAGGCCAGCTTTCTGAAAACCATAGGCCAGACTGGCATCCTGAACCCCAGAGGCCAGGCCAACTTCCTGAAAACCAGGCAGAAGCCTCCTTCTCCCATCAGAAGATAGGCCAGCATCAGAACTTCAGAGGTCCCCAGCCAGATCAGAGGCCACACGTATCAGGCCCAAATTTGGACAGCAATGCCCTGCTGGTCTAGGCACCTTCCAGGATATCAGAAGTCCAGCTTCCAATGCACTCAGAAACCCTCTACTCAACCACAGGCCACAGGATACAGAAAACCAGAGAAGAAACAGAAACTAAGGAAGAAAATACTCACCCAACAAAGGCATATTCAGAAATTGGCACCTAGACCTATAATCACTCCAAATCCAAATGCCTAAATATAAGTGTGAGAACATAAACAACAGCCAGGGCACTATGTCACCACTAGAATCCAGCCATCCCACTATAGCAAACACTTAATATTATAACAAAGTAGAAACAAAAGAAAATAATCTTAAAACCAATTTTATGATGATGATAGAGTTTCTTAAAGAGGAAATGAAAAACTTCCTTAAAGGAATCCAAGAAAAGAAAATTAAAATTTAAAGGAAATCAACAAATCCCTTAATAATGTCAAGAAAGCCAACAAAAAAGAAACAAACAGGTGGAAGACACTATTCAAGACATGAAAATTGAAATAGAAATAGAAGGAATAAAGAAAATACAAACTGGAAGAAGTTAGGAAATTAAAAACCTGGGTAAGCAAACAGGAAATACAGATGCCATCATCACCAAGAGAAATCATAATATGGAAAAAGAGATCTCACAGATTGAAGATACAATAGATTATGGATTGCCCAGAGTCCGGGGAAGATGCTACGTCTGGTGTGGAATATCAGAGTGAAAAAACTTTGTACACTATGCTCTTATGTCTGTTAACTTTATTTTGCAAGGACAAAATTCTATCTATACAGCTACAGCCCCATCAGGCATTCAGGGCAGGAATAAATCTAGATACACCAAGCTATTTGTCCATCTTCTTTATTTCTCTGGGATGAAATTCTGTCTACCTAGCTTCAGTTCCATCCTGACACTCAGTTTCTCTTTGTCTCCCCATTTACTGCCCTCTCATAGTCCTGCTAACAACTAAGCTCTTGTGCTTCCAGCTTCATCTTCATCCTCTGTTTCTTCACTCTCCATCTCTACTTGCTCTCTACTCCTGACTCTGATGAACTCTACAAGAGTTCTGCCTTACCATCTACAAAACCTCTGTCTGCTGTTTCTTCTTCCCTTGGTCACGAGGTTCTCTGTCCTCTCAGAAATGTTGCTCCACCTTACCTTCCACCTTGATATATAAAAACCTCTTTTGTTCTCAGTCAATTTTTCTGGAGAGCCACTAGGCCTTAAGGCAAGGGGATGATCTTAGTTTCATTTGCACAAGAAACAAAGCTATGCATCTACAGCTGTTTGGCTTTGCCTACTTGACTTTAACCAAGTAATGGCCCAAGCAGGAAGTTCATAAACACTTTCTATTGGAATTGTGAGCACAAGAAATTCATAACACGGCACAGCTGAATATTAAGCTGTATAACACCGAATAGTCCATGCTAGATGCCTTCCCACTTGACTGATCCTTGACCTGATCAAGGTATAGCTTTAATACACAGGTAAACCCTTTATAACATATTCCTGTGGCTCTCCACAATAGATGAAATAGATTCATCAGTCAAAGAAAATGTTAGATATAAAAAAACTTCTAACATAAAACATCCAGGAAATCTCAGACACCTTAAAAAGACCAAACTTAAGAATAATAGGAATAGAAGAAGGAGAAGAATCCCAGATCAAAAAACCAGAAACTGTATTTAACAAAATCATAGAAGAAAATTTCCCTAACCTAAAGTAGGAGAAGCCTATAATAGTACAGTCAGCTTACAAAACCCCAAATAGATTCAACCAGATAAAAAAGTCCCTGAATCACACAATAATCAAAATTGAAAGAATATTAGAAGCTGCAAGAGAAAAAGGCCAAGTAACATATAAAGGCAGACTTATAAGAATTACAACCAGTCTTTACCTCGAGACTCTAAGAGCCAGAATGGTCTGGACAGAAGTCTTGTAGTCTCTAAGAGACTATGGATGGCAGTCCAGACTAATATACACAGCAAAATATTCAATCATTATAGATGAAACAAATAAGATTTTTCATGATAAAATAAAATTAAAATAAATCTATCCACATGCCAGGCATGAGTTCAAGGCCAGCCTGATCTATAAAGCAAGTTCCAGGACAGCCAGGGCTGTTACACAGAGAAATCCCATAGAAGGTACTGGAAGGAAAACTCCAACCCAAGGAAGTTAACTACACCCACATAAACACAGGCAATCAGGCAATATATCACACCAACAAAATATAAAGAAGAGAAACACACAGGCTTGAACATGCTCATATGTGCATGCACACACAAACACATATACACACTACCACCATCACCACCAATAACATAATAATAGGAACAAAAATAAGTGGTCATTAATATCTCTCAATATCAATGTATTCACTTTGCCAATAAAATGACATAGGCTCATAGAATGGATACAAAAGCAGGATCCATTCTTCTGCTGCATACAAGAAACACGCCTCAATATCAAAGACAGATATTACCTCAGAATAAAGGATTGTAAAAAAGATTTTCCAATCTCTTAATATCTAACAAAATAGACTTCCACCAAAAATTGATCAAAAGAGATGAAGAATGACATTTCATATTCATCAAAGGAAAAATCCATCAAGATGATGTCGCAAATCTGTATATCTATGACCAAAATATAAGTCACCAATATTTGTAAAAGGAACACTACTAAAGCTTAAATCACATATCAAAACCCATTAATTAATAGTGGGAGACTTGAACACCTCACTCTTACCCATGGACATGTCTTCCAGAAAGAAACTAAACAGAAAAATAATAGAAATAACAGATGTTATGACTCAACTAGACCTAACAGACATCTACAGAACACTTCACCCAAATACAAAAGATTATACCTTCTCAGCATCTCATGGAACTTTCTCCAAAACTGACCACATACTTGGTCACAAAGCAAGAATCAAGAGATACAAAAAAAAAAAATTGAAATAACCCCCTGTATTTTATCAGATCAACATGGATTAAAGTTGAGTTCAATAACAACATAAACTACATAAAGCCTATAAACTCATGGAAGCTAAACAACTCTCAACTGCATTACCACTGGGTCAAGGAAGAAATAAAAAAAAGAAAATAAAGACTTTGAAGAATTCAATGAAAATGAATGAAAAACATACAAACTTATGGGACCCAATGCTAAGAGGAAAGTTCTTAGCTCTAAATGACTTCATAAAGATATTACAGAATTCTCATACCAGTGACTTAACAGCACACCTGAAAGATCTAGAACAAAAAGAAGCAGACACACTCAAGAGGAGTAGTAGATGGCAGGAAATAAACTCAGGGCAGATATCAATAAAATAGAAACAAATAACAATACAAAGGATCAATTAAATAAAGAATTGGTTCCTAAAGAACAAACAAGATAGACAAACCCTTATCCAAATTTACTAAAAGACACAGAGAGAATATCCAAATTAACAAAATCAAAAGTGAAAAGGGGGACATAACAATAGATAACTGAGGAAATTCAAAGAATCATTAGGTCATACTTCAAAAACCTGTACATCACAAAATTGGAAAATCTGAAAGAAATGGACAATTTTCTTTATATATAGCACTCCTCAAAGTTAAATCAAATTCAGATAAACAATTTCAATAGACGTATATCCCCTAAGGAAATAGAAGCAATCATAAAACTCTCCCAACTAATAAAAGCCCAAGATCAGATTGTTTGAGCTCAGAATCAACCAGGCCTTCAAAGAAGAAGTAATACCAATACTCTTCAAATGATTCCACAAATTGAAACAGAAGGAATATTGTTAAATTCATTCTATGATGCCATAGCACCCTGTTAACCAAAAATCACAAAGATTGACAAAAGAAATAGAATTACAGACCAGTCTCCCTAATGAACATTAATGCAAAAATTCTTAATAAAGTAGTTGCAAACTGAAAACAAAAACAAATCAAAAGATTTTCCACTATAATCAAGTGGGCTTCATCCCAGATATTCAGGAATGGTTCAATATATGAAAATTTGTCAATGTAATTCACCTTATAAACAAACTGAAAGAAAAAAAAAACCACATGATCATCTCATTAGATGCTGAAAAAGCCTTTGGATACAAAATCCAACACCCTTTCATGATAAATTTCTTGGACATATCAGGGATACAAGGGGCATACCTAAGCATAATACAAACAACATACAGCTAGCTGATAGCCAACATCAAATTAGAGAGAAAGTCAGAGCATTTCCACTAGAATCAGGAACAAGTTAAGGTTGTCCATTCTTTCTATAGATATTCAATATAGTAATTGAAATTCTAGCTAGAGCAATAAGACAACTAAAGAGATAAAAGGAATACAAAATGGAAAGGAAGAAGTCAAAGTATCATTATTAACAGATTATATGATAATATATATAAGCGAGCCCAAAAATTCTGTGAGGGAATTCCTATAGCTGGTAAACAAGTTTAGTGAAGTGGACAGATACAAAATTAACTCAAAAAATTAGTTAGCCCTCCTATATACAAACAATAAATGGGCTGAGAAAGAAATCAGGGAAACCACATCCTTCACAAGAACTACAAATAATATAAAATATCTTGGTGTAACTCTAACCAAGCAAGTGAAAGACCTCTATGGCAAGAACTTCAAATCTTTGAAGAAAGAAATTGGAGAAAAATCTCAGAATAGCAAAAGATCTTCTCATGCTCATGGACCAGTAGGATTAACAAAGTGAAACTGGCTATCTTACCAAAAGCAATCTAGAGATCCCATGCACTTCCCATTAAAATCCCAACATTATTCTTTGAAGACTTTGAAAGAACAATATTCAACTTTATTTGAAAAAAAAAAAATCCAGGGTAGCTAACACAATCCCGTACAATAAAAGAACTTCTTTAGTTATCACCATCCCAGATTTGAAGCTCTGCTACTGAGCTTTAGTTAAAAAAAAAAAAAAAAAACCTGCATGATATTGGCATAAAAACAGACAGCTGGATCAATGAAATGGAATAAAAAACCTAGACATAAATCCACACCCCTATCAACACCTGAGTTTTGATGAAGGAACGAAACTGTACAATGGAATAAAGAAAGCATCTTCAACAAATGGTACTGGTCTAACTGGATGTCAGCATGTAGAAGATTACAAATAGATCCATATCTATTGACATGCACAAAACTCAAGTCCAAGTGGATCAAAGACCTCAACATAAATCCAGACACACAAAACCTGATAGAAGAGAGTTGGGAACAGCATTGAACACAATGGAGCAGGAAGAGAACTTCCTGAATAGAATATCAATAGTGCAGACACCAAGATTGACAATTAATGAATGGGACTTCATGAAACTGAAAATCTTCTGTAAGGCAATGGACATCATCAATAGGACAAAACAGCAGCCTACAGAATGGAAAAAAGATCTTCACCATCCCAACATCTGACAGAAGTGTGATTTCCAAAATACATAAATAACTCAAGAAACCAGGCACCAAAACCCAAATAATCCAATTAAAAGTGAGGTACAGATCTAAACAGAGAATTCTCCACAGAAGAATTTCAACCTAGTAAAGAGGACCCTAAGAAAGACATAGGGATTGCCCAATGACAGAGAAATGGATTAGATCTACAGGAGCAAATTGGACATGAGGCAGGGGTTAATAAAGGGCAAGGGCCAGGGGAAAGAGAGCTTAGGGGAGTAGGAGGTCCCAGATGGGTCAATAACAGAGGGAGAACAAGGAAAGAGATACCATGATAAGTGAAGACCCCATGGGAATAGCAAGAAGCAAAGTGCTAGAGAGGTCCCCCAGAAATCCACAAAGATGCCTCCACAATAGACTACTGGCAATGGTCAAGAGAAAGCCTGAACTGACCTACTCTGGTGATCAGATGGCCAAACACCCTAACTGTCATGATAGAACCCTCATCCAATGACTGATGGAAGCAGATGCAGAGATCCACGGCCACGCCCCAGGTGGAGCTCTGGGAGTCCAATCAGTAAGAGAGAGGAGGGATTGTATGAGCAAGAGATATTGAGACCATGATTGGAAAAAGCATAGGGACAAATAGCCAAACTAGTGGAAACACATGAACTATGATCCAATAGCTGAGGAGCCCCCATGGAACTGGATCAGGCCCTCTGGATGAGTGAGGCAGTTGATTAGCTTGGACTGTTGGGGAGGCCCCCAGACAGTGGGACCAGGACCTGTCCTTAGTCCATGAGCTGGCTTTTTGGAACCTACGGCCTATGCTGGGACACTTTGCTCAGCCTGGGTGAAGGGATGAGGGGACTGGACCTGCCTCAACTGAATCTACCAGGCTGAACTAAATCCCCAGTGAAGTCCTTGCCTTGGAGGAGGTGGGAATGGGGGGTGGGTTGGGGGAGGGTGGGTGGGCACCGGATGAGGGAGGACAGGAGAATCTGTGACTGATATATAAAATTAAATTAATTATAATATTTAAAAAATATTCAACATTCTTAGCCATCAGGGAAAGGTGAAACAAAATGACTCAGATTCCACCTTACACTTGTCAGAATGGTTAAGATCAAAATCACAAGTCACAGCTCATGCTAGAAAGGATGTAGAGCAAAGGGAACACTCCTCCTGTGCTGGTGGAGTGTAGCCACTTTGGAAATCAACATGGTTATTCTTGGAAAGTTGGGAATTGATCTACTCAAGACCCAGATATACCACTCTTGGACATATACCCAAAGGATGCTCAATTACACTACAAGGACACGTGATCAACTATGTACATAAAAGCCTTATTTGTAATAGCCACAACCTGGAAGGAACCAAATATCTCTCAACTGAAGAATGAATAAAAAAATGTGGTACATTTACTCAGCTGTTAAAAAATAATGACACCATGATTTTTGAAGAAAAATGGATGGAACTAGAGAAAAATCCTAAATGAGATAACACAGAAAAAATGAAATAACATTATATTTAAAATAAAATTTATATCAAACAATACTTCTTTCTTGGTTAGCTGGGTTTTGAAATTTTCCCTCCCTGTAATTATTCCTATATCAGACTGTGCTGATGGGGAGATGCAGTGTGCAATTCCAGTTCAAACTCTTCAGACCAGGCTTAGTATATGTATTGCCCCAGAGAAATTTAGATCAGTTATCTTCCGAATTGCCTCTCTGGCCCAACTGTTTCGTTGCACTTCTCAAGGCTCTCTCAGGTTTGTTGGGTTGTGCTGTGTGCAGGGAAGAGTTTGAAGCCTTCCTGTGGGTTCCAGTTGACCTCTGTGTCAGGCTGAAGAAGGAGTCTTCAAAAACCCTTCTAGGTTCACAATTTGCCTCTCTTGCTTTTTTTCCATGGATATGCATCTTTGGAGTAGCCTGGCTCAGCTACAGCTTTTCCTGGACTATTAACAGCACTGTGTAGGGGAAGGGAAGGAAAGAGCCCTTTCTGATGTTTTCTACTAACCTTAGTGACCACTTTCAAAGGAAACCTGTCATTGCTCTTGGTCAGGCTTCAAAACATTTCTCCAATTTGGTTCAATAGTAGTAGTGTGCTGAAATCAGTGATCAACATTGAAAATTTATTATTTTTTTCTAAATTTCTGCTTCTGGGCTGCTGAGGTAGACTTTTAGTAATGGTTGGCTTAAGGATTTTAATCTATCACCTGACATCGTGGTGGTTTGAAAGAAAATTGCCCCCAAAGGGAGTGGCACTATTAGGAGATATGGCCTTGTTGAAGGAAGTGTGTCACTGTGGGAGTGGGCTTTGATGTCTCTTTTGCTCAAGCTTCCTTCAGTATGACAGTCAGTTGACTTCCTGTTGCCTGCAAGATGTAGCATTGTCAGCTATTTCTCCAGTACCACATCTGCCTGCATGCCTCCATTCTCCCTGCCATGATGATAATGGACTGAACCTCTGAAACAGTAAGTAAGCCACTCCAATTAAATGTTTCCTTTATAAGAGTTGCTATGGTCATGGTGTCTCTGCACAGCAATAAAAACCCAAACTAAGACAACTACTCACCATTCTTTGGTTACATCTAGCAATGGTCAGTCTCAGGCTAAATAAAGGAAGATACACAACACCGACTCCCAATACCATCCCCACCGACTCCCAATACCACCACACCTCTGCACATCTGCCACATGACTTCTGCTCTATTATTATTCTGACTTTAAGCAAGTGGTCAGTTCTTTTCTTTACAGACTCCCTCTGCAGATCCCCTCAACCCCCTCACACCACCACCCCCTCCCCCCGCTCTCAGTAAAATTCTGTACTGTCTTAAGGATCTTTCAACAACCTCACCAGAGTAACATCTTAGTACCCTGGCTCTCAGACCACAGAGGTGCACAGGATCCTAGCCCTCCTGACTAATTGGTCTGTTCCTGCTCTTCCTTTGCACTGGTCCCTGTGGGAGGGGAAGAATGAAAGTCATTGTCGGTGGGTTTCTCCTGACCTTATTTGAACCTCATACTTCGTTACTGTGTTTGGAATTGAATTCCTGTTGGTGCAAGGAACAGTGAGTGTCAGGGGAAGTATTCCCCAGCAGTTTCCACTGACCTTACTGAACCACTTGCTGGGTCCAGACAGACAGTGAGCCCTAAGCAGCAACTGCCTGCTTTCCCACAGAGATCACACCTGGCCTGGGAAGCTTACAGCTGTTGTCTCTTATTAAAATAGGACTTCTGTGAATTACTGACTGTCTCATGGAAAAATGTTTCTAATTGGCCACCTAACCTGGAAGTACTCTTTCTCATGTTGTTTCATGTATTAACTGTGTTGATTGATATCTGCACATCAAATGAAATATTGTCTTTTCAAATGTGGGCAGAAATTTTCCCCTGTAGTGAGAGACATTGTCCCGCGGGTGTATGCCAGAGTGTCATTTGAGGGTGGCTTTGATTCTGTTTGGGGTCTATTATATAGTCTCTGTATAGATTCTTCATCTGTAAGCCTCATCATTAATCTAGCTTGCAGGCGTTTGAGACTGTGGGGACACACACTGATGTTGCAGGCACAAGAGTTTCAAACAGAGAAAAAGTGAGTTAAAATTTATCTTTAAATTGTAAGATTATTTTTCAGACTTCATAGCATACTCTACAGAGTGCCTACTTAAATTTGGAATGTTTCTGGTTGTTGAGATTTTTATCTCTTGCAATTTTCATTGTGAAAGGAAAGTTAACACAAAGATCTTTAACAAACATATACCCAACATTTAATATGCATTTCAGCCTCACCCAAAACCTTGAATTTAACACTTGTATATTATGAAAATTTCTGAAAAACAAATTTATATCAATTAATCTAACAGAAGGACACAACAAACAAACAGCACCTGTAGGTGTTTTGGTTAACATAAAGCATTTTATGTCCTATTAAGGTTATATGTGATATGACTATCTAAAAGCATACATTAAACAAATTATTATTTCTTCCAAAAGAAAGGAATTATATAGAAATCTATGTATCTATGTTTGAAAAAAATCTACATTTTGGAAATAAATTATTATCAAAACTGTGTATTGACTATTAAATTTTATAGGTTAATGAAACATTAGTCTCATGATGCCCATGAATGCTGTTTTATTTAAACAGGTAGCAGCTTATAAACCAAAAGATAGTATTTTAATAGGTTTTAAGTGGTGAAGGGTATCTAAGTTTATAAGGCAGTATGTATTTATCAGCATATTAATAATTACTCAGGCTCTCACTTTCACACACATACACATATGTCTTGTAATTAGGCATGCCAAAATACAAAAGAAATGGAAATAAAGTAAAAAGTGATTTCAATGTGCAAACAACGAAGTGGCCACATGTTTTGCTGCTCAGGGGGAATTCTAGGAGCAAACTGAATTTTGTTCCATGCTGTATTAATACAGAATGCCACGCAAGCAACCGCTGGAAACAAATATGGACATTCATGACATAATTACATTAACACTCTAAAAAGTTTTTCAAAGAATTTTGAAACATTTTAATTATGTGTATGTGCATCTATGTGAGAGTATGTATACATGAGTGAAGGTGACCAAAGAAGCCATAGGAGGGCATTGAATCCCATGAGTGGAAGTTACAGGTGATTATTATTTGCCCAATATGAGTGCGAGGGACCCAACTTGGATCATCAGCAACAGAACCAAACACTCTGACCACTGAGTCATTTCTCTAGTCAATGTAAAACCATATTATCTCTATTTTGGCAGGGAATAATGCTAATTTGGAGACTCTTGAAGGCTGCCTTTTTTTTTTTTTTTTTTTTTTTGACTTTTTGCTCTGTTGCATTCTGTAGCTAGTCATGTCAGGGTGTAGCCCATTTCTTGGATTTTGAAGGCAGTGTTCAATAGCTGAGTCTGTGGGACCTGATTTAGGTTGAAAGTTCTGAATTAATCCAATGATCTTCGTTATGAATTCTAGGAAAGTAGAACAGTAGGCTTAGATGAGGGAAGGGATTTTACCCATTTGACAAGGTAGCAGCAATATAAGAACCTATTTTGAATGGAGGCGGAGAATTTGGATTTGGAAAAGTCTTCATGAAGCAAGAGAAAATCAAGATAGGAGACAGATATTGACATGACTAATTAGTTTGTACTAATTGATGAAAGGGGTTTTGGGGGTCCTTAGAGAAGTTTCCTAGCATTTTCTTGTGTTGTTTTGGGTCAGTGACTGAAATAGGAACATGAGCATTAGTTGTTCTTGAGGGTCCAGGCATTTTCCCTGTGGGAAGTGCTATAGGCATAGGAGTGGGTAGATGAAGGAAGTTTTAGTCCTTATGTGTCTCAATGAACTTAGCACCTTCATTTGCATAGTGTCCTAATATGGTAAAGAGCTATGACACTTGAACATAAAGTATTTTATACTGTTTCCTTTTATTATAAAAAAACAAGGTTCAACATTAGAATGTTATAGTTTTTAAAATTATAATGTTTATCAACCCGTTGAGAATGTCATAAACATGTACTATGTATTTTGTTCATATTAACTCCCAATTCTTGCTCCTAAATCCTCTCAGACCCAACTTTCATACCCTAACTTTTTATCCTCTTTTTTTAAAATTTTATAATCCACAGATTTGAATATATGTTGCCCATATACTCATAAGCAACTCTGGAGCATGGTTGACTTATAAGGGGCCACATCTTTAAAGAAAACTGACTTTCTCTCTCCCAGAAGCCATCAATGATCCATAAGTTTCTCATCTATGAGTAGGGGCTTGGGAATTCCTCCTCTTTCCATGCTAGATTATTGACTCCATCTTGTGTAGGTCCTGTGTAGGTAACCAAAGTTGTTGTGAGTTCATGAAGGAAATAGTCTTTTTGCTGGGCAGTGGTAATTCATACCTTTAATCCCAGCACTTGAGAGGCAGAGTCAGGCAGATCTCTGAGATTAAGGTCAGCCTGATCTACAGACTGAGTTCCAGGATAGCCAAGTTTACTAAGAGAATCTCTGTCTCATAAAACCAAAAAAGAAAAAGAAAAAGAAAAAAAGAAAAAGTAGTCTTCTCATGTTATATTCTTTAGTTCTTATAATCATTCTGCTCCCTGTTGTAGGATGGTCCTTGAGCCTTTACAGGAGGGTATGTGTTACAGACAACTCATTTGTGGCTGAACATTCCACAGACATTTATTATCTGCACTTTGACTAGTGAGTTTCTTCATTAACCAATGAAAGTTGAACTAATCTATGTACATGAAGAGGAATTTAGAGGACAGTTTGATATTATGTTCATATCCAGCCCTGAGTTTTTGTCCAGAAAGTGAGTAGTTACCCCATAATTTTTTTGCCACTATTACATCCATGGGAATATCTTGTCATGGCATTCATTATTGTAGCTCACATGTTCATCACTGGGTAAGGCTGTTAACCACTATTGTTTTTTTCTTTTTCTTTTTCCTTATTATGAAAGCCTACATAACAACTTCCTGTACTGTAAAAACTAACTAACTATAAGCAAAACCTTCTCTCCTGCCTGCCTGTTCATAAATGTCTAGCTGCTGCTTCCCGAATTACCACGCAAAGGCTTATATTAATTGCAAATGTTTGGCTGTTAGCTCAGGCTTATTAATAACTAGCTCTTACATTTAAATTAACTCATTTCTATTAATCTATGTGTTGTCATGTGACTGTGGCTTTACCAGTCCTCTGACATCTTGCTTCTTCAGTGGCTGGCTTGAGTCTTTCCTAATTCCTCCCTTTTTCATCCCAGTCCTCAGTTTGATTGCCCCACCTGACTTCCTGCCTGGTTACTGGTCAATCAGTGTTTTATTAGCAAATGAGAGTAGTACATATTCATAGTGTACAGAAGAATCATCCCATAGCAACTAGCCCATAGGAAACTTCCTAGTTAGTACCAACTTCTTCATATCCTGTGACCAAAGTCTTCGTTGTCTTTAGCAGTAATGTCTTAATGTTATTATAATGATTAATCATATGTCCAAATTTTTCCATTACATGGCTTGTGTTACTCTAAAATATTAACTTTTTTTGATCCTTATTATCAACCTTATTCCAGTTCTTGAGGCTGAATCATAGTATTCTGAACCATAGCATAGATGCTAAGTCCTATAGTTCCCTTTATTTACCTTGTGTCCTCATGAGATAAGTAGGTGGACTTTTTGTTATCCTTCCCAAGTGCTTCTGGGAAAGTATGAGGTTAGTCACAGGAGAATCAGAAACAGTAAAGCATCAACTCTTCTTTATTTACCTTTCCCCCTAACAGGAGTTAAACCAATTGCTTACACTGTTTCTCTCACAGGAATAAATTCTGTTGCAAACATTTCTTCAGCTATTTCTTTTACCCAGTGGAATAAGAATCTCTCTTAGAACTTATTTTTTTTTAATGCTGAATTATTAGGCCATGAGAATCAGAGAAGAGACTTATTTAATTGAATGGTTTTGTCACTTTTTGTTTTAAAAAGGAAAGTAGTCAAAGTCTGGACTTTAGTTCTTATCTCTGTCAGGGGTGAGACCATTAGGACAACTTTTAGTTTATAGGCATCTGGAAGATCAGCATGGGGAGGCAGCAGGTGTTAGGACCCTGTGGGTAGTAAATTGACATCCTTAGTTTTAGTGCACATGCCTGGAGCTGTTTCTGAGTTCTGTCTTATGTTCCTGGCTTTCAGTGGAGGTCTGAAAGGTAGAAGGAAGTGTGGGGAGCTTGAATTCTGTCATGTGGGAGTCAGAGGGTGTGGCATTGTTCTGTCGACCCAAAACACTGTGATTCTGAGTTAGTATGTTGACATCACCCTCTTGGTCAGCAGTCATACCAGAGCAGGCCCCTTCTTTCCAGAATATAGGTTCATGGCAGGATCTGTGTGTCACCTAGACTCAACAATGATTTCTCTCTCTCTCTCTCTCTCTCTCTCTCTCTCTCTCTCTCTCTCTCTCTCTCTCTCTCTGTTTCTGTGTGTGTGTGTTGATCTCCCAGTAAATGTGGGCTTTCCAGCTGCCTCCAGCCAATACAAGCTTCTTGTCTTGGATCTTATCCCATTTGGGTGAGAGAGAAGATCTAAGCAAAATCTGGATTCCTAGACCAGAAGCTCGAAGCAGGCAGATTATGTCAGGTGTCTTTGTTAAAGAAGCCAGAGAACTCAGAAGCATTTCACTCCTGCCCATAAGCTGATCTCTAGCTGCTGAAGGGACTGGTGTGGGTCAGAAGTACTTCATGAGATTGGAAGGGTCTTGAACCCTAACACACAGGATTATGCCAGGGACAAGAAATGGTATAGTACTACAGAGAATGGTATATGCTCAAGAGAGGTTTCCCATAAATCTCAAGACTTCTAGGGCCAATTGTGTAGCACCTACCTTTTCTTATGTTTGTACATCACACATTTTCTCATACATGCTCTAGTTGTTACAGGTATCCCAGGTGGAGAAGGATTTTATTCTTTTTCTGGAAACTTGACTTCTTTTCTTTGTTATTTATTATAGTCTCTCCAGGTCCCTCTTATCCTGTGACAGTGGGTTTGAATGAGGTACCTGACTTGCTGTTGGGCTGGGAACAAGCACATGAGTATGTGCTTTAGTCATTTTTCATTGATGGGAAGAAACACCATAACAAAGGCAACTTATAAAAGGAAGTATTTCATTAGGTCTTTGCTTACAGTTTCAGAGGGTAAGTTCATGGCCATCATGGTGTGTGGTGGTGTGTGAGGGCAGATGGCAAGACAAGGCACCAGAGCAATAGCTAGGAGATACCATATTTATCTTCAAGTTAGAGACACAGAGAGAGTAAGACTATACCTGTTTGAAACTTCAAAGGACACCCTTAGGGACATACCTCCTTCAAAAAAGCCATACCTTCCTACCCTTCTCCAAATAGTTCTACCAACTGGGAACCAAGCATTCAGATATATGACTCTATGGGAGGCACTGTCATTAAAACAAACACATTACACTCCTTGGCTCTCAAAGGCTTGTAGTCATGTCATAATTCAAAGTGCATTTAGTTCAACTTAAAAGTTCCCACAGTCTTTAATAATCTTAAGACTAATTAAAAATGCAAATTTTTTCTGAGACTCAAGACAGTCTCTTAACTGTAATCCCCCTGTAAAATAAAAAAAAGCAAATGGCATATTTGAAATATACAATGGCCCATAATATACATTACAGTTCCAAAATGGAGAACTAAGGGCCGGTGAGGAACTACTGAACCAAAGCATGACCAGTTCTTTGGATCTCCCATTCCTGCCAGCTTTGCTCCCTCCAACACACTGTTCTCTTTGGACTGGTTCCACTTCCCATTTGCAGCTCGTCTCAGTAGACATCCCATGTCTCTGGCATCTTCAACATCTTGGAATTACCAACAAAAATACAGGCTTCCCTTTCACGGCTTCACACAATGGCATCATTGCACCTCCATGCAGGAACTCCTCTGAAAATTCCTGCCCTTAATAGCTCCTTTACTTCAGAGAAAGATTCTATAATTCCTTTTCTCCTATATTCTACCTGGGATGGAACCTGGCCCCCTACTTGAATTACATTTGCAAAAGCTTTGCCATGTTGATACTATTCTTTGTAGAATGAGCTATCATTCATGTTAGAAGAGAATTCCTTTGGCATTTCCTTTCCACAAATTAGAAGCTTATGTAGGTAAGGTCTTCCTCTGAGGGTACCACTCCCTTTATTTCACTTCACATCATGCTTTTCTTTCAACTTGTCATCTGTTCAAGTATAAGACTTGGCCCCCAAACTAATTTTCTAACACTCCTTTTCTCCTCAAGCAGTGCATTTTGTATTTCTTTTCTCTGTGATTGCTCTTTTTAATTGTAGATCTTCATAAGAGTGATCGCTGAAAACCACATGACACAGTTAACATTTGGCTGTCTTGAAATCTCCTCTGATCTGTTTTTATTTAAACCAACACATCTACATCTGCCTGTTTCCTTGGAGAAAGTATTTCACATGGATCTGGAAGTTGAACTCTCAGATTATCTGCTGAACACAGATTTAGAGACATCTGTCATAGTGTTGCAGTCACTGGTTTGAGCATTGGAGAATGATGGCATATTATCAAGAGTGGAGATATGCTATGTTTACCAATGTGATGGCTAAAGTTATGTTTTAAGTTTAAATTATTGTGCTTAAGAAATTCATAAAACAAAAATGCCTCTGATCTGTAAACTCCACTTGTCCAAGGACAGATAAATTTCTGAAATGCTGGAGGCTGTTGTTCATATAAGATAACAAACTGCTTGTTTGCCATTTTGTAAATAAGTTTGGTTTCCCCAACTGCACAGGATGTACTTGATCACATGGGGATGGGGAGTATATAAGCAGGAAATACATCAGGATGTATGCTTGCCCATGATTAGATGAAAGTGGGACATACAGAGCTTTGTGGGGTTTGCCTTTATAAGCCCCTGTCTAATGTAACTCAGCACCATACTCTGGGAATCCCAAGTGTGGACCTGGCCAGTGTCCATTGTCATGGCCACTATTTAGTAAGACAGGCTTCAAATTTGGTTCAAAATTATGGTAGTGATCTTATTCTCACCCCATAGGATTAACACCATTTGCCATGGGACGACACACTTTAGTAATAGATCTGTTTTGAGACTGGAATAAGTGTGGAACACGAGACTATACCATGTGGGCCTCTACTCTGTGCAAATTTCCAAACAGGTCTTGGTATAAGAAAGAAGCAGACTTCTGTCATGGTAAAAACTGGAGAACCTAAGGGACTCAATGATTTTTTCATTAGCTTATACTTTACTCAGAAGATTATCATTACCCTAAGCCAATCTGGTCAGGGGAGGCCATGAATAAAAAGCATGGGTTTTTACTCCAAAGGAATCCTGTTCTCTTGTTACTTTCCTGTATACTACCTCAATTACTCCAGAGCGCAGCCCGTGTTCTTTGTTGTGGTCTTTCATTTTGTGAGGACAAGGGACAGACTATTCTGTTTGGGTATCATTCAGCAAATCTTCTATTCTGGTACTTTTTACAATACCTACATGATTCCAGTATGAAGTCAGGTTTGCAAACCTCTGCTTAAATCTCACCTTCAACATGTAGTGTGACAGAGCAAGACAGTGCAGAGATTCTTCCAACTTGTGTTTTTGCGGAGGCCCCTTAAGATTTAACTAGAATTTGATTTTTTTCTTTTCTTTTTTTTTTCTGATTAGAGATTCATATTTATTTATTTTTTCCTTTTATTTTATTTTACAATACCATTCAGTTCTACATATCAGCCACGGATTCCCTTGTTCTCCCCACTCCTGTCCCCCTCCACTTCCCCCCAGCTCACCCCCTCATTCCTACCTCCTCCAGGGCAAAACCTCCCCTGAGGACTGAGATCGAGCTGGTAGACTCAGTCCAGGCAGGTCCAGTCCCCTTCTCCCAGACTGAGCCAAGCGTTCCTGCATAAGCCCCAGGTTTCAAACAGCCAACTCATGCAATGAGCACAGGACCCGGTACCACTGCCTAGATGTCTCCCAAACAGATCAAGCCAATCAACTGTCTCACCTATTCAGAGGGCCTGATCCATCTGGGGTCCCCTCAGCCTTTGGTTCATAGTTAATGTGTTTCCATTCGTTAGGCTATTTGTCCCTGTGCTTTATCCAACCTTGGTTTCAAAATTCTCCCTGATATAAACCCTCCTCTTTCTTGCTAATTAGACTCCTGGAGCTCCACCCGGGGCCTGGCCGTGGATCTCTGCATCCAATAGGAGGATACTAGATGTGGAACAAGGATGACTGGACTGCTACTCACATCACCAGGGAGGCTACCTGGAAAACAGGACCCCAAGAAAGACACAAGGATTACCCAATGAGGGAGAAACGGCTGAGATCTACATGAACAATCTGGATATGAGTGGGAGTAATGAAGGGCAAGGGCAAGAGAGCCTGTGAGAGCGGGAGATCCCAGCTGGATCAAGAACAGAGAGGAAGAACAAGGAATAGGAGGCCATGGTAAATGAAGACCACATGAGAAAAGGAAGAAACAAAGTGCTAGAGAGGCCCACAGAAATCCACAAAGATACCCCCACAATAGACTGCTGGCAGTGGTCGAGAGACAGCCAGAACTGACCTACTCTGGTGATGGGATGGCCAAACACCCTAATAGTCATCCCAGAAACCCCATCCAAGGACTGAGGAATTTGATTTTCTTGATGAGAAGTCCACAGAAAATTATCCAACTCTATCCTAGAAACTGGAGGTTAAGACACCCCAACTAACTTTAGCTTCTGTTAAACTGACTTCTTTTTTCTTAGCTTCTCTGGAGCTGTGGGTTGTAGTCTGATTATCCTTTGCTTTATATCTATAAGGAGAACCCTAAGAGGGACCCATTGATTACCTTGGGGAGGGGAAACAGATGAGATCTCCATGAGTAAACTGGAAATGAGCTGGAGCAATAGAGGAGAGGAGATGGTAGATGAGAAGATGAAGGAATAGGATGGTCGACCTGGGAAAGGAATGGAGTGGGAGAGCAATGAAAGAGATATCTTGATAGAGCGAGAGATTATGGGGTGATGTAGAAACCTGGTGCTAGGAAAATTCCCAGGAATCCATAAGGATGACCCCAGATTAGACTACTAGCAATAGTGGAGAGGGTACCTGAACTGGCCTATCCTGGTAATCATATTGGTGAACACCCTAATAGTCATCATAGAGCCTTCATCCAGTAACTGATGGAAGCAGATGCAGAGATCCACAGCCAAGCACCAAGCTGAGCTCTGGGAGTTCAGTTGAAGAGAGGGAATGGGGATTATATGAGCAAGGGGGTCAATATTATGATGGTGAGATCTACAGAGACAACTGAACCAAGCTCATAGTAACTTACAAACTTGAGACCAACAGCTGTGGAACCTGCATGGGACTGAACTGGGTCTTCTGCATATGGGAGGCAGTTGTGTACCTTGGTCTGTTTGAGGGGCTCATGACAGTGGGATCAGTATCTATCCCTGGTACATGAGCTGGCTTTCTGGAACCCATTTCTTTTTTACTTCTCCCCCCTCTTCTTTTTTCTATTTTTTTTTTTTTTTTGTAGCTTTGGTGCCTGTCCTGGATCTTGTTCTGTAGACCAGGATGGCCTCGAACTCACAGAGATCCACCTGGCTCTTCCTGAGTGCTGGAGTTAAAGGTGTGTGCCACCACTGCCCAGCTAGAAGACCATTTCTTATGGGGGGATGCCTTGCTCATCCTTGATACAGGAGAGAGGGGCTTGGTCCTGCCTCAACTAAAAGACTTGGCTGACTCCTGATGGGGGGCCTTACTCTTTTGGAGGAGGAGAAGGGGGAATGAATTGAGGGTAGGGGAGGCTTGTGGGGAGTGGGAGAAGGATAGAGGGGGATCTGTGGTTAGTATGTAAAATGAATAAATTTTTTTTAAAGTTAAAAAAACTGACTGCTTGTGCAAACCTCCATGTCCAGCTAATTGTTTATCTTAGCCTTTGTTAAACTGCTTGTTATGTGCAAAATATCCCCCTGCAAGTTGGCAATAGAGACACCAGAATGTGTTTTTGCCTTTAAGAACCCTTTACTCTTATTCTAAACACTTAGTGCTATACTTGAGTCCCAAGTACCGAGTATAGTCCCAACTGGATAGAATAAAGACTTTCAATGCCTATAAACTGTGTCTGAGTGGTCATCTCTCGTGGGCCCTCTGTAACAGTAGTCCAGGGCACCAACAGTTACAGTAAGCATCACTGATATGCCCAGAATGAATAGAGACCATTGGAAGAATCAATTTACTTACTTAAAATTTACATTTAATATGATCTTCATGCCAGTAATTTGCCTCTCAAAATCTTAGAAAAACATTTTGAGGTCTGTTCATCTGTTTTGTTTTGAGGTTGAGGGAGAAATTTAGAGAAATTTACCCCTGGTCACAATTGTTGCTAGGGAAGGCATGACTGGAATAAAGATTTCTTGAATTACAATCCTGAGATTCCATCACACTCTGGATATAGCTGCTGTTTTTCACACAGGAAACAAAGGACAAAGATAAATGGTCAAAGTTGTGGATACCTCCAGTCTACACTGAGTACTTTGCAGATGTGGCCAGTGGATATTACCTTTGAGAAAAATGTTCATGAAATTAATTAATTATATGAAATTGTACTCAGATTGCTTCTAATACTTTCCAAAACTCTAGATCAGTTTCCAGCTCATTGTGCGGCTTTTGATTTCATTACCATTACTTCTTATTCCCAAACATAAGTTCTAAGAAAAATGTTCATAAAATAAGAATTACTTTTATTAGCTGATAGACTAGCTCAATAGCTCATGGCTTAGGATAAAAATGGCCACATGTGGCATGTTTAATATATGTTTTATTTTCAGACAGCAACTTGAAGCTTTGGGGAAGGGGAAACCTGAGAGTTTGGAGCTACGTGTAGTTGTATTAAGAGCCTATCTGAAGTATCTGAAACAGGACTTGTGTTGAGGTTTGTGCTGACACTCTTAGTAAATACATAAGAAGCTGAAAAGAAAATGCAAGCTGGGAGGCTGCTCCTTATTAAAGGGAGGTGTTAGTTTAGCCTGAGTCTTCTTCATAATGTGGATCAGTTCTTTCTTCCTTTCTGTACCCACTATGCTGCTGAAAATGCTGTAATTGCAGTTTTGCCTTGAAAGTTTACAAATATCTAGATGAGATAGACCATGTATGAAGGTATGTAGATTTTAAATTGCTACTTTTGCCCTTCCCTAAGAGGGCTGTGGGAAGCAGGAGAGAAAGAAGCCTAGTGGGAGTAACACCAGAAGCCACAGTAATCTTGATGATTAATTTCTCTTTTGTGCTATTGTGTTTCTAGGCTTATAGCCAAAATGATTGCTTTACTGCATAATAAAACCTGGTGCCGCAAAACTAATTTCTCTTAAATGATAAATAACACCTCTGGTTGATTGGTGCCTAACGCTTCTTACTTTTTCTCCTCCCTACTTTTTCTATATTTGATGTTCTTTCATTAATTGACTGATATGTCATTTCAAAATCAAGCTACTGAGTAGTGTGATGGAGCAGTGGGTCTCATGGTGTGTGTGTGTGTGTGTGTGTGTGTGTGTGTGTGTGTGTGTATTTGGGAAATAATTCCTATAGTGATGTTTCTGAACTATAATGTGTTTAAAATGTATTAATGAAACAGACTTAAGAAGTTAGGCTGTTAATATAAAGGAATGAAAACTCGGGTGGATGAGAATTCTACTTGCCAGGCTTTTGTAGAAGAAGCACAAGTCAGTTCTACCTATTATTTTATACAGAATGATAGATAGCTAGTGTCCTGAGCTTTTGCTTTAAGAGAAGCTGGAAGTTATAACTTCATACAGATTTCTTACTGATTAATGTTTGTAATTCATTTCCATTTCTTTTTCACACTGTGAATACCATCACTATGCAAACTGAAAACTTTTATTCAAAGGCTCCCTGGGCCAGCAGTAGACCAGAAGCTTGCCTATGTGATTTAGACTTATGCCCTCATGTCACAGAAGAAAAGAGATTTCTCCAAGTTTGTGGCATTGCTGAAATACAGACCAAGAAAAATGCAGGCCAACATGCTCTTTAGTACTTTCACCTCTAACGACGTCTACTATAGGATTTATCTGAGAGGCATTGAAATATGTCATGGTTAGTTGACAGACATGGCTTCAATTCTCCTGGCAATGGTGATGGAATGGTGAATATGTAATTATAATATCTTGAGATAGTTACAAAGGTACAAGGAAGTAGCTTGAGATGTACAGAAAACAAAGAGTGGTCTTTGAAAAGAGTGACATGGGTGAAAAATCAAGGTCATACATAAAAATGTTGTTGAGCAAGGTATTGGTATTTAAATGTTTTGATTACTTCAATTTTTATGTCGTCTTGGTGTGTAGCCCTGACTAGTCTGTTGTTTCCTATACAGTCCAAGGTGGCCTGGAACTCATGGCAGTTTTCCTGCCTCAGCCTCCTAAATGCTGATATTATAAACATGTGTCTTATTACAGAGTGTATCTGGAGACATTAAAATATTGTTTTACTTTGTGTGTGTTATGATATATGCATGCTTATGTGTCTGAATGCACATGAAGACATAAATGTTGCACATGCTTTTGTGGTAAAAAATGCCTTCCTCTATCACTTTATACCTTTTTTTTTTCATACAGGGTCTCTGAAGGAACAAGTTTCAGACCTCTACCTCTTTCCATTTCCCATCTCCAGTACTGGGGTTACAGGAACATACTTCCATGCCCAATAACACAACTCCTCTGTTGCAATAATATTGTCTGTCTATCTGTCTATTTATTTATTTATCTATTTATTTCATTTTGCATATTTGAATATTTTGTCTGCATGTATATCTATGCAACATGTGCATTCGGTGAGCACAGATGCCAGAAGGAGACATCAAGTTCCGTGGAACTGAAGGTCCAAATGGTTGTGAGACATGATGTAGGTGCTGGGAATCAAACCCAGGTTCTCTGCAAGAGCAGCCAGTCTTGTTAACCACTATGCTATATCTCCAGTTCCTGTTGCTTTGATTTTAAATTAATTTAGCACATAAAAATGCATAATTAGCTGCTTCATTTGAAGTTCATATATACAAGTAATTTATACCTAAAAAATGTAGAGGCATAAGGAATAGGGAAGGTATAGTCATTGCTTTGTAGATTAAGAAATTATGACTCTAAATGTGTGGCCTATGGTCACCTTGCAATACATGCAAAGGGAGAACTATATAGAATATTTTTCTCTTTGGCAGTTCCTGCTGCTTATTCTAGGTCTTATCTTAATATAGAACTCTGAATCACCCAACCTCTGCTGAAGAACCAGGGCCAGTGCTGAGTCTACACATCCATTTTCTGTGACAGTTAAAAACACTACCATGTGGTTCAGATCTTTTACTCTTTTGTACCCAAAACTGAGGAGATTTTTTCTACCTCCTTGTGAATGATAACCATAGAATTTGAAGAACTACTCCTACAAATTCATTGGTGAAAAGGAAAAAAAAACATGTTATTCAAGCTTTCTGTACTGATTCACAGTGCAGAAATGTTCAGGTTTCTTTTGTGTGAAAACAGAGCTTATACACTGCATAAAGGACATTAGCAGGTATTTAACTGAGAGAAGAAATTCAGTCCTTGCTCTGTGCCATACTGAAACTAACTTCTTAGGAGAAAACTTCATTAAAAGGGGGTACTTTTATTTAGTTCTCACTCTTTCTGCAGGTTCATTAGGAATTTCTATCTATCTCACCCAACTGAACTCTCCCAGGAGACCCCAAGCTGAATATTATCTGACCCATTTTCTACACACACACACACACACACACACACACACACACACACACACACACACACACACAAAATGAATCCAAGAGGTTATATGATCTGTCAAAGTTTATTAAATAGTGGAGTTGGGATAGAACTTAGTTTCTTCAGGCTGACTGATCTCAGTGACTGTTCCAAAAGAAACCCTAGAAAGAATTTTCTGTGTGGCTGATTTTATTTCACTTTAGATATATTTGTAAGTGTGTATGTGCATTGTGTGTTTTGTGTGTTTATGTGTGTGTGTGAGAGGGGGAGATAATGTTAACAGACAACAAAATAAGAAAAACAGAAGAGAATTAAATGGTTGGATTTATTACTATGCCTATTTGTATTACTTTTTGGCATCAATTTTAAATTTCTCTGCATTCATGCAATTTAAAGAGTCTGGTTGGAAATTCCTTATTTAGGTAAATGAAATTATTCTAGCTTCACATGGGTGCATGAGCTTTGAAACAGTAGAACAGCTGTGCATTTTTCAGCTCTTCCAGTTAATCTCTGTACTTCCACTTCTCCTACATCACTGTTTCTTGGGTACACACAAGTTGTCCTTTCAGAGAAAACTAGTTGATCTCTTTCAATTTGCTTTTTGACTTTTTCAAAGTTTTTGACAGATTTAAGGTAATGAAATAGCTTGATCCAACTAAATTTATATCCTTAATTTTCAATTTCTGTTAAAATGTTGCCTTATAATTATGTATAAGAAAGACCATCACTTATCTCATAATTTTGTTGAATATCTACCATCTGTAAAACACTCTGTTGGAGAAATACAAGGATAGAAAGACTGGGGCAGATATACAGCTAGCTATATATTGTGGATAAACTGTGGCAAAACAGGCCTGTATCATATCACATAAATATTCTGGGTAAGGTAATAATGAACTACTCTTAAAAGAAATATCTAGTTAGCATTTCTTTAAATGATAATGGTTATTACTATGATGGCTAATTTTGATTGCCAACTTGGCAAGTTCCAGACTCACTTAGGAGACAAACATCTGGGTATATCTGTAAGAGTTGGTTTAACTGAATTTGAAAAATGCATTGTAAATGTGGACTCTACCACCCATGTTCTGGAATCTCATCTTTTTTTTTAACTAAGGAATTTTTAAATTCATTTTACATACCAATCACAGATCCTCCTCTCCCCCCTCCTCCCACCCCTCTAACATTCCCAGTCTTAATAAAGAGAAGGAAGTGCGACCAGCACCCTTAGACATTGCTTGGCTTCCTGGCTCCTAACTTTATCAATTCATGAAAATGGGGGGTCTTTCTATCGTCTATTATTTTCCTCAATATTTTTTCAGAGATTTAAAGTTTTGATTATAGAGGACTTTTATCTCATTGGTATAAACACACACACATTGCATATATACATTTTTATTACTTTATTTATATATTATTATATATTATATAATTATATATAATTTATTTATATATTTATTATTTTATAATATATTATATATATTTATTACTTAGAGACTTATAGAGGACTTTCTTCTCATTGGTATAAACACACACACATTGTATATATATTTTATTACTTTATTTATTTATATATTTATTATTTTATAATATATTATATATATATTTATTACTTAGAGACAGAGACAAATATAAATAGGAGTATATCTGTTATCTTTGATGTTATATAGAGCCTACTGATTTTTGTAAGCTGATTTTTTTTGTAGAGTGTAATTTTGGTAGTAAGAAAAAAGCATGAAGATTCATTTTATAATGAAACTTATTTATTTGGAAGAATAGTGATGCCTTTAGCTGACCTAGAAATAACTTTAGAATGCTATATCATAGTAGATATTAACAACAGAATTTTGGGGAACTAGATGTACTTAAAAAGTTCAACAATTAGACAGTGAAATCCAGGTCATCAACCCAGGACTCTGAAAAACACAATACTGACAACTGAAAAGACACTTAGTTCTATGATATTTTGTGTGAAATATCATTCTAGTTCTTTTAAATAGATGCACAATTTTTATATTATCTCATCATGTATTTTTAACACCTAAAGCAATACTAGTCGAATTCTAGTACCTTATACTAAAGGACATATTTGGTTTGTGTCTGCATTTCAGAAAAACAAGGGATAAATCAGATCACTATGTAATAAGCCTTTTGAGAGTTGCAAAGATTCACCATCAGTTAGAGTCTAGTTATCAGCTGTTGGGAACTCCACAGTAGTCAGTTTAGGGCAACTCATTTGAGATCCATTAATTAGCATTGATTCACATAATAAAGGAAGAAAAATCTCAGTGCTAGGAAACTGAAGTTTTATTTTTTTTTCATTTTATTTCTTTTTTTAAGTACATAGCTATTTTCCTGCATGTCCATCTGTATACCACATGCACAGCCTTGTGCTCACAGAGGTCAGAAGACAGTGTTATGTTGTTTAGAACAAGAGTTACAGATAGTTGTGAGCCACCATGTAGGTGCTGGAAATTGAACCCAGGTCCTCTACAAGAATAGCTGGTGCTCTTAAATGCTCAGGCATCTCTGAGTGTGAGGAAAATGAATTTTTACTGGTTTTATGTAAGTACATATAACAAAAGAGTGATGAATTACACATCACATCATGAATTAACCATTAGCACTTGGTTGTTACCAAGTTAAGGTAATTTGAGGTACAATAAGTACCTTTATGACAGATATATGATTTTGATACATGTATATAATGTGTAATAATCAAATCAATCTGTGCATTCAATGAAATATTTACCAGATTTGTACAGTGTGAACATTCAAATCTTTTATGCTAGCTTAAAATATACAATGAATTATTGCAGCTATAGCCATCTCATTCTTACTGTGGTATATAACACTAAAATTATCCATCCTACTTAAGTATGAACAGTTTTTGGCCAATACAGATGAGCTTCTGTACTGTTAGAAAGAAATGTAGATAATCTTTCTTTTTCTTCTTTTTTTTTCTCTTCAGCTGTATTCTTTTATATCAGTCATTTTTATGTTAGGCTAGTTTAACATTTATCTTTTAGTTATTTTTGTAAACCTAATCTCCCCTGCCCCCCAGGAACTTCATACTTGTGATTGGTCTCATTGGCAACGTGGGGCTATGTGTGAAATCAAATAACCTAGATTTCATGATCTATTAGGCCTTTATTGAACTATTTTCTCATTTGGGGAATACTGTAATTAAGTCAGAATATTAAGGAATGGATATAGTCCAGAGCTATTTCATCAAATATGGTATCCAGTGGTAATCTATTTATATTTGAACTTGAATACAAATTAATTTAAGTTAAATTAATTTAAACTAAAAATATTTAACTTTAGTGAAATTAAAATTTAACATCCATTATTTATTTTCACTGGCCATGAATTAAATGTTCCACCATCAAATGGACTACTGGCCTCCCTATCAGACTCACAGAAACAATATTTCCATCACTACAGAAAGCACTTCTCTACAAGATAACAATGAACTTACTGCAATAACAATTATAGGGGATTCTAGTGATTCAGCCTTAAGAAGTGTCTAGGACACATATTAGTTAGCAGTCACAGGTTCTACAAAGAGTTTTTGGATTTGTTCTGCCATTTCTGAAAGGTACAACAAATGTATCTCAGGCAAAATTAAATTGACAAGTATTTGCATCAGAAGATTTGATGTTCATCCTGTTTTTGTAAAAAAGAAAAGAAGAAAAAGAAGGAGGAGGAGGAGAAGAAGAAGAAGAAGAAGAAGAAGAAGAAGAAGAAGAAGAAGAAGAAGAAGAAGATGATGAAGAAGAGGAAGAAAAAGAAAAAGAAAAAGAAGAAGAAGCAGCAGCCTTGGAATAAAGTGAATATGCCTAGTGCACAAATATTTTCTGGATTGTTAATAAAAATGTGTACTAGATAGTGATTTCTAATTTTAATGCTAATAAATTCATACGTAGCCTGTTCATGTGCCTTGGGAACTTGCTCTATGTGCACAGCCCATGAAGCTGTCTGCATCTGGTGAACAGCAGAGTAATCTGTCTTCTCCAACATAGGTTCCACTCAAGTCACTCACAGGAACTTACGCTGAGTACCTTCCCCATCCCAACCTCTGCAAGCAGGTGAGAGATCCAGTATCCCTACTCCTTGTTAGGCACCATCTCCTCAGTTCCATGCTCTCAGATCTCTTATGAAGTCACACAGTCACCTGTAGTACCTTGTGATTCTAGTCAACCACACAGCCTTAGCAAGAGCTATATCCCTTTAATAACCCATAAACACCAAGCCTGCCTTCTCCCCTGTTAGAGTTAAAAACATATATCAAAAGACATGAACAACAACCCAATTCCAGGTGTCAAGGTTTCTAGGAAAATATGAACAATATTTACAGTTAGAAAATATGCCTCTCTCCAAATCATGAATCTCAGTAATGGACCTGAATGAGAACAACTTAAAAGAAAACCAAGGCTCCAAATGTACTACAAAGCTATACTAATGAAAACAGCATGGCATTAGCATAAAAACAGACATGTTAAGAATTGAAGACATAGAAATTACTACACATACTTTAGACACTTGATTTTTTTAAACAAAGATGCCAAAATTACATATAGGAAAAAAGACAATATCTTCAATAAATGGTGTGGGTCAAACTAGATAGCTGCATCTAGAAGAAAGAAAATAGACACATATCTATCACTTTGCATAAAATTCAATTCAAAATAGATCAAGAACCTCAACAGAAGACCTGATATCATCAATTAGATAGAAAGGAAAGTAGAGAATATGCTTGGATTCATTGGCACAGGAAAAGACTTTCTGAACTGAGCCTCAATAGTGCAAGCATTAAAACCAATGATGAATAAGTGGAACCTTGTGAAGAAAAAATAGCTTCTGTGAAGCAAATGATATCACCACTTAAATAAAGAGGCAACTTAGAAAATGGAAAAAGTTCTTTACTAGTTATTTATCTGACAGAGGATTATTATGCAGAATATGTAAAGAACTATAATAACTGACCATCAAATATCCCAATTAAAATATGAGGTATAGAATTAAATTGAGTATCCTAAAAAGAAAACACATGTTATAGAAACACTAAAAACATTTTCAATATTCTAAGCCATGAGGAAAATGCCCATTAAGACTACTTGATATTTTGTTTTACCTCAGTTAGAATGGCCAAGTTTAATAAGACATGTGATGTAGCTGAAGTTTTCCTGTGTCCCACCTGACCCGGGGTCAGGACAAATCTCTCTCACTGGCCAGTCCCGCAGCCTCTGGGATCCAAGTTAACACACAGATCCTTATATTATTTACAAACTGTATGGCCATTAGCTCAATTTTATTACTGACTAGCTCTTTTACTTAAATTAACCCATAATTCTTTTTTCTTTTTTCTTTCTTTTTTTTTTTTTTTTTTTTTTTTTTTTTGTTTTTTCGAGACAGCGTTTCTCTGTGTAGCTTTGAGCCTTTCCTGGAGCTCACTTGGTAGCCCAGGCTGGCCTCGAACTCACAGAGATCCGCCTGGCTCTGCCTCCCGAGTGCTGGGATTAAAGGCATGCACCACCACCGCCCGGCATTAACCCATAATTCTTATTTATGTTTAGCCACATGGCTTGGTACCTATAAGCAGCTGAGACATCTGCCTTGTAGACTAAACAACCACTGGAGTTTTGGCTTGTCTATCAGGAAACAGCCATTGTTGAACTATCTAGGTCACAACATATAAAATGTTTTATATGTAGATTCATTCTGTCAGTTCTATTACCCTAGAGAACCCTGACTAATATTCCACTCCTGTGCATGAAAACACTGGAATCTACAACTTGTCACAGAGATACTTGCTTATCCATGTTCAATTCTGCTCTATTCATAAAAGCCAGAAGCTAACTGTAAACAACCTAGATATCCATCGGTTGATGAGTAGAAAATGAAAATATGGTATATTTACACATAGAATATTATTCAACTGTTACGAAAAATGAAATTTCCCAATGAATGGAGTTAGAAACAATCATTCTGAGGGAAGTAACCCAGAAGCAGAAAGACAAAGATTGTGTTTTCTCTCATATATTGATATTAGCTTTTAGGCTTCAGATACATGTGTTTTGTTAAAATAGACACAGAGGCCAGATAGGTAGTAAATTGCAAAGCAGTAGAGGGGAGCCTTCCAATGAAGCAGATATAAAATACAGTCTCCTAAAGGGACAATTAGAATTAGGATTACTAATTTTATCTAGTTGTAAAGAGCAATGAAATTATGAAATGAAGCTAAATGAACAAAACTGGAAAACATTATACTGAGTGAGGTTACCCAGGCCTTGGAAAACAGATGCCACACATTCTTTTTTTATGTGGATTTTAGTTTTGAATCATTAATCTTGGGTGTTTACCTTAGAGCTTCTTTGGAGGCCAGAAATTTAGATAGAAACCTTGGGGGAGGGCTTAAGAATGAGTGTATTGTAGATTATAGATGATATAAAAGAAGAGAAAGGGAATGTTGAGTATGAAATGATTTAAAGAGGGAGGAGTGGTATGTAGGGGAGATGAGGGAGCATATGAGGGAAGGTCAAGCCAAGTAATAGGGTAGAAAAATATCATACAATCTTGTGACCTATTGGTCACAAGTAACAACAGTCACAACAACAGCAAAACCTCCCAAACCAAAACCAACAGTAATAGCAACAACAAACATTGGAAAGAAGATTCTCTGTGTGGCTGGAAAAATTCCCATTTATGCTATGGACTTTTAAAGCAAAAAAGTCCAGTGTCACTATGGGAAAACTGATTAGGCATTATTGATCAAAGAGGACCTAATGGACTCTCAAAAATACAGGCTTTTACTATGGTTCCTGCTTTCTCACTAGAGCCAGAAGATAAGACCCTATTGCTGAAGACACTACATGCTTGGGAAAATCAAACTGGAAATGATATGAAAGTATCCTCCATCCTGTATATCTTTTATAGCACCATCTAAGTGTTCTGTAGCCTCCTGTGGGAGAAAAGCAATCAATAGGTTAACACTCAGATGTAAACCCTACTCACTATGATACCAACATGCTGGCAAGATGTGTCAATTTGTGCAATAGTAGCAAGACTATTATGAAAGCAATGTTCTTTGATTGGCTTTCAGATAAACTCCATAGGAGAGAATATATTCATGGTAGTGTAATCCTGATCAAGAGCCCATGACGAGAAGGACATAAGACCTAAGGGAAAACTCAGTTCTAAAACTCAGTTCTATCAGTTCTTTTTCCTCTAGAGAAGCCTGAGTAATACAGTTCTCTCTCTCTCTCTCTCTCTCTCTCTCTTCTCTCTCTCTCTCTCTCTCTCTCTCTCTCTCGCATATTTTGGCTCAGATATGGTAAAATATGCTAACAAATTAGTAACACATGGAAACCAGGATTTAAGTAATTAAAAATATTTTGTGCTATTGTGATACACATTATATAGACACCCCAACCAACATTTGCTAATTATGTAGGTTCTTGAACACATTTTTCATACTTGGTGTTCTGCCCAGCCCCTTGGTTCACAACCAAGAACCAAAGGTATATACCTTCATGTCTCAAAGGGAATTAAGGGAGTTAGACCAGAGGCCATTGGCAGAGGTTCTTTATGGCTTCCAAGTTCATGATTAATTACTTCTCCTCTTACATTTGAGTTTGGCTATTTTTCTTCTGGCTTGTATCCATGCTTTTGCCAATCTGATATGAAAGGAAATTTTTCATTTGGTTTAACAGCAGGCCATTTGAAAGTTCAATGAGAGCTCCTCATATCTTAGTTTTAACACTCTGAAAAATCATATTATGAAATATAAAGCCAGATGGTCTCCTTTACCTCTGATGCTTATCCATATAAGTGTTGTGCACAAATTTTACACTGGGCAAGATTACCAGGTATGAATATGAAGAGTGATAATCTTAATTTTCCTTTTCAGTAAGGCAGCCTTGATTTGTTAAGGAAGTAATTGTTTTTCTCCCCTCATTTAAATCTACATCAACAACACATATCTTTGAACACCTCATTGAAAACGATTTATTCTTCAGAGAACAGGGATTTGGATTTCTCAGGACCATTGGCTCAGGGCTCAGGAAGCTTGGGAATTATGATGGAGAGTTTTATTTGAACTTGACACAATTAAAGTTATTTGGAAAAAAGGAACTATAAATTGAGAGAATTCCTCCATGTGAGTCCCTGTAGGCCCATCTGGGAGATATTGCTTTGATTGGTTATTGATGCAGGAAGGCCCAACTCATGGGGAGGTGATGCCATCTGTGGATAGGTGGTCTTGGATTGTATAAGAAAGCAGGCTGAGCAAGTCATAGAGGAGCAATCCAACAAACAGAGTTACTCCATTGGCTTCTCATAAGTTCCTACCTCCAGGTTCCTGTCTTGACCTCCTGCCCTTACTTACCTTGATGATGGACTGTCTATATGATGTAAGTATAAGAATATAAGATAAAATAAACTCTTTTCTTCTCAAGTTTCTTTTGGTCACAGTGCTTTTTTTTTCATAGCTATAGAAACCCTAAGACAGTCAGCCCTATGTAATCTCTTGTGAAAAATACAATATATTTGAAAAACCATTTCAAACATCATTTTTCCTTTCATTTGCTTTATTTTGGGGGGTGGACTCTAGTAGCAAACAAATGACTCAACTGTCCAGTGGGCCCAAAACATATACTAGATCACTGAAAGTCTAAGTCCCTTCCATTACTTTTTCTTTCTTTTGAGAAAGGCTTTCACTATTTAGATAAATCTGTCCTGGATCTCACTATGTGGACCAGGTTGGCCTTGAACTCACAAAAATCTACCTTCCTCTGCCTCTGCCTCTGCCTCTGCCTCATAGGTTCTGGGATTAAGGGCATGTATCACCACATCCATCTATCCTTCCACTCTTTCTAGACCAGTGTTTCTTTTAGAAGTATAAGAATGTGATGTGTTGGAAACAACTTTCTGCCCATATATAGGACTATCCCTGTCTATGCCTTGAGATGATATATTCCTTCTTATGATTCTGGTCAAGTCTCAGAAAAGAGGCATTCCTTTACAAACTGGACTACAAGGAATGCAGCTGTTTTTAAATTTAAATACAATTTAAATACACATATAATTCCTAAGGAAATAGAAACAATTATTAAAAAGTCTCCCAACCAAAAAAAGCTCAGGACCAATTCTACCAGAATTTCAAAGAAGAGCTAATACCAATACTCTTCAAATTATTAAACAAAATAGAAAGAGAAGGAACATTGCCAAACTCCTTCTATGAGGTTATAGTTACTCTGGTACCCAAACCAAACAAAGATGCAATAAAAAAAGAAAATTATAGATGAATCTCCTTTATGAACACTGATGCAAAAATGCTCAATAAAATACTGACAAAACAGATAGAAAAACATGTCAAAAAATTATCCACCCTGACCAAGTAGGCTTCATCCCAGAGATGCAAGGATGGTTAAACATATGAAAATCTGTCAATATAATGCACCATATAAATGAACTGAATGAAAAAACCACATGATCATCTCATTAGATGCTAGAAAAGCCTTTGACAAAATTCAACACCCTTTCATGATAAAGGTCTTGGAGAGACCAGGAATACAAGGAACACATCTAAACATAATAAACACTATTTACAGGAAGCTGATAGCCAGCACCAAATTAAATGGAAAGAGACTCAAAGTGATTTCATTAAAATCAGTAACAAGGCAAGGCTGTCCACTCTCCCCATATCTACTCAATATAGTACTCTAAGTTCTAGCTAGAGCAATAAGCCAACAAAAGGAGATCAAGGGAACACCAGCTGGAAAGGAAGAAGTCAAACTTTCACTATTTGCAGAAGATATGATAATATACATACATAAGTGACTCCATAAATTCTATGAGGGAAGTCCTACAACTGATAAACACTGTCAGTAATGTGGCAGGACACAAGATTAACTCAAAAAAAAAAAAATAACTCCCCTATATATAATTGATAAACTGTTCAAGAAAGAATTCAGAGAAACATCACTCTTCACAATAGCCACAGGAAATATAAAATACATTAGGGTAACTCTAACTAAGCAAGTGAAAGACCAGTATGACAAGAACATTACGACTCTGAAGAAAGAAATTGAAGAAGATATCAAAAAATGGAAAGATCTCCCATGCTAGTGGATAGGTAGGATTAATTTAGTAAAAATGGCAATCTTAACAAAAGCAGTCTACAGATTCAATGCAATCACCATCAAAATCTCAACATAATTCTTCACAAACCTGGAAAGAACAATACTCAATTTCATATGGAAAAACAACAATCCCAGGATAGCTAAACACAATCCTATGCAATAAAGCAACTTCTGGAGGCATCATCAACCCTGACTTCAAGCTCTACTATAGAGCTACAGTAATAAAAACAGCTTGGAATTGGTATAAAACTGATATGTGGACCAATGGAATAAAATTCAAAATGCTGACATTAATTCACACACCCATGAACACACGATTTTTGACAAAGAAGCCCAAACTGTATAATAGAAAAAAGAAAGCATCTTCAACAAACGGTGTTGGCATCACTGGTTGTCAAGATGTAGTGGCGCATGCCTTTAATCCCAGCACTTGGGAGGCAGAGGCAGGCGGATCTCTGTGAGTTCGAGGCCAGTCTGGTCTCCAAAGCGAGTTCCAGGAAAGGCGCAAAGCTACACCGAGAAACCCTGTCTCGAAAAACAAAACAACAACAACAACAAAAAAGATGTAGAAGATTACAAATAGATCCATATCTATTGCCATGTACAAAACTCAAGTCTAAATGGATCAAAGATCTCAAAATAAATCCAGCTATATTGAATCTGATAGAAGAGAAAGTAACCCTGAACACACTGGCACCGAAGACCACTTGCTAAATATAACACCAGTAGCACAGACACTGAGAGCAACAATTAATAAATGGGACCTCCTGAAACTGAGAAGCTTCTGTAAGGCAAAGGACATAGTAAATAAGACAAAACGACAACCTACAGAATGGGTAGAGATCTTCACCAACCTCACATCTGACAGAGGGCTGATCTCCAAAATACATTAAGAACTCAAGAAACGAGACAGAAAAATATCAAACAATTCAATTAAAAAATGGGCTACAGAGCCAGAGAATTCTCAACAGTAGAACCTCAAATGGGTAAAAGATATTTAAGGAGTTGCTCAACCTCTTTAGCCATTAGGGAAATGCAAATCAAACTGACTCTGACATACCATCTTACACCTACCTGTCAGAATGGCAAAGAAAAAAACACACTGATGACAGATTATGTTTGAGAGGATGTGGAGCAAGAGGAGCACCACTCCACTGTTGGCAGGAGTGCAAACTTGTACAGCCACTTTGGAAATCAGTATGGCAGTTTCTCAGAAAATTGAGAATTAATCTTCCTCAAGACCCAGTGATGCCATTCTTGGGCATATACCCAAGGAGTGCTCAATCATATCACAAGGACACTTGCTCAACTAATGTTGATAGCAAAATTATTCACAATAACCTGTAAACCACCTAGATACTTGTCAACTGAAGAATGGATAAAGAAAATGTGGTACATATACACAATGGAGTACTACTCAGCAGTAAAAAATAACGACAACATGAAATTTGCAGGCAAATGCATGGAACTAGAAAATGTCATCCTGAGTGAGGTAACCCAGACTTAGAAAGACAAACATAATATGTACTTACTCATAAATGGATACTAGTAAAGTAAAAGATACTACTAAATATGAAGTAGAAGACTACAACACACAGCACAAGAGAAGCTAGCTAACAAGGAGGACCCTAAGAGGGAAGTATGGCTCACCCTGAGAAGGGGAAATATATAAGATATCCATGAGTAAACTGGGGGTGAGTGGAGGCAATATAGAGTAGGGATGGAGGATGAGAACATAAGGGAATGGAATGGTTGAGCTGGAACAGGGATGGAGTGGGAGGGCAATGAAAGAGATATCATGATAGAGGGAGACTTCATGGGGATAGAGAGAAACCTGGTGCTAGGAAAGTTCCCAGGAGTCCACAAAGATGACCACATCATATACTACTAGCAATAGTGGAGAGGATGCCTGAACTGGCTTACTCCAGTAATCAGATCAGTGAATACCCTGTCATCATAGAGCATTCATTCAGTAACTGATGGAAGGAGATGCAGAGATCCACAGCCAAGCACCAGGCTGAGCTCTAGGAGTCCAGTTGAAGAGAGAGAAGAGGGATTCTTTGAGCAAGGGACATGAAGATCATGAAAGGAAAACCTACAGAGTCGACCAAACCAAGTTAGTGGGAACTCATGAACGTTAGACCAACAGCTGTGGAGCCTCCTTGGGACTGGACTAGTCTTGCTGCATAGGTGAGACAGCTGTGTAGTTTGATCTGCTTAAGGGGACCCCTGACAGTAGGATTAGGATCCATCCCTGGTGCATGAGCTGGCTTTTTGGAGCCCACTATCTATGGTGGGACACCTTGCACAGCCTTGATCCAGGGGAGTGGCTTGGACCTGCCTCTACTGAATGTACCAGGCTATGAAGACTCCCCATGGGAGGCCTTTCCTTATCAGAGGAGGGAATAGGGGGTGGTCTGTGGGGGGAAGACTGGGGGGTGCAGGAAGAGGGAAGAGGGGGAATCTATGATTGGTATGTAAAATGAAGAAAAATTTCTTAATAAAAAAGATTCATAATTTCAGTTTTCTTTTCAAAATGAATAATACTCCATAATGTATCTCCAATTTCTGACATAAGTTCTATTCTGAGTTGTTGACAAGGGCTGTCTAAAAAGCTCCCCAAATATACAACTTATTGTTGTTGCCTTTAGATACTTTCCCAGAGATGGAAGGTAAGTCACTCGAGTACTTCAGAAATAGAGCACAGAGACCCCTGAGCTGGAACTGATCTGAAGACTGGCTTTCATGGTACTGAAGGCACTATGCAAGCTTCTAAAGGAGCGGCAAAAGTCCTGTCTAGCTATGATTCCTATAAACTATGTCAATGACCAGCATGGTACGATAAACCTAAGAATGCAGTAGCAGCATGTATATACTGGTGGTAATCAACAACTCACTTAAGTCAGACTCAAGAAGAGAGAAATCATGCTTGGCACTGGAAGCCAAACCAACTACAGGGATAGTGAAATCATGGATATTGAAAGAGAACCTACAACTACCACTGTACTACACCAACACAATCCATAATTCACTTCTAAATATCCATCTTTATAGTCAGAGATAAGTGTAGTCTTCACCCCTCATGAAGGATACTTCTCTTTGCAACAGGTGAAGATTTACTACAGAAAACCATAACCAATCAAAATGCAGAATTGTAGTGCCTCGTTCGAGTGGATACGTCTACAAAATACTCCTGCACCTAAGCCACAAGAACATTGCAGAAGAGTGAGTGGAAAGATTGAACTAGAGATTCAGGGAATTTGCTGTGAGAGTGAGTATCTTAGTAACACCAGAAACTACATAATAAAGTGTTTCCAACGTGACTGCAAAACTGTGAGCTGAACGAAGGTGACATCAATTAGGGAAAAACTCAAACGGTATCAACTCACCACAAAAAAAACCAACCAAACAAAAAAAAAAAAAAACTGCAGTATGCAACGGAGGAAAGCATTGAGCAGGAGAGATGTCTTCCCCAGGGAAAAGCCTACCAATTGGTTATTTGGTGCCAAATGCTCAGGCCTGAAAACATAGATCGAGTAACATTATATATACTGAACATTTATATTTAGCAATATACCTACAGATATATACATGCAATAACAGTAAAAAGTGATGGATTTGAAAGAGGATGAGGAGTGGTATATCAGAGGGTTTTTAGGAGGGAAAGTGATCTATCATGCCATCATGTTACATGATAACTTAATATAATCTCAACAAAAAGTTGTAGGTGGTTTAGTCATCCATTGACATTTTCTCTGAACCATAGGTACCAGCATATCTATTAAGGGACCTGATGCTTTGAAAGGCTATTTGTGAACTTTGAACAACTTTAACAATGTCTAGAGCATGAAATGGCTCAATTTTTTTAAAACCTCAGGATTAGAAAAACACAAAATTTCAATTTTGCTTGTTTTAGACAGAGGATGTTATATATATATGATATTAGAAAAATCCCAAAAGTAATGGTGTTTTTCAAACCCATGGATGATTTTTATTTTCTTTCACAGCACAGCTGGAGAACTAGTGAAATTGATAAAAGCTGGTGTGTGTGTGTGTGTGTGTGTGTGTGTGTAAGAAGCTTCTTGTACCCTAAATTGATGGTGAAGGGAAGTATAAATCAATCTTCCAAGAGCTGAGATCCTGTTTGGGTTCCAGTGGGAAAACACTTTTTTGGTTATGCTTGAGTGGCATCCTTTGGCAGGCTTGAATAATGAACAATTCCCTACAATGTGAGTCTTAGTGGTTCTGTTAAGTGGACTGAGTATGCTACATATTTCATTTGAAGAAACTCAATCCACATATTTTCTTGAAGTAGGATGGTGTCTTTTGGGGGCTGCTTTGGGAAAAATGTCTTATGGTGAGTTTCAAGACACTTGGACAAACAACCACAGTCTGAGTTTACAGAGGGCTTTCTCAGGGTGAAAAGCAAGAAGCTGTCCTGTCTTTACATATAGAAAAATATAGAGGGAGCAATAACTCCATGATGACTTGTATGTTACACTGTGTCAATCTTGGGGGAGAAAAACATGCACATTAAGTCAGCTAAGAAACAGGCTGACTTTGGGAAAAGTGAATGCTAGGTTACAGGATGAGGCAGTAGACTGTAGATTTCCCATTCACCCCTTTATGTATGCCAGAGTGGAAGAGGGAAAAGGGAAAGAAATAGAGACAGTTCATCAGGGAAAGAATAGATGACTATTGATTTCAACATTTGTAAAAAGCCACAAGGAAGATATTAATATTGAACAAGAAATTAACATTGAACAATATAATTTGGAATCTTGTTAGATTTATATAATTTCTCCCTGAAAATTATTGTGGCATTTAGCTATAGACATTCAAACTGAATAAAGATCTGACTCTCTACAGAAGAGTATTCTGAATTTGAGGTTAGGGATGGTCATGGAATAAAATTATGTAGAAGACTTGTATAATAGGGGGGTACAAAATGCAACCCATTCACTTCAAGATAGGTACATACTCTGTCCACAAACTATTTACCTTGTCTGTGAAAATGCAAAATGTTGAATTATTTGGTAAAGATTATTTGAAGATGATTACTTTGAGGTTTTTCAAATGAGATTTTTCTGCATGATTTTTGTTGTCTGTGAACACCATCAAGAATGTTGTGACTGGGCAGAGGCAGAAGAGCATTTTCCTGTGGAAGAGATTGAGGCTGGGTAATATCTGTCACATGTCAAGGAATAACAACATCCATCAGAAGGTAGAAGAATAAAGTAATGACTTGAGCCTCTAGGAGGAGAGCAGCTTTGCTGGGAGATAGCCCTGAGTTTGATCCTTTGCATTTCTCTTCCAGAATTGTAAAATCTGAGGACATTTGACAGGCTTGAAGAACTGAATCCTCTTCTGTCATTCTTACCAAACCTTGTTGTAGCTGGAGGGCTTTTCTCCAGGTTCCCCAAGCCCCGTAGTCCCACAATCCACTTATAAAATAATCACTCAGACGCTTATATCACTATTAAACTATATGGCTGTGGCAGGCTTCTTGCTAACTGTTCTTTTATCTTAAATTAACCCATTTTTATAAATCTATACCTTGCCACGTGGCTGGTGGCTTACCAGAGTCTTCACATGCTGCTTGTCCTGGAGGTGGCTGCAGTGTCTCTCCCCTCAGCCTTCCGCTTCCCAGAATTCTCCTCTCTCCTTGTCCCACCTACTTCCTGCCTGGTCACTGGCCATCAGTGTTTTATTTATATAAAGCAATATCCACAGCACCTTGTCTTTATTCTTTTCCCCTTTCTTCTCTTTTGGAAAAGAATAAAGAAAACAACTTTAATGCCTAGAGATATTTTGGACTGAGACAATTGCTATAGAAGATGTGCTCATGATTCTAAATTACTTTTCTGCTGTATAGATTCCTAAAGAGAGGTTTTTCTTATTTTTTATTTTACATGGTTTGTTATTATATTAGAAAATTTGATATTGAATCAAATATATATTTGAGGGACTGGAGAAATGGCTGAGTAGTTAAGAGCACTTGCCAGTCTTCAAGAGGCCCTGCGTTTTGTTTCCATCACCTACATGGTGGCTCACAATGGTCTGTAAGTCAAGTTGAAGGGATTTGATGCCCTCTTTCTGAGCCCCAACAGCACCAGGCCTGAACCTTACATACTCACAGACAAAACACTCATACATAAAATAAACATAAAAATTTCATTTTGATTTATAAAAATGTATGTGTGTGTGTGTGTGTGTGTGTGTGTGTGTGTGTGTGTGTGTGTGTGTAAGCACATGTATGTGGCACAGGGCACAGGCACAGGTAGATGTCAGAGGATATCTTTTGAGGAGTTAGTTCTCTTTTGCATCTGGTGAAGCTGTTTCCTTCGTTACTTTTGTCCCTTCCCTGAATATCCTAGGTTAACTGTCCTTTGGGCTTCTGGAAAATATTTTCATGTCACTGTTGTGCTAGACTTACAAATATATCTCCTTTACATGGGTCCAGGATTATGCTTTCAATGAAAAATGCTTTTATACCCCAACTGGAGCACTCATTCCAGCCCTGGTAATGAAAATGACATATTGTGTAGTGCTCTGAGTGTCTTAACGGAAGACACATATTTTTATTTAGTTTTTTATTCTTTGGGTCTTTCATATCATGCATCTCAATTCCATTCTTCTCCCCATCCCTTTGCATCTGCCCTCTGCCCCTCATCCTCTGCCCATGCAATTCTCTCCCCCCAAAAAAAATTAAGAGAAAAGAAAAGAGAAAAAAAAAAAAGAAAAAGAAAATTCTTATCATGGAAGCTGTAGTGTGACACTAAGCTACACAGTATACACTTTAGTCCATATATCTTTACTTATAAGTGTTCATTGCAAATAGTCATTGGTCTGGCTTGAAGCCTCTGGTTTCTGCTACAGCATCAATACTGAATGTTCACTGGCACTCCTCTTGGATAAAAGAAAGACACAATATTTCTATCAGTCATACATCTTTTGATGATCTATGCAACTGTTTATGATTAAGTCCTAAATGAAATCCTTTAGACAAATAACTTTGATAATTTGTATAAGCTTCAAAGTCTCCAGTGATGTGATTAAGAACAAAGCAAGTGGAAATGGATTTAGTTGTTATCTCACCCATTGTGAAGGTGGAGTGGGTGAGGTCTGTCATCTCATACACTTGAAAGGTATTTCATCTCTAACAATTTGGTTCATTTATTGATTTAACTTCTTGCTGTCTATTGATTCAAACACCTACTATGTGCAGGGACTCTGCCAGGTTAAGATGCTATCAAGTATGAAATTCCTCCATCTTGCCCTTAAAAAACTGCAGAGGCTATGACTTGGCCCTTTCCCCAGTTTTCTTCTGTTAATTAGAATTCTCATGCTTTCTTCATAGCTTTGATTTCTCCCTACTGTGTTCTATAATGAAGAAAAAGAGGCCATGAATTTGAAAGAGAGGAAGGAGGAGGGCTATGCAGGAGGGCTTTTAGGAAGAAAAGGGGAAATTGCATACTTTCAAAAAATTAAAAACACCTAAAAAATTCACTTTATGTGTTTGCCTTATCTGTCTAGATCCTGAAAACAATGGGATTTTAGAGTGTTTGTTTAAATTCTATTGGGAAGGTAGATCTCTGGGACTGTCCTCATTTTAAACTTTAATTCTTGAATCATGTTCAACCTCCCATAACAACTGGAGACATAGAGTCTGGGGACCGAGACAAGACTGAATACATTAATGTGCAATGCCTGTACTACTGAATGAGAGTACAGTAGCTTAGCTGACTGTCCTGCTGGAGACAAAAAACAACAAAAAAAATTTAGAGTACTAGAGAGGTTAATTCTGGGTCTTAGGGGGAAAAAACATAATTCCTTAGAACAGAGCTTCAAGTCAATTGTACTCTTTTGGAATCACAAGAACTACAGTGCAAAGACAAGAAAACAACCCAAATCTCAGATGCAAGGCATTGGCTAGTTCATCTAGTCATCATAAGAATGACTGAAAGTGAGTTCATAAAGGTTATCCATGAAGAACTTGAAGCCAGTGAATACTTGACAGTGGTAAAAGATACAGCCCAGGACATCCTGGGTGTGAAAGAAGATTTCCAGAAATGAGCATTTAAGGTTTGAACAAATACTTATTTGTTAAGTGTCTAGACCACTGGTGACCATTCTGTAAGTATTGAAAAACATTTTTTTAAAATGTTATCCTTTTGTACATATATAGTCAGAGGTATGGGGAGCTAACGTGTGGAGTGTAGTTCATGGAGCATATTCATTCTTTTCTATAAAACCTTAATTCTAAAAGCCAGAGGATCAATTATCTCTGTTGTGCCAAGCATTTTGTATACAGTGGGAAGCAACTGGCTTACTTCTCTGACCTTAATTTCCTCTATGTGTCATGAAGGCTAACAATGGTTTTTAAAAATGTAAGGTATCACTTTGAAAGAATAAATGGTAAATCTTGAGGCTGGGACCTTCCTGACTTCACCTTCTAGGTGCTGGTGATATTTGCTATTTATGGCACACTGTTCACTGTGCAGGTTGTCTGGAGGTTTAGATTAGAAAACCAGAAATTAAACCCATGTCAGTTATGGGACATGAAATGATGCTTGTCTCCTTTGCCCTACAAATGAGTACAGGGCTTGCAGGATAGCGAGGGTGAATAAGTACCACAACTGAACCTTAACTATGACACAGATCCATTTTGCCAGTTTGCTGCCTTGCACAAGTTTTTTTTTTTAATTAAGGAATATTTTTATTCATTTTACATGCCAATCACAAATGCCCCTCTCCTCCCTCCTCCTGCCCTCATGCCTTCTCCCCCCAAACCCACTCCCTTCCCTCCTCCAACAAGGCAAGGTTTTCCATGGGGAGTCTTTAGAGCCTGGTACATCCAGTAGAGGCAGGTCCAAGCCCCTTCTCCAGATTCAAGGCTTTGCAAGGTGTCCCACCATGGGTAGTGGGCTCCAAAAACCAAGCTCATGCACCAGGGATGGATCCTCATCCTACTGCCAGGGGACCTCTTAAGCAAATCAAATTACACAAATGTCTTACTTATGCAGAGGGCCTAGTCCAGTCCCATGGAGGCTCCACAGCTGTTTATTCATAATAGCCAGAGCCTGGAAACAACCTAGATGCCCTTCAACCAAAGAATGAATGAAGAAAATGTGGCACATATACACAACAGAGTACTACTCAGCAATAAAAAACAATGACATCATGAAATTTGCAGGCAACTGGATGGAACTAAAAAAAAATGTCATCCTGAGTGAGGTAACCCAGACTCAGAAGGACAAACATAATCTGTATTCAATCATAAGTGGATACTAGATATAAAGCAAAGGATAATCATACTATAACCTACAGCTCCAGAGAAGCTAGCTTGCACAAGTTCTTAAATCACACAGAGTACCAGCTGTCATATTTGTTAAAGTTGCATTATGTCCATCTTTCAAGGTTTCTATATGATTTAAATGTAGTAAGGATCATGGCAAAGTGATCAGTAGAATGATTGCTTTTGCATAGATTCTCCAGTTAGTGGGATTTTTCAGTTCAACTTATTGTGATCAATATCACTGTCGTACCTACCTCATGGTAGCTATTTCTTGATAGACTGATCAATCGGTTTCTCCAAGTGATGAGCCTTCCATATGGCCAAACCAAGTCATCATATATGTAATCTGATTCTCAGGATGATAAGAAATTCTAGACACAATTTCTTCCTTCTCATCAATTTCCTCCTGAAGAAACTCGAATTTCATCATTAGGCTTTGGAAGTGGTAATATGTGTGAAGTAATTCTTCCCTTTAATAGAACAATTCCTAAAAATGAGGATATTTTGATGGAGAAATATAGAGAAGTGAAGAAGGAACTAAATTTGAAATATTGAATCCACCTCTTAAAAGACTCACCCAAATGGGGATCCACAATGGGGAGGTCTCTGAAAGCAGAGGCTATCAGATTGGCCAGTGTTGTAGGAAACTAAGATGGTTCTGGACTCTACCTTGGGTTATATTAGAGAGCATGTTTGTTTCAGAAATGATGCTTATGCCAGAAAAATCATCTGCATATTCTATAACGTCCATATTTCTGAGTTTCAGATTCAGCAGGTCTGGTTGGGTCCTGAAAACTCTTCATTTATAACACGAGATTAATGGTTTTGGGGTCACACTGAGAATCGTGGTTCTGTGTTATGCACTGAGAACTGTGAGCGGTACCTAGGACTGTCACCAGTATCTCCAAAGGGTATATACTTGCCACCAGGGAGTCGTATCTTCTGTACAGATGACGCATGATGTGAACATGATTAAATGGGGGAGACAACACCATAAACAGTCTCTATATAAGCACCTGGTATTTTATATTATGTCTCATTTGTTTTGATCTATTCCCAACATAGGTAAAATTCTGTAAGGAAAATGCAGCTAATATATGTTGTGTTCTGCGAGCACAAACTTAGATCACATTTGCTACAGGTGTTGAAAGTAACCCATATGCACTTGCACAGAACTAGAAGTAATTTTTAATCTGAAAATTCCAAAGTTTTATCTTTTGTCGATGGACTGTGTGGTTAGAAAGTAAAAGTATTGAACTCTGATTACAAGCCATTCATAGAAAGAACAGACAGGTTTTCTCTGTAAACTCCTTATATTTAGCTGATGGGCCTTGTATCTTAGATTTCAGACATTTTGTTGACCATGTGAACTGAAGGCACTTTTCATTTGTTTGAATTTTTGTCATATTTATTTCCTGGATCTGGAGTCATCTAGTTAATAACGGATGATGTGAGATGAATGTTCAGTGAATGCCCGAGGGTGGACTGTTCTACTGTGCAGCTCATAGAGACGATGGAGCAGAAAGCAAAGAAGGTTGTAAATCCCTTAATGAAATTTTTAATAAAAGCAGCTTTGAATACAAGCATTAGATTTTTTTCAAATCATTGCATCCAATCATTTCTGAGATTCAAATAAATGATCAAAAGAATATTCCAAATGCAGAGCAAAAAAGAAATACAATTAAATAGAAAGGCCAGTCTGGGAGCGAAGGCCAGAAGGCAGCTTTGACCCTGGGCCAGGGGATTTTCACGGTAGCCAGTTTGCATGGAAAGTTCTGGGAATTCGGTTCTTCTTTTGTTGGCCCTGAGCAGTAAACCAAAGTAGAAACTTGTGGTCACCACCACAGTCCTCTCTTTCTAGGATTTTCTTAGTGAGAGAAAGAAAACTTTCTGAGGGAATATTAGCAGACCAAACTTTGTCAAGAGGGTTTTGGGAATGAGAAGCTGTGAAGAAGCATGACGTGTGGGGTGTGTCTTTGGGAAGTCATATAGTCCACCTCACTTTCCTCTTGATGCTGGTCTCACTTCTCCACCCAGGCCCTCTTTTTCGGGTATCACTGAGTTTGTCTGAGTTTATTACTGCTATTGGGATGTCAGATACTCCTCAGAAGGGATGATGAGAAGATGGTAGGGTCTCACTAAAAGACAGCACACAATGTTAAGACACCAAATTGCTCCTATCTTACAGTAAAAAGATGATGGGCTTGCCTAATAGACGACAGTGAATTTTGCCTTCCTCTGTAGCATGAATCTTAAAATGTCTTATTAATGAAAACAAACCCAGAGCCAGGTATTGGGGTGAATGCTGAATGATCAGAGAAACAGAATAAGCCACAGCCAACCTCACCTTGCCAATTCCTCAGCTGATCTTGTGTCTTCAAACTGGAAGCCTCTGTGTCCTCACTGGAATGGGTGCCAGATGTAGCATGAATCTTAAATGGTCTTACTAATAAAAACAAACCCTTAGCCAGGTATTGGGATGAACACTGAAAGATCAGAGAGACAGAACAAACCACAGCCTTACCTTGCCAACTCCTTAGCTGATCCTGTTTCCATGAATCCTCAGACTGAAAGCCTCTGAGTTCTCACCTGAATGGACCTCAGCTGAACTCCTGCTAAAAGTCTAAAAGCTTTACAAGACTCTTGTCCCTGGTCCTCACAACTTATATATCATTCTGCTTCCTGCTATCACTTCCTGGGATTAAAGGTGTGTGTCACCATGCCTGGCTGTTTCTAGTGTGGCTTTGAACTCACAGAGATCCAGACAGATCTCTGCCTCCTGAATGCTAGGATTAAAGGCATGTGCTACCACTGCCCAAACCTATGTTTAATATAGTGGCTGTTCTGTTCTCTGACCCGCAGATAAGTTTATTGGGGTACACAATTAATCAACCACATTCCTCTTTCTTTCTCTACAAATAAGTATTGATGTTTTAAGCCTTCCTCACAGTTAAGACAATTAAAGGCCTTCCTGATATTCCCTAACAAATGCAATTATATGTAAAGAATAAAGTAAGCTTTGGAAAGCTTTCAGAATGTAAACGACAATGAGGGGAATGCGGTTTTTTATTTCAGCAGTCATCTGCAGACATCACTAATAAATTCCTGTCTGGAGCAGTAATCAAGCAAATGTTTAGCTGCTGCACAGAAACAGCTGTAGTTAGAATAAGATTAGAACTGGGGGATGCTTGTTGCATGCATATCCTCCTGTAGATTTTGAATAAGCCTCTGAAGTGCTAGGCTGGTATGCTTCTCTGGAGGCCTCATTCACTGACACTTACTATATGAGAAATTGACATTTCCCTTTGCTCCACTTGAACTGTCTTTTATCAAAAATAGAATGAAGTACCTACTCTGGATGTTTACATGGATGAGGGAATCCTCAAAAATTCCCACTGAGATGGAATTTGTTACAGGTGTTCTATAGGAGAGAGAAAATTAAAAAAAAAAAAAGAAGGGTGATAAAGGAGAAAAAACGCAAAATAGGATTCTGTGGCTTTTGGCACTGTTGATAATTTGTGTGGAAAATAATGTTTCCCTGTGTGTTTAATCCTGTGCCAATGCAGCTGCTGGTGCAGTAGCATTTTGCAACAAATTAGAGGGCAGTTAAAGTGAGATTTTCCACCATCAAGAACAAAGCCAGGCCAGTTAGCATGAGGACAGCTTGTTCTAGTTGCTAATGTGCTTAAAAACTTGCTACACATGATTTAAAGCAGCCTTTGTGTGGCGATGCCGCAGCTCCGCGTCTGAGGTCTAGTTAGAATTTCAGTTCAAATGGAGAGAGCTGGACTAGAGAATAAGAACTTAGGGGCTGCCATCATCGGCCCTACCACAAAGAGAGCATTTTCATCATTTCTACTAATGAAGTTAATTCTCCTCAATATTTAAATTTTTAATGGTGACAGATATGTGAAATGTGCAGCCCTTGTCTATAGAAGTTGGCCAGTTATTGTGTGGCGCCAGTAAGAGGATTACAAGTGGCTTAAAGGTGTATTACCTTTGCTGCAAAGGATGCAGATGTTAGAAATAGCCAGTGTCATTTCAAGGGCTGATCTGAATCTTGAGAATTTTAATTGAGGTAGCACTTTCCCCACCCCATTGGCTTGGAATTAAATAGGATTCCTAAGTTGAAATTCACTGAAAAAAAGAGCATGTTGGAATGTAGACTGGAACTTGGGAAGGAAACAGAGCAAGGAGCTTCTTATAGTTTCTTTGTGTTTACAGACAGACACAGGTACAGCAGTGACAGGTTTTAGATTCCTGAGTGAGGAATAAAGGCTTAGCTCCTGAATTCACTGTCATGAGGCTTCGCAAAGGCCAAGACAGTGCTGACACCTCACTGTTAGAATTGGTGCATCATTACAAAAAGTTACAAAATCTTTAGATATCCTTGAAAAAAACTAATGAAAAATGTAGTGGGTAGCCATTCCAGCTTTGACCTGGAAGTTCCAATCCCCATTGAGGCTTCAGTAATGGCCATGCCTACAACGCAGGGCTGAGAGAGGATGAGATCTGGATGTGCCGGCTCTCTTGGTGCCTGGACCATGGACGCTGGAGCTAGACTGAGCAGAGTTCTCCAGAGAACATCTCCAGACTGTGCCACACCTTTCCCAGACCCTGTTACCTATCCCTTCACTTGTAAGTTACCCCACAAAATAAACCTCCCTTTTAACCATGTGGAGTGGTCTTAATAATTTCACCAATAGAAAAACATTAAGGCTCAAAAGAGAGAGAGAGAGACAGAGAGACAGACAGAGACAGAGAGAGAGAGAGAGAGAGAGAGAGAGAACAAAAGAAAAGAAGCTGAGATAAAACTTTTTTGAGAGATTTTAAATACCTGAGAAATATAAAAGTATTTGGATGACACTAAAGTAAGACAGATAGAATTTTATTTATATAAAAATTAAAAATATCTCTCATTCTGATATGTCATCAGGGTTTGGATTCATGTTTTTTTTTTCTTGTATATACTGTCAAATGTGAACTTTCTCTTATCTACTATTTTTTAGAAAAAGGTAAATCAGCCAAATATTTAGTGTTCTAAGGGTTATTTATCATAAGTTGAACTAAAATGAACTTAGGGTTGGAGTAGACATATTGATATATCTTCTTAAAACACAGGAAAACTGAACATATGCTTACTTGCTTATTGGCTCCCAGTGTGCTTGTGCAGCTTGTACAATATACAACTCAAGGGCCACCATATTATGCACAGAACAGTTTGTATGGCCACCATGTTGTACTTGAATTGTTGGTATTTAGATAAATGGACAAACTTTTCTGGCCAAACTTCCTGTGTGCAGCCACAGTGATTAATTAGTGGCCTAAGAAGTTTTAATAAGGTTTGTGTGTTGAGTTGATTACATACAGGTTATTACAAAGGAGAGCCATAGTTTAGACAGCTAATGTATTAATATACTTACAGTTTCTTAAAGTTGTATCCCAAAAACAAGAAAGCTAAAAGAAATAAGCAAAGGACAAATTAGTTTCTCTGATATGTTGGGGTATCCATCTCCAGCCTGGCAGACTTTTCAGTGAAGCAGGAAATTTGAAAGACTGTCCTGTCCTATTTTGGCAAAGTTCAGCAGTCTTTCTCCTGTGTGTCATGCATGTCCAGTCTGCAAAGCACATTGTCAGCAGTCAAAGGCAAGAGCAGTTTCTCTGCCTAGTGGCTAACCTTGACACAATGAAAGCAAACCCCAGAAAGAGTTTCTTAAATGCCCATCATTTGTGAAGTAAGTTGGTACTGCCAGGATGTAATGTATCTCATTGTCATGAAAAACCTTAGGTTAATTAGGTAACAAAACATTTTAAATGCCATATTCTGTAGGTCTTTGAAGTATTTGAAAACCATCTATCTACCTGTCTAAAATATACCTGTCTAACCTCAAAAACCTAGTGTGACTACAAGTTTACTTATTATGCATTAAGCACTAGTCTCATTTATACACTGCATTTTTAAATGAACAATATAACCACAATACCCCCCAGTAGAAACATATATGCAGTGTAACAAAATTAACTTTAAATTTGTGTCATTACACCAAAATTAATGCCAATGCAAAATATCTGAGATTAATAGTTGTCTTTTTATCCTATATTCCTATATTCCCTTAAATATAACAAACATCCATAACTCACTAAATAACCAAAGACCACCCACCCCATATCTCTTGGGAATGTGGATGTAGTATTCTCCAAATTGCTTCCTTCTGTCTGTGAATAAAGTATATTTAGGGTCCCTGAGGAAATTTGAGATAAGGACCAAGTCGTGGGAAGACCAGCAATAACCTTTGCTGAATAGATATCACCTATCAAGGTTCAGATGTCCCTTGATCAAACCTGACCCATATTAACCTGGAACAAATCCATAGCCTCTTGTTTCCTGTGGAAACAAAAACAAAACCTCTTCTTCAAATCATTTTTTATTAAGAATTTTTTTTATTCATTTTACATACCAATCAAAGACCCCCCTCTTCCCTCCTCCCACCCCATCAACCTCTTTCCCTAACCCACCCCCAATTCCCTCTGACAAGAAGGTAAGGCTTCCCATGGGGAATCAGCCAGAGCCCGGTGCATTTAGTAGAGGCAGGTCCAAGGCCCTCCCCTTGCCTCAAGGCTGTACAAGGTGTCCCATCATAGGTAGTGGGTCCAAAAAGCCTGCTCATGCTCCAGGGATAGATTCTGATCCTATTGCCAGGAGGGTCCTTAAGCAGATCAAGCTACAAAACTGTCTCTCTATGCAGAGGGCTTAGTCTAGTTCCCTGCAGGCTCCACAGCTGTTGATCTAAATTTCATGAGTTTCCACTAGGAATGCTTAATCATACCACAAGGACACATGCTGAATTATGTTCATAGCAACATTATTCATAATAGCCAGAACCTGGAAACAACCTAGATGCCCCTTAACCAAAGAATGGATAAAGAAAATGTGGTACATATACACAATGAAGTACTACTCAGCAATGAAAAACAATGACATCATAAAGTTTGGAGGCAAATGAATGGAACTAGAAAATATCATCCTGAGTGAGGTAACTCAGTCTCCAAAGCATTTTTAATTTCCATTTGACAGACACATTTTTTTACTTCCTTTTTAAAATAAAGGCATTCCTAAAGTATCTAGATTGGTTCAATTTAGCAGTCCAGTTCATAATCCTATGTCTCTCAGCAGCTGTTGTTTGCTTATCAATATTCAAAATATTAAAAATCAACACAATAACATAAAGAATCAGACTCCTTGTAATTTTTCTGTCTCTAAGTGACTTATTTTTTTCATATTACTTTACATCTTTTTTTTTAAACACTTTATTTTTAAACTATTCATTATTTTCACTGTGACTATACCCTTTTCCTTTCCTTTCCTTTCTTTGTTTGTTTGTTTATTTATTATATTCTTTTTTTCAAGACAGGGTTTTTCTGTGTAGTTTTGGTGCCTATCCTGGATCTCGCTTTGTAAACCAGGCTGGCCTCAAACTCATAGAGATCTACCTGGCTCTGCCTCCCAAGTGCTGGGATTAAAGGCACGTGCCACTACCACCCGGCTTCCTTTTTCTTTTCTTAAGTCTATGTACATTGTTAGACACATGACAACCTGTTTGGAGGTTTTTCTTTCCCACCTGGACCTCAGTTACTGCATGTCTCTTAGCCTTTTTTTTGACTGCCTGAGCTAACTTTAGGCTGCTAAAGCTACAGCTGGGTCCTTTGAGCTTTCACAGTTCGTGAAAGCCAAGCCTGAAATCTGTGGCCTGCTCAGAGTTTTGTGACCAGGAACTGCATTCAACTTTCCCAGAGCCCTAAAATGCTGATGTTTGTGCTGTGGCAGACATTTTTACTTAGCTTTTTGTTCCTACTTAACATACTGACTGCTCAAGGGTTCACCAGCAGGCAGAAACTCTTAAAGGAGCCATAATCTTTTTTCCCCCTTGCTTTCACAGGCCCTACATGGAAATTAGAGACCCTCACATTGGTACACCAAAATGTTGTTGGTTGTTTTTGCTCTTTTGGGGGACTTCCACCCAGTTCCCAAATAAATCATGGAAGGAGGCTTATTCATACTCATAAATGCCTGTCCTTAGCTTGGCTTGTTTCTTGACAGATTTACTTAACTTTAAATTATCCCATCTACCTTTTGCCTCTGGGCTTTTTCCTTTTTTTACTTCTATATATCTTACTTTCACTCTTACTCCATAGCTGGCTATATAGCTGGGTGGTTGGCCCCTTCTTTTCTCAATTCTTAATCTCTTGCTCTTTCTTCTTAGATTTCCACTTCTATTTATTTTCTTTGCTTTTCATCCCTACCTATCCTTTCTCCTGCCTTGCTGCTGGCTGTTCAGCTCTTTATTAGAATACCATGTATTTTAGAAAGGCACAGTAACACAGCTTCACAGAGTTAAACAAATGCAGTATAAAAGAATGTAACACATCTTCACATCATTAAAGAAATGTTCCACAGCATAAACAAATGTAACGCATCTTAAAATAATATTGTACAGCACTGAAATAAGAGGCAAATGCTAAGTGTGGCTGGCCCATTAACATAAGAACAGAGTCCTGGGAGTTTAGAAAAGGTATGGATCACACATGGTTATGGTGAAGGCTGGCTCAAACAGTTTTCTGAAGATAGTGTCTCTGTGGATGGTGAAACTAATTGAACTAATTGAGACTAGAGCTGCTCTTCAGGGCTCTAAAAAGTCTTGAAAACTATAAAATTTATATTAGTTGACAAGTTTTCAAGATGGTGTTATAATTAAATTTGTTTATAATTCTACTTGTTTATGTGCTTAGGTTAGCCATTCATATTACCTTTTGGAGAGAAGCAGGTCAAATGCTGAGGATCATAATGACATGGGGAAAAGATAATATTTAGGTAAACATTGCTAAAAAGTTTAGCACTTTCTGAGTTGATGAGATCTTCACACACATTACTTAGTATTGACATTGCTCATTGTTATCCTCTAGAACTTGATGGTAACAGCCAATTACTAAAGACACATTTACTTGAGTGATAGAACATGGGAGTGTAGAGCTGGTACTGAACTGGGAGCTTCTTTCCTGGATAGCTTTACTAGTGCTAGAAGGACACAATGGACACTACTGGAGGAGAAAAGTAATCATCCATCATAGAGAGTGAATCCTGTCTTGTAAGAGATACATTTTGTCAAAATAAGGGCCAATAAAAGACTAGGCCATTTTTTTGATTGATTGATTGATTTTTTATACATTGTTCTGTCTGCATATACTCTTGCATGCCAGAAGAGGGCACCAGATCTCATTATAGATAGTTGTGAGGCACTACGTGGTAGCTGGGAACTGAACTCAGGACCCCTGGAAGAGCTGCTGGTGTTCTTAACCTCTGAGCCATCTCTCCAGCCCAAGACTAGGTCAATTTTTACCAGTTTTAAAAATCAATTTAGAGAGTGGACCTAATAGTCCTGTCTATACATTCAACCTGTCTAAAGTTCTGAGGTCAGTAGCCATGGTGGAGCTTCCAGGTTTCGTTTAAAGTCTTACTGACCATTTTACATTTTACAAAGGTAAAAGCAGGTGAAGTGAAGACAGATCCATTATCTGATCCAATTGACAATGGCAACCTGAACCTATAAATAATCTCTTGTAAAAGAGTTTTGTAGACTGTCAGAGCAATCTCCCAGTGGGTAGCAAAGGCTTTTATTCATCTTGAGAAGGGGGCACAAACATTTACAGATACTTATACCCAGCATGGGGAGGGTTCATCGCTGTGAAGTCAACTTTACATGTTTTATCAGTGGGTAGTCCCCTCAGACTAACAGCAGGGATTCCTTTTCACCCTTATTGTGGATTGACCTCTGTGTAAGAAAGACAATTAGAGGCAGCTTGAATGGCCATCTCTCAGAATTGTAGAATCTGTTACCTGCAAAATAATGACTCATTCATCTGGTGGAACCCAGATGGGAAGTCAGTGCAGTTGATGCACCAAAAGGCATCTAAGGACCACTCAGGGAGGATAATTCTTGAGTCTGACAAGATCTACTATTCAGTTAGATCCTGTTTTACATCCCAGGAGTGGGTATTATCCTCATTCTGAGAATATATGGGTTGGGGAGGGAGCTGTGGATCAGGAAAACAATGGGGAAGAAAGAAGGGCTCCATAGGCATCTCTGCTGCTTGTCAGACTGCCTTGTCTGCTTTCCAGTGTCTTTGGGCTTCAGGTATATTGGCTGTTTTCTGTCCCTTGCAATGAATAATAGCCATGTCCTTAGGAAGCCAGACCACTTTTAAGAGAGCCTTTTTTTTTTTTTTTAAGTTTTGTTTTTAACAGTTTTTTATTTGCAGTTAATTGGCCTCTATAAATCATGGCATGAACATGAAGAATAGCAAAAGCATACCTGCTATTTGTATAAATGTTTACTCGTTTGTCTTTTTTTTTCCAACACAGGAGTTGAGTGAGAGCAATTAGCTCTCCTTCCTGTGCTGATGTGCTTGGTGGCAAGGCTTGTGTTCATATGGTGACTCATTGGGTAGTTACTGGTGTTCCAGCTTTCCCGACTCCATTGATGACCAGGGTGCTTCCATCAGTAAGTAAATTGGACTCTGCCTCAGCCAGAGGAATGACCTGGAGGTCTAGGTGGCAGGCTTGAGAAATGTCCAGCAAGTTCTCACAGTCATGGAGCCCCAGAGACCTCAGGGTTGTCATCAGGCACCAATGTCTCAGGGTTGAGACTGTACAGAACAAAATGAGATAGGGGATGATTAAACAATATACTCTGACATTGACTAATGTGGGCATTCATCATCCACTAGCCATTTGTTCCTCCTAGCATGAGGAGCCATTAAAGTCAGATCCTGGCCCAGAGTAAGCTTATCAGCTTTCCTTACTAGTATAGAGGATATGGCCAGGGCACACAAACAGGATAGCCAACTGAAAGCCCCTGGGTCCAAATATATTAACAGATGTGCTACAGGCCTATGCCAGGGTCACGGGGTCAAAACATCCTTTGCAATGTCCCATGACTCATGGATGTAAAGGTGGAAAAGCTAAGTGACATCTTAGGACCAAAGCTGGAGCTTAGGTTAGAACTATCCTTGGTTCTGGAAATATTTTTTCCCCTGTTGTAGTCCAGCATAAAGGCTGGTCTCACACAATGGCATAATGTAGGCTAGTTAACTAGAATCAGAGGAATGAAAAAGAAAGTATCCTTAAGATGCAAGACTGTGTAGATCTGGTGGTCTGGTGGAAGGAGATTGAGCAAAGTATACAAATTCAATGTAGTAGAATGAATGATTTGAGTGTGTTTATTTACCACTGAGATCTTGGACTGGATTGGCTAGTAGCCTGAGGTCTCTGATTTATGAACAGGGAGGAAAGGCATATTTCAAGTTGATTGGAACAGGGTAAGGATGTTAGCTTCCAACAGTCTCTTGCTATGGGGAACATTTCCCAGTCTAGTATTTTGGTTTAAGGGATTTTACTGGACTCTTATCCTATGTGTGGCTGTAGGCAAGAGATTTTCCACAACTGGTGGCTGGTGCACTCTCAAGCCACAGGTTGTGGATTTGGTTCAGTACATATCCTAGAAAACTGTTGTTTCAGTCCTCTGTTTCAGTTGTGGAGTCTGGAGTCTGGAGAGCTAGAAGATATGCTTCAAACAGAGGTGCAGTGAAGGTGTGTTGATAGGCAAGTGTAAAGAAAGTTTGAGATTCTTGAAGAGTAAAAGTGATGGTGGTGCCTCATTTTTGAAGCTCTCTGATCAGAAGCAGGAAAGAAAAATCTGGTACACCAAACTGACAAAGAAGTGAGTCATCTGTTTGTGGCCTAGGCTAACTGTTCTTTCAAATGAGAGTTTATAGTCTTTACTTGTGTCTGTGGCTCCCCTATACTGGTATATTTTTATTAGTAACTGGTCCCATTCAAAATTTTGAAACAAAAACCTGCTGGGGAATGTCTTTCTGTATGCTGTGAATATGTGTTGCTCCCATTGGCTAATAAATAAAGCTGTTTTGGCCTATGGCAAGGCAGCTTAGAAGCAGGTGGAAAATCCAAGAGAGAGACAGGAAGAGAAAAGTGGCGTCTAGAGAGACGCCAGTCTGCTGAAGGAACAATGTGACAGCAGACTGGTAAGCCATGGAATACATGGCAAAACATAAATGAATAGAAATGGGTTAATTTAAGATATGAGAGCTAGCTAGCAAGAAGCCTGCCATAGACCACACAGTTTGTAAATAGTATTAAGCCTCTGAGTGATTATTTTATAAGCAGCTGTGGGACTGCGGGGCTGAGAGGGACCAGAGAAACCTTCCGGCTACATTTGGCACCCAGACGTGGTAGCAAGAATTTCCACCAAAAACCTGAGAAAGAGTTTAAAGAAAAAAAGATTATAAAACAGAGCTAAAATTGGCTTCCTAAATGTGTCTCTCAGGGAAGCTGTAAGCTACACTATGGCCGGTTTGTGGCATGTGGACTTGATCTACAGCATGGCAGATTCTCACTGAGTTACACAGGTTTCTTCAAGTTTTGCAGCACACTGCATGTTGGATTTAGCTTTTGCTAGTACAGACAAAAGAAAAAAAAAAACGTTTCTGAGTTACACACTGCTTGATGGAGGCATAGACCCAGTGCCTCCCAGAGTCAGCAGAAAGCATGGCTCCCAGAGCTGGTGGTGAATTACCTCTACCATGCTGGGATTAAAGGTGTGTGCCACCACTGCCTGGCTTTATGTTTAATATAGTGGCTGGCTTTTTCCTCTAATCCCCAGATAAGCTTTATTGGGGTGCACAAATAAAATATCACTACAAATACTTCTGCCCCAGTGTCTACCACTAATCTAACTGGGTAGCTTCCCAATCATACAGTAACCATAGGATCTTGGAGGCCTAAGACAATAGCAGCCTGGCCCCTTTATTCTGATTTAATATTCATATCCCCTGTATTTGGGAGGGTCATAACTTTACTGATTTTTGGACAGTTTGGATATTCATTTTTCCAGTATTAATTTTCATTACAATCCCTTTTCCTTGATCCCTTTTCAGTGGGACTTTTCTCAGTTTTTGCTTTTGAGGGTCTCTCATATTCTAAATAGTTTGTTATAATAACTTTCAAGGACTAGAAATTTACATTACATTGTTAAATGAGCTGCATAGGTACAATACCTTAAACAAGAGTAGACACATACTTACAGTATGTTTTAGTAAAAATAACCTTAAATTTGTTACAATACACAAAATTCCATACCAATGTAAAATATTTGAGACTAGTGGTTGTTCAAAAGTAGACCCAACAATTCACTTTTTTATCCCATCATTTCTGTACTATATCCCCCTTTTTCCCTTCAGAAAGAGATCCTGGAATCTAATGTCCTTTAATCTAATCTTCTTTGCTTAGCTTTCCCCTGTCCAAGACCAGTAACAGTTTGTACCCAACCCCCCAAATGATGACAAACAACATAACCCACAGAGTGACCAAAAACCACCCACCCTACTTCTTGAGAATGTGGACATTGTATTCTTAGACTGCTTCCTGTTGTCTGAGGGTGATAGTATCTTTGAGGGACCATGAAAAAATTATAATGGTCAAGTTCTTGAGAGTTACCATGTCATATGTTGTCCAGTCTTTGTGCAATTGGAAAGCATAAGGCTTATCTCTGGTCTTGGCTAGAATAGTCTATGAGGCTGGACCATCTCGGCCAGCAGCCTTGAAGCTGTTCTGGATGTAGAACTCTGAAAATATTGCAACACAGACATTATGAGAGCCTGGATCACCAGGACCATCTGTTTTCACTGGTGTCTGGTCTCCTTGCTCTGAAAATACACAAGCTTTCAAAAGTAACATACATAATAGAAGTACAGTCTGTGCACTCATTGTACATAAGCCAGCCAAAGATGATTTTTTTTTGTTTTGTTTGAGCATGTAAAATATACGTTACCTGTTTTATAGGTTGATTTCTTTATGTATATACTTAGGATTTTCAGGGTGTCTCCTGTGATCAATATGATCCTTGTTAACATTGAATGAATCTACAACCTTTCATTTTCTGTGGAAAGAAAAGCATAACCTCTTCCCCAAAGCAATATATTTTTCTGACTTTCATTTTAAAGTTAAGGCATTCTTAAAGTATCTAGACTGGTTTAATTAAGCAGTCCCTTCCATAATTCAATATCTCTCAGTACTTGTCATTCTCTGTTCATTAGCATTGAAAAAATCCAAAATTTCACAACATACAGAATCCAGAATCTCTGTGTATGTTTCATCTTTACATGGTTTATTCATTCTATATTATTTTATTCTCTCTGTAAAGACTTCACCTTATTATTTATAATCTGCATGTGTTTTCTATGTCGATCTCTACCCTCTTTCCTTTCTTTCTTTAGTTTTTAAGCACATTTTTAAACATACTGTACTTTTTTTTTAGAGTTTTTTATGTCTGGACATGGATTTACTAAGCATCTGCAGTGTTTTCTGACCACATGACACAAATCTTAAACTGCCATGTCAGCCATCATTCAGCTCATTTTAGTGAATAGTGCTGGTGCATCATGCTGGCAGATGGCACTGGTGGCTGAGTCCAGCCCACAAGCAGCAGCTGGTAGCTATGTCTCTGTTTGCTGCCAAACACCAGCCCATCAGACAAACTGCAAGACTAGAAAGCTATACCAACCTCTTTGTCCAGAACTTTTCTTATCTTTCTTAGGCCTTATGTTTGGATATTCAACCCATGTGTTAGACATCATATATAAATGAATTTTTCTTTAGGCTGCCATCTCACAAAAAATGACATGGAGAATTATTACTGATTGTGAAAGCTTGGCCTTAGCTTAGGCTTGTTCCTAATTACTTTTTAAAACCTAAATTAACCCATATTTTTTAATCTATGTTATTTTATGTGGCTTGGTTACCTTTGCTCTGTTTTTCCCTTCCTGCTTACTCTCTGGCTGGCGACTCCTCCTGTTTTCTCCCCAGAGCACTCTGTCGCAAGAGGTCCTGCCTAACCTATTCCTGTCTAGCTAGTGGACATTCAGCTCTGTATTAAACAAATCACTGTGACACATCTTCACACAGTGTAAAGGAATATCCCACATTTTAAAATATAATATTCTAATATAATTTTACAAGTTCAACAAAGAAGATACTATAAAGAGAACAAGAAGAGAAGCCATACACTAGAAGAAAATATTTACAAAAGACACACCTGGTAAAGGACCTTTAATATTTAAAGAACACTTAAAAGTGTAACAGTAAGAAAATGTGCCACCTGATTACAAATCAATCAAAAGACCTGCACAGATGCTTTACCAAAAAAGGTACACAGATGGTACAAATACCTATAAAAATGTGCTGTTCCATATGTTACCAGGGAATTAAAATCAAACAGTAAAATACTATATCTACTGCTATTAAAGTAATCACAGTCTATAACACTGACAATACAAATTCTGTTGAAATGTGGCACAAAATGTTTTTGATAACTGGAAGATGGCTTGACTTGTCTTGTATTTTCACCAAGTAACCTGGCATTTTCACACCTTGGTGCTTTTCCAGTAAGTTGAAATTTGTGATTCCACCAAATTGAACACATAGAGGATCATGATAGGTTTAGTTATAGTTTGCTGTAACATAGAAGTGACCTAGATGCTCTTTTGTAGTTGACTCTATAAGTCTACTGGTAGTATAGACAATAGAATATAATTTAGTATTAAAACATGTAATTTTGGGGCTAAGTATTAAGTCATTTATAGAGCACTTGCCTACTGTGTATGTGATCTTGGGTTCAATTTCTAACAGCAAAATAAAGTGAAGTAAAATAAAATTAGGTAACTATTAAACCCTGAAAACACCTGTAAGAAACTCAAAGGCACATTGTTAAGTGAAAGAAGTCAACCTGAAAAGGCTTCATAATAGGTTAAACCATAGGATATTCTAGAAATCCAAATGCTTGGAGGTAGTAAGGGGATTAGTGCTGGTCTGTGGTTAGAAAGAAGGGTAGGGATGAGGCCACAGAATAATTTTAAGAGGGAAACTGATCTTTATGTTATTCTAATGGTAGAGAAACAAGTAATTATGTTTTACCATGCCTATGGAATGAAGAACACCAGCAGGTCCTAGTGTAAACCACAGACTGTGGAGGGTGCTGGTGTGCTAGTGAAAGCATGCATCTCTAACATTCCTGGCCCTCTGGTGCTGCACGACTGTGGCAGGGGAGGCTGTGCTTGTGGCCGGAGAAGGTAGGCCTGGGAACCTGCTGTCCTTTCTACTCACTTATTGTAAATCTCAAAGGGCTCTGAAAAACAATTTACTAAAAAGTACTGTTAGCTCATTGTCAAGGTTCATTGAGATGATTATCTAACAATGACTGGCCACAGCAGCAGATTTCTTGCTTTATTTTTTCTTAAGTCAAGTTTGAGGGAAGCATTTTATTTAGTAGAGCTTTAGAGCTTTTTAACTCTTATACTGACTCCATTCATTTTTAACTCTTAACTAAACCTTGGTTAGGTGCTGGAAGATTAAATTAAAGGGAAACAGCCCTTCAACTATAAAAAAATAAGGTTGTATACATGAGTAATTTTTTCTTTAGAAATCTCTGCACTGTATAAACATACTGACTTAAAAAAATCTATTGTTAATAATCTTTTTCTTCCACAGCTGAGGGAGGACAGATTATTTTGTGGCCATATTGACTTTGAACAGGGTCTACAAGATGAGACAATCCCAGTGAGTTTGTAATTAATCCTTTGTATAATAATGAGAACAACCCAGGGCCTCTGCATGCTCTGGTCCTGTGGGTTCTTTTTGCATTACTTTTTGCTGTGCCATGCTTCTGAATGACCTGCTATAATTGGCAAGTTCACAGTCTCTTCTTTGGGTTCAACACTGAAGCCATGAATTGCTTGTCCATTTACAAATAAAATAAAATGTGGGACATGATAAAGCTCAAGAGAGCATATTGTCTGAAACTCTTGGATCTAATTCTTGCACATATGCGCCAAAGCTGTTTGGCAAAGTACAAGTTGAATAGGATGTTAGAATTGTTTACAGCCCAATGGGGGCAGAAGGGCTGGACACTTGGCTGGAATTGCTTCTGCATATTAGGAAATGGCAAAGTCCTGAGATTTTTCAATGTATTCTGAATGAGTACTCTTTTCTTGGGTTGCTAGTGTAACCATGACAGTAGGTTAGAAAAAGCCAGAAATATTACTTATTAAGAAAAGTAGAAGATGGAAAAATAATATTTAGATATAGACTTTTACAGAAACCAGAAAAGCTGATTTTATTTTTTCTTAAAGGATAACCTTTCATGTTTATCCTACTTTGAAATGATAGTGTGTCTGAGCCACTGAAGATCACATTGTATGTCTTATTTTCTCCTATTTTAGTGTCTTTTTCCTATAACTGGACAACAGCAGAAACCATACAAATTAATAAATTAGTACTAAGAAGTATTAATCAAGTTTGGTGTGACAGTGAATTGAGAGGCAGCTTTGTTACATGGAAAGTGTTGAAACATCTTGCCTGGATTCTGCCTCCAATTCTGATATTACCATGTTCTGAGTTAACAGAAGGCAGCTATGAGGCCTTTGATGCCTCCTGAGTAAAGCGTGGCAAAATGAGGAAGTGGAGTTCAACTATGTTATCAAGGCTCTCCCTTGTTTCTCATTATTTAGTGTTCTTTGTAAATAAATTAGAATGCCAATGGTCAACATTAGGTGTCCCTTTTCTTAGCTTATTTGAGGAGCTACAAGGACATTGATCATCTCTATCTGACATCACTACAGAACAATCAGACCACATGAACAACCTGACTCTCCAACCTAATGTGAGCTAACACACTGTAGTTTAGAAAGAACCTTTAACATTATACACTATTGTAAATTCTCCTGGTTACCCATCAAAATTTGACAGTAAGACTCTGTTGATGATGACACCACATGTTTGAGTCAGAATATGAAGAAACCAAGTTATTACCAACCTGGAAACTTCATCCCTATTGGCTAGTGTAGCATGAATTGTCATAAGGGCTTATTAATCAAAAAAAACCTGGTGCCAGTTATTGGAGTGAATGCTGAAAGATCAGAGAAGCAGAACAAGCCACAGCTAACCTCACCTTGCCAAATTTCTCAGCTGATCCTGTTTCCTCAGACTGGAAGCCTCTCAGTCCTCATCCAGAATGGATCTCAGTTGAACTGCTGCTGAGAAGCCTAAAAGCTTAGCCAGGCTCTAGTTCCTGGTCCTCATGCCTAGTATACCTTTCTGCTTCACTTTCTGGCATTAAAGGCTCACTTTTTGGGATTAAATGTGTGAGTCACCATGCTTGGCTGTATCCTTGAACACACAGAGATCCAGGTAGATCTCTGCCTCTGGAATGCTAGAATTAAAGGCGTGTGCTACCCTGCCTAACCTCTGTTTAATATTGTGGCTGTTCTGTTCTCTAACCCCAGATAAGTTTATTAGCATGCACAATATTTCGGGGAACACAATACCACCACAATACCATATGCATATTAGCAGAAGAGAAAATGTAAACATCAATCATACCCAGCTGTTAACTCTGTAAGCTATAATAACTGCCATGGCAAGACATGCCTATAGGTACCATAGAGGCATGAACATCAAGGGAGTAACAACCCCCTTTCTGTTTGGATTTGAGGCCCACACCACAAGATGAAGCCCATACCTGGCACCATTATCAGGCTGATAAGTTATAATTAGACATGTCATAGGCTCTAGAGAGAATGTACTACTATTAATATGCTAAATTGATATAATATAATTAAACTGACTCTTAATGGCCTATCTTAATACCCATAAATTAAGACACCTTTCAACCCTCATTAGAGAAGCTCCTCTTTGTAGTGAATTATTATCAACACAAATGCCCATGAGTGGCCAAAGTGCAAAGAATGAGACCAGGATATTTAGTCCTAAAAATAAAAAACATATATACTACACTCACCCTCCAAAGACTCAGGGATCATTGCAGAAGAGTATAAAAGCCAGAGGTAGATAATTATGAGGAAACAAGAGCTCCTGGGAACAGCTGGGCAACTACCCATGAACTTGTACCAGTTGTCACAGCATCCTAAGACTTATTAAACACAGGCCATACCAAATTCCAGTAAGGAGAGTTAGACATGAAATTCCACCAATAGTAGAGTCATTATTGGCAAATTTTAGGTTCTGAGAAAAGGATGGTCTGTTTTTGTTTGTTTGTTTGTTTTTTGTTTTTTTTTCCTAAGAATACAGTGAAGTCACCACACTTCAATGGAAAGCTATGCACCCAAGAATATTTATGGTACAAAGCTCTATCTATGTAAGAGAAGGAGGCATTAATCTGGGAAGTGTTGGGGGAGGGTGAATAAAATATTCTCAATGAACCAATAATTAAAAAAATTAAAAGCACTACAACATAAATAATTCTCAGTCTGTTCTGGGAGCTGTTATTGTTCAAAGCTTATAGGAGAACAGATCTTTTAGAAGACAAACCTACCTTCCCAAATCATGAAAATAACCAAGGGCAAAATGCTGGTAAATTTTTGAAAACTAGAGTTCTTTGGGAAGATAGAACTTAAATTGAGAAATTTCTACCTTTAGATTGGCTTGTGGACATGTCTGTGGGGGCAGTTTCTTGATTGATAATTTACATGAGATTGCTAGCCCACTGAGTTTCTAGTGTTATCCCTTTAGAGTTTTACCTGCATTATATAAGAACTGTAACTGAGGAAGCCAGGGAGGGCTATTGGTTGTAGTATTAAGGCAACTCCACGTAGTTAAAAGGGAGGTTTATTTTGTGGGATAACTTACAAGTGAAGGGTCCGGGAAAGGTGTAGCACAGTCCAGCAGTGTTCTCTGGAAAACTCTGCTCAATCTACCTCCAGCGTCCAGGATCCAGGAACCAAGAGAGCCGGCACATCCAGATCTCAGGCCTTAACGACTCCTCTCTCTGCCCTACCTTGTAGGTGTGACAGTCACTGAAGCCTCAATGGGGGTAGTACTTCCAGGTCAAAGCTGGAACAGTTACCCACTACAGAGAGCAAATCAGAAAGTAGCGTTCCTATATGTTTCTTTTTTCTTTTTGGTTTTTTGAGACAGGGTTTCTCTGTGTAGCTTTGCGCCTTTCCTGGAACTCACTTGGTAGCCCAGGCTGGCCTCGAACCCACAAAGATCCACCTGCCTCTGCCTCCTGAGTGCTGGGATTAAAGGCGTGCGCCACCACTGCCCGGCCCTATATGGTTTTTATTCATGCTCCCGCATTGTGTTTCTGCCCTGGCTTCTTTTCATGATAGACTATAACATGTAAACAATAATAACCCATTTCTTCTTCAAGTTTCATAAAAAATATTTGAGTTTGAATTCTTTCCCATTTCTTTGTGATCTTGGGCATTACTTAATCTACCTCTGAAAATGTCGAGTTCTATTGTATCACCTCCCACACACATTAGCATTGTTTTTTCCTCACAAAATATTCTTGAACTTAACACTCCTCTCCTGGGGAATTGATCTGCCTTTCTCATAACTAGGTATCCAGAAGTTGAGATCCATGAAACTCAGTGTCTTTCAAGGGCTGGCATAATCATCTGGGATCTTGTGGGAGCAAATTCATGAGCCCCACCTCAGTACTACTGAATTAGAAATTATGGTGCAGGGTTTAGGAATCTGTATTATAAATATGCAGAGTTTTCCAGGTGATTTGAATGTTCAGTTTGGGCTGGCTAGTTTTGTTTTCTTTTTGTCAATTTAATACAAGCTAGAGTCATTTGGGAAATGAGAACCTCAGCTGAGAAAATATACCCATAAGACTGGCCCATGGAAAAGTCTATAGTACATTTTCTTGATTGATGTGGGAATAGTGCTACTGATGGGAAAGTGGTCCTCAGTTGTGTAAGAAAACAAACACAGAATCATGAGGAACAAGCTAGTAAGCAGCACTTCTCCAAGGCTTCTACTTTACTTTCTATCTGCAGGTTCCTGCTGTGAGTTTCTGTCCTGAATTCCCTTCATGATGGACTACAATTATGAGATAAAAAAATACCCTTTCCTCTCTGAGTTGCTTTTGGTTTGTGTTTTATAACAGCAATAGGAACTTAATTAAGAGAGAAGTTAGTTCCAGGTCATGACCATTGCTGTTACATACATGACTATGTCTTGGTGAAGATTATGTAAGGACTTTGGAACTTAGGGCTAGAGAAGCCATTAGATTGTTCAGAACTTATTGAGCTATTGTGGAACTTATAAGGTCGAAAGCAATGCAGATGACAAAGGCTTGGCTTGTGAAGTTTGAGGACAAAGTTTGAGAGTCCCCATAATAAAGTTCAATTGTAAGATGAAATAAATCCTTTTCTCCTCAAGTTGCTTTTTATTAGTGTTTTTATCATAACAATAGACACCTAACTAAGACATTAGTAATGTGGGAAAATTCATTGACACAGATCAAGTCTTTGGTATGATATTACTGATAGGCTCATATTTATGTTACCTTCTTTTGTTTTACTGAATTAAGATGACGCTAATAGCAAATTTGCAACCTGCTTTACTACTGTGTCTGAAGCTTTTGATCTTCTTTTTTATCCCAAGCCTGTACTTTAGACCAACATGTATGGAAAGTAGCAGAAAAGGGGACTGTTGGTGCACAGAGCCTTATGTTGAACATAGTAAACATTAATCAGAGGTTAGAGGTATATAATCAATAGCAGCTACATAACTGAGCTATTAACTCTATACCCAAAAGATACATTTGTGCTACTAGACATCAAGTTAGTGCTGTCTCATTAACAATAAAGAGAATAAGACTGCTTCCAATACATAGACCACAAACCATAGATACATGGCTGAAAAATAATGGGAGAATTATAATTCCTTCTGTCAGGTCCCCCATGAAGTTCATTTTCACAATGTCAGGAATGTAAACAAAGTTAGCATTCCCTTGGGCGATTGAAAAATTCCTACTTGTTAAAAAGAGTCATTCTCCTTATCTCTGGCAAATGGGACATGTGGCTCTTACATTGACACAAATTTTGATGCCTGTTAGTTTGTCAAGGTTGATGCTAGCCTCTAGGCCCCCTCAGTCCCTACTCAAAAGTCTCCACTCCAAATGCACAGGGCCTCTTTCTTTCATTATTCCATTATAACACTGGAAAATTTCCTCTTGTCACTTTCCTCTGCTTTCACTTTTTAAATTTTTTCCTTTCACATCCATGGGGTGACTATTTTTGGTTTCTTTAGTATGCCCATTCATTCACCCTTCACTGAAGATGCTCCTGTCTAGGCACACAGAAATTTTCTCAGTAGTAGCACACTGTCAAGATGACAGCAGTCACATATTTCCATTTAGCCATTAATATAACTATATTATCCATGATATAAAACAATATTACTTTGTGATATTTAACAGAGTAACAACTAAATAAAGACACTGTTTCTTTGTTGCTATCTCATTTTCAGAGATCAAAACTGTGTTTACAATCAGTGTTTAATAACAGCACAATATTTCAAAGATGAAAATATGTCATAAATCAGCACAAACTGTATGTTGGCTGTGAGTATTGTGTGTGGTAGGAAGAGAAATAAAAGGAAACAGAGAAAGAGCAAATTGCTCCCCCCAACTCCTGCCAACTCCTTGGAAGTGCATGCATTGTACTTTGTGTTTGTAGGGTCATTTCTAATAATGAACAAAATTATTAACACAACAGCATTTTAAACACCGAAGAAATTTGAGTTTGACAGACCAAGCAAACACATACAATATGAGAAATGTAAAATTCATCACCATGGCTGATTATATTTATGTGGCCATTACTACACTAATACTAAGAGTCTCTTTATTCATTTGCTTATGTCTCAGGGTTCATATCTCTCTAAGTGGAGATGTTAAGAGGGAGTTAGCGCTGACTGATAAAGCAAGGTGGGGGGTTGGTATGCTTCTTGTGTAAATGTCAGAAATAATCTTCAAGTTTGGATTTACTTTGTTATTAGACATAACAAATGGGTGTGTTTTAAAAACAGAAGATAGAAGAGGACTTCTAATGCCTGGGGAGGTTTGAAAGACACTGCACTAACACAACACCATAGCTCATGCTGCTGTCACTGGTGAGTCAGTAGTTTGCAGGCAAAATTTGGAGCCACTCTTCTCTTTTTCTCCTACTCCAATCCATGGAAATCACCAACTTCTGTTCTTCAGTGTTTCTAGAATTTACCTTTTTCTTGTCCTTACTGTCTTCATTCATCCTCATCCATCCTGAAGTTAACTTTTCTCAATTTAATCTTTGCCAAATATACGTAGCTGATCTCCTTTGTAGTTCTTTGTCATTGATATTCACGACTTTGTGACAATTTATGTTATAATTTTCCATGCTGCCCTACCCATCCACCATGAGTATTTTCTAAAGAGAATGCTAAAGATGACATGATGAATGGCATTTAGGACACACACACACGCACACGCACACACACATTTCTGAAGAAATTAAGATGTATTGTCACTTAGCACGAGAAGTGATGGGTCTTTTATTATTTGTCTTCATGTCACATGTGGAGTTGAAGTAGCCAAGAAATAAGAAAGACCATATAACCCTAAGTAGTAGATGGCAATATGCTTATGAACTAACTTAACTGAGTTTACAGATGATACTATCCAATTTTAGTAAAAATAACTTCCACAGAATAGAGACAATGGTGTATGAAGAAATGGAAAAGGGAAGAAGAAGAAATTTGCCTTCTGTCTCCTTGATACAGGCGCTATATCAGATATTATGATGCAGAAGCTATGAGGACATAAGTAGACACAACAAGTTAGCAAAGAGTGGAAGTTATCAAGATATTTATTTTAATTGTTAAAAACGAATATTTCTTAATTGTATAATCTTTTCCTTGAGATATTTGCTAAAGATAATTGTTAGGTTCAAAGCACCCCCACTCTCCTCAAAGTGGCAGTGCTGGTGACAGTGACAGTGTCCTAAACAGAGGACTTGGGCTGAGTAAACAAAGCAAAGGATCATTTCTATTTACCACAATCTCCCTTGATCTGAGCTCAAAGGTCAACTACCCCAGGTAAAGGCATCTAGTTCCCTGCTAATCCAAATAGCCTGTATCAGCTGAAGGACACTCACCCTACTGACATAAAATCAATGACCCTTACCCTGCTGATATAAAATATGCTTGTTTTCCCATCATTTTTCTCTTTTCTGTGCCTCCTGAGAGGTAATGTTGGCAGTCCAATCATCAATAAACCTTTCTTTCTACCTATGGAATGGTATAGATCAGTGGTTTCATTGTACTCTCATTTACAATAATGTAATACAAACAAGATGTATTAAAAACAAATTATATTTGATACATACTTTTTACAATGTTAGGATATAGAATGAAAATCTAGCTCACAGGATATTCCAAGCTCCTCATCATAGGGTGCCACACTTGCCAACTTCTGGACCTCACCTACTGATCACCCACCCTTCCTTCTTCTTACTGGATTCATCAGACATCCCTATGTCTTGGGACATTTTGACAAACCACTTAATCTTTCTGTGTCTCCCTTTCTCTCCTTGTCCTATTATGAAAAACAGCAATAGGAAAAAGGTTTTAAGGTTTTAAAAAGGGCTTTATAATATTTGACTATTACATATCTATGTATTGCTTTTATAATTCCACATTTCACTCTCAAAAATTGCTTTACATGTAGGTAGACTTCATTCTTTTCTAAAAGTTTTAGAAATTTTTCTCTCTTCTAGAATATCTGTAAAATGTTCCATGCTATGTTTCTCTTACTCCTTCTTTACTTCTTTTTCTTCATGTTACTGTGTTACCAAAGTCACAAACTTCTGACCTTATGTGACTCTCCCAACTCAATACCTTCATTCTGGGACTATTGACATACATCATAGTACCCAGTTTCAGCTTTATTTACTAATTTGTATTTCTTTTAAAATTCTGGAAATAAAACCCAGGGGCCTTGATCATGTTGGTCACACACTCTAGTACTAAACTACATCTTCATCTCTGTTTCAAAGAGAGAAAAGTGGCTAGAAATTGATAATTTTTTGCTCACTAATATTCATAATTTACTGTGTCAACATCAGTTTTAGGTCCAAGGGGATAACATAGCTCATTTACCCTTATACTAAATGATTCCAGAATGGATACACACACACACACACACACACACACACACACACACACACACACACTACATGTATATGTATATACATACATATATATTACAATGTTTGTGTACATATGTATCTCCTAAGTGTAATATATATATATATATATATATATATATATATATATATATATATATAATCCCCTTCTAATCACTGGACTTTGGATTTGCTGTCTATAGGGTTCTGTAGGGTAAGAAGAGAAAACTAGAGAGGTTAGAGAATAAGGTTATGATTAGTTCATACTTAAATGAGGTGGCAATGTTGAAGGAAGACAGAAGCTCCAATTTTACTTTGCTAAATGCTGAGGATTAAATAGGATACCACTTCAGATGTGCTAATGTAATTCTTGTCAACAATCAGCACTAACCTCTTTTAGCAATGATAGGCACCACCCCCAATTTTTATGAAATGATTTGTAAAATGCTGTCCTCCAAGACGTCATTACCATCTTCATCAGCCTGAGTACAGTTAAGAGTATTTTAGATGTAGCCTATTGAAGTTTCTCCATAGAAGAAGGGTTTGGGAAGGGTCGTTAGACATTCACTGGATATTTTAGCCACTTCTCACATACCTCCCCACCATCTGAATGTAATTATGCTGTAGTTGAATGTGGTCTTTCGAGGTACTGTATTGAGAGAACAGAAGATTGACTGAATTTGATCTCTACTCATGTAGCTGTATGCCAGTGGCCATGTCAGAGGATCTTCAGGTAACAGTTGAGGTTCAAAGTATTAGCCCACTAGCAGGATTCCCCAGTAGGTAAATCTCCATTAGGCAATGTCTCCGAGACCACAAACCCAAGAGTGTCTTTTACTTCTGCTGTGACTTTGCATTTTTTCTACTGCTAATTTACTCTGGTATCTGGCATGATGTGAATAGGTATAGGAAGAGCCCCATTGCCTATAATGTAGTGTGTTTAGCTCATGGAAACATTTCTTTCTACTGGGCACTTTCACCTGTGGATTATTATGAAGATGATTTTTTTCCCAAGCTGTACTGTCTAAAGGATACTAATAATGTTAGTTTAAATAGAGTTTTGATACTTAAATATATAATTCCAACCTAAGGAAATCAGATACACCCTCAAAAACACAGGCAATAGATAACACCACAGCAGTAAACCCCAAAGAAGAGAAGTACACACAAACTACCACCAAAAATACAACAGGAATGAACAATCACTGGTCATTAATATCCCTTAATATTAATGGACTTAATTAATTTATAAAATGATACAGATTAACAGAATGGATAAAAAAGCAGGACCCATCTTTCTGCTGCATACAAGAAACACATTTCAAATTCAAAGATAGACACTACCTAAGAATAAAAGGCTGGGAAAAGACTTTCCAATCAAATGGTCTTAAGAAGCAAGTGGGTGTAGTCATCCTAATATCCAGCAAAATAGACTTCAATCTAAAATCAGTCAAAAGAGATCAAGAAGGGCATTACATACTCATCACAGGCAAGATCCAGCAAGATGAAGTTTCAATTCTGAACATCTATGCCCCAAACACAAGGGCATCCACATATGTAAAAGAAATATTACTAAAGCTTAAATCACATATAAAACCCCACACATTAATAGTGAGAGACTTCAAAACCCCACTTTCACCACTGGACAGATCTCCCAAAATGAAACTTTGCAGAGAAATAAAGGACTTAACTGATGTTATGAATCAAATGGACTTAATCTATATCTACAGAACATTCCATCGTGACAAAAAAGAATATACTTTCTCAGCACCCCATGGAACCTTCTCTAAAACTGACCACATACTTGGCCACAAAGCTAAGTATCTCAACAGATACAAAACAATTACAATAACCTCCTGCATTCTATCAGACCACCATGGTTTAAAGTTAGATCTCAAAAAGAACAAAAACTGCAGAAAGCCTACAACCTCATGGAAACTGAATAATGCTCAACTGAATCACCAATGGGTTAAGGAACAAATAAAAAAAGAAGTTAAAGACTTCCTAGAGATCAATGAAAATAAATACACCACATACCCAAACTTATGGGACACTATGAAAGCAGTGCTAAGATGAAAATTCATAGCACTAAATGCCTACATAAAGAAGTTGGAGAAATCTCACACTAGTGACTTAACCGCACACCTGAAAGCTCTAGAACAAGAAGAAGTAAAGTCTCCCAGGAAGAATAGACGCCAGGAAATTATCAAATTGAGAGCTGAAATCAATAAAATAGAAACAGAGAACAATACAAAAAAATTAATGAAACAAAGAGTTGGTTCTTTGAGAAAAATCAACAAGATAGACAAGCCCTTATCCAAACTAACCAAAAGACAGAGAGAGAACATCCAAATTAACAAAACCAGAAATGAAAAGGGGGACATAACAACAGACAATGAGGAAATCTAGGGAATCATCAGGTCATACTTCAAAAACTCTACTCCACAAAACTGGAAAATCTAAAAGAAATGGATAATTTTCTGGATAGGTACCACATACCTAAGCTAAATCAAGACCAGATAAACTATTTAAATAGTCCAATAACCCCTAAGGAAATGGAATCAGTCATTAAAAGTCTCCCAACCAAAAAAAGCCCAGGACCAGATGGTTTCAGCACAGAATCCTACCAGATCTTCAAAGAAGAGTTAATACCAATACTCTTTAAATTGTTCCACACAATAGAAGCAGAAGGAACATTACCAAACTCCTTCTATGAGGCTACAATTACCCTGCTTCCTAAACCAAACAAAGATGCAACAAAGAAAGATAACTACAGACCGATCTCCTTCATGAACATTGATGCAAAAATACTCAATAAAATACTGGCAAACAGACTCCACGAACACATCAAAATAATTATCCACCATGATCAAGTAGGCTTCATCCCAGGGATGCAAGGGTGGATCAACATATGAAAGTCTATCAATGTAATACACCATATATACAAACTCAAAGAAAAAAACCACATGATCATCTCACTAGATGCAGAAAGGCATTTGACAAAATCCAACACCCCTTCATGATAAAGGTCTTGAAGCGATCAGGAATACAGGGAACATACCTAGACATAATAAAGGCAATTTACAGCAAGCCAATAGCCACCATCAAATTAAATGGAGAGAAACACTAAAATCAGCAACAAGGCAAGGCTGTTCACTCTCTCCATACCTATTCAATATAGTACGTGAAGTTCTAGCTAGAGCAATAAGACAAATAAGGAGATTAAGGGGATACAAATTGGAAAGGAAGAAGTCAAGCTTTCCCTATTTGCAGATGACACGATAGCATACATGACAGAGCCCAAAAATTCAACCAAGGAACTGATACAGCTTATAAAATCCTTCAGCAACATAGCAGGATACAATATCAACTCAAAATATCAGTAGGCCTCCTATATACAAACAGGCTGAGAAGGAAATCAGAAATACATCACCCTTTACAATAGCCACAAATGATATAAAATACCTTGGGGTAACTCTAAGCAAGTGAAGGACCTATATGACAAGAACTTTAAGTCCCTGAAAAAAGAAATGGAAGAAGATGTCAGAAAATGGAAAGATCTCCCATGATCATGGATATGTAGGATTAACATAGTAAAAATGGCAATCTTACCAAAAGCAACCTACAGATTCAATGTAATCCCCATCAAAATCACAACACAATTCTTCACAGACTTGGAAAAAATAATACTCAATTTCATATTGAAAAACAAAAAAGAATCCTGTACAATAAAACAACCTCTCGAGGCTTCTCAATCCCTGACCTCAAGTTCTACTATAGAGCTACAGTAATAAAAACAGCTTGGTACTGTCATAAAAACCTACATGTGAACACATGGAATCGAATTGAAGACGCTGACATAAAACCACACACCTATGAACATATAATTTTTGACAAAGAAGCCAAAACTCTACAATGGAAAAAAGAAGCATCTTCAACAAATGGTGCTGGTATAACTGCATGTCAACATGTAGAAGGCTGCAAATAGATCTATATATGTCACCATACACAAAACTTAAGTCCAAGTGGCTCAAAGACCTCAACATAAATCCAGTTACTCTAAACCTGATAGAACAGAAAGTAGGAAGTCGTCTTGAACATATTGGCATAGGAGATAACTTCTTAAATATAACACCAGTAGCACAGACACTGAGAAAAACAATCAATCAATGGGACATTTTGAAACTGAGAAGCTTTTGTAGAGCAAAGGACACAGTCAACAAGACAAAGCGACAGCCTACACAATGGGAAAAGATCTTCACCCACCCCACATCTGACAGAGAACTGATATCTAGAATATATAAAGAACTCAAGAAATTAGACATCAAAATGCCCACAGTCCACTTAAGAAATGGGCCATAGAACTAAACAGAGAATTCTCAAGAGAAGAAGTTCAAATGGTTGAAAGACATTTAAGGAACTGCTCCACCTCCCTAATCATCAGGGAAATGCAAATCAAAACGACTGAGATATCCACCTTACACCTATCAGAATGGCTAAGATCAAAAACACAGAAGACAGCTTATGCTGGAGAGGATGTGGAACTAGGGGGACTCTCCTCCACTGCTGGTGGGAATGAAAGCTTGTACAGACACTTTGGACATCAGTATGGTACTTTCTTAGAAATTTGGCAATCAATCTTCCCCAAGATCCAGCTATACCACTCTTGGCCATATACCGAAGGAATGCTCATTAATACCACAAGGGCACTTGCTCAACTATGTTCATATCAGCATTGTTTGCAATAGCCCAAACCTGGAAACAACCTAGATGCCCTTCAACTGAAGAATGGATAAATAAAATGTGGTACATATACACAATGGAATATTACCTAGCAGAGAAAATAATGACATCATGAGGTTTTCAGGCAAATTGATGGGTCTAGAAAACATCATTCTGAGTGAGGTAACCCAGACTCAGAAAGACAAACCATGGTATGTACTCACTCATAGGAGGATACTAGATGTAAAACAAAGGATGACTAGACTGCTGCTCATAACTCCAGGGAGGCTAACTAGAAAACAGGACCCTAAGAAAGACACAGGGATTGCCTAATGACAGAGAAATGGATGAGATCTACATGAACAACCTGGACGTGAGTGGGGGAAATGAAGGGCAAGGGTTGAGGGAAAGAGAGCTTAGGGGAGGGGAGATCCCAGCTGGATCAAGAACAGAGAGGGAGAACAAGGAATAAGAGACCATGATCAATGAAGACCACATGAGAATAGGAAGAAGCAAAGTGCTAGAGAGGTCCACAGAAATCCACAAAGATACCTCCACAATAGGCAATGGTCGAGAGACAGCCCAAACTGACCTACTCTGGTGATAGGATGGCCAAACACCCTAATTGTCATGCTAGAAACGTCATCCCATGACTGAGGGAACCAGATGCAGAGATCCATGGCCAGGCCCCAGGTGGATCTCCAGGAGTCAAATTGGCAAGAAAGAGGAGGGATTGTATGAGCGATAATTGTTGAGACCAAGATTGGAAAAAGCACAGGGACAAATAGCCAAACTAATGGAAACACATGAACTATGAATAGCTCAGGAGCTCCCAACTGGATCAGGCCTTCTGGATAAGTGAGACAGTTGATTAACTTGGAGTGTTTGGGAGGCCCCCAGGCAGTGGCACAGGTACCTGTTCTTAGTGTATTAACTGGCTGTTTGGAACTTGGGGCTTATGCAGGGACACTTCGCTCAGCCTGGGAGGAGAGAACTGGACCTGCCTGGACTGAATCTACCAGGTTGAGGAGGACAGGGGAATTCATGGCTGATATGTAAAATTAAATTAAATTATAAAATAAAAAAATAAAAAACAAATATTTATTTAAAAGGAAAAATTCTCAAAGGATATCTTCAGTGACATATTTTCTCCAACAAGGTCATACCTCCTAAGCTTCTCCAAATAGCACCAGCAATTGGTGAAAAAATACACGGGCTTATGGGGGACATTGTTGTTCAAACCACCACACCATTTCATTAAAAGCATCTCAATTTAGATTTTTTCTTACTTCCTATGGATGTTCAATCCCTTGGCCTTTAAAAAATTCCCAAATTCATGAAGTATTTATATTCTTTCTTATCCAAGTCAGCATCCAGTGACTATATGAAGATGAGTGTTCTTCCAAGACTTGCTATTTTTATTCTTTTTTCCTACTCAGTCTTCAAAAGCCCTGTAAGAAGGCTCAGAGAATACATCTACTTCTGTCTGATAAGCATCTCCACTGAGGTTTTTTTAAAAAATTACATCTAGAGCAAAACCCACACCCACAAACCAATCCATTTATGAGTGCTACAATATTTTCCTATTTCCAAACTTAATTGTGTTTTCAATAGTAAACAGAAATCAATGTGTTTTGTTTGAAAATATATTTGTTTTCTTACAAAACATTCTGATTCTATTTCTCTTCCCCACTCCCCCAAGATCCAATATTCCACCATAATTCACACTCTTGCTATGCCAACCTCCAGGTTCAGTTTTTTTACTTGATTAGTGATTTTGATGTTGTAACTTTTAGAAATTCCTATTTTAAGCATTTGATGGTCCAGATCCCTGGCAGATTAAATTCCTTATTTGTCATATTTTTCTTGGTTCTTTACCCTTTATAATCTATACTACATTAAAAAAGTCTAATGAAGGTTCATCTTTATAGATAAGATTAAATAAACTTAAATATCTGTGTAGCTCATTGATTCATCCTATGAAGGGTTATTTTTACCTAGAAAAGTTTACATAGGACCATTAGCTAACTGGTAGTATATATTTTGTTTAAAATTTATACCTAACATTTTCTCTGATGGACTCAGGGCCCCAGTTAATACTCTAATGCCCTTTACTCCCTTATTATTTTATAGCTACTTTACTCTGGACAGTTGAATTGACTGTGTGATTTATTTTGGCCAGAGGTACGCTGTAACAAATATGACACAAGCAGTGGCTTCAAAAGTAGTTGCGATATTGTACTCGTTACCTTAGGAATATCCTTAGAAGCATATTAATAGCAGTGGTGGTACATATTTTTAATCCCAGCACTTAGGAAGCAGAGGCAGGTGGACCTCTGTGAGTTTGATGCAAGCCTGGTTTACAGAGAGAATTGTAGGACAGCCAGGGCTACACAGAAAAACCCTGTCTTAAAGAAATCATTTCAATGGAAAGTGTCTTAGTGATTGGAACTTCTAGTGCAGTTTGGAGTTCTTCCATTTGAAAAATGTGATATTTGCATGGGATTGTTTGAATCTTGTTTTTTAGTCCCTCCCCATCACCACCCTCATAGTCTGAAGGTAGATTTTTCTCTTGATAAAGGAACAAAAAAAAAATGAACATCTTGTTTGTAAATAGGTATCTAGTAACTAGTGGTAAACTTGAAATGGTAGAGTTCTTTAAAGCCTAATTCTAGAGGGCCTTAAGAAAATGTATCTTAATTATTTTTGAACCTGTATTCACCTTGTTTTTTTTTCAAATATCTTAAGTTATATTTTCTTTTTCAGAGCTGCTTCTTATTTGGGGCTACTTTTTTTTTTTTTAATTGAGGCGTAATTCATAAAAGGGTATATTGTTTTGATGAGACTTTTTACAACTGTGGCTGGATGTCTTTCTTTAGTCTTCCAAGAAGGGCCATTTTACTTTTTTAGAGTTACTTTTTAAAGTCATGAGATCAACAACTTGGACTACTATGCATGTAAGTGCTAATGCAAATTAAAGCCCAAGTTGACCTCCAGCAGCAGTTCATTCTATGTTGACAGTGAGAGAACACTTTGTCTGTTAGGATACTGTTACTCGTGGACTGAAATGCTGAAGAAACCCCTCCCCCTATTTTGTTTTTTGCAAAAATCAAGGTATATTCTAGGGTTTCCTGGTTGACCTCAACAGATAAACTGAGATGATAGTCTTAGTTCAGAAATGATCTGAATGTAGATTTACAGTCTACGTGTACAGCTGGCTAAGTGAGATCGCTTTCACAGTTCTGCATGTATCCCATCGGCTCCCCATTAGTCACTGAACTCTTAAAACTGGTATTGTAACATTATCACAATGTTTTGCGCCAATTTTATAAACTTTACAGTGCAATATGTGTTCCTTTTCTGAGGCAAACCAAAGGTATATTTCTCAAGGTTCTGCTGCTATCAGCAGCGTTGATGGAGGATTTTTTATACATTTGTAATAGATAGAAATAAACCAGAAAAAAAAGAAGAAAAAAAAGTGGTGGAGGAAAAGGTGAACACTGCAAGAATACTCAAAAGGGCTGAGAGTTGCAAACGCCAAGAATGGCTTTGCATAGTAAATGGAATAGAACAGCTCTGAACTATAGCTTACTTTTCCTGGTTTGGTCTGACAGAATGATTGAATGTTTTTGTACAAAAATCAGAGCCTTAAAAACAAGGATTTGGTGAGATTGTAAAATGGTGTGCCACTTTGGCAAAACAGTTTGGTGGTTGGTCAAAATGCAAAACATTGTTACTCTATTACTCAACAATTCTACCCTTAGGAATATATCCTCAAACTACTGAAAATGTGCACCTATGAAACATGTACATGAAGGTTTACAGCAGTGTGTTGCTAATAGTAAAAACGTTAAAACAACTCAAATAGCTATCAAATACTGGAGAGAAATAAAATGTGGCTTATTCATACAATAGAATATTATTAAGACATAAAAATGAATGAGAAACTGACAGATTAAATGACTTTGGTGAACCTTCATAATTTCATTTGTAGATCTTTCCATTTCTAATTTATAAATACATTTGGGGTTATAATTTATAAATGTACTGCCTCCTGTCAACATTGTATACATCTATTTGATGATTTCTGTGTCAAACATTATATGGAAATGTTTCCAAGTATTTTCTGTATTAACTGTGAATGAATAGAACAAAATAAATTGCCTGTGATGGAAAAAAAAAGAAAAAAGAAAAAACAAAACCAAAAACAATTTATTTATATATATATTTTTTTAGGATAGTCTTGGACAACTTTAACAAGCCAATCTCAGATCACACTCTAGATGACTGTGATTGTAGAGCCTCACAGAGATCAGCAGAACAACATAAATAGGAAATGTTTTATCAAAGTAAATTTGGTATGTGTGGAACACACTGTTATTGTGGAAATGGGAGTAGATGCTCCTCCCCATGAACACTCTAGCTCTGAAAATAAGGAGTACGCTTCAGTCATTTACTCTTTGGGGAAATGATATTTGTATGATGGTGTTAAAATTCTTATTAAACCCATCTGCTGTTGTAATGCTCTGCTCAGAGATATGTAGCATCCTTTCATATGTCTACTTTTTATTTCATTCAGTATCAAGAATATCTATTTACCAACATGAAGTGGGAATGCTGCCCCAACCTCATCTCTGTCTTTCTCTCCTTTCTTGTTATAGGTTTGGTTAGTGTGAGCTGTAGGTCAGAAGTCTGAGGTGATCTTGTGAATGAAATCTCTATTTCTCCATCTGAAATTGTGCTAAAGGTAATGTCATTTTTTCTGACATGCATGAGTAGGGCAGAGAGTCCCTGTAAAGAACAGTCTGCCACTTGACAGTGCATCTTGGAAAAGCTTCATCAACAACCCTCATTACTGCCAAGAAGTGCTCTATCTCTCTAGATTAAGGACAAATCATCTCTCAGCCTGACTCAAACGCTCCAAAGCAACAGATTCATAAACCAAACATTTCATTTCCAACTCTAGAGGCTTTTTAATGGTTTAACAGGTAACGCTTCTGCTCTTAGCCTCTTACTACAAAGTTAACATTTACTGATTAGAGCTGAGGACCTTTGTCTGGAGCATTGAAGGCAGAAATGGAATAAGTTGCATTATGGTGGTGCTTCCATAGAAATAATGTAAGATTTACTTTTCCATACTAAATTGTAATATCAACTCAGTCAAGTACATTACCTGTTCTAACCAATGGCAGGCTGATGAGAAGGCTCAATGGGTGAAGTCACTTGCTACAAACCCTAATGGCCTGATTTTGACCCTGAGACTCCCGTGGTAAGAGGAGGAAACTGGTTCTTGCAAGTTGTCCTCTGAGCTCCACAGCTGCACTCTAGCAAGGTGTGCACATATACACACATGGATATATGAAATAAATAATGTCAAATAGGTAAGGGAAAATAACATACATTAAGCAACTGGAAAACTATGGTAGCTCTTTGCGTAAATGCTTTGTATTTATATGGAAATTGTAAGTTCTCCCCTTAGATGGCTGACTACAGAAGCTTGAAGTTTAATATTTTTATAGAACAATGGAAGTGTTCTGAATAAGAAAGAATGGAGCCTTGGTCTTTGATGATGAGAGATTGCCAAGTTCCAGTGATGAGTAGAGAAGAAAGTAACAGCCAGGACACTTGTTAAACCCTTTCCTACAGATAAAGCAGACTTGAATTGCCTGGCCACACTCTATATGTAATATGCACAGATGGAGCATATCATGTTGGGCTTTTGTAACCTATGTCATTCTTTTTCAGTTGCTCTTCCTTCAGCTTGCTGACTGTAAGGTGGTTGGGTGGAGTGTGGAGACCTGTGTGGTTGGTTCCACATGAAGATAAAGGGAGGGGCATAGAGCTAATTGGACCCAGATTTAAATTTACTTTTCTCAGTTTCTCATCTGCACATCCTTGGACAACTAAGAGTTTCAAGAATTTCACTTGTGCAGTGCAAAATCAGAAGGTAGCAGTTAACATAGCTTATTATAAAGAATAGAGGAAACCTATCCATGTCCATTGCTACTATTCACAATAGCTAGGTGATGAGAATGGTTTAGATGTCCATTAACTGATTAATGAATAATGAGAATGTGGTATATTTACACAATGGGATTTTGTTCAACTGTTAAGAAATAAAATGAGAATTCTCAGGTAAATGATGGAGCTGGAAACAGTCATTCTGAATTAGGTTACTGCTGGAATAGTAGAGAAGCTTACTGAGGATTTATGTCCAGTGTTTCTTTTACTTTCCCCTTGTTTTAACTTCTAAAGAAGTTCATGGTTATTGTGTTAGGAAGGTCTGGGAAGACAATTTTTAGTACTCAGACTTTTAGAGAGGCCCTATGAATTCACAAGCTAGCTAACAGAGTCTGAGTTCTTGGGCACTTGCCTTTTATGGTTGTGTGGCCTGTTAACTGATTTTTATAATATGCTTGAATTTCTTCTATTCATTCAGAAGCTAATAATTCCTAGCCAGATGAAATACATCAGTTGAGAGAAAAACAGATCTGTTTAAAAGAAGCAAACTTTTTTTTAAAGGAAATCACTTTTATATTCAGTATTTATGAGTTTGGGACTATGGGAGAAAGATAGCTGTATAGGGAAAGGGAGCCCAGATCCACAACCTGGGAGAAAAGGCTTTTTTTTTTTTTTTTTTTTTCTTTTTTTGGATTTATCTTCATAAGACTTCCATCAACTGATGACTGCAATATCGGAGGAGGCTAAGTAACTGAGCATTACAGTCTGCAGGGAGAAAGTTATGTTGGGACATTTTTAAATTAGAAAGCAAAAACTGGAGCTTTCCCATTTGTCTAACTTAACTATTTTACATTTCCATTAAGGTTTAAGGTATTGTCTATGAAGATGTCATAGCAGTTCTCTTTATTTAAGAAAAATTTCCACTCTTTCTACATATCAACCACAGATCCCTGTCCCATCCCTCCTCCAGCTCTCCCCCAGCTTCCCCCATCAACCCAACCTCCACCCCCTCTTCCAAAAGGTTAAGAGCTCCCATGGGGAGTCAACAACTGTGCTGAGCTAGGAACTACCCATCTGCTACAGAAAGGAACGGAACGCTTCAGTTACCTCTAAAGCACTGTGTACCTGTTTTAAAATACAAGCGTGCAGAAGACGTTGCCAGGGACTCTGCACAGGGACACCTATGCACCTAAAAATGAACCACATTAGAAGTGACTACTGTATTCACTTTTAAAATGTAGAGAGGAGAAACTGTTCTTAACTTTGTCTAGATAATATTTTTCAATTATTATGAGAAAGAATAAGGGGTTAGATGTATTATCTAGATGTAAGCCATTCCCTTCTCTATCCAATTATTTTTCTTCATATCTGAAATGTTTATAGAATATGAAACAAAGCACCAGAATTGAAAAAAAAAAAAGGTTCACATACTTTGTGAGTATACCATACATTATAGTATACTCACAAAGATGAATTCATTTTTATTTTTTATTGGCAGCTACTTGATCAGATAGAGAAAGTTCTGTCTGTAGGTTCCTTCCTAAGGGATGTGAGTGCCTTGATTGAAGTGGTATACAATTCAGCACAAGGAGCCCAAGTTCCAGAACAGCTTCATCTCAGATCCCTGGGAGCTTTGCTAGGAACACTGCTGAGCTGTCTGTTCCTCTCTGACAAGGTGACACATGCACACAGGTGCCCTCTGAAGATAATTCATTTCTTTGAAAATCATTTTTAGCCTTAAGAATTTATTCTGTGCGCTTTCAGTGCCAGGGCTGTTTTCTGCCAGAGTCCCACTGTTTTCCAAAGTGTTTCTTGTCTCAAAAAACAGTGTATTGGGGGAATCATTTCCTCTACAGGGAAGGAACATTTCAGCATGGTAGCTCCTGCCTTGTAGGACACAGCTTCCAGGGGAGGGGAGGGAACTCTAGCCAGGAGCAAAACATTCACCAAATTCTAAGTCTTGACTATGAGCACACTTGTACAGGCTCTCATTGTTTGTTGATATGTCTGTGTGTCCATTTTGAAACAAATGCACATCCACTTATGGCTACTGCTGCATTCAAAATAATGCTTTGTCAGTTTCTCAGTCAATGGTTACTAAAAGGATGCCTAGCACAAGCAATTTAAATGTAAAAAACGGGATAAAAGTGAAGTCTTTGGGGACTCTCTCCCTATAGTGGAAAAAAAAGTAAAAATAAGTATGTTTAAAGAAGTTCTCAATAAATCAGGAATGTGGAGAGGTTTTTATGAAGCCTAATGAACTGCAACAAGAAAATGACAGAAAACTCCAGACGGGCTTGTAAACTGCTAATTAGAATTCTGATTTTCTGTCATGTTGTAATAAACAAACACGCTGAAACTCAAGGGCTTAGACCGTGCATGGACAAGATTAACAGGTGCTGCTGAGTTACATAGGTGTTACACAGGCCATACTCAGTTGACCTAAGTGTTTGAAGGGTCTCTCACATATTTAACACTCTGGTACAGATAATTCACCTACTAGGCATTTTACATTCTGTTACCCTACAGCCATTCTCTCTTTTTTTTGTGGAGGGTTACTAGAATTTTTCCCTGGTAGTTGGTAGATTGAGACTTCCCAATGTAACAAATGGAAATCTGGGTCTTCTAAAGGTTAAGATCTTCAGAGACTCAGCATTATTTTCTTTACAATCTACTGGTTAAAGCAAGTCGGAGGTCAACACATATTTATTGTATAAAGGGATTACACATGGAAGTAAATATTTGGAGGACATTTTACTTGAAAAATATCTCAGATAGTAGTTGTTCCACTCAATGGTATCAACAAAGTAGCATGACTGGGATGTCTCTGATAGTTCTTTAACCACTAGATACTCATAAATACTCCCCTCTCCCCGCTTCCCTCCCTCCCTGCCTCCTCCCCCCTCCTTTCCTCCCTCCCTTCTCTCTCTCTCCTTTCTTTTTCTTTTGTTTTAGTTTTCCTTGGGCATTTTTTTTATATTATTGGTTTTCTTGTTTGTTTTGAATTTTATTTTTGTTCTTTGTTTTTTGGAGAGCAGACATAAATTGGTCAGATAGAGAGATAGAGAAGATCTAGGGGATAGGGAAGGGAAAATATGATCAAACATATTATATAAAAAACAAGTAAAAAAAGGAAAATACTTTAAATATGATGAAAATATTAAGGCTTAAATGAGATGATAATAATACCTGGGAAGTTTCCATGTCATCATGGAAACCCACTGTACAACACACTTTCTACTCCAAAGAGAAGTGATAAAGACTAAACTTGGGTATGACCATATGTCTAAAGCATAGTTCAGCCTGGGTACATGAGAAAGCAAGTTAGTACAGAGAATGAGTGTTGCGTTCATTGTCCTTTAAATGCTACAGAACAAGGTGTTCTGAGGGAGGTATGCTTCTGGGGATAGAATTCTGCCCACACCACTCAAGAACCTTTCCTTTTATTGTATGATCTGGTCATTTTCTGCTAGACTTGTATACTTAATGGATACAGCAATTTCTATCTAATAGATTCTGAGAGTCCATGTAAAAATGTACATTGTTTTGGACTTGACACCACTACAAAATTAATGTTGAGATGATTTAAAGAAACCCCATTCAGAATGTCTGCCTTTCAGTCATACCTATGGTGATGCGAGATTGTTTTAGATATATAATTCACATTATTCCAGGACAGATGATGCAGTCAACAATTTTATGACCATTTGAGGATTTGGACAAGAATATTCATTCTTTTTCATTCTTCTGTCACTCAGTTTTGCCCCTTTTATTTCTTTTAAATATATTTTGCTGCTGATTATTGATGAGCTTTTTTTTCCTTTTATTTTATTTTACAATACCATTCAGTTCTATAATCAGCCACGGATTCCCTTGTTCTCCCCCCTCCTGCCCCCCTCCCCTTCTCCCCAGCCCACCCCCCATTCCCACCTCCTCCAGGGCAAAGCCTCCCCTGAGGACTGAGATCAACCTGGTAGACTCAGTCCAGGCAGGTCCAGTCCCCTCCTCCCAGACTGAGCCAAGCGTCCCTGCATAAGCCCCAGGTTGCAAACAGCCAACTCATGCAATGAGCACAGGACTGGATATCACTGCCTGGATGCCTCCCAAACAGATCAAGCCAATCAACTGTCTCACCTATTCAGAGGGCCTGATCCAGTTGGGGGCCCTTCAGCCTTTGGTTCATAGTTCATGTGTTTCCATTCGTTTGGCTATTTGTCCCTGTGCTTTATCCAACCTTGGTTTCAACAATTCTTGCTCATATAAACCCTCCTCTTTCTCGCTAATTAGACTCCCAGAGCTCCACCCAGGGCCTAGCCGTGGATCTCTGCATCCAGATTCCTCAGTCGTTGGATGGGCTTTCTGGTATGACAATTAGGGTGTTTGGCCATCCCATCACCAGAGTAGGTCAGTTCGGGCTGTCTCTCGACCATTGCCAGCAGTCTATTGTGGGGGTATCTTTGTGGATTTCTGTGGGCCTCTCTAGCACTTTGTTTCTTCCTTTTCTCATGTGGTCTTCATTTACCATGGTCTCCTATTCCTTGTTCTCCCTCTCTGTTCTTGATCCAGCTGGGATCTCCTGCTCCCACAGGCTCTCTTTCCCTTGACCTTGCCCTTCATTGCTCCCATTCATGTCCAGGCTGTTCATGTAGATCTCAGCCATTTCTCCATCACTGGGCGATCCTCGTGTCTTTCTTGGGGTCCTGTTTTCCAGATAGCCTCCCTGGTGATGTGAGTAGCAGTCCAGTTATCCTTGTTCTACCTCTAGTATCCTCCTATGAATGAGTACATACCATAGGGAAGTCCCTATTGATGAGCTTTTTAATTGTTCCCACATGAAGCATCACTGTAGCTAGATTGCCATGGTAAAACTCCCTGCCATGCCTGTAAAACTGTGTTTCTCAATGTTCCTAATGCTGCAACCTTTTAGTACAATTCCTCATGTTGTAGTTACCCACTACCAAGCATAAAATTATTTCGTTGCTGTTTCATAATGTAATTTTGCTATTATCATGAATCATAATGTAAATATATGATATATGATCTGCCAAAGGGGTTGTGACCCGTGTGCTGAGAACCACTTATAGTAATTGTGGCCTGACTTATGCCATGAACTTTGGGAAAAACTCATTCACTAGTTTTAAGTCCTAGACTCCCATACTGGTACCTTCCTTTTGACCCTGGCTAGTATTAAGAGTAGTGCTGGAGTAGTGAATGGAGTCTTGCTCTTTTGTCCCTTCTACAACATTACAAGTCCAAAAGAGCATTAGAAAATATTTTCTCATTTTATGAACTGCAAAACATTTGGCCTTATATGCCTGTAACTATGAAATCCTCCACAAATTATTTTCTGTTTAAATATTTCTATTCTTTAGTTACACATGTGAACACAAATATTTCCTATCCTACACTTCAGGGTTTACTAAGTGCTTGGATCAAACTCCCACATCCAAATTGTAGACTTTCTATTTAGAAAGCTGAGCCAGCATTAATGTACCCATCTGGAAGGGAGATTAAAATAGTTCCCATGAGGCTATGGTTATAGGGTGTTATCAATCAGAAGATAAAATTAAAATCCTACATTAAGAACTGCTCTTGATAGAAAGAGTAGATTCTGGAACTGCTTTTTTTCTGTTAGACATTCTTGTGTCTACCAGCATATTACAGAGATAAAATATGTCCTGTTTACAGTAATGACAAATGATGTAAATAAGCCTTTTGTCTTCTGAGCAAATATAATTTCAGAGGAAGAAGAGGGAGCGCTAAGTGTAGTCTCAGTGGACTTTAGGGAGCTTTTTGCTATCCTCTCTTGGACACTCATTAGTTTCCTCAGAATATGTGTGTGTGTGTGTGTGTGTGTGTGTGTTTATATGTGTGTGTATATATGTGCATGTGTGTATGAGTGTATGTATGTGTATGCATGTATATATGTGCATATACATGTGTGTGCAAGTGTGTGTGTGTGTGTGTGTGTGTGTTTGTATGTGTGATTCTAATGAAGCAAACTTCTGAACTCTGAAAAAGGAGGTGTTAATTTTTCAGTGTAGTGCCTCCTAATAACCTGCTTTAGACTGGTTTAGAATGTATTAAATCTAAAGAGCAAGAAAAAAATAGTCTTGGTAAGCTAAAATGATAAGAGAGCGAGTGTGGTACTCGGCAAGCATCAAGTGTCCCAGCTCCAAATAGAGATAAGTTGTTTGAAATGAACAGCCGAGAGACAGCCTGTGCATGTGCTCACTACAGCTCAGGAAATTAAACTCCCTGTGCTCACAGGCTGCCTCCATGCTGATGCTCTTGCCTTGTGGAAAATAACATGCCCACCCTGCCCCCATCTTTCTGTCTCTAACAGATGACAGTAATAATGAAATCTAAAATCACTCAAGTCAGTCTATGAAAAGGAATTGTCTATTTAAAGAAATAAAAAGGCATCTCTCAGTGCCATCTGCTGAGGTACAATGATGTTTCTTAACAGAAAAAGCACATTGCAAGGCTTCTTCATCTGTGCCTGTCCTTTTCCACTAGTTAAGATATAGTTCTGTTCCTCCTGTCTGATGTGGATCCTTGAATCATGCAATCATTTCTAATGTATCTCTAACATTAAGTGTTTCAAATGCAATTTTAATTGAGATTTTATGAGGTACTTGTTTTACCACGTGTCAAATGATAGTTGATTATTCTGGGCAAGGATAAAAAATGATAGTGGGAGAATGATATACCTCTCAAAGCTGGTGGTGCTCAATAAATGTCTTTAAAAACTTGATATATAATTAATGTAAGTAATTAGTGAAATTAAACTCTATTTATGGAATCCTGCTGTGATGTTTTCTGTCTTAATCTTAAACATGATTGTTGCTCTTTTATTCTGAATAAAATTAATGTAATGAGTGAACAACAAAATAAAAACAGGCTTGAGGAGAATAAAGGAAGTAGTTTTGGTTTATTAGAGCAAGGTTGGAGAAGAAAAATAGACTTTCATAAAGAAAGGATGCATGGTCACCTCCTCATATAAATGAATTAGGCATATCCAATACACCATGGAAAGTAGGAGAACTGTTAGTGAGGTGAGCAATGTGTAGTTGGATTAGGGAAACCAGGTTGCTCATCTGGATAGCTCAGCACCTAGTGGCCAAGACTGACTCTAAATGCATACCCCCTCACCGAATGCTGTTCTTTTGTCTCCATAGCTTTAGCACTGTTGGACATAGCAGCTAATAATTCTGAGAAGTCCATGTCCCACAACTAAGACTGGGTCATCTGTCTTGAGTCACAATGATCATAGTTAAATCAAAAATATTTATGGAAAAACAAGTTAATAAAGTTCTCTAATAAACTCAACTGAACGTGTTCCTTCAAAGAAATTGATCATTTCTGACTCTGATCCTGGGAAATATAGATAATATACATCAGATTTGCCCACTTCAACCAATTTGAAAACTTATCATAAAAAATCATTTGAAGCAATGACTTTAAACTACTGGCTATCAAGAAACAAAGGGTGATTTCATGAAGGGAAGCAGATGAGAAGAGCTACATGGTTTCCATGGCCTACTTAATCTGAAAAGGGTTTCAGGTTGTGACATAGAGGACTAAGCTTGGTGGTCTCTGTATTGAAGCATACAGAGCTGGCAACTTGAAAGACCAAGGTATCTAGAGCTTGCAGGGCAAGGGATCAGAGAAGAGAGGCAAGCACAGAGAACAAGCATCAGAGACATTCAGGGTACTCTAGTACAAATTTAGCCCAGTAATAATCAGTGCTTTCTGATAGGAAAACTTCCTACAGCCATTGAAAGAGCTATATAAAAAGTTTTAGGAGGAATGACCACTAGGACACATAGAGTCCAAGAAATCATCCCTACTTTTAACACCCAGAGTGGAAAAGTGACAAGAAGAAATCACCCTGAATAGAATTCAGAAGTGACATAATTGAATAAACACTGCTCTGCTCCTACTTAGCAAAGCTTAAAAAATGATTCTGCATGATCAAATTATTTCTGATAAACTGACTTAGACTACATGTAGAGACATAAATCTCACAAGGCAAATGCCACAATGTTTGGAATGTAATTAAAAAGTACTTAGTGTGCAATAAAACAGGGAAGTAAGATTAGTATTGAATAGAGCTTAACTTCCCATTATTGTGAAGAAAGTGGGAAACTTTCTTTTTTCAAATGTACCTATAAATCTGGATAACATTGAAAAAAAAGCATTTATGATGATTGAAATCAAATAAAAACAAGAAACATTTATTCATGCAAAACTACTGTGCCTTAGATATGAATGCGCTCCTATCACATTTCTTGCTTGCAGTTGCTTATGTCCTTCCCAGGTTGTTTGATATGGTGATTCAAACATATTGGGTCAAGTGAGAAATCTTGTGGCTTTGCTGCCACTAGAAAGTTGATTTTGATGTATTAAAAGCATGCTCCTAATAGCATTCTTTGTAAAAGCATTGACCATTGAAAAAAGAAAGGCCAGCAAACATACACTGAAGGCACATTCTTATATGGATGAGCAGCAAGCCAATGGATAAAGTAGAACGTAAGCCAAGAGACCATAGACATATGATACTGAAAGGGGGATTGATATCACCTTTACATATTCATGAAGTCACTGTACCTAGACATGAGAGACTGGCTAATTGGAAGATTACAAACTTATGCAGCATAGATATTAGAAAATAAATGCTGGGTTAAGACTGAAAGCCTTCTCATTCTTATGCCATATTGACAAAATCTTCAGTTTTATTGATTTCCAAAATAAAACACCAGCAACAAAGTCCCAGAAATAACAGCCAGCATTGGAGAAAATACCAAAATTCAGAGTAACCTTTATGTGTTAACAAGCTCAATTTTCAACAAAAACAATGAAATACAAAGAGAAACAGAGAAAAGTGACATGGTTGCAGGGAAAAGTAGTTAAAAGAAACCCTCTAAGTAGGTCTAGATGTTTGATCTAACAGAGAAAGGTTTTAAACCACCTGCTATAGGTAAGTTCATTTAAGTCATGGAAACCAAGTACCAAAACAGCATGCAAAGACATGAAATTAGTGAATGAGAGAATAGCAGCAAAGAGATGCAAGTACAAAATTACACTAAAGTGTTATAGTTCAAGATAATAATATCTGAGACCAAATTCATTCTAAGAATTCAGCAGGAGTTGAAGAGAATTGGCAAACTTCAAAATAGATCATTAGGAGTCCTACTAACTATAGGATAGAGCACAAAAATGGAATCAAATAGGGGAGCTGAAAGGATGGTCCATGTTTACCAAGTTACTTAATGTAGTGAGATTCCCAGGTGGAGATGAGCAAGAAAGAACTGGAAAGAATATTTTTAGAAATAATTAAAGAAAATTTCAAAACATTGATGGAAAATAAAACAAAACTAAATTGTAGATTCATGAATCTCAACAAACCCCAAGTGGGAGAAACAGAAAAACTAATTTATATAGGATGTTGTCCCAACAGACAATTTCCAGTGAGAATAGCAACTAGCTTCCTCTTAGGCAGCAGATGGCAGAAGACACTGCAATACCCACCTGAAGTTCTGAAAAAGGAGCAACAGCCACAAATGAAACACACCAACTAAGAATTTCTTGTTTGGGAAAATTATCCTCTGAAAACAAAAGTGTAAAAGAAGCAGCCTCACATAAAAACGGAGACAGTTTGTTATTAAAAAACAGTCCTTTATGCTGAGGAATGGTGTTATGTGAAAACCGACATCCATCATTATAAGAACTGCAAAGGATTAAGAAAGTGTAAGTACAAAAAACTGAGCAAGTACATTTTCTTGAACTGTTTAAACATACAGTACATAAAGCATTATCATTTCACAAGGGTCGTTTTAACACAGCGACACATTCACAAATGGGAGGAAAGTTTCTACATTTTACCAGAATTAAGTCCATATTAGTTTGAAGTAGATTACAATGAATTAAGATGCATATTACAATTCTTAGGTTAATTATAGAAAATAGCTATTATATAGTAAAAAAAAATCAACATGTTATGTTTTGCTTCAGCAAAAGATAGAGAAAAACAACTAGTACGAGAGTTAACAGACATTTCTTGAACTGTCTACATACATAGCATTATCACAAGGGTCGTTTTAACACAGCGACACATTCACAAGTGGGAGGAAAGTTTCTACATTTTACCAGAATTAAGTCCATATTAGTTTGAAGTAGATTACAATGAATTAAGATGCATATTACAATTCTTAGGTTAATTATAGAAAATAGCTATTATATAGTAAAAAAAAAAAATCAACATGTTATGTTTTGCTTCAGCAAAAGATAGAGAAAAACAATTAGGCTTATAACCAAGAGAGAAGTCTAGACAGAAAAAACAATCAAACAAACAAACAACACCCCCCCCAAAAAAAAACCCTAAAACAAGACATGAAACAATGGTTCTTATGATACTTGACATTGAAACAATGGTACTTATGATACTTGACATTGAAAAAGAGCTATAAGGCCGGGCGGTGGTGGCACACATCTTTAATCCCAGCACTCGAGAGGCAGAGGCAGGCAGATCTTTGTGAGTTCGATGCCAGCCTGGTCTACAGAGCAAGATCCAGGAAAGGCACAAAGCTACGCAGAGAAACCCTGTCTCGAAAAACCACAAAAAAAAAAAAAAAAAAAAAAAAAAGAAAAAGAAAAAGAGCTATAAAGAGTATAAAACACCTGATTTCACTGGGGCCTTTACATATGTGTGTGTGCCAAACTGATTTTTTTTTTTTTAGCGATTAAAGATGTGCAATGTATCTCATGTTAACATTTATATGAAACTTTAAGCTACATCTCTGAAAAAAATCAGTTTCATGATAGTTAGAAATCCACATAGCTAATATAAAACAATGTTGTGGGCAAGGGCTATAAAAGTTGCTTATGTTAACTTTGAATTCTTTTGAATCACATCTGTAATTTGGAAGTAATGTGAAAACCATTTGTGAAGTTAACAGTTTGAAGATGTAAAAATGTATATGCAGTTTATATCTAGTAACTTTAATATCTCAAGTCAGTAAATATATTGAAAAATGTCAGAGTTTGATTATTTTTAATAGTCAGATTTGACTCAATTTAGAACCACTCATGCAGACTATCTTAACAAGATTATCTAGATCTAGTTGGCTTATGGTCATGTATGTGTGGGACTGCCTTGATTATTAATTGATTGTAGGTAGTGAAAACCCACTGTCATGGCACCATTCCATAGGCTGGGGCTATTGATGTATATAAGACAGGAAAAGCTAGATGACATCAAGTAAACAAGGAAGAATGTGTCTATTGTCTTTTACTTCTTTTCTGTGAATATGATGTGATAATTTCCTTGATTTCCTACCTTAATTTTCCTGAAATGATGGATGTGATCTGGAATTGTACCAAACTCCTTTCTCTAGATAGAAAAATAAAATTTGAGAAAATACTATATAATAGATCTTTAGATAAAAAATGACTCTTTCAGACTCTCCCTATTTCCTCTTACAATAGAAAAATTAGTTGAAGAAGCAAGGATTGGCCTCTAGTAACAATGTCTGGATGAGACTCATTACTGACTATGTTAGTTGTTGTGAGTTAAGTTAAAGTAGACTATGAAGAAAAATTATTTTCATGGCATAGTAGATGATAGGGAGGAGTCAAAGGTATCTAAGGTTTCTTTCTGGAATGGAGTAGTTAGGTATTATGTCACGAAACAATATGGGACTTATAGAAGTCTAGGAGATGGGAGGAAGGACAAAGAGGATGATTTTTATACTAAATTGCATATTTGAAAACAGATAGGCACCAGAATCTCAGTTATCTCCCTTTAAGCTACAAGAATAAGTTTTTCTTTTAATTTAAAAGTTTTTTTTTTTTATTTTACATACCAACCACAGTTCCCCCTCCCTCCCCTTCTTCTACTCATCCTCCACCCCACCCTCCATCCACTCCTCAGAGAGGGTAAGGGCTCCCATAGGGAGTCAACAAAGTCTGGTATATCAAGTTGAGGCAGGACCAAGCTCCTCCCCCCTATATCAAGACTGAGCATGATATCCCTCCATAGGGAATGGGTTCCAAAAAGCCAGTTCATATACTAGAGATAAATCCTGTTCCCACTGCTAGTTGTTTACCCAAGCCACAAAACTGTCACCCATATTCAGAGGGCATAGTTTGGTCCCATGCAGGTTCTCCAGCTCTCAGTCCAAAGTCAGTCAGCTCCAACTAGCTCAGGGAAGCTGTCTCTGTGCATTTTCCCAACCTGATCTTGACACCTTTGCTCATATAGTCCATCCTAACTCTCTTTGTCTGTACTCCAGGAGCTCCAGTCAGTGCTTAGCTGTGGATCTCTGGATCTCTTTCCATCAGTTACTGGATGAAGGTTTTATGATGACAATCAGGTAGTCATTAATTTGATAGGGGAAGGCCACATCAGGGACCCTCTCCACTACTGCTTGGTGTCTTAGCTGGGGTCATCCTTGTGGATTCCTGGGAAATTCCCTAGCACCATGTTTCTTCCTAACCTCATAATGTTTCTCTCTATCAAGATATCTCTTTCCTTGCTCTCTTTCTCCCCCAACTCAACCATCCAGTTCCCTCATGTTCTCTTCACACCTCTCCTTACTTCCCCCACCATGCTCCCAATTTATTCAGGAGATCTTATCTATTTCCCATTCCTAGGAGGATCCATGCATCTCTCTTAGGGTCCTCCTTGTTACCTAGCTTCTCTGAGGATGTGGATTGTAGCCTGGTTATCCTTTGCTAATATGTCTAATATCCACTTATGAGTGAATATATACTATGTTTGTCTTTCTTAGACTTGGTTACCTCACTCAGTATGTTTTTTTTCTAGTTCCATTCACTTGTCTGCAATTGTTATGATGTCACTGCTTTTTACTGAGTAATCCTCCATTTTGTAAATGTATCACATTTTCTATGTCCATTCTTCAGTTGTGAAGCATCTAGGTTGTTTTCAGGTTCTGGCTATTATGAATAATGTTGCTATGGACATAATTGGGCAAGTGTCCTTGTGGTATGAATGTGTATCCTTTAGATATATGCCCAAGAGTGGTATTGCTGGATCATGAGGTAGATTGATTCCCATTGCACTCCCACCAGCAATGGGTGAATGTTCCCCTTACTCTACATCCTCTCCAGCATAGGCTGTCTTCAGTGTTTTTGATCTTAGACATTCTGACAGGTGTAAGATGGTATCTCAGAGTCGTTTTGATTTCTATTTCCCTGATGACTAAGATTGTTGAACAATTCTTTAAATGTCTTTTGGACATTTGGGATTCTTCTGTTGAGAATTTTCTGTTTAGATCTGTACCCCATTTTTTAATTGGATTGTTTGGTATTTTGCTCTCTAGTTTCTTGAGTTCTTTATATATTTTGGAGATCAGCCCTCTGTCAGATGTGGGGTTGGTGAAGATATTTTCCCATTCTGTAGGCTGTTGCTTTGTCTTATTTACTGTGTCCTTTGCATTATAGAAGCTTCTCATTTTCAGGAGGTCCCATTTATTAATTGTTGCTCTCAGTGTCTATGCTACTGGTGTTATATTTAGAAAATAGTCTCCTATGCCAATACTTTCTAGGTTACTTCCTACTTTCTCCTCTTTAGGTTCAGAGTAGCTGGGTTTATGTTGAGGTGTTTGGTCCACTTGGATTTGAGTTTTATGTATGGTAACAGATCTGGATCTATTTGCAGTCTGCTACATGTTGACATCCAGTCATGTCAACACCATTTGTTGATGATGCATTTTCTTTTCCATTGTACAATTTTGGCTTCTTTGTCAAAAATCAAGTGTTCATAGGTATGTAGATTAATGACAGGATCTTCAGTTCGATTCTTCTGGTCAACATGTTGGTTTTTATTCCAATACCCAGCTGTTTTTTATTACTATAGCTCTATAGTAAAGCTTGAGGTCAGGGATGGTGATGCTTCCAGAAGTTGCTTTATTGTAAAGGATTGTTTTAGATATCCTAGATTTTCTGTTTTTCCATATGAATTTAAGTATTGTTCTTTTGAGGTCTGTGAAGAATTGTGTTGGTATTTTGATGAGGATTACATTGTATCTGTATATAGCTTTTTGTAATATTGTCATTCTTATTATGGAGGTTCTACCTATCCATGAGCATGGGAGATCTTTCCATTTTCTGATAATCTTCTTTAATTTTTTTCTTCAAGGACCTAAAGTTTTAGTCATAGAGGTCTTTCATATGTTTGGTTACTGTTACCCCAAGGTATTTTATATTATTTGTGGCTATTGTAAATGGTGATATTTCTCTGATTTCTTTCTCAGCCCATTTATCATTTGTGTATAGGAGGGCTACTGAATTTTTTGAGTTAATTTTATATCTCGCTACATTACTGATATGTTTATCAGTTGTAGGAGTTCCCTAGTAGGATTTTTGAGGTCACTTATGTAGACTATCATATCATCTGCAAATAGTGAAAGTTTTACTTCTTTCTTTCCAATTTGTATCCCCTTGATCTCCTTTTGTTGTCTTATTGCTCTAGCTAGAAGTTCAAGTACTACAGTGAATAGATATGGGGAGTGGACAGCTGCTGTGGGATAATGCTCTTGTACACTGGTTTAATAAAACACTGATTGGCCAGTAGCCAGGCAGGAAGTATAGGCAGGGCAAACAGAGAGGAGAATGCTGGGAAGAGGAAGGCTGAGTAAGGATACACCAGCCTGCCCTCCACGAAGCAGGATGTAATGGCACATAGGTAAAGTCATGGAACATGTGGCAACATATAGATTAACAGAAATGGGCTGAGTTTGAGTGTAAGAGCTAGTCAGTGGTAGGCCTGAGCTAATGGCCAAACAGTTTTAATTAATATAAGCCTCTGTGTGTTTACTTGGGTCTGAGTGTCTGTGCGACCAGTGGGTGAGAGAGATTTGTCTTGACTGGAGGTCAGGCAGGACACAGGAAATCTTCAACTACACACAGCCTTGTCTTGTTCCTGATTTTAGTGGAATTGCTTTGAGTTTCTCTCCCTTTAATTTAATTTACAGCTGGCCTGCTGTAAATTGCTTTTATTATGTTTAGGTATGTTCCTTGTATTCCTGGTCTCTCTAGGACCTTTATCATAAAGAGGTGTTGGATTTTGTCAAAGGCCTTCTCAACATCTAATGAGATAATCATGTGATTTTTATTCCTTCAGTTTGTTTATAAGATGGATTATATTGACATATTTTTGAAGGTTGAACCATCCTTGCATTTCTGGGATGAAGCCTACTTGGCCATGATGGATGATTTTTTGATGTATTCTTGGATTTGGTTTGCCAGTGTTTTACTGAGTATTTTTGCATCAATGTTCATGAAGGAGATTTGTCTATAATTCGCTTTGTTGCATCTTTGTGCAGTTTGGGTATCAGGGTAACTGTTGCCTCAGGGAGGGAGAGAGAGGGGGGAGGGGCAATGTTCCTTCTGTTTCTATTGTGTGAACTATTTGCTGAGTATTGCTATTAGCTCTTCTTTGAAATTCTGGCATAATTCTATGCCCTGGGATTTTTTTTTTGGTTGGGAGATTTTTAATGACTGCTTCTATTTCTGTAGGAGTTATAGGTCAATTTAGAATGTTTATCTGGTATTGATTTAATTTGGGTATATGATATCTATCCAGAAAATTGCCCATTTCTTTTAATTTTTCCAATTTTGTGGAGTACAGGTTTTTGAAATATGACCTGATGATTCTCTGGATTTCCTCATTGTCAGTTGTTAGGTCTCCTTTTTCATTTCTGATTTTGTTAATTTGGATATTTTCTCTCTTCCTTTTATTCAGTTTGAATAAGAGTATGTCTATTCTCTTGATTTTCTTAAAGAACCAACTCTCTGTTTCATTTATTCTTTGTACTGTTCTCTTTGTTTTTATTTTATTGACTTCAGCCCATAATTTGATTATGTCCTGGCATATGCCCCTCCTGGGTGAGATTTCTTCTTTATTTGCATTGAATTCTAGGAAGTGTTTAACTTTTTTCTTATTTCTTCCTTGACGCAGTGGTGATTCTGGTGAGCATTGTTCAGTTTCCATGACTTTTTAGGCTTTCTGTAATTTGTGTTGTTGCTGAATTCTAACTTTAAGGCATGGTGGTCCGATAAAATACAGGAGGTTATTCCAACTTTTTTGTATCTGTTGAGATTTGCTTTGTGACTGAGTATGTGGTAAATTTTAGAGAAGGTTCTATGGGGCTGAGAAGAAGGTATATTATCTTGTGTTTGAGTTGAATGTTCTGTAGATGTCTATTAAGTCCATTTGAGTCATAACATCTGTTGATTCCTTTATTTCTCTGTTAAGTTTCTGTCTGGCAGACCTCTCTTTTGGTAAAAGTGGGGAGTTGAAGTCTCACACTATTAATGTGTGGGGTTTGATGTGTGATTTAAGCTTCAGTAAAGTTTCTTTTACACGTGTTGGTGCCCTTGTATTTGGGACACAAATATTCAGAATTGAGACTTTATCTTTATGGATTTTTTTCTGGGATGAAAATTAAATGTCCTTCTTAATCTCTTTTGCTTAATTTTAGTTTGAAGTCTATTTTTTTAGATATTGGAATAACTACACCAGCTTCCTTCTTAAATCATTTTATCTAGAAAGACTTTTCCCAGTCCTTTACTCTGAGGTAGTGTCTGTCTTTGATGTTGAAATATATGTTTATTGTATGTAGCAGAAGGATGGATTCTGTTTTTATATCCATTTTGTTAACCCTGTGTCTTTTTATGGGTGAATTAAGTTCATTGATATTAAGGAATATTAATGACCAGTGATTGTTAATTCCTATTATTTTTTTGGTGATAGTGTTGTGTGTTCCCTTCTTTTGGGTTTGTTTGGTTTGGGATTATCCATTGCCTGTGTTTTCATGGGTGCATCTAATTTCCTTGAGTTGGATTTTTCCTTCTAGTGCTTTCTGTAGGGCTGGATTTGTGGATAGGTATTGTTTAAATCTGTTTTTATCATGGAATATTTTGTTTACTTCATCTATGGTGATTGAGAGTTTTGCTGGATATAATATTCTGAGCTGGATTCCTCGGTCTCCTAGTGTCTGCTTTCCATTGATTCAGGACTTTCTGGCCCTCAGAATCTCCATTGAGAAGTCAGAAGTTATTCTGATAGGTCTGCCGTTATATGTTACTTGGCATTTTTCCTTTGCAGCTCTTAATATTTTTCTTTATTCTGTATGTATATTGATTTGATTATTATGTGGTAAGGGGACTTTTTCTTGGATCCAGTCTATTTGGTATTCTGTAACCTTCTTCTATCTTCACAAGCATTTCCTCCTTTAGGTTGGGAAAATTTTTGTCTATGATTTTGTTGAGTATACTTTCTGTGCCTTTGAGTTTGTATTCCTCTCCTACTTCTTGTAATTCCTATACCTATTATTCTTAGGTTTAGCTTTTTCATGGTGTCCCAGATTTCCTGGATGTTTTATATTATGTCATTTTTGGCTTTGGTGTTTTCTTTGACTGATGAATCCATTTCCTCTATTGTATCCTCCATGCCAGAGATTCTCTCTTCTATTTCTTATATTCTGTTGGTTATGCTTACATTTGTAGTTCCTGTTCATTTTACTCACATTTTCTATTTCCAGCATTCCCTTGGTTTTTGTCTTATTCATTGTTTCTATTTCAATTTTCAGGTCTTGAACTATCTCCTTCACATGTTTAATTGCTTTTTCTTGGTTTTCTTTAAGGGATTTATTGATTTCTTCCAGTTTTTTGTTTGTCTGTAGCTAGAGTTTTCCTGCCTTGCCTACAGTCAGGACAAATCTTTGTCACCTGCCATTCCCACGGCCGCTCAGACCCAACCAAGTAAACACAGAGACTTCTATTGGTTACAAACTGTATGGCCATGGCGGGCTTCTTGCTAACTGTTCCCATATCTTAAATTAATCCATTTCCACAAATCTATACCTTGCCACGTGGCTCGTGGCTTACCAGTACTTTACATCTTTCTTGTCCTAGTGGCGGCTCCAGGCAGTGACTCCTGCCTTCCTGTTCTTTTATTTCTCCTCTCTGTTAATCTCGCCTATACTTCCTGCCTAGCCATGGCCAATCAGGTTTTATTTATTAACCAATCAGAGCAACTTGACATACAGACCATCCCCCAGAACAGCCAAGTGCAGATCATCTCAGACACCTGCACTCAGGCCCGAGGTCCTAATCATCCTCTATGCGGACCTGCTGGGTAAAGCCACGAGGAACCCAAGAACAGGCTTCCACAGGACATACAGAACATCCCACAGCATTTGTCTTTTCCTCAAATTAAGGGAATTTTTCATTTCCTTTTGAAAGACCTCTATCATCTTCTTAAAGTCATTTTTAAGATCATTTTCTTCTGTTTCTTCTATGTTAGGATGTTCAGGTGTTGCTGATGTAGAACTACTAGGTTCTGGTGGTGCCATATTGCTCTTTATGTTGTTGAGTGTATTCTTGCACTAACATCTACCCATCTCTACGTTCAATTAGTGTAAATGGTGTCTATGTCTCAGGGAGCTACTCTTGGTCCAGTTGGATCTGGTGGAGTCTGTGTGTCAGGGAGCAGCTGTGGTCTCAAAGGATGGGTGAGTATGGGGGTAGAATGGGGCTTGTAGATTACAGGGTCTGGTGAGAGGTGGTGGTAATCTGGCCTGCCTGAAGGAGTCCTGCCTGCTGGTCCGCAACTGATTTTGTCCCTGGGCCTAAAGCCGAGAGGCTGGGGTGATCAGCTAGGGGAACAAGACTAACTTCTTCATCCAATCAGAGCTGGTGGAATATGTGTCTCAGAGATCAGCTGTGGTCTTAGAGAATATGTGGGCTTGTGGGGTGGTTTGGGCTTCTAGGTTACAGAGTCTGGTAGGCTATGGTGGTAGTCAGGCCTGCCTGCAGGAGTCCTGTCTGCTGGCCTGCCAGTCTGAATCTTTTTATTGGGGAATTGTGACCATTGATATTGTGAGATATTAATAACCAATGATTGTTATTTCCTGTTATTTTGTTGTTTTTGTTCTTGGAGGTGGTGGTGGTGGTGGTAGTAGTTTATGTGGTTGTGTGTGTTTGTTTTCCCTTCTTTTGGTTTTGCTGGTGTAAGATTATTGATTTCCCGTGTTTTCATGTGGATAGTTATCCTCCTTGTGTTACAGTTTTTCTTTTTGCACTTTCGGTAGGACTGGATTTATAGATAGGTGTTTAAACTTCTTTATCATGGAATATCTCATTTTTCCACATATGATGATTGAAAGTCTTACTCTGTATAGTAGTTTGGGCTGGTATCTGTGGTCTCATAGAGTCTGTAGCTCATCAGTCCAGGATTTTATGGCTTTTGGAGTTTCCATCAAGAAGTAAGTTATAATTCTAATTGGTCTGTCTTTATACATTACTTGGATGTTTTTCCCTCACAGCTTTAGTATTTGTTTCTTTGTTTTATGTATTTGGAATTTTGACTATTATATGACAAGGTGACTTTCTTTTATGATTCATTCTATTTAGAGTTCTTTATGCTTCCAGTCCATTCATAGGCATCTTCCTCTTTAGGTTAGGACAAAATTTCCTTTATGATTAATTGAAAGCATTTTCTTGGCCTTTGAGCTGGGATTACTCTCCTTCCTCTATTTCTGTTGTTTGTAGATTTTGTCTTTTCACAGTGTCCCAGATTTCCAGGATGTTTTGTATCAGAAATTTTTTAGATTTAAGATTTTCTTTGACTATTGTATCTATTTTTTATTGTATCTTCAATGCTTAAGATTGTCTTTTCCATCTCTTGCAATTTGTTGGTGAAACTTCCCTGTTCAAATTGCTAAATTTCTCAATCCTAGAATTCCCCCAGCTTATATTTTCTTTATTGATTTTATGTCTACTTTCAGGTCTTGAATAGATTTTTTTTTCATTTTCTTCACTTGTTTGTTTTTATTTTCTTGGCTTTCTATAAGGTATACATTCATTTTTTTCTAATTGTTTTTTTCCCCCATGGATTTCTTTAAGGGATATATTTATTTCCTATTTCAGGACTTCTATTATCTTCATATAGTTGGCTTTAAGGAATTTTTCTTATGCCTCAGTTATGTTGGAATATTTAAGGCCTGCTGTGGTAGAATGGGGGGCTTTAGTGGAGACATATGGCCTTGGCTGTTATTGTGTTATTATCCTGGTGACTAGGCATCTGGCTTTGAGATGATTATAGGTCTAGGTGATGATTTCTGGGTTTGTCTTTGTTGAGTGGGTATTTTAGTCATTGGTTTCTATTTCCTTTCTTGATTTTTGGAGAGTGTATGCTGTGTGTTGCCTATTGTACTGGCCTGCTCAGCTGGTGAGTTCACAGCAAATACCTGCTTGTGTTGTAGGGTGGGATACAGTAATGAATGGGGGAGTTTAGGAGGAAATGTTCTGTGGGATCCTTGGTAGATATGGACATGGATGAAGGGAAGATTTCTTGCAATACCAGAAATGAGATTTAGAGATTTGATCTGGGGGAACAGAGAGAGGAGAAGGTTTGAGGGCAGTCTATTTGGTTTTCTTGCAGGCATGACCTGTGGTTAAGCTGGATGTGTCTGCTTGAGTTAGGGACTGGGATTCCTCAGGAGTTGTGGACATGGGCGGGGAGGAATGCGAGTGAAGTTGAAGATCTGTTGCAGCCCTAGGGATGAGACTGAGGTATTGATTGGGTCTGGGGAACACAGAGAGAATAGAAGGTCTGAGGGAATCCTACCTGTTTTTCTAGCAGACATGACCTGTTGTAGCAGGAATCTTCAAAGTTCTTATTAATAAAATCAAACCCGAGGTGAGTTATTGGGGTCCATGCTGGTAGATCAGAGAGACAGAACAAGCCACAGCTATCTCACCTTGCCAATTCCTCAGCTGGTCTTGTCTCCTCAGACTGGAGGCCTCTGAGTCCTCATCCGGAATGAATCTCAGCTGAACTGAACCAGCCAAAATGCTTCTAGTTTCTGGTCCTCACGCCTTATATATCTTTTTGCTTTCTACCACCACTCCCTGGGATTAAAGGCTGGCTTTCTGGGATTAAAGGCGTGTGTCACCATGCTTGGCTATTTCCAATGTGGCCTTGAACTCACAAAGATCCAGAGGGATTTCTATCTCTGGAATGCTAGGATTAAAGGTGTGAGTACCACCATTTTCTAGCCTTTGTATCTAGTGGCTGTCTGTTCTCTGACCCCAGATAAATTTATTAGAATACACAATATTTTGGGGAACACAATACCACCACAATCTGTGGTTGAGTAGGAGGTTTGAGTTGGGGGCTGGGAAATAGCAATGAGTAGTGGGGGGGGGGCGGCATTAGGAGGGGGAGATCTGTGGAATCCACAGGAGATGTGGTTAGGGTGGAAGAGAGACTGCAGCTAGTGATATGTTGGGGAACTAGGGTTGAGACTGAGAGATTGGGGGAACAGAACCTAACATAGTTTTCAAATCATGTATTGTTGTTATCATTTCACTCATGTATTTGTCTTTTCTTGGACATCATTAGGCATTTTTTTCTATCCCCTTGGAAATTTTATTGGATTTTTCATTTTTTCTTTAATATCTTTGAATTCTCTCATGATGTTTATGATTGTTCTTCTAAATTTTGTGTCTTAGATTTCATCCCTGTTACTCTTCATTGGAAAATATTTCTTTTGGCCATTTGTATTGTTTTTGGTTTGGCAATGTGACCTGGGCATGTAGATCTATTTCCTTGATTGTGTATCTGATGTACAATTATAGTCTGCCTCAGGCTACATCGGTACAGGAACTACATGACTATAACTAGGCTTGAAACTGTGGAGATGGTATGAACAAGTTTGGGCATTTACAGGCTTGCTAGGAAAATCTGGCATCTGAGAACCTGGATCTAGGTCTGGGAGTGTGTACATCACTGAGGAAGGCTCAGGATACTTACCAGGGAAAACCAATAGGTGAACTGAACTTATAAAGCCAGTATAGGGAATGTTAAATACATTTGAGACTCACATTTCAACTAGTATAAAATAAGATGAGCAAGAAATAATAATTGGAATAGAAGTCAAAGGAAATAACTCTAAATCCACACTAACACTCAAAGAACAAATGGGGCATAAGTTGATTTTCTGAACATTGTCAATATTCCAGGAATCATTGTTCATGATGGGAATGCAAAACCCTATTCTCATTCACCTGGAAATATACTGAGAAATAAGCAAATAAAATAAAAAAAAATAAATGGATTATACCCATGCAGAAACCTTAAAAATTGCAAAACAACAGAATGATGATAGTGTATGGGATGTCAGATGAAGTATTTAAGTGTACCTTCTTTGACAGAGTCATTATCTATTGATACAGCTCAAGTGACATTTAGAAGAATGGAGTTCTTAGTTCCAGAAACAATAAATCAAACTCCTAGAGTTTCCTCATGCCAGATCTTATTTCCTTCATAGGCAGGGGAGGTGATCTGTTCTTAGGTTCCATCCTTGGAGTAGTGACTGTACTGCCTTAATTTATTACCTCATTTGACTATGTTCTCATGTTGTTTATTGAAGATTGTTGAGTAATAATTATGTAGATGTGAGATGACTCTAGATAAATACTTTTTATAAGTTGCTATTTTACATGTTCTCATGGGGATATAATTGATCTTGATCTTTTTTTTAAATTTCCACATAGGTATATAAAATGTAATTAATATGTGATTCTGGTAATTCTATTCATATATAGTTATAGAATATTGATTTTAAAACAAGAAATATTCAAGGCCTTAGATGATATCAGATCATCTTTAGACTAAGATTTATTTTTGTAAGAATTGGTTATTGCTAGATATATTATTCTGAGAAATTGTTATAATAACATAATTATATTGGAAACAGGTATTCTATTTTTTTTGCTAGATAACATTTTAACCAAACATACAAATATATGATAACTACAAATGGAATCACACCCTCTTTATTTGGGGCCATTGTTCACTGTGCGTTCTAGTAAGAAAATAGTCTTAGTCTAGTAAGAGAATGTAAGTGAATAATCAGGAATTTTGCCACCATGGATCATGCTTAATGCAACTGTATTATATATTCCAGGCCTCCCCTTCCATGAAGCAGACCTTATACAACACCCATAGATAATCTAGGTTGCTTTCTGTGGGGCATGCCTTCTATAACAACAATAGGTATTTGATATCTCTGTGTTTATAAGATGTATCTTCTACAACAGTAACAAATATTCTTGATCTTTGCTCACCTGATATCTTTCTTCTACAAGAGTAGTAGGTATTCAAGGTTTCTGTTTCTGTAGGGTGTGCTTTTTACAACAGTAGAAAGTATTCAAAAGCTCTGCTCCCATTGGATTCTCTTTCTGCTAAGGAAAGAAATTTATCCACACTACGAACTTATAGGAATAACAATATTCCTGACATTGTTTCTATTTTTGTCTTCTACTAGCCTTTTAAACCTGCTTAGTGGAAATCATATTTGTAATTTCTGTATGGATGGGCTAATAGCCCTCTGACTTTTGTCAGTCTCAAAAAATACAAAGTCTTAATCAATGGAAGTTGAAGGTAGAGTTCCAATTTGTCTTGTATTTTCTTGCCCTCCTAAAATTAGAGGATGTAGTTTGACAGTGTAGTTGGCTTCATAACCATCCATCAATTATCAACTGTCAAATAACTCTAGCTTTGGAGTGTTAAGATGGAAGAGCAAGAGATAGTAGGAAAGAGAATACACAAATGATGCTGTTAAGAGAAAACATTCTTTCCTGAATGTTCCTCATTAGTTAGGCATCCTTTCTATTGTCAAATTCTGAAAGATTGGCTAATTATAACATTTCTCTCCTTTGCTTCTGCCTATTGGGTATCCAGTAATCCTATTCCTGACCTGCTAGATTCCTTTGGTAATCAGATTCAGTATATTTTCCACTAAAAATATGAGATTCACAGATAAACCTCAACAGGCAATAGGAATAGAAAGTTCCTATACTAACCTTGGGCTTGGGAAGCAGGATCCATCTACAAACATACCTCTTCATCACAGGAGTCCACAGGAAAAGGTAATTGGAGCTTAAATTTCAGCAATCTTTATTATAAATAACCTCCATTACCAGTTAAATCATTTCATTTTATTGCTATAATGTGCCTTCTGATCTGTTGGTACTCAAATACCCAGAAATAACCAGAAATGCCAGTGCTGCCTGAGACATATTAATATATGTAGAATTTTATATTCTTTTATACATGCTGGATTGGAGTTGGTATTTTGACATGGTCCCCTAGTGATTTATGATCACCTACATTTGAATACTGATATATTCCCAGACTCTTCTTATAGATGTAGTAAACACCTTTACAGTTCATGTTGATGTGAAATATCTGTCATTTCTTAGTGTATCACAGGAATATTCCTAGTTAGAATCTTGGTATATAATTTAGCACACATGGGATAAACAAAGATGCCAACTGCTGTTGGCACTTTCCTCAGAGCTCTGAGGAGTCTGGACCCATGAAAGATCTGAAAGGTGATGCAGCAATAGAAAAGGACACTGCAGAGTCTGCTATGGCTCCAGAACGACCAAGAAAAAAATGAGGGAAGTCTTATGGGAAGATGACTTTTAAAAGTAGACTCCGGAAATTGGAAAGTAAAATGGCAGAACAGAACCATGGGACATGGAGAGTGATGACTCCATAATTTTCGCAGCCATGTCTCAGCGCACGGGTCCTCTGTGGCTGCCTGCCTGTGCTGCTTGTGCTACTAGAAGATAGAAAGCACTAGGCAGCTGTGCTGTCTGGACCTATTTTCACCAGCAGGCCTCCAGCATGGAGCTGCGGCTGTAGCGGCGGCCCGTTTGGCTTGCCCCCATGAAGGACAGAGAGTGTGGGGCAGTAGAGGTTTAACAGTCAGTGCATGGTAAGCCTCATGGCTGCATTGACAGGGTGTTAGGCAGCAGCCTGGAGCCTCAAAAGAAACGTGTCATTACTGAATAGAGTTGGTCCTAGGTCCACCAGGTAACACTCAGCTGAAGCCACTGTAGCTGTAGCCCATGCTGCTTGCTGTGCTGGGAGACAGAGTGCAGGGCTGCAGGCTACAAGCAATGACATTGAGCCCAACAAACCTCAGAGTAGCAGACATGGAGGGCAAGGGCAGGGAGGTGTGTGGCAGTTCTGCTTAGCAGCAATACCAGCCTGATTCTGGGCAACACCAGGATACCCGAGACAGTGGTTCAGTATTTATGGTACTTGAGAAACCAGAAACTGTGAACCAGAACATCTCCTTGCAATGAATATTTGCATGTAAATCTATCTGGGTAAAAAAAATTATACTATATGACACACAGCAGTCTCCAATGCCACTCTGATAAACAACTATTTGATAGAGAGATGGGAAAGATGGAGGAATGGAACAATGAGTATGAGGTGGAGAGAGGAGGAACTAGAGACACAACAGTGGTGAGAGGTGTGAGAGAAGGCTTCATTGGAGGTCGGACCATGTCCTTTCTGAGTAGGGCTGACATGATGGTGTGCAGGATCCTGGAGCTTGCTTAGCCGCTGGTTCTGAGCAACAACAGGATGTCCAAGATGAAGAATGGTTCATTGTCTGGATTGTACCTCCTCACATAACCTCTATAGTCCATGCTGCCTCTGGTGGCTGTTTTGGTGAAGGGACTATAGCCAGCCAACCTGGCAAGCATGGCAAACATGACTTTGGCAGAATTTGCCCTTCTCCCCCATTCCCTCTTCCTTGCTAAATACCATTAGCTTATTATACTCCTCAAGCTAGCCTCCAAGGGCTATTCCCTTATTTGGTCACTTCCTTCTCCTGAGGCTGACTATCAAGGTCCAATTATCAAAGTATTAAAGTCCAACAATCAGAAGCCCCCCTTTGGCTCACCTAATTAACATGCCTAATTAAATGTAAACACCTTATCCTGACTTGGAGTTTCCTGTTTTTACCTTTATAAGCCACAATTTTCCTATGGGCCATGTCTGTCTCCTCTCTATCCACAGGAAGTCATGTGTTCCCCAGGATAAATTCCTTTCCCCACTCCCATGCTCCTTTTCTCCCCCCTCTTGTTCCCTTCCCATTGTTTCTCTTCATCTATCTCTTGTCTTTGTCTCCTATCCCAACCCTCTGTACCTCTGGGGCTAATAAATCTTGGGGTGTCTTGAACTGGTATTGCCTCCTGATTCCATGTTGATGTCCATGGGCCATGGTGACACCAAGAGTCATGTCTAGATGCATGGTCCTACTGCAGCCAGGGGCAGTATTGATATTCATGGCCCACATTACCACCAAGTGCCACTTGGATGTCTGTGTCTGTTCTGCCACCTGAAGCCACATTGATGTCCCCATGGGCTTTGCTGCTACTGGGGGCCATGCTGATGCAAGGGGCCCTCATTGCTACCTAAGGCCGTATTGATGTCCATGGGCCATGTTACCACCAGGTGCCATGTTGATATCCTTGACCTGTGATGCCACTGAGAGCTATGGTGATATCCATGGCCTATGCTGTGGCAGAGGACTGTATTGTAGTCCATAGTGTATACTGCCACAGTATACCATGCTGAGGTCCATGGCACATGGTAACACTGGAGACCATGTGGATGTCTAGGGTCCATGCTATTTCCAGAAACCATGTGGAAGTCTATGGTCTGTGCTCCTGCTGATTGCAAAGGGCAATGAAGCTATTTTTGCAGTGGTATCTATGACTGCAGCCTCGAAAAAGAGGGACACAGAGGCTTCTGTGACAACCACTACACACACACCCCCTTCCAAAAATAAAAAGTAACAGCCTAGACAGAAAGCCATCTAGGGGAACTCTCAAAAATCATGATAAAAATGCAGAAGTGTAGCTCTTTACAATTGATAGTATCTGGTGGGGGTTTGGGAGGAGGACTCAGTTTTCCTTAAGGGGCTGGCCAGTGGGAGTTTGACCATGCTTCAGTGAGTATTTGAACAACACAGATTTTACTTTTGCTTTTGTTTTCCTTTTTCTTTTTGCAGGGATGGGGAAGGTCACAAGGGTTGCAGGGTGGACCTGGAAGGACAGGGAAGCGAGTATGATTAGGATTCATGATGTGAAATTCCAAAATGATTGATACAAAAATATTATGTAAAAAATAAGTAAGCAAACACAAACAAACATTGAAAATCAGCTTGAGGCACCTTTGAAAATGAAAATGCAAGGGTTATTATTATTGTGATTTAAATGATGACCTCTTACTCATTTGTTGAAATCTTCATGCTCAGTAGTTTATGATGTGACTTATTTGTAAATATTGCCATAGCAGATGTAACTATATAACCTCAGAACAAGTCGTGTTGGAGAGCAGTGGACCATTAACAACAATGTGATTTATGAAAAGAGGAAATTTGGAGAGAGAAATCCACATACACAAAGAATTCCACATGAAGTTGATAGCAAAAAATGGTGTCATGATTCTCTAAGCCCATGAGTAGCAAAGCTCTCTAGCCAGGCTCCAGAAATTAGGAAATTATAGAACTTACCTCAGTGGTAACCAACCTTGCTGACACCTTGATCTCAGCCTTATGGTTTTTAGAACTGCAAGATAACTTTAGACAAAGTATAATACATGAATAATATATGAAAGATAGTTACTGTAGAATAGGAATGAGGGCAAGACTATCAGAAGAGGTAACATTTTACCAGACCTAAGTCATGGGAAAGAATCACCCTTGGGAAGAGGGTTCCATATGGAACCAACAAAAGCCAGGAACTGAAGATGGAGTCAATGTATGTCTTGTGACTGGTGAATAAATTTCTTCTCCTGAGTAAACATTTTTTAAGTGTGCAGCATCCCAAATATTGTCTAAGTTACTGCTCGAGGTACGTATTTTTCCTATGGTGTCAATGTACACATTAAGTTGACCATAGGAAATATGTAGGAAAAGATTATCGCACATACACAATATAAGTATGGTGTCAACATACACAGTAAGTGGAAGTAAATTCAGTGGCTTTTTTAACATATACAATTTAAACTCAGTGATGAAATTGTAATTAAGGAGATTTCTTCTTTTCCCTACTTTTTAATTAGTGTTTTATTGACATAGCAAACACAATGTCATGTGACTAGGACTTCAGTGTCTTAGATATTGAAGGGAACTTTGAAGATTGTCACACATTATAGGGAACTTGTTTAGAAATATAGATGATTTAAATCAAATATTACCCAGAAGAGTAAGAAGCCACAGACTAGATTGTATTTTTCATTTTTCTTTCCAAACCTGAATTACATGTAGTTTCTGCAAGGCATATTCGAGTTTTCTCCAGAATCTTTATATGCAGTGAGATCTGTAGACGTGGCATCAAATCAGTGTCTTGCTTTGGGAAATGGGAGAAACAGGCAAGTTCTGGCAAATGGAAAGTTTTCTAGGCAGGCTGAATTCTTACCAAGTTAACACTAATTAGTTTTATTCATGTAAAAATGAGAATGAAAACATAGTGGAACAAATATGTCTTTCCATTGCAGTTCTAGGGCATGATGATTTGACTAATTGATGATACTGTGGTTGTTCTTTACTTTTATTCTGAAGATGAAATTGTCCTGTGGTCCTACTCATGTGGCTGTTCATTAATTTCCAGACAGAGTTGCCCCATGACTGCTATGTGGTATAGGTTGGCAGGTTGGGATCTGTGAGTTCTTAGTAGGAAGTCCAGACACAAATTGATAAAGGTATGAGGCAAAGAATATTTTACTGAATCTTTTCTTTATATCTCTGCAGACATTGTACCCATTCATGAGGAAAGTTAAAATTTAAAGATGGCCTTGAATACTAACAAGACAAATTGAGTCTAAGTACTGTCATTTTCAATTTCACTAAGAGATGAGTGTGCATCATTGCCTGGAATGAGGTTGTAGAAAGATAGGAACCTGCACCTGATTGGGGTGCTTTGGGTACCAATTCCCTGTATATAAGCTACTTCTCTCAGAACCCAGTCTTCTCATGATTCTTGACTATCCTTCGAACATACATTTCTTTTTTTTCTTCTTAAAATCAGGATTACTTAGCTCCTCTGATTACAAGCTCTTCAGAGACTAACAGGTATTTTAATTAAGTCAGGTATTAGTGCTCCTGGCTGGCTGGTAAGCTTTTGGCCAACTGGAGATCTAGGAATGTAAACTTGCCCTGGGCTGTTTTGTAAGTTGAGGTTGGGGATGTGTTGGCTCTACTCTCCTGGCCAGGGAAGGCTTGTAGTGGAAAGGCAACGCTCTGGATTCAGACTTTTCACCTTTGCCTCTCCCTGCTCTCTCATCAGTCATACCATTTCCTAAGGACCTTCTGTATTTTTCTACATGCCAGGCAGTACAGTATGTAGCATGCCATCTGAATAAATTCTTTTCACTTCAGAGTCTGAAAAAAAGGTAATGCTTTTGTTACTAAAACTATCCAAAGTTTCTAATTGTAGATTAGTATATTTGTATGTTTGGGAAATGATATTCTCAAGGCACACTATTTTAAAATGTAGTTACTCTAGTTCTTAAAATGAAATGCTTAAATTGCGGCTTTCCAAGTAAATTATTTATTTAATGTTTATGTCTGAACTTACTAAGTAATGGGACATTTTGAAATAAAATGCAGCCTGACCTTATTACAGTGCAGAGAATATACTGAAAAAATTAGGGATCAGGTATGAAAAAAGAAACAAAGCAATATTAATACTACCCTCCATTCAAAATGAACTTAGAGTAATGGAGTAAAGTGCTCCAAATCTGTTAAGAAACAAAGCATGTTGTGTGTGTGTGTGTGTGTGTGTGTGTGTGTGTGTGTGTGTGTGTAATATTTGTATTGACAGATGGGACTTAGCTACCAAACTTGGAAGAGACATAGCCAGTAAATCAGATTTCTCATTTTTGTGACAGACTTTATCATGAGGGATGATTCTAAATGTAAACACAGTGGGTAAAATGCCACTTAGAGGTAATCTAATAAAGATACTAATTTAGACCTCAGCAAGAGAGCAACTAAATATCAAATGTAATGATATACCACAAATCAAATACTCAGGATATCTATTTTAGTCTAAGGGGAAGCAGAACTCTTTATCCTAATCTTTGTGTAATGCTTTGTTTTTCTAAAGTATGTGTGTGATCTTGCTAAAAGACAGGATTAGAGCGAATGCATCATGTGTGCTTACAATGGAATAAATGACATGCTTGTGATGACTACAGACAAAATGAAGTCAGTGAAACAAGAAAGAGATCATGGACCTGATAATGTTTTTGTTTCTGAAAGCCTCTAATCCTGGAAACAGGAAGATGTTGAGATAAATAAACATTCCTTGTCTGTGGGAGCCTCCAATTAGACAAGTCAATGCCTAGTCTCTCTAAGAAGTTCAGAGACTGAAGGTCTGGAGAGCTTGAAGCTATATAAAGGGTATCATTCCTTCCACTGTCTTCTCTGCTTCCTGCTTATCTGAAACCCTACTAATGCTTAGCATTTGGGGCCCAGATGGAGTAAGGGAGGAGTGAAGAATTCCTCTTTAGACTCTTTTATAGAATTGTCCTTCTTCAAGTGCTGTCTCAACTAAAGTTTCATCAACTGTCACTGACTCACAAAACACAGAACACAAAAGATCTTAGTTTTTTTTTTTTTTTTTTTTTTTTTTGTGAAACTCCACACAGCATCATTTAACTAAGGCCACAGATATACTCTCTTTCTTCATGGAATGTTCTCATGAGGCAAATGTACTCAGAAACACACCACAGATATTTGTTTATTAGGAATCAAAATATGAAGTGGGCTACAAAATAGGGGATGAGTTATTAAGACCAGACTGAACTATGGAGGCACTTTGTTAAATCATCAGTGCACAATATTGAGAAGATTGGAAAGTCATAAACTACACTTGGAACTAAAACATGTCATTTAACCACAAGCCATACTTTATGGAATCCTAAACTGTAACATGAAGACTGAGCTAATTTAATCCATGTGCACTACATGTTTGATGTCAGCAGCCTTTTCTTTTTAAACTGTCTAGGGTATGTAGTGGGGATTTTAGTCTTTAATAAATTTGAGCTGTTTCCTAGTAAGTCACTATGCTTCTTGGATTCATTATTTTTATACCTTCATCAATATTCCAGGGATTTCATGGGTATTCCTATATTGACTTCAATATTTTTACAAAGAACATTTAAGCACAAGTCTTAAAACATTAGTTTTTTTTATTCAGGAAGCAGATGTGGAAATGTATCCTCAGGAGACAGGAGTGTCCTCTCTCCCTGTAGGGTTTACAAGAAACAGAGAAGATAAAAATTGTTAGAAGAAATAGGCATAGTTATTACTTCATCCAGAGGCTTCTATTATCTTATGACAGATATGCACTCATTATAGAAAATGCTTTCTAAAAAACTTTTGAAATAATTGGAGATGTTACTTGGATTGGAATGTCACCATAGTTAGGTCCATGGCAAGCTTTTACTAGAATATGATGTCTTCAGCATGATTAGAAGTTGTTTCTTCTACCAGATAGACAAATATCTTAGTAATTTTTCATATTGTGACCATTTGCTTAAAAATTGTAATATGTATACATTTTATAGGTTTGACTAATGAATGTGACTGAAATCATGGAGTTAATAGTCTCAGTACAGGTAAGAATGTTTGAAAATATTTCAGTCTGTCTTCAAGAGCGTCATGAAAGCTGGGTTGATAAAATGAGGGAGAGCTTGATCTTATTTTTAAGGTAGATGTAGAAACTTGCTGATGCCTCATTCCTAGCTATGATGAAGCCTTCAGGCCTCAATACATACCCAGATTGTTCACAATGTGCAGCATCAACACTTCCAGGAGATTGGTTCATAATGCAGACATTTGTTCTGCAACAAATTGGTTCATAATGCTCAGCACCATTCCTGGCTCATGAAATCCTTATTTGTTTTATACACAGAGGTCAACATTGTGAGACAAATTACTAAAGTGTCTTATTAATAAAAAAAATACAGGAGCCAGATATTGGGATGAAAACTGGGAAATCAGAGAAGCAGAAAGAAGCCAGCCACATTTTTACCACTAAGAAGTCCTCAGTCAAAAAGAGAGGTATTTCCTGTATACTCATGCCTATATCCCTTTCTGTGTCCTGCCATCTTTCTTCCTCTCTCCACTCAGCTATATCACTTCCCTTTGCTGCCCAGCTCTATCCCTTCCTGTCTGTCTGTACAGACCCCCAGACCTCAATGGTTAACTAGTGCTGGGAATTAAAGGCATGTGCCACCACACCTGGCTCTGTTCCCAGTGTTGTCTTGAACTCACAGAGATCTGGATGAACCTCTGCCTCCCGAATATTAGGATTAAGGGCGTCTGCTACCACTGCCTGGCCTCTATGTTTAATATAGTGGCTGGCTTTGTCCTCTGATCCCTAGGCAAGCTTTATTGGGGTGCGCAAATAAAATATCACCACACAACATGTTTATAGACTCTCTTAGTCTTCAGTGTGCATTAGGGCATCTGATATACAGTTTTAGAGAACTCTGTACCATGAGTTTCAGAGGTCCAGAAGAGTTGAACTGATCTTTAAAAGTACCCCAGAGGACAAAATTTTTCTTTGTTGGATGGAACCCTGGAATGAAGACCTTCAGCTAGGGAACATCTCAGCTTGAGATCAAATGTTCTAGATGTCTAAAATCTATATTTCTAACTAAGCAGTGGAGAATGAGACCTGATGTTGAACAGGTTTCTCTATAAAGGCTGAGAATAAGGAAAACAAGAAAAGTAATGGTAAGAATGTTCCTGCCTCTGTTGTGTTACAAGATTCAGTTGAACACTGCTCTTCAATTTTGAATTCAAATATTTAACATTGCGGACCAGAAGAGCTCAAGGTTTTCTCTCAAGCAAATAGGATGAGTCTCTTCTTTCTCCACACCATAACAAGAAGTTCTTCATTAAGTCCTTAAAAAAACACCTTGATAAATAGTACACACAGAAACAGGCATGTTCACCTTGTGTACAGTATACAAAGTTTAGTCTATTAATAAAATTATAAAGTATAAATTATTGGTATTTTTTCTCACTTTTGCATAATTAAAAATTTAATGTAATCTCTTATATAATGAAATTTGTATAGGCTGATTGATGTACAATATCATTTGTGGCATACATTATTTTAAACTTGATCATAAAAATAAGAGAATAAAGATATAAAAATGTTTTATTTTATTTTCTTCACATTTAAAAATATTTTTTTAATTCCTTGAGAATTTCATACAACACATTTCAATCATGTTCATCCCCCTTCTACAACTCCTTCCAGATTCTCCCCAACTTTATTCTCTCTCTCTCTCTCTCTCTCTCTCTCTCTCTCTCTCTCTCTCTCTCCCTCCCTCTCCCTCTCTCTCCTCTCTCTCTCTCTCTCTCTCTCTCTCTCTCTCTCTCTCTCTCTGGCAATCTCTCTCTTTGAATCCATCAAGTCCAGTATAGATGTACTGATTTTTCCTGTGCATGAGGTCTGCCTTGTAAAATTGCTAAAATAATGGTTATCACAAAATTGGAGAGAAATGACTTTCAACAGAAATCAAATGTAAATAGCTCTTTGGTTAGAATTGGGACTTTATTCTTATGTCTTTCCTCCATATTTGGATTTTTGTTTGGCTTGAACTTGTAAACATCCTGTTCATGTTGTTACAATTGATAAAGGTTAATATGTGTGTCTACCCTATTAGGTTTGGAAAACACTGTTTTCTTGAAGTCGTCTACCACCTCTGGTGCTTACAATCTTTCCATCTTCTCTTTTGTATAGATCCCTGAACTTTGAGTAACATAGACATTCCATTTAGGACAAAGCACTGCAAAGCTTCTTATTCTCTATACATTGAACAATTATGAGTTTTTGTGTTTTCATAAGAACATAGATTGACTGGGTAGTGGTAGCACACACTTTTAATTCCAGAACTTGAGAGGCAGAGGCAGGAAGATCTCTGTGAGTTCTAGGCCAACCAGGTCTACAAAGTAAGTTTCAGGACAGCCAGAGCTGTTAAAGAGAGAAACTTTATCTTGGGAGGGGAAAAAAAAAAAGAATTTGTAGGTTATTTCTTCAATTTATGTGAAGAATTGTTTTGGAATTTTGGTAGGACTTGCATTGAATCTGTAGATTGATTTTGGTAGCATGGTCATTTATACAATATTCATCCTACCAATCCATGATACTGGGAGGTCTTTTCATCTTCTGGTGTCTTCTTCATTTTCTTTTATCAATGCTTTACTTTTTTTTTCTGAGACACTTTTTTCTCCATGTAGTTTTGGTGCCTGTCCTGGATCTTGCTCTGTAGATCAGGCTCGTCTTGAATTCATAGAAATCTGCCTGGCTCTGCATCCCAAGTGCTGGGATTAAAGTTGTGTGATACCACTGCCTCGCTCATTATTAATTATTTTAATTAGAATCCATTTTCTTTCTTTGGTAAATTTTACTAAAGATTTGTCATTTTCTATTTTTTTACTTCATTTCATTTTTATTATTTGCTTGTTTTTTCATTTCTATTTCATTAATTTTAGCTCTGAGCTGGAGTAATTCTTCCTTTATTTTTTTTTTACCCAGAGGGTGTTTATTCTTGTTTTGCTAAAGCTTTCAAATGTAACATTAGGCTATAATGTGGGATTTGTTCAATGTCTAGGCGCTACATGCTGTAAACTTTCTTTTTAGGAGCCTTCTTTGTGTCCCATAGATTTTGATATGTTCTATTTTCATTTAATTCAAGAAAGTTTATGATTTCCTTTAAGAATTCTGCTTTGACCCAGTTTCATTCAGTACTTTGTTGTAGTAGGGGTGGCTTTATCAGAAGAAGTGTGTCATTGTGGAGGTGGGCTTTGAGATCTCATAAATGCCCAAGCCACACCCAGTGTCTCAATTCACTTCATGTTGCCTTGGATCAAAATAGAGAATTATGCAGCACTAGGCCTGCCTGTACCACACCATGCTCCCTGCCATGATGATAATTAATTAAACCTCTGAATCTGTAAGCCATCATGTCAATTAAATATTTTCCTTTCTATGAGTTGCTGTGGTCATAATGTCTCCTTAGAGCAATAGAACCCTAACCAAGACACTATGTTTCTCTTTCTCTTAGTTCCATTTGCTTGGAATAAACAAAATAATGGATCCAGTTTTCTAATCTATTCTGTTAGTCTGTATCTTTTTATTGGCAAATTAGGACTGTTAATATTGAGAACTATCATTGAACACTGTTATTAATTTCTATTATTTTATCACTCTAATTTTATTTACTTAGATTTTTTGTATTGATATCTGGTCCTGTCTTAATTGGATGGTTGTTTCATTCTTTGATGTCTGTTGACTACTTTGGATTTCAGGCAAATGTGATGGCTATTAGTTCCTTGTAGAGAGTGCTTTGGAGGTCATAATTTGACAAAATAATGCATATATCCTTAAAGGAAGGAGCAAAGGGGACAGAGAGTAAAAAAAATGAAGAGATTTAGGAGACACATTCAATATCAAGGGGCATACTTTCCAGGGAGTGGGGGTAGAGTAAGAGGCAAAGGTCATGAATTTGGGCTGCTATTGGACTAAGAGTAAGTCTGGAGGGAAAGGAATGAAAGGTGCTAGGAGCACTTTAGGTCTGCACCAAGAGCTAGAGTCCCCAGGGAATGGAGCAGATGTCACATTTCTCGACTGATTGACCCATTTCTTCTGTACTGTCTTTGAGATATTATATTTTTTTCTTCTGCTTGGTCTAATATACTGGTGAGGCTTTTATTTGGGCTTTTTATTTGACTTTCTGAGTTTTTCATTTCATGTTTTATTTCAGTTTGGCTTATTTTCATAGATTACACTTCTTTATTAAATTTCATTTTCATATCTGGAATTATTTTTGTGAACTGTTTGCTTTTTGTCAGTCTTCATTCATGTATTGATTGCCATCTTAACTGAGCTCCTTGAACATATTTATAATTGTCGTTTTGAAGTCCTTGTACATAACCTAAGTTAATTTTCTTAGGAAGTGTTACAATGGGAGTGCCAATATAAAAATAGTATATTCTTCACCTGGGCCCATGATGTCCCCAGACATGAAATTTTGAACAGGTTTTCAGTATCAGACATAAAATACTGCTGGTGAAGAAGGTCTCAAATCCAATCCAAAACCAGTTGGTCTTACCCATGAGAGGGCTAGGGAGCCAGACAAGGGCCATGACAGACTCCTAGTAGCCCTGCCAGAGACCAGGCCTTAGTTTTGGTTTAATGGAGCTAGTTGAAGCTGAGCAAGCAGTTCTAAGGAAAACCACAACTCAGGAGCAATCAATCAGCAGGTGCCCTACAGCCTTCTGCTAGCTAATGATAACTTTCCCTACCTTGCTGCTGGAAAGTCCTTAACTACTAGTGCCACATGCCAAACCTATAATAACCCATAAACCTTTTGTTTAAACCCACCAATCAGGCCCCAGACTAACCTTCTCTCCCTGGAATTCCCATAATCCAGCTTAAATGGAGCCGATGAGCTTCTCTTGGGGGTCACCTTTTGCCACTTTGTCAGGCAGTTAGTCTCCAACATGATAATTTTTAATAAACACTCTTGTTGATTGTTTATGTGACTGGTACTGGTGGTCTTTTATAGGACTTTTTATAGACCCTAACATCCATTTTTGTCAAATCAATATTGCATCAGTAGACAGATCTTGTGTGGCAGTTCAGAAATGTAGTATTGTGGACTCATCCTGAGTATTATCATTGATGTATTTTTTTCATAAGTAGCTTATACATTACCTTCCAGCATTACAAAATCTCATTAACAGATAGAGTTTCCTAATCAGTTTAAGATAATTCCAATTCAGGTAGGAAAAGGCATTTCCTTTGATATCCTCAATGAGTGCTTTGTGATAATTAGCAAAGGTGATGGTGTACCATAATGTTAGTGGGGTATAGTCTTAGATTTTTGGAGCAGGCAGTGCTCTGAATTAGGTTTTGAGGTGGTAAGAGTTTGAATACTGATGTAACATTTAGCCATGACCTCTGACCTAAGGAATTTGTGTATGCTAAGCAAGCCCTGAGATAGCAGGGATAGAGAAGGTAAGGTAGCTGATGTGACCTGTGACTGGGGAAGCTGCCAGTTGGTTCCACATAGGTTCTGAGTGCAGGTTGGCAGAGGGGGCAGCCTCTGCTCATAGTATGAAAAGATGATCAATGTATAGCCTGAAACAATAGGGTTACTCCAAACAAGGTAATAGTTGAAGCCACTTCTTTTGGTGAGAAAAATCACTTCATGAAATTTCTCAGATGGTAGAGTTTAAATATCAAAGGGACAGTGAGGTAAAGGCTTGATCCCTGGAATAAGGAACATTTGGTCCATATCCTCAGATTGCAGGGAATGGTGCTACAGGGTATGTGAGACCTACCTGCAGAGGAAGTGAGCACTCTTAGAGAGTCCTGAGTGGCAAGGAAGGTTAGCACAATTCCTGCAGACTCTTTCTACAGAGGGATCAGGTCATCATTTCATGTTCTCAGAAAATAGGATTGGAGTTTCTGAGAGGGTAGGAAGTGTAAGGTCAATCTGCAAAGTGACAAGTCCTGAAAAAGGAGCAGAATGGGTCCTTAGATTATGGAGTACCTACTGGAAGAGAGGGTAAGATGCTATCTGTAAATCAAATGGCATTGGAGAGAGTTTGACTGGCAACATGGGTAACAATCATTTTCAGAAGTCTGGTTTTAGGTGCCTAAGGGCAGACATCGAAGATGTAGGGCCTGTGCAGTAACAAGAGTGGTGGAAGTCCCAGGAAGGAGAAGCTAGGTTGCCAGAAAAAGAACAAGGGCAGGCCCTATCAGCAGTGTACATGGTCATATTCCTGGGATATTGGCATTTGACTATTCATGGGATAAGGAACAAGATTGGCTCTGGTGGCAACACAGGCAGTGCAGGAGCCTCAGAAGATCCCATTTTTATTTTATAAACATAAGTTCTATGTATTAAACTTAAGATCTTCAAACAAAGTTAAATGGCAAATATTTTCCAGCTAAGTTATCTCCTCAACCCAAGAAACGTCTTTCTAATGAAGTAAAATTTAAGCTGAGACTACATGAGGTAAATGATCTGTGGCAAAATATGTAGAGGGTTTAGAGCAGAAGAACCAGGAAATGCAAAGGCTTCCAGGAGAGACAGTACTTGAAAAATTGATAATCAAGAAAGAAGCTGTACAATTCTATCTCTTTCTCACCATCCTAGCACTTTCACTCAAGGTTCTTTCACCTTGGTACCAAAAAAAATATTTCAAATCTTTGCTATATACACTAGTCTGTTGTGTAGCAATGCCCTGTGAATTAGAACATTTCTATTTTGGGAAAGAGGTTTTTTAAAGACTTGTGAAGCCCATCCTCGAAATACCCCATCCTAGGGGTGGTTTCATTGAGACTCAGTAAAGAAACAACCCATACATCTTAAGGAGTCCCTGAAACTTAAAAGATGTCCAAGCCACTTATTCACATGGTTATTTAAACAATAAAACTACTGAGGAGAGGAGACTCACCACCCTCTTGAGTTTGCTGGCATGTTGTACAAAAAGATACAGGGATGTAACTTTTCTGAGTCACCATCCACTCCAGGGTGAGTTTTTCATTGATGAAGCTGCCTTTGAGTTGTTTATGCTTATGTAAGTAATCCTCACAATATTCTCCTTAAAGTAACTCTAATAAACAATGGGGTTTCCAACTTGTACTTTGTTAGAATTCATTCTTTGTCCTGCCGTGGATCCTCTATCTCTGGTGAGTATATGTTTGTTCAGAACTCCTCAGAAAAAGTCATGCAACACAATTGACACCTGGGAATGGGATGACAGAAGCAGGATGATCTTGGGAGGAGTGATTGCATGGACCCTGCAGTGGGTGCTTAGCCATACAACTAATTCTGATGTGTGTGAGGGTAGAAATCTATTGAGGGGGATTTAATATGGCTACTCACTCTCATATAAAATGGTATGCCTTATTGTCATGGTGTCGCATGTTTTCTGAAAGGTGTGATGAGACATGCAAATAAAGCTGTGCTGCATGAGAATGGAATAAACTTATGGTGGCCATGATATATAGTGGAATTCCTGCATGAAGAGTAGAGTTTATCAAATGCATCTAGAGAGGTCCTAACAATGATAGAAAGTCTAGAGCAAATATTGCAGTTTTTAAGGGATGCATGTAAGGTATGAGAGTATTGGCAAACTGTTTTAGACATTGCTTGGCTTCTGCAGTGTATAATGAGATGCCAAGTAGAAGATGAAATGACTTCCAGAGGGACCCTATTTGTGTTCTGTAGGGATTACAATATGTAGGGGCAAGGTTTTAGCATCCTTTGCATTGGCCTCTTGTTTGGTAAATAGAATGGATAAGACTACTGGATTCTATTTGTCATGACTAGGAAAAGAAGACATAAGTGTGTCTATGCCAAAAGCTCTTGCTAAAATCCAACTAGGAATATAGAGGATGATCTGGAGAGTAAGGAGTACAGAACATGGTGGAAGTTATTGAAAATACTCTCCCAGTGTAACCTCCCATAGGGGGAAAAAGGAAAATTCATGATTCAACAGGCAGAGAGGATTCTCAGCAGTGGTTCAGTATAAGAAACTAAGATAGTCAGGGAATGCTCAGTGCAGGAACATGAACTGCATGAACTCAGAGTGATTCTTAGGTATGCAATAAAAAGCTGTTACATCTTTGATCTTCATGCTTGGAACATGTATACAAATGGGGTTAGTCTGAAAATCAATAATATACTATTCATTCCTCATGGGAAAATCTACATAACCCAAATCAGTAGTATAGGACTCTTTCTCTGAGGGATGGACTAGCTTAGCAACCCATTAGAGACACTTTTTTCTCATCAGTAGAAGTTTCTATAGACACCAGAAAGTAGATCCAATAGAATAGGGACTAACCTTGTCAAGAAAACTGGGCACAGCATAGGTGGCATCTGATGCTCAATAATTAAGCAAGAACCTTGAAACTTGTTTGGAGCTACAGTGGTATTGCTGAACAAATTGGTAAAGCATAATCCTTATGAAGTAAGATAGGCTTGGGCAGACCTGAATGATTTAAACTGATACAAGCTAGGTTTATAAGGTTCCAAACCAAGGGAAAATAGTGAGAAAAGGAAAATCCAAACAAAGGGCACTGTCCATGTCACTCAAAGCTAAACATGAAGAGGTTGGCATAAAGCTAGAGTCCCCATGGAAAATAAAAACTGATGGACACCAAATTTGGTGCTAGTGAAACTTTGGAAGGTCTTAAAGCCTCACCAAGAAGCTCACCAGGGTAAAGGAAACAGAAATCATGGGAACAAATGATTCTTGTTTTACTGCCCATACAGAGCAAAATGTCCTCAGTGATAGAAATCTCCCCAATCACTTCCCCAATGGGTTGGCCAGGGGGTCAGCAGGTAAGGACTATGAAGCATGACTGGAAACTCCATGTGGAATTGCAGGTCTGTTTGGTCTTTTATTATGTATTTGGGTTTGAATGAACACTGAAATTAAGGTGAGCTCCCAGGAGTATTAAAGACTACTGTCAGCTGATGGATATAGGAAGAGCAGTGCAGTAATGCAGGTGAAAGGGACCGAGTTTAACTTAGGGTGGGCAACTTTCTCTCTGACTATGTTGTGTACACTTTTTCACCGAGGGTAAAGACTGTTTTCACAGCTAGGAACTTTCTCAAAAACCAGTTGTTATGGAGAGATATCAACTGTGGCTGTAATGCTGTGCCAGCTGAGAGTGCCAGCACCAAGCTGGCAGATGCAGGCATAGCCAAAATACTGGCAGGCACAGGCATCACTCAAAGGAGCTGGCAGTGGTTTGCCCTCAGTTCTAGGCCAAAGTAAGCATCTCTGCTAGCCCCACAGAATTAATCAGTGTTGGGGAGACGCATAGAGCCTCGTGGGAACACTCCAGGATAAAGAAGGGCAACTAAAGGAGAATGATCATGGATTGTAGAGAAATAAAGATGTGCTGCCAAGTCATATTTCTAGATTCTCCTAATGGAGCAACTTGCGCAAGGGATGGGATCTTTTCATGCTGTGTAGGACCTGGTTAAACTTTTCTTTGGTGTTTCCTTAGCTGCTGATTCATGAGACAAATTGACAATCGCCTGAATAGTTAATAGTGTACTTTCAGAATACTTCCTTAAGGTTATGTCACAGCTCTACTCTTTATCATGGGATGGTGGCCTGGGACCTTGATTCATTATCTTGCCTGTCCTCTGTAAAATAATTCTTTATATATGTAGTTTGCAGATTTGGAAACCCATTTGAGAGATGTAAAAGTATACCAAGAGGGGCAAGGATAGAAAAACAGTTAAAAAGAATACAAGGGCCAGGTACAACCATAAAACTCTTGGAAATTTTATGGTTGGGAAAAATACAAGTGATACACAGAAAAATATCTGAAACTGTAAATGTTAAAACAATATTTTGGTTAAAATTCAGAAGGTACACTGTATATGTAAAAAGGGGCATTCTAACAGGCTGTAAAGTTGTAGGAACATTTTTATTTTGGAGGAAGGCTCATGAAGTTTCAGAAAGCATATACCTCATAAGTCTTAAGAAGATATTAAAACTTGGAAGAAGCACAGGCCCTCTATTTAGAACTCTACAAGTAGCAAGGACTGCTAAGGAGAAGAGACTCTGCCCCGTCAAACTGCCCGCACATTGTGTGGAGAATACAGGGATGCAGCACTTCTTAATCACAGTCTATGTTAAAATGTGCTTTCTCATGATACAGCTGCCTTTAAATTGTCTGTGTTTCTGTAAGAAACCCCAAACCCATATTTATGCAAAGAACCATAACAAACTTATTGTTTTGATGATGTAGACTTTGGTAGGATTATTTCTTTGGTTTTTCTTTGGTGGCCCATCTGTAGTGAGCAATTTTTTTTTTCACATTTCCCATGGAAAAATTACAACACTTGCATAAGTTTGTTAAGGAAACACCATTAAAGCTAAAAATCACACAATGATCTTCAAACATTGAAAATGCGAGACTTCAATACCACACTCCCACTAATGGATAGGTCATCCAGTCAGAATCTAAACAGAGAAATACTGCAATTAACAGACCTTATAAATCAGATGGAATTAATAGATATCTACAGAGCATATCACACAAACACAAAACAATATAACTTCTTCTCAGCACCTCATGGAACATTCACTAATATTGATAAAATACTTGGCCCCAATCAAGTCTCAACACATACAAGAAAATTGTAATAACCCCTGCATCCTATCAGACCACCACTGGATTAAAACTGGATTTCAACAACAGCAGAAAGAAGAGAAATCCCACAAACTAATAGAAACTGAACAACTCTCTACTGAATGGTAACTGTGTTAAGGCATTAATGCAGAAAGCAATTAAAGTCTCTAGAATTCATTGAAAATGAATACAGAGCATATCCAAATGTATGGCACACAATGAGAAGAACACTAAGAGAAAAATCCATAGCCCTAAGCACTTACATAAAGAAATTGAGAGAGATCTCATACTTGTAACTTAGCAGCCCACCAAGAACCTCTAGAACCAAATGAAGCAAACTCATCCAAGGGAGTAGACAAACTGAGGACTGAAATCAATAAAATAGAAACAAAGAGAATACAAAGAATCAATGAAATAAAAGAGTTGCTTCTTTGAAAAAATGAACAAGATATACAAACTCTTTTCCAAAGTAACTTAAAGACACAGAGGAATATCCAAATTAACAAAATCAGGAATGAAAAGGAGGGCATAACAACACACACTGAGGAAATCCAGAGAATCATTTGGTCATGCTTTAAAAACATGTGCTCTATGATACTGAAATATCTAAAAGAAATGGATAATTTTCTTGATGGATACACTTACCAAAGTTAAATCTAGTGAAGTAACTAAGACCCAAGAAGACAAACATGATGTGTACTCACTTATAAGTGGACATTAGTTGTTAAGTAAAGGGTAATCATTATACAATCCACAGATGCAAAGAGTCTAAGTAACAAAGAGGGATCAAGGTAGGAGATACATGGATCTCCCTGGAAGGGGAAATAGAACAAACAGATTTTTCAGGTGGAATAGGGGCAGGTAGGAATGGGAACAGGAGGGTTCATGTAGGGAAGGAGGGAGAAAATATTTGGTGAGACAACTGGAATTGGGGGACATTTTGGGAGGTGATGTAGTGGAAACTCCCTGGAATCTATGAGAGTGACCCTAGAGAAGTCTCTTAGTAATGGGGGATCCAGAGCTAAAAATAGCCATCTTCTATAATCAGGCAAGGCTCTTAATAGTGGAACTAGAAAATCAGCCTAACCACAAAAATCTTAAACCTCCAATATGAACTTTCTGTTAAGATGTGCTGGGGTAGTGGTGACACTGAACTTGTGGGAGTGGCCAACTGTGGTGATATTTTATTTGTCTACAACCAACCAATGAATGTTTCAACTTTAGACTCATACACCAGAAAAGGAAATTCATGCCTAACACTAAGCAGATAGCCAGGGACTAGAGGCTGATCAATCTAGAGACCCAGGATAGAACCAAGTAAGACTGACAAAAAAGAAAAAAAAAAAATGCCATTTTTACTATGTTAGTCCTGCCTATTCATGAGCATGGGAGATCTTTCCATTTTCTGACATCTTCTTCAATTTATTTTTTCAGGGACTTAAAGTTCTTGTCATATAGATCCTTCACTTGCTTGGTTAGTGTTACCCCAAGGTGTTTTATGTCATTTGTGGCTATTGTAAAGGGTGATGTATCTCTGATTTCCTTCTCAGCTTCTTTGTCAATTGTATACAGGGGAGCTACTGATTTTTTTGAGTTGATCTTGTATCCTGCTATGTTGCTGAAGTTGTTTATAAGCTTTATCAGTTCCTTATTGGAATCTTTGGGGTCTCTCAAGTATACTGTCATGTCATCTGCAAATAGGGCCCTGGGTGGAGCTCCGGGAGTCTAATTAGCCAGAAAGAGGAGGGTTTATCTGAGCAAGAATTGTTGAAACCAAGGTTGGATAAGGCACAGGGACAAATAGCCAAACGAATGGAAACACATGAACTATGAACCGATGGCTGAGGGACCCCCAACTGGATCAGGCCCTCTGAATAGGTGAGGCAGTTGATTGGCTTGATCTGTTTGGGAGGCATCCAGGCAGTGGGACCAGGTCTTGTGCTCATTGCATGAGTTGGCTGTTTGAAACCTGGGGCTTATGCAGGGTCGCTTGGCTCGGCCTGGGAGAAGGGGTCTGGACCTGCTTTGGACTGAGTCTATCAGGTCGATCTCAGTCCTCGGGGGAGGCCTTGCCCTGCAGGAGGAGGGAATGGAGGGTGGGCTGGGGAGAAGGGGAGGGGGGCTGGAGCAGGGAGAACAAGGGAATCTGTGGCTGATATGTATAACTCAATTGTATTGTAAAATAAAATTAAAAAATCAATGAAATGATTCCTAGTGATATTCTGATATATTCATAGATCAGTGCCTAACTCAATTGTCATCAGAGAGACATTGTCCATCATCTAATAAGAGCAGATGCAGAGACCTACATCTACAACACTAGATGAAACCAGAGGATCCTTAAAGAGTGGGAAGAAAGATTATAGGATCCAGAGTCATTGAGGACACCGTGAGAATACAATCCACAGAATCAACTAAGCAGGGCTCATAGGGGCCCAGAGAGACTAAAGCAACAGTCATGGGTCAATATAAGTGTGAGCTAGGTCCTATGCATTTACATTATTATTGCATAGTCTGGTGTATTTGGGAACCCCAACAGTGGGAATGAGGGGTATCACTTACTCTTTTGCCTGCTCATGGTAATGTTTTCCTTCTACTAGATTGCCTCATCCAGACTTGGTATGTAGTCTGTGCCTTGTCTTATTTTAATTTGATAGGCTGTGTTCCTTTTTTTTTGTGGGGGGGGGAGATGGAGGAGGAGTAAATCTAAGGGATGGGGAGGTGAAGAAGAACTGGGAGGAGTAGAGGTAGGGAAAACTGTGGTAGGGATGTAATGTATGTAAAGAATAAAAATTAAACTAAAAAGATATTTATTTCATTTTATAATACATTTTAAGTACAGAAAATATATCATCAAGATGATAATAAAACTCCTGTGGAAATTAATAATAGAATATATCTCAAAACAATAGAAGCTATAAATGACAAACATGCATCCAATGTTACATACTAAATACAGAAAAACTGGCTGGGCGGTGGTGGTGCACACCTTTAATCCCAGCACTTGGGCAGCAGAGGCAAGCAGATTTCTATGAGTTTGAGGCCAGCCTGGTCTACAAAGTGAGTTCAGAATAGCTAAGAATGTTACACAGAGAACCCTGTCTCAAAAAATTTAAAAAAAAAAATAAAGAAAAGAAAAACTGAAAACATTTCTTCAATAATCTGCAATGATCTGGGGATACCCATCTCCATTCTTCTTTAATATAATGTATAAATTACTAGCCAGAAGAGTAAGATAAAGGAAAGATATGATAGGTATACAGACAGGAAAGGAACAAGCAGGTTCATTCTCATTCACAGATGATGTGATTCTATTTCTTAAGATATCTTGCAGACTCTGCGAGGAAACTATTACAGTTTATAAACATACTCAGTAAATTTGCAGTATACAAAATCTACATTAAAAAAAAATAGCTTTCAAATATTCCAGCAGCAAACTTTCTAAGAAAGAAAATATTTCTTTCCAAAACACCAAAGATATTCTTCATAAAACCAGAAAAAGCAATCTAAAAATTTATATGAAAACACAAAAAACTCCACACAGCCAAAGCAGTCCCAAGCAGAAGGAAGAGACTGGAATAGGTATCACAATTCCAGACCTCAAACCCTGGGTTGTTGTAGTGACAAACAGCATACCTCTGGCCCAAATCATAGGTGTAAACCAATGTGACAGCACAGAGGATCCAAATGTAAACCCATAGAATAGTTTGGATACCTAAGTTTAGAAAAAGACTTTAAGGGTATAAACAAGAACCATTCAATGAATTATGCTGATGAAACTGGATTTCTACCTGCAGAAGAATGAAACTAAATTCATGTCTCTCACTGTTCAAAATGAATCAAAGCTCTTAATTTAAAATCATAAATTCTTAAACTGCTAGAGAAAATATAAGAAATACCCTTCAATGTATAGATTTGGGAGTGTTTTTCCTAACAAGATTCCAGTAGCACAAGAAATAGCCTCAAGAATCAACAGATGGGACTATATAAAATTAATTTTTTTTCTGGAGAGAAAAGGCAATATCAGCCAATCTATCATGTTACTGAGAGGGATTCTTTGCCAGCTATATCCTGAACATGTTGTTGATAACTGGAATTTGTATAAATAACTACAAAAATTAAACACCAAACCCACAAAACTGCCCATCAATGATTAGATTAATTAACAGAACAGATTTTAGAAGAAGAAACATAAATATCTATGAAATATTTTTAAATGTTTAACATTCTTAGCTACCATTGAAAATCAAATTAAAACCACTTTGAGATTCTAATCTTATCCCAGATAGAATGGCTATCATCAAGAAAACAAATAACAGCAAGTGTTAGTGAGAACATGAACACTGATGAACTGAGGTAGAAGTGTGCATAGAAATGTGTCATCCTTTGACACTCTGTCATAACAGCCAGAAATAGGAAATAGCTTACATGTTCATCAACTGATATATTTAATGAAAATGTGGTACATTTATACAATAGAATATTATTCAATAGTTAACAAAAATGAAATTATGGCTGGACCAGAGGTGAGTATCTGGGCCCAACCCGGACCCCATCCCTGGTCACCAGCCACTCTGGGAAGACCTGCCCAACTTGGCCCCAGGTTCTGGCCACCGGGCAGGTCCCCTTCTAGCCCCACCAGGAGGGATCCCCTTTTCCAAGATTCCCGGCAGCTCCTGCAATCTCCCTGCCCTGCCCCCACGCCCATCTGCCCGAGACCCCAGCCACTTCCTGAGACTTAGAGACCAGCTCCCAGCTCCCATTCTAGCCCCACCAAGAGGGATCCCCTTTTCCAAGCCTCCACTGGCAGCCCCTGCAATCTCCACGCCCTGCCCCCACGCCCATGTGCCCAAGACCCCAGCCACCTCCTGAGACTTAGAGACAGGCCCCCAGCTCCCATCCTGCTCCCGACCTCCCTTCTGGACCAGAGACTTCCAGTCCATATAAGAGCTTCCATCCTGCCCCGGAGTTCCCATTTGGACAAGAGAACTCCCATCTGGACAAGAGAGAGAGACTTCCTGAATCTGTCAGCTCTTTCTGAATCAAGTACACTGATAAGACCAAGAAGGAACCAAAAGGAGATGGGCAGACATCAAGGCAGAAGTACATACAACAAAATGAAGAGCAATACAGCATCACCAGAACCTAGCCCGCCTCCAACATCTAGACCTGAACATCAAAAATTGGAAGAAGCAGAAGAAAGTAGCCTTATGAGTAACATCATGAAGAAGTTAGAGGCTTGTGTAGAGGAAAAGACAAGAAAATTGGAAGAACGCTGTAAACAACTAGAGGAAAGGGCAAACAAATTAGAAGAAAACAATAAAGTCCTGGAAGAAAACAATAAAGTACAGGAAGAAAACAATAAAGTCCTGCAAGAAAACAATAAAGTCCTGGAAGAAAACAATAAAGTACTGAAAGAAAATCATGAAAAAGCAATGAAACAAATAAAGGAAACAGTCCAAGACCTGAAAAGGGAAATTGAAAAAATAAAGAATACATAAACAGAGGGAATGCTGGAAATAGAAAACCTGAGTAAAAGATCGGGAACTTCAGATGCAAGTATAACCAACAGAATGCAAGAGATGGAAGAGAGGATCTCTGGCATTGAAGATACAGTAGAAGAAACAGTTTCATCAGTCAAAGGAAACACTAAAGCCAACAGAGTCATGAACCAAAATGTCCAAGAAATTTGGGACACCATGAAAAGACCAAACGTACGAATTATAGGGATAGAAGAAGGTGAAGAATACCAACTCAAAGGCACAGAAAATATATTCAACAAAATTATAGAAGAAAACTTTCCCAACTTAAAGAAGGAAATGCCTATGAAGATATAAGAAGCCTATAGAACACCAAACAGACTAGACCCCCCAAAAAGTCCCCTCGACACATAATAATTAAACAACTAAATGTACAGAATAAAGAAAGAATATTAAGAGCAGTCAAGGAAAAAGGCCAAGTGACCTATAAAGGTAAACCCATCAGAATAACACCCGATTTCTCAATGGAGACTTTGAAAGCCTGAAGGACCTGGACAGATGTAATGCAGACACTAAGAGACCATGGATGTCAGCCCAGACTAATATACCCAGCAAAACTTTCAATCATCACAGATGGAAGGAACAAGACATTTGAAGAAAAAGCCAGATTTAAACAATACCTATCCACAAACCCAGCCCTACAGAAAGCACTAGAAGGAAAATTCCAACCAAAGGAAGTCAGATACACACTCAAAACACAGGCATTAGATAAAGCCACAACAGTAAACCCAAAAGAAGAGAAGTACACACACACTACCACCAAAAATAACAGGGATGAACAATCACTGGTCATTAATATCCCTTAATATCAACGGACTTAATTCACCTGTAAAAAGACATAGGCTTACAGAATGGATACGAAAGCAGGACCCATTTTTCTGCTGCATACAAGAAACACATCTCAAATTCAAAGACAGACACTACCTAAGAATAAAAGGCTGGGAAAAGACTTTCCAATCAAATGGTCTTAAGAAACAAGCAGGTGTAGCCATCCTGATATCCAACAAAATAGACTTCAAACTAAAATCAATCAAAAGAAATCAAGAAGGGCATTACATCCTCATCACAGGCAAGATCCACCAAGATGAAGTTTCAATTCTGAACATTTATGCCCCAAACACAAGGGCACCCACATATGTAAAAGAAACATTACTAAAGCTTAAACCACATATAAAACCCCACACATTAATAGTGGGAGATCTCAACACCCCACTTTCACCACTGGTCAGATATCCCAAATGGAAACTTAACAGAGAAATAAAGGACTTAACTGATGTCATGACCCAATTGGACCTAATAGATATCTACAGAACATTCCATCCTAACAAGAAAGAATATACCTTCTTCTCAGCACCCCATGGAACTTTCTCTAAAATCGACCACATACTTGGCCACAAAGCAAATCTCAACAGATACAAAACAATTGGAATAACCTCCTGTGTTCTATCAGACCACCATGCTTTAAAGGTAGATTTCAACAACAACAAAAACTACAGAAAACCTACAATCTCATGGAAACTGAATAATGCTCACCTGAATCACCAATGGGTTAAGGAAGAAATAAAGAAAGAAATTAAAAACTTTCTAGAGATCAACGAAAATGAAGACACCACATACCCAAATTTATGGGACACTATGAAAACAGTGCTAAGAGGGAAATTCATAGCATTAAATGCCCACATAAAGAAGTTGGAGAAATCCCACACTAGTGAATTAACAGCATACCTGAAAGCTCTAGAACAAGAAGCAAAGTCTCCCAGGAAGAATAGACGCCAGGAAATTATCAAAGTGAGAGGTGAAATTAATAAAATAGAAACTAAGAGAATAATACAAAAAATTAATGAAACAAAGAATTGGTTCTTTGAGAAAATCAACAAGATAGACAAGCCTTATCCAAAATAACCAAAGGACAGAGAGAGAGAATCCAAATCAACAAAATCAGAAATGAAAAGGGGGACATAACAACAGACATTGAGGAAATCCAGAGAATTATAAGGTCATATTTCAAAAACCTCTACTTCACAAAACTGGAAAACCTAAAAGAAATGGACATTTTTCAGAATAGGTACCACATACCTAAGTTAAATCAAGACCAGATAAACTATTTAAATAGTCCAATAACCCCTAAGGAAATAGAAACAGTCATTAACAGTCTCCCAATCAAAAAAAGCCCAGGACCAGATGGTTTCAGCGCAGAATTCTACCAGATCTTCAAAGAAGAGTTAATACCAATACTCTCTAAATTGTTCCACATAATAGAAACAGAAGGAACATTACCAAATTCCTTCTATGAGGCTACAATTACCCTGCTTCCTAAACCAAACAAAGATGCAACAAAGAAAGATAACTACAAACCGATCTCCCTCATGAACATTGATGCAAAAATACTCAATAAAATACTGGCAAACAGACACCAAGAACACATCAGAACAATTATCCACCATGATCAAGTAGGCTTCATCCCAGGGATGCAAGGGTGGTTCAACATATGAAAGTCCATCAATGTAATACACCATATAAACAAACTCAAAGAAAAAAACCACATGATCATCTCACTAGATGCAGAAAAGGCATTTGACAAAATCCAACACCCCTTCATGATAAAGGTCTTGGAGTGATCAGGAATACAGGAAACATAACTAAACGTAATAAAGGCAATTTACAGCAAGCCAACAGCCAACATCAAATTAAATGGAGAGAAACTCAAAGCAATTCCATTAAAATCAGGAACGAGGCAAGGCTGTCCACTCTCCCCATACTTATTCAATATAGTACTTGAAGTTCTAGCCAGAGCAATAAGACAACATAAGGAGATTAATGGGATACAAATTGGAAAGGAAGAAGTCAAGCTTTCCCTATTTGCAGATGACATGATAGTATACTTGAGTGACCCCAAAGATTCCACCCAGGAACTGATAAAGCTTATAAACAACTTCGGCAACATAGCAGGATACAAGATCAACTCAAAAAAAATCAGTAGCCCTCCTATATACAATGGACAAAGAAGCTGAGAAGGCAATTAGAGATACATCACCCTTTACAATAGCCACAAATGACATAAAATACCTTGGGGTAACACTAACCAAGCAAGTGAAGGACCTACATGACAAGAACTTTAAGTCCCTGAAAAAAGAAATTGAAGAAATGTCAGAAAATGGAAAGATCTCCCATGCTCATGGATAGGCAGGGTTAACATAGTAAAAATGGCAATCTTACCAAAAGCAATCTACAGATTCAATGCAATCCCCATCAAAATACCAACACAATTCTTCACAGACCTGGAAAGAAAATACTCAACTTCATATGGAAAAAACAAAAAACTCAGGATAGCCAAAAGAGTCCTGTACAATAAAACAACCTCTGGAGGCATCACAATCCCTGACTTCAAGCTCTACTATAGAGCTACAGTAATAAAAACAGCTTGGTATTGGCATAAAAACCGACATGTGGACCAATGGAATCGAATTGAAGACCCTGACATTAACCCACACACCTATGAACATATAATTTTTGACAAAGAAGCCAAAAGTGTACAATGGAAAAAAGAAAGCATCTTCAACAAATGGTGCTGGCATAACTGGATATCAACGTGTAGAAGGCTGCAAATAGATCCATATCTGTCACCGTGCACAAAACTTAAACCCAAGTGGATCAAGGACCTCAAAATAAATCCAGCTACTCTGAACCTGCTAGAAGAGAAAGTAGGAAGTAGTCTTGAATGCATTGGCATAGGAGATCACTTCCTAAATATAACACCAGTAGCACAGACACTAAGACAAACAATCAATCAATGGGACCTCTTAAAACTGGGAAGCTTTTGTAGAGCAAAGGATACGGTCAACAAGGGAAAGCGACAGCCTACACAATGGGAAAAGATCTTCACCAACACCACATGTGACAGAGGACTGATATCCAGAATATATAAGGAACTCAAGAAATTAGACATCAAAACGACCAATAGTCCAATTGAGAAATGGGCTTTAGAACTCAACAGAGAATTCTCAACAGAGGAAACTCAAATGGCTGAAAGACATTTAAGGAATTGCTCAACATCCCTAATCATCAGGGAAATGCAAATCAAAACAACTCTGAGATACCACCTTATGTCTGTCAGAATGGCTAAGATCAAAAACACTGAAGACAGTTTATGCTGGAGAGGATGTAGAACTAGGGGCACTATCCTCCACTGCTTGTGGGAATGCAAGCTTGTACAACCACTTTGGAAATCAATATGGCGCTTTCTTAGAAAATTGGGAATCAATCTCCCCCAAGATCCAGCTATACCACTCCTGGCTTATACCAAGAAATGCTCAATCATACCACAAGAGCACTTGCTCAGCTATGTTCATATCAGCATTGTTTGTAATAGCCAAAACCTGGAAACAACCTAGATGCCTTTCAACTGAAGAATGGATAAATAAATTGTGGCACATATACATAATGGAATACTACTCAGCAGAGAAAAACAATGACATCATGAGGTTTGTAGGCAAATGGATGGATCTAGAAGAAATCATCCTGAGTGAGGTAACCCAGACTCAGAAAGACAAATATGGTATGTACTCCCTCATAGGAAGATGCTAGATGTGGAACAAGGATGACTGGACTGCTACTCACATCACCAGTGAGGCTACCTGGAAAACAGGACCCAAGAAAGACACGGAGAAATGGATGAGATCTACATGAACAGCCTGGACATGAGTGGGAGCAATGAAGGCGAGGGTCGAGGGAAAGAGAGTGGGAGATCCTAGCTGGATCAAGAAAAGAGAGGGAGAACAAGGAATAGGAGACCATGGTAAATGAAGACCACATGAGAAAAGGAAGAAACAAAGAGCTAAAGAGGCCCACAGAAATCCACAAAGATACCCCCACAAAAGACTGCTGGCAATGGCCGAGAGACAGCCGGGACTGACCTACTCTGGTGATGGGATGGCAAAACACCCTAATAGTTGTGCCATAAACCCCATCCAAGGACTGAGGAATCTGGATGCAGACATCCACGGCTAGGCCCCTGGTGGAGCGCTGGGAGTCTAATTAGTGAGAAAGAGGAGGGTGTATATGAGCGAGAATTGTTGAAACCAAGGTTGGATAAAACACAGGGACAAATAGCCAAATGAATAGAAACACATGAACTATGAACCAAAGGCTGAGGGGCCCCCAACTGGATCAGGCCCTCTAAATAGGTGAGACCGTCGATTGGCTTGATCTGTTTGGGAGGCATCTAGGCAGTGGTACCAGGTCCTGGGCTCGTTGCATGAGTTAGCTGTTTGAGACCTGGGACTTATGCTCAATATGGGAGGAGGGGACTGGACCTGCCTGGACTGAGTCTATCAGGTCGATCCCAGTCCTTGGGGGAGACCTTGATCTGGAAGCGGTGGGAATGGGGGGTGTGCTGGGAGGAAGGGGAGGTGGGCAGGAAGGGAGAGAACAGGGGAATCTGTGGCTATTATGTAGAACTGAATAGTATTGTAAAATAAATAAAAAAATAAGTAAAAAAAATAAAATCATTAAAAAAAAGAAATTATGAAGTTTTTAGGTAAATGGATGGAGCTAGAAAAATGATTGTTCTGAGTGAGGTATCCCAGGCATAAAAGACAAATAATTTATGTTTTGTTGTAGTGGATAGCTGTTCTAGCTTTGAACTGGAAGTACTACCTCCATTGAGGCTTCTGGTAACTGTCACACCTATGAGGCAGGGCCAAGAGAGGAGCCCTTAAGACCCGAGATCCAGATGTGCTGGCTCTCTTGGTGTCTGGATCCTAGATGCTGGAGGTAGACTGAGCAGAGTTCTCCAGAGAACATCACTGGATTCCAGTATACCTCTCCCAGACCCTGTAACCTATTTCTTTACTTGTAAGTTACCCCACAAAATAAACTTCCCTTTTAACTACGTGGAGTTGCCTTAATACTTCCACCACTATCTGGCATCCAATATGAGGCACAAACCCATGACCCTGAGATTAAGAGTCTCATGCTCTACCAACTGAGTTAGCCACAATTGCTCCTGGCAGCACCAATTTGATCTCAAGAGAATTTTGGTCTTCTAAGACATTTCCATTTGGAAATTTGTGTTCTTCTTGGCACAAAATGACCTATTGGGCAAAAAACTGCCCTTGCCTCGACTGCTGACAGTATGAATGCTGTCCTTTCTGGATAAGCAGGACACAAGAAAAAAGACTACTGAACTCTGTCAAGACAGGATAAGATGGTCTTTCAGAATTCCTGTTTCTGAAAATGGTCTGTCAGATAACTCTAGGTCTGTAGCCAATTTAAATGTACCAACGATGTTAAGAAACATTAAGTGACTGTCCAGGCTGCCAGCTGTCTCTGTCTACTCTCGCAAGACTCCCAAAAGTTGCTTGTGTCCTTCTCTTATTTCTCAGGTATTATTATTTTCCTTCTCAGGTCTTTGATGGGATTGAAGACTTAACAGTTACAGTTACAATCTTCTATCTTAGCTAGAACATATTAAGAATTAGATTCAGATTCTTCAGGATAGGGCACTTTTTGGAATGATCTCTGTAACATGCCATTTGCCCATGCTCCAGACTTCTCTGGATTTTAGTATGTGTCTCTTGTTTGATACTGTTTGTGTTGGTTGTAGTTCCATCTTGTCTAGGTCAGTATCCCTTATTTCTCCTGGACAATATTTGGTAATCATTCCTATTGTATATAGTTTTGTATTACATTAGAACTTCCTTATTTAGACAAAAGGGAGAGATGTAGTGGGTAGCTGTTCCAGCTTTGACCTGGAAGTACTACCCCCATTGACGCTTCAGTAACTGTCACACCTACAAGGCATGGCTGAGACAGGAGCCCTTAAGATCTGAGATCCAGATGTGCCTGCTTTCTTGGTTCCTGGGTCCTGGACTCTGGAGGTAGACCGAGCAGAGTTCTCCAGAGAACACCACTGGACTGCACTACACCTTTCCTGGACCCTGTAACTTATCCCTTTACTTTTATGTTACCCCACAAAATAAACTTCCCTTTTAACTACATGGAGTTGCCTTTATACTTCCACCAATATTTTCCCTTATATATAAATGCTAGTTTTCAACTTCCAATATGTGTGCTAAAATTCCAATAACCATAAAAATTAGGTATCTAGTAAGGGACTGGTTTGAGTGTGTGGGTATCTCCCCATAAAAGGAAAAGGGAATATACTGTTATCAAGAAACAAAAGTGAAACTAGAATAGGAGGAGGAAATAGGGAGGGTAATGGAAGAAAGGGGTAAAGAGAGGGACAATTAACAATAACTTTTGAAAGCCATGTGGAAAACTACTACTGTAGAAGCTTCCTAGTGTGTGTGTGTGTGTGTATTAGAGAAATTTAAATGGAAGTCTTCATATAATGGGGAAGATAATGCTCCAACTAGATATACTATGCCACTTTCCACCAAATAAACCTCCAGTGCCAGGAATAACTTGCATCTTGTTGAGTTATTGGCCAATGAATTCTCATGGAAATCTCCAAACACCAGGCTATTGACTACTCTCCAAAACCTGATGGAAAAATCTCTGTTGCTGAAGACGAACATATTTATGTTATCAAACAAAGAAAAGTTCAGCTGATGCCTATTATGTTTCACCCCTATTGACTAGAATTTATGGTGGTGGAAGATACTCTGCATGCTAGAAGAGGAGTAAGATAATCACTAGCCCCGCTACAAATCCTGTAACCTACAATGGTGACCTTCCTGACAGATATAGTACTGCAATGACGGTGCAAATGTTATGAGAGTACTCTGCCCTCATTTTTTTAATTGGACTTAAGATTGCTCCATGAGATGGCATCCATACCTGACACTGCTGAAGAGGTCAGAGACTTGAGACTAGACAGTTCAAGGACCTAAAAGAAAACTTACTATAATTATTTTGTTAAATTATTATAGCAATAAGGTCTATTCCTAATAAGATATTGCTATACCCATTAATCATTGCCTTGCTCAACCAACATCAGAGAATTTTCCTTTTATAAATGGAAATTAATGCAAAGACTCACAACTGAACAGTATGAACAGAGTAAGAGACCTGGAGCAATTAGTCATAGATAGGATATTTTCATCAAACCTCTCCCCTCAGGGCTCGGAGACTTATGGGGAAGAAGAGACAGAAAGACTGTGAGAGTAAAAAGTAATGAATGACTCCAAGGAAACAGTGGCTTTCAGAAAAAAAAGGACTAAAATACATAGGGACTCATAGAGACTGTGGCAGCATTCATTAGAGCTACACAGGTTCAAGCCAGATGTGGTCCCAACACTGAGAAAGAAGACAGAAATATCCACCACTTACCAAGAACTTATTTGCAATTGAGACTAGCTGGCAAAGGGGAAAATCAGTTTCCTACAAAGGAATCTTACTGGACATATGGACCACACTACATGGCAAGGGAACAACCAGGAGTAGTTTGCAAACACAAACTCAGTGGTAGTTTTGTGGACTTTTTGTTTTATGTTTTATTTTGCTTTGTTTTAGCTTTTTTTTGTCTTATTGTTTTGCTTTGTTGATTTTGATTTTCCCTTTTTGCTGTTTTGTTATTGTTTTTGAGAAAGAACATAAAGTTTGGTAGGTAGCTAGATGGGGAGGATTATGTGATGAGTTGGAGGAGGGAAATATAAAAATATTGTACAAAATTAATTAAAAAACCCAAGTAGTGATTTATTTGTGTTAAAAATTAAAAAGAAAATGGAATTTCCTCTTTAGCCCACTATACCCCTCCTTAGCACATACATAAAGAACTCTACAACTTGCCCCTATCCTCAACATCAGCTTTTTGCTGCATTACTGTCAATAGCAAGTAAATAGAGCCAACCTAGAAGTCCATCAACAGAAGAATGGGCAATAAAATATGTCATGTAAACAATTATATTGAACTGAAAAGAAAAATGAAATTTTTAATGAAATGGATGGATCTTTCTGCCTTAGAAAGACAGCTAATTTTAACATTTCTATATAAATACATTACAGGTCATAGTGGGTATAGACTATGAAACCAGCTTGGAAACCAAGCTGGAGTTACAAGAGTTGTTATGGGAGGGGCAAACGAGCACATGTGACATGAGAAAAAAAAAAAAAAAAGGGGACTGCTGAGAGGGTGAAAACACAAGGAGAGACAGGAAGCAGGGCGAGAAAAGAAACAACAAAAATAAATTTAGTTTGAAAAATGCCATAATGAAATCCAATTTTTGTAAGCCAATAAGAATAATCTTAAGTGAATTTTCAAGTCAGTTTTGGAAATTTAAGGAAAAACAGAAAAAAAAAATTGCATAATTTGGGGAGTATTTATTTTTAGTCAAAAATTATCTTTACAATTTATACATTTACTCTTTCCATACATTTTTGATATATCCTAATTAGATAGTGCAATGATCTCCAGGGATGAAGCACAAGTAAGCAACTGAAAGATGCTCCTTGCCTCTGTGGAGTTTTAGTTCAGATGAGAAGGTTAATTTGTCAACTGTGGTGAGAGGTACTGTGATGGAGTAGCTCAGAGTGTTATGAGCTTGAATAGTGTTAGAGGTAACCTGCCCTAGGGTTCTGGGTGGCACTCATAGAATTCTGTAACTGGGATTTAGAGAAAACACAGGACAAGAAAATTCAGTGAGATCTCTAGAGGGATGGTTGCTGGATCCCTATGAGGATAAATGACAATCAGAGCAGAGAAGTAGAGGGATTCCAAACAGTGCAGTACAATAATTAAAGACTTGACAGTCTCACAAATTCATCTAAAGATGTACAGGATGTTAGTCCTATGCAAACTATGAAACTAGACTGGATTCCAAGCTAGAGGAACAAGAAGTGTTATGGGAAGGGCAAAAGAGCACATGTAACATACAAACAGAAAAGAGGGTTCTAGGCAAAGGAGAATGAAAAGAGAAACAGGAAAAGTTTTCTTCTTTATACCAGAATTCCTTCTCTTCCTAGGCCACCCTAATTCTCAACAGCATTAAATTGCCTTGGGGCTGGAGAAATGGCTCAAAGTTTAAAACACTTATTTTTCTTTCATAGGGCCCAGGTTTGGTTCCTGGCACCCACATTCTTTTCTATGAAAGTTGATACCCTCTTCTGACATCTGTGGGTATTGTGCACATAGAGGCAAAATATGCACCCACATTGTCTTAGTTAGGGTGTCTATTGCTGTGATGAAACACCATGACCATAAAGAAAGTTGAAGCCGGGCGGTGGTGGCGCACGCCTTTAATCCCAGCACTCGGAGCAGAGCAGGTGATCTCTGTGAGTCAACCAGCTGCTACCAAGTAAGTTCAGAAGCACAAAGCTACAAGAGAAACCCGTCGAAAAAAAAAAAAAAAAAAAAAAAAAAAAAAAAAAAGAAAGTTGAGGAGGAAAGAGTTTATTAGGCTTGCTCTTCAGTATTGCTGTTCATCACTTAAAGATGTCAGGGCAGAAATTCAAACAGGGCAGGATTCCAGAGGGAGGAGCTGATGTAGAATCCAAGGAGGGGAGCAGCTTACTGGCTTGCTTCCCATGGCTGGCTCAGCCCATCTTCTTATAGAACCCAGGACCAGTAGCCCAGGGATTTCACCTCACAATATGTGCTGGGTCCCCCTCAGTCATCACTAAATGAGAGAATGCCTTCCAGCTGGATCTCAAGGATACATTTCCTCAGCTGAGCCTCCTTCTTCTGATGACTCTATCTTATGTCAATTTGACACAGAAAACCACCCAGTACACACATAAATAATAATAATAAAAATATAAAATAAATATAATATAAAATGAACAAATCTAAAAATAAAGTAAAATGAATGCTTTCATCTACACTGTAGTTTTTTTTAAAGATCTTTAAGTAATGGTAAAAAATGTTATATGTGCTGTGAGAGATTTATAGATAAGGAGTGGGAACAGAGATCATAACCTATTGATATTCATGGGATTTTGGAGTTTTTATCTTGAAAACATATTACTTTTGATAATTATTTTAAAGTAATCTTGATGCAGTATTGAGAAAATTTGGACAATTCAGGGATTATTTTAGAAGATTCTAATTCCAGGAGTAATAGTATAGAACAGAAGTGGAGAGAGAGAGAGAACTTGGATGATGTCTTTAAGGGGTAACTAAGAACTAAAATGTACAGTGGTTTGGTGCAATATAATAAAAGCAAGATAGTACCAGAGATAACCAGTTTGTTTCTGGCATACACATCTGGATGAATGGCTCATGGGTAGGTTATGTACTCTTAAGACTGTAATTCACCACATTCCAATGGCCTTTCATTTTGTGAGAGAACATGATAGGCAATAATCAATTCAATCTAGATATTAATATTGGGATAATGCAGAACAGGAAAATAACCAGCCTAAAATTTCCAAAATAGAAATGTTTTGTAGTACAGACATGTTTAAAAGTAATGTTTCTGTCCCAACTTATACATTGTCTTCAAAAATTTATTGTATATGCACAGAATTATAAATATAGTGAGAGGAAACTATATAATAGTTTAATAGAATTTTAAATGGATTTCAAACTTTTCCTTGACTGAAAGCCTACATTAGATCTGCATGTAAAAGGCATGTCCTCAAATCTCAAGGAGTATAAAATTGAAAAAAAAAAAGAAAAGTTGTGCAGGTAGTTACATTGACTGAGATGATATTGAAGAAAGGAGAGGGTTTTTTTCATGAGTATTTTGGAAGCTTACAGGTTGGTTCTTTATAGTACATAGTCTGATATGAACCTCAATATCTGAAATTGCACGTATATAATTTAAATGGAATTTAATTCAGGAAATCTGTACAGTTAACATGTAACCTAAAGTATTATATTATAAATCACAAAGAGATAAGAAAATTCAACAAAAAACCAACATGCTTCTTGTATATTTCTGTGAAATTTAAGTTAGAAGATTAGTCCAGGGATAGAAGACCAGCTCAAGTTTTTCTGCTCAGACCATTACAAATCCACATAGGGAAAGAAGCTCTGTAGTTTCTAGTAATGCTTGTCATCTGCCGATATGATACTGGTACACTTTGGCTTACCCTATGTGTGTAAATCTCAGCTGCTCTTTATGATGATGAAATGGGGGAAAGGTCACACATTTAGAGGTGTTAAATTTAATCTGGGCTAAAATATACTAGGCCTTTGTTTTAGCCATCTACTATGGGGGTCTCTGATGTGCACTTGCCCATTCCATCCCAGTGTTAAATGCAATGTAGACAAGGACACCTCTCTTCTAATTGTGAGTCTTCAGAATCTGTTCCATACTTTGCAGAGAGGAAGGGATATAGTTTTATATGGAAGAAACTGCAAATGCAAGATAAGAACCATGGAGATAAAGTTTTAACATCAGTAAGACTTGTCTGAAAGAACTTCTCTACAGGTTGAATAAGTGTATTTATGCCTATATTATAAAAGGAGATTAAACATAGGTAGGACAGTCTCATTTAATAATTTTTTTTGGTTTATCAAGACAGGGTTTCTCTATGTAGTTTTGGTGTCTCTTCTGGATCTTGCTCTGTAGACCAGGCTGGCCTTTAACTTGCAGAAATCCTCCTGGCTCTGCCTCCTGAGTTCTGACATTAACAGCATGCGCCACGGCCACCTGGCTTTATTTAATAAATTTTTATTTTAAAATAGAATATATTATTTTAGCTATAAAACTGATACATTCTCATGATAAAAATTATCTCTTAGATAAATTTAAGGTAAGTATTTTTAAAATTCTGATTTTAGGCCCACAATCTGGTCAGTAGTCAGTTTCTCTCTCTCTCTCTCTCTCTCTCTCTCTCTCTCTCTCTCTCTCTCTCTTTAGTAATATTAAATATACCTATATCCATAGTAGAGGCTTATTTACCTGGGAGTCTAATGTCAGAAATTGGGGTCACTTAGGGTTATATATGTTAGTATTACCTCATAATGGAATGATTTACTCAATCTAAGTGATTCATTAGTGACAGAATGTGGGATGCAGATCACATGACCCTATCAATCTTCTTTAAAAGGCATAAATTGTCAGTTTTCAGTTAGCTATGCATGAGGATAGGTAAGCCAATCCAGCAAGCATAGAAAAACAGGATTACACATCTTTCCCTTAAATCTTTATTCTAGTTTTATTTTGAATTTTCCAAAGTTTTAAAGAAGGAATTATGCATGATTAAAGAAAACCAGAAAATAGTTAAAATAACAAAAATAGATTTTATTTAGGAATTGTAGCAACAGGGAAGGAAGATCAGATTTAATGATGAAAATCCAGGGTCAGTGTACAGACAATGTCTAAAAAGAAACAGCAAGACAATTGAGGCTTTGAGCAACCTTGACATGATCCCTGTGGAGGGCAACCCATGGTGATCAGTTAGCAACACAGCAGGGAAATGTAACTGGACAACATACTCAAGGTGATCAAGTACTAAGGGTAAAGGGTCCTTGTTAAAACAATTCAGTAGGATTCAGGAGAATATTTGGAGATACTTAAAGGATCATAGAATGCAAAATGTCAAAACCTAATTAGAAAAGTTTGACTAAAGTTTACTCTAGGGAAGTCTTTTCAACATACACCATTCATGTATAATAACCACAAAGTGTGGATACAGTATGACATCATAAAATGCATATACTTTTTCAGTGAAAGTTAGGAAGAATCAGGTTTTACTGACAAAATGTTTTTGAAAAACCCAATTTTCTGAGATTTGGGATTTCACAATTTTGGAATAGTAAAATAGTTTATCCTTTAATATTGGTAATAAAAAGGGGGAAAACAGCAAAAGAATACAACCCACAGTGGTTGGAACTAGATTCTTTGTATCAAGTGCTTTTTCAAATCTCTTTCAGATTTAAGAAGCATGAACTGCAGAAACACCTTTCATCATTGATCATTTGTTATTTATTCTAGTGAATTATGCAATGAGTATGCAAAATATGCTTTGAACATGAATGGGGTTGTATAAAGGATCCTTCAGATTACTGTGGAGTTCTTTTTAAACAAAATGGGTGTTATGTTGTAGTGCAATGTGGTATTATTGGAAGTAAAGCAATTCCTTACATGAAGATTTCCAAGAACACTGAACTCTTTTGTCAAAATTTTCTATCTCAGGCTTTTGTGGCTTAGTCTGAGTAGGACAGGTGACTAAATGGAATGTGTTATATAAAACGGAAGCTTGCTTTTACATTTCAAGTAGCTATTTAGATACCTGGTTTCTAGTGCATTATTGTCTGATTTGAAAGGGTTTCTTTTTCATTTCTATTCAGTTTCTATGACTCACACCCCATGTCAGCCAGAATGTGGTAATAGAGGCAATTATACCATTGAGGTTGCAATTTTGCTATCAGATCTCAGATTCACACCTGGGCATCATTATTTTCTCCCATGTCCATTTATTACTTAAGGACTTATTATTTGAAAATCTTTATAGCACATTAGTAATTAGGGTAACCAAGAGTATATTGTTAAATATGCTTGTTTTGTTTTTCTAGAGTTTTATGTCTTGACTAGTTCAATCTTTCTAATATGTTCATTGCAGAGTGTTTTTGAATTTGATAGCACTCTTTCTCTTATTCAGAAACAAAAACCCCGTACAGGTAAATAGATTAACAACAAACATACACATTAATGCACAAAGAAAGAGAAGAGTGAACACAGACTGGTTAAGAAGGTATTTTTCCCTATAAATCAGGACTAAAGTCAGAATGTATTGGATTTTTTATTTTTAACTCCCCCTCTTTCCATACTTTTATGACTTTTAAGGGACAATTTCCTCCTTGGGAACTAATATTGCATGTGCCAAATCTCTCAAAGCCACTATGTGAGTAACAAGGAATTATCACGAGCATTTAAGAAGTACCCTACGTTATAGGAATTTTTTTTTTTGGTAACAAGGGAATAAATTGGCTTGACTTCATAGGAGTATTTTTCTGCATATGTTTTATATACAAAGAACTGTTTTCAAATGTTGAATTTTATTGTATGGCTACTGTAGTCTCTCTCAAGAGTTTATTAACACATGAAAATGGAACAGCTTTTCTCTTTGTTCCTAGAAGATGAAGTTTCATTCCTGAGAGAAAATAAAGGTAGTGCTGCACAATTTGAAACAGTATAATTTGGAGATACAAGGAGACTTATTTCCAAGAGCTAAGATTAAGAAACATGTTTCTCTGAGAAACTTTTGTAGAGCAAAGGACACGGTCAACAAGACAAAGCAACAGCCTACAAAATGGGAAAAGATCTTCACCAACCCACATCTGACAGAGGGCTGATATCCAGAATATATAAGGGACTCAAGAAATTAGACATCAAAATGTGCAACAGTCCAATTAAGAAATGGGCTATAGAACTAAACAGAGAATTCTCAACAGAGGAAGCACAAATGGCTGAAAGGCATTTAAAGAATTGCTCAACATTACTAATCATCAGGGAAATGCAAATCAAAATGACTCTGAGATACCACCTTACACCTGTAAGAATGGCTAAGATCAAAAACACTGAAGACAGCTTATGCTGGAGAGGAAGTAGAGCAAGGAGAACTCTCCTCCACTGTTGGTGGGAATGCAAGCTTGTATAGCCACTTTGGAAATCAATATGGTGCTTTCTTAGAAAACTGGGAATCAATCTCTCCCAAGACCCAGCTATACCACTCTTGGGCATATACCCAAGGAATGCTCAATCATACCACAAGGGCACATGCTCAGCTATGTTCATAGCAGCATTGTTTGTAATAGCCAGAACCTGGAAACAACCTAGATGCCCTTCAACTAAAGAATGGAAAAATAAAATGTGGTACATATACACAATGAAGTACTACTCAGCAGAGAAAAACAATGACATCATGAGGTTTGCAGGCAAATACATGGATCTAGAAAATAACATCCTGAGTGAGGCAACCCAGACTCAGAAAGACAAACATTGTATGTACTCACTCATAGGATGATACTAGATATAAAACAAAGGATGACTAGACTGCTACTCACAACTCCAGGGAGGCTACCTAGTAAAGAGGACCCTAAAAAAAACCACAGGGATTGCCCAATGACAGAGAAATGGATGAGATCTACATGAGCAAACTGGACATGGGGAGGGTGGTGGTAATGAAGGCCAAGGTTCAGGGGAAAGAGAGCTTAGGGGAGAGGGAGATCCCAGCTGGCTCAAAAACAGATAGGGAGAACAAGGAAAGAGAGACCACAATAAATAAAGACCCCATGGGAATAGGAAGAAACAAAGTGCTAGAGAGGTCCTTAGAAATCCACAAAGATACTTCCACAATAGACTACTGGCGAAAAAGCCTGAACTGACCTACTCTGGTGATAGGATGGCCAAACACCCTAACTGTTGTGATAGAACTCTCATCCAATGACTGGTGGAAGCAAATACAGAGATCCACGGCCAGGTCCAGGTGGAGCTCCAGGAATCCAATCAGTGAGAAAGAAGAGGGATTGTATGAGCATGAGATATTGAGACCATTATTGGAAAAATCACAGGGACAAATAGCCAAGCTAGTAGAAAAACATGAACTATGAACCAGTAGCTGAGGAGCCCCCAACTGGATCAGGCCCTCTGGATAATTGAGACATTTGATTAGCTTGAACTGTTTGGGAGGCCCCCAGGCAATGGGAACAGGACCTGTCCTCAATGCATGAGCTGGCTTTTTGGAGCCTGGGGCCTATGCTGGGACACTTTGCTCAGCCTGGCTGAAGGGAGGAGGGGACTGGACTGAATCTACCAGACTGAGCTGAATCTCTAGGGGAGTCCTTGCCCTGGAGGAGATGGGAATGGGGGGTAGATTGGGCGGAGGGCAGGAGGGGGCAAGAGGAGGGACGACAGGGGAATCTGTGGCTGGTATGTAAAATTAAATTAAATTATAAAAAAGAAAGAAAGAAAAAGAAAGAAAAATCTCCCTCTGGTTTCACCAGTGATTCTGCCAAAAAAAAAAAAAAAAAATGTATTTCTTCTGCCAGCTGCTAGAGCTGTCTCTGTTTCTCAGAAGCTTGTGGAACTCATCAGATGCCCCTGGATGAGGTCAAATCATCTTGGAAAAGTTGTTTGTGTGCTGAACTATGTCCAAGTTTAATACTGTTTTATTGAGCTCAAGGATTTGACCTGTCATATGGTTAAAGAGAAATTAGAAACCAAACGGCACATTCTACCTTTCAATGTGACTGACTTTCATGTTGTTTATATATTGATAAATATTGATAAACGGAGCTCTTCCTTCAGGTTTGTTGGAATCTGCACTTCATTAGACGCTATTTTTAACTAAGTCCCTAGCGTTGTTCTATTTTATCAGTGAAGCCTCAGGAGACAGATGCAGGGGTGAAAACCTGCTACCTCAGAGGGGCAAAGAAAGCACCCAGCTGATTCCTCCTCTCCTTTCATTGCAGAAAAAGGCCTTTCTCATATGCCCTCTCAAACAAAGCTCTTCAAACTCAATGTTTCCCCCCCTCTACTTCCTGTGTGTCTCTATATCCATCCTAATGACTCCCTCTTACTCCCTGTGGTTTTTCAAGTTTACTTCCTGTCAATTGGTTGCTTGTTTCACCTCTTGACAACCTGTGGTTTAATTTATTAATATTTTTTACAATAAGCAGAAATCTCTTGGATTAAGGGTATGTGCTAGGGTTGAGCCACACCACAACTACATACAGGTTTTTTTCAGTACATAATGCAAATCTTGTGAACAAATATCCTGCAACAATTGGAGCATTGACTGTTGTTTGGGATAATATTATTTCTTTACAAATAATGACTCCTTAAATACTCCAAGGGGCAAGATGAATTAGAAATGCTTGACAGATTAAAAGACTACATTTTAAAGTAGCACTGATATGTCCTGTTGTGTGTCATACATAGGTATTTGTAACTGTGCTTCTGATGAAGTTGATTTAGGGGTTTAGCTTTCAGATTTGTTTTTCTATTAAATTCTGGGTAAAAAGCTAAATCTTACACTAAACCAATTTTCAGATTAATTAAAATTGAGAAAACAGCAAGGGTCACCCATGTTTTGAGCTTTACAGGCCAAAGATTCTTAAAAATAACAATGGTTTTCCACAGTTGTTGCTGAATAAGCATACAGAGGATAAGAATCCTACAACAGCACTTTATTTTTTATTTTATTGTTTTAAATTTCATTTTATAATTTAATTTAATTTTACATATTAGCCACAGATTCCTTTGTTCTCCCCACTCCCGCCCCCTCCCCTTCCCCTCAGCCCACTTCCCATTCCCATCTCCTCCAGGGCAAAGACTCCCTTGAAGATTGAGTTCAACTTGGTAGATTCAGTCCAGGCAGGTCCAGTCCCCTCCTCCCTGTAAATGCCCCAGGTTCCAAACAGCCAGCTCATGCCCTGAGGGCAGGTCTGGGTCCCACTGCCTGGATGCCTCCCAAACAGATCAAGCTAATTACCTATAAAAAGACACAGGCTTACAGAATGGATACAAAAGCAGGACCCATATTTCTGCCGCATACAAGAAACACACCTCGCCGGGCGGTGGTGGCCCACGCCTTTAATCCCAGCACTCGGGAGGCAGAGCCAGGCGGATCTCTGTGAGTTCGAGGCAGCCTGGCTACCAAGTGAGTCCCAGGAAAGGCGCAAAGCTACACAGAGAAACCCTGTCTCGAAAAACCAAAAAAAAAAAAAAAAAAAAACACACCTCAAATTCAAAGATAGACACTACCCAAGAATAAAAGGCTGGGAAAAGACTTTCCAATGAAATGGTCTTAAGAAGCAAGTGGGTGTAGGCATCCTAATATCCAGCAAAACAGACTTCAAACCAAAATCAATCAAAAGAGATCAAGAAAGGCATTACATACTCATCACAGGAAAGATCCACCAAGATGAAGTTTCAATTCTGAACGTTTACGTTCAAACACAAGGGCACCCACCAATTTAAAAGAAACATTACTAAAGCTTAAACCACATATAAAACCCCACACATTAATAGTGGGAGACTTCAACACTTTAAATACTATTGTTCTTGGGAATAACATTAGAGAATTATCAACATGAATAGGCAACATAACAAAAAAATATGTTATGTTGAAGAAATGTGTACCTTTACTGTTTCTAAACAAAAACAAGCAGCAAAGAGTAAATTTTGGGATACCAAAGCATCATAAAAATTACATAGAGGTGGTGGTTGTTATACAGGCTTACTTATGCTATAAAACAATAATATAAATTTTTATGGCACCTGTGATTCTTTGTTAATTCTCTTAACTGAAAGTTGCCTTTTCTAAGAATTTTTTCCTCTGGACAAGGTATTTATTGTGTGATTACATATTTTAGAATATTATTTTAAGATGTGTTAACTTTTGTTTATGTTGCATTTGTTTAACTCTGTGAAGCTGTGTTACTGTGCCTGTCTAAAACACCTGATGATCTAATAAGAAACTGAACAGCCAATAGCAAGTCAGGAGAAAGGATAGGTGGGGTTGGCAGGTAGAGAGAATACATAGAAGGAGAAATCTGGGAGAAGAGAAAGAAGTAGCCAGAGAAGGAGGAGGACATCAGGGGCCAGCCACCCAGCTACACAGCAAGCTAAGAGTGAAAGTAAGATATACAAAAGAAAGGGGAAAGTCCAGAGGTGAAAGGTAGATGGAATAATTTAAAGTTATGAAAAGCTGGCAAGAAACAAGCCAAGTTAATACTGGGCATTTATAAGTAAGAATACGTCTCTGTGTGTGATTTATTTGGGAGCTGAGTGGCGGGCCCTCCAAAAGAGCAAAAACATCCAACAACAATTATGGCATGTTCTTGAGGATTCTCATCAAACAACAAACAAAAGAGTTACAGCTATAGAGTTATCGCTAACACACATTTGGAAACTAACTTTTATTACACTGCAAAATTTTGCAATCAAGCCAAATGTGCTGGCTTGTATCTGTAAGCTCACTTTGGAGATAGAGGCAGGAGGATTGTTGCAAACATTAGAACAGCAAGGACTGTATAATATGCCAGCCAGGTCTATGTAGCAAGACTCTGTCCAATGAAAACATTGAAATGGATTAAAATTACATGGAGTAACACAGGTCAAATGACTCATGACTTAAATCTTAAGAGTCATATATAATATATGCATATGCATATATATAGAGAGACAGAGAAATAGATAATCAATATCTCTATTCTTCAAAAATAGTGTGGGTCACATAAAATCTTTTTTTACTTCATTGAAATTTTGGTGGTAGTAATATTGAAGATTAAACTTAAGGCCTCACAACTAACTGTTAGGCAAGTACTCTATCACTGAGCTACACTGTTAACCCTCATGCATAGTGCATTTAGATTCACAAAGTTTATAGAACTGTAAACATATGTGAAAATTTAAACATCTGTGGATATTTGAGACTTGCTAGGATTAACACAGATTAGACTTTTCTTAGTCTTTTATTCCAAGTACATCGATTGTATATGGTTAATGGTGAGTATTCAGTAAATATTTGGGGATGGATAGCTGAATGACTAAATGAGTGGAAAATTTATATACCTCTTTGTTTTTAATACTCATGCTTACTACATATTTATACTTGAAAATGGATTATCAGATCATACATAGTATATCTGCTGATTTACCATAGTAATAACTGCTGTATTACATTTAGTACTTCTTCCTTTCCCCACTACAGGTAGGTCTGGCAAAACACATATCAAATGGGACATATTTACACTGAAAATTATTTTGTGTTTATATAGAAACCAACCATAACTAGACCTCTTGTGTCTTTATTTGCTAATTCTGGCAATCTAATACTAATCTAATGTTAGCTCTGAAAGGAAACTCTTCCAGGGCTTCATCTCAATCACTTGAGTTACTCTGTGAGTTTCTTAGTTCCTAAGATTTCCTAGGCTTTGCTACTAACTGCTAGTACCTTTTGATTTTGACCTTAGGCTCAGGAGCCTTCTTGCCCAAAGGGCCTGAGTGTGGTACTTGATCAGAATCTACACTTTTGCTTGGTTCTTTCTCTCCTCTATCCTGTTTCTCACACTCTCCTCTGTTTCTTCTATGATCATCTTCTAGTAAGTCAACTGTAAGTTCAGGGCCTCTTTCTGGGAAAACTGATGCGAGATTATTTCTTAGACTGTTTATTATTTTGTAGAAAGTAATTTTGTAAACGTAATACAAGCATCGTAAAGAAAATTGTGTTGGAGGAAGTAAATTTTTCCACTAAGCTTTAAGCAGTAAAAACTTTATTTGTAATGTGTGATTCTAAAGAGGAAGAGCTTAGCTTTCCTGTTCAAGAAGCTGTGGTTAGGGTACTGTGGTCCACAGAAATGTTTAAACATGATACATTTGGAAGTATAGACAAACAGGAACTGTATTAACTTCCTAGCAATGTGGTACAGACTCTCTTGATAAATAGAAATGCAATAGTTCACTTACATGAATTTTCCTCTGCTGTAATATTTCTGCAAATACTTAAATATTTTAGTTTTCCTTTTTTAGAAAGATTATAGATTATGATTGGGTCATATTTTTCCCAAACTGAATCCTAGATTGCCATCTAATTTATCAAGTCAGTGTATCTTGGCTTGCTGTGATTTAGTTAAAAAAATAAAGAAAAGAAAACTTGTTCATTTCCTACTTTCTGCCTAGCATTACTTCAAAATTTAGTATGTTAAAATAACAAGAATGTATTATTTTACAGATTCTGATATTTGGAATCTTGGAACTATTTGGCTTTGTGGCTTTGACATGGCCTTTCGTGATGTTGCACTAAGCCTTTTAGCCAGAACTTCAGTTTCTGAAGCCTTATTGAGGTTGGCAAATCTGTTTCTAAGCTCATAAAGCCGTTGGCAAGACTTCCATTCCTTAACTATAAAGGACTGCTAATAATGTGACATATGTCAACATTTTGAGGGTATAAGAACAAGAAGGAGGAAGGAAGGAGGAAGGGAGAGGGTGAGAGAAGGGAAAGAGAGAGGAGAGGAGGGAGAGGACAAGAGAGAGAGAGAGAGAGAGAGAGAGAGAGAGAGAGAGAGAGAGAGAGAGAGAGAAATAGATTTTGAGGATGAAGCTGCAATCTTTTATAATCTGCTAGCCTAAAGTCCTTTTGTTGTTCATTGAGTGTCCTGCAAAGTCCTCATGCAGAGGCCTGGTTCCCACCACAGTGCTATTAGTTAATAGAACTTGTAGGTGACACAGCTTAGTTGGAAGCCCTTGGGTTGAAAGGGTATACTTTCAAACAGGATTATCATAGCTGGTCTATACTCTTCTCTCTTTTTGTTTTGAGGTGAGTCAGTTCACTTCCACATGGGTTCTTGCCTCCATTGCTGTCATTAGAACTCATCCAATGTATCAAACGCTCCCTGAACTCTCCAAAAATTGACCAAACAGCTTTTTTCTCATTAAACCTTCTTTATGAATTGTTAAATTCATAAACAACCTAACTGATACATAACTCATAGGAAGTGACATGTCATTACTTTCACCATGTAGTATTCACTGGAAATAAGTCACTAAGGCCAGCTCATATTTAAAAGGAGAAGTGAGCCCTACTTTTTGAGGGGTAGAGGATCAGAAAATGTGGGTATATTATGTTAAGCCACCAAAGGAATATTCCCTACAGTAACATGAGTGGAATGGACTATTTTTATCCAACAAATATTTAAATAATACATATTATTTACTGGTTTGGGGACTTCAAATGAAAACAATAAGCATAATTAAATTTCTGTAATGAAAACACTTATGATCCCTGACATCATCATTTTTATTCTGTTACTGAAAAGGAAACATTTGGAGAAGTTCCAAAGGGTGGCTAAATATACAGCAATTGTAAAGCTTTCTAAATACACTGACACCATAGCCCTACTAAAAAATGTTGAGTAAAACTCTTTTGAGTATGTATGATGTGCTAACATCTACAACTTAAATTGTTTCCAATCAACAGTGTCATTAAGTTTAATGTTCATTCAGCATTTTATGCAGTAAAATTTAATTTAAGTTTACTTATAAATAGAACCTGTGACAAGGATTTTAATATAGGAGCTGCATTAGATTACATTTTTGAAAGCCCTGGAAAGAATGGGAAAATAAGGCCAGGGAGACAAGGAAGCCTGTACAAGTGGCATTGACAAGCAATGTACTGCCAGGATAGCAAACTGTGATGATTATTATTGATCATCAACTTGAAAGATCTGGAATCAGCTAGTAGACAAAAGTCAGCACATGCCTGTTAAGGACCTTAAATATTGTGTTAATGAGGTCAAAATACTCATCCTATATGTGGATGGCACTCGTCCATGGGCTGGGGTCCCAGGCTAAATAAAAAGGAGGAAGTGATGGACTGAAAGAATTGCCCAGTGACTAAACACATGTATTAATTACTTTTATGGAGGAACTGAGTTTGGTTCTAGCACCCACATTGGGGTGCTCACAAACACCTATAATGACCTCCAATGTCAGTGCACACATATGTACAGACATTCACACACACACAAATATAAAATTATGGATATGTCTAAAAGGAGAAAAGAAAGAAAGGAGGAAAGAAAGAAAGAAAGAAAGAAAGAAAGAAAGAAAGAAAGAAAGAAAGAAAGAAAGAAAGAGAGAGAGGGAGAGAGAGAGAGAGGAGAGAGGAAGAGAGAAAGAAAGAAAGAAAGAAAAGAAAGAAAGAAAGAAAGAAAGAAAGAAAGAAAGAAAGAAAGAAAGAAAGAAAGAAGAAAGTGAGTTGAGGCTAGCTCTCATGACTCTCTTCTTCCTGACTGTGGATGCAATATGACCTGCTGCTTCCTTCTCCTGCTGCCATGCCATCATGACTTGTTGGGCTATTCCCCCTCAAGTGTGAGTCAGAATTAAATCTCTCCTTCCTTCATTTTTTATTGTAAGACATTTTCTAACAGCAATAAGTAACTAGTGAAGACGCTGTGGAGGCATATCATGCTTCAGCATTACACCTTCCTAAAACTGCTGCCAGGGCTCTGAGAGGTGAAGCATCTGTCCATGATGTCTATCCATCACTTATAGGAGTCACTACTTGGCAGTTACAATACTTGTAGCTGGAAGCATTCAGGCCATACTGTTGGTGAATAGTGAGGTCCAATGGTGCTAAAAGGGCATCAAAAGTATGTTCTACACTCTTTACATTTTTTAAACCTGTGATATGTGTTTACTAATAAGTTCTGTTTATAGTATATGAAATAATTAAATTATATAAAACACTGAATATAATAAACGTTGAGATTGTGAATAAGACATTGTGTATTGCTTTGAAATTTTGTGAACATTTGGATATAAAGATACATCAGAATGCTTAAGCAAAGTATTGATCCTATAAAATTTATAGTAGTTCCAGGAAGTCAGTCAAATTTTGTGCTCATGAAAGCATAAAACAGAAACATTGAGGTATATTTGGGACATAATTTGGGACAGCCATATCTAGACTTCAGTTGATCAGTGCCTAAACATTAGCAATATGAGAAATTTAAAATTGCAAAAATGACTTAACCTTTCTGATTTTATGTGGTAAGTGGTAAAAATTTCTACTATGCTACATACTATCTATCAGAAAGTTGTAAAGCTAAACCTTTGAAGGGAAGAACAGTGATTGGTGTGCTTAGTTTCTAGGAGTCCCCATTCTTCAATTGAAGTTGTATTGCCATTGATTCCACTCACTTAACAACCAATCTCCTACCTCAGCAGAAAATTCAGCCATTTGCTTTATTCTATTGTCAAAAGATTTCTGATGATCACTAAAATATTGTCTTAATTTCTGTACCATAGTCCTGCTGCTGCCATATACAGGCAAGTGAGGTCCTCCAGACGCTGGTCCTGTTTTAGCAGTTGAAGTCTATTCTTACTCAATCAACTTTTGATGGCTGGTAGTCCTCTATGGTATAAGCTGTACTCTTGGATAACAAAATAAGTACATAGTTATTGTATCTCCTATAATACTAACATTTTATATGTTTTTTCTGAATACATGGAATAAATCATCCTATCATCTGCAATTTGTATCTGAGAATGTTGAGGTATACAGAGCTTATATAACATACCTTCTCTTTTTCTACTTTAAAATCAACTTTGCTAATATATATGCACATATATGCATGCAATAACAATTAAAAAGGTGGTTATGGAATTAAGGGAGAGTGGAGAGGGGGATATGAGGGTTTAAAAGGAGGAAAGGGAAGGGAGAAATGTAATTATATTATAATCTCAAAAAGTTAATGCTACGTGTGTTCTCTCAATTTTTGTTCTGTGGCTTGGGGTTTCTCCTTACTTTGGAAAACTCCTCACCATTCTTCTTCAAATGTTTCTTCTGCCTCTTCTCTCTTCTCCTTTTTATATTTTAGTTGTCATTAGTCAGACTATTTGCTGAAATCTGTCAGTGTCAGAACCTCTGTTTTTCCCTGAGTTGTGTGTGTGTGTGTGTGTGTGTTTGTACATTTCAGTATTTCAGTTTAGGTAATTCCTATTGACCCATCTTTTGACTTCCTGGCCCTCTTCTCTTATTTCGATGTAACATATCTACTGATGGTTCTGGCATTTATCATGTCATCTCTGCTGTAGTTTAGCTTCTATTTAAAAATTTAAATGATTTTTATTTCTTTATTGGAATTATTTATCCTATTTTGCATGTTACTCCCTTTCTATAATAATCTTCAAAACATTAATTGTAGTTGTTTTCAGTACCTTGTCTGAAAATGTCAATATCTTTTCATATCTGTGTCTGGCTGTTCATTTCTTCCTCTCTGCAGTACTGCCAAGTATTGCTTTCATTGAAATCAGACTGTGTGTAGAAGGTGATATAGCAGTTGTGCTTGAAGGGGCACATCTTTTACCTTTTAGCACAAGGGTTGAACTAGTCTGGGCAAGAATGAAGCTTGCTTGGAATCTGTTGTTTCTATGGATGTTTTCAGTACATTCCAGGTTACAGAGTTTGCTAGCATTGCCATCTATTTAGGATAAGAATTTAATTACTGATGAAATTTTTTATTTTATTTTACAATACAATTCAGTTCTACATATCAGCCACAGATTCCCTTGTTCTCCCCCTTCCTGCCCCCCTCCTCTTCCCTCCAGCCCACTCCCCATTCCCTTCTCCTGCAGGGCAAAGCCTCCCCCGAGGACTGAGATCAACCTGGTAGACTCAGTCCAGGCAGGTCCAGTTCCCTCCTAACAGACTGAGCTTAGAGACCCTGCATAAGCCCCAGGTTTCAAACAGCCAACTCATGCAATGAGCCCAGGATCCGGTACCACTGCCTGGATGCCTCCCAAACAGATCAAGCCAATCAACTGTCTCACCCATTCAGAGGGCCTGATCCAGTTGGGGGCCCCTCAGCCTTTGGTTCATAGTTCATGTGTTTCCATTCGTTTGGCTATTTGTCCCTGTGCTTTATCCAACCTTGGTCTCAACAATTCTTGCTCATATAAATCCTCCTCTTTCTCACTAATTGGACTCCTGGAGCTCCACCCGGGGCCTAGCCGTGGATCTCTGCATCCAGTTCCCTCAGTCATCGGATGGGGTTTCTAGCATGACAATTAGGGTGTTTGGCCATCCTATCACTGTTAATGCTTCTCACTTAAATGTTGCATCATGAATAAAGATGGATTTCTGCTTGAAAGAGACAAGAATACAAATGTTTCCTTGAGATACAACAGAAAGAAAATCACTTAAAAGCAAGAATGGGGTAAGCATAATGCTTTATGCCATCTTTATTCATGACGCAACACTTAAGTGAGAAGCATTAACAGCTACTGTGATTAAGCTTCTGTTTTGAGTTTTTAGTGCTTTGGAGTCATCCCCAGCTGTAGACCTGGGCCCAGCATATACCATTGTCTCTTTCCTATGGATAAAGATTATTTATTTATTTACTTATTTGTTTGTTTTTATTTATTTTGCACAAAGGCTCCACCACATTTTGAGGTTCTCCCTATTTGAGACTTAGTTTCTGAAGAGGGGAATAAAAAGGAACATACTCAGGAAAACTGCCTTCCCTTGGCTATGTGGTTGGCTGGCAGGCCAAGAACGTAGGTATCTAAGTCACTAAACTAACACACAGTAAAGGTTCACTTTGTCCAGAATTGTTAGCTTACTTTTGTAAGGGTGTAAACATTTTCTTTGTAACCTTCTCCATCCCAAGTGACAGCTCAAGGTCCCACATATGTTTTACTTTCTTAAGTTGAAACAGACCAGGATAGAAGTCACACATTTGATTCCAGTACCAATATTTCTAACACTATGCAACTCAGCTACTTTATTATAATGAAAATAACACTTCCAAGGAAGGGTCTTTGCTGCTGGACAGTAGTGTTTTGTTCTGTGCTACTCAGTAGACACACAATACCACTCAAAGTTAATTTTTATATCTTAAAAGAATAAAATTTAAAAAGCAGATCTATAGTTATATGGGCCATATTTCAAATTAGTCATGGATATCTATGGACTTAACAATGATAACTGAAGTAGCATAAGGTTTTGGGCCTTGTGGTTTTTCTGGATTTAGTGGGAAATGTCTCCTAAAGATTTGAATTAAGGGCTGGAGAGATGGCTTAATGGTTAAGAGCACTGGCTGCTCTTCCAGAGGACCTATATTCAAATCTCAGCACATATATAGTGGCTAACAATCATCTATAATTCCACTTCTGGAGGATCCAATACTATTTTCTAATCTCTGCAGGTACCAGGAATGTGTAATAAAAGAAGACACATGCATGAAAAACATTCACACACATATAATAATAAAATGAATTTAAAATACATAAATTTAAAATTAAAATTTAGACTGAATTCTCTTAATAAGTTAAAGTTATAAACTTACTTTTGTTTAATTTTCTTTCATATTATTTCCTTTTCCTGAGAGCTTCCAAATCTCTTTGGAAAATATTAACAGCACTTAGTTTGTGATACATTTCTACTTCTTCCTGTTACCCTAAGAGACAGTCTGCCCCAGTGTTAGCCCTCTATACAATTAGTCAAATTTAAACAGGCAAGATTAAGATTCTCATTGCTGGTGTGGTAGAATGGGGATCTGAATGAAGCCTGCCTGCTTCCAAATGATGAGCTTTTAAGATGAAGGATAGATATCTATAGCTGCTTTTGAGATGCTTAGTATTTTCTTGTTTTCTTTAAGCACCTGACTATGAACATTTCCTGCATGCCCACCCTGACCCTCCATTCTGACTTTGCTTTGTCCCCAGATGCGGAGAGCTTCCTGGAATTTCATTTATGTTTATTTAAAAAAAAATCTATTTCCAGTATCTTTAGCAAATACCCTCTTAATACCCATAATCCTAGGACCAAATAGAGTTTAATGAACATATAGATGGTGTATTTCAGAGCAAAGAAGGCATTTTCCTTTCCATGTATTTAACATGAATATGTAACCATGTAACTAAAAGATGTAATTAAAGTTGTATTAGTTTATAGATTTCTGTTAGAAAATATGAAAGGTATTTTCTAGAAGACATTGTTAAACTGTGCCATCTTGTAATTATTTCGCTGTACTTATCTATGACATAGTTATTTTCTGTCCATTGCTGTTTATTTTCCTTTTACAACTACATTTTTGTGCATTTAGGAACTTTAGTTGCATCAGCATTTATAGGCTTTTCTTACAAAAATGCCGAAATACAGTATTTATTATGTTACCACACTATGCATAACAGTATGACTTAAGGAAGAAAAATTTCATGAGTGAGCTATCCTTGTGTGTCTTATGATTCATGAATGCTGAGAGAATGCAGTGCTAAGTATGGTCAGCTTACACACACTGAGCAAGTGCCTGTGATCAGTCACCTCTTCATGTATACAAAGGCTTAGTCACTGTACTATATCACAAAGCTAATCATGACTTGTAACTTTACATTTCCTGTTTGTTCTCAGCCAACCTTACCTTAAGGAGCTAAATTTGTTGTTTCCTCCCTAATAATAATGCTAATAAAACCCCACATACCCTGGCATTCGCGGAAGAGTGTTGCCCCCAAAAGCCATTAATATTTAAAGAGATTAAATTAAAATTCATTTAAAGACTTTACCTATTCCATGTGACTTCAACACTATTATTTTCAGGATTCAGTTAGACGAGCTTTTGCCAAATTTTTCATAAGTGTTTCTTTCCTCTCATGATAATTGTGTGCCTTTAGCCCTTCTGACTGAAGAGAGTCTTTTTGTTGTTTTTGTTTTTGTTGTTTTTGTTTTTGTTGTGTTTGTTTGTTTGTTGGTTGGTTTTGAGACAGGATTTCTCTGTGTAACAGCCCTAGATGTTCTGAAACTCTCTTTGTAGACTGGGTTGGCCTCAAACTCACAGAGAACCACCTGCTTCTGCCTCCTGAATGCTGGGATTAAAGGCATTTGCTATTACAGCTACCCCATATACCTTTTTAAATTTAATTAATTGATTTATTTTACATTCCAACTGCAGTTTCCTCCCTCCTCCTCTCTCATTTCCTCCCCCCCACCTCCTTTTTCCCCCTGCTAGCAATTGACTCCTCCTCTGTTCTTTTCAGCAAAGGGCAGGACTCCCATTGGTATCAACAAAGCATGGCATATCACACTGCAGTAAGAAAAAAGGAAAGCATCTTCAACAAATGGTGCTGGCATATATGGATGTCAGCATGTAGAAGAATGCAAATAGGTCTGTATCTGTCACCCTGTACAAAATTCAAGTTAAAGAGCATCAAAGACCTCAACATAATCCAGTTATACTGAACCTGATAGAAGACAAAGTACGGAATAGCCTTGAATGTACTGGCACAGGAGACAACTTCCTGAATAGAACACCAGTAACATAGACACTAAGCTTGACAATTCATAAATGGGACCTCATAAATCTAAAAAGCTTCTATAACCTGAATATATTCTTAATAACTGAATTTGAAAATGTTCCCCATTGTTTAGATACATATTTGACATTCAAAATTCCTTATATATTTTAAATATACCTGAAAATCCAAGATTTACTCTCCATTTCCTGTCTCCTTCCTTTCTATTTCCTGCTGAGAGGCTGAGAATGGGAAGCAAAACACTATTAAATCATTTGCTTTTTGTTCTAAAGCATTCCATATTCATCTATATCAAATATTAATTAGGAATTACCCAAACCATTGAAATGTCAAAAGAAATGTAAACCACTGAAAGGGGAGCAAATTCACTATTTACAGTGTTGCCCTTATTAACACAGTAGTAGAGATAAGAAGTGATCAGAAGAAGGGAATCATCATAGTGACTAAAACCAGTTGCAGCTCCCATCAGGAAGAAACATATTTAGATTTTTAAGGTGATATATCTGAAAATCAGAATGGCAGTGTAAAACTGGTACAGTAATAAATCTAGTCAAGAATACAATGTCCCTGTCACATTCTGTAAACAATTCTCTTGCTCCAGAAGTTGCAGAAAAAAAATGGTGCTCTTTAAATAAAGAACAGTTGTAATGAGGATATTTTGATATTGAACATGACCCCTGCAATAGAAGGAAGGTACCAAGAAATGATCTTGCAAGATGGTGTTTGATTTCTACCTCCAGTGATCTACTAAGATTAGTGCATCATCATGGCTGATGCACTAATCATCATTCTGAACCTGAACTTCTTCTGCTACCACAAAAACTAGACACTACCAGGAAGGGTGCTTTGCAGGATAAAGTGATAATGCTGATTTGACCTATTGCTCTGCATTAAAAAACTGGAAAATCTAACAACTTCAAAACAAAAATGAGTTTTAGAATGGGAACTGCATTTAAATTACACTTCCCTATTTGAATTTATAACACTAAGTTATTAATGACTTAAGTTATGTAATCTGTGGAATGTGGGTACAACAGTACCCAGCTCAATAAATTGTACAGAGTGCCTGATATGCTGCTCAGTGGAAAGAAGTGCAGTGATGACCCCTGGATGTTCTTAATCATGATGTAATGACAATTATATCATTATTAAAATCCTAAGAAAATTTAAAATAGTTAAATTTCAATTTTGTTCCTCTTCTTCAGTTAGGTTAGTATGTTTTATCTGTCCATTTTCAGCTTTGCAGAATTGAAATAAATAGAAGTCCATTGTAGAGTTGGAACTGTACGGTAAAGGGGCAAGTCAAAGAAAACCTACCTTGGCCCTGGAACCATAGCCGGTGAAGAAAACCCACACTGTCCCTGAATCCAGAGCCAAAAGGTTAAAAATGGCCAGTGAAAGAAACACACTTTGGCCTTGAAACCAGGCCTGTCTCTGACCAACTAAACACTAAACCAACCAATCCCTGAGCAGGAAAACCAATCAATCCCTTAGCAGAAAACCAACTAATCTCTGAGCATGAAATCTAGCCAATCCGAACTTGTCCAAGCTCTAGGGGATGGAAATCTGACCAATTCCCTCCCTGAAAAAATCTCTCTGGAAAAACTCTTCCAAAAGAAGCCCTGTATAAGCCCCTCTGTCTGTCCAGTCGGCAGCTACCTTCCTCCACCCTGACAGAGGCAGCCACTCTCCTAAATTCTTCCTTCCCAAATAAGTTGCTTGAAAGAGTTTCGTGTGAAGATCTTCTGTCACCAATGTGGAGCAGAATCTCTGCTGGGAAGCTCCCTTAGGGGAGCAGAGAAAAAAGAAGCCAGGACAGACTGCTACATTTCTGCAAAGATTTCTGTTGCTCTAATTGCTAATTGGTCTTTTAATAAAAATCCGGGAGCCAGATACTAGGGTAAATGCTGAAAGATCAGAGAGACAAAGGAATAAGCCATAGGTACTTCTCACCTTGCCAACTCCACAAATCCTCTGATTGAATGTCCCTGAGTCCTCAGCGGAAAAAGGGCTCCAGCCAAAAAGGGCCTCAGTCATAAAGTGCTCAGGTTCCTGTCTCCTCATGCCTGATATGCCTTTCTTTACCTAGCCATATTACTTCCTTCCTAGTGCTGGTATTAAAGGCATGTGATTCCCAAGTACTGGGATTAAAGATGTGTTCCAACACTGCCTGGCTCTGTTTCTCTCCTTGACTGAATCTCATGTAATCCAGGATGATCTCTGCCTCCCCAGTGCTAGGATTAAAGATGTGTGCCACCACTGCCTGGCCTTTATGCTTAATTTAGTGGCTTGCTCTGTCCTCTGATCTTTATGCAAATTTTATTAGGTTACAACAAAATATCACCACAAGTTTCTCCTTAGTAGAATGAAGCAGAAGAAGTAACAATTTGGGCCTGAGCTGAGAAGAAACAGATACCTCTGTTGGGAAACTCCCTTGGGAGTAGAACAGAGCTCAGCTGTAATGGCTCTGTCTCAGAGAGGAGCAGGATTGCCACATCCTGTGGGGAGATTATGACCCACAGGAACGCAGCTTCAGGTATAACCTGACTTCCCAACAAGTCAGGTACCTTTCTCCTCACAAATGTAGGTGTCAAGAATACCTTCACTTCACAGCTATAGGTATAGTTAACTTCCTGACAAGTCAGGATAGCTTTTCCTCTGGAGCTGTAATACTTGCAGGGACAATTCTATCATGATTGTCCATGATAGAGTTTCATGGGTATTTAGGTTGGGTTATGTCTTAGCTAGGGTTTCTATTGCTGTGAAAAGACACCATGAGCATGGCAACTCTTATAAAGGAAACATTTAATTGAGGTGGCTCTCTTACAGTTGTAGAGGTTCAGTCCATTGTCATCATGTTGAGGAGCATTATGGAGTACAGGCAGATGTGTTGCTGGAGCTGAGAGTGCTAAATTCTGCAGGAAACAAAAGTCAGTTAAGACACTGCTTGGTATCCTGAGCATAAGAACCTTCAAAGTCGGCCCCCACAGAAGCAAAATTCCTCCAACAAAGCCATATCCACTATACTAAAACTATACATACTTTCTAAGAGTGACACTCTCTATAAAATTATGGGGGCCAATTACATTCAAACTACCATGAGATATAACTGTACTATTAACTTTCAAATTTGTTCCCTTCAAAACAATCTTTAGCCTTGAATGAATGTTCTGCTAGACTCAACTTCCATACTCTCATTTTGCTTCTCTTAGTAATACTTAATTCTTCTAATCAAGAAACTAAAATCATCTTGTCTTTCTGGATCTTTCTTAAGATGCCCCTTCTTATTCCCCTTTCCCTCATTTTGTTTATATGGAAAACTCTTCTATAACCTTTAGGCATTAGTTTGGACTAATTGGGAGTTGAGATATTATAGATCTTTGGATTTTGCATATGAGAGATCATGTGAGATTAGCTAATTTCCATTTAACACCATCTTCTCATTGTCAGCCCATGTCTTCTTTATAACTTGCCAATACTTGTAATCATTCATTCTGTTGCATTTATTCTAACAATGGTGAGATGATACCTCATGCTGGTTTTAATCTGATGACTAACAATGTGGACATTCTTACATATGTCTTTCATATTTGTACATTTCTTCTGAGAAATGCTTTTTCAAATCTTTCACTGATTTTAAAATTGGACAATTTTCTTGCTACCTATTTACTTGAATTCCTTATACATTTTGACTTAGCCTATTTTCAGGTGCATAATACAACTGTAGGTTGACTCTTTGTTGATCATCTCTTTCATTGTAAGGGAGAAATTTTAGTTTGGTATACCCAAAGTGTTGTCCTTTTTTGTTGTTGCTGTTGCCTGTACTTGGAAAACTTAAGACAAATCATTTTCTGCCTTGATATCTTAGAGCTTCCCCCCTGTTATTGTCTAGGTGTTTCATAATTTCAGGTACTGCATTTGGATTTCATGCATTTTGCATTTATTATTGTGTATATGTTACTCTGCAAGTGAATTTTTCTCATCATCATTACCATCATCATGATTATTAATAACAATAATAATATTTATTATATTTTATTTTTTGCATTGCTGGCGAACAAAACCAGGACTCTGCTATACTGAGCTACATCCCCAGTCCTTTACTCCACTTGATGAAGTGCTTTTTGCTGCCTCTTTTTCTTGGCATTTATTCTAAGATGTTCTTGGCATCTTTGCTGAAACTCTGATGATTATTAAGTAAATGAGTTTAATTTGGAGGCTTCTATTGCATGAGTTGGTCTGTTGTTTGTTTTTATGGCAGTTTAAGGTTGCTTCAGTCACTACAGTTTTTTGGGTAAATTTTGATTCATTTTTGTATCTTATTTATTGATTCTACCACCGTGATAAAACACAATGACCACAAACAACTTTGTGGATGAAAGTGTTTATTTAAGTTTACAGCTTCTATATCACTTTCCATTGCTGTATAAGTTAGGCCAGGAAATGAAAGAGGGTAGCAACCTGTAGCATGAGATTATTCAGAGGCCAAGAAGGAATGTTGCTTACTGGCTTGCTGAATCTATTCATTTTTAGCACTCAGAACTACCAATCCAGGCATGGTGCCACCCAGAGTGATCTGAGCTTTCCTGACATCAATCGTCAATCAAGAAATGCCCCACAGGCTTGCCTAAAGATCAGTTTGATAGAGCAATTTTTTCAGTTGAGGTTCCCTCCTCCCAAATGACTCCAGCTTGTCAAGTGGACATAAAAACTAGTCAGCACAATAGACCTCTTGAAAACTTGACAAACACATCACTCTTCAATTTGTATCCTTTTCTATCTTGTTTATATTCAAAATCTCATATATAAAAGTTAATATAACAATGTAAAACAGAAATAACTTTAAAATTCATAGTCTTTAAAAATCCAGTCTTTTAAAAACATCCAAAGATTCTTTCAACATTCAAAGCCTCTTCATAATATCCAAAACATCTCTAAAAATCCAGTGTGTAGAATTCCAAAATTATTTTAAAATTTCAAAATTTTTATAATATTCAAAAGTCTCTCTACAATTTTAAGTCTTTTAACTATGGTCCCTATTTTGAGTTGTTGTTCAGGGTTGTCCAAGAGACTCCCTCAATATGCAGATTACTGATATTCTCCTTGGTTGGCCCTCAGAGGTATAAGTTAAGTCCCCATTGCCAATGATATCATGTACATCAGACTTAGGGTCCAGATGCCCATTGGCTGATTTGACATGAATTCCTACTCCATGAGAATTATCTTTCATAGTATCAGAAGGTACCATGAAAACTTCCGATGAGGGAAGCAACCAATATTCCAACACAGATATAATGCCTTTGAACTACAATATCAACCAACATGGCACAATAATGCTAAGGGTGCACGAAATGACACATATACCATAGTAGCAAACAACACTCTAATTGAACTTAAGACTCACTTGACAAAAACAAAATAATGCCTGTTACTGGAAATCTACCAACTACCCAGACCTATGAAATCATGGATCTTGAAGAAGAACCTATAACCACCATTTACCGTACCAGCATAATTCCTAACTATACTCCAAATTGTTTGCCTTTTACCCATAGATAAGTATAGTCTTTAGCCAAATCAAGGAAACTTCTTTGCCACAGATGGAGACCATTACAGAGAAACAAATCAAAATATAGAGTTGTGTAACCCAGTTCCAATAGATATATCTACAACACAACTCTTGTTCTTAAAGCTCAGGGAACGTTGTGGAAGAGCTGATAGAATGGTAGGAAGATCCAGATGAACAAGGAGTTTGCTGTGAGACTGTGTCTCCTAGTAATACATAAGTTACATCTGTGAAGCTCCACCACCATCACTGCCTAAATATAAGCTGGACACAGACAACAATAGACATGTCAAAGTGGATAGAGGAAGAGACCATGAGGTCTCATCCCTACATAAAGTACTATCAGAAACAAAAGAATGCTGAGATTATAAGAAATAGTCTTACCCAGGAAAGAGCACAGAAAGTAGTTACCAATACCAAATGATTATACCTTGAAACAAACATACAAGTAACATTAAACATACTGAGAAAGTTATATTTAGGAATATGTATATGCATATATAAACACATATACATATATACATGTAATAAAATTAGTTAAAAGAGGTCATATATTTGAAAGAGATTAAGGAGTTATATATGCAAAGGTTTAGAAGAAGGGAGTCGTCAAGGAAATGATATAATTATAATCTTAAAAATAAGGCTTTTTAAAGATGTTAAATACTTTTACTCCAGGAAGGAAAAACCAGTCCATGATCTCAAACAAATTAAAGTAAAACAAAGTTCAACAATATTAAAACTTTAGTGTTTTGGATATAAGACCCATTCCTGATCCTCAAGCTCAAAGGCTTGGGCAGCTAGCATCACTTGCCATTGATAGCACACACAAACTATTTGCTAGGCTCAGGCCAGCTCCACTATATAGCAGCCACTATCATTGATAATTATTTTATGGTATTGACATTTCCATAATGCTGGAGTCTCCTGCTACAACTGGGTTGCACTTTCACTAGTAGCCTTTCTGAGGCTCTGTTCAGGGAATCCAATCCCTTTTCATGGTGCTAAGTCTCAACTTTCCTCTGTGACTCCTTCACTTCTGGGCCTTCTGCTGCAACTAAGGTTATACCTTCACAATTGTCTCTTCTGAAGGATGTCAGTCCTATCACATCGTGCCAAACCTCAACTGCCCTCCATGACTCCTTCATGTTTTCACATCTAGTACCACCTGGGTTACACATATTTTTAGGTTTTGCTACTAGCAGGAGATGTAGCCTTGGCTCCATCTGGAACATAGCTTCTGTGTGCTGACCCTGAACAAAGACCAGAAGATTTCACTTCTTCTTGTCTCTCCTTAATCGCTTATAATTTCTCAGCTCAAACTAACTTGTATTAATTGTCCCATTAAAAGAAAGGTTTTACTGCTATGGTGCTGGTCTCCTGTTAATCTCAATTGATTCTTTAGATCCAGCTGATCATATTAGACAGATACTTAATTCAAATTACTGAATGGTCCTAATAGAGTCTTTTTAAAATACAGAATGTGAAGGTCTATTTTTTTATTTCATTTTTGCAATCAGGAAACACAGATACAGTTCATATAACAGTAAGATAAGAGTCTGTAAGGGCACTCAAACGTCCCTGTGAAACATCAAAGCCAGATCTCATTCTTCTTCATTTCTCTCAATAGTCTTTTCATCCAACACCACCTAAGAACAGCCCACTGAACTCTGAATGCTTGTTGGATTTCCCATTCCAAACTTCCAATGTCCTTTTACAGTCTCCCCAAAAACACATGGTCAGGTCTGTCACAGCAATATTCACAACATGATGCCAATTTCTGTCTTAGGGTTTCTGTAACTGTGATAAAATACCATGACTAAAAGTAAATTGAAGAGTAAAAAGTTTATTTTATCTCACAACCTCTACTCCATCATCAAAAGAAGTCAGTGCAAGACCTCAAGGCAGGAACCTGGAGGCAGGAACTGATGCAGAAGGCATGGGGGTGGGGAAGTTCTGCTTATTGCCTTGCTTTTTACAGCTTGCTCTATCTGCTTCCTTATAAAACTCAAGATCACCTACCCAGGGGTAAGCCTTTCGCCAACACTGATCATGACATGGCTCTTCCACATCAATCATCATCAATAAAGTACACTACAGCTTGCCAACAGATCAATCTCATAAGGACATTATCTCATTAGGTTCCCCCTTCCCACATGACTCTAGCTTATGTCAAGTGGACATAAAAACTAGTTAGCATAAAATGTATTTAAGGATTACATTTTTTATTTCTGTAAATCAGAGTTTTGATAGAAATTACATTAGATCTATGAATCATTTTGGTAGAGTTCATATCTTAACAAAGTAATTAAAAAAATATATGTATATGCATTTGTCCCTTCAATATCTTTAATCAATTCTTTCACCTTTTGGGCTACATTTCTGTCTAAAGTGCTTCTTGATGTTTTTCTCCTCCGCTGCTCATTGTCCTCCTGGTTCATTATCTCTTCTTCTACTCCATATCCTCTCCCTTCTGTTTCTTCTCCTTCATTTCCTCCCCAATTTCCTTCTCATCTCCATCTACCCTAAATTTCTACCTTTATTTAATTTTCTTTCTTCCTTTTGCTTTGCTGGAGATCAAATGACTATAGTCTTTCCCCTCTTCCTTCCTTCCTTCCTTCCTTCCTTCCTTCCTTCCTTCCTTCCTTCCTTCCTTCCCTCCCTCCCTCCCTCCCTCCCGTCTGTCTGTCTTTCTCTCTTCCTTTATTCTTCCTTTTTTTTGTTGTCCTGAGGCAATCAATGTCTTAACATGTAGCCCAGGCTGACTTTGAATCACCATCCCCTACCTAAGCCTCTCCAGTGCTAAATTACTGGCATGTAGCACCATAACCAAGTTCTTGTATTAATTTTCAGAAAGTTTGTTACTGGTATATACAAACTCGACTAACTTTTTATGTTGGTATTTTTTGTATACATTTATTAAATTGATTATTGGTTACAACATATTTTTTTTAGTTGTGGAAACTTAACATTGTCTCTAGACCCCCAAAATAGATAAAATTTAACTCTTCTTTCTAGTTTGGCTACCTGTTATTTCTTTCTGCTTCCTCGATTCTCTAGTTATAACTTTCATTCTATGTTGAATAGATCCTTAAAAGAATGTATACCTTATTTTCTGTCCCAGGTTTTATCAGATAGCTTTCAGCCTCTTACCACATGTTAACTTTGGTGTATCATGTATCACACATGGCTTTTGCTGTGCTAAGGTGTAACCAAACTGACAAGAGGTTTTATATTTTCATGAATAGATCTTGGATTATTTCTATATTATGTTTTGTCTAATGCTTTTTCTGTATCTACTGAATAATTATATACATTTAGTATTTAATTTCAGTTTATTCCCTCAATCACTTTTATTTGAGTTGTAAATATCAGACCATCCTTTATTATAAGAATGTCTCTCTATTCATATAATAATATGTAATCTTTTGAAATATTGTCAGATTCTGTTTTATAATATTCAGGTGAGAGATTAAGAATTTATGTTCCTCAGGAATGTCACTTTGTCATTTTAATCACTGCTGTGTCCATGTTGAGTTCTGTTATCTGATTTTATAAAATGCTATTAAAAGACTTCTACCAGGAACTGAAGGAGATAAATGTAGTTCTTACCCCTCAACAAGAAAAGTCTTTTTTCAACAGATGGAAATCATTATAAAAAGCACAACTGATCAAGAGTCAGAGTTGTGGAGCATTGTCCCAATGAATACATCTACATTACAAGTCCTGCATGCAAAGCTCATGGATCATTGCTGAAGAAGAGGTAGAAAGAGTATGAGAGCCAGAAGAACAAAATGTTTTTTTGTGAGATTGTATCTTATAGAAGTGTCAGAGAAACTACACCCATGAAGTCTCAGATAAATGCTAATTTGGAAAAGGGGAAGAACTATTGAAAACTAAGAAATGCTGAGAATGGTAGAAATAATCTTCCTCAGGAGAGGGCACATAAATTGGTTATCCATTTCCTAATGCTAATCCCTGAAAACATATACATGCAAATACACATGAAAAATAAGTTTACATGGACTGATCCGGTTTTATTTACATATCTATGACACACCTGCCCACCACCACCACCACCACCAAAAACTACAACCATCAAATAAAAAGAGGCCATGAATTTCAAAGAGAATAAGGTACATAATATGGTTTGGAAGGAGGAAAGAGAAGACAAAAATTATGTAATTATATTACAATCAAAAATTAAAAAAGAACAAAAGAATCATTTACAATATTAACTTTGTAGAAATAGCACTGATGCCTGGGTATGGTTTCTCAGGATGGCTGGATATGCCCTGAATCTGCATTCAATATATGACATTATTTCTCCTATGGCCATAGTTCATGGATCTGAGAGTCAAGGTGTGGAAGGAAGAATGTTACCATTCTTAGGGATCCATGGGAAAAAAATGCTGCTTGTTCCTATGAGTTTTTGCTCTATGGTCCTAGAAGTTTTGGCCTTGGCCTGGTATAGGGGCATGGTCCACTTCTCAGCAGGAACAAACATTCTACTGAACTGAAAGCTAATAATTTCCTCTGGCCACTTTGGGTTTCTTATACCCTTGAATCTATAGACTAAGAAGGACTAGCAGTGTTAGGAGAGGTGGCTTATCCAATCAACCAGGGGAGCTAGACAGCTACTCCACTGTGGAAGTAAAGCAGTGTATGTCTGACATCTAGGAGATCTATTTTAGTCTATCACATACCATAGTCTATGATTATGCTCAATGATAAACTATCACATTCCAGTAGAAGCATGATGATAAATGACAGAAGCCTTCAGAAATAAATATGTGGGTCACTTTTCCAGATTAAAAACAAACAAACAAACAAGACTTTCAGAAGAACTTGCTGAAGTTTGGGGAATGATTATAAATATCAGCTGATGACCCTTGACCAGTTAGAGAATGAGTATTGTTATTTCCTTGTTTATGACCTATTTTAAGAATACATTTATGCATATACAATGATGTAGATATTTGTGTTTGTTTCTTAATACATCTATTTGCCTTGTAAAAAGCATTGATTGAGGTAATTGATAGTTAACAGTTATTAGGTGTATATTATTGTATTTATGTTATTGAGTAAGTTCCAGGATAGCCAAAGCTACTTAGTGAGACCCTGTCTCAAGAAGCCAAATAAAATAAAATCAAATAAAATAAAAAAACTAAGTGTTTCTTAAGGAACATTGCCATCTGTTCTGGGGGAATAATTAGTAGACCTTTTGGTGTAAGCTTTGGGATGATCAAAACAGGCTAAGATTTTGACTTTCTTATTATCTCTATTGGGAAAATAAGCATGCAGAATGTAGAATATTGTTGTATGTCATATTGACAGTAAGTGTGTTGATGGTTTTTATCTTACTTTTAGCTCTTTGTTCTTTTGAGGGACCCACCACCCAGTTCCCAAATAGATCACACATGGAGAGTTACTTATAAATACCTTGGCTTATTTCTAGCCAGCTTTTTTTTTGTAACTGAAATTGTCACATCTAGCTTTTGCCTCTGGGCTTTTATCTTTTTACATCCATATGCTTTTCTTTACTTCTTACTCTCTGGCTGGCTGTGTAGCTGGGTGGCTGGCCAATGACATCCTCCTATCTGTTTCTTGTTCCTTGATTTTCCCCCCAGATTTCTACTCCCATTTATTCTCTCTGTCTGCCAGTCCCACCTATTTCTCTCTCCAGCCTTGCAATTGGCTGTTCAGCTCTTTATTAGACAAATCAGGTGTTTATACAGGCAAAGTATCACAGCTTCATAGAGTTTGACTAATGCAACATAAAAGAATGCAGTACATCTTTGCATCATTAAAACAAATGTTCCACAGCATAAATGAATGTAGCACATCTTAAAATAATATTCCACAACATAAGTGAAATTATGATAGTTAATCTTTAGTTTTAAATTTTTGTGGATATGGAACAAACTAAGAAGTATGTCTTTGATGGGTCTATAATGGCATTTTGAAGAAGAAATAAAGAGAGAGAAGATCCATCTGCAAAACAGCAGCATCTTCTGACAGGTAGTAAACAGAGAAATGTAAGGGAGGATTCTTTGGCCTTCCAAAGTGAACTGGAGATCATTGTCTATCCAGGAGTTGTCTGGGCCTTCAGTGCAAGATTGGAATTGCTGAAGCTTTCAGCTTGTGGACTGTATAGCTGTCAATCTTACCGAAAACTTTAAATACAAATAACACTCAAGTATTTATTAATTTAATAATAGATAAATAAAATGGCTTATCCATACAATTGAATACAATTGAAGCCAATAAACACAATTCTACCCTGACATAATGACCGGCCTCCAGAAGTGCTGGGCTCAATGAGAATCCACAGATTGGTGAATTAAGACATTTATCTGAGGGAGTAAGGAAAAAAACACACAGAGTCTCGATGGTTTGCTTCTGACTTTTTCTTTATTCTTCTTCTGTATTCTGATTTTTTTCTCTAAAACTTATACATCCCAACAATTTCCTTCAGGCAATATAAAAATTACAATATGTGTTAAGTCCTTTTGAGTTATGATAACTGTTAATTCCCTTATTTCTCTGTTAAGTTTCTGTCTGGCAGACCTGTCCATTGGTGAGAGTGGGGTGTTGAAATCTCCCACTGTTAATGTGTGGGGTTTGATGTGTGATTTAAGCTTTAATAATGTTTCTTTTACAAATGTGGGTGCCTCAACTTGATTGCCATTCTTTTTTGACTAATGGGATGCCTTACCCTTTCTGAGGAATGTATAGGGGTTAGGAAGGAGGTGGGGGGAGGGAATGGGGAGAGGAGAGAGAGGAAACTGTGGTTGGTAAAAATAAATAAAAAATTTAATAAAAAATAAAAATAAAAAATTACATAATATAAAAGTATGAATTTTATGATCTATGAAATATATTTCAACAATAGTAAGAAAAGCAACAACTACAACAATAAACACCCACTTTAAATTCCAAACCTGTTTATCTTTGCTTGTTTAATTGCATTTTTTTTATAGTTCTTTTTGGCTATTAAAAGCTGAAACTATGTTTGTTATGTGTTGGGTCATTGATGAACAAGATTAATTATTTACACAAAATACTGCAGGTTATAGGCAGTTTGATCATGTCATGAGGCAGATAGGAGTCCACAGAGAAAGTGGAACGTGCTGATCATCGCCTGGTATCATAGAGATTTTGTTTTAAGGGTGTGAGAGGGCCCCATAACGATGAATAGATAGCACACTTCAAGGAGACATCATTAAAATGGATCCACCCGAAGTAGGATGTTCTGATACAGCGGAATGCTCCCAAGGTGTTGCCTATCGGGTTCGCTATGTAACACATAAGAAGCAAGGAAAAAAAAAAATCTAAATAAAGAAAAAAGGAAAAACCAAAACTTTGAAAAAAGAAGAGAATATAAAATAAGAAAAAAAAAAACAAAAAACCCGAAAACAAAGAAAGTAGAAAGACCAACGAGAGCAAAAACAACTAGGGATAATTGTCAAAAAAAAAAAGACAAAAATAAAAAGAAAAAAAAAGAGAGCAAAAAAATTAAACAATATGGACAAAGGAGTAACACTTAGTAAAGAGTAAAGGAAAAGACAGAAAATCACCACAGTAAGAAATTTTAATAAAATGAGGGAATTTAAGCATCTCGAACTTTAAAGAAGCTAACCATTACCATAAGATAATAATAAAGGTCTAGTGATCACATAGGTTGTCGGACGATTAATATGGATCAACAAGCTTGCACAAATATGGTAACAATAATGAAGAAAAACAAAAGATAATTTAAAGTAGAAAATGTTGAAATTTGTTATGAAAGTTGAAGGATTTGCAAAGAGGTTTATGAAAAGTAAGGGTGTGAATTAATAAAGAATGTTTAAATTATACATGAAGAGGATAAAAAAAAGCATGCATTAAGCAGTGGATTTTTCCATTAATTCAAAGAAAATATGGCTGGTAAGATAATTAAATAATAAAAATATATGTAAGCAATAGTTAAAGCATGATAAACTATCAATAAACTGTTAAGCATAATTCTTGAGGTTACAGACATTAACATCTCTTAATCAGATTATAGAGCTGTTGTGGTGACGCCAATGACCTACATCTTGCATATTAGCTACATTAACATTACAGGATTTTTAGATGGTATCGGACATGGAGATTTCACTACATATTGTATATTGTCATTTGAGTTGTGTTGCTGTTGAAACTAATAAATGTAACAACATTAATTAAATTTTACATCAAAAGCCTGCACAGTGCTTCACTTTCAGATTCTAGTTCTGAAACATTTATAATTTTCTCAATGAAGGAACACCAAGACAGGTAGAAATTCACAAAGAGATTAATTTGGTGGACTTAAACTTTTATTTATATTTTGTTAAAGGCTTGCCACATCTCAAACTGTTGAATCCCATCACCTTAGAGAGTTAATTAGTTTTTCTCAGTAGACAAATAACGAAACCACTAGGTGTCTAGTAAGCAAGGTACTGGAAAATAGTAGCACAACTGAATCCATCAAGAAAATAGATGCATAAGACTAGGTCTATAGCATCTGTACGATATAGGAGACATCATCTCACACTGGACTTCCTCCTCTGAGAAATGACAGGAAAATTTGTTCTGATAAACAGCAGGGAAGCTGCCCACAACCAGTGTGGCTGCCTAATCAAGGCCCAATGATGCCCAGACTAATAGCCACGCTAATAAGCAAGGGGAGAGGGCGATCTCACAGGCCTCTAACTCCAGACAAAGACTACAGGTGACTAAAGACTTCTGAAAGAAGGAAAAAGGAATCTTTCCCAGACCTGAGCCCTCTTGTTGGTTTTACAATACCAAGTGGTTAGGTTCTATTTGTATGCTTTTGTTTCTATACATATGTGCTGTGGATATTGCTCTATATAAATAAAACCCTGGCCAGTGACCAGGCAGGAAGTATAGGCGGGACAAGGAGAGAGGAAAATTGAGGGAACAGGAAGAAGGATGGGGAGACACTGCCAGCCACCTCCAGGAAAAGCAACATGTAAAAATGCCGGTAAGCCAGAGCCACGTGGTAAGGTATAGATTTATAAAAATGGGTTAATTTAAGATATAAGAACAGTTAGCAAGAAGCCTGCCATGGCCATACAGTTTATAAGTAATATAAGTGTCTGAGTGATTACTTTATATGTGGGTTGTGGGACTGAGGGGCTTGGTGGAACCTGGAGAGAAGCTCTCCAGCAACACATATGTAACAATAATAATGAAATAAAAACTAGGCCATGAATTTGAAAGACGATAATGGGGGAAATTTTTGAATGGAGAGAGGGAGGGAGAGAAAAGACACAAGAGGGATTTGAGGAAGGAAAGTGAAGTGGTGACATAATGCAATTACATTTTAATTAAATTTTTAAATTATTATGAAAATAATATAACTTAAAATTGTTTTATGTTAATGCAGCTGATTTTTTTTTTACAAAGAAGGTCTGCTTAAACTTTATACCCAAAGCAAGTGTGTTGAGGGTAGTGTATCATGAGTACTTATTCTGTAGTGTCTGGTGTTACTTTAGATTACAAAATTTTTAGAGGTGTCCAGACATCTGAAGTTTATACCTGCTCCTCCATGTGGATTATGTTTTCCACCACTAGACCCCTTGTTGTGTGAACCCATCACCTCCCCATCCTCCTGCCATAATATAGCTATTCCATCATACCTTCCCAAATATGCTAGACAGAAATCTTTCTGAAACATGAGCTAAAATAATAAGAAACACTCCCTCACATAGGTTGCTTCTGTCAGGCATTTTGTTTCAATGAAGAAAAGACAAAACATTAGGGTGGGGTTTCCCAATTCAAAAACCCTAATGTAAAAAACAATTCCTTACAATGCCCTGCAGTTTCTCTAATTGATTTCAAATTTCAAATCCAGCAGAGAATTAACGTTAATCCTTATAACCTCTCAGTAACCATTGTGTCTTTTGTTCACTTAGTTCTTTCTAAATAGCAGTTATTCACCACTGTTCATGAGTTAACAACACTTGAGCATTGTATGTTAACCTGTTATTATAATGGTGTATATCTTTTATCTCTCTTGTGTCCTTAAGCTTTCTTGATTCAGTATTTCTCTTGAAGTCCTAGTATCTACAATATTTTACTTCTAAACATTGTGCAGTGCAAAATCAAGTAGTGTATTGTGGCTACAGTTATTTTCAGGCATATTTCTTTCTGTAACTAAATTTTTCCCTCAAATATCCACTTATTTAGATTTCAGCAAGTTTAATTTCCCCTAATATTTGAATCACTTCTACTACAATGTTTATACTGTTCCAACATTAAATAACATAGTCACATCTTTCTCCACAACAGATTTCTTTTGACATTGCTCTGATTTACTCAAGCTTTAAACTTCTTTTTCCTATCAGTATGGCTCTGTGGGCTTCACAATCTTGTTTCCTGGATTCTGTACAAACATGTGCAGAGTCTATAGAGACCTGTATAAAAACTCTGAAGAGTCTGAATGGATTTGTATAGAGTCTGAATGGATTTATATAGAGTCTTTATAGGTTTATACGAAGTCTGCATAGATCTATATGGAGTCTACACAGATGATATGGAATCTGCATAGCATTGTCTAGAGTCTCCATATATCTGCATCAAGTCCACATAGATCTGTACAGAGTCTGAATAGACCTGTAGAGATTCTGTGTAGAGTCTGCATGAATATATATAGTATGTAGAGGTCAGTATAACATTTATATAGCTATGTATAGAGTCTCTAGAGTTCTGTACAAATTCTATATAGATTATTATGAATGTGTATAGATTATTTCAACTTCTGATGGCATTTTATTTCACTGAGAGGTTTTTCTTAAATTTATAATAAGTTTATTTTGATTGGCATACATGTTTTTATAAAATATTTTTGAGAACTTCATGTCAGCACACTGCATATATTTCCTTCCTGCCTCTTCCTTCCCCCCTACTCATATGCCCTCTTCCTCTCAAATTCCTATCTTTTAAAAAATTATTGTTATTATATTCACATACATATAAATATGTGAGCATAGCCATATGCACATATATGTACATATACATATATATGCCTATTGTGTATGTAATAATATATATGTATGTATACACATGGACACAAACATGAGTTCATTCAGTGTAGCTTATATGTACATGGGGCCAGATAAGACCTTTAGGGATTGAACAACCAATGCTAGAGCTTGTCACTGAGTCTTCATATCTATGGAATACTTGTAGCTCTTCATCTAGCGGTGGAACCATGTGAAATTTCTCTTGTCCATCTTAGCACATCAACTGGTATGCTCATTATATTTGTCTTATTCAGTAAACCATATTGAGAGTTCATGGGTGCATTTTGCATGTCATGTGTCAGGGAAACTATTTGATAGAAGATGTCCTAGACCTCTTTTAACCTTTCTTCCCCTTCTTCAATGATTTTCTATAAACCTTAGTTATAATGATTATGTTGTAGATTTATCAGTTGGGATTGAATGCCCTGCAGCCATTTAGTTTCCACATTTTGAACCAGTTCTGAATCTCTGTAATAATCTCCATTTTTGGAAAAGAAGCTTGTTTGATGAGGGATGAAAGCGACACTTATATGTGAACATATGTGTAACTATTTTTAAAACAGTTAGAAATGATATTAATTAGCATATATTTAATCAACTATGATCTGTAACAAAAAAATAAACTCATTGGATAACCATAAAAAAAACAACCTCTACAAACAAACAAAAATTAAAATAAAAATTCAAGTCAAAATGGCTTAAGTAAAAGAGGAAATATTTAATTGCATATATTTTAAAATATTAATTAGTATCAGGAATAGCTGAATTAAAGAAGGTAATCAATTTTGCAATAATTTATTTTCTCTCCAAAATAGTGTTAATGTCTGTAATATGAAATGAGTGAAAGAAAATGGAGAAAGAGGGAAATACTATTTTAATGAGAGGGTTGTAAACTGAATGGGAAAAATGGCTGTTATCATATAAAGCCTCTTACAATGATGACATGTTACATATAGAATACTAGAAAACTATGCTTTTGTTTGGAGTAATGTGGACTTTGGGACTGTGGATTAGAGAAGCAGTTGAAAGCTTTAAGTGGACCTTAACGGGCCATCTTATTAGGACTGTGGAAGACAGTGGTTCTGAGGATTATTTGAACTGTGGGGGCCTGGAACAAGAGACTTAAGATGAAAATAACATTTGTATGTGGCCTAGAGATTATTTTTATGAAATTCTGGCAAAGAATATGGCTGCTTTTTGTCCTTACCTGAAAAATCTGCCTGAGGCTAAACTAAAGAATTTTGGATTAATGGCATTGGCAGAGAAATTTCAAAGTGTTCATTCTAGATTGAAAAGGAGCAAGTTGAGCAAGGAAAAATACAAAGGATACAGTTCAAGGAGAAAAGGGCCACTAGGAAATGGAATGGAGCTAAGTCCCGTGTTCAAGGAGAGAAACATATTAAGGAAAGTCCTGATATTAAATGGAATGAATGGAGTGGTGACCTCACGGCAAGATCTCACCCAGCTGAGCTTCCAAATTGTGAAGGGGAATTAAAGAAAAGCTTAGAGCCAGGTGTAGTGATGCATGACTTTAATCCCAAAACTCTGGTGGCAGAGGCAGGCAGTTGTCTTAGTTTGATGCCAGCCTGGTCTACAGAGAAAGTTTCCAAACAGCCAACATTAGGCAAGGAAGGAAACCACAGAACAAAGAGACCTGGTGAAGATGTAGTTGAAAAAAAAAAGAGCCATATTGCAACCCCAGCAAGAAGCAGAATAAAGCAGTTTTGGCCACATGGTATTGGACTTTAGAGTCAAAGATAGAAGAAAGGGGTTATGGATTCTTGCCTTGTGACTAAGGAAAGCCACTGAGGCCTTGCATGTTTCAGGGATATCCCTGCATGGAGGCCTAGAGAGGTTATTCTGTGAAGCTGTAAAGGTGAAGCCTAGGTTGCCTCAGAGAATGCTAGAACTGTGGATACCTGCCAATAAAATCTGCAAATATTGAGTGGAACCAGCCTAAAAAAAGAAGTGTGTTGCACTCAATAAAGGTAAAAGGAGTTGGAGATGTGAAGAGCACTTGGACAACAGACATGGAGATGCAGAGTTTGGAGTTTGTACAGCTGGTTTTTGGTCTTGCTTTGGTCCATTATTTCCTCATTGTCCTCCTTTTCGTAAGAGTAATGTATATCCAGTGTCATTTTTTGTGATCTGCTTTTTGATTTTGATTTTATAGGGGATTAAATTAAGATATTGTATGAATCACTTAAGACACTTTGAACAATGAACCTTTAAACATTGTTGAGAGTGTAATAGACCATGGGGACTTTTGAAGTTGGACTGGATGCAGTTTTATATTTTGATACAAGCATTTGGGGACCAGGATGTGGAATGTGGTAGCTTGAATAAGTTGAATAGGTTCATAAGGAATGAGACTATTAGGAGGTAAGGCCTTGTTGGAGTAGATATGGCCTTGACGAAGTAAGTGTGTCAATAGGGGTGGGCTTTGAGGTCTCAGATGCTCAATCCAGGCTCATTCAGTATGGTGAGTCTCTTTCTGCTGCCTGAGGATCCAGATATAGAACTCTCAATTACCTTTCCAGCACCATGTCTGCCTGTGTGACTTCATACTTCCCACTATGATGATAATGGACTAAACTTTTGAAACTGTAAGCCAGCTGCAATTAAGTGTTTTCCTTTATAAAAGTTGTCTTGGTCATGGTGTTCTTTCATGGCAATAGAAACCCTAGTTAAGGTATTTGCACATAATATGATATACTAGTATATCATAAACATATAATTAGGAGTATGATTGTGAGTTTGTGTGTGTATGTACACTCTTGCATGTATGTGTGCATGTGCATGCATGCACATGTATGTGTGCTTCCAATAGTTTTATGCCAACTTGACCCAAGTTAGAGTCATTTAGGAAGAAGAAATTTTAAATGAGAAAATGTCCCCAACAGTTTGACTAATGAACAAGCCTTAATTTCATTTCCATGTCTGATGACTGATAAAGGAGGCCTAGCACATCATTGCTAGTTCAATCCCTAGGCCAGTGATCCTAGGTGGTATAAGAAAGTGGGCTTAGCCAACATGGCAGAGACCTATAGGGCCTTCGTGAAAAACTCTCCCCTTTTGATGCTAATGGGGATTGAGAGCCCAATATGGCCAGCTTTGGCAAACATTAATGTAAGCCTAGGAACTGGAGCCATGTGGTTGGATTCTCCAGAAGTAATGTATGGTAACGCTTTTTCAAGTATGTTTGAGAATGTGTCACCTAGACACCTTGGAGATTAAGGATAACCCTGAAGGTCACTGACCTCCATTTGTTAACAGTAGCATGTCAGCTAAGACTTTTCATTTTCACAATCCTCTTCAAGCTGGTGTAGTACCTACTTTTCAGGAGTAGCTCTGTGCACCATTTATTGGCCTCCTGAAATTCATTTAGCCTCCTTTGAAGATATCTTAAAATTTATGAGCCTGAATGTAGCCATTATGAGACCATTAGTTCTGCTCCTTGTGAGCTGCCTGTTTTTTCTTTGTGGTTCTTAGTTGTTCTTTTGCAAAGCTGCCAGCTTAAGTCGTGCTAGGATCAAGAAAAATGGGCCTCGGCAGTTCATGCTCCTGGAGTTGTATACATGCCAGTGGATGCCCACATGCTCCCGAAGAGAATTTGACATTGCTGCTGCCATTGTTGCTGTTATAGCAGTGGTGGCCACCGCTGCTACTGTTTCTGGGATTACCATTTCATAATTGGTTACTACAGATAGCACAGTGGAGACCCTGGCAGCAAAAGTAGCTACCACAGTTAGTTAATCTCTCATTCTATTGGGCATGATAAATTTAATTCAATAGTTATATACATTTTGATTGGGTTTGAAAATTATAAATTTATAAACTCAAGTTCCATTTGCTTTTGGGATACCATCTTACAAGGACTCCAATTTGCAGTAAGGCTCGTTAAGGAAGGGAATGGCTCAGTTGCCTTTAGCCTACTGCCTATGGGTAGGTTAGGACTTCTGTTGGTCTTTTCTGTGTCGAACACGCAGATTGTAAGCCCAGTGCCACTTTGAGATCTTTGGCAGCAGTTAACTCTGCAGCCCACACACAATTGAGCCTGTATGATAATGAGTATTCAGTGATGGGTAATGCCTGGGGGGCACTCACCAACCACCTGTGTGGCCTCGGCATACGTCTCTATGATGGGTAAGGTGACCTCCCACGCAACCTAAGTCAGAAGCTCATTTTCTAGTAAAAAGGGGACCTGTAGGGCCCTGGCCCCTGTTTTGGGTAACTGTTGCCTTGCTTGCTGACCTTGACCTTGATATCCTCCCTATGCTAATTCCCTGCTGGGTTCCACTGTCCTGAATGATTAAGGGAAGTTCCTTGTCTGTGTATCCTGCAGAATGGGCACTAACAGATTAGATGCAAGATTGTAAAACATCAGTAGCGAACTGAACTTCTGCCCTTTGGGGTTCTCCCATTGTGCTGTAAGCCTGTATTTAAGACCTCCTCCCTCCTTCAATAAACGACATTTGGCATTAAAAAAAAAGAAAGAAAGAAAGAAAGTGGGCTTATCAAGCCATGGAGAGTAAGCCAGGAAGCAGCATTCATCCATGGCCTCTGCATAACTTCCTGTCTCCTGGTTCCTACTTCCCCCAGTAGTAATCCATTATCAGAAAGTAAAAGATAAACAGTTTTCTTTCCAAGTCATTTATGGCAATGCTGTTCATTCACAGCATAGAATCATTAACTAAGACAATATATAATAGGAAAAAATATATTATCTTTCAAGACTGACCTTGTGATCTTTCCTCATTTTAATAAATTATGAAATGCATTTGAAGTGTGCACTCAGGGATGTTAGTGTAGCCACAGAAAGTCTTTAAGATAGTGTTTCTCAAACTTTAATGGACATAAGAGTCCTCAGGGCTCACATTCAATGCAAATTCCATTAGAATATTGAGTAAGGTATGGAATTCTGGATTTCAAAAAAGTTCTTAAGTAATATTTATTCCCAAGAATTTTATATACCACTTGAATAACCAGGTTTAAGATAATTCATTTCAAGTTTTAAAGTGGCCTTTGACTAGCAAATCTACCAGAAAACTGAAACCTCACCTTGCCTTCAGAGTGCTGCTTCATAATGTCATGTTTGGACTAAGTTCTTCATTGTTTTGGACTTTGTGGGAATGGGCTAATGCTTTAAGAATTAATAACTCCCATTGAGTATAGAGAAAGCCACACAACGGGAAGAAGAACATGACTTTCTGGAGGCCTGGGGATAGGTACTTGTGATGGTATTGTGTTCCCTGAAATATTGTGCATGCTAATAAATTTATCTGGGGTCAGAGAATGGGACAGCCACAATATTAAACATAGAGGATAGGTAGTGGTAGCACAGGCCTTTAATCCTAGCATTCCAGAATCAGAAATCCATCTGGATCTCTGTGTGTTCAAGGATACAGCCAAGCATGGTGACTCACACCTTTAATCCCAGAAAGTGAGCCTTTAATCCAGGGCGTGATGGCAGAAAGCAAAAAGGTATATAAGACGTGAAGACCAGAAACTAGAAGCTTTTGGCTGGTTAAGCTTTTAGGCTTTGAGCAGCACAGTTCAGCTGAGAGGCATCCAGTCTGAGGAAACAGGATCACCTGAGGAATTGGTGAGGTGAGGAAACTGTGGCTTGTTCGGTTTCTCTGAACTTCCAGCATTCACCCTAATACCTGGCTTCAGGTTTGTTTTTATTAATAAGACCTTCTAAGATTCCTGCTACAGGTGTTCCTGTGCTCCTTCCGATGTGTTGCACGTCACCTTCTTTGGTCAGCTTTGGCAAGGACTCAGTTTGACTGGTCCCATCTGATAGGAAGCTTGCCTCCTACACTCACTACACAGCTCACAATGTACTTTGAAGAAGTCATTTATGAAAGAAACCTCAAGCTATGCAAAGCCCTGTATATAAGTCCAGTAAGAATATGAACAGAAGATCTCATCCATTCCAGAAGCAGTTTATAGTTTTTACCCAAATAAAATCTACTAAAATTTAACAGAACAGCCAAGACTAGGGTGTAGCAGACTTCTAATAATGATATCTGTATATCTTTTAAGCAAAGATATCTGGAGAAGGCACAATGTCCTTGTATCCACATATGAGCACCAGAGAAAGCAGGAATGTGAAACATGTCTCTTCAAAGGAAGAGATGTATAAACTGTTTTTCACCCAGAAGGTGGGAATGGATGTACTTAATAGCCTGGTGACCTCTGCACTATCTGTATGGCCAGGCCATACCTGGCTCTCCTATTCACTTATGAAAAGGACTGGAGGTAGTTAATTGCCTAGTGACTTTATGGCTAGCCATATGACTGAGACCACAACAGATCCTCCCTCACACCCTTAGATAATACATATACTCTATCTATTAAACCCATCTTCATGGAAGAGGTGACATGTACATTGAAAAGGGTTTTGATACAATTATGCCTTATTGTATACACAGGGTAGTGATACACAGGGTAACTTTCCCCCAAAATTGTACTATATTTAAATATGCCTCAAATAAATCAACACTGTTTCTTGCATTGTGTTGAACAGGATTTTCTTTTTGCATCATTTGGATTAATACCGTGCTGGCTGTGACATTTGCACAAGACTACAAGCATCCAAGTCAGAAAACTATTGTAAGTTTTGAGATAACTTCTGTCATAGGGTTTCTATTCCTGTGAAACGACACAATGACCATAGCAAGTCTTATAAGGAAAGCATTTAATTGCGGTTGGCTTACAGTTTCAGAGTTTGAGTCCATTATCATCATGGTGGGAAGCACAGCAGTGAGCAGGCAGGCATGGTCCTATAGAAAGAGCTGAGTTCTACATCTTGATCTGCAGGCAACAGTAGGAGACTGTGTACCAGACAGGAATAGCTTGAACATTCAAGACTTCAAAGGCTGCCTGTGCAGTGGCATACTTTCTCCAACAAAGATCACACCTACCCCACTAAAGTCACACCTACTAATAGTGCTACTCCCTATGGGCAAAGCATTCACACAAATGAGTCTATGGGGGCCATACTTATTCAAACCACCACATTCCATTCCCTGGCACCCATAGGCTTATGGCTATAATATAATGCAAAATGCATTTAAATTCACTTCAGAAGTACCCAGTTTATCACAGTCTCAACAATATTTTAATGTCCAAAGTCCCTTCTGGGATTCATGCAATATCTTAATTATAATCCCCTATAAAATCAAAATCAAAAAGCAGATCATGGACTTCTAAAATATAATGGCACTAGATATACTTTGCTCTTCCAAAAGGGAGGGAAAGGAGGATAATGGGGAAATACTGGACCAAAGCAAGACCAAAAACCAGCTGGACAAACTTGAAACACTGCATCTCCATTTCCAGTGTCCAAGGGCTCTTCTGATCTACAGCTCCTTTTTTTTTTTTTTTAAATCTTTGTTGTATGCAACACACTTCTTTCTCTTGGGCTGGTTCCACCCCCTGTTAATAGCTTTTCTTTGTAGGTATCCCCCAGCACTGACATCTCAACATCTTAGGGTCTCCAAGTTAATCCAAGATTTACATCTACAGCTTCATATAATGGCCTCTCTAGTCCTCATTCTGCCTGACCTCAGAAGCTTTCCTTAGTCAAAGAGGGAGATTATATAACTCCTTTCTTTGATCCTTTACTCTAAAAGCATCATGTGGCCAAACCTGTCAAATTCTGCTTCTTGCTGTGGCTAGAAGCTTTTAAATTACAGCTTCACCAGCTTTCTGTTTTCAATGGTTTCCTTCATTGCCCAATCTTGGCTGTCCTGAAACTTTCTGTGTAGTCTAGGCTGGCGTTGAACTCAGAGATCTGATTGCCTCTAATTCCAGAGTGGCGAGATTAAACCTGTGCACCACCACATCCAGCTCTGAGTTTTTCTTTAACTACTTTTCATAAGTTGGAAGCTTAGGATCTTCCCTCTGAGGTTCCACTCCCTTTATCACATTGAACATCAGGCTTTCCTTTAATCTATTTATCCCCTTGAATACATGATTTAATTCTACTGCACTTCCAGTACTCCTTTTCTCAATCTGTACATTTTTTTTTTTTTTTCTTGCTCATCTTGCTCCTTTTCATTATAAATCTTTATTAGAGTTAACACTAATAGCCACATGACAGAGTCTATACTAGGCTGTTTTGAGATTTCCTCTGCTAACAAAATTAATCAAAATCACTTCACTTTAGCTTCAGACAGACTTTTTGGACAAAGACAAAAGGTAGCCACATTCTTTGTCAAAATATCATAAGAGTGATCTCTAGGACATATACTAGTATTCTTCTCCTATGTAACCTCTTGATATATATCCCCACAGTTCAAATAACACTCAGCACCACTGTCTTCCATGCTCTTATTAGGATGGCCCATCCAGCCCCACTTAAAGTGTTGAACTGCTTTTCTGATCCACAGTCCCAAAGTTCATATTCCTCCAAGCAAAAACACAGTCCAACCTATCGCAGCAATACCCCAGTCTCTGATACCAACTTCTGTCTTAGTTAGGGTTTCTATTGCTGTAATGAGATCATGAGCCTGGCAAATTCTTATAAAGAAAAAGATTTAGCTGGGACTGGCTTCCGGTTTCAGAAGTTTAGTCCTTTATTGTCATGCTGGAAAGCATGGCAGTAGGCAGGCAGGCATGGTGCAAGAAAAGGAGCTGAGAGTTCTACATCTTGATCTGCAGGTAGCAGAAGGAGATTGAGCACTACACAGGGTTTTTTAATTTGAATGTATGAAACCTCAAAGCCTGACTCCACAGTGGCACAATTCTTCCTACAAGACCATACCTAGTCTAATAAGCTCATACCTCTAAATAGTGCTATTCCCTGATGGACAAGCATTCAAACAAATGAATCAATGGAGGCTATACCTATTTAAACCACCACACCATGAAGAAACCATAAATTTGTAAAAGAAAGCTAAAGTGAAGTTTTAATTACCAATTAGCTAAATAATTCAGTGTGTTTAATATAAAAGGAAGCTGATACATACAGACATTAATTGCCTGGGCTGATGATATAGAAAGTGAGGACTTTAAGCCAAGAAGAGAAATACCAACAACAACACAACAACAGCAAATCCAGAAAAACAAGATCAAGAAAAGTGAGGGTTACTGAAGGTATTCTAAATGTCAAATATCTTGTTACAATTCTTCACATAAATGAATCAATTTTTCCTCACAGCAAAGCTTCAGTGTGCTTCACACAGGATACAGTTTGCAAATTGCAATAGCACACATACAAAATAATGGGGCAGCCTATGTGTGGTGGTGGCTTAAAAAGTTTATTGTGCTACTTTTCTTTCATATGCCTTGATGGCTAGTATTGTCACTTTGGCAAAATCTTGACTCACTTAGGAAACAGGTTTTGGGAAAATCAGTGGGGAATTATCTTAACTGTGTTAACTTTTTTTTAAAAAAAATTAAAAAATTTTTTTTTTTAAATTTTTGAAGTTGTGTATTCAATAAATTCAATAAACATATAAGCAGCAATATACCAAATACAGACATTATAAAGTTTTCTTTAAATAAAATAAATGCTTTGTTTTGTTGTAGAAATAAAATGCTGTCACAAAAACCAGAATTGGAGTCTAATAACACAATTTAATAAAATGAGGCACAATGTTTAAGGCAACATTCATGAAGAAGGTATTTAAAGTTAATCTAAGATCATATTTTTTCATGTCCTTTGGAGGAGGAGGCACAGCAGGGGTAGGGATTATAAGGATAGATCCCAAGCCTTTGTGCATGCTGAGCAAGCCACAGTCCAAGCATAGCATGTATAGCTTTCAATGAAATCTTTTGTAGCTGTTTGACCTTTTTTTGTTTTTCCTTTTTTACTCATCTTTGGCATTATCCTTACTGCTAGTGATTGCTAAAAATTTTTCTTTCTTTTTCATACTTTTTCTTTAAAAAAAAAAATGATTATAGACATTTACTTGGTGAGATAGGAATTGGCTATCTAGAAATATGATCATCTTCTGAAGTCAGCAAATATATTTTGAGCGGTAGTCTGTCTCGCTAGTTATAAGCCCCATGTATATCAGCTAATGAACTCTTAGAGTTTCAGAATCAGCGAGAAGACCCATCTTAATCATGCAAAAGAATGGTTCCTAGATAGGGATCCTGAACCATATAAAATAGAAAACATGAGCTGAATGGTGGCTTGCATTCATCTGTTTTCTGATTGTAGATGTAACATGAGCAGCTGCTTCAAGGTCCTGATGCCTTGACTTTCCTACTATGATCCACTATGCCCTTAAACTGTGAGAAAAATAAGACTTCTCTCTCAAGATGTTTTTGTCAGAATATCTTCTCACAATAAGAAATGAAACTAAGACACTAGGATTACTCATGTTAATTGAATAGTAGCTCATAGCTATAATTCAAGTGCTTTGAGGATGAGTTATTAGGGTTGATGTGAGTCTGAGAGAGTCAGCCTGAGCTACAGAGTGGGTTCTAGGACAATCTGGGCCTTACATAGAGACACATTATCAAAGAAATGTGAACCCAGGATAGTACTAGCATAGTCAAAAAGCTGAGAAAGCTTGATGCAAACCTACCTGAGGCAGTTGATACTGAAACAGAGTTCCAAAGCCAAGCCTACACCAGGTCCTATGTTCTCCATCTAGAAATGGCACTAGTTCTGATTTCCAGGTACAGTTACCAGCTCCTCAGGCTGTCCACTTAGACAGCTCTGGTATATCTCTCTTCTCTGGGAATTAATCCGTTGGCCTTTGAGTACTGCAGTGTATAACCAGTGGGTTTTCTTTTTCATTAATAAAGCACAATTAGCTACTGAGTATGATTACACATGATGCTTGTTTTCTATATATGAAAGAAGATGAGGCTTAGGATGAATTCTCTGTCTTCTATAAATCAAGTTCAAGGTTCTCTGTAGCCTACCAACATATTTATGAAAATATAACATCAGAAATCAGTCAAAATGAAGAAGGCTATTTAAAACTTAATTGACTGATTAATTAACTACTAGCCAATTAATTACTATGAAGCAAGAATTAATGTCTAGGGCTTTTGCATCCCTACATTGCTTATTTAATCATGCTTGTTTACCAATCTAACCCAAACTATACGAGTTTAAAATAACAAAAATCAATCAGCATCTTCCATTTTTTAGTTGAGAAGCTTTTAGTCTTATAGACTCTTACCATTTGGTTATAGAAAATTTATTTTACATGTTAAGAGTGTTTTCTTGTGTTTATAAAATGAGAAAAATATTTTATCTGAAACTCTTTGGAAAAAAAAACACATACACAAGACATTTGTTTCATGTTTTTCTTGGCTGCGTATATCCTTAAGTTTGTTAGTGAGAAAGTTTACACTTGGGGGATCAATAGTTATGAAACTGGATTGATGGTTGTCACCTAAGTAAGCTCTGTTGGTAATGCTGAGCTTATTATGAGCAGCACAGTTGTAAGAATAGCATCAAAGAAACTGGGATTGAGGACCTATTCAAATTTAAGATGGGATTTATATTAAACTTAAGAATTGAGTCAATCACTTAGCATGACAGTTGATGTGATAAATACAGCTAAACTTGGATTTGGCATTTGTAAACCAAGTCAAAGAAACTTAGAGGCATCATCCTATGGGGCAATCTCTGTACAATTGTTTCTATTAGTTTTTCTGTGAGTCATTATTATGAAGTCTTTTTTAACGAAGAAACTAGAGGTTGATTTTTGCTCAGTGAATCTGAGCTCTTCTTGCCCATTGCAACTCTGAAAACTGAAAGAAACATCAAATGATCTAGTTACTATCACAAAAGTTTGTAGATTTGGGTTTTTTAACCTAATTTACAGTCACAAGTTCAAGTATGGCTCATTTGTTCTTTGATATTTTTATACTTCCAGAGTAAGTCTATTTGAGGATAAATATCTGAGTCCTTGCATTTATTTATGACTATGTATTTTGCCTATCACTGCCCATCAATCTAGCCCAAAATATAGTGATTTAAAACAACAATCATGTCATTTTTCATGACTCTTTGGAGCAGAAGCTGGAGTAGATGGACTTAGTTGGGGTGCATTGGCTCTACATGGCAAGACTAGTCTGACTCAGTGATGCAACGGTCCCATAGCTGGGACAGAATAGACTGCTACCTGCTTGCTTTCTTAATATCTGGAAGCTGGACCAATCTTTTCTACCATCATAGTTAGAGAAGATAAGTGCCATGGCACACACTTTTTTCTAGGTTGTTTGCATCCTGATTGCTTAATTCTCATGGCCTGAGCATGGCTCAATAGAGAAATCATGGGGCAGGTCTATATGGGAAATAGCAATGGAGAATGAATGCTCTCTAGAATCACATGAAAAGTAGTCAAATGGATCACAATTACTAGCACAAAATGCATAAAACTGTTTAATCTTCTAGAAAATAAATATTAGACTGGATCGTGTAGACAAACTATGTCCCACAGAACAAATATGGCCTGATACCTGCTTTTATAAACATTATTAAAAAATAGCCATGAGTTTTGCTTATGAATTTATATGGCTGATTTAATCCATAGTGGTGGAATTAAATAAATATTACAAAAACTGTTATGGTTCACAAAGACTAAGACACATTTTGAGCATTAGAATAAAATGTTTCTTGACCATGAATTAAATATTTGACTATTTTTATGTCTCCATAAATAAGTCAATGAGATTTTAACTGATTACATTTTAACTGTAATTAAGTTCCAGAAGTTAAAATGTAAATGTCTTTTGGAAAATAAAACTAGGATAGTAAAGGTGGTCTTTCCATGCAGTCCATCAAACAATAGTGCTTTTCGTATGAAAGAAGATAATCTGATTTATTCCTCAGACAGGCTGTGCAAGGTTTGGAAGAAAAGGCAGGAAGCTAATTCTTTTCATATCCTTAGGTTAGTACATATTTTATATTTTATGCAGTAGCATAGAAAGCCAAGTGTTGATAATCAGTCCTTCTTGCCTACTCCCTCACCTCCCCAACTTATCTGCCAATTTGAGGAGCTCCTTATTCTTTCAGTCTTACAGTCTGAGTAATAGAATATAGTATATAATACAATGCAATCACCATGTATTCTACTCCACACAACTGGATTTTGAGATCTGATACACTAGGTGATGTATATCTGTATTGGTACTTGCTACCCTGACAAAATATCCAACAAAAGAAGTTTAAAGAAGGTAATGTTTATTTGGCTAGCATAATCAAGGGATATAATCTATCATGACAGAGAAAGTATGCCAGCTGGGAAATCCAGTGTTAGCCAAATTGCATTTAGAGAAAAGAAGCAGAGAATAAAGAAATCTTGCATTCAACTCACATTATCCTTCAGTCAGGCTGGGACCCCAGCTAGTTGAATGGCACAACCTACATTTAGGATGTCTTCCTCATTCAATTAAATTAATATATTGTCCAATAATTGCAAATAAAATATCTCCTTTAAAAATGTAATGTCTTATAAGCTTAGCATTAGCTTAAGGAAAGAGAGAGAGAGGGAGAGGGAGAGGGAGAGGGAGAGGGAGAGAGGAGGGGAGGGAGAGAGAGAGAGGAGAGAGAGAGAGAGAGAGAGAGAGAGAGAGAGAGAGAGAGAACAAGAAAAGAGGACTGTATGCTTTCTGGGAGCTGTTAATAATATATAGACAAAGGTAATAAATAATTGATAGTTGTCACCTTATGACTTCTTATTTATTCATGGAGTTTGAGATGGGCCCTTATCTTAACAGCAGCTAATCATATTATATCACATAAACTTTTCATCATCAACATTAATATGTCTCTCAGGGACATGCACTGTACCAGCTTTTCAGAGATATTACAAACTGCTGATCTGTGCCAGTCAAGAATAACGCAATTGTTACTGACAGATGGAAATATTACCCTCACACAGAATAGTGTAAGTAATACAGAAAATAACCTCTAATATCAATGATAAATCTCTATAATGAGAGAAAGGTCTCTTCCATTATATTCACAGTACAAGTCTAAAGGAGAACTGTGGTAAGGGAGGGGAAGCAGCTGACTTAGTGAGACTGAATACTGACACTCCTTGGTTTTGTGCATTTCAGAGTTAGGACACTCATGTGGACTAAGGAGAAAGGCAATGAGCGGCTGTATATAAACATTTTATCTTTTTCTCCTGGATGCCTATACACATACCTGTAGAGGTGCCACAGAAAACTGTCAGTGATTCCCTTCTGTGACAACATGGCTGCATTAACTCACACTGATTTCTAAATTCTAAATACAGGAATAATAAAAGCACCAAGCACAGATGTACGATATTCATACAGAGGAAGACAAAGGATGTGCTTTAATTGGTAGGTTAAGTTACTAAGGTATTAGCTCATTGTATTTGAAAAGTGTTTATGGAAATGCTACTGAGGAAATCCATTAATCCAGTGATGCAGATCCCCAGGCACCTGTGGAAAAGATGATCTCTTCTTCCTCTTTGTCATCAGAATTCCAGTTTTGGACAGGATGGCTCGATGCCCCAAGGCCTAAAAGACACAAGTTGAAACCAGGTGGGGATTTCTGAAAATATTTTGCTTTCTTAATGAAAAGTCTGGCAGCTTTTGCAGCCACTTTTTTCATTCCACCTTTTCTTCTTTTTCGTGTCTCTAAGTACAAGCCAGAGACTCTCCATTACAGACTTTGACAGCACTCATCTACTTTCTCTTATCCAAGATAAATCTTCTTTTTCTTCAAACTGCCACATATCATATTGTATTCTTTCATCACAATCTAGTTTCTCACTGTACCAACAGTCCCAACATTAAAAATTCATTTAAAAGGCATCCACAGCTGGCACAACAAAAAACAATGAAAAACATACTAGATCTTTTCTCTGAGACACACTTTGTACCACATATTTTTTAAGTGCGCCAACACAATTCTTCTAGCTACTTGATGATATGTGTTCTGTCATACATACCCATTTCATGAAACAGAGGTATAATGAAGTGAACCATCTTGCCTCGGGGCTCACAGACAAGGAAGCATAGAACCAATGTTTCTGGGTACCAGAATATAGGCAATTTCACAAAAGCACAAAAATTAAGTTAATATTTTCATTGATGAATACATAGCTGTATGTAGAAGCTCTTTAATGTGTCTGAAGTAGGAAAGATATTCTGTTTCGAGCTATGATTATAGTCAATATTTTCTTTGTGTAATATTTTTGTTTTCAGAAGCTCAAAATAAGAATTTAACATAGCCATATCATATGGACATTACCATGAAAACTCTCTACTCTGTGTTCAATACATTCGTATTGGTGTATATTGAACTTGCCCAAATCTTGAACAGTGACATTTAAAACAACACATTTTTTTTTTTAATTTGGATCATCCCAAAGTGAACATGAAATCTAGCTGAACTGGTGATTTTATTCCCTAAAGCTGATTACATCTGTTTGTTTATTCATTATCACTGAATATGAGAGAATAGATGTCAAAATATTTCAGAAACTGTCAAAGAAAACTCAATATAAATATGAATAATTATGAAGATATTTTAATGAGATAAAGTAAGAATTAGAAAACTGGAGTTGTTCTTCTGGCTGTATCCTTGAATTACTGATTACTGGGTGACAATAGAGGAGTTCAATAGCTATTCTTGTTTTCTGGTCCTTTGTGGTTACCTGTCTGTGACTGTGCTGGTGCCTGTGAATTTTTCCTTACTGCTGTTTCTCTGTTTCCTTAGAAACTTCTTACACAACATTTGCAATTTCCATTTCTTCCACTAGCAAGAGAATCCCCACTGACATGATTATAAGATGAGAGAACACTTCACAGGCCTGTGAATTGGTTACAGGACTTTAGTCAGCTCAATTGTGACCTTTACAAATATGAGACAGATCAGGCAAGGCCATGTCTCTCTGGAAACTGAAAAGGTATTAACCATTATAAAAATTGATTAAAATTACTATTAGTGGTATTTAATTTCTCATTGTAATCACTTCTTTGTATATTCTTTTCCCTGTGCATGAGCAAAGACAATGTGAATGGGACAAACTGACTCCTAATTAGCTGCTATGGATACTCTCTTGATGCCTAGTTTGCTTTGGGAAAAGAGACTACAGTATAACATCCAACTAGACTACCCTTATTCCAAAACCAGCCATACTGTACACTCCATGGATGCCTTGAGACAACTATACAAAAGGGTACAGTTGATTATCCCAGCTCCTGAATGTAAGGTCTTAACCAGAGTTGTGGACTGTTTAAAACAGTGTATACTAGGGTTTTTCCTTTCATAATGAAAAACAAAGACCTAATAAAAATGAGCTATGCATCTGAACAGAGCATTCTCCAAAGAAGAAAAAATATATCTAAGAAACATCTTTAAAATTGTTCAACATAACAACTGGTCTGGCAAGAGATGGCATTGATGAAATAGTGGCATGAATATGAAGGGAGCAACCAAACACTTCCTGATTGGATTTAAGTATGGCACCACAAGATTAAACTCACACATGGAGTTTAATGGATCCAAGAACCTATGGATAAATAGGTCATAGGCCCTGGGGAAGAACCTACTACTATTGTTCTACTAAATGAACATAGTATTAAATTAACTTCTAAGTTATCATTATATACACAGATTAAGACATATCGCAACCATGATCAGAGAAGTTTCATTTTGTAGCAGCTGGCAATTAACACAGAGAGCTACAAATGAAAAAGGGTCAGAGCATAAGAGAGTGTGGAATACTCATCCCTAAATAGGACATGTGTATCTTATCCCCTCTTCCAGTACTTAGAGATTTTTGTAAAACAGGTGGTAGAAAGTTTACAAGAATCAGAGGAAATAGACAACTATAATGAAACAGTGGTTTTTTGGACACAGTAGGGCAGTTACTTATATGAACTCACAGTTATTGTGATAACATACATCATAACTGCACAAACTGTGAAGTGTCAGCATTGAGGGGATAGATGGGCATGAAATCCCAGCCCTAGCCAAGGGTCTATTCACAATTAAGAGGAGTTAGGAGAGTCATAGTCAGTTTTTTTAAGGGTGTGATCCCCTGTAGCTCCACTACACTAAAGCAAGTAGTCCCATACCCAGGACTCTTTGGGCAGCATAAATGGACTTGATGGGTTTAAAAAAATGAAAAGCAAAGAGAATGATTAGGAAGGTGATGGTAAATTCCTTAAGAGTTGAAAGATGGTGATGCAGATATGATCAAAATACATTGTACTAACTTCTCAAAGAATTAATAAAATATATTTTAAAGGAACATGTTCAACATCATTCTAAAGGAACATGTTCAATGTTGTGAGATATTTTGATTGCATTCTGACAATAAGATTTGCTTTGAATCAGAGGGTAGAGCTAGCCACTAGCTGACCAAAGTTAACCATTAAGGACAGATAGAGAGTAAGTAGTAAGTCAGGGCTTAGAGAGGATCTCAGGCCTTATGGATGGAGGAACCGAAGAGAGAGGAGGTCACTGTTCACTCCTACCCACTTCTCTGATCTTTTAGGGTCTTACTGTGATATTTGACTCTCAATTTTTTTTATTGATAAAGAATAATTAGATAAATGCATCAGTTCAACATCCTCAGTAATCAGAAAAATGCAAATTAAAACCATGTTGAGATTTTATATTATTTAACCCGGTCAAATGGCCAAGATGAAGAAAGTAACTGACAATAAATAATGGCAAGGGTGTACAGAAAGAGGACTCTTCATTTACTGTAGGAGTTATTAGTGTGTTGCAAACTGGTGCATCCAGCATGAAAATCACCGTAGAAGTTTCAAAAAGCTAAAAATAGATGTACAATATAATCCAGCTACACCGCTCCTCGGAACATACCCAAATGACTTGATATTGTATATACTACTACAGAACATTTGCTCAGCCATGTTTATTGCTCCCCCTACTCACACTAGTTAGCACATGGCAACAGCATATATTTCCTTCAACTGGTGACTGGATAATAAAAATGTTGGACATTTATAAAATGGAATTGGTTTTGGCTGTAAAGAAAAGTGAAATCATGAAATTTGCAAGCAAATGAAAGGAGCAAGAAAAGATTATGGTGAGTGAGGTAAACCAGACCTCAAACTGCATATTCTCTCTTCCTAATAGGCTATAGTTCTGCCTTTTTTGATTTGAGAATGTAACACAAAAGTCAGGAAATAGCTGGAGAGATGGCTCAGAAGATAAGAGCACTGATTGTTCTTCCAGAGGTCCTGAGTTCAATTCCCAGCAACCACATGGTGGCTCACAACCATCTGTAATGAGATCTGGTCCTCTTCTGTCTGAGTCATACATCTGTAACATAAAAAAAAAAAAAAATAAATAAAAAATAAATAAATAAAAAATAAATAAATAAAAAAAAAGTCAGGAAATAGAAAAGAAGCATGAGGGTATAGGGAAAAGGAGCTGTAGAGATGGAGAAAGCAGGACATAGATGCTAAGAGTGGGAAAGTGAATTTAACTTGGAAAGGGCAGGAAGCATAACACACAGTGAGTGGGATATATCTATATCTATTTTCTATATCTATATCCATATATATATATATACATACACACACACACACACACACACACACACACACACACACACACACATATATATATATCTGTAGGAAATATGTGTTCTAGAGTGGTCTCATCTCTACCTAAAATCAACTTTCCAAAGAGCAGTGGATGCCCTCCCTCATACCTAATAGGCAAGAATCTCAGTCATCCCACCAATAGCTAATATGTTACATAGGGGTTTGGGTATCTAGCTGCTTGACATAGAAGAATTGAAATAGTCAAGACCATCATAGACAGGAGGAAAGGAAACAGGAGTAGAGAGAGTAGAGGTGGAATTAGATTGGCACAATGTTAATTGGGTGTAGTATATTGTTGAAATTGGATATTGAAATATATTCCTAATAAAAGAGTTATGTTATATATAACATTAAGGTACATTTCTTGCTTTATTATTTTGCTAATATATTATGACTTGATTTTTATGCCATTGAAATGACGTTAGACCACCAAATTTAGTGGTTCAAAAAGTTTTGCAAGGGAGACAAGAGTCTTGAAGGTTAGTTATGCAATACCTAGCCATTGGAAGTTGACAGTGATCAGTTAAGACCAATAATCAAAGCTTATATTCTTACTACTTTAGAAGAAACTGTCAAAGAATTAACATGGTCCACTCAATGGTTCTTTTGTGCTTAAACCAAATTAAACTTTTTAAAAAGTAACTACATGTGTTCCTTTTTAGTTAGCTGACCAAAAATAAAAAAAAAACACCTTCATAATAAACTTTAAATATTATTCAACACAAGAAATCAAATCATTTCTGAATCAAACTGTAAGTTGCAATGAAAAGTAGATCATGTGTTGCAAACACAGCAGTTGGACTGTGATGTTCCGAAGTACTTCCCAAAGCCAAACTGCTTGGTGGCCTGTCCTCAGCTGATACACAGAAGCTTTCTGAATCCACATGAAGCCATTACATCTGGTAAGTGTGCTCTGCAAACACACCCAGAAACATGGCGCCAAATTCTTCTTTATAGCAGTGTCAGACCCCCACATCAGAAAACCAATGCTTCAACTGTTGTATGAATTTGGCTGTAAAGTTTTGATACACCCACCATACTCAATGGACCTCTTGCTAACTGATTATCTCCTCTTAAAGGATCTAAGCAATGTTTTTGGAAGGAAAATGCTTCTACATTTAGCAGGATATTAAAATGCTTTCCAAGAGATAAAAAAAATAATTCAAAAACTTGAATTTTTATGCTAATTTATAAACAAATTTATTTATTTTTGGAAAAAATGTGTTGATTTTAGTGGCTCCTATTTTGATGACTAAAGATGCATTTAATTCTGCATTTTCAATCCACTGTCTAAGCTACAATTCTTTTTGCATCAAAGTATAAAAGATTCTAAGGAGCCATGGGAAAGAACTTTCAAGCTCTGTGTTTCAGAGAAATTACAGAGAGCTGTCAAGACTTCAGGATCAAGGTTCTTAGATATCAGTCTGGGAGTTCCTTCTTCTTATCCACTGCCACTCTTAATGTCAAACAAGGGAAAGATAAGCTGCTAGATATCAACATTTGTTTTGCTTCTTGACTATGCACAGTTTCTATTCTGATACACCAAAAGAGCTAAAGTGCTGCCAAAGTCACCAGAGGCAGTGGCTTCTACTGCCTTCCTCCGATAACTCAGAGAAGGAGTTTCATAGCCAACTTGAGAGTGTATTTTAAAATGATTTTGTATATGATCATGTTGAGAGCCTAAGTGAAAGAGAGAAGAGAGAATTCTCATAGCAGAAGTGGATCCCAGAAGCAGGGTACCATAGAACTGTTAGCCTAGGACATTTGTAGGACTAATGTCAGAAACTAAGGTGAGTCATAGGGAGGTGGGCTTGTCTGTCCATTCAGGTTAATCATATGCAGTCCGGGTGCCTATCAGTTTCAGCCACAGCTACATGTATAACTTCCAGAATAATTTAGGTAATATGAAAGGAGAAGAAATAAGACAGGGCAGAGTCAGAGACCCTCTTAGTATTTTTGGCCTCTAGCTAGCACAAAACTGAAATAATTTCTGGACAAGGATAAGAATTGTGATGCCTTTCCCTAGGCTGCCTGACCTGTTTCTGTCTCTTGTTCTCACTAGCATAATTATGCTGTTCATATCTTGGAAAACCATGGTGTCAAGGCAGCAGGCAGTGGCTGGTCTAAACAGTCAAAAGCCTGACACCAGGACCTACTCTGGACAAATAAGCCCTACCTTCTCAAGATTCTCAGCAAAAACCTACCCAAATAGCAACAGCAACTGGGAAATTAGAGTGCAAACAGAAACCTGTAGGGACATTTTAGATTCAGTCTGTTGGGCATACAGAGAGTCATTAAAAATCTTTTGACAGTACTCCAGAACCAGTTCCTTGGAGCTCCCTGACCCCACCTTTAGTGTCTCGGTGCCAACAGCCCTGCTATCACCTGCTTGACTTCAGCTTATAATCCAGGGCAATAGTAATAAAATATATCATAATAGCAGCACAAAAAGGGGCATATAAATCAGTGGAGCTGAAAAAAAAAAAGGACTGGGATGTAAGTTGACCTGATTTTTGACAAGGATCACAAAAGTACACACTAGAAACAATGATAGCCTCTTCAACAAATAATTCTGGAAAAACTGCATATCAACATACAGAATGAGTCTAGATCCTTGATGATGTGTTAATGACATAAAATCCACATGTGGGTTGAGAAAAACCAGACCAGAAAGTTGAATTGGCTAATAATATCTGTGGGCTACAAGATGCTGGAAGTTTCTGATAAGCAGATCAACATACCAATACCCACCAGGGCCTTCCACTTTGAGACTGTAGGGGAACTGACCTCCAGATTAAATTTTCCATCCTCAAAGTTCCTTTTTCCATCCTATTAAACCCCCAAGTCTCCTCTGCTACAAGCACACAGTCTCAACTCCTGCAGAGATACTAGTATCCAAGTTGTTTTGATTAAGTACAATTCTGCTCATTTAGGGATTAGTTTCTGCTTTCTTTTATTTGTACTCCACTCCATGATCAATATCAACCCTAAATTTGGTACTAAAATCCAGGAGGAGGTTTGTGGTTCTGTTCTGCAGTCTCTCTCTCTCTCTCTCTCTCTCTCTCTCTCTCTCTCTCTCTCTCTCTCTCTCTCTCTCTGTCTATTTCTGTCTCTGTCTCTCTCTCTGGGTGACTTTACTATCTCCCCCTACCTGTCTCATTCCCTTTTCCAATATCCATCTCATCTGTCTGATGTCACATAAAAACCTCTGGCTTTCTTCCTCTTTTGTCCACTTAAACTATGTAAGCCTGTTCTGAGTTTTTTATTAGTGTGGTACAGAAACTCTATTTATGTTTTTTTTCTCATCTCTTTTCCTATCTACCATCTATCTGTCTGTCTGTGTGCCTGTCTACCTACATATCATCTATCTATCTATCTATCTATCTATCTATCTATCTATCTATCTATCTATCTATCTATCTATCATCTATCTTTCAACCTCCAGAGTAGAGGCCTTTCACTATACTACCACAGTACATTCAATAAACTCATGTAGGCAAGGTCTAGGTTCAGTCTACCAGCACTCTAGACAGACACGTTAGTCCAGACCATGCCTTCAGTTTACTGCATTTGGCTTTGTCTGCCAGGTCACTGGAATTCAGAACACCCTTTCCAGCCTCTGGTCACTCATTTCTGGCCACTTTCTGATTATATAGGTAACAGTTTTTAAGAGAAACTAGCCTCATACTTACTTGCCTAAAATGGGGTCAAGATTTCAATTCCTATAAGATTTTCCCTTGTCTTTAAACAAAATTGGAGGTGTTAGTACAACTGTCAACTGAAGAATGAATTGAACAAAAATTAGATAATACTATTGACTTTCATGGAATGGCAAAATATTCGAAGTTTCCCACCTTCAACGGTGTTTTCTCCCCTCCCTCTTGTCCTTTGCTTCATTCTCCATTTCTGCACTTCATGTTTTTCCAGCTCAGACTCTAAACCTAACTTCAGAAGTTCTCTCTTAGATGTGAACTTGGGTGATGAGCGCCCTTCCTGTCAAAGGAGAGCAGCTGCTTCTGACAAGTGGAGGGGAGAGAAGCCAACTCGAGGTGGGGCTTGTCCTTCCCATTTCAGACTCAAGTCTTTTTTATCTCAAAAAGTCCTTCAAACCCCTGTCCTAGATCAGACTACCCCCTGAATTTGAGACTGGAAAAAAAAAAAGAGTAAAACAGCCCAATTCTTTCCCCATTCTGGAACTGGGCTGGCAATGTTCTTCATGTTCTCAGAGCACTTTTACCTTTGTCTCCTTTTCTCTTCTTCAACTCAGAAAGAGACATGGTTCTAGCTCCTCCTTCAGCTTCATGCGGAGGCCCTGAAACCCCTCCCCTAAGTGTTTTTAATTCATTATTTTGGGTGTACCTGCATAGGTTAGAGGTATAACCTCCTCTTATATCCATGTTAACCTATCTACCTAAAGTGTCCTTTTAAAGAAAAAGGTGTAACAATCCACGTTTGATCTGCAAAATGGTGTGATGACTGGGGATAGGCTCACTTTACCATGGTGCTGAGTTCACCATTAGCATAAAGCAAACAGGTAGTCTGCTGTCATCTTAGAGAGTGACTTCATCAAAAGAGGAGCAATTATGTATTTGGCTGTCATCATTGCCGTTGATAGCTTAATGAAGGAAAATACCATGTGACTTCCCCACCAAGTTGATTAATGTCACCACATGGCATGAAACAAAATGGTGAGAACCATGAAACTTTATGGTTCTCCCTTTGTCCTCTGGTGAATTTTCTACCCCCTTTATATTAGACTAAGTGAAATACATCAGACCTACATGGTGTTTGCTAGATAATTTTATTTTTTTTGTTTTGTTCTAATTCTAAAAAAGTTTTGACATGATAAATTTATTGGCTGCTACCAAAGATATAAAAGTTTTCCCAGACACTTGTCTCCCAATACTATTGCATAACAAAAAGAGCTAACACTGAGATGCACAGATCCCAACAGAGACTCAAAGGATTAATTAAAGCTGCTTCAAGTGAGAAGCTGTCAAGGCAGGCTCTGTTGAGTCTTAACCCTTCTACTTTGGCCTTGTATCACTAGGCCCATTTTTTTCTCTAACTGAGGTAAAATGTTCTTACCCCACTCTCAAAAATCTTGTTCCACTTCTGTCTGCTCTTTATTCTGCCCAATCTAATAATATGTTTACTTTTAAGTTTTCCTTCAAAATGAGGACTATAAAAACATATTCTAAACAAACAAAAATGTTCAAAATCTTGGTTTATTAAAGGTATCTTAAATGACAAGCATGGCAAATGCTTAAAAAGTATAAATCATTTGCAAGTTATGAAGGTCTGAGTAAGTTACTTAAGATAGTCAAAGGATGAAACTTTGAGATAATATATGATGTTAAAGTTTCTAAGATCAACAATGGCTGAAGAGTATGTGTAATCAAAGCTTATATAGAACTCTCTGGATATAAAATATTATAGAGTGGTTCATAGTACCAGATTGGTGTATTTGATATTATTGGTACTTAATACCTGTACTTGGAGGTTATTCTAATGCAGATGCAGTTAGGGGGACTGAAAAAGAGAATACTTTCTTCTTCACCCTCCAAGATCAATGAGATCCAAGGGGACTGAGGGCTATCTCTAAACATTTAGAAATGTTCTTAAACTGTGGAAATTTATCCCTTCTCTTGTTTAGAGAGACAATGGAGACCGCACTCAATGAATTCTAACCAGTGTCCACTCTTTAAATAGGAGGGTCAACAGAACAGAAAAATGTCTTTCAAAGAGAAGCTATAGTCAGCCCAAGTAAGACCTTTCACTTGTCCTCATGTAGATGGACAACTGATAAAGGCCCAAGGAGTCCAAGATTTCTCACAAGCTCAGGATTGGATTTGTGTTTAGCATTCACACTACAAAGACAAACAATAATTTTGACTATCTATGTGGTCTTAAACACCCAGCAGGAAAGTATAACCAAGATTAAAATGATAAGCATATTTCTTTTATGGTTCAAGGGACTACCATCCTCAAACATTATATTTTGGAATGCTGTTTGGACAACTATGCCTCAGTAATGATACTCTTCCTAATATGTTTATTGCCCAGCTATAAGAGAAGTCCTTGGCTTATATCAGCAACTACAGTACCAATCTACAGCTGAGAAAAACAACAACAACAAAAACAAACAAAAAATGCCTATTTTCTGAAATACTGAGAAATACTGAGGACAAATCTAAAAGCTGTATTTACCAACTAGGGAACACTGCATCTTTCTGAAAGAGTTCTACCCTTGTTCCCTAATTAAGGAAGGATGCCAAACTCACAGGTTTGGGAAATTATTCAGGATATTCACCTGGTGTCTTTTGGACATTGCTAGACAATTTTTATAAAAGATGCAATAGGATTCTATTTCTTTTTAAATTGTCAATTAAGATGCTGGTTTTAACTGACTTTCCTTATAAAGATTCCAAGTGTTTGTTCCTTGAAGGAGTGTGATTTAACAGATAGCTGATTTACAGTTACCTTTTTCTTCCTTAGGCCTCTGGTACCTGGTGGTCCATCCAGTTGTACAATTATATGTCACCTTATTAAACAAAACTTATGTAAACCATGTTGTTAAATTTCTTCCTCATTAGGTTTATTCTACAAGGTTGAAATAGAGGAGAACCAGTGACTAATTCTGAATTTATGCTGGCCAGTGAAAAATATGTCTCAAGCTCTTGCATCAAATCAACAGCCTAAATCTTGTCATTGTAAACAAGGACAACAACTGCTGTTTTGCTAACACATATGACAAAGCTTGTCAAGTATTCTTTAGCTTGTTTCCTTCCCTATTTTTTTCTTCTAATAATAGCAAAACTACCAAAACTCTATTCTTAACTACAATCTCAGTAGAATTTTTGAAGTACTCATATTCTAACTCTTTGTATGTTAGAGATACTACCCTCCTCACTGTCTTAGTTAGGATTTCTATTGTTGTGATGAAACACTATGACCAAAAAGAAAGTTGTGGAAGAAAGGATATATTTGGCTTACACTTTGACATCACTGTTCATCATTGCCTTAATTAGAATTTTATTGTTGTGAAGAGACAGCATGAAAATGCCAACTCTTATTAATTGGGGCTGGCTTCCAGTTCAGAGGTTTAGTCCATTATCATCATAGTGGGATGCATAGAGGCATGCAGTCAGAAATGGTGCTTGGTAGGTAGTTTAGAGTTCTACAGGTGGATCTGTAGTCAGTACAAAGAAACACTGAGCCTGCTTAAGCATCTGAGACTTCAAAGCCAATCCATAGTGACATACTTCCCCCAACAAGGCCACACCTATTCCAAGAAGGCCACACCTACTAACAGTGCCAAATCCTATGAGCCTATGGGTACCATTTTCTTTCAAACCACCATAATCATCAAAGGAATTTAGGACAGGAATTTATGCAGAGCAGGAACATGGAGGCAGGGACTGATTCAGAAGCCATGGAGGGGTGCTGCTTCCTGGCTTGTTTTCATGGCTTGTTTAGCATGCCTTCTTATAGAATCCATGACCATCAGCCCAGGGATGCCACCACCCATAGTGGCCTGGGCTCTCCATGATCAATCAGAAATTAAGAAAATGCCTTACCGCCAGATCTTATAGAGGTATTTTCTCAGTTGACATGCTCTCTTTTCAGATAATTCTAGCTTGTGTCAAGTTGACATAAACCTAGCCAGCACACTCACATAATATATTCTAAGAATACATCTTATCAACAAATATCTGTCATATGTATATTTTAAAGGTACCTTGACTTCAAAATTTGGATGTAAGGATATGTTGCTTTGGAAAGGAGGCTCTGCTTTTGTTTCCACAGAAAGCCAGAGGCTATGGATCTGTTCCAGATTAAGATATATCAGTTTTGACCAGCCAAGACCCGCTGAACGGTCTCCAATGACACCAAGGCCCAGATGATCCAACATCCAGAACTGTTTCAAGGCAGCTGGCTCAGATGATACACCCTCACGGACTACTTCATAATCTTAAATTTTTCTTTGTGTCCCCATAAGATACAGCGCCCCCCTCCAGCAGGAAGTAGTAAGAGAAGCTACGCCCAAATTCCCAAATATACCAAGCTGGATTTAGAGATGTGTAAAAGTTAAAACCTTCCTCTTTTTTTAATAAAAAAAGGGGGGAAGTGCTGTGGGATGGTCTGTATATCAAATTACTCTGATTAGTCAATAAATAAAACACTGATTGGCCAGTGGCTAGGCAGGAAGTATAGGCGGGACTAACAGAGAGGAGAAAAGAAAGAACAGGAAGGTGGAAGGAGTCACTGCCAGCTGCCACCAGGACAAGCAGCATGTGAAGATGTTGGAAAGCCATGAGCCACATGGCAACGTATAGATTTATGGAAATGGATTAATTTAAGCTATAAGAACAGTTAGCAAGAAGCCTGCCAAGGCCATACAGTTTGTATGCAATACAAGTCTCTGTGTTTACTTGGTTGGGTCTGAGCAGCTGTGGGACTGGCGGGTGACAAAGATTTGTCCTGAAGGTGGGCAAGGCAGGAAAGTCTAGCTACACATGACCTCTTAAAAGCAAAGAGGAAGGGGTCATACTCTTCTTCTTGGTGTAATCAGACACTGAATGACCAGGTGTATTTGCCACTGGGAAGAACAGAAGATGAATTCAGCTGTTTCCTCAGTTCTGTATTTGTGAGTGTATTTCCTCAATTTGTATCTTAGTAAATTCACCAATTAGCCATTAAGCAGACTCACATGGCATAGATTGTTCTTAACAGTTATATGTTCTGTATTTTTGCCATTTCTTAAGTTTTATTGTAGACCCACAGATGGAGTTTTCTCTGTTGCACTCTGACTGCGGCCCTTTATACAGCACTTTTTCTGTCACCTTTAAGTAGTCAAGAGAGGACTGTAACCCCACACCCATAAAAGCAGTTTGAGTAACCTCTGAAAGAGTACTAATGGACCATCCAAATAATCCCTCTTTTTACCACTCTAGGCATTGTTTCAGGACTCAGAGCTGAAACAATTGGACTGAAGGCTCTTTGAATTAGTTAACCTCTCTGTCTCACTAGCTCTCAGAAATCCTTGAACAAATTTCAGATCAGCTAACATCCTTTAGGCCCAGCTCCATCCTTTGGCTCCTGCAGTATTCCAATATTAAAGAGGATTTGATCTTTTGGCTACAGCTAAATATAAAATTTGTGCCTCCTCTAGTAACTATGCTGTGTCCATACCTACAATTTCAAATTGATTTGACTAGGCAAAAAAATTCAATGACAAGCCTCCCCTCCTATGGAAGGGCTTTTGTATACCTTCTCCTCCTCCTCTTTATCAATCCTCTTCTCATTTTTGTTAGTATACTTCTCAAACTAATAATTTTTATTCTGCCTTTCAATGTTTTACAGAAGTTCCTCCTGGATCGAATCACTGTCATCAGGAGTTCCGTATTAGGACAATGACTACTTTGTATAGGTTTCTATCAGGTCCCCTAAGTATTGATCTCCTCTTATCCACTATAGTTCCTAATCTAATGAACTGCTTCAGAAAGCTTCTCCAGGAGCACACAATGGCAAGTGCATGACCCACTTCAGGTGATCAACTTAAACACACCTCCTACTACATGAAATCATCCTGAGCTATGCTGTCTTTAGAAAAGAACCTATACCCTCCATTGTTCCCCTCCCAGAGAAGGTAACCAATGAGAGAATGCATCACTGCCATTATTTTTTATCTGACTTCAGGGTCTGGAATGGAGCCTTAGGTGGGCTGAAAATCTCTGCACAGAAAAGTTGACCTTATGGATAACACCTGTGGGGTGTCAGGATCTTCTGAAGAGGAAAGTAAAATATCAACCTTCTCTGGTATCTACCACTTTGAGACTGGGAAAACTGACCTGTAGATGTAACCTTCTCTTCACAATTTTCCCTTTATTCATTTTACATAACCTCCAACCTCCTGTACCACAAGCAAAGTCTCCACTACTGGAGAAAGGCTAGTGTCCATTAGTTGCTCTGATTAGGAAGCAATTCTGTTCATATGGAAGTTGGTCACTTCTTTCATTCTTTTATTTCCATGTTGCCTCAACCAATCCCAATCTCACACTTGATTTTTCGCCCCACACAAACCTGAACTCCAAATGTATCAATGACTTCAACATAAGACCTGATACTCTGAAACCACTACATAGAAAGAAAAGCAGGGTCAGAGGCAGACTATTTCTGAGTAGGCCACCTGCAACACAGAAAATAAGACCAACAATTGGTAAATGAGATCTTTTGAATATAAAAAGCTGTAGCAAAGAAAACTATCAACCAAGTAAAAAGGCAACCCAAAGAATTAGAGAAAAATCTTTGTTAGTTGTTATACTTCAGACAGAGGATTCATGTATAGAATACACAAGAAACTCAAAAGAAAAGAAATGAAAAGCTGAACAACCCTATTGAATAATGGACTAGGTACTTTGCCTGGTACAGCTCCAACAGCTGCTATGAGTTGGTGTGTGCAACAGCAATGTCATTTGCAAAAGTAAGTGTTTTACAGCTCTCTGAATCACACACTTGCTTCTACATTTCTCCACCATATTTGCCACCTGAACTTTGGAAGGGGAGAGATTCATGTAGTTAGTGTAATCACATCTGAGCACTCAGGTACCTAGCATTTTGACCAGTCAAGTGAACCTCTACATTAACTACTGCACACAGCAAGAAACTTCTTTGTCCTGGCAGTGGTGATGCACACTTTTAATCCAAAAACCAAAAGAAAAATAAAGAGAAAGAGAGAAAAAGAAAAGAAAAAGAAAAAGAAACTTCTTTGACTAAAATTGAGACTGACTCAAATCTATGGATGTAAAAACATATTTAGAGGGCAGTTTAAAAATACAACCCCTGTAACATGAATCTTAAACAGTGTTATTAAATAAAAAACTAAGGAGCCAGGTATTGGGGTGAATAATGAAAGATCAGAGAAACAGAACAAGACACAGCTAGCCTCACCTTACCAACTTCTCAGCCGATCCTGTTTCCTCAAACTGAAAGACTCTGAGTCCTCACCCAAATTGATCTCAGCTGAACTGCTGCTAAAAGCCTAAAATCTTAAAAAGTCTCTATTTCCTGGTCCTTATGCCTCATATACCTTTCTGCTTTCTGTCCTCACTTCCTGTGATTAAAGGCGTGTGTCACCATGCCTGACTGTTTCCAGTGTGGCTTTGAACTCAGAGAGATCCAGATGGATCTCTGCCTCTGGGATGCTAGGAGTGTGCTACTACTGCCTAAACCTATGTCTAATATAGTGGCTGTTCTGTTCTCTGACCCCCAGATAAGTTTATTGGGGTACACAATATATCAACCACAGACCACTCAGCAAAATATAATAGCATATTTCCCCTTGTTACCTATAATCTTCCCAGTCATGAGCTTTTGACAGTATCAGGCATGAAATTCTTCCTTAAGAGCAGGCCTTGAACAAATGTATGAAAATTCCAAGGAATAAATTGAAAATATGTTTAAATTAATGAAGAAATTATAAAAGAAATATCCACCAAAGCAAAATTTAAAATGGCTAATAAATACTTTTAAAAAATGATCAACATCATTAGTCATCAGGAAAATCAGATTAAAATGACTTTCAGATTCCATTCCAGCTCAACTAAAATGTCTATTGTGAGTCTTCATCCTCCTCAGGGATTGGGGATCCGTGGCTGTCATTCCCTGATTGAAAAGGGTTCAGATGACTGTGAACATGACCGAAATAGCCTGCTGGGAGTCTGCTTCAGCCTCACAGTTCAACTTTATTTCAGAGTAAGGGGAATATCTAGGATGGTGACAGTGGCTGGGGCATCACCTAATTTGCATTTGGCAGCACAGTCCTGCTGCCAAATTATCATATGGGTATCAGGCACAGAGCATTTGCAGGGAACCATGTCAAAGGTCACACTTAAGTCAGGTATCCAGGCTTAGGATCAACTTCCAAATAATGTTAAGCATCCAGTCCTAGAGACACTATCCAAATGGGGTAGATAGGGAGTCCTGCTGCAAAGCACATGGTGAACTGGAGCCTTAAGTATCAGAGTCCCCCAATAATTGATCATCAAACATACAAATGACAACAAATGCTGGTGTGAGTAAAAGCATACCCTTGTGCACTGTCAGTGAGAGTGGGAAATAGTGCACTAATTTTGGAAATAAGTCTGTAAATTTGGAAAAACAAAACAAAACAGAAAGGAAACTCCTGAGCATATGCCCAAAGAAATCTAGATCTTCAGAGATTTCTGCACATTCATATCCATTGGTTCACTTTTCTCAGAAGATAGATATCATAAGCCTAGATATTCATCTACTGATGAATGGATAATAAAAGTATGGTACATATACACAGTGGAATTTTATTCAGTTATAAAGAAAGATGATGCTATGAAATTTACAAGAAATATGGATGATGGATGAAACCTGACTGAAGTAATTCAGTGACTTAGTTAGGGGTTTTATTGCTGTGGTAAAATAACAGAAACAAAAGCATCTTGGGGTTGAAAAGGTTTATTTCATCTTACACTTCCAGGTAAAAGCCCATCACTGAGGAAAGTCAGGGCAGTATGTCAAGCAGGGTGGTACCTGGGTCAGGAACTCAAGCACTCCTGCCATGAAGGAGGGCTGCTTATTGGTTTGCTCTCCATGGCTTGCTCAATCTGCTTTCTTATACCATCCAGGTCCACCTGTCCACAATGTACTGTGCACTCCTACATCAATCACTAACTAAGAAAATAGGACAATTTATAGCTAAGTTTCCTTAACTGTGGTTCCCTATTATTAGATAACTCTATAAATGTCAACTTAATAATGAAAAAACAAAACAGCATAATGAAGTTAAGAAGAAAACACTGCTTGTTTTCATTAATATGTGAATCTCAGCTTCAACATTTAGTTTGTATGTTTAACTTGGGGAACAGGAGGAAGGTAGGGAATTAGAAAGGAGTCATTGAGTGGAGAGGCTAATAGGAGGGTGGGATAGTAAAACATAGGCAAGATTAAAGTAGAGAGGGAGAATACTGGGGGAATAAGGGTTAAAGAGTCGGGGGTTATGGGAGTATAGGAAATATGATAAAAGTCATAATCAAAGCAAAGAAGATATGAAAAAGCCATTTGGAAAAATTATCTCATAACCCAATTAAAAAGTATAAAAAAGAGGAACTCGAAGGGAGACAACTAGCATGGCTAGTTAATTTTGTGCCTAGAAACAGTTGGATACTAAACAAAAATACCAACACCAGCTATGGGATACCTCTTTATGAGTTGTTGGTCAGGTAGAACGAAGAGGTCCCTAAAACAATACAGATGTTTGCCTTTCCACTTTGTTGACCACCAGAATTAGATAGTAAGAGCCTATTTTTGTAGACACTAGGTACCTCAACTATAATATAGATATCTATGTAGATATCAGGCAGGAACAAAGCTGGAAACTCTCTCCCTGTTAATGAGTTTTCACAGTACCACAAGATTTTAAGGAAGCTGTTTGAGGAAGACAAGACAGCAAAGGTCTTTTCCAGCTGTGAACTTTACAAACCATAGTTCCGAACTTCCAGGCAAGATGTGTCCAAATGAGTAGTAATGAAACAACTATTGTGGCATTATCACCAGATCCTAGATTGGATTTTAATCCCATTCAATGAAAATGGACTCATGCCTGATACTGTAAACCTGATCCAAATACTGAGAGATCATAGCCTCTATGGGGGATCTTACTATACATGTTTAGCTAAAAAAACATAACATCAAACTGTCTAACAATCTCTATGTTTATAGCCAAAGACAAATGAGATTATCAGTCCTAATCAGGGAAAATCCTTTACGGAGTGACCAACTTGAACTCTGGATTCATGGGTGTCCAGAAAACTGAGAGTACTAGTAATAGCAGGAATTCTCAACTCTAAACAAGATATCTGAAGCTCAGAGCACATGATAAAAAATGGCATTGAATGAATGAAAGAGCTGGAAGATAGAAACAGTGGCTGTGGAGTGGCATCCTTTATACAATGCCAGCATTTAATTAATGATGTAATTAAAACTTGCATCAGGTGAGATTCTTTGCACTGAACCTGCAAAAGACATACCCTTCAACAGTCAGTCATAGATGGGAAGGGGACTCATAAGATACTATCCATTATCACTGAACTATTGGTTAATGATAGATTCTAGGAGACAGGACTATTGTCCCAGTTTTATACCCACTGATAAGCCCATCAGGCTTCAGTGGGCAGTCTCAGACTACCATTATCACAGAAATGACCCTGATCACATGCATAGGGACACAAACAAAAGAAAGAGCCATTAGTGTAAGAAAATTAAAAATAGGGAGTTGGGGTAGGTGGACAGAGCAGTGGGAAAAATAAAAGATTATGAGCATTAGAGCAATCAGAATATTACATGAGTGAGCGTGTCAATGAACTTATTTAATTAACATTGGAAAGTATTTGTTTTCTTGTTATCCTTAAAGACACTCAGGGTGTTTATGACCTGGCCTTTGTTGTGTCAGGAAAATAGAGAGATGATTGCCCACCACAAGGGTGGACAAGGTATGAGAGCAGCAAAAGGGAAGAGAGGGAGGTGTAGCTAATGAAGTGAGACTATAAACCCCCAAAGCCTACTGCCAGTGAAATACTTCCTTGAGCAAGGCTCCATCTCCTGAATGTTCCTATCCTGTTTAACACCATAAACCTTTGTTCTACTGAATAGTTTGGGAAACATTTCTTTCCTCTTCTCTGGTTAGTCTCAATTTCAAATATTCTAAGAAAAAAATCCTTTCTCACCACTCCCCTGACGATTGGATTAGGACGTCTTATGATTTTCCCATTGTTTATGGAATTTCTGGCCAATGTTAAGTCACCTCGAGTAAAAGATAATGTCTTAGTAGTCACAGTTGTAGTCTAGAACCTAGTACAGCCTATGTGACCTCTTCATGAAATATTTGCTGAATGAATGAACAAATGCATATTGAAACAAGGGAGGAATTAAAGATTATGCCATAGTTTCATAACTCATTACCTGAAGGAATGGACTTCTGTACACTCTATGTTAAACATTTTACACTTTACCCTTAAGGAAACAAACAAACAAACAAACAAAACAAGAAAACAAATGATGAAAAAAACTATAAAACCCAAACTAATTTAGCTATACCTCTTGCCTTCATCTTTAGCTCTTTCAGAGGAATAAGGATCAGAGTGCATGGAACCTTATTGTGAAACTATGTCCATCAACTCTATGTGTGATGTGTCATATTAGAACTGAGAGCCACTTGGCTATTTAGTGAATGGATTTTTGTATTTAAAAGGAACCTCCATTTCATGGAGAGAGAGGAAAGGCAGAAAACAGGTTACCTTGACACTGGAAAGAAGCAGCTACCTACTTTGTGTGTTGACTTTCTGTTTGTGAGATATATAGGCAGCATTTCTAATGAATCCGTTGGAAGCGGCTGGAATATTATGATTTATAGTACTGCTCCACTCTCTATCACAGCATTTTATTAGATGGATGGGAAGCGGGTAGTAATGAGGTTAGGAATGAGCAAACATTCATCAAGCCCTGCTACATCTTCTCAGGAAAGACAACACACTATCTCATATGTCACAGGCAGTGATCTAGGTCACAATGATATAAAATGTGTGATTAAAACCAAGCATTTGACACTAGGTAACAGGCATCTAGTTAAAAAATAGCTGTAGTGTTCCTGACTTTTAATTAAACCCAACTCATAAATATGTACTATGGTAAATATACTGCAGATGGGGTTGTTTTCGTTCCACCATGTAACAATTACCTCTAGAATGGGAGCTTTCTTTCATTCCATGGTGTTCTCAGCCAGGTAATGAACTGAAATATGAATGTTAAGCCACAATATCAGGCAGGTATGAGGCACAAACTGCATTTATTGAGATTCCATTTGCCTCTCCAACCTGTCCTTGTAATGTTGCCTGCTTCTTTCTTCAGTATTCTCTCCACAAGGCTATCAACCTAAAGTAAAATATACTTTATATTTAATAATTTCTAATAGTCTCTCATAATGCATCTGATTGGGATAAGAAAGGTTTTTCAAATACTGAAATTCAGACTTCAACAAACCTTTCCTGGTTACATGCTTATTTTTTGAAAGGAGATTCATTAATCAGAACATTTTTATGAATATCAATATCTGGTACTAATATAATAATAATAATAATAGAAAATTAGTTATGATACTGATGGGAAACCAGCTAATTGAGAAGTTTTGAAAATTGTCTTAGGTGTTTAGAAATTCTTAGGTAATGAAGTAGACTGTGGACAGAGAACTGGTGTAGGAAAGGAATTAACTTTCATGATTTTTGAAATTTACTTGTTGCATCATAAGCTTTTATATACAACAAACCTCTTGGTGATCTGGTTAAAATCAGATTCTCAATCCACAAGTATAGGTGTAGCCTGAGATTCTGTGTTTGTGACAGGGTCCCAGGAGATAGTGATCCTGCTTGTTTCTAAAATATACTTAGCATAAAAATGTTTTAAAATACGGGGTGGGGGGGAGCGTCATTTCCTATCATTGCAAAATTTAAGGCTCTATAGCTCTTGTTTCTTTTCTCCAGTGTAATTACATGGAATTTATATAGCACCCACCAGGAGAATGCTACCAAGGAATACTGTCAAAAGTCTGCTATCTTTTGAGCAACAGCATTTAATTAAGGCCTTCTTTGAATATATCCTCATAAAATTTAGTTTTCAGGTAATATTCCTCATGTCACATTCTAATTCAGTAACCATCCTAATTAGACAAATCTTTGTCAGAGCAATATCATACTTTTATATTCCACAAGTTCCTATTTAAGCTATTCCATCTTTTCTTCATCTCTTTGAGGTTGATCACCTGTCAAATCAACTATCCAGCAATTATTTTAATTCCTTTGGAGATCAAGTCCAGATGTCTCTCCTTTTATTTTTTCATATTTGTATGTGATTGCAGTAGCTATATGCTATTCTTCAACCACATTTTATTACTCTATTTATTGGTAGTGTTACTGCTGCTACATAGTGCTTTGCTCATTGGTGAACTCTGAAGGGATTTCTTTGCACACATCATACTTTGGAGACAGTTAGTGTTACCATTGCTGTGATAAAACACTATGTTTAAAAGGAATGTTGGGATGAAAGGGTTTATTTCATCATATAGATTGTAGTCCATCATCCAAAAAGTCAGGGCAGGAACTCAAGGCAACTATCCAGAAACAGAAGCTGAAACCAAGTCCACAGAGGAAAGGTGCTTACTACTTGCTTCATCTTGAGTTTAATTATACCTCTAGAGGCAAAATAGGTGGTTCCTGAAGGACATCAGAAATGATGTGATTGACATCTCTTTTAGAGAAAGTCATTGCTTACACTATAGAGAATGCAGGATTAATTCTCTTTGTCAAAGTTGGAGGGCAATATTGTAGGCAGTGGAGAGACAGATGTTTTGCCTGTTAATACCTGAGATACTACTTCTTAGGCCCATCAGAATTTGAGGATCCAGTGCCTTCAACCTCATTAGAGTCCTCTTACATATCACCATTCCAAGTCACAGAAGCCCATCCTTTTTAATACATGCCCTTTCTTTAACTGACATTACTCTAAGAGGCTAGCAACTCATTGAACATGGAGAAGTTACTCCACAGACTAATGTTTCTGGTACTGAAAATTACTTTGCACATGAATAAAAGGGAATGGTAGAACATCAGCACAACTACAAACTGTTTAACCTACATTGATGGCCTGCCTGCAAGATATGCTAGTGCACCAGTGACACAAAGATTGTGGGAGTCACCAATCAATATCTAATTGTATTTAAGGCTTACTCTATAAAATGGAACCCATCTCTTACACTGCCTGGGTAGCCAAGAACTTGAGATCAGGACATGGGGAAAAACCAAATGCTACTGTTCTGTTAAAGAAATATAGCAATAAAATGACTCCCAATGACATTCTGCTATCATCATACACTGACATCTTACTCAGCCATCATCAGAAAAGCTTCCTCCTGAAGTAGATGTGAACAAATACAGAGACCCACAGCCAGACAATGTGTAGACACTAAGAGACCTTGGAATACTCATTCACAAATGGGATGTCTCCAAAAAATCCATCACCTTAGGGTTCAAGGAATCTTGTAGAAGAAGAGTTGGAAAGATTGTAAGAGACAAAGGAGTTGGAGGACCACAGAAAGAAGAGCTTCTAAACACAGAAGGACAGATATACACTATGGACTCACAGAGAATGGCAGCATGCAAAGATCCTGCATGGGTCTGCACCGTGTTGGGTCCTTGCACTGAAAGAAGTAGACATGAGACTCCATGATTAACCCAGAAGCTGTCTCCAGCTGACAACTGCTTCCAAATGAAAGCTCAGTTTTTCTCCAACAGAGTCTCCCTAGGGATACAAACCACTTTTAAGGGCAGGACCCATGCCCAGCAGAAGATGGAAAACACAAATGGAAATTAATGGCATCTTTGGAGGTTCTTTTTCTCATAATTTTTTGTGAGAGTTTTTTTGTTTTTCTTCATACAGGTCATTTGGACATGGCTTCTGCTTTTATTTTTATGGGACTCCTGTGTATATGAATGTGTGTGTCTTGCTGTCTGTATGTATTTATTGTGATTTTTCCTTGGCTCTTTTTCTTCTGCTTGTTTTTTCCTATTCTATTTTTTTTTCTGTTGTTGTTGTGCTTTATCTTATTTAATTTCTTCTTATTGTTGCTTATTTGTTTTTTAAACAGAGATAGAAATGGTGTGGACTATGATGGGTGTGGACATGGGGAGAGTCTGTGTGGAGTTGATGGAGGGGAAACCATAGTCAGATATATTGTTCGATTAAAAATTTATTTTCAATAAAAGGATAACAGGAAAATATTTACATTGTGACTCAGCTAAATATCTAATGAGTTTGATTTTGAATTGAGTTTAGTTTTCTGCAGCTTGAGGTCTAGGGACATAGAAAAGAATTCTCTCTTCCATCACACATTTAGAAACCTTTAGATTCTTCATGTGGAGGTGGTCACCTTTATTACTGAGCTCATCTTTTCTTCTGTAATTTTGTTTAAAGATGATAAAGAGAACCAACCAACATTGTTATTTTCTTCATTTTTCCACATTCAGAAGTTTCATATCCAGACTCACTAAATTTATTACATCTTAGAAGAGGTGAATCATGTTCATCACATTCATTTATCTCAACAAGTTCTTTAAATAGTATACACCCTGGATATCCAGTGCTCTTTTTATTATCATAAATGTTTTAGTGACTGTGGGTTCCATCCAGCTAAAGATCAAGCTCTACCTCACACTAAGCCTACTAGGAAAACTCATCAAAACAGATTCCTACAATTCTTGTTATCAACACATAATATCACAATCTGTTTTAGTTAAGTACTCTAGAGAAATACAACCAGGTGTTCTCTCTCTCTCTCTCTCTCTCTCTCTCTCTCTCTCTCTCTCTCTCTCTCTCTCTCTTCTGTGTGAATTTTATTAAGTGGGCTTTAAAATAATGATATCTTCCCAAGTCATACCTGCGATAATAACATCCTTGTAGTAGGAATTGTTAGAAGGTCTTATTAATAAAAACAAAACCAAAGCCAGGTATTGGGGTGAACGCTGAACGATCAGAGAAACAGAACCAGCCACAACTAACCTTACCTCATCAATTCCTCATCTTGTTTCCGCAAACTGGAAGCCTCTGTGTCCTCATCAGAATGGATCTCAGCTGAACTGCTGCTCAAAAGCCTAAAAGCTTAACAGACTCTAATTCCTGGATTTCACACTTATATACCTTTCTGCTTCCTGCCATCACTTCCTGGCATTAAAGGCATTTGTCACCATGCCTGGCTGTTTCTAGTGTGGCTTTGAACTCATAGAGATCCGCATGGACCTCTGATTCCAGAATGCTAGGATTAAAGGTGTGTGTGCCACCATTTTCTGGCCTCTATGTCTATCTAGCGGCTGTTCTGCTCTCTGACCCCAGATAAGTTTATTAATGTGCACAATATATTGGGGGACATAACATCACCACACATCCCAGTACTATCCTTAAAGCTGGGTACCTCAACAGTCAGAGTAGTTCTAGAATATATTTCTCTCGGTATATAATGCAGGGTTCCTCATTTGTCCCAATCTGGTGCTGTACACTCAGAAAGTTTCTGGAGAATTACTGCTTCTTATTTTATAACGAAAGATGTACAAGCCTGCTGTCAGTGAAAGAATCATCATTAGGCACAACAACAGGATAAATCAACTCATGTTTCAAGAAAGAAGACCAATCAAGCCAAAGGCAAGAATTAACTTTCTCCTGATTTTTATCTGGGTTGCTACCCAAAAGTAAGTACAGTTGGGTTGGGTCTTCTCACATCAATCAAAGCAATCAGGAAAACTCTTCAGGAGAGGTTCTGTACTTAGGTGCTTCTAACTTGTGGAAAGTTGACATTAAAATTCACTGTAGTAAAGACAGACTGCTATGTGCTGCTCAAAGGCATTATCATTTTTGGAAGAATTCATAATTGCTCTGAGGTTTCAATTAGCTTTCCTTAACTAATATAGTAGAATATTTTCCATTGCTGGGGCATGTTATTGCTAGGAAAAAATAGCAATTTAATTTGCCAGTAGCATAAAAAATAGTAATGAATCAATAATTTTCTTTCAACTTGTAGAGATAGTCCACAATGTTATAATTTTCAAAGCACTATTTTTTTTTTTTTTTGGTTTTTTAAGACAGGGTTTCTCTGTGTAGCTTTGCACCTTTCCTGGAACTTGCTTTGGAGACTAGGCTGGCCTTGAACTCACAGAGATCCGCCTGCCTCTGCCTCCCGAGTGCTGGGATTAAAGGCATGCGCCACCACCGTCCAGCTTCAAAGCACTATTTTTAAATTGTTTATTGTTTGTTGTGGTAGGCTCTGTGATTCTAAATCTGTTTTCTCTATTGACAGATGTTATCTTAAGTAGCTGATCATTTGAGCCATACTTTATTCATCTGTAAAATGCTTTGCATATAATTATATCTCAATATTTTCATAACAATATGAATCTAATGTTTTATATGGAATGTAGCAGTATGTTCAAGTGCTGGGAAAGAAAGATAATTAAATTTAACAAATATTTAGTACTTTTATTTGATATAACTTTTTAACTGAAAAGCAATTCTCTACCTCACCACTCACTGAAAACAAAAAAAGATCAAAATACAGTTTAGCATATTAGTGTTATGCTTTGCACACATACACAATTATTTCAATACCTCAATTCTGTAGTTTTATGTTTATGCAAGACATAGGGTCCTAGGACATACTCTCCAAGGATACAGACAGTCCTACTTCATTTCAGCCCCATCATTGCCTCTCACTTGGCTGCCTCCATAAGTGTTTGACATTGCTGGAATCCTAATTTCTTTGTTTCTTCATTATATTTTTCATTTGTACCTTTATAGATGTACTTAGTGCCTTCTCAGAAACTACCTTCAACAATTCTAATATTAAAATGTATGGTAGCTTAAAAGAGAAATATTTCCCTTAGCCTCACATATTTGGACATATGGCCTCTAGTTGGTGGTGCTCTTTGGGGAGAACCTTTAAGAGGTGCAGGCTTGTTGGAAAAAGTATGCCATTAGATTGACTTTTGAGGATTTATAGCCTTTCCCTACTTCTAGATCTCTCTCTCTCTCTCTCTCTCTCTCTCTCTCTCTCTCTCTCTCTCTCTCTCTCTCTCTCTTTCTCTCTCCTTTATATGGGTGAAATTTGATATCCCCTCTTTCTGCTTCTGCCACCATTATGGACTCCCTATCTTCTTGAAATGTAACCTAAAATATACTTTTTCTTCTTTGTATTACTTTTAGTCATGGCATTTTATCAAAGCAACAGAAAAGTGATTCACTCAGAAGAACAAACATAGTATGTACTCACTCATAAGTGGATACTAAATGTGAGGGAAGGAATGGCCAGACTGCAACCCACAACTACAGAGAGGCTAGCTAACAGGAAAAGACCCTAGGAGGGACACATGGATGACCCTGTGAAGGAGAAGTGGATAAGATCTACATGATTGGACTGTGTATGTGGGGGTGTGTGTGGCAGAGGGCAAGGAGTAGGGGATGAGAACATAGGGAAATGGGAGAGTCAAACTGGAACAGGGACAGAGTGGGAGGGCAGGGAGGAAGATACCATGATAGATGAGGACATCATGGGAATAGGAAGAGGCAGGGTGCTGGGGAGGCTTTCAGGAAACCATAAGCTTGACTCCACCTTGGTTTGCTGGCAGTGGTCCAGAGGGTGCCTGGACCAGTCTACTCTGGTGACCAGTCTAGCAAATAACCTAGCTGTCTTCATAGAGCCTTTGTCCAGTGACAGATGGAGGCAGATACAGAGATCCATGGCCAGGTACCAGGCTGAGCTTTGGGAATCCAATTGATGAGAGAGAGGAGAGATACTACAGGCGAGGGATATGGAGATCATTATGGGAAGATGTGCAGAGATGACTGGCCACACTAGTGGAAGCCCATGAACTGTGGATTGGTGGCTTTGGAGGCCCCATGGGACTGGACTAGGCCCTGTGGACATGGAAGACGGTTGTTTGGCTTGAACTGTTTGGGGGGCAGCCAGGCAGGGGAATTGGGATCTGTCAGTGGTCTATGGGCAGGCTTCTGGAATCTAGTGCCTGTGGTGTGACACCTTGCACAGCCGTGGGAAGAGGCTTGGACCTTCCTAGGCTCAGTGTGCTGGGCTCTGCTGACTCCCCATGGGAGACCTCGATTTGGGGGATGTGGGGATGCGGGTTGGCTTGGGAAAGAGGCCTGGGGGGTGGGAGGAGGGAGGATGGGGGTCTGCGGATAGCATGAGGAGTGAGTAGAAAATTTCATAATAAAGAAAAAAAGAAGGCAGGAAAAAAATTATACCAGAAGAAGCAATATTGATATTGTGAACAATCTGATCATGTTGGCTTTCTGAGAAATGTGGAAGATTTAGGAAATTTGGTCTAGAAAACCGATTGAATGCTGTAAGCAGGACTTAGACTGTTCTAATTGGTGCGTGAAAGAAAGTAGTTCTGAGAGTAACAGACAGTGGAGATTTGACTTACATGATTTCAGAAAGAAACTATTAGCAATGGGTTTAGAGCCATTTGTGTGATATTTTGGCAAAGAATCTTGCTGCATTCTGTCCATATCCAGAGAAGCAGTCTTAGGCTAAATTAAAGATTAATGGACTAATTGCTTTGGCAGAGAAAATTTTCAGACAACACCAAGTCTCTGACATGGTTATTACTGATTGTTCTTATGTAAACTTACAATGAAAAATAGCAAGACAAAAACATTTTAAATGTGTAATTTATAGGGGGAACCAGACACTGGGGAAAAAAGTTACAGCCAAATCATGTGTAAATAACAGGCTTTAATTATTGAAGAGTTGAACACCATTAGAGGGCAGCTGACTACTCTGCACTGGAAACACAGGGAAGATGATTTTAGGGCAAGACTTCACCCAACTAGGCCTCCCCTTTGTGCAAGAGATTCCAAGGGGTTATTTTCTCATAGAAAACAATTGCTTCAACATACAAAAGTGGTCAAAGGGGAAGAAGATCCATTCCTGAACTTCACAGTATTATGCACTTGATACTGGTTTTGGGGATGAGAAAGATGAAAGACTGGGGAATTTCTAGATTTCTTTCTCCATAGTTTCAGAGAGATGTTGAGGCTAGGTAATGTGACAGAACTTGTTCCTGCTGCCATGCCATGCCAGTGTTGCTATGATGGACTTCATCCCTCTGCATTAGACTAAAATAAAGCCTTTCTTCCTTAAGTTGTATTTAGTCATTGTGTTTATCACAGCAAAATGAAAAAATAACTAATATACCAAGTATTACTTGGATTCCCAGATAGCCCCTTGGAATGTGGATGGTAGCCTCCATAATCCTGTATTTTTGTACTCTGTATCTCTATGAAATCACCATTATGTTTATTATGCCAAAGTGTTCTTGAGCATCATGTATGTTATACTGTGGCTGCAATGGCAATCAAAGACTAGAATTACTGAACTCATCCAAGGAAACATATTCCTTTTTGTGTATATATGCTTAGGTGATTGATGTTAATACTCATGTTGTGCTTTGTTCAGGCAGCATCTTATTAAATGTATTATTTGAATGAGTTAGTTAATTGTAATGTAGTAAGCCATATTGTTGCCAAATACAGCACTTGGAAACCTGAAAGAGAAAAATAGTCATGCATTTGAGGCCAGCCTGGGCTGACACAAATTACAAAACAAAACAATGAATACTTATAATTCAGTTATTTTCTTTTTTATTTTCATAATTATACTTTTCTATCTTATCTGTTAAAAACTAAAAAGTGAGTAATAATAAATTGTGTTACTGTCGTGATTATTTAATCTCATATTTTTTTTTTTTTTTTGGTTTTTCGAGACAGGGTTTCTCTGTGTAGCTTTGCGCCTTTCCTGGAACTCACTTGGTAGCCCAGGCTGGCCTCGAACTCACAGAGATCCGCCTGCCTCTGCCTCCCGAGTGCTGGGATTAAAGGCGTGCGCCACCACTGCCCAGCTTAATCTCATATTTTTAGTATAAACACATTGATATCTTAACCTATATGTCCTTCATTAAATGCAGTTCATGGTATACATACTCAACTCAAGATCATTCTTTTTTATAATATGAAATGATAATGCTTAATGTATAATGGCCTTGCACTTATACTTATTTAAGCAAATAATACCTAGAGATGTACAATATCTCAAATAAATTTACTATCATTTGCCTTGTTTTACCATTAGCTTTTCATAGCCCTCATTTACTTTCTGATTTTAGATAATATTCTATGTAATACTAAAGCTGGTTTTACATTATCCTAGTTATTTTCTAGTAGCAAGATTTTGCCTGTTTCAATTTATTGTCTTAATTAGTAAAAATTATAATTTTGTTTTATTTTTCACATCCCCTACACTTTTTTCTTTTTCTTTTTCTTCTTTTAAACATTTCTTTATTTTATCATGTGTGTGTGAACATTTTACTTGCAGTTATATATGTGTACCACATCTGTTTCTGGCTCCTTTAGAGATCAGAAAGGCATCAGATCTCTACAACTGTAGCTCTGGATGGTTGTGAGATGCCATGTGGGTGCTGAGAACTGATTCCAGGTCCTCAACATGGCTATTAAGTACTTCTAACTACTAAGCCACATCTCTTGCTACCACCCCTACATTTTCCTAACACTATGTCTCTAAAAGTCCTGTGACTTTCACTCTCACACATAAAGAAAAAAAGAAAGAAAGAAAAAAAGGAAGGAAGGAAGAAAAAGAAAGAAAGAAGTGTAACAAAGCATTTAAAAATAACTATAGATACAGTAGTTATAAGAAGAATGTAAGAAGAATGTTTTCTTTTCTCTCTCTCTCTCTCTCTCTCTCTCTCTCTCTCTCTCTCTCTCTCTCTCTCTCTCTTGCTTTTTCGAGACAGGGTTTCTCTGTGTAGCTTTGCGCCTCTCCTGGAACTCACTTTGTAGACCAGGCTGGCCTCGAACTCACAGAGATCCGCCTGCCTCTGCCTCCCAAGTGCTGGGATTAAAGGCGTGTGCCACCAATGGCCGGCTGAGAATGTTTTCTTTAAGGGAATATTAGTTTAAAGAGAAACTGTTATTAGCTCTTATTATTTTAAGAGACAATGTTGGTGGTTTCTGACAGGATAATTTTAGTGAAGTGGGGCAGGAACACAAAAACATATTCTGTGAAACTGAATGACATAGACATAATCTTCCTTCCTCAAACATCTCTCCTGTGGCTTTTCTGATCAATCTGCTCTATTTCCTTCTTCCTCTCCACATGTCTCCTTTTCCTCTGAAGGTACTCTTCCTATGTGGGACTTCTGCACCTGGACACTTTCCATGGCTGATCCATACCTCTCTTCTTGCATGGCTCTGAAGCTCCCATGAATCCAAAATATCTAACTTCAAACTCTTACCCCAAATCTATCCCTTGTATTTTTCATCCCTATCTCTAATATTACATGTTGGAAAGGTGATGGGCCTTTCCTTTCTTACATTCATTCATTTGAACCCTTATTTGTCTCTTCCTTCAAAGATGTTCCTTAAATCTTCCTGGGTAATTCAATCAATGCCAGTGTCTATATCTTCATTTCACATATCAGAAATTTATATTTTTTTAAATCATTGCTTCTCTGATTTCTCTCTTTCTTTATTTGTTCAAGCCTTGTGGATTCCCCTTTTATAGTAAGTGATAGCTTATTGGCTCACTTCTCACCCCTATTCATGCCTGGATTACTGCCCTAGCCTCCTACTTCATTTCTCATTTACATAAATGCACCCCTCAATGTTCTTCTCGATAAAATAGTAATGGGGGTCATATTTTTAAGACCATATTCAGGATTCTTCCAGGATTGCTTACATAGGTAGCATAGTATCTGGCTTGTAGGACATCCACACACTAATAAATGAAGGAGTTTTGTTCATAATTATCCAAAGTTGGAAGCAACAAAGATATCACTCAAGATAAACAAAAAAAACTGTGTGTAATTCAATATAATTAAAGATTAAAAATGCAATTATCAGACCATATTCTGATACAGAGAAACTGTACCACAGGAAGTGCTAGGCATCACTGTCTATGAGAATAACACTACTGGCTCAAGGACTGAGAATTATGAAATCAAGGGGTCTGAGGAGAAGGTATTATATGAAGACTTTATGCTCATTTTTTTTTCTGTAACTTGAAATACTAAAAAATAACACTGACTTGAGAACATCATACGCTTTCCAAGATCCACAAAATGTTCTTATAATTGGCCCTTTCAAGAACATGGAAAATTGAACTATTTTTCCATTTTATATGAAAAATCTTTGCAAGAACAGCTTCAATTTTCCTTTTTGAAAGGATTCTCCATGCCTAATCTCTTCCTTTAGAGAATTGTTAGGCAATTACTGAATTACTTCTGTATTTCAATTACACACCAATTTTCCCCAAATCTCAAGTTCCTCTGTAAATCAGTCCTTGTGTTTCAGCCAATATAAACATGTTTCATTTTCTGAAACACACAGGTTTTTTCTTTGTTTGTTTTCTTTTGTTTGCATGAGAATATTTTAGGATATCTTTTCTTCTTTTATAAAAGTCCTGGTACCTTGGACTGCCCTAGAATTTACATCTTACCACATTACCTTCTATCTACACATTTAATCTCCTTCATAGTGATTACCACACTTTGCAACAGCTACTCCTTTGCTTGCTTGTTGACCATTATCTTTCTGCACTAGAACATGTTTGAAGCCATAGGTACCTCATCCATAAGTAATTACTCAGCATCCTGAGTACTGCCAAGCACAGAATAGATAGTGTCCATGGAACACTTGTTGGAGAATATTATTTCAACCCAGATTTAAACATCAAATTCTAAAACTGAAAGATATAAACAATATCTCATGCAAATTAATTTGACATATTTAATAAAATGGATGCTTCTTATGATAGTGTGAATTTAACATTATAACTCAAAGGAATAGGAAATCTGAACATTTATGAAATAATTTTTAAAAAAATAGCTCTGAAGGAAATACCCAATTAAGAATATTTTAAGTATAATTTCCCCATTCCTTTAGAATGGAAAATCTTAACATAATATTTAAATTATATTGAGCTTTGAAAAACATAACTTGATCTCATATTTAATTGATTTGAAAATGCATGTTTCATGAAATAAGAATGATTCAGAAGCACAAAATAAACACAGCCACTGAAACATACACCAAAGTTAATAACATTCACTAACTGGTTCTATTAAGGTAGGGAAAAAGATGAGCTGTAGATATAGTGAGCCCATGCTAGGCAGTGGTGGATTACACCTTTAATCCCAGCAATTGGGATGCAGAGGCAAGTGAATATCTGAGTTCACAATCAGTCTGGTCTACAGAGTAAGGTCCAGGACAGCTAGGGCTTCACAGAAAACCCCTTTCTCATAAACCCAGTGTGGGAGGTGCTATCCCTGGCACAGTGGTCTTGAGTTCTAGAAGAAGGCCGTCTGAGCAAGCCATGAAAGGCAAACCAGTAAGGTATACCCTTCCATGGCCTCTGCATCAGCTCCTGCCTCCAGGTTCGTGCCCTGCTAGAGTTCCTGTCCCAACTACTTTTGATGATGAACAGTGATGTAGAAGTGTAAGCTGAATAATCCCTTTTCTCTCCAAGTTGCTTTGGTCATGGTGTTTCATCATAACAACAGTAACACTAACTAATACAAGAATCAAGATTAAGAAACACAAAACAGTATCTACAGAAATACATTATTCTAAAATTATAATATACCCTGAATAATTTTATCAAAACACACAAAGAAGCTGTAAAGTAGAAAATATACTAAAATCATATTAAGAAATCAAAAAGAAAAAAGGGGATCAAAACTATGTGATCATATCAACTGCTACCAAAGCAGCATTTGAAAATTCAGTATCAGTGTTTAAAAATGGCTTGTTATATTAGCATAATAGAATGTATTTACCAAGATAGAAAACATTCTAAACTCTAAGGAGCCATTTGACCCAAGTATGGAAATCTAAAGGTAATAATAAGATATGATACTACATTTTACCCTTGTAAATCTAAATTTCTCACCTATAAAACAGAGATAATAAAATTTCCTTCACAGAGTTTTAGAGATTATATCATATAATTTTTATTGTTTCTTTTGTTTTTGAAATTAATATAATTACATCATTTTTTCTTCCCCTTCCTCCCTCTAAGTCACCCTATATACCTCTCCTTGATCTCTTTCCAATCAACGTCCTCTTTTTTCATTAGTCGTTGTTACATGCATATATATATGTGTGTGTGTGTGTGTGTGTGTGTGTGTGTGTGTGTGTGTGTACACTCTTAAAGTGGGTTTCATTGTATCTCATGGTTCATTTCTGCCACATAGTAAATAACAGTAACCACGTAGAGGCTTAATATTATTTAGAAATGCTGGGCCAATAGCTCAGGCTTGTTATCAGCTTACATTTAAAATTAACCCATATTTCTTACCTATGCTCTGCCATGTGGCTTGCTAGCTTTTCTCAGTACAGCACACCCATTTTGCTTCTCTTTGCCTCTGCTCACAACTCCTCTGAATCTGTCCTTATTCCCAACATTCTCTGTTTGGCTCTCTCTCTAACTTTATCCTGTCCAGCTATTGGCCAGTCATATTCTTTATTAAACCAATAACAATGAGATATATTCACACAGTGTAAAGGAATATTCTACAATTAAGATCCCTAGGCCCTTGGGTCTCTAGGCTCATATTCCTATGCCTTAACCCTAAAATATCTCAGAGAAAACAGAGCCTTAGAAAAACCAATGCTTGAGTGATTGAAGCAAAGAGTTGTCACAAGAACTGTATTTAGAGGTCACAAAGAGTGAGCTTGTCTGACTTATGGAATCAAACCAGACTTGGTTTGAACAAGAATCCTTTTGTAGCCAGATTTCATGAGAATCAATAGCATGTTATTGGTGCCTTTTTCCTTATCTATCATTAAGTTTTGGTTTGAGATAAATTCTGTGCCACTTTAATATGAACTACTTTAGAAGACTAAGATTTCTGAATAAGTTGCTTTATGATATATTATGAAGGTGAAGATAAAGATTACATTAGATATCTACAAAGTAAGGAAGAGAATAATTCTCATTCTAGATTCTCCTCTAGAGAAGAGGAGAGGAGGGGACGGGAGGGAGGGGAGGGGAGGGGAGGGGAGGAGAGGAGGGAGGGGAGGGGAGGGGAGAGGAGAGGAGAGGAGAGGAGAGGAGAGGAGAGGAGAGGAGAGGAGAGGAGAGGAGAGGAGAGGGGAGGAGAGGAGAGGAGAGAAGAGGAGAGAGGGTGATTTAAAGCATCATGAACTGGTCAAAAGTTGTTACCTCTGTGACAAACATTGTCAGCTAATGCTACAAATTTGTATTACTATTTAGTTTTACCTTAGACATTCCAGAACAAATAAAAAGAAGCCTAAATTACTAGAATTATAATTATTTTAAAAGTCTAAAATGTTATTACATAGCAAAACTAAAAAAAAAAGGTCAAATGTAAAGATGTCAAGATTAATGATACAAATGGACCTCAATAAGGTTATTTCTCAGAAATCACATTAACAACAACAACAACAAAAAATCACAGGGTTCTTACAGAACATCAATAACTCTTTTGGAAACATAAAGAGACAAATATTTAAAATGAGGGATTGGGGGTTAGACAGATCCCCTGATAGGCAGATAGGGAGAGGGATAATCACTAGGTAAGAAAGATGGTGAACTTCCAAGATGGCTGCCTTCGTCCTCATCCTCCTGACCTGAACTAAAAGCCTGGCACCTTAAAACAAAGGACTTGCAAGCTTTTACCTAAACCAGTAGAGGACCTGGATAATGGACTGGCTCAACAAGTTCAAGACAGAATCAGGGGACAATTTACAAAGCAGTTGTGGGCCAATCAACTATCCTGTCTTTCTTCAAAGAGACTATCCTAATTAGGGAAAACCCAGCCCTCAAGGACAGGCCAGGATTTCTGAGTGCTCCCCTTCTTTGCAGAGAGTATTACTCTGTGTGCTTTCTGAGATCCAGTGAATTTGTCATAGTACAATTCATTATGATTATAGGATTCCGAGGCTAAACACAAGGAACCCAGCATTTTTATTATTACTTTACTACACATAAAACATAAGTAAATTTGTGGACTAGTTCCTGGTATGACCACAAAGTAGAGATAGCCTTTAAACTAATTGGTCAAGATTGGCAAGTCTGGGCATAAAAATAAAACGGATACCACAATAATAGACACACAAATGATTGTTATGACAAAATTATACATGATTATCATTAAAAAATGAAAATAACATAAATACATTTACAGAAACCCCAAATGACATGTATACCTATAATTCACAGTTAATGACTATTGCTGTTTTGAGTTGTTTCAGTATTTTTCATTTGAAATATTTATTTAATATAAAGGGCTTTTTCATGTAATTAAAATACTTTTTTAGCATGTTTTAATAAATACATATGTAACTCTGGCTTATGCATATAATATAATTTATTCACCAATAGACTGATGGCAAAATGGGTTTTTTTGTAATATTAAGTGAAGATTGTTTAGTACATCTCTGAACATTTTCTAATGATAAAATAGTAGAGTTACTAATTTTAAATTATAGACATTTTGAAGACAGATTTTCAAATTGCCATCCCAAAAGTTTATATTAACCTAGAGTCTGATTTGCAATGGAAGATGTTTCCCATTCTTTATAAGTGAGAAGCATATTTTAAATTATTTTATCAAGTCTTTAAGTTCATATAATGTATTGTGATCATGTTCATCCCCACTCTTTCCCAAAATTCCTCCTAGATCTATTTCCCATTTCCCCACTCTCTTCTTAGCTTCAAGTTCTCTGACACCACAAGAAATCCCACAGAATCAATTAACCTGGACTCATCAGAGCCCACAGAAACTGAACTGACAAGAGAGCCTCCATGGGACTGACCTAGGCCCCCTGCATGTATGTCACAGTTGTGTAGTGTGGTCTTTTTGTGGAACTCCTAACAGTGGGATCAGGGGCTGTCTCTGACTCTTTTACTGGTTTTTGGGAAGCCTACTTTTCATACTGGATTGCCTTATCAGCTTTAGTATGGGGGGGGGAGGTGCCTAATCTTACTGCAACTTGATCTTCCTTGTTTGGTTGGTATCCATGGGAGGCTCATCCTCTTCTAGAGAGAAATGGAGGAGGATTAGATGAGGTACAGAAGGTAGATGAGAAGGCACTTGGAAGAAAGAAGGGATGATAAACTATGGTTGGAATGTAAAATAATAATGATAATAATATTAAATTAATTAATTAATAAAATATGAAGAAAATGAATGAATTTCCTATGATGTCTAACTTATGCTGCTGTGTATTTGTGGATGTGGAGTCACTCATGGGAACACGGGCATCCTAACTTGGGCCACTTCCTTGAAGAAAATCAACTCTTCTTACCCCAGCACCCTTCAAATGCCAAAACCCTTCATGAGGAATGTGGTCTGATGAGCCCTTCTCCCATCTATGATGGAATGTTGTTTAGCTTGATACTTTTCAGTTCTTGTGTGGGCAGTCAAAGCTGCCATGACTTAATGAAAGCAAGAGTCCTTATAGATCAAGAAGAAACCATTGCATTAGTCCTGCTCAACTCTGACTCTGATTGTCTGACGTTTGTTCCACTGTTTCCTGAGTTATGTCAGGAAGGGGTAAGGTGTATGTCTCATTTAGGACTCATCACTCCAGAGTTACATTCTATACTCTGATCAGCATCAGGACTCTGTATTAATTAACTTCCAGTGAAAGATAAATAAGATTTATTTTTAATATTAGTTAATTTTGCAGATGAAAAATAGCATCTATTAGTTTAATTACTACACAGGTTGATTATTTTGTGCATATTTATTAACCACATGAAATATTTGTTATATAAATTATCTTTTCATCTACTTCTCATTTTACTATAAAATTATACAGAATTTTAAGAATATAAACTCTTACCACCAAGTCTATGCCAATGTGGGTGGCTTGTGCTGCCACAAGGGGTCATGGTGTTATCTGGGCTCAGGCTGCTGCCCTGGGCCATGTCAGGGTCTGTGGCTCAGCAGTAGCCAGTATCTGGGTTGATAAATGCGGCTCCTGTTACTACTGGAGGTTGTCTATATGGCAGGGATCTGGACTGCTGCCTAAGAGCATGCTGATGTCAAAGGGATTTGATGCCACCAAGACCATACTGATCTGGGTGGCCTGTGCTGCCACTGGTACCATGGTGCCATCCATGCCTGAGCTGCTACTGAGGGCTGTGTCTGGGTCTGTGTTCCTCCAGCAGCTGGGCTCTGTGATGATGTCCATAGCCTGGGTTCCCAGAGGAGGTCACATGAACCATATGTGTTGAAATCCAAGGGCCTTGCTGAGCTGGCTCCACCCCTCACTCAAACTGGGATCGTGGCCCTTCCCCTGCTGGACACTGCAGCAGGAGAGTTGGCTTTGCCCCCATGGGAGAGCTGCCCCCCACCCCTGCTTCAGTGAGATGGCCCCATCCCTAACTGGTGTGGGAAAGCTAGTCCCAATGGCATGGGTCCTGGAAAGCTGAATCTGCTCCTCACTTGAGAGGGGCAGTTGGTCCCCAGTGGTGCAGATTGACCAGCTCAGCTACCATACATACTCACATCCTGGGCCTTATGTTGGCCTACCCTAATATTTACTGCATCTATGACCTGCTGGAGGTCACGAAGGGACTGGCCCTCTGGAACGTTAGTACAGGAATTCTGTTACTTGGGGCAATTGCACAATTTTCAAGAGGCGTTTAGGTTAGGATCCAATGATGAAGGTGTTCCAGAGGCTCTGAACCAAACCAATGACTCATTGCAATGAACGTTTTGCAGGAGGGGGCTGATTGGACAAAAGGGTATACTTCATGACCACTGCAGCTCCCAATGCCATTAGGATAAATGAAGAGTGTTGGAAAGATGAAGGAACAGGGTGGTTTTTTGTTTTGTTTTGTTTTGTTTTAAATTAATTTTAGGGGTTCTTTGGGGGAGCATGCTGCATGGGTGAGGGGCAGATATAGAGAGACTGGGATGAGAGTGGGATTGAAGTGGATGATGTGAAATTCCCAAAGAATCAATAAAGAATTATGTTTAAAAAAGAACAAAAGCTTTTATAAATATTTTATTATATTCAAACATGCATCTTTTTCTAGTTACCTTTTGAAATACATATTTATGAGATGTTAAAAAGCATTTTAGGGAGACACTGCCAGCTGCCGCCATGACCAGCAGCATGTGAAGACTCCGACATACTTTAGCGGCGGCCCACAGAGGTAGACAGGCCCGGTGGCGGAGACAAGCAGACTCAGGTAGGCCTGCGACGGCAGCCGGCAGAGGTAGATGGGCCCGGCAGCAGAGACAAGCAGATGCAGATAGGCCCGCGGAGGTGGCCTGCAGAGGTAGACGGGCCTGGCAGCGGCGGCCGACAGGGACATTCAGACCCAGCGGCAGCTGGCAGAGACATTCAGGCCCGTTGGCGGCCCGCAGAGGCAGACAAACCCAGCGGCAGCTGACAGGGACATACAGGCCCGGCGGAGGACTGCAGAGGTAGACAGGCCCAGGGACTGAGACAAGCAGACGCAGCTTGGAACAGGGACACCCCTAACCCCAACACCTGGGGAAGAAGCTATCTCCGTGGGTCGGAACCAGAATGAATCTGAACACTCCGTCTGAGGACAACCTAGGGCCCAGCTGCTGACCCTGTGAAACCCAACAACTTGGAGGTGTTGGTGAGACTACCCTTCTCAGCTGAAACCCATCTGGGAGAGGATTCAGATGCCTACAGTTTGAAGTCTGAAGAAACAAGATCAGCTGAGGAGTTGACAAATGAACAAAACGTGACCTGGGAACACAGAAGAAGGCGCTACCCAGCCACCAAACCAGATCACCAGAATCATAAGTATATAATTCACCAACTGAAATCAGCTGCCCCTGAAGAAATAGCCCAATAGCACCAATTTAACCAAGAACCCCTACTAAACCAAGACTAAAAATTAAAACAAGAGAGGCACTCTCAGACACAGACACCAACTGCACCGCACAGAGGAAGAGATGAGTAGACACCAGTGCAAAAATACAGGCAACAACGTAAAGACCTATATGGCAACATCAGAACCTAGTGATTCTACACCTGCAAGACCTAAACATACCATGACAGAAGAAACAGAAGAAATCAACCCTAAAAATGACTTTAAGAAGATGATAGAGGCCCTTAAAGAAGAAATAAAACATTCCCTCAAAGAGGAAATAAAAACTTTCCTTAAAGAGGAAATGAAAAACTACATTAAAGAGGAAATAAAAAACTTTCCTTAAAGAGGAAATGAAAAACTCCCTTAAAGAGGAAATAAAAACTTCCCTTAAAGAGGAAATGAAAAACTCCATTAAAGAGGAAATAAAAAACTCCCTTAAAGAAATGGAAGAAAAAAACGAACAAAAAATGGGAAGAAATCAAATCAAGCCAAGAAAAAGCAATTAAACAGATGAAAGAAACATTCCAAGATCTGAAAAATGAATTTGAGACAATAAAGAAAACACATGCTGAGGGAATGCTGGAAATAGAAATCCTGACTAAATGAACAGGAACTACAGAAACAAGCATATCCAACCGATTGCAAGAGATGGAACAGAGAATCTCTGACACTGAAGACACGATAGAGAAAATAGATTCGTCAGTCAAAGAAAACACTAAAGACAAAAATTCGTAACACAAAACATCCAGGAAATTTGGAACACTATGAAAAGACCAAACCTAAGAATAATAGGAATAGAAGAAGGAGAAGAATACCAACTTAAAGGCACAGAAAATATATTCAACAAAATCATAGAAGAAAACTTTCCTAACCTAAAGAAAGAAATACCTATGAAGATACAAGAAGCTTACAGAACACCGAATAGGCTGGATTAAAAAAAAAAAAAGTCCCCTCGCCACATAATAATCAAAACACTAAACACACAGAACAAAGAAAAAATATTAAAAGCCACAAAGGAAAAAGACCAAGTAACATATAAAGGCAAACCCCTCAGAATAATACCAGACTACTCAATAGAGACTATGAAAGCTAGAAGATCATGGACAAATCTCATGCAGACACTAAGAGACCACGGATGCCAACCCAGACTATTATACCCAGCAAAACTCTCAATCACCATAGGCTGAGTAAACAAAATATTCCAGGATAAAACCAGATTTAATCAATACCTGTCCACAAACTCAGCCCTACAGAAAGCACTAGAAGGGAAAATTCAACCCAAAGAAGCTAAACACATCCATGAAAATTCAAGCAATAGGTAATCCCACACCAACATACACCACAGAAAGACAACACAACACAACCACAAAAAATTACAGGAATTAACAATCACTGGTCATTAATATCCATCAATATCAATGGTCTCAACTCACCTATAAAAAGACACAGGCTAACAGAATGGACAAGAAAACAGGACCCATCCATTTTCTGCATACCAGAAACACACCTTAACTTCAAAGACAGACACTACCTCTGAGTAAAGGGCTGGGAAAAGGCTTTCCAAGCAAATGGAACAAAGAAACAAGCTGGTGTAGTTATCCTAATATCTAATAAAATAGACTTCAAACTAAAATCAATCAAAAGAGACCAGGATGGACATTACATATTTATCACAGGAAAAATCCACCAAGATGAAGTCTTGATTCTAAACATTTATGCTCCAAATACAAAAGCACCCACATTCATAAAAGAAACACTACTAAAGTTTAAAACGCACATCAAACCCCACACATTAGTAGTGGGAGATTTTAACATACCACTCTCACCAAAAGATAGATCTACCAGACTGAAGCTTAACAAAGAAATAAAGAACCTAACAGATGTTATGACTCAAATGGACCTAATAGATATCTATAGAATATTCCATCCTAACACAAAAGAATACACCTTCTTCTCAGCACCCCATGGAACCTTCTCAAAAATTGACCACATGCTTGGACACAAAACAAATCTCAACAGATACAAAAAAATTGGAATAACCTCCTGTATCTTATCAGACCACCATGCCTTAAAGTTAGACCTCAACAACAACAAAAATTATAGAAAACCAACAAACTCATGGAAACTGAATAATGTCCACCTGAAACATCAATGGGTCAAGGAAGAAATAAAGACAGAAATTAAAGAGTCCTAGAATTCAATGAAAATGAAAGTACAACATACCCAAACTAATGGGACACTATGAAAGCAGTGCTAAGAGGAAAATTCATAGCTCTAAATGCACACATAAAGAAGATGGAGCAATCCCATACCAATGAATTAATAGCACAACTGAAAGCTCTAGAACAAAAAGAAACAAACTCACCCAGGAGAAATAGACACCAGGAAATAATCAAATTGAGGGCTGAAATCAACGAAATAGAAAACAAGAGAACAATACAAAAAATCAATGAAACAAAGAGTTGGTTCTTTGAAAAAATCAACAAGATAGACAAACCCCTAGCCAAATTAACCAAAAGGCGAAGAGAGAGCACCCAAATTCACAAAATCAGAAATGAAAAGGGAGACATAACAACAGACAACGAGGAAATCCAGAGAATCATCAGATCATACTTCAAAAACTTGTACTCCACAAAAATGGAAAACCAGGAAGAAATGGACAATTTTCTGGATAAATACCACATACCAAAATTAAATCAAGACCAGATAAACCATTTAAATAGACCAATAACCCCTAAAGAAATAGAAACAGTCATCAAAAGTCTCCCAACCAAAAAAAGCCCAGGACCAGATAGTTTCAGTGCAGAATTCTACCAGACTTTCAAAGAAGAACTAATACCAATCCTCTTCAAAGTGTTCCACACAATAGAAACAGAAGGAATACTACCAAACTCTTTTTATGAGGCTACAATTACCCTGATACCCAAACCACACAAAGATGCAACAAAGAAAGAGAACTACAGACCAATCTCCTCATGAACATTGATGCAAAAATACTCAACAAAATATTGGCAAACCGAATCCAAGAATATATCAAAACAATCATCCATCACGACCAAGTAGGATTCATCCCAGGGATGCAAGGATGGTTCAACATACGAAAATCAGTCAATGCAATACACCATATAAACAAACTGAAAGAAAAAAACCACATGATCATCTCCTTAGATGCTGAAAAAGCCTTTGACAAAATCCAACACCCCTTCATGATAAAGGTCTTAGAAAGATCAGGAATACAAGGAACATTTCTAAACAAAATAAAAGCAATTTATAGCAAGCCAACAGCAAACATCAAATTAAATGGAGAGAAACTCAAAGCGATACCACTAAATTCAGGAACAAGACAAGGCTGTCCACTCTCCCCATATTTATTCAATATAGTACTAGAAGTTCTAGCTAGAGCAGTAAGACAACAAAAGGAGATCAAAGGGATACAAATTGGCAAGGAAGAAGTCAAACTTTCACTATTTGCAGATGATATGATAGTATACATAAGTGACCCCAAAAACTCTACCAGGGAACTCCTACAGATGATAAACTCCTTCAGTAAAGTGGCAGGATACAAGATCAACTCAAAAAAATCAGTAGCTCTCCTATACACAAATGATAAAAGGACTGAGAAAGAAGTCAGAGAAACATCACCCTTTACAATAGCCACAAATAATATAAAATACCTTGGGATAACACTAACTAAACAAGTGAAGGACCTTTTTGATAAGAACTTTAAATCTCTAAAGAAAGAATTTGAAGAAGATATCAGAAAATGGAAGGATCTCCCATGCTCATGGATAGGTAGGATTAACATAGTAAAAATGGCAATCTTACCAAAAGCAATCTACAGATTCAAAGCAATCCCCATCAAAATCCCAACACAATCTTCACAGACTTGGAAAGAAAAATACTCAACTTTATATGGAAAAACAAAAGACCCAGGATAGCTAAAAGAATCCTATAAGATAAAGCAACCCTTGGAGGCATCACCATCCCTGACCTCAAACTCTACTATAGAGCTATAGTAATAAAAACAGCTTGTTACTGGTATAAAAACCGACATATGGACCAATGGAATCGAATTGAAGACCCTGACATTAATCCATGCACATATGAACACCTGGTTTTTGACAAAGGAGCCAAAACTATACAATGGAACAAAGAAAGTATCTTCAACAAATGGTGCTGGCATAACTGGATGTCAATATGTAAAAGATTACAAATAGATCCATATCTGTCACCATGCACAAAACTCAAGTCCAAGTGGATCAAAGACCTAAACATAAACTCAGTTACACTAAACTTAATAGACAAGAAAATAGGAAACACTCTTGAACGCATTGGCACCGGAGACCATTTCCTAAATAAAACACCAACAGCACAGGCCCTGAGCACAACAATTAATAAATGGGACCTCTCGAAACTGAGAAGCTTTTGCAGGGCAAAAGACACAGTCAATAAGACAAAAAGACAGCCAACAGATTGGGAAAAGATCTTCACCAATCCCACATCTGACAGAGGATTGATCTCCACAATATATAAAGAACTCAAGAAACTAGACATCAAAGTACTGAACAGTCCAATTAAAAAATGGGCTAAAGAGCTAAACAGAGAATTCACAAAACAAGAACTAAAAATGGCTGATAGACATTTAAAGAAATGCTCAACATCCTTAATCATCAGCGAAATGCAAATCAAAACGACTCTGAGATACCACCTTATACCTGTCAGAATGACTATGATCAAAAACACCAATGACAACCAATGTTGGAGAGGATGTGGAGCAAAGGGAACACTCCTCCACTGTTGGTGGGAATGTAAACTTGTACAACCACTGTGGAAATCAGTATGGCGGTTTCTCAGAAAATTAGGAATCCAACTACCTCAAGACCCAGCCATCCCACTCTTGGGCATATACCCAAGGAATGCTGATTCATACTATAAAGATACATGCTCAGCTATGTTCATAGCAGCACTATTTGTGATAGCCAGAACCTGGAAACAACCTAGATGCCCGTCAACGGAAGAATGGATAAAAAAAAAAAAATGTGGTACATATACACAATGGAGTACTACTCAGCAGAGAAAAACAATGAAAGCATGAAATTTGCAGGCAAATGGATGGACCTAGAAAAAATCATCCTGAGTGAGGTAACCCAAACCCAGAAAGACAGTTATGGTATGTACTCACTCATAGGTGGATTCTAGATATAAAATAAAGAACAATCAGACCACAACCCATAGAACCATAGAGGCTATATATATAGCATGGAGGTCCCTAGGACGACTGTGGCTTATAATAAATTTCAGTTTTACTCAATTATTGAAAAAAATAGCCAAATGAATGGAAACACATGAACTATGAACCAAAGGCTGAGGGGCCCCCAGCTGGATCAGGCCCTCTGAATAGGTAAGACAGTTGATTGGCTTGATCAGTTTGGGAGGCAACTAGGCAGTGGGACCAAGTCCTGTGCTCATTGCATGAGTTGGCTGTTTGAAACCTGGAGCTTATGCAGGGACACTTGGCTCAGTCTGGGAGGAAGGGACTGGACCTCCCTGGACTGAGTCTACCAGGTTGATCACAGTCCTCGGGGGAGGACTTGTCCTGGAGGAGGTGGGAATGGAGGGTAGGCTGGGGGTAAGGGGAGGGGAGGGGGAGAATAGGGGAACCCATGGCTGATATGTAGAACTGAATGGTATTGTAAAATAAAATTATATATATATATATGTATATATATATATTATATATATATATATATATATATACATATATATATATAAAGCATTTTAGGGTCTGGAGACATGGTTCAGGTTTTGTTTTGTTTTGTTTTTTGTTTTTCGAGACAGGGTTTCTCTGTGTAGCTTTGTGCCTTTCCTGGATCTTGTTCTGTAGATCAGGCTGGCCTCGAACTCAAAGAGATCCACCTGTCTCTGCCTCCTGAGTGTTGAGTGCTGGGATTAAAGGCGTGAACACCACTGCCTGGCCATGGCTCAGTTTTTAAGAGTCATCATTGGTCTTGTAGAGGACCTGCGTTCAGTACCCAGCACCCACATGGTGGCTCACAACTGTCTGTAACTTCAGTTCTAGGAGGTACAAATCCCCCTTTGATCTACCTTAGTGGTCACCCTACAAGTAAAAAGAAATATTTAAAGGAAATCATTTTAAAATGCTAATGAATTTAAGCTATAAATAGTTATTTTCTTAGTGTTTATTCCTCGTTTAAAAATTATGTCTTTTTGTTATTGTTTTATTTCCTATTGATTTTGAAAGTATTTACCATGAAATATGAATTTAATTATGGCGTTCTCATGTATAGGCTGTCCTTATTGGTCTTACTTTCCATTTACTTCTTCATTTGCTTTATATCCTTCTGGCTGGCCCTCTTCTTAGCCTGCCACAGCACTTCAGGTTTTATGTCATGTGTATTCCATTACACTCATCCTGAGATGTGTTCTTTCCAGCTAAAAGTATTCTTCCTATTTTATTGCACACTCCCCCACTCACACACCACACACACACATACACATAGACAGACACACACATATAACACACATACAGTCTAAGTTCTGCATATGAAAGTGTGTGTATTTGTCTGGCTAAATTCACTTAACATAATGATGTATATTATCTATTATCCTATAGATGTCATGGTTTCATTCTTTACAGCTTTATAATATTTTCTTTTTTAAAAAAGATTTATTTATTTATTTTATGTATGATTGCTCTATCTGCATGTACACCTTTAAGCATGAGCTCTGCTACAGATAATGTCCAAGGTGTCTGAAGGTGTAAAATTTTTGGGAAAAAATCTGTCATGCTCTAAAAATATAGGGAGTCGTTTGAGGAAAATCTACCTGATGAGCAGAAAATTGCAGCATAAACACTGATGCTGCACTGTATGGATATGGTTAGGGCAACGGTGTCTGTTTGCAATAGGAAGGATGCAGAAATAATGAGTTGAGATTTTCTTTTTCCTTTGTTTCATCTTCTTTTCTTCCCTTTTAGTTTAGAGAAGATGATATGTCTATTCCTGAGAATTTTGTCCACTTGTATAATATCATGACTTGGGAGTTGCTGTTGGATCTCCTACTGCAGTTTCTTCCTTGCAATTGGCCAGCATTACTAAAGGGAGAAAAAGACAGAATACCTGAATTTGAGGACAATATAGAGAAACTGGAAGGTTTTTGCCTAATAAGGACAAAGACAAAATAAAAATAAGGTACTCGTGGGACTTCTAAGATATACGCACTTTGAAAATGTCAAACCTATGTGTTATAGACAACAAGGAAGGGGGAAATTCCCATTCTAAAAGCATAGAACACATATTTAAAAGAACCATAACAAATTTCCTCAGCATTAGGAAATGTCAATTGAGATATAGGAGTTATTTAGCATATAAAATATAAAATAGCATCAAAGAACCTTCCCTCATGCTGGGCGGCAGTGGCACACGCCTTTAATCCCAGCACTCAGGTGGCAGAGCCAGGTGGATCTCTGTGAGTTCAAGGCCAGCCTGGGCTAGAGAGTGAGATCCAGGACAGGCACCAAAACTACACAGAAAAATCTTGTCTCAACCACCCCCAAAAAAACAAAAACAAACAAACAAAAACTTGCCTTATCACATTATAACTAAAAGAGCAAATGTACAGAACAAAGTGTGAACATGTTGACTGCAGCAATAGAGAAAGACCAAGTCAGATAATAAGGCAGACCCACTAGAATACTAAAATGAAATAATAAAAGAAATGCTTTGAACAATATATTTCAAGCAATGGACAACCAGAAAATAATATCCTTCAAAGTTATATATTATAATGATGGGAAAAAATCCAAATCAAAACTCTCTATCATTAAGACAGATTAAAGGAATTAAGTTAGTTTTATAGAAAATACATGAGTTAATCCTTCAGATTGAAATGAATAATATTTCTACATAAGGCCACATGAAAGAAAAAAACATGCCAGGATAACACTAAGCAGTAGAAAAAGAGCATAAATGCTAGAAACTAAAGAAATTGGCAGGAATCAGTTCACAATTTTCAATAATAACTCAATTTTAATAATATTAATGATCTCTGGGGTTGGGGATTTAGCTCAGTGGTGGAGCACTTGCCTAGCAAGCACAAGGCCCTGGGTTTAGTACTCAGCTCTGGAAAATTAAAAAAAAAATTAAATAATAATAATGATCTCAATTATTGTATCTGATATTTTTCTATTTCTGTGCTTAACTTGGAGTGCCTGTAGAGCTCAAGAAGCTTGATTAGGCTTTAAAAAAGGAAGGAGATATCATAGAGGATGAGAAGATATTAGAACACATATGATATGATGTAAAGGGGGTAAATAAAATGGATTTAAGATTTAAGTAGCATGGTCGGTAGGTTTTTCTGGTCCTGCCCGGCCCCACAGTCCCACAGCTGCTTATAAAATAATCACTTTAAGGCTTAATACTATTTACAAACTGTGTGGTCTATAGCAGGCCTCTTGATAGCTAGCTCTTATATCTTAAATTAACCCATTTCTATTAATTTATGTTTTGTCACGTGTTCCATGGCTTATTAGTCTGCTCCCATGTTGTTCCTTGGGCAGAAGGCTGGCATCTCCACACACTCTGCCTTTCTCTTTTCTTTCTCTCTCCTTGGATTTTCTGCCTGCCCCTAAGCTGCCTTGCCATAGGCCAAAGCAGCTTATTTATTTACCAATGGGGACAACATATATTCACAGCATACAGAAAGATATCCCCTAGCAAAGTAGAGATGGGAATGGGGAGAGAGGAGAGAGTGGGATGGAGAATGGTAACACTAAGGGTGTATGAAAAATACAGAAATCCACTGTATTTACTGAAAGCAGTAAGATTGTTTAAAAATGTAAATATATATTTACACATATGTAAATATATAATGTATTTAAATACACACACATATATGGAAAATGGAGGTCTCACATAGGTACTCTGCATGAGTAGTATATACTTTCTCCAGAATACATGAATTTTTAAAAAAACATCTCAGCATCGGTCAGGAGATACCTGCCTATGAGTTTCTGAGAAGCCCCAGACAAATAGATAACAACATAGAATATAGCCTTTTTCTTTAAAAAAAAATCTTTCCTTTTACATACTACATCAGACAAGATAGTAAGAAATAACATAGACTATAACCTTGTTCTTGATTCCGTGTCAGATAAGATAGTAAGAACTTACTACTAAAGGCATTTTTTTTTTCAGTCATAGAGCAAGCAAGCTGAAACTGGCCTTAAAACTCCCTCTCTGCCAGATAGCCTTTCATAGTACATACTGAGAGAAGGGGCAAAAATCATTAGTACTGTTACCCAGTCCTGAATATGGAGTAATACAATACTGAACTGCCAGGGAAGATGTGGCCACTAGAACAATAGTGACAGGAAAGTAATGAGGGTAACCAACTGATTTTAGATTAGATGTAAGTTCTGTTTCACAAGAGGGTCTTTGTATCTGGTACTATAAATCTGTTTAAAACCTGTCTCAAGAGTCTCTTGGAGGTCTTGGGAAAAACTTACTACTGATATCTTGATAACTGCTCATGTTGTCAAACTACCTTCTAAATATTTATATTTCTTTTTGTAGATTAGTTCTGGCTTCATCCTTGATCAGAGAAATGTCTTTCAGCAGTAGGTAGCAATTAATGCAGAGACTCAAAGCTTTTTTAACTGTTAAGGCAAGTGATTACTGAGTGCTCAGCCTTAAATGGGTCATCTATATCAACTGTGAGAGAAATGGAGTGGAAAGACTATAAGACCCCAATTATGAGAGAGAATGCTGTGAAATACTGTCTTCTTGACACGATAGGACAATTACACTCATGTATGCTCTTAGTGTAGAAAGTAGTCAGTGTTATTTGTCAAGATATTTCCTATGAATGGGTAAGGTTTTCCAGATACTTGTTGTTTTTATTCAAATCAACAGTCCCTTAATGTGTTAAGAATAATACTCCATGTTAGAAAGTCTTGTTATGTTTTGTTTTATCCCTATTTTATATAGAGGAGAGCGTAAATGTCCATCAGTTACCAGACTGTGACTACTAGCTATAACTGATCCCACTGGTTTTTTGGTGATTGTGCATTAATCACCTGAGCAAACAGGAAAATGGTATACAGTTGTATTTCAAATGCTACTGAGCTTATGTTGCTATAAATAATAATTTTAGACACAAAAGACAAAGCCAAGATAGAGTATGAAGTCCTTAATTTAGGGAGTACATGTTTTTGTCCTTTGTGTTATTCAAAGTGCACAATACATACTGGATCAAATAGGAAAGAACTGACACTTCTTGGTAATTGTGGAATCTATCTGTTAAGAGTAGAAACTTGGATGTTAAATTCATATCCACACATTTATTTTATAAATACAAACGAATATAGTCAACATTCTTCATGAATAACAATGGAAGAGGTAGCCAGGCAGTGGTGGGCACATGCTTTTAATCTCAATAATCAGGGGTAGAGGCAGGTGAATCTCTGTGAATTTTAGTCCAGCTTGGTCTACAGAACTTGTTACAGGGCAGCAAAGGTATTACACAGAGAAGCCCTTTGTGAAAAACTAACAACAACAACAAAGAGGAAGTTCTATTAGTGCTGGGAGCAAACAAAAGAGAGTTGGATTTGAGCTATTTCATTTTGAACATATGTTAACTACATTCCAAATACTTTAAAACTTAGTAAAAACAATATAAATTTATTTTCCACAATGGATAAACATTTCTTAAATAGAGAAGGGTATGAAAAACATACATAGAGCAAAAACATGGGGGCATGATAGAAACAAAGAAACAGAGATAGAAATAAAGAAAAAAAAGACAAAGCTGAAAGGGGAATTAGGAGAGAGGAATTCAGAAGAGAGAATATTAGTGCTAAGAAAGCTTGATTTCTGACTTTTGCCAAAGGATTCATCTCTACTTCCAAAGATGATATCAAAAATTTATATTTTGAATTATATACTATTTTAATGACTTGAAAATGGTTAAAGCCTGCTTTGATGGTTTTGACAACCAAATTTTACCAAGCTTTCCATACTTCAGAACTGTGACATTGAAAGAAAGCTTGAGAGAAAGAGGCTTGAAGACACTATATATGATGGCATCATTCATTCTAAACACTAAAATAAGTGAGTTTTAATGTGACAAGAACGTGCATTATACACAAAGAGAATATGTAAATTCCAATTTGGGCATAAACTACCTTTTCAATGCCACTTAAGGGAAGATGATTTACAATACTGAATTATTTTATTCAACTTTTCCCCTAGAGATACAAAGCACACACTTCTATGGTAATATGAAGGTAAATGTAACTATGATATTTTGTGACTGTGATAAATGCTCTCTTAGTCATATCTTTTAGTCTGTATCAATTAAGCAAAAGATGGGAAATGTTGGCAGGAGTATTTGAGTGCTTAATATAAAGGTTTATACCTAGCAACAGGGTGGCATTTATCTTTAACTGGACTAAGGAGTCAGCAGTGGCTCTGAGCCCAGTAACTATTGTGGATTTAAATATAAAGTTATCCAAATGAGAGCATGTGGTGTCCAAGGAATTATGCTTGTGTTTAAGATACAGCCTAAAATAGCTTTAAGCTTCTCCATGACCTCTTCTTGCTGAACTGGCTTGCTTACAACTGTGTTTTGTGTTGCATTAGTATTGTACTTTGGTCATTAGATTTTACAGACTGACAGAAGATGATTAACACTAAGTATGGATTTCACTCAGTAGGCAAGGCATAACATTTCACATCTATGTTTCCTATAACCAGTGTTTTGTAATCAGGGTACCAACTCTGAAGCCAGTTACTAACTTTGGGAATTTGATTAGATATACACATCATACACATGGCTGATCATGGATCATATTACAATATGTGACAGTCTCAAGATTTCACTCAGAATAAATTTAATACAAGTTGAAACCAGATAGCTAAATGTATGGAAATGTGTCATTAAAACATCATTTTTTTTTTGTAAAGAAAATTTATCTCTGAAAAGTTAGTTTTCAGATAGGTAATCAAATTGCACATACACTCAGTTTGTAAATATTAATGATGCTATTTATAATGAAAAGTAGCAGACTTGAGCTCTTCATAAAACAGCTTAACCTGGTTCCTTCTTCCAAAACTGGACACTTTCTATTCTTGTAGATGATTCTTCTGATATTTACCCAATATTTCTATATAGTACAATTATTCCTGTTTATATTTACTCTTCCATTTTATAATTGTATATTAAGTTTTTGTTATAAATTATCAAAATTTATTTCTATTGAACTAAACCTTAGGTTCTCAAACACACAAATATCCCACATCTTACTGCTGTGTCAGTAAAATTTTGGTTCTAAGAGGTTATATCATCTGAAAACACTGTAAAGAACATTGGCATGCAGGAAATCAGTCCCAGCTGATTTCAACAGAACATGAAGACTCAGACTAGGGACTAGATTTGAGTTCAGTTTAGTCCTCCAAACACATGGAAAGTTTCCCATTTTCCAGAAACTTCAGCAGAAGTTGTAGATCAAGAGGAAGATTGTCAGGCAATAAACAATAGTGTCACAGAGGAAAGTGACACTTCAAACTAACTCTTTCTTAGTCTTCTCCTGAATGTTGCAAGCATCACTACTAAAGGAACGTGGGAAACTTGGTTGTAAATAATGGAAATACATAATGAAAAACTCAACCAACAAACAAACTCCAGATTCACATATCCCATACAGAAACAAAGACAACATGAAAAATAAAAATACTATGTCTTCTTCAAAGACTACTATTCCAAGAGTAATGGTTCTCAATAAGAATTGCTGGTGGCTGTGTCAGAGAAGCAACAGGGGCAATTGAAATTTGAGGTGTCAGCCCACAAGGAGGTGAATATCTGATAGATGAATCTCAGATAGGCATGTCTCCAAGATCACAGACCCCAGAATGTTTTATGTTTGTGCTGTGCCTTTACTTGTTTGCCACTGCTATCTTTCTTTGGTATCTGGCATGGTGTGAATGGGTGTAGGGAGATCCCCACTGCCTGTAATGTAGTGTGTTTATCTCATAAAAACATCCCATCCTTCTGGGAATTTTTAACCTATGGATTATTATGAAGATGATTTCTTTCTAAGCTGCACTCTCTAATTGATAATAACAATATTAGTTTAAATAGAGTTTTGATGAATAAAAATAAATACAAGGAGTTGTTACACAGCTAGAGCCTATGAGTATCACCCAAGGAGCTGCATAGATTGCAGTTCAGATTAATGATTAAGAAAAAAAAAATGAGTCCCAGTAACTCAGCTAGCTTAAATTCTTTTAGCCTTAATGTTGGGAGATGTGTTCACAGGTCTCAGAGTGCATCATAGCTGAAACAAAGCTTTGAAAATAACTTAAAGTTAGACTAAGATGTTTTTGTTAAATATCCATGAGGTGAAAAAACTATAAAGAAAACAAAGTTTTAGAAAGGCACATAGTTGAATGAGGAACTTTTATGGTCAGGGAAAAAGTACAAATCAGCTTAATTATCATTGGCTGATGTGCCTTGCTTGGTAGCATTGGTTGATGACCAAAGGTGATGATTAATTCCTTGTACCCATTTTTTGCCCTCAATGTCCTGACATAACCAGCTATATGAGTAAGCATGCAGCCTAAATATTTAAAGTAGAGATGACTGACTGTTTTGCATGTATAAAAGTTTAGATTTGTAATTCATTTAAAATTCCTTATAATATTACTTTTCAAGGTAAAGTGATTGGTCCTTTTTTTGTAACAACAAAATGCAGCCTTCCAGTAAAAAATTACTTTGCTTGCTTATACTGTTAATCTATAACAAGTTTCTGGGTATGAACATATATGGCTTCTTGGGATAATTTGTTTTTAACCTGTAAAACATAAAATATTTAATCATGTTAGTGATATGGAAAACATGCTTTTTCAAACTTGTATTTATTGTAATCATTGACTTGAAAAATAGAATGTAACCACACTATAATTTTTATATTGCCTAAAAGATTTTGCTTGTGTATATAAGCTATAAGGTAAAGAATAAAGACAGAGTTAAAAGGAATTAGGAGGAAAACATCAAGGATAAAGATAGAAGGAGAAAGAAAACACCACAAATAAGAGAATAAAGATAGAGTTAAGACAGAAAACATCACAAGAGACAAAAGCGACACCTCTAGATAGATACAAGAAAAGAGAATATAGAACATAGAATGGAGAATAGAGAAAAATAAAGAAGGAAATCATCAAGAGAGAGTGTGAGTGTCTTTTCCCATAACCCCCTCAGATAAAAAACAATCACAAGTAATTCTGTGGATTCTCTTTGAGCCCTGTGCTACTGGAGGCTGGAGTCCAGACAGCAAAGGAGAATGATCTTGAAGAACTTCTAGACATGGAATTTAAAATAATAAGCATTGTACCATTTAATTGATTTAAAGAAAACATGAGAAGCGGAAGGCTGAGGTGGAGAGACACCGCCAGCCGCCACCATGACCAGCAGCATGTGAAAGACTCCGGTAAGCCACCAGCCACGTGGCAAGTATCTACTAGCTACTGTATGCTGGTCCAGATGAGTGCTGAGAACAGAGAAATGAACTACTCAAGTCTTCTCACCACAGAAAATTTATCTGTTAATGATAAGAGAGAAGCATAATTTTCCAGGAACATAGAACTATTTGCTTCCATGCTGCCTATGGACCCTTTTAACTACAACTGCAGACTTGAGTTGCTGTGTTAAAGACCTGGTGGCCCACAAAATCAAACTTACTGTTAGAGTAGAAGGCTACAGGAGAAGTTTTATGACAGCGGCAATGAATTATGAGTATGACATGGGCTGGAGTTCTGTAAAGAGGAGGATGCATTTCAACGAAGTGTCTGGGAAAAGCAAGCAGTGCTTGAGCTGTGAGTCGAAGAATGAGCAGAAGTCCCATTCAGTGAGAAAAGGTTTGCCTTTCAACAGGGCCCTTCTGAGAATAAGCACAATAATGGGCCAAAGCACCTAAAGACAGAAGGAGAGGAAAGACTGAGTAGGCCTCCAGTGAGATTCTATTCTGTCAGCACTGAGGATACAGCAAGGGGTTTTAAGCAGAAGACTTATCAGAGAGACAACGTATTTAAGGGTTACAAGCTGAAAACCCCATGACGATTCTACTGAGATAGGCTGAGCAAGAGATAATGACTGAGAACAAAAACAGTGGCTGTGAAACTGTGAGGAATCACTGGTTTAAAGGAATTTGGATCAGCAATAACTGCTTTGCACAGCATAACTCCTAGTGACTAGTCTTTTCTAGTCAAATGTGTCCCTAAACACAAAAGCAAGGATTGGTACTTACCTGTGGGGTGCACACAGGCAAATCTGTAGCAGAGCTTTCTTAATAATCGGCACTGTTGAGTGGCAGCTGGTAACCACTGTTAGTCACAGACAATTGTTTGACACCTTTCCTATTTGATTATTTGTGCCTTTCTTGCTGTTTGCTCTCTCCGAGGCCATGCTTATATGGAGGCAAGCAGTGCCAAGTGTAACCAGCCCAGGTTTTATATCTAGATGGTCACCACAGCAAGTCCTTACTCCATTTCCTTAGTATCTCCGTGCCCGTGGGCAAGTTACTTGGCCTTTTTTTTTTTTTTTCATTTGAACAAGTTAATTTGCATTTGCATTTTAATAATTAAATGGTGGTTTTCATTCCAACATTTTCATACATATATGTCATGCTCTCTATTTACATCTATCCATCTCTTGCCTCTTTCTCCCTCCTGCTAGTCTTCTTCTTGCTCCCAAATAGTCCCTCTTCTACTTTCATGCCAGATAGACAAACAGACAGACAGATGATAGATGGATAGATGTATTGATGGATAGATGGATGGATGGATCAATGGATGGATGGATGGATGGATGATGGATCAATGGATAGAGATAATATGCATAATTTACATTTTGCAAATGAGAGAAATCTTGATATTTATGTTTCTGAATCTGCAAGTAATACAATTTTATTCTTCTTTTTGGCTGGATAAAACCACATTCTCTTCATCCACCCATCTGTTGGTGAGCATTCTAAGCTGATCTCACAAACTAGCTGCTTTGACTAGTGCTGCAGGTGTCTATGTTGTATGTTAATTTTGAATATTTCATGTATATATCTATATTGGAGACCTATACCTTCTGGCCATGACATGGCCATTGCCAATTTGAAGTCAGTGTGGCTGTGGTTACCTATAAGAGTTTTACCAGATTGGACCCACTAACATCCAGTTGTGGAAGTAGGGAAGTGCTCAGATTCAAGAGGAGGGCTCCCCAGGACACCCAAGAGGTGACTCAAAAGTCTCTTCCCTGCTCCAAGGGTCTACAAGTGGTTGACAATTCTTGGTGGGGGAAATTTTTCTCCAGTGGTATGGCTCCCTGCAAATCATTCATGGTGGTGCACATAACCCTTAATATCTGCTTCTGAAGGCTACCCCAGTTAAACTCATTGATTCACCAAGCTAATTTGGTTGAGATAATTTCTTAGTGCCATATCTGAGGTAAATAAACTTTTGTTCACATTCCTCCAGGAAAAGAGTCACACAATAGCCTAAGAATTGTATAGCTGGGGTCATATAGTGGCTCTATTTTTATTTTTTTAGGAACCTCTGTAGTAATTTTCTTAGTGGCTGTCATAGTTTAAATACCTACCATATATGCAGAAATGTTTCATTTTCCTGAATCCTTACCGGTGTTAAGGATTAAGAGACATTCTACAGAATTCTTGACCAGTCACTGCCCAAGCTGTCAAAGTCATCAAAATAAGGAAAGCCCTAGAAACTGCTGGAGCCAAGAAGAACCTGAGGAGGCATGACAGGCAAATGACTAGCTGCAACACAGCATCTTGAATATGACTCTGAATGCAAAAGGGAATGCTGGGGGAAGTAAAGACATCTAAAGAAGCTGTGGACGCTATTTAATAACAATCTTTCAGTATCAGTCAATTGATCGCAACAATGCACCATGCCAAAGGAAGATGTAACTTAATTGCTACAAATAAAATTGGGGAACATGAGAATCTTACACTATCTTTGTAGTGTTTCTGTACATCTAAGACTGTTCTAAGACAGATGATATTTCAAAGTTAAGTCACAAGCATAAAGGCTTGAAAGGAAGGGCGACATTCCCTATCCCTGAAGTCTCCGCCGTCCTGGGGACTGGTGCTTTCACCTCCAAGCATGCTCCCAGCCCTCAAGGCTGCTGAACACCTCAAAGTGGCTCAGGGCAACACACACAGAGACCACATGCAAAGACTTTTGAAAAGCCTGTGAACACAATAATTTCCCCTGAATATATTTTTTAATTATTCATCTTGCAAGATAAAAGGCCTTAGTTTTATCAAAGAAAAAAAGTCTAGCAGAAAAATAACCAAAGCTCATTAGGGACTATAGGGAGTCCATTGGTTGGGATTTGCTGGGGAAGACCACTTCCTATATCGTTATGAGCAGCTCAACCTGGCTGCCAAAGTACCTTTGAGCTAAGAGAACGTGGTAAAGGATCAGTAAAACTGTTCTAATAAAACCCAACCCTACCTGAAGCTTACAAAGAGAAGATACTAAGCACTAGTACTGCTGAGAAGGCAGGAATAGACTGGTCCTCACTAGCCCCAGGACTTCACTGTGCGTTCCGACCGCTCTCAAAAGAGACAGAGCAATGCACAGGAGTCTGTTCAAATATGTGGTCCAGAGATGACACCCTGTCATCATAGTATCTGTTTTATTTTGTTTTGTTTTAGTGGAGGAAAAAGGGACCTTGTTGTATAACAGATTCCTCCAAGACTGAAACATTCTATCCACCAGGGAATCTCCTTATGGTAAACAATTCAATATTGCTTCTGGAAGTTCCTGAAACTGACTAGATTCTCTAGGTCCCTACCTCCCAGAGTAAACAGCCAAGCTACCAAAAGTCACTTGCAGCTCAGACAAGCTAAGCTGTGAAGACCACTCTCAGACCAGACCCACTGCCTGTTTAGATCAACTGAGCCACTTGGAAATGGTACACTCCAACCAACTGAGCTGTCTGCTGGCTGGCCAGTGTGCTCCAGGTTCCCAGCTTTGTGAGCTGTCACCCATACTAGGTTGGGCTTTGGTGATGTAGCTGTCTTTGGGGCCATTTTTACTCCTGTAAGTAACTCCTTACCCTATACCTATATATAACCCCAATAAAACTTACTTGTCCACCAAAAAAAAAAAAAGAAAAGAAAACATGTACTCCAAGAAATCAACAATAACAAAAGAACTGGAGGAGAGAAAAATGACAATCCAAAATGTGAAAACTGAGATCAGTAAAAATATTGAACTGTTTAGGACAATCTAAACCAAAATGGTGCTGGAAATAAAAACTGGGCAATATACATTAAACTCTTTGTGAAAAGTCTCACAAAATAAGTAGATCATATAGAAAGCATAAAAAATATTAAATAGTAATGATTTCAATTACCCAGATACAAAAGGCATAGACTAGTTGATTAGATTAAAAAGTAGGACCCATGTTTTTGCTGCCTCCAAGAAATATATCTTATCACCAAAATGATAAAAAGAGAGAGAAAAGAAACATCACCTTAGGATAAAAGGGAACAAAATTATTCCATGCAAATAGGACTAAGAACTGGAAGGTGGGAAGGGAGGGTAGGATGATGCAGTCGGGATGTATTGTATGAAAGAATAATATTAATTAAAAGAAAAAAGCCCACAAAAAATTTAAAGCCATTAATTGGCATTGCAATGTCACCATGATGAGAAAGGGAGGGAGGGAAGAAAAGAAAGTGGGGGAGAGAGAGAATAAAGAAAGACAGAAGCTGATCTACAATGTTAATGGAGCTCTACTAAGGACATGTGCTCATAATATTTGCAGTGGTATATGTGACTGGGCAATAGAGCTGATAGGGATTAATTTGGAAGAACACAATAGGTTATTTTTGTCTTTACAGTGGTTTATAGCCACAAATGTTTAATAAGTGGAGATGTTTTCATGAAAATGTGTAATGTATAGCCAAACAGATATTTGACTTGCATGCCAAATGATGACAGAATGTCCTACTGGAATGCTGCACATTCCTCTCTTTATATATGTAAAAGTCTTATGAACACCTGATCCTAGAAACTATGATTTTTCACATAAAAACACAGTGTTTCATTATATGATGTTTATCATCAATTCAACTACTAATCTCAATAAAAGAGGATTGCCCCTGTCAGTTTGTAGGCATCTTCTTCTTTTTTGATTTTTTTCCAATACATCTGGACCTCAGTCTCTTCTTCCCATACTCCTCCTACCAAACCTCCAATGTTCCCAAGATCAACTCCTCCTCCATTTCCCTTGAGTAAAGAGCAGGCCTCCCAGGGATATACACTGAACATGGTATAACAAGAAACAATAAGGCTAGGCAAAAATACTCATATCAAGGCTGTGTGAGGCAACCCAATATAAAAAAAGAGTTCCAAGAGAAGAAGAGAGTAAAAAAAAAACCCCACAAATACTATGAGGGGGTCCTACAAAAACACCAAGTTGTCTATAGCATATATACAGAGGACCTAGCATCGACCCATACAGGCTCCATGACTGTCACTTAAGTTTCTGTGAGGGCCTTTTAGCCCTACTTAGTTGAAGTCTGAGGGCTGTGTTCTACCTGGTCTCCTTAACCTTTCTGGCTCCTATGGTTCTTCTCCCTCTCTTCTATGGGGTTCCTCAAGTTCCAATGGGAGGGAACAGATGGAGATATCCAGTTTGGGTTATCTCCCTTACTTTTTGGCTGTGGATCTCTGAATTTGCTCCCATCAGCTGCCTGTAGTAATCTCTTTAAAGATTATTGGGCTAAGCACTTATCTATGAATATGTAAGGATATCTTTAGGAATCATATTAGTGATATTTTTTCCTATCCCAAATCTCTGGGCTATCCAACCTCTAGTTCCTGGTCATCCAAATAGTGTCTGGCATGGGTACCATCTTGTGATGTTGCCTCAAATTAGACACATCTTTGCCACTCCCACAAGTTCTACACCTCCATTGTCCCAGTACATCTTGCAGGAGGATAGATTACAGATCTGTAACTGAAAGTTTTCCTGTGTCCCACTTGGCCCATGGTCAAGACAAATTTCTCTCACTCACTGGTCCTACAGACATTTGGACCCAAGTAAACATGAAGAAGCTTATATTAATTATGAACTATATAACCTAATGGCTCAGACTTCTTGCTACCTAGCTCTTACATCTTAAATTAACCCATTTCTATAAATCAATTCTTTGCCATGCGGCTTTTAGCTTACCAGTATGTTTCTGTCTTGCTTCTCCTGGCAGTGGCTAGCAGTATTTCCTTTGCTCTGCCTTTCTACTTTCTCTCTAGTTGGAATGTCCCACCTAAACTCATTCTTCCTCACCATTGGCAAAATAGCTTTATTTATCAACCAATCAGAGCAACACATATTCACAACATGCAGAACAGCATCCCCATCATTTCTGCTTTTCTTTCTATTTAAAAGGGAGGTTTTAACTTCAACATAGTAAAATTATATATAACAAAACAGTTATCAAGCAAAAATTATAGTTATAATATCTAGTCTATTGGTATTTGGCAAAATTAAAGAAGATAGCCTATCTATCCTATATTTGTGAATCTAAGGTTTCATATTTACCTTATTTCTTATCATAACGAAGGAAAACCATAATTGTAACTATCTAGTCTTCAACTACATCAAAAACCTCAGGAGGATACAATATTACCTAAGTAAACAGGAAGAGCATTGTAAGCAACTTCCAAAAATCTAAAATGACAGAGACAGCTGCCTGCCTGACAGTCATCCAGAGTTCCTCTGCAATATTGGGGCATCCATCTTCACCCATAGGCCTAGTCTCTCAGTCATTTTTTTCCTCTGTGTCCTGTATAATGTTTGGCAGTTTCTTCTGTGAAGCAGGAACCTGAAGGACCATCTTTCTTGCAAAGTTCAGTGGGTACATTCCTATGAGTCCTGCCTTTCCAGTCAATACAACATTTTGTCAAGCAGTCTAAGCAAGAATAGTTTCTTGCCCAAATGGCTATTTTTGCTAAGAAGAAGATCTACTCCATATTGAGTGTCTTTGATACCCATCTTCTTCTTTGAAGTAAATTGGTGCTGCCAGAAGGAGATGTGTCTTACTGTCCAGGAAGTCTAAGTTTTTAAAACATTTTAAATGCCATACTCTGTAGGTCTTTGAAGTGGTTGAAGATTACCTACCTAATTGAATTGTATCTATGTATACCTAGAAAACTTAATATAAGTTTGACTATCATAGAAGACTAATTACTAATCTGTATTTCTTAATTATCCATTGCAATTTAAATGAGTTACATTAACATACCTTAAATGAGAGTAGAAATATATATATATAAACTTAACAAAATCAACTCTAAATTTCTATCAATAAACTAAAATCTATACAAATGTAAAACATTTTAAACAAGTTGCTTTTTAAAAGTAGGTTCAACAATCCACGTTTTTATCCTATCTATATATCCTATGTTTCTATATCATATCCCCCTTTCTTTTTGTAGAAAGAGATTGACTATGACCAATAACAATTGGCAACCAACAATCTAAAGAAAGACAAACATCCATAGTTCAATTTTTAGAAATGTGGACATAGTGTTCTATGCTACTTCCTGCTGACAGGGTGTGCTGGTAGTTGTATGGGGATCCTGAGAAAATTTGAGAAACTTGTTAAGTCCTAGGAAGACCGGCTATAACCTTTTATGATAGGTATCATCTGTTAAGGTTCAGGAGGTCTGGCTTGATAAAATCTGATCCATTTTAACCCAGAACAAATCAATACCCTCTTGCTTCCTGTGGAAACAAAAGCAGAGCCACCTTTCCATAGCAACATATCCTTAGATCCAAATTTTGAAGTCAAGATACTTTAAAATATACATATTGGTTTAAGTGAGCCGCTTTTATAATTAAATGTCTTTCTGCAGTTAAAAATCTCAAAGACAATATAATCCAGACTCCATCTTTACGTAGCTTATTTTTATCTTACTTTTACTTTCTCTTTAAAGACTTTATTTTTAAAACTTTCTATTTCTTTATACAACTGTTTATATTACTTTTCTTCTCTTGTCCAAGCCTATGTACATTTTTACACACACTGTTAACTGTTTAGGGTTTAACCCATCTGAATCTGAATTATGGTGAATATTGCTTTAAACTGCAGAATTACTAGGACTGAAATGGCAGCTTTGGCTGCTGGCTCTGCCCACCTCAGCTACCAACATGACAGAACTACACTTACCACCAGCTCTGGGGGAATCATGCTGATCACTGACTCTGGGAAGCAATGGATCTATGCTTCTATCCAGCACCATGTAGCCCAAAATCCTTTTCTTTTTTTCCTTTATTTTTTGGCTGTACTAGCAAAAGCTATATCCACCACTCACTATGCTGCATAGCTTGCAGATGCTACTATGTACAGTGGCAGGAATCTGCCATGCTGCACTCAAGTCCATATGTTGTGAACCCACCATTCTATAGCTCAAGTCCACACTTCACAGTGTCTCTGTACCTTGGCATCTCTATATCTTGATCCGCATGAGACATGAAGTAGAAAAATAATTTTGGCTCCATTATTGTGTGTTTAGAATCCCTTTTTTAACTCTTTTAGGCCTCATGGTAATTCAAGAGCCCCACATTGGTATACCAAATGTATCTGGAAATTTTTCTGTGTTCTGGCCAGCCAGCTAGCTGGTGGTCAGAAAAAAAAACAAAAAACAAAAACAACAACAACAAAAAAAACCTTCTCACCCACAGTCCCACAGCCTTTTGTAAAATAATCACACAGAGGCTTAATATTATTTATATATTTATAACTGCTTGGCCATTAGCTCAGGCTTATTACTGACTAGCCCTTACACTTAAATCAACTCATATTTCTTTCTTTTTTTTTTTTTTTTGGTTTTTCGAGACAGGGTTTCTCTGTGTAGCTTTGCACCTTTCCTGGAACTCACTTGGTAGCCCAGGCTGGCCTCGAACTCACAGAGATCCGCCTGGCTCTGCTTCCCAAGTGCTGGAGTTAATCAACTCATAATTCTTATCTATGTTTAGTCATATGGCTCTCTACCTTTTCTCAGTTCTGCCTTGTCATCTTCCTTCCTCTGTGTCTGGCTGGCAACTCCTGACTTAGCCTTCCTCTTCCCAGAATTCTCTTTGCCTTCTTATTCCACCTATACTTCCTAACTGGCCACTGGTCAATCAGCACTTTATTTAAGAGCAACACATATTCACAGCATACAGAATGACATCCCTATCATAGGTCAAAGGTTTTTTGGCTGGGTTGGTGTCCCATTTGTACCTCTGGAATTCTTGCCTGGTTTTAGAGGATGATCAGTTCAGATCAGAATGCTCCATTACTAGGAGTTCTCTCCAGTATCACTCCTATAGAATCCTGAGAGTTTTTACTGGACTAGGTTTCTAGCTTGCCCTCACCTCCAAATGCCCTCCATTTCTAGTATCTTTCTAAGTACTCTTTCTATCCCACACCCTAACCTTGCCTGACACCTCTAGTTCCCATCCCCACCTGTCACCAGTCCACCTACAAAATCTATTCTACTTCCCCTTCTCAAGGAGATACATATATCCCTATAATGCCCCTTTTTGTTACTTTGTCTTTCTTGGTCTATGAAATGTAGCATTATTATCAATATTTAACAGCTAATATCCACTTGTGAGTGAATACATAACAAGTTTGCTTTGCTGAGTCTGGGTTACCTCACTCAGGATAATTTTAGTTCTGTCCATTTGTGTTAAAATTTCATAATTCCATTTTTTTAACAGTGCAATAATACTCCATTGTGTAAATCTACCATGTTTTCTTTACTCATTCTTTGGTTGAGGGACATCTAGATTGTCTCCAGTTTCATGCCATTATTAATAAAGCCACTAATAAAATAATTGAACAAGTGTCTTTGTGATAGAATGAACTGTCCTTTGGGTATATACACAAGAGTGGTATATCTGGGTCTTGAGGTAAATTGATTCCCACTTTTCTGAGGAAACATCATATTGATTTCCATAGTAGTTACATGAGTTTGCACTCCCGCCAGCAAAGGAGTGTTCCCATTGCTCTACATCCTTGCCAGAATAAGCTATCACTTCTGTTATTGATCTTAAGCATTCTGATAGTTTAAAGATGCAATCTCGCTGGGCAGTGGTCGCGTACATCTTTAATCCCAGCACTCAGGAAGCAGAGACAGACAGATCTCTGTGAGTTCCAGACCAGCCTGAACTACAGATGGAGTTCCAGGAAGGATGCGAAGCTACACAGAGAAACTCTGTCTTAAAAAACCAACCAATCAAACAAACAAACAAATAAATAAATAATCAAATAAAAATAAATAAATAAATAAAGATGGAATCTCAAAGTAGTTTTGATGTGCATCTCCCTGATGGCTAAGGATGTTGAATATTACTTTTAGTGTTTCTTAGTCATTGTGGTGGTTTGAGAGAAAATGGCTTCCAAAGGGAATGGTACTATTAATATGTATGGTCTTGTTGGAGTAGGTGAGACCTCATTGGAGGAAGTATGTTACTGTGATGTGGACTTTTAGCTCACCTATGCTCAAGCTACTCCTAGTGTCACAGACCACTTCCTGTTACCTGAAAGATGTAGGAATCTCAGCTACTTCTCCAGCACCATGTCTTCCTATACACTGCCATATCCCACTATGATGATAATTGTCTGAACTTTTGAACTTTAAGTGAACCACCTAATTAAATGTTTTCCTTTATTAGAGGTGCTGTGATCATGGTGTCTCTTCACAGTAATAGAAACTCTAACTAAAAAGCCATTTTTGCTTTCCTCTATTGAGAATTCTCTGTTTATGTCTATACCCTATTTTTAATTGGATTATTTCTCTTCTTGATATCTAGTTTCTGGAGTTCTTTATAGATTTTGGATCTACAAAGCCCTCTATCAAATGTGGAGTTGATGAAAACTTTTCCCATTCTATAGGCTGTCTCTGTTCAATTGATGTTGTCCTTTGTCTTACAGGAACTTTTATGTTTCAGGATATCCCACTTAATATTGTTTATCTTAGTACCTGTGCTATCTGTGTTCTGTTCAGGGAGCTGTCTCCAGTGCCAATGCATTCAAGGCTATTCATCACATTCTCTTCTAGCAGGTTCAATGAATCTGGTTTTATTTTGAGGTCTTTGATCCACTTGGACTTGAGTTCTTCTGCTTTTGATATCCAATTTGATCAGCACTATTTCTTGAGGATTCTTTATTTTTTCCATTGTTTATTTCTGCCTCCTTTATCAAAACTATGTATCCTTAGTTGTGTGAATTTATGTCTGGGTTTTCAATTCAATTCCATTGATCAACATTTCTGTTTTTATGCCAATAACATGCAGGTTTTTTATTACTATATCTCTGTAGTACAGCTTGGAATTAGGGACAGTAAAATCTCTAGAAGTTCTTTAATTGTTCAGGATTGTTTTAGCTATCATGGGTTTTTTGTTTTTCCATATAAAATGGAGTGTTTTCTTTCCAATGTCTATAAAGAATTGTGTTTGAATTTTGATGGTGATTGTTTTGAATCTGTAGATGGATTTTTGGTAGGATAACCATTTTAACTATCTTGATCCTAACAATCCATGAGCATGGGAGATCTTTCCATCTTCTGATATCTTTGTCAGTTTCTTTCTTCAAAGATTTGAAGTTTTTATCATACAAGTCTTTCACTTGTTTGGTTAAAGTTATTCCAAGATATTTTATATTCCTTGTGGCTGTTGTGAAGCGTTTTGTTTCTCTGAGTTCTTTCTCATTTCCATTTTTATTTGTATATATGTGGGACATTAAATTATTTTTAGTGAATCTTGTATATAGCCACTTCACTGAAGGTGCATATCAGCTGTAGGAATTATCTGGTAGAATTGTTGGGGTCACTTGTGTATACTATCATAAAATCTGCAAATAGTGATACTTTGACTTATCCCTTTCCAATTTGTATCTTCTTAATCTCCCTCAGTTGTCTTTCTGCTCTATTTAGAATTTCAAATACTTTATTGAATTAGATGCAGAGAGATTGGACAGCCTTGACTTGTTACCAATTTTATTGGGTTTGTGTTGAGTTTCTCTCCCTTTAATTTGATGTTGGCTATAGGCTTGTTGTAAATTTCTTTAATTATGTTGAGGTATTTTTCTTGTATCTATGCTCTCTCCAAGACTTTTTTTTTTCAGGAAAACGTGTTGGATTGTGTCAATTACCTTTTATGGTATCTGGTAAGATGATCATGGGTTTTTTGTGTTCTTTTTTTTTTGTGTTGCCTTTTTTCTTGAGTTTGTTTATATGGTGAATTTATTTTTGTTTGTTGAACCATCTCTACACTTCTGGATGAGTCCTATTTGATTCTAGTGGATGATCTTTTTGTTGCGTTCTAGGATTTGGTTTTCAAGAATTTTATTGAATTTTTTGCTTTCTACATTCATAAAAAATTCATCTATAATTATGTTTCCTCATTGAATCTTTGTGTGGTTTGGGTATCAGGGAAACTGGTTTCATAAAATGAATTTGGCAATGATTTTTCTCTTTCTACTTTGTCGACTAATTTGAGAAGTATTGGCATTAGAGCTTCTTGAGAGTCTTTCAGAATTATTCACTAAATTTGTCTGGCCCTGGGCTCTTTTTGGTTGGGAGACTATTAATAATGGCTTCTATTTCCTTAGAGTTTATAGATCTATCTAAATTGTTTATGTTGATTAAACTTTGGTAAGTGATACCTATCGAGAAAATTATCCATTTCTTTTAGATTTTCAATTTAGTGAAGTACAGGTTTTTAAATATGATCAAATAATTCTTTGGATTTTCCTAGTTCTGTTGTTATATACCCCTTTTTGATAATGATTAGTTTGGATAAGGGTTTGTCTTTCTTGTTGATTTTTTCCAAAAAAACAACTCTGCTTCATTGATTCTTTATATTGTTCTCTTCATTTCTATTTTATTGACTTCTGCCATCCATTTGATTATATTATGCTGGCTACTCTTGCATGAGCTTGCTTTTTTTTTTGTTCTAGAGCTTTCAAGTTTTAGTATGTTAAGTTACTAATATGAGATTTATCCAATTATTTTATGCAGACATCTAGTGCTACAAACTTTCCTCTCTTACATCTTTCATTGTGGCCCGTTGTTGCTCTTCTGGCTCTACTGGCCCAGGTACCCTTGTGGGCAGGGAGTAAAAAGATGCAGAAGCAACAACACAGATTCTGGGATTTGTGAGCAAGCTCATTTTATTAAACAAAGGGCTGATGTATTTTTGTGTGTACTGTTTGGCTGGCTTTGCTTCTATCTCTATTGTAATATTTCTTGATTTGCCCCTGAGTCTTACATTAACAGTTGTCATCTTGGGTGTCCAGCTTTAGGCTCCTCTGGATCAGGGCACTACTTTGCATATCACAGCTTTTTCTTTCTTTTTTGTATTTTTGTTTTGAGGCTAAGCCCATTCATCTGGCGTATGGACCTTATCTGACTCATTTCACTCTTTAATTTTAAATGTTTTTAGGCAAACAGTGGGAATTGGGGTTCTTGGCTCCAATCTTGTTATCTCTACCTCAGGGGCCCTCCAACATGTTGGCTGTGCCTTTATTAGGTTGGTCCACCTAAGAGACTCTTACCTGGCTTTGACTGCTAGCTCTCAGAGGGTGGTGCTCCTGGAGTCTACCATGGGTGTGCTGGACATATGATCTATGTTGAATGCTATAATTATGACTGTTGCAATGGACTTTTCCATATCACCCAGGGCCATGCACTCTGCCATTATCTTTTGCATCAACAACATTTTCTTCTTCCTAAAAAAATAAAAGCTAACACATTTTTAGCAATATCATCATATGACATTCTAGTATTATAGAATACCCCTGATACCCTTGATTGGATTCTTTGATATCTCACCCACATGGTCTGGACTTCAATCACTGCAATCCTTATCTGAATGAAGGTCATGGCTCTATTAAAGAGGCATGGCCCAGATGCTAGATCCAGAAATATGAACATAAGCAGTCCGAGCAGTGTGGAAATCAGCATGGTCAGTCAGGGTGATGAATAGAATGAGGATTCAAACCAATCATGGTTCATGTCTCCTTCCTTATTTCTCTTGTTGAGTCCTTTTCTTACTTTTGCCATGAAATCTTTCACTATGCCAGAGTGATCTATATAGAAGCAGCCTTCCTCTCCTAGGGCTGCATATAACCCTCCTTGTTGAAGGTGCAGTAAATCCAAGCCCGGCCTATTTTGTGAAACCATCTCTGCAAGGGGGGATAAGGATTCCTGAAGGTGGGAGATACAGCTCTCCAACCTTTTTATATTGATGTCAATTTCTGCTCTTAGGCTGGTGGAGTGTTGGTTTTGAGTAATCAGTGAGGCTGTTCCTGTCCCAACTCCAATGAGGGCTGACTGCTAGTAAGATAATAAGTGTAAGTGCCATTAATGGCTCTCTTTTTACCATGCTCCTTGAGGCCATGCTCCATCTAGCAAGAAATTACTCATCTGGGTGATAGAAGAGTCTGGGGACCAGCTGCACTAGCATGAAGAACATTTTTTTTTATTGAGGATCACTGTGGTGTGAGCACAAGTTATTACTTCTGTAGAACAGGCCCACCAGGTATCATTGTGGGTAATAAGGTATTGTGAGCTATTGGACAGTACATAAGTCTGGTTGCAAACATTTAGATGAGTGGAGGGAACCATTCTGACATGAAGGCCTTTGCCCATTACTTGCTGGGGTATAAAGGATGCTCTGGAGTTCCAGCAACAAGAGTTTGAATCAGTACTATGTGTAAAAGCCCATGTTGGTATTCCCTCATAATATGCCAGGCCATATCATAACAGAGCCAGCAAAAGGTAGTTATATTTAGGTCTAGAGGAGATTAAGACTCTGTAGGCTCTCTCTACCAAAGTTAACAGAGGGTCAGTGTTAGAGGCTTCTGAAGAGATTCTTTCCAGGTTGGAGATATCCAGGGTTACTTGGATATAGTGGCAAGTGTCTCTGCCTGTTACATGGGCAGAATTGGTAGAATTCTCACCTGCTGTGTTTAAGAATGTGGTAGTAGTGCTTGGAGAGAGGGAGGTTGTTTGCAGGGGTGGGGAAGCAAGGATGGTGTAGGTTCAATTGATGTTCTTATGGTAAACAATAGCCCAAGATTGTACTCTGAATGGTATAATCATAATCCCCCTGTCTTGGCTGCCAACCAGTCTGTGGATGTCTGTATGTCAAATTTCTGATGGTCAAAAATAAAAATATCAGCAAAAAAAAAAAAAATACTAAGATACTGAGCAGAAAACAACCAATGAAAAATGTAAACAAATAAATAATTTATAAAATAATTAATATAAAAAAAAAAGCTGCATGATACAGTTTTAAGCAAATAAGTCTCTGTTTACTTGTTTCTGAGCTGTGTGAACTGGATGACATTGTCTGACTAAGCAAGCAGGACTCTACTCCTTTTTTTTTTTCCCACTTCCATGAATTTGATTACTAGTTGATTGTATATTCCCTTTTGAGTGGCCCAAGGGTAATAGGGGAATCTCTCCTTGTCATAGCAGAGGCCATAGTCCACTCACTTCCACCCCAATCTGCAGGTGCCAATACCCAAGTTGTCATGTTTCCTGCACATTGTACAGTAATGGGGTCCTCTTTAACAGGGAACATCCAAGCTTTCCAGTATTGGTGAAATTATTAAGGCCACTCCACATATTTAAAAGGGAGATTTATTTAGTGGTGTAACTTACAAATGAAGGGATAGGTAGGTTGCAGGGTCTGGGAAAGATGCAGCCCAGTCTGGCTGTGTTCTCTGGAGAACTCTGTTCAGTCTACCTCCAGAGTCCAGGGTCTAGGAAACAAGAGAGATGGCACTTCTAGATCTCAGGTCTTCAAGATCCTCTCTTGGCCCTGCCTTGTAGGTGTGACAGTTACTGAAGCCTCAATGGAGGTTGGAACTTCCAGATCAAGGTTGGAAAGGCTACCCACTACAATCCAGCCTATGGATTTGCATCCCCAGGCCTTGTAGAAAAAGTCACTCATGCCATCACATTGTGTCATTTTTTCCTTTGGTTCATGAGTGCCCCAGACACACATAGAACCCAAGGCCTCTGTTTTTACTTTGACCCCCGGGGGAGTTACAACCATACCCTGGAAATGACTCCTGATCTCAGCGGGCCCAAGCTTCTCCTACCAAGTCTCATAAGTCTACATTAAGATAAGGGAAGCAAGTCTCTCTGGAATGATTTAAAAATTGGTTCTATTTGCTGTGTCCCTTGTCTCTGTGTGGGTTGGGGTATGGGAACCCCTTGATTACATGAATTATGCCAAGGATATAGGTGACTGAATGTCTTCCTGGTCCAGTATGTTCTCCTTGTCTGTGTCAGGTCTGATGTCTTGGATAGACAGCCATATCAGTTTTGTCTGATCCTGTGGAAAGATACAAGCATAACCTTACCCATGTGTCAACAGGAGGGCAGGTGGCTGCCGGATATTGGTGAGAGGGACCCTCCATCTTACTAGAGGAAGTGGGGTCTCCCTGGGGAGGGATGTCTAGTGCTTGTATGCCAGGCTAAGACCTCCATCATCAAATGCCGAGAAGTTCCCTTTAAAGAGGATCTCCACTAAGGCCAAATGTGAGTCTCTCTTAGATTCTGATGGTAATTTAGATAGCTCCACTTTAATAGAGCGCTTTGCCCTTTCTACAATTGCTTGGCCTTGTGGGTTATAGGGGATCCCTGTCATGTGCTCAATCCCCGAATCACACAGAAATTGCTTGAATAATTGGGAGGTATATGAGGGGACACTGTCTGTTTTAAGTGCCCAGGGTACTCCCATTACTATAATGGCTGTTTTTAGAGCTTTGATAGCCTTTGATGGTTTGTCTCCCATTTGGGCTGTTGCATAAACAAAGGTGGAGCAGGTATCCATAATCACATGCATGCACCTAAGATTTTCAAAGGAGGCATAGTGAGTAACATCCATTTGCCATAGCACATTAAGTACTAGGCCTCTGGGATTTATCCCATTTTATTCAGGGGCCCCAAAGGTGCTAAGGAGGACATATGCAAGTTTGTGCTAGGTGCTTACAGCTGGACAGGGGCAAGTCAGGCAGAAGTTTATGGAGGTTGTAAGGTGACAGGTGGAATTGGTGTAAGCACCTGGCCTGCTCCAGTGCTGGCAGTGATATTGTCATGATCATCTTGTCTACACAGTGGTTGCCAGTGGCCAGAGTTCCTGGCAATCCTGAGTGTGATAGAATATGGGATATATACCATGGATGCCTCCTATTCTTTAGCATGTCTTGTATTGCATTCATGGTCATTAAGATGAGATCTCTAAGGGTTTTTAGTTTAGCAAAGGACAATAGCTTGCATGTCTGGGTCATGTATCAGCTATCTGAAAAAATGTTTATGGGCATTGACTGATTCAACTCTGGTACTTTAAGTATGACCAGGAGTTCTCCCATTTGGACAGAGCTTGGGTTGAGTTGGGTGTGAGTTATTTGTTTAGCATTAGACATGGTAATTATTAAGCAAAAAATGGTCTATTGGCATCTGTAAAGTCTATAGCTGCTTGAGGAAGAGGGACATTTAAGGGATTAGCACACAGGCTTAAAGTTAACTTGAGAAGTGATAAGACTGACAAATGGTCATCTTGGGGAAAGTGCTTATCCAAGGTCCCTGGAAAACCCATCATCATTTTCTGGAAGAGAAGAGAGTCTGCCCATAAGGGCTGAGTATTTTAGAGGGAGAAGGGGAGGACAATCTTGTCTGGTTTGCTGCCCATGATTCTTCTAGCAGCTGCTCTTGCTTTAATGCCTATCTCAAAGGCAATATCAAACTTCCAGGTGATACAGGATAGCTCAGCATGTGATAGATGTATTCAGATTAGGGAGGCTGATTGCCACAGTGCTCCTAATATGCCACCCATTGTAGATGAATTTCCAAATAGTCTTGTAAAATAAAAAAACACGGAGCCAAATATAGGGGTGAAAACCTTAGAGAGATCAGGGAAATAGGGAAACCTACCAGCCAAGCTTACCTCACCAACTCTGCAGATTCCAATTATGAGCTACTTCCTGTCTACTCATGCCTGTATATGCCTTGCTTTTCTGCCCTCTCATTGGCTCTTAGCCTAGCTACCTCACTTCCTTGTCACTGTCTGTCTGTACAGACCTCCAGGTCTCTATGGTTGGTACTGGGATTAAAGGCATGCTTGGCTCTGTTCCCTGGTATGACCCTGCCTGATAATTGATTGGATTAAGGACATGTGATGCCTGCCTATTGTTTTCCTCCAATCACCAGGCAAGCTTTAAAGCACAAATAAAATATCACCACATTTCAGCACAAATAAAATATCACCACAACCCATAGTCCAAAGGACTAGGGCTATGAGGGGAACATCTGTCCTTCTTCAAGTTTAAAGGCATTTGGGGAGAGCTTCTACAATCATGTGCCCAATGAAAACGTTTTTGGCATTTGGGGCATTTGGTCTTGGGTCTAGCTTTAGGACAGGCTCTACTAAGGTGACCTGACTGATCACAGACCCAGCAAAAATGGTCAAGTGGGTGGGCTGTCCACGATCATTATCTTTGGATGATAATTATTGGTTGTAGTATTAAGGCAACTTAAAGGGAGGTTTATTTTGTGGGGTAACTTACAAGTAAAGGGATAGGTTACAGGGTCTGAAAATGGTGTAGCAAAGTCCAGCAGTGTTCTCTGGAAAACTCTGCTCAGTCTACCTCCAGCATCTAGGATTCAGGAACCAAGAAAGCAGGCACATCTGGATCTCGGGTCTTAAGGGCTCCTGTCTCAGCCACGCCTTGTAGGTATGACAGTTACCGAAGCCTCAATAGGGGTAGTACTTTCAGGTCAAAGTTGGAACAGCAGGCCGGGCAGTGGTGGCACATGTCTTAAATCCCATCACTCGGGAGGCAGAGGCAGGTGGATCTTTGTGAGTTGGAGGCCAGCCTGGTCTACAGAGGGAGATCCAGGAAAGGCGCAAAGCTACACAAAGAAACCTTGTCTTGAACAGCTACCCACTACAGCTAATGCACTGAGAGAGGCTATAAGTACAGCTATGGGTCCTGTCTAGGGGTCAAGATCAAGTGTAGTGATCACTACGTTATGGATGTCCTCATTATGCACTGCTGCAATTGCATTGTGGGTAGGGGCATTAAGCTCTTCCCATGTAAATTGTTTAATGAGCATCTCCCTGATCAAGCTGGGATCCACCTATTTCTTCACTGCCTCATTAACTTGTGCTAAGAAGTCAGCAAACAATTCCCTGGGTTGCCATATCAGATTACAAAAGTATGCAGTCAGATCCTGAGAAATGTAGGATTTCAAAGCTTTAAAGGCAAGTTCAGAGAACTGCTGCAAATAGGCATGCAGGCTAATTTGGGCTTGAGTGGGATTAACATACTGGCCCTTGCTGGTCAGCCTGTCTAGAGAAATAGCAATATTATATTGAATATTTAGGCGTACCTGCTTTTCAGCTTGATCATTATAGGCCACCTACCAATTAAGAAAAAACATCTGGTTCAAGTACTGCTTTCATTAAATGGTAACAATCATAATAGGGTTGTAAATGTATTGCCTACTGTCGAAGCAGTTCCTCAATATATGGTGAGTCAGGACCTGATTCATTAGGAGCTTTCCAAATCAAGGACAGATCCATAAGAGGGGTGGCCACCCAGGGCTGGTTGGCTGCATTAGGTCCCACACTGACTAGAAAGGCAAAAGGATTAGTAGAGAGTTACATAATTGTTGGGGCTTGCATAAGAGGCTCAGGGACAGGCTTTAATTACTGAAGGGGGGTGTTGCCTTAAGGGAATCACAGTGAGTCTCTTTAGGGCATGAGGATGAGGGGAATTCTGCCCAAGGGTAAAGAGTCCCCTCTGTAGGAGCTGAGGCGGTAGGGGATTACATAGGCGGTTTCTTTGGTGGGTTGTCTTCACTTTCTGAATCTGGCTTTACATATGGAGATGGGAAATCAAGCAAGAGGAAATTCATCTTTTTGTATCTTACAGTGGTCATTAACAGCTCTAAGAACATCATCCATGGTACCTGATTTTATACAGGCTATAGTACCCAATAGTATGGGTACAAACGCTGCATGAGGGGATTTCCCTTCTTAAACCTCCTCTTTTTTTGGCTAAAAAAAAAAAAAAGAATTTGCATCCATAAAGAAGGATCTCAGATATTCTTAGGGGATATCCAGAGTGCTGTAGCAGAGGCTTCAGTCGAAAAACTGACCAGGTATGAGTGCTTGATGAGAATAGCTCTGGTCTGGAAAAGAGCTTTAAGTGGCCGGGCGTTGGTGGCGCACGCCTTTAATCCCAGCACTCGGGAGGCAGAGGCAGGTGGATCTCTGTGAGTTCGAGGCAGCCTGGGTTACCAAGTGATTCAGGAAAGCGCAAAGCTACACAAGAAACCTGTCTCGAAAAACCAAAAAAAAAAAAAAAAAAAAAAAAAAAAAAAGAGCTTTAAGTGCTAATATCTGAGGTTCCTTTGTGGAAGAAGGAAGGTTACCCATTGTTTGTTAAAGGGGTGGGTAAAAATGCACTCTCCTGGGACTTCGGTGTTTGGGTGGCTATCAACCACCCTCCCTTGATTGTAAGCCACAGCCACAGGAAATTTGGAGACCGAGTGGGAGGGAGAACAATGATCAGGTCTCAGGTGGCCCTGCCTCTTCTCCTGTGCTGCATGGCATAGTGGGAAGGTGGGGGAGGTGGTAAATAGCATGCCTCTGCTACCACCTGGGAAGTGGACTTGTCTCAGGATGAGCAAGGGGAAGGGCAGGACAGCGTGTGTCCACTGCTGCCTGGTACTGGGGTAGCTGGAAAGTGAGCTGTGCTCGAGATTGGCACCTGTCTGTGCACAGGTATGCGCAGCATAGCCAGCCAGTTGTGGATAGGCAGCCATTGTAGATACCCTGGGTGGCAGTGGCAGCTGTAGCAGTGGCTCCCTGCACTCGGTAGCATCTGGGACTTGCTGGCACGGGAATACACTGCTGGATGGGTGGCAGACACCTGGTGGCAGCAGCAGCAGTGGCTCCCTGTTCACGGGATAGACTGGCATGGTGAGATGCTGGGTCGGGCAGTGGACAGGCAGGGGAGATGAAGAATGACAGACAATTGAACAATGAAATGAAAAAGGCCTGGCATACCATGAGAGGAATGTTCTCACTTCTACCTGGGGGAGAAAGCAGGGTATTCTTGCAGGGGATAACCAGAAGCCTGACCATGAATTTCAGAGACCACTGCCCGTTTGGCATTTAACTGGTAGTCACATAACTGGATTGAAGAGTAGAGTAATAGACGAAGAGTCTTTGATCACATTCCACAGGCGCTGTCCAGGTCTTTCCCGCAGAGATCCCTTAAGTCTCTACTAGAGAATAGCCCCAGGCAAGAGACTTCAGTTGGTTCAGAACCAGGGAAGGACCCTCGTGAGGTTTTGGGCTGGGAATGAGAGGAAAGGCTTGTTTTGGTATCGAGTGTAATTGCTTTGTCGGTGGCTTCCACAGTATTTTAGGCCATGGCCACTTGCCCACATGGTGTCTCTAGAGAGAGAAAAGATCATTCAGGGAGTCAGTTCTTGATTCTGTTTCCTGAGTGGCCAGCCCTTGTGTGGAAATGCCTGAACAAAATGAAAATAAACAGTATGTGTCTTAAAGACTAGGAAGGGGGAAGGGGAAAGGAATAAAGAGATAGATAGATAGATAGATAGATAGATAGATAGATAGATAGATAGATAAATAGACAGGCAAGCAGGCAGACAGACAGATAGATAGACAGATAGATAGACAGATAGATAGATAGATAGATAGATAGATAGAGATAGAGTCCCCAATACTCACCAATTGAGGGAGAAAAACAGAGCCCATGAAATGGGGTCCACTCACCAAAATCAGCTGAAGGTGGAGAGTCAGATCGCTGGAACAATGTTGGGGCAACAAGCTGGCCAGCAATAAAGAAAGAAGATGTAACAAAAAAAAAGAAAAAAAAAAAGAAAAAGAAAAAAAAAGAAAGAAAGTTAAAAAGAACCAAAAGTGCCAGTCCCAGGGAGGGATCCATCCATGCTAGGTGCCAGAATTCTTGCTGTTCTGGCTCTCCTGGCGTGGGTACCCTTGGGGACATGGGGTGAGAAGATGCAGAATCAACAACACAGATTCTGGGAGTTGTGAGCAAGCTCATTTTATTAAACAAAAGGTTGAGATATTTATGTGTGTGCTGTTTGGCTGGCTTTGCTTCTATGGTTATTGTGATATTTCTTGATTTGGCCCTAGGTCTTACATCGACATTTGTCATCTTGGGTGTCCAGTTTCAGGCTCCTCTGGGTCAGGGCACTACTGGGCATGTCACTTTTTTTTTTTTAAAGAACTTGAGGCTTAGCCTGTTCATCTGGCATGTGGGCCTTATGTGCCTCATCCCACAAGTTTGGGTATGTTGTGTACTTATTTTCATTGAATTCTAGGAAGTTTCTTTTTTACTCTTATTTTGACCTAATAGTCATTCATTAGATAATTGTTGAGGTTCCATGAGTTTGTATGCTTTCTGTTGTTTCTTTTGTTGAAATCCAACTTTAATTTGTGATGGTCTAATGTGATGCAGGGTGTTATTTCAATTTTCTTGTACTGGCTGAGATTTGCTTTGTGACTGACTATGTGGACAATTTTGGAGAGAGTTCCATGAGGTGTTGAGAAGAAGGTATTTTCTTTTGTGTTTGGGTGAAATGTTCTGTAGATATGTTCCATCCATTTGTTTTCTTATAACATCTGTTAGGTCCTGTATTTCTGTCTAGTTTTTATCTGGATGCCCTGATCATTGGTGAGAATGGGGAATTGAAGTCTCCCACTGTCAATGTGTGATTTAAGCTTTAGTAATGTTTCTTTTATAAATGTGGATGCCCTTTCTTTTGGGACTTAGATGTTAAGAAGTGAAACACCATCTTGGTGGAATTTTCCTTTGGTAAATATGAAGTGTCCTTCTCCATGCATCTTGATTAATTTTGCTTTCAATTCTATCTTGTTAAATATTAGAATGGCTATACCAGCTTGTGGCTTAGGTCCATTTTCTTGAAACATCCTTTTACAGCCCTTTACTCTGAGGTAATGTCTATCTTTGATGTTGGGGTGTGTTTCTTGTATGCATCAGAAGAATAGGTCCTGTTTTTGTATCCATTCTGTAAATCTGTGTCTTTTTATTGGGGAACTGAGTTTGTTAATATTGAGAAATGTCAATTACCAATGGTTGTTAATTCCTGTGTTTGTTGTTGTTGATTGTGGTGTGTGTTTCCATTTTTTTGTTTTTTTTTTTTTTTTTTTTTTTGTTTTGTTTTTGCTGGTGTGAGATTATTTGTTTCCTGTGCTTTCACGAATGTATTTAATGTTCTTTGGTTAAACACTTCCTTCTAGCACTTTCTGTAGGGTTGGAATTGTGGACAGATATTGTTAACGTTTGACTTTATCATGGGACATCTTGTTTTCTCCTTCTATAGTGAATGAAATTTTTGCTGGATATAGTAGTGTGTGCTGGAATCAGTAGTCTTGTAGATTCTGAAATACATCTTTCCAGGCCCTTCTGGCTTTTAGAGTCTCCTTTAAGAAGTCAGTTATAATTATAATAGGTCTGCCTTTATGTGTTAATTGCTCTTTTTCACTTGCAGCTTTTAATATTCTTTCTTTCTTCTGTATGTTTAATGTTTTCATTATGTGGTGAGAGGACATTGTTTTCTGGTCCAATCAATTTGGTATTTTGTAAGCTTCTTGTACCTTTATAGGCATCCCCTTCTTTAAGTTAGGAAACTTTTCTTCTATGACTTTGTTGTAAATATTTTCTAGGTCTTTGACTTGGGATTCTTCTTCTTCTATCCTTATTATTCTTTGGTTTTGTCTTTTCAAAGTGTTCCATGTTTCCTGGATGTTTTATGTCAGGAATTTTTTAGATTTAATATTTTCTTTGACTGATATATCTATTTCTTCTATTGTATCTCCAGTGCCTGAGATTCTGTCTTCTATCTCTAGTATTTCATTGGTGATGCTTGGGTCTGTACTTCCTGTTCACTTACCTATGTTTTCATTTACAGAATTCCAGGTTTTTTGTGCATGTGTGTGGTGGTATTGTGTTCCCCCAAATATTGTGCACCCTAATAAACTTAGCTGGGGTCAGTGAACAGAACAGCCACAATATTAAACATAGAGGTTAGGCAGTAGTAGTACATGCCTTTAATCCTAGAATTCCAGAGGCAGAGATCTATCTGGATCTCTGTGAGTTCAAGGCTACACTGAAAACAGCTAGACATGGTGACTTATGCCTTTAATCCCAGGAAGTGATGGCAGAAAGCAGAAAGATATGTAAGGTGTGAGGACCAGGAACTAGAGCCTGGCTAAGCTTTTAGGCTTTGAACAGCACAGTTCAGCTGAGAGGCATCCATCCTGAGGAAACAGGATCAGCTGAGGAATTGGCAAGGTGAGGTGGCTGTGGCTTGCTCTGCTTCTCTGATCTTCCAGCATACACCCCAAAACCTAGCTTCAGATTTGTTTTTATTAATAAGGACTTTTAAGATTCGTGCTACATCTGGTGCCCAATGTTCGTGGTGTGAATTTGAGAAAAAGCCACTTACTGTGGCCTTTCGCACCCGCTCAGACCTGAGCTACCCTCAGCAGGTTGGGGTGGTACTTGCCAGTAGGATTCACTGAAGGGGACAGAGGCAGGAGGATCCTGAGTTTGAGGCCAGCCTAGGAGGCTTGCTAAGGAGAAGCTTTGACCTGGGACAAGTCACAAACAGAGGCGGTGGGACCATGAAGGCAGCTGCTACTGCTCCAAGTTGCTGGCTCCTTCTGAACGTGTTCGTCACTGCAGTGATGTTGCTACCTGAGACAAAGGGTTTACTGATGCTTGTTCAGAGAAGAATTGGCAGGACCATTGTGTTACAAGAAAGCATCAGCAAAGGTCAGTTTGAAAAAGTTCGGCAAGACAAATGGAGGGGAGAAATTTCTGGGAAGATTTTCTCTTCTAGGGAAGAACATTCATGGTTCTGAGAGACAGACATTTATCAGACTGTGATTGCTCCAAACCACAGAGGAGGCACACACACAAAAAAATGTCTGCAGGGAACCATGACTACGCCTAACAGAGACTTCACCAAAAGATCAACTTTGGACTACAAACTACTCAGGACAATTTTGAGATTGCTAGCTGAGATGATCCAGCCTGACAGACTACTTGAACAAGGACTTGAAACAAGCTCTGTATTTTCTCATTATGCAGTAACTGGACAAATGATACAAGACTTGACAATTAACCCAAAAATTTTCTTTTCAGGATTCCCTAAATTTGTCTTCACCCCCAGAAAGCAGGAAGTAATTTCTAAGAAAATGATGCCCACATTCCCAAGAGATGGGGTGGTGGTTTTGGTTGTTGAATAACTTATGGATATTGTCATTGTTTATGATGGTTGGGTACAAGTTATTAATTGTTAATGGTCAGGAAAAAAGCTGAACAAGGAGATTAGATTCAGAGTTTTTGTTTAAGAAAAAGAGAAAAAGAAAAAATAGAATATAGTTATGAGGTAGATCATTGAATCTGCTCTGAGAAAAAATATAAAGAAATAATAGGATAAATGGGAAGATCATTGAATCTACTCTAAACAGAAAAAGGGGAAGATATAAAAATGACAAAAGGTAGATTATTGAATCTATTATTACAAGAAAAAAGAGAATATGGATATAATAAGATAAAAAGGTCAATTATTGAATCCACTTTTAAAAAGGAACTACTTGTTTTAAATATGATAAGTAATGAAAAATTTTGTGTGAATTTGTCAAATGTTACTGGACTGGACATTGTTATATATTAATGGAGATTTTTGTCTGAATCTGTCAAATGGTAATGGACCAGACATTGTTAATGTAATTCTTGACTGTATATATTGTATATAGTTATTGGATATAGTTTTTCCTGTATTAGTTATAAGCTTTTTTTTTCAATTTTAGACAAAAAAAGGGAAATGTGGTGATAGTGTGTTCCCCAAAATATTGTGTACCCTAATAAACTTAGCTGGGGTCAGTGAACAGAACAGCCACAATATTAAACATAGAGGTTAGGCAGTAGTAGTACATGCCTTTAATCCTAGAATTCCAGAGGCAGAGATCTATCTTGATCTCTGTGAGTTCAAGGCTACACTGAAAACAGCCAAGCATGGTGACTCATGCCTTTTATCCCAGGAAGTGATGGCAGGAGGCAGAAAGATATTTAAGGTGTGAGGACCAGGAACTAGAGCCTGGTTAACCTTTTAGGCTTTTGAGCAGCACTGTTCAGCTGAGAGGCATCCAGTCTGAGGAAAAAGGATCAGCTGAAGAATTGGCAAGGTCAGGTGGCTGTGGCTTGCTCTACTTCTCTGATCTTCTAGCATTCACTGCAATACCTAGCTTCAGGTTTGTTTTTATTAGTAAGAACTTTTAAGATTTGTGCTACACATGTGTGTATGTTTATTGTTTCTAGTTCCATATTTAGGTCTTGAATAGTTTTATTAATTTCCTTCAACAGTTTGTTTATTTTTTCCTGGCTTTTTAAAACAGAGATTTATTAATTTCCCCATAATTTTTGTTTATCATTTCCTCAACTATTCTAAGGGATTTATTTATTTCTTCTTTAAACAGTAAATCATCTTCATATAGTTGTATGTAAGTGTAGCCAGAAGATTTCCTGTGTCCAGTGGTTGGGACAAATCTCTCCCACTTGCATCCCCCAAGTAAACACACAGAAGCTTATATTAATTATAACTGCATGGCCACGGCTCAAGGTTTTTCTAGCTTTTATTTCTTAAATTAGCCCATAACTATTAATCTCTGTATTGCCACATGTTCCATGGCTCTACCTGTGTGTCATTAAATGTTGCTCCTTGGGCAGCTTGCTGGTGTCTTTTGACTCAGCCTTTTTTCCCCAGAATTCTCATTGTCTGTTTATCCTGCCTATACTTTCTGCCTGGCTACTGGCCAATCAGCTTTTTTATTTATCAACCAATCAAGCAACACGTTCACAGAATAGAGAACATCCCACCGCATGTAGGGTGTTTTATGTGTGCTTCTGCTGTGTTAGAATACACAGGCATTGATGTAGAAAGACATCTGGGTACTGTTGGTAAAATATTGCCATGGGCTGTTGCTGATTATATTCCTTAGTTGGCCTCTAGGAATCTGAATTTAGAGTGATTACAAGTTTAGGTGCTGAGTTTGTCTTTGTTGGATATGTGTTTTTTACCTTGGTTTCTGTTTCCTCTTTGGTCTTCTGACCAGTGTGTTCCATGGTTGAGCAGGGGATCTCTGCCACAGTTGGGGGCTGCACTCTTGGCAGCTAGCATGGTATCAAGTAAAACTTGGAGTCTACACCAGAGTTGGTGGCTATGATAATGCAAGTAAGAGGGTGCAGGACTAGTGTTAGGGTGGGTGGAACCAAGAGAGTGAGAGATTTGGAAAATTTGGATGTGGGACAGCATACCTGAGATTCTGTTTGCCAACATGGCCTCTGATAGATCAGAGTCTCCTCCCAAGCTGGAAGCTAAGGAATGGTAACACTGAAGGGGTAGAGATTGTGGGTAGGGTTGGGGGCACTAAGAGAGTGGGAAGAATTTTGCATGCAGGCAGTCTACCTGAAATTCTAGTGATTAGCCTGAACTCTAGAAAAGAAGGGAGTCTCTACCCCAATTGGGATTAGGATAAGGCAACTAGGAGGGAAAGTGGCTGGGGATAATGTGTTCAGGTTCAGGGAGATTGAGAGAGTGAGAGAGTTTGACAGGTGGGCAGCCTACCTAAATTTCTGGCAACCTGTGAAATCTCTCCTTTGCAAGCTTCTTAAGACTTGAAATCTACTTGGGAAATGTAAGCCCAATAAATTCTCCCTGAAATAGTTAATCTTCACTTTCAACTTGACTAAATTAAGAAAGTCTTAGGTGACTGGCCAAGCACAGCTCTGTTTATGGCTTTAATATGTTTCCAAAGATGATTAGATCATGAAAGCTCTGCCCTAATGGAACATTTAATCCACTAATAGCACTAAAACACCAAGGTTCTAAATGCTCATAAGGATCTCTTTGTGCATTGTTAAGCCATTATACTAATAGCCTTCCATTTTATTCACTGACAAAAGGACAAATGCCAGTTACTACAGTTTGTCTCTCCATTCATTCTTCTAGACTAGAAGTATTGGTTCTTAAAATTCTCTCAAAGGCCAGAATCTAAAAGCCATACATCTGAAAAGAGGTTGAGGAAAGTCCTTACTATTCAGTAGGCAGAATATTACTTTGGCATCCCCTTTTCAGTTTAGATTGCCAACCCTATCCTCAATTGTGCCTCCAATGTGTTCAATGATTAAAACTTTCCAAAGATGAGCAAGACACTCACTCATTAATAGACAAAAGATGATGAGAACATGGGATCTGAAACTTGGAATTGGGACAATTATCTCATTGTGTTCAAATTTACTGAATGTCTTTTATCAAATTCTAAAGTCACAACCTGTAACCCAACAAGTCAGTTTCCACCATAAACCCACTAACTACCCTCAATAACCCAATGAAAAGAGCCAAATTATTAATAATGGGAAGCAGAAAAATGATATTTTTCTATATGACCATATTGGAAAGAGGGGCAAAGAGATCCAGTGTCAACCCCACCACCCAAATCCCATCTTCAGGGTATTGGTTAAATATTTAGGTTAAGAAAAATATTTCTTTTCCTCAGATGTATTTAGACCTTTCACCATCATTTCCTTATATTGTTTTCTAAGATTTCCATATGGTTCCATATATGGCATGTGTTCATAGCGTTCAAGTTTAAAGTGCTCTTTGAATTGGTATAATTACATCTTTTGGTGAATATTTCATTTACTAACACTAAGAAATGTGAGTATCCTTTTTAAATACTGAAATAGAAAAAAGCAACCCAAGGATTAGAAAAAAGTCATTCTGTTCCAGAGAAAGCTCCTAGAGCATTGGTGTGTAGACCCCCTATCAATGTTTACACAAATATCTGAATGTTTGTATTAAAATAAAATTACAGACTAAGTATGAAGGCATATGACTAATTCTGATACCCAGCAGGTTCAAATAGGAAGATTATGAGTTACAGGCAGCACAGGACTACAAGGCAAGACCTAATCTTTAAAAAAGGCATAATAATAGTAGTATAAAAGTAAAAATGATTAAGAAATAAAGAAAAGAAAATAATATGAAATCATTTTATTTTGTACTTTATGTACTTTCTTCTTAAAATTTTCCAACATCAAAACTCTTTCATATTATTTATATTGTCTGATTGCTTTGGTAGCCTATTTGTATAAACATTGAGCAATTTATAATATATCCATATGATTGAAACTTTCATTCATTTATAAATCTTCTTGTCAATATTTCTTTGCTTTCTGCTATCATATTTTCTTCTGCATTATGATATAAGCTTGAGAAGTCTGAAAAGAAAAAGATTTACTGTCTTTAGTGACTTCAGAGTGCAGATTGAAAAATATATAATGATTCTTATTATTCTGTCCTCCATGGCCTCTCTGCTCCCCTTCCTCCCCCATTCCCATTATGTCCCATCTCTTCTTCCCCTTTCACATTTTTTTTCTCATGTTCTCACATTTACTCTTACCACCTTGATCTATGAGAAACACCATGTACCTTGTCTAAGCCCTAGAGTGACACTCTAGATTGCATGTGATAAGGAACACCATGTACCCTGTTCAAGTCCCAGAGTTCTACCCAAGATTACATGTGTTGAGGAACTGTATGTACCTTGCATAGCAGGAATCTTAAATGTTCTTATTAATGAAATCAAACCTGAGGCCAATTATTGGGGTGAACACTGGAAGATCAGAGAGACAGAACAAGCCACAGCTACCTCACCTTGCCAGTTCCTCAGCCAGTCCTGTTTCTTCAGACTGGAAGTCTCTGAGTCCTCATTCAGAATGAATCTCAGCTGAACTGCTGCTAGAAGCCTGAAAGCTTAACCAGCCAAATGCTTCTAGTTTCTGGTCCTCATGCCTTATATATCTTTCTGCGAGGTGAGTTAGCTGTGACTTGTTCTATTTCTCTGATCTTCCAGCTTTAACCCCAATACCTGGTTCAGGTTTGATTTTATTAATAAGAACTTTTAAGAATCATGCTACAACCCTGTTCAATGCCTAGAGTGATACCTAAGATTACATGTGATGAGGAAAACCATGTACCTTGTTTAAGGCCTGAGGGACACCCTAGTTTACAAGAGGTATAGAACACTATGTATACTATAGTTATGGGATATAGGTGTATGGTAAAGTTTACTGTATAAGTTAAGCACTGTAAGAGATTAACAACTCACAATAAATATAATTATAAATATATTGTAATAAAGTAGATGAAAATATGTGCTCTCTCAAGATAGTGTTACAACTGTGTGCTATAGATCTTGGCAACATCAACAATGATTTTAAAACTTTAAAGATTTTATTTTTATTTCTAGTTATGTTTATGTGTATATGTGTTTATATATGCCACCTGCTTGTGGGTAATTCTGGAGGCCAGAAGAAGGTGTTCAATGCCCAGGAACTGGAGTTACAGCCAGGTGTGTGCTGCCAGACACATATACATATGAATGATCATAGGGCCTCAGAAAAAATAGAACTAGTCTTAAACACTGTCATCTCTGTAGCCCCTGATTTTGCCTCTTTCCTTTCCTTATTAATTTGATTAACTTTACTTTGTTCACCTAAAGGAATAACATTATAGCATTTATTTATTTATTTATTTATTTATTTATTTATTTATTTATTTATTTGCATTTTCAACCTTCCAGCATCACTGGTCTTGTGTTTAGGACCTTTATTAAGTGAATAATGGTCAGTGACCTGAACACAGGGGATACTGTGACCAGTGAGTTTGATAACTAAGATAGCTGCTCTATTACTAACAGGAAAATGTAGTGTGTGTCATGACAACACTGTTAAAATAGACATTTCAACATTTCACATCCAGGCAGATTGGACAAAAATGGCACCAGACTGTCTTATGCTATTGAGAATGACATGAAGCCTAAAAATTATGAATTGCTTATTTTCGAAATTTTCAACTTAGTGTTCTCAGACTATGGTTTATTGCATTCAATAAACCTGAAATTGAAGCTGTGAATGAAGAGAGCCTACTGTACTTACAAATGAACCTTTGAGGAGGGATTACTGTATTCCCTGTCCTACTCCTGTCCACATTCCCTGCCCCATCAGCTTCAGTGTAATTTGGTTATTAACAACAAAAGCTTTGTTAGTAGATGAAGTAGTTATAGGATTGTTCTGGTCTCACTTATATAACAATAATCTAAAGTTTTTTTTTTTCTCTTTGCAACCCCGGGTTTTTCGCATATCTGAACAGATGAGACTATAAGCAAAATTATTCTAATACGATTTTTTTATGACAGTTGAGCTAGTGAGATAGTATAAAGTGTATCCATAACTGGGAGGTTTCACTGTATCTAACTACTCATAATTGCCATAAGAAAATCATTATAAATGCAGATAATAAATGAAAATGTTCTTCCTACAAATTGAATTATTCAAATGGCAAAATGATGTTTTGGGTTTCTTGAAAGCATAAATAAATCTCACACATTAATTATTTAGGGGCCTTTATGAACTATGAGTTATGCTCTTAGCACATAAAGTAAAAAACTATTTCATAAAACAAGCTGAAAATTAATACATAAGCTATAACAAATATTAATATTCAATTTATTTTGTAGATAGGAATCAGAGGCATTTGTAAATGTACTCAGTGATAGAACACTGTCGAACGTGAGTTGGCAGAAGGTTGATAGGAAATATGGGTCAATTTTAGATGGGAGAGCTAGCTAGTAACAAGCCTGAGCTATTGGCCAAGCATTTATGATTAATATTGTCTTGTTATTTGGGAGTGACTTCAAGAAAGGAAAACTCCACATACAGTTTCCCTTGGAGGACATTCCTCCCAGGTGTTATTTGTTCTTGCCATTTTCCAAAGTCATGTAGACACATCTCAGTCATAGTTTATTCCTAAGAAAAGACCTGTATACCATCTAGACCCACGACAAATGCAGAGAGGCCATAGCTAGTCAAAGTGTTGTTGTCAATTTTTTCACAATCTTCACATTAAGATCTTCTATGTGGGGTCCTGATCTTCAGTTTAAAACCTATGTGCTGTATACCACATGATAAATGATGTATTTTATGTGTGTATAAGTAGTAATAAAACTGCAAAATAAGGTGAATTTATTATTCATAGATTGAAAGAAAACTCCATTATATGGTTATATATTTAACCATATTGTGAAACTATGCATAAATAATTATTACTGTTTACTTATTGAAATCTAAATCTGATCTGAATTAGAATGTTTTCCTAGGTCATTAATCAATTACATTAGCAAAAACAAGTGAAAGACTGTATGAATGGGAGCAGGAAGCCAGCCATCACATATATAATCAGTTCTTGAAGAGTCTAGGAAAACATCAAAAGGATGTTTATGTTTTAGAAGAGACTTTCCAGAGGTACTTTAAGGAGAATCTTTTGATATTGCCTTAATTAAATGTTAAATAATTGCTATTAAGTTGATCATGTTAGTTGTGGATTTATGATCATGGTTGTATCTTGTAGACATATGACAAGTTGTAACTGAAACAGAAAAGATGAAATGTCATTCTCTACTGAAAGTAAAACATCAACCAGATTCTAGACATAATTAAAATATATATTGCTGCACTCTCTGCCCATGCCCACATTCTTGTAAGAACTTCAGAAATCTTTTGTTCTGTTTGATTTCAAACATATATGTAAAATTCTCACGTTGCTCAGCCTCATATAATGTTTTCTTGAGGTTTGATCAGGTGATTCTTTTGCTTCAAACTTATAATCGTACCAGTTGTGAGAAACTCCTGAGTAGTTTTCATATTTAATTATCCTTAATTATATGTTATATAGCATATGTGCTCTTCCTCACAGGCTGATGGGAATTCAGGGGACATCCTATTAAAATATCAGGCCACAAAAAGCATTAGTGGAAATGTTTTGCCAGGCCAGCCATTATTATAGCTTGCAGGACTGACAACTGAGTATAATTGGTGATTACAGTTTCTCCTCTAGTAGCATACATAGCACTTTCAGGCACTTTCTGGCACTTACAGTCAGCCAGTAGAAAGGAAGATTCTAGGAGAATACTGGTATTGACTTCCCATGTTCTATGACTCAAGTGTATGATATCATAAGCAAAATAGTCTTAGCATCAATTTCTGGAGGGTAAACAAGATCATTAAAAATGCAATGGGAGGACAGGGTAGATAAGGGAATGTGAAGAGAGGGATGACTAACACTAAAAACATTTAGAAAAATGTTATATTGAAGCCTACTATAGAAATCTCCTAATATATGTACTTACACATATGTAAGGAATGTAAATGGGGTTACCTTATGATGGGGTAAGAATACTAGATAGCAGAGGATAACAAATAAAAAGTCCATTGCCAGAAGTGAGCTGAGCTACCTCCTATGGAGTTGTTGGCACGTGAGGTCCCATAGACCACCAACATTATAGTTTATTTTCAGTGTTCTGTTCTTGGTTATCAACTTGAATTATGACTTTATTCCTTCCTTTCCCATGGTATCAGTAACTGACCCATGATTTTAATTCATTGTTTTTTCTTGGTTTCTTAAAAAAACATTGTTTTTATTAGAAAAGCAAGCCAAACAAAATGGCACAAAGCAGAGCACAATAACAGTAACAACAAAATCCAGTAGGTAACCAATTGTTTCAATTTCTTGGACTTTTGCTTCATTGATTTATCTTAGAAAAAATTCTTAGCAATATTGCCTGGCTGTACAATTATTTAAAATCCAATGACTTTCAGTAAATAATGTTTTATTTTGCATGTTTGGGGAGAAAAAAAGGAAATTTCAAATGATAATATCTATTCTAGAAAACTAGAGCAGTAGGAATGTTTTAAGTTAATTTGCATATGAATAAGTCTCAAAGATGCTATTTAGACCCAAGAATATTGTTGCTTCTCCAGAATGGAAGGGACTCTTGAAAGGTAAATGTAATTGTTATTGATTGTGTTTGAAACAAGGTAAAACAGGTAGGAACAATGAATAGGCCAGTGTCTTTACAAATGTTAGACACCCAGATAATGAACACATTAGTAACAAATGTGTGTTTTGTTTTCTTCAACATTACATGGTGATATTTGGGGTACACGCTCTCATGATATTGTCACTCCCAGTTTACAACTTTATATCCCAGACTTCTTGTCACACATTAGCTATGTATTAAAATTGTTGTATGTCACGTATTATATGCAATGTAGATAATGATTTTCATTGAGGAATGAACTTGAAGAAATATTTCCATGAAAAGCAACTTGCTTTACTAGGCTTTGCCAATATTCCTGTATTCCTATATTCCTGCAATTACTGTAGATTACATGAGTTTGAAAATGAGCTTTCTTCTTTGCAACCCACTTTTTCCCTCTGTTTGATTCTCCTGTGAAGTCATAATCCTCTGTTTGCGCAGTGTCTGTTGCCATGGAGAGTAATATGATGTTACAAATTTGCTATTATTTATGACTTCATCGTAGGATGGATCTGAATGAGAAATTAATCTCTGATTTCTTCACCAAATATTTGATGAGATATATGGGAACAGATGAGGACATTTCAGTTTTCATTTATTAATTGGCAGGTAAAACTTTTGTCACTGGTGACAATATCCATATTCAGGAAATAATTTCAAATGTTAAAATAAATAATAAAGTGGGAAGCAATATGAAAACCCTTATGTTCTTTCTGAAAACAATTTGCTGAGAGACACAAACTCCTCCTTGAAAAGCTGCTTGTCAATGTCATTCTTTAAGTTTCTGCTTGATCCTGCTGTGTTGACTTTCTTTGTTAAGAAAAGCTAAACAGCACTCTGGTGCATAAGCCCCTCACCCACTGTGATATTGAATTCTGATCTTTAATAAACCAACATTGATTTACTTCGCTGCTTCTGTTTGCTGAGCTAAGCCCCACTGGCATAGTTGAAAAGGCACACATAATTTAATCAAATTGCTATTTTTTTCATTTTAGGTTTTTTTTTTTTGTTCATAAAGCGTGTTCTAAGATTCCAGAATTTTTTTTGCCTTAAAATAATTCCTTCTTAGAACACAAATTTTAGATCCCAGTAGTTTCCTAGTAGACAAAGTCAAATAAGCTGCAGTAGGCTCATTTTTTGTTGCAAATCCCATTCTTTTCTTCACATGGGGATTGAGTCTTGAAGACCCAATGTAAGAGCTAACAAACTGCAACCATGAGAGCTTCATGTTTCAGATCCCAAGCAGCCAGTAAGTATCTTGAAAACTAAGTTTGCAGTGTTTTGCAAATATTGCAGAGTGAAGAAATAGAAGATAAGGGCCAGTGGTGAGCATAGAACTATTAATTCAGACAGGTATAGTACTGGTCTTATTCATTTTTTTTTTCTGTGAGATAATACACACCAATATTAGACAGGGTGAGTTTTGTTCTTCCCATTCTTAAATTTCTCTTCTACCTTCCAGAGCTTGGTTTTCACCCTGGTTCTCAGATAGAATGAAGGCAGTTTGTGCCATAAGTCCTTCCATGTCTGTTCCTGTTAGCTACTTTTCATGTGCAGTGCCACAGTGGGTCTAGTATGCAAGTTCATTTACCACATTTTTGAGTTACTTGCCAATTTTTTATAGGACTCAATAAACTAAGTAGTCTAAGAAAAGAAGAATTAGACAAAAGCTGGAGAGAAAGTGGCTGATAAAGTTTTATCCTGTCCTCTTGATGGACTCAGGATGTAACAGTTCTGTGTAGCAAGCATTTTACATAAGTACATGATTGTCTTTTGAAGTCTTGGCCACATAAGTGAGGTAGCATATATGGTGACATCTTTCTCCCAACTCTTACTTTGCTTAGGTTATACCTCAGGTCCCAATTAATTTATTAGCAGATAAAGTTCATTTCAGGTTTTACTCTCCAGGATTTTACATTCAAGATTCCTTTAAGACTTAAAATTGGCATATTACATAAAGGGAATAAGTATTGTTATCACAATATTTTACCCCCTAACTTCAGAAACTTTCCATATATCTTTTTTCATGTGTCTTGATGTGGTTAATTTCACTTGCTTATATTTGACCCATATTCCATGGCAAAGCTTCTCTTTTTGTCCTCTAGAACTTACTCCCCTTGCAAGCATCCCAGCAGCCTCTGACATGGAACATTGCACTTTCATAAGGGAGGCTGCTGTTTTCAACTTGCAGGTGAATTTTTGTCTTTCTGTTTGATTTTGTTTTCCACACAATATTCTAACTCATCAACTGAACTAATTTTAGTTGTTAATATACAGATTATTTTTCTTTTTCTTTGTTATTATTTTCCTACTTAGATCCTTCTCTTTTTATGTATTCCAGGAATGTGCATTTTGTTCAACTTATGTCAATGGAATAAACAACACAAGATAGTAAATATTCAGTAAATGTTATTTAGTTGAAGTTTCTGGTAGAGGAAAAGTAAAATGTTTTATCAAAATGGTCTGTTTTGATTTTTTTGAAAAATGTTATCATGTTTTCTGATCATATTAGTATGTTTATTATTTTAAAAGTATTATTTATTAAAATTGAAATTTGTATATATAGAATTACTGAATAGTAAACTTGTTTAAACCATAAAATCTCTTCTGAAATATGATATATATGTATGTATGTTTCATATATATGTATAGCAAATATATATAATTCTAAATGATACTTTATACTTTATTTTGAATTCACTTTAGTCAGTCATTGCTGAGGTCTAGGCGGTCTGTAGTTCCTTTCAAAGGCACAAATCCTGACTGAGATCTGGATGCAAGATAGTAGAAAACTGCAGTCAGGTGTCACTGAATAGGGGGAATGTCCTCTCATGCAAAACAAGACCACAGGAATAGGGTAAGGCTGAAGGAGGAACACAGATAAAGTGTGCAGAAGAATAGCTCTCATTATAGGGTTATGTTTAGTCCAATGTGTAGCAGTTGTTAGCTATGAAAGGTTATGGAAACAGCAGAATGAAGAATTAAAGTTATTCATTTCTGAAGTTAAAAAATCATGACAGCAAAGGGGACTTCTAAAGCAGAGCCTCTGGTCATCAGTTGCCCAACCTAGAAAACAATCTAGTTTTAGTTGCTATTGATGTGGGGAGAGGAAATAGTCTCTACCATATATAGCCACTTTTAAACCACCTTAATAGTGAACTAAGGGGCATTACAGATACAGAGAAGTCATTGAAAAATAGACAGTGAATTTGTGAGGAAATTAAACACAACAGTACACAACTTATGATATGATGAGCTGTGAAGGCATTGGGGTATTCCCTAGTCCAAAAAGAAATTATTCAGATAAAAATACATTTATGTAAGTTATGCCAAGAATGTCATAGGACTTCAATAGTACACCAAATAGTAGCTAAAATAACAAAAAATACAATTAAAAAATAGAAGGATTAGAGGCCTATTATAAATATGATAGACATATAGGTCAAGCCTAATATGGAAACCAAAATTGAATATTTATTTTATTTTTATTGAAAGTGTATCTTCTCTCATACAATATAAATTTTCTCCTTCCTCCATTCATCTTAACTGCCCACTGTAGCTGGAGCTTTCTCCCATCCTGCCAGGGCCTGCAGTCACTCAGACCCAAATAAACACAAGGAGGCTTATATTAATTAAAACTGTATGGCCTGATGGCTCAGGCTCCTTGTCATCTAGGTCTTATATCTTAAATTAATCCATTCTATTAATCTATAAGTTGCCACATGGCTTGTGGTTTACAGGTACTTTTACATCTTGCTTCCTCTGTGTCTGGCTGGTGACTCCTGACCTTGCCTTCCTGTTCCCAGAATTCTCCTCTCTGCTTATCTCACCTATAGCATACTTACTACGTGGCTACTGGCCAATCAGTTTTTTATTTATCAACCAAATGAGAGCAACACATTCACAGCATACAGAGTGATGTAAAAGTAGGTTCATTAATCTATACTTTTATAGTGGAAGTGCTGCTCTGTAATATGACTACAAGTTTGATTGTAATGAATAACTATTAATTTTCATTTCTTTATATTTCAATTAATTGGTAATAATAACTTTCAAGGACTAGCAATTTGCATTACATTGTTAAATGAACTGTTTAGGTAGAATACCTTGAACAAGATTAGAAATATATGTACAGTATTTTCTAACAAAATCTATCTCAAATTTGTATCAATATACAAAATTTGTATATAATATGTAAAAATGCAATCCAATGTAAAATATTTAAAACTAGTAGTTGCCTTCTAAAAGTAGATTCAATAGTCTACCTTTTTATCTTATCATATCTCTAATTTGTAGCAATATCCATAATTTGTATATAATATACAAAAATCCAATCCAATGTAAAATATTTAAAACTAGTAGTTGAAGTTGCTTTCTAAAAGTAGATTTGATAATCTATCTTTTTATCTTATCTATATAAACCAATCTCAAATTTGTAGCAATATACATAATTTGTATACAATATACAAAAATGCAATCCAATGGACAACATTTAAAAGTAGTAGTTGCCTTCCAAAAATATATTCAATAATCTACCTTAAAAAAATCTATGTCACATCCATATCCTCTTTTCTTTTCAGAGTAGATTCAATAATCTATTCTTTATTCTATCATTTCTATATTTTTCAGAGTAGATTCAATAACCTATCTCTTATCTATATCCTCTTTTTTTTTCAAACAAGAACCTTAAATCCAATTTCCTTTGTTTAGCCTTTTACCTGACCATTAACAATTACAAATTGCAAACAATGATCCCAAACAATGACAATTATCAGAAACCCATTGAAAAACCAAACACCAACCACCCCACCTCTTGGGAACATGTGTGCCATGTTCTTAAAATTACTTACTGCTGTCTGGGGGTGAAGGCATCTTTAGGGGAACCTGAAAAGAAAATTTTGAGTTAATTGTCAAGTCCTGAGGGAGGTAGCTGTATCAGTTGTTGCCCAGATTTTGCATAATATGAAAATGCAGGGCTTGTCTCAAATCCTTGTTTGAGTAGTCTGTGAGGCTGGATCACTCAGCTAGTTGTCTCAAAATTTTCCTGAGCAGTTTGTAGTTCAAAGCTGATCTTTAGGTGGTGTTTGTCAGCCTAGTGTTATTATTATAATCCATATGGAATTGTCATTGTGGGGCCCCATCATCATTTTGGAGACTTCAAATTTGCTGTTAGGCATAAAACTGATAGAGACTCAAACACAAAAAACATGTATAGGCAGTTAGATGAAGTCCTTTTTTCTAGAATTAGTTAGTACTCTATATGACCATTAATATCTTAATAAAAGTTTAATATATATTATCAATTTTGATATAAAATTCATGCCTTAAGAAAAGTTTTAAAGACTCAAAATAAAGCCAAAAATTGTGAGATTAGTGGCAATAGAATAGTCCCTTAATTTTGGTTTCCTTCTGTCCCTTATCAGTGGCTCTTCTGACATGATACAGAGATTTTGCATTTTTTTTAACAAGCATGCTTGGGTTTAGAGAAAGAGAGAGCCATTCTCTCTCCAACTCAAAAGCCAGCTTTAATTTTTAATTGAACTGGGTCTACATAAAGACCATTTGTGTTAAGTGTCTGTTGAGAAGAGCAGAAACAAACATTTAGGAAGACTTATGAAATTTTATTTGTGATATACCAATAGACCAATTTACTCTTTTTCTTGGGACATTTTTTCAGGATGATTATTTTTCTTCAGATTTTTCATTTGCCCAGTGTTCTTCAGATCCCCTAGCCTTCATTCTTTTGAAAGACAAAAATAAAAACCCTTGCCCAAGCCTAACTTTGGGGAGTTTCCCTTTCGGCAAGTTATATTTGATTAAATGAAAAGCATTTGTTAGTGGTATTAGTTAGTTTTAAATTGGATGGTCATGCTGGTTAATGAACTATCACCTCTTCTAATTAAGAGGTCTCTCTGTTCAAATTGAACCTTTATCAATTTTGATGGTATCCATAGCTTTTCTTCTCCTGTAGAAACAAAAGCAAAATCTCGTCCCCAATGTAATACATATCCTGGTTTCCATTCTGAGGTCAGTAAATCTTCAAAGTGTATAGGTTGATTTAATTACATGTTTTTTTTTTTCTTTTATACAATGTCTCTCTGCAGCTGTTGTTCCTTTCTCATTAGCACTGAGAAAATTCAAATTTAATAGAGCATTACATAATCTATTGTAAGATGAATCTTAAAAGGCCTTATTAATAGAAAATCCAGAGCTAGATATTGGGGTGATAGCTGAGAGATCAGAGAGACAGAACAAACCATAGCTTGTAGCACAAATCTTAAAAGATCTTATTAATAAAAAACAAACCTGGGGGAGCCAGGTATTGGGGTGAATTCTGAAAGGTCAGAGAAATAGAACAAGCCACAGCCAACCTCACCTTGTCAATTCCTCAGCTGATCTTGTTTCCTCAAACCGAGAGCTTCTGAGTCCTCACCCAAATGGATCTCAGATGAACTGCTGCTAAAAGCCTGTAAGCTTAAAAAGCCTGAAGTTCCTGATCCTCACGCCTTACATACCTTTTTGCTTCCTGTCATCACTTCCTGGGATTAAAGGCATGTGTCTTTCCCAAGCAAGACATGAGAGCACAAGTTCTGGGAATAAAGGTGTGTGTTACCATGCATGGTTGTTTCCAGTATGGCTTTGAACTCACAGAGTCCAGATGGATCTCTGCTTCCAGAATGCTAGGATTAAAGGCTTGTGCTACCACTGCCTAACCTCTATTTTTAATATAGTGGCTGTTTTGTTCTCTGACCCACAGATAAGTTTATTTGGGGTGCATAATATATCAACCACAATCTACTTTTAGGGGAGTTGTTATCCTTTCTGTTTATTTAGCATATCTTTTAGAGTTCAATTTGATATTTCTATGACTGCTTGTCCTGTAGGATTGTGTGGTATGCCTGTAATATGATTTATATTGTAATAAGCAAAAATTGTTTCATTTCAGCAGAGACATATGCTGGAGCATTGTCAGTTTCAATTTGTTCAGAAATAGCCATGATGGCCATAACTTCTAGCAAATGCCTGATTACAGAGTCAGCCTTTTCGGAACCCAGAGAAGTTGCCCATTGAAATCCTGAATAGGTATCAATGGTGTGGTGTACATATTTTAATTTTCCAAATTCTACAAAGTGAAACACATTCATCTGCCAGATTTCATTCCTCTGAGTACCCTTTGGGTTACATCCTGCTGGTAGTGGCATCTCATTTTAAAAGGAACAAGCAGGACATTTCCTTGGCTTTTAAACCCTTACTACTGACGTGATATTTTTAAATGAAATTATGAGGCCTCTAGTACACTTGCTATCAAGTTTACCAGTCTCATCATTACCTTGTGCTAGATGGCCTGGCAGACTCATATGGGATTGGATGTGAGTTATATATAAGGGATGATTCCTATTCCTGATTATATCTTATAACTGAATAAATAACAAAGTTAATTCTGACTCATCAGGGATAAATTCTGCAGTCTCAATATGTAAGATCACTCGGCATACTGAGAATCAGTAACTATGTTGAGAGGTTCTGAAAAATCCATTAATACCATTAGAAGGGATGTTAGATGTTTGTCAAAGGCTTTTTTTTCATCTAATGAGAAGAAAATGCATTTTTTGTTTGTTTATTTATATGGTGGATTACATTTACTGATTTTCCTATTTTGAACAAATCCTGCATTTCTGGGATAAAGACTACTTGATCACAGTAGATTATTTTTTTGATGTGTTCTTTTATTTGGTTTGCAACAGAGCTCTTCCTTTGAATCTCTATCATTTATAGTGGTATTTGTGTTTGTTTCTGCAGGATACCAACAAAATTAATAAAAATTTATTTCAAACAGAAAAATACCCCTTGATAAGGAGAAGTAATAGATCATCCACTGATGTCAAAACTCTACAAGTTGTAAGAAAAACTCAACAAAAAGGGTCAGGGCAGGGTTCTGTTTTTTGTCTCTACATGATAATAGGAATACACATCTTCAAGAAATCATAAGGCCTTGGACACCCATATGTCTACAGCACAAGGAAGAACCAATTAGTATCAATATACTCTACAGTGTAATTTCTCAATGCCTAACTTCTATATCTCTTTAATGCTAGAATAGTTGTGGTCCCAATTCAATTACAAATCAAGCTGACTTTGGAGTTAGAATGAGGCTCTTTCCTTCTCTAAACCCAAGCACATTACTAAAAGAAAAAATTAGGAGATTCACTGTCTAATATTGGAAGAGTCAAGTGTGAGACAGCAGAAAACCAATAATCTAGGCACCATTGTTGTCAACATTCTACTTCTTCTCATGCTTATCCTTGATTTCTATAAATCCTTTCTTAAATCATCCTAAATCCAAACTTTCCATTTGGACATTGATAATGTTTAAGTTTTCTACAGTAAAAAATAAATCTTTCCAATAGTAATTTCTGAAGTCTCCAGAAAGAATATGGGGCCCCACAACAACAACTCTACTCAATCTAGAAAGATGTCATTGTACCTAAGAACATTACTCAATGATCAGCTTTGGACAACAAACTCTTCAGGACAGTTGTAAGATGAGATGGTCCACCATACTATATCTCTAGCCAGAATCTCAGACAATATTATCCACTACTCTGAGACAGGCTGCAGACTCTACACCTAGCCCTATTGAGACATAACTATCTAAGCTTTCTTAAAGGACCCTACAGAGATATCATTGCCCCCTAAATAGCAGGAAGAAATTCTAAGAAAATAACACCCCCCCCAAAGGTTTCATTTTTCTCAGGGTTATGGATGGATGGTTATAGGGCTGGAGGTGGAACAATAAAATTTAGACTCAGTATTCTCTTTAAGAAAAGAAAAAGGGGAATGTATAGGTATAGAATGTTAAGATAGATTATTGTATCTACCAGTAAACTGATTTAGCAAACTATCAGTCTTAGATAATTTGTACTGATATGGATTCTTGTATATTGATACAAATGTAAACTATTCTTATATTCCTATTTAAGATAATTTGTATATTGTCTTATTATATATTATATTGGTCAAATTATATAAGATAATTTATTGTATTGTACATATATTTCTACTCGTGTTTGAAATATTTGTATATTGATACATATTAAAGATATTGCTGTCATATTGCACTATACATTTTTACTTCTGTTTAAGATATTTTGTGTATTGTTACAACTTTGAGAAATTTGTTCTTATATGGTACATTTGCTTATAGACTATTGTCTTGTTAATGTGAAGCCTTAGTCTTTAGGTTATTTAGATAAATAAGACTTAAAGAACTATAGTCACCCAAGCTTGTCATTTTTATAGTTATGTTAGTTAGGTCCTCCAGGTTTACAAAAACCATAGGTGATATTCAAACACTTCATAGACCTAGAAAATATGGCAGTTAAATGTTTTGATAACTTAGAATTCTGTTGACATGAGACATGATTATTCCTGGCAGTACTGTTCTGATCCTGAGAGAATGTTGGGCTGCTATACATTTTTGTTTGGAAGTTTGTCTTCTTCTTGACACAAAATGGCCTACTGGGCAGAGAACTGCTCTTGCCCCCACTGTTGATAGTATGAATGTTGTACTTTGCAGATGAGCAGGACACAAGGAAAAGCAACTACTAAACTCTGTCGAGACAGGGTAAAATGATTCTTCAAAATTTCTGCTTCTAAAAATGGTCTGTCAGATATTCTAGGCCTGTAGAAAAATTGGATGCCACAATGATGCTAAGAAACTTTACTTGATTGTCCCAGCTGCCAGCTGTCTTTGTCTATTCTCACAAGAATTTCAGAAATTGCTTGCTTGCATTTTCCATTTTCTCAGGTATTATTATGTTCCTTCGAAGGTCTTTGATGGAGCTGAAAACTAGTTACAGATTCAATATTCTTGTATCTTAACTAGAATATATTAGTACTAGAGTTAGAATTTTCAAGACAGGACAGCTATTGGAGTAATCTCAGTTATTTGCCATTTACCTATGTTCTGGATATTTAACAAGTCTTTATGGTTTGATGTTATTCTTGTAGGTTGTAATTCCATTTTTGTTCATGTTATTACCCTTTGTTCTTCCTGGATAATACTTGATAATCATTCTTACTGCATATAGTTTGTATTATGTTTAGAATGTTCTTATTTAGACAAAAAGGGAAAATGTAGTTGTATTTGCTCTGCCCATGACCTTGGGCTATAAGGCGGAAGGAGGCAATGCTTCCTGCCATTGTACATGAACTCCTATTTTTGTTTGTTTGTTTTGTTTTTTCTTTTTTTTATTAAGAATGTTTTTTATTCATTTTACATACAAATCACAGACCCCTCTTCCTTCCCCTACCCCTCCATCCTTTCACCCACAACCCATCCTCCATTCCCTCCTACATATAGGCAAGGCCTCCCCTGGGGAGTCAGCAGAGCCTAGTGTATTCAGTAGAGCTAAATCCAAGCCCCTCCTCCTGCCTCAAGGCTATGCAAGGTGTCCTGCCATAGGTAGTGGACACCAAAAAGCCAGTTCATGTACCAGGAATGGATCATGATCTTACTGCCAGGAAGCCCCTTAAGCAGATCAAGCTACACAACTGTTTTGCTTATGCAGCAGGCCTAGTCCAGTCCCATGGGGGCTCCACAGCTCTTGGTCTAAATTTCCTGAGTTCTCACTAGTTTGGTTTGACTGTCTCTATATTTTTCCCCATCCTGATCTTGATGCCCCTTGCTCATAGAATCCCTCTTCTCTCTCTTCAACTGGACTCCTGGAGCTCATCCTGGTATCTGGCTATGGATCTCTGCATCTGCTTCCATCAGTTACTAGATGAAGGCTCTATGATGACAGTTAGGGTATCCCCTGTTCTGATCACTGGGGTAAGCCAGTTCAGTTCAGGCACCCTCTCCACTATTTCTAGTAGTCTAAGCTGGGGTCATCTCTGGGGATTCCTAGAACCTTCCCTAGCACCCATTTTTTTTCTCTATCCCCATGATGTCTCCCTCTCTCACGGTACCTCTTTTGTTGCTCTCCCACTCCATCCATCTCGACCATTTCATTCCCTTATGTTTTCATCCCCCATCCCCTACCTTCCATGCGCCCCCCTCCCCCCATCTCCAGTTTACTCATGGATATCTCATCTATTTCCCCTTCCATGTTTGTCCTTCAGAGTCCCTTAACTGAAGAATGGATTAAGAATATGTGGTAAATATACACAATGGAGTACTACTCAGCAGAGAAAAACAATGATATCATGAAATTTGCAGGCAAATGGATAGAACTAGAAAATATCATCCTGAGTGAGTTAACCCAAACTCAGAAGGACAAACATAGTATGTACTCACTCATAAGTGGATATTAGATGTAAAGCAAAGGATAACCAGACTACAACTCACAGCTCCAGAGAATCTAGCTAACAAGGAGGACCAAAAGAAGGACACATACATAGATCACCCTGGGAGGGGATGGCAGATGGGAATAGAAGAAGGGCACACCAAGGAAAGTCCCACTGTCTTCAACATAAGTGAAAAATGACATCCTTTTCAAAGGTACATATCTAGTCACATTTGTTAACTAGTTTAAAAAAAAAAACAAAAAAAACAGGCCTCTTTTTAATAAAAGAAAATAGATTTTGACAAAAAATTATCATGTACCATACTAGTACTATAAACCAACCCCCAAGCTCTATAACAGAAAATGATTATCTTGTTCAGACTTTTTATTTTTTTAATAAACAGAGTTTACCTATTAGGAAGCTACACCTGGATTGGTGCCATAGACTCTTCCTTAGAGTGCAACTGCTAGAGGCATTTTCTTCTTGTGGAAAAGGCTGGCCACAGGGGAGCATGCTGAACTGTGCATGAACAATTTAAGTTTGCTCTCCTTGAGATAGGGCTGAATGTATCCTAGGCTCTCCTCAAACTCACAGTGTAGCTAGCTGAAAATGACTTGAACTTCTTATCCTATTGTGTCTATTTCCCAAGTGCTGAGATTAGAAGCACATATTACCAGTACAAGTTTATTCCGTGCTGGGGATAAAATCCCGGCCTTCATAATGCCAACAAAGCATTCTATTAACTGAGCTACATTCCCAGCACAATTTAAGCAGTCCTTAATGCCACATTCCCTAACACTCCTCAGCAAGGTCAATATCTTAGTTAAGGAAAGGAAATCCCTTCCACTCCTGTTAGGCTATGAACTAGGTTTGAGAGTACAATGCCATTACAGGAGAGAAAACAGAGCAATCAGAAACCAATCAAACATACTTGTAGAGTTGTTTTTGTTACAAAGGAAAGAAACATTCTCTTCCACTGACTAAGCATTTCTCAGGTTTTTCTGGTGGTTAAAAGGATGCCGAGCCTATCATAAGTGACTCTGATCCAAAACATATATTATATCATGTTGCTGATTTGGGATGATGATGATGTATTTGTCAGAAAATATTTATATAAGCTACAAGGGCATGCCTTCTTTCTGTCAACCTACTCATCAGAAGTACAGCTACAGCCTCTGTCCTCCAGTGCTCCAGAACATCTTAATAGTCTCCGTATAGATCAGTCAATTTCAAAGTATCGATCAGTGCTGATCCTATTTAACTTAGGTGGGCAATCAAACTCTCCTCTTGAGGTGATATAATGTCTACAGGTCTGGGTAAAGAATGGCTAAGTAAATATCACAGAGGAAGGGATAGGAAGCAATGTCTGTCTCTGCCTGTAAATGTTGACAGCATCTTTAAAATCATCTTTACTGTTACCTGGCATGCATTTACCTTAGTTGTTTTTGAGTTTACCACTGCAATAACTTGTGCTATCCCTTGCATCTCTTCCCATAAGATAGGCAGTTTACAGTAATAGCATTGGAAAGAAGCTCAGCTCCAGGCAGAAAAGGTTAAACGTATTTTAAAATACAAAGCTGATAAATTTTTTAAAACCTCAAATAGTCTTGGAACCATGATGCCTCTGTGCCCAGCCCAGCTATTCTCCTAACAAAAGAGACTCATTTGGTATGCAAGTTTCTCATTTGTCAGAGGAGATATTTCCCTGTCTCCTCAGCAACACACTGCATAATTGAAGGTGACTCTGTACAGGAAGGTTCACCTTCCATTAGCATGTTTTCTTTGGTAAGCACTCTCTTGCAAGTGCTGTAGTGTAAACATGAGTGCCTACGAATATGAACATTTATTAAATAGTGCTGATGAATATTTCAATACCTCTGGGAGAGCAACTCACAGCTCAATCATTCAGGCTGTTTTAAGTGCAGCACAGGACAATTCCACTACATCTTCCATTAATATTTAATTGCCCATTTTATTCTGTTTACCTTTTTGGTTAATATATAATTTAAAGCCCTTCTACTAAAAAGGGGGGGAAGAACAGCTGTTCATCTGCTTTTAACAAATCTCTGGTGAGAGCTTTTACCTAATTTAAAATTCATTGCACAGAGGTTTTTTTATTTATTTAATATCAGTAACACAAAACCTCAGGTATGAAAAGTAAAACTTGGAAGTGACTCTCATGCAAAAAGCCTAGCTATAATTTGGGTTTGATTCCACTTCAGCTCCTGAGTGGCAGGCATTGACAGAAAGCATCTGAATCGCCAATCATCGTACCATTTGTCACATTCTCATGAAACAGAACACCATAACTCAGACTGACATATTTTGACAACATGTCGGAAAGTTATTATGTACCCTGCAGAAAGTGAGTCCTGTCATCCTAGCAATGCAGATTTTACTGACAGGATAAAAGACATCTCTGCTTGCTAAAGCACAAGGGAGTCAAATATGTGCATGGCCTCCAGAAGCCAGAGTCCCTGCAGTACCGCCCTTCACTCCTCCTTGTGCTGGCCTACCTCTTAGCTTGCCCTTGTCTCAGTCAATTTAGTTGTGTGTATGTCACACATCTTTTTTCAGTGGCAGGGACTCTGAAACCTAAGACATTTCTCCCAAGACTGCCAAGTCCCTGAAAGCTCACTGAAAAGTCATCCTAAAGATGATGGCCCTATGTTTTAATGCTAGATCATCAGGGCTCAAAAGTTTCAGAACAGTGAGCTAGATAATCTCTTATTTCTCTGACTCAACATTACCTGTGCATTGTATTTCTCCTGGCCCAGCCAAAACAACTATAATAAGAACCTCACAATCATATCACTAGTTCCATTTTACTTAAGTTGGGTGTTTCTTCTCTAGATTTCCTAAATTCTGCTGCCTTGTCATTGTTTCTTTCCCAAGTCTCTGATGCCATTGATTTTTATTTCCCTATCTGACTTCATTGATGAATCTTTTTAAGTGATCTTCCTTCTACTCATTCATCTGTTCATTCATGAATGCTTAATGAACATCTTATGGAGGTAATGTCCCATATATAACAGTAAAAGAAGAAGAGAGGAGGAGAGAGCAGAAGATGTGAAAAAGGATGAAGTAAAGGAAGGAAAAGCATGGGAGAGAGCACTTCTGAAGATAAAACTGGAATATATGACTTGATCTTGAGTTTGACTGATGGACCAAGCAGCACAATGGTGTGCTACATTGTTGAAAGCTGAGGTATGGGGAGTGAATTGGGGGGAGCGCGGGGTGGGGTGGGAGAAGGGAGGACAGGGGAATCTGTGGCTGATGTGTAAAATTAAATTCAATTACAAAATTAAAATAACAATAAAAAGATACAACTGTTTATCAAGTTGAAAAAAAAAAAAGCTGGGGTATGCCTCTGGAGATGCCCAGAATGCCCCCAAATTTTCATCAAAGAAAAGACAACAAATATTGCTATTGCTTGCAACACATAATGTGAAGTCTTTCTGCTAAAAACAGGAAGACCCTTGTTAACAGTAAAACTTGGGAACAAAATACACTCTAGTTCCATGTTTCTCTTTTTATTGAAAATAAAATATTTTATACAGCATATTGTGGTTATGGCTTACCTTTCCTCAACTCTTCCTAGATCCTCCCTACTTCCCTACACACATGCTTTCTTTCTCTCTTTCATTAGAAACAAGCAGGTATCTCAAAAATAATAATACTAATAAAATAAGATCAGAGTTGGGGAAAAAGTACCAGAAAAAAATAGCCAAAGAGAAAGCACAAAAACCACATACAAACAATGACACAGACACAGACACAGACACAGACACACACACACACACACACACACACACACACACACACACACAAACGGGAAAAAAAAACCCACCAAACCAACCAAACAAATCCCTCAAAAAAATCCAATGAGTTAATTTTGAGTTGGCTAGCTACTGTTGATCATTGGGTTTATATACCTAGTAAGAAACCTAATTCATTCTTTTTTAGCAGCTCCCAATTGGAGATAATTTCTGGATTACTAATTGGGGTTTCTGTGTGTTTCTCCACCTAGCTCTGGGACCTCATTTGGTATAGAACTGTATAGACTCCATGCATGCTGCCACAGTCTCTGTGAATTTATATGGCTCAGTCCTATTTGGTCCAAAAGGCACTGTTTCCTTGGTGTCTTCAATCCCAACTTCCTCTCATAATCTTTCTGTCTTCTATTCCACAGGTTTCCCTGAGCTCTGAAGGAAGGATTTTAATAGCCTGATTATTCCACGGTCTCTTATTCTCTACACACTGGCTAGCTGTTGGCCTCTGTATTTGTTCCCAAATACTACTGGAAAAAGCTACTCTGATGATGTCTGAGCAAGGTGCTCATTGATGACTACAGAAGAATGTCATTAGTAGTCATTTTATGGCTATATTCATTTAGAAAAAACAATAGTATTTGTTTTCCCTCTAGATCTATAGCCAATTAAATCTCACTTTTATTTCTATCAGCCTTCATGTACTTGCCCTTATTTTGAGGTCTTTGATCAATTTTGAGTTAAGTTTTCTCCAGCATGATAAATATGGACCTATGTACATTCTTCTACATGCAGCCATCCACTTAAACATCATCATTTGTTGAATCTGCTATCTTTATTCAATTGTTTGTTTCTTGCTTCTTTATAAAAAATCATGTGTCTATAAGTGTGTGGACTTATATCTGGGTTTTTAATTTGATTCCATTGATCTTCATGTCTGTTTTTATGCCAAATAACATGCTGTTTTTATTACTATAGCTTTTTAGTACAATTTGAGACCAGGAATGCTGATACCTCTCTCTCTCTCTCTCTCTCTCTCTCTCTCTCTCTCTCTCTCTCTCTCTCTCTCTCTCTCTCTCTCTCTCTCTCTCTCTCTCTCTGTGTGTGTGTGTGTGTCCAAGCTGAAAACTGTCCTATCAAATTCTGTGAAGAACTGTGTTGGAATTTTGATGGAGATTCCATTAAGTCTGTAGATTGATTTATGTAGAATATCCATTTTCACTATATCAATCCTACCAATCTATAAACATGGGAGATCTTTCCATCATCTGATATCTTATTCAATTCCTTTCTTTAATATCTTAAATTTTCAATTATACAGAACTTCCATTGGCATTGGTATAGTTAACCCAAGAAGATATTTTAATTTTTGAGACTATTGGGAAAGATATTGTTTCCCTGATTTCATTCTCAGTCAGTTTGACATTTTTATATAGGAAGTCTACTGAGTTTTGCATGATAAATTTCTATCCTACTACTTTGCTGAAAGTTTTTATCTGCTGTGGAAGTTTCTTGGTGCAGTTTTTAGTGTCATTTCTGGATAAAAATCATATCATCTGAAAATAAAGATGTTTTGACTTCTCCTTTTCTTATTTATATGCCCTTGATCTTTTCTAGTAGCCTTACTGCTCTATCTAACAACTTCAAATATGGAATAGGTATGTAGATAATGGACAACCTTGTGCCATACTTGATCTTATAGGCCACCAACTAGTTCCCAAACCATGAAATAGAGACTTACTATTAGTTTTGAGTGTTTAGCCTAGCTTGGGCATGCTTCTGGCTAACTCATTAACTTAAATTTACCTGTTTCTATTTTTCTAGCTTTTGCCTCAGGGCTAGTTGCCTTTCTTACTACTTCTGTATATCTTACTTTCACTGCTTGCTTATATCTGACTGGCTGGCAGATTCCTGGCTTCTGCCCCTGGGTGTCTCCCTTGTGCACTCCTCTCTTCCCTCATTCATCCCTTGTTTTGAGCCTAGATATCTACTCCTATTTATTCTATCTGCTTCCAGCCTCACCTATTCCTCTTCTGCCTAACTATTGGTCATTCAGTTATTTATTAGACCAATTAGGTGCTGTAGGCAGGCAAGGTAAAGCAGCAACACATCTTTATGTAATTAAACATATATCCTTACATCATTAAACAAATGCAGCATAGACAAATGTAACACACTGTCACACAGTTAATGTAATATTCTGCATCATAAACAAATGTTTGCCCAATTAAAATAATATTCCACAACATTTTCCCCTTTTTGTCTAAAAAGGAAGGGTTTTTTTTTTTTTTTTTTTTTAGGTTTTTTTTTCGAGACAGGGTTTCTCTGTGTAGCTTTGCGCCTTTCCTGGAACTCACTTGCTAGCCCAGGCTGGCCTCGAACTCACAGAGATCCGCATGGCTCTGCCTCCCGAGTGCTGGGATTAAAGGCGTGCGCCACCACCGCCCGGCAGCTACACACATTTTTAAACACACTTTTACCTGTTTATTTTTTTTTCCATCTGAACCTCTAACCTTTTTTGTCTACGTGAGCAAAATCTTAAATGGCTAAGCTTCTGTTGGGTCCCTCCACTGCAGCTTTGGTGGCTTGCTCCAACCCCTTCTTGGAGAACCAAGGAGACTGCCTTCTATGAGATCCAAGCTTGTGGGTGCAACTGCAGGTGTGTGACCTGGAATTGCACTGAATCCCCAAACTCTGGGAAGCTGGTGTCTACATTGTAGCAGATGTTTTTACTTAGCCTTTTGTTTCTACTTAGCATGGAAAAGGCTGTTTAAGTGCTCTGTTGTATGGTACAGCTTCTTAAAAGAGCTGTGTCCCTTTGCTCTTTTTTTTTTCTTCAGCTTTCTCAGGCCCTATGTAGAAATTCAGGCCCTACATTGGGCACCTATGTTGCTGGTTTTTTTTTTTTCCTTTTGTCGGGGTCAGGTGGGGGAGTGGACCATCACTCAGATCCCAAATAATGACACAGAAACTTCTCATTCTTTATTACAAATGCCTGGCCTCAGTTTAGGCCAGTTTTTAGCCAGCTTTTTTTTAACTTAACTAATTTTCCTGTTTCTCTTTATGGTTTACTTTGGGGCTTTTTACCTTTTTTTCATTCTTCCTGCATGTTTTACCTTTCTGGTTCCTCTGTGGCTGCTTAGCTACCTGGCTGGGTGGTTTGGTGCCTGGCACTTAGTGTCCCCATCTCCTTCTCCTTCTCTTTTCCGCCTCTCATTCTTTCCTCTCTTCAAGCCTAGAATTCTCCTCTTATTCTCTCTGCCTGCCAGCCTCACCTATCACATTTCTGTCTATCTATAGGCCATTCAGCTCTTTATTAGACTAATCAGGTGCCTTAGACAGGCAAAGTGAAACAGATACAACATATCTTTACATAATTCAACATATATCCTTAAATCATTAATCAAATGCAGTGTAAACAAATGTAACATACCTTTTCCCAGTTAAAGTAATATTTCACATCATAAACAAATGTAACACATTTTTGTCCAATTAAAATAATATTCACAACACAAGCTAGTCTTTGTAGATTTTAGTAGAAATGATTTGAGTTCTCTCCATTTAGATTGAGGTATTCTATAAATCATTGAGGTATATCCTTTTTATCCATTGTCTCTCCATGACTCTTATCATGAAGGGATGTTGAATCTTAGCCAAAGACTTTTCTGCATCTAATGTGGTGATCATGTGGCTTTTGTAATTTGTCTTTTTATATAGTGATTTGTGTTTACTGATTTATGTATGTTGAACGATCCCTGTATTACTGAAATGGAGACCACATGATTATGGTTGATTATATTTTTTGTGTGTTCTTGTACTTATTTTGAAAGTATTTGATTAAGATATTTTTTACATCTCTATTCATAAAGCAAATTAGTCTGTAATTCTCTTTCTTTGTTATGTCTTTATTTGGTTTAGATATCACAGTAATTATGGCTGTGTAAAAAACATTATACAATGTTCCTTCTATTCTTATTTTGCAATATAGTTTGGGAAGTATTGGTGTTAATTCTTCATTGAAAGTCTGGGAGAATTCTGTGCTAAATCCATCTGGCCCTAGACCTTTATTCTCTGGAAAACTTTTAATTACAGCTTCCATGTTCCTAACAGTCATGGGTCTGTTGAATTTCTTATCTGATTATGATTCAAATTTGGCAGGTGTTACATATCAAGAAATACAACCATCTCCTGTAGGTTTTCCAATTTGTTGGAGTACAGTTTTTAAAATATGTCTTTATTGTATTCTGGATTTCCTAAGTATATGTTGTTATGTACCCACAATGTAAATTTCTAATTTTATTAATTTGGATCTTTACTCTCCTCTTTAAGCTAATTTGGCTGAGAATTTATCAATATTATTGATTTTCCCAAAGAACAATACCATTTCATTGATTCATTGTATTTTTTGTTTCTATTTTATTGATTTTATCCCTCAGTTTGAGTACTTCTTGTCATATACTCCTAGTGGATATGATTTCTTCCTTTTATTCCAGAGATTACAGGTGTGCTGTTAAGTTATTGTTATGGGAGCTCTCTAATTTTTGAATATAAGACCTGAGTGCTATGAAATTTCCTATTACATCTGCTTTTGTTGTTTCTCATATGTTTGAGAATAAAGTATTTCCATTTTTATTAAATTCTAAAATGCTTTGTTTTCTGTTAATTTCTGTCTAATTAATTTTTTTGTTCAGTAATGAGTTGTTCATTTTCCATGATGTTATTGTTGTAAATATCTAGCTTTAATCTATGGTGGTCAGATAGGATGCAGGGTGTTATTTCAATTGTGTTATATCTGTTGAGACGTGCTTTGTGTCCTAGTATGTGGTCAATCTTACAGATGGTTGCATGAGCAATCTTCTGAGAGGAAGGAATATTTTTTGTCTTTGGGTTAAATGTTCTGTAAATATTTACAGGGTCCTTTTGGTTTATGATGTCATTTATCTTCAGCATTTCTGTTTAGTTTTACTCTGGATAACCTATCTATAGGCAAAAGTGGGGTATTAAAGTCACTCACTATCACTGTGTGAGGGTCAATATGTGATTTTAGCTATACTATTATTTTTCTGAATTTGGATGCCTTTGTGTTTGGTGCATAAATGTTTATATTGCAATACCCTATTGCTGATTTTGATTTTTTCTTTGATAAGTATATAGTGTCCTCTGATTTTTGGATAAGTTTGAAAACTATTTTATTTTATTTTACAATACAATTCAGTTCTACATATCAGCCACGGATTCCCTTGTTCTCCCCACTCCTGCCCCCTCCCCTTCCCCCAACCCACACCCCATTCCAACCTCCTCCAGGGCAAAGCCTCCACCAAGGACTGAAATCAACCTGGTAGACTCAGTACAGGCAGGTCCAGTCCCCTCCTCCCAGGCCGAGCCAAGCAACCCTGCATAAGCCCCAGGTTTCAAACAGCCAACTCATGCAATGAGCATAGGACCTGGTTTCACTGCCTGGATGCCTCCCAAATAGATCAAGCCAATCAACTGTCTCACCCATTCAGAGGACCTGATCCAGTTGGGGGCCCCTCAGCCATTGGTTCATAGTTCATATGTTTCCATTTGTTTGGCTATTTGTCCCTGTATTTTATCCAACCTTGGTTTCAACAATTCTCTCTCATATAAACCCTCCTCTTTCTGAAGTATGACCTGATGATTCTCTGGATTTCCTCAATGTCTGTTGTTATGTCCCCCTTTTCATTTCTAATTTTGTTGATTTGGATTCTCTCTCTCTCTGTCTTTTGGTTAGTTTGGATAAGGACTTGCCTATCAAGTGTGACCTGATGATTCTCTGTATTTCCTCAATGTCTGTTGTTATGTCTCCCTTTTCATTTCTGATTTTGTTGATTTGGATTCTTTCTCTGTGTCTTTTGGTTAGTTTGGATAAGGACTTATCTATCTTGTTGATTTTCTCAAAGAACCAACTCTTTCTTTCATTAATTTTTTGTATTGTTCTCTTTGTTTCTATTTTATTGATTTCACCTCTCACTTTGATAATTTCCTGGCATCTATTCTTCCTGGGAGACTGCTTCTTCTTGTTCTAGGGCTTTCAGGTATGCTGTTAAGTCACTAGTGTGAGATTTCTCCAACTTCTTTATGTAGGCATTTAGTGCTATGAATTTCCCTCTTAGCACTGCTTTCATAGTGTCCCATAAGTTTGGGTATGTGGTGTCTTCATTTTCGTTGATCTCTAGAAAGTCTTTAATTTCTTTCTTTATTTCTTCCTCAACCCATTGGTGATTCAGTTGAGCATTATTCAGTTTCCATGAGATTGTAGGTTTTCTGTAGTCTTTGTTGTTATTGAAATCTAACTTTAAACCATGTTGGTCTGATAGAACACAGAGGTTATTCCAATTGTTTTTGTATCTGTTGAGATTTGCTTTGTGGCCAAGTATGTGGTCGATTTTAGAGAAGGTTCCATGGGGTGCTGAGAAGAAGGTATATTCTTTTTTGTTAGGATGGAATGTTCTGTAGATACCTATTAAGTCCATTTAAGTCATGACATCAGTTAAGTCCTTTATTTCTCTGTTAAGTTTCGATTTGGGAGATCTGTCCAGAGGTGAAAGTGGGGTGTTGAGGTCTCCCTCTATTAATGTGTGGGGTTTTATATGTGGTTTAAGCTTTAGTAATGTTTCTTTTACATATGTAAAAGAAACATTATATTCATTCTTTATTCTGTACGTTTAGTTGTTTAATTATTATGTGGTGAGCAGACTTTTTGGGGGGTCTAGTCTGTTTGGTGTTCTATAGGCTTCTTGTATCTTCATAAGCATTTCCTTCTTTAAGTTGGGAACGTTTTCTTCTATGATCTTGTTGAATATATTTTCTGTGCCTTTGAGTTGGTATTCTTCTCCTTCTTCTATCCCTATTATTTGTAGGTTTGGTCTTTTCATGGTGTCCCAAATTTCTTGGACATTTTGGTTCATGACTTTGTTGGCTTTAGTGTTTTCTTTGACTGATGCATCTGTTTCTTCTACTGTATCTTCAACGCCAGAGATCCTCTCTTCCATCTCTTGCATTCTATTGGTTATACTTGCATCTGAAGTTCCCGATCGTTTACTCAGATTTTGTATTTCGAGCATTCCCTCTGTTTGTGTCTTCTTCATTTTTTCTATTTCCTCTTTCAGGTCTTGGACTGTTTCCTTCATTTATCTCATAGCTTTTTCCATGATTTTCTTTCAGTGCTTTATTGTTTTCTTCTAGGACTTTATTGTTTTCGTCTACTTTATTTGTCCTTTCTTCTAGTTTTCTTTAGAGTTTTTCCCATTTTTTTTGTCTTTTCCTCTATATAAGCCTCTACCTCCTTCATGATGTTATTCTTAAAGCTGTTTACTTCTGCTTCTTCCAATTTTTGATGTTCTGTTCTATATGTTGGAGGAGGGCTAGGTTCTGGTGATGCTCTTCATTGTGTTGTATGTACTTCTGCCTTGCCATCTGCCCATCTCTTTGTGGTTCGTTCTTGGTCTTATCAGCGCACTTGGTTCAGACAGAACTGGCAGATTCAGGAAGTCTCTCTCTTGTCCAGATGGGACCTCTCTTGTCCAAATGGGAACTCTGGGGCAGGATGGGAGCTCTTGTCCAGACAGGAAGTCTGGGGCAGGATGGACACTCTTGTCCAGAAGGGAAGTCCAGGGCAGGATGGGTGCTGGGGGCCGGTCTTTAAGTCTCAGGAAGTAGCTGGGGTCTCAGGCTGATGGGCGTGGGGGCAGAGCATGGAGATTGCAGGGTCTGCCAGGGGTCTTGGAGAAGGGGAGCCTTTCTGTTAGTGCTAGAAGTGAACCTGCCTGGTGGCCAGAACCTGGGGCCACATTGGGCAGGTCTTCCCCAGAGTGGCTGGTGCCCAGGGATGAGGTCTAGGCTGAGCCCAGACACTCACCTCTGGTCCAGAAGCTGAAAACTAATTTTGTCAGATAAAAATGTCTATACCAGTATGCTTCTAGGTTCCATTTGTTGGAATTTATTTTCCCATTTTTTTTTTAAGTTGAAGTGATGTTTATCCTTGATGTCAAGAAATGTTTCTTGGATGCAGCAGAAGATTTTATCCTGTTTTTTAATCCAATCTGTTAATCTGCATCTTTTTGTTGAAGAATTGAGAAAAGAATATTAAAATAAGGACAGCCTAGAATGTCTGTATTGATGTTAAGTAATCTCAATTGTTTTTCTATGGTCCAGTTATGGTGACGTAGTTGCTTACTGTTTTCTTATCCTGAGCACAATTTGATCTCAGACATGACATTGTGCACTTATTTTAAAATTTTTCATCAAGTTCTAAGTTCAGCATCTGTTCATATCTCTCAGAAATTAAGCTTAGTTCACAGTGGTCTAGAACAAAAATGGGAACCAAATGGTGACAGAAGATTTGGTTTAAATTCATTGCAGAAGAGATGTCAGTTTGAACTGATTTGTTTCTCATCAGAAATGGTTGATGTATTTCTGGGTAATTTATTAACTTCAATGGAAAAGCTAATGCTGTGATACAGCTGTACATAGCTCAAATTTGTGATTACAATGGGAAATTCTATCCCTTATCCCCTGATCATCTGTATTAATTCAATCTCACAAGTTAGGTAGTTGGGTGAGGAAAACTACTAAGTCATGCTACTTTTCCCCAAAAGGTAGATTTAAATTTCTACTCATGGTATTACTTCAAATGTATTCTACAATATAGTTGGCAACATTTTGAACAGTGGTCTACAAAACAAACTTTAACTGGAAACATGTTCTATAGAATACTTTATTGTAAGAAATAATAATGCAAAATTTTGAGTTTTATCTTACAAACCCATACAAGCAAAGAAAGTTAGGCTAGTGGTCACATATTTCTTCTCCTCTTCTTCTCTCTCTCATATTGAGGAGTCAGTGGCCTATAACATGAGCACTGAAACTATATTAGTGTTAGAATTAGGTCCAATAATGATTCAAGAATTATCTCAATTTGCCTGGCTGATATAAATTACTTAGAGATAGCCAAATCCTCAAAGATTTCTCAAAGTCAGAAAGTACTGATAGATGACTTATAAGAAGAATAATTTGACCCAGAGGAAGCTGTGATATTATTTTTGTTATAATGACATTATATGAAGGTTAGTGGTTGCAAATTGTGCTTGATGAGCCTCAAACTCTAAGTCTGTGCCCTTGTGACATTTCTATTTCAGTTATTTATAGAACATCTGTAGTCTAAAAAGTGAGATAATTGGAATAGTCTCTGAGCTCAGAGAATTTTCATGGGTCTCTATACCATCTAGTAAGGCTTGTTCTCCTCTCCCTATGGTACTTATTGCTATTCAAAATGTATACAGTTAGGCTATTCAAATAATAGGAATTTAGAGAGATGATTCAGTGGTTAATAATGCTTGCTGAGGACTGTGTAGCAAGCTAGATCTTTCACACACACCTACAACCACAGCTTCAAGTGGGACAGAGGCAAGAAAATTGTTAATGCTTTCTGGCTTCCAGCACACTCAAGAAATCATGAGCCCAAGGTTGATGGAAAGATCTTGACTCAAAGGAAAAGATTCAAGGTGATAGAGGAGACACCTGACATCCTCTTCTGATGTCTGTATATGCACAGGCAAACATATCTGCATGCACATATTTATGTTCACTAAAACACATAGACACTTAAATATTCACACACAAATTAATACATGAATCTTTTAAAAAATAAAATCCAAATAATAGTTATGTAAGAGATAAAAATTAAATTCTCACTATATCCATTTAGAAATACTAAAATTCAGAACAAGGACACCAACAAATACTGTCATGAATAAAGAACATTGAGAACTCTTAGTTATTGATGGTGGGAAAATGAAATTATATAGCTATTTTGGAATATGACTTGATGGTCCAACCACTTGTTATAAAACAATGTTTATTTTTGGCCTACAAGATACCAGGTGTTTTCTTGATATTTGATCACATTAATTAAATTGTTATTTTCACACAACAGTCTCCTCAAAGGGATTTAGTCATTATTGTCCAAAACAGGAAGCAACAATGATGACCTTAGGTAGGTGAACAGATAAATGATGCAGAAAGTAGAATACTATTTCACAGCCACACACACACACACACACACAAATCGCTTACCAAACTACCAAACTACCAGGAAATGTTATAGAAGAAACTGAAATGCATATTACTAAGTAAAAGAATCCAGTCTAAAAAGGTGAAATTCTAGATAATTTGAAAGGGCAAAACTATGAAGACAGGAAAGAATGAATGGTTTACAGATATAAAGAAGAAGAAGATGAAGAGAGCACATAAGAAGATTTTTAGGCCGGGCAGTGGTGGCGAACGCCTTTAATTCCAGCACTCAGGAGGCAGAGACAGGCGGATCTCTATGAGTTCAAGGCCAGCCTGGGCTACCAAGTGAGCTCCAGGAAAGGCGCAAAAGGCACAAATCTACACAGAGAAACCCTGTCTTGAAAAACCAAAAAAAAAAAAAAAAAAAAAAAAAAAGAAGAAGATTTTTAGGCAGTAAATTATTCTGTGTGGTTACATATTAGTAGACACATGTCATTATATAGTTGCTAAACTCAAAGAACACACAAAAGTAAATCTTAGCGAAAACTGTGTATTTACATGGAAATGAGTCTCAAGAATGCAGGCAGTAACACATTCTCTTCTTAGAAGATGTGTTGACAATGTAGGGGCTGAGTATGCTGGGAAGGAGCATGAATCATAGCAGAACACTGTACACTTTCCACTCAATCTTGCAATGACATTCTAGACAGTCTAATAAAAAGTCAATTTACCCACATTTAAGTCTATTAGATAGATAATAATTATTGTTATTACTATTTTCTTAGATTGGGTTCACCAGGATTGAAATAAATATTTAAAATAAAATGACCAGTATAGTGTTCCAGACCCCATGCTTGATGACTACTTGAGTTTTCTGATTACCTTTCTGTTCCTACCTAGGAACAGAAGCATGTGCACCAGTCCAGCTGGGTGAGTGCCATATTCTCTACTAGACTGAATATCTCCATACTACCAGACCTATCTTGGATAGTGAAGATTGTGCAACAACCCAGCAATACCCAGCTTGAAGTCACATCCTTGTGTGTTCTTGATTATAATTGATTGGGAATTATATCATTACTACAGTTAAAAAACAAATACCAAGCCGGGTGGTGGTGGTTCACGCCTTTAATCCCAACACTCGTGAGGCAGAGGCAGGCAGATCTCTGTGAGTTCAAGGCCAGCCTGGGCTACCAAGTGAGTTCCAGGAAAGGCACAAAGCTACACAGAAAAAAAAAAAAAAAAAACAACCAAACAAACAAAAAACAACAACAGCAAAAAAAACAAATACCAAAAATCTGAAAGACTGATAAACTCTTATACCTGATTTGAAATCAAGCAAGTTTGCACAATAGCAAATACATAATCTACTTTACACTTAATAGAGGTGGATTATAATCTCGTATCAGATGCACAAGCAATAAAAAAAATCCACATGTCCAAGTCAATTATCAAAAACAGAAAGAATATGAAAGGCCAAAGTATTGTATCCATTTCCCTTAACCACTAGTCCTACATAAATGATATCCAATGAAAATCACCTAGAACTTCAGAGCACGGTATTTTAAAAAAACAATCACAAACACGATCAATGAATTCAAGGTTTAAAGTTTATATGAACAAATGCTCAAGAGGATAGGTATAAACTACTAAGTCAAGTCTAAAATAATACAAATAACTCAATTAAATGATGAAGATAATACAGGATAAGAAAAGTGAAATTCAGTCAAGATCTAAAAATATTGAAGAACTAAAGCTGGGATGAAAGTAAATAAAAAGTTCAATAATCTAATTAGAAAAATCAAGAGAAAGCTTTATCAGTAGAATAGGTCAATTAGAAGATAGAATATCAGGAATTAAGATAGAGGAATTAGACCATTCAAACAAGAATAGCATTTAAAAAATAAAAAAGAGAATATACAGAAACTTCGAGATACAATGGAAAGGACAATTTTTAAATAATAGAAACAGAAGAGCAAAACATCTCATAACAGTGGCACAGACTAGATTCTTAAAATTATCATAGAAGAAAGTATTCCCAAATTAAGAAAAAGACATAACCCATACAATTACAAGAGGTACAAAAACTGTCAAATATATAAGGCAGAAAAAAAAAACTTTACGCAACATATTATAATTAAAATGCTAAATATACAGAACAAATAAATGATGTGAAAAGATGTAGAGGAAAATCCATAAGTCACATATACAGAAAATGCCTTAGAATAACACCTGATTTCTCAATGGAAACTTCAAAAGCCAGAAAAACCTAAAGCACTGAACTCCAATTATAAGAAGGCCACATATACAAACATAGACTATTTTATCTATTAAACTTCATATTATGCTTGATGGAAAAAGTAAAATCTTCCTATGTTATAAGCAGGCTAAATTAATTCATATCTAACAAATCATCTATGCAGAGATTATTGGAAAGAACACTTTAGACAGAAGAGAAATATAGGCAAAGACTACAGACAGAAAACAAATTAAGGTAAAATCACTGAAACAAAAAATAATGCTGACAATACAAACAGAAAAAGAATTCAACATACACGCCTTATAAAAATAACTTTAGGGCTGGAGAGATGGCTCAGCGGTTAAGAGCACTGGCTGTTCTTCCAGAGGTCCTGAGTTCAATTCCCAGCGACCACATGGTGATTCCCAACCATCTGTAATGAGATCTGGCGCCCCCTTCTGGCATGCAGGCAGAACACTATACATATAATAAATAAATCTTAAAAAAAAATAAAAATAAAAATAACTTTAAATACTAATGACCTCAACTTTCCAACCAAAAGACACAGGTGAATTGGATGGATTATATAACACATTTTTTGTTGTCTACAAGAAACTCATCTTACCTTTAAGGATTTCATCTTAGAATGAAAGCTTTTAAAGACTATTCTAAGTATATGGGTCCAGGAAACAAACAGGCCTTGCTATATATGATCTGAAAAAAGTCTTTAAATTAAACCTAATCCGAAGAGATAAGTAAGGACATTTCATTGTGATAAATGCACAACTATGCAAGAAGACATTACTATCCTAGTCACATAAACATCACACCACTCTGGCACACGCAATTTCATTAAAAAAATAAGAATGACAACATGCTATGGGCTTCAAGACACAGATTAACTGCAGCTCAATAATAGTACTTGTTTTTAATAATTCCATTTTCTAAACAGGACAAAAATTTTGCAGTGCAAAAAAATATTGCACACAGGAACCTATGGCAAGTCCTCAAAAATAGACCACATACTGGAACACAAAACAGGTCATCAAACAGAAAAATATATGAGATAACTCTGCTGTGGATATTGCTCTATGTAAATAAAACACTGATGGCCAGTGGCCAGGCAGGAAGTAGGTTGCCAGGCAGGAAGTAGGTGGGACAAGGAGAGAGGAGAATTCTGGGAAGCAGAAGGCTGAAGGGGGAGACACTGCAGCCACCGCCAGGAGAAGCAGCATGTAAAGACTCTGGTAAGCCACCAGCCATGTGGCAAGGTATAGATTTATAAAAATGGGTTAATTTAAGATAAAAGAACAGTTAATAAGAAGCCTGCCACGGCCATACAGTTTATAAGTGATATAAGCGTCTGAGTGATTATTTTATAAATGGATTGTGGGACTGCGGGGCTTGGAGAACCTGGAGAGAAGCCCTCCAGCAACATAACTCCATGTATCCTATCTGACTATAATGCAATAAAGTTTCAAATAACTAGTAAAATAATATTTAGATATTGCATATGTTCATTGAAATTAAGTAAGACATTACTAAATGATGAATGAGCCATAGAAGAATTCAAGAAAGAATTTTTTTAAAGTCTTCCTTAAATAAGGTAAAACAAATCTTCAAGGACACATTGAACAAAACCTTAAAAGACAAATTTATAGTTCTAGCTGCCTACATTTAAAAAATCAGAAGGAACAATCATGACTGAATGATGAAACTCAAAAATTTGGAAAAACAATAACAAACCAAGCTCAAATGAAGTAAAAAGGGAAAAGATAATAAACACTGTGACAGAAACTATTGAAATAGAAACAAGAATCAACAAACCTAAGAGCTGATTCTGAAAAACAAAGGTGAACAATAATAACAAACCCTTAGTCATATTAATGGGGGGTGACGTTTTAAAATAATAAAATCAGAAGTAGATAATGGAAAATTATAAAAGACAATAAAGAAATTCTGAATATCTAAGATAGTATGCTTAAAACCTACACTCTGTTAAATTGGAAAACCTAGAAGAAAATAGAAAATTTCTTGGTTCAATGAACTATCAAAATTTAAAATTTAACCAAGAAAGGATCTGAAGCTTACTCAGACCCAAGTAAATGAGTATATGGTAACAGACATAAAAAGGTCTTCTGCCAAAACCCAAATCAAACCAAACCAAACAAAGGCAAAAAAAAAATATATAAAAAAAACCCGGTTCAGATATATCCATTTCAGAATTCTAATATACATTTAAAGAACTATAATGAGTAATTTTCAAATTACTCAAAAATATAGAAACAAAAGTAATACTTCCAAACCCCTTCTATAAAGGCAATCTAATTCTAATGCCACAAGCATGCAAGGAAAAAATAAATAAACAAACAAAAACCAAGTATAGGTCAATATTTTTTAGTAACAAAGATTCAAAAAGTCTAAATAAAACATTTGCAAATTCAATACACATATACATCTAAAGGTCATCTATCATAATTATGTAGGGTTTATTCCCTACATATGGGACATTTGGGATACTTAAGGTCCTTTCAGGTGATTTGAGTCTAAAACTTTTTATGATAATTTTGAGGGATTATTTACTTCATTAATTGACATTTGCACTAATGGTGCAAAAACAATGGTGAGAGTCATTTTAGTACTAATTAAATCAGCAATCAGCAGCACCAAACTGGATTAGCATTCGTCTGAGAGTCACTGCATTTCTCATCACCAAATATGTTTATCTATGACACTACTGTTTTTTATTCATTATTTTATTAATATTTATTAACTGTTAAAAAGCTATGATTTTATACTATTAAAGATTTATTATGATTACTATCTGAAGTCTAAGAATTTATCAATCATTTGTTTAGACATAATTAGAAATGTGTATGTGTGTGTGTCTGTGTGTCTGTGTGTGTGTGCATGGGTAAAAAGAAGAAGAATCCTGTAGAGTGAGAATGGACTGAGAGCATCATTTGGTTACTGCTGTGGAAAGGAGAATGTACAATTCATTCCAAAAGGGACTCAGAATTCAGTGGGGTATTTCTACTGTCATGATACTCCTACTCTGAAACATAAAAACAAAAGGTGATGTGTGCCTGTGAAACAACAGAAAAGTCAATCATAACAGGCAATCAGAGACAACAGTATATACTTTTTTCCCTACATTTTACATACAGTAAACTAGTCTTACTAGGAAAATAAAAAGTGGGAAATCTGCTTAAAATAGACATGAATCAGTTTGAAGACTAGACTAGAACCAAAGTCCCCAGGGGAACAGTGCTCTCAAACACCCTGTTGAAAAATGCAAGAGTGGGTAATTTTAACTTTGTGTTGGCCTTCAGCCTCCCAGTGTATACAAAATATTCAACACACAAATTATATATAATGATCATGTAGAGATGACTGGACTAGAAAATGTTTAAATAAATTGACCTAAAGCTCTAGAACTGTGGGATGAGACTGAGATATTCCCCCTAATTAAGGGTGGCTGCAGTTGATCATACTACAATAGCCACTTCTGTGGCTGGAAGGCACAGTGCATGTGCTTTTGCTTTTTAATTGTATCTTTTCTAAATGCTTTTCTTACAGTCAAATTAAACTGATTATTTGGTTACTAACTTTTAAAAATTAATGCACATATAGCAGTCACTATCTAAACTTTTGCTTCGTAAAATAATAACAGAAATTAAGACTGACTCTTGAAAGCCTTGACTGTCTCTTTCCCATTTCCTTCTGGGGCTTCTCATCTAAATTAATCAAATGAAAGATACTTCATCAGTAGTACCCCTGTCAGCAACTCACTTTCAGTCCCCATGGTTTCTGGGGAAGAAACATGATTCCCAAATTGGAAGAATATTAGTCTTTTAAAGCTGCAAAGACAGCTGCAAGTAATTGTCAAGTGTCTTTACTATTTCCTTTCCTGTCATCTCTAATTCCCTATTATTTTTTTTTCTTTTTTGTGATATATATTTTTTATTTTACAATACCATTCAGTTCTACATATCAGCCATGGGTTCCCTATTCTCCCCCTCCCACGCCCTCCCTTACCCAGCCCACCTCCATTCCACCTCCTCCAGGACAAGTCCTCCCCGAGGACTGTGATCAACTTGGTAGACTCAGTCCAGGGAGGTCCAGTCCCTTCCTCCCAGACTAAGCCAAGTGTCCCTGCATAAGTTCCTGGTTTCAAACAGCCAATTCATGCAATGAGCACAGGACTTGGTCCCACTGCCTAGATGCCTCCCAAACTGATCAAGCCAATCAACTGTCTCACCTATTCAGAGGGCCTGATCCAGCTGGGAGCCCTCAGCCTTTGGTTCATAGTTCATGTGTTTCCATTCATTTGGCTATTTTTTTTCAATAATTGAGTAAAACTGAAATTTATTATATGCCACAGTCGTCCTAGGGACCTCCATGCTATATATATATATATATATATATATATATATATATATATATATATATAGCCTTTATGGTTCTATGGGTTGTGGTCTGATTGTTCATTTTATATCTAGAATCCACCAATGAGTGAGTACATACCATAACTGTCTTTCTGGGTTTGGGTTACCTCACTCAGGATGATTTTTTCTAGTTCCATCAAACCGACATACGGACCAATGGAATCGAATTGAAGACCCTGACATTAATCCATGCACATATGAACACCTGGTTTTTGACAAAGGAGCCAAAACTATACAATGGAACAAAGAAAGTATCTTCAACAAATGGTGCTGGCATAACTGGATGTCAATATGTAAAAGATTACAAATAGATCCATATCTGTCACCATGCACAAAACTCAAGTCCAAGTGGATCAAAGACCTAAACATAAATCCAGTTACACTAAACTTAATAGAAAAGAAAATAGGAAGCACTCTTGAACGCATTGGCACTGGAGACCATTTCCTAAATAAAACACCGACAGCACAGACCCTGAGCACAACCATTAATAAATGGGACCTCTCAAAACTGAGAAGCTTTTGCAGGGCAAAAGTCACAGTCAATAAGACAAAAAGACAGCCAACAGATTGGGAAAAGATCTTCACCAACCCCACATCTGACAGAGGATTGATCTCCACAATATATAAAGACTCAAGAAACTAGACATCAAAGCACTGAACAGTCCAATTAAAAAATGGGCTAAAGAGCTAAACAGAGAATTCACAAAACAAGAACTACAAATGGCTGAAAGACATTTAAAGAAATGCTCAACATCCCTGCTATTATTTTAAGAGCACACTGCTTTTCATTGATTGTTTGTCTTCCCAAACACATACATTGCTTGCAAAACACTTTGTTTCAAGTCCTTGGTTGCAAAGTTTTGCTTTTCCTTTTACTCATTACTTAGATTTATTCTTTGGTTTGTAAATGTGTGTAATTTTCCCCTTTATAAGCCAGACCTTTTCTTGTTTGCTTAATGGTGGGCTTTTTCCCCCTTTTTCTTTTTTTAGAGGAGTAACTTTCCATAATATGGGTAATACAAAAACAGAAGAAAAAGGTAAAACATCTTCATATTTTATGGCAACTTCAGTAGTGCAATTTCCCCCAACCCCAAACAAGTGACCAGCAAAGTGCTGTTGGGAAGCTCTCACAGCCATTGTTCTCCTTGTCTTCCTCTGTCTGCTGGTGTTCCTGACTTCCAAACTCCAGCCTCTCAGTCTAAGTTTACTGACTATTTGAACTCCTTTGTCTGTAGCCCATGCTAGCTTACCTTGCTTTGGGAATACTTTATTAACCCCGGGGATAAATAATTTTAAAGCCTCAAACCTCTTCAAAATAGTAATGACCTCAGGCCAAATTGACAAGCCCCCTTTTACATCAAGCTCTGCTGGGCAATTACCATTCTTTAAGTCCTTCCCATTGACACTTCTTTGCTATCTGAAACTTCCCTTGTGGGTGAAATACAAGTGACTTAGAGGAAGAGACAGAAACCAACCAGTAATTCAAACTTTATGTTCTAACACTGTAACTTTGAATGGAGTCCCGCAGTGTGTCACATTGTGACACTACTGAAGCCTTTGTCTCTGCAATCTCTGTTGGCAATGTTCCTTGTCCCTTAATGTTCCACTTTTTACTTGTACTTATATAAAGAAAAAATCCATTTTTGTCAAATAAACATATACTTAGTTCAGAAGGCTGAACAAAGTGTAACAGGGACAACAGAAAGCTTTCTCCGTTCTTTTCTTGATTTCTTACCCAGAAGCACTTGCCACTCTCTCACTGTACTCATTTGGAATTGATACAACAGACATTATCTATTGGCTTTCCAATGTGGAAATGATCATTTGCTTCCTCTTACTGCTTTCTCCCTCAAAGATCCCTCCCATCTCCCAATGTATAAAAATAGTAGTGTGTATTAGATCTTAGGAGTATTTATGTGATGCTTACACCATCAGTGCCGTGTAGCTATGTGTTACATATCAAACCATAATGTTTTCTTGCCATCGGGATCAGTGAACACCTTTTCTTTCTTTTTTCATTTTATGTATAAAGAGACTAGTTTTGAACTCTGCTAGTTACCTAAATGCATTTATTTATGGCTCTATCCCAACACTGCTATATTCTTGCAAACACTATTCAAAATGATATCACCTGATTCTGTCTGCACAGGTGCCTTGGTACCTGACCATTTTGGATCTTTATTTGTCACCCTCCAAGGTTATCTTTGCTCTTGATCCATATTGGATCTTCTGCTCCTCTTTCAATTTTTCATTATCCTCTGTTAAGGAATTATTCAATGCAACTTGGAAAAATGACTTGGTAAATAAACATAGAATTTGCTTAAGTCCATTTCTAATAGATATAAAAACCACAGCAATAAGGTGGGCGAGATTGGCATATCTCTGAAAGCAAGAAAATAACAGTTATTTCCTTTTAACTGAAACATTCATTATTGGAGGAAAGAGGCAGGCTCACAAGTCTCAAGAAGCAAACAAAATTTCTAAGTTTCAAGAAACTCCTGACACTAAGATTCACAAGCTCCACATTCTCCAGTTATATAAGCCACAATAATTTCTGGGGAGAGGAGACCCTCCAACCTGCTCAGCTCTTTACAAGTCATGCAAGGAGATCCACAGATACAGCATGCATGTCTGAGTCATCAGCTCATATAAAGCTGCCTTTGAGGTCTGTATTTTCCTATAAATAAACCTCCAACCATAATTCCATGAATAGTCTTGATACTCATGGATTCACTAAGATAAACTTGAGGATCGTTGTTGCTTCGGTCTGTCATAAGTGCTATATTATAGTGATATATATATATTTGTTTATGTTGGTACTGGAAAAGTTATACAACACAACTGTAGCAGGAGTCTTAGAAGTTCTTATTAATAAAAATAAACCTGGAGCCAGGTATTGGGGTGAATGCTGGAAAATCAGAGAAGCAGAACAGGCCACAGCTACCTCACTTTGCCAACTCTTCAGCTGGTCCTGTTTCCTCAGACTGGAAGCTTCTCAGTCCTCATATGAATGGCTCTCAGCTGAATTTTTGCTCAAAAGCCTAAAAGCTTAACCAGCCAAATGCTTAACCAGGCAAATGCTTCTAGTTTCTGGTCCTTACGCCTTATATACCTTTCTGCTTTCTACCATCACTCCCTGGGATTCTCACTTTCTGGGGTTAAAGGTGTGAGTCACCACGCTTGGCTGTATCCTTGAACAGATGGATTTCTGCCTCTGGAAGGCTAAAATTAAAGGCATGTGCTACCACTGCCTATCCTTTATGTTTAATATTTTGGCTGTTCTCTTCTCTGACCACAGATAAGTTTATTAGCATGCACAATATTTTGTGGAACACAATACCACCCCACACAACTGATAAACAGGAACCTACAAAACAAAAACTGAGTTAGGGAGATTTGGTTTCATGGTATCTTAATTAGGTGCTGAATTATTCAACTAAAGCTGATCCATAAGAAAGTAGACAATCTGCAGAGACAATTCTGATATGGCTACTTTCTTCCCATATGAAAGCAATGGTATGCCTCCTTGCTGTTGAGTTGTAGAGGTAGTTGCATGTGCTCCTTCTGATGTATGCAGCCAAATTCAATCCATCTGAGAAAGAAATGGGACCATCTTTCTCTCTTTGTATAGAGTAGAATGTCTTCTTGATGAGTAATATTCACATGAATAGATTGGTTGCTAAATGGACCATATACTAGGAGTATATGCTGCAGTCATTGATAGTAACATACATTGGGTAGGATGGAATGTAAGTTGTGTTATCAGTTTCATGGCCTTTGCTGTAGGCAATAAACCATGTAACTTATACTCAATCGTCTTTCCAGGAAGATATCACCCAAGTAATCAAGGAATTACAACAGAAAAAAAGAAATGTCTATTTCATTAGTCTTTGATTTGGGAGGAAAATGCAAAAAAAAGGGATTGGAGCATGTAAGTGTTTTTGTTTTTGTTTTTATGTATTTATGTATTTATTTATTTATTTATTTATTTGGCTTGGTAGGATACAAGGGAAAGACTTTTAAATTTAGTCTGTGCAAAATATGGAACATATAACAATAATCTGACAAAGAAATGGAAGAGAATACTAGACTTGGGTGCAAACATTTCTTTGTCTCTTATTGATACCCCATTTGAGGTTAATTGACATTTTTCATGTATCTCTTCAGGATATGTTATGCAAGAGGTAGACAAGTGGGAGTGTATGACTAAGGAAAATCAAATGTAAAGTAACTGGGGGAAAAGCAAGCAAAATTAAACAAAACATGCCACAAAGAGGATTCTATCTTACATCATCTTAAAAGAATTTTTTATGAGAATGTACATGGGTATATCGCTATAAGGGAAAGAGGTGAGTGAAGAGATGTCAAGATAAACACCTTTCTTCTTCCTGTACAAATATACTTGGGATAAATGTGTGCATTATAGCACATGCCTCTAATGTTAATCTTGACATCTTTATCAAAATCCTTAAAAACAAAAACAAATTGTAAATACTTTTGATGTATATATAGGGAGATAAGGAAGCCATTGCAGAATGAGTCTAAAATAAAACTTTATATTTAAAATAGCACACAATGATCATTTGAAAAATTGATCAAGAGGCTGGTACATGTGGAAGAGATCATACAACAAATTGGGACTAAAATTTATGAATAATTTATTTCTACTAAAATTTTGCTTTTGTCCCTGCTTTGTTTTCACTTGCTAATGGATGGTGATTGGAATATTTAGAATAAATAAACCTTTGCCTCCCCAAATTGTTTTTAGTCATGGTCATTATTATCAGAATAGAAAGCAAACTAGGGGAAATGTTTACACTCTCTGTCTGAGTCATAGTTGACCTATGACCTTCAAAAATGGTTTAGTAAGGAAGAATCCATCACACAATAAAGCCTTTGGATTTTGTGTTGATAGATAAAAACCTAGAATTTTATGAGATTTTCCAAGTGTATTGTCACATGTACCAACTCATATTTATACTCTAATTTCCTTTCAGATCATATAAATTTTTAGGCTTTTACAAAAGCACATTTAAGTTGCTGAAAAATCTAACCTCTCTGATTCATATTTATATTTTGTACAGTATTTTACTACAGAGGACTTGTGGTTACTATTGTTTTTCATATGGGTCTCATAATGATAACAGCTTTGAAGATTAGATATTTAATCTTAGAAAAATCTAGGAAAACACCCAAAGTTACACGAAAATGGCACAATTCCAACACTGACCATGATATTTAGAATGGCTCTCATTCTCCCACACACACTACTAGGAGCCTGCTTCTCAGAACTCATTGCTCCCTATGTCTCTTATTCTGTAAGCCTTCATTGCTATCTTTGAAAGCAGATTCCAGAAAAAGAATCTTTCTCTGTAAACCTTATATCTAAAAATAATGAAGGATGCATGAAGACTTAATGAACACACCAAACATGGCATTATGTTGCTTTCTATGCCCCCCCACAAGGACAAGTGAAAGATGATTTTAAGATTTATAAAAGATGTACAAAAGAAGTGAATTTATCTAAGGCTGCTATTTTACTATTTAACTCAATTGAAAATACCATATAAAAGAATTATCCAATATATCTATCCAACATTGATATATCTATTTCTTGTTTGTCTTTCAATTATGTACTTTTGGTTATAATTGTTGTTTTTCTACTGCATTACAGAGACGGAAACTTAATTGTGTCCATAATAGTCTCAAAAGGGAGCAAATTAAACCAAATCTTGCTTCTGTCATTGCCCTGGGGCAACATGAACTTATTCTGCCATTCTGGTTTGTCTCAGTAAGGATTTGGTAATGCTACAAAATAATGCAAGAAACAAAGAAACGGGACCATACTCAAATCCCACCTAAGGTGATCAAAGATGTTTCATTCTATTTTGACTGATTTCTCATCTGTTCATTTCCTCTATTTAATTGAAAGAAATTGGCAGGTGGCACTTAGTATCTAAACCAGTTAGAATCAATTCCAAATTTTGTATACCAAACTCAGGTAAGTACTGAAGCTAATAGTCTTGAAAAATTCTAATCAGCTGTACTTCTAATTAGGTTACCTGGAATATACTGTGCTCCTAAATCTGTGCCAAAGAAGACACTCAGAAGTATTTATGACTTTGTCTGGAAGATGCACAAAGGTTTTAATGTCTCAGTGGCATGAAAAGACAGAGAACCTCTTCAAGTAGTCAGTTTACCACTTGCCTGATGCTGTGTCCATGAGAGATAATAGCCAGGTGAAAGGAAACTAATTTGCATCATTCTTTGTACCATGGTCAAACTGATTTGATCCCTAGGCTATTATTTTTTGCAGAATGACAATCTTAGATAATTGTGGAATAAAAAACAAGAAAACTATGGTATCTTAAGATGTTTGAACTATGTGAATTCTGAATAGAAATTCTAGAAAACCTGGAGTTTATGGACAGTTAGTGGGAGGCAAATAGGGACAAGGATCCTTTCTTTCAGACTTTATTTTCTAAAGTTGTGCATTTTGAGTGACACTTGGCTAAAAGGTCAACAGAAAGAAGTCTTCTTTGCTTGGAAGTCAGTGAGAATGGATGGGAATGAGCCCCCACTTATTTTTCCAGACTCCTTAAGAATTATGCCACAATTCCTGCACTATTCCCTGAGATGATGGGTTAACCTGCAATCAATGCTTATGTATCCAGTGCAATAAGCTGACTCTGTGCAAGTCACCTCATTCCTTCTTGCCTCAAGATTTCCCATCTGTAAAATGGAGGCAGTACTAGTGTCATAGGCCAATGTGTAAAACACTATTGACTGTCCAATGTTTTCAGTACTTTACCCATCTGAAGCTGCCTAAACTTAGAGCTTTAACGGGTGTCATCAGTGTTCTCCACAAATCCCTTTGACTTTTTCTGTTCAAACGCTAAGTCCTGCTAAAGCAAGCACCAGCTCCACGCTGTTTGTTGATGACAATTTGGCCCCCCAAAACCGAAAGGTCAGAAGTTCTTTAGCATTAATGATCCTGGAACAAGTGTAAAGACAACAACAAATAGAATGTTGCTAGTAAAAGTCCAGCTTCTCAGTGGAAGAATGCTGTCTCTGCGATGAATCTGGGTGTGTCCTGTACAATCTTCTGAATACAATCCCAATAGAGTCCATCTCTAGCTGCTCTGGTGATGATAGGCTGGTTAACCAATCTGGCACTGGTATTGTTTTCTAATTTGCTTTCCTCCATAGTTCACCTCACATATACAATTTACTGAAATCACCTTTCAACTAAACTCCCTGTACCTAAGGCTTTTGCTCATCATCTGCTTCTTGGAAGATTCAAACCCAGAAACCTTCCATGTTTTTGTGGAGTGCTATAAGTGTCTGTGGAAATGAATGTACTACTTTGTGGTGGTAATCTAATTGTACTGAAATATTATTTTGATTGTATGTTAATAAATAAAGTTGTCCAGGGGTCAGAGCTATTAGAGCCATAGCAAGAGTGTGGCGGTGGTGGCACACGCCTTTAATCCCATAGATCTCTGTGTGTTCAGGGATATAGCCAGCATTGGAGACATATGCCTTTAAGACCTAGGGGGCTGTACATTCAGACAGTGACGAGGCAGTCATGTGTTTGGGTTTACAACCAATGAGAAGGCAGAACAACATACTATAAAAAAAACGAACAGACAGGAAGTAGGTCTCTTTCGGGAAGCTGGGACACCACAGGCGGAAGGGTGAGATTTTAGCTCTGAGCTCTGACCTCTCGGCTTTCTCCATTACATTGTTTCTGTGTTTCTTATTTAATAAGACGGTTAGTTACATCAATACTACTTTCATTTTTTTTTTAAAGAATTTCATCAAGGGATGTAGAGTCTTTAAGGGTGCTTATTGCTCTTGCAGATGATCTGAGTTTGATTTCTGGCAGCCACATGGCTGTTCACAAGAGCTGGTAACTGTTGGGTGTCCTGCTTTGTGTGAGTTGGTCAAAGAAAGAGGTTACTCCAAGATGAATTTTATTAGGTCTGTGTGGCAGCAGGAAGGTCCAACCTTTGGTGAACTGAACCTCAAACAGCCATACAAAGGCATATTTATTGATTGTTACCGAAAGTTGTTTTTTTTTTTTTTTTTTTTTGATAAACTATTTCCTCATGCCAAGATCCCTAATTTAATCTACATGTTTCTCTAAAGGAAAGGATCACATCCCTGCTACTTTAGCCCTTATTGTATACCAATAAGTATATTATATTGTATATATTGTATACCAATAAGGACTAAAGTAACAATAATCCAAGAACTTAAGGTGTGCCAGAAACAGCTTGTGACCAAAGTCATACAAAGGCTGTAACACCTCATCAGAAAAACAATTTGACAAATCACAATGATTTCTTAAAGGTCACAGGACTTCTAGAAAACAATTATTCACTGCTGTGGATTGTTGTTCTGTATGTTGTGAATATGTGTTGCTTTGATTGGTTGATAAATAAAATGCTGATTGGTCAGTAGCCAGGTAGGAAGTATAGGTGGGCATGCAGAAGAAGCGAATTCTGGGAAGAGGAAGGCTGAGTCAGGAGTCACCAGCCAGACATAGAGGAAACAAGATGACAAGGAAGAACTGATAAAAGGTACCAAGCAACATGGCTAAACATAAATAAGAATTATTAGTTAATTTAAGTGTAAGAAGTAGTCACTAATAAGCCTGAGCTAATGGCTAAGCAGTTATAATTAATATAAGCTTCTGAGTGGATATTTTGTAAGCGGCTGTGGGACTGTGGGCTGGGCAGGACTGGAGGGCAAACTTTCTGGCTACAATTCACTTTAAGTTTTACCTAGATAGTGAACACAAGTATTCATTCTAATGCTTACCCTAGATACAATGAGTCTGCTAGATTCCTACAACATATAACTTCAAGTCTAGGAGTTCTAACACCCTCTTCTCACCTATGAGGGCTTCTGTACATGTGTTATCTATATCTATATCTATCTATATCACAAAAAAATATTATTTGATGTCTTCAATAATGCCATCATCAATTCAGACACTCACTTCAGAATTTCCAAAAGGGTAGTGACTTTATGCTTCTTTATTTTAACTCACTGACTGAATTTTATGATGAAGTAGTTCTGTATTTGAAGTGTGAATGAAAATTCTTGGAAAGAAGCTGTGTCTGCTGACACTAATTTTCTGATTAGAATTTCAGTATTGTGGATAAACTGGGATCTTCCATAGTTCATATGTTTATGCCAGGTGCACATTTACTAAACACATGTACACAAATTGTAAGGCTTACATGTTTGCCTGTACTTCAAACACAATGAAAAAGAAATGTATATTCATTAAAAATGAAAAAAAAAAAACCATGATTTTTTTATGTCATGGTCCTGGCCATTTAAGATGCTAGACACTTTAGCAGGCCAGCTCCCACAGCTCTACCTCCTGGCAGCTTGGTCTATGGGGAGGAGAGTTAAGAAGTTGTTCTGTGCTCTGGTTTACTGCTCCTAGTTTATGTTCCTGTTCTAAACCTGGCATCTCCATACTTTATCACACATGCCACGCTGAAATAAATCACATACTGCAGAACTTACCACAGCCTCTTGAAAAGGTACAAAAGTCAGAAACTTTCCTCTGCTCAGGAAGTTTCTCCTAAGGGCCTTGTCATTTTGTCCATGATCGCTATCTCTGTCATCTTTACTTTAAGCTATCTCTCTTAATGAAGCTCCTCTCCAGGCCATCAAGGGAGACCTCTCCTTATCTTTAAGGTCCTATTCATGTTGTTTCTGATGTAATATACTGTTCCTTTCTAAAGCTCCCACTCTAAGTCTTGATCTTGGCTCCCTGGGTCTCTAGGCCCTTTCTACTAATAAAGCTCACTTTTTATTCTTTTTCCTTTTTTTTTAAGCTTGAGCCATCTTTATCTATATTTCAAAAATAAACATGTTTTCCCTCATCCCCCCAATCCCACCCCCAATGTTGAACGCAAGTAAAATCAAATATGTGTTTCCCAACTTTTAAATCCAAACAACTTTTAAATCAAAAACAACACTCAGTATTTTGCTAGCTTGCCTAACTATCGAGCTAGGCACATTCTGTCCTTACAAAGCTAAAAGGTGATAGACACAGGCATACATTCTTAAGAATAACAATTTAAGCTCATTCTTAAAAGGGTAATTTTTTGGTCAGCTGCTTTCTGGAACCTAAACACCTGTAGTCTTTCTCTTTTTCACCTAACTCTCAATGTATGTTCAGAAAAGAACTGTTGTGACATTCTACTCATCTTTAAATATTAAACAGGTGAAATCAAAGCATTGCTATTTTGCAATATTTGAAAAATAGCAATAAAATTAATAATAAAGAAGAATGGTCTATATTCCCACCTTTAGGAATGAAACAATTACTAATTTAATGTGTTTCCTTTGTATTTAGTATATAATTTATTCTACCATGTTGATTTAATGATGACATATATCCTTCTTCTTAAAACACATGGGTGGGTACACGTCAAGAACTAAACAGCAGACATGTGTCATCACTCCCCTTCCAGGACCTCACTGGTTACCCTCCCTGTCACTGCTGGGCTGCTTCTCTTTTTTGATTTCTAATTTCCTGCTTCAGTCTCCATATCTTGTCTAATCATCTAAGGATATTGTCCCTAAAGCAACTCTGTGCTTGAGTTTTTTGGTTGTTGTTATTTTTCTTTTTTTGAGACAGGGTTCCTCTGTGTAGCTTTGGAGCCTTTCCTGGAACAAAGTCTGTAGCCAAGGCTAGCCTAGAACTCACAGAGTTCTACCTACCTCTGCCTCTCCAGTGCTGGGATTAAAGAAATGCATGCATTCCTCCTTCTGTTATTGAAACAATGTAATCCAAGAAACTGTAATTTCTCCAGGAAATTCTTGTTGAGACCAAAAAAACAAACAAAAAAAAAAAACTGAGGAAGACCTTGGGCCAAATTAAAGATAAACTTTTCTGGAGTAAATAAAAAATTTTAAGCTGTCAGGCAACTCTGCATAAGAGGCGGGAAAAAAGTCAATAATGAGTGGGGTTATACCTTGATCTGAGACTAATTAATTATGCATATCCCTTTACTTCTTTTTAAATTTAAATATTTTTAGATTTATTATCTTTATTTTATGCATATGGATGTGTTTGCATGCTTGTAGGTCTGTTTATCATTCATGTCCAGTGCCTATGAAATCCAGAAGAAGGCATCAGAGTCTCTGGAACTGGAGTTACAGAGAGTTGTTAGCCAGCATATGAGTGCTAAGAACTAAACCTATAGGATATCTATATCCTCTTTTTTCTTTTTCTCTTTTTTTTCAAACAGTCCTCTGCAAGAGCATCAAGTGCTCTTAAGTGTTGAGCCATCTCTCTAACTCCCTCACTCTCATGTTAGGACCCTAAAGACAAACTTGAGGGTTTTCTGAATCTCTTTATCCCTCTTATCAATGTGGCCATATTAAATAAATCTCCAATATGATTTGCTATTAATTTGGCTATTTCCATTAGTTGATTGAGGACAGGTAGTTGTGTCTGGCTTGTAAGTGCAGCCAGGGCATAGGCTCTGGTCCTTCATCTGGAAACTCTTTCAGTGAGCCAGTTAGGAGAAAATATAGATTTTGAGGAGTGAGATTCTTAGTGCAAGCTGCTCCTGGTTAGAGAAGAAAAAGTAAAGGATCCCACCAGCTGCTGGAATAACTTGATCCTGGGTACTTATTATCTTACTACTTAAATGAGCAACATTTCTCTTACCTCTGTTTGGTGTGGTAGCACAAGTGCCTATTGGGACATTGCTTTGGACTGTCTTTGTTAAGTTTATCCTTGATTGACAGTCCTCAAACTTTGCCTTCCTATTTGTTTGGGTGTTCTTTCAAGAAAATTGGACTTCTTATTGAATCGTTGTTAGAAACTACCACTTAGTAATAGTCTTTAGTTTTTAGAGTTCTTCTGAGAACTATTTGGGCTATTAAACTGTTTGGATGATAGGCATGTTCAAATTTGGAATTCTAATTATTTACTTGCCATCTACTATGTGAATGGGAGGGTTTTGGGAGTGTCTTAGTACTTGATTAAATTATATTGAGATAAAGAAGTGTTGAGGAGATCATTCTTTATGTTGTGTTGTGGTGTATGTAACCATGACAGATATTAAGTTTTTAATGATTAGTTTTCTTTCTTTCTTTCTTTCTTTCTTTCTTTCTTTCTTTCTTTCTTTCTTTCTTTCTTTCTTTCTTTTCTTTCTTTCTTTCTTTCTTTCTTTCTTTCTTTCTCTCTCCCTCTCTCTCCCTTCCTTCTTTCCTTACTTCATTCATTCCTTTCTTCCTTTTTTTCTATTTTTCTTTCTTGTTTTCTATTCCTATCTTTTCTTTTTTACAAATTTAAGATGGATTATTAGACAGCATGATGAAGGTAGTCCCTCCTGGAGCTCCTTAAAAGAGCTTAGTTGAAAAGATCAAATGGGCCCCAATTCTCATTCAATCTTAGTAGGACAGGAATAGACAGTGCACCTTCCATATGCACCTCAACTTTGATTGTTGGGAACAAAAAAATTAGGAAACTCAATTCACAGATAGACTTAGAACTAGGCCACTTGGAGTATTCTATTTCTAAGCTGGAGAGTCAAGTTGACTCCATCTCAGAAGTATTCTTATAGAACTGATGGAGGCTAAAGCTCTTTATGAAACAGGGAGGACTTTGAGTAGACTTCAAAGAAAGTCTTGTTCTTCCTATGTCAACCAATTAGTGGTAATGTGGTAATTGGGGGAAATTTTGCCATGGTCAGAGAAAACATCAAAGAAAGGAAAGGAAGAAGAGATAGATAAGATAATTGATATCAGCTTCTCTTTACCTGATTCCCATGACTGATCACTTTACTGTTAGAATTAACCATCCATTGATTCTTATTCTCACTGGGCAATGATGGGACCCTGTATCCTCACCTGGATGTCCAACTAAGGTACTCATCTTTAGGATCAACTATATACCCCTAGAACAGGACAAGCCAACAATTTGACTCAGGCCCATAGAATCAGTAGGGAATGTGACCCAGAAAGACAGTGCTGAAATTCTTCTTGTATTCTTCCTGGGGCCATTTTAGGTTTAACTAGAATTTGATCTCATTAATGGAGAAACCCAGGGAAAATTACCCAAATCTTTTCTAGGAACCCAAGATCAAGATGCTCCAGCTAACTTTTCGTAGCTTCTGGTAAACTGCCTGCTTGTGGAAACTTCAACTCCAAGCTAACTACTTATCTTATCTTTTGTTAAACTGATTGCTTGTGCAAAACTTCTCCCTGCAGCTGCAGAGGAATATATCAGAATGTGGTTTTGTCTGGTATAAGCCCCTTGCTCTAAATGAATGGGGCTATACTTAGGTCTCAATACCTGAGTGACAGGAATTAAGACTTTTAATTGGCAATAAAATTGTGTCTGAATGGTCATCTCTGGTTGGCTTACCTTAACAGTCCCTGTGGTAATCTTTACTTTGTCTATATTTTGTTTTATGTGTTTGTAAAAGATTTATTTTATTTATTTATTTGTGTGTATGTGTGTGTGTGTGTGTTTGTGTGTGTGTGTGTGTGTGTGTGTGTGTGTAAATGTCCACAGAGGCCAAAGAAGGGAGTAGTTAGATCTCTGGGATCTAATGTCACAGGTGGTTTTGAGAAGTATAAAGTATTTACTGGGAATCAAACCCAGGTCCTCTAGAAAAGCAGTAATCCCCCTAATATATATTTTTATAGATACTAGGAAGTCAATCTTCTTCCATGACATAGAAATTATAACTTAAAAATGTGAGTTTTTTTATATTAAAAGGAAACTGACAAGCTGTATAATGAAATAAAACTTACCATATGTGTTAAATTGTGCTAAGCCTGTATCTTAAAAAATATTCATTCTCAATAATCAACTAATTGTATTTTGTATGCATTATTGTGTTCAAATAAAAGGACAGTCCTTTTATTATAAGTTGGAGAACAGAAGCATTTTCATCTGACTTTGACAGTTGAGGGAATCCTTCAAATTGAGAAGTCATCCTCAAGCCAATAAAAAATGTAACAGGGTTTGAATTGGGGTTTTTCTTTTGGGGTATTTCTTTTCTCCCCCACCTGACTGCTCTGCAAGATGTTTGACTCTTGTAATTTTTATATCCTTCTCTACAGAATTGTTCAATCATCATCTTACAATATCTTTGTGAGAGAAATATGTTGTACTCATGAAATTAGAGACCATACCATGTTCTTTGCCATTAGTACAGCTCCAGCTAAAAACTAGTACAAGGACATGAAAGCTGAAGAGTTTGCTTTCATTCAGAAGGTAGTCTAACAATGCTTCTTCCTGGATTAATGGGACATAGACTATTCTTCTTCACAAAAGCTAATGATGCTCTAGGTGCTTTTTATCTAAATTAAAGAAAAGGATGGTTTCCTTAGACTTGTTATCTTGAATCTCTGTCATTTCTACTCAGAGATATAAAAGTTTTCTTTCTTATTTTCTGGTCACAAGTCTTCTTTTTGGAATGCTTTCCAAACTGAAAGGTGAGAGAACAGTGGCAGCATGTGTTGGAGCCTAGCTGCTAGAAGCTGTGCCAGAGAGACCTCGAGCAACAGGGAAGGTGACTGTTTTCAAGTGTAAGTTCCTATTTCAAAGAAGTCAATTATTAGGAGTTTTTGGCTTCCAGGGTCCCCTTCTGCATTGTGGATGGTCTTTTTCTCTGTGTCTGCTGGACAACATATGTTTCCTTATTGCCAAGAAAGGCCTTTCTTCAATTGCTGATTTTATCTGCTACTGTTTGCTGTGTTTAAGATTTCTCAGCTGCTACCAGTCAAGATCAAGAGGTTTTTGGTTTTTTTTTTTCTTCCTTTTAATATTTTAGCTGACAGAGAAGACAAACCTGAGCAAGGCTCCTAATGGTAACTTTTTGCGGACCTCATCTTCTGACAACCAATGGCTCATCGATGTAAGAGTAAACCATCAAAATCCTGAAAGGATAGGAAGGTGTGATCTTTCAGCTGACAACATCCTTCCCATGTTGCCACGGAATATGGCTGGTAGTTTTCTTTTCATTTCTCTAACAAGGAAGGTCCCCTCAGACACCTTTGTCTGTGTGTTCTAGGAGGCAGTTAAACTGTTTGGTGACTAGAAACTAAACAGATACTGAAACTGCACTATTAGCCTAAGGCCCGGCTTCATAGTGGTGTTACCTTATTCTGGTCAGGGGGAACCTGACGTGGGTGCCTGAATTTAGGAGGGACATTTTTATGGAGATTCAGAAAGTTACTCTCTACCTGGAGACAGCCAAACCTTTGTTTATTTATTTTTTATTTGTATTTTTAAACACCATTGTCTCCTATCCTTCCCTTGTTTCTTCCAAAGGAGAGTAACACAGGCTAACTAGAGTTTTGAATTAAAATTAGATGTTTAATTTTTTCTCTCTCCCTTTCTGAAGGTATTTGACAGAGAAATCACACTGATTATAGCTACTCTGACAGCTACCTATGGATTTTGCTTCCTTGAGCTGAGACCATGGAATTCCTTCCTCTATCTCCTTATTTTGCTATATGGGGCTATCTGCTGAACCATGGGTATGATCTCCATCTTTATCCATGCTAATATAACTAAGGCATATTTTAAGAGAAAAGGATGTTATGGTCCACTTTTAATCTGTAAAGCATGTGGATTTCACATGGACTTGTGCCTGGTAGTGGGTGGGCTCCCCTTGCCATTAAGCTGAGCTCACCTTGAGCAGAAAGCATACCTGTGGCTTCCCACCATCTTGGCTGGTGACCACATTAATATGGAATTGGCTATGTGACTTAGATGCCATCTTTGCTAATGTTATCATGAAGAAGGAAAATACAATGTGACTTCACTATCATCTTGGTTAATATAACCACAATGTATAACCCCAAATGGTGGCACCCATAAAACTTCCTGGTCCCATTGGAAGGTCACCTTATATCTTTTAATATTAGTATAATGAAGTAGCACCAAACCTCCCAAGTGGTTTATTTTACTTCATTTCTTTTATAGTGCTCTGCTTTGTTTTAATTTTGTATATTGTTTTACATGATATATTTACTTGTTTCTAAAGGAGACCTAAGAGTTTTCACAGCCACATGCTCTCAACACTGGCCTCCTGCAAAGGACACTAACACTTTGAGATTTGTAGTGGTACTGGATTGAATATCAGTAAATCACAGACCCCAAAAGGTACTCAAGGGCCAGTTTCCAGGCAAGCTTCTGTCAATAGGTAGCAGCTATAGCCAAGACAGAATCAGCCTGCTCTGGCAAGAGAAGAATGGAGACATAGGCTTTGTAGGGTCTTAATGCCTGTTAGCGCTAGGCCCATTTTCCTCTGAGGCCAAAGTTTTTATCCTGTTGTACTTGTTCCATGCAAGTCGGCCTTGGTTTCAGTCCTATACACAGCCTAAGGACCCTCTAGAGCAGCATTTCTCAACCTGTGGGTTGTGACGCCTTTGGAGGTCAAATGACCCTTTGCCAGCAGTTACCTAAGACCATTGTAAAACACAGATAGTTATATTATGATTCATAACAGTAGCAAAATTACAATTATGAAGTAACAACGAAAATAATTTCATGGTTGGGAATAACTATAACAGAGGAACTCTATGAAAGGGTCACAGCATTAGGAAAGTTGAGAACAGCCACTCTATAAAATAATGGAAAGTGGCCCTCAGGGGGAATTCTGAATTACAATAGCATCCTTCAATTACAATTGCTCTGTAAATGAGAGGGAAAGTACCCTGGAATTCCCTATGTCCAGCATTTACCTATGGGATCATCCATAATACTGCTAAAAACTGCAAGATGAATCCACAGACTCTAGTTGTTTTATTCTCTAACTTGGGAAAAGATGATTAAAGGTTAGGGGAAAAATTCTCTCTTGAGAACAGCACAGGAAAATTTAGAGGCATTGTTTCAAATCAAGATCATTATGATCATGTGTCATAGCTCTTAAGAAAGCTAAATTTTCTACATGCTCAGCACTATCTTCCAAGGTAAATTCACTTCCATGGAATAGTGAAGAATCTCCCCAAATGTCCTGTAACTCTAGAAAGCCACTTCCTCTTGTTCAGGAATATCATGGAGACACCATGGAATGGACTTCAATCAGGGTCCAGCCTACAAAGAAGAGAATCAACACAGAGCAAAAACTTCCTTCACACTTCCAGGTGAGACAATGATCAGGCAAGGTATTTGACTTATCTTTATATAGATGGACTAATTGCCAAATGGAAGGCTAGAGGAGCTAGAGATCCCTCCTGAGCCAAAGTGACCCCTTAGGGTGAGACATTCTCTAGCCTTAACAGTAAAAAGAAACTGATTGAATTTGGCTACCTACATAGTCTTAAATATCCAATAGGAAATTATACCCAGGATTTAAAAGATCCATGTGTTTCTTTAACAGTCTTCAGATGTTACATTTAGCCATATGAGATGTTATTTGGATAGCCATTTCTCACTAATGATTCTCTTCTTAATATTTATATTGTCCAGATATAGGACAAGACCTTGACTTATTTCAGCTTTTCAGTTTCTATCTACCATTGGGGAAAAATGGGGGGGGGGTATTTTAAATACTAAAGCTAATTATAAAGATTCTATTTATCAATGATGGCATACTACCTCTTTCTGGAAGAGTACTTCTCACTGCTGAAATGTGTTCTTCTTCATTCTAACCACTCATGTCTCCTGATTAAAGAAGCCTGCCAAACCTATTGTCAAATTTAACAAGTTTAGGAAATTATTTAAGAAATCCAAGTGATATACATGGGACATTGCTGGACAATTCTATACAAAAGACCTGATTGGATTATACTTCTCTTTTAAGTTGTCAGTTAGATCCTGATGCCTGATTGTTACTTCAACAATGGAATTTGGATTTCACTCAGTTTTGGCCCATGTTTTCCATCTCCACTTAATTGTATACCTGGTACATTGACAGAAGCATTTATTGTTGCTAAAGAATGGACAATTACCTTAACTGACTTTTCTTAGTTCATTCCCTATGTTGGAGTCTTCTGTAATAAACAGTTGATTGAAGGTCTACTGTGATCTATAAAACACAATATATGTCCATCTAGATCTAGAGGAAAACTCTGATCTTATCCTTCTATAGTGTCCTGCTACACAGTCCAACCAAATGTGCAATTATGCTTCATTTTCTTAAAAGGACTTACATTAATATCTAGGTCAAGAATTTTCCTCATTAACTTTGTCTCTTGATGTTTTCACCATGAGGTTGTAATTGAGTAGACTTAGTGATCATCTTCTAAAATTATACTGAAAAACATCTCAAGCTCTTGAGTCAAACCAATAGCCTTTTTTTTGTGTGTGGTATACATTTTTGTAGGACAGCAGTGGCAATGAAATCATCAATCTTGCTAAAGCCTATACCAAGGGCTACCAAGAGTTCTTTGTATTGTTTTCTTGCCTGTCGTCTTTCTAACTATGCTCTTGGTAGGAATTATAGAAGTACTAATGGTCTCACTTTTCATATATTACATCCATCATATTATGCTTCAGGAATACACAATATCAAATAGCTGTCTTATGTTCTAGACTGTTGCCTTAACTAAGTTTTATCATGGCCACTGAGATCAACCTTTCTCTGAGGAACTATGACTACTGCCACTCCCTCCCCCTTTTGTCAGCTTGAAGCAATTAAGATCAGTCTGTGCCCCCAATCCCCTAACAACTATTAAAGTAACCTCTGAGAGGAGGGAATGAGGAACTAGGAGTTAGACAGATACCCTGGCAGATACATAGATAGGGAGAGAGGCCATGAAATAGGAAATAAAGATGATTAGATTCCAAGATGGCTGACTTCATCCTCACTCTGGTGACTCAACACCAAAGTGTGGTAGAAGAAAATAAAAGCTTCTTGGAATTTTTTCTCCTTCCAGTAAGTCCCTTGCTAATAGATGCAAGTAGACTGTCTCACCAAATTTCAGGCTGCATCAGGACATTGTTTACACAACAACTGTGAACCAATCAGCTATCTAGTCTTTCTTCAAGCTGACCAATGTTAAATTAGGGGAGAAAGAGCTTTCAGAGACATTAAAAACCTTTCAGAAACTCATAAAAAAAACTTGACCTTTTGGCTTCCCAAACATGTCACCCTCCTCCCTTGTTTTGGAGGGTTATTTTCTCTGTTGTATATGTGTGTTTCTTCCCTCCCAATAAAAATCTTTCTTAAAAAGATAGAAAAAAAAACCAGCCATTTTTTCTAGGCAGGTAAAGGAAAGAAAATACAAAGAAGAACATTTTCAACTGAAGCAAAAATGAAAAGAAAGAAAATTAGTATGTCTCTATGGCAGGAGTCAACATTATTTTTCTTTGAAATGTCAGATATTTTAAGATTTACAAATCCCTCTGAATTAGAGATTTAATTTTGTCATTATAGCACAAAGTTAGCTGTAGACAGAACTTAGAAAATGCAGTATATCTGTGTCCTACCAAATATTTATGGACACTGATATTTAAATTTTCTAAAAGTACACACAGCTGGGACCATGGCTCAGCTTGTAAAGTGTCTTCCATGTAAGCATGAAGACCTGAATTTGAGTCCTTATCATCCAAGAAAAAGGCTGGGGGTAACAGGGCATTTCTTATCATAAGCACAGTGCTAGAGGTTGGCAGCTAGATTTTGTTTGTGAGCTCCAGATTCAGTGACAGATCATGTCTCAACAAAATAAGGAGAGTGACCAAGGGAGATAGCTTACATCAAACTCAGGCTTACACACACATACACATGCACTTGCTCACTTGAGCAATTACAACATATGCTTATATCATACACCCATGCACATAAATACAAAATAAAAGGCAGAGAAATTATAAAACAGCAAGTCATAAAATAGTTTCAATTTCCCTTAAGTACTTAAAAGTCACTTTAATGTATGGCTGTACAGAAGAAGGCTGTGGCCAGTGTTTGTAACTTCTTAAATGTTTTCCATTTTTTCCAAAACATTGCTTATTTGACTCTAGGTATACAGGCATATTAAACAAATCAAACATTTACTGATAAATATGTCACAAGGAAATTTATTTTAAAAGAATTATTAGACATAAAAATTTACCATTTATTAAAGATGAAACAAAATTTGCATGCTAATCAGACAATTGTGCTTCTTTTAGATGAAGAATTAATCTTAGCTAATTACCTGATACTGTACAAGACAGAATACCTTCAGTGTTTTACAGAACTGACTGATATTTTGATTTTATAATCATTGATGTTAAGAGTACTGGTGTACATGGACATGTTGAACACAATGGCAAGTATGTTTAGGGCCATTTCAGAAATTTTTAGAAACTGCATTCTCATCTTATACCAAAATTCATCTAGCAATGTTTTTATGAAACTCAAGTCTGCAATTCATATAGTAATTATAAAATCATGTATTCAAACACAATACATTATGAAAATATACCAACTTTATACTCCTGTCCTGAAGAATGATTTTAGGGAAACATTGTCTTTATTTTCCATAATTAAATCACTGTATTTCTATAAGTGCACATAAATTGTATGTACAATAAAGAATACTGTAATTCATAGCCAACATTAGCAGATAATGTGAGCCAGTATTTCAGGCCCTGTTTACTGGCAGTTCACAGTGTAATGCGTGCAGTGTAAAACTGCATGTCGTGTGTCAGAAGCAAGGCTTCAGGGAAGCTGCACAGCAAGGATGAGTGCTGCCAGAGTCATTGCAGAGGCAATATGAGTTTATTTTGAGCTCATTCCTGGTGCCTGTGCATTCCAAAAATTTCTGTTGTTGTCAAGTTTATCATAAGCTCCTGCACTGAGAAGCCTCATACAGGATCACAGTCGAAAATCTGAGCAGTTGCTTCTAAAGGGCAATGGTAACAACATAGGTTGTTGTGGGAATATGGCAGGTTTTTTTTTGTTTGTTTTTTGTTTTTCTATTAGATTGAGTTTGTTTTGTGAAAGAATTTCACTGTGTATCTCAAGCTGTCCTAGAACTTCCCAAACTCTTTCTCAGCCATCCAAGTGCTAAATTACAGTGCTTGGCAAGAAGTTTATTTCTGTTTTTTAGGAAATACTGAATACATGAGCGTATTTGCCCATGGGTACCTTCCTTGCCATTTTGAAAACACACACACACAATTATAATCTCCTATTTTTGAAATTTACTAATTTCAAAAATTTCAGCAGAAGCAGCTCCAAAATTTTCCAATGAGAATTATTTTGGACTCTCAACTGTATATCTGAAGCCTAGAGATTTTCACTAACATACTGAAATCTGGATAACAAAGAAAGAATGTCTTATTTTAGAGTAATATTTATTAAAAGGAACCAGCATCTTTATATGAGTCAAAACACCCAACATATCCATACCCACGTGCCACTGGCCTAATTATAATAAAACTATCACAAGACACTGAAACATGACACACTGGGTAAGGATGTGTGTGAAGGAAAATAGAAATGTGTGATGGTGTCCTGTAAATGTGGGAAGAAAAGCCTTGTTTTCAATTGACTCCTAAAATATATTTTAAAACTAATTTTGAAAGCACACCTTCTCTGCTGAAAGAAGTATAGAATGCCTCTGAGGGCATCAGTGGAATTTCATTTTTCAGGTACATTTTCCCTACTTAACATACTTACCCAAAATGTACTAGGACGTATGAGTACTGAGCTTTAATCATCACTGTTTATCCTAGGTGAGTAATAACACAGATGTAAACCCAAGGAAGTAAGAAATAATCTAAGGCTACACATATCAGCATTATCACAAAGTCTGCTGGATAGGCAGTTTTGGAACACATGTCAAATTCAGCATACAAAATCTGGATAAATTATTTTATACATATTTGTGGTAAGGAAATATTCAGCTCTACTAATTTTTTTTTTAACTTTTGAATGTGTATTAGTCAGAGTTCTCTAGAGTTACAGAACTTAAGGAATGAACCAACCTTCCTCCCTCCCTCCCTCTCTCCTCCCTCCCTCCCTCCCTCCCTCCCTCCCTCCCTCCCTCCCTCCCTCCTCCCTCCCTCCCTCCCTCCCTCTCTCTCTCTCTCTCTCTCTCTCTCTCTCTCTCTCTCTCTCTCTCTCTCTTTATTGGAATGACTCACAGGCTGAAGTTCACCAAAGGCTAGTTGTGAATGGAAAGTCCAAGAATCTAGTAGCTTCTCCAACTCATGAGGCTGGGTGTCTTAGGTGCTTTTATATGCTGGAAACCAGGAGGCAGGAGCTGATGTAGAGGCCATGGAGAAGTGCTGCTTACTGGCTTGCTTCCCATGGCTTGCTCATCCAACTATCATATAGAACCCAGGACCAACAGCCCAGAGATGGCATCAACCACCAGGCTAGGCCCTCTCCATTGATCACTAAGTGAGAAAATGCCTCACAGCCGGATCTTATGGAGGCATTTCCTGAGCTGAGGTTCCTTTGTTTCTGATGACTCTAGTTTGTGTCAAGTAGACACAAACTCATCTAGTACAGACTGTTAGGATTCACTGTGAGGTTTTAAGAAATCTATGTCCTAGGACTCTATATTAGACAAATTAAATCATCTGTAAACAGCACCTCACCATCAGTATACCCTAAAGTTTGCCACACAGTTCCAATGTGCAACAAGTCCTGTGATTCACTGGGAGGCAGATACAGCATGCCATTTTTCTGAGTGAGGTAGGAAGACTTTGTCAAGTTAGAACAAAAAGTGGTACATGACCAGCCTGGAAGACATTAAAAAGGTAACTTTAGAGAGCATTTTGTTGCTTGAGAGTGGGCAGTACTGTGTCTCAACCTGGTGATGAAGTTGCCAGTGTAGTTTAGTTCTTGAATTTCAAACATAGTGTGGACTGATTCTATGCTGTCCACCAAGTTTCTGCTTGACCTTAACACCACTGTTTGAAAGACTTGTAGAGGACACTGATTTATTTACTGTCTATTGTAGCATGAATCTTAACGGGTCTTATTAATAAAAACAAACCTGGGGCGAGTTATTGGGGTGAATGCTGGAAGATCAGAAAAACAGAATAAGCCAAAGCCACCTCACCTTGCCAATTCCTCAGCTGATCCTGTTTCCTCAGACTGGAAGTCTCTGAGTCCTCATCCAGAATGAATCTCAGCTGAACTGTTTGTTGCTCAAAAGCCTAAAAGCTTAACCAGCCTCCAGTTCCTCTTCCTCACACCTTAAATACCTTTCTGCTTCCTGCCATCACTTCTTAGGATTAATGGCTCTTGTTGCCACGTCTAGCTGTTTCCAGTGTGGCTTTGAACTCACAGAGATTCAGGCAGATCTTTGCCTCTGGAATGCTAGGATTAAAGGTGTGTGTGCCACTATTTTCTGGCCTCTATATCTAGTGGCTGTTTTGTTCTCTGACCCCAGATAAGTTTATTAGGGTACACAATATTTTGGGGAACTTAATATCACCACAATCTCTGTTTTTCTGGATGTTGAAGATAAGAATAAAACAGTGCAATGTGAGTTGTGAGTTTTGTTTTAGCAAAATTTCACTTGTTTAGTTACATTAATCATTGAAACCTCCTGTCTGTGGGTCAGAAATGGAATCTGAGAAAAACAGATTAAGACAGTACTGTTCAAGGAGACTTTTCTTGAATCACAATGGAAAATACCAGACTAATTCTTAAATACCAGGTCTTAGATCTATGAGAGGAAGGGGGCTTCGAAGATATCATCTTATCAAGAATCACGAATTATCTAGTAAGACATGGATTCAATGTTCTCCTATTAATAACTATATAGCTTCAAAGGAACTGAAATAAAATAAAATATTTAAGCTATTAGTTTGGTTGAAAATAGTCAAATTTACATATAAAGCTAAAATTTTATGACTTATTTTGTGTACTGTTTCTTTCTAAAGTAAAGCTTGTCAATAGGGGTTTGAGGCAGGTCTTCTTTTCTCAGTTGCTAATTATAATTGCCTTTTCCCTTCTCACTCATCTCATTCTAGTGTTTCACTTTCCTGGTAAACAATCACATCCTAATTACAAAGTTTTAAGTTTTAGCTTCCAGTGATCCACAGCCCAGCTACTGAACTGCTATTTCTGTGACTACATCTGCCATAGTTGTTACCTTCATGGAACTTTGAAATGCCAGGAAGACAATGATTTTCGACTGTAATTTGTTTTTTTTTGTTTGTTTGTTTTTTTGTAAAAGTTTTATCTTATAAACTAGTAACAATTGCCTTCTGTTTAGTACTGTGTGGAGTATCTATAGACTCCCTCTTGAATAGTAAAAAAATATTTCATAAACCTCCATGGCTTTTGACAAGAATAACTTAGTCCACCTCTCAAGCCCCAGGCCTAAGCCTGGTTATTTCATGCTGACCAGGCTGAGTTGCATGAGCCCCTAGCCTGTCTACCTGCCTAGTCCCAACCCCTAAGACTAATCCAGGTTGTCTCACCATCCTCAACCTCCAGGTTTGAACTGAGTCATCCAGTTGCACCAACCCAGCTTGGTGAGTTCCTCAGATCAAACCAATTTGTTCCATTTCCAACTCCAGGGCTAGCTCAGGTCTTCCATCTTCTGTACTAGCATAGTCCAAAGAGTCCCTGGGACTTCACTCTCTGTCACCATTGCCAAAGTCTAGGCTTAGCCATGGATGCTCATCTCATGCTTCAACTCAGTCTGGTGAGTACCCCAATCCACACCAATATGCACTAACTCCACCTCCCAGGCCTATATGAGATGGACTCACTGTACTCTAGTACAACATGATGAGTCCCTGGAACCTCACTGGCACATTTTGTCTTCAATTCTCAGACTTAGTCTTGGTCACACAGCCTGTATACACTTGCCTAGCCTGCTGAATACCCAAGACCCTAGCTCACTAACACATCCCCACTGTCCTAGGCAGAGTTCAAGTAGCACTGTTAGCATGCTAGCCCAAGTAGATTCACCCACATGTGTCATGCTTCTTTGCTTATCACTGAATTGGAATTGCCATTTTTCTCCAATCCAGAATCAATACTGAGTATCTGGAAGATTGATTATCACTTTTTCATCCCTGATCTGAAATCAACCAGATTTGGGCAAAAACTAAAACAAACTGAATTAGTTTCAACAAAACTAATGAGGGCCTTTGAGGTGCAGCCTCAAGGTCCTCTTCAGGGTTCAGTTTGGATGCTACAGGAAGTGAAAGTAATTTATGGTATCTGCTAACAAACAAATTAGCTCATATGCATGCTCTTTCAAATATGTCTATTCTTTTTTTTATTTTATAGTTCTAATTGTTCATAATTTCCTAGCTCTCATTCTCTGTTCTAATCTTCCTGTTTCTCCTCATCTAGCCTAAAATTTTCTTTTTACAAGAGGCTTGAAGCAATAAAAATTTTACAATAGTTACCTCTCATTGGTCAAAAGCACATTCCTAGGGTAAGCAACAAGGAGACAAGTCATTTACCATGGCACCATAACGTTTCAAGGTTTCAGGACCAGAGGGATGGGGCACAGTGCCCAGTACAACAAACTTTGAGAAACAGCTTTTTATCAGAAGACTTGGCAAGCAAAGAACTAGCATTCTTTTCTTAGGGTGCTTTGTGTAGATAAACTTGGTCAGACATCTACAACTCTAACCTTGTACATAATTGTAAAGTTTTAAACTTATGATCTATTTTCAAAGGTCTAAAGACTTGAACTTTCTCTGAGGTAAAAATGACCTAAATGTGTGTAGTTAGTCTTAGACTGAGGAGAAATTGTTATTTTCTTTTGTTAGTGTGAGTAAAAGGAACAAATCAGGTTTTAAGTGTCTACAGACCTCTTGGGACAATAGATCTAGTTACCCACCATATCCTAGTATATTTTCTATATATCAAAATTGTACAGCTTAAAGAAAAGTCATCTTATTGACCATCCATGGATATATGCGTGTCCAATAAATGGAATATATACATGAGATAAACACATAAGCAATGGGGAAACACCCATAGCAGTTATTAGGGAAGGAGTGTAGAGGCACCTGAAAGATTGATTATAGATATCAACCAATTTTCAGAGTTAGTGGTCCTGTAAGCCTTGTCTGACAGGATTATCTCCAAGAGAGAATTATTCATCTGGTGAGTTGACACCTGAATTTTCATTTGCCATATGTTGCATACTTCCATGGCCCTTGACACAAAACCATACTAGAATCTCTCTTCAGATACACAGACAATGAAAGAAGTCCACATGTCCAGGTCACATGGCAAAAATTACACCAGTATGCAAAGCCTAGATAGAATATCCTCACCCAAATCCACCAGTCCTGTAGCATAGTTCTCCAGTGAGAATTACCTAGATGAAAACTATAACTGAAAACTCAGAGAACAATCATAGACTTCACCAAAGAAATTAAGGATTTCAAAGAGGACATGATCAAACACTTCAACAAAATTAAAGCCGATAGGAATAAATCCCCCGAGTGAAGTCCAAAAAGAAAAAAGAAAAGAAAAGAAAAAAACTCCACAAAATCATAGCTGAATAAAATACTGAATACAATTCAGGGTTTGAAAGACAAATTCAAAACAAATATAGAAATATTGAGAAACTCCAGTTGAAATAATAATGAAGTTGAAAATTCAGTAAACAAATTAGAAAACTCAGGGGAAAGCAAGTAGAATGGATCAAGCTGAAGATAAAATATCAGGACCTGAGGATGAAGTAGAGGAATTAGACTTCTCAATGAAAGATTAGGAAAAGATTAAAAGCACATGAAAGGAACATGCAGAAAGTTTAGAATAGCATGAAAAATAAAATTTTCAAATTATAGACATAGAAGAAGAAGAATCTCAGGTCAGTGGCATAGATGAAATCTTCAACAAGCTCATAGGAGAAACTGTGCCCAAATTCACGAAGGACAAACCCATATAGAAACCAATACACAGAACACTGAGAAGACAGGACCAGAAAACAAACTCCCCACAGCATTATATTATGATATCCCCATAGGATATTATAATTAAAACACTGGATGCATAGAAAAAAGAGTGGTTATTAATGCTGCAGAGAAAAACAAGTCAGATATAAAGGAAAAGATATTATATTAACATCTGATTTCTCAAAGGATGCTTTAAAAGTCAAAAGTTCATAGAGCAATGTACTTCAAATTTAAAAGACCACAGATACCAAACTGAACTGTACTTACCAAAACTATCCGCCATACTTAAAGAAGAAATAATTACTTCCTGTGATAGAAACGCCCAGATGGAATTCAGGTCTGCCACCACCACTCCTGCCCCCACCCCCACAGACTACAGGAGGAAATACTTCAGAGTAAAGAGAATAATATGCATAGTCAATAAATCATAGGAAGAGAGGTGGATATATAATTACTGAAACACAAAATATGACCAAAACTACAAACAGCAATAAAAACAAGAAAATAACATCAATCAACACACATCTTTAAATAATAACCTTAACTACTAATGTCCTCAGGTTCCCAATCAAAACACACAGGCTTCCTGAATTTAATCGGTAATAAAACCCATGGTTTTATTGTCTTCAAGAAACTCATTTTACCTTTAAGGAGAGACATCTCCTTAAAATAAAAGCATGGGAAAAAAGAATTTCAAGAAAATGGGACCAGGAAGAAATCAGGTATCCAAAAAATGTGACAAAATGACCACCAAACTAAAACAAATAAGGAGAGATAAAGAAGAATATTTCATTCTAATTAAGGAAATATTTAACAAAGAAAACATTATATTCTTAAACATATATGCACCAAACTCTGGTGTACCCAGTTTCATGAAAAGCATACTATTTGACTTTGAAACACAAATTAACTCCATATTAGTAATAGCAGATAATTTAAATACTCCACTTTCTGTAATAAACAGGTCATCATCATAGACAGAAGAATATGAAAGTTACATGGCATTGTATATCAAATGGGCATAACAGAGATATTCAGAATGCTTCACCTAAACACCAAAGAATATACATTATACTCAGCATCCCATTTTAGAAGCCTTTCTAAAATATTCCCCATGCAGGGGCACAAGACAAATCTCAACAAATACAGAAATATCAAAGTAAGTACATGCATCCAATCTGACCACAAAATAATGAAACTTAAAACCAATAGCAAATGAACCTCTAGTTATTCCTCAACTCGTTGAGATCAAACAACTTATTATTGAATGATGAATAGATCAAAGAAGTCAAGAAATAATATCTGTAATTAAATGAAAATTTAAACACAACACAGAAAACTACTGGGATACAATAAAAGAAGCTTTACGAAATCTATAGGTCTAAGTCCTTACATTTAAAAAAAATCATAAAGAGTACAAATCAGTGATTTAATGATGTGACATAAATGCAGAAAAATTAGAAAAAAAACTCACAAATCCAGTAGATAGAATGAACTAATAAAAGTCAGAGCAGAAATTAGCAAAATATAAATGAAAAAAAACCCAAAGAATTAATGAATTTAAAAGCTGATTCTTTTGGAAGATAAATAAGATTAACAGACTTTTGGCTCCATTTACCAAAAGAAAGAAAAGACACAAATGAACAGAATTAGATATGAACAGGGAAATCTTATAGTAGACTAATTTTATAAGGGCATTCTTTAAAAATCTAAACTCCATTAAGTTTAAACAACCTAAATGAAATGAACAAATTTCTAGAATCATCCAAATCATAGTTAAACCAAGAAAGAAATCAATAACCAAAACACATCCATAACAAATAACAAGCTTGGAACAGTGATTTAAAAGCGTTACAAGTATAAAAGCCCATGCCTAGATGGATTCACAGCAGAATTCTACCAAAGTTACAAAGAAGATCGACAGTCATTACTCCCTTTATCATAGGTCCCAAGTGAGGCAAATGCTATGGGACACATGATTTGGAGTAACACATGTCAACAAATATTCCGGATCCCCTTAGACTGAGACAGAAAGGTTCATCAAAAGTGAAAGGAAACACCCTCACCTGATCACAAATCCAGAAGATTAGACTGAACAGCTGGGTAAATCCTGGTTGTCCTGATCTGAATCTGTTAAATAGAACTTTTCTTATTTTTTAATTACATTTTCAAAGAGTTTATCCTACCCATGTGGAGAAGTTGGACAAAACAAAAAGTATTTGCTAATTATTGATAAATATCCTAAGTAAAATCTTCATTGACCTCAGCAATTCTCGCTCATACAATCCCTCCTGTCTCTCGCTAATTGGACTCCCGGAGCTCCACCTGGGGCCTGGCTGTGGATCTCTGCATCTGCTTCCATCAGTCATTGGTTGAGATTTCTAGCATGACAGTTAAGGTGTTTGGCCCTTCTATCACCAGAGTAGGTGAGTTCAGGCTTTCTCTCAACCATTGCCAGCAGTCTATTGTGGAAGATGGGAATAGGGGGTGGGCTGGGGGTGTGGGGCCCGGGAGGAGGGAGGACAGGGGAATCCATGGCTGATATGTAATATTAAATCAATTTATAAAACAAAAAACAAAAAAAAAACTTCATTGACAGGTAGCTATTATTTCACCAGCAGGTGAGGGCATTCACTTCTTTGAGATTCTAATGCTTAAAATTAGTTTCCTTTTCTGTTCCAGTATTGTTTGAAAACAGGAGGCCCAGGAGATGAGAAAGATGAACATGATTTCCAAAATGTCATATTAAAACTGCACACTGTATTTGCTGCTCAAGTAGTGGCAAATGCATATTCAGTATCTCAGAGTGATCATTAATTGGAATTGCTATAGCTATTGTCCATTTATTTTTCAAATATAAAATATATTCACTTATGTATATGTATCTAAATAAATCTAGGGCCAGCTAGATGGCTCAGCAAGTAAAGATGCTTGTTGCCAAGTCTATGGGGCCCACACAGTGAAAAGAGGGAATGGGTCCTGCACATTGTCACTGGCCCTATTTATTTAGGGACATAAATAAAAGAGTGTAACAAACATTAAATATGCATATCTGACATAATTTCTTCATATGACACTCAGGATCTCTGATGTTACAATGCTTCTTTTTTACCATGAAGAGACATCTATGCGAGTTTCTCTTTCCTATTTGAATTTATGAAACTTATGCAGTGCCCACTTCAGCCAAAACTATAGAATAATGACATCATTATAGCCATATATCACCTCACACTGGTGTGTTCTATAGGTTTAAAGCTCTGTACCAAACAATGTTGTGTAACATTAATAACTGCCATCGTCTGATAATTTACATCTTTATTTTCAGTTAGCTCTTGAAAGCATCTACTCCAGTTGGAAATGTGTCATGTTAGTATATGCAAGGGAGAGGGCTGTCTTCAGGGTGATGAAGTAGAGACAGATGTTATGCTCCACTTGACTGATTTTCACCGGAAAGTGTGAGTCAGTTTCCCACCTTCTATAATAACTATGCATTTGTGGGTTCCTACGTTGACAGGCAGAGACAGCTCCAGCCAGTCCTGATTTAGGCAGCATCTAAAAGACTTGCCCGACAAGGCAGATTCAAATGATGAAGCAATTCTTCATACACTGAGACCTTGTTAGCTAGATTAGTAGTGGGTTGGCTCCTTGTGACAGCCTGCTTGCTAGAGCTGAGCTATCTGAATTTCCAATGGCAGGCAGGTTATGTCATCATTTAAAGGGGGAAAAAGCTAAAACAACAACAACAACCAAAAAAAAAAAAAAAAAAAAAAAAAACCCTCCAACAAAACCCAAAGATGTCATTTTTCTTGTTTGTCATAGAGTTCATGTAATATTCCCTCTTGATTTTCTCATTGTTGACTTCAGAAAGAAATAGCAGCAGGTGTGTACCTTTGAGTGCGACAGCTAATTTTGTTATGGATGAACAGAGTATTGTGACAAAACAGTGGCACAGCTGTCATAACAGCTGTCACACATTAATCATGACAGTGACACATAGCATAATTACCTTATCTAGAATTCCTAGCATGAGCAGTCAGTGTGCCCCACTGCCAAGTGAGCATACCACGCATGGTTTAATTAAAAAGACATCAATACAGGTTAGTTAGACAAGGGCTACAAGACATTGATCCAAAATGAAAATAAAATTATTTATAGGTTGGTGTTTAGGGACAGCCAAAGACCAATTACTTAGCTGACATGATAATTTGAAACTGTTTGCCTAGCTGAGCCATCTCAATGTGTTTTTTACATGTTAAATCAGCTATTATGACCCAAACTCACAACCCTTCCTTCATTAAACATTTGTTCTTCTCATTTTCCCGACTTAGCTAAGTTCCTAGGGAGCTATCTTTGCATTATTTTAAGTGATGAAAAGGACTCTACTGATATGTATTAGATTACCAGTGGGGCAGGTATTGCTGACTGTTTTGATTAACTTGTTTTTCAGGGAGGGCATTGAACAGAAAGAAAACAATGTTAAGAAGAATAATCTTATTTAGATATTTTTCCCGAGAAAAGAATAAAGTAAATTCAAAATAGGAGAGACTGTGGTTTGATCCTAAAAATTACATTTTCTTACTTTTGAGGTTTTTAATATATGTACCTGTATTCCTGTGCATATGTGTGTCACTTCTATATGCATAAATATGTATGCACACCAAATATATGTATATTTCTGCCCTCCTGGTATTTTAAGCTCAACAATTCATTGAACTTGCTGATTGAATTCCTGGGAGTTGGTTCTTGAATTGCTCTGAAGCTGCCTTGATGAAATATTAATGAATCAATTTCCATAGACATGGACTCATTATCTTCCTGGATGCCACAGTCCTGCCTGTGGTGTCCTTCCACCTGCCTGTGACAGGCTTTGCTTTTTTTCCTCTCTCTCTCTCTCTTTTAATCAAATAGAAATTGCTATCAAGAAATTTTTGATAACTTTGAAACAGCTATTTCCATTTTTCCTGATAGATACCTAAATGGAGGTTAGACGTTTAAAATGCATTTGTGTGCCAGTTAGACAAAATATTGAAAAGTGAGATGTGGAGACAAAGGAAGCACTGGGCAGTCTAGTGCCGTTGCATCCTGTATGTGCTTTGGAAGTAAGGAAACTCCACTTTTCCAGAACAGCTGATCTCCGTCAAGAAATGTCTGTGTTACATGAAGGTGGGCCAAATACACAGATTTAGAAAATTTATCAACTTCAGAAAATGTTTCTGAACTCAAAAACATGGCCATTTAAACTTTAGAATAAAAGGGACTAGATGTAATTACTCAGGCTGTCTTCAAATGGCAAAACAGCTTTTAGAGTATAACATAATTCAGTAAGTCAAGCAGTGATTGTCTATATATAACAATGAATTGGTTTTGTTATTTCAGGATTTATTTACTGAAATTTACTGGTTTCCTGTGCTTTATGTAAGTCAATTCACAGATGTAATAAAATACATTAAACTTTAATTACACCAAACAGTTTTTAGTTTCCTTCCTTCCCATCCATTGTGTTACAGTAAAAACTAATGCCTGCTAGGGTACTGTCAACACCCTCTTTGTAGAACTCTAAAACTAGACTAGAAAAGGCTGCCAGTATGATTATATTAATGTGGTCTTCTCACCATGTCATTTAGAAGCAGTGCCATAACTGAGTAGTACTAGATATGAGGAATAACAGTTCCACACAAACATGTTATTGTACATAGTCTGTGGATGATGCCATTATTTCAACATGAACATTCTTCTAGGAAAAAGGCAAAAACAGCTTGACCAAGAAAACTTGAATACCAAGCTAAGGGAGAATTCCTTCCACCTCTGTTCAGAGAAAACTTTGTTAATAATTTACTACATAGAATCTATCTTCCTTCTCATTTCATGGGCCTCTACCTATGACTCTGCACACCTTCTCCCAGGATGTCTTGCCATAGACAGCACTTCAAGTTTAGGAATGTAGATCTTGGCTTAAAATATTGTGATTTCAATCTATGAAAACTAGGATAAATGAACAACAAAATACCTGCACATCACCTTTCAAGCAACATCAAGGAACCCATTATTGGGTATTCATTTATAAACCTTCAAATTAGATCCAGAATGAACACATAAAGGTTGATAAATAGTTCAGAATACTTGGATCCTGAACACTATTCTAAAACTTATTCTGGTCTCTTGACTAGGCTTCCTGTTACAGCTAAAGAGAGAAAGCCATGTTTCTTGAAAATTAACCCAAGGTCATTTACTGAAAAATTTCCAAGGAGATATAAAAGGGTAGAAATTAGTTTTATTATTGATACACTGAAGAAAAATACAAGTGCCTTTAGCGTTTTTTGAGTAACCTTTTAAAAAGGAATCTGTAGCTGAAGTTTTCTCCAGTCCGGCCCAGCCCCACAGACCCCGCAACCGCTTATAAAATAATCACTCAGAAGTTTATATTAATTAAACTGCTCCGCCATTAGCTCAGGCCTACCACTGACTAGCTCTTACACTTAAACTCAGCCCCATTTTTGTTAATCTATATGTCACCACGTGTTCCATGGCTTTACCTGTTGCCTTTACATGCAGGATGTACATGACTTTACCCTGGATGGCTGCATGGCAGGCTGGCATCTCCCACTCAGGCTTCCTGTTCCCTCAATTCTCTTCTTTGCTTGTCCAGCCTATACTTCCTGCCTGGCTACTGGCTAGTCAGCATTTGATTTATATAGAGCCATATCCACAGCAAGAATCCCACTGTTTCACTTAACTATGGTGCTTGTGAGTTCAGAATAGTGAGTAGTATCTGCCATCTGAGTATAACACAAGCTCTTTGAATTTTAATTCTGTGGCTAGGGAGATAGCTCAGTAGGTAAAGAATTAGAAACTCAAGTGTTAGAACACAAGTTTCTATACCACGTAAAAGCCAGACATGATAACTTGCATGCCAGTTATTCCAATGTTCCTACCACAAGGTAGGAGGGAGAGCCAGGGAAAGCCTGGGAAACTTGAGGGTCAGGTAGCCTGGCATATGTAGTAGAAAACACCAAAAAGACTTTATTCAAACAAGGTGGAAATAAAGACTGACACCTGAAGGTTTTTTTCTGACATGGACAAAAGAGCTATGGCTAGTAAGCATTTACATACACACACACACACACACACACACACACACACACACACACACACACACAGTATTAATTATCTTGGTACTTCTGTAATTAAACACCATGACAAAAGCATTTATGGAAGAAAGGGTTAATCTGGGCTTACAGTTACAAAATGATAAAAGCCTGTCATGGTGGGGAAGTATCACAATGAACAGCAGAAATGTTGGATGGAGAAGAAGTTAATGGAAGATTTACATCTTGAACTACATGTAGGAAGCAGAAAATGTGCACTGGGAATGGTTCTGAACTTCTAAATCTCAAAGCCCACCCCCAAGGGCACACTTCCTTTATCAAACCTATACCCCCCAATCCAGTGGTTCTCAAACTTCCTAATATTGTAATTCTTTAATACAGTTCTTCATGTTGTGGTGACCTCCAGCCATAAAAGTATTTTTATTGCTACTTCATAACTTTTATTTTGCTACAGTTTTGAATCGTAATGTAAATATGTGTGTTTTCTGATGGTCTTAGGTGAGGTCAGTACCCACAGGCTGAGAGCCAGTGTGATATTTCCAAAACATTTCCACAAATTGAGGATCAAGTCTTAAACATTTCATTAAAATCACTCACACACATATGCACAGAATAAAAGAGAGACAGACAGAGGAAGAGGAAGAGAGAGAGAGAGAGAGAGAGAGAGAGAGAGAGAGAGAGAGAGAGAGAGGCATCTCTCCAAGGCATCTAGTATTGTTCCCACATGTTGCACACAGTAGCAAATAATATATTTGTAATTAATTATTGGCAAAAAGGAATGCTTTATACTTTGTTTCTTGACTCTGGTCTATTGCTTGGCTAAAATCTTAGAGAAAGAAAATGAGTCTGCTTCGGTAGCAATGTATCTCCCTCTCTCCTTCAAAAGATATTTTTATTCTTTTATTGTGTTCTAGATAGTATACTAACTTGTTTGAAGATTGGTTAATTTCTGCTGCTTCTGTTAGAGTAAGGTCAATGATCCACTGGCTGAGATATCAATATATTATTCACTCATAGCTTTCATAGTTTTTCCTTACTTGACTTTCAGGTATAACTGGAATATGAACTTCAAAAACTGTATTCAATTGTTTTATAATACAAGTTTTATGATTGTATCCTCCTTAATGTGTTTCATACTCAGCTGGATTCTAGGGGAATATTGTCACTGCCTTGAGAAAATTAGTATAAACAAAACATTTTTCATTTTGCTCTGTTGCCAATTCTTAGATTTGTGTACAGGATTTTTACTCTATAAAAGTCACCATATTTCTGTGACTTCCTCCACTGGGCAATGATAGCCCTCAGGTTTCCCCATAGAACTAGTAGTAGCAGTTGTGTTTAACTCCTTAAGAGGCTTCCTATTCATCTTCCTTCAGATGTCCATGTGGCTTTCCTAAGATTGAGTAGCTGGGTGAATTACACCCTGGAGTCAGTTCTGAAGACATATAGATCGAACACACTTTTGTTTCTTTAAAGCACAAGAAACTTACCCTCTTTGAGCAAGATTTATTCTGTTCTTGGATTTTCGGCTCTTTGATCCAACTTTGTTTCCCATTCTCATCTACCTTATTTGGCTTTAAACATTATTAGTACGACCTGATCTAGGTTACTAATTTCTGATTGGTGAGTTTAGACTCTTGTGATGAATAATGAGAATTTCTTTTAGAGCTTCTGTAGGGGAATCTTGATGGTAAAAAAATCATAACTTAAATATTTAACATTGAAAAATAACTATTTGTGAACATGCATGTCATTTATCTAGCTTATATTAGAGTTTTTCAGTTCATAACACACTTTCGCTGACACTATCTCTCATCACTGTCTGTTAATTAGACGGGAAAGAAATAAGATCTTTGACTTTCACAGATTTGAAAATCTCAAGTAAGAAGCCAAGACTCACATCTAGGAAACCATATTTATACTCAACTTCTCCCCCACTGAGCTTCCAAATATCTCCAAATAACTTTCCAGTAGAATGCTAGTTCAACCTTTTTAAGAGTTAAAGTTGTTTATCTATTTATCAAAACTACAGGATGTCATAAAAATGGTGACAGTCTTTGGCGCACTGATTTCATTAATGGTTTTTCATCTGCTAACATATGTGAATTACCTAAGGAACTTTGCAAATAAATAATAATGCTAAAATTTGACATCCAGAGACTCTTGTCTAAGTACTCTAGTGTCAATGTCCTGGAATAAGGGTTTATGCATCTGCTCTGAGGAATCTAATATGCATCATAAATGGAAACCTCTTTCACTCACTTCTAAATGCATCTTTTTAGGTATTACCTATCAGCTTTGGAGAAATGATGTGATACCTCAAAAACAACAAATTTTATTTCTTGGCTATGTAGGCATTGTTTCTCTAAAATCTTGAGTCTAAATAGGGTGTATGTATGTGTGTGTGTGTGTGTGTGTGTGTGTGTTTGTGTTTGTGTGTTTTTGTGTGTGTGTGTGTGTGTGTGTGTGTGTATGTATGTATGTATGTATGAATTTTGGCAACCCTGGTAGAAAATGGATAATTATGGTCAAAAATTGTAGAAAAACATTGCAGGCTAGAGGTACTTGAAGGTATATGTTTTTTATTACTAGAATGCATACTAAAAAAATAATAATAGTGATTTGGTCTTCTTTCACAGCAGTTTTTTCCCTAGCAGGGTGAAAAGTACTTGGCACACAAACAGCAAGCACTCAATAATGTTTACTAATACTCTTGAATTCGTCCTTACCCTCACTAATCTAGGGTAAATACAACTTCTTGGAATTTTCCAGTGCTGGGAGAACTTCAATTACGTTGCCTTTTCCCATAAGTTTTCCATTTATACTATTTACCTCTTTGTCCTTACTTATATCTAAACCTTATAATACTTCCAGGGATAATATTCAGAAAAACTATTTATACCCTCTGTATTGTCAGAAACATGGGTGTTATTAAAGTGGTGAGGTTTTCTTTCACAATCTGTCTGTCTCTCCTTCAAATAACTAGAAACAATTCCCTGTATTTTGGTTGCCTTTGCCCCCTCTCTTCCTCTGGCCCTATATTGAAAAATATCAATTATTTATGTGTATGCATTCTTTTCTTATGAAAATATTAAACTTTATATTTGCATTGCTCCAAATACACATGTAAATGTCTCAATAAGTATTTTATTTAATAAATAATCATTGCTTCTGAAATGAGACAATTCTATACTATAGAACAATGAGATAGTAAATAGTATATTATAATATTTTATTGTGTGTTAAACTTTTGGAAAGACTACCATATAAAGTAGAAGATTGTTTACTTAGTACAACTGAATAATAAGAGAGATGAGTAGTACCATATTATCAAATATTCTGCTAAAAATGGTACCTTATCAATGGCAGAGTATAAAAGAATCAAGAATCAGGCAAGTATCCAGCTCACTCCCCATATTTAGCTAAGAGGCCATATGCTTTTCCTCATATGGTGTGTAAACACACCCACAATGTTTCTTTTGTTAACATTCATATTTCATGTGTATATTAGCTTTGCTTTGTTATGAGACTTAAGTCAATATTTTATACAAGAGGTTGAGACTATGGTATTCTTTTGATATAATAATCTATGCTGTCAGTAAGTATCCAATTTACACTGGCAGTTCATTTGTCCTTATCAATATTTTATGCCTTAGTGTACATATTTTTCAAAGAAAATAGAAATGAAATATTGTTTAATATGTTGGAGAGAAACAAAATTGTATCTTGGTGTCTATAAGATGTGATTATAGATTCCCTGCTTCCTGAGAACTGCATGTCTTCCTTGCCTCTTCTGCTTCCAGTTAAGCATACATGGCTCTGGTCAACTCTTTTTCTATTACATACTGCCTGAGGACCACTTGTCCTGTGCCATTACCCAGGTAAAACAGCTCACTCCTACCCTGCAAAACCATAGACTTCTGAGCATTGGCAATGAGGATCTTCTACTCTACAAAAACCTTACCTAGGGCTGAGACTCTGTGTTTCACCCTATCTCAGTGAGGGCTTCTTCTGGTACCCCATTAAAATATCAGCATTGAGTTGTCCCAATACTGAATACTAGGCACTTCAGCTTACCTATTACTGAACAATTTAAGGTAACAGAAATTAAATTCTAACCATTCACTCAATGAAGTTGAGATCATATATCCAAAACAAGAAATACAACCAATGACCTAGCCTAGGTCCCATTGTACAAACATAAAAAACATTCCTAGTCAAGAAAACATGTCTCCTCTAAACTCAGATGATGTACAAGATGATAACTTCAAAATACTAATAATAAACATGCTCAAGGAACTACAAGAGGGTAAATGCTGGTATGAAAACCACATCCTGATAGTTGTGCCATAAACCTCATCCAAGGACTGAGGAATCTGGATGCAGACATCCACGGCTGGGCCCCTGGTGGAGCACTGGGAGTCTAATTAGTGAGAAAGAAGAGGGTTTATATGAGCAAGAATTGTTGAAGCCAAGGTTGGATAAAGCACAGGGACAAATAACCAAATGAATGGAAGCACAGGATCTATGAACCAAAGGCTGAGGGGCCCCCAACTGGATCAGGCCCCCTGAATGGGTGAGACAGTCATGTGGCTTGATCTGTTTGGGAGGCAGCTGTGCATTGGTGCCGGGTCCTGGGCTCGTTGCATGAGTTGGCTGTTTGAATCCTGGGATTTATGCAGGGACGCTTGGCTCGGTCTGGGAGGGGGGACTGGACCTGCCTGGACTGAGTCTACCAGGTCGACCCCGGTCCTGGGGGGAGACCTTGATCTGGAGGAGGTGGGAATGGGGGGTGGGCTGGGGGAGGGGGAGGGGGGCGAGAGGGGGAGAACAGGGGAATCTGTGGCTATTATGTTGAACTGAATGGTGTTGTAAAATAAAAAAAAAGAAAACCACAAAACACAAACAGTGGCATGCAATAATAAAAACAATTTTAAGTATGAAAATAGAATTTAATATAGAGAATTTCTGAAGGAAAGCTAAACTGAAATAATAAATGAAATGAAAAATTCAGTAAGTCAAATGAAAATATCAACAGAAAATATCACCAATAAATATAAGGTCTTGAAGACAAAGCAAATGAATTAAATCTCTCAGTCAAATACAATGTTAAGTCAAAAAGAACAGAATATGCAGAAACTCTTAAAAACTATAAAAAGACCAAGTCTATAAGTAAGATGTAGAAGAAGGATAAAAATCCATGGCAATAGCACAGAAAATATTTTCAAGAAAATCATAGAAGAAAAAATTCTAAACCCAAGGAAAGTGGTTTTTATTGAGGTGCAGAAGACATACAGAACACCAAATAGAAAACACCAGAAAAGATATATGCCATTACAAATAACAGTCAAAATACTAAATATAATTAACAAAGGAAGTATTTTGAAAGCTGAAAGAAAGACCAAATCACATATAAAGATAGCTCCATGAGGATACTTGTTGGTGTTTCAACAGGGAATTTGAAAGACAGAAGAACTTGTACTGATGTTATGCAAGTTCTGGAAGACCCAAAAGAGCATAATGAGTAAAAACACAATTCCAGAACACTCATTCAAAAGAGATCTAAGAAAATCTAATAAAAATGACAGGAGTTAATGCACATTATTAAATAATAATTTTTTAAAGTATCATACAATGAATGCTGATTGTAGTCAGTAGTCATCCCAAACTCATCCATCTAACTCCTCCCAGATTCACTCCCATCTCCCAAACTCTTAGTTCCTGCCCAATATAAAAATAATTCATTGACACCAATTTGTGCTACTCATGCACTTTGTGGTGTCGGGCCATTTAATGGAGAGTGATTGATCTACCAGGAACCACACATTTAAAAAAAATTGATTCTTCCTCCACAAGAAGCTATCAACTATCAATAGCTTTTTATATGAAGGTGGAGGATGCAATCTGACAAGTAATGCCAGAATCTTGATTTGTTTGATTTTGTGCAGGTTTTATGCAACCAACTACAGCTTCTAGAAGTTCATGAGTACAGCTGAATAGTCACGTGCAGGAGGTATTTTTTTCTTCCTTTAATTCTCCCTGATCTCTGGCATTTATAAACTTTCTAAACTCTCTTCTGAAATGGATATTGAGTCTTTGGGAGGAGAAATGATATAGATGTCTTGATTTGTGGCTGAACTCCTAGCTGAAATTTATACTGTACACTCGGACAATTTGTGCATTCTATATTAAATATAAATCCACTGCACAAGGAAACATATTTGATGGTGTGTGAGAGAAGAAATGACTTACACACACACACATTTTCTTTTTAAAATAAATCTAATCAACGAAGTGAAAGATTTGTACTTTAAAACCCTGAAGAAAGAAATTGAACAAAACCACCAGAAGATGGAAAGAGCCCATGCTTAGGGATTGTAAAAATGCTATCCTACCAAAAGCAATTTACAGACTCAATGTGATCACCATAAAAATTCCAGTATTAACTATTTTTCTTAAAATTTGAAAAAAATAATCTTAAATTCCATGTGGAAACAAAAGACCCAAGATAGTAAAAACAATCCTAAACACTAAACAACCAAACAGAGAAAAAAAGAAAGCCTCTGAATGTATCTCTATCCCTGATTTCAAGTTATATTACAGAACTAAAAAGCTATAGTAATTAAAAAAAAAAAAAGTATGATGCTGGCATAAAAAGACACTTTTATCCATGAAAAAGAATTGAAGCCGGGCGGTGGTGGCGCACGCCTTTAATCCCAGCACTCGGGAGGCAGAGCCAGGCGGATCTCGGTGAGTTCAAGGCCAGCCTGGGCTACCAAGTGAGCTCCAGGAAAGGCGCAAAGCTACACAGAGAAACCCTGTCTCAAAAAACCAAAAAAAAAAAAAAAAAAAAAAAAAAAAAGAATTGAAGACCCTGATACAAATGTGTTTCCCTAGAGTTGCCTGATTTGGGACTACATACATACATTTGGGAAAGATAACAACTTTCAACAAATGATGCCAAGAAATTGGTTAGCTACATGTAGAAGAACAGCAATAGACTCTTGCTTTTCACTCTGCACAATAATCAACTACAGGTTGTAGAAGTAACTGTCTTATTCAATAAGAAACACAGAACCAATGTAAAGATCAAAGCCCAAGAGGTCAGAGCTAAGAGCCTTACCATTCACTCTGTAGCTATCCTCTTCAGCCAAGAAAACTACTTCCTGTATGTTTGTCTTTATAAGGACTTTCTGTTCTGCCTTCTCATTGGTTGTAAACCCAACCACATGACTGCCTCGTCACTGCCTGTCTGTACAGACCTCTAGGTCTTCTATGGTTGGTATTAAGATTAAAGGCATGTGTCTCCATGCTGGCTGTATCCTTGAACCCACAGAGATTCGCCAAGCTCTGCCTCCCAAGAGCTGGGATTAAAGGCATGCACCACCACTGTCCAGCTTCTGCCATGGCTATTAGCTCTGACCCTCAGGCAACTTTATTTATTAACATAAAAATAAAATCACATTTCAGTACAAATAAAATATCACCATAACAGGTGGACCAAGGACCTCACATAAGACCTGATACCCTGTAGCTGATGGAGAAGAAACAGAGGAATATACCTCGATTTATAGGTACAGGAAAGAGATTTCTGAATAAGATATTGAAAGTGCAGGCATTAAAACCAATAGTTTATATGTGGAATCCCCAAAGGTCTTCTGTACAGCAAAGGACACCAGAATTCCAGTAAATAGGTCACACATTAACTGGGAAAAACATCTTTATTAGCTTTAAGTCAGACAGAGGGCTAATAACTAGAATATACAAAGAATTAAAAAGTCTATACACAAAGAAAATAAATGACCCAATTCAAAATCAGAGGATGAAACTACCCAAAGAGATCTTAAATGAAGAAATACAAAAGATTAAGAAATATTTTTAATTTAAATCTTCAGTCCTTTGTTGGAACTATTAATGTAAAGATGGAAAGATGTGCTTCATTCTTTTTTATTTAAATTCTTTTTTCATTTTACATACCATCCCCAGTTTCCCCTCCCCATCTCCTGCCTCCCACCTCCCCACACAGCGCCCATGTGGCACTTTTTTATGTTGCATTTATTTAATTAAGTAAAGCTGTGTTACTTTGCCTGTCTAAAACTTGATTGGTCTAATAACGAACGGTCAATAGCAAAACAGAGACAGAAATAGGTGGGGCCACCAGGAAGAGGGGATAAATCTAGGCTCCAGAGAAGAAAGAGAAGAGGGAGGAGTGAGAAAAGGAGGAGAGGGGGACCCCAGGGGCCAGCCACCCAGCTGTACAAGCAGCCATGGAATAAGAAGGAAGGTGAGGTATATAGAACAGAGAAAGGTAAAAGACCGGAGGCAAACGGTAGATAGGATAATTTAAATTAAGAAAATCTGGCTAGAAACAAACAAAGCTAAGACCGGGCATTCATAACAAAGAATAAGTCTCGGTGTATTTGTTTGGGAACTGGGTGGCAGGTCCCCAAAATGCAAAGAGAAAAACAAAAAACTAAAAAAAAAGAAAAGAAAAAAAGAAAAAAACAAACAAACTACAATCCTTAGCCATCAGAATGAAAATGAAGAATAATTTTAGAATTAATTTTACCTCAGTCAGAAAGGCTAAGGTTAATTAAAAACAACAAAGACCCAAATGACAATAGATGCTAGTATGAATGTGGAGAAAGGGAATTTTTCCTCATTACTGGAGGGAGTGCAAATTGGTTTGGCCACTATGGAAATCAGTGTGGAGCTTTGTCCAAAAGCTGGAAGTAGATGTGCTACATGATCTAGCTGTACTTCTCTTAAGGGTTCTCTTAGTTATGTTTTTATTGCTGTAATAAAATGCCTTAACCAAGGCAACATATAAAGAAACTGTTTGAGTTTACACTTTCAGAGGGTTAGAGTTGATGATGACAGAGAACAGGCATGGAAGCAGGAAGAGCTGAGAGCTCACAATTTGATCTGCAAGTAGGAGGCAGTAGGACGTGGGTGAATGTCTTTTGAAACCTTAAAGTCTATCCTCAGTGACGTAAGACCACACCTAATCTTTCATGAATAATTCCACCAACTGGTGGGGGGGATCAAAAATTAAAATATATGAGTCTATTCTCTATTTGGGGTTAATTGTTATCCTTACCACCTGGCTTCAGTAGGCTTATGGCCATATCATAATGCAAAATGCATTTAGTCTAACTTCAAAAGTCCCCATAGTCTTTCACAGTTTAAATTCTAAAATGTCTTTTGAAACTCAAGGAAATCTCTTAACTGTAATCCTTCATAAAACCATAATAATAATTTATATACAATGTCACAGAATGTACACTGCCATTCCAAAATGGAAGAGCAAGCAGGGGCAGAGTGAGAAAATATTGGACTTAAGTAAGTCCAAAATCCATCAGGGTAAACTCCACTCCTGTAGCTCCATGGTTGAAGTTAAAGGGCTTAGAAGGTTCTGCCCTTTTGGCTTTGCTGACTGCAAAATTTCCCCCTCCTCTCTCTAGGGTGGGTTCCATTTCCTGTCTGAAATTCTTTTGGCAGATGTCCCATTGCTTCAGCATCTCCAAAATCTTGGGGTTGCCAATGCAAACCAGGCTTCATTTTCACCACTTCTTGCAATGGCCTCTAAAGACCTTCAAGTAAGGAATCACCTGTTATATGCCTGGCCTCATTGGCTATCTTTAATTTTGGAGGAAGAGTCTATAATCTGTTTATTCCTGTAATCTTCATGAGTCTAATAGCAGAACCACATGGGAAGCACTTTCAGGTTTGACTAACTGCTTGGAATGGAGTCTGGTCCCCTTGAATCGCATTTGCAGTAGCTTTCACTTTTTGCTTTTTAGGAGTGTAAAATCTTCATACCTCTCCTTTTACAAGTTGGAAGCTTATATGAGTGGTATTTCACCCTGATGACACTCATCCCTTCACTTTAGTTCAGAATAGTCCTTTCTTTAATCTCATCTCTCAGCACAAGCTTTGGTGTCAACAGTAAATTTCCTGATGCTCTTTTATCCTTCAAACTGGACAATTTCTGTTTCTTTTTGCTTGCTTTTCCATTTTTATTGTAGACATACAAAAGAGAGATTACTAATAACCAATGGATAGATTCAATATTAGGCTGTCTTATAATCTCCTCTGCCAAGAAAATTAATCCAATACTTCTCAATTAGCCTCAGGTAGAGTCTTGGGATGAGGGCAAAAAGTAGCCACATTCTTTGCCAAAATATCACAAGAATAGTTTTCATCTCAGTTGCTAATATTGTTCTCCTCTGTAACCAATTGTGTGTGGCCTCCATAGTTAACATAGCTCTCAGTACTATGGTCTTCCAAGTTCCTACTAGAATGTCTCATTAAGTCCCACTTACATCATTTAACTGCTTTCTTAGTTTTAATAACCAAAGTATTCTGCATTCCTCCAAAGAAACAAATAAACAAAAACATGGCCATGTCTCTCAAAAAATTAGCCCATACTCAAGTTCCAATTTTTGCTTACTTTCAATAAATGGTGACTACCACACAGCCCAACAATGGCCAAAATGTACAGAATAAGAAATGATGGAGTAGTCAGCCTCAAATGAGACATCTATATTATCTGCTCACTCTACAAGGCTCAGAGATAATTATGGTATAATGTGTAGAAAGATGATCAGAGAACTGATGGATAATGACAGTGAAACAGTATTTTCAGGACATTGAAAACAATTTCACAAATGAAAGCACAATGGTTATAACAGTATGCACAAGGTCTTTCCAAGCTCAAGGCAGACAAAATCCAAATATGGAGAAGGGATGTTGGCATGAACTCACACTTCTAACTTAATACAAAATGTCAGGTGATGGCTGCTGGTAGAAAGTTTTCTTTAAGGATGTGGACCTTGAGAGACTAACCATGCTCTAATAGATAGCCCTATATCCATACCCATACTGGTGGTGTTGGGTGAGTTCAGTGAGAAGAAGAAGAAGAAGAAGAAGAAGAAGAAGAAGAAGAAGAAGAAGAAGAAGAAGAAGAAGAAGAAGAAGAAGAAGAAGAACAACAACAACAACAACAACAACAACAACAACAACAACAAACAAAAAGGTGAAGTCAGGAGGAGGAAAAGGTAGGAAGGAAAGGGTGGGGGAATTGGATAGGGAAAAGGAGATGAACTTAATTAAAACATATTTCATGCCTATATAAAGTTTTCAAATAATAATAAAAGATTACACAAAGTCTATAAAAGATGAAGTAGCCTTAGAATGTGTTTTTTCTTTAAAATAAGCAAAGTACTAATGAAGTATGTACTAATAAGTAAAGTACTAATGCTATGGTAAAGGTTACTACTTTATTTTAAGAAGCTCATCATTCATTATAAATTAATGTTATATTCTAGATAAAAGTGCAAATCATAATAAATTTACTTTGTATTCATGAAGGTGTTAAATGCACAGCCAAAGGAGTTTCTCACTGTGGAAAGCATGTTGTGGTTAGCACATGACCTCACAGTCTTCCAAGGCTTCTGTTGAGACACTCGTGATGGTGCTGGTGGATGTGTCCTGTATGTGAAGACAGCTGGGACCTGCTGCAGGAAGGGGGAAGTGAAGTGTTGCAGCAAATATTTCCATGTCCATGCCAAAATATGAAGTAAACCCTGAAGCTAGGGCTGGCATTGGAAATTAATGAGCCCCCTTTTAATTCACCACTTGCCAAACTTCTGCCATCTACTTGAGACACCATCAATATCACTTTTCATTAGAGAGTTGACCTAAGAACTTTCCTGAGGTTGGAGGGGGGGCTTATAAGGCACCTATAATTCACTAAGACTTTGACTTCTATAATTTTCTTTTCTTTCATTCAATTTCTCTATTGGAGAGAAAATTCTCTTTTTTCCTCAAATGAAATTCCCTTCCAGGAAAAAGCAATGAAAAAGGTGCCAGACAGGTGATATGACAAGTGATTCACATGGGTCTAGAAGCATGATTGTATCCAATTGCCACATGATTAACTGATTTATTATATTCATTATTTTTATCATGACTGTTGACATTATTTACATTATCAGAATGAGGAAAGTAGTTAGAGATGGGTTAAATAAGTCTCTAAATGTATATAGGGCAAGATTCGGCATTTGTACCAGTATTAAAACTACTTGTGAGGTCTACAATATGAGGTCCTTATAAATATTGAATGAGATTAAGAATGTACATTTCTTTAAGAACAAGTTTTAATTACATATGCTTAGCTGTGTGTATTTTTGTGTATACATGCTGCCACAGGCATGTGAGATCAGAAGATAATTTATGGAAGTCAGTTTTTTCTCTTTATATGTGGCACCTGGGAATCAAGTCGTTATGCTTAGCAGGAAGCAACTTTACCTACTGAGCCATCTCACCAGACCAATAATATAAATTTTAGAGGAGTTTCTTGCCAACATGATTAATTCTGTGAGTTGAGGTAAACCTTCCCCAAACTCACTGGAAATGAGCTTTTCATCAGAGTAGAGAAAAGTGCATTAGGCATGAAGTACCCTTTCAGTCAGGCTCCATGGTTGTTCAAGAAGGTCTTGTGCTCCTGCAGTGTGCAAGTCTCAAGACCAAAGCTAAAACTCCTGTGCGGTGGGAAAGCTGGTGCTTCCCTGTGGTTCTGAGACCCTGGCTAATCTACATTCCTTGAACTGTCTGTGTTTAGGGCCCAGTGAAACAGTCTTTGGCACATCGTTTTCAACTTGAAACCTCAAAGGTAATTTCATCACAATGGAGCTCATGTCTTTCATCTCTTCATATTCATCTTTTCCACCAATAACCCTTTTTGATAAAATGAAGGTATATTTGTATCAGAAAATCAAGACTCATAAATAATAGAAATTTAGAACTACATTTTTCTAATCATAAATATACATTCATCCATTGCTCTCCAAAGATATCAAAGCATAGATGCAGCCATCTACGTGTTCAATTATCTAGTAAAAATGTTCTGTGATGTGTTTGATCAAATGAGAAGAGATGGAGCTCAGAGGAATTGTAAAATGGTGTTAAATCTGGATTTGCCACAAAAACTTCTAACTGGCTGGCCAGTGGTGGCACACACCTTTAATTGCAGTACTCAGGAGGCAGAACCAGGCAGTTTGAGGCCAGCCTAGTCTACAGAGCGAGTTCCAGGACAGGCACCAAAGCTACACAGAGAAATCCTATCTCAAAAAACCAAAAACCAAAAACAAAAACAAAAACAAACAAAAAAACAACTTCTAACTGGCTATGGTCAAGAAAGATATGTATTCAGCTGTGTCTTAACCAAGTAGAAATTACTTCCCCTCACAGTTATAGCTATTCAAATCCTGTTGAATATTTAGATAACCTAACCTAGTTCATTTCTTGGAGTTGTCTATACTTAATAATATAAATATTAGTTATATGCTGATTGTGTTGCTATTGTTTGGTCTTCTAGATTACAAATTACTATAAAGTATGTCATATGTATTAATTTAAAAAGCAATCTGATATGGCAGAAAGAACATTGAAATTCATCTAAAGGGCAGTACAAATGTTTTCAATTGAGGGAGTAAGTTCATAAGTATGCCAAAAATTGCAAGGAATTGTGACTGATATTAACATTGCTGTTTAGAGGGATTGGAATATGACATCTATTTAATATTTTTTATGATTTGATTTTTTAAATATACATACACTATACATGATGAAATCATTTACTCATTACATTGTGTATCTCTCTTCTGTAATTTTCTAGTAAATATTGAAGATGCCAGGAAGGAGAGCTTCATTAAGGCTATGTATTCTCAGAGGAAGCAAGTTAGTGAGAAATGAGACATCTTGTTCAAGGTAATGCTTAGAACCCATAATTAGTATGACAAAACATAATTCATACAATATTTTCTTTTTACTTATCTCATATATGTACCCTATTTACTCTTATGAATTACATTCATCCACTTAAAGCATAATTATATAGAAAGTTATTAATTCTTCAAAAATTTTAGTACAGCATTTTGCAGATTTCTAATTTATTGCCAGGACACTAGAACACAGAGAGTTTATCTAAAGATATGGTAATGAAGTTAGTATGTAGGATATAGAGGCAGAGTTAAAGTAGCCAATGCCAGAGTGCAGCATCATATGATGCCAGGAAGGGAAGGTCTTGACCTATGGGCAAATGAAATTAATGATCTGTCCAAAATTTGGGAGAAGGGGCTTTTATTCCAATAGAAACTACTACATGGAGTAATGTTTCCAGCCAATGTCCTACAGAACTTGCAGGGCTGAGATTTTGAAGGAATCATGACATAGAGAAACGAGACAGGCATTTCATGATTTTGACATCATAATCTACACAAGAAAAGAAAAAGTTAAGCAAACAGTTACTGAAAAAGGGATGAAATATTTAACAGTTTCATAGTTTGATGGAATAAGTAAAGTAAATTCAGCCATCAACAAATGCACTTGGAAATTCTAAACAACTCCATCTGACAAATCAGAAGAACCTAGTTGTCAAGCTTTAAACTACCCAATCCAGTCTTGGGTTTCCAACAAGATTAAGTTTTATTTTGTTTTTCAGAAAACACAGTAAAAACTTTTAGAAAGAAAGAAGTCATACAGTGTTTCTGTTACAATTAATTAGAAGTCTAAAATCTATTTATTTAGATCATAAGTTTTTTCTTTTATTTATTTATTTATTTTTATTAAGGATTTTTTAATTCATTTTACATACCAACCACAGATCCCCCTCTCTTCCCTCCTCATGCCCTTGCTGCCTCCCCCCAACCCAGCCCTCATTCCCTCCTCCCACAAGGAATGGCCTCCCATAGGGAGTCAGCAGAGCTTGATATATTCCTTAGAGGCAATTCCAAGCTCCTCCCCCGACATCAAAGCTATACAAGGTATCCCACCATAGGTAGTGGGCTCCAAAAAGCTAGCTCATGCACCAGGGATGGATCCTGATCCTACTGCCAAGCGTCCCTTAAGCAGATCAAGCTACACAACTATCTTGCATATGCAGAGGGCCTAGTCCAGTCCTGTGGAGGCTCCATAGCTTTTGGTCTAAATTTCCTGAGTTCTTACTAGTTTGGTTCGATTGTCTCTGTATGTTTCCCCATCATGATCTTGATGCCCTTTGCTCATAGAATCCCTCTTTTCTCTCTTTGACTTGACTCTTGGAGCTTAGCCTGGTGCTTGGCTACAGATCTCTGCATCTGCTTCCATCAGTTACTGGATGAAGGCTCTCTTGGGCCAATCAGAGCTGGTAGATTCTGTGTCTCAGGAAGCCTCTGAGGTCACAGGGGGATGGGTGGATTTGGGGTAGGGAGTAGGTCTTGTAGATTGCAGGGCCCTATGGCAGTTGTTGTTGGGGAAGCCTGCCTGCAGGAGTCTTCCCTGCTGGCCAGCAGCTGGGGCAGTGAAAGGTAGGGGTTCCCAGACCTTTAGATCATAAGTTATGCACATTAAAACAAAATTCATAAAGTGCTGACAAAAATAAAGAGCATCTAACCTTTTTAGGAATGGAACTCACTTAGAAACCAAATAAAATTTAATAATAAAATTTAGGACTAGAATCTTGAATTTAATACCTAATGGAAATATTAGGCCAAGAGAATATTAGATACAAGGAATAAGTCATTAGAAAATACCAAAACTGAAACATGAAAAACAGAAAGATCAACAGTGTCAAAAAGACAAGCAGACATGTGTATTCAATTAAAAATGTCTAACAGGTTGTGGTAGTTTGAATGTAATTGGCCCCCATAATCTCATAGGGATTGGTGCTCTTAGGAGATGTAGCATTGTTGGAGTGGGTATGGCTTTGTTAGGAAGTGTGCCACTGTGGGGGTGGGATTTGAAGTTTCCAATATTTAGGATACCACTCAGTGTGTCCATTGTATTTCTGTTGCCTTCTGATTAAGATGTAGCCAGGATCATCTCTCCCATGTTTCCTGGCATGCATCCTGTCATGAGGGACTGACCCTCTGAAAATGTCAATGACCCACCCCAGTTAAATATGTCCTTATCCAAGTTGCCATAGTCATGGTATCTCTTCACAGCAATGGAAACCTTAACTAAGAACACTGGTGTAAGTGGAGTCTCTGAACAGAAAGAAGAATGTGACAGAAGTAGTGTGCAAAGGAGATGATAAACATCTGGGAGTTTTCATAGGTTGATATAAAACATTTAAAATGCATAATGAAGAAGTAGTCTAACTTTAGCTTGGAATAAATATAGGCAAATTGTATCTACCAAGTCTTAATTATATTGTTGGCACTTAAAAGCAGAGAGGATTTACCAAAGGGAAGCTCTGAGGAACAAAAGGGTATGCCACTTCAAAAAAGGAACAATAGGACTGCTTGGCAGCTGAATTCCCAACAACCACAGGAGCAGAAAAGCAATAGGGAGGTTTCTTCAAAGCTCTGGAAACACTGCTGTGGACTCCTTAGCCTCTTGTGAAAATATCCAATACCAAAAATATAAATACACACACACACACACACACACACAATGGTACCAAGTGGTGGTGTACACTTGTAATCTCAGGATTTAGGAGGCTGAGGCAGAAAGATGACCAACTTAAGACTATTCTCCTAAATAAATGAGACTTTGTCTCAAAAAATGAAAGTTTAAAATGATTAGCAATATAAAAACATTGATAGGGTAAAAAAATTTTAAATTTCACCACAAGACCTGCAATAATTAAAAGGCAAAGCAAAAATCTTCAAAATGTAAAATGTAAATCACATTTATACAAAACAGAAATCACATTTCAGGAGGGAATAAAAAGTATCAGAAAGTGAAAATGTATGAACAAATATATATTAGAACTGTCGTAACCAAATGAAATTATTGTCTTCAACACTTTAGTTCCCTTGAAAAGACAGGGAGAATAAAGCAAACTCTAAAATAACAGATATAAAGAGATTATGTCAAGGCAGAAATGAATGAAATTTAAGCAGACAAAAAAGAAACAGTGCAAATAATTGATGAATACAGTTGGTTCTTTAAAAGTTAAATGAGATCAACAAATTCTTAGCCATATTAAAAAAATGATAGAAACCCAAATCAGTAAAATTGGAGATGGAGTAAACACATTACAACAGATATCAATGAGATTCAGAAAATTATAAGGATAGAACTTAAAAACTTGTGTTACACTGAATTAGAAAAAAATATAAAGATGAGTGAATATATATTCAAAATGCTAAGCAAAATAAAATAATTTAAACAGATCTATGACAAGCAATGAAATTGAATTTTTGTTAAATCTTCCAATTTAACAAAAATTCCAGGCCCAGAAGAATTCACTCTTTAATTTTACCAGATATTGAAAAAACTAACATCAATCCTTCTGAAATTATGTCATAACATAGTAAAGAAAGGACTTCCTTTTTATGAAGTCATCATTACCCTAATGTTGCTACCAGATAAAGACTTAACAAAAGAAGAAAGACAGAGAACATAGACATAAAAGTCTCAATAAAGTACTTCCAAATAAAATTTGAAGCATATCAAAAAGATCATTGTTCATGATCAGGGTGTCATCATTTCAGAGCTGTAGAAGAAATGCTTCATTACATTCTGATGAATAAATATGAATTGACTCAAGGAGATAAAGCATATGGCTATTTAGTAGATGCAGAAAATTCCTTTGACAAAAACCCCACATTACTTCATGAAATAATCTGAAGAGACTAGGAATGGCAATAAGGTACCTCAGTAAAACAGAGTGTGTATATATATCAAACCCGTAGCCAACATCGCAGTAAGTGGAGAAAACTCACTGAATTTCCGTACCCACTAAGGTCATGACCAAGCAGGATATCCACTCTTTCCACCACTATTCCATACAGTGTCTAAAATATCAGCTAAAGCAGTAACACCAGTGAAGGAAATAAAAGGGCACACATAGCAAAGGAAGACACCACAGTAAAATTTAAGGTGATATAATAATATTCATTAGAAATTACCCAAAACTCTCAAGGCTGATAAAGAGCTTTAGCTCAGTGACAAGATTCTAATTTCACATAAAAATTAATTGACTTTTCTATATACTAATGACAAGTACACATAAGTAATTAGGAAAACAGCATTAAAGAATCAGAGAAGAGGCTGGGCAGCTATGGCACCAGACTTCCGACAGAGATATCAGAAGAAGATAATAAAGAAATATTTTACAGAATAGGAGAAAATCTCTGCCTGCTAAACAACTGATATAATAATAATATGTTTAATACACAAACAACTCAGAATTTAAACAACCATGTCAAACTAAAAAGGAGCTCCAGAACTGAGTGAAAAATTATCAAAAGAGGAAAAAATTACAAATGGTCAATTAATATTTTCTAAAATGTCTAACATCCTTAACCATCAAGGAAAAATGCAATTTAAAGCTACCTTAAGACTCCCTATCATCTCAAGTATAATGTCTATCATCAAGTAAACAAATGACAGCACAGGCTTGTTTGCACATGTGGAAAAAGAGAAACACTTAATCACTGTTGGTGGGGTATAAACTAGTACAGTCATTTTATAATTCAATGACAAAGATTTGAAAAATAAATTAATAACAGAAGTAACATATGACCCAGCTATAATACTACTCAGCATATACCCCACAGACTCTACATACTACCATGGCCATAAATATCTACCTATACATATTTATTGCTATTCAATTCTCAATAGTGGGAAAAAAAAAGAAAAGAAAGAAACAACAGCCTAGATTTCAATCAGCCAAAGTAGATAATGAAAATTTGCATAATATCATCTTATTTATGTGTAAAAAATTAAATCATGAAATTTTCAGGAAAATAAGGGAACCAGAAAATATTACATCAAGTAATGCTCATGAGCTCATGCTCATGAAGACAAATACCACATATTACTTCTTATATGTAGATTTTAACTTAATTTTTATATACAAGTATTTATATGGGAGCATATGTGTTTAGAACCCAGGAAATTAGGACGGGGTTTGTGAGAAGAAAACATGAAGCTTTAATGGTGTGTGGAAGCAGTAAGAAAACATGTCACATGCAATGCAAGTGGATAGGTAAACAATTGGGCTGGAAGGCAGAAGTTGGAGGGGAGGGGAAGAGGGGGTGAGAAAGAGGGTCAACCAAAGCTAGGAATTATGAAAATATCATAAAGAAACATAATATGTGCTTAACTAATTATTTTGTCTTTTTTTTTTTTTCAGAGCTGAGGACTGAACTCAGGGCCTTGCGCTTGCTAGGCAAGTGCTCTACCACTGAGCTAAATCCTCAACCCCATGGTCAACTAATTAAAAAAAAATTAAATGGTAGGATGATGGCTTAGTCAGTAAAGCATGATGACCTGAGATTGATGCCTGGAAGCCATATAAAGTGCAAAGAAAGGCAGTGCACACCTACAGCTTCAGTGCTTGGGAGAAAAGTGAAGCTCATTGGCCAGCTAGTTTAGCCAAGCCAATGAACTTCAAGTTCAATGAATAATCAGGTCTCAAAAAGTAAAGATGAAAAACATATAAGAAAAGGTATCTGGTGTTGATTTCTGTCCTCCATATGCATACATGTGCACACTCATGTGCATACACCAATACAAACAAGTGCATATAATACACATTTATAGCACATCAATCATGCATGCAACATAATACATGCACACACACAATTAAGTAACAAAACCAAATGAATAGAAGTACCCTGCATGTCTGAATAAACTTTCTATAATCCATAGGTTATTAAATAAAAATTTCTGAGTCCCAAGTGTGCCATACCAGTTCACAAGACCCTATTGCTGAAGACATGCTTATAACCATGCTGTGGTTATAGGACATAGATTAATCAAGTTAGAACTTAGCTGGAAGCTTCTTCCTTGCAGGCTTGCCCTCAGTGCTGGTAGAAGTAATGTCAGCTGCTTCAGGAGAACTGTCATTAACAGTCTTATCCAGCTATGAATCCTGTTCTATTCAATCAACAAACCAACTAGGCAAGATGTAACTACTGATACAATAGTGGTAAGTTCATTAGTGGCATAGGGTGATCATCTGCCTTCTAGTTGGATTTGAAGTACACTCCACAGGAAGGAATTCACACTGGCAATGAAAATCTGGTCAAATGCCTGTGACTGAGGATGTCGTAGGTCCTAATGGGGAAGATACTATTGTTTTACCGAATGAACATGATATGCTTATCAAATTGCTTTTGAAATAGCTATGCTTATGTTCTTAGATTAGTGCTGCTGTTAGCTTTGATCAGAAGCTTATTCACTTCAAAGTGGTGAGAATAAGTGACTGTTAAATGCTTAGCCCTAAATCAGATGTATCTATCACCCTCTCTTGGCCCAGTGAACATTGCAGAAGAGGTGGTAAGAAGAATGCAACAGTCAGAAGGAAGGGTGCAACATTTCAGAATGGTGTCTTATGGAGAACAGCCTAATACATCTCGAAATTACAGCAGCTGTGATGACCTGAACAAGACCTGTACACTATTGGGCCTGGCAACATACCATAATGAGTTGGAGGGACTCATGCGACTACAACCCTCCCTGAGTGTTTACAGCCACTTAGTAGTAGCCAGGGAGGGAAGCTCATGAGCCCCCACCTCCTTGAGGGTCTGTAGGCAGTTGATGGTTTCTGAGTGCTGGAGAGGCATCATTTTTGCTGTTGTAGTCATTGGTAAGATGCTCATGCTTCCATAAATAACACCTCAGCCACTGGTTCACAAAAACATGGAACAGAAGGGAAGTTAGCTGCAAAGAGGTTCAGGATCAGTGAGAGTGGGATAAAACAAGAGCTGGTCATGGGGTTTTAATGCTATCAAAATATATACACGCATATGTAAAATGGCACAATAAAGCACTTTGTTCTGTACAATGTGCTAATAAACATTTTAAAAATGTGCTCTGGAGTACTAGAAAGGTTATTCTTTCAGTTAAAGTGTTGACTGCACAAGCATGGAGAACTGAATTTGATGCTCAGCATCCATACTAGCTCTAGGCACAGTGGCCTACATCTGTAATCTTGGCACTTGGGAGATGGGGATAAGGGGATCTCTTAGCCTTGCTGGTCATTTAGCACTGCAGAATTAGTGAACTTCAGGTCATGAAAGACCCTATCTTCAAAATTAAGGTGAAGAGTTATAGAGGAAGACGTTCAATTCCTAGTTACAGCCTCTGCTCACAGGCATGTACATAATACCCATGCACATGTGCATGCTCTCAGGCTCATGAACATGTACTCCAGTTAGAATAGAGGGCCTTCATATTAAGGTTTTTAAGTATGTGACTAGAAATCATAGGTATTTTCTTACTTTAGCTCTACCAAAAAGTCATGTGTATTTAAAGGTATCCCTTAATTTTTCTGAGCCACAGTTTACAATTTTAAGAGAAACACCAATTTTTTTCTTGAGTTTATTGTGAAGAGTACCATTTCCTCCATAATTACCAGGAAGATTCATGAATTCTGAGAATATTTTCAAACTTGTGTTCAATGTAAGTAATGTGAAAAAAGCATTGGGCAATGCTAATTATTTTTGATTACCTCAGAGCTAACAAATAAGCAAGGAGCAAGAGATTGTAAATATATAGGGGAAATCAATATCTGATACTATCTTATTAGTCATAAAAACCTGATGTGTGGAAAAGAAAGCTCATAAGAGCCCATGAAATTAATGATCCTTATAAAATGGCTTGTATGGCTTTCCTTCTGGGCTCTTAGGATTTAGTATCTCTGCTCTTCTCTTTCTCTCTCTTGCTCAATCTGTGTGTGTGTGTGTGTGTGTGTGTGTGTGTGTGTGTGTGTGTGTGTATGTGTGTGCGTGTCTGTCTGTTTCTCTCTCATCACACATAGCTATATAGTAAAGTTAACATCCTGTTTTTCTTCACATTCAATCTCATTTTCTCTATTTGAAAATTTTATACATATACATGCAAGTTAAATATTTGATGTGTGGCTGGTGTCAATATTTTCTTCCTCAGCATTTGACTCTGCAGTCAGTTGAATCAGCTGCTCTATTATGCTCACATTCATATATACCAAAGACAACATACACAGTATAGTATTATATCACAGAATATAATACAACACACATAAGACAATAAAAATAAGTGAACAATTTCAACAAGACTTCTGGATAACATGATGTGCTAGAAACTGACTCTGATGTTAAGACAGCAATAAAAGAGAAAAGAAAATATTCAAAGAAGAAAGGAGATGAAGAGATAGGAAATCTGCAAAGTAAGTAAAATGAACGGTGGGACATATTATGTAGAAAAAAAAGTCAACATAGATCAGAAATGAGCTGAACAGAGTTCAGGCTCATAGTTCCTTATGGGGGGAAGGGAAACAGTATCTACCTTAAAAATATGTTACATAAAGTATGGGCAATCCCACCCACAGGACAAGCCCACAGATGGTAAAAATCCCACTTTTGGGTTTTAGTGGCAAAGAGATTCTTCTGGCAGACAGGTGAGTGATGAGGACAAATCCATTGTGCCACTCTGTATGATGTGGGATGTGACCATGTGGCATCTTAAGAGAGAAACAATTGGTAATTGAGCTACATTGGGATCTTGAGATCAGAAAGTCACAATTTGTTCTGTCATAGCCTCTAAGTACCCAGGGAGACATTGTGGATAACAGAAGGTCTGATGCTATCAAGCCAGAGGGTTCATGGAGATGGCAGGGGGTACATCTAAAGCAGATGAATCAATGAAAGATATCTCTGATGGCCATAGAAGATCATAACAACTGAGAGTAAATCTGAAGTTTAAGAGTTCTGAGCCTGAAATCAACAGGTAGACCAGCCTCATAAACCACCTGTCTGCTAACAGGTGCCACAGAACCTCAAGTTACAGGTTTCAGGGTTATACTTAACATGCACAGTGGAAGTCCCCCAGTAGGACAGTTAACTCTCAAGAACTCTTGAAACTGAGGACCCAGCTCTTTTGTGTGTGCAGGTCTGAATATTATGGTTTCTTTTTACATTCTAGATGCAATGGCAATGACTCCCCAGTCAAAAATATTAGTCTCCAAGCGTTGGGACCTAGGATACTCAGAAGGATGAAAGAAAAAAACAAATTCACCAACTGCAAAACAAAACTATATACTAATAATCAAAACAGATCTGAGGAACATCACCACTTGTCAGAGACTCTGCGACAGCATAGGCCATGGGAACATCAGGAGTGTACAAGTTCAAGTTAATTTTTTCTCTTGCTATACACAGCAGCATTATTCTCATTTGGAAGAACCAGAAGCCCCCCAGGGGGCAGTGGAGATGTCTGAGTTGGGAAAGTGATTGCTATGTAAGCTTGAGGACCTTAGTTCAATCCTTAGCCTACATGTAAAACCCAGCCGGTTTTCTCTATCAGTGGGATAAGAGTCAAAGACTTCAATAGTAGCTAAGTCAATGAGAAGATATGAAAGGAAACCAGAAGAGACGTCCAGACTAACAGAAACACACAAATGTAGTGTGACTCCACAAAATTATCAAAAATTCTTAAATATATAAAGATTCTGAAATAGGTAAAATGTTAGATGAAAAAGTCAAAAATTAACCAGTGAATAGATCAATAATTTGAAACAGAATTCAAACAATCATAATTCATTAAAGGCCCTTGTCTTAGGGTTAGTATTGCTGTGATGAAACACAATGATCAATATGAGTTGGGGAGAAAAGGGTTTATTTGACTTACAGATCTGCCTCTTAGAACATCAAACAAGAACTCAAACCGGATTGGAATCTGTGAGCAGGAGGCGATGCAGAAGCCATTGAGGAGTGCTGCCTACTAGTTTGTTCCTCATGGCATGCTCAGTTTACTTTCATACAAAACAGAGGATCACCAGCCCGGGGGTGGCCATCCCCACAGTTATATGGTCTATCCCTTGTCAATCTCTGATTTAAAAAATGTCTTTGAGCTTTCCTACAGCCTGATCTTATATAGGCATTTTCTTAACTTAGGCCTCTTCCTTTCCAGTGACTCTAGCTTGCTGACTCTAGTCAGCACAGCCTTGTAAAGGAAAGTCAGCAACATAGAAGATAAAGTCGGCAAAATATATCAGAATGTCAGCAATGTGGACAGAAGAGTCTGCAACATGGAAGAAAAACTGGACAAGCAAATATAGATGCTTATGAATAAAATTTACAAGTGTTGGAAAATGTAATGGATCAAATAAAATACACAATGGAAAGTACCATCAGTAGACTTGACCAAGCCAAAGAATAAATAACGGTATAGAGACAACATCACACAAAACTATATTTGAACATTATAAGAGGAAAAAAGTAAGCATGATCACTGCATGTAAGATGTCCAAACATATGAATACACAGAAAGTACTGAAATAAATTCTAAAAGGCATATGGAATTTATTCAAAGAAATTAGAGCATTTTGTGGTTGGAGTGGAACAGCAATAGCCCCCATAGTTTCATGTGTTTGAATGCTTGGCCCATAGAAGTGGCATTACTAGGAGGCATGGCCTTGTTGGAGTAAGTGTTTCATTGTAGGGAAGGCTTCGAGGTCTCAGAATTTTTTTCTTTCTTCTTATTTTCTTTTCTTTTCGTCTTTTTTTTTTTTTTGCTCTGTCTTAGAGTTTCTATTGCTGTGTAGAGACACCATGACCATGATAACTTATAAATGAAAACACTAACTTGTGGCTGGCTTACTGTTTCAGAGGTTTTGTTCATTGTTATCATGACAGGAAGCATGGAAACATACAGGCAGGCATGGTACTTGAGAGGAAACTGCAAAATCTACATCTGGATCTGCAGGCAGCAGAAAGTGACTGCCACTCTAGGGCTAGCTTGAGCATCTTGGTGAGGCAGCCTGAATAAAAGAAAAAGAAACATGCTGATGTGGAAGGGGGACTCAAAAAGGATCCCAATTCTTTGGGAAATAAGACAACTAATGATTGTTAGAGAGGGATAATTAGTCTCTGCCAGAGAGAAACAATGATCTTTTTTTTTGCAGTTATGTTAGATTAAACATTCTTTGTATGCAAATTTGTGACTACCCCTTATTGGCAATGATTTATTATTTTTTGGAATTACCAAGAAAATTTTCAGAATCATAATAATTAAGATATTCTCCAATAAATGTTTAGGTATGGACTTTATATTTAACTGATAAATTTAGGTAAAATATATGTGGGCTTTGCTAATATACAATGGAGGAAGCATATTTAAATATCTTGAAAATATTCTTCCTTTCATCCCATAATAATGTTGCCATTATTAGCAGTAGACACCACATTTTAGATACACTGAATCTCAGGCTTTTAAGACTATTTTACTAACGTTTTTTAAGTCTTATGTGAATAACAGTACTATGACAATTTATTTGCTTTAGTATTTATTTTACAGCAAATTTGTTTTCAATGTTGCATATTTTTGTATATTTCCTGGCTACTCTTGAATTTCCTTTAAGACAAACTTTAGAATCACTCATTGCACTGGGAGAAAGAAAGTGACTGATATTTGCATTTCAATTACATGAAGTAATATGAAAATGACTTTTGTAATTAAGCTTATAAACCTCATTACTCATAAGCTGAGATTAGATAACAAGTACACTGGCTTTTAACATTTAAATGAAATATTTTGTGACTTACTACTTATTGGTACTTTATTATTAAGTACTATTAAAATACTATTACTAAATATTATTAAATTTACTATTTGCTACATATGTGTTAAATGTATACTAACATTTTTACATGCTAAACTTTTCTCTCTATATAACAATTTTACTAACAACATTGCTTTGTTTTCCTTCTTTTCCAAATAAATATAAATTTACAAAGCTCTGATTATTATAGTAGTTTATTAATCTGTGGTATTATGTTAATTCACTCATACATAAATGGAAAATATATATTATTTACTTTATTGTAAAATTACAATATTGTTTTTATAAAAAAAAAAAAAAGCTCTAGAATATGGAAAGCCTTTCCATTTCCATGGACTGACAGAAGCAAAATTGTGATGATTGTCATATGTGCTAGTTTGTGTCAATTTCGCACAAGCTGGAGTCATTGGAGAGGAGGGAGCCTCAGTTGAAAAAAAATGCCTCCATAAGATCAGGCTGTATGAAGGCAAGCAATTAGGGCATTTTCTTAAGCAGTGATTGATAGCAGAGGGCCAAGCCCACAGTGGGTGGGAACATCTCTGGGCAGGTGGCCTTGGGTTCTATATGAAAGTAAACTGGGTAATCCATTAAAAACAAATCAGTAAGTAGCATTCCTTAGTGGCCTCTGCATCAGCTCCTGTCTTCAGATAATCTTTATAACAAGTAGTGCTATAAATGCTGGATTTCCACATGAAGAGCAATTAAACTAGATCCATTTTCCTCTCTATGTCTCCTAATCCATTCAAATTAGGATTTAGGGTAAAACCTGAAACTTTGAAACTAATTGGGGAAGTGTGTACAAAACACTTCAAGACAGAAGCATGAGTAAGAACTTTCTGAAAATGACTCTTATATTACAGGAAACAATCCCAGGAACAGAAAAAGTGAATTTAATAAAATTAAAAATTTTCTGCATAGTAAATAAAATAAAGCAGAGTGGAAAGACAGCCTACAGAAAGGGAAAACATCTATGAACTGTACAAGAGAGAATTGCTAACTAGAATATTTAAATAACTGCAAAAATTAAATGCCCCAAACCACAGATCACCCAGTCATTAGAAGGGATAAAGCAACAGACAGTTCTCTGAAGAAGATATGTAAATGGGCAATATACATTAGAAAAAGTCACCTGGACTGTGTTGGTGCATGCCTTTAATCTCAGCACTGGAGAGGCACAGGCAGAGTGATCACTGTGAATTTGAGGCCAGCCTGTTCTGCAAAGCACGTTCCAGGTTAGCCAGGGCTGTTATACAGAGAAACCCTGTCTCAAAAAAATCAAAGGAAAAAAAAGTCTTATTCACCAAGAAAATGCAAATTAACATAGCACTGAGACTTTCATCACTGCTGTGAGAATGGCTATCAAGAAGATAGAAGAAATGCTGTTGAGGATGTAGTGAGACAGAAGCCCTTATACCCTGCTGGTGAGAATATACATTTGTGAATCCAAAATGGAAATCAGTAAAAAGGTTCCTCATAAAACTAAAAGTAGAATCACTATATATTTATTCTGTTGTTCCAGTCTGGTTTATATGGCTAAGGAACCTAAGAGCAAAACACAGAGATGCTTGCATATGTTCACTGTTGTATTGTTAATAATATCTAGAAAGTAGAAGCAGGTTAGATGCCTCTCTACTAGATAACTGCATGAAGAAAATGTACATGCACAAATTCAATTTTACTTGGATGTAAAAAGAATGGAATTCATAGCATTGGATGAAAATTATAGATGGACCCAGAAATTACTGCTGAGCAAAATAAGCTAGTTTCTAAAAGACGAATACTCTAACATTTTTGCTTTTCTCTCATATGTGAACTCAAAAATAAAATTGTATATACAGAGAAAGATTGTGTCTGGGATCATAAAGCTAGAAAGGTCTTAAGCAGAGGAAGAAATCTAGGAGAAGGGGAAGTGAAAAGGTAGAAGGATACATGTGTCATGAAACAGAAGGTGTGACACTTTGGAGGAAGGAAGAGAAGTAGTCCTGAAGGGAGGAGGCATTGCTGAAGAGGGATAACATAGAAGATAGCAGAGTGACCATTATGTATGAATATGCCATTATGAAACCTATCAGTTTGCATGCCAGCTTAAAACAGATTAAAGCACAGTGGATATAATCCTTATAAATGGTCTGAGGTACTAAGAGAGTAAAAATAAAATTGAGTTGCTAACAATTGCAAAAGCAATATTAATTCCAAGTTATCTTACTAGTTCCAAACTCTATAATAACTTTACTCTTTCCCAAGTTCCTTCTGTTCCGAATGAGTCTGTGTGAGGTTAATTTTCCCCACAGGGCAGCTGTCAAAACTGATCCATGTGCACTGTAGGCAGGTCATCTATTTCTAGGTCCTGACTTGTGGCCATCTTAGTCTATAATGCCAGTGTCATGTTGTTTTGTTTAAGTTTTTGTCCCTACTCTCGTTACTGTGCTAAGCTCACCATACGCTACAGGCTTTTATCCTGAGACAAGGTAGAGACAAGACAGGAGTTAAAGATATAAAATATTCCAAAGTTATGCATGCGGACCACTTGGTATTGGATAATCAATAGGGGATTCTTGCATGGGTATATCTCCTATTCTCAGCATTCTTTACTTCTTTTATAGTTTGTTATCTAGGGGAGTGTCCCAATGAGATTTCCTATCAAACACTAACATGTTTATTGGAGGCACACACACACACACACACACACACACACACACACACACACACATATATATATATATATATATATTATATATATATATACATATTTTGTATGCTTAAAGAATTTATTAAGTAAACTTACTTTAGAATAATAAGAATAATAAGAACAGCTAAATTACACCTGTGAGGCTAATAATCTGGTATTTGCTCTATCCTTGGTGTTAGATTTCTGAGACAGTGTAAAGAGACAGAAGACAGAAAAAGACCAGAGTCTGACCTCAGCAGGAGAGAATATTTAAAACAGTGAGAAGCAGCCTCTCTCCTCTGGGAGCAGAGGGGTCTTCAAAGAGGGGGAGGAATAACTGGAGTTTATATACTAGGCTTGGGTAACAGAGAAGTTCAATGCTGCTTCTGTGTCTTTTATCCACTGTTGAAGTATCTTAGTGAGACAGTATTTTAAATAGGGTCAATAGGCTCTACCCCAGTAAGGGTCTTCTCTGGGGACTCAGGGAGCCCTACTGTGGGCCCATACATTGTTGATGGAATTAAGCAATGAGGTGCATGTTTTTTCCTATTGGACAGTGTTCCTGTGCATCATGATGATGATGACAGAAGCACAAATTTGTTGTGTATCATATTGACATTCAGTCTTCTCTAATTTCGATGTACTTCAATAGTCAAAGAATTGAGTTAGTCCTGAAGCATATTAAGCTGATCTGAAATTTCTTTAATGTTTTTGAGAGTTGGTGAAGAAGAGGTTAACTGAAGAAGGCTTCACTTTAGCTCTTTTAGTTCTGAGTCTTGAAAACATGCCCAGAGTGGATGGCTCATTGCTCCTCATCTCAAAGGTCATCCACACTGCTTTCAGAGGATTGGGGCCACCAATCTCTCTTAACTTCTTCAATCTGAAAAAGGGGGTAACTTGGAAAGGGAAACTAATTGAGAAGAGGGTTCCTCCAAGGAGCCACGACAAAATTCAACAAATGGCTAAAGTCTAAAACACACAGGGCAGCCATTTGGTAATGGTGCATGTTTTTGGTGTTTGCTATATGAAGGCAATAGTTGTATCCATGATATACAAAGGATGAGACTATTAATGCCAGAACTTTTCAAACCTTCATTACTGGAGACAAAAGCAGAAGATTTAAGGCAATTTTTTTATTTTTGTTTATTAAGGAATTTTTAATTCATTTTACATACCAACAACATATCCCCATCTTTTCCCTCCTCCCACCTCTCCAGCCACCCCCCCCACAACCCATACCCCATTCTCTCCTCCAACAAGGTAAGGCCTCCCGTGGAAAGTCTGCAGAGCCTGGTACATTTAGTAGAGGCAGCTCCAAGCCCCTACCCATGCATCAAGACTGTTCAAGGTATCCCACCATAGGTTGTGGGCTCCAAAAATCCAATTCATGCACCAGGGATGGATCCTGATCCTACTGTCCTGAGACCCTTAAGCAGATCAAGCTACACAACTGTCTTGATTATGCAGAGGGCCTAGTCCAGTCCCATGGAGACTCCACAACAGTTGATCTAAAGTTTGTGAGTCCTTACTAGATTGGTTTGGTTGTCTCTCTAGGTTTCCCCATCATGATCTTGATGGCCCTTGTTCATAGAATCACTCCTCTCTCTCTTCAATTGTGCTCGGGCATTTCTGCCTGGTACTCGGATGTGGATATCTGCATCTGCTTCCACAAGTTACTAGATGATGGCTCATGTTGGTCCTTCTAGGTCTGGGTTACCTCATTCAGGATGATATTTTCTAGTTCCATCTTCTTGCCTGCAAATTTCATGATGTCATTGCTTTTTCTCTGCTGAGTAGTACTTCATTGTGTATATGTGCCACATTTCCTTTATGCATTCTTCAGTTGAGGGGCATCTAGGTGGTTTGCTGGTTCTAGCTATTGTGAATAATACTGCTATGAACATAGTTAGCTTGTGTCCTTGTAGTATGATTGAACATTCCTTGGGTATATGCTCAAGAGTGATATAGCTGGGTCTTCAGGAAGATTGATTCCCAATTTTCTGAGAAACCTCCATACAGATTTCTAAAGTGGCTGTACAAGTTTTCACTCCCACCAACAATAGAGGAGTGTTCACCTTGCTCCACATCCTCTCCAACATAAGCTGCCATTAATGTTTTTGATCTTAGCCATTCTGACAGGTGGAAGATGGTATCTCAGAGTCATTTTGATTTGCATTTCCCTGATGACTAAAGATGCTGAGCAATTCCTTGAATGCCTTTTGGTCATTTGAGATTCTTATGTTGAAAATTCTCTGTTAAGCTCTGTAGCCCATTTTATAATTGGATTGTTCAGTATTTTGATAATTAGTTTCCTGAATTTTTTTATATATTTGGGAGATCAGCCCTCTGTCAGATGTGGGGTTGGTGAAGATCTTTTCCCATTCTGTAGGTTGTTGTTTTGTCTTATTTACTGTGCCCTTTGCCTTACAGAAGCTTATCAGTTTCAGGAGGCCTCATTTATTACTTGTTGCTCTCAGTATCTGTGCTACTGGTCTTAAGTTTAGGAAGTGTTCACCTGTGCCAATGTGTTCAAGACTGCTTCCTACTTTCTTTTCTATCAGGTTCAGTGTAGCAGGATTTATGTTGAGGTTTTTGATCTACTTTGACTTGAGTTTTGTACATGTCCATAGATATAGATCAATTTGCAATCTTCAACTTGTTGACATTCAGTTATGCCAGCACTATTTGTTGAAGATTTTTTCCCATTGTATAGTTTCAGTCAAAAATCAGGTGTTCATATGTGTGTGGATTAATATCAGAGTCTAAAATTTGATTCCATTGGTCCACATGTCATTTTTTATGCTGATACCAAACTCGTTTTAATACTATAGATCTATAGTAGAGCTTGAGGTCAGGGATGGTGATGCCACCAGAGGTTGCTTTATTGTACAGGATTCTTATAGCTATCCTGGGTTTTTGTTTTTCCATATTAAGTTACTTGTTCTTTCCAAGTCTGTGAAGAATTGTGTTGGGATTTTGAAGGGGATTGCATTGAATCTGTAGATTGCTTTTGGTAAGATTGCCGTTTTTATTATGTTAATCCTACCTATCCATGAGCATGGGAGATCTTTCCATTTTCTGATTTCTTCTTTGATTTCTTTCTTCAGAGAATTAAAGTTCTTATCATACAGGTCTTTCACTTCTTAGTGTTACTTCAAGGCATTTTATATTATTTCTGACTATTGTAAAGGGTGATGTTTCTCTGATTTCTTTCTTAGCCCACTTATCATTTGTATATAGGAGAGCTACTTTTTTTTAGTTAATCTTGTATCATGCCACATTACAGAAGGTGTTTATCAGATGTAGGGGTTCCTTCACAGAATTTATGAAGTCACTTATGTATATTATCATCTCCTCTGCAAATAGCAGAAGTTTGACTTTTTCCTTTCTAATTTGTATTCCCTTGATCTCCTTTTGTTGTCTTATTGCTCTAGCTAGGACTTCAAGTACTGTATTGAATAAATATGGGGAGAGCAGACTGACTAGTCTTGTTCCTGATTTTAGTGGAATTGCTTTGAGTTTCTCGCCATTTAACTGGGCGTTGGCTGTTGGCTTCCTGTAAATTGCCTTTATTATGTTTAGGTATGTTCCTTGTATTTCTGATCTCTATAGGACCTTTATCATGGAGGGGTGTTGTGTTTTGTCAAAGGCTTTTTCAGCATCTAATGAAATGATCATGTTTTTTTTTCTTTCAGTTTATTTACATGGTATATTACATTGACAGGTTTTTGTAAGTTGAACCATCCTTGCATCCCTGGAATGAAGTCTACTTGGTCATGTTAGATAATTTTTTGATGTGTTCTTGGGTTCAGTTTGCATATGTATATATATATATTGTTTTTTTTGAGAGAGACAGGGTTTCTCTGTGCAGCTTTGCACCTTTCCTGGAACTCACTTGGTAGCCCAGGCTGGCCTCGAACTCACAGAGATCCGCCTGGCTCTGCCTTCTGAGTGCTAGGATTAAAGCCCCAGTTTGCCAATATTTTATTGAGTATTTTTATATCAATGTTCATGAGGGAGATTGGTCTGTAATTCTCTTTTTTGTTTCATCTTTGTGTGGTTTGGGTATCAGAGTAACTATAGCCTCATACAAAGAGTTTAGTAATATTTCTTCTGTTTCTATAATGTGGAACAATTGAAGAGTATCAGTATTAGCTCTTCTTTGAAATTCTGGTAGAATTCTGCACTAAAATCATCTGGTCCTGGGCTGTCAGGTTTTTCTTCAATATAACATCTTTATCATATAATGAAGCCAGCATGCAATTTACTATGGTGTGATTGTGTCCCATCCCAGGGAAAGGAAACCCCTTGAACCTGGGGATAACAATGCTAATGTATATTTAATCCATTTTAATCAAGCATCCATTTTTCATAATCATTTTAATATACCTGATTGCGAATATTATTTTATATCGACCAAATTTTAATTTTAAACTTTAAGTTACTTGATTTAGCCATAACTTTGACAACATATACAGGTGTCTATATAGTGGAAGACTAATAGATACACACACACACACACACACACACACACACACACACACACACACATGCACACCAAGCTGGTCTCTGTAAATTAGTTACACTTGTACTTAGAATGACAACAAACAGAATTCTGAGCTCATTAAACATTCTGGACATTCACAAGATAACTAATCATTAACATTGTTTTAATTACCATTGTTATGACAGTTTATAACAAATTAGTAACTCTCACAAGATTAAGATTTTTAAATTTTGTCCCAGTTGAGATTTTGAGCCTTAAAAATACAATATTGAATTGAAACTCTTTTAATAACAAAATAAACTTTAAATTATAATATAGTCCAGGGATAAACACAGATCCTCATTTTCCTGATTCTTTTGTAGTATACTTTTACAAAATATCATATAACTCAATTTCTCCAATTTGCTAAAACATGTATATGCATGCAATAACAAAAGTTTAAAAAGAGGCAATACATTTGAACGGGAGTGGGGAGGTCATATGGGAGGCTTGGAGGAAAGGAATGGAAAAGATGTTTCAATTAAATTGTAATCTCAAAATTTACAAAAACGGGAGGAACTTCTTGTTTTCCTTTAGTTCTGCCATGCCATGCCACAAAGTCACTTACACAGTGCTTCCTCCAGAAGAATTGGCCTGTCCTCAGGCAGGAGAGCTCCTTGGTAGCATTCCCATCCTTTCTCTATAGGTATTTCTTTTAAAGTTTTTATTCTAATTTCATATGTATGAGTATTTTATCTGCATGTGTGTGAATGTTGTGCCTTGGAGGCCAGAAGAAGGTATCAACTCTAATTTCTGAAACTAGAGTTACAGAATGTTGTGAGCTACTATGTGGGTGCTTGGAATCACACCTGAATCCTCTGCAATAAAAGCAGTGCTGTTAACTTCCAAGTTATCTCACCAGTCCCAGATACTTCTTTTCACCAAAGAACACAGAGATAGTAAAGCCCATGTTACAGCTACTGTAACATAGAATGTAGCTCAATAACAAAAAAATTAAACAACAGAGAAGTAATCTTAAAAATAAATTCCTAAGTGCTATAAATCCAATCTAATTTCAAAGGCTGAGTGCACAGTCATAATTAACAGTGAGATAATTATGAAAAAGTAAATATTTACATGCATATTGTACAATTATTAAGGTTTACAGAGAAATGTTTTTCATCCGCACAGCTTTCCTTTGTAATGATTCTGTTATGAGGCAATAAATGTAGTTACAGTTAATAACAGATGCTAAGTGATATAATTCATTCTAAACTTCACTAATTATTGCAGAAACATGAGAAAAATACATGCATCAGATGGGAATAATCTCTTATCTGTTATACTGCAAACTGAAAAAAATGTAAGATCGCTTGTAGAAAAAGGAAATATTTAAAGTAAATCTTTACTTATTTAAATGAAAATTTTGAGCGCTTTAAAATGAAAATGGCTGTGCCTTCCAGACAGTACATGCTTCATTCAGAGAATGAAATTAGCCTGAATAAGTTTGAATTGACATGGTTACTCTATGGTAATCATTTTATAATGAAGTGCAGGGGGAATGTTCTGTAGTTTAAGCATGATGTGCCAGCTTTGGACTGATGATTACCATCCAGTGCTCAATTTTCCTTAAATTCAGTCCTTTTTTTTAAATAAGGGAATTGGTGCAAATAAAAGCTTGGGAATAAAAATACACTAGCACATGCTGCAATTTATTTTGTATAAATTGAAGAAGAGTAGGGAAATGAAAAAGCTGGGATAAATTTTTATAACAAAATTGAGGTTGATTAGAAAAATTAAAGTCAAGTGACATTTTCTATTATCCTTAGAAAATACAAAGCCTCACATTAGTATGACTTTCCCTTGCCTTCATGACACAGACTTTCATTCCCTCTTTAATGGTCTACTCTTTGCACCGAATGCATGGACTGCTTCCTGAATTCACATGTCATCCTCATGCATCTTAATAACCACATCTTTCAAAGTAATGGTGGATGATTTGAGCCATATTTTATGAGCTTTTTTCTTGAATGAAATTCCATGGTCTTCCCATCCAAAAATCTTGTTGTACATATTGATCCATTTCAAGACTAAGTGTTCAAATAGAATATTTACAAGGACTTTAGTCATACAAACACCTATTTTTGTCACACATAGGCAAAGAGAAAGCAAAATGGATATTGTAACTGAGACAGAAATAAAAACTGCTCCTCCTCCCATGAAATACAAAGTATTATTTCAAATACTACTTACTCATGGAATAATAATGTCCCGTTTCTTTGTGGAAAACCTGGTAGTTAAATGAGTTTTTTTTTTTTTAATGCTGTTGATTTGAGACAATCTTGAATCTCCTTGTTGATTCATTAGAGAATGATCTAATAAAATAAAAATTTGTCTATAAAAATAAACATATACCCATATTGAAACCATTGATATCAAGATAGAATATAGTTTTTTGTTATTCTTTTTTTTTTTGGGGGGGCTGTTCCTTCAATGTTATATTTTGGAAAAGTTTGTACTAAAATCATGAGAAAAATGGCAAGTACTCTCTATTCTATAGACAGGGAGCATGGAGTGAACCAGCAACAGAAAACACTTGTCAACTACTCTCGCACTGCAGTCTCAGTCTACCCATTTCTTCCTCCAATCGTTGCAGGTGGAGTCTGTGCTTCTGTGGGTTCCTCTTCCTCCAATAGGTGCAGGTTGTGCCTGTGGCTCTGAAGGTCGCTGAGGCTTCCGGGGATGGCTGAGGAGGCATGTTGCTGCTGGGTCGCTGGGAGTCCTTCCTCCAACTGGTGTAGATGTGGTCTGTGACTCCCCCAGTGGTCACTCTTTTGTCAGTCTGGGACTCGTCAGCCAGTCAGGTACAGGTTGGTCACTGATGCTGCAGGGATGGTTCGCAAAGCATGCTGCTGCTGCCGGGTTGCTGGGACTCATGAACTACTCTCTAAACTCAAGAAGTATTCATTAATATGTACTCTCTCATATTCTACTCTTAATATTAAGATACTTAATGCAGTTTAGACTTTTCTTAATGGTACAATTCCAGCCTTTTCATCAAGGCTGAATCAAGGTTATCTTATTCAAATTATGTCAGTCTTCCTAGAGAGCAATTTATTCTATCCTCAGTTAAAAATATTTTTCTACACCTAGTGTTTTCATTATTTTGATCATTGTATGGTCTGTTTCTATTTAATAATTTTTGTTTCATTTTTATGAATGACTGTCATCTTTTTAACACATTTGATGAATAACAATCAAAATCTCAATGTTACTAAGTGATTTTCTTACTAAGGAAAAGGCTACAAATAGCATACAAATGACAATAATTTATATTTGATATAAATGCATTTTAATATTTGTTTCTGAAATAAACTGTTTTCTACATGTTTCCTAAACTAGCCACATATAAGACTAGCTTTGGGCTGAGCCAAAATATACAGATTTTGATGCAGGTGATGGTGGCACATATCTTTAATCCCAGCACTCAGGAGGCAGAGGCAGGAAGATCTTTGTGAGTTCAAGACTAGCTTGGTTTATAAATGAGTTGCCAGACAGCCATGGCTACACAGAGAAACCCTGCATTGAAATACCAAAAACAAATAAAAAATATTTTTGAAATGAAAATGATGATTATTATGCTTATATTTATTATGGTGATAATATACAGACTAATATTTGGTGTTCAATGTATAATAAAGGTACATGAGACACAAGTAGGTGTAAATTCTTTTCTATCTTTTATTAGTTCTTTGACTTTAGTCAAATTAATATCACTGAATAAATGTTTTTTCTTATTTTCAAGCATGAATAAGATGACCCATCTCACAGAAATTCCAATATATTATATTAGAAAACAAATAACAATCTTAATATAAATTGGGCATTCAACAAACAATATTTCACTCTTTTACATGTAAAAGAACTTATAACATACTAATCAGATACCAGTATCATTTCACTAGTGTTGGCAGCAGTAAGTTTGCTGCCTTAATTTTAAATGCCCTTTTTGTCCTGTCCCAGTTAAGTTGTTTGTGTGAAAAATGTGCAGTTGACTTCTGGAGGGTCCTGGGGATCAGTTCCCCTGTGGTTTTTCCTGTTTGGAAAACAGTGTCAGACTTGCCTATGGATACAGAGTAACCATTCCCTGACTCCTGCTGTTAGAGTGGTATATAAACCCATGTTGGTATGAATAAAGAGAGCTGCTTCCCCGACGAACTGAAACTGGGTGTCTAGAGTGCTGTTTAACCTCGGTATCCCTTGCCATATTTTGTGCTCCAGCTGCACAGGTCATGGCAAGTGGAGGTTCCACCTGAACCTGGAAAGAGGAGTAAGCAAATGAGGCTCACCCTAAAAGGAGGGGTGGAGGATTGAAACATTGGTACATACCATGGGTAATTCTGCAAAAGCTCAGTTGGCCACTGAGGAACAGGAATTAAGTAAGCAAGGAACAGGAATTAAGTCTAGCACCACACTCACATTTGTGGACACTATAGCTAAAGCAAGTCCTTGGTTTTTTACAGGAGGAGGTTTGAATGTTCAAGATTGGGAACAAGTCAAAAGAGATTTACAAAAGATGTTGCAAGAGAAAGGAACAGATAAATTTTCTACAGCTGCATTTTCTCTATGGAGACTTGTGACAGATGCTCTTCTGACTGATAAAGTGAAAGTGAAAGAGCAACTTTCAGAGTGTGAGCAAGCATTTGCTATTGCTCAGGAGGTGCAGATGAATGAATCTTTGAAAGGGGAAAAGGAAGAGGTCGAGGTCCCCTATAAAGAGCATATAAGGATATTTGTGAAAGATTTAATGGATGAGGAAGAAGACGATGGTCTTGCCTGTCTCAGATTTAGCAGAGGAGGAAGAGAAGCTAGAAAAAGAGATAGAGGGGCTACAACAGAAATTGTGCCATGCAAAAGTGAAAGCACAGTCAGCACCTTCTGTGCCTCTATTGTCTCGACTCCCGCCAAGAAATCTTCATTGGATAGGGGAGGAAAAGAATCAGAGGACAGATATCTGAAAAAAAAAAAGGGGGGGGGGGGTGGCGTGAAACATATCCAGTCATTAAAACTCAGAATCAAGCTGGACAGGTGGTCCAGAAAAATGTTCCTTTAACTTTAAAAGATGATGCCTCAGGGAGAAGCTGAGCCATTATGGAGTTTAGTAAGAAATCCACCTGTGTTATTGCCTGTAAGTATTGATAGCCCTGTTTTTCCTGCTGTATTTTATTCTAATTGGACAATTGGTACTGCTTCCAGCAATGTAAAACTCCAAGAGAGCTGGCAAGAATAATACCAATGATATCTCCTTGAATCTGAAATGCACCTTTCATGATTGCCTAGTCCTGAGTAATACTTCTTTGGCAGGCTTTGTAGGTAGTTCCAGCATGTCCCATGCTGTGCATCTCCAAATGTTCCCTTTCCTTTCTGTTGTTTGGAATGGTGATGTGGAAGGGGAGGGACTACTAAACTGTTCAGTTCTGAATTGTAGATTGAATAATTGCTGGAGTGCAAATTGGTCCCGTGCAATGATTGTGAGAATACCTGCATTTACAGAGATGCCTCTGGAGAATCCTTCTGATCAGTTTCCACTGCAACTGAAGAGGACAAGAACATTATATGGCATTACTTCCACAATTGTTGCAGCTGTGGCTGCAACTGCTGTTGCTGCTACAGCTACTGGGCTTGCATTATCTCAGACTGTTCAACAGGCTGCCGTTATCAACACATTATCTGAAAGTGTGGCTGGTGCCTTGGACATTCAGCAAACATTGAATGGACAATTTCACTTTGGAATCCTGATGCTTAATCAACAAGCAGCACTGTTACAAGAACAAATAGATATGTTTTGGATACACCAACATATGTTAGGTGCTTATGGAATGTCAGAAGTTTGTATAATGGAACAGTTTTGAACTATACAATTCAGTTAGCACATGCCATTGTAAGGATTAATGAAACTAGAGTTGTTCCTGTAAATGAGCAGACCTGGTGGTCATTAATGTCTAAAGCTGCTGGGTAGATCACTGGATGGGCAGGGACTATTTCCCTCTTCTTAATCTGTGCAGGCGGTATGGGAATTGGGTTAATTCTGCTATGCTGATGGCAATGCCAGTTCACTCGACACCGAAAGGTAACCAAGCAAACCCTTCTGGCCATGTCACCCTCTGAATCTGCACAAGTATGGTAACAAATGTTGGACACATAGTACCCAGAGACAGGCAACTCCTGTGGTCCTCATGCGACCTAAGGCAGGAGCCTTAAGGGCAGCCCCCTATGACAGGTAAGTTTGGGGATTGCAACATGTGACCTAAGACAGGGGCTACCTGATCTTCCACAGGCTGTTCTATCTGATGTGTTCCTTTTAAAAATAAAAAGGGAGGATATGTCGGCAGCGGTAAGTTTGTTGCCTTAATTTTAAATGCCCTTTTTTGTCCTGTCCCAGTCAAGTTGTTTGTGTGAAAAATGTGCAGTTGGGTTCCGGAGGGTGCTGGGGATCAGTTCCCCTGTGGTTTTTCCTGTTTGAAAAACAGTGTCAGGCTTGCCTATGGATACAGAGTAACCATTCCCTGGCTCCTGCTGTTAGAGGGGTATATAAACCCATGTTGGTATGAATAAAGAGAGCTGCTTCCCTGAGGAACTGAAACTGGGTGTCTAGAGTGCTGTTTAACCTCAGCATCCCTTGTCAGATTTCATGCTCAAGCTGCGCGGCAAACTAGCATTTTCCACATTGCAAGAAGTTGATATGTGTGTTGACTATATGAATCAAATTATCAACATTTTCTAGCTGAGTCTGGATAAAGAAAAATTGTTGGATGTTGTTGAGTCCCACTGATAAACTCACATCAGTTTCTTACACTTAGCATTTAGATTTTTTTCACAACTGAAAAAATTACCAAAAATTAGATTTGTGATTTAAATTATTCTAGTACCTATCTAACTTGCTATAACCACTTTTATAAAAGGCTATTCAAATGACTTCAAAATTGTTAATGAATGATGTATAAACAAATTTACATTATCTTATATAAGGGCTATATTAATATAGTAAACTCTTGTATTTTGAGAGTACTGTAATCATTTACTTGTATAATATTGTCTTCAAATATTTTATTTACAGAAAGTAAATGACCAAGACTCATTAGAAAGGTGGTCATGGACAAAATTGACTGGTGGGGTTAAGCATACTGCTATCTCTAAGAAAAACACTGTACCTTTGAATAGCCATTTTTAGAATATAGACATGATTGTGGTGATATTTTATTTGTGCTTAAATGTGGTGATATTTTATTTGTATGTTAATAAATAAAGTTTGCCTGGAGACCAGAGGAAATAGCAAGCCATTTCAAGTAAATAGAAAAGTCAGGCGGTGGTAGCACACTCCCTTAATCCAATCACTTGGCAGGCAGGGGCTCTGTGTTTTCAAGGCCATACTAGGGAACAGAGCCAATCATGGTGACACATGCCTTTAATCACACCAACCATAGAGACCTGGAGGTCTGTACAGACAGGCAGTGGCAAGGAAGTGAGGTAGCTGGGCTAAGATAGCCAATGAAGAGGGCTGAACAGCAAGACAATAAAAGCTTGGGTAGACAGGAAGTTGTGGTATTTTGGAAGCTGCAGATCTGGTGAGGTCAGGTTGGTTGGTGGCTCTTGCTATTTAATAAGACTGCTTAGAAATTCTACTACAAAATGACCTAATTCCCTATTAACTAATGAATGGATAAGAAAATATAGCACATGCATATAATGGAATGTTACTTGAACATGCAAAATAAATACAGTCATTTGTGACAACATGATAAAACCAAGAATCATTATGCTAATGGAAAATAAGCCAGGTGTAAAATTGGCAAATGTTATATGATCACACTTATATCCTGTGTTCAACCTCCACGTGATATTTGATGCTCTGAACTTTTTTTTCTCTCTCTCTTTTTTTTTTTTTATGGTTTTTCGAGACAGGATTTCTCTGTGTAGCTTTGCGGCCTTCCTGGAACTCACTTGGTAGCCCAGGCTGGCCTCGAACTCACAGAGATCCGCCTGCCTCTGCCTCCCGAGTGCTGGGATTAAAGGCGTGCGCCACCACCGCCCGGCCTGATGCTCTGAACTTTTTAAAAATATAATCCTCACAGCTGGAGAAATGGTTCAGTGGCTAAGATGGTATACTATTATTGCAGAGGACCCGAGTTTGATTTCTAGCATCCCTGTTAGCAATGAAAGTATAGCTTGTAACTCGAGCTCCAGGGTTGATTCATGCCTCTGCCTTTAGTGGGCACAGAACTCAAGTTCCAATAGACAAACACACACACACACACACACACACACACACACACACACACAATTTAAAATTAAAAATCTAAAAATACATTTTAAATAGAATATATATATATATATTCATTGCACTTCTTTATTGCAGCCACTTTGCTTATGCATACAACAATAATAAGAATAATAATAGATATAACTGTGGTTTTTAATTTCACTCTCCTTGTCCATCCTCTGTACCTTCTATTATTTTTGTTAGCTAGTTTTGATTTCTGGTATTTGTTAGCTATTTCCTATGAGTGCATGGTGGCCCCTTAGAGTCTGTTCTTATTAATAACAAGATTAATAGAAATCTGACTGGATGTTCTTTATTCATGGGTAAAGTATGCTGACTATTGAATTCACTTTAAGATCTTATAATACTTGTCATTTTTTAGACAAATTCTGATGTCAGTAACATGTACTTAATTGGTCTGATTAGTATAAAACCTGCCTGTCCCTGATGTTGCCTGTTATTTCTTAACCCAGTGAACCTCTTTTACTTCTGAGACTAAATTTCTAGACTGCAGTGCACATGACAGAGGTATACAGCAAGATCTGCATCGTAAATACTTTGTTTTCCAGCTAATTCTCTGGTGCTTTTAAGCTGAATTTTACCATCTACTTTAGAGTTACTTAGAAATACAAGTGGGTGAAAATACAATGGATTCTGAAGTATATCAGGTATTTTCCTTTCCCTGATGAAAGTTTAATATTTTCTTATATGTTATGTTTTTTATCAAAATTTCATATTAGATTTTCTGTATTAAACCATTTACCTATCTGCTTTTAGTCATTAAAAATTTGTTGTTCTTTTCTTGCTTTGCCCTTGTTGGTCTTTCAATATGTATAAAATTGTTGCTATTGTAGCAGTGGGTGAGGAAAAATTAAAAATGAATGGCAAAGTTCTACTTTACTGCCTTTAACTGAAGGCACTGTAACTAATCTCTGTACTCATGACAAGTTAAAGAGCTACAGGCAAGAAGGATCAGTCTTTGTATTACCTTTTCTGCTATTTCTGCTCTCATTCTCATTGTAATAGGACATTTCCTAGGATTACTCAATATGGGAGAAGAGAACCTTAGTTCATACCAGTGGGCGTGATACTGTCTGAGGAAGTTTCTATATTTTTCAAGCTTATTGAACTAATGACCAATACATGGTGTTTATTTCTTTTACAATTGGACTTTCTATTATAAAACCAATCATCCAACAATTCAACTGATCCTTCTTACTTACATGAATGGAACTTCGCTGGCTTTTAGCTATCCAAAGCTTCCCTGTTAATGAATTATTTTTGCTTTATAAAACAGAGTGGCTGCAGCCAGCCAGCATCATTCTGGCTTCTAAATGGACTTAAGTGACATATTATTTCAGTAGAAAAACAGTTTGAGAAATGGTTTCTGGTTCCCAGAAATACTTGATCTTTGTGAATGGTCTCCTTCGGCCCCTTCATTTCTTGAATAAGTATGGAGAGATTATGCTTTACAAAGACATTATATTCTATGGTTCATTGAAAGATCCACATTTAAGCAGAAAGTAGAAAAGAATAAAGAAAGAAGGGAGAACAGGTGGGAGTTTTGCGGGAGAAAGGACAGGAGGCAAGGAGGGTAGGAAGTAAGGAGGGTGTAAAAATGGAGGCAAGGAAGCAGGGGAGGAAGGAAGAACGGAGGGAGGAGTGATATTAGCTGGCTTTCAGGCTCAAGCTATGTGAGTTTTATTATTTTATGGCTTATTTCCTCTTGATTCATGCTCTGCACATCTATCTTGTTTGCCAGCATCTTAAGTATGGTTTCACAAATCTATCAAAGTTTACAGTAATTTGAAAGGTAACATTTCCAAGAAGATTTAAAATTACTGGTAGTAAAACAATGACCACAACCCAGACCAGCCTTTCTGGAGAAGGCTGAGGTTTGCTTTTCCTGAAATATCAATTTTAGATAGCATTGAGGCAACTTCTTGAGTGCCAGTGAATTAAGGACAAAGATTTTGCCACCTCTTGAGTGTCAGGGTCTGTGATCTTAATCTCATGCATAGATTCATGTGACTATTTCTGGTTGTTCTTTTTTTCCTAAACATATAAGACACACATAACATATAACACACATATAACATATAAAACATGGTTTCAGCAATTTTGTTGTTGTCATTTATAACTAAACAATTGTTAAAATGGATCTAGTATCTCATAATTTGAAATACTGTTGACAACTTTAAGTGTTGGGGGCAAAGCTCAAACAGCCTCTTTCAAGTCCTTTACATATTCAGTACAACTAGTTAATTCTTTCATTTCCCATGTAGTGTGGGTGGGCCATACCCTGGCTTAAGTTAAAAGGCTAGCAAACCTTAAACAGATGGCCATTATTTATCAATTTCTATTGATGGAGAAGAAACAAAAACAGTGTTGATCTGAGGGCTTAGCTCACATGTGCCAGTTCCCCACATATATGTTCTCATTTGAATTGAAATATTTGTTCCTTAGCTCAAGTGACTGGAGACTTCTTCCCCCCACAGCTCTATACAATAAATGAAGAACAAATTTGAGAGCAACAGTGGGCATATATTTAATGGCTGAAGAACTCTATTGAATTTTAAAAGAGAAGCAGCATCCTTGCTACACATCCTCTTAGCTGCATAAAACATGAGAATAGTCAATTAGGAATTAGTTACAGGCACCCTCTGATGGGTTGACTTTGTCCTGAACTTTAGCTAATCTGCCTCTTTGGTGTGTGAAGTGTGCATGACTTTCCCATAAGGTGGGAGGCTTGGCATCAAAATCATGAATTGTCTCTTGAGACAGCCCAACTGCCTCAGCCAGTTTTGCAGCTGAATTAATAACCAGGTGATCTAGCCTTTTATTCCTTATAAAACTCATTTATGCATATGGAAATTGTCTATTGAAATAAAGTGCCTAACATGAGCTATTGTCAACCCCCTCTCCTAAACAATACATTTCTGGAATAATTGCATGTGCAAAGTCACACAGGAGAATATTTGCTTCTAAACATGGAAGGTAAGACTCACATTGGATAAATGTTCTTTCTGCTCATCCCAGACTGACATTGTGAGTAGATTTCAGCTGCATTAGGTGCCGTGTCCAGGTTTCTTCTTCTTACATGTATTTCAGCACAGGATGCTGGAACCATTAAATTAACATGAAGTACAAACTGAACTTGCTTGACTATTGGGTGTGAGGAAGTTGCTCAGCTGAGTAGATGCAGGCATTTTCTCCAAATGTTCTCAGATCACCAGCTTCCTTATCTGTGTGAGATGCAGGAATAAGGAAACGAAAGCTTGGATCCCACTACTTCAGGGAACACAATGAAAGGTAGCTGCCTTGGTTATTCAGGTCTCTTTCCATGCCACGGTAGTCCATTGAGGCCAGCTTCAGGATAAAACCTGAATCCAGGACCTAAAATCAGTGAATATGGAACAGATTCACACAGATTCTTCCAGCAGTGTGCTATCAGGGCAGGTATGAACGTAGTTAACTTTAAGGTCCTTGAGACAAAGTAGATAAGTAAAGATCAAATCCTCCACTCTAAATACCACCAAAAATTCTAAGTATATTCTCAGCATTGGCATTTCCCAATTATTCACACTTATAAAAACACTTAACAGCATTGATCAGGGGTTTCTTTTCTTCAGGGTTTTAGTTAATTGGGCTATGCTAGCCTAGCTAGTTGTGTTTGCTACATATGAATAGATGGCACACAGTGCATCCATTTTCTTATGCAGTTTCAGACTGTCCAAAGAGGGGTTTTATTTGGTTCAGTGTTATAAAGGGACATGCTTTTCTTTAACGGTATTAGGAATGGAAATCAAGACTGAAGTTATGGAGGCCCCTCATTGTTCCCCAGACATTCATTTTTATATTGAATTGGATTTGTTTCAATGAACAGGTCATATTTCTTATTAGGAAACATGATTTTCTCATTCACTTTGATCTCAGTTTAAATTCTCTTCCCCTCTTTTCTCCTGTGCTCTTTGGAAGCTGTGTTTTTGTCTGTGGAGCACTAGGAAGGCATGTCCAGGTTACCTTAATTAGACTCTATTTGTTACATGCCTTAGCACACACAGGAGGTAAATCTGGTCTACCTGTTGAACCATGTAGACCATGATGAAGCTTAAAAGAGAACCTTACAATGGTTTCCATAGTGGATATGACTCATGCTTGTCAGGCAACTTTTAATTTCACATTCATACAATGTACAAGAGTGGGGAAATATTTATTTCTATTGCAGTGTGAAGAACAAAGTTTTACATGAGTTGAAATCTACCCATACCTGTACATATCTCCTGTGAAAATTCTCAGTTGCTGGAATTAGCAAACCTGCCCAGTAATTCATTACTTCTAAACATAGTCATCAGCTCTTTACTAGAATTATGGCAGTTTGCATTCTGTATGTGTAAGCATGAACCAACACCTATATTTCTTTATTTGAAGACAAATGCTGTATATAAAAATGTAGGCATAGAAAGTGAATATGATCTCCATGTGAACATATTCAAATACATCTTTACTTGTTTATCTGTCTCTCTAATCATTTGAATTTGATATTTACAATACTCTGTCATGTAAGCAAACCTTAAACCACTCGGATATAATCTCATGTATAAAGATATACAAACAGACCCTGGATGATAGGCAAATTCCATGCAGGATATTCAAAGGAGCACCTGAAAGGTGGCAAAACTTCAGTTCAGTAGAATTGGAACAGCTAAAAACCTGAACCAAAATACTAAAGTGACCCTTCAGTCCCAGAAAGAATTCCATGGATCATCTTCCACCTTGGCAGTAAACTAGACCAAGCTTGTAGAATGCTTCCCATTTCTGAGAAGCATCAGTACTGCTTTCTGCAAAGGTCAGAAAGTACAGGTATTGCTCTTTCTATTTAGAAAATGCAAGAACAATCTCATCAGATTGATACTACAAGAAGAAAAATTTAATATTTGTGATGTTTATAGAGAGATTTATCACTGAGATGTGCCTCACACATACATTATTTCCTGATGTAATCTAATATTTGTAGGATTCCTTCCTCATGTTTGAAACTCTTGAGAACTATAATAAATTATCCAGTTCATTAAAAAGTAATAATATTTACTGAAAAATTCTAATAACCCTTTGATCCAATCTGTCCCCAGTTAAGGTAACATGTAATAATTACTTTTCTCTTTAATTTTTTTTTTTTGGTTAAATTCTTTTCTTTGTCCCAATATTTCTCTATATGTAGTATCTTGTTTCAAATGGGTTGCAAGATGCTGGCCAGGTTCTTTGGGGCTCATAGTTTCCTTGTATCTTCTAAGTTTATTTATTTAATATTCAAATACTAACTGTAATGTTACTCAAACTAGCCTATTCAGTTGAGTTTGAATGAACAAATGAAACATTAAACACAGTCATCAGTGAGCCCCATATCTCAACTCTTGAATCATCTCATATCAATTCTAGTATTCTTTCCACAGAAGATACTCGAAAATGAAGCCAGTGATACTTAAGCTTTAGGAACTTCACTTGCATGATTTCAAGTTTTTGAAAAGACACATTCGTTAATAGATATGGTATATTTGAAAAATAAGATCTTTTAATCACAATTGACTGAATCATTGTGCATCCCTCTGCAGTTTTTTTTTTTTCTTTTTCCTTTGTAGGTGCCGACCAAAACATAAGCTTTGAGGATTTCAATCATCTGGCTTTGGCTGATACTTTATTTGGGTTTAGTTTTATATATCATTGTGATTTGCAGTCATGTTCACTATGCTATCACTAGACATCTCACCACAAATTAGTTCCCAGAAAAATATTCTATTATATGCTGTGGTAAGTCAATTGGCATTTTGATAGGAAAGCACAGGATTCAACTAAATCCCCATTATTATACGCTACAGAGGACACTGGTGACCTAATAATGATGAGGGTCCAAGAAAATTTAAAACATGAAAATTTTACACACAGGCTTCCAAGACTTATCACCCAAATCCATCCCATAACTCTTTGGGTATTGTGACTGTATTAGCTACATTTTTTTTTTTCAGTATCGTGATCAAATTCTAAGTGCAAACAACTTGAGGAAGGAACAATTTAGTTTGGCTCACTGTTTGAGGGTACAGTACACATCATTTGTGGCAAGACATGGCAATAGAGCATGATGTAATAGCTGGGTATGTAGCATCTGCAGTCAAGAAGAGAGAGACAAATGCTGCTGTTCAGTTCAGTTTTCTTCTTTCTATCCTGAATGGCACCCGAGCCAAGGGGTAGTGGAGGTTACATTCAGAATGGATTTTCCTTTCTTTGTTAAACAGATTCATAATTGTATCGCCTATCCAGTTATGATTGACAATGAAAATTAACCATCATGATTGCTTATCTTTATTTTCTCATTATTGTGTATGTGGGAAGGTTATAAGGCACAAGTGCCTTGGCTTCTTGAGGGTACAGTTGATCATTGGCAGGAAGTCATGGAAGACTAGTGGTAGATGCTTCTGTCTTCTACCACATAACTTCTGGGGATCCTTACTCAGGCCAGCGGGTTTGACAATCGGCACCTTTATCCTTTGCTGCCTTTCTCTCATTCTCATACTCCAAATTACATACTTAGCAGAATTGTACATGAAAAGTTACTTCATGTTTCTTAATTGTGCTTTCATATTTTCATTTATCTCTTTCTCTTTGCTAAGGTATATTTTCCTTCAGTTCCAACTTCTAATGCCCTGGTTTAAACTGTCAGTTATTAATTTTTTTCAGTTGTTAATTTTTTAAAAAACTATAACATTTTTACTAATTCTTTGATAATTACATGTATACATACAGACATGAGAATTTTATATATACATGTGATACCTACAAATTATTAAATGGTAGTAGATGATAAATGAATAATATAACAAAAAAATCATATATTTTAAGCTTTATTGTCTGTATTCTCACAACTTAAGTATCAACAATGAAATAAATATATATACAATAGCAGGCAAAATTAAACCTGTATTTTAAAAAAAAACACCAAATCTTTTAGAAGACTTTGAACTTTTAAAAGATGTGAGTTTTTAAAATTTGAAATGTTTTATGTTATGGTATTGATATTAACATGACTTCTTAGGGACAAATGAGAAAGTAAAAATTGTAGTTGAACATCAATGTGTTCATGTGTCAAATTAACAAGGCCTGGATTGTGCTGACTACTTTGTCAACTTGACAAAGACTAGTAGTTATCTTGAGAGGGAGGATCCACAATTGAGAAAACATTCCTTTGAGAGCCACCCATAGGCAAGCCTGTGGGGAATTTTCAAGTGAAAGGGACATGACTCACAGTGGGTGTTGCTATCCCTCCAGCCCCAGAATTATCATTTAATTATGAATCCTAACAATTTGAGAAACATCTCACTTTGAAATTTCTAAAAATGATTTAGAGGCAATTTCTGAAGTATAATTTGTATAATCCACCCATTCTTGCATTATGGTGCATCAAGTTTTTTTCCTCCATCTATAACAATTTTCTATCTCAGTTTACATAATTTTGTAACATCATCACTGTTCTCTTTAAGTCATGGATTATCTTTAACATTTCTTTGCATCTTGTTTTGTTTTGTCTCATGGGAAACCATGTATTTGAGAATTTCAATCATTACCTTGTTGCAAAGTGACTTTTCTGAGCATGATTTGAAATTCTCATATGAATGTGGAGGAAAATTAAACATGTGTGTTCTGAACTTCACTATAAAGTAAGGCAATGTAAACATGAACTTAAGAATATTGTATATTTGATCTTCAGATTCCCTATATCTCTACAGATATGACACTACATGTAACTATATTCAGATAATGCCTATATTAATTATAATTCATTACACCTAGATGAGAAATAAATACAGGCAAATACTATGATTTATTCTGTAAACTAAAATCATATTGAGGAAATGCAGGCAAAGTGAGATAACTTGGTTCTTAACAATAGAAACTCATTCAAGATATTTCCCAGATGCTGGCTTCTAAGTCATAGAGTAACAGCATAGGATTTCTCACCACTACTTACCTGTCCAAAAAAAAAGGCATCTGTTTCATGAACATAAGCAGCCAGGGTTGAGGCTCATCAGGGCCTTGTCCTGAGGATAGGGATTTTAATTTTGGTATTTGGCTTGCGTACATGACTGTAGCTGTGTTTGTCTTATTTCTTATTGCTATGTCCCCACTCTTTTCTTCATTTTTTTTCAGATATATTTTCATCTCCTTGTGGAATTTCAAAGCTCTTTTACTTTGCTCTTTAGAACAGGGTCTTTTCTATACACCCTCCTCCCCTTATTCTGACTTTCTTCTTCACCAAGTCCCATGGAGGCAGCATGTATCCCAATTTCTAACCTGCAATTGTCCCTATACCAATTTTTGTTGAAGAGAAAATAAGGGATAATATTTGATTATGCTAACATTAAGGAAATTAAAAGAGAAGTAAATTTGAGTGAGTCTAAGAATAATAAAGCTAGAGAAAAGAACAGTCCATCTGATTTGAAGTAAAGGTGACTAGGGAATAAAAGACAGATCTAGTTCAGTGGCCAAAGCTGCCAAAGCTCTTAAAAGAATTTAGTAAGCAAGACCAGAATTGTTTTTTTGTTTGTTTGTTTGTTTGTTTTTTCCTCTTGGTGAATTGTCTTGGCTCATCAAATTGACATAGGTAAGATTAGATAAACAGAAGAGCTCTTTCCTGGGAAATTGAAGAGAAAAGAAGATACATAAAGGTCATTGTAGAAGTACAGTCACAGGAATACCAGTGGAACCACCTTTGAACACAGTTTTATGAACCATACGTGGCCCAATAGAAGCTGTGCCTATACATGCTGCTTATGTCTTGCCATTATCAGGATTGCTGTCAACAGCATTGGGATTCATCAGTGGCCTTGGCTCCTCTGTCTTTTGTGCCCAAAGAATTTGCAAAAAAAAAAAAAAATGTGTAGGATTTCACAATGTATTGGTGTGGTAAGCAAAAAAGACACCAGAGGTTAGAAATAATGAGCCATTGTGTGCCTACAAGAAAAGTCAGAAGAAATGTTCCAAAAAAATAGAACTAGAAAACTTAATGCATATAAGTTGTGTAGTTTTGACATCCAAATAAGTTACAAGATTATCAATACACAATCTAATTTTATTATAGTGATGTCCTGAGTCTAAACATTAAGAGATAGTTATATTGATGTTGTTCAGACTAACCAAATGCTGATCACCAGAAAGATGGACACAATGTTCACATAAAGTGGGGTTTAGGCATTAGTTTTTCTGCTGAAGCTTCGTTAATGTTCTTTTGTGAATCATTAAATTTCATGGTCAATTCATAAAAATTACCAGACCATATTTGTAATTTCATGAAATTAGAAAACCTCAAAAATATGTCCTGTCAAAACCTCAGTTCTTAAGAGGGAATTCAAACATTCTAATTTCTCATCCTTCTGTCATTCACCAACATCTTCAGAAATCATTTATGTTAATGGCACAGCCTAATTCTTCCCTCCTAAACACCATAACAGCATGACATTCCTTGACTATCATGAATGAACATTGATTAACAGTACCTTTCCTGTTACTTGGTCTCTTTAAGAGATGTTCAGTCTGGCTGATTCCTGCTTCCTCTCTCTGTGCTTCCAACATGGCATTTGCAACAAGTTTTCAGAGCAGTTTGTGTGAATAGGCAGCCATGAGCAGAGCTGATTTGAAGTCTGGAGGAATGCCTGCTTGTGGTGCATTGGAGGGCTCAGCTTATTGTGTGTAGTGCTTCACCTAAACACAAAGTCCTGGATGGTATAAAAAAAGCCAGCTGGGCAAGCCATAGCAAGAAAGTCAGTAACTAGCACTTCCCCAGTTTCATTTTCAGTTCCTGCCTTTGGATTGCTGCCTGGAGTTCCTGCCCTTACTTCATATTATGCTGAACTACAGCTGTAAGCAGAAATACTGTCCTACCAAACATCTGATATGGGTCATGTTGTTTTATCACAGCATAGAGACCTAACTAACCTGGAAAGGGAATGTGGATATTTCAAAGATACTGAACTTTTTGTTTTGTAAAACACCAAATCTATATTTACATCCACACATAATAACATAACTTTAAGCTGAAATATATCATAAATAAAGCATGTCTGTATTCTCACAACTTAAGTATCAACAATGAAATAAATATATATATAATAGCAGGCAAAATTAAACCTGTATTTTAAAAAAAAAAAAACACCAAATCTTTTAGAAGACTTTGAACTTTTAAAAGATGTGAGTTTTTAAAATTTGAAATGTTTTATGTTATGGTATTGATATTAACATGACTTCTTAGGGACAAATGAGAAAGTAAAAATTGTAGTTGAACATCAATGTGTTCATGTGTCAAATTAACAAGGCCTGGATTGTGCTGACTACTTTGTCAACTTGACAAAGACTAGTAGTTATCTTGAGAGGGAGGATCCACAATTGAGAAAACATTCCTTTGAGAGCCACCCATAGGCAAGCCTGTGGGGAATTTTCAAGTGAAAGGGACATGACTCACAGTGGGTGTTGCTGACCCTAAGCAAACAGTCCTGCATGGTATAAGAAAGAAAGCTGAGCAAACCAAAGCAAGTGAGCCAGTAAGATGCTCTCCTCTATGGTTTTTCATTTAGGTTCTTGGTCCAGATTCTTGCCTTCAGTTCCTGTCCTGACTGTCCTTCCTGTTGAACTACAACTGTAAGATGAAATAAGCCCTTTCTTTCCCAGTTTGCTTTTGGTCATGGTGTTTATTATAACATAGAAAACTAAGACATCCATCAAGTAAAGAGTTCTAGAACAAGGAGTTTGCAGTCCACCACACAGAAGATTGTTGCAGCAAAGATAACACATAAACACACATAGCACACAAAGTCAGAGACCATTTATTACTAATGAGGCACAGGAGTGTCTAGAAAGGGATCAACACCTGCCCATAGACAGCCTGAGTTTATACACTCTTCAGTGGGGAGTGCAGCAAAGCTTGGCTCTGTTTCTTATTCTTGTATTGGACTGAGCTGGATACACATAACCAGTTGTATCTTTTTAGAAGTATGTTTTTAATTGGAATGGAATTACATCACTTTCCCCCCACCATTTCTTCTTCCCATCCCCTTTCAGGTCTTTTCCTTTCTTGCTCACCAAGAAGGCCTTAGAGTAAGAACAAGCTTGTTACAAAAAGAAACTCAATAGCTGTTTTGTGAATGAATGAATGAATAAACTTTTTTTTTCAATGAGAAGACCAAATTTGAGAAAGGCCAAGGATTTGTGTATTGTCACATCAGTTGAAGAAGCCTGTCTCTTAATTCTCATTTGCTGCTTGTCAACATATATCCTGATCTTAAACCACAGAAGAACTAACCTTTATGTTCTGAAAGAGGCTTCTAGAATTTTATTAAAATGTGAATAAGTAAACAAAGGCAGAATTAATGGTTAGTTTCGCCCACTGAATAGATAAGAAAACTGAAAAGCATATTTATTTATTCACTTGTGTCAAAGACACTGTGGAATTCTTTTTTTGTTGTGTGGTCAATGTAACTTTTTTCTGTTCCAGTAAAGTGTGCATTGATTAGAAATTATTGTTGGAAAAAAATTATCACTCAAACAGAAACTCTGAAGTTGACAAGATATATGAGACCAGAAGTGCCTCCAGGGGGCTATAAAAATGTATATCTTTTCGTTTATTTTATTCTAAGATTTAATCCACACAGAATCGGAAGCTTTTGTCTGTGGTCACATTGGTGAAACGCAGCTGCTAAGTTAGTGAAGGAGAAAGAGAATATAAGTTATCAAAATCACATGGGACTAAAAGAATTACTCATCAGTGACTCAATGGCACAAGAAAAAGAGTATATATTTTCAAACACTATTGATTATTTGGATTCTTTCTCTTTGCTGTGCTTCACTCCAGATATTCAGTCTCAATCTTTGCTTTCCAAATTGGGTTAAAAGCATATTTATTTATACTATATAGGCAATTAGGAATGGGTTTATTGATAATTGATTATAGCATCAATGTATATGAGCAAACAGGCTTAATATGTTTGTTTTTTTCTAAGTGTCCTTTGTGGAGTGTGTTAGTTAGGGTTTCTATTACTGTGATGAAACACCATGACTGATAAGGAAATTTGGGAGGAAGGGATTTATTTGGCTTACACTTCAGCATTGCTTTCATTACTGAAGGGAGGCAGGACAGACAGGAAGTCAAACAGGGCAGGATCCTGGAGTACAGGCGTTGAAGCACAGAAGTTGCTGACTACATTGCTTCCCATGGGTTGCTCAGCGCATCTTCTTACAGAATCCAGAATCAGGAGCTCAGGGATGGCACCACCCCATCATGGGCTGGGCTTTCCTCCACTGATCACTAAATGAGAAAATGCCTTACAGCTGGATCTCATTGAGGCATTTCCTCATTTGAGTTTCCTTCCTCTGATGACTTTAACTTATGTCAAGTAAACACACCAAACCAGCCAGTTCATGGAGTGAAGTTTTCATGGATGCTTTCAGGCATTTGAGGTTCAGAATTGTGGTTTCTGGTGGAAAAATGCTCCAGACATGAGAAATGTCTTCAGTTGCACTGTGTGTTAAGTACCCTCACCTGCATTATTCTGTGCATTATGGTTGAATGTAATGAGCATTGGAGAAAAACGTAAAATCCAAGCAGAGCTATGACTTTCCAAAATTTTTGCACTGATAAACTTCATATAAAGCTGTTTTGAACTTGGAACCACTCTGCCTTGTCCGCACCATTTAGAAATCATTTGTATTAAACTCTGCATAATCAGAACTCTGAAATTGGCCTGTGTTCCCCCAAAACAGTAACAAAAATTCCATCCACCCCATCAGACCACCACAAAATTAATACATTCCATGTCACATTGAGTCAGAGTCATAAGGACTTTGCCTCACCTTAATTAAAAATCAATAGTAACTTTGGCATGACCAGTCCACATTCTGTCCCCTACTGCTGCTATTTTCAGTTTTTTCTTCCTATAAAGCCTTTCTTTTATGTTCCACTCATCAATACTCATGAAGTATTACTTGATTCAATCAAATAGACAAATAGATAGTTAAGCTATATTTCTGAGTTACTTTTGAAGCAATCTTTTTTGTGATAAGTAAATTTTGGTCATAGTGGAAGAAGGGAGAAAGCTGGACTTTAGCCTATTTCCTTCTGACAAAAGTAAAATCATAGTTTTAAATCCAACTCCTCTCTCAGAACTGTTACTTATTCTAATTTAAAAATCTCTCAACTTTCACATGAGTTACATTGCTTCTCTTGCTTATGCCATACTTCTGGTGAGGCCATAGCAAACTGGAGTTGCAGCAGTAAGCTACATGTCTCTTCTTCATGGAGTCAGTTAGGGAGAGACTGTTCCTTAACACATCTGAGAACTTGGGTGTCAGCAGCTTAGCCAAAGCCAAGCTGACATTGCCCTGAACTCTGGTGGAGCTACAAGAGAACTTTTATATCCAGGAGTCTTCAACTAAAGGCAGCAAAAATAGAATTAGAGTGAAGAAGTGAAATAGAAAGAAAACAGTGAACATTAGGGAATAGAAGAAAGGCTTTGTCTAGTGATTGACACCCCTTAGTATCTCAATTTTTCTTCTCTTAAAATGGACATTATACAAGTCACTGCTGTCAAGTGACAAGCTAAGACTAAAGCACTACTGTTGCCTTGGAGCTGATCAGGAAAGCAGATTGTCAAACTCCAATAACTTAAGCTTCCTGGGTGAGGTCCTAAATTTTAACAGGAGCTATATATGTTACAACTGGGGAAGCTATGTTGTAAAATACTCAGGTCCAAGTGCCAAAGGCAAATCTCTAATACCAGACTTTCTTCTCCACACAGATTAAGGCTGAAAAGTGATAGATTTTCCCTTAGATAAGAATTACTTCTCAACCTTGGCCTATTTATTGATTCTCTGTTGTACAACACTGCGCACAGATGTTGATGTGCTAGAATGGCCCTTAAAACCCCAATAGTCTGAAATATGACTGTAAAATCGAGATAAGCAGAGAATAAAAATCTATTCATACATTCAGGAATATAAACCAGAGGTACCATGAAACCAAAATTTGTAAAATGTACCTTAGGATAAAGGCCCCAGCTTGGGTTTAGATGATCAGCCATTGCTGTTATAACTTCTTTTTTATTATTTTATTTTTATTTATTAAGAAATTTTCTACTCACTCCACATGCTATCCACAGACCCCCACTCCTCCCTCCTCCCACCCCTCCCAGCCCTCTTTCCCAAGCCACCCCACATCCCCACATCCCCACATTGAGGTCTCCCATGGGAAGTCAGCAAAGCCCAGCACACTGAGCCTAGGCAGGTCCAAGCCCCTTCCCACTGCACCAAGGCTGTGCAAGGTGTCACACCACAGGCACTGGATTCCAGAAGCCTGCCCATAGACCAGAAACAAATCCCAATCCCCCTGCCTGGGTGACCCACAAACAGTTCGAGCCAAACAACTGTCTTCCATATCCAGAGGGCCTAGTCCAGTCCCCTGGGGGCTCCACAGCCACCAGTCCACAGTTCATGGGCTTCCACTAGTGTGGCCAGTCATCTCTGCATGTCCTCCCATCATGATCTCAATGTCCCTTGCCTGTAGTATCTCTCCTCTCTCTCATCAATTGGATTCTCGGAGCTCAGCCTGGTACCTGGCCATAGATCTCTGTATCTGCCTCCATCTGTCACTGGACAAAGGCTCTATGATGACAGTTAGGTTATTTGCTGGGCTAGTCACCAGAGTAGACTGGTGCAGACACCCTCTGGACCACTGCCAGCAGACCAAGGTGGGGTCAACCTTGTGGATTCCTGAGAGCCTCCCAGCATCCTGCCTATTGCTATTCCCATGATGTCCTCATTGAATTTATGTTTGAATTTTTGTTGTGTAAAGAAGTTCAGTTGAGGGGATGAAATAAATACATACCATGTCTTTGAGTCTTGAGATATATATATATATATATTGAAAAGGGCTGTCTGTTGCCGATCTCCCATCTAGCTACTCTATCCACACCCTGAATCCTCTCTGTCCTTATTTATTTTTGTTGTTGTTGTTATTGTTTTTCAAGACAGGCTTTCTCTGTGTAGCACTGGCTCTCCTGGAACTTGCTTTGTAGACCAAGCTGGCCTTGAACTCACAGATATCCTTTGCTGTGGTCAAAGTACTGCAAGGTCCAAGTACTCTGGAGGTTGGCTGGATACCACCTGTTGAAAAAGCCTGTGGAAGAATGTTTAGAGTACACAACCTCTGACTGAATCTCCACATTTCTCATTCCCTACATTTTCACTTTATACTGTAAATACTCAGCATATTATGCTGCTGAGGTCCAACTGTAGTGTTATAGTGCCAAAACTGTCACACTTAGAAAAATGTCAGCACATAAATGTCTTCTGAGAACTCAAAGGAATCAGTCTTAGACCTGACTTCTTTCAGCCTTCTTTGCCCCTCTTTGGGTATCTGTGTAATTGTAGTTGGTTTCAGTGTTTGTTAAAAACAAACTATAATCACCTGAGTAGGGACTCTCAACTCAAGAACTGTTCTGATCTCCTTAATTAATGTAAAAGGACCCACTTCCAATGTGGGCTTCTCCTTCTGGTAGCAGCCCAGATAAAAATTGCTATGGAAGAAAGAAGATTATTTTGTCTTTTTTTCACATGACCTTCCCTCCCCCATGACCAACTGATTTAAGCTGTTGGTGCTGCTGCTGATTTCTTTGAAAACTATGAACTGGCAGAACCTCCTAGAGTAATCTACAGCATTCTTCAGGAAAATTCCAGGGTTTGGGCATCCAGATTGGAATCACTGAGTTACCCAGTCTTGTAGAATCTTGTGTGCCCCAGCCTATCACACTGCTGAAACAATGAACCCCAAAGAAATTTCCCCAGAAATCTCACAAGGGGGGAAATAAAGGGCTCTAGACAGAGGGGAACTTGTCTTCCTGAAAGAGATTTCACACAGTTCAAACAACTTCCCAGATCACTGTGCAGGATGAAACTAAAACCCTAATAATGGTGGGTGATGCCACACTTTAACTGGGGCTGCTTAGATGTGCAAATCATTGGACCTCTATATAAACTTTTATCTTTCTAGAGAACAGGGAATGCAGAGTTTTGAGGATTTTGCTGGATTTCTTTGTCACTCTTCCCACTGTGGCCACATTAAATAAATTTGCTTTTTCTGCTTTCTACTTTTTATTTTTTTTTTTTAATGTGACTATGATTATATTGTTATATTATTGAATTCTGTTTGTGGAAAAAAAAAAAAAAAAAAAAAAAAAAAAAAAAAAAAAAAAAAAACATTAAAATAAACATTTTTGCTGTCTAATTCTTTTCTTCATACTACATCTCATAGAATAAAAGACTATTATAATTAGCTGACTTATTGTATGTATTTCCAGCCTCCGAATGTCAGCAGTTAAAGAATGGATCTATGACTTGGACCAATTGAGAAGACACTAATGTTTGAGTATTGAATCTCAGATTAATGGTCAGTGTCCAGAAAACAGACTTTCATCTGCAAGATGTATCTTAACTCCTGCCACCTCCTGCATACTTGTTGGGGATTAATTCGTCAATATAAAGCAATGACGTAATGAAGAATCAGATATTTTTATTGTCAGCTTCTGTTGACAACTATATAGATGCAGCTAAAATGAAGAAAGTTGACTAAAAGAGACACAAAGTAAGTCTTTTTTTTAAAATTATGAGCAAAAGTCTAGTTATGTAATATTTTTAATAGTAAAATAGCAAAAAAAAAACGTGAGCCTAGATCTATATAATCAATAATCAGAACATCAGAAATTCTATTAACATTGCAGCCATAAAAAATACAAATTTTTATTTGCGAATGTGACATGCCACTGGAAGATGACCTCAATGTTAATAAAAAACAAACTGTATAATACAACTTAATCTTCCACAATTGAAAGGTCCGGAAAACGTGCCCTTCACAAATACTGTAAGACATAAACTAGTAAGAGGGGCACTGACATATTGAAGATCTCTGTTCATGCCCTTTGCTATAGCTGAAAGTTTTCCTGTATCCCACCTGGTCCCCGCTGCCCCATGGTCCGCAGCTACTCAAGTACCTCACAGCTCTGGCATCTCCAAAATCTTGGGGCCTCCAAGGCAATCCAGGTTTCACCATCACAGCTTTGAACAATGGCCTTTCTAGGCCTCCATTCCAGGACAACTCTGACAAATGCCTGGCCTCAGCAGCTTTCCATAGACTCAGGGGCAAATTCCATAGCCCCTTTCTTCTATCCTTAACTCCATAATCATGTGGCAGAAGTTGCCAAGTTCTGCTGCTTGCTGGAACATGGTCCCTTGTTCAATTTCATCTTCATCAGCTTTCTGTTTTCCTTCATTCTCTAAGCTTGGCTATCCTTGAATTTCCTCTGTAAACCAGGCTGCCCTCAAACTCAGAGATCCACTAGCCTCTGCCTACCAAGTGCTGGGATTAAAGGTGTGAACCACCACACTAGCCTCTAAACTTTTCTTTAATTCCTTTTCACAAGGTGGAAACTTAGCTGTCTGGGATTCAAACTAACACAGTCTCTAATAAAAGTGATTAATTTATGCATATAACCCACAGACCTGAGAGTACAAATGGCCCCTGCCAATTTGCAAGTGAAATGATTAACCTGATATCTCCCTCCAATATGTTATTGCCTGGAGAGCAGAGCAATATGTTATTGCCTAGTTTTTGAAAAAATATCTATCATCTATCCCTGCATATTTTGCCAATAGGCTTTTTTTTCCAGGGATGAGATATTATCTCACATTTCTTAGTACTAAACTCACCATCTTTTTCTTTAGAGTTTTCCATGGAACAGCATTCCTATGATCTGTGGAGATAATAGAATGTGTCGTATCAAGACAGCAGCATAGTAAAGTGCCTGGGCATTAACAGATGTCAGGGACATCAGGTGCCAGTAACCTTCTTGAAGGACCTTTTCCTTTTGATACACAAGTATCAAAGGCATGGAGGTGGGGTCCCCGAACTTCTGGTACAACTTGACATTCTGAAGGCCTCTTTTATCTCTGTGGTCCTCCCAATAGTTTTGGGAGTTTCTGTTTCCCTGTATGTTTCACTGCTGCTTTGAATACCTACAATAGTTTTTCTGTCTCTGATAAATGGTAGCAGAGGCAAGCAAGCTATGTTTAATAAACAGAAGTGCTGCGTGCCGCAGGAATAAGAACTCAGCTGGTTATAGCAAAGTCACCACCTGGAGGAATCAGGGAATTCCTCCAGAGGAAGCCAAATCCCAAGGAGTTTTTGGTGTTACTTGGCTTGTTATATATCAGCTGTATTCTGTTATGAAAATCATGTGTGCCTTCATAGCTTTCCCAATTGACTTTTCCCTAAGAAGGGCTAACAGTGTGGACTGATCACTCTCTGGACATACACATTCCAGGTATTTGGAGAACTGCCTTAGGAAAGACTTTCTCTGGAATCAGATATCTCCCTTGGCTACTTTCAAGGACTAGCAGTAATAACAGTTCACATGCAAGTCTCCTGATTTAAGATACATTCCACAAGGAGACACCACCTAGGTCAGGTGGACGTTAGCAATAGCTTTACACAATTCAGCTCAGACCCTCCTTTTGTTATAGCCTTACCAACTTTGTAGACCACTAACTCCTTACCTAACCATTTCTAGGAATATTTAGATAACCTTCTGCGCTGACAGCTATGCTCAGCCAGAATTCCAGTTCAAGCCTCTCTGTAATTATCATTAGCAGCATCTGGCCAGATCCATCCCCATATGGAGGAAAGTACTTTATCAGAGATACCTCTGTACTTTCTAAGAACAGACTTAAGCATCCAGGCTACCTGTTTGAGAAGGCCTGGCAGATGTGCCAATTAAGCCTTACTTCCTCCTTTCCCAAACCTTACCTCCAGTTCCAGATCTCCCTTTAACTATCACCAGAGGCATCTAGCTGTACACAGGTTGCCTAACGACTGAGCACACTTTCCCCTACCCTGCAGAAAAACGGTAGATAGCTGGACAGATAGGAGCCACGGGAAAAAAGAAGACAGTTTATTTTCTCCCATTGACCTAGCAACTTATAGATTTTTTTTTTTTTTTTTTTTTTTTTTTGGTTTTTTCGACAGGGTTTCTATTGTAGCTTTGCGCTTTCCTGGAACTCACTTGGTAGCCCAGGCTGGCCTCGAACTCACAGAGATCCGCCTGCCTCTGCCTCCCGAGTGCTGGGATTAAAGGTGTGCGCCACCAACGCCCGGCGCAACTTATAGATTTTTAACACTTTCTACCAATCACATTTAAGATTATAGTTGCACACATAAGAGCCCTCTTCTTAGATATTACCTGAATTTAGTCTTTAGTTAATTCATTTCCCCATTGGTCACTTCCCATTGGGGTTGCAAATGATAATTAACGGTTATTGCCTCCCTATGTGATTCTTATCACCCCTCCATTTGACCCTGGAAGCCTGGTTTTGCACTGCTAAGGGAATACTGCTTGTAAGTGTATATATGCCAGGACTCCCAGGGCACAACAGGACAGAGAAGAGAAAAGAGAATGGAAGAACTAGATGGGTAAGAACTTGAGAGGAACACACTGAGATGGAAAAGAAGTAGATTGAAGGGCTAGAAGAGAGTACTAGAGGAACAAGATAGAAGATGAGGAAGAGCCAGATGGGGAAGAACAAGATGAGGTAGAACAAGATGAGGAGAGAGGAGATGGGAGAGAAGATATGGGAAGGAACAAGATGGATGAGAAACTAGAAGTGGCAGAATTATATGAAGGAATTAAGATAGAACCTAGAGGGGATCACAGACAAGTGTAGAGAGAAATCAGGCTAAAGTTGACCTAAATATGAGAGCAGAATCTGTTTGTAACTGACACAGAATAATAAAGTATATGGACTAAGGAGTTTTGTGTACATAGATTCATTTCTTCTCATCAAAGATTAATTATCAGCTGGTTGTAGATTCTTCCCAGACCCTGGGAGCGGACTATTGAGGGGCTGGAACCCATAGTCCTCGATACAGAAGATACTGAGATGAGCCAAACTCTTCCTTTCTCAAAAGCTGTTCCTCATGGTGAATATCTTCCTTTTACTGAGATATGTTGCCAGATATATTAAATCTTCTCTACTCATTTATTTATCAGCTCAGGCTGTTCTTGAGAACCGATGTCCTAACGGGAGAGACAGGTGAGGATATGGATTCATGATTATAAGGGACTGAGCATCCTTGATATACAAAGAAGACAGTCATTGCTTTGTGTTGTTCCTGACTTAGAATACAGAAGTTGTGTTCTGTCTTTGAAGACATTTGTAAAAATTCTATTGTCTTCGGTAAGAATCATACATGCTGTATGAGACAGAGCAAGCTAGGAGCTTTCCATGTCAGTGTAACTGCTCTCACCTTCTCTACTGCCCATCACTAAAGAGATGGGTGCAAATGTTTGCCATTCTAAAAACCCTCTTGGCTCCTTACCATTTAACAAGAAAGAAAAATAGTGTGGACATGAGTTATCTTTGTCACACACATAAGCCATGAAGCAGAATCATGTCTCTGACCTTTGTGGTCACAAGCTGCCTGGGATGTGTTTTACAGTGTTGGCTACACGTTTGATGGAAGGAAAAAAGTGAAAATTAGATAAAATTTATGTGAAGCAATTAGAACATGATTTAAACATAATGTTATTCTCCAAGTAGTATTTCCCTTCTATAAAAATCCCTAATTATGATTCCCATTTTTCCACAGTTTTTATGGAATTTTCAACATTTCTTGGTTGCACATGTAGGTTTCTGAAGTTGTTATCTAACTAGAAACCTGGTATAGATACATAAATGACAGTCAAATAAATATCTTTATGATACTTAACACCTAGGAGGATTGTACAGTAATATCTGTGATGATGCAGAAGGGTCTTCGCCTCATTAGGCAATAAATATAAGAGTGTGTAACTTGCTGCTACTCCTGATCTGGTGTTCAGATGTGAAGGCAGAGACTTAAAAAGAACACTGAGAGAAAGACTAGCAAAGGAATACTGAGCACCATTAGGTTCTGTGAGAGTTTTGTGCAGGACAGTGTTTAAAAGTTTGAACATACTGCCTAATTTTCACCCTTAAAATTTATTTTATTTAGTGTTTGTCTAGGCTAATTGATCTGTCTTTCCCTGAATATTTATTTAATATTTACCCAAGGTATTGTATATATACTAGATTTATAGTTGCAAATTAAAGTATCACAGTTCACACATAACATAACATAAATCTATTTGTTATTAAATGCATTCTAATTTTTAAAAATATATTTTATGAATCTCTGTGCTGAGTACAATAGAGTACTGAGAATATTGGGAACCATTTTTATTGTTTTTGTTTTTTTTTTTGTTTGTTTGTTTGGTATATTACCCATTCTTCCACTTGCTCTCAGTTCATGAGGTAGATCTACACAGTATGTTGATGATATCTCTGCAAAATGCCTTATCTCTGTAATCTGTTTAATTAGTGGAAGGAGACTGAGAAAGTCTGAGTTCGATTCTCCTGCCTCCTTGCTTGATGGATAAGCAGCTTTCCTCATAGTGCTATTCTCTTTTGGGGAGGGCTTTCATCACTGGGGTAAACACTGCTTAAGAGCACTGGAAGTAATGAATTCTGGGTTCTTTTACCCGTTCAAGGCCAGAAGGGAAACCAGTAGTTGCTGATGTTTCATTCTTCTTTCATTCATGCCTCCTGCTCATGCTTTTTCCAGTTGTCTCTTCATTCAAAATACACCATCATTTTTAAATGTAACCTCTCTTAACTGCCTGGATCTAAACTTATGTCAAGGCAAATCAGATAGATCTCTAGTGGTCGAGAGACAATATGTTTTATAATTTGTCAGGGGAAAAAACCTACTATACAGTGGGATAATGAACTTGCAATTAAGCTCTGTAGATGCTCAGTCCTGCTTTACTTGTAAGTAACAGTGAGTTCCTAAGTAAGACATCCTTTGGATATCAGTATCTTAAGTATAAAAAAGGGGACAAAATAGATGTGTTTCTAGATCCTAACTAATGTTCAGGATCTATGATCATGTGCTCTCTTTGATGGCTGAAGCATGTGGCAGATAAATGACTGAAGAAAGTAGCAAGTGAGATACCAATGGAAACCTGAAAAAAGAAGTAATTAGCAGCCAAACTAATAAGTACAAAAAGATTTCTGGGGAAAACAAAATTAACATTTTAGTGGAAATTTCACAGAATAGACAGAACACAGAAACTCTTTATTCCACACACTGAATTAGAAAGTCATTGATTAGGGTGATGAAGATGATGAAAGTATGAATTAGCAGAAACTGCATGAATGTGGGCACAGGTGCACCCCATGAAAAGAGAGGATTGGTATATCCAGATGATAAAATGAAGCAGAGGAATAACTTTTTGAGATGAGTTGAGTGTTTATGGGCTATTTAGGTATCTGATCACAAAAATATCCATATTTGTCTGAAAAGAATGATTTTTAAATATTTCTAAATATTTTTGTAATTAAGATAATTACATTGTCTTCCTCTTTCTCTACTCCATTCATCCATTCTCCCGAATCTCTTGTTATCTCACAAATCCACGGTTTCTCTTTAATTATTACACACACACACACACACACACACACACACACACACACACACACACACACATGTACGTACCAGGCTTTTCTTTTTGGACCACCAACCAACTCCTAAAATTATGACACAGAGACTTTTTATTAGTTATGAATGCTCAGCCTAGCTTAGGCTCATTTCTGGCTAGCTTTTCAGTTTTTAACATAAATTAACCCGGTTCTTTATACACATTTTACCTTGGGGCTTTTTACTTTTATTTCTTTCCTTCTGTATATCTGACTTTGACTGCTTCTCATGTCTGGATGGCTACTGGTACCCAGGCTTCTTACCCCAGGTGTCTCCATCATTCTCTCCTCTCTTCTTCCCTTGTTCTTCCTGAGCCTAGATTTCTCCTCCTATTTATTTTCTCTGCCTGCCAGCCCCACCTGTCCTTTCTCTGCCTCACCATTGGCCATTCAATTCTTTCTTAGAAGAATCAGGTACTTTGTGGTGGTATTGTGTTCCCCAAAATATTGTGCAGGCTAATAAATTTATCTGGGGTCAGAGAAGAGAACAGCCACAATATTAAACATAGAGGATAGGCAGTGGTAGCACACACCTTTAATCCTAGCATTCCAGAGGCAGAAATCCCTCTGGATTTCTGTGAGTTCAAGGCCACATTGGAAACAGCCAGTCATGGTGATTCACGCCTTTAATCCCAGAAAGTGAGCCTTTAATCCCAGGGAGTGATGGCAGAAAGCAGAAAGATTTATAAGGCGTGAGGACCAGAAACTAAAAACATTTGGGTGGTTAAGCTTTTAGGCTTTGAGCAGCACAGTTCAGCTGAGATTCATTCTGGATGAGGACTGAGAAGCTTCCAGTCTGAGGAAACAGGATAAGCTGAGGAATTGGCAAGGTGAGGTAGCTGTGGCTTGTTCTGCTTCTCTGATCTTCCAGGATTCACCCCAATAATTGGCCTCGGGTTTGCTTTTATTAATAAGAACTTTTAAGATTCATGCTACATCACTTTAGGCAGGCAAGGTGAAACAAATGCAACACGTTTTTGCATAATCAAACACAGGTCCTTACATCATAAAAAAATGCAGGATAAACAAATATAACACACCTTTATACAGTTAAAGTAATATTCCATAGCATAAACAAATGTAAGGTATCTTTATTCAGTGAAAATAATATTCTACAACACACACACACACACACACACACACACACACACATCCTTAATATATAAATACAACCTTATCAGTCCATAAGAGCTACTTGTATGCATATAATTTAATGCCTGAACATTTGTTATAATATGACCAATTTGGGGAGTTCTTCCCAGGATAAGAAAATGTGTACCACTCTCTGCTTTCGATAGTTGTGTGTAGAACTATGTCTAGGATTGGGGTCCCTAGAGATTTCCTCCTTTATATCAGCCCTTTCAAGTCTACTGGTATTGTTTGTTCTTATCCATATCTTGTTCAGGAAACCATGTTTATGAGACTTCCATGTATGTACCCTCTCTGATATCTCTAGGAGTTGATTTCTCACAACAAATTCCCTGTTCCTCTAGCTCTGAAACATTCTGTATCGATGCCATGAGGAGCAGCCTCTAGCAGCTCAGGGATTGAAGGAGAGCCACAGAGTTTGTGGACTAATCACTCAACTTGACATTTCTATCTGAGGGAATAAAACTAAACTTCCTGGGACTTGTGAAAAAGGGAAAACACATATACACACTCTTAGGGTCTTTCTCTCATCTTTTGTCTCTGTTCTCTCATGTCTTTATTTTTTCCTTACAGCTTATATATCCCAACAAACTCTTTCTGGGAATTTAAAAGTTATAGTGTATTTCTTCAGCTGGCCCACCCTTTCAGAAAGTCTGCCAAACAGTGACTCCTCCTCTGAAGCTGCTGGCTGTTCAACACCATGCCTACAGGATAAACACCCCTTCTTGAGAGCAGCCATATTATTTTTCTGGTCTCCTTTCCCCATCTCATCTCTTGAGGCCAGAAATGTCACCCAGGATTGCTTTGCCGAATAAACCTGGTCTTTTACATTTAATTCAGCTTGATTTTGTTTACTGCATTGGCAGAAAGACTTAATATCAGGCACAGAAACATTTCAGTAGTTACATTCTATTTTTCAAGTGAATGATTATAATGAATACGGGGGAAAACATGTTTCCCATTTCCTTTATGTAATTGAACATCCTATGTACTATAGATTAAAAGCAAATTACCCTAAGAACCCACATACATTCATATCCAAGCAAATTGTTATAGATTAACAAAATGTAACAAAGCAAGGTATTTTTCTCAGCCAGTTCTTTTACTGGAAGGCTGCATTTTGTGGTTACAAAGAAAGCATCAATCACTTTATTACTTATCTCAAAAGGTAATCTGATAAGGAACCTTAAAATAATCACAACCCCAACCTTTTATATATGAAAAAAAATCAGTTATCTCTACTTTAAATCCTCTGGGCACATACCCATTCATCAACAGTTTCTTATATCAGGAAGCTGAGGAAATAAATGGGCACAAGGAATTAATCATCATCTTTGATAGTCAGCCCATCTTAACAAGAAAAGCTAATAATAACCAGGCTGTTTTGTTCTTGTTCCTTGACTTCAATGAATCCCTCACTCAATTATGTACCTTTATAAACTTTAAATTGTTTTCCCAATCATGGCCTTTGGAGAGCCTGCTCCAAGGCCACTTCCATGGTATATATATAAAAAATCCACTAATGTGGCAAGGGGTTGGGAAAAAATATTATCTATCTGAGTGCTAGAATTGTTCTATCTCAGGGGAAAAATAAAGAAACACACCATTTCTGATGGTAACTTTCTTTTTTACTTTATCTTAAAAAATCTCTTACTCTGAAAATCTTTCTGTCTCCACATAGATACATTCCACATTGTTATATTCTCCGTACACTCACATACCTCTTTTGCACAGTTACATCTCTTTTCTATACAACTTCATTTTCCTTGAAGTCATCTCTTTTTTATATAGCTCCACATCTCTCTTCTATACACATTTCTTCTCTCTACTCTGCTACATTTCTCTACATATTATATCATCCATTCATTCACTCTTTACTCATTCATTCTCTCATTCATTCACTCTATCACATTACTCCTTCTGCACACTCACACACACTCTAAAACACATTCACACTGTACAGCTCTTTTCACAGCAGCCCTCTCATGCTCTCTCTCTCTCTCACACACACACACTCACACCTCTTCTCTCTGCCCCTTCAGCTATATCTCTCACTCAGCACACACCCCACACACACTCATTCAATCATTCTGCCACCCACTGCCCAGCTCCTTCCCACAGCTTCTCTATATAGCTCTACACAGCCACCTCTCTCTACACCACCACTTCTCTTACAGCCAAATTCTGGACCATAATATGTTACATTTTCAGGGTCTGACCCATTCTCACAACATGAGAAGTCATACATTTTTCCTCAGGATAGGAGTGTTGAGCTGACTGGCTAGTGAGTAATGCTTGGGCAACCATGTAGCTCTATGGTAAGGATTCCCAGACAGAAATAAACAGTTAGCTTAACCTTGAGCTTGTAACATAAACTGGGTTTCCTGGGTCAACCTGTTAAAAACTAGTTGTTACCTGCTGTATACTTCCATGGCCTTGTGCATTTCCCCAGGTTTTTCTCCTCAAAGCTATTAATAAAAACATCTTAATCTAACCTTAAGCAGTTTTTAAAGTTTTGTCTCAGCTATGATGCACACTGAAACCCATGAACACATCTTTCCATATAAAGATTAAAATAACTTGAGATAACTTAGTCCTGGAACTCAATTTTTTTTCTTAATCATTAACCTAAGCCACACAGTCTATACATTTCTTCAGGAGACACTAGCTGTATGACATTTCCTAGGTCATATTTTTTTATCCTTTGTAGCACCTGTTCTATGAGGGGTGGAGGGGGAAACACTTTAAACAGTACAGCTTAGGAAGAATTCATCTTCATAATAATCCACAGGTAAAAATGGCCAGTAGAACTAGATATTTCCATGAGATAATCACAGTACACTAAAGGCAGTGGGAATTCCCCCAGTATCCATTCACACCATGCCTGATACCAGGGGAAAATGGCAGTGACAAACATGTAAAGGCACAGCAGCAGCAAGAGACATTCTTGAGCTGAAGCTCTTGGAGCCTTGCCTATCCAAGATTCACTGATCAGAGCTTTGCTTCCCAGTGGACCAACTTCTGGAACTTCAATTGCCACATGCTGCTCCTCTGAAATGTCCATCAGCGTTTCTGCCTCTTCTTATGCTTTCCTCAGCCTTAGGTTTGGAAATTGTGGTGTAGATGTATCAGTTGGGGATGGGAAGTAGACACAATCAGTCACTTGTTCTCTGCATTTTAATCTGTGTGAGCATATGGGTTTCTATTCAGAAAGTTATTTCCTTTACATATATTCTATGAAGTACTGACTATTTTTTCTTTCTAGTAGTTTCAGTGTTTTAGATATTGCATTTAGGTCTTTGTTCTATTTGGATTTAAGAGATTTTTGTTGTTGTTATTAGAATGCAAGGATGGATATAGATATAATTTCATCATTGTGTATGTAAACATCCAGTTTTCTCAGCACCATTTTTAAAGATGCTGTCTTTTCTCCCTTGTATTTTTTTTTTTTACATCTTTGCACATAGACTATTAGATAGTTGTAGTCATGAATACTTTAGTTTGAGTATCTGATTTTGTTTCATCGGTCTACATGTCCTTTTTGTACCATTATCATATTGCTTTACATATGGCTTTGTAATATATCTTGAAATCTTAATGCTACCCTCTCCAGCATTTCTCTTTGTACTCAAGGATGTTTTGGCTATCGTGGGTCTTGTCCTGGATTTCACTGGGACTACTTCAAGTTTTTTTCTCCATAGAGGATAATGTTGACTACTGTTTTCTCATAGATATATTATTAAATTGAGGTATGTTCCATGTATCACTACCCTCTCTAGAACTTTTATTATAAAGACATTAAATTTTATTAAAGCTGTTTCCTGTGTCTATTTACAGGATCATGTGATATTTGTCTTCCAGTCCATTTTGTCATTTATTTAATTTCTTGAATCTCATACATTGATTGATTGTTCATGATGAATAATTTTTTGATACAAAACATTGTTCAATTTGTAATCATTTTATTGGAAAACTTTGAATCTATATTCATCAGTGTCATTGGCCTGTAGTTTTTTTGGTTTTTATTTTTTTGTGTCTTTACCTGGTTTGGGCGTTAGTGTAATACTGTCTTCTAGAAGGAATTTGGGAGTGTTTCTTCTGTTTCTTGCTTTTTTTTCTTTTTTAAATAGTTTAAGAAGAGTTGGCTTTAGATGTGGAGTCTTGCAGAATTCTGAGTAAATCTGAGCCTGGACCATTTTAGTTGCAAGGATTTTTACTTCTGTTTTAGTCTCAGAATTTGTTATGGGTCTGTTTTTATTGTTTTTCATTTTTTTGTTTAGTTTTGTTGGTTTGGTTGGATCAAGAAATTCAGCCATTTATTTTATGTTTTCCTTTTTTATTAATGTACAGACTTTTAAAGTGTTACCATATAGCATTCTGAATTTCTTTGATATCTGTTTTAATGTTTTGCTGTTTGTTTCTGTTTCTGTTTATTTCAACCCTGTCTTCATTTCTTTCGGTTAGTCAGACTAAGAGTCTATGAGCTTATTTATCTTCTAATAGAACCAGCTCTTAGATCCATTGATTTTTTTCATTGTTTCCTTTGTTTCTATTTCATTAATTCCAGCTCTGAGTTTTATTGTTTCTTACCATCTGGCGGTTTTGGATGTCATTTATTCTTGTTCTTCCACATTTTTTGTTGCATAATCAATAATTTACTTGTGCTTTTTATGACTTTTTAATGCAGCCAGTAACAGTTATAAATTCCCTTTGTAAAATTGCCTTTAATGTCTTCTGGAGATTTTGTTATATTTTCATTTTAATTTAATTCCAGGAAATTTTTTATTTATATCTTGATTTCTTCTTCAATCCATTCATCATTCAGAAATGAATGGTTTATGCTTCATGTGTTTGTGTACTTTCTAGATATTTACTTGCTATCATTTTTAAGTCTCATTGCAATATGGCCATATAGGCAACTGGGTTAGTTTTCAGACGGTAATAGTCTGTGAGGTCAGAAAAAAAATGGCTTGGTGACCAGAAAAGAGGACAACTTACATCCTGATTTGCAAGAAGGAGACAGATAGAGAAAGACAGACAGACAGACAGTCAGACAGACACACACACACACAACACACACACACACAGAGAGAGAGAGAGAGAGAGAGAGAGAGACAGAGACAGAGACAGAGACAGAGACAGAGAGTGTGTAAAATCCTGAAAGTCTTTTTAAACCTCAAATCTAATTCCAGTAACACACTTACAACAAGACTACACTTTCTAAACTTTCCCAAATAGTTCAAACAACTGGGGACCAAGTACTTAAATGTACTGTTTGGAGGTTGATGTTAACCTATGCCTTTAATTATCTTAACGAGCTCTTTTTATATATATAAAATTAGGTTCACCAAAGTTTGGTGCCTGTATGTTTAAGATACTAATGTCATCTTGCTTAATTTTTCTCTTGATTCAAATAAAATTATCTTCTCTGGTTATTTTTAATTGTCTGCTTTATTGGATATTAAGATAGTGACACCTGCTTGCTTCCAGTCCCGTTTGATAGAGTACTTTTGTCAATCCTTTCACTCTGAGGCTGTGTCTGCCTTTAAGACTAGGATGTGTTTATTTTAGACAATAGATAGACTGATTTTGTTCCTTGATCTCTTCTGCCAGCCAGGTGGTGTCTTTGGACTAGATATTTGAGGATACTGATTTTTAAAGTTATTATTGAAAGGTATATGTTTGTTGGAATCATTGTGTTGTTGATTTTAATGGTGTTGTTTGTGTTCTCAGTGGTACTTTGTGTTTCTGTGATTACAGCTTCATTTGTCTTCTTTCAGTAGTTTTATCTGCCATGCTTATTCTTCTCTTCAGTCTGAAATACTGTTTTCTGTGTGTGGTTTACGTAGATTTGGTCTGCTTAATATAATTTTTATGCTGTTTCTAACATGAATACTATCTATCATCTATCTATATATCTTTCTATCTATCTATCTGCTACTTCAACTGTGGCAGATAACTTTTCTGGGTACATTAGTTCAGGTGTCAGTCATGGTGTTTGAGGACTTGGAATAAAATTTTCCAGGCTCTTTTTGCTTTCAAGTTACCATTGAGAAATCAGCTGTTATTTTGATAGATGTGACTTTATGTATGACTTGGACTTGTTTATCTTGAAACTTCAATACTGTCTGTTCTGTATATAGTGTTTTAAGTATGGTGTGCTATAGGAAGGCTTATTTTTCTTTTCTGGTTTTATTAATTTTGTGTTACTTGTGCTTCTTCTATCTGTATGGATATATCTCTTTTAGTTTGTGGAGTTTTCTTCATGATCTTGTTGAAGTTTATGACTCTCCTATTGGTTAGAAATTCTTTCACTGCATCTACTCCTATAATTTATTGGTTTGGTCTTTGTATAATGTTCTATAATTTTTGCATCTTTCTTTTGTTTCATTATATATATATTACACACACACACACATATATATACATATATATATATATACATATATATATATATATGCTTATTGTTCAAGCTCCTCTACTTTATCATCAAATCTTGGTAATCTGTCTTCTAATTGATGTATTATAATTATAAGAGCTTTCATTGAGTTTTCTTGCTGGATTATTGTTTTTTTCAAGTCTCTGTTCATTTTAGCTTGAGTTTTCTTCAATATTTCTATCTCTTTTGAATTTATTTTTAAAATTCTTGAATGTCTTTGTCATTTCCAGAAGCTTTATAGTTATTTCTTAATGGGCATCACTTAGGTTCATTTTTATCCTCTTTAAGTTTATTCTAAGTTTTCTGAGCTCTTTCTTTGTGTGTTTTTTACCTTCTTTGATTCTTTTTTAAATTTTATGATAATTCTTTTAAAAATTACATCTTGTGGTTTATGTAGGCAATTCTGATTGGTGAGCATTGCTATAGAACTAGTGGATTGGGGGGACTACCACCTTGATCTATCATACTGTTTGTATTTTTGTAACAAAATCTGGACATGTGTCCTTCTTTTATTAGTTATGAAGGGTAGGACAAAACACAGATGTATAGGCTGAGTTTAGTTGAAATAAATTTAGTTTGGCTATGGTTTAGGTTGAATGAAATCAGGAGGAGATTTGTCATGCAGGATTAAATCCTGGTCTAACACTGAAGTTTGGTGCTATGTCTGGAGGTTGAGGAGTATGGATGGTGGGTGTGATCAGATAGATGCACTGGCTGTGACCCTTGTGAAGAATTTATGCAATATATTTGGGCAGAAAATTTGGGATACCAGGAGGTATGCCTTAATAGCCAACAGTGAAGATAAGAAGATTTAACATGGCAGTTATATCAGGTGGGGATATTCAGACAGCATTATTACCACATATATTTTAGCAAGGGACCTTGACAAAGAGTAACAATAAAAACATAATATCTTTTACTTGTGGTATAGTCACATCATGGAATTATGCTCATGGATGAATTAATAAGCCTATTGTTTCTCCCAAAGAAAGAGGTATCCATGACCCTGTGCAAAACATGTTTGTGTCATCATGGAAAAACTTTCCATTTTTTCTGTATTATTTAATTAGTACAGTTTTGTTGTTCTCTCAGTTTTACTGGGTGCCTAAGAAATTATCTGAATTCTAGATTCTTTTAAAAAAAATTATAATTAATTTAATTTTACATATCAGCCATGGATTCCCCTGTCCTCCCTCTTCCCACCCCACTCCCTGCCCTGCCCCCAATCCACACCCCATTCCCACCTCCTCCAAGGCAAGGTCTTCCCTGGAGATTCAGCTCAGCCTGGTAGATTCAGTCCAGGCTGGTCCAGTACCCTCCTCCCTTCACCTAGGCTGAGCAAAGTGTCCCAGCATAGGCCCTAGGTTCCAAACTGCCAGCTCATGCACTAAGGACAGGTCCCGGTCCTACTGCCTGGGGGCCTCCTAAATAGTTCAAGCTAATCAACTGTATCACTTATTCAGAGGGCCTGATCCAGTTCCATGAGGGTTCCTCAGCTATTGGTTCATAGTTCATGTGTTTCCACTAGTTTGGCTATTTGTCCTTGTGCTTTTTCCAATCATGGTCTCAATATCTCTTGATCATATAATCCCTCCTCTCTCTTCCGCACATTGGACTCCTGGAGCTGGGCCATGGATCTCTGCATCTGCTTCCATCAGTCACTGGATGAGAGTTCTATCATGACAGTTAGGGTGTTCCGCCATCTGATTACCAGAGTAGGTCAGTTTGTGCTTTCTCTCAACCATTGCCAGTAGTCTACTGTGGAGGTATCTTTGTGGATTTCTGGGGACCTCTCTAGCACTTTGCCTCTTCCTATATACATAATGGAGTACTACCCAGCAGTGAAAAACAATGACATCATGAGGTTTGCAGGCAAATGGATAGATCTGGGAAAAATCATCCTGAGTCAGGTAACCCAGATTCAGAAAAACAAACATGGTATGTACTCACTCATAAGTGGATACTAGATGTAAAGCAAAGGATGACTAGACTGCTACTCACAACTCCAGGGAGGCTACCTAGTAAAGAGGATCCTAAGAAAGACACAAGGTTTGCCCAACAACAGAGAAATGGATGAGATCTACATGAGCAAACTGGACATGGGGGATGGGTAATAAAGGGCAAGGGTCGGGAGTAAGAGAGCTTAGGGAAGCAGGAGATCCCAGCTGGATCAAGAACAGAAAGGAAAGAGATACCATGATATTTGAAGACCCCATGAGATTAGGAATTCTAGATTCTTGGTGGAAGGGGAAAAATCTGAAATACCAAAAAAAAAAAAAAATTAAAGCTATTCAAAGGTTTTAGACATTTTTACACACCATCTATCTGCATGACAGAAAAATTTTTAGATTTCAAGAAGAAAAATTGTTCATGTCTTTCTTGAGGTAAAAGAAAATGCATCAGTAAGAGAATGATCATGGAATGCAAAGACTATTTAAGGAACTAGTATATATTGACTGGAGCTACAAAGGAGATGTGAGGAATGAATGAAAATCTCAAATAACAAAACCCAAATAGTGTGAAATGGATAAGAAAATATACTTTAAATAATTTCAATTATCATATAAGAACATGGGACAGGCATCATGGAAGAGATTTGTGGAATAAGAAGTGTATGACAGGAACATAAGTAATCAATGTTCTTGTCCTGGAAGTTTGGTTCAGCAAAATGATACTGTATTTTGCTATTATTGGTGTGCATTACATTCACCCCAAAATTCTTGAACACACAAACATTTTAAACTAGATCTACTGCCCCCTTTCTATTTTTCCACCATTGAGATACATTTCAATCTTATTACCGCTGAAAGGTATAATTGATGTTGTTAGGATAGAGACAGCTGGATTGCACAGCTTTGAGAGGAGGGTAGAAAGCAAGAAGCCCCACAGCTCCCTGTCAGGATGGCAGATAGCATGTTGAGTCAGTAAGCACATTCAGGGCTGACGTGTGGTACAAGCACATTAAATGTGTGTTCTTCTTGTTTATGAAGACCTACTGGGGTGAAGAGTTAGATGTGTTTGGGGTTGGTTTATAGCCTGCCTGTGGACTTGTAGAGCATATTATAACTGTGCCATATTTTAAAAATTCAAATCCTTCAAAGTCAATGGATTCACATGATTACCATGTTTCTTCTTCTTGCCATTGTGTGCAATGAGCCTGTCTGATTATAGCATAGACTAGGTTTATTAGCTGTATATAATAACCCTTAAATTAGCATCTGCCTAAGTAGGATCTTCAAGAAATTTTAAAGTTGTACCTTTCTCTTCCTTATCCACCATATTTATACAGTAGTTTTGTAAGTGATAAATATTTTGGGAAGTGAATTTGTATGAGATTTTAACAGCTAGAACAAGTCAAATGAGAGACTTCCATTAATCCACATCATCAGATAGGTGACACAGAACAGACCCTATACAAAAAAAATATTTTCCAACCATTAGCCTTTTCCAACAGATGTCAGTTCCTTTTTCTCATGTTACAGGGAACTAATTCCTTATAGAACCCTTGCTTAAAGTGCATGTTCTAACCATATCCAAGCCATTTGTTAATTTTCAGCTGTGATATAATGACTATTCTTGTCTCCTATGCAGCTGATAATTTCCATAGACAAACTTGAGGCCACATGACCCACCTTACTTAGAATTCAGAAATACTTACAACCAGATACTGTTTTCACTGACAGCTTCTTATTCCATTTCTATCTGTTATGTTTTTTCCTGACATTGAATACATATTTTCAATGTAGGCAGTAGCAATATTTTAGTTGAAACACTGAATTCCTAACACATACCTAGTACTTATCAGGTTATAAATGGAAGCTGGTTCATGATGACTCCTCCTGAGGCACTGAGGGTATAACAGGGAAGAGAATGGATAAAAATAGCTATTCCAGTTCAAGACAGATTATCATTAATTCAACATTCTACAAAGTACATGCTAGAAAAAGGCAAACATAGAAAAATGAGCAAGACATATAAATCAGCATATTACAGAAGACCCTAAAGGAACATCCTTTAAACAGTCCGTGAGGGATGAGACAGTTCAGGGGAGACTTTAAAGGAATATACTTACGGAGAAGTAACATGAAGAGCAAGGGCATGGAGACAGGGTCTACACAGGTAATGAGTGGAGTAATTTTTACAGAGCAAGGCATGCAGTGAGGAAATAGTATAGAAAGGAAGAATCTGCCACACTGTCCTAAAACACATCTTTCCAGAAGTTCATTGCCAGAGTTAGCTATCTTGATGCTAAACAGTTGCTGTGAAAACTATACATTTGCAAGACATGTCTTTGCCCTGCTAGAGTCTTTAGGAAGGCCTAGAGTTATTTGAGCTCTACTATATGATACAGTGGTAGAAGAGTTCTAGATACTGCTGTACTTCTCACTTTCTATCTCCAGTAATAGTGAGATTTCAGAACTTCACATGAAATAAAGAAGGAAGGAAAGGGAGACAAAGACTAAGAGAGTTTCGAAGGGATTACAGCTGAAGAGAAGGAGAATCTAAGCAGGATGCTGGCAGTAAAGATAGTAAAGAGAAGACATTTGTAAATGAATATTTAAAGATAGACTTGGCAAATCTTTGCAGCAAATTATTTACTGGGACCAGAAGGAATTTTTTTTAAAAAAGTCTGAAGTTTTGAAGACTGTTTATTGATTTATTTATTTTTGTTATTTTTTTCTTGCTGATTTTTTTACTTTGTTTTTGTTTTCAAGAGAGTAGAGAGATCACAAAAATTAAAGAAGTAGCAAGAAATTCCTGCTAAGGAAAACACTGTATGTCATTTTGTCAACAGTGTAGACTGGAGCTACACAAACCAGTGTTCAAATTCCAACTCTCATTTACTAATAATCTAGACAGGACTCTCTAGTTCTACAAGGCAATTTCCTCACTAATAAAAAAGGAATTTTATTTCTATTGTGAGACATTCTGTAAATATCAGACTGTTAAAATTCTAGTTATGCTATGTAAATGTAGCTAATGTTCAACACTATTTTAAAAAAAAAAACCTATGCTTAGTTCATTGGGTTAACACTGATGCCCACAAACCAAAAAAAAAAAAAATCAAGGTACCAGTAGAAATGGCTTGGAAGAAATGTTGGGAGATATATTCATCTGTGTGGTACTTTGAAAACAATATATCTCAGTATGTTCATACCTTTTAATGCTAAATCCCCAGATGTTGGAACTGTTTGGTAAGGATTAGGAAAATGATCTTGCGGAAAGAGATGTGTCTTTGTGGGTGGGCATTGAGGTTTAAAAGTCCACATAAGCCCAAATATCTTTCTCTCTGCCTTTTGTTTGTATATTAGATGTGCTCAGCTGCTGCTCTAGGGCCATAACTGCCTGTCTACTGCCACATTTCCTGCCATGATGGTCATAGACTTACCCTTTGTAACTATAAAGAAGTATCCACTTAAATGCTTTCCTTTGTAAGTTTCCTTAGTCATGGTATCTAATCACATCAATAGCACAGGAATTGAGACAGAAATTGATACTAGTGGGTAGTACATTCCTGTGACAGGTTTGAACAAGTTGGTTGTTGGAGGAATGTAGAATTTATGACTTTGGACTAGGAAAACAGTTGTTTGAGTGGGCAAGACAATGTATTCTTGCTGAGGCTATTTCATGTTAACTAGAATTTCATCTCTTTAATGGAGAATCCCATGGAAAGTTAACCAACTCTATACTAGGAACCCAAGGCCTAAGGTAAGGATGCATAGCTAATATATCTCAGTTTCTTTTAAACAGCCTGCTTCTGCAACTGCCCCTCCCAATGTCTCCCCACTCCTGAAGATCAAGATACTAGGATGTATTTTTTCCTCTAAAAGCCCTTTGATTTAAATGTTTATGGCTACGCTTAAGTCCTGGATACATGAGTACAGTCCTAGTAGGCTTAAATACAGACTTTCTTTTGACTATAAACATGTTTGAGGGGTTATCTCTGCTGATCTTCCTGTAACAGTTGAATGCATAAGACAGGCATAACTGGCAAGTGAGTATGAGCTTGGAAGGCAATAATGCAGAGATCAAGGCAGACCATGGAGAGCCAAGCTCAAGAAGTTTCAGACAGGAGCAATATTAAACAATACTAGTTACCTAAGAATGGCTAGAAACCATTCTTGAGATATTCTGGTATTGCTGTTTTTCTCTTCTTTTCTTTTCTTTTCTTTTCTTTTCTTTCCTTTCCTTTCCTTTCCTTTTCCTTTCTTTCCTTTTCTTTTCTTTTTAACCTTGACCTGAGATTCTGCTTGAGGCAAGATTGAAGAGATCTTTTAGACCATGAGATTTTTATTTATTTATTTATTTTATATTCTGACCCCATTTTATCCTCCTTCCTCTCCTCCAATTTCCTCCCCAACTCCCCTCCACACCCCTCCTCAGTCCACTCCTTCCATGTTTCTGTTCAGAAAGAGACAGACATTTCATGGGTATCAACAAAGCATGCCATATCAAGTTGCAGTAAGAATAAGGCTGGGCAAGGCAATCCAGTTTGATGAATGTGTTCTCAAAAGCCAGTCAAAGTGATAGGGACAGGCTGTACTCCCATTGTTAGGAGTCCCCCAAGTAGATAAAGCTACAAAATTGTCACATATATGTAGAGGGCCTAGGTGAGTCACAAGAAGGCTCTCTGGTTTTTGGTTCAGACTCTGTGAGTTCCTATGAGACAGGCTAGCTGTTTCTGTGGGTTTTCTTGTGATATCCTTGACCCCTCTGTCTCCTACAATCCTTCCTTTATCTCTTCAGCAGGATTTCCTGAGCTCTGGCTATTGTACGGCTGTGGGTCTCTGCATCTGTATCCATCAGTTACTGGAAGCAGGCTTTCTGATGACAATTATGGTACACACCAATCTGATCACAGGAGATGGCCAATTCTGGCTACATGTCCAGTATTCTTAGGATTCTTATCTGGGGTCATCCTTGTAGAATTTTGGGGGTTTCCCATGTATCAAGTTTCTATCTTACTGTGAAATGCCTCCCTTTCTAGTTATCTCTTTAAGGACTCTCCCCCTCCACCCACCCTCTAATCCTATCCCTCAAGTTCCCATCCCAACCTGTCCCCAGTCAACCCAGGAGATCTCTTATTTCTCATTCCCAAGGAGATCCATGCATCTTCCATTGGGCCCTCCTTGTCACCTAGCCCCTCTGAGTCTGTGGACTGTAGCATGCTTATCTTTTACTTTATAGCTAATATTCATTTATGAGTAGGTACATACCATGTTTGTCTTTCTGAGTCAGGGTTACCTCCCTGAGGATTATTTTTTTCTAGTTCCATCCATTTGTCTTCAAATTTCCTGATGCCATTATTTTTAACAGCTGAGTAATACTCTATTGTGTAAATGTACTACATTTTCTTTATCAATTTTTCAGTTCAGGGGTTTCTAGGTTGTCTACAGTTTGTGGCTATTATGAATAAAACTGCTATGTGTAGAGTATTATTTTAAGATGTTTTACAGTTGTTTATGCTGTGGAACATTTGTTTAATGATGCAAAGATGTATTGTATTCTTTTACATTGCCTTTGTTTAGCTCTGTGAAGCTCTGTTACTTTGCCTGTCTAAAACACTTGATGGTCTAATTAAAGAGATGAACAGCAAATAGCAAGGCAGGAGAAAGGATAGGCAGGGCTAACAGGCAGAGAGAATAAATAGAAGGAGAAATCTGGGCAGAGAAAAAAAGAAGAAAGAGAAAGAAAAGGAAGCAAGGAGGATTCCAGGGGCTAGTGATCCAGCCACATAGCCAGCCATGGAGTAAAAGTGAAAGTTAGATTTAAAAAAGTAAGAGAAAGGTAAAATCCCAGAGGTAAAAGGTAGACAAGATAAATTAAGAAAAGCTGGCTAAAAACAAGCCAAGCTAAGGCTGGGCATTACTGAGTAACAATAAACCTCTGTGTGATTTATTTAGGAGCTGAGTGGCAGGCCCCCAAACAGCCAAAAGAATAAAGAGAAAAACCAAACAACAGCAGTTATGAATCCAGTTGAGCAATTGCGGTATGATTGCACACCCTTTGAGTATATAGCCAAGAGTAGTATAACTAGGTCTTGAGGTGGATTGATTTCCAATTTTCTGAGAAACCAACAAATTGATTTCCAAATTGGCTGCATAAGTTTGCACTCCCAGCAGCAGTGGAGGAGTGTTGCCTTTGCTCCACATCTGCCCTGCATAAATTATCATTAGTGTTTTTGATCATAACCATTCTGATAGGTGTAAGATGGAATCTCAGAGTTGTTTTGATTTGCATTTTCCTGATGATTAAGGATGCTGAATATTTCTTTAAGTGTATCTTGGCCATTCTTCTGTTGATAATTCTAAGTTTAGGTACCCCATCTTTTAATTAGATTATTTGGTTTTTTGAAGTCTGGTTTCTTGAGTTCTTTATAAATCTTGGAAATAAACTCTGACAGATGTGAGGTTTGTAAAGATCTTTTCCAATTCCATGGACTGTCATTTTGTCCCATTGACAGTGTCCTTTGCCTTTTCAGTTTCATGAGGTCCCATTGATTAATTTATAATCTTAATGTCTGTGCTACTGGTGTTCTAGTCAGGAAGTTGTCTCTTGTACCAATTCATTCAAGGCTATTTCCCACTTTCTCTTCTATCAGGTTCAGTATAACTGAGTTTATGTTGAGGCCTTTGATCTACTTGGCTTTGAGTTTTGTGTAGGTTGATAGATATGGATTTCTTTGCATTATTCTACATTCCAATATCCAGTTATGACAGCACCATTTGTTGAAAATGCTTTTTTAGCTTCTTTTTAAATATATGTCCATATGTGTACAGATTTATATTTGGTATTTTGATTTGATTCCATTGATCTGCCTCTCTGTTTTAATGCCAATACCATGCTGTTTTTATTGCTATAGCTCTGTACTAGAGCTTGTGATTAGGGATGGTTATACCTCCATCAGTTCTTTTATATTACGGGATTGGGATTGTTTTAGCTATCCTGCATTTTCTTTATTGTTGTTTGTTTGTTTTGTTTTACCATATGGAGTTGAGTATTATTTTTTCAAGTTCTGTGAAGAATTGAGCTGGAATTTTTATGGATCTGTAGATTGATTTTGGTAAGCTAGTCATTTTTTTAATATGTTAATCCTACTGATCTATGAGCATGGGAGATCTTTTCATCTTCTGATATCTTCCTCAATTTTTTTCTTCAAAGACTTGTTGTTCTTGTGATACAGGTCTTTTAGTTGATTGGGGAGAGTTACCACCAAGATATTTTGTATTGTTTTTGGCTATTGTGAAGGGTATTGTTTCCTGATTTTTTTCTCAGTCTTTTTGTCATCTATATGTAAGAGGACTACTGATTTTTTTAAGTTAACCTTATATCCAGCTACTTCATGAAAGGTGTTTATCAGCTGTAGGAGTTCTCTGGTAGCTATTTTGAAGTTGCTTGTATACACTACCATGACACTTTGACTTCTTTTCCAGTTTGTATCCCCATTATCTTTTGTTGCCTTATTGCTCAAGCTAAAACTTCAAATACTATATTGAATAGACATCGGGAGATTCAACAGTGTTATCTTGTTCCTGACTTTAGTGGAATTGCTTTGAGTTTCTCTCTATTTAATTTGATGTTGGATATCAGCCTGCTATGTATTGCTTTTTATTATATTTACTTAGGATGTTCCTCATATTCCTGATCTCCCCAATACGTTTGTCATGAATTTGTGTTGGGTTTGTCAAAGGCTTTTTCTGCATCCAATGAGATGATCATGTGTTTTTTTTCTTTCAGTTTGTTCATATGATAGATTACATTGCCAGATTTTCATATGTTGAACTATCCCTGAATGTCTGGGATGAAGCCCACTTGAACATGGTGGATAATCTTTTTGATTTGGTCTTGGATTTGGTTTGCCAGCATTGTATTGAGTACTTTATGCATCAATGTTCAAGGAGGAAATTGGTCTGTAATTCTCCTTTTTGAGTCTTTGTTTGGTTTGGTTATCAGGGTAACTGTGGCTTCATAAAAAGAATTTGGCAATGTTCCTTCTGTTTCTATTTTGTGGAGTAATTTCAGAAGTACTGGTATTAGCTCTTCTTTGAATACCTGGTAGAATTCTGAGATGAAACAAATGATATCTCAAAACAACTTATTATTGACTCTGTCACATGGTTATTAGTGATTACTCTTACACAGATCTCCAATAAAAATAATATGAGCAAAAAGAAATACAAAATGAACAGTTTTAGGAGAAAAGCAGCACTAGTGAATGTAATTTTAGAGCCAAATCTTGTCTTCTCAACATTGAGAGGACTAAACAAAGACTGCTGCTAAATGAAATGAAGGGTATTGTGCCCTCTGAGTGAGACCCCACTCAGCTAATACTGAATCTGGTAAAAGAAAACAGAAAAGAAAGCATTTCATCTACCTAAAAATCGATCAGTAAGTAAAAGTTTATGCAAACATAATTCAAAGTAAAGCCTGGCTCCAGAAAACAATAGGCAGCTATATTTGGCAACATCAGCCACTTGTTTCTGGCTTTATTACAGAGCATACAGGAGGAAAGAGGTTGTGAAATCTTCCTCCAGTGTTAAGGAAAGTCATTAAGGCCAGATGTGTGTCAGAATAGTCCCTGCATTTCGGGCCAGAGAAGTTACTGCAAGGAATTGTTAAAATGTAGCCTGAATTGCATTGATTGCATTGGTGACCTAAAGACACTGGAGATGCCTAAAGCACGGGATATCTGCTGAGGAAATCTTCTTGCAGGAAGTAAAACTAGCCCGAGAAAGAGATAGAGATAGAGATAGAGATAGAGATAGAGATAGAGATAGAGATAGAGATAGATAGAGAGAGAGAGAGAGAGAGAGAGAGAGAGAGAGAGAGAGAGAGAGAGAAAGGTGTTGCAGTCCACAAAGATAGAAGGAGTGGGAGATCCAAAGAGCCTTCTTACTTTCTTGTATTGGATACAGAGTTAGAGGATTTGGAGTTTGCCGTGCTGTGTTTTGGTCCATATAATTTCTAAATTCTTTATATGGAAGAACAATCTAGATACATTAGTTCTTTGAAAGAACAGCTCTGAATGACAAAAAGGAATATCACAGATACTGGGGAAAGTTGGTATCACACTTGGATGGCTTAATGTTGACTATATTTACTATATAAAAATAATAACATAAAATTAAAAACTGGGGGAATCAAAACTATATCCTTCATTTTTTTCTATTATACCATCTATGACAAATAATAATTTAAACAGCTTTACTATGCTATGAGCACTGAAAAGCAGTTACAGTACTTACAACTGTTTGTGGTAATGATTGCACTTGTTTTCTGATCTAATATGACCATACATGTGTTACTACATATTCAAAATAAATACCATATCTCAAACAGACAAAAATTACTATAACCATGGTGGCCTAGTACTAGTGGAAATGATTTTGGTAGCTGTGATTGTTAGGGTGACATGGATTTTAGAGTGTTTAGTGTAGGAGGCTTCTTCTCAAATCATGTATATGTTTATGTTCATAGCAACATCGTTCATTTGCCACTATCCACCAAGATTTTATAAATTCGTTGCTTGTATTATAGGGCGATTTATTTGAGAATTTTAGACTAGTTTGAGGAAATTGATTTTTAGCATGGTCAAAGAGAGAAGTTATTAAATAAGGAAAAGTCCAGAAGGAAGAAGCAAGTGTATTTGGGGGAGGGGGTTATAGCAGTTAGAGGAAAAGTGCTTGTCGATCAAAAGGAGAGACTAAGAGGGAAACAAACATCTAAGTGTATGTGTTCTTGCTTTCTCTAATGTAGTCCAGATGGGTTATAAAGGTGCTGATACTCTGAGCAGATCTGGAAGCTTCAAAAGCATTGTTCAATTTTTAACTTCATTGGCTGTTAATATTTGGTGTGTGTGTGCATTTATGCATGTGTGTGTGTGTGTGTGCACATACACACATGTGCATAAAGCACAGAGGCAATGACAGTGACAGACTGTTTAATTCTTTAAAATTTAGTTGAGTAGGAAGCATTTGTAGATGTATGGCTATAGTTATTCATAAATTAGTAGGAATTTCTTGATCCTTCTTCAAAATCTCATAAACATATGTAGAGATAGTCTTATTTTCCATGAACAGTTCTTAACAATTCTGCTAACATTTGCCGACAGATTCTACAGAAAACTTCAAAAATGTTCAGTCATCTCTTCCTAAATCTTCCGCAGAATATACTGTATTTTCTTTACTCCAATGCATCACTTCTTTGCAGTACCAGTGATATCACTTAAGGCAGTACTTACTGTGATACATAACAGATTTTCAGCAATCATTTTTTAATAATCTAATAAATTCAAAATTAAGGGTGCTGAATTGGCAAGGTAGGTATTTCCTATTATTGTAAGCTGATGTGAAACCAATTATTGACTATATATTCATGTTAGTAACTCCACATATATGCACATTTGTCCACATGTACTTCCATAAATAGATGCATGAACACATATTCTCAGCTTTTTTATTCAGTGGTTTACAGTGTGATGATGCAATGTATAAAGATATATGTTGTTACTATTCATTCAAACTAAATATACTACCTGTATATATCTTGTAACATATAGCAGAACTTCAGGGTCCATCCCCAGCCTTATTCTCAAGACCCTGAAGGAGCTCTCTCCCAGGATCATACCACCTGTAAATGTTTCAACATTCTTAAAAACAGTATTTTTACTGGTGGCAAATCACATTACAATAAAAAAGCTAAATTTATACAATAAAGTTGCTAAACTAGTAGCCAAAAACATGCAAGGCTCCTGTTTTGGGCTTAATACTTTGTAATACCTATATTTTCTTGGGTTTCTGAAACCAAAAGAAGAATCAGTTTTTGTGGACTATAAGCACAGACAGTGTAAACCTAAGAAGTACCTATAGTAGCTGTGAAAATTCAGTGTACTGTTGACTTGTCATGACTGACTTAGAATTAACTGAGCAGGGAGCTTAAATTGAGGAATTGTGTCCATTAATTGTAGAAAATCCATTCCAAATGTGAGAAGTGTCTTTGAAAAGGATGAAAATGAGCAAAGACTATTCTGTTATGCTCACTTGGCTTAACTGCTCAGTTAATTTACTATGTTGCTGCCAATTCCTTTGCTGATATTAGAAGCAGCTTTTCTGTGCTTCAAACATAAACTGGAAAACTAGTTATTTTTATGGAATGTTCAGGTTTTTGATAGCAAATTGGGACTGTTGAAGTGCCCAGCTTCTTGGACTCAGCAACCAGTTCATTCTTTATTTCTTCAATGTGAGACAGCCATTACTGAACTACTCCAACAGCTGAGGTACACAGCCTCAAGGACTGAGCAACTGCATGGTTTCTGGCAACACAGGTATGAGACAGCTGGTTTTAGACCATTTGAAAATAATTTATAAGCTGATATATACTATGTGTGTATATGCATGTTAGTCATATTCCTCCAAAGACCTCAGACTGTACTGAGAGGCTCCCTTTATAGAAGGGAGATCACTAAAATTCATGGTGTGAACAATTTAAAGAACTATACAATATAAATGCATTTGATACCCCTTATTAAAGTTTCATGAGGAGCAAGGAATTTAGTGATTCCTTTTGAATTTTCAGGAAAAAAAATGAAGTTATGTCTGCAAGCTGGTTCCTTTTTGTATCTCTGGACAAAATGACAAGAGATAAATGAGCTCAGTAAGAATTGGACAGGTCCAGTTGTACATAAATAATGTAAAATTCATGGTGAACTTTAGAAAATAATCTTATTCCCAGCAAATGGAAAACCCAAGTTACAGAAAATAAAACCCAAGCTCTCAATACATGATTGGCTGAATTACAGTACAAATCTAATTTCCAGCCCTGAAGTGTATAGACATTTAACACTAAGGCATTAATTGGAAAAAATTGGATCTCACAACTTGAGATGAAGATTGGAGAGCCCTAAGGAAGTTGAGAAAACTGAAAGCTTAGATTTTGGTGGGCTTACTCCACCTGATGAAACAGTTTCTCTGCCCTTAATGGATGATGCATCCCCACCCCACCATCAACCCCTGTAACATTGTCCTCTGTATCCTTGCCTCAGGGAATTAATCCTGCCTTGTTGGTAGAGCAGGAAATGATTTGTCAAATGGTGATTTCAAGGATTACAATGCTGATGTCCCTAAGAAACCAACCATAATTGCCTCTAGACTTATCTCCCTGTTGATAGCTTTCCTCAGCTGGTATTCCACAGCTCTGACTCTCTAAAATTTTGGGGTCTTCAAGGCAATCCAGCGTCCCTCAATGGAATATTAGGCTTCCATTCAGGTACACCCCTGATATATGCTTGACCTCAATGGTTTTTCTTAGTTGTAGAGTGAGATTCCATAACCCCTTTCTTATATCCTTTACTCTAAATAGAAGCACATGGCCCTAGTTGCCAAGATCTGCTGCTTGCTGGGGCAGGAACATGGCCCCTTCATTCAATTACATCTTCACCAGCTTTCTGTTTTCAGTGGTTTCCTTCACTGCCTAAGCCTGGTTGTCCTTGAACTTAATCTGTAACCAGGCTGGCCTTGAACACAAAGATATGCATATCTCTGTTTCCTGAGTGCTGAAGTTAAAGGCATGTACCACCATACCTGGACCTAAGCTGTTCTTTAATTCCTTTTCAGAAGTTGGATGCTTAACTAGGTGGGATCTATCCCTGAGGTTACCACTCCTTTTATTCAGTTTAACATCAGGATCTTTAATCTGTGTATCTCCTTGAACACAGAAGTTAGATCCATTCCACATCCTGGTGCTTCTTTTCTCCTCAAATTGTACATTTTGTATTTTTCCTTGCTGAGCTTGCTCCTTTTTTAAAATTATTATTATAAATCTGTTTAAGTGTGGCCACTAATATCCAAGCAATACAATCAATACTAGGCTGTCTGGAAATTTTGTCTGCCAAAGCTGTTAATTCATAACTCTTTGCTTTACCCATAGGCAGAAATTTTTGGAACAAGGGAAAAAGGAAACCTCTTTCTTGGCAAAATATCACAAGAATGATATGTAAACCACATATTAATATTCTATTCTTCTGAATTCTTTAGTCAAGACCCCACAGTTCAAATTGCCCTCAGCATCAATGTCTCCCATGCTTCTACTAGTATAGTTCATTAAGATGATTTTCTAATCAAATGTCTATATTCCTCCCAACAAAAGCATGATCAGGACTATCATAGCAATGCCCCAGTAACTGGTACCAACTTTGGTCTTAGTTAGGGTTTCTATTGCTGTGAATAGATGCTATGACCATTGCAACTCTTATGAGAAAACATTTAATTTGGACCCACTTACAGGTCAGACTAAACAAATCATCAATTGTCATCTTGGCAGGAAGCATAGTGGGAAGCATCTTGGCTTGAAAGCAGACATGGTGCTGCAAATGTAACTCAGAGTTCTTCATCTGGATTATCAGGCATCATGAAGAGAGTGAGACTATGGGCCTGACTTGAACTTCTGAAATCTCAATGCCCACCCCTAGTGACATACTTCTTCTAACAGCATCACACCCACTTCAACAAGACTATATATATATACATATACAAACTTAGGGCATAGTTCTTTAGAACATAATCTTTCTCCTATAGAATTCATGAATTCAGGAGTCAAAGGAATGAAATGAAATATTTCTACTTGCCATTTCCCTGGTAATTAAGAAAACTTCAGTTTTCTCTTCCTATGACCTTGTGCTCTACAGGTATTTTTGGTTTCAGAGAGAAATTGTTCTGCCAGGGCACATAACAATTATTCTATTCAACTGTAAGTTAAGACTTACTTTGGACCACTTTGTACTACTGATGATACCCTTGAGTCAACACAGTAAGAAAAGAGTAACAGTGCTAGAAGGTATGGTTCTCCAGGTGAAAATTGTATTGCTTCTATAGAATGGAGGTAAAGAAGATTATATGAGGAGTGTAGGCAATCCTTTAAGTATCTCTGTGTGTTGCCAGGTTTTGTGATTAAGGTCTTTGGAAAACTACAACTAATCCAAGTAGAATGATAAGGGTCAAATCATTAAATAATGAAGATATGCAACAAGCGTTTCCCAAGGCCCATCCAGGCACTTGCTGACAATGGAGGAAATACGGAATGAATAGTAGCACAAAGTAATTAAAAGTTATAAGGCCACATGAACAGTTATAGAAATGAGGATTATTATTGACATGAATGTATTTTTCATTCATTGAGAATATTCTTACACACTTATGAAGGGATATACTCATGGAGCAAAATGACTTTCCTTCTTTCAACAGCTATCAATTGCCAAAAGCTCCTTGGCTAGTACTAAGGCTTCGTGTTCAACTCCCTTCTCCATGCTGAGATATTGCCTGGCTTGGGCTTGTACAGATCTTGTGCATGCTGTCACAACAGCTGTTAGTTCATATGTCAGTTTTATTTAAGAGTGTAGCTCCTGCTAAGTTGACTATGCTCCAGTAGAAGGCTACACATTTGAGAACCCTTGGGCAATACAAATGATCTAGATGGGTTTAAAGCTTTGAACATTTTAAGGAATTGGGAGACCTTTTAAAGTGAGATTATGTTTTACATTGTCAAATGAGTACAAGAATTTGTAGACAGAGTAGAAGGCTATGGTTTCGAAGTGACCTGTCTGAGTGTACAGTTGGCATAGTATATAGATCAAGATAAATTGTTTTAATTGCCAACTTTCATGACAGAGTAACTGTAGGAAATAGCCTCAATTGAGGAACTAACTTCATTGCTTTAATTGAGGTGGGAAGACCCACCCCAAATATGGATAACATTCTTTTGTAGCAGAATAAATATTAAATGAGAGATGAAATAAAGATTTATTTATTCTCACTTGTGTTTAGTTAAGTTAATTACCCTATGGCTGTAGATTCTTTTGCTAATGTTAGAAGCTGTTTTTCAGATCTTCCGAAGTAAACTGAGGACAAGTGATTCTGCTAGAAACCTCCAGGCTGTTGACTCCAGATTGATATTGGTAAGGTGCCCAGCCTTGTGTATTGAAAAACTGATGATTTTCCAACTCTCTACTATGCAACAGTTGTTATTGAAATATTTCAACCATTCAGCCATATTGGATAAGCTTATTTTGTGAATCTCTTGTGTAGGTACATATATATATATATATATATATATATATATATGTTTACATTCATTGTATCAACTCTTTTCCACAAGAGAACACTGAAAAAATTGAGCATTAAATGATCAGCATGTTTTTTTTTAACACAAATAAATAAGTTTACAGCAAAGTACACTCATGAATATTTTAATATCATCATACTAGGTTATTCTCCATAAAGCTAAAATTGCAAAAACTCAAGCTGTGTATGCTCTCACAAATTCAGTTCTTAAACTAATCATCAGGCATGGTAATATTGCTAAAGTGGTACAAGACTTTTCCTTTGTTCTATTTTGCCCACTACCTTCCCCTATATTAGGTATCAATTATCATTCAATTTTATATGTGACTAAAGTAAAGTTGAGGAGCATTGTCTTCCCAAGCATACTCAGTAAAATTAAAAAAATATATTTGATAATAACCATTAATGATAAAATGTATGAAATAGTAAAGTTTCTTGAGAGTGTCTTCCACTTATCTGATTTTTAAGCTTAAAATCAGCACTATACAGTGTGCAAACTCCCAACAATCAACTTCCCTTTCATAAACTTAGGAGTAGGAATAATATAAACAATATATAAATAAGAAATATGTATCTCAGTAGAACAGACCTTGTTTCCTGATTTGCACACTAAGGAATGCGTAGCCACAGTCAACTTAGTGACCACTGTGATTCCACAAATGTCAGTTTCACTGAAATATATATTTCTTGTTTATATATTAGCAATACTAAGTCTCTGTTGCTTAGTATTTCTGTCTAATAAGATCACATATACTATCCATCCCTGGTGCATGAGAGCCCATTCCCTATGATGGGACACTTCATGCAGCCTAGAGGCAGGGGTAAGGACTTGGATTTACCTCTACTGGATGTACCTCCCCATGGGAGGCCTTGGTTTTGTTGGGGGGAGTTGGGGGTGGGTTGGGAGGAAGAGGATAGGGGGAGCAGGAGGAGGGAAGAAGGAGGTCTTTGATTGGTGTGTAAAATGAATAAAAAAAATTCTTAATAGAAGAAAGAAATAGAATAGAGAAAAAAAATCACATATGCTAAATGCCACTAACATTGTAAATTCCTTTTGCTCCTATTAACAGAAAGGATATGTTTGTGAGGAAGGAATATTGATAGATTTATGGCAAAACAAGAGAAGATAAACCAGGGTAAGTTTGACTGAACAAAAAACAGAAAATTATAGAAAAATGATATTAACTATAGTGTTAGCTTAACTTAATCACGATGTCTATATTGAAAGGAACATGTGAGGCTGTCCCTTGTGGAGTGGAGACGTGACATTGACCTGGTTTTTCGTGATAGGATAGTGAAAAATAATACCTACAATTGTAAAAAAAAAGAAAAATAATGAGGGTACTCAAATATGGAAATAAATAATAAAAATATCTGCCTTTAGAAGACAAAGATAAAACAACTAGCCATTGTGACACTTGCCTGTAACCCCAGAACTACAATGACAGTGACAGAAGTTCAAAGTTAACCTCTACTCCGAGAGTTTTAGAAAAGCCTGAATTATATAAAATTATTTATTAAAAAATTCAACTTGAGAATGAGACTGGCTATGTCAGGAAAAAATACTACTAGACTGGAAAATATACTGTAGTAACAATTATGAAAAATATGGACATATAATAACTCACAAAAATAAGATTTTAAAATGTGGCAAATTGCCTTCAGGAACCATTACAATGCATCGAATCTCAATTGTAATGAATTATCAGAACCTTGGTGGGTAACTTGAACAAAACATGTGTATCTGAAGATCCCCTTATATAAAACAAAAGCAGAAAGCTTTGCTGTAGACTTAAGGCTAGGAATAAATGACACACTTAAACTGAAGAATCTCCACATTGACAGCTTTGCTGTCATGTGTCCTAACATATGGCAAATTTTCTGTCTCTTATTTCTTGATATTAGTTTTCATCCTCAGAGTCACCAAGGGAACATTCTGCAGGTGGCAGATCAACTAAAATGGTTAGGGAATTGATGGCTAGGAATCAATTTACATTTAACCGCAGAAACACCATATGATCCTGTGCCTTGCAAGCACTCAGAACAAATAGAGTTCCCATATTTGAATAACTTGTCACCTTTTACAGTTTGAGATTATTACATCTGCATTTTTCTGTCTTACTGTATATTTAGTTTATAAAGCCAATATTCTTGATCAGAGACTAGGATCATTCATTTTAACTTATTTGGTTTAAAAAATAAATAAAACTATGCCAGGCGGTGGTGGCACACACCTTTAATCCCAGCACTTGGGAGGCAGAGGCAGGCGGATCTCTGTGAGTTCAAGGCCAGCCTGGGCTACCAAGTGAGTTCCAGGAAAGGTGCAAAGCTACATAGAGAAACCCTGTCTCGAAAAACCAAAAAAAATAAAAATAAAAATAAAAAAAAATAAAAAATAAATAAAAAATAAAAAGATAAAACTAACTGCATTATAGTTTAAATAGATTTCTCTTATCACAGATGAAAATTCATCACTTTTCTCCACCGTCTTTATATGTTTTTACTGTGAACCAGGTAAAAAGGTGATCGAACATAAATAGCTAAAGGCCTCTTTTTGTTAGAAAATACACTTGAAATAACACAGTAGAAAGGCGTAGATAGATATAAAAACATGCTGCAATAAGAAGATAGATATACACACAGCTAAACACTGCATAGGTGTGAGTTTAAGGGAAAAGTCATAAATAACTTCTTTTAGAGTAAGCCTTTCTTTAATTCCGTAAAAGTAAAATTCAAAATTTAACTCAATAACTCAATGGAGAGAAAATGATATATCAATTTGTATTTTTTTAGGGATGACTACTGGGATTGGATAACCAGAGGACTCATCCCTAGGAAAGGCTAATTCTTCCTCTCTCAGAAGTAATTATTGGCCTGTATATACACTCTAGTGGCAGGGTCCCATGAAACTCCTCCTCCATGTTGGCATGCCAACTGAAGTTGTCATTGTTCTGGTTTTGTTGGGAAGCTCTGCTGTTGAGACTTCACAGGTATTGCTTTCCTGTCATATCTACAATATAAAATCTCACAGCAGGCATCCAGGTCTTCTGTATCTTACAATATTTCTGGCCCCTATTTCATGATATTTCCTGAGATTTAAACGTAGACATTGTATTATATATGCATCAATTGAGGCAGGGCAACACCTAGTCAGTTGTTCTCTATGTTTTCAGTAGTTGTGGCTTTCAGTAACGGTGTCCGTCTGCTTCATGAAAAAGCTTCTTTGTTAAGGGATGGGAGTTAATCTTATCTGTGGGTATCTGAATTAATATTTGAAAAGCATTTATTTAGTAATTATATTTGTTTATAAGAGTGGCAGAAATAGGTCCTCCTCTAAAATCTATGGCTTTACTAGCCACAAGGAGTTGACTAGATTAACAGTAACAGACATGATTTCCTTCCTCTTAAGCAGACATTAAGTCCAATAGACAGATGTTGGTCACTGCCAAGATATAAATGTCATTACTTCAAGTAGGATCCCTTCCATTGATAGTCACTGTTTTGGCTCATAGACATCACAGCTGGTAGGAATATTAATTGTTTTCCTCCCTTGGAAGTTTCCGTAGCACATGCTGGTATTATCAAAGCTATTCCACAGGGAGAAGGCTTTTGGTTCAGAATCAGCTGAAATCCTCCAAGTCTTTCTGGGTCTGGGTTACCTCACTCAATATAGTATTTCCTAATTCCATTAGCATATTGGGAGATTTCAGGATTTCAGGTTTAATCACTCCAGCTGAGTAGTATTCGATAGTGTATATGTACTAGATTTTCATCACTTATTTATCAGCTGAATGAAAAATAGCCATTAACATTCCTCAGTATTTTTCCTATTTCCTTCTCTTGCCTTATTGCAGGACACTTGTTTGCTTCTTTTTTTTTTTTTTTTTTTTTTACAATACTATTCAGTTCTACATAACAGCCACAGATTCCCTTATTCTCCCCCTTCCTGCCCCCCTCCCCTTCCCCCCAGCCCACACCCCATTCCCACCACCTCCAGATCAAGGCCACCCCCGAGGACTGAGATCGACCTGATAGACTCAGTTCAGGCAGATCCAGTCCCCTCCTCCCAGATTGAGCCAAGCGTCCCTGTATAAGTCCCAGGTTTCAAACAGCTATCTCATGCAACGAGCCCAGGACCTGGTACCACTGCCTAGATGCCTCCCAAACAGATCAAGTCAATCAACTGTCTCACCTATTCAGAGGGCCTGATCCAGTTGGGGGCCCCTCAGCCTTTGGTTCATAGTTCATGTGTTTCCATTTGTTTGACTATTTGTCCCTGTGCTTTATCCAACCTTGGTTTCAACAATTCTCGCTCATATAAACCCTCCTCTTTCTCGCTAATTAGACTCCCAGCGCTCCACCCAGGGCCTAGCCTTGGATGTTTGCATCCAGATTCCTCAGTACTTGGATGGGGTTTCTGGCCCAACTATTAGGGTGTTTGGCCATCCCATCACCAGAGTAGGTCAGTCCTGGCTGTCTCTCAGCCATTGCCAGCAATCTCTTGTGGGGGTATCTTTGTGGATTTCTGTGGGCCTCTTTAGCACTTTGTTTCTTCCTTTTCTCATGCGGTCTTCATTTACCATGGTCTCCAAGAAAGACACGGGGATTACCCAATGATGGAGAAATGGATGAGATCTACATGAACAGCCTAGACATAAGTGGGAGCAATGAACAGTGAGGGTCGAGGGAAAGAGAGCGGGAGATCCCACCTGGATCAAGAACAGAGAGGGAGAACTTGTTTGCTTCTTGATCCATTTTTATTGAAATACATTTTTCTATCCTTTCACTTTGGGGTATTGTCTATCTGTAACTGTAAGATGAGTCTCTTGTAGAAAGAAAGATTATTTTGTTTCTTTATCCATTCAGCTAGCCTGTGTCTTTTGATTTGCGAGCAGAAGCAATAAATATTTCATTATTGAAAGTTGTATGTTGATTTCAGTCAATTTGTTGATATTGTGTTATTCTCTCTCTCTCTCTCTCTCTCTCTCTCTCTCTCTCTCTCTCTCTCTATCTATCTTTTATAATTAAAGTCAGGTGGATTTCTGATTTCAGAAAATGACAGGATGTTTAGTAGTGAAGCATGTGCCAGGCATAGCCTCAGCTCAATTCTTGAGCCTCTGTTTTCCTGCAGAGTTCTGTTTCTTTTCTTTGTTGCTGTTGTTGTTATTTGTTTCTTAATACTGCTCTGTGCCACACTATGGAAGTCATTAGGAAGTACTTCATCAAAGTGAATAAGACTCTCCTTCTGCAATCAACCACTAAGAGAAAAGTGCTTTCTGCCTCATTTATATGAAACTCTGTAACTGTGGTTTTCTTGAAATTGATGGCTTGGCTTTAGAGAACTCATATGAGATAGAAAAGGCAATGAGACAGTGGCTTATAAATGTATTCATATGTTGGGAATTCTTACTGCATAGTGTATTTTCTTTATTAGGTGACGTTGCTTATTGTACATGGTCATTAAATTTCAGGTATATGAGTGAATGAGTGTTTTGATGATGATTTGCTTCCATTTCAGCTATTTTGTTTTTGTTTTCTTTTGTCTTTCTTTCTTTTTGTTTGTTGTTTTGGTTTTGGTTTGGTTTGGTTTAGTTTATTGAGACAGAGTTTCTCTGTGTAGCTTTGCACCTCTCCTGGAACTCACTCTGTAGCCCAGGCTGTCCTCTAACAGAGATCTACCTGCCTTTGCCTCCCAAGTGCTGGGATTAAAGGTGTGAGCCACCACCTCCTGGCTATTCTGTTTTTCTTTTTTTTTTTTTTTTTTTTTTTTTGTTTTTTTGTTTGTTTTTTTTTGTTTGTTTTTTTTTTTTTTTTGTTTTGTTTTGTTTTTTTCTTCTTTTTTTTTCAAAAGGAAATTTTTATTTGATTTATAATACAATTTATAAAATATAGTTTATAATATAATATAACATTTTCAATGAAAATGATGTTATATGAGAAAAAGAATATTCTGCCTTTTTTTGGCTTTTTTTTAAGTAAATTTATTTTACAACATCATTTAGTTCAACATAATAGCCACAGATTCCCCTGTTCTCCCACTCTCGCCCCCCCCCCCCCCCCACCCCCCCCCCCATTCCCATCTCCTTCAGATCAAGGTCTCCCCGAGGACCGGGATCGACCTGGTAGACTCAGTCCAGCCAGGACCAGTCCCCCCCTCCCAGACCAAGCCAAGTGTCCCTGCATAGGTCCCAGGATTCAAATAGCCAACTCATGCAGCAAGCCCAGGACCCGGCACCAACACACAGCTGCCTCCCAAACAGATCAAGCCAAATGACTGTCTCACCCGTTCAGGGGGCCTGATCCAGTTGGGGGCCCCTCAGCCTTTGGTTCATAGATCCTGTGCTTCCATTCATTTGGTTATTTGTCCCTGTGCTTTATCCAACCCTGGCTTCAACAATTCTCGCTCATATAAACCCTCTTCTTTCTCACTAATTAGACTCCCAGTGCTCCACCAGGGGCCCAGCCGTGGATGTCTGCATCCAGATTCCTCAGACCTTCCTTGGACGGGGTTTATGGCACAACTAACAGGGTGTCTGGCCATCCCATCACCGGAGTAGGTCAGTTCCTGCCGTCTCTCGACCATTGCCAGCAGTCTTTTGTGGGGGTATCTTTGTGGATCTCCGTGGGCCTCCCTAGCTCTCTGCTTCCTCCCCAATGGTCTCTATTGAGGCTAGTGGTTGCAGTTTGAAGATACCAGCTTCACTTCAGCCTTTACCTATTCTAGGCTCACTAAAGATGTCCAAGGATAGAGGCTACGTGGAACTGAGACACTGAAGTAGGCCAAGGATGGAAACTCCATGGAACCAAGAATGATTCAATTTGTAGGTAGAATTTGGGCAGGTTGTGGACAAAAATGTTTTTCAAAGAGGGAACAGATTGCATATGCTTGCCTCAAAAAATAAGAGTCAGTCACCTCACGAAGACTACTCTCGTCTCTTCATTCTCCATACTCCCTCCAAGTTGGTAGATTCCTAAGCATTTCCAAAGTTTTTTATATGTCTCTAGGACAACATTTACATAACATTAACTCTATGTTTGCTTGTGTTATTCTCTTTTCATCTGCTTAGTAACCGGCATAAAATCAGTAAAGTTTAGTAAAAGCATACACTTTGAGATGAGATGCAAGATGATCTTTACATAGCATGAGTCCACAATCTATTTCTACCTTACACAGAGGTTTCTTTATGATGTCTTCAAGCATTTCTAGGGTGTGATTCATTTCAGTTTCTACATTGCCCCTTCTGCTCTGCATATGTTCACTCATTTCCTGTCCAAATGATTTCCTGTATTATTACAAATTTACCAATTATCTTCTCCACTTGAGGCTTTTACATTTCTGACTTTTATGCCTAGGATACTTATCACCCACATATCCACAAAGTTTGCACCTTCCTTCAGTCAATTATTCTCAAGTTTCCTTATGAAAGAGCCCTCCTTTGACCATTCTTTCTGAATTGGCATGCCCCCCCCCCCAGAGCCTGGGTATCTTACTAAGATTTTGTTTTTCCCCGATTCACCTGTTAATAATTGGTCTCCTCCTCTCACAATACAATTCTCAAGACAACTCAGATTCTTTTGACTTATTGTGCAACTGTGACATAGTAGGCATCCAATAACTATTTGTTTAGTGCAAATAGCAAAGCATAATAAAGAGCCAGAGCTAGATCTGATGGGCAAATTCTTCACCACATTAATGCAAAACTAACTCATCTTAATTGTTCTGCACAGGGTTAGGATGAAATGACCCAGGAGGTATGTCAGCTCACTAGATGTCCAGTGTCAATACGACTTGGCTGGGAGATGGTTTTTAAACACCCAAGGAGTGTTGGTCAGATAGAAAGGTACCACTAGTACCACTAATATGTGTGAGTTACTTGACATTTTGGATAGTTTTTCAGTCAAACTTTTTCCTGATAAAGAGGCTGATATCTTTCTAACAGTCCTTAGTTGGAGGGAGGCTGGTCTTATTTCTCCAGTGTTTTCATCCATCACAGAACTAGAGAAATGTTTTATTAAATGCCTATCTGTAATCATAAAATCTACATGAAGGAAGCACTTACCTTATCTTGAAATAATTGTAATAGCTACAGTGAGTACTTAACTGGTTAGTCAATCATGAGGTTAAAGAATTATGTTCAGTTGCACTACACAAATTTGAGTGCATGTCCAGAAAATAATGTGAATATTTATCATTAAACTGAAATAAATTCTCCTTAAGCTTTGTGCCTATTTAACACATCATATCCGAGGTTTCATAGATAATAATGAATAAAGTGCCTGAGTACTTGAGAAGCAATGGAGAGGTTGTTTTAATGTTCTCTTTCTTGGGACTTTGATGTACCTCAAACTAGCTCAGTTTGCTGTCATCCCTGCTGGAATTTTTCTCTCTGAGCATGAAAGAGCAATTAGTATGCTGTAATGCCAGTTTGGTTTCATAAACTGCTTTGTTTCTATCCTGCTTGAAAGCAGTGCTGTGCAAGAGAATTATTCATTTTCTAGCTGTGCCTTTTTAAATAGAGTACTAGTTTGGTCTTCTGTAGGGTGTTCCATTTTTTTATAAGTAAAAGGCACATGAAAAGAGATGTCACTGCCTGGCAGTGTGAAAAGCACTCCAAGTGGACACTGTGGACAAGTTAGAAATGACAGGTAAACACTGTGAGTTAGAGTCACCCCAGGTAATTTACTCTCCTTTCAGAGTTAATCTTTGACAGGGTGCTTTGCTGACAGTGGCTATGTCAAGTACTAGATGGGGCAAGGACCGTGTATCCTGAAAATGTTAGACCATTGGATCTTGGAGATGAATGACAGGAAGTTGTCAAAAATCAGACCTTGGTCCTGGAAATGAACACTTCTTAACTGCCCAGTCATATCTCTAGTGCTGTAAAATTTTTAAAGTCTATTTATATCATTTTGAAGTGTGGAGATGAGGACAAACTCATACAAGAGAAAAACCCTATTCATGTAAACAATCTGGTAAAGACTTTAGACATCACATCTTCAGCTTCAAGAAAAAGAAATCATGTTTCGTTTATTTTTCATCACACACTTGAAGGAAGTAAATTACTTACCATGTTCATTTAGGACTAATGGTGAAGATCACTGCATTATGATTTCTATCTTGAAACTTTTGAGGTAGATACTAAAGTGTGCTATATGTGTGACAAATATATTTAGTGATGTTTATTTTGTTGCCTTTATATTTCTTCTGTGCCTTTTTGTTCATTTTCAATTGTACTTTTCTTAGTGATAGGTATTTTTCTACTGTAATGGATATAATGGTATATCCATCATCTAAACGGTCCACTGTTTACTTAAATATCAGGCAGGGTGTGACCATACTTTTCAAGTTAAGTTGTCTGTAAAATGGTGGTAGGCTTTGTTCCTGGCTTTGTTTTTCATATTTTCACAAATTCCCTTAAGATATGTGCTTGTAATTCTGTCTGGCTTGGATGTCAGTAATGATTCAGGGATACATTTAAGCTCCTGATCCTCATGTGTCCACCTGCTGAGTACAAGTCCAAAGGTAGGTGATGTTCTCCCATCATGTACACTTTTTTTCAAAAAAATTAACAATGTTAATGTTAAAATGCTTAATGAAAGAGAATATAAAAACATTAAATACCTCACTCCCCCAAAAAACCTGTTAGCAGATAGTGCTGACAGTGGTCCCTATAAGCTGCTGGAATGAGAGACTGAAATCCAAATAGTTGCAGTAAGAAGAAGCTTCTTATCTAGCTTTGAAAATTTTGAAACTTTATCCTGACAACAATGTTTCCATTATGAAGATAGTTACTGCTTTGTATATTTTTAGTGAGTGTAGTTTTAGGGAAGAATTAGTACTCCATGTGGGACAAGGTCTTTGAGAATTTAACAAAAGTGAATCACTCACAGTCATTTATATGATTGGCGGATAGTTATTTATCATCTGTTAAAACAAAATAGAACAGGTGATCTAATTCTGCCTTTGGAGGAGTGATGATATCTTCCTAACTGCTTGGGGAAAATAATGGCCTATATCAAGACAGGGCAAAATGGAGATTCAAGAAACTTGCATGGACACATGGACTGCCTACCCCAATAACCAATGTTCTTAGAGGACAACTACATACCTGAGTGCCAATGGAAAGATATGGCTGCATCTAATTTGTATTTAGTTCCTCCTCAACACCAAGCCACAGAAAAAGACAAATAGTTTTGGTATCTTGGTTGTCACAGGTCAAGTTTTGGAAGTACAGCTCTCCTTATATTTCTTTTTTGTACATATAAAAGCATTATTTCTCCAAACTCAAGCTGACATTGATACCTTGAATGTATTTATTTCCCCAGGGTGCATAGATTATTCTTAGAAGATAGTGCATTTCAGCTATTTCACCATAGCTATTAGCTAGATAACTGTTTTACAGGATATGTCTGATTTACCCTGTAGCTTTCCTTCAGCTGGGAATCAGTGAACTAGATAATATATTTAAGCAAACAGCCAGCAGATGGTCAGGGTGAGAAGAGACCATATGGCTGAATATATCATTTGGTTCTATCTTCCATTGGCACAGAAGGCATATTCATCTTAATATCCCCCTTTAACACCTGGTTAAAGAGGGTAAAAGATTTCCATCAATCCTAAGAAACAGCTAAGTCCATTATTGGAACAATTTCACTCTTAAATAAAATTTGAGTTGGGTATTTTTTAAAAGGCAGACCACAAAGAAAATCCAGCACTAAGACATTCCACTCCAACTTTTCAAAAAGCAAAAACTGGGAACACTTCAGCCACAATAAATTCACCAAATTTAGGTATTTCCATTTCAGTGAATTTTAATAAAAGTATAGATCCCATGCTACCAGAAAAGTCAAATGAGGAAAAGTTGTGTTGCCTCAAGGTATTCTCAATTGCCTGCTGTGGCCATCAATTTATATTCCAACGACAGACATTTCTGTTACTACATTTTGTATTTACTGGAAATTTACATATGTGAAATTTTATCAAATTTAATCTTTTTAAAATAAAAATCAATATTAATTTATGGCAATAAACTCACAAATAAAACATCACACAGCTAAATTAAGGTAGCAACTCAAACGAATGTTTGCCATGTCTGAAACACTACATTTCAGTGAACTTCTATATAGTTCTGAACTGGAACTTTGCTTAGGGTTTTCCACTTCCAAGGTTAATTAAATTTTTATGCACATTAATACCACAAAAAATAAACAAACTAAGGTAGTTTAAATTAGAAAAATAATTCATTTTATATACTCTTTCATGACTCACGAGTCCTTTTGACTGAGTTCCTAATATCCTTCCTCACCACTTAATATTATCCTTTCTTGGTCACTTTCTTTCTTTTTTTTTTTTGAGGATGAAGGAGGAACATGTTTATTTTGCCTTATATCTTACAGTTAGCCTAATATTGAAGGATATCAAAGCAGAAATCTGTTCTTTTTAAAGATATATTTTTATTTTTAGTCATTTGTATGTGAGGACACGGGCCCTTGCAGACCAGAATTATTGGATTCTTGTGTTTTAATGTAATGAACAGTGTCCATATGAACTCTCACATGTAAGTATTTGTCGCTGTTTTAACTATTTTTTTCCCATTATGTAGCAACTCTATATTTAACTTTTTAAGGAATCTGCAAATGTTTTTCAAAGCAGTTGAACTAATTACATGTCTATCAGCAATATAACACTTTTTCTTTAAAAAATTTTTTTAACCTTCTAAGAACATGCACTCTGTGTTCTGTCAATGTTTGCTTCATATACCAGTATGCTATTGTTTGGTATGTACATGTTTATAATTTTTATAACTTCTTCATTCATTGACCAATTACCATTTATGACTTTACCAATAATGACTTTCTAAAATCTCCAACAATAATTTTGTGATTAAAACCTATTTTGCATAAGATTAACATAAATTCCTTTCTGTACTTTCATAGACTATACTTCTTTCATCACTTCACATCTGACCTATTTTTAGTCTTGGACTAAAAGCAGATACTTGGTAAACAACACAAATTCAGAACAGCTTTTTAAAAGCCATTCTCCCAAACTGTCTTTCAACTGATGAGTTCAATTAGTCCATTTACACTTAAAAATAATTCCTAACCATGAAAGATTTTCTCCTGTCATTTCAACCAGAGTTGTATCCCTGGAATCATGGAAAGGTGGGAGATGAGAACTGGCTACATAAAGTTGTTCTTTGATCTTTGTATGTGCACCATGGCACACGTGTGTACATACACATCATATACACCAACACAGACACACATACAGGAGCACTAATAGTACATTATAAAGTAAAACTAGAATAAAAACCTTATAATAATCTACTTTTAGTTGATATTGTTTTTGTGCTGCCCATATCAACTTCTCTGATGCAGCTCAATTCCCCACTGTTCAAATTGTCAATGTCAAATGCTGCATATGTGTAGAAACACACACATTCACATATGTTTATAATTATTGTGGTGTACATTTGCACTATCCTATAAGAGACAAAAGTAAAAGTTATACACTCATAATACAGTGTTGCTGGCTTTTATGTGTACTTCTACAGTTACTTTTCCTGGAGATTTTATTTCATAAAGCTCAGAGTTACTATTTATTATCCTCACATTTCAATCAAAACAAAACTTTTAGCCTATTTTGTAGAGAAAATCCAAAGAACTTCTTTGGTTCCATATATTCAGCAAAAAAAAATGATAGTTTGTTATTATAAACCACAAAGTTCTAAAACTGTTTGAAAATGGCATTAGTACAGCAACATCTTACAAAACATATCTTGGTCACAGAATGAGAATCAGCCACAGAAACACCTCGTTCATGACATTGGTTTGGGTAAGAGAGTGAGTACTGAAGGAACAAGTAGCTTGTCAAAGGCAAAATGTTACTTGAAGGTGAAAAACTTATTAAAACTGAGACTTGTGACCTTGTTGCATTAGGTAAAGAAGTTTTCTCAGAAAACTATTGCTAGGATTAGCTGGTTTATCACTAGTTTAATTTGATTTTTGTCTCTCAAGATATGAATTAAGAGAGAATGTAGATGGTCCGAAATTTTAGAATTTTCAAGGACAAAGTAAAAATCTCATTTCTATTTGCATAAGACAAAATGTAGAACTATTTTGGTAAAAATATGGAGGGATAGTAGAACACAGGTGATATGAAAGGTAAAGGCATAATAATGGGTGGGGGAGAAGTTTGAATGAGGAAGAGAAAAGGAGGGTACAGATTATGGGTTCAGGAAAGTATGACTAACACTAAAGATGTTTCAACAAGCCATATGGAAACCTACTATTTTATAACTATTATAATACAAATACACACAAACACACAAGTTTAAATGGGTTAATCTACATGCGAAATAATTCTCACAAAGTCATCCATAGGTTGCTAAATAAAAAATCCAGTCTCAGATGTGGAATGCCTCACCCCAAATAACTGGTTAGGGGTGGTCCCATTGACCCACACTATAATACAGGTTATTTGCCGCTGCTCCTGGTTGCCCACCAGAGCTTGATGGTAAGACATTGTTTCTGAGGAAACCAAACACTATGGTCACTGGACCTGAAGAAATCAAACAGGCACTGAGGTGCAAGCTTCTTCCCTTTTGGCAAGCTTTGATAGGTCCAGAAATTTCTGCACAGACTACAGGGCGAGAAAAAACACTGTGTACACTGTGAGGGAGAAGAGAAATCTGGCAATATATCCACATGGGTACAGTATTGGCATGAAGTTGTGGGGTATATTACTAAGGATATGTATGATATGTATTAGAATTATTTATGAGATTTGGTTCAAAAATATCTGTCTCCCAGTGGAAAGACCAAACATCTAGAAGTTGTTTAGTCCAAGACTAAATGTCTCACTAGTCCCAATCTGGATTCCTAGATTGCTGCTGTCTTCAGTATACTGTAATTCTGAAGAAGTAGGTTCTAATACCAGCAAAGGGATGCCTTAAAAATCACAATTTCACTTGCTATTGAAAGAGAGGGCAAGGATCAATTTTCCCACTCAGAAGATCGAATCAAGAAAATTCCTCATGGGTGTGCCCAATTTACTCACAGTGGACAGGAACCCATTGCACAAGTTCCTAAGGAATGCTGTCTTTCATTTAACCACCAATAATCTTTCTGTAGTCCATCTTGAGCTCATTTCTAATATATGAACTGTTTGAGACCTAACAAGGATGTCCACGCAAGATTTGTCTTTTGAATATGAAAGTTTATCTCACCTGAGAAAGTAGTCTCTCCACCTTTACCAGAGGACGCATCCCCATCCCCACTCATTGCAGTGCTGTCCTCTCCACCTTTGCCTGGGGGAATTGATCCTCCATTACCTGCTGAAGAGGTTGCAACTTCTCCTGAAAGAGATGCTGAGCAAGGCGAAAGTCCCTCAGTGCTCACCAAAAGTTGCCTCAACTTATATTCATACGTAAGGTTAAGCCAGCTCCTAGAGGGGAGGTAGAAAGTGCAATCCTTGAGGAGGTATGTGATACCCCAAAAGAATGTAATGTGTTGATTAATTCATTCAAAAAGAATTATCTGGAATACATGTGGGAATGAATTTTAAGGTTAAGAGATAATAGTGGAAGGAATGTTTTACTGGGTCAGGATGAATTATTTATATGAGCCCACTGAGTGGAGATTCTAGGTTTAATATGGAAGACTGAACTATTATCTCCATATTCTCCTACTTCCCTGCTCCTGGATAATTGCCTCTGGGTATTTTTTTCTATATTATTCACAATAAAAACCTTCCTCTAATGGAGTGAAGTTTCCGTGTTTCTTTTACCGCATCCCCTTGAATACAGTTGTAATTGCTGAATTCTTTACAACCCATAGGCCATACTCTCCATATTAGTCAGAAATGGATGAATTTGTGAGCAGTGTGTTCTGTACTTCCCCATTCTTCAGAATACTCGGTTTCTTTAGTAAAGTATCCATGTTTTTGTTTGTTTTTGACTTTCCAGTGGTTTCTGTAATCTTTATTCTGCTCTTTAAAATGGTTCTCTTAATACCATGACATTTCCTCAGGCTTTAAACAATTCCATTGCACTTACTCCTGGGTACCAAGCACAGTCTCCAGGACGTGGCCTGTTTTGTCAAATTTAGGCCTTTGTGAAAATGTGAAATCCTTTCAATTAGTGCTTAGTAGCTTCTGTTGGTAGTTGTTCTGAAATATCCTCTCTTCTGAGGTCCAGGAATTCACTATTCCATCCTGAAGAAGCTCATAAGAGCAGAACCTTAACTGAAATCTGGCAGGTTGTTTTCTTCTATAAGGAAACAATAAACTTTTGCATACCCAGGGAGTACATGTCTTCTCTCCACAGGTCCCTTCAGTCGACAACAGTCCCCAGCCACATGTTTTTCATCCTGGGCTCCACTCCTATGTATTCCCAGAGTGGAAGATGCTCACTTATTAGCAGAAACAACTCCTTTATCTAGGACCCTTAGAGTAAAGAACAAGGGAGATCTTACCCCTTCTGAATCTCAAGTGCTTTGCTTGTCTCTTCTTTGGGGATGCCTGTCACCCAGCTCCCAAATAAATCACTCACAGAAACATATTCTTACTTATGAATGCTAGAACTTATCTTGGCTTAGTTTCTAGCCAGCTTCCCTTAACTCATCACATCTACCTTTTGCCTCTGGGCTTTTCCCGTTCTCTTACTTCTGTATCTTACTCTTACTCCATGGCTTGCTATGTAGCTGAGTGGCTGAACCCTACAGTCCTCTCCTTCTATGGCTGCTCAATCTTTGATCTCTCCTCCCAGTTTTCTCCTTCTATATGTACTCTCTGCCTGCCAGCCCCACCTATTCTTTTTTCCTGCCTTGCTATTTGTCAGTTCTTTATTAAACCATCAGTTGTTTTACACAGACACAGTAACAAAGCTCCATAGAGTTAAACAAATGCTCTAAAGCTACACAGAGAAACCCTGTCTCAAAAAAAAAAAAACCCATAAAACCAAAACCAAAAACAAATGCAATATAAACAAAAGTATCACACCTTAAAACAATATTCTACTACATACTACCATTAACAGGTCCTGAGATTTCTCCTGCTTCTGTCTTCCCAGTAACTTCCTTCATCAGTTTTGAGATACAGCTGGCCCACTGGGGTAAGACAAAAGCTAGCTAATTTCTAACATTTTTAAGCAGAGAAGAATTGAGATTTTTAACCTTAAAGTTTTTTTTTTTTTCTTATTTCTTGTGTTTCATAGTTAAAACTGGCATCTAGTCTCCTTAGCTGGAGACCACTTTATTCCTATGACACAGATGACTGAGAGACTTTGGGACATAAATATATACAATAAGCCAATAATTCCACCTGCCTTGCTGCTGCTCCTGTGGGGTACCTCAGACCTGGCAAACAGAAGGGTAATGGGAATTAGAGGGAGGAGAAAAATAGCATTAAAAATATAAATCAAAGAAAGAAGTAATGCATTCACTTCTTGGCAGGAGAGCCAGTGCTCAGCTGCTCCACGCTGAGTGCAGTCTCTATATAATCCCATGCTGCTGAGAGTTCAACATTAATGCATTAACGGCTGACAAATCATTTTACTTATCTAGAAGCAGAATAAAAACTAGTTAAAATCATGAAAATTTAATTTTTCTGTTGTTGCTTCATTCTTTAAGAGTATAATGCTTTAATCTCTAACTTCACTTTTTTGATTATTAAACATATATTATCTGCATAATAGAGCTTGTGGGAAAAATAGCAATAAAGGCAAAAAAATGATTTGTGTTCAAATGGTACATGTTAAAGCACTTTCAAAATCCATAAATTTCTCATAGGTTCACAGCAGCCCTTGCCTTTAATCAATCTGTGTCAGAGAATTGTAAAATAAGCAGGAAGGTAATAGAATGTTATCAATCACAATTGACACTGTGAAGGACCATCAGCCCATCAGCTCTTTGTGTGTGCGTGTATGTGTGTACATTCTCTTCTCCTCCTCAGGATTTACCACATCTGTGGAAAATGTGACATCTCAATGGTCAATAGACTTTATCAGAACATAAAGTATTATCCAGTATAAAGCTTCTCTGCTATTTAACTTATGTGACCTGTACAAAAGACTCCAAAGGGTTTTCTCATTTCCTTGCACTTCCTGCATACCACCTTGGTGAAAAGAAATTGTGCAAGTTTCTTTCTAACAAGATTTTTATAGCTTTTAAAAATATATAATTGTTACACCAAGTCTAGCTTGGTTTTGATGCCATGGGTTCACTTTCACTTGATCTTAGCCAAAAGGCCTCGAAGTGATAATGGGTTCACTTTCTAGGCAGGTGATTCTATGGTTGGTTTTAAATTCTCTCTATTCCATTACATGGGAACCCGAGCCCATAAAATTTATGCCTGTTCTAATCATACACTTTTAAGGAAAGTTCTGAATGAAGTAGGATTCTTTTCCTACTCTTGACCAAAATCTTTAATAGGAAGTTCAAGTATAGAAGCAGAATATAACCTTTCCTTCAGTTTTCTCCGAATATCAAGGATTCATTACAAAAAAAAGATGATATTTGCATCATATTTTATCTATGGATATTTTTCTCTCTACTCTTGATATATAATTGAAAGGACTAAGGGAAAGGGAGCAAGAGATACAAATTCACAAATCAGTGAGAACACAAACAATAGTTATAGTTCAGTACTTTTAAATATGCCACTATGTATCTTCATATTTTCTTGTAATTAAAAAAAAGAATCTATCACATTAACCTTTATTGTTGATACTACCTTCCTGAATTTGCTGTGTTTACATTCTTGTCTTTTTTTAATTGAAAATAGATTCTTCTCTCATATAGAACATCCCAACCACATATTCCTCTCCCTCCCCTCCTTCCAGCTCCCACATACACCCTCTTTTCCAGATCTATTTCCCCATCCATTTCCCTGCATAAAGAAACAGTCCTCCAAGAGACAACAACAAAACATGACAAAAAAAGATACAATAAGGCAAGGCAAAAGCCCTCATAATGCAGCTAGACAAAGTAACCCAATATGAGGAAAAGAGTCCCAAGAGCAGGAAAAAGAGAAAGGGTACACTCCGGTTTCTACTGTTAGGAGCCTCACAAAAACACTGATCTAACGGATCCATAGAGGACCTGGTCAAACCTATACAGGTCCCATGTTTGCCTATTCAGTTTCTGTGAGCCCACACTCCCCCTGCTCAGTTGATTCAGTGGAACATATTTTCCTGGTGCCCTCCATCCTCTCTGATCTTTACAATCTTTCGACCTCCTATTTCACAGGATTCCCTGACCTCTGAGTGGAGGGATTTGATGGAGACCTCCAATTTAGAATCTTTCTCCACATAATGTCTGACTGTGGGTCTCTGTACCTGGTACCATCTGTTGCTAGAGGAAGCGCTACAATGATGATTGGACAAGAAACTGATCTAGGAGTATAGCAGAATATTATTGGGAATTATTTGTTTGTTTGTTTAATTTATTTTGGTCAGGCATGTTGTGTTCTTCCCTAGTTCTCTGGCTATCTAGTCTCTGGTTCCTGGCCATCCAAACAGTGTCAGGTATAGGTGATTTCTCATGGTGTGGGCCTCATGTTAAACCAGACATTGGTTGGCCACTCCCACAAGTTTTGTGCCACCATTGCCTAAGCATATCTTCCAGGCAAAACAGATTGTAGGTCAAAAATTTTGGGACAGGGTTGGTGTGCAGGTGTTTATTTTGTTAGCCCACAGAGTACCTTCCCACACAAAAGAGACTAGAATGTAGGGGTAAGTCTCCAAGCTCACTTCAAATGCACCTCTTCATGTTCAAGAGCTGAGTAGAAGTTATCCTCAGTAATGGGGCTCTGCTGTTAGTTTTTGGAGAGCCACCCCTGTCTCCTAGCATCATCCTGGATTATTTGGGACTCTATTGAAACATCTTGGCCAACTGCTCAGCCAAATGCAACTGAATGTAATTAGAAGACTTACCTGGCTAGGAAAGATAGCCAGTGCACACTTCTTATCCTGAATTGCTAGAGACCTCACTAAGGTCATCCTTGTAGACTCCAGGAAGACCTCACTAAGGTCATCCTCATAGACTCCAGGAAGTTTCCACTGCACTATGTCTGCACACTGCCATCAGATGCCAACAATTCCATCCGTCTTTCCCCATATACTTTCTCCATTCATACCCTGAAACCTGATCACTCCCACTCCAGTTCCCACATTCCCCCAATTGACCTGCAAAACCTTCCCAGGGAGATCCATTAAACTTGCTAGAGCCCTCCTCTTTACTTGATCACTCTAGATCTGTGGAATACATATACTGATTATCATTTACTTAACAGCTAATATCTACTTATAATTGAGTACCTACCATATGTGTCTTTCTGGGTCTGGGTTACCACACTCAAGATGATGTTTTTCTAGTGACATCCATATATTTGTAAATTTCGTGATGTAAGTTCTTTTAGCATATGAGTAATACTTCATTGTATAAATGTATCACATTTTCTTTACCTATTTTTCAGAAGAGGGACATCTAGGTTGTTTCCAGTTTCTGAATATTATGAAGAAAGCTACTATAAACATAGTTGAGCAAATGTCCCTGTGGTAGGACTTACAATCCTTTGAGTATATGTCCAGGAGTGATATAGCTAGGTCTTGAGGTAAGTCAATTCCCAGTTTTCTGAGGAACTGCCATATTGATTTCCACAGTGACTGTACAAGTTTTCACCAGCAATGTAGGAGTGTTTCCCTTGCTACACATCCCCTCCAGCATGAGCTGTCACTGTGTTAATAATCTTACTCATTCTGACAGGTGTAACATGGAATCTCAAAATAGTTTTGATTTGCATTTCCCTGATGGCTAAGTATGTTGAACATTTCTTTATGTGTTTCTCAGCCATTTGAGAGTCATCTATTGAGAGTTCTCTGTTTAGATCAGTATTCCACTTTTGATTAGAGTTCTTTTTTGATATCTAGTATCTTTAGTTCTTCATATAATTTAGATTAGCCCTATGTCAGATGTGGAGTTGGTAAAAATCTTTTCCCATTCTGTGGGCTGTGGTTTTGTACTTTTGATGGTATCCTTTGCCATCCAGAAGCTTTTCAATTTCATGTGGTCTCATTTATTAATTATTGATCTTAATTTCTGAACTATTGATTTTCATTCAGAAAGTTGTCTTCTGTTGTGGGATACCAGCTCCTACATTTTACAACAGGGTACTCTTGAGGAGAGAGGGAAAAGAGATATTAGGTAGAAAGAGGAGAGAGAAACAGAAACACAAGATAGCCTCAGGAGGTCCTGAATCATTGTCCACCAGCCCCGTCTGTCTTTTCTAAAGGACTATTTATAGGAATGCCAAGGGGTGAAGCAAAAGACCTCCCCCTAACTCAACCAAGTGTAGACACTTGCAATTACCTTGTAACCACACATGTGGTCAAGCAATCCCCTAATGCAACCCTGCTGGGTGAAGCAAGCTCAGATCTCACTAGGAAACATGTGTGGGCCTCCACATTCTGTACCAATGCACTCAAGATTATTTTGCACTTTCTATTCTATCAGGTTCAGTGTGTCTGGTTGTATGTTGAGGCATTTGATCCACTTGAACTTGAATTTTGTACAAGGTGATAAATACAGATTTATTTTCATGCTTCTACATTCAGACATTCAGTTTGACCAGCACCATTTGTTTTAAAATGCTTTATTTTTTCAATTTCTGGCTAATTTATCAAAGATTAGATATTCATATGTGTGTAGATTTATGACTGTGTCTTCAACTCAATTCCATTGATCAATGTGTCTGTTTTATGCTAATACCATGTTTTGTTTTTATTACTATAGCTCTGTAATACAAATTGAAATCAAGGGTGGCAATACTTCCAGCAGTTCTTTTATTGTTCAAAATTGTTTTAATATGCTGGATTTTTTTTTTTTTTTGCTCTTTAGTATAAAGTTGAGAATTGTCCTTTTAAGGTTTGCAAAGAATTGTGTTGTAATTTTGCTGGGCATGTCATTGAGTCTGTAAATTGCTTTTGGTAGCATAGCCATTTTTATTATATTAATCCTACTGATCCATGAGCATTGGAGATCTTTCCATTGTCTGATATATTTTTCAATTTCTTTCTTCAGAGACATGAAGATTTTATAATAGAGGTCTTTCTCTTGCTTGGTTAGAGTTACTCCAAGATATTTTATATTATTTTAGGGTCACTGTGAAGGGTGTTAATTCTATGATTTCTTTTTCAGTTTATTTGTCATTTGTATGTAGGTGGGGGTATTGGGTTTTTTTTTTAAAGTTAATCTTGTATCCAGCCACTTTGTTGAAAGTGTTTACCAGCTATAGTATTTCCCTAATGGAATTGTTGGTGTCACTTATGTATAGTATCTTATAATGTGCAAATAAAAATACTTTGACTTTTCCCATTCCAATTTGTATGTCCTTGATCTCCTTCAGTTGTCTTATTGATATAGCTAAAACTTTAAGTTCAGTTGTCTTATTGATATAGCTAAAACTTTAAGTACCAAGTTGAATAGGTATGGAGAGAGAACACAACCTTACCTTGTTCTTGACTTTAGTGAAAATGCTTTGACTTTCTCTATATTTAATTTGTTGTTGGCTTTAGGCTTGATATTAATTGCCTTTATTATATTTAGGTCTGTTCCATTTGTTCTTATTCTCTCCAGGACTTTTTATCATGAGGGGTGTTGGAATTTATCAAAGACATTTTGGCATATAATGCGATGACCATGTGGTTGTTTTCTTTCTGTTTATTTTAATGGTAGATTACATTGACTAATTTTTGTACATTTAATTATCATCTCTGGGATGAGGCCTTCTTGATCATGATGGATGATCTTTTGATGTGCTCGTGGATTCAGTTTGCTAATATTTTATTGATCATTTTAGTATCTGTGTTCATTAAATTGGTCTATAATTCTCTCTTTGATGAAAGTGTGTTGTTTGGGTATCAGGGTGACTGTGACCTTATAAAATGAATTTGGCAATTTTTTCTGTTTCTATTTTATGGAATAATTTGAGGAGATTGGCATTAACACTTCTTTGAATGTCTGGTAGGATTCTGCACTGAATAAGTCTTTCCCTGGGCTTTTTGTTTGTTTGTTTGGGAGACTTCTTTTTTTGGTTTTTCGAGACAGGGTTTCTCTGTGTAGCTTTGCGCCTTTCCTGGAACTCACTTGGTAGCCCAGGCTGGCCTCGAACTCACAGAGATCCGCCTGGCTCTGCCTCCCGAGTGCTGGGATTAAAGGCGTGCGCCACCACCGCCTGGCTGTTTGGGAGACTTCTAATGACTACTTTTATTTCTTTAGAGGATGTAGATTTAAATAAATTGTTTGTCTGATTCTTATTTAACTTTGGTAAGTGATATCTATTGAGAAAATTATCAATTTCTTTTAGATTTTCCAGTTTGGTGGAGTACAGATTTTTTTTAAGCATGTCCTAATGATTCTCTGGAGTTTTTGGTGTCTATTATGTCTTCCTTTTAATTTCTGATTTCGTTAATATTGATATTCTCTCACTACATTTTAGTTACTTTGGATAGGGGTTTGTCTGTCTTGTTGATTTTCTTAAAAACCAACTCTTCGTTTCTTTGATTCTTTGTATTTTTCTCTTTGTTTCTGTTTTATTTATTTCAGCCCTGAGTGTGATTATTTCTTGCTGTCTACTCCTCTTGGGTGTGATTACTTCTTTTGGTTCTAGCGCTTATAGGTATGCTGTTAAGTTGACAGTAGGCGATCTCTCCATTTTATTTTAAAGTATGCTCTTAGTGCTATGAAATTCCCTTCTAGCACTGCTTTCATTGTGTCCCATAAATTTGGGTATGTTGTGCATTCTTTTTCAATGAATTTTAGGAAGTTTTTAATTTCTTTATCTCTGTCTTGGCCCATTTTTCATTCAGTTGTTCAGTTTTCATGCATTTGCAAGCTTTCTGTTGTTTTGCTGTTGTTGAAATCTGGCTTGAATCCTTGGTTGTCTGATAAAATACAGGGAGTTATCTAAATTTTCTTAAATCTGTTTAGACTTGTTTTGTTACCAAGTATGTGGTCCATTTTGGACAAGGTTCCATGAGGTTCTGGGAAAAAGATATATTCTTTGTGTTGGTGTAAAATGGTCTGGAAATATCTGTGATGTCCATTTGGTTTATAATATTTGTTAGTTTCCATATTTTTCTGTTTAGTTTTTGTCTGGATGACATATCCATTGATGAAAGTGAGGGATTGAAATCTCCCACTATCAGTTTATGAGGGTAAATATGTAATTTAAGCTGTAGTAGTGTTTCTTTTACAAACATGGTTATTCTTGTGTTTGGGCTGTAGACGTTAAAATTTTAAATATCATCTTGGTGGATTTTTCCTTCTAAGAGTATATAGTACAATTCCCTATCTCTTTTGATTAATGATGGTTTGAAGCCTACTTTGTTATATATTAAAACACGTATACCAGCTTGCTTCTTAGATCCATTTGCTTGGAATATCTTTCTTACGCTTAACTTGAGGTAATGTTTATCTTTGATGTTGAGATGTATTTCTTTTTTTCTTTTCTTATTCTTTTTGTTGTTGTTGTTTTTTGTTTGTTTGTTTTTTTTTTTTTTTTTTTTTTTTTTTTTTTTTTTTTTGTTTGTTTTTTTGAGATAGGGTTTCTCTGCGTAGCTTTGCGCCTTTCCTGGAACTCGCTTTGGAGACCAGGCTAGCTTTGACCTCACGGAGATCCACCTGCCTCTGCCTCCCTAGTGCTGGGATTAAAGGCGTGTGTCACCACCGCCCGGCGAGATGTGTTTCTTGTGTGCAGCAGAAAATGGATCCTGTTTTCACATTCTGTTAGTTTGTCTTTTTATTGGAGAATGAGACAACTAACATTAGAAGATTTCGATGACCAATGATTGTTGATTTCTGTTATTTTGTTGTTGCTTGTGGTGGTGGGTTTTTTGTTTGTTCGTGTGTGTGTGTGTGTGTGTGTGTGTGTGTGTGTGTATGTGTCCTTCCCCTCTGTTGTTTTTATTGATATGAGATTATTTATTCCCTATGCTTTCATGGGTGTAGTTATCCTTCTTTGTTTCAAACTACCTTTCTAGCATCTTCTGTAGGGCTTGATATATAGATATTGTTTAAATTTTACTTTATCATGTAATGTCTTATTTTCTCTATTTGTGGTTATTGAAAGTTTTGCTGGGTATAGTAATCTGGATTGGCATCTGTGGTCTCTAAGAGTGTATAGCAATTTATCTAAGTCCTTCTGGTTTGTATTCTCCATTAAGAAGTTAGGTATAATACTATTTGGGTAGCATTTTTATTTTATGTTATCTTTTTGCCTACAGCTTTTAATATTCTATCTTAGGTCTATATATTTAATATTCTGGTTATTATGTGTCTGGTCCAATCAATTTGGTATTCTGCATAACATTTGTACCTTTATAGGCAACTATTTCTTTAGGTTAGGAATTTTTTTCTATCATTTTGTTGAAAATATTTTCCAGGCCTTTGTCTGGGATTCTTCTTCCTCTATTCCTATTATTTTTATGTTTGGTTTTTTCATAGTGTCACAGATTTCCAGAATATTTTATGTCAGGAATTTTTAGATTTAACATTCTCTTTGACCAATGTATCCATTTCTTCTAACAGTGTTTGAAATTCTCTCTTCCATCTCTTGTATTCTGTTGATGAAACTTGCTTCTGTAGTTCTTGTTCACATTCCTATATTTTCATTTCCAGAATCCCATCAGATGTATTTTCTTTATTGCTTCTATTTCTCTTTTCAGGTCCTGAAGAGTTTTATTCATTTACTTTAACTGTTTGTTTCTTTATACTTGACATTTTAAAATGTGATTTATTCATTTCTACAATTATGTGCTTTTGTTTCCCTGAATTTCTTTAAGGGATTTATTTATTTCCTCTTTAAGGACTTCTATCATTTTCATATAGTTGATTTTAAGGTCTTTTCCTTGTGATTCATTCATGTTGGTATACTCAGGGCTTACTTTGGTAGTATACCTTGGCTCTGTTGGAGACATATTGCCCTGATTATTATTGATTGTGTTCTTATGCTAGCATCTAGGCATCTGTCTTTGGGGTGATTATAGTTCTAGTTGCTGATTTCTGGGTTTGTCTTTGTTGGATGGGTGTTTTTTCCTCATGATTCCTGTCTGGATTTTCAGAGAGTGTGTTGGCTGTGCACTGTTTGTTTTACTTGCCTGCTGTGCTGTTGTGTTCATGGGAGGGGCTACTTGCTGGTGTTGGAAGCTGAGAGAAGGAGAGAAGCCAGGAGGGGTGTTCTGTGGGATCCACAAGAGAGTTGATCAGGGGAGGAGGGTACAGCCTACCTGGTCTTCTGACAGGTGGAGCCTCTGGTTGAGCAAGGGGCATCTGCCTATTTTGTGGGCTGGGACACAGTGATAGGAGGGAATGGGTGAATGAGGGCATTGTGGGATCTAGTGGAGACATGAACGTGGAGGAAGAGAAGCTACAGCTGGGTCCGTGGGAACAGAGAGAGAAGAGAAGCTTTATGGGAAGCCTACCTAGTCTTCATCTATGAAAAGATAGGTTTTCAAACACAAATTTTCTTTCATAATATTACATTATACTGACATAGACATAAAAATTAGATTGTATTAAATATTTAGTCACAGTTGAACTTCTGATTGTTTCATAAATTTCTAATTTTTTAAATTTATTTTTTCAAATCAGGCTTAATATATATGTTCAATTTCAAATAATCTTGTATATTCTGTATTGGAATGTATATGTCTGTGTGATGTCATGCATGTTTACATGTGTATAGGTACATATGCACATATTATGTGTGTGTATGTGTGTATGCATTTGGAAGCTAGAGAATGCTATCTTCCTCTATGGTTTTCCATTTTATTTATGGAGGAAGGCTGATTTGCTGAGCCCAGAGTTTACTAATTGGACTAGTCAATCAATCTATCCAGCTTTCCTTAGTATCCCATGTTTACACTTGGGAAATTCTGGGATTATGGCTGCACTTCCATGCTCACATGGCTTTTATTCGATTCTTGGGATCTAAACTCTGGTTTTCAGTCTTGCTTGTGAGGGTCTTCATCTCTCTGGCCTCATCTCTGAAATGTTTTTAACTGAAATAACTCTCATTTCTCACATCATCATATCTCTGTTTCTCATTTTTTAAACTAATATAGATGCTCTGATATCTTTTCTCTTCTTCCGTTTTGATGAATGTTTTCCCTTGGAATCATTTACCATAAACTTCTCTTTTGTATGTCATATAACATGGCAAATAGATATAACAAGCTTGCTCTGTTTTAGAACATATCCTCCTGGCTCTGTGCTCTTATTGGATCAAATATTGATAAATCTTAGTAAGTGGTAAATTACAACAAATCCAGGATAGGCAAACTCATAGTTAATCTACAGTCATGAGAAAACTATCATAATGTATATGGCTTTTTATGTATGTGTATCCTAAATTTCAAGTGTTTGTATGCATATGTATTAGCCAGAGATCTTTGAAGGAAAAAAGAAAAAAAAAAAAAAACAGAACCAACAGGATGAATATATACATATGTGCTTAAGCAGTCAGAAGAGTTCCACAGTGGACATTTCTCACTTGGGTGAGTCAGACAGCCAGTAGTTGCTCAGTCCACAAGGCTATATGACTCAGCAGTCTCAATTAGGTTCTGAAAGCCCAGAAGGTTCCTGAAAAGCCACTGGTTCATCATTCATTGCAAAAACTTAGAAAAGTTATTTCCGAAATCAGCATTATAATCAGCAGTGTGAAAACATCTCAGAAGTAAGAGGTAAGGTCAAGTGAGAAAAGTTGAGATGATCAGTTGACACACATATATTTTTAAAACTGGAGTGCTATCAGACAATGCTGCCCACAATCAGGGTAGTCCTTTCATCAATCAAGGCAATAAGGACAACTCAGCTGAGGATCTTTACTCAAGTGATTCTGATTTATGGCAAGTCAAGGTTAAAACCAACCCTAATGGCATATAGTTAAGAGGTAGTGAGAGTGAGTTTAGACTGTGAAACTCTTAGGAGAACACAGGGTGGAATGAAAGGTAATGAGAAGGGAGGAGTACAATGGTCACATGGAACATGAAAGTGGAAAGGAGATTGCTGGGGATGGAAAGGCACAAAGGATGGAGGGATATAAGGAAGAAAAGGGAAAAAAGCAAAAGAGAATTTGCTTCATTGATTACAAGCATTAGGTTGTGGGAGGGGTTGCTTCACTGGTTGCCATGGCTTCATGAATCTCAGTAACAAGTGTTTTAACTTTTTTCTCATCTCTTGACTTACAAATTTTAAGTATACTTTTAGTGAGAATATTGATCTTTAGTATTTGGGAGCTGAATATAGTGCCAGAAATTCAAATTTATAATACTTAATATTTTTTGTTGTTTTTTCATTTTTAAAATTTATTCATTAAATTTAATTTTGCATATGAGCTACGGATTCCCTTATTCTCCCCCATCCCCCCTTCCCCCTGTCCACCCCCCATTCCCATCTCCTCCAGGGCAAAGACATCCCCAAGGATTGAGTTCAACCTGGTAGATTCAGTCCAGGCAGGTCCAGTCCCCTACTCCCAGGCTGAGCCAAGTGTCCCTGTATAAGCCCCAGGTTCCAAATAAGACAGTTGATTAGCTTGATCTGCTTGGGAGGCATCCAGACAGTGGGACTGGGTACTGTCCTCAGTGCATGAACTGAATATTTATTTGTAAAAGACCCTGCAGGACTGGAGAGAAGGCACAGCCAATATGAGTTACTCTTTTGTTACTGTGATAAAATATCAGACCTAAAGCAACTTAAAAAATAGTTTATTTTAGCTTATAGTTCTAGAGGATGAGGCTATAGTTGTAAGGAATGATTGGCAACAAGTGGTCAGAACAAGAAACTAGCTGCACACATCTTTTTTACACACAGGAAACAGATAGACTGAACTAGAAATGGTGAGAGGCTATAAATTCTCAAAGCCTCTTTCCAGTGATGTACTTCCTCCAGCAAGGTCCTAAAAATTTTATAAACTCTCTGTGGGGCATTTACCCACCACCCCCACAGTTCCCCAGAGTTTTCTTGAGTGCAATCAGCAGGAAATATTAGATAGAAGGATTTATTGCAGAGAATCTTGCGGAGATAAACAGATAGAAAATAAAGGATAGCCTCTAAAGGGCCTGGAACCTATTCCAATGGGCCCCGACTGTCTCTGGCCCAGGGTTTTTATAGAGACACCAAGGGGTGGAGCAAAAGACCTCCTCCCGCAGCACAGCCAAGTGCAGACCATCTCAGACACCTGCACTCAGGCCCATGGTCCTGATCATCCTCTATTTGGACCTGCTGGGTAAAGCCACGAGGAACCCGAGAACGGGCTCCCACAACTCCCCAAACAGCACCATCATCCAGTTATGAAGTCTTCAAACACATGGCTATATATAGGAGTATTTCTCAAACTACCACATTCAACCCCCTGGCCTTCATAACCTCCTAGCCTCATCATAATGCAAAATGCCATTAGTCTAACTTAAAATACTCATAATCCTTTACAGTTTCAATACTGTTCAAATTTCAAAATTTCTTCTGAGATGTGACACAATCTCTCAACTGTGACCCGCTGAAGAATAAACAAACCAAAGTATACATTTCTAATACACTGTGGCACAGAATACAAGCTACCATTCCAAAATGGAGGAATTGGGAGCATAGAGAGAAATACTAGAGAAGAGAAGACTGAAAATCAGCAGAAGAAACAAGAAATCCTATAGGTCCACATTTCATGTCTGGTGTTTCTGTTTTAAAAATGCTTAGATGGCTCTGCCCCTGCAGCTTTGTTCCCTTAATATCTCTCTCTCTCTCTCTCTCTCTCTCTCTCTCTCTCTCTCTCTCTCTCCTCTCTCTCTCTCTCTCCCTCCCTCCCTCCCTCCTCCCTCCCTCCCCCCTCTCTCTCTTTCTCTCTCAGGTTATTTCTACTCCTTGTATACAGACTTTCATGGTATAAATCTCATCATACAGACGACACATCCAGTATTCCAGTATTTTGAGTTTTCCATTGCAACTAAGTCTTCTCTTTTACGACAACATACAATGGTCTTTCCATGCCTTCTAGGAACTTGAGACCTTCTCACAGTGACTAATACCCTCACACTTTGCCTACTATTAGCAGCTCTCTAAAAGCATAGAGGTAAAATCTATAACTCCATCACTCTTGTATCTTACATACTTTCAAAACCATCTACAAGAACAACACTGTCAAGTTTGGTTGCCTGCTTGGAAAGTTTTTTCAGCCCCTCACTAGCAGTAGCTTTCTTATGATGAAGTGATTTATTTTTAGTAGGAACTATCTGATTAAGTTTTCTCCTTTCACAATATGTATGCTTAGCTGAATGGGATTTTGTCCCAAGGACATCTTTTCCATTGTTCCAGTGCAGAGCAGGTGGCCACATTTTAATAGGGCCAATCTTTTTAATAAACATAATGTCTTACTTAGTGCATTTCTTGGGTGTACCATTAAGCTTCCTTGTGTCCATTTTCTTTCCAAACAGTATTTCGTATACATCTAACCCCATGTTCTCTTTTTTATTGTGGACATGCATAAGAGTTATCAGTAATAACCATTACACAGAATCAATACATTGTGTTGAAATTTCTCATTCCAAGGAATTTAATCCATTGTTTTCAACTTTTGCCTTAGGCAAGTTCTTAGGATACCTGCAGGCAGCAGCTAGATTGTTTAATAGAATATTTCACGAATAACCTCTAGCCCAGTGGCTAATGAAATCTCCAATTTTTCTATAAAGTACCGTGAACCAGGACTTTAATGTATACATTAATCTCAGTACTACTTAGCTGTCTTTCTGGATCCTACTTAAACCATCCCCTAAGCTTTTCTACATGATTCGACAGCTTTTCTCTAACAAAATACCAAAGTCTTCTACATTCTTCTACAAAACAATATGGTCATGTTCTTCACAGCAACAATCCCTTTCTTGGTTACCAACATGTGTATTATTTTCTGTTTATTTCTGTGATAAAATACCTTGACAAAAAGCCACTTTATGGAGAGACTATAATGAAGAAAAAGCTGTCACAGCAGCTGTACAGAGAAGAATGCTGAAAGATCATATCTTTATCCATATAGAACAAGCATAGGAAATAACTTAAAATAGGGCAAGACTATAAATTCTCGAAGTCCACCCAGCAGTGCGAAACATCTTTTGATGAGGCTCTTTGTTCTAAAAGCTTCATAGAATTTTAAACATTGCCACCAATCATTGGCCAAGTCTTCAAACACATGAGCCTCTGGGGAACTTTCTTTCACAAACCACCTCATTGTATAATGGTACTTGCTGCCACACCTGACAAATTGAGTTCTGAGGCCCACATTGTGAAAGATAGCTGACTTACCTTAGTTGTCCTTTAACATGCATGCACTTACACACACACAAACACACACACACACACACACACACACACACACACACTTCAAGTTTTATTTATTGTGTGTATATATAAATAAAGAAGACACTGAAACTAAGAGAAAACTCAAGATTTATTCAAAGTTGTCAGACTTGATAACAATTGAATTAAGTGTGCTAAATTGAGATAATGGCATTTCCTATTATTTGAAGTTCATGTGAAGCCAGTTCTTGGCCATATACTCATTTGAGTAACTATTTGTCTATATATATATGCACATTTGTCCACATGCACTCCTGTAAATGGATGCATGAACACATATTATCAGCTTCTTTTGAGTGGTTTGCAGTATGATGGTACAATGTATAAAGATGTATGTTGTTACTATTCATTAAAAATAAGTATACCACCTGCAAATATGCTTTAACATATGGCATAACTTCAGGGCCCATCCCCAAATTCATTTTCAGAACCACTGAAGAGCTGCCTCCCAGGATCATAAAATTAGTTGTTGTTTTTTTTTTTTTTTTTTTTAGTTATATTTTCTAAGTTTATACATACATTAAAACACAAGCAATGTTTCTTATAATTGTTTCACCATTTTAGGGTTAACATTGAAGTCTTTGCTCTACTTAGTTTTGATTTTTGTGCAGTGATAGATACTGCTTTAATTTCATTTTTTATCATCATTCAGTTTCCCCAACATCATGATTTCCCCAACATCATTTGTGGAAAACAAAGTATTTCTTCCACTGTGTATATTTGGCATCTTTTTCAAATATCAGATGGTTATAATTATGTGCATCCATATTTTCAAGTAAATGGAAAGTTTTCCTTTTTCCTTAACTATGATATATAATTCTTCTGGGAAAGTAGCCTTGGTAGCAATTCATTGTCACTTGCAACTTGTAGTACATTGTTTCAAGCTCCCAAATAATAGTCAGAAGTCACACTGTTGAGTATTCTTCTTTCATGATATGTGATTGCCATAATTTTTATTTTATTTTTTCTTGAAGCTTGCAGTACATTCACTTTTCTATATATTCAGTTTTAACTATAACATATTTTAAGTAGTTTCTTTGATGTTCTTCTCTAATGAGTATTGTGTATACTTCTTACATCTGAAGGGGTATGTTTTTCCTTAATTTGGAAAATTTGCTGCTATAATCCAGTTGAAGTTCTGGTACATGTCGTTGATCTTTCATTCTTCTCCTCTTGTGATTATAATTTTTAGGTTTGGAAATTCATGGTGTCCTAAACTTCCTGAATATTCTGTTTGTATGTTTTTTAATACATTTTCATATTTTTGGCCTGATGGTTGCATGTCCCTGAATGTGTGTTAGGGTTATTGAGCTTCAGGCTTTTCTACTATTTCTACCTCTTTACTGAATTCAGGCTGCAAATTCTCAGTTGTCCTTGTTGTTTTATTCTGCCATTTATTTGTATTCTCTTGCACTCTACTCAGGGTTTTATTTCTATACTGTTTACTATCATTTATGTGTTTCTGTATCCTTATCCTACATAACCAAAACTGTAGCTAGAGTTTTCCTGCCTTGCCCACAGTGAAGACAAATCTTTGTCACCTGCCAGTCCCACAGCCACTCAGACCCAACCAAGTAAACGCAGAGACTTATATTGCTTACAAACTGTATGGCCATGGCAGGCTTCTGCTAACTGTTCTTATAGCTTAAATTAATCCATTTCTATAAATCTGTACCTTGTCACATGGCTTGTGGCTAGCCGGCATCTTCACATGCTGTTTGTCATGGCAGCGGCTGGCAGTGACTCCCTCTGCCTCCCTGTTCTTTCTTTTCTCCTCTCTTTTTCCTGCCTATACTTCCTGCCTAGCCACTGGCCAATCAGTGTTTTATTTATTGACCAATCAGAGCAATTTGACATACAGACCATCCCACAGCACAAAATGATGCTAAAAAACAATAAAAAAAATGTTGAAGTAATTCCCATATCATATTTCAAGCTATGTAGTATAGGAATAACAAGAAAACAGCATGGTACTGGCACAAAAATAGAAATGTAGATCAGTGGAATAAAATAGACCTAAACATGAGTTATGATTTTGTGTAGTAACCTGAGATTTCTTTTGTTGGTTGTATACTTGATATAAATTGTAGTCTATATTGAATAGAATTTTGGTTATGTTTTTGCTTTTGTCCAAGTTTGTTTGAGTTCAGATGAGGCATGGAGAATTGGATGAAGTTCAGATACTAGGGGTTGATAATTTTTGGTCCCTCTTTTTATGTTATTTGTCTTTACTTTTATTATTTCTTTTTTGATATTATAATATAGTTATTTCATTACTCCCTTCCTTTACCTCTCTCTAAACCCTTTCAGATACCCCTCCTTGCTTTCTTTCTATTTTTTGACCTCCATTTTATTAATTGTTGTTACATACATATGTGTATATGTAAATGTTAGCTGATCAAGGACAATAACAATAGGCATGCCAAAGTGGATGAGGTAAATACCACAAGACCTCAGCTCTTCACAAAGAACTGCAGACAATTAAGGAATGCTAAAAATATGGGGAAATTTTTTTCCTTGGGTAGAACACAAAAATTAAGGTTGGTTTTGGATTGAAGGAATGTGTTAATTTCCATTCAATGGTCACTAAGAAAGTATGCATATATGACTCCTGGCTGGGTATGCCTGGGCTGGTGTACAAGCTGAGATGCCTGAGATAGACAGTGTGAGGAAAGAATGAGTGCATGGGAATCTAGATTATTCACCAGGCTAGGCTGGTGCACAGGTGATATGACCTGAAGTGTTGGGAGTATAATGATGGCACAGATGGGTAGGGATACATCACAATCACCTGGCTTTGGTGGTGTGAAGACTACATGACCCAAGCTTGGCCTGGGAGTATGATGGCACTGCTGCTACTAACCTCCAGAGTCACATTTATAGATCTGGAAGATGAACTAATAAGACAAGACATTAGCTAATGTCAGAAAGAGGGAGGAGTCTCTGGTAGTAATTATCCCACTTTGGTTACTGTTCAGCAGGTCCTTGAGGCTTTTGCACCTTTGGCCTGAGCCTCCCAGATGCATGTGGTACACATAATTCTTTATCTGTCTCGTTTTCACATGTCTTCCTCCCACAATTCTTATGATTTATCTTACATAGATTGCATTAGGTAAGTACAGTGTGAATGATTTTGGTATGTCTTCATTCACTTTGTGTATTCCCAAATAGCTGTAACAACTTTGTATTAATTATGAATCTGTTTATTTGCTACAATGACTATGACCTGGGTCTCCTCACATTGTTCATTTTAAATCACTTTACTATTCATTTCACTAATGAAAATTATTTTAATTATGCTGTGGTGGCTTGAAAGAAAATGGTCCCCAAAGGGAGTATCACTAGTCAAAGGTGTAGCCTTGTTGGAGAAAGTGTGTCATTGTAGGGGTGGGCTTTGAGGTCACTTATGCTCAAGCATTCCTCAGTGTGACTGCCAGCTGACTTCATGTTACCTTTGAGTCAAGTAAGAACTCTTAACTCCAGCACCATGTCTGCCTGCATAGCCATGCTTCCTGCCATGATGATAACTGGCAGAACCCCTGAAAGTATAAGTGAGCAACCTAAGTGTTTCCTTTATAAGAGTTGCCTGACAGCAATGAAAACCCAAACTAAGACAGAAGTTGATACCAGGAGTGATACATTTTTGAGACAGACCTGACCATATTTTGGGACGATTGTGGAAGGAATTTGTAACTTTGGGCTAAAAGAGTCATTGAGGGTTAACAGCTCTGTGGAATGTTCTGTGGGAACTTGGGAGATAAGAATATTGAGAGCAGTGCAAATGATGGAGGCCTTACTTGGAAAGTTTCAGAGGAAAATTTAAAGACACTATCAAGACCATTTGTTATTTTGAATTAAGATCCCGTACTTCTGATGAGCTGGAGCTGAAGAATCGAATCAGTTGTAATTAACAAGATACCAGAACTACTAAAACAAACAAACAAACAAACAAATAAACAAAAATCACCTGTGGTTCTGGTTAGCTGGGGCTGAATAATCAGCTGGGATTAACAATGTACCAGAACTACTAACACAAAATTTTGCTTTACTGGGATACTTGATGCTGCTTGGCTAGAGCTAAGAACATAGCAGTAATTAAGAAGAGACCAACATCACCTAGGTGATATATTCTGAAATTTTTTTCCTGAGAGACAAAGAGGCTGTGTTCCAGAGGCTGCCAAGATTGCACCTCATGTTGGCAGCTGTTCTTGGTAATGTGTAAGAGTCACACAGGAGGTACTGGTTTTGAATGCATGAAGAGTCCATGGAGAGCAGCCGAGGCTTGCCACTGTGAGAGGCCAGGAGAGGCCATTGGTAAAGGTGCAGTCTCAGTGGCATTTGAAGGCCTGGGATTGAAGGGGTCATGCAAAGAAGTTGAAGCTTGGCATGATGAAGAGAGCTTGTGAGAGGCAATTGGCAAAAGGGCAACCCAGTTGCAGCAGAAAAAACCCAGCATTTTGGAAATGGGAAGTAGCACCAAGAACAGCAGTAGAAGTGGAGTGAAGCCAGCTTGTGCCTAGAAGATGAGTTGTGTGTGCTGTAGAGGGCAGAGCTAGAGAAGTGACCCAATCCCTTAGGAGGAGTCCAGAAGATGATAAATGGATCCCACATATTGGATGGTTAAAATTTTGTTTTGCTTTGATTTGATTGTAACTGTGCCCTTAGTTTTCCCTCTTGAAGTAAGAGTGTAGTTTACTGGAGACCACAGCTGAGAGATTTTATTTTAAAAGACTTTGGATTTTTAGAGATGTTGGATTTTTAAAGGAACTGAAATTTTAATGTGTTTGAATTGTGAAGATTGTGGTACTTTTAAAGTTAGTTAATGTCTTGGGAATTAATAAGAAAGGAAGTGTTGTGGCTTAGTAGTAACGTGCTTGTGTATCAAGTTGACAATGGGTCAGTTATACTGGGTGGCTTTGTTTGTGAACTCAACACAAGCTAGAGTCATCAGAGAGGAAGAAGCCTTGGTTGAGAAAATGCCTACATGAGATCCAGCTATGAGGCATTTTCTCATTTAGTGATCAATAGAGGAGAACCCAACCAATGAGCTGCTAGTCCTAGGTTCTATAAGAATATGGGCAAAGCAAGCCATGTAAAGCAAGCTAGTAAGCAGCACACCTCCATGGCCTCTGCATCAGCTGATGCCTCCAGGTTCCTGCCCTGTTTGAGTTCCTGTCCTTATTTCCTTCAGTGATGGATAGCAATGCTGTAGTGTAAGCCAAATAAACCCTTTCCTCCCCAATTTTCCTTTCAATCATGGTGTTCTGCCACAGCGATAGAAATCCTAACTAAAACAAGTTGGTTCCAGGGACCAGGGGTATTGCTGTAATAGGCCTAACCATGCCTTTGTTTGGAATAATATGGACTTTGGGATTTGGGGTTAGGAAAGTAGTGGAATACTTTAAGCACTGCTTAATGGGCTATACTAGTTGGAACATGGAAGACAATGATGCTGAGTGTGATTTGATGAACTGTAGGGGTCTACCTCAAGAGATTTCAGAGAATTTTAGTATGTTTCCTAGAGATCATTCTTGTCATAATTTGTTGAAGGGAGTGTCTGCTTTTTGTTCTTTTCTGAAAAGTTCATCCAAGGCTAAAGTGAAGAAATTTAGATTAATTCTGTTGGCAGAAGAAATCTCAAAACAGCCTAATATAGACTGTCATGTGGTTTTTGGTGATAACTCTCCTGAAGATTTATAATGAAAAGGAACTAAAGAAAAGCTCCAAGCCAGGTGTGATGATGCACACCTTTAAACCCAGCACTCAGGAGGCAGAGGCAGACAGATCTCACCAAGCTCAGGTTCCAATTTGTGAAAGGAAATTAAGAAAAGCTTAGAACTGAGTGTGGTTGTGTATGCCTTTAATCTCAGCACTGGGAAAGCAGAGGTTGGTAGATCTCTGAGTTTGAAGTATGCCTGGTATACAGCACAAGTTAAAGAGCAGCCAAGCTAAGGCAGTGAAGGTGGAAAACAGAAAGCCAGTGAAGATGCAATTGGACAAGGGGGCCATGTTCCTGCCCCAGAAAGTAGCAGAACTTGGCAGATTCAGCCACATGGTTCTGACTTTATAGTTAAGGATAAAAGAAATGGGTTATCAAAATAGCCTCCAGGCAAAAGGAATGACTCTGGAGCTAGACATGTATCATGTGCCAGGGTTGTCCCTGAAGAGAAGCCTAATAGAGAGGCTATTGCATGAAGCTGGAAAGTTGAAGCCTGGATTGCCTTGAAGAACTCAAAAAGTTAGAGAAGCCAGAGTCATGGAATACCTGTCAAGGAAAGCTGCTAAAAGGAATTGGAACCAACCCAACAAAAAGAATTGTGTTGCAGTCAACAAAGCTGAAAAGAGTTGGCAATCTAAGCCATGTTTTGACATCAGACACGGAGCTGCAGAGTTTGGAGTTTGCCTAGCTAGTTTTCAGTATTGCTTTTGTCAAGTATTTCCTCAGTATGTTCCCTTCATTGTGTTTTGTAATGGTAATGTATGTCCTGTGCCATTATATGTTGGAAGTTGTTGGAGCCCAATTAGATTACCTAGTGGCTTTATCCAGTAGATCTGCATAAAGACAATTATTGGATCACGAGCCAGAGTACCAGCTGTTTGAAGGGTCAACACTTGGCTGTACCTAGCAAGTGAGAGGTTCTTTGCTCCTCCCCTTGGCATTGTCATAAAAAGTCCTTTGAAATAAAGTTCTGGGCTGGTGGTTAAGGATCCAGGCTTTCCCGGGGCTATACTGTGTGTCTGTCTTTCTTCTTGTTGTCTAGGTATCTCTTTCTGTCTAATATTTCTCACGTCTTCCTACTCAAGAATACCCTGGGTCATAAAAGTGGTGACTGGTCTGCCACAGGAAGTATATGATTTTTATTTTTATTTTTACAGGGTGATTATAGTTAAGAACTTGTCATGTGTCTTAGAAGAGACTTGGTATTTTGGACTTTAAAATAAATTTAAGACAGTTATAGATTATGGGAACTTTTGAAGTTGGACTGAATGCATTTTTTTTGTATTATGATATCATTACAAGCTTATTGGGGGCCAGGGAGTAGAATGTGGTAGTTTAAAAGAAAATATTCCTCAAAGGGAGTGGCACTATTAGGAGGTCTGGTCTTGTTGGAGGAAGTGCTTTGAGTCCTCTTTTGCTCAAGCTTCCCTTAGTATGATGGTCAGTTGACTTTCTGGTTCCTCTGAGTCAAGATGTAAGAACTCTCAGCTCCAGTACCACATTTGTCTGCATGCTACCATGCTCCCTGTTGTGATAATAATGAACTGAACCTCTGAAACTGTAAGTGAACAACTCAATTAAATGTTTCCTTTATAATAGATGCCATCCATGGTCATGGTGTCTCTTTATAGTGATGAAAATCCAAATTAAGAAGTTAATATATCATATTAACTATATCAATAATTAAGTGTAAAATAACATAGGCTATAATATATGATGTATAAAATATTAATTAATTATTTAATATGTCATAATTAGTACAGATTATGATAAAATAGCATTAATAAATAACAATATATAATAGCATAGTATATATCATAATTCTATTATAGATTCAATGTACACTAAAAATAATGCAGTTACATTTATGTAAGTCTAGATCACAAACATTTACAGGTAAAATAATCATATCTAAATATTTGTTTGCATAGACACACAAATAGACAGGAAAGTGGGTTTTGCTGTAGTGACGATATAGGTCATACTCTAAGAGGTTCAAATATCACAGTTACTACATCTTCACACTGCGTCTAAAGTGGCTGTTGAGTCATCCTATGATAGTATTTGGAATTCCAGACCATGATAACTTATGATGCTGGCATTTTTATGTGTGGTTTTGTGGTGGCCAGTAAACACAGAGAGTGAGGCACACACAAAGAAAGAAAATAGGAGAGCATAAATCTTCTATGAGTTATGGCTTATGGAATTTACATTCATATACCATTGGTAAAATCCTTGATAAGCCTTATGTCTGATAACTTCATAATCATCAGAGATGTTTAAGCAGTAGAAGACTTCTGTAATCCTTAGCCCAGCTTAATTTTCATCTTCTCACCTATGCAGAGTTCTCTACCAAACACAGGGCTCTGTAAACAAGGCTAAAAAGTACCAAAGCTGAAGCCTCAATGAAGAAGAATACCTCCAAAAACCAGTAAGCATGTATTTATGGTAATAGCAGCCTTTGATCCTTGTCAACCACATTGGAGCAAGAAAGTGTAAGAAAAGCAAGAATGCCAGGTGATGGTGGCCCGTGCCTTTAATCGAAGCACTCGGGAGGCAGAACCAGGCAGATCTCTGTGAGTTCAGGCCTCCCTGGTCTACAGAGTGAGATTCATGACATGCACCAAAACTACACAGAGAAACCCTGTCTCAAAAAATCAAAAAGAAAGAAAGGGCCGGGCGGTGGTAGCGCACGCCTTTAATCCCAGCACTTGGGAGGCAGAGCCAGGCGGATCTCTGTGAGTTCGAGGCCAGCCTGGGCTACCAAGTGAGTTCCAGGAAAGGTGCAAAGCTACACAGAGAAACCCTGTCTCGAAAAACCAAAAAAAAAAAAAAAAAAGGAAGGAAGGAAGGAAGGAAGGAAGAAAGAAAGACAGACAGAAAGAAAGAAAGGAAAGAAAGAAAGAAAGAAAGGAAAGAGAGAGAGAGAGAGAGAGAGAGAGAGAGAGAGAAAGAAAGAAAGAAAGAAAGAAAGAAAGAAAGAAAGAAAGAAAGAAAGAAAGAAAGAAAGAAAGAAAGAAAGAAAGAAAGAAAGAAAGAAAAGCAAGGTCAAATCACATAAAACAATGGCAGGCATACATCCAATTCAGGAGCAGGATTTTGATGCTTTGTGTATTTTCCCAGAACTTGTAAGAGAAAAGTTCAGCAGACCCATTATACAGTGATTCTCCAGTAAAATATTATACTTAAATACAGGGAGAGGTAAAAGAGCAAGCACATGTATATGGATATGTACATTGCAAATACACACACATATATGATACAGTGTTGAAGATAGAAAGCATATTTTAATTGGCTATGAAATTGGGATATTAAATTAGACTAAATATGTCACCTGTAGAGCAGATTGGACAAGGACCTAACAATTTATAAAGATGTCAAGTGAGATGCCATGAACATATTAGAAGGGGTCATGAAACAATCTACTGGGCACACAATTCAATTCTAGATGAGGCATAAAATGAATTTGGTAAACCAAGAAAGGTGACTGAGCTGGATTTTTAGTTCGCTGAGGAGTGTGACCAAGTGAGTTTTCTATGTGTACTTATGCAAGTGCTTGCATTAGCTGAACCTGTCTCCTGGCATCCAAAGAATATAACACCAGACCAGGCTTTGCTATCACTTTGCCAAGGTGTATGGCACAAAAAAGTTAGGAGGAATCAACATTCATTGATTAAGGAAGGGAGCCAGGCATCTCACTGTAACTCATAATAATTGCAATTGGTAAGGTATTGTAGAATTTTCCCAAGATGTTGGTTGAGGGTCAGAGGACAAATAACATAGCAGTAGAAGAGGAGGATGAGAAACTTATGCCAAATCTTTCTATGTCATGATGTCATGTAAAGAAGCTTGAGACACAGATGTCTGGGTCTTAGTTTTGTCCTTAAACTTGACCCGTGCATCAAAGTATGCATGACTTTGTTCCTGTAACTACTGAAGTGAGTTCATAAATTTGAAGAAATTCTTAAGTATGCATTACTTTTGCTATAGGTCCACTCAGAATAAAGTTTATTAAGGTAGACCTGACCAAACACAGGAAACTCCAGTCTATGTGTCTCAGGAAATGCCGTAGCAATCAGAATTTAGGACATGGGCTTCACAAAAATGCATCAGATATTGTAGAATGAGTTAATGGGCTCACCAAGAATCCACACAATAGGCTAAAAGGTAAAAGACTGCAGAGTACTACATTATGAAGTAAAGAAAGACACATGTACTGTTGGACATCACTCTCTTCCTCCTGTAAGTTATTTCATTTAGTCTTTAATTAGCCAAGCATAGTAATATGAAGGTCTACAGTGGTATTATTAAAAGAAACAATGAAAATTAAAAGAAAAGAACAATTTGAGTAAAAATAATGTGACTAATATTAACTGTTTCTCCAACTTTCTTCTGGGGTATTTAATTGTCCTCTCTTATAATTTAAGGTTTTGCGTTTGGGTACTAAACTTATATTTTGTGAAAGGTCAGTTTAAAGCAGGAGTGCTATACCCTTTCCCTCTCCACTGTTTCATGCTAAGCTGTTGTACATTCTGAGTTAATTTAAAGCTGTTTTGCTAATGCTACCTGATAACTGAGTTTACTTCACTGGAAGATAGCTAAATCAGAATTTCCAGTAGGGAAATTCACAGTTTTGTATTTTAACAAGGACCCCATCCACAAATAATTCTGTTAGTATAAATATTGACTTTACTCTCATCTGGGTAGGGCTATTGATGCCATATTGAATTAATACGTTTTCTGCCATCAGATAATAAAAATCCTGGGTAGTATGTTAGGATTATTAATTAATAAGAGGTTAATTAATAATTAATTAAATTTTTAATTTCGAGAAAATAGAGATATCCACAAGAACTGTTCTGGATTTTGTTCATCTTGAGTAATTCTAATTTGGATCTACTGTTGAGGGAGCACATTTAATTAGTTAATACACAATTTTTTGGATAACGCACTTGGGTCTAGTGATATCTATCCATATAACCAGTAAGACCTAGTTTACAAGTTGCAGCATTGTTAGAAATATGGCTTCAGCAACACATTCCCCTCAGCAAGATTATGAGTTGTTTTTAAAGCAATGAGGAAGGGATTTTCTGAGATGAAATTCTATTATAAAGACAGTGGTTACTGAATAAATGTAAGCATTGCTGAATTAATGTCTACTTTCATAGATGTGATAATTAAATTAACTAAGAGAGTTCAAAATAATTATAGAACAGATGATTTAAACTCAGTTAGCAGTTTATTTTCAAAAGGGATTTATATGATCAGTATCTGCAAAGACTTACTCAACACCATGGAGGGAAAGGTAGCTCTGCACACTAAAGCTTATACACATTGAAAGTACAGAAAAATCCTTTTAAAGTCGTTAGTAAAAGCAATGGCTGAATGTACTTTACAGAAAGAACAACAAATAAAGACAAGTGACAGCATTTGCACATTATATGATCTGAAATCATGGCTGTGCCATGCATAGAGATGTAAGGAGGAATTCATCTTGCATTTTCATGATACATTGTGTCAACGATTAGTGGAGGTTCTTGTCTGACATGTCTATGTTTATTTTAATCACAGAATCTTATCCTACCAGTCTGTGTCTGTATATGGCATTTGTACTGCTTAATAATATGCTATGTTTTATAGACTCTTGTTTTACATCTGTATATTACATTTAATGAAAATTATTTGAGCATGAGGATTTGATGATTGGAAATTTCTGGCTTAATATTTAGTGAAAACAATTTCTGAATTTAAATATATACTTATTTTAAAAACCATCAGCAGAAATAGTGAGGGTGAGATAAAAATGAGCTGTCATGCTTCTGAGTTCTTTTGGAACTCATTCTTTACTGTCTTAGCTCCTACAAGGGGAATGGCTTCTGACAATGAAACAGTCCTCACTTGCCATTACACTCCAATCAGTAGGAGAAACTCAAATTTAGATCTTCAGCTTCATAAATTCTCCAATTTCTGAACTCCTACTAATTCCTTAATTGTCTCAGTAAGGTTGAACAGTCACCTGTCAATCTGTTGATAAGAATACTTTACCCACGAGCCTTGCAAATTCTTATAAGTAATTACCATATTTGTTTTGAAAACCAGATATTCTCTAATCTTCTGAGAGAAAAAGTCTGTGACAAAGTAGGGAGAGTTGGGCCACTTAAATAGACCTCTTTGAAATCCATTTCTGTGTATTTTTCATTACAATTATCTCTGTGCCTGCTTCTTAGAAGCCCATCCATGAGCTGAAGTATGTAAGGGCCATTTCAGCCTCAGTTATATACAAGGTAGAGTTGAGAAAGTGCTACCATATTTACAATAAAAAATTCCTTCCAGCATCCCCCATAAATTGACGATGAAGATGTTTTATAAATAAAGATGAAATTAACCATTATAGAGAAGTCAGGGCTTCTGATTTTATGAAACAGTATTTTTGTAATCATGCTGACATCTGACTCAACATGGTCAGATAATTTACAAGAATTTGTTTCTGTGGGCCACATCTGCTGTTGCTGTATATAATTTGCTGAGTGTTTCAGTCTCAGTAGAATATATATTTTGATTATTGGACAGTCAGCATCTTATACACTATAACTCACTTTTCAGCTTTTTTCTCAGTGATTACCAGAAATTCTACATTAATCATGGATGTTTACCTCCTGATATGAAGAACATTTCTTGTGATAATACTAAACTTACTATGACTGAGAAAATTACCTGACCAAGCACAGCTGAATATCATCCCTCTACTGTCCTCTCTAACAGGGCGTCCACTACTAAGAGGCAGTGAGAAGTAAGTTGGGCAGAAATGTAGTCTAAAGGCAGCATATTGTTATAAACTAGTGGAAAGATAACTCTCAAGTTCTATCATGAAACATAGTTAAAAGTGGAAAGAATCATAGACCTAAATATATCTGGGAGGAAAATGTTAATTATCACTCCTTTTGCCCATGCACTCCCATTTTACTGCTCTCCCACCAACTTTTCTAGTGTATATACCCTCTTATCCTTTGTTCCCTCCATCAGTCCTTCCTTTTGGTGATTTTTTTCCTACTCTTTTCCTATAAACTTAGTAAGTTTATATTGCAATAATAAAGCATCCTATTCTGGATAACTTAAAAGAACAGAACTCTATTTTTTTTTCTTCCCTGCAAATTTAGGAGGCTCAGGCCTTTAAGGAGCTAGTATCTAGTGAGGATCATCTTACTGTCTTCTCATGAAGACACAAAAGAACAAGAGAACAAATTAACCAAAAGTTCTGTGACCCTCTCATTTATAAAGCTTTGATCCTGTGCCATAATGTAAAGCCTCAATGGATACTCACCTCTTAAAAGTCAGACTTTTTAAATACCATCATTCTGACTATTTCAACACTTGAGTCTTGGAAGAGACATATACAGATTACAAATAATCCTAGTCTCTCTTAAGATGAAGAATAGTAGTCACCTTCCATTAGAACTACAACTGGGTAACACACACATTTCCAAACAGAAAGAGAGAGCATGGGGAGACCCCAGAGCAGTAGTTCTAGCCCCCACCTGCAAATGGAGTCACTTTCAGGGCTTAAAAAAAGTGTTCATGCTTAGGATGTGTCTGAGACACTGCATCAAGATTCTGAATGATGATGGCTGTTTTTTGTTTTATTTTGTTCTGTTTTGTTTTTGCTGATCAAGAACCACTGTTTGGAATGAAGAACGCAGAAGGAAAAAGAACTTCAGAAACCTTGTTAAGAGTATGTTGGTTCTAAGCCTGTTACTTCTGAGTAGCTGCCATAGTTTCTATGTCGTAATACCCTAAAAATGCTTGTGTGTCAAAATTTTCGTTGCTTGCCTGTCATAGAACAGTTGAGAGAAGGAGTCTAGGAGAAAATTAATTCATTAGGGCTTAATAAGATTATTGGAACCCTAGTTTTTTTTTTTTCTATTTTCTCTGCATCCTGAATGAGTTGAATGGTGTTCCTCCACTACATGTCCCCTATCATGTTGTTCTATGCATCTAGATTCCTAAAATAATGGGGCCAAAAGATCATACACTGAAATCCTAAAGCAGAAGCAAAAGGAATTTTCCCTGTTATAAGGCAGATTTTCAGTCACTGTGGCTTAAAGCTATTTAACACCATATCCTAATAATTCCCTGCAGCCAAACTGATGGAGAGAAACTGACAATCCAAATATCATTTGGATTTTATTAATTAACAAAGCAAAGAAGAAAAAGGAGAAAAGAAATAGAAAATTACTCACGTGTCTACAAATGTAGACTCTAGAGATTACAAGAAATATATATCATCCTTGAAACAATAGTTCACAGAGTGTGAAACTTATTTTGTGGCAGCCTCCAGAGAAGAAAATATGGCCTACCTAGCATGTCACAGTGGCTTGGGAGACTCACTTGCTTGCAGAACTAAAATTTTACTTCAATAATTTCTACATTTAAGAAATGAGGCTCCCAAGGAACACAGTTTCCCCTTAAGGAAAACATGCATAAGTAAGAAAACACTTACATAAGAAAGAGAACATGGCCTATTTCATGGAGGAGGAAATTGACCCAGCTTATATACTCTTTCTTTTCTAATGTCCTAAAACTCTGGTTTACAGATTCTATGTCTGCTGATGCTGGCTGTGCCATGATATCTATGAAACTTATCACACTTTCAATAGAATGATGAGTATCAATCATGAAAGCAGAGAAGGCATTCTCTCCTAAAACTGCAAAGACATAATTATACAATGTTTATTAACTGGAGTATATGGGCTGTTCATAGTAGTTCTTCTATTTAAAGATAGAACATAAAGCCATGATATTTGTTCTCAAGAATCAGAATACTTGCTTAGAAGCTGTCGTAATTAAGGTTTCTATTGCTGTGAAGAGATACCATGACTATGGCAAACTTTAGAAATAAAAATATTTAATTGGGGCTAGTTTACAGTCTCAGAAGTTTAGTCAATTATCATCATGGCAGAAATCAAGGCAGCATGCAGGCAGACATAGTGGTGGAGAGGTAGCTGAGAGTTCTATATCTTGATCTGAAGGCAGCAGGAAGAGAATTGTCACAGTGCACATGGCTTGAGCATATATGAGACCTTAAAGCCAACCTCCAGAGTGATACACTACCTCCAACAAGGGCATACATACTCCAATAAAGCCATACCTCCTAAAAGTGCTACTCCCTGTAGGCCAAAAATTCAAATGCATGAGTCTATGAGGACATTCCTATTGATACTACTACATTCCACTCCCTAGCCTCCATATGCTTATAGATATAATATAATGCAAAATGCATTTAGTCCAACTTCAAAAGTCCCTGTAGTCTGTCACAGTCTCAACAATATTTAAAAGTTCAGAATCTAAAGTCTCTTCTGAGATTCATGAAATCTCTTAACTGTAATCCCTTATAAAGTCAAAATAAAAAAGTAGATCCCACACTTCCAACATATAATGGCATAGGATATACATTACTGTCCCAAAAATGGAGTAAAACGAGGATAATGAGGAAATACTAGACCAACACAAGACTGAAAACCAGCTGGGCAAACTCAAAACTCTGCCTTTCCATGTCTGAATCCAACTCCTTTCAGCTTTGTTGACTGAGACACACTTCTTTCTCTTGGGCTTGTTCCATTCCCTGTTAGCAGCTTTCCTCAGCAGGTATAGCAAGGCTCTGGCATCTCCAACATCTTGGGGTCTCCAAGGGAATCCAGGCTTCTCCTTCATAGCTTCACACAAGGGCCTCTTTGTTCCTCCATACAGGGATACTCCTGTCATATTCCTGGCCTCAGCAGCTTTCCTTAGCCACAAAGGAAGATTCCACAACCTCTTTCTTGTATCTTTAACTCTAAATCCAGAACCACATGGCTAAAGCTGCCAAGTACTGCTGGTTGATGGGTCATATTGCTAAGAGCATGGAAGACACTGGTACTGAGGGTGATTTCAACTGTTGGTGTCCAGCTCAAGAGGTTTCAGAAGAATTTTATTTAGTATGTTGCCTAGCATTCATTCATGTATAAGCCCTGGCAATAACAACTGCTAACGTTCATGTACTACATATTTTTGATGGACTACAGAGAGTGTTATGATTCTCATAACGCCATGATGAGTTCACATCACAAATTGCTTCTTCATAATGAGGAATATAAAGACTGTATAATTTTTAAATAGATTGCCTGAGATTCACAAATATTTAGTAGTGATGCCATAATTTGAGGAGAAATTGTTTACTTTAGGGCCGGAACTCAAGACTACTACCAGTAGTAGTCAAATTGAAGGCTTGGAGTTGTTGGGATTTAAGTATGGAAATAAAAAGGAATATAGAACTAATTCACACAATCCCACAATTTTAGAGCATTTCAGTAAAAATAAAGTATGTCAAATATATGTTTTATTGTCCATGTGTCAAACCAATATAATTTCTGTTTTATAAATACCTCTCCTTATACTTTCTGATAAGTTTAGCTCGCATCCTTCACCAGAGAATCTTCTTCTTGCAACAAATCGGGGATGTAGAGAGATGCATAAGTGGTCAAAATACAGAGAATATTTTCATTGTTAGTATAAGGCATTGAACACCAACTGATACATTGGCAACATTACCCCAAACATAAAGGGCAAATTGCAGAGGAGGGCACAGAATGATTGTAAAATAAAGAAGCCTAGAATACCTGTGCATAGATTGTATCCTATATACATGACCGGGAATCTGTAACCATGAACTCTCAACAATATGGTTGCATGAACAAGATAAGCACAATGACAACAACAGTACCATGCCAATGGGCTAGGGAGTGTTTCACACAGCTGCACCCCTAGATGAAAATTTATAGGTGATCAGTGTCTGCTGAGGGAGAGAGAATCAGCTTCCCCCAGGGACAACTTCCCACATAGGTTGTTCTAGCATAAGTGGCCAATGCAGGACACATACATATATAAGCAAGTCTGGGTGGACTCATTGGGTTACTTACATATACATGTGTACATACATACATACATACATACATACATATACATATGCATATACATTGTTCTATCACTAGTGCCCAATGTTGGACACATACATATATAAGCAAGTCTAGGTGGACTCATTGGGTTACTTACATATACATGTGTGTATATGTACATACATACACATTTACATATATGAATATGTATAATAATGAAGAGATCATGAATTTTGGAGGAAGAAGGAGAATTTGGAGGAAGAGAGGGAGAGGCAGGAATGATACAGATGCAGTACTCATGAAATTCTCAAAAAATAAAACTACAAATTGTTTTAAATTATACATGAAATAGAAGTAGAAAATAAAGATACTTCTGAACAAGACAAAATTGTGAATAATTTAAAAAGTGGAAAATAATTTATATTAAATAATTTCCATAAACTATGGCACTTGCATATTTCTATATATTCGTGATGACTCCTGGAGAAATAGTGACAAGCAAAAACTGATCCAATACTTGCTAAATCCTAGGAGTTTAGAATGTAGAAGATCTATATTCCATCCCATTTTTTTTTTCTCCAGAGATAAGAACCCTTATCTCCAGATTGAGTGTTTGTAGATGTGGTTTTCATAATTTCTGTACTCGAAATCAATGCAGGTTAGAAATCTACAATCAATTTCAGATACTTCAGACACATTAGAGAAAATGATAATGTCTGCAATGTCCCTCATAATCACCCTTTCAGAAGTTCTTTTTAGAGACAAATCACTGAGGTAATTTCCAGCCAGTTTACTTTGGAAACTAACACTGAGATGGTCAGCATTTATGAAAGGTTGTTATTTCTTACCTAGAAAATATTGAAATACACTCCAATATGCCATTTCTCTCAATGTAATATTCTCTCTGGCTTATACATTTAAGAAATTACAATAAATTTGTAAAGAATAATTCAGTTCACTCAGGTATTTATTGCTTTTGAAGTTAAGTAATGAAATGTAGCTTTCTAAAAGTTTCTTACTTGAACTAAGGTAAACCTTAACCATCAAGATATTTGATTTACTGAGCAAAACAGTTCTGAAAAACAAGAGCACAGAAGAAGACTTAATCTTGTAGGTGATTATTGGAAAGGCACTTTATCATCATCCAAATCAACAAGTATAGGGATGTATGTAAACCCCCTTTATACATACGCACTTGGAAGAATCATTTAAACTTCCAGAATGTTAATGAATCTAAATATTAGATTAAACAGATATCACATCATCAGGAACACAAACATGTGCACTCCTGTGTATGTACTTGCACACAGGTTCCTATCTCTAAAGTGTCTTGAATTAACTAAATATAAATCGTATATTTTATTTAGGTGAATATTAGTTATGCTGAGTAAATACAGAATTGGATAACTTCTACAGAAAAATTTAAAGTCATTTGGGCAACTTATATGATATACAAAATACAAATATACTTTTAGTATTTCAAAACAAGGCATCCATATTATTATTATTTATATATTGAGTTTGCTCTTCCAATGTCTGTCACCTAGTGCATGTTTAACATTCTTATCTGTGTGTATATGTATGCATATATGTTCATGTGTATATATGTGTTTATATACAAATACATGTATGTAAAGAAAGAGAACATATTAACAGAAACTTATTAAAGCAAAGTTTGTTGTCCAGCCATTTGTGTTCTTGAAAAGCACTTAACTACATTTGAACTAAGCTCTGCTGGGCACTACCAGGAAAACAGTCTGGCCTTAATATTGGCCATTTAATCCTGACCACCACACATTTCCATTTGATTATGTGCACATTCCATCCCATAGCCAGAAAAATCAATGTGTTCATTTAAAAGTTTTCTGTGAAACTTCAAAGCTAACCACAGATTGAGAACATTCCAGGGAAGAACTATTGTTCAACATTCTAACATTACTTGCAGGCTCCATGAAAAAAAAAAAAAAAAGACAAAAATCAAACTGAAGATGGAGGCATTGAAGACACTCTTCAGATATATCTCCATGTAGTCTATGTCTTTAAGTAATTATTTCTCTGTAAGTTATGAATAGTGTGTTTTTAAAAAATTATTCATCAGTTCAATAACACTAAGAAAGTGGCCCATACTGTAAAAAACGACTTTGACATTCACCAAAACACAGCGACAAAGTGGCTGTCAACTTTGGCAACCATTTGAAAAGTGGTGAGCCTTTTTTCTGAACTCTGACTGGAAATATTACTTTTCCCCCAGTAGAAGCCATAAGCAGTCATCACTCTTTCACCAGAAGGAAGGTCACACCATCCTTCACAAAAGATTTGCCTGCTTGTAATTACAGCGTACAGTGTACAGACAAAAGCAATCTTTTAAAATGCTAACTGTGTTATACTTATACCCAGGGGACTTTTGGGTACAAATGTAACATGGCCTCACTAGTTTGTCTTAGCAAGACCTTACAGTGCTGATTGAAAACAGCTGAACTAAATCAACACTTACCTTGAGCCAGAGGCCTTTGGAGAGCAATTAGAGTCAAGGCTGGGTTTTGAACCTAGTATGCTGTCAGTCACAGTGACTTGTGTTTAGTATACTCAAACTCATTTCCTGCACGAAATATGAGACTGTATAAAGAGGAAAAATTCCCAAGATTAAAAAAATATTTGACCTCAGTGCGTTTGTAAGTGGAGAAGTGCACATGTCTAAATGACCACTTGGGTTTGTAGTACAAAGGTCTATTGATGTTGGCAGCCCCAGCTTCCCTGTCACAAAGCCACATGAATGGTTTCAAGTTTCAGCCAAAAAATGCCTTCCACATGCTTTAGTGGGGACCAATTTACACAGTCAATTTTGTGGATACTGTGGCCAAGTGCTTCATAAAGGGCTGCCTTTTCTGGGATCAGGGAAACCACAACAGACACATTGCTAATGCAATTTAATTATCTGCTTGAATATTTTTCCAGATGTATCCAATGTCTAAAAATGCTTCAATAAAATGGTATCATTCAACACTGTTGCTTGAAACAGTGGCATAAAGAGCCTGTTTGTCTAGGGAGGATGATATTATGCTGTACTTATACCAGTGCATTGACTCAGTCAAAGAAAATAGCACCTTGGGGTGGGCCTTGCTTTCTTTTTGAATGAGTCCTTTGAAGGAAGACCTTCAAATTGAGATCATGTCATTCTGTAAAAAGATAATCATGAGCAAATTTCTCCCATTGGAGGCTTTCTAGCTGGATTTTGGTTGGTGTAACACAGGGCAACTCAATCCCATGCTTTGCCTGCCTACCTCATTGTCCCCACTCAGAGGGACAGTGGGCTGTTTCCTTTCTTTCAGATGAAAAATTTCTTTTGATAAATAAATTGAGATTCTTTCACCCTGTCTGGTTCAGTAAAAACTGCCTGTTCCAAAGGGCTTGCTAATTTCTTTTCTTCCCTGTCTCCCCTTCATCTCCTCCTCCCCTTCTTGCCCTGCTTCCTCCTCCTCCCTCTCTTCCTCCTCTCCTCTCTCTCCCTTCCCCCAACCCTCTTCCTTTATGTCATTTGGAACTCAGATGCCCAATAGAATCACGATGTTACTCCCGGTTGGCCATTGGGATCACTCCAAGCAAACCCCTAGGCATGGAAGAACACAAATTCATTAGTAACAGTTTACTGAGATAAATTGATAGGTCACTTCATGTGCCCTCTGTCTTTATACACACTTGTAATAAGGACTTCAAATCTTACTATTTAATTCCTAATAGGTAGCAAGACTGGATGGTGCACACACAGGCTCACAAATTTTCTGCAAATCTGATAAACAAATGAAAATGTTTTACTGTTCTTTCCCGACTCCCCAGCCCCACCCTGCTCCATCACCCGAGTCTCAGATCTAGTAAAAAACTGATTTTGAATTACATCTTTCAGAAATAATAAAAGCCAAACATTATATTTTTAGCTTTGCTTGATCTTAGTGATAGCTATACACCCATTATGCCAGTTTCTATAACTCATAACACCAATAAAATGAATAATGTCAAACTACTCTAAAATACTTACAGACTAAAGTTTGCAGGTGAAACTAAAAAGAAGGAAGCCAACTGCTGACATTTTGACATAAGCTCAAGACAAGCAAGTCCCCAGGCTGGCTTCTTCTTTCTCCTTAATTGAGCTGTTCTTATAATGATATATTTACTTAATAATTTGACTCTGTTGTTTCCTGTGAAACCCTGGAATCAGATTCTCATTCACTCCCTTATTTCCTTTTATCCACGATTGGATGTGGTTTCAAAATACATTTATAGTTTTGTAAATGATGTCTTTAGAGAGTGAGGTCACAGGAGTTTTTTAATTAGGGAAAAAAAAAACACTTTCATTCTTTTGGAAATTCTTAGATTATATGACCTTTCCTACTTGTATTATAATGTGTACTGCAATATATACAGGTGTATTTGTGTATATACAAATATATATATATATATGTATATACACAAACATATATATATGTATATATACATATATATATACATGTATATATATATATATATCAGAATATTCTTGGGGGAGGCAAGAGATGGGATATAATGCCAGTTAATTTGACATAAAGAGACAGATTTATTTAAAAGTAGATTGTGAAGCTAAGTTTGGTGGCACAAATCTGTAATCCCAGCATTCCTCAGGCACATCAAATGTTTCAGACTGGCCTATGCAGCAGCTTCTAGCCTAGCCAGTGCTACACTGAGAACTTGTCTCAAACACGAATGAATAAATAAACATAAGATAAAATAGGATTTTGTTTCAAATGTACTTTTATAATTCAATTGTTGGAAATTTGTGATTTTTTTTTTTGTGGATGGGATGTCCTAAATAAGTATAAGTATAAAAGATTCTCACAAAACCCATCCATCTTCTTTCTGTGCTGAGGAACAGTTCAGGGTATTGCTGCATGCTTGCCAAATGCTGCATTCCTGACCTAAACCCCCAGCTGTCACATAGACTTCCTAATACATAATGCTAATAAAATACCTTATGTCCTAAGATATAAATTTGTCTCCAAGTTTGTAGTTACAACACCTGTAAGATGAATCTTAAACGGTCTTATTAATAAAAAATCCGGAGCCAGATATTGGGGTGAAAACTGAGAGATCAGAGAAGCAGAAAGATGCCAGCCAGGTTCTTACCACTAGAAAACCCTCAGCCAAAGAGAGCACTACTTCCTTTATATTCATGCCTATATCCTTTCTGTGCCCTGCTATCTCACTTCCTCTCTCCCCCCAGCTACATCATTTCCTCTTTCTGCCCAACTCTATTACTTCCTGTCTGTCTGTACAGATCTCCAGACCTCTTTGGTTAACTAGTGTTGGGATTTAAAGGTGTGTGCCAACACACCTGGCTCTGTTCCCAGTGTGGCCTTGAGCTCACAGATATCTGGATGAATCTCTGCCTCCCGAATGCTAGGATTAAAGGTGTATGCTACCATTGCCTGAATTCTATGTTTAGTATAGTGGCTGTCTTTTTTCCTCTGATCTCCCGATAAGCTTTACTGGGGTGCACAAATAAAATATCACCACAAATGTCCTCCCATAATTTCAAAAAAATAAAAGGACAGTGGTAAGACAAAATCTTCTTCCTACTGGCCAGTAGGGCTATTTCAAGCAACATTTTTGCAAGGCATGGTTCTGGTCTGATACTCTCTTCCAGAAACTCACCTATTATTTTACGTGCATTCATGAATCCAGCATAATATTCCCACCAGTCCCATTATCCTACTCTAAAGATCTTTCCTGTTGTCTCACGTGCAGGACCCATTATGCACTACTCATCAGAAGAAACATTGGGGGTAAAAGGCAAATTGTACTAAAGTATAAATAATATCTCTTAACCACCCCAACTACTTGTAATTTAAGTAGCATGCAAACTAACATCAATTAATCTATAATCTGTTCTCTTTAGATACTATTATGGAACTGAAAAATATAGAAGAATTTGGAGGAAACAAGATTTTTGTATCTGAATTTGGACCCTTAATAAGGCCTGCCTGACTTACAGCTTTACTCTTAGAGTGTTCTGAGTGTTCACCCACAATTCTTTCCAAACAAAAACTATACTGCAGAAAAGATGGACACAGAACTTTGATATCCAGGTATTTCATTGACATTGTGTTCCATTAATAGCACTATTAATATTATGTGAATGATAATAAGCTCAACACTGTAGGTGAACTTTCTGTTTGGGCCAAATAGAAGATATATCATCAAAAAAAAAAAATCAGGCTAAAATGAATCACTTTCAAGTGAATTGATGGGAATGTGAATTTCCTGGGTTCTGAAATGAACTAGTTTATTTGGTATATGGTCTCATTCTGGCTCTGTACCCTAACTGGCCTAGATTTCATTATGTATCCCAGACTGTCCTCATACTTGCAGTTTTCTTCCCGTATTAGCCCTGCAAGTCTTGAGATCACAGGCATGTTGAAGCAGAAGGTTGTTAGAGATGGTTTATGCTTAAATAACATAGATCTGATATGGATATCTAGCATGGATCAGCAAAATATCCTGGCTGACTCTGAATGGAGTGTGTTGGGTTGAGGGGTTGGAAACACAACCACGACAATAAACAGGCACAAAATGGCTGATATCAGACATTTGGGGAAGTCCAAAAGTAAAAAGTGATGGAGTCTGTTATAAAAGTATTGCTGGCCAATGTCATTTTTCTGTGAGTTCTGTATGAATATGGCCATGAGATTAGAGGTCTAAGGCCTTTGCCTTTGCTAGCCCACCTATGTGGGGCTGTCTGTAATCCTGTGTACTTACCTCCATTCAGCCTGTGTGCCTTTTTACATGTGTGTATGTCAGCCTGTGTACAACCCAAGTGTGCCAGAATATGCCTGGGTGCCCCGATCTTGACAAACGGTATGTGTGGTAGCCTTCACCAAGAGTAAATAAAGTGTATTGTATCTAGCTATTTATTTGTTTGGCTTTTGTGTTGTTATTGCTTATTTATGACTCCTGGAATTCTCTTCAAACTCCTGGCTTCTCATCACCCTTCTTTCTTGGAATCTGAGCAAGGACCTCAGAAGGTATGATCCACCACTCTTGACTTTTTTTTAATGTGTTGGGATTTGAAAGATCAAAGCACAATGCAGATGTGTTTTTTATTGGAGACATGTAGTTGAATTGTGTTTTTAAATAAAATTTCAAAATATTTCTAGTAAAGTGAAACCCACTGATGTGCTGCAGTTCACTGATGTCATGCCTTATTTCTAAAATCAAACAAACAAAAACCAGCTAAATTATGGTGTTAGAAATATTTTACACAAAAGTCCATATACTTCTTGGGTTAAAGGATAATTTTTTCATTGCTGAAATATTTTATGATTTTAAAACATTTTATATTTTACTTTATTTATTTATTCTTTTTTGAAAATTTTTATTTATTTATTTATTTTTGCTAAGGAATGTAAGGATTTACCATTATGGCTCAGTAGGATTTTGAATCTATGAGATAACAGCTCATCTTCTGACCTCATCATGAGTGCCATGGCGTATATATACACATACACATACACATACACATACACATACACATACACATACACATACACATACACATACACTTAGAGATATGTGTGTGTGTGTGTACCACCCCCAACATACAAATGAATATACACAAACAAATAAATGTAAAAGTAAATAAGTAGAAGATGAATGTAACAAAATATAGAGGTGTATTTTAGGAGTCCCTCTTTCTAAGAAAAACACACCTAAGAAATTCATCCCTTTTTCTAGGTAGCTAACAAAACTAACTGAAAAATTAATTAAAATAATAAGTTCAAAGTTAAGCCATAGTAATTGTTGACTAACTTCCTGATTTTACGAGAGATATAATCACAGTGTAAATGATATATACACTGTATGTGCTTCAGGAAATAGTTTGTTTCTCACTTAACAAACCTACAGGTCTATAAGGTATAAATCACATTCTAGTTACTACTTGTAATATCCTCAAGGATCAAGCCTGTGGCATTTTATCTGGTAATTATTCAGAACAAATACTAGTGGAAACTCTCCATCACAGTGTTTTAAAGCAGTGTGACACAGAAGGGGCAGCATCTTGTTACTAACAGGGCAGTAAACCTGTGCACAGGAAGGTCATTGCCCAGCAGAAAATGTTATGAGCCTCTGCAAATCACAAAGAAGGGTTCTTATTGAGCAATAGACTCTCCTATCTAGATTCTGGAGTTTTGAAGGAAATTCAGAAATCTGTGAATATCATCATCATCAAATAGCAGTTTGTATCTTTAAGCACATTGTAGGAAATGAGAATCTTTTTGCTACAGTGAAGTATCCTGAAAGGCAGGGTTACAGAAGCAAAAGATAAGCATCACAGGACATGGTTGCAAGGTGGTCATAACAACTTCTTGAAACAAAAATATGGTTTCCATATCTTGAAACAAGTAGTACAGAACCATTTGTTGATAAGGTGGATTATAGAACAATCTTTGAGGAACAGAGATTTAATAAGAAGCAGGAACTAACTTAGTTTGTTTTTAATATAAGATCATGTTCAAGCCTAAGATAGAGGCGGGCTGGTTTATCATTGCCCCATTGTCCCATGTGTCCCTGTCAAATCCTTGATAGGGTCCAACATTCTTTATCTAGGCAGAAACAAAATTTATAATTCATAAAAAGATGCATGGCCTGATCATATATCTATTTGTTAGCATAGAAAGGACACTTGTTTAAAGCCCATATAAAATCTTTTGGTTTTGTGTAGATCAGGTCAAGTGTTGTATCATATTGTAGAACTATTTAACAGGTACCTTTTCTGCTCTGCCAGTAGGCACCATGTGTAGCCATTTTGTTTTCTTTGTCAGGGAAGTTCCTTTTGACCTAACATCCCAGCATTTTGTTCAGGATAAGGGGTAATATACTGTTTTCTGTAACTGTTTCGCAGCTGAAATTAAGGTATCATTGTCAGGCCCCAGAAGATTGGAGTGCTAGTCAAAAGCTATAATGGGATTCAGGCCATTGGGGATTTATCAGAAGCATCCGGTTTGCTTACCCAGCTGAAGAGATGGGGATTAATCACATTGACTGGACTGATTCACACCACTTCCAGCAAGTGCATGGACCTCTAGTTGTGTAGGGCTACCTGGAGCCATAGTGGTATATATCAACTTTGGAGGACTTTGTAGTCCACAGCTAATTACTAGATGGTGTCTACCTGCAGAGTGTAAATTTGTCAAGATAAATATATACTAAGGGCAGTAGTTAAGGTTAAGGAACATAAAGGAAAATATTATATTTGGAACTTATAGGCCCATGGTCATGGTAGCTGGAGGAGGGGAGGTGGGCCAAGACAAGGAGAGGTAGACACAGAGAGAGAGAGAGACAGAGAGACAGAGAGACAGAGACAGAAACATGGACAGACAGAGATTCCACCCTCAAGAAAAAGCAGATAGGGAAATTTAGGCTGTTGATTTAAATTTAAAATTTTGAGTTTGAGATTATGATAACAGTAGCAAAAAGATAACTGCTTTACCAGGGCTAGATTAATAACTTATCAGGACTGGACTGATTAATATTAAAACTCTGAGATTATGAAATCTTGTATAACAAACGCATAGAGGGGTAAGAATCAAGAAACATCTTTCATTTCATTATAAATTATTTGTTCATATCTCTCTAACTTGCATTTACATACCTTAAATCATTTTCTTAGACCCTCATAACTTATTTAGGCTTTTATATTCTCAGTTGTTTACAAGGTGCATTGATAGACCTTAAATTATTTTTAGACCTTTATAATTTATATAAATCTTAATTTTCTTCAATTATTTACCATTAAACATATATAAGTGGTTGATTACTGAGAGCAGTCATTGCAAAGCAAGTTCTTCTAAATAAAGGAACAGTTAAAAAAATTACATCTGAAACCTGTTTATCCTTTAATAAGAAGCCTGTTAGAAAGGCAAACCTGTCTGTGAGTTCGCCTTTTCTTCACCATGAGACCTAATAGCTCTCCAAAACCAAGGCCAGGTATTTTTATATGAAATTCATTGACCAGGCAGCTGCTGCTAAAGTGATGGAGCTACAGTTAGCTGTCGGCACCATCAAAAATCCAAGAAGGCTAAAATAGAGCAAGAAGTATAAAACAAATGGCCTCTGTATCCATTAAAATGACAGAGACTTAGGAGCTCCCTGGATGATTGTCCCTAGGCTCCTGTGCTAGTCTGAATGGCTTCATTGGGGTCAGAAGTCACAGATTTGTTTTGGTTATCACATAGGGCAGCATTACATACTTAGTGGCTGCACGTGATAGCATAGGCCTTGTCTGCTGAGAGGTTTCCCTGTGGAGGAGGAAACTGGGAAAATTGACTACTTTAGTGAGAGTACAGTAGTTAACTCAATGTTTTCTACATTTGGGGCAGTTACACGGCAGTTTTGCTCTCTGGCTAGATCTGTGCCACATCATTTTCTTTGGAGACCTTAGGGTCACTTCTAGGATCTAGCATTTTTGTCTATTATGGGAAGCTTTTTCCATTAAATATTTTGAAGACCATATTCATCAGAGAACTTTTGAGTGACAACTATTAAGTATACCTGAGTTAAATATTTTTTTGCCTGTTTTTAGTTATTGGCTTTGGGCTTGACCTTGAAAATATATATATATATATATATATATATATATATATATATATCCTGATAAAAACATACAGCATTTATACTTAGCATGACTACAAGTACAGTTTTGAATGTATTAAAGAATTTAATTATTTATAAGGTGACTATTAACTTACATGTCTGAATCATCTCTATCAGTTTACAAGTTAGTCACCTTTACATAAAATCAGGATTTACATTTGTATCTCAAGTTAGATTTTAAAATTACCATTTTTGAATTGAGGCTTTTTTGGTATCAGAATAAAATGTTAAATCATAAGTACAGTCAATTGTGAGACTTGAAACCTTTCTTTGCTAGCCCTTTCATGGTGCACCATTACAAAATATCACAGTTCCTTGTATGAATCAATTTATCAAACTTGCTAGAGTTTAGCAAAGTTGGCAATGACAGGAAGGGTTGACATATGTTTTTGAGTCAATCTCTGTTAGCCTGAGAGGAAAGGAGAGACCTGAACAGACCTTTGCTAGCCATACTCTGCTTATGTCATTGTCTTGCTATATTACATAATAGAACTATCCCAGGTTCTGGTTTTTAACTAAGTTTATTGTTCATAGTTGTGGCCTTGACTCTTTAGTCTTTTGTTTTAGTTTTTCTTTTTTGTCTTTATTAGTTGGCCAGTGACTTCATTGAGTGTTTTAGATTCCAACGTAGCCCTGAGCCTTTTTCAGGGTGAGCTTTTAAGCATAAGAAACATGTTTTGGGTTGACATAGTTCAGTTAACAAGAACACTTAGCCAGAAGCAGAACCACAGAAGTTAGTTCATTTGGAGACTTTCCCAGACCTATGGACTTTGATAGTCTTTATTTTCATTTTGGCTGGTGATGCTGTCCAAATGCTGGGTTTTACAGCCTGAATGGTAAGATTATCTCTGTATATATTTCTAATTATCAACATCATTCATGTTTTAAATCAACTTTTGTTACACATTTTACAGGTTTTTTAATCATACCCAATAAACTTATAAATCTTGAGGTATAGGAAGTTTAAATAGCAGTATTACAAATCATATGATACAATTTCTCTTAGTGAAAGTTTTGTGCAGCTAAATGAAACCAATAGTCTAATTTTTTTTAGTCACTCTACCTTGCCTTTTTTTCAATGTTACAAAACCAGGTGGCTAATCACACACAATACAGAAACTTTCCAACTCTAGAGCCAATTTTTCAACACATCAGAATAGCATAAAACAATATTTAACATTATCTATACTCAAAAAACATTTGAATCCCTTCTACACTGAATCCAGTGACCAGAAATCTCAGAGATAAGGAATTCTGAGCCCTGGCTATCAATGTAGACATGACAAGTGGCTGTGGTGGCTGACAGCAGTGGATTTGGGCCTGGACAGGGTGAATGAACAAAGCTACTCAGGATGGCATGCTTGGTGGGGAAGGTACCCCCATTGCACAAGCCTGGTGGAATAGGAATAGGAGCACCTAGAGCTTGGTCCAGTTCCTATGTCTGCCTGTAGCTGGAAAAGGTTATTGGGGTCACAGAAAACACACACACACACACACACACACACACACACACACACACACACAATCGAGACAATAAAAATGAATCCAATAAGCACAAAACATAGAACATTTGCTCAGTCAGAAGAAACTGATAAAAAACAAAACGTGGTAGCCATCTTTATTCATACATTTAATTAGGTTGTGACTGATTTCCAATTCAGCTCCCAGTATCCAAACAACCAGAACCAGGCAGGCAGTCCAACATCTCACTTTTGCCCTCGACCGGAAAGTATTATATCTCATCATATACCTCCATATCCCCCCATCAGAATCCCAGAGAATCAAAGCAGATGTCACAGAAAGGTTTCTATGACTTACTAGGGAGCCCTCCATAGGTAGGAACATGTTAGTTTCATTTGAGGTGGCATTTACTCAGGCAGACCATCAAAGTGAAGTTATGCTCAGGGCCTTGGAATGTCTCCTGGGGGGGGGGTGCAGTTCTTCAGTCCCAGAGACCCATAGGGAAGGGTATAGCTTCTGAATTGTAGTGGAAGTCTTGATCTTGATGGCCCCTCCAAATGTTAATTCCACAGTTTCTAGAAGAAAGACCAATGACCCAGCTCATGGCCAAATTAATTAAAGTAACCTTTATTCATGTACACAGGCTGTCTCTCCCAAAGGCAGGGTTCAAGAGGTCAGCATCAGACAAAGGGAATATACAGTTTTTATAGTTCAGGAGTAGTGCATTTCCAACTCAGGGATTTGGCATGCAAATTGGCAGGGATACAGAAGTAGAACATAAGCGTACTAAGTTGGTAATAGCAACCTCTTAAAGACATGGCTGCAAGCTGACCCTCACAACTTCTTGAAACAAAGACATGGTTGCTGTTTCCTGGAACAGGCAGTATTGAACCATTTGTAGTTAAGTTTACAAGTAGGGTATAGCCCAATCTGTGAGAAACAGAGATTTAATTTAAAAAACAGAAATAAGCCTAGTTTGTTTTTGCTCTAAGACAGCTTTCAAGCCTAAGATAGAGTCAGGCTGGTTTATCTGCAATGTGTTGCTTTCTCATCATAGACTTAGATAGGAGCAAGATAAGTAACTACGGCCGATCTTGAATGCTATGCTGCCTTGAATGATCAGCATCAATAGCACAAATGGACATAGAATGAAGACAGATTTTCTTTTCAAAATGTAGTAAGAAAGATGATTAGCCCAATTCCTGATAGAGTCTCTTTTCCACTATAAAATATCATAACTCAAGCTTCCATTTCTTGTATTTTTAAAGCATTCAAGCCATCCAAAACCATACTAGAATGGCTTACTAATGAAATTATTTATGTAATGGCTTACAGTTAAGCTTTACTTATCACATTTCCAGAATTCTCCTTCATCCAGTAACAAACTGTCACAGATCTCAAAGATCTATGAACTATGTTTTATTAAAGCACAACCCCATGTCTGGTCCCAATTTTCTTGTCCTTACTGTACCAAAATACCAGACAAAAAAGAAATGAAGGGTTTCTTTTGGCTCATACTTTAGGGTATAGTCCGTGCTTATGGAAATGTGGGAGAGCAGATGAATGAGGTGACTGCTCATGCCCACATTGAATACACAATCAAGAGCAGAAAAACTTAAATGCTGGTTTTCCATGTATTTCCTCCATTTTATTTAGGTCCTCAAACCATGGAATTGTGTCACAGAGACATTCAGAAGCTTATCTCTTAGGATAATTCTATAAACTGTCAAATTGAAAAGACAAAACATCAGAGATGACAACTCACAAGATCCCTATCACTTGAAGAAAGGTACAGATAAGTTTCTAAAGAGTCTCTTCTCCCTCAGCATTGTTTACTGCTTCTTTAAATTTGTGGGGTTGCCTCATGGGACTTATAAATTTTATTAACATCCTGAGCTCCCTAAGTGTCATGAGTTTCTGATTAGCCTTTTGAGACATTCTTCTCCCTTATGGAGGGAATGTTCCAATCAAAAGGAAATAGCTACATAGGAGATAAATTTACTGTACCCATAGAACATTGTAAAAAAAAAAAAAAAGATTTGTATATAAAAATTCAAATTGGCAAAGTATTTTAAAAGGCAATTAGATACAATATAAAAATCAATTATATTCATGAATAGCTTAATGGATAAAAAATTCTTGTAGTCAAACTTGGTAACTCAAGTTGGATCCTAGACACCACTTGGTGGAAAGAGAGAATCAATTCCAACAGCTTGTTCTCAAATCTGTATACAAGTACCTACAGCAGTTGGAGGAGAGAGTCCTGTACCTTGCCTGGGCAAAACAGGGGAGCTGGCCCTGGTGATACCAGTGAGGGGAGACCAGATCTTAGGGTGGATAGCAGATCTGGCCCTGCTCCTTGATGTGGGCTGCATTGGGTGAGCTAGCTGAGGCAGTGCTGGAGAATTTATCCAGGAGGTGACAATAAGGAAAAGCTAATGAGCTGACAAAGCCAGGTACTACCCAGGCTCAGAACCAGAGCTATGAATTGGCCCACTCCAACATCCACCAAATACATGAACTGTTGCACCATGTGAAGGGTACTAACCTGAAGATCCAAAACAGCAGGATCTCTGACACAGGACAACAGTGCAGCATGGATGATAATTGGTTTTAATAATAAAAACCCAGAGTCAGATATCGGGTAAATGCTGAAAGATCAGAGAGACAAAGGAGCAAGCCACAGCTACCTCTGACCTTGACAACTCCTCAGCCTGCAAGGAGTGAGCTCGTCTCCTTCTACCTTATATTCCTCTCTCTGCCCAGCCATATCACTTCCTGTCTCCACCTCCCTAGCACTGGGATTAAAGATGTGTGCCACCAATGCCTGGCTTCTGTGGTAAACTAGTGTCTAGCTCCACATTCTTATCTCCAGGCAAGCTTTATTTGTTAGAGTACAAACAAAATATCACCACCCCACAGGATATTCAAGAAGAGCTCCAGTGAGAGCCTATTATCAGCAGAGTAGCAGAAACCAGAGGCCTCAGGCCAGACCAATGGCTCATGGCAATTAACAGCTACAGCTTCCATTACAAGTTCCTTCTCGTTTTTATCTTTTTTGTTTTTGTTTTATTTTGTTTTGTTTCTTTGTTTTGTTTGGATTTGGGTTTTTCTATCAAATTTAGTTTTGTTTGGGGGAGAGGTTGCAAGAGCAGAGAGTATATACAGGGAGACAAGGAGATGAGTGGGATATGGATGAAAGACGTGAAATCCACAAAGAATCAATAAAATTTTTGCCGGGCGGTGTTGGCGCACGCCTTTAATCCCAGCACTCGGGAGGCAGAGGCAGGCGATTCTCTGTGAGTTCGAGGCCAGGCTGTACTACCAAGTGAGTTCCAGGAAAAGGCGCAAAGCTACACAGAGAAACCCTGTCTCGAAAAACCAAAAAAAAAAAAAAAAAAAAAAGAAATAAAATATTTAAAAAAATGAACAAAAAAAACCCAAAATTTATTTAAGTTGAGTTCCTAGTACCTACATCATGAGGTTCGTTCATTCCTTCCTGTAACTCCAGCTATAAGTGATCTTATGCTTTAGTCAGAGGGCATCTGAACTCATATGCACATACCTATACACAGACATGTACACATAGACATAGCAAAAAATAAATAAATCTTTTAAATATTATTTAGGAAAAGCATATGGAGAATATTACATAAAACCTCTATAAAAAGTTAGAAAACATTCAAGTAAGATGTGAAAAGAGTAAATGAGTATTGCCAATATCATATCATGTTCATCGATTAGACCACTCATACTTGAAGAATAACAAATAGATTTACTAAATTATAATTTATAGGAAAACAATCTTTTTAAATCCTGACCCCAGATTCCCCTCCCTCCTAGTTCCTCCCCTCATTCCCTCTGTTCCCCCCCACACCATCCACTTCTCCATTTCTATTCAGAAAACGGAAGGCCTCCCATGGATATCAATAAAACATGTCAAATAAAGTTGCAATAAAACTGAGCACCTCCCTTGTATTAAGGCTGGACTAGGCAGCTCAGTATGATGAATAGGGTCACAAAAGCCGGCAAAAGGGTAAGAGACAGACCCTGATCCTACTGTTAGGAATCCCACAAGAAGACCAAGCTACACAACTGTCTCACGTATGCAGAGAACCTAGGTCAGTACCAAGCATGCTCCCTGATTCGTTCAGTCTTGTGGCGAGCTTCTGTGAGCCCAGACTAGCTGACTCTGGATTTTTTTGTGATGTCCTTGACCCCTCTGGTTCCTACAATCCATCTGTTCTCTCTTCTGCAGATTTCCTGGAGCTTGGTCTAATCATTGGCTGTGTGTCTCTTCATCTGTTTCCATCAGTTGCTAAACTAAGCCTCTCTGATAACTGGGTTAGGCACCAATGTGGTATTCTGGATGCTAGCCTGGCTCCTGATGGAAGAGGAGGCTTAAACTAGAAATGTGGGCCAGTATGCCAATGAAAACAATCTTAAAAGAAGATATAGGAGTTTTTATATTGATTTTCTAATGTTTGAAGATTGAGAACAAAAAAGTAGCTATAATCACAATATTAAGGCATATTACAAAGTTAAAGAAATATCTAAAAAAATTCAGAAGATAATCTAAGAGTATGTCTTTGTGATCTTAAATATGAATGTCTTTTGTTTGTTTGTTTTTAGCCACAGAAAACACAGTAACAGATATAATATTCATTAAATGTAAGACCTTTTACTTAAGAATACTAAGAGAATAAAAGATTATGTTGGCAATAATAATGCCAAAAATTAAAGTATCATCTAAATTACCGAGTAAGCAAACAACACCATAAACAAAATCACCTTAGAATCTTAATTTTAAAACTACTAGAAACTGGGACTGACATCTCAATAAAAAGATTTTATATGTCAGCAAGTGATCAGTACCTGTGAAGGGCTGAAAATAAGTAACAACAGCAAGAGAAGGGAAGCCAAGTATAAGCTAGAATGCAGAGCAAGTGACAGCATTTTACTACTGAGAGTGTTTAAATGACTGAATCACTTATTGGGAGAAGATATGAACAACAAGCAGTCCTCTCATTTAACAATGGAAGACATACATATATGCAATAAAAGACACATGCGCCAGTGTTCACAACAGCATTTTCCAACGTGAGAAGCAAGCTAAATGTTCAAAAACTAGATAAATAATGAGAATTGCCTGTGGTATTTTTGTGCAATGGGACCTAGACAAAAAAAAAAAGGTGGGGGGGATGGCTGCTATTACTACCATGTTAGATTTGAATACCATAACTTCCATGCTGAACCACAGAACAGAGGCAAACTAGTACATAATGTTTGATTCTATTTTCAATAAATTCTAAAATGTGAAAATTAGCATTGTGAAATCAAGAATGGGCCAGTTGTTGTGGGAAGGGTACAGGAGAGAGGAGAAGCTTCTTTGTTTTGATAAATTTGACCTGGGTAGTAGTAAACTGATGTTCTCATTAGTCAAATTTGCTGAACTAGTCAATAAAATCCATGTGCTTTACATTATGTATGCTTTACCTCACTGCTAAACACACAAACAAATGTACCAATTAAACCTTTTAATCAAAGGTTAGAATTTCTGGTCCAGGGAGAACTGATATTCCAGTTGGGCTGCTTCAGTCACTTTGGGTAAGGAACTGCCCCTAGGAAGTTTGGTTCACTTTAAACCATGCTAAAGAGATAGGTAGAATAATTAGTTTTAAGAAGGTATTGTACTTTCCTTCCCAGAATCTCCAACCCTAATATAAATGGTTTCTATGGCATGAGTTTCCCCAACATTTTGGGCTTCCTTTTATCCTTTTTCCCCTAAAACCTTCTTTCACAGCCATGCTGCTGTTTATCTGTCATGTGTCTGACCTCCTTGCCAGCCTAAATTGCAAAGCTTTTCCTCTCTCTCCTCTCTTCTATTACCTTTCTAGGCAGCTGGCACAGTTTCACCTTGCCAGTCCTGGGTGTTTTCTCTTTCAAACTCCAATAAATCTGTCCTTGGTCTTCTGTTTAAGTCCATTTAAAAATTATTATATTAATGACAATTTAAAATCAGAGGACTCCGATTTCTTCTGGGTCATTGGCCAACCACAAATCAACCCCAGAATTTTGGTAACATGTTTGTTGACATGTACAACAACATTACCTAACCATCTCTGATTATAAAAGAGTCAGGCTCTATTTTCGTGTCTTGCTTTCTTGGTTAAAGATTCTCTCTGCTTCCCTGGGAAGAAAAATGCCCCTCTTTCAGTACTTCTTTCTTGTTTTGTTTTTCCATGTTTGTGGCTGACTGATAACCACATAATGGTAGGTAAATAATACTAAGCTTAACATCTTGTATTTTTGCCTGGTTCAATATTCTCCTTAATTCCTCTCAGTTGTGGTTTCTTCAGAGAACCTGGGAGATGTTAGATTAGGCTTGGGGGAAAAGTGAACACACAGACAACTCGGTGTGCTTAGATGTGATGCTGTCTTAAGTCATGTGGTCCACAAGCACTTGCTTTTCTAACTGGATAAAAGTGGCACCCACAGTCCAGACAACGCTGAGGCTCACACATCTGTCTCACACATATCAGCCCAAGACATACTCTCATGTTCAGGTGACAAAAAATGGTGCCAAGTTCACTTTCCCAGTTTCTCCATGTGCAGTCAGAGAAACAGCAGCACCTATGGACATTAGGCATGCGCACTTGTTTCCAGTGCACCACCAAATATATGAAAAAACTCAGCTGGATAAATCTATAAATGTTAAAAGCAGAACAGGTGCTTTGGAGACAGCAGTTGTTCACAGGAGATTTTGGAGATAGTCTGTCTTAGTTAGTTGTCCATTGCTATAGAAAAACACCATGACCCAGGGAACTGGTAAATTAAGGCATTTAATTTTAGTTTTGTTTACAGTTTAAGAGGGTTAGTCCACAATCATTATGATAGGGTGCATGGCACCAGTCCAGAAGGAACGTCATGGGAGTAATAGCTGAGAGATTACATCTTCTCTACAAGTTAGAGACAGAGAAAGAAAACGGGAGGAAAATGTTAACTGAAATGGCATGGGCTTTCGAAGTCTTAAAGCCTACTCCTAGTGATGCACTTCCTCGAACCCTCCTTAGTCTTTCTAAACAGTTCTAGTAGCATGAGCTAGAAGCAGATCTTGGCATTATCTCTGTCATGTCAGATATTTTTTCACAGGATTGTAAAGACTTCCTAAGAATTCTATGGAAGGCTAGGGAGGCTAGGGATATTGAAACATGATCAGATTCCCTTTGGAGATGCTCTGAAATCAGGATGTGTGAAGCTCTGAGGGTGAAATCTAAGCTTCAGTGGGGAAATCAAGATATTAGAAATGCCAAAAACATGGAAAATATGCCAGCAAAAACTGAATACAAGGTATGGATCCAGACAAAGAGAGAAGCAATGTGAGCAGGAAATGACAAGACCATAGGAGTAGGTTTACCCACATCTGTTGGAGCTTATGGTGAAATACAATATTTCCCAAGTGCTAGACGTGGAGCTCAAGGAAATACTTGGTCTTCTAGGTGTGGTTTGCTTTAATGTGTCTTTCTTTGCTATGTCACAGTCCTTCATCCTGTAATGCGAATGTTTATTCTGTGTCACTGCATATGCTAAGCATGTAAATTCTTTTTAATTCTGTAAAAGCTCATGACTAAAGAGTCTCAGAAGACATTTTTCAACTTTGGATTTTGAACACTGTTTAAACTGCTAACACTTTGGGGATTCCCAGACTAAATACATTTGTATTATAAGATAGTCATGGGCTTGTGGGATTCGGAGACAAAATGTGGATCTTATTCAAATATTGAATGTTTCCCACAGATGGATCGTTGAAGGTTTGCATCCCAGCTAATTTGCTACATTTACAGCTTCTGGAAATGTAGGAAGTGGACTATTATGAATAAATTAAGACTGAATGAGGGACAGTAGTTGGGGTTATAGTCTTCCTGAATTATTCATTTTTCATCAGCTTCCTGGCCCAATTTTATGTAAACTGAGCCTTTCTCTGCCATGTTAGACTGATCCCTTTGCAACTATGTATGGAAATAAATTATTCTACCCTAGATTGTTTATATTAGGCATTTTACCCATATTAGTTGTAGTGGTTTGAATGAGCATAACCCACTTAGGCTCATAGGGTATGGCACTATTGAGAAGTATTGGCTGGGTGGTGGTGGTACATGACTTTAATCCCAGCACACTGGAGGCAGAGGCAGGTAGATCTCTGTGAGTTTGAGGCCAGTGTGGGCTACAGAGTGAGTTCCAGGAAAAAAGGTGCCAAAGCTACATAGAGAAACCCTGTCTTGAAAAACAAAAACAAAAACAAAACAAAAAAACAACAAAACAAAACAAAACAAAAAACAGTATTGCCTTGTTGGAGTAGGTGTGGCCTCTTTAGAGGAAGTGTGTCACTGGGGGCAGGCTTGGAGGTTTCAAATGCTCAAGCCAGGCCCAGTCTCACTTTCTTTTCCTTTCACTTTCTTTTTCAGATTCATTTGTAGAACTCTAAGCTACTTCTCTAGCACCATGTCTGCCATGATGGCAATGGACTAATCCTCTGAACTATAAGCTCCCCAAGTAAATGTTTTCCTTCATAAGTGTTTCTGTGGTCATAGTATTACAGCAACAGAAACTCTAACTAAGACATAAATGAAAAGTAACAATTACTCTAGACAATGAGATATTTGATAAAGTGAAAATATTTTACTCATCTTTGGGTTTCCATTTTCTAACACAATTGCTAGTGTATAATAGATGTTAGGTTTAATTAATATTTTCTATTGGTCTAACTTGAATTTCTATAATTTGAAGACTTTTGGAGTCTATTCATCCCTTCACAATTTGTAATTGACTTTATAAATTACCTCTCATAGAAAGTCTTCTTTTGTTACCATATTTTCTTTAATCTCAGTAGAGTCACAGCTTCTTAATACATCATATTCTTGATATTTGTATTCTAAAGGTAAGACATTAACACAATGTTAAAGAATCTTTTGGAAAGAAAAGAATGTTTAGGGTTACTACCTTTACCTAGAGCTCTGCCAGCAGACATGACCTACAAAAAGTGTCCTTGGGAGGATTCAATTCCACCCACTTGGGAGTGTATGGAACAGAGAAGTACCTTGATGCAAAATTTAGTACATCATCCTAGGCATGCTTTGTTCTCTGATTTGAGAAAGCATCATCACTGGAGGTTATAATAGCTATAATACAATTTATGGGAATGACATTTGTTTTGGCAGCTGCTTTCACTTTTTTCCTTCCATAAACTTATTTCCTTTGAGTCACTTTTTGATTATGATGGATTTATTTTCTGTTATGTGTTCATTTCAATGAACTTGAGCAATTTCATTTCAAGATACATGGAGACAAAGATTCATGGTTCTGACATATAGGGTGGTCAACATGTCACAGACTATATTCTTGCCCATTTTTAAGGCACACTTGCTATTCTCAAAGTCATGTAGCATCCTGGTTGACAACTAGAGATGCCAGAAATAGCAGAAACCACTCTCAATGTCTATTTCATTTTTAACAATATTAAAAATGTATTAGAAAATTTAGATTAACTCTGATCTATTGGTTATTTATTCATTTATTTATTTTTATTTACTTCATATTTTTATATTAAAATATGAAGCATGAATCTAACTTCTTACATTTTTGCTTGCAAAATCTAGTACAAATGCTCCTCTTTTATGATTGGATAAATTCCGATTTTTTTATAGCCAAGGATCAGGAATTGAGAGGGGAGTGTCTCCTTAGTAACATTATGGGGAAATAAGCTGCTTTTTCTAGATAAGTTGTTTTTCAAAACTGTGGGATGAGGGTAGATTAGTTGCTTTTTTCAGGGTCTCTGCAGTTTGTGACGGGGGTTAGTTGTTTATTTTTTTTTATAGCTTCTGGGAACTTCAAGAACTTAATACTTCCTGAATCCTATCTTAGGAACTTGGCTTTGGCAAGAATACTACCTCTAGAAACAACAGAGAGGCAGCTTATCGAAAGATGAAGAGTTGTCGTGTAGGTTCAGATGCTTTCTTACAACTTTCTTAGCTTTTGGGTTGGCAGACATGTGGTTTGCTAAATTAATAGATTCCAAAAGTTTTTTATGTATTAGCCAAAATATATTTCCTCCAATAAAAAGGTGAGTAAGCAGTAATGGCCATTCAGGGGTCTAAAACTAGCTCAAGACAAAGCATTATTAGGCTCTGTACCTGTAACATTCTAAACTTTCTGTATCTGTAATAAGTCAATCAGTCTTGGCAGACATGACTTCTTTCCAAGACTTCTCTTTCATAGTTCTATCCAGTTGGATACTTGTCGGTACACTGTTCAACAACAGATGAGGACCTACTCATCTAGTAAACTGAAGCTTCAGTTACGGAAATAGCAACTTCTTATTTCCCACTCTCTCAGCCCCTGGTGTGCACTGTTCTACCTGATTTTATAAATTTTATTACTTTGTGTATCACATGTAAATGAAATCATGCAACATTTTTCCTCTCTCTAGTTTATTTGCCTTACCATAATTAATCTGTATTACTTTACTAACATGAATCTCTCCAAGAAGAAACAGGAAAATGTAAATTGAACAGTGTTAGGCCTCAAAGAAACCAGAGACAAATGGTTGAACTGCCTATTAACATATCAAAGCAGACACTGGCCAGCTCTTCCAGGAACATTCAGTACCTGTGGCTCCTCCCAGCACTCCTAACCCTACCCCATATCCTAGAACTCTGCAATGTTTGGCCTGGGCTTCCCTTCCCACAGCCTCTGGTCTCTCTGTAACCTTAGACATTTTGACTATTTGTCCTCTTGGTTCCCATGCTCTCTTGACCTCTTAGATGCTCCTTTTCTCTCTCTCTTTCTTGCCCTCTCTCTCCTCTCATGGCCAGGTTTGATCTGCTAGACTGCTTCAGTCTGGACCATTACAGATGCCTCTGGCTGTATACTTTCTTTTATCTACAATAAAGTCTTTCTCCCTTCAACTGAACCTAGGAGCACACATGCCCTCATTATCATGCAAACACATAGTTATTTAATAACATTAGCAAATGTAGAGACTAACTTTATGTGATATTCAAGACTATGCATGACCAGATGTTTCTACTACTCTTAGCCCTATGGTGAAGTATAGTACCCTAAGTTAACTTTTAAGCCCCACCAGCCCAAGGACCAGGCAAATTACTGGGATGCTGGGAATTGTAGTTTTTAGAAAATAACAACAATGCCACATGGGAAAGTACAGTGACAGTATGGGTTTTCCTTAAATAGCTCCGCAACATGAATTTGGAGGCCACTCAAATAGGAAATTTTTGAGAGTGTTCCTGACCAAAGTCCATCTCTTAGTATTTAATATTTAATAAAACTTGCTTAAAATTTGGCCTATAATAGTGGAATTGTTTTTTTTCTCTGGGAAACCTCAGGATTAACAAAGACATAACATTATGGTGAGAGAGCACAGCTGACAACCTTATGGTCATAGCTGAGAGAGACAAAGACGGAGACAGAGAAAGCACTTGATACCAGAGCAGAACCCCTCACCACAAGCACATTAAACTATCAATCCATAGCTTGATGAAAGTCAGATCCCTCAATATACACCATCTCAAAGGCCTCACCTATGAACTCTTTCTGTGTTGAGAGTCAAGCCTTCCAATGTATGAAGTGGAGAGGAATATTTCAGATCCAAATCATTAAAGACCTGATCTGCTGTATCCCTGATTAGTGTTTATGGCTTTCCATTTCCTTCTTTCATTTGAATGTACTGACAGCATTATGCTCATCTGCATTTCAGGAAAGTGAAAACAGTGTGACCTGCCCCATTGCCAGTCATCTTAATTCCCTTCACTGTGACCTACAAATGGATTTAGCCATTTTGGCATATTTATGCAATCCTAATTGTTCATGAGATGACTAGGTTAGTCTTCACTAGAAAAGTAAGCTATAACTGTTATTAAATGAACTCTCTGACTACTTATTTCCTCTGCAGGCATAATGATATGATCCAAGGTCATGGCAGTAAGAGAAAAAACATCAGGTCTATAGAAATAAAACCTCCAGAGGAAAACTATCAAACCTCATTGGAATGTAAATTGAAGCTGAGATATATTAGCAAAGAGTAGGAAGTAGAACAAAGCACAGAGAAGAGAGAACGGGAGATAGAAGTGCACAGGGCTTGAATTGGCCCAGGTCATCTATCACATGCAGGTCAGAACACACAGGATGCACACAAGATAAGACAGCAGGAGAAATAGATACCCAAAAGGAATGAAGGTGATCTCGAGGAAGCAAAGACTCTCCTAAAATTAAAGAGAGATGGAAAGGGGGATTTGCAGCTTTGCGATGTTAGAGTCAAGGCCAAAGTATGAATTTGGCAGTCTAGTCAAATACATTTGGTTTCCCTTGGGAAGATTTATAACTTCTAGGATTGAGAAATATGTCTGGCTGCCAAAATTTTACAAAACTAAATAGAAAAGAACATTGCCAAATTTAGTGTCTGGCTTGGTATTATTCACACTTATTTGATGAGATAGTTTTCATTTTAATTGCAGTCATAAATATTATTTATGTTACCTTCATGGGATGATTTTAAAGATTTTATCTAAATTATCAGAAGGTTCATTGGGGTATAATTCATCTCAATTATAAAGTAAATTAACAAACTTGAGATTACTTGTTTCTAATTTGAAATCATTTTGAATAAAGTTGCCATGGAAGAGAACTAAGAAATACATAATCCTATGGTTTGGGAATCCACAGTAATTAGAATGACCTTGAGAAGTCATTTAACCCCACAGTATTACAAATCTTTCCCTATGAGGTGAAGTTAATAAAATATTCTGCTTTATACGGTTATAAGAATGAATATATGACTTAAACACTTAGAAAATGATCAATTATATAATAAATACTGGAATTTCTGAGAAGTCCCCATTTTAAATATTGTCTTTTATTATAGTGATATTATCATGAAAATAACCATTTTTTCCAATTAACCATATTTTCAGTATTGTCAGTTTAAAATGGCAGAAAACTCCTTTATTAGATTATGTGTTTTTAAAATGGTTAAAAAAATATGGTTCTGACAAAAAATGAGTTATTTAAAGGAGGGAAGGGAAACTTTCTTTTAGCTATAGATGACATCAGCATTACTATTCTAACTGCTGTGGATTTTCAGCAACTTTTTGTATGCAATCCCATTGGTATTCACAGGACCTTGATTTTTTTTTTAATTAAGCAAATATTTTTATTCATTTTACATACCAAAGATCCCCCTTTTTCCTCCTCCCGGCCCTCCAGCCTCCCTGTCCCAACCCGCCCCCCCATTCCCTCCTACAAGAAGGTAAGGCCTCCCATGGAGAGGTATATTTAGTAGAGGCAGGTCCAACCCCTCCCCCTGCCTCCAGGCTGTGCAAGGTGTCCCTTCATACATAGTGGGCTCCAAAAAGCCTGCTCATGCACCAGGGATGGATTCTGATCCTACTGACGGGGTGCCTTAAGCAGATCAAGCTACACAACTGTCTTGCTATTCAGAGGGCCTAGTCCAGTCCCATGCAGGCTCTACAGCTCCTGAAACTGAGAAACTTCTGTAAGGCAAAGGACACGGTAAATAAAACAAAATAACAGCCTACATACTAGGAAAAGATCTTCACCAACCACACATCTGACAGAGGGCTGATCTCCCAAATACACAAAGAATTAAAAAACTAGACATCAAAATAATGAACAATCCAATTAAAAAATGGGCTACAGAACTAAACAGAGAATTCTCAACAGAAGAATCTCAAATGGCTGAAAGACTTTTAAGGAACTGCTCATTATCTTTAGTCACCAGGGAAATGCAAATCAAAACGACTCTGAGATACCATCTTACACCTGTCAGAATGGATAAGATTAAAAACACTGAAGACCGCTTATGTTGCAGAGGGTGTGGAGCAAGGGGAACACTCCTCCACTGTTGGTGAGAGTGTACACTTATACAGCCATTTTGGAAATCAGTATGGGGATTCCTCAGAAAATTGAGAATTAATCTTCCTCAAGACCCAGGTATACCACTCTTGAGCATATACCCAAGGAAAGCTCAGTCATACCACAAGGACTCAACTGTATTCATAAGGGTCAACTGTGTTCACAGCAGCATTATTCATAATAGCAAGAACCTAGAAACAACCTAGATGCAACTGAACCAAAGAATAGATTAAGAAAATGTGGTACATATACGCAAAAGAATCCTACTCAGCAGTGAAAAACAATGACATCATGAAATTTGAAGGCAAATGGATGGAACTAGAAAATATCCTGAGTGAGGTAACTCAGTCTCAGAAGGACAAACATGGTATGTACTCACTCATAAGAGGACCATGATTCTTTAGCATAGTTATCTACATACATTGATCTTAATTTCCCCCAGAGACTATTATCTGGCCTCTTTCACTTTTCCTGTCTTTGCCTTATTACCTTCCTCACCCCTTCTCTCTGTGTCTTTCTCTTTTCTTTCTCCTCTTACTCTCTTTCCTGCTCTTTTTACGGAAGTCTTTAGACTTCCTCCAGAAAGACATTCTCCTTCCAGCTACCTAAAACTAACCTCTATTTAGGATTTCCCGAGAGATGTTAATATCTTTGACTCTCCTTCCCTTTAGTGACTGTTCTTCTAGTCCCTCAGTGTCACCGTTCAACTATTCTGCTGTGTTTCACTTTTATTTTAGTGACACAGGAGCTTGACCTGGGGTAAGAAATCTCCTTCCTGTCCTTTTTATATACTATATGACTGACTTTGGGCAAGGCATTACATTCACTTGAGCTACATTCTCTACATGTTGAGTGTGGTGTTCCTGTTTATTCAAAGACTCAAAGGAAGTAGCCTAAATCATGAAGTGAGTTTATTTTTAAATGTTTCTGTTTAACTAATGTGACCATTGCTCCATCTTCCTGGATTACTATATATTGTCCTCAGTTCTAGCTGAATAAGCGGTATTTTTCATTTAGGTATTGCTGTCATTCCTATTGGCAATTATCACACAAAGTTCTTTCTTCTCCATACTCAACTCAGCTTTCTTCTGCTTTTACAATAATAGCTCCAGATTGTTAGGATTTTCCACCTGTGACAAGCTGACTCTCACCTGTGCCTTTTCTATGTTGTTCTTCCTGCCTTCTGTCTGGTGAATATTCAGTGTATCTGAGCATGATTAGATAGTCTTTCTGTTTTGAAATTGTCTGAAAAGGTAGTATCTACATTTTAGCCTTCTTCATATCTCATTTCAAAATACTTTTTCACATCTGTTGCTCCTACACAAAAACGAGTTTTTTGAAAGAAGCTTTGTATCGTGGTATTTACAAATCTTTTTTACACAGTGACTGGCACATTCTTTATATGTTATAGAACTATTAAAAATCTAGCTAACCACTCTTTCGTTTTTGTTTGTTTGTTTGTTTCATTTGTTGGGTTTTTTTTTGCAATTTTATTTTACAGAAAATAGATTTTTTTTCATACAATGTATTTTGATTACATTTTCTTTTCCTGACTCTTTCCTCCATACTTCCACTTCCTATCATATCCACCCTTTTCTGTGTCTCATTAGAAAATCAACAGGTATTTTAGGGATAATAATATAATAAAATATACTAAGATACCCCCCCCAAAAAAAAAAAACCCAAACCAATTGGAATAGGACAAAACAAAGCAACAGAAGGAAAAGGGCCTTGGTTACTTCTACAATCTTTTTGCACCACTATTACATTAATGTATCTTGCAGGCAAGTTCTTGTTCTAGTTTCTAAATTTTTAATATACACTTTTCTACTTATGTTTATTGATGCTATTCCACTTTCAGAACTTGAATTCGTTTCCTTATTTCATTTCACCAATATTCGTGTTTTCATGAGTTTCTTTAATGGTTGTATTAATTTCCTCTTTGAAGGCCTGTAACATATTTGTAAAGGCTCTTCTGAAGTCTTTGTTTTCTGCTTCAGCTATGTTGTATTTTTCAGGACCTACTGTAGTAGTGTTTCTGGGATTTAATGGAGACATGTTGTTCTGGCTGTTATTGGTTGTCTTTTTATGCTGGCATCTAGGCCTCTGGCTTTGGGATGATTGAAATTCTAGATACTTTCCTGGCAGTTTCTTCCTGAGCATTCCTTGCAACCTCTGATAAAGCCAGTATTCTTGTGTATAAATGCTATTATTATAGCTCACAGTTTCTCATAGAGGTAAGACTATTGATGACATTTCTTACCGAGCGGCCTCTGTGGCATTTTGCTGTGTTCTATATAGTGCCACTATGAAAGCTAACAGGGACAGAGACTCGAGTTCCTTAACAGGTCGATTTCTTTCAGTCTTGTGGTCAAACCTGTGGTGTCACTTCCATTTGTTTTTTTGTTTGTAGTTTATTTTTAAGACAGGGTCTTACTTATGTTGCGCTGGCTTGCCTAGAACTCATTATTTTTAGACTAAGGTAGTGTCAGACTCAAAGAAATCTTCCTACCTCTGCCTCCTGAGTGCTGGCATTAAAGGCCTTTGCTACTCTTCCTGGCTAGTACTGAGGGTTTTTTGTTTGTTTGCTTGTTTGGTAATCTATAAATTTGATAATCATATAAATTTCCAATGTTATTTTGCTAAAATTTATAAGAAAAGTTTTATGTAACCAATAAGTAAGTGTCTTTATGTTCAAACAAGGTAGCAATTCATATGGATTTTCTTTGTATTTATAAAAGCCCTTTAATGTTAATGACAATTCATTTACATTTAACTACCATATATTTATTCTCTTTCATTGTAATTCCTCAATATTTGTTTATATATCTTAAACTCTTTGCGTTTTGTTTTATTTTCATACTACAAATAATTTTATTATGAATCTGCCTTTGATAGAAATGGAAACCCGAGAGTTTTCTCAAAATTTGAAAATTATTTATAGACAACACCACAAATCTACCACAAGAGCAAGGTGGCACATAAAACTGCCTCATATGAGTGTGGGATCATAAAAAACTAGATGGACGTCAAATGAATGATAAATGATGAAAAGATCTCATCATCACAGCTTCATGGAAACCCATTAGGTATCTTCAATCATTACCAAAATATATTATCTGTGGAATATTCTGTCAGGATGTGCTCTATGTGATATCAATTTTTAAAATGAAAGCCCATGAATCTGTGATAGTATGCATGTTATCTATGCTATTTTGAAATGTGTTTAATTGTTTTAATTCAAAGTCACTTGGGCTGTGCAAACTTTCATCACTGTCGGAAATTCTGGAGCATTCTTTCTGGAGTCTGGAGACTCCAAAGGAAGAGGATGTTTATATCTTTAAAAAAATAAAATAAAATAAAAATGGTGTTTCTCCTGCAAAAAAGGGAAAGAAAAGATCTCATGTAGGAAAAACACCCAAAACAACAACAATCTCACAACAATATTTGGGCAGCTCAGCACCTGGGAAGTGGAGGTATCAAATCTCAGGTGAGAAAGAAACTAATTAAAAACAAACAAACAAAAAACAAAACCCAAAACAAAAACAAACAACAACAACAACAAAAAATACCCTGCAAAATAAAACAAAAACCCAAGATGGGCATCCTCTTGGCTTCCAGAACTGTCAGAGTACAGGTCTGTCTGTGTTGCAGGAGGATTCCTGCCTGGCTGTAGGCTCTCTGATCTGTGAGGATGGTGCCTTTGGTCAATGGGCTTGTCTCTTCATCCTTACTTCAGGGCCTGGTGGTTGAGCTCCTTTTTCTGGTACAACAGGAGGCCAAGGGGCAGGTAAAGCAAGAGGCTGAACTGAGTAGGGAAAGATGCATGATCTCAGGGTGTGAGCTCATGCTTGTGCCTGTTCCAACACAAGTCTCAACTTCATCTTCCTTCAGTTTGAGTCTGGCCACCAGGATCTTGTAAGCCTTTTCATCAAGGAAGTGATCCACTTTGAAATATATCTTTTACCACCAAGTGTTACTCCTTGCTGTATGTATGATATAGATGACCCATGGTATAGCAGAGCAGGGAATTCTGAGATATATCTATCTTGATTGTAACTCTCTCAAATGTTCCAAGTTTTATCTATGTTAGAACTCATGTTTAGTTTTTTCTTTGACCATTTAAGAGATACATAATGTAAAGTGTGATTGTTAAGCTCTTCATCTTGTCTCAATTACTGCCTTCTTCCCTGTAAGTTCTCTTCTCACATTCATAACTTTTGTGGTTATTTTATTTTTTGATTTTTATTGAGAGCCTTAAGTTCAGACTGGTCCATCTGTGTGACCATGACTTTGAGACTATTCACTAGGGTCTACTGGGTTCTTTGAGGGATAGAAATGGAACACAATGGATGCTCCCAGCCTCTCAAAATTCATCAGTTGTAGATGTAAGCAACTGTCTTATTAAATAAGGAACACAGAACCAATGCAAAGAAGAAAGCCAAGAGATCAGAGCTAAGAGCCTTACCCGTCTGCTGCAGCTAGCCTCTTCAGCCAAGAGAGACCTACTTCCTGAGTGTTTGTCTTTATATAGACTTTCTGTTCTGCCTTCTCATTGATTGTAAACCCAACCACATCATTGCCTCATCACTGCCTGTTTGTACAGACCTCCAGATCTTCTACGGTTGGTATTGGGATTAAAGGCGTGTGTCTCCAATGCTAGCTGTATCCTTGGCCACACAGAGATCTGCCTAGCTCTGCCTCCCAAGAGCTGGGATTAAAGGCATGCGCCACCACTGCCCAGCTTCTGTGATGGCTTGCTATTAGCTCTGACCCCCAGGCAACTTTATTTATTAACATAAAAATAAAATATTTCTTCAGAGTGGAATAGGGGGTTAAAAGATCCTCTTTGATCCATGATTAATTGTTGCTAGGCTTTGTCTTATATAGGCATATTGCTGGTAGCATTAGATGATGCAAAATCATGATTTTCTTGGCTGTGACCTCCTCAGAAGACATCATTTCAAAGCTTTTCTTTCTGCTGTCTTCTGACTCATATATTCTTTAAGACCCCTGTGCCACAATGTGCCCTGGGCTGTACACTCAACCAACATTTTTCCTTAGTACCTATATCAGTCATATGTCTGCATTCACCACCATTCATTGCAAAAAAAAAAAAAAGTTTCTCTAATTAACACTGAGTATTGCATTTGTCAATGGGTATAGATGTAAATATTTAGAAGGAAGCTTGGTGCTACAGCTAGTTAGCTATTTAGCTAAGTAATATTAAGTTTATGGGTTGTTTTTGTTTTGTTTTTTTTCCCTGAGTTGATAGTGTTAAGTATGAATTGTCTTTTGTGGAATGGGCCAGAAACACAATCAGAGCGTGGTTGGTTATTCCCATAACTGTCTTTCCATTATTGCACCAGTGGAAATATCTTAGTGAAGAATTATAGAGACTATGTTTGCCGTGGTCATGTTTGTGGGGGATGGTCTTGATTGTTGATTGAGGGTAGAAGACCCATCTTGAATGTGCCTAGGCCCTGACCTGAGTAAGAGTAAAGAAAGCTAGCTAAACACAAGTAGAAACAAACAACAGAATGAATACATTTCTTTCTTCCTGCTCTTTACTATGGATGAGAGGTGTAGTTGCTTATGTTTCTGCCTTGACTTCCCTGCAGCAATGAATTGTAACCTGCAACTGGAATCTAAATTAACCCCATTCTTCCATAAGTTTCTTTTGGTTAAAGTATTTTGACATAGCAACAGAAATAAAACTAAGATAAGTTAGCTCATGAACACTGCTACCAAGACATGAAGAATATTTGTCTCCTTTTTTTTTTGAATATTTGTTTTCTAACAATCTCATTTTCAACTTATGCTTTTGATAAGTTTACAAAGAAATAAGTTTCCAGATAATTTATTCATATGTCTATAATTTTGGTTAAACTTTGTGCCTTCTCACATTGTCTCCTCCATCCACTAACCCCTTCTCACCTTTCTTGTTTCAACCTTTCAAATCCTCCCATTTATATGTTACCTGAATTCTGCTATTCCTTTCCTCTTAAGACATCCCGCATATCAATGACCCTTCCAAGTTTCCTATGGATATCTCCAAGTGCTCTTAGTTAAATACTCAGATACACATATGAAAGAGAACACATAGCATTTATCTTTTTTATCTTGAATTACCTTACTCTCTATATGTATTTTCCAGTTTTACCCATTTTTCTGAGAACTTCATATTTCTTTGCAGCTGAATAAACTTTCCCTGTGTATATGTAATATATATTTAATAACCACTCATTAGTTATGGACATTGTAGTGGACACCATTTCCTAGACAATGAACATAGTTTAGCCAGCAGATATTTTTAAACTTTAAATTGTAATTGGCATAAGTTTAGGATTTGTTACAATCAAGTTGCTAGACAGTTAGTTCGACTCTGTCATTAGCTACGTGTGAACATAGAAAAACACCACTGTAAAAATTGCAAATGCATTTAAATATTAGTTAACAGTTGAGATTTTTAAAGTAACAAAAAACCCAATAATTAAATATTTTAGTAATTCTGTTTGTTTTTCAAGGGAGTATACTATTAAAACCTAGCAATCACAACACATGATAAATTATTTAAGTGTGTTCTGATTTTTGGAGGCTGCAACTCCATAGTTCAATGAAAATGTGGGACACCTCTTTGAAGGTGTCTTGCTATGTGGGGATATAATGTAAGTTGGTGATGACCTCGTCAAGACACAATGTGTAAATCTTCAGAAGTCCAAGCATTTCAGCAATTACATTATAGAAATTAAAAGTATGATTTGTAAAGCTTTATATATGTGAATACCTGCCCTTTCATTTTTTTTTTTAAAAAAATCTTTTTCTTTGTTATAACAAAAACTAACTGTCTAGCAACTTGATTGTAACAAATCCTAAACTTATGTCAATTACAATTTAAAGTTTAAAAATATCTGCTGGCTAAACTATGTTCTTTGTCTAGGAAATGGTGTCCACTACAATGTCCATAACTAATGAGTGGATATTAAATATACATTACATATACACAGGGAAAGTTTATTCAGCTGCAAAGAAATATGAAGTTCTCAGAAAAATGGGTAAAACTAGAAAATACATATAGAGAGTAAGGTAATTCAAGATAAAAAACAAACTTTTGTCCACAAAGGAAATTGTGGTAGAGACCAAATGGAAATAAGACACAATCATTTGGACTTTGAAATCTTTTGAGATGTTCACTCTAGCATGGATATTTATATTAAGCTATGTGTATCTGCCATATTTTATACAAGTGCTGAAGAAAGTATAAAATTTCTCAAAGATACTTGAGAGGCTGTAGGTGGTGAAACACATAATCAAAATGTATTACATGGAAAAAAAAACTTCAATAAAAAATAAAAACAAGGCCGGGTGGTGGTGGCGCACGCCTTTAATCCCAGCACTCGGGAGGCAGAGGCAGGCAGATCTCTGCGAGTTTGAGGCCAGCCTGGTCTCCAAAGTGAGTTCCAGGAAAGGCACAAAGCTACACAGAGAAACCCTGTCTCGAAAAACCAAAATAAATAAATAAATAAATAAAATAAATAAAAAAATAAAAACAAAAAGATACACAAAACATTTTCTCCATCATTTTTATTCACGGACTAACTGTAGAGAATAGAATGTTAAGTTTGGGTCTCACTCATTTCAATACTGTCAGTAACACACAGTGACATTTGGTAAATATTTACATCTTAGGAAGTTTATATATTGATAGTGTCTACTTGAATGTTTCCAAAGAACATTTGTCATCTCATTTAAGAGCATTCCTAAGGGTAACTATTTAATCAGACTATTATTGGGATTGTTTCCTGTACAGAAAATTATTAAGTAATGACAGGAATAAAATTAGATTGTCAGTATAAATGGGCACTGCTTTTCCTAAGTGCTGGGGAAAATGAACTCTGACAACCTTAAATTTTGAGAAATTGAAGATGGAGGGTTATTATTTGCCTAGAGTGATATTTCCTAATTTTCATTTCCTCTGTTTTATTCAAAACAAAAGACACACTGAAAATTCATGGAAGGCAGAAAGCACATATGAAGAGCACCTTAATAGGATTTTTGCTTCATAAATTTTTATTCTAGTAATGAAATCTTTCATAAACACTTTTTAAAAGATTTTAGAGATGAAAAAAAGAACATTTAAAACTATTAAGCAATATTTTATGCTACATCGTGATTCCATATATACCAACTGTTCAGTAAAAATACACATTGAGATGTTAATTTCTGAAATATTCAACCACTTCTGTGAATAAAAGACTATTAGGAGGAAGTTACCATGGAAACAATTGCTCTTCTGGAAAGAAGCACTGTTATAAGTTTAATACTATATAAATTATGTTCTTATTTACATAATTCTTAATTTTATTTTCTTTCATGGACATAAAGTTACAACATCCATGACTATAAAGATGCCCTTCCATACATTAGTGTGTTCTGTGTATTAGGGAAAATAAATATTGTTTCTTAATAAATACATCCAGCTCATATGCTGAAGAATGAGTAACAGAGTTTAGCTTAACAATTTCTTTCTAATACTATGCTTTTGATAAATAAATTGTTTGAAACCTAGAAGGTATTCAAATGATAATATATTACAAAAGAGTCAAAATTGGAACCCACAGGCATAGAATTTGTCCTAGATTTATAGTTCATTAAATTATGAGTGATACATGATTGAAACTGGACCATAAAAATAAGTTTTTTTAGTGAATATCAATTGAACAGGGTAAGTGAGTTCCAAACTGCCATTGTTGTTTAATTGTACAGTGTACTTTCCCCATATTTACCCTGTTAATTCTCTACATACTCACTAATTTACTTTTTCCTAAACAGTACACTTCCTTGTTTGCATATGAAATGTGTATATGTGTATTGTCTAGGAGGTCACACATATAAGAAAATGTGAAATATTTGTCTTTTTGAGTCTTGATTATTTTGTTTAATATGAATATTTTAAAATTAACCATTTTCCTGCAAATATCAAAATTTTCTTCTTTAGTACAATCTCACTGTATATGTTTCTTATTTTCTTTATCCATTCATGTATTAATAGTCATGTGGACTTAGTTCACAGATAGTTAATGCTGCTGCAATGAACACAGACAAGCAGACATCTAATATAGTGTGCTGATGTAGATTATCTTGGGTATATTCTTAAGAGTTCAAAGTTATCTCATGTAGAGGCCATACTATGTTACATGTCTACAAATAATCTTTTCTCTTTGCATTCTTACTTGTGCTTTGTTGTTGTTGCTTTTTTTAGTAATATTATTTCTAATTAATATATAATTATACCAGTCCTCTCTTCTCTTTTCTCCTTGCAACTTCTCCAGTGATTCCTTGGGACTTCTAAAGTTAGTGACATTTTTCTTTGACTATTACTGCAACACACACACACACACACACACACACACACACACACACACCACATTAATTAATTAACTATAGCCAACTAATTAATTGATACAACCCACTGAGTCTTTTAGTGTTGCATATATCTATATGATTTTATGGCTGACATTTTGGTATCATAACCAATTAGGATGCTCATCCCTGGGGAAAGCAAACACTTCCTCTCTCATCAGTCTTTGATTGTCTGTACTTCTTAGTCTAGGGGAAGTCTTTGTGTGATTTATCTTATCTCCCCTTAGCATGTGTCTTGGTATTGTTATTGTTCATCTCTTGCTTAGGTAGCTATATTCTTGTTGTATTATTGGTGTAGCTGTATTCTTATTTCCAGAAGACACAATCTTACAGACAAACTTCCTGATCTTAAACTTGTACCACCCCCCTCTTCCATTATGTTCTTCAAGCCTTAGGTACAAGAGTTGGATTGTCTATGTATACATTGGGGCTGTGTATCTCACAGCCAGTTTTTTTTTTCTTTCTGCATTTTGACATGTTTTAGTTTGCTATAATGGTACCCATCTACTGCAAAGAGAAACTATTTTTATGAGAGGTTACAGCCACAATTATCTCTGAGTATAAGAATACGTATTTACAACACAGCTAGTGTTTACGCTAGTCTAATGAAGTGCTTGTAATAAGTTTTCCTCTAGGATCCATGACCTCACTAGCCCCACGTAGTTCACTATGTTTCCACTACCAGGCATGTTTTCCTTCTTACTGAGTTGTCCATAAGACTAATTAAACAGCTGCTGGTTGCTCAAGTGCTATAATTGAACTTTTAGGGATATCTTGGCATGGTGGTCATTGCCGTAGTTCATAAGCATTACAGGTAGGTATTATTTGTTGCTTTTCTTCTTTGGATGCTTTTATAGCACCTTCTGGTACTATGAAAACTAGTCCTCAGGAAAGAGACTTTCAAGTTAGGTCAAGCTCCACATCCTTGGAATTCTGAGTCTGAAGAACATACTGTCTTCAGCAATAGGTATATAGCTTCTGAGAAGCAATCAAGGGGAACAGCCATAACCTTTATTTGTTTGGAAAATCTCTTGAACTCCTCTGATCAACAACTAAAGGGTGTGTGTGTGTGTGTGTGTGTGTGTGTGTGTGTGTGTGTGATCACAGGTAAATATAAAATAATATGATAGCAGTCTTTCTATGCACCAACAAACATCCTGATAAAGTTGTAAAGAGGTCATGGTGACAATCCCAATTGCAATTGTGGGGAAAAGAATAAGATGACTTCAAATAAATGTAACCAAGGAGGCAAAAGACCTCTACAATGAAAACTTGAAATTTGTGAGGAAATAGATTGAGAAAGGCAGTAGAAAATAGAAAGATATCCCATGTTCTTGGATTGATAGAATCAATATTGTAAAAATGATGGTACTATCAAAAGCAATGTACAGTTTGCATGCATTTCCAATTAAAATATCCACAACATTCTTCATAGAAATACTTTTTTTAAAAAAAGTATCCTACAATTCCCTATGGAACCACAAAATCTTATATATCCAAAAATCCTGAGCAGAAAGAACAATGTTGAAGGAATGACTATTCCAGATTTCAAGATATATTATAGAACTACAGTAATAAAAATAGCATGATACTAGCACAAAAACAGACTTGTAAGCAAATGGAATAAAATAAAAGCCCCGAATATGAGTGCATTGTAGTGGGTAGCCATTCCAGCTTGGATCTGGAAGCTCCAACCCCCATTGAGACTCTGGCAACTGTCATGCCTACGAGGCAGGGCGAGGGGAGGTGCTGGAAACCTGAGAGCTGGATGGGCAAGCACTCGCTCTGGGCGCGCTCTCTGCTCCTGGACCCTGGATGGTGGAGATTGATTGTGCAGAGCTCCAGAGAACACCGCTGGATTGTGATACGCCTTCCCCAGACCCCCGCGACCTATCCATTCCTTCATTTGTAAGTCATCCACTAAATAAATCCTCCTTTTAACTACATGGAGTGGCCTTTATAATTTTCCCCCGATATCTGGCGCCCACGTGGGTCAAATTCCAAAGGTCTGGGTGGCTCCTGCCCTCAGCCTGCTCCCCGGCTGGCGGGTACCTAAACCCACCTGCAAAGTTCCACATAACCAGTCCATTCCCGAAAAGGGGAGCAGCTAGTCCGGTCTCAGCTCCCTAGCTTAGCCCCGAGACCAGTGAAAAACCGCTGCGAGTGAGGTATCCGGCCCCCGGCTCCCGGCCATCCCGCCATCTGCCTCCAGCTGCCACCAGCAAGGTCGCCAGCAGGCCCTGCTTTGGAGCTGTACCAGCACCGCCTGCTGGTTGAAAAGCGCTACTACACCCCCCATACCACAGAAAGGTAAGATAAGCAAACCAGCATTTTATTTCAAGTAAAAGTACTTGATAATTTTACATCTTAAAATTGACTAACAAATTTTGAGTAATTCTTGTAATATGGCTGACAACATTACCTCACAAGAATTTAAAAACCTTTTTGCCTGTATGATGAATGACATTCTCCTGGAAATATATGACCTTCCTCAGGCATATTTGGCCTGTACCATTTTGGCATTCATCGTAATAATTCACACAGTGTTCAAACACTGCTTTAATCATAAGAACAAAGATGAGTCATTATTGGGACTGATACAGGCTTTAAAAGATAGCAATGAAGACTTACAGAAAAAGAATCTCTTTCTGGAATCTGCTTTCAAAGATAGCAATGAAGGCTTACAGAAGAGGATTCTCTTTCTGGAATCTGCTTTAAAAGATAGCAATGAAGACTTACAGAAAAAGAATCTCTTTCTGGAATCTGCTTTCAAAGATAGCAATGAAGGCTTACAGAGAAAGATTCTCTTTCTGGAATCTGCTTTAAAAGATAGCAATGAAGGCTTACAGAAAAAGAATCTCTTTCTGGAATCTGCCTTCAAAGATAGCAATGAGGGCTTACAGAAAAAGATTCTCTTCCTGGAATCTGCCTTCAAAGATAGCAATGAAGGCTTACAGAAAGAGATTCTCTTTCTGGGATCTGCTTTAAAAGATAGCAATGAAGACTTACAGAAAAAGAGTCTCTTTCTGGAATCTGCCTTCAAAGATAGCAGTGAGGGCTTACAGAAAAAGATTCTCTTTCTGGAATCTGCTTTAAGAGATGGCAATGAAGACTTACAGAGGAAAAATCTCTTTCTGGAATCTGCCTTCAAAGATAGCAGTGAGGGCTTACAGAGAAAGATTCTCTTTCTGGAATCTGCTTTAAGAGATGGCAAGGAAGACTTACAGAAAGAGATTCTCTTTCTAGAATCTGCTTTCAAAGATAGCAATGAAGGCTTACAGAAAAAGATTCTCTTTCTGGAATCTGCTTTAAAAGATAGTAATGAAGGCTTACAGGAAAAGATTCTTTCTCTAGAATCTGCTAATCAGGATTTACAAAACAGGCTTGTACCCAAAATTGATTTTATTGATAATAAATATGAATATCTAATGGATAGAACACTAACTCTCCAGAGTGAAGTTATGGCTACTCAGACATTGCATAAGGAAGAAAGATTATCATTAATTGATAAGATAAGGTCCATGGAATCATGTGCTTCTGAGGAAAATAAAAATGTCTATGATTCCATGAGAAATCTGGAGTCCCTTGCAAGAGAGGAGGTTCACTCCCTAGAACAGACCCTAGGTGCTCGTTTGCAAGCCCTAGAAGAAACTCTCAGTAAACGTGACAAGGAAACTAATAAGCAGAAGGTCAAGACCATAGAGGTTGTAACATCTCCAAACAGCTCTCATACAATGGCTTATCCTGTTATCGTCCATGAGAAGCCAGCAGATGACACACACCCCGAGCCATATATGACTTATACATTACAACCAATTTCAACAAGGGACTTTAAAAATATAAAGGAAGCAGTAGTTACATATGGGATACATTCCACATACGTAAAACAGATGTTAAATTCATGGTCTACCTCACATAGAATCATTCCAGATGACTGGCATCAGTTAATTTCAGCTGTTCTAGAATATAGCCAGCAGCTACAGTGGAAGAGCTGGTTGAGAGAAGAGGCAAAAAATTTAGAACAACAAGGTAAACTCAGAGGTTTTGTGATCTCCCAAGATCAAATACTTGGTGAGGGATGTTTTGCTGACAGGAATGTACAAGCCACTTATGATGAGCATACAATATCCCTATGCCGTACAGCAGCTCTAAATGCTTGGGAAAAAATTCCAGAACCTGGAAAACCAACTGAGGTATACACAAAGATATTTCAGGGACCACATGAATCTTTCACTGATTTTTTACAAAGGCTGAACACAGCTATAACAAAAGCTGTATCAGATAAAGAATTAAGAAAAATATTAACTGAGTCCTTGGCATTCGACAATGCTAATGCAGAGTGCAGAAGAATACTTACACCACTAAAGATCAGATCAGCTCCTTTGGAAGAATGGATTCAGTACACTAATGGTGTTCAGTCTCTTAACTACAGTAATGAGGCTTGGATAGGAGAGACAAATCCCAGAGATGAAAGAAGGCCCCATGTTACCAAATGTTTTAAGTGTGGTACACCAGGTCATATAAGTAAAAACTGTACGTGGGGTACTCCTAGAAGTAATACTCCTTCTAGGAATAGCCTAAACAGGAGACCCCAACCACCTCCTGGATTATGTAGAAGGTGTGACAAAGGCCACCATTGGACCAATGAGTGTAGATCAAAAATAGATATACGAGGCAACCCTTTACTGGTGGGAAACGCCTCAGGGGGCCTCTTGCAGGCCCCCAAATTAAATGTAGTACGAACATTCCCAGCCACTGTGGAAGAAATTCCTCTCCAGGACAACTGAATAAACCAATGCCTAATGTAAAAACCGATACTGCAATGGATGATAAAACAGCTTTGATAGATGGATCACAGTTTACGAAGAACACTATAAAACAAATATTTTGGAAGACTTCCATAAATGAACAAAGACCAAAGCTTAGAATTCGAATTAATGGCCTGGTTCTGGAGGGCCTGGTAGACACAGGTGCAGATGTGACTATAATTACACCAAAATCATGGCATCCGAATTGGCCTCTTCAAGAGGTAGATGTCCAACTGTTAGGGATTGGCACCCTATCTCAGATAAAACAGAGTTCGAGATGGGTTGAATGCATAGGGCCAGAAGGACAGAGAGGAAGGCTGAAGCCATATGTAGCAAATGTAGCAGTAAATCTTTGGGGCCGAGATCTGTTACAACAGTGGAATACCCAGATTAAAATTCCTACACTTTCAGAAAAGGAATACAGACCAATACATGTTTCTAGAAATAATATCATAACATGCTATAAAAATCAGTCACCAACCATTCAGGCTGTTCACAAACAGAGCACGACTGTTGTTGAACCTCAGAAGTACCAACTGCCTTACCTTTAAAATGGCTAACTAATAAACCTGTCTGGGTTGGACAATGGCCTTTGAAAAAAGAGAAGCTACAAGCTTTAGAACAGCTGGTTCAAGAGCAGTTAAATGCTCAACACATTGAAGAATCTACCAGCCCTTGGAATTCTCCTGTATTTGTTATTAAAAAAAAAAAATCTGGTAATTGGAGAATGCTGACAGATCTGAGAGCTATTAATAAAGTAATTCAGCCTATGGGCTCCCTACAGACTGGGATCCCCTTGCCCTCTATGCTACCAAAAGAATGGCCTATAATAGTTATTGATTTAAAAGACTGTTTCTTTACCATACCCTTACAGGAAAATGATAGAGAAAAATTTGCCTTCACAGTACCTAATTATAATAATTCTCAGCCAGTCAAGAGATATCAATGGAAGGTCCTCCCACAGGGAATGTTAAACAGCCCTACTTTGTGTCAATACTTTGTGCAGAAACCATTAGAGATAATTCGTGTAAAGTTTCCACAATCCATAATTTATCACTATATGGATGATATCCTATTAGCTGATCTAAAGTTAGATACATTAGAAAGCATGTTTGAAGAAGTAAAAAAAGTTTTGCCTCGTTGGAGACTGCAAATTGCTCCTGAAAAAATACAAAGAGGAGATTCTATTAATTACTTAGGATATAAGATAGAGCTACAAAAAATTAGACCCCAAAAGGTACAACTAAGAAGAGATAGATTGAAGACTCTTAATGATTTTCAAAAGTTATTAGGAAGCATTTCCAACTTACTGGGTATCATGGGAATACCCAAAGATGGACTAAAAAATTTGGCTAATACTCTAGAAGGGGACAAAGAATTAAATAGTCCAAGAGAATTATCAGCCGAAGCTGAGAAGGAATTGGCTCTAGTAGAAAAGACAATTCGAGAAGCACATGTGAATCGTGTGGATCCAGAACTTAAATGCATTCTTGTCATATTCCCTTCCAGACATTCCCCAACAGGTATTTTGATGCAGAGGGAAGATATTATATTGGAATGGATATTTCTACCACGTAAACCAAATAAGAAATTAAAGACTTATATAGAAAAGATCTCTGATTTGATTCAAAAGGGTAAATTAAGACTTCGCCAGTTGACAGGAATGGACCCAGCAGAAATTGTAGTACCATTAACTAATGAGGAAATTTCATCACTATGGAAAGATAATGAATACTGGCAGAGAGCCTGCAGTAACTTTTTGGGAGAGATTAACAACCACTATCCCAAAAGCAAGAGAATAGAATTCATAAAGAAGACTGAATGGGTCCTTCCTCACATTGTACGACAAAAGCCAATTTCTGGAGTCCTCACATTCTACACTGATGCAAATAAATCAGGGAAAGCAGGATATAAATCAGGAGACTTAAGTAAAGTGGTACAAAGTCCATATAGCTCTGTACAAAAGGCAGAACTGTATGCCATTCTTATGGTACTGATGGACTTCACAGAACCCCTCAATGTAGTCACTGACTCTCAATATGCAGAGTGAGTTGTTTTACATATTGAAACTGCTGAATTTATTCCTGATAATACAGAATTAACTTCATTATTCATACAATTGCAGGAAATCATCAGAAAAAGGGAACATCCTATATATATAACACATATCAGATCCCATACAGGTCTACCAGGACCTTTAGCACAAGGTAATGAAGAGATTGATCAGTTACTAATAGGTAATGTGCTAGAAGCTTCAGAATGTCATAAGAAACACCATGTAAATAGCAAAGGTTTGAAGAAGGATTTCTCCATCACTTGGCAACAGGCTAAGGATATTGTAAAAAAATGTCCTACTTGTTCCATCTATAACCAAACTCCATTACCTGCAGGGAGTAATCCAAAAGGTATACAAAGAAATGAAATTTGGCAGATGGATGTGTTTCATTTTGCAGAATTTGGAAGATTAAAGTATGTACATCATACCATTGACACCTATTCAGGATTTCAATGGGCAACTCCTATGAGTTCTGAAAAGGCTGATTCTGTGATTACACACCTGTTAGAAGTTATGGCCATCATGGGAATACCTGTACAAATTAAGACAGACAATGCCCCAGCATATGTCTCCAATAAAATGAGACAGTTCTTTGCTTATTACAATATAAAGCATGTTACAGGTATACCACATAATCCCACAGGCCAAGCAGTCATAGAGAGATCCAATCAAACTTTAAAGGATATGCTAAATAAACAGCAACAGGTAACAATGACTCCTAGAAATAGACTGCATAGTGCTTTATTAACCTTGAATTTTCTCAATGCTAATGAGAAAGGAACAACAGCTGTGGAGAGACATTGGATGACAGACAAAACTCCTGAGCTAAACCAACCAGTTTATTTCAAGGATGTGCTGACCTCAGAATGGAAACCTGGATATGTTCTACGTTGGGGAAGGGGTTTTGCCTTTGTTTCTGCAGGAGAAGAAAAGCTATGGATACCAACAAAATTAATAAAAATTCGATTCGAACAGGAAAAACCCCTTGATGAAGAGAAGTAAAAGATCATTCACCAATGTGACATCTCTACAAGTTGTAAGAAAATTTAACAATCAAAGGGTGGGGTAGGGTTCTGTTTTTGTCTTTCCAGGATAATGGAAATACCCATCTTCCAAAACTCATAAGGCCTTGGATATCCGGATATTTACAGCAGAAAGGAAGAATCTATTGGTACCAATCTACACATGGTAAAATCTCACTGTCTAACATCTTTCTCTCTATCAATCTAGAAAAGTTGTGGTTCCAATTCAATTATAGCCAAGCTGGCTTTGGAGATGGAATTGGCTCACTCCTTCTCTAAACCCAAGCATATTGCTAAAAGAAAAGTTTGAGAGATTCTTCAGTCCCGTATCAGAAGAGCCCTCTGGTGTGAGACAGATGGAAACCAATAAAAAGGGACCATTGTCTTCTAAATTCTAATGCTCTCCATGCTTACTCTTGATTTCTCAGAATCCTTTCTTACATGCTATGTCCTCTTTAAATCCAAACCTCCCATTTTTGATAACAAATAAGTTTTTCCAATAGCAATCTCAGAAGTCTCCAGAAGGAAGATGGGGCCCCAACAACAACAACTCTACCCAATCCAGAATGATGCCATGGTAATCATCATCATACTACACTTCTTGCCAGAATTTCAGACAATCTTACCCATTACTCTAAAACTTGCTGCAGAACCTACAGTTAGTCTAACTAAGATTTAACTATCTGAGCTTTCTCACAGTACCCAACAGAGATAACATCACCCCCTAAACGGCAGGAAGCAATTGTAAGAAAACGACGCCCCTTCTCCCTTAGGTTTCATAATTCTCAGGGTTATGAATGATGGTTGTAGGGTTGGGGGTGGAAGAAAATATTAACTCAGTATTGTAAAAAAAAAGGGGGGGGGCGGAAGAAATGGAACGGATAGGTATAAGATATGATGGTAAATCATTGTATATACTAGTAAACAAACTTGGTAAAATAGCAACCTTAGACAATTTGCACTGTAATTTGTACTGTTATAGATTCTTATATGTTGATACAAATGTAAACTATTTTTATACTCCTGTTTAAGATAATTTGTATATTGATACAAATACAGAACTGTATTTGTTATAATGTACATATATTTCTACTCTTATTTGAAACATTTTTATATTGATATAAATGTAAATTTATATCTGTCATACTTTATATATGTTCTACTTCTGTTAGGATATTTGGTATATTGATATATATTTAAGATTATTGTCATATTGCATATCGCACTATATATTCCTACCTCTGTTATAAATATCTTGTGTATTGTCACAATTTTGAAGTCATCGTTCTTCACCATACATTTGCTTATAGACTGTTTACCTTATTTACGTGAAGCCTTAGTCCTTAGGTTATTTCGGTAGATAAGATTTATAGATTTATAGTCGCCTATGCCTGTCATCTCTATAGTTACGTTAGTTAGGTTATCCAGATTTACAGATACATAGGTCAGATGGACAGGTAATCTTCAAACACTTCATAGACCTAGAGAATATGGCATTTAAATAACTTAGAATTCTGTTGACGTGAGGCACAATTGCTCCTGGCTGCACCAATTGATCCCGAGAGAATGTTGGGCTTCTAAGACATTTCCATTTGGAAGTTTGTCTTTTTGGCACAAAATGGCCTACAGGGCAAAGAACTGCCCTTGCCTTGATGGCTGACAGTACAAATGCAATGCTGTCCTTTCTGGACAAGCGGGACACAAGGAAAGCGACCACTGTACTCTGCCAAGACAGGGTAAGATGGTCTTTCAGAAATCCTGCTTCTGAAAATGGTCTGTCAGATACTCTAGGCCTGTAGCCAATTTGAATGCACCAACAATGCTGAGAAACATTAGGTGACTGTCCAGGCTGCCAGCTGTCTTGGTCTACTCTTGCAAGATTCCCGAAGTTGCTTGCATCCGTCTACCATTTCTCAGGTACCATTATGTTCCTTCTCAGGTCTTTGATGGGATTGAAGACTAGCAGTTATAGTTACAACTTAGTATATATAATATCTTAGATAGAACATATTAAGTATTAGATTCAGGTTCTTTAGGATAGGACACTTTTGAATGATCTTTATAACATGCCGTTTACCTATGCTCTATACTTCTCTAGATTTTAGAATGTGTTTCTTGCTTGATATTGTTTGCATTGGTTGTAGTTACCTCTTATCTAGGTCATTATCCCTCATTATTTCTGGACAATATTTGATAACCATTCCTTTGTATATAGTCTTGTATTAGTTTAGAACCTTCTTATTTAGACAAAAAGGGGGAGATGTAGTGGGTAGCCATTCCAGCTTGGATCTGGAAGCTCCAACCCCCATTGAGACTCTGGCAACTGTCACGCCTACGAGGCGGGGCGAGGGGAGGTGCTGGAAACCTGAGAGCTGGATGGGCAAGCACTCGCTCTGGGCGCGCTCTCTGCGCCTGGACCCTGGATGGTGGAGATTGATTGTGCAGAGCTCCAGAGAACACCGCTGGATTGCGATACACCTTCCCCAGACCCCCGCGACCTATCCATTCCTTCATTTGTAAGTCATCCACTAAATAAATCCTCCTTTTAACTACGTGGAGTGGCCTTTATAATTTTCCCCGATAGTGCATGTAACAGCTGCCATCTGATATTTGACCAAAATCAGTGCTTCTCTTTTTGATTTCTTTCTTGCCATTCTGACAGCATGGACTAGAATATTAAAGCAGTTTTAATTCAGTTAACTGATAGATAACAATGTCGATTTCTTTTGTTCATTCATTGACCACTATGCTTCTCCTTTTGAGGACTATTTCATCTGCACACTGATTGGAAATTTTGATGTTTATTTATTTGTTATTTTGTGTTTGGTGTTTGAATCAAATTCTTTTTTCTACTCTTAAATAGTATCATCATGACAAACATTTTCTCTAATTCTGTATACTGTCAATTTACTCATTATTTCCTTTGCTGTATAGAAGCTTTTTAATTCTTTATAATCCATTTGTCAATCCCTCCTGTTATTTATTGAGCAATTAGAGTGCTTCAGGAAGTCTTGGTTTAAGCTCATATTTTGAAGTGCTTTTCCTGTTTTCTTCAAGCAAGTTCAGTGTTTCAAGTCATAAGTTAAAGTCCTTATCAATTTCAAATTTAACTTTCATACAGGGTAAGACATAAAAATCTGGTTTCATTATATTTTACATGGATATCCTGTTTCCCTGGCACAATTAGTTAAAAAAATTATCTTTTGCCAGAGTATACATTTAGAAAAACAATCAGGAGGACAAGGAGATGAGTTAGTAGTTAATGTTGCCTGCTGATAAGCTTGACAATCTAAGTTAGATTCCTGGGATACACATGGTGCAAGGAAGATTAAACTTTGACCAAGGCTTTTGTGATTCTATTGAATTTATCATGTGATTTTTGCTGTTGAATCTCGGTGTGGTATTACACTTACTATTTTCTGTATTATGTATGTTGAATTACCAACATATCTGTGGAATGAAGTCAACCTGTTCATGATCTATGGCGTGTGCAATGTGTACTTGAATTCAGTTTGCAAATGTTTTACGAACTATTTTGTGTCCATATTACTCAAGGAATTACTAATTATAGGGTTTTATCATTGTTTTATAATTTTCTTTTCTTCTCTCTCCTATCCCCTTTCCTCTGTTTCTTCTCCTTTTGCTTCTCCTCCTTCTCTTGTTATATCCTTATTTAGTGTTGATGCCAGGGTAACCCTTGTTTTCCAAATTTGGGGGAGTGATTCTTCCCTTTGTATTTTATGGAGTAATTTGAAAAATCTTTGTGTTATTTCTTCTTTAAGTCTCTGATAAAATTCATCAGTGTATCTTCCTAATTCTTTGCTGTTTATACTTTAGTGATTTCATTACCACTTCAATTTGTTGCTCTCTCTCTCTCTTTCTGTCTCTGTCTCTGTCTTTCTCTCTCTCTCTCTCTCTCTCTCTCTCTCTCTCTCTCTGTGTGTGTGTGTGTGTGTGTGTGTGTGTGTGTGTGTGTGTGTAGTTCTTAAGTTATCTCCTTGCTTTAAATCTGCCTTGCTTTAAATTTGCCCGGTCATATAAGTTTAAAAATTTGTCCTATACTTCAGAAGTTGCTAATATACTTACATGTTCTTAACTTATTTCCCTATGAACTTAAGAATTTCATAATTATCTGTTGTAATGGTTACCTTTTCAACACAGATTATATTCATTTTAGACTCTTTTTTTTTTGTTAATTTGGCTGAAGGATCTCAATCTTGTTTGTTTTTTTCAAAGAATCACTCTTTTGTTTCACTGATTCTTTGTATTTTTCACTTTATCTCTGTATCATTAATTTTCTTCTTTAGTCTTTATTATTTCTATCCATCTACATGTTTTATGTCAATATTTTTGTGAAGCGTATCATTATATATTTTGAGACATCTCTATTTTCTGAAGTAAACACTAATGATTGTGATCTTAAATCTTAAACCTTCTTCACTGTATCCAAAACATTAACTATATATTCATTTACTTGTAAAAAATTTTAAAGTTTCCTTCATAATTTTTTTCAAAGAATACTGTTAACTCAAGAGTGTAAATATGGTTCAGTTACCAAGTTTTTATGTAGCATATATATATTTATATTTATATATAATTACACCTCTAGTTCATTTTGATAAACTTGATTATTTTTTATTTGCTAAGAATTAACTTATTACCCAGAATGTGGTCTATTTTGGAGAAATTTTGTAAGCTGTTATGTGGAATATTTACTCTGCAACTGTTGGGTAGAATATTCTGCCTATTACTTGAAATATAGCTTAGATTAAGTCTAAAGTATTCTTATTGATTTTTGGTCTGAATGATCTAATGATTCATGACAATGAGGTATTGAATTCACCCATAGTAATTGTGTCTGTACCTATCTGCCCTTCTTTTCCAGTAGTGGCTGTTTCATGAAATTATATGTACCAAAGTTCAATGATTACAAATTTATAAACATTATGTCTTCTTAATGGATTGTTCACCTTAATAACTTGGTGACATCATTTCTTTTGGCTAATTGTGGCTTGAAATATGCTTTGGGAATTACAAGAGTGGATAATTTTGCTTGCTTTCTGCTTTTATTGCTTAGTCTCTGGTATCCCTTCCTTTGACTTCCAGTTTGTAGGTATGTGTATCACAGCACTAGAAATTGAATCTTGTATTTTGATTCTATCAGCTCTTCTGCATCTTTGAAAAAGAGTACTGAAATCATTAATATACTGTTTATTCTGAGATACATTTGCTGATTCCTGTAAGCATGTTGAGATTTTACTTGTTTATTTGCATTTGTTTTGTTCTTTTTCTACTCCATTATTCATCTCACGAACTTTCTGACTTACTGAATTGGACACATTCAATTTCCTCCTAGTTCTCATTTATCAATTTAGGTTTGGTATGAAATATGTTATTTTCTGTACTCTTCTGTTGTTACTTTCTTCCTTCTTTGTGTGCAAAAATTTAATGTGACCTCTATAGTGTTGGCTCAGAGATCATGATTTGATTTAGTTTGTGTTTATCTTAAAGGTTTTATTTATCCATTGATTTTAAGAGTTGATGATGGTTGGATATAATGATCTTAGCAATTATTTACTTTAAATCCTTTAAATATATCCTCTCATATTTTGTTAGGTTTTAAGAATTTTTTGAGAAGTCCGCTGCTATTGTGTTATTTGTCTTGTTCTCTTCCAGAATCTTAATTCTCTCCATGATTTCTTTTATTCTTGTTGTTGAATTTCTCATTCGTTTTGCTCACTCTCTGAATGACATTGCAGAAATTTAAAAATCTAGATTCTGAATTGATTTTCCCTTTTCCTCCCTATGCTCACATGATATTTCTTTAAGGTCACTAGGCATTTTTAAAAGTGAAATCTTAAATTCTTCTGGCATTTTAGTTATTTCTTTAACTTTGGTCTCAGTAACCGATTTGATTCTCTTTTATATTTCTACATGAGAAATTGCATTTTCTGAGAAACACTTCTTTCAGTTTTTAGTTTGTTCCAGTTTTTATGTTTGCTGATTTTATTCTGTGTCTATCTTAGTTATGGGTGGTTTTCTTTAAGTTGTGTTCCCCATTGAGATAGAGTAATAAAAAACTCAGACAATGAGTTGTCAGCAAATCTGGTACCAAAATATAGTACAAAGAAAGCTGGGAATTTCAGTTGCATATCCAATAATGTTAGGAAACAGAAGATCTAGTACACTGTTAAGATAAATTATACTTAGAGGGTATTAAAGCTAGTGGCAATTATGATAATGAAGTAAACATAAAAGTATTAGATTGAAGGAAGTAAATGCCTATCACAGAAACATGAGAACCTGAGTTTGGACACACAGCACCTATGGAAATATAGTGGAAAAATTCTGTGCTTGTGGTTGGGGTAGACACAGTGAGATCCCTAGAAAGTTCTGGCTAACAAGTCTAGCAAAATCCATGAGCTCCAGGTTCAGTGAAAGATCCTTTCTCACAAAGTAATGTGGAGAATAATCAAAGAAGTTACTACAAATAAACCTCTGGCCTCCACACATGCATACATATACATATGAACACATATATACATAATACACACACACACAATCAAAATAAGGGCACAGTTGGGACAAGTGAGCAGGAGTGAAAGGGAATATTTATGAAATGCATGTAAGATGATGTAAAATGTAATGTGTATTGGGGGAAAAACAGAAAAATAATGAAACCAAATTGTTCTAGCTTGCTCAATTGCTGTGATTAGCCAAAATCAACCTGGGGAGGAAAGGGTTCATGTAGCATATATATCCCAGGTCACAGTCCATCAAGGGATGCCAAGATGGGAAAATGAAGGGAGAACTAAAGCAGAAGTCATGGAGGAATGAGTAACAGGCTTCCTTTCTATGGTTTGCTCAACTGGTTTTCTTTTACAATTCCGGACCAGCTGCACAGGTGACAACATCCAAAATGATCTGGACCCTCCCATGTCAGTCGTCAATCAAGCAAATGTTCCTACAGACTTGTTTACAGTCCAATATGATAATTTTTTTCTAAATTGATACTTCCTCTTCCTAAATGATCTTGACTTGTTTAAGCTGATAATAAAACTAGCATTATTATGAAGAAGAAATGGATGATATTTCAATATTTTGTAGTACCTCACAGCATCCAGCAGTTACTGGTCTTTGTTATGTTAGGAACCCAGCCTGGGAAACAAACCAGAAATTCAGAACAGAGAAACAAGATTTCTTGAAAACTGGAAGACCATAGCTTTCTAAACCTTGCTATTGAGACTTCTCTGGGGGTAAGAGATAGTTTCTATTATTTAAATATAAAAGATCTTCCACAGGAACATGCTTTGGTTTCTAGAGAAGACAGCAATTACAGTTTAAGAGAATTAATGAAAATTAACTAATCAAATCATTACAGTGTGAGGGCTAATTTGAAAACTACCTAGGAAGAAGCTAAAAACAAATCCAAGGGAGGAAAAACAGAAGAAACACATTTGAAATTCTCATTTTTCCAGCAGTCATTAGTTACCTGTAGATCTTTGTCTAGGCATGGGCCCTTCAAAAGTTTACCACTTCCACATTAATATCCATTGTATAGCAATTATTCTGGCCTTGTTTGTGCAGCCATTTCTAGAAGAGACTTCCTGGTCTTCTGACCTACAGTCTTTTCATCCAATCTTAGCAATGTCCCCTGATAATAGGTCCATCCCCACACTAACTATAGCTGACTCGACTCTTCATTCTAGTATTGTTTTTTTCTTGTGTTCTGCAAAGAGTTTGTAATTCCATGTAATCCTGTTTATCCTGATTCCAGGAGTTATTTCCTCTGTTATTGGAGTCCTTTCCATGAAGTTTTCCCTGAGAAATGTCAGTATATTGGGTCTAAAATTAATAAGAAAACTAAGAAAAATATAACAAAGGTGGGGAAAGACATCTATAATTAAAACTCCAAGATACCAAAGATAGAAGTTTAAAATAATACTATAAAATGCAAAACTTTTCATGTTTATTGTTCGACAGAATTAGTGTTGTGCACATAGACATATTATCAAAACAGTTCTACAGTTTTGTTCAATTGCCTTCAAAGTTTCAATAACATTCTTCAAAGAAACTGAAAACTTGACCCCAAAATTTATATGGAAACACAAAGGACCCTAAGTAGCTAATGTAAATCCTAAGTAAAAAGAATAATGCTAGAAGTACTGTAACATCATCTGGCCCCAATTTACACTAAAGAGTCATAGTGACAAAGATGGCATAATTCTGGCACAAAACCAACAATAGAGTAGAAGGAAGAATTCAAAAGTAAACCTTCATAGCTATGGCACCCTAATTTTTACAAAAATATATTCAGGATAAAGATAAAGACAGCCTCTTTGATAAATAGTGATAATAACATGGGACATTCACATTCAGAATGAAATTAAATCCATACCTCTAAACTTGCACACACACACACACACACACACACACACACACACACACACACACACAATTTGAAATGCATCAGAGACTTTAATATAAAACTTTTTCAAATGAGATATTTTTGCTGACTTCTTTTTTATGGTGAATTTGTTATTGATATACAGAAAAACTACTGATTCCTTTATGTTTATTTTGAATTCTGAAGCTTTGCTGAAAGCATTTATCAAATCTGAGAATTTAAGGGACAAACACCTGGAATTTATAAAGAACTGCAAAATTAATTACCAAAGAAACCCCAAATCATGCAGTCATTAATTCTGATAATTGGCAGTTCTCAAAAGCATTACAAGTGGTCAATAAACAATAAAACATGTTTGATATTCTTAACAATCCAGAAAATGCAAATTAAAGCTGCTTTGAGATTCTTGTGTGTGTGTGTGTGTGTGTGTGTGTGTGTGTGTGTGTGTGTGTTGGCTTATTTTACTTAAAATCGTATTTTTTCTTTTATTTTACTATACTATTCAGTTCTACATAACAGCCACAGATTCCCTTGTTCTCCCCCTTCCTGCCCTCCTCCCCTTCCCCCCATCCCAACCCCCATTCCCACCACCTCCAGATCAAGGCCACCCCCGAGGACTGGGATCGACCTGATAGACTCAGTCCAGGCAGGTCCAGACCCCTCCTCCCAGATTGAGCCAAGCATCGCTGTATAAGATCCAGCTATACCACTCTTGGGCATATACCCAAGAAATGCTCAATCATACCACAAGAGCACTTGCTCAGCTATGTTTACATCAGCATTGTTTGTAATAGCCAAAACCTGGGAACAACCTAGATGCCCTTCAACTGAAGAATGGATAAATAAATTGTGGCACATATACACAATGGAATACTACTCAGCAGAGAAAAACAATGACATCATGAGGTTTGCAGGCAAATGGATGGATCTAGAAAAAATCATCCTGAGTGAGGTAACCCAGACTCAGAAAGACAAATATGGTATATACTCACCCATAGGAGGATACTAGATGTGGAACAAGGATGACTGAACTGCTACTCACATCACCAGTGAGGCTACCTATAAAACAGGACCCCAAGAAAGACACGGGGATCACCCAATGATGGAGAAATGGATGAGATCTACATGAACAGCCTGGGCATGAGTGGGAGCAATGAAGGGCGAGGGTCGAGGGAAAGAGAGCGGGAGATCCCACCTGGATCAAGAACAGAGAGGGAGAACAAGGAATAGGAGACCATGGTAAATGAAGACCACATGAGAAAAGGAAGAAACAAAGTGCTAAAGAGGCCCACAGAAATCCACAAAGAAACCCCCACAAAAGACTGCTGGCAATGGCCGAGAGACAGCCAGGACTGACCTACTCTGGTGATGGGATGGCCAAACACCCTAATAGTTGTGCCAGAAACCCCATCCAAGGACTGAGGAATCTGGATGCAGACATCCACAGCTAGGCCCCGGTAGAGCGCTGGGAGTCTAATTAGCGAGCAAGAGGAGGGTTTATATGAGTGAGAATTGTTGAAACCAAGGTTGGATAAAGCACAGGGACAAATAGCCAAACGAATGGAAACACATGAACTATGAACCAAAGGCTGAGGGGCCCCCAACTGGATCAAGCCCTCTGAATAGGTGAGACAGTTGATTGGCTTGATCTGTTTGGGAGGCATCTAGGCAGTGGTACCAGGCCCTGGGCTCGCTGCATGAGATATCCTTTTGAAACCTGGGACTTATACAGGGATGCTTTGAGATTCTTTTACTTTCTACTCAGAAAGGTTATCATCCAGAAAATAAAGATCAAAAAAGCTGGTCAGATGTGGGAAAGATCACTTATTTATTGATGCTGTGAGTTCAAACTAGTGAAGTGCTGTGAAAATCAGTATAAAGTCTTCTCAAAATGTAAACCTAGAACTGACAGGTGGTGGCGAATTACTTTAATCCCAGTACTCACACTCGGGAGGCAGAGGCAGATGGATCTCTGTTAGTTCCAGGCCAGCCTGGTCTACAGAATGAGTTTCTGGACAGTCAGAGCTGCACAGAGAAGCCCTGTCTTGAAAAACAAACAAACAAAACAAACAAGTAAAACTAGAATTACCATTTAACCCAGCAATATCACTCTGTGATATATACACATTGATAAATTCACCCTGACATATACACAGTGGACTGCAAATCAACATATAGTGAGCCTTACAGAGTTAGATTTATACCTGCACTATTCACAGAAGGGGGCATTGGGATGTGGGAATGGAGGAAAGGAAAACCAGTAAGGACAAAGTGGAGTGAAACATTAAGAACTGTTTGGGGAATCCTGCAGAAGATGGGAAGAAAGGATTGTAAGAGCCAGAGGGGTCAAAATCACCAGAAGAAAACTCACAAAATCAACTAACTTGGGAACATAGGGCCTCACAGAGACTGTATATATGTCACAGTTGTGCAGCTTGATCCTCTTGTGTGACTACTAACAGTGGGAACAGGGGCTCTCGCTGACTCTTTTACTGACTTTTTAGACTCTACTCCTTATACTGGGTCATCTTTCCCAGTCTTAATACATGGGAGGTGCTTATTATTATTGCAATTTGATATGCCATGCTTTGTTTGTACTCATGGAGCCTGTCCTTTCCTAAAGAGAAATGGAGGAGGAGTGGATTGAGGGCTGGGAACACAGGAGGATTATAGAGGAGGGAGTAGAAGGAAAGGAAAGAGGAGAAACTGCTTTTATGATGTAAAATTAATTAATTAACTAGTTAGTATGTAAAAACAATTCTGTGATAAAAATCAACCACTTGGTATGCTATATGGAAAAGCTATAACAATTTGAATTCTCTTTCAGCCAAACTTTATTACCCCATAAAGGTTGTTTCTGAGAGGTTCTTTCCCTGGCAATTAATCTAAAAGTGTTTTGATGATTAATAAAAAGGGCATACTATGTGTCACATGTGATGATACATAATTATAATTCCAGCATTCAGGAAGCTAAGGCAGGAGAAGGTGTGGTTTGAGGCTAGCCTGGGATACATAATTACATCTTGTCTAAAAGGCACAAAAATAATGTCAGTGAGATACCCAGTGGGTAAAGGTGCCTACAATCAAACATCACAACTTGAACTCAACCCCTGAGATCTACATCATAGGAGAGAATCAAGACAAACAATTTGTTACCTGAATTCCACACATATGTTTACATACATATATTCACATATATACAACTGCAATAAATAACTTTAAAATGCAATAAAAACACAAAAGTAAATAAAGACTCTGAAATAGGGCTTGGAAAGTGAATCACTTATTATATCTATCTAGGAGAATGCATGGTTTCTCACAAATTTAGTCTTGGATCCCTAACACTCAATAGTAGTTCAAATATTAAGACTTAAAATCGTGGTAAATGAAATTGTCAAATAGGTATAAGGAAATGCATGTTATGTTCACTATTTCAAGTATTTTAAAGGTTTGGGAAAAGCCAAGTAAGCAATAGAATTGGAAAATTGTTTCTTAGTGCAATTGATTCAGTAGAGAAAGAAAATGGAAAGCTGAGGGAAATGTCATCACCAGTTAAGAAAAAGTGAAAACATTATGGACTTATCAGGAAAATTTAGATACCAATCTCTCTCTCTCTCTCTCTCTCTCTCTCTCTCTCTCTCTCTCTCTCATCTCTCTCATCTTCCTCCCTCCCTCCTTCCTTCCCTGTCTCCTATCCTCAAGTTTTAAATGATAGTATACAAGTTATAGTCTTGGTATATAATCAAAAGTTATAGAAAACTGAATCTGAGCTCAACAAGAATTCTTCACACAAGTCAAGACACTAGGATAGAAAGAGGCACCAAGACTGGGAATTTGAAATTTTGGAATATGAGCTTAACAGAACTTGAAATTTCAATACCATTTCTAGTGCTTCAGAAGCAATCTATTCTTTATTATGGCCTAACATTCTAAAGTCTTCAGACACAAACGCTGTGGTAAAAAAACAACCACAGTGAACCTGGCAAGGTGCAAGCTATTCAAATACATATTGTAATCTGGCTTATTGGTGAATTAAGGAGAGGTGCCAACCTGTCAAAAATGTAGTGTCAATCTCTTTTCATTGTACAGAATAAATGATTATATCTTCTAGCCCTCCTAATAAGAATGAATTGTAACTTCTGGTAAGCTTTCTCTGTGTATGGAAGTAGAATTTACATTTAGTAGTATGGCTTTGATTCATATACTGAGCACCACTTTTGAGTATGACCCAGGGCAGTAAAGGGATTTGAGGTAGTTGGAACAACCCAGTCCTAATTCATAAGCTATAGGATCTGGAAAACTTTGTGAAACTAGAAATATTTATAGTGGAAAAAGAAGCTGTGTAGAGTTTATAACAAATCTCATTGGGAAATCATAACATAGAAAACTAAGGTTTTGGAACAAAGCCATGCCATATGCACTAGTGAATCAAACACAGTTAGAAAAAAGCTGCTCTTCATGTGAAATAGAATTCTGGTATAAAAGAAGATTCTAACCAAAGGATGTCACATAAAACTGTGGTTAAATACATTTATCATCAACTAGAATTTTATCAGAGATACAGACTTGCACTGTGACCATGTCTTCCAGCAACCCTTTTTAAAAATGAATTGAAGTATCTGGGGTTTCATGGGAGCAGTACTGAAGGACACTAAGTGACGCAGTAGACAAATGATCCGTGATTGCCTGTAACACACATTTGTTAAACTGCCTCTACATTTTATACTGCCATTTTGGGGAGAGATGCTCATGTTTGTTAAATGGAGGAGGAAATTGGTCAAACTTAGTTTTTGGAGAGTAAAATGTCAAGATTCTGTGCCACAACCCCACTCTGACATGACTGGGGGTAATAAGCAATTCTCCTTTGGGGCAAAGTTTTAGGTGATTTATTGGGTAATTCAACTGATACTCTCCTACTTAATCAAGTCCTTTCCTTACTATTTCTTACACTTTGCTTATTTGGTGTTTAATTTACTTGTTTGTTCTTTTTTCTCTTTCTTTTTAAGCTGTTGTGGAGCATACTTTTAATGCCAGCATTTGGAGGCAGGTGGATCTCTGAGTTACAGTTCAGCCTGGTGTAAATAACAAGTTCCAGAGTAGCCAGGGCTAAATAAACCATGTGTCAAAAACCCTTAATAATAATAATAATAATAATAATAATAATAATAATAATAATAATAACATTCTTTGATGATTTCAAACCTTCATACAATACATTCTGGTTACTTTCATCCCCTTACCCTCTTCTTCCTCACTCACACAATCCTGTTTCCCCTTCTTTAACACATGTCCTTTTCATATTCATGTCTTTTATTTTTGTCTATGTTTAACCATAACCATCTGTGTAACTATGGGATTTGAACCATTTATTGTAACCTGGTAGGCTCACGAGGTATACACAATGAAGTCAGAGCCAAAAATTTTTCATGGTGGATTATGTCCTTGTCAGCCCCAACTTGACCCATGGCAGACCCAGCCTTGTGCAGACCCTGTGCAGGTAAGCACAATACATTGAGTATTAATTACAATGTCTATGTCATCACCAGAATATGTAGTTTACAGCCCTTCTCCCTATCTGTCTCTTCATCTTTGCAGTGTTTCTTTCTCCCATTCTACTATATCCTCTAATCCTTAGAGGTGGTGGTATGAATACCCTGTCTAGGTTTTGGTACTCAACCATGACTTGTTTTAACACCTGTATTCACTGGCATGCATTGCAGAGGAACTTCTCTGATTAAGGCTGAGAGCAGCGTTTGTCTATGAACATTAATATAAATATTTAGAAGGTAGTTTGGTCTCATGTCAATTTAGCTAAATAGCTGTTTTAGGTTTCCCAGGAGGGCCTATGACTTCCTAACCCATGAGCTTTTGACTGAATTTGCAAGGCAGCACATGAATTTCCTGCTGTAGATAAGCCTTAAATTCCAGTCAGAGAGCAGTCAGCATCACAGCACATCTTGCTGACAGTTTGGCATGGTAGTTCACAGAGTTCACAGCTGGGTTTAACCAAGGATGTCTCAGTAATCTGCATAGCAACTTCTGGCACTGTGAAAGACAGTCAACAGGAAAGAAGTTTACAGCTCATTTCCAGGTTGATTTGTCTTCATATTGTATCAAAGCTGTGTGGTGTCTTCAGCAATAGAATCTTATCAACTACTTCCAGTGGACAACCAAGAAAGGTGCCAAGAGCTTATGTTGTTTTCAGTGGGAGGCTCTTGGTCCTCCCTTACCAAACCTGTCAGCGTAGGTGACCTTCTGGTACCAAGATCTTGTGTAATACCTGTGAATATTAGGAGCAGCATTACCTAGCCACACATGCTATCTCGCTACTTTTCTGTGTTTTAACTTATTTTTTTGGCTTACAAGTAATGGATTTCTAAAAAGCTTTTCTAGACTCATGTTATTTTGGTTAACCTTCTCTCACTTTCTCCTTCTTTTCCCCACTTTTCCAAACTTATTGCTGCTGCTTAAATCTTTCCATGCTCAGTATTCACTCTCTTCTACTTTTATAGCATCTATATTTTTCTATCTCTCCTCTTTTAAAGCATTCTACTCCCCAATGGCCACTTTCTATTTTCATGGATCATAAAAGTACTCCAAATAAAAACCAAATTCAAACCTAGGATATCATATTGCACTATGTGGCCTTTGTCTTCTTGTGCTTGGGTTACTTCATTATAACTTTTCTCGGCTTCACCAATTTACCTGCAAAATCCACAATTGTGTTATTTAGATTTAAATATTATTCCTTGTATGGAAACACATTTTCATTATCAATTCATTACTTGATGGACATATTTTTTTATCCTGTTTCCTAGCTATTGTGAATTAAACAGTAATAAACATGGATTAGAAAGTATCTCTGTATAGGATAAAGAATCCTTTAGTAATATAGCCAGGAGTGACATGGCTGTGCCATAGAGTAAATCAATTTCTAGTTTCCTGGAGAACCTCCACACTGATTTCTTTAGAGGCTGCACGAGTTTTTACATTCCTACCAATAACAAATAAAGGCTTCTCTTTTCCCACACTCTCACCATCATTTGCCATTTGATTTCTTGATGACAGCCATTCTCAGAGAGGTGGGATGGAATCTCAACATAGTTTTAATTTTATTTCTTTGACATCTAATGATATTGAACACTAAAAATGTTTACAAGACACTTGTAATACTTTTTTTGCAAATTCTCTGGTTAGTTTCATAACCCATTTTTTTGCCATCTATGCTAAATATGTTTTGTTTCCTTTAATTTATCAGCTAATTTATGTGTATCTCCTGGAGACTTTAATTTATGAGTACTGTATGTGCCTCATTACCTTCCCTCTTGCTGCTACCTCTAATTCCTCACTTGTCTCCACCCTTGCTCACTCTCAAGTTCATGTCCTCCTATTCTTTAATTGTTATTGTTACCCACACATACACATATAAACTATAGAGTATATTTAGTGTCGTTCCTATATATGGTTTTAGGACAGACCACTTGATATTGGATAACGATTTAAGGGGCTCATTGTCCATTGAGAACAGCAATTCTCCCTTTTTTTTTGGCAGTCATTAATTGCCTGTAGTTCTTCATCTAGGAGTGGGGACTTGTGAGATTTCCTTTATCAATACTGACACGTCAACTGGTATTGTCATTATTTGGGTCTTATTTATATAACCAATAATTTTTTTAGATTTCATAGATGTAACTTTTTTTCATATATAGAAGACACAGTCTTGCAAAGACATTATCCTCTGGCTTTTACAAGATTCTGCCCCCTCTTCCATTGTCTTTCCTGTTGTAGATTAATCAACTGGCATTGAGCATACCACATAAGGTCTGAGAATTTTGATTCATTGTAAATTTCTGTAATGATCTATAGCTGCTACAAAAGCAATCTTCTTTAGTGAAGAGTGAGAGCTACATCTACATGTGGCTATAAGCATTTTAGAATGCAATCAGAAATTATACTGGCTTATATAATTGGCAGTAAGAGATTCCCCTCTAGGATCTAGACTTTACCATCTACAGGTAGCTGGCTAGATTTACAAAAGCAGTCATGAATTTTCCCTATTGAGGGGGCCTATAATTTCAATTAGACAGCTATTGGTTATTACTAAGTGAAATAACTCATTGGTTAAAGTTGCTGTCTTATCTTTTCTGTATATATTTGGCATCTTTGTCAAAAATCAGATGCCTGCAATTTCATGTACTTAGACAAGGTTATTCTACTTTTTTTTATTAACCTACCTTCTACTTTTGTTTCAGCACCATGCTGTTCTTATTACTATAGCTCTGAGATATTACTTGAGATCAGATATGATAATGGCTATGGATTTATTCTTTGAAGCTCAAGGTTTCCCTGGATGTATGGGTCTTTTGTGTTTCTATATAGATAAGACTTTTTTCCCCTCTTTTTTGTAAATAATGACTTGAGAAGTTGGGTGGGGTTATATTTAATCTATAAAGTGCTTTGGGTAAAATGTTAATTTTACTATATTACTTTCAGCAATCCATGAGAATAAGAACTGTTACCATCCTCTAGAGTTTTCATCAACTTATTTCTTCTTCAGAGTTTTAAAGTTTTCCTTATAGCAGTCTTTCATCCCTTTGGTTAGGTTTTTATTTCAAAGTTGTTTTGGGGGGATTCTTTTCCCAATTTTTACTCAGTGTTACCATTGTTATATAGAAAGGCTACTAATTTTTGTATTTTAATTTTGTATTCCACCATTTAATGAATGTGTTGATAGTTCTAGGAGTTTTCTGTACAGACTTTACAATCTTCTGTGTAAAGAATCACATCATCTACAAATACAGATACTCCAATATCTTCTTTTTAATTTGTATGATTTTTTTTCTTTCTCTTGTCATACTAACTCAAGCTAGCACTTCAGGCACTATATTGAGTAGGAGTGGGAACAGTTTTCTTAATTTTAATCAGATTACTTAGGGATATTCTCCATTTTGAAAGATTTTGAATATAAGTTTGTCATGTACAGCTTTTATTATATTGAGATATCTTCCCTAAAACCTTATTCATTTTGTTATTTTTATCCCAAATTGAAGTTACATTTGTCAAAATTATTTTTTGTTTACATTAAAAGGATCATGGTATTTCTGGTTTTAAGTCAATTTACACAGTATATTACATCTGTCAATTGGCAGAAGTTGAACAATATTGACATTTTTGTGCTAAAACCAATGAGATAATGATGAATGATCTTTTTCAAGCAATTATTTAATTTTTGAGAATTTTTATATAGAATTGTTGCATCTAGGTTTATCAGAAATATGTCGACTGTTTTCCTCCTTTTTGTATTTATGTCTTACCTGGTTCTACTATCAGAGTAATATGTATGCCATACAAGAAGTTTGCAGGTGCTTATCTTTTACTTTAAAATTTAAAGTTTACTTCAATGATTTTAGAATTTTAATTTTTGTGATGATAGTATTTACTATTGTTAATTTCTCTTTAAGATTTCATTACATCATATAAATTTTTATAGATTGTATTTTCATTTTAATTCAAATCAAAATCCTTTGAAATTTCATGTTTTATTCAGAAATATATTATTTAATTTATAAATCTTTTAGAGTCTTCAAATATTTTTGAATTATTGATTCTTAATTTTTTGTGTGTACATATGTATTTGTGCATAAAGAAGAGAATGACTAAACATTTCACAAGTATTATTTACAAAATAATATTTTGAGATATTATCTGTCCACTGCCAGATTCTTTTCCTATTGATGTTTGGCAGTATTTGCTGCCCTAACTGTGGTACATTTTATTAGAGTGGTAAAATAAATCATCAAGTAGAAGACAGATTACCTTGAAAGATGTTTTCATTCCCTCTCAGTTTTCTCAAGCAATTACAGACAAGAAAGTTCAAGTTTGTTTACTTGCAACCAGACCTACACTTTTTAACAATTTCCAACATATATAGAACTTGAATTAGGAATTTTAGCTGATTCTTAATTTTTAAATGGGTAATATATTATGTAACTTCAATATTCCTCAAGTTATTGAGATGGTTTTTGTCATGATATACTTTCATGACAATTCCATGTGTATCCTGACAAAAACATGTCAACACTTTAAATTTAAAGTTTTAAATTTTCAGTTTGAATACAAAATTTGTGACATTGGATTTAAAAAGTAAACCCAGGAATATTCAATCAAAAAGAAAGTATATTTAAATATGATATCACAGATAATTTCAAAAAAGAATTCATAAAAATCAATAAATGTTAGTTGGGTCATGTTTTGTGCATTATTCATTTTCTAAGCTGATTTTTTATTCTATCAATGATGTGACAAGATATTGAATTCTTTAAATATAGTTATAAATTTAACTATATCTTTTCTAATTTCCCATTTTCATATATGTTGAGAAATGTTGGGTGCTTCTATATTGTTCTTTAAGTATGGTTATACTTATAGCTAGAGTTTTCCTGCCTTGCCCAGAGTCAGGACAAATCTTTTTCACCCGCCAGTCCCACAGCTGCTCAGACCCAACCAAGTAAACACAGAGACTTATATTGCTAACAAACTGTATGGCTGTGGTAGGCTTCTTGCTAACTGTTCTTATAGCTTAAATTAATCCATTTCCATAAATCTATAACTTGCCACGTGGCTCGTGGCTTACCGGCATCTTCACATGCTGCTTGTCATGGCGCTGGCTGGCAGTGTCTCCCTCCTCAGCCTTCCACTTCCCAGAATTCTTTCAATTCTCCTCTCTGTTAGTCCTACCTATAATTCCTGCCTGGCCACTAGCCAATCAGTGTTTTATTTATTAACCAATTAGAGCAATTTGACATACTGACCATCCCACAGCACTACTCCTTTCTATGAATTTATATTATAATTTAGTTCTATCCTATAAATTGAAATCTTTCCTCTTAGATAGATACTACCTACATTTCAGGAAATACAAAAAAGCTTACAATGCTCAAGAGGTAAACAAACTGTTAAAAAATTCAGGAAATTCCTGAAACTCATAAAATTTACATAGTCACTCTACAACATTGTAAAGTTATTAACAATGGCTGGAAAGAGAGGACTATTAGAACTATCAAACTTCTTGCTGATGCAATTGCTCTTGAGTCATTTATGTATCTTTAAGTAACTCCACATGAATATTCCAACAATTAATCTCATTTAACAATTGTGTTGTGTAACAGCTTTCTCCTAGATTAAAAACATCCATTTTGGAAGGAAACTTGTTCAGGTACGGGGTGTTAAAATCACTATGACAGGGTGTTTACAGGGAGGTCAAACAACAGGATGTTCTAAGAAGAGGTGGAACAAACTATTGTGCAAAAAAGTTTAAGTTAGGAAGTAAAGAACTCAAAATAGCTTCAGGAACTCACTGAAACTGACCAAATTCATTATGTCCCTCCCTTTCCAAAATTATATAATCAGGAAAGACTGATGAAAGATACTCTCAGACTTTAATATATGGAAGAGGCAGATCAGCCAACTTGTGTGAAAGAGAAAGCAATCAGTTGATCTGATTGAAAAAGACTCAGAACAACTATGTGAAAATAAGCATTGACCTGTTAAGCTGGTTATCGAGTGTGTAGTGTATTACAGCTTTCCCGCTTTTGTGAGGTGCCAGCCATGCTGATATGGAATTTGATGATGTAGCTGCCTTTGAGTCATTCTTAGTCCTTTAAATAACTCCTCACCAATATTCCTATATTCAACTCCAATGAAACCCACTTGTTCGTCAAATTGGATTTTGGTGATATCCTTACTTTGTTCTCTCATTAGTCCCCTGTCTGGATTGAGGAGACATTTGTTAATAGCTGCCTAGATAGTGTCACACAATACACTGCATCAGTAAGATAAACTTGTATAGAATAATTTCTTTTCTCTCTTATCAGTGTTGAATCTGTGTTGAATAGATAAGTTCAGACAACAGAGCTTATGCCCAGAGATAAAACAAAACAAAACAAAACAAAACAAAACCAAAAAACCAAAAAACCAAAAAACCTGAAGATGAGTTAGAAATGAGTGGTCACATGGCCCTTGCATAGGATGCTGTGATATGAAATTGCAGACCATCTATGCAAGAATGAAAGTGTACATGGGGGCAATTATATAGCTACTTTTCCATTAATGTATGAGATGATGTGCTTATTTTATTATAATGCTGATTGTAAAACCCTTGCAATGGGAATGGAATTGTTTAAGAAGGATTAGGAGGTGTGTCCTTGTTGAAATAAATGTAGCCTTGTTGGAGGAAGTGTGACTGACCATATGCTGGAGATATCTTTATGTATGCTGTGAATTTGTTGCTCTGATTGATTGATTGATAAATGAAATGCTGATTGTCCAGTAGCCAGGCAGGAAGTATAGTATAGGTGAGATAAGCAGAAAGGAGAATTATGGGAAGTGGAAGGCTGAGTCGGGAGAAGTAAGATGTAAAGAACTGGTAATCCAAAAGCCATATGGCAATTTATAGGTTAATAGAAATGGGTTAATTTAAGATATAAGAACTAGCCGGGCGGTGGTGGCGCACGCCTTTAATCCCAGCACTCGGGAGGCAGAGCCAGGCGGATCTCTGTGAGTTCGAGGCCAGCCTGGGCTACCAAGTGAGTCCCAGGAAAGGCGCAAAGCTACACAGAGAAACCCTGTCTCGAAAAACCAAAAAAAAAAAAAAAAAAAAAAAAGATGTAAGAACTAGATAGCAAGAAGCCTGCCATGGCCATACAGTTTATAAGTAACATAAGTCTCTATGTGTTTACTTGGATCTGAGTGGCTGCGGTCCCTGGCAGGACTGGAGAAATCTCCAGCTACAAGCATACTTTGATATTTCAAAAGCCTGTGCTGTCTCCACTCCACCTGCTGCCCATGGATCAGGACATAAAGCTCAGCTACTATTCTAGTGCCAAGTCTGTCTGCTTCAAATCTTAATGACCAGTGATGCAGGTTTCCTGAGTCATCAGTCTTTCTGGGGTGGACTTTTTGTGATACATCTGCTTTTGTAATTAAGCTTCCACTCACACTCTTGTAAGTAACCCAGTAAATTCATTGGTTCATTAAGTTAGTCTTTTGTGGAATTTATTCTTTGGTCTGTCATCCATCTCATCCATGCTCTATCTAGAATAAATAAGGAAAAGTCACACAAAACATTAAATACATTTATCTAGTCTTTTTTTTTTAACCTGTGTTAATGATTAAATAAATACTTTTATTTAGTCCTTTTTTTAACCTGTTTGCTTTAATGATTAAATTAGTTTTCTTTAAGAATACATGTACTTGGGTTTTTAAAAATTGAAATATAACACACAATATGTCTTTTTTTTTTGTTGTTGTTGGTTTTTCGAGACAGGGTTTCTCTGTGTAGCTTTGCGCCTTTCCTGGAACTCGCTTTGGAGACCAGGCTGGCCTCGAACTCACAGAGATCCGCCTGCCTCTGCCTCCCGAGTGCTGGGATTAAAGGCGTGCGCCACCACCGCCCGGCTCAACAATATGTCTTCTAATTGAGATTTTATAAAAGTTGAATTAAATTGTTGTCCCACTCAATTATTTCTATTATTCTCAACTTCTGAAATTTTATCTCTTTTTTGATTTATTTTAGAATAGCTAAATATTAAATATTACTTTATTCCTATATCTTAGTTTATACATTATATTTATTTAGTTTGTTATTTCTGTTTTTATTTTGTTTACATTAATCATGGCCTACACTACAGTTCAAACAAATATTTAATTTATCTCTGCCTAATTTTGAAATACTTCATATATTACAAATACAATCAATAAATTTTCAACTCCTTATCTTTGCTAAGGTTAAAATTTTTCTTTACTCATGGATTCCACACCTCAGTCTTCATTATTTACTATTTATCTTTGTGGAGTAATTTACTTATATTAGTTAGTCATAATTACACTGTTAAAGTAATAAGATACTTTTAAACATCTGTCATAAGTCAAATATATTAAAATCATAAATGTATCTTCTACTTAGTAATCTGTTCATAATATTTTACATTCTTTATTCATTTATGTGTACAGAAACATATAGAAGATATCAACTTTTCCTTTCCCCTTTGTTTATAAAATAATCTAGAATTATTTAGCAAAATTATCTTCAAGAATTTGTTCTGAAATTTGTAAATATACTTCCCTAGATAAGGAATTTTATGACATTGTCTTTTTCTAGAGTGCCAAAAGGCCTACAGTCTCCTGGTTGCATAGTTTCTAATGAAAGTCTGCTGTTATTCTTACATTCTCTCTATATGTAAAAACTTCCTTTTAAAGATACTTTTCAGAATCTTCCTTGGAATACATTTAGGTTACAGTAAAGTTATGATAGCACAGAGGTTTCTTGGGTTTTTTCACCAATGTTTATGTCTCTCATGTGTTTATGTGTGTGTACCTTGTATGCAGGTGCACATGCCCATGAGCACACACAGAGACAAGACAAGAAGGTCAATTACCCTCCACTATTGCTCTCTACCACATTTCTTTCAGATAGGTTCCCTCACTGAACATGTAACACTATTTTTAAGCTACATTGGTGGCAAGAAAGCCCAGTGTTTCTCCTGTCTGTGATTCCCACAAAACTGGGGTTACAACGTTCTATGGCCATGTCTAGATTTTAAATAGATTTTATGATCCAATCTTCAGTTCACAATTGTACATAAAAATTAGTTTTCCATATCTCCAGCTGCAGTACAGAAATTTCTGATATACTCTACACTCAGCTTCTTTTTATTTTAAACATCATCTTTCATTATGACACATTTTTCACATGTACTGAGCCAATGTTGGTTCATACTCACTAGCTAAAGTTATACTTTGTTCATATTTCACAGGATCTTTCTAATACCATTTTTGTGCTCCTGAATCAAACTATGATATGATATTATGCATAATTATTATGTCCATTTATTTTATTCTCAACTGGAACAATTTCATAAGCTTTCCTTATTTTTAATTATCTTAAATTGCAGTGATCATGATCACTTATACTGTAATTTTTTTTATTAATTTATCAAATTAAGGTTATGGATTTAGAGAACAGAGATGACAGATATTATACACTATTGTTATTGCATTACAAAAGAAGTCCATGCAGTAAATTTTCTCTAATGATGCTCACCTTGATCACTTTGCTGGTAGAGTGTTTTCTTAGTTACTCTAATTTAAAGCTTACCACTTCGGTTCCCTCTATAAGCACCTCATTAGGAACAACTAATACTTAAGGTTTAGTTAATGTTTGTGAAATGCTAGTAGCTACATAGAATACATGAAATTTGTCACTGCAGATTTGCTTAATCCACCTCTTTCACTTGTAGTATCATTGCTGATATCAGCTAAACACTCATAATTGATTATTAAAATAGTGTAATATCTCTTACTATGACTTTTTATTGTTTATTTTTCTTAAGGTATATTGAGATTCTTGGGTCGACAAATTTATAAATTTCATAGGGCCATTGTAAACTATTATAATTTGAGTGTCTTAATAACATAAATGCATTCTTTTATACTAATGAGGTATAGAGTTCTGAAATTAATGCATCAGCATACCTGTACTAGTGATCTAGAGTCTGGGGCTTATTCCTTAAATCTTTTAAAGCACAAGTCAGTGGATTATGTGACCTTATATTAATGTGATTAAATTTTCAAAGACTATTTGAATAAATTCACAATAACATACTAAGTGGAAATGAATTTTCAGTGAGTGTTGGATGAAGTATGGCACTATTCAATACAATATTGTAAGTTTGACAGCTTTTTATCAAATTAGGAAAATGTTCAAGTGCTGTGTTATTTATTGTTTCTGCCTCTCCACCTTCTGTAAGCTATTCTGAAACAATTAAGACTGTTTGATAATCTCTGTTCCCTGATATTTTAAAGAGTTTATTTTTTTCTGGGACCATCAATACTCTATGTTTAAGTATATATAGAATAAGCATATGAAACAGTAGATTTCCCTACAGCATTTTCACTTATGCTTAATTACTTCTCCTTGTAGTCATACATTTTCTCCAGTCCTGCCTGGCACTGTGGTCTCACAGCCGCTTATAAAACACTCAGAAGCTTATATTAATTATAACTGCTTGGCCATTAGCTCAGGCTTATTGACTAGCTCTTACATTTAAATTAACGCATAATTCTTATCTATGTTTAGCCATGTGTCTTGGTACCTATTCTCATTTCTGCCTTACCATCTTACTTCCTCTGTGTCTGGCTGGAGACTCTTGACTCCACTCTTCCTCTTCCCAGCATTCTCTTTGTTTGCCCACCCCACCTATACTTCCTGCCTGGCTACTGGCCACTGGTACCCAACGTGGGGTTCAAATTTTCACCTAAAACCTGAGAAAACTTAATAAGAGATTCTAAAATGGAACTAAAAACAGCTTCCTAGTTGTGTCCCAGGCAAACCATGAGCTACAGTATGATGGGTATTGGCAAGCAAGCATGAACAAAGTATAGCGGATTTCTTCCACAGCACACAGAGAGAAACATCTCCAACCCATGTGTCAGATTTAGCTTTTGCTAGTAAAAACAAACAAAAATAGTTTTTGAGCTACATGCTGCTTTGATAGAGGCATAGATCCAATGCCCTCCAGAGTCAGCAGAGAGAATGGCTCCCAGAGCTAGCAGTGAATTATCTCCACCATGTTGAAAAGCTGAGGTGGGCAGAGCTAGGAGCCAAGGCTGCCACTTGTAGGTGAAATATTTCCTTTGCTCCACCCAGTTCACAGCTGCTCAGATCCAAGTAAAAAACACAGAAGCTTATATTAATTAAAACTGCTTGGCCATTAGCTCAGGCTAACAACTAATTAGCTCTTACACTTAAACTCAGCCCTTTTCTGTTAATCTATAATTCTAACCATGTTTTCCATGGCTTTACTGTGTACCATTACATGCTGCTCCCTTGACGGCAGGCTGGAATCTCCCGACTCAGCCTTTCTCTCCCCAAAATTCTCCTTGTCTGCTTATCCTGCCTATTCTTCCTGCCTGGCTAATGGCCAATCAGGATTTTATTTATCAACCAATCAGAGCAACACATTCACAGCATACAGAATATCCCACAGCACCCACTTTTCATCTTAGCCACAAAGTTTAATCTTTAAACAGAGAAGCAGTATAGATTCACAATAAGACAGATTCAGATGGAATAAAACTCTAAACTGTTTACAGTGTGTATAAAAATGTACATGGGCTTGAAAGAAAGAAAAAAAGGAATGTATGCAGTTATATAAAAAACAGATAGTTTTAAAAAATATGAAGTCTTTAAAGAGACAGTAAAATATTATAAAAAGTAAGCTACATAAAGATGGAAATCACACAGAGTCTGGATTATGTTGTCTTTGAGATTTTTAACTGCAGAATGACATTTGATTGTAGAGGCTACTCAGTTAAACCAATATGCATATTTTAAAGATATCATGGCTTCAAAATTAATGTCTGAGGATACGTTGCTTTCAAAAACAGGTTTTACTTTTTATTTCTACAGAAGATGAGAACCATGGATTGCTTCTAGGCTAATATGGTTTGATCAGGCAAGACACCATGAAAGGTTTTCAATGACACCATGGCACAGATAAACATCCAAAATCAGCTTCAAAGCAACTGGCTGAGATAATCCATCCTCACAGATGCTACAGCCAAGGTTTAACTGTAATTCTTAATTTTCTCAGGATCCCCATAAAAGTACCAGAGCCCACAATCAGCAGGCAATAGTAGGACAAGCTATGTCCAAATTCCCAAAATATTGTTTATAAATGTATATTTTTATTTAAAGGGGCTTGATTATAAATGTAATCTCTCTAAAGAAGAAAGGAATATATAGATATGATAGGATAAAAGGATAGATTATTAAATCTACTTTTAAAGAGCAAAACCTTGTTTGAAATGTTTTACACTTATGAGTAAGTACATACCATGTTTATGCTTCTGAATCTGGGTTACCTCATTCAGGATATTTTCTAATTCCATCCATTTACCTGCAAACCTCATGATGTCATTGTTTTCCTCTGCTGAGGAGTACTCCATTGTGTATATGTACCACATTTTCTTTATCCATTCTTCAGTTGATGAGCATCTAGATTGTTTTCAGGTTCTGGCTATTACAAATAATGCTGCTATGAATATAGTTGAGCATCTGTCCTTGTTGTATGATTGAGCATTCCTTAGGTATATGCCCAAGAGTGTTATAGGTGGGTGTTGAAGAAGATTGATTCCCAATTTTCTGAGAAACTACGATACTGATTTCTGAAGTAGCTGTACAAGCTTTCATTTGCACCAACAGTGGAATTAATTGCTTTGACTTTTTCTCCATTTAGAATGATGTTGGCTATGAATTTGTCATATAAAACCTTTATTATATTGAAGTATGACCCCTTTAGTACTTTTGTCTTTGAGACATTTATCATAAAATCATCAGGTTTCTCAAAGGGCTTTCCTTTATTAATTGAAATTATTGTTTAATTTTCATGTTAAATTAAGCTTTATATTTTATCAAATTTATCAACTTATGTGTATAAACTTATATCTCCTGGATAAAACCAACATGGCAGGGTAGCTAATCATTTTGTTGGGAAATCTTGCATCTATGTTTTTTAAGGATATTGGCATATTTTTTTTTGTATTTTTTTTTCTGCCTGGCTAGAGTATGAGAATTATACTAGCATTGTAAAAGGAATTTTGAAGTGCTCCATCCCTTCCTTCTTTCCTTCCTTCCTTCTTTTCTTCCTTCCTTCCTTCCTCCCTTCCTTCCTTCCTTCCTTCCTTCTTCCTTCTTTCCTTTCTTTTATTTTCAGTAATTTGAGATATACTGATTATTGTTATTTAATTAAAGTCTACCAAAATTGGCTGTGAATCCACTTGGGTCTAGACTTTCATTAGTTTGAAGGCTTTTAAAAAATTTTATTTTCATGTTAATATTTTGCCTCCATATATGTATGTCTTTATACAGTGTGCATGCCTGGTGCCCTCACATGCTAGAAGGAGGTATTAGCATCCCTGAAACTGGAGTTATAGATTTCATTCCCAATAACATGTGGTTTTCTGGAATGAAACCCAGGTCTTCTCAGATTGCAGCAAGTATTCTTATCTGCTGGGCCATCCTACCAGACCCAGTTGCAAGGAATTATATAACTGCTTCAATCTCCTTAGTTGCTATGAGTTTAAAGTAATTATCTCTTTTTGCCTTAATTTTCTATACCTTGTTCTATTTAAATTTAACCATTTTTTCAGCTTTCTAGTTAAATGGACTGTAAAATTTGAAAACACCCCCTATTAATTTCTTAATTTCTTTTGACTCTGTTGTAATGTTTTGTATTTCCTGTCTAATTTTCGTAATTTTGGTCCCTCTTTCTTTTTGTTAAGTTGGCTAAGGGTTTGCCAGTCTTCTGAGTTTTTGTTTAGTTTGTTCTTCTAAGAATAAATTCATAGGTTTATTGATTAGTTGTTTTTTTCTATTTCATTAATATCTGCCATTTTAAAGAATATTTAATATACTGAATTTGAAGTTGACCTGTTTTTCAAAACTCTTGATGTATATCATTTAGCTACTTATTTATGTTTTTCCTTATTTTTTCTAATGTAAGCAATTATACTTATAAATTTCCTTCTTAGGATTGCTTTTTGTATGTCTCAGAGACATTTTAGCATTTTGCTTTCATTGATTTCCAAGAATACTTTGATTTTCTCCTTAATTTATCTTTTGCACCACTCCTCTTTTAGTAGTGTGTCATTTAGTTTGCATAAATTTGTCTAATTCTAAACCTTTTCTTTTGCTCTTTATTGCATCATGATCATCTAAATACACGAGGTCATTTACATTTTTTTTTTGTCTTTGTTAAGATTTGTTTTATGTCCCAATATGTGATCTATGTTAGGGAAAGTTCAATGGGCTGCTGAGTAGAATGTATTTTTCTTTGTTGTTTGAGTGGAATAGTGGAGTCAGACACTGAAATAATCTAGCATTACTGAGTTTGGGCTAAGTTTATGTCTTGAAGTACAGTAGAGTGTGTAACAGGAATCTTAAAAGTTCTTATTAATAAGATCAAACCTGGGCCAGGTATTGGGGAGAAATGCTGGATGGTCAGAGAGACAGAACAAGCCACAGATATCCTCACCTGGCCAACTTCTCAGCTGATCTTGTTTCCTCAGACTGGAAGCCTCTGTGTCCTCATATCCAAATGGCTCTCAGCTGAACTGTGCTGCTAGAAGCCTGAAAGCTTAACCAGCCAAATACTTAACCAGGCCAAATGCTTCTAGTTTCTGGTCCTCACGCCTTTATATCTTTCTGCTTTCTACCATCACTCCCTGGGATTAAAGGCTGACTTTCTGGGATTAAAAGCATGTGTCACCATGCCTGGCTGTTTCCAATGTGGCCTTGAACTCACAGAGATCCAGAGGGATTTCTAACTCTGGAGTGCTAGGATTAAAGGTGTGAGTGCCACCATTTTCTAGCCTCTGTGTCTAGTGGCTGTTCTGTCTCTGACCCCAGATAAGTTTATTAGGGTGCACAATATTTTGGGGAACACAATTCCACCACAAGAATGCTTTTTATAAATGTGACAGTGCCAAAGCTTAGTGAATGCATGATTTGGATTGTAATGTTTTCTTGGTTAATTTTACCCTTTATAAGACTGAAATCTGTTTCTTCATCTCTTGTGATTTGATTTGAAGTCCACTTTGTCAGATACTAGTATTGTGATACCTGCTTTTTCCTGAGTCTTTGCTTGTAGTATTTTTTCCATATTTTCACTGTAATGGTACCTATTTTTAAAAATAAGATACATTTTCTAGAGAGTAGAAAAATGGATTTTTATTAATCCATTCAAATGACCTGTGTCCTTTGATTATAGAGTTGGAGCCATTAATATTTCATGTAGATATTGAAAGGAATACATTGATTGCTGTCATTTGCTGATTTGCTGTATTTTTTTATATTTGTGTTCTTAGTACTAGTTTGTGCTTCTGTGGTTTGTTTAATTTTTATATGTTTTTGGCTATGCTGATTTATCTCTTCAGTCTGGAATACTGCTTTCTGAAATTATTGCATTATATAACAATTTATTTTATTTCACATAAGAAACCTGATATGTGATGGTTAATCTAAATTGTCAATATGATGAGAAATAGAATTACATGGGGTATGGCTTGAGAATGTCTGTGGAGGATTGTTTTTATTGGGTCAATTGAGGTGAGAAGATCTGCCTACTGAGAGTGACACTAGTTCCTGGGATGAAATCCTGAGCAGCATAAAAAGAGAAAGCAAGTTGAGCACAGGTATTCACCACTCTCTGCTTCTTGGCAGTGGATGAAATGTGACTAGCTGCCTCAAGTTCCTGTTGCTGTGACTTCTTTGCTGTGAATGAATATATCCATGAACTATGAGCCAAAAATAAACTTCTTCCTTAAGTTGCTTTTGTTTTTTGTGGAATTCAAAAATAATTGGATGGAGCTAGAAAAACTAATCCTAAGCTGCACAACACACCCCCTAAAAGACAAATATGGTAATGCCTTATGTGTGTGTTGGAAGGTTCTGTTGCTTAAGGTTTCAGCTCACCATGTCCAGACAGCTTTCTAAGCTCAACACAATATGGAATATTCCCTCCCCATTCCCCAACAGGACCTCCTACTCTCTTCCTGACCTAATCTAGAAGCTGTTCTTAGGCCTGGATGCCTGACTTATTAAACATGGCCCTATATATAGTTCCCTGCAGATGATCTCTCCCTGCTTTCCATATGATAATTACATATTGTGTTCCAGCTATATGGTAGGAGCATCCTGCTGAATGCCAATTAGGTGACACCCCAACTGCTATCTTCATCCTATATATTTCCATTCACTCTGAAATAAAATTGAAATGTAAAACTGAAACTTGTAGTTGGAAACTTTCTTGTGGCCCACCCAGTCTGCAGCCTCTCACTTCTATGGAAACAAAAGCAGAACCTCTTTTCCAAACTAACATATCCCTAAACATAGATTTTGAAATCAAGGTATCTTTAAAATATACATATTGATTTAACTCAGAAGTTTTTGCAATCAAATGTCTCTCTGCAGTTAAGAGTTCCAATCCAGACTCTGTATATAATATCCATCTTTATGTAGCTTATTTTTTATATTACCTTTACTGTCTCTTTAAAGATGTTATTTTTAATCCATTTCTTTTTTTTTTTTTTTTTTGGTTTTTCGAGACAGGGTTTCTCTGTGTAGCTTTGTGCCTTTCCTGGGACTCACTTGGTAGCCCAGGCTGGCCTCGAACTCACAGAGATCTGCCTGGCTCTGCCTCCCGAGTGCTGGGATTAAAGGCGTGCGCCACCACCGCCCGGCTCCATTTCTTTATATAACTATCTATATTCATTTTCTTCTCTCTTTCAAGCCTACATACATTTTTTACACACACTGTACACCATCTAAACTCTTATTCCATCTGAGTCTGCTTTATTGTGAATCTATTGCTTTAAACTGCAGTGGTTAGTATTGAAGCAGCAGCCTTGGCTGCTGACTCCACCTATCTTAGCTTTTCAACATGGTAGAGATAATTCACCCCCAGTTCTGTGAGCCATGCTCTTCACTAGCTCTCAGAAGCAGTGAGTCTATGCTTGCATCCAGCAGCATGTAGCCTGCCCCCCCCTTTTTTTGTTTGTACTAGCAAAAGCTAAATCCACCATGCGGCATACTGTGTGGCTTGGAGATGACTCTTGTGCCATGATAGGAATCCACTATACTGTAGTTCACAGCTTGCCTCAGAGACACAACAAGGAAGCTATTTTTAGCTCCATTTTAGAATTTTTTTTAAAGCTTTCTCAGGTTTTAGGTAGAAACTCTTGTCCCATGTTTTGGTGCCATTTTTAGATGAAGTTTTCTTGGTCCTGCCCAGCTCCTGTGACCTCATGGTACTGCAGCCACCCAGACCCAAATAAACATACACAGGCTAATATTATTTTTAAACTATGGCCATGTCAAGCTTCTTGCTAGCTAGCTCTTATATCTTAAATTAACCCATTTCTATACTTTGCCATGTGCCTTGTGGCTTACCAGTATCCTTACATCTTGCTTTTCATGGCAGCAGTTGCCAGCATCTCACCTGCTCTGTTTTCTCCCTTCCTCTTTGCCTTTAGAATGTCCTGCCTAACCATATTCTGCTTCACCATTGGTCAAACAGCTTTACTTATCAACCAATCAGAGCAACATATTTTCACAGCATACAGAATGATATCACCCATCATTTTCCCTTTTATTTCTATTCAAAAGGAAGATTTTATCTTGAACACCCATATTGGGTACCACTTGTAGTGGTAACTTTTCCTGTGTTCCACCCTGTCTGCAGCTTCTGAGACCCAAGTAAACACACAGAGGTTTATATTAATTAAAACTGTTCAGCCATTAGCTCAGGCTTACAACTGACTAGTGCTTACACTTAAATTCAGCCCATTTCTGTTGATCTATATGTCACATGTGTTCCATGGCTTTACCTGTGTACCATTACATGCTGCTCCCTGGACAGTGGGCTGGTGTCTCTTGACTCAGCCTTCCTCTTTCCAGAATTCTCCTTGCCTGCTTATTCTGTCTATACTTCTTGCCTGGCTATTGGCCAACCTGCTTTTTATTAAACCAGTGTACAAAAGCATTATTCCACAGCAGAAACTGTCTTCCATAAAGTTTTTTTCTGTCTTACCCACAGCCATCTGAACCTTGGTAACCACCTTTGTAGCCTCCTCCTTTATGGACTGGTGGTCAATGATCCTCAAGGAAGAAGGTTACCCACATGTGTGGATGTTAGTTTTTAAGACTTTGATAGACATGCTACAATCCACATAACTGCATAGATTCGTATATAGTAAGGGTTAGGTAGGAAGGAAAGATCTCCAAAGGAATGGGAGATAGAATCTATAGCTATTAAGAGACTAAGGGCAGGAAGACAGTAGTGGGAAGTTTAAATGGAGAGGATGAGGAATCGGAGAGATAAAGGAGAGAATAGAGGGAGGTACAGTTTACAATAAGGGCTGGTTGAGGGCTCATCTGGAACATTACTAGAGTGCAAGTTAATAAAATGTTTCAGGGTGTTATTTCTTTTTTTATTTTCTGAAGATTTGATTGTGTTGTTATGTTGTTAATATGGGATCTCTTCAAATTTTTTATGTAGGCACTTACTGCTATTTACTTCTTCTTCAGAAATGTCTTGAGTGTTGGAGTCTGCTGGAGTCCCACCTTTTGAAGGGTTCTTGGATAGAGGATAGAGGAATTAGAAAATATTAGATCAAAAGATAGAAAGAGACCATAAGAAAGACAGAGATACAGGATAGCTTCAGGAGGGCCCTGGGTCCATACCCAGTCACCCAGTCCTTTATTCAAAATTTACAATATGACAAGAGGAGAGGCAATACTTCCCCCTTACAAGATCAAAGCACACTGTACAGCCAAGTATAAATCCTTCCAAATACCTGGTAAATATGCCCAAGGCCAAGTCATCCCATTATGTAGTCCTGCTTGGTAAAGCAAGTTCAGATTCTCTCACCCTGAGTAAGGTGTCACTAGGAAGCCTCTGTGGGTCACCACACCATAGGTTTGAGTATGCTATGTTTTCATTTATATTTAATTCTAAAAATATTTTCATTTCCTTAATTTCTGTCTTGACCTATTTTTTCATTCAGTAGTGAATTATTCAGTTTCTATGAGTTTGTAAATTTCCTGTTGTTTCTGTTGTTGATATCCATCTTTATTCCTTTGTAGAAATAGGATACAGGCTGTTATTTCAATTTTCTTCTATCTATTAAGACTTGATTTATATCTGCATACGTGATTGATTTGGAGAAAGTTCCTTGAGATGCTAAAAAAAGTAATGTTCCTGTATATTTGGGTGAAATGTTCTGTAAATATCTGTTAGGTCCATTTGATTTATGACATTATTTAACTCCAGTATTTTCTGTTTAATTTTTGTCTGTATGACATGTCTGTTGGTGAGAATGGAGCATTGGAGTAACCCACTATCAGTGTGAGGGCACTATGTGATTTAAATGCCTTAGTGTTCATTTTGTAAACTTGGGTCTCTTTCTGCTTGTTGCATAGATGTTAAGAGTTGCAATGTCCTCTTGGTGCATTTTGTCTTTGATGAGCATGCAGTGTCCTTCTCTATTGTTTCAGATTAGTTTTAGTTTTATGCCTATTTTATCTGGAGTACATTTTGTGGAATATCTTTTCCTATCCTTTTACACTGAGGTTAATTATTTATCCCTTATATTTTCTTGGGCATTATTAGCCTCATTTAGGTTGAAGTTTTCCTTCTATTGCCTTTTGTAGATTAACTTTGCTTTTATTTTAGAGCACTTTTCTTTCTATTGTGATTGATAGTTTGGCCAGGAATAGTAGTGTAGTAGGGCATCTGTATTCTCTTGGAGATTATAGAGAATCCATTCAGTCCCTTCTAGCTTTTAGAGTCTCTATTTAAAAATTAGGCATGATTCTAACGGCTCTGCCTTTGTGTATTACTTGGGCTTTTTCCCCTAAAGCTTTTATTTTTCTTTGTTCTGTATGTTCATTGTTTTGATTATTGTGATTCATAGGAACTTGTTTTTCTGTTCCTGTCTATTTGAAGTTCTGTATGTTTCTTATACTTTGATAGGGACTTCCCTGTTTAGGTCAGGGAAAGTTTCTTTTATGTTCTTGTTGAAAATATTCTTACTGCCTTTAATTTTTTCTCATTTCTTCCACTATTTTTATTATTTGTGGATTTGGTCTTTTTGTAGATTTTCTGGATATTTTTGCCTGAAGATTTTTAGATTAAATATTTTCATTTACTGAGACATCCATTTCTTCAACAATATCTTCAATTCCTGTGATTTTTTTTGTTCAATGTCCTCAATTTTTCATTTCCAGTTATTTCTCAGTTTGTGTTTTCTTTAGTGATTATATTTCTTTGATAAATTCTACTTTCATTTCATGAATTCTTTTAATTATTCATTCCACTGTTTGTGTCGTATTTCATTGAGGGATTTATTCATATCATCTTTAAAGTCCTTGAACATATTCATAATAGGTATTTTGAAATCCTTGTCTTGTGTTGTACCTATATTACATTTCTCTGGGCCTACTATATTAGGATTGTTGTGCTCTGGTGAAGGCATCTTGTCTTAGTTGTTAATGATTTTGTTTTTGCATGATGTCTAGGCATTTCAGGTTGGTAAAATTGAGGTGATTTTTAGGTGTTGATATCTTGTCTTCTCTTTGTTGGTGGGGGTTCTACTCCTTCATTTCTGTTAGCCCCTCTGGATCTTAGGATAATGTGGCTGCTGTGTGTTGTTTGATAGGGAGTGCTTCTGATTCCCAACTCTGTGGCCCCCTACCCTCTTTTAACTCCCTCCTTTTCCTGTATTGCCCTTTACTTCTCTGTAAATATCTTTCCCATGTTCCTGCTTATTTTGTTTTGTTACCCATTGTTTGTAATCATGAATGCCTGTGAGTTTGTGGTTATCCATTGGTGTTTGGTGGGTTTAACAGTGGGTGCACAACTAAAAACAGTGAATCCTCATCTCTCAGATTCTAGCTGCACTTAGAAGTTCAGCAGTAAGGTGTATCGATACTGAGTCACATCCCATCAGCAAAGGCTTTATGTAAGGGTTGATATTGTTCCAGTCCAGTGGAAATCATGATAGGTGCAATGATTTCATGATTGTAATTCTTATGCAGTACCTTGAAAATGTAATTTGCTGCACTTCTTGCTATCATCTGGACTTCACATTCTTCTAACCTCTTTTCTTCAATGTCCCCATAGTGGCATTAATTTTTCTTTTTGGGGATAAGCTTTCAACTACCTATAACTTATCTTCAGGATATTTGGAAGACATGAGATTCTGTATTCACCACCATGTGCTGGGGAGAGAAATTTCTCTGGTTAAGTCTGAGAGCAGCTTTAGACCCTGGGTATAAAAATAGGTAATGAGAAGGCATTTTGTTATTATGTCAATTCAAACAACAGAATAAACTCCTCTCTTATGTCTAAAACATTCTCTAGCAAGTTTTTTTTTTTTTTTTTTTTTTTTTTTTTTTTTCATTTAACTAGGTTTACAGGACTGGGCATAGTCATTCCCTCTATGAAGCATGCCTCAAATCCATTCAGAAGATGGTATATGGTCCCCCTGAAAATACTGCCACTATTGCTAAAGTAGACAAGTCTTAGCTTTGTAGATTGTAGTACTCAAAAATGGAAAAATCATCGATTCTTTTTCTTCCCCAGATATCTGTATCATACCTTCCCTGCTGGCCTGAGCCAAATTTGACATATATATTTGTAATCACAGTAGGTTTTATGGATAATATGCAGCAAGTTATAAACTTCTTTCCAAAGAAAAATAAACATTTTCAAAAATACTAAATCTATTTCCTGAACTACTGAAAAATATGTTGCTACCTTAAATATTGCCTTTGTCATATGTATAATCAAGTCAATAATAATTATTATTAAAATGGTTAATATCACTATCATTAAATACACATGCATGCATATGTATGCAAACAGACATGTTTCCATATGAAATCTTGTTTGATAATTGTAAAACCCTTAAAAGTAACTATGATTATTCTTATTTTTCCTTTGAATGAAATTCAACACTTTAACATATTGCCTAATATCAAAGCATGAGGTTAAGTATAAAATAAAAAATAAAGTTGAGTTGGGTGTTGGTGGCACACACCTTTAATCCCACCACTTGGGAGGCAGAGGCAGGCAGTTCTCTGTGAGTTCGAGGCCTGGGCTACAGAGTGAGTTCCAGGAAATGTGCAAAGGTACACAGAGAAACTCTGTCTCGAAAAACAAAATAAATAAATAAATAAACAAACAAACAAATAAATAAATAAATAAAATAAAGTTCATATCTATATACTCATCTATCCAATTAATCTAGAAATACAAAAATATTTTACAATAAAAATCATGACGTCATTCATTTGTCAGATTGTTAGACATTAGTCTCTGTGTTGAGAATCAGGCCATCAAGCCCTCTTCTGAATAAATCACTGAGATTTATGAATTTGTAATTTCATGTCTATAAATTATTAAAATTTAAATAAGATATCATATATCAGAGTCCAGACTGTAAATCTTTCAAAATATATCTTTCATAATTGGCTAAACTCATGTTATTTTTGACTATAAAATATAAAATTAGAATAGGATTTTCCTGAAATATACCATTTATATTCTAATGGCCAGAAAGTATGAAACTACTCAGTGTGGTATATCTTAGTTGTTGATATGCACATGCTTCTCAGGAAAACTGAAACAATATTGTCAGTGGAATGTCAAGAGAAAGAGAGGAAAATTGCAGCACTTACTTCAGATGGAACTCTGAACACATTGTCTGCCTTTTCAACTCTGGGGATTTGAAATTTTGGGTTCTAGGATTTCTTTAATCCAACTGTACCACTGCATCCTTTCTGCTTCCATGAAAGTTCCAGAGCTATCTCAATCTGGGAAAATCTTATTCTCCTGATGTCCTAGGTCTTCTCACATATATCTGGTCCAATGAAAAGTGGAATATCTCCCTATATGCAAGGTAGAAAAAAATAAATAGACAGGTTGATAGATGCCAGGTAGGTACATAGGTACATAGATAAATAAAAGAAAAAAAGAAATATGATAGATATTAGATAGATGACAGATAGATAGATAGATACATGATAGATAGAAAGAGATAGAGAGATAGAGAGATGATAGATGACAGATATAAAGAAAGAAAGATAGATAGATGATTAATAGATCGATGATAGATAGATAGATAGATAGATAAATGATACATAGATACATAGATAGATAGATAGATAGATAGATGATAGATAGATAGATAGATAAATAGATACACAGATAGATAGATAGATATGATTGATAGTTATGATAGATAGATGGCAGAGATTGAATGATATGCTTCTGAACTACAATGATACTGACTTTTGTAAGGCAGTATATTCCTGAATAACTAACCCATTTGCTGACACTGGCCATTGAACTTGTCACACCAGGCCTTTCACAGAAAACAGGTTAAAAAAAATCTTAGTTTACCTTAATTTTTATTATCTAAATTGTGTGGGGCCCCACTACTTAAGTTCACATTAGGCCAGTACCTCAGAAGTGCTATTCTTTTAATTGTATATACCCATGGAGTGGAAACACTTCAATTAGAAGTAAGGGACCATGTAATTTTCAATTAGCTATTGGCAACACAAACTCTCACTGACACTAATTGGCACAACCAATTGTATTATATTATTGGATATGCTGAAATATCATGACTGGTGAAAGAGCAGCTTGGAAACAAGGACAACTACGGAAATCAGGGAAATTGTAGCCCACAGCAGGGCTTTTTGCCCTTCTACAGAATCATTTTACTTCAGGAACAGATGCCAATTAGATTAATCAGCCAAATCTTTGAAGGCCACTGATAATAACTGCCATTTGCCACTATTTTCCTACCTTTATGTTTCCTTAGCTGTAGAAACCATAGAGAAGAACATCATACTGAGGATTTATACTAAAGCTTGATCTGTGAAAAACACAGGTCAGCAATTTTCCATGTTTTCCATTTGAACCCTGTCTAGTATAAATTTCAAGGTTTCCTCCCCCCCATAAAGTTTTTCATTAAACATTTTGTATTATGTTCATATCTGAGATTTTATTCTTTGTGGGCTTCTAATTACACATTGAAATTTCAATCTGTTATTATTCACAAATCTCTAGTTGTCATTTTAGAGACTACAAGTATTTTGTTATTGTTCCCTATCCATCTTATAATTTCAACTAAATCAAGCAATGAAAATTTTATAGTGCATCCCTAATTGTGCACCAGACTGGAACTGTTCATACAAATTTCAAGCAATTATAAGGCTTTCTGGGAAACATTGGCAGCAAACAGGAGATTAAATGCTTGCAAGAGCAAGCCAGATGGGAAACATAGATAAGAATCATCTCATGGAAACTCAGTTTATTTTCCAACCCACAACAATGTTTTAAACTAACCTGGCCAAGGGGAAGCATTTTCACATTGTTGACTAAAACAAGGCTTTGGTAGGTAATAGTGTTTCAATTGTGGGGATAATTTTTAAAAGGCATAATCCACCATGTCATCTGCTATAACAATATATGAGATAGTCAGAGATGATATGTGACTCTAAGGATTATTTTAAAGGAAATTTTATAGGTATATGTTTTTGAAGCTAAAATGTGGCTCAAATTACATAAAATTTGGAAAATCACAGAGGCCTGTGTAGTTGAACTCAAGACAGTTTGACATGGAGTAAAATAATTTTACTAAGTGAGAATTCAAGGAGGAGGCTGATTATTTTATAGATAACATATATTTCTTGGTGGCACTGTGTGACTCATCTAGATGAGTCCATACTTCCTTTCACTAAAATGATGTGAAAGTCAGAATGATAGAGTTATAGAGAGTCTAAGAACACTACAATTTCCGTTTTTTTCACTTGAATGTGTTCTAGCCTGGAAAAGACAAATTTTTGTAAATTTTTATTAAGAAATGTTTATATTCATTTTGTATACTGACCACAGATCACTTTCTCTTCCCCCTGCCCATCCCCCAGCTTTCCCTCCCAACTAACTCCCCATGCCCTCCTACAACAAGTTAAGGCCTCCCATGGAGAGTCAGCAGAGCCTGGTACATTCCATTGAGGCACAGCAATAGTGGAGAGAGTGCCTGAACTGGCTTACACCAGTAATCAGATCAGTGAATACCCTAACTATCATCATAGAACCTTCATCCATTAACTGATGGAAGCAGGTGTAGAGATCCACAGCCAAACACCAGGAAGAGCTCCAGGAGTTCAGTCGAAGAGAGAGAAGAGAGATTCTATGAGTAAGGGGGGCATCAAGATCATGGAAAAGACTTCCCAAAATATCCTAACATGTGCATTTCCTTTTGAAAATACACAGAGGTAAATATTTTATCTGTAAGTGTTCTGATTGCTGTTAATATTACTCTTATATCCCTTTTGTTATAATTCTTCCAGGTTGGTACTGGAGTGTGTGGAGGTGTTTGGGGGATTATGGCTGACTTGAAGTTAAAGTTGGGAAACATTTATTTGGTTTTATTTGGATTACATGATTAATGAAATTATTACTGTTGTGCCAGCTTAGAAGTAGATTCTGGGAACAATATAACCACAAACTGTATCAAGTCACTTGTTATGAAATCATAAAAGCACAGGTCAGTGGTTATATTTCATTATAACTATAGAGTGTTTTTTTCCAATCAAAAGATGTGTAAAAAGAATTAAGATTTAAAACATAAATTCAATTTTTAAAATAACTTAATAGTTTTTCAGAATTTGGAAAAGGAACACAAGAGACTACCATAGTAATAATAAAAAAACTTTATAAGGCTCCATAACTGATATTTGCAAAGATTTTCTAAAGTACATAACTGAAACAAATGAGAAATTACAAACTTTTGATTTAGATACATATGATAAGTATATCTTTTAATCACCTTTAATTTTATGTATCTACATAACATAGTCCTTACATCTTATATTATGTGTTCCATACATCTTAATGTATAAATTTTACAAGTCTTACATCACACATTATATGCATTTTACATAATATATCCCATAAATTTTATATTAAACATTTTTCTACTTTTTTAGTACATCTAAGGAAAAATATTCTAATTTTATTATTGTTTTGTACTTTCTTATACATTTCCATTCTCCTGTTGTGTTGTTGAAGTACCTTAGACAAAGCAATAGAGCATAGAGAGTAGCTCTTCTAATATCAAAGCAATTCCTTCCAATTTAAAGAACAGTGTGAGGGTACTTATGATGGTGGTAAATAATGTCTTTTATATTTATCTATAGTCCATATGGAAGCAATGGGCATCTGGGTATCATATATAAATATTTTAGGGTTGAGTATGTGCTACAGACTTAATATATTTTATTTGCTACTAACAATCATCAACTCATAGGAAAACTCAATTGTACTCTCATAGCAGAGAATTGCAGTTACTGCTATATGTCAGAAAGAGTTTGATAGTTAATAGATAAAATGAGTTTAAGAAGAGCCATGTTCAAATGGGCGGTTGACATTTGTCTATACCAGCAGGAATTATTTGAATTAATAGGGCAAACATGCATGCTGTTTAACCTTTTGCCTTTTAAAAATATCTCTAATAACTATCATAGAAATCTAGTGAAAGTAGAGAGAATGGTATCATTATCATTTTAAGCTTAAAATTTAAGATATGGAGTTTTGAGATGATTAATGCAAGATTTCAGAGAATTTTAAGGCTGGTATTAGGACCAAACCATGGTTTCTTAACTGATGATCTCTTTTTCCCATATGTCCTTGTCATGGTTTCATCTCTTATACCTATTCTAGTTCAGAAGAAATATTTCTGGTTCCCAAAATCATTCAGTGTTATTTAGTTTGTTATTCAGTGAGTACTCCTGTGATGGGCTGTATACAGGAACTAGACACTGACCACAAACATCATTGACTTTATTAAGACATTTTGTGAATAAATAATAAACACCATGATCAATCTCTAAACTGACCTTAACAATTCCACAAAATTTGAGAAACACAATAGCAAAGAAGTTCTGTAGTTCCCTGCAGTCATTTTGTTTGGTTAAGAAATCAATACAGTTTGCATCAAAGAGCAAATGCTTGTCATTTCAGGAAATTGCCCGTGGTTGTAATGATTTAAAAAATGTGCCCAGAAAACAAGACCAATCAAAAATTTTATTTATGCCTTTAGTTAATGTGTCCATAACTAATGTCACTCTTTAAAAGTACCACACAATAATTTATTTTACTTTAAATTTTTATTTAAGCTAAATATACTCATTTAAAATACTATGTTACTATAGTCTTGAGTTCTATCTAATATGCAGTTTGTCCAGGATCTTTTTATCATTAGATTGAAGTATAGAGCTCCTGTGATAAAATCCTATAGCAAACAGATAGAAGCTGTGAGGAGATCAAAGATGCCTATGTAAGGCAGTGTTAACGGCTGTTTTCTGCAATAAATTAAAATTCCTTTTCTGTGCTTTAAAATTCAGATATTTGAGAAACCAAATTAAAATGATGCTAGGAGCAAATCGGAAAGAGAAGTCTGAATGTTGTGTAATTGGCCATTGTGCCTAGAACAGCTACTGATTAAAATCAGTCACTCTGACTTTGGATGGCAAGGCCTACAAAATTGTTTCCTTCAAGGGACATCATTAAATACTTTTAGACCAATGAAAAACTATCAAATCCCTTTGTAAAACCTGTGTTTCTATGTATATTACTATCAAAGCACATTAATGGTTCAGTCCACTTAACATCCATCAAAAGATAGTGGCTATTTGTTCACTACTACAATGTGAAGAAGGACTACCTCATCCCATTATTTAGGAACTAGGTAGAAAATACAGACATGTTTCAAATTAAACAAGATACAGGAAGACATATGCCCACAGGCCATAGGCTCAATAGGGAAAATACCATGAGAGGGTAATGGGGCTAACTGCAGAAAAAAGCTGACACAGATGTCCTCAGTGTCAACATGAATATGTGGAAGATAGAGACAAGGAAAGAATGTTACCTATGAACTATGGACTGGTGGTGGCACACGCCTTTAATCCCAGCACTCGGGAGGCAGAGCCAGGCGGATCTCTGTGAGTTCGAGGCCAGCCTGGGATACCAAGTGAGTCCCAGGAAAGGCGCAAAGCTACACAGAGAAACCCTGTCTCGAAAAAAAAACAAAAAAAACAAAAACAAACAAACTATGGACTAATAATAAGGAAAGCATTTTAGGAATGGTTTTAGTCCATGATTTTCCCTTACAATGAGAACTCTGGAACTCTCAAAGCATTCTGTAGCTTGCTCAGATGTACCCTATCAGTGCTGTGAAATACATTAGGAAAAATGAGCAGTCAATCAGTACAGATGCATGAACTGTATTTGACAAATAATATGCTAACAATTTAAGGTAAATAGTATAGACAATTATTGATTGAAAAAGCAGGTTTGGTGCACCAGTGGTGCACACCTTTAATCCCAGCACTCAGGAGGCAGAGCCAGGTGGATCTCTGTGAGTTCGAGGCCAGCCTCGTCTACAGAGCAAGATCCGAATCTGGGACAGGTACCAAAACTACACAGAGAAACCCTGTCTCAAAAGGAAAAAAAAAAAAAAGAAAGAAAAAGCAGCTTTGGCCTGTTTCTTAAGTGCTATATTCAAAGTTTAAAATTCATCAACACAAAACCTATGCTTTGGGTTTGTACATAGAATGTGATGTATTTCAGTAATTATAAAACTAATGAATTGAAAATTGCCAAGGACAACTGTGGGCCTGGACTAATGAATATTAACTAAGATAACAGCTCTGGTTGGGATCAATGACTTGTTCTCATAGAAAGAAAAGCCAAGATCATTGTACAAGTGGTTCTGGACACAGAAACGTGATATCAACTTAATTGATTGACTTTGGTCAGCTTGGTTTTAATGTCAACATGTCACAATTAGAATCACCTAAGTAGGGATCCTTAACAGAAAAATTGTTCTGATCATATTGTTGGATGTGAAAAGACCCACGATGACTTTGGAGGGCACATTCTTGTAGCACTTCAGATAAAGACATATTTTGGGAGGAAGATTATCCCTGTTATTTTGCCTGGTCTTCACTCTTGACATTGAGTTAACTAGCACCTTTGTTGCTGCTGATTCATTTGCTAATAGCAAAACCATATTTTCATACTTTCATTATAGAACAGTTTCTCCATGGACTCTCTAGACTACGGACACTGAATTAGGAGTATTGTGGCACTCTACCTTCTGGTGTAACTGCAGGATGTTGCCCCTGGTGAGAGACAGTAATTGTGAAGCACTCTGACTGTTGAGACATTCAGCCTCAAGGACCCAGTATCTACCAGGTTCTCAACTTCTCAGTTGTAATTTGGCTATCATTACTATTTTAAGTTTACTTAATAAAATCACACAAACACACACAAACTCTCTCTCTCTCTCTCTCTCTCTCTCTCTCTATATATATATATATATATATATATATATATATATATATATATATATATATTCATCTTCTTGGTTTTGTTCCACTAGAGAATCCTAATTAAAATACATAGATAATAGACAGTAAGCAATATTTTCAAGTGATATCAGGTCAGAGAGGGAAGATTGTCAGTGGGGAAACAAACCTGAAAGCTGAAAGTTCTGGGAGAAATTAATAGCAGAGGGCATGGTACAGACAATCAGACAAGACTCAATACTTAAGAACTCAGACAGGACAGGAAGAAGGTCGACCCAATGCAAACAATCCAGAGAGGATGTGCACACTACAGAGCTGGCCCAATCTTGTCTTTGGAACAGCAGAGGCAGTGACTTGGAGGGCTCAGATAGAAGCATGACTGTAGCTTGACCAAACCAATGGTCAAAGGAGAGAAGTTAAAACAGACCCAGATCATAACTTAGCAACCTGGGCATCTGTGAATAATCAGCCTAGTAGGCAACAGATCATGGACAGGAGTAGATTCCCAGAGTGATGTAGAGTTGTCCTGGCCAGCGGGATCTTCAGCAGAGACCCTAGAAGGGGGGATGGCAAATGAAGGAACAAGAGACACAAAGAATTGACAGCAAGACAGTATTCTGATCAAGCTGCAAAATTTTATTTTTCTCAGGTGGGTTTTATAGACCAGGAAACTTTCTTTGGGAAAAGATCAGGGGACTGTTGAGTTGCCAAGCAACCCAATCAAGTAACCTAACCACAAAACATTGTTACTAGTGGTCACTGTAGCAGAAAGATAAGGAAATGTTAAGTTATTTCCTAATAACTCAGGACATGTCCAAGCATGTCAAAAGTTTCTGGTTAGGGGCTCAATACTGCACAACAGAAACCTAACTCAGGCAGGCAATATGGCATGGCTCTTGAAATTGTCCTCGGCAACGTAACATCTATACTGCCCACTTGAGAATTCCAAATGCATATGAAAAGTTTTCTTCAAGAACTTGCAAATTCAGGAAAGGGAAATCCAAGACCCAGAAATCCAAGAAAAAAAAAAAAGAGCAAACAAGTGGAAAATTTTAATATTTAATTGTATATAGAAGTAATAAAAATCAACCCTAAAGGATTTTTTATACGGCGGCATTTTCTTTCTAGTTACTACTAGTTTTATTTTTAATTATTTGAGCCTATGGCAGGACTTCAGGAATGTGTAAATGTAAAAACAGAACATAAACTGCTAGGGTGCAAATATCTTTATGTCTTTCTGCTGGACACTGTAAATGTGGGCTGAGTCTAGGTCCATTGGCTTGGTGATAAGAGATGACTGTGTTCCATGCCAACTCTGCTGAAACACACCCAATGTTGGAATGACAAATTAATATAAGAAATGGAACATGGTCTTAATGCAATATCAAGTGCCATACTAAAATATTGTGGTATCTCTTAAAATCAGGTCTGTCTCTAGGAATTTTACTGCCTTAGTGGTGTGTTGAAATAGTGGATAACATCTTGTATCTCCATTAAGAACTATGTCAGGGTTGTTTCAGATCACAATGAAACAGGCAGAAATGTATTTTAGCCATTATTACTTTAAGAAAGTATTTTAATCCTTTATTGTTTTAATTTAATGATACAATATATTTTGATCATATTCCTTCCCCTTCTCCAACTCCTCCCAGATCCTTCCCTACCTCCCAACTGATTCAACTCCATGGTCTTTCAATCTTTTAAATAAAACCAAAACCTAAAACAAAACAAAATGAAAAAACCCCAACACATAGAGTCCAACTTTTGTTTGTCTTTTACTTCTGAGCATGGGGCCTATTCTGTGATGTACCCAGTGTCATCCCATTGAATAAAACTGGCTTCCTTCCAAAGAGCTGTTGACTGTAACAAGCTCTTTGACTAGTAATGGGACTTTACATCCACTTCCACTCCTCCATTCTGGAATTTTGTCCAGGTAAAGCTTGGGCAGGGATTGTGTATGCTGTCCCAGTTTCTGTGAGTTCCTATATGCATCTGCATATGAAAAACATTTTTCTTGGAATTGTCTACCAATTAGCTCTTACAACTTTCCCTCTCCTCTTCAACCTAGATCCATGTTCTTCAAGTATCATGGATAGGTACAAAATGAACAGATCGTGTCATTAATTTCCCTTTTTTTAACTATCCATGAACCTTCTGTTATGTTTATTTTAAAATTTAGTGCCATGAGTACACACTTTCTACATATTCAGTATTAGTTTGGATTTTTTAAAAAAGATTTTTCCAATTTACTTTAGTTTCTGAAAGTTCAGAGTTGTACACTGAAGTCCTAGTCTTAAGATTTATCAGAGGTCTCATGCCCTTTTATCTGCATTGTTTTCATCTTAAAAGACTATTATTGAAAGACTATTTTGGCAAGATTTTTAATCCTTTATGGATTGGAAGCAGTTGAACTGAGGCTTTGCTTGCCCATTTTGTCTCTAGCTGTTTTACCAGTATGGCTCATTGAGTGAGTAATATTAATGCCCAGTGTATTGTCTATTACTGAGCTTGCTTTAGGCCTGTGTCCCCAAACCAGATGTGCAATTTTCATGAAAAATTTTGAAATTCTTTTTCTTTCTGAAGTTTACAATACCTTCTGTGATAGGTTATCTTGGTCAAGTTGACACACCTGGGAAGAAGAAACCACAACTGAAGCATTGCCTACATCAGATTAGTCTGTGGGCATATTTGTGGAGAATTTATTGGTTGTTAGTAGATGGGGGGGCCAGACCACTGTGGTATATACTACACTTAGGGTGATAGACCTGTAGTTGATTGTGAGATTGGAAGCAAGCCAATACTGTTTCTCTGTGGTCTCTGTTCCAGTTTCTGCCTCCAGTTTCCTGACTTGAGTTCCTGCCTTTGGCTTCTTTCAGGCTAGTAGATGATACCTGGCAGAAAGAGCAGGCATAAAGACTGAGGAGAGCCCACATCTCCAGCCTCCTCTGAGAAGACTGAATTTCTTTTGTCTCTAGCTGTTATAGCTGCCCACTGGCAGCAGCTTCCCTAGCAACTATCAATGTTTCCTTGGGTCATGTTTAGATATGTACTTTCCCAAGGCTTCTTTGACCTAGTGCAAATTCATTTGAGTTTCTAAGTCAGCCATTTCTAAGTGTCAGCTCCATTTGAGACCTTGCTAGTATTGAAAGCAGATGGCTGAGGAAACAAGTTCCTTCTGGAATTCAGCACATATATAATGTAAAACAATGTATCAGCAATAAGAACAAAAAGTAGATATCTGGTCACCTCCTCATTATGTTATAAAATGGGGTGCAGTGTCCTTTGAGGGCTCACTGGGGCCAGAATACTTCATAGGCGAGAATAATTTTGGTTTATGCCATGTGGTTGCTACAACAATGAGATACTCATTCATGAAGTCTACACTGATATACTCCTCTTGTCTGCCTCATACCTTCAGCTGAGATTTATGAAATTGGGATTACATGGTGTTAAAATGCAGTATGTCCAACTGAATTTAAATTTTATGTCATTTAAAAATAATCTTTTTTTTGCCACCCGAGACCCCAGCCACTTCCTGAGACTTAGAGACAGGCCCCCAGCTCCCATCTTGCCCCCGACTTCCTTTCTGGCCAAGAGGTGAGTGTACGGGCTCAGCCTAGATCCCATCACTGGGCACCAGCCACTCCGGGAAAGACCTGCCCAAATTGGCCCCAGGTTCTGGCCACCACATAGATTCCCTTCTAGCCCTACCGGGAAGGCTCCCCTTCTCCAAGACCTATGGCAGACCCTGCAATCTCTACACCCTGCCCCCACGCCCATCCACCTGAGACCCCAGCCACTTCCTGAGACTTAGAGACCAGCCCCCAGCTCCCATCCTGCCCCAGACTTCCCATCTGGACAAGAACTCCCACCCTGCCCCAGAGTTCCCATTTGGACAAGAGAGGTCCCATCTGGACAAGAGAGAGAGACTTCCTGAATCTGTGAGCTCTGTCTGAACCAAGTGGGCTGATAAGACCAAGAACGAACCACAAGGAGATGGGCAGACGTCAAGGCAGAAGTACATACAACAAAATGAAGAGCAATACAGCATCACCAGAACCTAGCTGTCCTCCAACATCTAGACCTGAACATCAAAAATTGGAAGAAGCAGAAGAAAACAGCCTTATGAATAACATCATGAAGAAGGTAGAGGCTTATATAGAGGAAAAGACAAAAAAATGGGAAGAACGCTATAAAAAACTAAAGGAAAAGACAAATAAAGTAGACAAAAACAATAAAAATCCTGGAAGAAAACAATAAAGCACTGAAAGAAAATCATGGAAAAGCAATGAAACAGATGAAGTAAACAGTCCAAGACCTGAAAAGGGAAATAGAAAAAATGAAGAATACACAAACAGAGGGAATGCTGGAAATACAAAATCTGAGTAAATGATCAGGAACTTCAGGTGCAAGTATAACCAACAGAATGCAAGAGATGGAAGAGAGGCTCTCTGGCATTGAAGATACAGTAGAAATAGATTCATCAGTCAAAGAAAACACTAAAGCCAACAAAGCCATGAACCAAAATGTACAATAAATTTGGGACACCATGAAAAGACCAAACCTACAAATAATAGGGATAGAAGAGGGAGAATACCAATGCAAAGGCACAGAAAATATCATAGAATATCAAGATCATAGAAGAAAACTTCACCAACTTAAAGGAGGAAATGCCTATGAAGATACAAGAAGCCTATAGAACACCAAACAGACTAGACCCCCAAAAAAGTTCCCTTGCCACATAATAATTAAACAACTAAGTGTACAGAATAAAAAAAAGATTATTAAGAGCAGCTAAGGAAAAAGCCAAGTGACTTATAAATAAAGGCAAACCCATCAAAATAACACCCGATTTCTCAATGGAGATTTTGAAAGCCAGAAGGACCTGGACAGATGTAATGCAGACACTAAGAGACCATGGATGCCAGCCTAGACTAATATACCCAGCAAAACATTCAATCATCATAGACTGAGTGAACAAGACATTCCAAGACAAAGCCAGATTTAAACAATACTTATCCACAAATCCAGCCCTACAGAAAAAGCACTAGAAGGAAAATTCCAACCTAAAAAAGTCAGATACAGCCCTGAAAACACAGGCAATAGATAAAGCCACAGCAGTAAACCCCAAAGAAGAGAAGTACACACACACTACCACCAAAAAAAATACCAGGACTGAACAATCACTGGTCATTAATATCCCTTAATATCAATGGACTTAATTCACCTATCATAGGCTTACAGAATGGATACGAAAGCAGGACCCATCTTTCTGCTGCATACAAGAAACACATCTCAAATTCAAAGATAGACACTACCTAAGAATAAAAGACTGGGAAAAGACATTCCAAGCAAACAGTCTTAAGAAAAAAGCGGGTTTAGCCATCCTAATATCCAGCAAAATAGACTTCAAACTAAAACCAATCAAAAGAGATCAAGAAGGGCATTACATACTCATCACAGGAAAGATGAAGTTTCAATTCTGAACATTTATGCCCCAAACACAGGGGCACCCACTTATGTAAAAGAAACATTAGTAAAGCTTAAACCATATATAAAACCCCACACATTAATAGTGGGAGACTTCAACACCCCACTTTCACCACTGGACAGATCTCCCAAATGGAAACTTAACAGAGAAATAAAGGACTTAGCTGATGTCATGACTCAAATGAACTTAATCGATATCTACAGAACATTCCATCCCAATAAAAAAAAGAATATACCTTCTTCTAAGCACCCCATGGAACCTTCTCTAAAATCAACCACATACTTGGCCACAAAGCAAATCTCAACAGATACAAAAACAATTGGAATAACCTCCTGTGTTCCATCAGACCACCATGATTTAAAGTTAGATTTCAACAACAACAAAAACTACAGAAAACCTACAATCTTATGGAAACTGGATGATGCTCAACTGAATCACCAATGGGTTAAGGAAGAAAAAAAGAAAGAAATTAAAGACTTCCTAGAGATCAACAAAAATGAAGACACCACATAGCCAAACTTATGGGACACTATGAAAGCAGTGCCAAGAGGGAAATTCATAGCACTAAATGCACACATAAAGAAGTTGGAGAAATCTCACACTAGTGACTTAACAGCACACCTGAAAGCCCTAGAACAAGAAGAAGCAAAGTCTCCCAGGAAGAATAGACACCAGAAAATTATCAAAGTGAGAGCTAAAATCAATAAAATAGAACAAAGAGAACAATACAAAAATTAATGAAAGAAAGAGTTGGTTCTTTGAGAAAATCAACAAGATAGACAAGCCTTTATCCAAACTAACCAAAAGACAGAGAGAGTGCATCCAAATCAACAAAATCAAAAATGAAAAGGGAGACATAACAACAGACATTGAGGAAATCCAGATAATCATCATGTCATACTTCAAAAACCTCCACTCCACAAAACTGGAAAACCTAAAAGAAATGGATAATTTTCTGGATAGGTACCACATACCTAAAATAAATCAAGCTGAGATAAACTATTTAAATAGTTCAATAACCCCTAAGGAAATAGAAACAGTCATTAAAAGTCTCCCAATGAAAAAATGCCCAGGACCAGATGGTTTCAGCGCAGAATTCTACCAGATCTTCAAAGAAGAGTTAATAACAATACTCTCTAAATTGTTCCACATAATAGAAACAGAAGAATCATTACCATACTCCTTCTATGAGGTTACAATTACCTTGATTCTTAAACCAAACAAGGATACAACAAAGAAAGAGAACTACAGACCAATCTCCCTCATAAACATTGATGCAAAAATACTCAATAAAATACTGGCAAACAGACTCCAAGAACACATCAAAACAATTATCTACCATGATCAAGTAGGCTTCATCCCAGGGATGCAAGGGTGGTTCAACATATGAAAGTCTGTCAATGATAAACACCATATAAACAAACTCAAAAAAAACACATGATCATCTCAGTAGATGTAGAAAAAGCATTTGACAAATCCAACGCCCCTTCATGATAAAAGTCTTAGAGCAATCAGGAATACAGGGAACATATCTAACCATAATAAAGGTAATTTACAGCAAGCCAACAGCCAACATCAAATTAAATGGAGAGAAACTCAAAGCAATTCCACTAAAATCAAGAATGAGGCAAGGCTGTCCACTCTCCCCATACTTATTCAATATAGTACTTGAAGTTCTACCCAGAGCAATAAGACAACATAAGGAGATTAAGGGGATACAAATTGGAAAGGAAGAAGTCAAGCTTTCCCTATTTGCAGATGACATGATAGTACACTTGAGTGACCCCAAAGATTCAACCAAGGGACTGATAGAGCTTATAAACACCTTGAGCAACATAGCAGGATATAAGATCAACTCAAAAAATTCAGTAGCCTTCCTATATACAATTGAAAAAGAGGCTGGGAAGGCAATTAGAGATGCATCACCCTTTACAATAGCCACAAATGACATAAAATACCTTGGGGTAACACTAACCAAGCAAGTGAAGGACCTATATGACAAGAACTTTAAGTCCCTGAAAAAAGAAATTGAAGATGTCAGAAAATGGAAAGATCTCCCATGCTCATGGAGAGGCAGGATCAACATAGTAAAAATGGTAATTTTACCAAAAGCAATCTACAGATTCAATGCAATCCCCATCAAAATACCAACACAATTCTTCACAGACCTGGAAAGAATAATACTCAACTTCGTATGGAAAAACAAAAAACCCAGGATAGCCAAAAGAATCTTGTACAATAAAACAACCTCTGAGGGATCACAATCCCTGACTCCAAGCTCTACTATAGAGCTACAGTAATAAAAACAGCTTGGTACTGACATAAAAACCGACATGTGGACCAATGGAATCAAATTGAAGACTCTGGCATTAATCCACACACCTATGAACATATAATTTTTGACAAAGAAGCCAAAAGTGTACATTGGAAAACAGAAAGCATGTTCAGCAAATGGTGCTGGCATAACTGGATATCAACATGTAGAAGGCTGCAAATAGGCCCATATCTATCACCGTGCACAAAACTTAAGTCCAAGTGGATCAAGGACCTCAACATAAATCTAGCTACTCTGAACCTGTTGGAAGAGAAAGTAGTAAATAGTCTTGAATGCATTGGCATAGGAGATCACTTCCTAAATATAACACCAGTAGCACAGACACTGAGAGAAACAATCAACCAACAGAACCTCTTGAAACTGAGAAGCTTTTGTAGAGCAAAGGATATGGTCAACAAGGCAAAGTGACAGCCTACAGAATGGGAAAAGGTCTTCACCAACCCCACATGTGACAAAGGACTGATATCCAGAATATATAAGGAACTCTAGAAATTAGAAATCAAAATGCCCAAAAGTCCAATTAAGAATTGGACTATAGAACTAAACAGAGAATTCTCAACAGAGGAAACTCAAATGGCTGAAAGACATTTAAGGAATTGCTCAACATCCATAATTATCATGGAAATGCAAATCAAAACAACTCTGAGATACCACCTCATGCCTGTCAGAATGGCTAAGATCAAAAACACTGAAGACACCTTATACTGGAGAGGATGTGGAGCTAGGGGAACTCTCCTCCACTGCTGGTGGGAATGCAAGCTTGTACAACCACTTTGGAAATCAATATGGCGCTTTCTTAGAAAATTGGGAATCAATCTCCCCCAAGAGCCAGCTATACCACTCTTGGGCATATACCCAAGGAATGCTCAATCATACCATAAGAGCACTCGCTCATCTATGTTCATATCAGCATTGTTTGTAATAGTCAGAACCTGGAAACAACCTAGATGCCTTTCAACTGAAGAATGGATAAATAAAATGTGGTACATATACACAATGGAATAATACTCAGCAGAGAAAAACAATGACATCATGAGGTTTGTAGGCAAATGAATGGATCTAGAAAAAAAGCATCCTGAGTGAGGTAACCCAGACTCAGAAAGAGAAACATGGTATGTACTCACTCATCGGAGGATACTAGATGTGGAACAAAGATGACTAGACTGCTACTTACATCACCAGTGAGGCTACCTTTAAAACAGGACCCCAAGAAAAATCCAGGGATCTCCCAATGACAGAGAAATGGATGAATCTACATGAACAGTCTGGACATGAGTGGGGGTAATGAAGAGCAAGGGTCTAGGGAAAGAGAGCTTGGGGGAACGGGAGATCCCAGATGGATCAAGAACAGAGAGGGAGAACAGGGAATGGGAGACCATGGTAAATGAAGACCACATGAGAACAGGAAGAAGCAAAGTGCCAGAGAGACCCACAGAAATACACAAAGATACCCCTAACATAGACTGCTGGCAATGGTCGAGAGACAGCCAGGACTGACCTACTCTGGTGATGGGCTGGCCAAACACCCTAATAGTCGTGCTAGAACCCCCATCCAATGACTGAGGGAACTGGAAGCAGAGATCCACAGCTAGGCCCCGGGTGGGGCTCCAGGAGTCCAATTAGTGAGAAAGAGGAGGGTTTATATGAGCGATAGTTGTTGAAACCAAGGTTGGATAAAGCACAGGGACAAATAGCCAAACGAATGGAAACACATGAACTATGAACTAATGGCTGAGGGGCCCCCAACTGGATCAGGTCCTCTGAATGGGTGAAACAGTTGATTGGCTTGATCTGTTTGGGAGGCATCCAGGCAGTGGTACCAGGTCCTGTGCTCATTGCATTAGTTGGCTGTTTGAAACCTGGGGCTTATGCAGGGTCGCTTGGCTCGGCCTGGGAGAAGGGACTGGACTTGTCTGGACTGAGTCTACCAGATTGATCTCAGTCCTCGGGGAGGCTTTGCCCTGGAGGAGGTGGGAATGGGGGATGGGCTGGGGGAACGAGGAGGGGGGCAGGAGGGGGGAGGACAAGGGAATCGTGGCTGATATATAGAACTGAATTGTATTGTAAAATACAATCAAATTAAATTTAAACGATTATCCTTTTTTGTATATGGACAACATATTGCATAGAATGTAACGTATACTCAAAATATTTCTTCCTTTGAAATGTTAACAGAATGTCTGTGTTTTATTTGCTCAATCTCTGAACCCTACTTATGACTTTTTTCCAAGTAATCTACTTTATTCATATTCTTGCCTAAGGTCCGCGGTCCGCTTTTCATGGGTTCTAAACTAGGAGAGTCTAGGAGAGTCAGCTACCCAAAAGGAATTGACTTTGAAGAAAATACTAAAAAAAAAAAAAAAAAAAAAAAAAAAAAAAAACCAAACACCTTCAAAAGCAGAATTTTACAGAAGCTTCCAAATAAAAATGAAGTTATAAAGGGATATTACTGTATTTCAGGACAGAAAGTAAATACCAGCAAAATGTACAAAGCCAGTCTCAGCACATTTTCATCATTTATAGAAGTCATCACCCCATCAGAAAAACACCTGTTATCCAATCACCTTTATTAAACTTGATGCCAAGAGTCATTAGTAGTGTTATGCTGTAATAATGTTCTATTCATTCTGTCACCAAATGTTTCAAACACTTACACTGGAAAGCTGCCTGTGCTTCACAGATCGGTGTTTCTGGGTCAGGAAAGGGAGTCTGTATATCATATTGTTCATTTTGACCCACCATCTCCTTGTTTTGAGTACATCAATACTAGGTGACACAGATTCATTATTGTTAATGAAATATGAAGCTTTTCTTTCCTTATTCCTTCCTTCCTTCCTTCCTTCCTTATTCCTTCCTTCCTTCCTTCCTTCCTTCCTTCCTTTCTTTCTTTCTTTCTCTCTTTCTTTCTTGTGGGTTGGAGCTCAAATATGGTACATTACAAGTATTGATGACAGAGGACAAGTTCTTGGAATCCTTTGTTTCTACCATGTGGATCTTAGGGCTTGAATTTAGGTTATTAGACTTGTCAGCAAACACCTTTAGGTGCTGAGCCATTCTGCCAATCCCAAACTATCATGTTTTTAAACAATTTGCTTAAAATCCCAATTGCTTTCTTGTTGTCATTTCTCTTTAAACATAAGTATAAATTCTGAGTAAGAAATAATCTATCAATCTGCCCAATGATATTGTCAACACTTTGTGGGCTATTTCTTAAGTTCAAAATTCTTTTCTTGACAATTCTTATTTATTTGCTATAAACCTTGCTGAAAATATGGTTTCTTTTTTCACCAGGGTAAAAATAAGCCTTTACATCTACATCTGCCTAACATTATACGATAATCACTTTATCTTGATTTCAGTACCCAAATTCCAGCTTGTTCATGACTGTCTCATATGGAATGAATATAATTGTTTAGCACTGGTAGGAGGGTATCCTCTATTCCATACTAAACCTAGATTGAGTATGAGACAAAACTCCTAGCTGATGAACTTGCAAAGTCTCCTGAGTGAATCCTTAACAGTGCTCATTTAAGCATTCATGTGGTTGTTAGTTTGGCGTGATCTCATCAGTACATAGTGCCACCCTGTGGTGGCAGCAAAAGACCCAAGTGTAGCCTGCAGAGTGCTGGTAAAGTTCATTTTGAAGGAAAGAGTTTTCACCTTCATTATAATTACAACTTCCTTTTTTACACTTTCATATTGACCTTTGTAACATCAAAGTATCATTTAAGCATCACTCAGAAAGCATAAAACTCAGCCCTGTCTTCATAAATTGACTTCGGTCCATGCTCAATATTGAGCATGAGTGCAGATTAATAGAGATAGTAGGTTATTAGGGAGAAAAAGTGTCTGTTCTCAACCTCTTTTCTGCATTGATTACTAAACCAAGAAGAGACTGGAAGGAGCTTGGTGCCATCTTGCTGAAGAATCATCTTCCAAAAATGAACACGTAGATCCAAACAGGAAGGAGTACATGAACAAAGTAAGCCATTTTTTATGAGGTTTTAATGACTTTCTGCTGTCTGTGGAAGTGTCACCAATTTGAAATCTAGTAAAATTGAGTCTACACCAGTCTGAGAAAAATAATCTTCTAGTTAAGTTTTTTTAATTGCTTAGATATACTATCTTCATTTGTTCTTATTTCATAGTTCAGATTGCCATTCAGAATTTTCCCTGTGTATTGGAGAAATTATTTTGACCACTCCACGTAGTTAAAAGGATATTTATTTAATGGCGTAACTCACAAATTAAGTGAAAGGTAGGTCACAGGGTCTGGGGAAGGTGTATTGCAATCCAGCGGTGTTCTCTGGAGCTCTGCACAGTCCACCTTCACCGTTCAGTGTCCTGGCACAGAGAGAGCGCACAAAGAAAGCGCTGGCCCATCCAGCTCTTGGGTCTCCAGGAGCCTCCCCTCACCCCGCCTCGTAGGCGTGACAGTTGCCAGAGTCTCAATGGGGGTTGGAACTTCCAGATCCAAGCTGATATGGCTACCCACTACACCTGTGTCAATAAATAATGGAATAAAACCATCCCAGAATACTTTAAGGGGCTATAGAAAAAGGTTCAGAAAGCCATACAGAGATGCTCTAGCTCACCTTATTCCAAAGCCATCGTTGTTCTAGTAATGAAAACCAGACCCAGATCTCATGACACTGATGCAGGAAGATTAGACTTAAGGTAATCACCTATATAGTGTGTTCTAGGCCAGACTGGGCTATATGAGGTCCTATCCAAACAAACAAACAGATAAATAAACTCAGGCCACAAATGTTTCCTAATATGCAACTCAAGACATGGGTAATTTCAGAAAAATGTACTTCCACTGTTTCTGATTCTTGCCCCACACAACTATGCCTGTATTTCATTTTAACTCAGTAGCTTTAACTTGTTACCTGAGATTCCATGGAGGTAAAGCACAGCTGTCTTTGTGAAGTCTGCAATCCATCCATGACAAAGGCTCATCAACCAGTAAGTCTCCTGTAATTTAATTTGGTAATTCATTTTGCTTCACTGTTAAACACACTTTAACTTTTTTAGCATTTTGAGTTTAGTCTGTGCTTAGCTGAAATAAGAACAAATTGCTGAAACAATTCATTAATTCAGACGATATGTGAGAATTATTCATTTTATGGGGTAAGCTAGTTGGTGGCATGTAGAATACAACAGTCCACTTTTTTATGCAGTTTTCTTCTATTACTTAAAGTTAACAAACAAAACAGTGAGTTTTGTCATGGCATATTCATACATATGTTTAAATTACTGTCAATGATCAAAAGCTTATTTTATCTCTGGAACTTAGCCTTTACAGTGTTTGCCAAGGTGGAAGCCTTCACGGTGCTAACATCTTCAGCCCACACCTCTGAACCTTTCATGTTGCACTTTCTTAAGGGTTTGAAAAGATCTATGTTGAATAAAAAGATTCATGAGCATTTCACCCAGATCTTTCTGAATCCTCATGCAAACTACCAACTACTGTTTGTAAAACCTTCCCAGAGGATTTTCAGAGCCAACTGTTGACGTGTCATCTTTCTAAAGCCTTGGCACAAGGTTCACATTGTTTTCATCAAGGGACTGCCTCATTTGAGCAAGTTCCAGATAAAGTTAGTGATTTATGAAAGCTTTCATCAGTCTCTGTTGGCCATTGCAGACTGAAATCCTGTGGGGACTGGGCGATTTGTTTTCATTTACAAAGGTGCAGAGGCTTTGAATTTAAAAATGGAACGTTTTCTTCTTGTGCCAAGTGCAAACAACTTAACATCCACTTCCCATCTAGCGATTTTACTAGTTCAAAAGAGTTTCTTTGAATCTTATCTGTATTATATTTCCTGCTGATTGGCAGTGTCTCCTGCTTCAGCTGCAAAGCCATAACTATGCAGGCTCCAATTTGAACAGGAAATGAATAACAAAGAAAATTGGGAAATAAATGTAATGAGTGGTTACAGGCTGGTGAAAACTATACTTCTTGCAGGGTTGGTGCTGCCATGTTGATTTATGCCTGGAAAGTCTTTCATGCAAACACACAACAAAAGCTTCTGATTATTTTGTCAACAACAGAAGCAAAGTTTCCCCTATCTCCAAAGTTCCTGTGTACTGGTTTGAGTGAGTCCACATTGTTTGTTGCTAAGATTTTTCTTGAGCCCTGAGAGAGGCTTGTTTGGATAAAGTAATTTGTTGAGAAAATTAAGAGTCCTGAAAAATCCATAGAACATGCTTTCAAGGCCAGAGAAAGAATTTTGTAGAGACCAAAGGAGCTCAGAGAATGTGAAGCACTTTGAGGAATCCAGGACAATTTAGAATTCGTTAACAGAACCCTGGCATGTATTTTTGACTTGCTATTTAAAGTTCATAAATCTCTTCAAAACATTAAAGGGATATAGATGATTAGAAAAAAAAGAAAAGGGAAAAATACTGCTATATAGACTTATTGGTATCATATAAATAAACTGTTGGCCTTGCCTTGCCTTGCCCTAACATTGCATTTTAAATGGGTTGAAAAGTTTTTAATGGTCTTGCTTTATATTGCAAGATATAGAACTTCTTTTCTTTTTAATTAAAAAACAATAGCTCAGATGATGAACAACTTATATTAAAGTTATTTCTCTAGCAGCTCTTCTTCAAAGGTTCTCATTGTTCTCACCTTTCTCATCAGAGTCTCTTACACTTTCCACTTGTTACTCCTTTTCCAATTACACCACAATCTGAGGCCTCAGTTTAACTGGGTTGGTCAAAAGGATATCCCTATCAAGATATTAAATATCCTGACTCTTGGCATCAATATAATGACTAATTAATTGCTATCTAAGTGTTGGATGTTGTTATTATAGACAAAACATAGTAATAGAATTTTAGCATTATTAAAGGGCAGCAGTGTATGGAGATTATGTATGTTAAGATATGCACAGCAGAATATTACATTAAGTGAGGCAACTCAGGCTAAGAAAGAAAGACACAGTGTGCTTTGTCGTATGTGGATCTAACTTCAAAATTTAATATATGTATATTATTGTGACATTTAAAGGCCAGGGAGACAGAAAGGGGCACTTGTGAGGGGATAATATAGGTGTAAGGGATCAAGGATGGGAGTGGGGCATGAGGTAGTAGATCATAGGTGATATAAAAATGGAAGCATTCGTCCTAGAACTAGAAAGGCCTAAATGTGGACAGTGAGGAGAAGGGTAGAATGGGTGTCTATACAAATGTCTTTAGTTAAGGTTGCCATTGCTGTGAATAGCATCATTACCCAAAGTAACTTGATTATGAAAGGGTTTATTTTGCTCACAGTACCATATAACAGTTCACCATCAAATGCACTGAGGGCAAGAACATGGAATCAAGGAGCTGATGCAGAGACCATGGAGAGGTGCTGTTTACTGGCTTGCTCCCATGGTTTGCTTAGCCTGCATGAGGACCACCAGCCAAAGGATGGAACCACCCACAATGTGCTGGGACCTCCTTCATCAATCAGTAATTAAGGAAATACCCAACGGTTTTGACTGCAGCCTGATCTTTTAGAAGCATTTCTCAATTGTTTCTTCCTCTTGAACGACTATACCTTGAGCCAAGTTGACATAAAGCTGTCCAGCACACCAAATGAAGGACATGTGTAAAAGACATAAGGAAAGCTGATCTTTTGTAAGCTAATTGAAAAACAAGATGAAATAAATAAAGGCACTCTGTTCGAGTGATAGAACCAATCCCAGAAGCTCCACAGTTTCTAATGATAACCCAGAGCAGTGGGTGAACTACCTCTCTAAGAGCCCCCAACAAAAAACTGTTTCCATTTTTGTTGATTGTGTACTAGCACCACATCAGTGCTGAACACACTACACGCTTTTATTGTACAACATACAGGAATGAACCAGAAGTGTAGCTGGGAGCTTCTTCCCTGCTCTCTACCACACCTACTGCTTCCTCCACTTTGCAAGGGCGGGGGGCATCCCACTATGAATAGTGCCATTGCCAGGTAGGTAGGTAGGCCTGAGCTGTATTTTTAAAAAAAAGTAGTTGAATGTAAGCCTGGGGGCAAGTCCTAAGCATTGTTCTTGGATGGATTTATGCTTCTGTTCTGGTCTAGCCTTCCCTTGATGATAGTCTCTAACCTGTAAGCTAAAGTAAACCCTTTCCTCCCTGGTTTGCTTTTAGTCATTGTGATTATTACAGGAATGGAAAGAAAATTAGGACATTTCTCTTTTTTTTCAAATTTCAATGTCTTTGTTGAATTTGTATTCATTTTGCTTTTTGTTCATTTTGCTGATTATCACTTCTATTTTGCTTATTTTTCTCATCTATTTTGATTTGGATTAATCTATTTTTTTCATATAATCTTTTAGGGCATTGATAATTTTTATTAATAAACATTTGACTCTTATTCTAGCCTTTGGCCTAGTTCAGAATTTTTAATTAGTCATTCTGGAGTTGTGATCTTTTGGAAGTTTCATGTTGATTTCCCATGCTACTTTTGTTTAGGTGTTATGTATTGTTTCTAAGCTAAGTTTTGAATATTCTTAGAGAACATTAGAGAACATATTACTTATGATGGTTCATTCTACATTAACACTCAAAGAGACACACTGTCATAACAGTAACTTCACAATGTTCAACACACATACATTGACTTAAAATTGATCAAAGCATAAACAATGACCACAAAACAGAAATGGTCAAGCTAGTGTACAATATGCTTTGAAGATAAAAATTATCTCGAGTAAATACAGATACAGTAAGTGAATGAGATAAAGGAAGAAGATTAAAGGAGTGTTATAGAAAAGAACAGCATATCAGAACAGAAAGAAAAAGAAAAGATTTCCCAATAATGACAAATTTTGAAATAAAATTAGTTAATATGTGAAGGAGAATCAAAACAAAAATGCAATAAACTCCTAAAAATCAAAAAACTTCTAAAAATACAGCAGCAAGAAACTCTGAAAAGAAGTAAAACAAGAAAAGTTGTCCAGTAATAGAATATGCACATACAGATGTTTAGAAATTGAGGAATAAAAACTAAGGTCATTGAGATTTGTTAATATGATAAAATTAACGTGCTGCAAAAGATGAATTAAAAGGGAGACCAAAGCAAAAGAAGACAAAGTTCTGGCTCCTCAAGATTGGAGACTGGCATTCAGTGGGAGAGTTCAGAGCAACTGTCAGCCCTCAACATTTTTTGTGATTTATGCTGGAAGTCGGTGTGTATTTGACAATTCTCCAGTGTCCCCAGAGCTGTTTGTTCTCTGTGTGACAAGTGCTTTTCTAACTACATTTAGCTGTGTAGTCTATGAGACAGGTAAGTTCTTTTATCTTGCAGAGACTTTTCAGACCATAGGCACTTGGGGAACTACTGTTTTAGCTAAAGTTTGTCTCTTAATAACATTGAGAGTTGGGGAAATAACCACAGCACTGATATTTATACAAGGAGAGGATCTGTTTTCATACTTTCAAAATACCCTAAGTATCGATCACATTGCTACAGAGAACCAAGCCCTGCCCTGGGCTTCAGGCATGAAAACAGTTTCTCAGTAATGGAATCATAGGTCATTTCTAAGAAACAAACAAGCCAGTTGGTGAACTAATCTTTGTTTCATCACCAGATTTCATTTGAAACATGAGCACAGACTCATTCAGTGAAAAAGGAAAAATAGTCACTAAAGCTTCCAGTGTCCCCCTTACTAAGTACCCATACTTGAATACTTGCTTCTACTCTTCTGAGAAAGGCATAACCCCTGATAGTCCCTTCTGAATGCCTCTTGCTAAGTTTTATCTTTAAGTTCATGTTGATATATCTTTCATAATACTTCCAATTTGACTGCAGTATGAACAAAAGAAGATAACCTGTGCAAGTTACTTATATAGATAGTTAAATGAAATATCAGGTTGGTTATGATTTTATTTTTTGGCTACTTCACTGAATGCTATAGGATGGAAGTGAGATTTTTTTTTTTGAACTACAGAATGCATTGTGGTGACTACACCTATCCTGAAAATAGTAATAGTGCTGATTTTCAGACTACATGAAACCTGATTTCACCATTACTGACTGAGTGTTTCAGGTAGGAGACCACAAAGCACAGTTTTCTTCTTTAATGTTTTCAAGGTTAGTGTCACTTTGATGAAAAAAATTCTTTCACATATTTGCCAAAATACAGCTAAAGAATCTTCTTATGTTCTTTAAATTCATGTATATGTACTCTTATGCCTCTGTATGATATGTAAGAATATGTTTACGACATATGTGCCTGGGTTAGAGGACATGATTTAGCTAGGGGACTAATTCCTTCAGTTTCCCTTTAGTTGCTTCCCTGACTACATTATTCAGGAGGAGGGAGTTAATGATGAGAAAGAAGGGAGAAAAGATAATTCTCAAGAGTGAAAAGAAAAAGGGAAGGTAAGAGAAATAAGACAAACAAGCAATGAAGATGAGGATAGTAGGAGAGAGTAGGCCGAAGGTTGAGTTTGGGAATCTTGGCTTCCCTTTGGCCTTGTGCCTTCCTGTCCCCAAATTCCTAAGCTACTGCTAAGCCCTTCTGTGCTCCTCCCATCTGGTCCTAGTCTGGTACAAGCTTGCATCTCATACCTATGTCTCCCAACACACAAGGTAGAAAAAAATTCTTTTCAGTACTCACTAAGAGGATAATGCTGAGAAGCTTAGGAAAGAAAATGCAAAAGGAACTGGGCAGTTGGGCTTAGTGACTCTACTCTCTAACCCTGGAAGGAGGAGGCAAATGAATATGGATCTGAGTTCCAGGCCAGCCTTTTCTACATAACAGCTTCCAGGTCTGCCAGGGCTACATAGTGATTCCCTGTGTTCTTTAAATCAAAACAACAATAACAACAAAGCAAAATATATATGGAACTTCTGACACTTTTTCTTCTCATATTTGAAGAAAAATTTAAGTCTATACAGAAGGTGACCAACAGCCACCTTCAAACTAAATTCCTGAATTCAAATCTGCCCATTAGGCAGCACTCCTTTACACATTCTGCTCTTTGCAACATTGGATTTTGAGGATGCACATTGTTGGGTAAAGAGAGGCCTTTAGGGTACAATGTATTTCAAAACACAATTAAAATAAACTCTTCAAGTGGAAATGTAAGATGCATTTGTATTCTATTAAAGCCTTTGGCCTTATCAACTGCAGAGTGCTTCTTTTGTAACCAGCCTCACACAATAGGCAACAGGCATCAGCTGCAAAAAACAAACAAGGGCTTCAAACACCACAATAACTTCCTGTACCTGCTTTTGTTTGCCTGTTGAGCCTGCAAATACTGGGAGTTGCTGAAATACACAAGCGTAACAGCTTGAGTCAATATTTGCTGGTTAAACTGTGGTGTTTTTATTTTGCAAGGTGACTGAACCCTTTAAATAAACACATCTCCTGGTAAGCAGGAAGAAGAACTATATCAGGAAGGCACTAGGGAGAGAGTCAAAAACAGAATCAGCTGTACCTTTGTGCTGGCAACAGATTGGGAAATCTTGAGCCTTCAGAGGATCCTGCCCTAACACAGCCCTTTCAGAGACAAAGGGTCAACCCCTTTGGGATAAGGGAAGTGCCTACCTCAAGTTACACTCCCTGTCTTTAAGATTCTTCTCACCAAGTCACGAGGGGTGTCTCTTCATCAGAGTTCTATGCTCACAGCTTCAGGAGCACTATATCTAGTGGGGCTAAGAATGCATGGTCCTAGGAAGTTCCCAAGTAATATCCATGAAGTTAATTCTGGGACCAAGAACTGGTCTAGACCAGTTCATTCCAAGACAAATGTTGGCAAGGCATTATATTTCAAATTATAACTATGTAGCTTCTTAAGGGAAACAAATAATCATGATGTGAGGTTTAATAACATAAGATTAACAAAAAGTTTCAGCATGTAGAGGATAGTTTTCGGGACAGGAGCATCTGAGAATCATACTCTGGTCCTTTACATGCAATGGTGTAGTGTTCATCTGGGATGGATGCACATCCATCTGCATAGTTGAAATAAGCTTCAGATTTCTTGCAGTGCCAAATAAAATGTACTCCTACATAAATAGTTGTTCAGTATTGTTTACAGAAGAGTGACAAGAAAAAAAAAATGTGTCCATGTTCAAAACAAATACAGTATTTTTCCTACTGATTTTGACTCATTGTTAGTTGAATTAATGTGGAATGGAATTCATGGTCCAGCACATCTAATTTGGCTGGAGCACATATCATGTGTTAAATAGCCACCTGTGGATTATGAATATGGTACAGTATGGCACAGTTCTAGCTTACAATCACAAATCCCTCCCAGATCAGTATCTGTATTTGGTTGAGGCAATAAATTGTGGTGATATTTTATTTGTGCTGAAATGTTGTGATATTTTATTTGTATATTAATAAATAAAGTTTGCCTGGAGATTGGAGGACATAGCAAGCAACTAACACAAAAGTCAAGCAGTGGTAGCAAATGGCCTTAACCCGATCACTTGGCAGGCAAAGTTTCTGTGTGTTCAAGGACATATTAGGAAACAGCCAATCATGGTGACACATGCCTTTGATCCCAGTACCAACCACAGAGACCTGGAGGTCTGTACAGACAGGCAGTGACAAGGAAGTGAAGTAGCTGAGCTAAGAGCCAATGAGAGGGCAGAACAGCAAGGCAATAAAGGCGCAGGTTAGACAGGAAGAGGCCCCATTTGGTAGCTACAGAGCTGGAGAGGTAAGATTGGTGGCTATCACTATTTCCTTGATCTGTAAAGCTTTCACCCCTATATTTGGCTCCATGTTTATTATTTAATAAGAACTTTTAGAAATTCATCTAAAATATGTTATCTTACCTTTGAGGGGTTTCCTGGTGATGCATGCCTATTGAGAGGCATGGTGTCAATTTAGAGGATTCTGGGAAATCCTTTAGGCATGAAACAACCTAGGTAGGGAGACAAATGCATAGGATTTGTGTAAATGTATGAGGGAGGGGGAAAGAGATAGAAGTAGAAGGAGAAATAAAGTGAGAAAGAAAGACAAAAGAGTGTTCACTGTTATTCTTGTCTTCTTCCATTCCTGGGACATACCTTAAATCCTGATCACTGCTATATATGCTGTGTCTCATCTCTTTTTAGGGCATTTGACATTTTAGGCTTAAAGACTCTGCTCATACCACAAGACAGTATACTGCAGAACTCTCCTTCTTTATTTTACAGTTGGTTTGAGGTTTGACTTGAAGGAGTGATCATAAAGAGAATGATAACTTTGGTGTTTGTTGCAATGAAGAAAAGACTTTGTGAGGAAGGAAAAGTAACTGGAAATCAATACCAGCTTTGGAGAGAATCCCTTTTGCCCATGTAAGTGCTGCCCTCAGGATCAGGAGCTGGAATTAACCTCGATACCTTATTATTATTGTTTTTTTAATAAAGCTTCTTTATGATCAATTGACATGAATTCCCAGGTTGCAGATTCAGGTAAATGAAGGTAAAAAACAAATGATGTTGTTTGAGAGTTATCTCTTCTCCCAGGGGTACCACTTCTCATTCCCACCTCACTTACCTCCTGGTCTCCAAAGAGCAAGAGGAGACAGAGAGTGAAATTAAATTTTTCGTGAACATAAACAGATATCAATAAAAAAGGAATGGTCCATTGCCCTGATTTTATTGTCTGGTTAATCTGCAATGCATAATTGCAATAAAAATTAGCCATTGTAGGCATGGCTGTACTAAAGGCTTACTTAATGTCAGACCCTATGTTTGATGCTTGACACTTTGGTTATCCTATTTATTTATTTATTTATTTATTTATTTATTTATTTATCCATCCTATGACATACAGACATGGAGAGCTGGTGTTGGGAAATATCCTAAGGAAGGTAGTAAGTGATTGACAGCCTACCTCTCACCAAAGTTTTTTTGACTATTAAACTTGTGTCATTTGATGAGTGTTTTTTTTTTTCTTGCCAATGTAAGTGTTGCAAGACTCAGATGTTTGTTTGGGCATCTCACTCCAGCAACATCCTTCCAGATTCTCATGATTTGAACACTAGATCTCCGCTGCATGCTCATGTTTTTGTTCCTTGTTCCCTGGCTTGCTGTGTCATTTTGGGAGGCTGTGGAATCTCTGCTGTTGAGACCTAACTTGCAAAAGTAAGTTATTAAAAGTAGAGCTTTGAAAATTTTACCTAACCAAAGTTTCAGCCTGTCCTCTATGCTTCCTGTTCAATACCCAGTAAATACTGCCACCATATGCCTTCCTACCAAGGGCAGAGTTCTTCCCTATATCTATGGACAAAAGTTTCTTGGAAGAAATGATTCAAAATAAAACTTTTCTCAAGTTATAAGAGCGTGATAAAGCTATTCTGCTTTGGAACAAGGTAAACAGAGCTAAGTTTGCCAATCCTCTGGTGCTTATAGCTGATCTGCACTCATAGGGACAAAGGATTATAATGCTGGGGAAGACCATAGCTCCTCAGAATGGAGACTAGCCAGTGCAAATGAACACATGACATCTAAAAACTAAACCCAATTCTTTTCAACTCAGACCCAAGCTAGCACTGTGACAATTTTTAACCCTCCCTTAACCTCTGTTTTTAGGAAGTCTTCCCACACATGACTGGGTTATCTGCATTCATTCCGCCAGTGATAATTTTTAAATGCCCATGTCATCTTTTCTGTGACAAGCAGTCCCCTCAAAGATATGAATTTCTTATGAGCCAGAAACCATGACCTATGCAAGAGGAGATTAAAGGAAGGACACAACTTCCTTGTGATATTTCAGACTGTTTTCAGCTACTACCACAGAACAAGTGACAAGGCAGTAATACATTCTGCTGGAGTGCTCACTGATAAGAACCCTGTGAAGATGCTCTTGGTCCCTATGGATGCTTTGCTGTTTACACATACCCTTTCTCATCCTGCATCTGAATAAGAAAGCTGAATGGAAAACTTCAATATTTGAAGACACAAAATGGATTTTGATGTTGAAAAAGACTTTTAAATGGAGGAAGTCACAAATAACAGTTCCATAAATAAGGTGGTTCTGAATCTCAATATGTGAGACTTGAATGAGATAGTACAGACTTACAACAACTGATAACATATGACAAATTTCATGTTTTCAATAACATAATTACAATAAATGCAATGAAATAAAAATTTGTAAGTCTACCAGCTAATTGAATGACATGCCTCTGGTGGCCACCATGTCATAGAGCACAAGCAGAGAGCACTTCATTTCAGAATGTTCCAATGAGCAAGGTTGGTTATTTGGTGTGGTGGTTTGAAAGAAAATGTTTCCCACAGGGGGTAGCACTATTAGGAGGTGTGACTTTGCTGGTATGGTATGTTTGTAGGCATGGTCTTGTTGGAGGAAGTATGCCACTGTGGAGGTAGGTTTTGAAGGTTCATATATGCTCAAGTCATGCCCAGTGAGATAGTCTACTTCCTATTGCCTGCCTATCAATATGTAGCAAGCAGCTCCTTCTCTAGCACCATGTCTGGTTGTACGCTGCCATGCTTGCCATTATGATTATAATGGACTAAATCTCTGAAACTGTCAGCTAACACTTCAATTAAATATTTTCCTGGATAAGAGTTTCTATAGTCATGGTATCTCTTTACAGCAATAGAAACCCTAAGATACATTGATAGACTGGTCACCTGATTTTATATAAAGGAACAGAAGCCTTTGAGGTTGAGATAAGGTGTCCTGCCTTCTTGTCTTATAGGTGTATTTTGTCTATAATTAGAAAGGACCTGTTTTTTTTTTTTTTTTTACTATGTCATAGTATTGCACCATCTCCCATTTCTGATGAAAATGGTAACTGCTTCCTAGTGATATCTTGCCCAAATACAAATGAAAGGAAGTCAGCTAGTGACACAATTAGTGAGTATGAGTCAAGGTAAGAGTGGCTATAAAATGAAATTAAGATAAAAATCAAGTCCTGTCCTCAATATGAACTCTTCAAGAGTCATAAAAGGGCATTTTTTCCATTCTCTGTATTTAAGCCTATAGCTCACAAGGCTGCCTCCATTAATATAAGTTTGTTGATTTATCTAATGAGTGTATTTTATCTTTCTTTTTGCTTCTTTGTTTGTTTGTTTTATGTAATGAATGCCATATATAAACTAAAGAAAATATAAGAAGTAAATATTTCACTCTGAAGAGAGGAATGAGCATGGATAGCAGAGTGACTATTGAGAGAAACATGAAGCTACATTTATTAAAACACAAAGTAAAACTGAGAACACAAGCAAGAAAAAACAGACAACACAATAACATAAATTAACGCATACCATTCAATAACTTTAAATATTAATGGCCTAAATTCTTTAAAAAGATACAGGCTGACTGGAAGGAATAAGAAACTAAATCCATCTTTATGTTGTCTTCAAGAAACATGTCATAGCTTTAAGATTTGCACTGCCTTAGGGTAAAAGGACAGACAAACATACTCAAGTCAAAGGAGATCAGAAAACAAGCAGGTGTTGCTGTCCTAATATCTGACAAACAGACTTCAAACTAATACTAACTAAAAGAGATAAAGTGTGATACTTCATTCAAATAAAGAGAACAGTTAACCAAAAAGATATTAATACCCTAAGCACATATGCATCAAACTTTAGGGCACCTATTTTTATTAAAGAAGTATTTTCGGCTTTATAGATGCAGATTGACATTAATCCATTAATATTATTACTATTTTGTTCTTGCTATTAGGCATCTAAATAAAAAATAAACAGAAAAACATTAAAATAATTTAACATCATACATAATATAGACTCAAGAGAGAGCTACACTATATTATATCTAAACAAGCAAGATTACTCATTCAACTAAGTACCACATGGATGTTTTTCTTAAATAGACCACATTCTGGGACACAAAGTTAATCTTTACAAATTTTAAAAGACTGAATTCATTCATTGTGTCCTTTCTGACCCCAATACAATAAAACTAAAAATTAGCAGCTAACATATCTATTTATCATAACAGTAAATATAGACACTCATGGAGATTAAACAACTGGTTATTGAATAATCAATGAGCCAAGGTAGAAATAAAAAAAAAATCCCTAAAGTGAAATGAAAGTAAAAACACAACAAAACAAAAGTTCCAACAGTCATTTAAAACAGACCTATGAAGTAAAGCAGGTGATTATCCTATGACTACAATGAAAAACAGAAACCATTTCATTTATAGCTGTGGTTTTTGTATCAATGGGAAATAATTAAAATTTTTCAGAGAATGTGGGACATGATATGCATTATGATGTAAGACAAAAATCAAGCTTTTCCCATAAGAAGCTACTGACTAACGTGAGCTAGTGTACCGTTTGGACATGCCTTCAGCAATTGTAGCTCATGAGCAAAGAACCATTTATAAATCAGCACCTTCCCAAGTGCAAGGGAGAGATTTAAGATAATTTTTCCTTCTCTGATTGCCCAGGAATCATACCTTTTAACATTGTTGAAAATAGGAGGGGATGTTAGAGGATTCTACTCTGTAATCAGTCTCTACACAATTCTTCATAGCGCAAAAGTAGATGGTAATCTTTTAGCAAAAAGCTTCTGTTCTTCTTTGACCTCATACTATGTCGCTAGGTATCCATCCACCACCCTTTTCTTTGTCTGAAGCCCCCTGGTTGGGTGCCCTGTGAACACAGACAGCTTTATAACTTTGCCTCTCTTCTTCAATAAAAATTGAATTCCTAAGAAGATAAAGGATAATGCTTCCAAGACCTATTACTCTTCTTGCCATTTTTTTTTTGTCTTTGAACAATGGCTTGAAAGAAAGATAAATTATTAAATGCAAAATATGGAAAGCCTCTGGACCAGAGTCCCTCTTTTCTTCTTCTATAATGTCTACATACATAAAATTCTGCTGAAAATCTTTTAAAGACATTATTAGGGAGGGCAAATTATGGAGACATTTACATTTTAGCGCATTATAAATTGTTAGAAAGAATTTAGGCATTTCAGATAGTCTAACAGGAAAAGAAAAAAGAGATTTGCATTTATTTAGATAAATATAAGCAAAGGGACTTCAACAGAAGAGAAAATTTGAAATTCATTAATTTTAAAATCCAATTGTATGTGTTTAAAGGTGCCTCACAAGTTTATTGGTGGGGTTATAATTACATTTGATTAGTAAGAGAACTATTAATACTGCTGATAATAATGATAAGGGCAGTCAGTTAGAGTGACATGTGCTTTCTTAGTTTAACTTTTTAAAATAAATTTACTAAAATCAAAAATTATACATATTATTGGAGAATAATTAAATATAATATTGAATAATATTTAAATCAAGCTAAGCATATTTATCTAATCAATAATGTTTGGTTTGAAATTGTGTTAACAGGAACTAGAGACACTGTACCCATGCTGGGGACAGCTTAGAAATTTCTGCAACTTCATCTCCAGGAGAATCTCATACATTTTTTTGGCATCTAAGGGTACCAATACATAAGTGGCTGACAGACAGACAGACATACACACCTGTACATACATAAAAATAAATATGCCTTTAAATGTATTTCTATAACACAAAGCATTGCAATTGCAATTCTTGCATTTTAATTTTTCTTAGGAGCTATATAAATAATTTTTAGCCAGTTTGGAAAAATCTGAAATTTTACAATTCCTTTTTAGTTATAAGAATTTATCTGGTCTAGATACACAGGTTATAGCTAACTCCAAAGATAAGGACCTGAGAACTTTAAAGTGATACCAGTAAAATAACGAACTAAAACTCTCCACTCACTTATTGCCCAAACAAGGCCCAGACAGGAGGGGTGTGAGCAAACCTGGTCCGACCAACGGAAAGTAATCAGTGAGTTATAGCTACCAGAACAGTGTGTGATTAAGAAAATCCCACCTTCAACTGGTGCAAAGTTCACAGGTTTCCGTTTCCCTCTGTCCCATTTTGTTAGAGGATTGGTAGTAATTGTGTCCTTAGGCACCAACTAGCTCCCAGTTTTCCCCCTCTAACCACAGAAAGAAAAAAAATTTAATTTATGATAGTCATTAATTCTAATTTTGAGGGGCAACGTTCAAAAACTGATATAAGGCAATTATCTCTGTTTTGTTTTTGTTTTTTTTTTTTTCACCACGGAACCGAAGCAGGCAAAGTGGTGGTGAACTAGGGTGCACATTTCCATTAACCAATATGCAGATTCGATTTTTGTCATCTTGACATGAGCCAAGGTCTTCTAGGCTGAATGAACCACAGTGAGAAAATATCTCTCTCATGTTGGCCTGTAAGTCTGTAGAACATTTTCTGGATTAATGATTAGTGTGAGAGGGGCTAGTTCCCAGAAGATCTGGCCAGCAATGAGCAAGTGGTCCTGGACTTTATGAAAGGAAAGCTGAATGAGCCAAGTAGAGAAAGCCAGAAAATTGCTAAATTGCTTTTCTCTGCTATTTTTTTTTTTTTTTTAATTTCAGTTCATGACTTGAATACCTGCTCCGAGTTTCCTCAGAAATGCACTGTGGTCAGGACATGTAACCCAAGCAAACCCCTTTCTTTCCAAGTTGCTTTTGGTCATAGTGTTTTGTCACAACAATAGAAAGCAAACTAAGATATGCATCAAAAGCATTCTTGATTCCCTGAGTGTATTAAGCCAATTAATAGCTCCTGGTAAGGAGTGAGAGCTTGTGAGTCCCTGAGTGCTGACATGTTGAATGGCTTGACCTAGTACAGTCTTGGGCAGGAAACCACAGAAGCTGTGAGTTCATGAGAACAGTAATCCTGACATGTACAAAAGACATTACTCTTACCCAATCATCTCTGAACTCTTGCTCTTAAAATATTCCTGTCCTTCTTATGCAGTCTTGGTGGGAAGGGTGACATGCAGAAATATTCCATTTGTGGCTGAGGATGTCACAAACACTCTCCACACTTTGACAAGTTGTGAGTGCCTGTACTAACCACCATCCATAGAACAAAGAAAATCCTCTGAAGAGGTATGGGAGCTTCACTAATCTATGGGTATAGAGATTTATGTTTAGAAGATACTTTGATAATATGTCCATTTAGCAAGATAAAAGTAGCAAGAGCAGCCCTGGGACCTAATTAGCTCCCCAACCATGGGTTCTCAACTAGATTTATGGTAGCAGGCATGCCTTTTCTCCCATGGAGTGGCCTGTAAATCCAATCAGAAAGTGATTGATTCTCCACCTAACATTCATGCCAATATTGTACTCATGGGCATATCGTGCTACAATGGTCATTACTGAATCTCACAGGATTAAGAGCTAGGTAAGACCATTGATCACTTTTCTTCCAATGCAGTCTGCATAACACATCGTGGTACTGTGAATACTATCCACAAAAGAGGAAGCTTTAATAAAGAGATTTTAAAATCTCTAGGGACATGTATTAGTAAGTTTTCTCATTGCTTCAACAAAATTATTAACATATTTTCCAGTGTGAAGATTTGTTTAATTTTATAATTAATTTAATTTTACATATCAGCCATGGATTCCCCTGTCCTCCCTTCTCCCACCCCATCCCCTCCCCCCTCCCCCCATTCCACCCCCATTCCCACCTTTTCCAGGGCAAAGACTCCCCTGAGAATTCAGCTCAGCCTGGTAGATTCAGTCAAGGCAGGTCCAGTCCCCTCCTCTCTTCACTTAAGCTGAGCAAAGTGTCCTAGCATAGGCCTCAGGCCCCAAAAAACCAGCTCATGCACTAAGGACAGATCCTGGTCCCACTGCCTGGGGGCCTCCCAAGCAGTTTAAGCTAATCGACTGTCTCATTTATCCAGAGGGCCTGATCCAGTTCTATGGGGGCTCCTCAGCTATTGGTTCATAGTTCATATGTTTCCACTAGTTTGGCTAATTGTCCCTGTGCTTTTTCCAATCATGGTCTCAACATCTCTCGCTCATACATTCCCTCCTCTCTCTCACCAAATGGACTCTTGGAGCTCTACCTGGGGCCTGGCCATGGATCTCTGCATCTGCTTCCATCAGTCATTGGACAAGAGTTCTATCATGACAGTCAGGTTGTTCCGCCATCTGATCACCAGAGTAGGTCAGTTCAGGTTTTCTCTCGACCATTGCCAGTAGTCTACTGTGGAGATATATTTGTGGATTTCTGGGCACCTCTCTAGCACTTTGCTTCTTCCTATTCCCATGTGGTCTTCATTTATCATGGCATTTCTTTCCTTATTCTCCCTCTCTGTTCTTGATCCAGCTGGGATCTCCTGCTCCCCTAAGCTCTCTTTCCCCCAACACTTGCCCTTCATTACCCACCCTCACAGCCCTAAGAAAGACACAGGAATTGCCCAAAACATTTTTAACAAAATAATAATATATGCAAAGTTTCTTTGATTTCACATGTAGAGGGTAAAATTCATCTCTAAATGTAACCAAATTTTAATAGTTCCAAAATTTTTCAAAAGTGTAAGTATAGAGACTCTTATATCTCGATCTCTTACCGTCTTAGTTAGGGCTACTATTGCTGTGATAGAACATCATGACCAAACACAACTTGGCAAGGAAAGGGTTTTTTGCTCACCATTCCATATAACAGTTCAATATCAATAGCAGTTAGGGAAGGAACTAACACAGGGCAGGCACATAGAAGTAGGAGCTGATACACAGGCCATAGAGGAGTGCTGTTTACTTGTTTGCTTACCATGGCTTGCTCAGCCTGCTTTCTTATAGAACCCAGGTCCATCAGCTCATGGATGGCAACATGCACAGTGGAGTGGGCCCTCCATCAAATACTAAATAAGAAAATGACTTACAGGCTTGCCTAGAGTCTGTTTTTAAGGAGGCATTTTTTTTTCAATTGAGACTCTCTCCTCATTGATGACATTAGCTTGTGTCAAGCTTACATAAAACTGGCCAGTACAAATATATGTATTACATAATTATATATATAACTTATATAAAATCTAAGTTACTCACTTTCAATATATATGAACATAGAGGAAACACTCCTATTTCAAAAGGAAGGAATGGAGACACAACATGGAAAAATGGACCAAGGCATTACCTAAAGCCTTTGAGGAAACACCAAATCATTTAACTCCATGTCTGGCACCTAGGACTCATAATTTAATCACATGAACCTCAAAGTCCTGCCCCTCCAATTTTACTGCTTACAGATTTGAAACCCTTTCCTTTAGATGCCTCTACTTTGTACCTATGACTTTTCTCAGTAGACCTCCTGTAGTTTGCTCATTAAAACGTCTTTGAGTCTCTTTTGCAACTTAGAATTCATACTTCCCACTTCTTGCAATAGTATGCATAATCTTACAAGAAATCCAACCCTGAAATATGTGGTCTATTCTCAGTGACTATCTTGATCCTCAGTGCAAAATCCCCCAAACGCCTCACTCTTATATCTTAGATTCATATAAAAATGAGCATAATGTAGACACCATTGCTGCATTCTGCTGCTACCTTGAGATGTAGTCCAGTTTCTTTGTGTAACATCTGTTGTAGCTTCTGTGCATCTTGACAGGTAAGTCTGAGAAAATGCCTCCTGACACAGTTATGTTCTATCAGGGAACCTCATCAGAAGTATTCTTACTTTAGGATCTCCACTTTGAGATAAATATGCATTTTCACAAGTTGAAGCCATTGATGATTGGGGTTTTGTCCACAAACCACCTGTTCTGTTATCTCAGCTTAGGGTATCATATTTCTGTCAAAAAAAGTATCATATTGCTGCAAGTTTAAATTCATTTTCATTCCTTTTCTCATCAAACTGTTCATTACTTTTTTATTTCATGTGTAGCTCTTTCATAATAGCATCAGTGAGTAATGACCATGGTATAACATGAATGCTATACTGTCTTGAAATTTCTTTCATAAGGCCAGGGTGTGGTGGCGCAAGCCTTTAATCCCAGCACTCGGGAGGCAGAGGCAGGCGGATCTTTGTGAGTTTGAGGCCAGTCTGGTGTACAGAGTGAGATCCAGGAAAGGCACAAAGCTACACAGAGAAACCCTGTCTTGAAAAAACAAAGGAAAAAAAAAAGAAATTTCTTTCATAAAATAATTACCCACAACTTTTGATTTTAGCCTCAACTCAAGTTCTCAGGACATGGCAGAATATAGTTAGATTATTTGCTAGACCATCATATGAATGATCTGTGGTTCAGTTTCAGATAGAATCCTTTCCTTCTAAAACTTTATTAATTTCCAAGGTCCACTTTTGTTTCAGCATTCTAATTTTCCAAACTCCCACAAGAACTGGTTAAACTTCTTTTAACAACATTTTGGGGCTTATCTGGCCATCAGCTCCAAAACCTTTTTTTTTTTTCCTTTCAATAGTACTTTATTCTTTTTTAAAAAATTTTATTTTACAATACTATTCAGTTCTACATAATAGCCACAGATTCCCTTGTTCTCTCCCTTCCTGCCCCCTCCCCTTCCCCCCAGCCCACCCCCATTCCCACCTCCTCCAGATCAAGGTCTCCCCCGAGGACTGGGATCGACCTGATAGACTCAGTCCAGGCAGGTCCAGTCCCCTCCTCCCCAGATTGAGCCAAGCGTCCCTGCATAAGTCCCAGGTTTCAAACAGCTAACTCATGCAATGAGCCCAGGACCTGGTACCACTGCCTAGATGCCTCCCAAACAGATCAAGCCAATCAACTGTCTCACCTATTCAGAAGGCCTGATCCAGTTGGGGGACCCTCAGCCTTTGGTTCATAGTTCATGTTTTTCCATTCATTTGGTTATTTGTCCCTGTGCTTTATCCAACCTTGGTTTCAACAGTTCTTGCTCATATAAACCCTCCTCTTTCTCACTAATTGGACTCCCAGCACTCCACCAGGGGCCTAGCCGTGGATGTCTGCATCCAGATTCCTCAGTCCTTGGATGGGGTTTCTGGCACAATAGGACAAAAAGGTATGATACTCCAACCTTAATAATATTTCTTTTTTAAAAACTAGACCCAGAGCACAAGAAACAAGTGAAGTCTGCATAAATCCTGTTTCTGCTCCATAGCTCCAACCTGTAAAAGAAAATGGCTTTACATACATGTACAGGTACAAACAGACCTTCACATAGATTATATGCACTGACACTAACAGCTACCATGTAGCCACCCCTTTGTCCTCTGTGTCATATAACTGGCATGGAACAACCTTAAATACTTTCACCACAAGTTATGGAATTATATCACAGGCTACTTTGGCAAGGAAACCCAGATTCCTCATGCTTAGATAATGTTTTAATTTCTAAACCCAGGAAGTAGGACTCCTGCCCTTAAAAGTCAGAGAACAGAGACTACATAATTCTTCCATTACTTTTGATTCCATTTGCAAATTCAGGGTCTCTGAAGACCACAGTTTGTTTTGAAAATTCCCTGGAAGGACCCATGTAACTCAATGACAACTAATGTACTTGTAGTTATTGTTCATTTCAGGAAAGGATATACTTAATGATAGCTGAAGGATGAAATGCATGCAGCAGGAACCAGGCGAGTGCCAAAGAAAGAACATGCACATGCCCCAACTTATGGGATCTCTGGCAGTAGGCAGCATTAATTCCTCTCATTAAGTTTGCATGACTTTTTCACAGACTACTACCATCTAAGAAATCTACACCAATCTTGATGTCCACATTCCACTGGGCTCAGTCCCATCCAGAGTTGGCAGCTCTTAAGTGAAGCTCTTATCTTCAGCCTCTTTCCAGAGGCAGAACTGATGATTTTAGTTTTGTAGTTTAGTAACTGGCCAACAGCCTTGCACAAATCAAATTATTACATTGTCCAGTGTGACCTAACTTATCACATTAAAAAATAAATAAATAAAGCAAACAAAACTCTTTTCCTACAAATTACTTCCCAAGCAAGAAGTCAAGCTTTACTTTGGGGAAAATTATTTCTTTATTAAGGAGCTTTATTTTACAGGCTCATGATGATCTGAAATAGCATAAAATACAAGATGAACCATTAAATTTGACTTTTAGAGAAGGTGAGAGACTATGAGAGAGAATTGCTTATATGAAATTAAAACTTGATTTGATGCCTTAGATTTTTATTCACAGGATCTGGCAACTGGCAGCTTAAATGGGTAGTAACATGGGTAAACATGGGCCAGAAATTCATCGTTTAAAACTTGGGCTTCTGAGAAAGAGCTAGGTGTTGGTCGCAGCTATAATGGATCAGGTAGCTACAAATGTCTCACAAGTCTGAAGTTGAGTTGAGGATGAGCAGAAGTCAGTACTGAGGTCCTCTAGGAAGACATGACAATTCAGAGCAAAAAAAACAACATCACAGAGCTAAGCCTGCCAAGTCTTCATCATGAGCTATACACGAACAACTTGTCTAGCAATTATAAAAATAAATAAAGTAAAGATAAACTCAGCCAAAAGATGCAAGTAAGCATGTAGAGGTGAGACCAAAATTTGACTGTTGTCAAGGCAAAGATGATAAGGGTGTGAACTAGAGGACCAGTGTAGGTCCCAATATTGCATTTATAGCATGCTGCCAGTGCCTATTTCCAGTAGTCAGTATTAGAGAGCCCAGCTCAACCCTGCAAACACATCTTTTCTGAACTGTCACTATGGAATACAGATGTACCCAATTTTTACCTTTGAGTTCTTCTGCTGACTAGGTGTTGCCTTGAGAAAGTTTATTGCTTTTAAATTCATTAAATTTCAATATCCTCTCTGTTGTACACAGATTGTGTCACATTTTAAAATGAAAAACTATGTTAATATATATTTTATATAATGCACCTTGCATATCCTATGTACTTAAATTTTCCTCTATGGTTTTTCTATTAAACACTGGGTTCATATGAATTTTAAAAAATCAACAGGATAAGAAATTGATTGATAAAATGAGCTGAATGTGCACTTTTTTAAGGAAGTCAAATACCAAGACGTTATATTCCTAAAATCTATTCAAATCTTTTCAGACTCTGGACTTTAAAGAAAATACAGGCCTAGAGAAAACAACATCTATATAGGAAAAAGTAACCAATGTCCCATGCATGATTGCATTTCTTAGAAACCACTTGCCAAAACAAAAGGCAATTTACTGTTCCTTGTGTTGTGGCTTTTGTTCCTGTGTGATATATGTATTTAAAAAGATGTTCACTATTTTTTCATTAAGAATATTATTTAACCACAAAAGGAAAAAAAACTCTCAAAAGCAGTTGCCTCAATAAATCCTTTTACTAATATAACCAAAACACTTCAATGTTTCTCCTTAAATGCATCAATTTGCAACTAGCAGACAGATGTTCTTCCTCAACCACCACCATTAATTTACTTATATAAGATGAAATGAAGGATTTATTCTTGCCCATCTTTTAATTTTACTTAACACTCAATGAGTCATTCTTATAGCTGGCATTTCAAATGCTTGAGTAGAATTTGTCACTGAAAGGCTTATGCAAGGGCAAAATTACTCTAATGAATTGACTATGGATTTGAAGTCAAACAGAAGGCCAAATATTTTCTGGCTACATTTCTGTATCTCAACAAATGGCTTAATTTGCTCCCTATTTATCCATTACTGCTAAATCATTTTGCTATGATTGTGGTAAATGGCTGCAACTTTGTGCCTGGAGGCTCAGGCTAGCTGGAGTGGAAAGGTGACCTGCAGTCAATTTTACAGAATTGGAGGAGATAGAACAGGTGTCATAGTCCACCTTCACTTTTTAGTACATCTCATTGTCATAGGCTATTTCAAACAACTGGCATTTCCAAAACCTTAATGGACTTATCCCCGAAAGGCTCACTGAAAGGTTAAGTTGCACTGATGAAATGAATATGCATTCAAAGTGAACAAGGAGGCAAATATGTAGCATGTTCTGCCTTAGCTTTTTTTTTAAATATAAGCAAAGTCCTTAATTTTCTTTCTACCCACTTATTATTTCTAAATTGTCTTGCTGTCACATCCATGCCTACCAAGGGAATTATAGTGATGGGTCTGTGTATGTATCCATTGCAAATGTATATTTCTAGAGATTCAAACCACTCTGGGAAATATGGAAACCTCAGAGCTTTCAAACTTTGCTAAAATCATTCCAACTCAGACTTCCCCTTTTTGTACACATAAAATATTAGGGTATTGGAGGAGGTGTTGGGAAGCGAAATAGAACCAGCAGGAAAGGGGAGTGCTGGCAAGAGATGGAGATTAATAGGGATGGAACACAACCCTATGGGATTAGGTGTGGGATTTTAACTGTATAACTAGATCCAGGAGGGCTCAGCACCTCTGGTATCTGTTGGCATCTGCATTCATACTCACACACAGACACACAGACACAGGCTCATAATAAAATAATTAAAAAAATTTTTTTTTAAAGTTACAGAATGTACTGACTGGTTTTGTGTCAACTTGACACAAGCTAGAGTCATCAGAGAGGAAAGAACCTCAGTTGAGAAAATACCTCCCTGAGATCATGCTGTAAGGCATTTTCTCAATTAGTGATCAGTGGGGGAGGGCACAGTCAGTTGTGGGTGGTACCATCCCTGGACTGGTAGTCATGAGTTCTATAAGAAAGCAGGTTGAGCAAACAATGTGAAGAAATCAGTAAGCTGCACACTTCCATGGTCTCTGTGTCAGTTCTGGCCTCTAAGTTCCTACCCTGCTTGAGTTCTTGTCTGACATTTTTGGTAATGAACAGCACCATAGTAGTGTAATCTGAATAAACCCTTTCCTCCAAAACTTGCTTTTTGGTCATGATATTTCATCTCATCAATAGAAACCCTAACTGAGACACAGAACAACAAAGGGTCACAAATCAAGGTACATTTCGAACATGCTGGTGGAAACATCTGGTAAGTATGTTACAGCAAAGTGCACAAAACTCTGCTTAAGATTTCAAACTCTACTTGATGGCATTCTTAGATTTTGCATTGGTGGCAGCTAATGGTTTGTTACTACATTCTAAAACAATTTACCTAACAGTCACAAGTGTGTTTCCACAGACACAGAGATAGGAAATGAACAGCTACTAAGAGACAAAAGATAACCTAATATAGTTTGTGTCGAAATTTGCAATACCCCAACTGTCTGTAATCAGGAAGTTCTCATCAGTCAGTCAGAATTTAACATCCTTAAAAAGGGGATGGTATTATTATAAGACCAGTATGCAAATGGTCTCCATTATATCATTTGTGTTAATTTTAGATGACAATTGTGAAGTTTATTTTATCATGTTTTAATTTCCTAATGTACATTCAATGACATTTTCTATTTTAGTGAAGACTCTTGAACTTTTGTGTCCCAAACTTTTGTGCTTGGAATAATTTTATCGCTTAGAAACATTTAATTATTAAAATAGGCATCAGGTATTTTAAAGGTTACTTCTGTAAAATACAATGAGGCAGTGAAACTTGGAATAAATATATAAGGTAGTTTATTTTTAATGGGACTTAACTATTAAAGTGATCTGAAAGAAATGATAATACCCATAGACTCAGAGAGTGGTATTATTGGAGGTGTGGCCTTGTTCAAGTAGGTGTCGCCTTGTTGGAGGAACTGTGTCACTGAGGGTGGGCTTTGGGGTTTCAGAAGCTCAAGCTGAATGAAATGGACACCATAGACTCCCAGGGAGTGGCATTATTGAAAGTATGTCCTTGTTGGAGTAGGTTTGGCTTTTTTGGAGGTACTGTGTCACTGTGGGATAGTCTTTGAGGTTTCTGAAACTTAAGCCAAGCCTAATGGTTCACTGTCTCTTCCTGCTGCCTGCAGATCCATATGTAGAACTCACAGATACCTCTCAAGCAGCATGTCTGCCTGCATGCTACCATAATTCTCACCATGACAATAAGGAACTAAACCTGTGAACAATGGGGCAGCCTCAAGTAAATGTTTCCCTTTATAAGAGTTTCTATGGTCATAGTGTCTCTTCATAGCAATAAAACCTAATTAAGACAGAAGTTGGTACCAGAAGTGAGATATTGCTGTGACAGACATGATCACATTTGGAGAAGAATTATAGAAGGACTTTGAAATTCTGGGCTAGAAAAGACATTGAGTGTTAAGAGCTCAATGGCGTGTTCTGTGGGAGACTGGAAGATAAGAACATGGCTTGTTATTTTTCAGAGGGGAGCAAAGACTCTACTGGCCTTTTGTGTGAAGAATCTGTGGTTCTGGTTAGCTGGGGCTGAGTATTCTATAATTAACAAGAGACCAGAACTACTAAAGTGAAATCTTTGCTTTGCTGGAATACTTGATACTGGTTGTCTGGATATGAGAATTTAGCATTGATTAAGAAGAGACTAGCATCATTGAGGTGAAATTTTCTGAGAGTCAGCACACAGAAGCTGTTTTCCAGAAATGACCAAGATCGTGCCTTATGCTGACAGCTAAACTTGACAGTGCAAGAGTCACCCAGATTTTACTGGTTTGGAAGGCATGAAGGGGTCATAGAGGGCAGCTGAGGCTTGGCAGTATGAGAGACCAGGAGAGCATCTTGGTGAAGGTGCAACCAGGGTAGCAGTGGAAGCCACAGGATTGAATGTGTCATAGAGAAAATTTGAGGCTTTACATGATACAGAGAGCCCAGGATAGGCTTTTAGTGAAACTGCAGTCCAGGTGCAATAGACCCCTGCATTTTGGAAATGTCAGTACTGCTGTGGATATCACTCTGTATAAATAAAATGCTTATTGGCCAGTGGCCAGGCAGGAAGTATAGGCAGGATAAGCAGAGAAGAGAATTCTGGGAAGTGGAAGGCAGAGGGGGGAGACACTGCCAGCCACCATGACAAGCAGCATGTGAAGATGCCGGTAAGCCACGAGCCACATGGCAAGGTATAGATTTATAGAAATTGATTAATTTAAGATATAAGAACAGTTAACAAGAAGCCTGAGTCATTAGGCCAAACAGTTTGAATAACATAAGCGTCTGTGTGTTTATTTTATAAGTGGGCTGTCAGACTGCTGGGGCTTGGCAGGGCCTGGAGAGAAAACTTTCCAGCTACACAGTACCATGGAGTGACCACTAAGAACAGCAACAGTTGTGGAGTGAAGCCTGAATGACCTCAGAGGATAAGCTGTGTGTGCTGCAGAGAGCAGAGCTGGAGAAGTGATCCCAGCCTTTTGGCAGAGCCCAGAAAACTGTGAGTGGATCCAGGATCTTTGAACATTGAGTTATTTTTAGAAGTTGGTTTTACTTGGTTCGGATTGTGACAGTGACCTAGTGCTTTCTTCTCGAAGAAGTTATTTAATTTAATTTTGACTTTTACAGTAGAACACAACTGAAACACTTTGAACTTTTAAAAGAGATTTTGAATTTTTAGAGAGATTGCATATTATAAAAAGACTGAAATTTTAATGTGTTCTAATTTGAAAAGATGGTGGGATTTTTAAAGTTAATGACTTTAATGTGAGACATTGGGGATGAATAAGAATGGAGGGATTGTGGCTTAATAGTGATGTGTTTGTGTGTCAAGTTGACAAGGGTCAGTTGTGCTGGTCATTCTTATTTCGACTTGACACAGCTGGAGCTACTTGAAAGAAGGAACCATCAGTTGGGAAAATACATCCACAAGATATATCAATAAGGAATTTTCTTAATTAGTGATTGATGGGGAAGGGCTCAGGTCATGATGGGTGCTGCCATTCCTGGACGTGTGGCCCTGGCTTTTATAAGAAAGCAGAATGACAGCTGGGAGTTGTGGCACACACCTTTAATCCCAGCACTCTGGAGGCAGAGGCAGGTGGATCTCTGTGAATTTGAGGCCAGCCTGGTCTATAGAGCAAGTTCCAGGACATTCAGAGCTGTATGAAAAAAAGCCTGCCTCAAAACAAAGAAGAAGAAAGAAAAGAAAAAAAAAGAAAAAGAAAAAGAAAAAGAAAAAGAAAAACGGAAGCAAACTGTGCAAGTCAGGGAAGGCGAAAATGTAAGCAGCACTTCTCCATGGCTTTTGCCTCAGTTTCTGCCTCCAGGTTCTTGGCCCATTTGAGTTCCTGTCCTGACTTCCTTTGATCATGAACAACAATACAGAAGTATAAGCTGAGTAAACCTTTTACTCCTCAATTAGCTTTCCGGTAATTATGTTTCAACACACCAATATAAGCCCTAACTGAGAAAACTTGGTGCCAGGAATGGGATATTGCTGTGACTGGTCAAACCATAATATTGATTGGATGAATGTGGACTCTGGGATTTCAGATTAGAAAAACAGCTGGATGATTTAAGTGGGACATAATGGGTCATACTAGTAGAAACATAAAAGACAATGGTACCAAGGGTGATTTGAACTGTGGGGGCCTGACTGAAGAGGTCTCAGAGGTGAATAATATTCTATATGGCCTTATGATATTTTGGCCAAGAATGTGGTTGCTTTTAGGCCTTGTCTTAAAAAATCTACCTGAGACTAAATTGAAGAGTTTTAGAATAATTTCTTTTGTACAGTAAATCTCAAAACAACCTAGTATTGACTCTGTTATATGCTTATTAGTGCTTACTCTTATGCAGATCTATAATGTAAAGGAGCTAACTGAGCAAGGAAAAATATAAAATGTACAAATTTAGGAGAAAAAGGGCACGAGGAAGTGGAATGAATCTAAGTCCTCTGCTCAAGGAGATAAAAACATGATGAAATTGGTTAAATGGAGTGGTAACATTAGGGCAAGACTCCACCTACCTAAGCCTCCAACTTGTATAAAGGAGTTAAAGAACAGCTATGCCCAGGCATGCTGGTACATGCCTTTAATCTCAGCACTCAGGAGGCAGAGGCAGAGGCAGGTAGATTTTGAGGCCAACCTGGTCTACAGAGCGAGTTTCAGGACAGCCAATCTTGGGCAATGAAGGAAACCATTGAAAACAGAAAGCTGTTGAAAATGTATTTGAATGAGGGGGGCATGTTCCAGACCTAGCAATAGCAGAACTTGGCCTTTTTGGCCATGTGGCTCTGGATTTAGAGTTAAGAATAGAAGAAAGGGGTTATGGAATCTCCATATGAAAAGAAAGTGTCTGAGGCCAGGTATATGTCAGTGGTGTCTCTGCAAGGAGGGCTAGAAAGGCCATTGTGTGATGCTGTGAAGATAAAGCCTGGATTGTCTTGGAGATCTCAAAATGTTGGAGATAACAGAGTCTTTGGATACTTGCCAAAGAACGCTGCTAACTGGAGTGGAAACAGCCCAAGAGAAAGAAGAATGTTGCAGTCAACAAATTTAAAAGGAATTATTAAGAGCGTTTTGACATCAGACATGGAAATGCAGAGTTTGGAGTTTGCCCTGCTGGTTTTCAGCCTTGCTTTTGTCTAGTATTTCCTCACTCTGTTCCCTTTCCTCCATTTTGTAATGGTAAGGTATAACCTGTGCCATTGTATATTGGATGTATGTGATCTGCTTTTCATTTTCATTTTATAGGGTATTAGAGTTAAGAGGTTGCATGAATCTCAGAAGAGACTTTGAACTTTGGACTTACAAAAACTGTTGAGGCTGTGATAGGCTATGGGGACTTTTGAAATTGGACTAAATGCACTTTGCATTGTTACATGGCTACAAGCCTATGAGGAGTGGAATGTGGCCCCCATAGACTCATAGGGAGTAGCATTATTGGAGCTGTGGCCTTGCTGGAGGAATGTGTCACTGTGGAATGGGCCTTGAGGTTTCAAAGGCTTAAGCAGAGCTTAGTGGGTCACTGTCTCTTCCTGCTGCCTATAGATATAGATGTGGAACTTGCAGCTCACCTCCCCAGGACCATGTCTGCCTGCATGCCACCATACTTCCACCATGATGATATGGACTAAATCTCTGAACTATAAGCTAGCCTCACTTAAATGGTTTCCTGTTACAGTTGTGATGGTCATGGTGCCTTTTCAAAGCAATAAAATCTAAGAGAACTACAGAAGTGCAAAGGGCTTACATCATATAATAGCACATTTCTTCACTTTTGTTCATCTGTAGAGATATCAGAAACCTTTCACTCAGAATGGACTATGAGAAGGAGTACAGTCACAGGAATAGAAATGTTGCTATTGATCAAGCTTCAGCTCAAGGACCCTATGAACCTCTAGTTCTGTATCTTCTTCCTTGTGGACTATTAATGGTCTCATTGCTGGTAAGGAAATCCCATTCACCTGTCTTGTTTTTCCTTTCCTTTGGACAAAAAGGATGCCTTCTTTTGACTCCATTCTTTCAAAGAAAGTTCAAGCAGAGATTTTTTTTTTTCAGATGTAGTTTGCAACAAGTAAATCTTCTGTAGTTACCAGAAATCATTTTTCCTGAGCAGAAGACTTTGCATTAGAGGCAGCATCTGCACAAATTCCTCCTATTAGAAGACTCTGGAGCTTGGATCCAAAAAAGTATTACCCAAATATTGTATAACTTGCTCTTTTAATGAAGTGATTGATAGTTTTCTAACCTACCTCAAACACAATATTCTTAAATGTTAAGTTACATGTTTAGATCACTCCCAGCCTCATCTTCTTCTTGCTAATTGTATCTTTATCAAAGTACCTGAGTATTGAACCATACATACAACAAGTTTCCATTCTTATATCCTATCTTTTTTGTTAAAAATTGTGGAGGAGGCATTGTAAAGAGATTATCTTATGGAGGCACTCTTCATGTGACACACATGAGGTAAGTAGTCACATTGTGTTTGATGGGGAAGTGAGGTCATCTCCATGGCACTGGACCATTCTTTACCTTCCTTTGATGCTCTGAGTATCCATTGTTCTCTCCGAAGTTTCTCTAAGGTGCTGAGGATTATCCTATTATAATTTGCTAGCAGGAAGAAGTCTAGGAATCTAGCAATTTACCTTTCTTTTGATGACTTTGATTTTTAGAATAACTTCCCAGTTCCAGTCACTCCAGAGTCCAGGCTGGTTAAAGAAAGCTTGAAATTTTACAACTTTAAAGTCTGATATGGCTTCTTTTATATTTAAGGAAGAGACCTGGCTCCTGCACAGACCATGTCAATTTACTCAGACAACATTTGTCTTTCTTATATACTGTAATGTTATTCTTTTTAACTTCAATTAGAAATGCTTTTTATACCTGCTGGATTAAAAAGACAGTAAATCTTATGTCTAAAATTATGGATCTGTACACATAAAGAATAAAAAGTAACCATCTGTGGAGTTCTCTGGCACAGGGAGGAAAATCTCAAATTTGTAACTTCTCAGCATGTAGATGTATTTTTAAATGGTCTTATTAATAGAAAACATGGAGCCAGACATAGAGGTAAAAACATGACAGATCAGAGAAATAGGGAAAGTCACAGCTAACCTTACCTTACCAACTCTGCAGCTTCTAAATGCTAGCTACTTCCTGTCTGCCCACGCCTCTATGCCTTGCTGTTCTGCCATCTGATTTGCTCTCTTTGTCCAGCTACATCACTTCCTCTTCCTGCCCAGCTCTCTCACTTCCTGTCTATCTGTACAGACCTCCAGACCTCCACAGTTAACTAGTGTTAGAATTTAAAGTGTGTGCCACCACGCCTGTTCCCGGTGTGGCATTGAACTCACATAGATCCAGACAGTTCCCTACCTCCCAAATGATAGGATTAAAGGTATGTGCAAACATTGCATGACTTTTTTGTTTACTTATAATGGCTTGGTTTTTCCTCTGATTTCCAAGCAAGATTTATTTATTAGAGCACAAATAAAATATGACCACATCAGAGTTGCTTGAGAAGTTGAGGCATCTCAACTAAGCATGGACTAGTGAACCTCCTTTACCCACTTCTAACAGGTTTAATTTACATTCTGAAATTGAGATTTTGCAAGTCTCTACTTATGTACTGATATATTTCCAGAGTAGGAGACTATGTTTTTTGAGTCTATATTGGTTTTCTCATTTGACTATTTACCATTTCTGGGAGCAGAATTTTATGTCTGGGCTAGTTTTTTTTTTTTTTTTTTTTCTTTTTTTTCCCCCAGCTTCATATAAACCAGAATCATCTGGGAAGAGGAAATTTTAGTTGAGAAAAATGTTTCCATCATATGGGTCCATAGGCAAGGCTGTAAGGCATACTCTTGATTACTGATGTAGGAGGGTCATGCCCACTCTAGGCACTATTACTCCTGGTAGACAGTCTTGGGTTTTATAACAAAGCAGGGTTAGGAAACCAGTGAGAGCAAGCCAGTAAGCCAGTCCTCCATGACCTCTGCATCTATTTCTGAATTCAGGTTTCTGTCTTGAGTTCTGGTCTTGACTTACCTTGCTAACAAATTGTTAGCTGTAATGAAATAATAACAACATAATACAATAAATGAAATAATGAAACAAACTTTTTCCTCTCCAAGTTGTTTTTAGTAAATGTTTTATCATAAACAATAGAAGGCAACCAAAGATCAATACCACTTCTGATTCTAATATATGTAACAATTAGGAAAAAACCCAAAGCCATGAAAGTCTTTGGGTATGTGTGTGTCTGTCAGAAGTAGTGATTGTGGTAAATAGTGGCCACACTTTCCAACTGCTTCCTCTCCATTTCTTTTCTGTCACTTCTTTCTGGGTTCTGATCAAAGAAAGTTTTTGTTTGATTTTTTGTTTTGTTTATTTTTAAGATCTATATTTGAAGATGAGTGGGTTGCCAATTTCTTATCACCATCTCAGCCATTTATTCACATGAAATAGCATATTGTATTTATATTCTGAAGTAACTATCTCAATTCTAAGAGCAAGTTATGCCAATAAAAGTAAGGCTTTGATCCATGCAAATGTGAAACAATTGTCCAGAAGGAAAGCAAAACACTGCTGTGGGGTGCTCTGTATGTTAAATGTGTTGCTCTGATTGGTTAATAAATAAAACACCGATTGGCCAGTAGCCAGGCAGGAAGTATAGGCGGGACAAGGAGAGAGGAGAATTCCGGGAAGTGGAAGGCTGAGGCAGAGAGATGCTGCCAGCCACCACCATGACAAGCAACAAGTAAAAGATACTGGTAAGTCACAACCCATGTGGCAACTTACAGATTAATAGAAATGGGTTAATTTAAGATATAGGAACTAGATAACAAGAAGCCTGATGCAGCCATACAGTTTATAAGCAATATAAGTCTCTGTGTATTTACTCGGTTGGGTCTGAGCAGCTGTGGGACTGGCGGGTAAAAGAGATTTGTCCTGACCATGGGCCAGGCAGGACTGGAAAACTCTAGCTATAAAACACAATAGATATTTGAGATGTAAGTTCCTTACTTTCCCTCTAATGTATTGTGGATATCACTCTGTATAAATAAACACTGATTGTCCAGTAGCCAGACAGGAAGTATAGGGGGGACTAACAGAGAGGAGAATTAAGGGAACAGGAAGGCAAAGGAGAAGACTGCCTGCAGCCGCTGCCAGGACAAGGAAGATGTAAGGTACCAGTAAGCCACGAGCCATGTGGCAAAGTATAGATTAATAGAAATGGGCTAAATATAAGAGTAAGAGCTAGACAATGATAGACCTGAGCTAATGGTCAAGCAGTTTAAATAATATAAGAGTCTGTGTGTTTATTTTATAAGTGGGCTAAGGGACGGCCAGGGCTTGGCGGAACCTGGAGAGAAAGTTCCAGCTACACTAATGCTTTGCTATCATAGAAATAATATCTTCAAACAGAAACAACGGACTCAAATTAAAGATAGGGCATCTTTACCACTAGAGGCACTGAACTTAGGGGCAGAAATAAGATGAAGTACAAGGACAGAATTGCAAGATGTGTTAACATTAAGTCCCAGAAAACACCAACCTTCTAAAAAATGTAGTAAAGGGAGATACAGAAAGACGACAAAAAATAAATATTTTTGTGGGAAAATTTTAAGAGAACTAAAAAGTGACACAAACAAGTTTTGAAAGTTCTAGAGGGTGTGTGCCTTAAAACCTGTGTAATATCAGTTACCAAAGTAAGCATATTTTGACTGGCAACATGTTCTTATTGATCCAAAGAGGCATGGACTCAGTGGTGTGTACATTTGTTCCCTGGATCACTTACAGATGACCAAACTAAGGCATTGCTGTGAACTTCATCTTTAATTTATCACTCTGCATAGCAATCTCAAACTTTTCCAGTCTGTCTGAGATTCAAATACCTTCAGTTTAAATAAAACAGGGCAAAAATAAAAGGGTACACTACCCACGAGGCAGTGTTTGGACTGTTCATGCTCATTTTTAACATATATATTTTTATCATCTTGAAACTCTTATTCTGTTTTCAGTCCACTCTGCCTCCCATGCCCACTCTCCCTTTGTCTCAGTCTGGCCACCCACCTGAGGCAGGTACCAATCCCTGCCAGAAGCCTAGCCCTTTCTGGAACATAACCATGTTGAAAATGGGGTTAATGTTAGGATTGTTTACATTAGGTACAAAAATTTGAGAAACTTCATATCACAAGCTCTCTTCTGAGAGGGCACCTACATGAGCATACATGGATGTAGAAAAAATCACTTTTCAAAAAAATGTTTACTGTTCAAACATTAAGGAAATGTAGAACTGTTTTACTCAGCTGAACAAATATTTAATATACACTCGAGCATAAGAGCTAAGTTTAAAAGATCCTCTATGCTGCTAAGCCAGCAGGATTTTATGGAAACCAGTAACCTAGAAGGTAAAACAAACACACAGAAAGAAAAAAAACTGTGTTGTTCATAATTTTGAATTTAAATTTATCTTCCCCCACATTTATTAGCATCCAGTAGTATTTTTGTCCTCCCTCTCTTCCATGATTGTGCATTTTAAGTTTTATGGAGTGCTGGCTGTATTACAACTATACTGACATTTTCATCAATAGCAAATACTTGAGTGGTAAGCAAATTAATGTCCAGTAAATTGTTATAAGAAGATAAAACACAACAAAGTCCACACTCTATTCAGGGAGAGGTTTCCTAGACTAAATGTTTCATCTTTACATTAAAAACATAGGAAATAATTCATGATGAAAGTAGATTATTTTTTGACCACAGCTATTGGAAAGAATTGTCTAACACTTTAATAGGAAACGCTAAATTCTTAGAAAATATTTAATCAATAGAATGTTTTTCCATATTGAAAGTTAATAAAAGATACACATTTTTAGGAAAACATACTATGTAGTCAAGTTGGCATTCAAGGTTTTAAAGTGCTTGATTTACTAGCTTTCATATACATACTTTTCCTTTGTACATCTTAGTTTCCTTTGTTGCTATAACAAATACTTAAGTGTAAAACTTAAAGTTTGCAAGCATTTTGTTTTATCATTTCCTTTGAAACATGGAATACACAACAGTTTCCTCCTCTAGTTTCAGAGAGAAATATGTTAATTTTAAGTGATTCCAAGTCATATCTGGTTCACCTGATTAGTGTACTGGCTCACCAACAATCCATCCCTTTTTATATGATCAATAATAAAGTCTTTGTTGGGTGGTGATAGAGAGTAGCACTATGGTAATCATCATAATGAAGAGGACCTGGGATCTGGGAACTAAAAGGGGAAGAAAGAAAGGAACTTGTTAGGCAATCAGAAGAAACACAGATCATTAGAAACCCATTTGAAGTACTTTATCCTAACTAGCTTTACAATAAAAGTAAGTTGTTAGTATGAGTCAGTGACTGCTGTCCTTTAGCCACATGGCTTTGAAGTATCATAATGCCACAATGAATGGACTGGGAATTATAAAACACCTCCTCTAAACTTAAGCTGGTTTTACAGGAGGGACTTTCACATCTGTACCATCAGACGAATCTGCAATCCATGCCCAGGCAGGATACAAATTTACCTGTCCTTTTTCATGCCTCTGAAATAACTCAAGTATTTCAGCTGGAAAGTATCTTTAAATATATGTAGTTTCTCTGTGTCCCAACAGCTGTTCCCTAATAACCATTTAGAGACTTCATATTAAGTATAAATGGCTGGTCAATAGCTTTAGCTTATCTTCAATCAGCCCTTACAACTTAAATTGACCCATTTCTATTAATCTATGTGCTGCCTTGAGGCTCTTTTACCTCATCTATGAATTTTCCATGTTGCTTCTTCTGAGTCTGGTTTGAGACTCCTTAGACTCTGCCTTTCATCTTCCCAGCATTCTCTCTGCCATAAAAATCCTGCCTAGCTATTGGACAAGCAGTTTTTTTGTTAACAGTGAGAGCAACACATTTTCACAGTGTACAGAAAGATTTTTTCAAGACTTCTCCCTTTTTGTCTCAATAAAAAGGAAGGTTTTAACGATAGCATAGTAAAACTATATACAACAAAAATAGTTATCAAGTAAGAATTATAGTTACAATGTCCAGTCCCTTTGTATTTGGTAAAATTGAGACTCTTCATCACCTGTCCTCTCCTGAAGAGTCCAGAGTTTTATACCTAAGTTACTTCCTACAATGATTAGGGAGAACTGTAACTCTATCTAGTCTTCAACCCAATCAAAGACCTGAGAAGGATATAATATTACCTGAGTAAGCAAGAAGTGCAGATCAAGCATTTTCTAAAATTAAGAGATGACAGAAATATCTGGCTGCCTGGATAGTTACCCTAGGCTCTTTTGTAACATTGAGGCATCCAAGTTTGACCAACAGGATTAGTAATCTGATAGAAATTTTTGAGAAGGAGGGAATTTTGAAGGACTGACCTAACTTGTTTTAGCAAAATTTGCCAGTCACCTTTTTTTTTTTTTTTCCATCCTGCTGGTCTAATTAGGACAGTACTCTGTCAGCAATTGAGGCAAGGGCAGTTTTTGGCCCAAATACCTAGCTTTTGCCATAAAGGAAACAAACTCCATATGGAGTTTCTCTGATGTAGATTTGTGCTGCCAGGAGCAGAACTGTCTCTTTTTCAAAAAAAGCCTCAGGTTTTTAAACATATTAAATGCCATATTCTGTAGTCTTTTAAAGTGTTTGAAGACCATCTGTCTATCTAAATATATCTGTGTAGAACTTTGAAAACATACCTATTATGACTGTAAGTTTGACTATTATAGATGACTATTAATTTGTATTTCTTAATTATACATTACATTTTTAAATGAGCTGCATAAATAATATCTCAAACAAGAGTAAAAACATACATACAGTATAACAAAATTAATCTTAAATTTGTATCAATAAACCAAAATTCATATCAATGTAAAATGTTTTGAGATAATATTTGTTTTTTAGATTAAAGTAGATTCAATAATCTACCTTTTTATCATTCCTATATCATACCCCCCCTTTTTTAGAAAGAATTCTTTGAATTTAACTCTTTTGTTCAGCTTTATTTTTGACTATGACCGATAACAACTTGTAAACAACCCACCTTAAATGATGACAAACATTCATAACCATTCTTTTGGGAATGCAGGTATTTTTTTTTCCTCTAGACTGCTTCCTGTTGTCTGGTGTCTCTGGAGTCTTTGAGGGACCCTGAGCAAATTTAAGATAATGGTTAAGTGTTGGCTGGAGTAGTTTTTGAGGCTGGAATATTTCAGCCAGTAGCCTTGAAGCTATTCTGAATGCAGAACTCTGACGAAACTGCAACAGAGGCATTCTGAGATGTTGTATCACCTGGGCCATCTATTTTCATCACTATTTGGTCCCTTTGTTCTGAAAATACATAAACTTTAAGATAACATAAATCACAAAAATGAGATAGGTGGTGTGTGTAAGTCAGTTAAAGATGATTTTTCTTTTATTTTTGAGCAGGTAAAATATACATCATGCATCTTATAGTTCTTCTAGGTTTATTCCTTTATGTCTGTAACCAAGATTTTCAGGGGTCTGTCCCTGATTAAACCTGATCCGTATTAACCTAGAATGAATCAACAGACTCCCATCTCCTAGGGAAATAAAAGAATAACCTTGTTGCTAGATCCTAATGGCTCCCTTGGGGGAGGCGGTGAGAAGACATGGTGTCAATGGCACAGACACCGGGAGTCAGTTGAAGGCAAACAACAAACTCATTTATTTAATAATAGGAAAGGCCTCATATAGCTTCCTCCCAGGACCCAGTGTGTGTTGCAATCTGGTGACATTGTGTGGTCATCCTTCATTGGCTGGGCATGATCAGGAACTCTGACAGCACCTGATCATAGGCCCTCAGGCAGACTCCAGGTTGGCTCATAAGGAAGAACATTATGTGTATGCCTTGGCAACTGGTTTGAACCAATTTCCTCAACCCTAAAGGCCTGTCCTACTACATAATCTCTTCCCCAAAGTAACTTCTTTTGACTTCCATTTTGAAATCATTTTAAAAATATATAGGCTGGTTTAATCTAGCAGTTTTAATAATCCAATGTGTTTTACCAGCTATTGTTCCTTAATTAGCAATCAGAAAATCTAAAGACAAAACAGCATCGTACAGAATCCAGACTTTCTGTGTATTTCGCATCTTTATATTGGTCATGTTTTTTTACTCCATTCCTTTTGTAAGAACTTTATTTTATTATTTTTAAACTATTTTTAAATCTATGACTGTCTCTACTCTTCCTCTTTTCTCTCCTAAGCTTATGTATATTTTTAAACACAATGTAACCCATATAGTGGCTGGCATCTGGCTTCTCCCACAGGTATCTTATGGGAGACATGTCTCAGTACTGTGGCCAGTATGAGAGACACGAGACTAGAAAGCTGCATTTGGCTCCATTCTTGTGTGTTTAGAACATTTTTAAGCTTTCTCAGGTTTTATGTGGATTCGGGTACACCATGTTAGGTGCCATATGTAGGCAGAGTTTTTCTGTGTCTCAGAAGCCCCTCCCAAATAATCATTCTGAGCCTTTTTATTAAACATAAATGCCCAGCTGATAGACCCAGCTTGTTACTAGCTAACTCTAACATTTTTAATGAACCCGTATTTCTTATCTACCCTCTCTCATGTGGAGGTACCCAAAACAAGGAAATGTTATGAAATAATTATTTTGTACACTGTGAAGGTGTGTCTTTGCCAAGGTACCTTCTGATTGGTTTAATAAAAGAACTGACTGCCTGGTAGCTAGGCAGGAGGTATATGTGGGACAGCAATAAACAGAGGAAGAAGGGCAGAATCTCAGGAGTCATAAGAGATGCAGAAAGATGCAAGATGAACATACTATCTTGAAAGAAGTTACTGCCACATGGCAAAGGGTAGATAAGAAATGTGGGGTAATTTAAAATGTAAGAGTTAGCTAGTAACCACCCTAAGCTAGTTGGTCAAACATTTATAATTAATAATAAGTCTCAGAATGGTTATTTTAGAGCTGTTGCTGAGACAGAGAAATTCCACCTACATATATATGTAGAAATAGCAACGAAAAAGTTTTTTAGTTAATTCAGAACTCTTCGCTTATTGTACCTGATTCGATGGCAGGATATTAGTATAATGTCATGATGAGGTGCCTTAATTCAGACTTATTTTTGTTCCCAGCTTTGCACAGTTTATGTGTGGGTATGGTTAACAAACCATCCACATAAGAACATTGAAGGTAGATTTTCCTCATTAGTTTTTCAGAACTTGGGCTTTTATAAACTAGTGTAGAGACTAGAATTCAATTCAATTTCATATTTACATTAGTATTTTTGAAGCTCTAAAATAGTAGTAGCATTACCAAAGACTTTTCATCATTTTACCTCCTGCTCATATAGCAAGCAATAGGAGTAAGATAGGCTGCACTTACTGTTGTTGGCTGTTTTTGCTGTTTTGGGCTCTTTACTCTTTAGTCTTTTGCGGGGGCTGCCACCCAGCTCCCAAATAAATCACACACGGGGGCTTATGATTTCTTATAAATGCCCAGCCTTAGCTTGGCTTGTTTCTATCCAGCTTTTCTTAACTTTAAATTATCCAATCTACCTTTTGCCTCTGTGCCTTTTCCTTTTCTTATTTCTGTATATCTTATATTCACTCTTACTCCGTGGCTGGCTGTGTAGCTGGGTTGCTGGCCCCCGAAGTCCTCCTCCTTCTCTCTTGCTCCTTCCTCTTTATCCTCCCAGATTTCTCCTTCTCTTTATTCTCTCTGCTTGCCAGCCCTGCCTATTCTTTCTCCTGCCTTTCTATTGGCTGCTCAGCTCTTTATTAGACCACCAGGTATTTTAGAAAGGCAAAGTAACACAGCTTCACAGAGGTAAACAAATGCAACATAAACAAAAGTAACATACCTTAAAATAATTTTCTACAACCTGCCTAAACTGATTGTCATTTTCATTATAAATGTCATTTCAAATGATTTATTACTATTAAATCAGATATAAATTTAAGATGAACCAGGTCACAAAAGAGAGGTTTCAGAAGACCTGTTTCTGTCAACAACTGACTTTTTATTGCAGCTGAGGGCCAGGCTTCTTTTGTAAGCCATGATTCACTTAAACTACTCAGGACTTGGGAGGATTGAGAGGCTTATCCTTTAGGTTCACAGAGAGTACTGCTTAGTTGCTTTGCAGTGGGGACTTGAGAAAACCTGTTTTGCTGCCATACACTTCTTCTTACTTTATAAATCATGAGGCTTCAAATAGTGATAACCACATTAAATTCAAGGCATTCCTGGGATGAACTTGAAAAGCTATGTAAAAAGCTTCAAACAGGGTCCTAGGCTGATACTCATTAAAGACCTATACCTCTTTTGGTCTGTATAGCTTCTGTCTGTGTCCTTTCCCAAACCCTGCCTGTGTATCTGTGTGCTCTCTGGTCTAGGGTTAGGATGACAAATATCAGCCTCACAGTGAGCCTTTGATCACTAGAAACAAGATGTCTGTGCTAATGAACACAAGCATCCAAGGGTTCAGTGGTACGAAGAAAACCCATCAAATAAATAGTAGCTGTGATGGCTCTGTTGGGAAGCAAGAGCAGCACATGCATTGAAGGGTATGCTAAGGTACAAATAATAAAACAAAATAAACCACTAGGGTGAGTTGGGAAAGAGGTTTCTTTCTTCAAAGAATCTTCCACTTTGCACCAAGGGGCTTTTTCAAGACCCACGTTCTAACTTGGAAAAGATGGCCTTTCAGCTTCTGGATTAGATTTTATCTGTTTGGAACTAGAAGCAAAGGCAATGCTTTTAGTTGTCTTTTGCCCAAGTTAAGCATGACACACAGGTCCACCATATCCACATCAGTCATTAGGGGAATGGATTTGTCTGTTATTTTGTATACGTATTTGTATTAGTCAGAGTTCTCTTGAGGAACAGAATTGATAGAAAGAATATACATCGAAAGAGAATTTACTTGATTGCCTTACATGATATGGTATAGGCAGTCTAAAAATGGCAGTCTTCATATTGCAACAGCTTTGAATGCTCTGGTTTTCTAGTTTATGAGCCTGTATACTTTAGTGATCCAAATCTGGCATTGAAGCCCTGGAGGATTGATGGAGAATCACTGGTCCTTCAGTCCATATCAGAAAGTCAGAGAAGCTTGTTCAGATATCAGAAAAGTAAATATGGCAGCAACAGAGCAGATACTCTCCAGCATAAGTGAAGGCAAGCAGGTAAAAAGTTACGGTGTTCTTATATCTCCTTATACCTGGCTTGCCACCAGAAGTTTGCTGAGATAACGTTACTGTTATCTTAGACTCAGTGGGCCATGAGGTTCCCAGGGGCCATGTCTGGGTCTGTGGTCCTGCTGCAGCCAGGCGCCTTGTTGATGTCTGTGGCCTGTGTTACCACTGAAAGCCATGAGGACATCTGTGGTCTGTGCTGCTGCTTGAATCCATGTTGATGTCCATGGATGGGGTTACAGGATATGCTGTGGAAGTCCATGATCCCTGCTCCTGCTGACTGTAAGACTGTTAAGGAAAAGGAATATTCTTCTACTTTGATATCAATGATTGCTGACTCACAGTTGAGAAAGAGAAACAGGCTTCTAAGACAACCTCCCCTCCAAAAAAGAGTAACAACTTAATAAGGAACCCATCAAAGAGAACTCTTAAAAATTGTGATAAAGATGCTGAGCCCTCCATAATAGAGGGCTATTGGTGGGAGTTGGGGTGGGTAAGGACTTGCTTTTCTATAAGGGGCTGAGCACCAGGAGTTTGACCATGCTCCAGTGACTATATACAACACAAATTGTACATTTTGTTGTTGTTGTTTGATTGTTTGGTTGTTTTTTTTTTTTTATCTTTTTTGGGGGATCACAAAGGAGAGGGTTGACCTGGGAGGACTGGGAAGTAAGGGTGATCATGATCAGGGTACAATGTGAAATTTCCAAATAATAAATAAAAATATTATGTTAAAAAATATTTTCCTTGTCAAAGAAGCATCTTAAGAGGTATATGCTTTGCCCTGGAGGAGGTGGGAATGGGGGGGTTGGGCTGGGGGGAAGGGGAGGGGGCAGGAAGGGGGAGAACAAGGGAACTGAATGGTATTGTAAAATAAAATAAAATTAAATTTAAAAAAGAGGTATATAAAACCATGATATCAGGCAACAGGTATCTGGATTCTGACATGTAAATGTGGGTACCTAGATTTCATGGGAGACATTTATATACATATGTATGTAGCATAGAACTAAGTCTGAAGGATCTACCTTAAGGTTTCAGGAAGGGACATTCAAACAGGGCAGTCTTCCAGAGGAAGTGCACAATGGTGAAATTCATGACCCCACTAAGCAACTAACCTCCTATTATACAACACAAGAGTCATCACTTTCTGCAAATTATTTCCTGAACTACATTCATTCCTAGTCAGATGATAATTTTAATCATGTTACCATTATATTGAAAAAGTTTCCTGGTACCTAGATTTTATAGCATATGTCTATATACATACAACAACAAACTAAAGTAGAATCTGTGTGTCTCAAATAGCTAAGTCAACTTTTTATCACCAAAAAATCTCATTAGTTGTTAGTAGTATAGAACTTTGTGCATTAATGTTTATTGACTTATATTTTTGTTTTCAATATTTTCAAGGACTTGTGATTATAACCACTGAGCTGTTTATAGCAGCAAATGTTGTAACCATGAATACACAATGTAAAACTATCATTTTGCAAAGTAGATTGTACTAATTTGAACACATGCAAACAATTGCTTTTTCCCATAAACAAGGCAGTCTATGCTGAAACAGTTGGCATACAATAATTGCCCTTTAGAAATAAATTCTTTCAGTATATATCCTCAATTCCTATCTCTACTGAGTAAAAATTTCAAATTCTGATCAATTGTAATTTACTTGCATTTCCTTGATTACTCTTAAGTTTAAAACTTTTCATATGTTATTTATTTTTAGTTTTTTTTATGGGTTTTACATTTTTGCTCACTTTCTATTAAAGTAACTGTTTCATCTTAAAAAAAAAAACAGTTAAATTTAAAAAACTTTTTCTCTTCCATGTTTAAACATAAGCTCAAAAAGAGGTATATGATTATGAGTATATTAGATTTTTAAAATCCTGAATGTATTAGATTACAGCCTTATATACATATATTTATAGATACACTCTCAATCTAATTCTGTAGTAAGTAGAATTGCTAAGGGAATTCTACTTGATAACATGATTTACCCTCTTAAATCTACACACAAGAGCCTATTCATATACCAGGTGCTTCAAAAAAGCATATGGTCATCTGTAAAATGTAGAAACACAAAAGACAATTACATGTAAAAGGAACTATTCTCTAAAAGACCTGTACGATGCATTATGAAAACAGAGAAGACAATCTTTGGAATTGTGACAGAGGATGTGCTGTTTGAGCTCAAGGACAAGCATATTTGACAGCGACTTTGACAGGTGTGTGATGAGATCTCAGTAGGGCTGCTTCTTCATTCTTTTAGTAGTTTGGTAAGTTATATGACTTGCTACTGAAATGTAAGTCTCCAGATTTAAACTTTGCTGCTCATATGCTGTAATTAAAATTTATTCCTGAGATATATAAAGCTTGAGAATCAATCATGCTAAATGTTAGAAACCAATTTCACTCCATTATTATAAACATAAAATATAGAAAGGTGTTCATTCTTCTAATTTCTCCTCTATACACCTGGTATACTGTATTTGATACAAGCATTAAATTCTCATAGGCATGTACATAAATATAAGATAATGAAAACACTGAAATTCAAGATTAGCAACTAAGACTAGTAGGGGGAACTTACATGATTAGACTAAAATCAAGGTTCAAAGGTTTATCTACTTATGCTCTAAAATCAGTCATGTGGAAGACACAAAAGACTTATCTTCAATATTTTAAAGTGATCTTTCCAAGACCATGTAACTGCAGTTGCAAAGGGAATACATTACTCAGATGCATGAATGAATGTTTATTGCTCATACACTCTTCATCCAGCTTAGAGTAGACACTGGTTCATACAATTTTGGTGAAATGTTAAATGACTACTTGGTCCTAAACATAGTGTCACAGTTTAAGAGTCCAGTCCTTCAGGACAGGGAAGTTATAGTGGTGGAAACTTTTGGTAACTGGTTACATTTCATCCATTTAAGAAGCAGGGTCATTGAATTCTTGACTTCAGCTTATTTTTCCCCAATGTATGTGGTCAAGGATCCAAGTAAGGTAATGTACTAGCTACAGTGGACATCTTCTCACCTTGAATAACTGAGTTAAGATATTCCCCTCAGGTATTTACAGAGACCATCCCCAAGTGATTCTAGATCTCATTAAGTTGAGAGTTGAGATTAACCACTAGAACTCTACTCCCTGTCAACATGCCACCCAAATATATTACTTTAAATTAAAACCGTCTATTATCTGTCCTCAAATTCTCATTTTTATCTCTTAATGAAAATGATAAAATTTCCAAAGTCTCATAGTCTTCTTTAACAATTCCACCAGTTTGAAATTACAAAACTCATACTCTCCAAGGAGATTCAAAGTAATCTTTTAACTGTCTGCCTTTAAAATATATATAATCCTTACATGATATGACACAGAATAAACACTCCCATTCCAAAATGAAACAATTAGGGCATTGCAAGGAATAATCACACAAAATCAACACCAAATACCAATAAGACAGATACCAAATCCTGCAGCTCTGTATCAGGCACCTGAAGCTCATCATGAAATTGACAGGACTCCAAAGTCTTAACTGTACTGTTCCAGCTCTGCCTCCTGTAATACTTACAGACTCTCTCTTACAGTGATACACATCCATGCCTGCAGACATCCCACAGTCCTGGCATCTTTAATATTCTGGGGTCTCCATTTCAACTTTACCCTCAGGCTTTACTTTCAAAGCTTCACAAACTGACCTCTCAGAGTCTCTTTGCAGCAACTCTGACCATGTCACATAATGTCTGTTTTAACTTCTGTCTGAAGTTGTGGAGCAGAATCCAACTGTCCCTCTTAATATTACATATCCTAGGCCTAAAAATCAAATGATGCCACCAAGTTCTTCTGCCAGCTCAAGATGTGTTCTGGCATCTTTGGACAACAGCTCTATCAGCTTCTGTATACTGACTTCAGAAGATGCTTTCCTATGTAGTCACTTTCAAAAAGCAAGGAAACCTTTCAGCTTTAGTTCGCTTCCAATGTATGGGCTAGGTTTCTGCCCTGAAGACACATCTCTTATTGACTCTATGCAGCATTTGGGGTTTCGTTCATTAACACTGATCTCTATCCAAATTTTAGTAGCATTCCAAGCACAAGCCTAAATACTCTCCTACACTGAAATTTCCTATGTCAAGTGAGTCCATTACCTTCAAACTCAACTTCACTGAAATTCACATGACACATACAGAATGAAACAAATGATCTCTTTTTCAGTTTCAGTTTCTGATAGAATCCTTGTTCTCCTCTGAAACTTTCTCAACAAGATATTTTGTGTATTTCTCTCAGCATCCATGTCTCCCAAGCTCCTAGCAGAATGACCCATTACCTTGTCTTTACATCATTTGAGGGAATTTTTTTTAGCTCAATGTAGCAATCTCTTGCACTTCCTCTTGAAAACTAGTTTCAAAGTCATAGGCATCAAAGATGAGGTTTGTTCAGGTTTGTCCCACTTCTGAATGCTGATTTTCTGTCTGGGTTACTTTTCTGTAGCTGTGATAAAATACCATGACAAAAGGAACCTAAGTGTAAACAGGTTTGTTTTGACTTATTAGTTCAAAAACACAGTCTATTTTCTGGCAGGAAAATCAAGAAAGGAACTGGGGTGGCTGCTTCTGTTTCATCCACAGTCAGGAGCACTGAGTGATAAATGCTTGTGTTTAGCACACTTTTTCCTTTTTATACAGTTAATTATTGCAGTCAAGGGAGTGGTAATATGCACAGTAGGCAGGTTCTCTGACTTCAGTTACCCCAGTAGAGACAGTTTCTCAAAGGTATACCCAGTGCCTCTTCTTCCATATGAGTAAGTACATCAAGCTGGCAATTGTTACAGGCCTGAGCTCCTCAGCCAACATGAGCTCAGTGTTGTTTGGTTTTTATTTAGCTACATTTCCACCAATCTAATGAAAAATTCGTGGGAAATACAACAAAGATAATTACATTATTTTGTGTGCATGGCTCCAACTGTGTATGGCATACCTCATTGAACAAATTCAGTTGAAAATATCATGGTCCCTTGAGCTATTTCTTAAATTTGTACTGAAAATGAAGGCACCCTTTGAAAATCTCACAAAGAGGGGATAGGAATGCCCTATAGTGAGAAAGGTGATGCCATGAAACAATTTTCTGAGGCTCAGAGAAGTGGCCCCCTTAGCAGAATTAAGCCCCTGAACTTCAATATTTTCCAAGTATGGGTGGTGGTGGGTATCAGCATCAGAAACCAGTTTAAATAATGTCTTACTTCTTGACATGGTAAACTGAAAATTTGATGAAATAGAACACCCTCTCTCAAATATCTTCTTCAGTGTCTCTCACAAAACCTGATCAGAGGACTCCAAAGGCCAAAGAACATTTGTTTGTTCACATGTGACTGTCACTGATTGCATTGTTCTTGATCAGTATTCAGTGATTTGCTGTGAAGCGAACCTGATGGTCTTGGTTTCAAGGAGAAAAACTTGTAACAAGTTAATAAAAACTCTATATAAACACACACTGTTATAAAGGAACAAATTATGTTATAAAGGTACAAATTATCCTGTTAGTCTGAGATTTTATTAGCAAAATGTTCTTGACAAAACTAACACCATAATATACTCTTGTTATTCTCAGCATTTGTTGTTGTTTCTTGATTTACAGAAATTATAATTAATAGTTTTAAAAGTAAGAGTCAGTTCAGTACTATCACAGTGTTGAACCACCACTAGATTTATACAGCTCCAAAATATTCCTTTCACCTCAAAGAAACTCCATTTTCTCAACAATCATCCCACATTGCCCTGCTTTCTTATAAACCATCAATGTCTTCTATGGCTCAGTGGAATTACCTGTTCTGGAGATTTCACAAAATGGAGTAAGAGATTGTTTATCTCTTTTTAACTGTGCTTTATTTTGAATCAGTAACTATGGTGTATGTGGTTCTCTAGAAAGCACATTTATTCGTTTTCTATAACTTGGGCTTCATAATAGTTTCATAAACCAAGAGAGTATGAACTTACTATCACCATCATATGGATAAGGATTGGAGCAAAGAGCTAGTTCAGCATCCCACAATGTTGTCATCTCATGCATACTAGTATCCTTGTTCTAAAAATTTTCCCATAATTACACATGTGGTCCTGTCAACATTCTTTCTAGCACTTCCAGAAATGTCCTCTAACATTCAAAACCATTATAGTACAGCCTAATAACTGTATTTTGAAAATCACAAATGTATTGTAGTGAGCAGAGTGACTGAAAACAGCTGTGGAACATCTCAATATTTATTTGTACTCAATACAGAGCTGTCTTTTTCACATGGTTTCACATGACTAGAAACAAACTGCAGACATAAGAACAGACTATGTCCCATGTCACATGGAATTGATTCAGCCACCCAGTCTTTGGACCATGAGTGGTGCCTGTATTAGTCTTGTTCGTTTTACAATAAGAAGGCCTAATGAAAATGATACTTGAGGTTTCTTCTGGATCAACATCCCATAAGGCTTAGTTTATGATCAAACTGAGCATAAAGCCCATCTGCTAATCCTTATGTGGTTAACACATCACTTAGAAACACCAGTGAATCAAAAAGGTGATTCAACTTTTCTCTGTAACTGGCTGCTACATTTTGCCATTTTTTTTTCAAGAAATTGCAAAAAAAAGTTATTGTTTTCAAGTCTTCTCATGTATCTTTGGATTGACTTAAATAATTACAAGTAAGTAGATAATGTAAAAAGCATCTTTAATCAGTTTGAGAATAGTCATGTTCTTGTTTTTTCTTGTGCAAAGCAATATTTTAGTGAAATTTTTCAGTGGTACAGTTATCCATTCCCATCACCAAGTGGAAGAGCCAAGCACTAATTTTAACATACTTATTGACAGATTTTCAACCTGGTGGTGAAGCTCAATCTTTTATTTCTATTAATAAACAATTAATGTCAAATACTTGTTAGGTCCTGAATTGACTCTCCTGGGTCGGATTTTTTTTTCATTTGAGCAATAGTTTCTATGCTAATCAACCAGGAATGGAATTTAGTCAAATTCAGCAGGTCTCCACTGCCATCTAGAGACAAAAGTTTGGTTTCCAATACCTTGTTCCTCAGTGACCTTTCCCTTTAACAAAGCATATACCAGCTAAATTAAGGGGGTGGAACATTGGCAAAATGTGATTTTCCCTCTGAAAGCACAGAGTAAACAGTAAAGAGAAAATATCCTACACTTACTGAAGGTCAGATGACTGCCAGAGACTTAGGGTACACTCCTCACTGCATTCTCTGAAGGACAGATGAGCAACAGAGATGCAGGACACACTAGTGTTGCACTTACTGATGGTCAGATGACTAGAGACACACTATTCAGGGCACTCACCATAGGTCAGATAACTGCCAGAGAATCAGTGAACACTACTCACCCGGGGAAGACAAAGTCCAACCAGGTGGATGTGAAAAGGTAGCTTGAGTTTTCAACCTACAGCTTCACCTGGAAGGGAAAATTCCTTTCCCAGAGCATTTAAGACTGCAAAGTATTTCACTAGATGTGGAGATCTAATTTTTGTATTCTGTATAAACTCAAATCTGATAGAATATGACTTAATTTATGTGCCCTGGGTGATTGGCTACATCTTCTGTTCAACTGTATATTCATCTTAAATGGACCATTAGTCTCGACATTTATAAAATTTAATTCTGAACAAAATATGGTTTCTAATATTTTTGTAGGAGGTTAAAAATCTTGAAATGTCTTTCTATTAACCACTCCCCTCCTCCCAAATGACCCTCTGAAATACTGTACTCATTCCATCTGTATTATCAGACAGTCCTTTGATGGAGGTAGCTACAATTAATTAACTGTGTAACCATTCAGAACTGTGCCCAAAAGTTAAGCTATAATAATAATTTATAAACAAAAGCAATGAATATTATAGCTAACCACAAAATCATAAGCCATATTGTAACCATAGGAATAAGCCACACTCACTTTGTAGACATTTTGTTGTTAATCTAAGCAGGATCTACTAGTAATCTTGTTCTCACTCATGTTTACTCTAGCTATTAACTCATTCCCTTTTGTTCTATATGTATAAACTCAATTAATCTTTGGCAGAAGCATGTGAACATCAGGGATGTATGAGAATGACAGAATGAGTACTTCTATCTGTGCATTGTTTCTATCATGTCTGTATTGGGTTCTAACCAACTGCTTTATAGAAACTCTGACATAAATCTGTACATGCTTAGCACTACTGCCTTATAGGTAAGAAGTCTTCCAGCACTGAATCAAGTTAAAGCATTGGCTGGGCTTTGTTGCTTTGGAAAAATCTAGAAGACTGTACAGATTTATGGTGAAATATCTGAGAATGCTCTTGTTAAAGGAGTGATTGGTAGCACTTGAGCAGTTGGGAAGTGATTGGATCCAGATGGTTCTAATCTAATCAGTGGATTACTCTCTTGATGGATTCATAATGTGATTGCATTATAGGGAGAAGGTCAAACTAGGAGGTGGGGTGTCATTGAAGAAGCAGGTCACTGGCAGTGTGCCCTGGAAAGGCATGCCTTGTCCCATCACTTTGCTTCCTGGCTGCCGTAGGTAATAAGATATGCTCCAACACATTTCTGCCACCTGCATAGTAATGTCTTTCAGGTCAAAGCAATGGTCCATCAGACTCTGACTGAAAGGAACTATTAGCCAAAAATAAAGTCTTTTTCTCATAAATTGTTTGCTCAAATGTTCTTGTCATAAAGAAAAAAATTTACTAATAGGGAAGATTCCTTTCCCTGTCTTTTCTTGCTTGCATTATGTGAATGAATTCATTTCCTGTCTTCCAAGCCAGAAGTGCACCATCTTTCTAATGTTTCTCTTGTTACATCTTTCTCTAACCACAGCAGGAAAATATTCTCTACCTTTAAGAATCATGTGAATAAATTTGGCATATTTTGATAATGCAGGCAAATATCTTCAAGCTCAAGCCTCTTAATTACATTTTTCCATTTTCCATATTCATAGGTTTGGAGCATTAAGTTAAAAAAATAGAGGATTATATGTAGCATTCTACCTCAACCTGAATTCTTTACAATGGCACTATTCTAATATTTTATCTATTATAATATGTTTATATGATATATTGTGGGCTGTATTATCTAGACATCAATCATAATTAAACAAAACAAAGTCACTTAAACACAATACAACAAGAAATCATGTTCCAGTCCCTAAGACAAAATACTTAAACAAGACTGCTCAAATGAAGAATATTTTTGGGTCATCACTTTAGGTTTATGGCCACATGGAACTATGCTTCCCAGCCTTTAATACGGCAAGACACTGTGGCAAGGACTGTATGACATGTTATCTCCTGACAGGCAGACCATCAAATAAATAGAGTAAAAAGACACTATTTTTTTTTGCTTTCTTTTTTTGGTAACAAAGCCTATCTCCTCACATTCATTGTGTTATGGTTAAAAAATGGGTTTCTACATTTATGGGGTCAGAGATCCTTGATTCAGCCATTTTCCACAAGCCCCACTTATGAACACTACTACTGCATTGGAAATTAAACCATCTAAACAGGTAATTTTTGTGGACATGTCAGATCCATTCCATGCTACAGTAATCTTTATGTTATCTGAAGCTTTATCAAAACAAACAATAAAAAAACACAAACAATAACAGCAAAAAGTCCCACAAAAAAAAAAAAAAAACATGAACCATCTAGAGGAGGCAGGGCAACAGTTTGATTTTATGTATTTCTATCACCTCACAAGGATACAGACTTGTTTGTGAAGAGTATCCTGTGTGTTTGTGCAGCTAGTTTAACTCCAGAGAATGCTCTGAAGTTGCTTAGGAGACAAATCTCACAAACCTATATGGTAATTTTACCATTCCTGTACAAGCTACTTGCTCATGGCATAAGAATTTGTCTACATCTCTGGCTATGGACCATAATTTAACTGATTAATTTTAAATATTATTTTAGCTTATACCATATTTATATGTATTATGATAAAATTAATTACCATAAATGATTAAAACTAAGCTTTTATAAATATCATGTAAGAAATGTAAAAATATACTATGTTATGGAATGAGACTACTTAAATGTCAAGAAGCTTAAAGACAACCTAATGACCTAATAATAGGCAAATATGAAATGCAATTACCTTGGTACCTCAGCTAACCCAGAACACAGTCTTAAACAGGAAAAATACTGACACATAGAACTAGTCAAGAAAGTAGGCAATAGAACAAAGAGATAATAGAAGATGGAACAAAGAACATAGAAAAGACCTCTCTCAGTAACGCTTCTTAATTAATTGAATCTGTAGTCCAACAAGGGTGGTTTCAAATATGCATCCCTGACCATCATCTCATAGCTGTTGTGTTTAAGTCTTTACATTTGAGCATGGAGAAATCCTCTACTAAACAAAGCTTCCTGTAAGTAGGTTTATTTTCCAAAACTAATTCTCTGCCTTTTTAAAAAAATAATAAAGTTATTTATTTATTTACATCCAGGACACAGTTTTCTCTTTCTTCTCTCCTCCCATTCCCTCCCCTCCACCTTCAGTCTGCATTCCCCATCTACTCATCCTTAATTTCTATTCAAAAAAGGGCAAGCCTCCCATTGTTATCAATAAACCATGGCATATCAACTTGCAATAAGACTAAGTACTTCTCCTTGTATTAAGGCTGGGCAAAATAATCTAGTATGAGGAGTATGGTACGAAAAGCTTGTAAAAGAGTCAGAGACAGTCACTGCTTCCACTGTTAAGAGTCACACAAGGCCGGGCGGTGGTGGCGCACGCCTTTAATCCCAGCACTCGGGAGGCAGAGCCAGGTGGATCTCTGTGAGTTCGAGGCCAGCCTGGGCTACCAAGTGAGTCCCAGGAAAGGCACAAAGCTACACAGAGGAACCCTGTCTCGAAAACAAAAAAAAAAAAGAGTCACACAAAAAGACCAAGCTCTACAACTTCCAAATATATGTAGAGTGCCTAGGTCAGTCCCATGTACTGGTTGTCAACTGGCAACAGTCCCTGGTTATCAATTCAGTATCTATGAGGCCCCATGAGCCCAAACTTGTTGACTTTATGAGATTTCTTGTGGTATCTTTGACCCCTCTGTCTCCTACAATCCTTTTTCCACCTCTTTTAAAGGATTCCCAGAACTCCACCTAATGTTTGGCTGTGGGTCTATGTCTGTTTCCAACAAAGTGGATGAAGCTGCTTTAATGTCAATTGGGCTAGGAACAAATCTGGTCACAGGACATTGCTGTAGATATCGCTCTTTATAAATAAAATGCTGATTGGCCAGTGGCCAGGCAGGAAATATAGGCGGGACAAGCAGAGAGGAGAATTATGGGAATAGGAAGGCTGAGTCGAGAGACACTGCCAGCCTCCACCATGAGTATCAACATGTAAGATACTGGTAAGCCATGAGCCATGTGGCAAAATTTAGATTTATAGAAATGGGTTAATATAAGATTTAAGAACAAGATAGTTAGAAGACTGAGCCATTAGGCCAAATAGCTTAAATAGTATAACAGTCTGTGTGTTTATTTTATAAGTGGGGTGTGGGACTGCTGGGGCTTGGTGGGAGCTGGAGAGAAACTCTCCAGCTACAGGACATGGCAAGTTCAGGCTACATATTCATTATTGCTAGGAGTCTTAGCTAAGGTCATCACCATATATACTTACTCATAAGTGTCTATTAGCTGTAAAATAAAGAATAACTATGCTACAATCCACAGATTCAGAGAGAGTAGCTAATTCTCTTAAATCATGCTAGAAATTTAATAATAGATAAGTGAACAAGGAAATACATGTGACTTAAATTTAGCATATGTTTTATTGTGCTAAAGGTGAGGACAAATCATCCTTGGGAATACTGTTTGTTACATAGATGCAGGAGCCAAAGGGTTTCTTTTCAGAAGAGCTTCTTAGAATCAAGTGAATAGCTTTTGAATCCTCAGCTAACTTTTAGCTAATGATGTTTTCCTTTTCTCTTATCCCCTGCTGTTCATTAAAAGAATGTGATCCATGGTGTACAGTGTCAGAATGAATAGCAGGGTCAGTCACTAATCCCAGTTTGTGTGCCCCATGATGCCTGCTACAGAATGAAGAGATGTATATGTTTGATTAAGTTTCTAGGAAAAGAAGTTCAGTCAGCTAGGGGTCTACAGCTACATGGCAGTGTGTAACAATAGTTTTAAAACATGGAATTCTTGGGGAGATATAAGAAAAATCATAGGTCAGGTTGCCGACCATATGATGAATGAAGTTTGTGTCTAAAAGTAATAAGCAAGTTTTCAGAGAAGAATATTTCCAACAGGGACATCATTTTATGAAAAATGATTGTTATAATGTTTTCATCCCTATCTATGTGGTGCCTTGTGGAGTACATACTCCTTCACAGTCAGCATCCCACTTGATTGTGACCATTTTACTTTGTGTCCAAGAGCTAGAATATAGAAACAACTTTCCTAGTTAGGGGAGGGAGAGACCAAACAAACAAACAAACAAAAACCTTGATTATCTGTCATTGTACTCTACCCCATGGACTTTTCTTTAACACTGTCTGTAGGTATAAACAGTAAAGATTGAAGAAATGTCTTTAAGTGAATCATGATGTTTGAGGCAGTTTAGATAAATCAAGCTACCTGGTTTAGAAAGACATTCTGCTGGGGGAGGCCAGCTCCTATCTTTTAAAGGGTTCCTATGAGGAGGAGAGGGAGATTAAAAAAAAACTATTAGATAATGGAGAGGAGAAAGACAGAAACAAAGGATAGCTTCAAGAGGACCTTGTAGCACAAATCTTAAAAGTCTTATTTATAAAAACAAACCTGGAGCCAGGTATTGGGGTGAATGCTGGAAGATAGGAGAAGCAGAACAAGCCACAGTCACCTCACCTTGCCAATTCTTCAGCTGATCCTGTTTCCTCAGACTGGAAGCCTCTCAGTCCTCATCCAGAATGAATCTCAGCTGAACTGTTGCTCAAAAGCCTAAAAGCTTAACCAGGGTCTAGTTCCTGGTCCTCATGCCTTAAATACTTTTGTGCTTCTTCCATTACTTCCTGGGATTAAAGGCCTGTGTCACCATGCCTGGCTGTTGCCAGTGTGGCTTTGAACTCATAGAGATCCAGGTGGATCTCTGCCTTCAGAATGCTAGGATTAACGGTGTCTGTAGAACCATTTTCTGGCCTCTGTATCTAGTGGCTGTTCTTTCCTCTGACCCCAGATAAGTTTATTAGGGTGCACAATATTTTAGGAACACAATATTACCACAGGACCTGGATCAAAATCCACTGACATGAGCAAAACTGGGAGTGGCACAAGGGGGGAGGTAATGGAAGGCAAAGAATGGTGAGTGGGAACACAAGGAATTAGGAGGGTCAAGCTGGAAAAGGGACAGAGTGAGAGAGCAAGGAAAGAGATACCATGATAAAAGAAGACATCATGGGACTAGGAAGAGGCAGGGTACTAGGGAAGCTCTCAGGAATCCAAAAGGATGACCCCACCTTGGACTACTGGCAATGGTCGAGAGGGTGCCTGGACTGGTCTATTCTGGTGACCAGTCTAGTGAATACCCTAACTGCCATCATAGAGTCTTCATCCAGTGACTGATGGAAGCACATGCAGAGATCCATGGCCAGGTGCCAGACTGAGCTCCAGGAATCCAATCAATGAGAGAGAGGAGGGAATCTGTGGGCAGGGAACATTGAGATCATGATAGGAAAACGTGTAGAAATGACCAGCTACACCAGTGGAAGCCCATGAACTGTGGACTAATAGCTGTGGAGCTTCTATAGGACTAGACTAGGCCCTCTGGATATGGGAGATAGTTGTTTAGCTTGAACTATTTGAGGGGCCCCCAGGCAGGGAATTGGGATCCATCTCTGGTGCATGGGTGGGCTTTAGGAGCCCAGTGCCAGTGGTGTGACACCTTGCACAGCCTTGATGTGGGGGATGGGGGTGGGGTGGGGTGGATCTGGCTCAACTGAGTGTGCTGGGCTCTGCTGACTCCCCATGGGAGACCTTGATTTGGAAAATGTGGGGATGGGAGGTAGGATGGGGGGAGTAGGAAGAGGGAAAAGGGGGGAAATCTGTAGTTGGCATGTAAAGTGAATAGAGAATTTCTTAATAAAAAAGGGAAAAAAAAGAAAATAAAGCTAGGAAAAAGAAAAAACAACAGCAACAACAAAAAATAAAATCTACTGGCCCATTCTGTCTCTTCAAAAGGACTTTCTATAACAATGTCAAGGGGCAGGGCAAAAGGCCTCCACCTTGCTAGATCAAAGCATACTGCACGTACAAGTGTAGACCCTTCCAAATACCTGATAACTATTCCTGTGGTCAACTAATTCCTTTATGTAGCCCTGCTGGGTAAAGTAAGCTTTACATACAGAATGGGAAAAGATCCTTACCAACCCCACATCTGACAGAGGGCTGAACTCCAAAATATATAAGGAACTCAAGAAACTAGATATCAAAATACCAAACAATCTAATAAAAAAAAGTGGGCTACAGAGCTAAACAGAGAATTCTCAATAGAAGAATCTGTAGATGAATTTCTAAATAGTCTTATTAAATAGAAAAACATGGAGCCAAATATAGGAGTGAAAGTCTTAGATCAGGGAAATAGGGAAAGCCACCAGTCAACCTTACCTCACCAACTCTGCATCTTCCAAATGTGAGTTACTTCCTGTCTACCCATGCCTTTATTCCCTTGATGTTCTGCCCTCTCATTGGCTATCTTAGCCAAGCTACCTCGCTTCCTCTTCCTACACAGCCCCATCACTTTCTATCTGTATGTACAGACCTCTAGACCTCTATGATTGGTACTGGGATTAAAGGTGTGTGTGTCACCACACTTGGCTCTGTTCCCTAGTGTGGCCTTGAAACACAGATACCCTGCCTGCTAAGAGATAAAGGGCATGTGCTACCTGACTTATTGTTTACTTAAATTAGCTTACTATTTCTTCTGATCTGCAGGTAAACTTTATTAAAGCACAAATAAAATATCACATTTCAGCATAAATAAAATATCACCACAAGAATCTCAAATGTCTGATAGACATTTAATAAATTGCTCAAAATCCTTAGTCATCAGGGAAATGCAAATCAAAACAGCTATGAGATGCCATTTTATACCCGTCAAAATGGCTAAGATTCAAAACACTGATGAGAGCTTATGTTGAAGAGGATGTGGAGCAAGGGGAACACTCCTCCACTGTAGGTAAGAGTGCAAACTTGTACATTCACTTTGGAAATCAGTAAATTGGGAATCAATCTACCTCAAGACCCAATGTTCCACTCTTGGGCATATATCCAAGAAATGCTCAATCATACCACAAGGACACTTGCTCAACTGTGTTCATAGCAGCATTATTCATAATAGCCAGAACCTGGAAACAACCCAAATGGCCCTCATCCAAAGAATGGATAAAGAAAATGTAGCACATATACACAATGGAGTACTACTCAGCAGTAAAAAATAATGACATCATAAAATTTGCAGACAAGTGCATGGAACTATAAAATATCATCCTGAGTGAGGTAACCCAGACTCAGACAGACAAACATGGTATGTACTCACTCAAAAGTGGGTACTAATTGTAAAGCAAAGGATAACCAGTCTACAACCTCAGCTCCAGAGAGGGTAGGTACCAAGGAGGACCTTAAGAGGGATAAATGGTTCACCCTGGGAAGAGGAAATAGATGATATTTCTATGAATAAACTGGGAGTAAGGGGAGCCAATAGAGGATAAGGGATGGGGGATGAGGACATAATGGAATGGGATGGTTGAGCTGGAACATGGACAGAGTGGGAGAGTAATGAAAGGGATACCTTGATAGAGGGAGACATCATGGGCATAGGGAGAAACTTGGAGCTAGGGAAGTTCCCAGGAATCCATAAGGATGACCCCAGTTTAGACTACTAGCAGTAGTGGAGAGGGTGCCTGAACTGGCTTACCCTGATAATCGTTTTGGTGAATATGCTATCATCATAGAACCTTTATCCAGTAAGTGTTGGAAGCAGATGCAGAGGTCCACAGCCAAGCACTAGTTCAATCGAAGAGAGCAAAGACAGATTCTATGAGCAAGGGACATCAAGATTATGATTTAGAAAACCTACAGAAACAACCGAATCAAGCTAGTGGGAACTCACAAAGTTTAGACCAACAGCTGTGGAGCCTCCATGGGACTAGACTAGGCTGTCTGCATAAGCATGACACTTCTGTAGCTTAATCTCTAAGGGCCCCCTGGCAGTAGGATCTGAATCCATCCCTGGTGCACGAGCTGGCTTTTTGGAGCCCATTACTTATGATAGAACACCTTGCATTGCCTTGATGCAGGGGGAGGGGCCTGGACCTGCCTAAACTGAATGTACCAGACTCTATTGGCTCCCCATGGGTGACCTTATCTTTTCAGAGGGGGGGAATAGGGGTTGGGTTGGGGCTAGAGATGGGTGGGAGGAGGGAAGCTGGAGGTCTGTGATTGTTTGTAAGATAAATAAAGAATTTCTTAATAAAACAAAGTAAAAAATACAAGGATTTCACTGATGGCTCTGAGCAAACATATGGGAAGAAATTTATAAACTATACTTTTTTCATTATGTGGTTTTAAAATAAAATTCTTTTGATTTCTTTATATTAGATATTTGAGAATTTTTTATACTGTGTTTTGATCATATTCACTCTCTCTTAACTCCTTTGAGATCGACTTTTCTTCACTACTCACCCATTTTTTTCAACTCATCATGTTCAATTTGTATTACTTATATTTCTTAGATATTTGGCCTCCTACTGGAACAGGGTTGACTTACCAGGGACAACACTCTTATAGGAAACTGACTATTCCCCTGGTAGCTATCAAATGCCAATAGTCCTCAGCTATGGATAGGTCTCTGTGACCATCTCCACTCTGATGGTGAAATGTGGTTTGGCTTGAATTTGGATGGGTCTTGTACCTGCTGCCACAATTACTGTGAGGATACTTTCTTTGTATTCATTTACAATCTCTGGCTCTTAAAGTCTTTCTGCTCCCACACCCATTGGAATAATGCATGAACCTTGGGAGGAGGATATGTGATTTAGATGCCAAAATAGAAATGGAGCCACAATAACTACTGGCCTGGCAAGACATGTCCTCTTTTACAATAGTGGCACAGACATCATGAAAGACACCAACTACTTCCTGACTGTTATTCATCTACCAGAGTAATGAGAATGGGTGATAGAAATAGTATTAAACCAACTTCTGATGACTTATCATTAAACACATAGATTAATGCATCTCTCAACACTCATCAGTGAAGCTTCTTTTTGCAGTAAATACAGATTAATATAGAATCCTTCAGCTGGACAAAGTGTAGAGAATAAGAGAATATAGAATGCTCAGATCTCTGACTCTTTAATCCAAGAATTATCTTCACTAACAGGTAACACACACACACACACACACACACACACACACACACACACATATATATATATATATATATATATATATATATATATATAATGGTAATAAGGATAAATCATTACACTTTGTTTACTTAGTTCAGACCACTTTATTACAAACCATTCTTAGTTGGAGAAAGTATTAAGAATGTAACTTGTTAGTGGTAGATTTAATTTTCCAAATTCACTTGAAATAATTGAATAAGCAATCAAAAAAACTCTGTGATTACAAATCTTCAGCAGAACAAGAGTACCAGACCAAATGGTGAACACTCCACACACTTTGGTTTCAAGAAGAACAAATTGGGACTTTAGTCTGAAATTTTCTTCCACTGGCTAGCTTTCAAATGAGTTCTATGCATGCAACTGAGGAAACAAGGATATCAACATTAATTAGCCGTGAACCCTGTGAACTGCACAATCAACCTTCCATGGACGATGCACTGTTGTATGGGTAACCTAGCACCCTCTGATTGAATATGAAGCCTCCTCCACAGGAGGCAACCCATTCTGTAAACCTAATCAACCACCCATATCAAAGAAGGTCACAGGTCCAAAGGGGTAACTTAAATTTTAGTTGATTAACTAAATCGAGATACTATCATTTGTCTTCTAAATATCTGTGTTTATACATGTAGACAATAGCGATTCTCATCCATATTCAGAGAAGCGTCTTTAGTGAATGCAGAGACAGTTGAGTAGCCATGAAGCTTAGAATAAGTGATAGCTGAGTGCACATCCCTAAACAAGACTTTATACTATGCCCTCTAAGGCTCAGGGAACATCATGGAGGAGGTGACATGAAGAATGAAAAAGCCAGAAGACAGGAGGAGGGGCTACAAAATCATAGTCTCTTGGCACATTATACAAATTATAGTCATAAACTTAAAACACCTACAGTTACTTGCATTTGACCAAAAAAGACTGGCCTGAACAATGTCATGGAATCATATCCAGCTTTTAAGGTACTTCCCATTACTACTGACTACCAATTTTTTTGTTGTTGTTTTCAAGTTTATTGAAAATATGACAGAACAGATTCAAACGGCTCCATGTGGTGTTTTGAAATTCATCCCAACTTCAGTCTGAGTAACCTGCAGTTTAGAGAGGCTCCCAAAGTCCAGAAGCTTCAGCATTTCCTTGGTATCAGGATCTTCCTCAATGTTCTGATCCAGGACTGAGACCTCAGGAACATAATTATCTCTTCTTTCTCTCTCTTCTTTCTGCAACTTGATAAAGATACCTCTCGCAGGACCTCTCTGAATCCTCTTCATCAGATATGTGAGACATAGCCAGCTATCTTGTTGCAGAGTTTCTTGCTGGGGATAATAGCCATCTGCTCGCACATGCACTTGTTGGTGTGGAAGTCATTCCACCCAGGCGCATGTAGTACTTCTCAATAATGACCTGGGCCACCTTCTTCACAGTCTTGGTGTGAATAAGGCCCATGTAGATGGGTCCCTGCAGCATGAATCTTAAAAGGTCTTATTAATAAAAGCAAACCCAGTGCCAGTTATTGGGGTGAATGCTGGAAGATCAGAGAAGCAGAACCAGCCACAGCTAACCTCACCTTGCCAATTCCTCAGCTGATCTCATTTCCTCAAACTGGAAGCCTCTGTGTCTTCATCCATATGGATCTCATCTAAACAGCTGCTCAAAAGGCTAAAAGCTTAACAGACTCTAGTTCCTGGTTTTCATGACTTATATACCTTTCTGCTTTCTGCTGTCACTTTCTGAGATTAAAGGTGTGTGTCACCATGCATGGGTGTTTCCAGTGTGGCTTTGAACTCACAGAGATTCAGATAGACCTCTGCCTCTAGAATGCTAGGGTTAAAGGTGTGTGTGTGCCACCATTTTCTGGCCTCTATATCTATCTAGCAGCTGTTTTGTTCTCTGACCCCAGATAAGTTTATTAAGGTACACAATATATTGGGGGACACAATATTACCACAGGTCCTGGTAAAAGAGCTGATTACCAACTTTTAATAAATCCTGGAAGAGAAGAAATTATTGTCCTTGGCTGTGTACCACTTCTGAGCCCATCAGGATCCAATGGGTAGCTCCAAGTGCATAGTCAAACAACCCTGAATAAACTCATTTTATCACAGAATAAAACACAAAGAGACACTAGGCAGTGGTGGCGTGTGCCTTCAATCCCAGCACTTGGGAAGCAGAGCCAGGATCTCTGTGAGTTCCAGGTCAGCCTGGGCTACCAAGTGAGTTCCAAGAAAGGCACAAAGCTTTACAGAGAAACCCTGTCTCAAAAAACAAAAAACAAAAAACACAAAAAGACATGAATGTGAGAAAGCAATATAAAGTGAGGAGGATGGATAGACAAGGGAAGAAAAGAGAGTCTGAGTGGAACAGATTAAAAGGGGGTGAGAATAATCAGAATATAGATACATGTAGATAACATAGTACATGTAGACAATTTTCAAAGTTGAAATTTAATTAATAAAAAGAGAGACCAATTAAAGAAATGTTTGGTTGTTGAAATAACAAAATGCTTTGGTGAAAAAGTTAGTTAATAAATAAAACTTAGCAAAATACATTTTGGTCTACACAAAAAGTGACTGTGATAGAAATCATAGTAGATGATTTGTCTTGCATTTAGGTATCCATTTCAATTGGAAGTAGAGTTTTACTTCTTGAAAGTTTTCTGCAATGTTAATTTTTTACATATCAAGTGTACTTCTCTACTTATGTTTTATATCAACTTTTCTCTTCATCTATTTGTTAGGTTGATAACTGCTTTATAGATGCTCTCCATTAGCCAAGGCTATAGCTGCATTAGGTGTGTACAGAAGGTGTGAGAGGTCGGCCTCCATTGTAGTGTTATTTTATCTTCCTGCATACAGAGGAAGTGTAAATATTCTGTAACTGCCAACCCTAATATTTAGCAGTTGACTGAATTCAAATCATGTCTTAAGTTTGAAAATGATGATGAAAAGCAATCAGTTATCAAATCACTGTAAAGCCCTCAGGACTTATTATTCAAAGGAAGGGAGGAAAAATAACACCGGATAACCATTGCCCTTTCCTTAAAAAAGAAAAGCTTTGAAATATGTTTAAAAATATTTTATGAGGTCACAGTAAAAAAAAAAAAAAGTAATTGGAAGAAAAATTCTGCTTGTCTAAGCGAAGAGCACATTTGTAGTGGTAGGGTAAATGTTTTATCGATTGGGAAGCTGGGAAACTCAAGTCATTACTCACCACCAGCTAAAGAATAATTGCTAATGCTCTGGCAGAAAGATTAAAAACAGTTTCTGGAAGTATTCTTTACAGTGATCAATGGTGTATCATCCCAGGCCATTGGCTCTTCAATAACATTTCCCCTTTTGGGATACAATCAATTTTTATAATATGATTCATTTGCCAGCGGGCATTCGTTCCTCATGCGATGAAAAGGCATTCATGCATCTTAGATTGTTGAAAGCAATCTTATGCAGCAAAGGCCAGGGTGTGGACAGAAGACCCACTTGAATCCATTTCTATTTTAAATAGCTTTGGAAATAATCTCTACTCAGGAAGGGGGAGGAGGAAGTGGGCAGTTGCTAGCTTCTTTATTGTTGCTTTGTTAATCTTTCAAGATTGCATTTAGCACACTGACAGCATTTGGGAACATCCTAACACAGGGATACTGACTGAGAGTGTTATGCCAGCTTTACTCATGTGACACCACGAGCTCAACTCATTTGTACTACCAAAGAGCTGATAAGCCAAGGCTGCCCACAGTTCTCTAGGTCCCAGCATTCTTTGGCAGAACTCAGCTTTGCTTCACTGCTCCAGACCATGTTAACACATTCCAGCTTTAATAAACAACAGCTTCAATCATGAGATATACCCATTCTAATACTTCTCCCACAAGAACGCATTCTGAATACCTGGAGCTTTGATATCTTAAGCTCAGGCTTGTTATTGCACACATGATGAGAGAAACCCTAGCCCTGTTGCTTGCCAAATTGGTGAAGAGTGAGGAGGATTAAGAAAAGGAGAAGCAGCAGGATGAATAATAGGAAGAGGAGGGGGAGGATGAAGAGAAATTTCTGGAACAGGATGAGGAGGAAGAAAGGAAGAAGGAATAGGAGCAGGGGGCATGAAGAAAGCAGAGGAGGAAGAGAAGGAGGGTTAAGAGGAGGAAAGGAGAAAGGAGGAAAAGGAGAAGAAGATGAAGAAAAAGAAGAAAGAAAGAGGAGGAGAAGCAGAAGAAGGAGGAGAAGAAAACAAAGCCAAGTTCACAAAGTAATAAAAGTGATGCCCCCCTCCCCTGTGCGCTCAAGTTGGTTTCCTTCCAACACCAAGGAGGCAGAGATAGGTGTATTTCTGAGTTCAAGATTAGCCTGGTGGACAGAGCAAGTTCCAGGACAGCCAGGGCTACACAGAGAAAACCTGTCTTAAAAAAAAAAATGTGAAATAGGCTGTTCAACATCACAGAGCCAAAGCTGGAATTTTATTTCAGGGTTTGAACAATGTTTTTATGAGATTGCAGAGAACTCAATCTACTTTCTGCCTAATCCAAACTTTTCCTCAAAATCTGTCTCATGTCTTATGAAATAGAAACAACAAATTAAAATGGAAACTTGGCTTAGAGTGGTTACTTTTCAATGAACTCCTTTTGCAACTGTGATATTATGCCCTATGTAGATGTCTGATAAGTCTGATTTCCCTAAAACATTTTTTCACCCTCATTGACTGCATTTCATTGTTGCATGTACATCCTGTAGTTATTTATTGAAACACAATATTATTCTTTCTATCTCTCTTTTGACTTCAAAGGGAAAATGCTACTCATAATAAAAGTGAAGACTAAAAGAAAATGTATCTATTTTGCTTTAAAGATTTAATTTTGTTTTTAAAATTAATACTTATACACATTAGGTATGTTACTGTGGTATTACTTTTCCTGAAATAAATGTTAAGTGATCTTTCTTGTAATCAGAAAGTTAAATTTTTGGATGTTTACTTTGTTCTAGACATCAAGAAAAAGGCAAATTTTTAGAAGATGTGTGTGTATAATGACTAGGCTATTTACTTGTCTGTCACATGAGTTTTATGAACTGGAACTGAAATGTGGTGAGCAAGTACCTTCTTTCCTTGCTCTGTAATCATGCTATAAAGCTGAAAAGTGAACACTAACTACCATCACAGAACTAGCTTCAATCATACTAATCACAGAACTGGGTCTCTAGACACTGAATGGATTTTCTTAGCTACCTTGCTTTATTTTCTGCTCATAATTATAAACATTTCCAAATCTTAAGTGTGCATTTCTATACCTGTAATTCAAGCCTTTTCCAAATCTACACCCAATGAACCCACTTGCCCAGGGTATTATTCAGCAACTGATGCTTGAATCTTAAGTGCCTGCCTTTATGCTTTTTGTGATATTTGGCCTCGTGTCTTTCATCCTTTGTAATTTCATTTTAATGTTGAAAGAAATCACAGTCTAATTTGAAATGTCCAGAATTTACCTTTTCATCCTCTAAGCTTTTGTTTCACCTTGCTTTATACTGCCAAAAGAGTGCTTTTTATTTCCATGTTATAATCATATAGCTGTCTCATAGGCTTTATTATATATTTGCATTTGTCTTGGTGTGTAGAACCATTCAAGATTCACAACAGGTACTATATTTGCTAAATTAATGAAATATATATATATATATATATATATATATATATATATATATATATGTTAGCAGATATTTTATTAGGAAAATTGTTTCAAACATTTTTCTAGATGTATACATCTTTCTGTAAGAACACTATCAAATTGTTTTAGTTTTAACCAAGTTAATTTCAGTCAGACCTTGGTCTTTGGGAAGAATGTCATTTTTCTAAGGTTTTAGGAAAAGCAAAAATTCTGTTTTTACAGTTCTGGCTTCTGACATGACAATTTAGCATAGACATGTCTGGTTTCCCTGGAGACCACTCTCAGCTGCATATGGATGTCTTCTCCTTTGTCCTCATGAGGACTTCACTCTGTTCTTGTGTATCCCTGGTGTCTCTCTTCTAAGAGTCACAGTTGAGCTTGACTAAAGCTTTATGTAATGAGATTACTGTAACTTGGCTATCTTTTACAGGTTCTGACTTCAAACATACTGACATTCAGAGACACTAACTAGGCTTAGGTGTTAAACATATAGATTACAGGAAGTGAAATGTGACTTTTGTAAAAAGACATAAAATACTCCGTTATGATGAACTGATTATTGAGTCTTAAGAATGAATAATTATCATGCAACCAATTGAATTCCTTTTAATGCTTTTAAAGGATGGTCATTGTGTTGACAACTTTTATGTCAGCTTGACACAAGCTATAGTCAACTAAGTGGAAGGGACTTTGTGTTGTACAAATTCTCAATGGTATTATAATAAAAACCAAGAGCCATATATCAGGGTGAAAGCTGAAAGACCAGAGAAGCAGAGCAAGCCACAGCTACCACCTTTTACCTCACAAACTTCTGAGCCTGAAAGAGCCTGAGTTCCTGTCTCCTCCTGCCTTATATTCCTTTCTCTGTCCAGTCACTTCCTTCTGACCTCTGTGGCTAACTCTGTGGCTGACTCTGTCCTCTGATCTTCAAGCAAGTTTTATTTCTTAGATTACAAACAATATATTATCACAACCTTGATTGAGAAAATACCTCTGTAATATTAGGCTATAGCCAAATTTGTAGAATGTACAGAGTAGAACATTTTATTAGTGATTGATATAAGAGGGTGCAGAATATTGTAAGTGGCACCACCACTGGGCTGATGTTTCTGGGTTATATAAGATAGCAGGTTAGGCAAGCCATGAGGAGAAAGTCAGTAAACAGCACTCTTCCTTGGCTTCTCATAAGCTTCTGCATCCAGGTTACTTCCCTGTTTGTGTTCCTGTCTTGACTTACTTTGATGATGAACATTGAAATAAACCATTTTCTCTCCAAGTTGCTTTGGTCATAGTGTTTCATCACATCAGTAATAACATTAACTTAGATGGCCACCTTGACAGTGATTTTCTTAGCAGATTTACAAATGTATGGATAGTATAGTAAACAGTAAAAGTCTAAGGTGATTTCAATTACAGAGAAATTCTTCTAGTCCAAGCCAGGGCAGTCTCAAGGTACAGAATGAGGAAGGTAGAGTATAAAATTTTCCTTCTATGATACAAGTGTAAGAGAGTCTGAAGAGCTCCTAGGCTAGCATATTGTTGATGTTCCCAATGAAGCAGAAAAGAGATCAAAGATATTTAAGACAATATTTAAGCTCAAGGTATGCTGGGAGTGTTCAAAACAGGGGAAATTTGTAATATACTGTCTGAAAATTTATACCTTCCCTAGCACAAGTAATGAACCATGAACTATGCATGTAACTTTGGAATGAGTATTTCTCATGTAGCAAGAGAAGATAGTAGCCATTTATTTCTCCAATTGCCATCCTAGCTTGCCTTTGATGGGCAAGGCCTTAATATTAGTGCTTACCTCTAGGAATGTCAAGGAAGTTGTCTCCCCATGATGCAGTCTTATGAACTCTCCACTTATACTTCAGGTTTTCTTTTGTTTGTGATTATCCTGGTACTAAGCACCATTGCTGTTATTACAGTAATATCACTTTGTTGAATGATTCTAAACTGGTAAATGGAGAAAAGGAGAAAACTTGCATATAACATTCATCTAACCTCTGGTAAGCACACAGAAAGCTGCTAAGGGTCACTGTATCAGAGATATAACTGTAAATGATAATGGATTGAGCCACCATCTTTGTGTGTGTGTGTGTGTGTGTGTGTGTGTGTGTGTGTGTGTGTGATGTTTTTATTTGATTTTTATTTTATTTTTTTATTCTTTTTTTCTTTTCATTTTTCTTTATTAAGAAATTTTCTACTCACTCTATATACCACCCACAGATCCCATTTCCTTCCTCCTCCCATCCCCCTAGCCTCCCTCCCAAGCCACCCCACATCCCCCACCTTCCCCAAATCAAGGTCTCCCATAGGGAGTCAGCAGAGCCTGGCACATTGAGCCTAGGCAGGTCCAAGTTCCTCCCCAGTGTACTAAGGCTGCACAGGGTGTCACACCACTGTCACTGGGTTCCCAAAAGCCTGCCCATGCACCAAGGATGGATCCCTATTCCCCTGTGTGGGTGCCCCCCCCAAAACAGTTCTAGCCAAACAACTGTCTTCTGTATCCAGAGGGCCTAGTCCAGTCCCATGGGGGCTCCACAGCCACTAGTCTACAGTTCATGAGCATCCACCAGTGTGGCCAGTCATCTCTGCATGTCTTCCCATCATGATCTCAACGTCCTCTGCCTGCAGAATCCCTCCTCTCTCATCGACTGGAGTTCCAGAGTTCAGCCTGGTACCTGGCCATGGATTTCTGCATCTGCCTCCATCAGTCACTGGACAAGGGCTCTATGATGGTGGTTAGATTATTCACTACACCAGTCACCAGAGTAGACCAGTCCAGTCACCCTCTAGACCACTGCCAGCACTCCCAGGTGAGGTCATTCTTGTGTATTCCTGAAAGCCTCCTTGGTACTCTGCCTCTTCCTATTCCCAAGATGTCCTTATCTATCATGGTATCTCCCTCCCTGCCCTCTCATTCTGTCCCTGTTCCAGCTCGACCCTCCCATTTCCCTATGTTCTCATCCCCCACTCCTCGCCATCCATTCCCCCCAACTCCCAGTCTGCTCATGTAGATCTCATCCACTTCTCCTTTGCTGGCCATTCATGTGTCTCTCCTAGGGTCCTTCCCTGTTAGCTAGCCTCTCTGGAGCTGTGGGCTGCAGTCTGGCCATCCCTTCCCTCACATCTAGTATCCACTTATGAGTGAGTACATACTGTGTTTTTCCTTCTGAGTCTGGGATACCTCACTCAGGATCATATTTTCTAGTTCCATCCATTTGCCTGCAAATTTTAAGATATTGTTTTTTACTGCTGAGTAGTACTCCATTGTGTATATGTGTCACATTTTCTTTATCCATTCTTCAGTTGAAGGGTATCTAGGTTGTTTCTAGGTTCTGGCTATTATGAATAATGCTGATATGAATGCAGCTGAGCATGTGTCCTTGTGTAAGACTGAACATTCCCTGGGTATATGCCAAGAGTGGTATAGCTGGGTCTTGAGGAAGACTTATTCTCAATTTTCTGAGAAACCACCATACTGATTTCCAGCGTGGCTATATAAGTTTGCATTCCCACCAATAGTGGAGGAGTATTCCCCTTGCTCCACATCCTCTCCAACATAAGCTGTCTTCAATGTTTTTGATCTTAGCCATTCTGACAGGTGTAAGATGGTATCTCAGAGTTGTTTTAATTTTCATTTCTCTAATGACTAAGGATGTTGAGTAATTCCTTAAATGTCTTTCAGCCATTTGAGATTCTTCTGTTGAGAATTCTCTGTTAAGCTCTGTAGTCCATTTTTTAATTGGATTATTCAGTATTTTAAAGTCTAGCTTTTTGAGTTCTTTATATATTTTAGAGATCAGCTCTCTCAGATATGGGGTTGGTGAAGATCTTTTCCCATTCTATAGGCTGTTGTTTTGTCTTGGTGACCATGTCCTTTGCTCTACAAAAGCTTCTCAGTTTCTGGAGGTTACATTTATTAATTGTTGCTCTCAGTGTCTGTGCTACTGGTGCTATATTTAGGAAGTGAGCCACCATCCTTCATCACATGTGAAACAACATGGGCAATTCACTGAAAAAAGGAATGATGACTACAGAGCAATTTAAAAAAAATAAACAACAGAAACCATTAGACATTATATAATAATAAGCATCATTAAGGAGTTATGTTAATGAAATATTTTTAAGTGGGTTAGATGAAAGAGATCATAAAAAGAAAGGTATTGAGAATAAAAGGGGAGAAAATAAACAAGGGAAAGGAAAGGGGAATCTGAAGATTGCTGTTGGAAATATTCTTCTAGATATTCAGAAATGTGTTGCCTTGAGACACACATGGCCAATATAAAAATAATTCTCTATGCAATACTTTAAATTGAAACACAATATTTGTTTTAATGAAGGATGGGTAGGTAGAAGTAGATAGTGTGTGTGTGTGTGTGTGTGTGTGTGTGTGTGTGTGAGAGAGAGAGAGAGAGAGAGAGAGAGAGAGAGAGAGAGAGATATCAAGAAGATGGAGCATGTTACCACTGTGAGAGGAAAGCAGAATCAATATTTAAAGGAGAATACCTGAAGGCAGGCATTTCATGCTAGTATGAATTGTATAGGACTAGAATCAAAAGCTGACTGTGGTCACTTGAATGAAAATGGCCCCTATCAGCTCACAGGGAATGCCACTATTAGGAGGTGTGGCCTTGTTGGAGTAAGTGTGTCACTTTGGATGGGGTCTGAAGTTTCAGAAGTACAGGCCAAGGCCAGTGGCTTATTGTCTTTTCCTGCTTGCTACAGGTTGGGATGTAGAACACTCAAACCTATCCAGTAGCACCATATCAGCCTGAACACCCCCATGCTTACTAATATGATAACAATGGGCTAAAACTCTGAATTGCAAGCCAGCTCCAATTAAAAGCTTTCCTTTATAAGAGTTGCCCTGAAGCCGGGCGGTGGTGGCGCACGCCTTTAATCCCAGCACTCGGGAGGCAGAGGCAGGCCGATCTCTGTGAGTTCGAGGCCAGCCTGGTCTACCAAGTGAGTTCCAGGAAAGGCGCAAAGCTACACAAAGAAACCCTGTCTCGAAAAACAAAAAAAAAAGAGTTGCCCTGGTCATCATATCTCCTCACAGCAATAAACATACAGAGTGAATGACAGAGAAGGCGGGAGACAGAGAATGTTATTGAGAAGGAGTGAGCTATAACTCCCAAAGCCCATTCCCTAAATGGTCCACTGCATCCAGCTGGGTTTTCTATCTAAAGGTTCCATAATTCAGCATCATGACCTACAGACCAATGTCCACAAACATGAGGTTGTGGGAGATACTTCAAACTCTTTATATTTTCTATATACCTATCCACTTTAGTTATCCCTGTTAAGTGAATACCATAAATGAAAATACCTGCTCACTTTCAAAATAATGATGATTGAAACTAATTGTCTTCCTGAAGCTCCAGGAATGTTAGTACTTCATTTGTTCTTCTGGTGTTGACTTTCCTATTAAGATTGTATCCCTGGGGCGAGAAACCACAAGCCCATTGACTTGTATAACATCATTCCACACATAAGAGTAAGGACGTCTGTTTGCATGACTATGTTTATTAGAAGTAGAAAAAAGAACTAAGGTTCTATTCCAAATATCAAAGATAATACAGCAAGAAAAGAAGGTCAAGCTAAGAGGTTCCCATCTCTTAGATGTTTCATCCTGCAATTGAATCAGCTGTTAGTCCAATGCTCAGTTAATATGTCTTCTCTACCACAAATATTTGATTGGTTTGCTTGTTGATATGAATACCCAAGCTTATTACTAGTTTTCCTCTGCTCATTTCTTTAATTTATGCACCACTTTGACAGCTATCTGAAAAGTCAACAGCCTCTGTAGCAGAAAGCTATCCTCATTCTATCATTAACTGGAGAATCTGCATAAAATTCTGACATGACTTTGACATTTTTAAAATTATATATTCAAGTAATGAAGATGTTTTATACCTGATTTGTCTTCTGCATGCCACAATATAGAAAATACCTAATGTATTTTAGAATGATGGAGTAGATAAATTAATTTCATCCAAGTTAACCATTGTTGAATGGCTTAATTAGTTCTGGTTAAATATATTTTATTGGTTATTCTCAGCTTTGATAATGTTTTTTTTTAAAATAGTTTAGTGCAAATAGGCACATAAGTATGTACTATAAGCTGTACTATAAGCAGAGCAATTTATAAATCTGTAATCACATGTTTTTATGAGGCACCGTTTCATACTGTTTTCAACATATCCTGTAATATCACTTTATAGAAAAGACATACTTGGAAATTCCTTGAATTTTTTCTTATTTTATTTTATTTTTCTCCCTTTCATGAAAAATAGATTCTTTTTTCATACAATATATCCTGATTACAGATTCTCCTCCCTCTACTCCTCCCAGTTGCTTCCCACCTCCCCTCCCATCAGGATCTCCTCCCTTTTTGTCTCTCATTAGAGAAGAACAGGTTTCTAAGAGGTAACAACAAAACATAATAAAATAAGTATTGAGTAATCATATGCCTTTCTGCTCCTATTAAATTTCTTTCCCCTCAAACTTTGTCAAGTCCTATAGGTAGGATTGGTCCAATCTATCAATTGCTTTCTCCTAATCCCCCTTCTCTTTGGATGCTCATTTTAATTGCTTATACATCTTATGTTCTTTTTGTAATTGTAACCACAGCAACTCTATTTATCTCAACAAGGCAAGGTCTTTTGTTCAAAAAAGGGTTAAGCATGGCTAAGGTAGTGGTTACAAAGTATCCAACCTTATATTTTTGTTGTAGTAACACACTCATTTGAAAACCAAAGAATTAATTTAAAGTCAGAACCAGTTGATAGTGAAGGGATAAGGACAAGACAGAGTCAAAAGTCCACTAGCAGAGTACATGTGAATAAGAAATAGGCTCTGGCACTGGTATTTCAGTTTATGAGAAAATAATGTGACACCAGCTCCTGGAAAAGAACACCTAATGGGCTGCTTCCCATGCTGGAAATGATGGAGAGACTGAATAGTCTTGGAACCACAGCTTCATAATTAAAAGTTCTATCATAATTTATTAATTGGAAACAATAATATTTAGTTCATAACATCCTCAAAATGTGACATGTAATAAATGCTATAGCATCTATAAATCGCTCAGAGAAAAATCACAAATGCAAAAAAAATGGGATATAAATTACTGTAGTGTTTTGGAAACACTTTCCAAAATGTACTAAAAGGAAAGTTCATTTCATGCTTTGTTACTAGTTACTACACAAAAATAGTAATTTTGTCAAATTATTTATAAAATGTGGTATTAAATAATTTTAAATTCTCTTAAGTAGGTTTCATCATTTTATGCTAAATTGAAATATATTACCCAGTTTATTAAGGTGCCATTTCTGTTACATTATATGAATCACTATTGGTCATCAATTCACATTTTCAAGCAGTAAGATTGAATGAGATCATTGAGGTGAGGTTGAGATCCAATCTACTAAGATTGTAATCCTCCAAGATGAGGGTTTGGGATGTAGTAACACACAGAAAGGAGGGCAGATGGCAATACATAAACCAAAGAGACGACCCCAGCCCAAACAACTCTGTAACACCTTCAACATACAATTTTGGCTTCTGAAACTCTGGGAAACCTAACTGCTATTCTTTACCATCTGTCTGTAACACATTAATCTAGCAGTCCTCACAAATAATAGAAGCAATATACATGAAGTGAAAAAGATGAAACCATAATTATATCAATATCCAACTTTTAGTGAAATAATTAGTGTAGAAAATTCAGTAACAATATAGGAAATTTAAATAATGGTGTCAATCACCTAGATGTAACTATAATATATAGCAACATGTTATTGTAATTATTTTATAATAATAGACTGGAGTTTAAAAGCAATATGTAACCAGAACATACTTGGATACATATTGCTAAGAAGTCCACTTAAAGTATTCTTCAGGATATGGCACTTCTTGGTTGATCAAAGAAATATTATTACACTTCAAAAGTTAAATCTTAAAAACATTCCCTAATAATCACAAAATTAAATAAAAAGTAAAGAAATAAGGATGATAAGAAAGTCTCTGATATTTTCCAGGAAAATTAGGAAATGTTTTGAGTTAACTGATAATAAAATTATGATAAAAAAGTGAATATAACTAATTATTTTTAAGCAAATTCCTACATTAGAGTTTATTAAGGAGCCAAGTTCAACAATCTAAGCTTCTACTTTAAGAACTTAGTTTCAAAAACAAATTAAATTAAGAGAGAAATGATGAAACATGAAAAAACAAAATTGAAAGCAATTATAAAAGAGAAAATCAGTAAAAAAAAAAAATCTAGTTTATTTACAAGTTCCTAAATAAAAGAAAAATATTTTTCTCATTTTATTAGATTTTCCAAGTTTAGTGAGTATATTTCAATATAGTGAAACAAACTAAAAGACTCAAATGATGAAGAAATAGCATAGGTGTGATCCCTGTGGAATTATGCACATTCATTTTCTAGGGATTGAATGGGAATGCCCAAAGCACTTATACATACATAGTTTTGCAACTGACATCAAGTGAATTCATTTGATAAAAAATAATTTGACAAAATATGTGCCAAGGTTTCCAGAGGTCACAGGACAGAATCCACTAACAAGAGTTTTATTAAGATAACAGAGAGAGACAGGTGTGCTCAGGCCCATGGAAAGACACGTGCATAAGGAGGGAAGCCAGGAATATGGCGCCAGCTTATAAAGGCTGGGCTGTGTAGATCACATGGTTGCACTGCATGCTTTACGCAACCATGCAAAGCCACAGGGTCCTGGTCATGCAAGATGTTTTAACCTGGAAATGGCTATTTTGACTGGAAATGGCTAGGCAGAAGTGTCTAGGTCCACCAGACATGTACAACCATGCCCAACCATTGGGGCATGTTGTGAATCTAGAATCCCTGACTCTTGTTTTTCTAAAAAAAAAAAAAAAGAAAGAAAAAATGGTGGTTGAGTGGGTATGGGGAGTCGTTTCTCTCAAAGACTGCTCCTGGCTAAATAGTGGGCATCGGTTGGCTCTTGGAAGAAATGGGGAGGGTAGCTTGTGAAGTCCTGGGATGATGGTGGGGGTCCTGGAATGAAGTTCTGCTGTCCCCTTGTTCTGCAGCTGTCCATCCTTCATGGTGTGGCTGGGAATCTTTTGTCTGACAAGGTACTGGTGACATAGAAAAAATTTAGAGAAAAAGGAATCATTATTATTTTATTTCTGGAGTTGACTTTTATTTGAGGTAGATCTGGCCTGCCCAGATGGAGACATGTGACATTTATCTGAGGTATATCTGGCCTTAGTACTCTGCTTAATTTTTACCTGAGACAAGCCTTATTAGAGGTAGTTTATTTAAGGCACCTGTTTCCTTCATTAATTTAGCATTTAGGAAATGCAGGTGATCAGCTGCTGAGTATTGAACAATGATAGACTGTTGTATTACATTTTTCCTTACCGTCTGGATATTTCTGATGGTCCTTTTTGCCTCCAGCTCTGTGTGGCCCTAGTTGGGAAAGGAAGAGGTGATACCTTATTCCTCCGGGATTGGTGACAAGTCGATCCTGATGTCCTCTGGAGTTTGAGAGTATAAGGCCCTGTTTGTTTTACTGTATATGAAGAGAGATTTTTCTGGGATGGAGGTGAGATAAAAGGTTTTAAATGAGACATGTGGACCCAGTGAGGAAAGCCCTCGAGTTTAGCAGCTGTAGGAGTCACAAGAATTACCTTGAAGGGTCCCTGCCACTTAGGGGAAAGGGATGAAGGGCGCTGGCCTAGAGGAAAGAGAAGAACCTGATCCCCAATGTGGAATGGAAGTGAACAATTATTGTCATACGGCTGAAGTAATGAACAGTCTGCGTAGCTCCATAGGATAGACCTTAGGTGACATAAAAGGGGAGTTAACAGGCTATCTGGAACAGTTGGATGGTTGGATAAAAGACCTGGTGTTAGAACTGGCCTTCCATACGTTAGTTCAAATGGAGAAATTGAAAGAGGCTTTTTAGGAAAAGCCCTGAGCCTGAGAAGAGCTAGAAGCAATAATCTTACCCAGTCGAGCTGAAGTTCCTGTGATATCTTAGTAAGAATAGTTTTTAAAGACCAGTTGGTACACTCCATCTTTCCTGAGGATTGAGGACAGTATGGGATATGAAAACGCCAAGGAATGTTAAGAGCCTTAGCTAGTGTCTGAGAAATCTGAGAGGTGAACTCCAGGCCATTGTCAGAATGAAGAGAAGCAGGAACCCCAAACCAAGGAGCAATTTCTCAGAGAAGGAGGTCTGCAACTATCTGAGCCTGCTTATTAGAAACTGGATATGACTCCACCTAATTTGAAAATGAGTCCACCATCACGAGGAGATATTTAACTTTCTTGACAGTGGACATATGGGTAAAATTGAGCTGCCAGTCAGTCCCTGGAAGGGAACCTCTGTCCTGGTGAGTGTGAAATGGCTGACTCCTGTACTTGGTATTGGGATCTGTTTTTGGCAGATCTCACAAGAGACAGTAATAGTTCTTAAGAACTGTAAGTCCTCAGAGGTGGGCTGTAAGCTTTTACAAAGTGAGACAGAGCAAGATTATTAGGATGAAAGAGCTGGTGTAGATAGGAAAGAATTTGCCTAGTGTCAGGAGTTCCCTGTGAGGATGTAGGCTGTACTGTATGGATTCCCTGTGGTGGATGAGGTGAGACTTGGCCCTGGAGGGCCACTGTCCTGGCTGCCTGGTCAGCCCGGTTGTTTCCTCTAGAGATGATATATCTATCGGTCTGAGGAGCCCGGCAGTGGACAATTCCTATAGCCTTAGGGAAGTGGGAAGCCTCCATTATGGCCATTATTTTGCCTGAGTTAGATATGGATCCACCTTTTGCTGTGAGAAGGACATGCTCCCTCCAAATAGCAACGTGGGACAGGAGGATATGAAAAGCATATTTGGAGTCTGTGTATACATTTAGAGATTGCCCCTGTGCCAATTCAAAGGCACGTGTGAGAGCTATCAGCTCAGCCTGTTGGTTAGTGGTGTGTGTGGGTAATGCCTGTGCCTCTATTATCTCAGTTTCTGACACTATAGCATAACCGCTTTATGGGTCCCTTCATATAAAAAGGAGCTGCCATTTGTGTACCAGGTGTAAGTAGCCTGAGGCAATGTTCCCTCCTGTATGTGTGAAGGGTGAGGTAACAGTTCCTCTAAGGTTTCAATGCAGGAATGAGAAGAATAGTCAGCATTAGGTTGAGGGAGCATTAGGCTTGAAACATTAAGAGGTGGACAAGTCCAGAAAGTAAGTGTGGCATCCTCTAGTAATGCCACCTGGAGAGAAAGAACCCAGGAAGGAGGTAAAGTTTGTAAGCCTTTATAAGCTAAGAGATGGGACAGATTATGATGAGAAAAGACAGTAGTTGCTGACCCAAAGCTTAACTTCTTTGATTCCTGAATAAGGAGCTCTGCAGCTGCTAAGACATGGATGCAAGGTGCCCAGCCCTGACTGGTAAGGTATAACTTCTTTGACAGATAGGCTACAGGTGCAAAGGAGGGTCCCAGCTGATGCCCTAGAGTTCCAAGGGCAAATTCCTCCTTCTCTGCTACATAGAAGGAGAAGGGATGGGTTAAGTCTGGAAGATGAAGCACTGGAGCCTAAAGAAGGGCCTGTTGGAGCTTTTGGAATGGTTTAGTGACCGGATGGAGGAGGGGCTCATGTGGCGAGCCCTGAGTTGCCTTGTATAAGGGGTGAGCAAGGAGAGAAAAAGATGGAACCCAAGACTGTAGGAAGCCAGCTATTCCTAGCTATTCCTAGGAAAGACAGAATCTTCTGTATAGTAGAAGGGACTGTAAGAGACTGGATTAGATACTTTCTGTCTACAGTAATAGCCTTATGGGTTGTAGTAATGGATAGACCCAAATAGGTGACCTGGGGAGTTGACAGCTGAACTTTAGAAGGAGATACCCTGTAACCTTGACTGGATAAGAAATTTAGGAGAGCAGAGGTGTTAGTTTGGCTAACCTGAAAGGACGGGCTACAGAGTAAAATATAATCTACATACTGTATTAGTTTAGAGCCAGGGAGAGACAGAGAAAGCAGGTCAGAGGCCGAGCCTGACCAAATAGGTGTGGACTGTCTCTGAATCCCTGTGGCAGAACAGTCCAGGTCAGCTGTGTGGACAGGTGAATGTCAGCGTCAGTCCAGGTGAAAGCAAAGATATTTTGAGACTAAGGACTGAGAGGAATAGAAAAGAAGGCATCTTTGAGATCTATAACAGAGGAGTGAGAGGTTCCTGAAGGGATAATGGACAGGAGAGTATAAGAGTTAGGCACTACAGGATGGAGGGGGACCACTGCAGAGTTAATGAGCCAAGGGCTTGAACCAGGTGGTAGGTTCCATTAGACTTTTTAACTGCAAGTATGGGTGTGTTAAAAGGTGAAGAGGTAAGGCAGAGCAGCTTTTTCCTGAGAAGGTCAGAAATGATAGGCTTAAGTCCTCTTGGGCTCTGGAGTGAGAGAGGGTACTGAGCCTGGGTGATATATCTGGCAGGGTTTTGTAGCTGGATAGTAATAAACTGATGGTGTCTAGCGAAAGAAGGGTTTGGGGTATCCCAGACTTTTGGGTCTACCTGAGAGGCTGGCAGGGGAAAAGAATTGTTAGAGTCAGTAGAGTGAGTGTTCAGGAGAAGAAGAAGAAGAGTAGCTGCTGGTGCGTCTGGGATGAAGCGAATGAGTGGAGCAAAAGAAATGGATGCTCCTACCTTAGCTAGAAGATCCCTTCCCATTAAAGGTACAGAGCAGCTTGGCACCACTAAGAATGTGTGTGTGTGAGAGGGATGCCTCTGAAAATGTAATTAAGTGGTGGTGTCTGAAGAGGTAGGTAAGGCTGTCCCCCAACCCCGACAATAGGGAGACAAGAAGAAGAAGTAGGCCCCCAAAACTCTCTCAGGACACACTAGGTAGCTGCAATGTCGAAAAGGAATGAGATGGGGTGCCCATTTACTTTTATGAGTACCCTTGGTTCCCTGTGTGAGATGGGAGTGGCTGGGGCGGAAACCAGGCAGCATCAGTCGTCACTGTAGGCCAAGCCTAGAAAGTCAGCCGGAGGGTGGTCTTCGTCTGGTGTTCCTATGTCACTTGGGACATTAGGACAGTCAGCTGACCAGTGACCCTTTTGGCAACATTTTGGACAAGGCCTTGTTGGTGCCCTTCGTGAGGCGGTGGTGCAAGCCCAGACCAATGGCCTTCTTTCCCTCACTTGAAACAGGGACCAAATGGCTTTCAGAGAGCCAGTCAGATAGTGTTTGCCAGCATCTGGCAGTTCCTTTTTCGGCCCTTCTCATCTCTCCCATGGTACACCTTAAATGCTATCGCCAGCACATCTGTCTGTGGGGTCAGAGAGCTAAACCTTTAAGCTTATCCCTAATGTCAAGGAAGTTCTGTGAGACAAAGTGGGTCATTAGGAGCTACCTGCCCTCAGGGCTCTCTGGGTCTAAGCTGGTGAACTGAAGTAGAGCCTTGGTGAGCCACTGTAAGAAGTGAGATGGGTTTTTGTCCTTATCCTGAATTATCATTTTTAGTTGTTTATAGTTTACTGGTTTTAGGGCAGCCTTACAGAGGCCTGTTAGGAGACAGGTAATAAACCTATCTCTGGCTAGAGAGCCACCCTGGGTGTTATAGTCCCAGTGTGGTTCTTGGTCAGGAACTGCCTTGGCTCCTGGAGGATGTGAGAGGCTAGTCTGGTGAACTTCACCTGCTTGGGTTCCAGCCTGTTTCCATACCCGCCTATTCTCCTCAGGAAGTAAATTATTAGAAAGTATCATGTATATATCATGAAAGGTGAGACTCTAAGATTAAGTTATATATTGAAACCGCTTAATAAAGGAAGCAGAGTTAGAAGTATAAGAACCCAGCTTAGTTTCTATCTGAGAGAGTTCTGCAAGAGAGAATGAAATGGAACATGAACTTTAATCAGTCCATCCACACCAGCCACCTCTTGCAAAGGAAGAATAGTGGACGGGTTTGGATGGCTGGAATCAGGACCTTTAGCAGTTCAGGAATGAGTAGTAGGAGGAGTGAAAGTTGGAGCCAGGGTAGGGCCTTTGGAAACTGTAGCTGCCGAGGGAGAAACAGCTGCTGCCAAGGAAGAATCAGCTTTAGAGGAAGAAGAATCTGGAAGAGGAGCTGAAGGAACAATTGCCCTAGGAGTAGGGGTGGGAGCCGGAGGTCGGATAGGTAGAGGTTCATTAGCAGGATCTAGAGTCAGAAATTCCAGAGTCAGAGAATCCTCTGGTTAGGCATAGCTAAGAGCATATGAGCAGGAGAGGAGTCCAGAAGAGACGGTTTAGCACTGAGAAAGAAGAAAGCTACAATATAGGGCAACTCTTTCCATTTGCCTGTTCACTGGCAGAAATTAGATAACTCCCATAAAATATCGGGACCTAAGGAGCCACTTGGTGGCCATTTTTGTTATTTTCTAAAGCATTTTTGGGCCATCTCTTAGTACAGAGACAGATAAGCTTAGGAATCCTTAAGTAGGGCATTAAGCTGAGAGGTTTTAAAGTTTCAAGAAGAGACAGCCTAAGGGAGAGGAAGGACTAATAGGGTTGAAAGCCTTATTTCCCATGTATGCAGCAGGGAGGCAGAAAAAAAAAAGAAAAAAGAAAAAAAAAAACGTGATCCAGAGCCAAGGCCCCAGGCATCCCCAAGGCCAAGGATGGATACTGGCCACAGGCTGCTAGATGGCTTGTCAGCTGAAAAGCAGGGGCCCTGCTGCATGAGGCAAGGATTCCCCAGGAATCTGGAATAGCATCTACCACTTAGTCAAGCTAGAAAAACGTGCCACCCTCACACAGCCCCCAGGACACACCCAATGGCTGCAGACATGGGAGATGACCAGAAATTTAGGCCTGGGATAGGGGCCAACTGTAGCCAATAAAGACAGTGGCCGGGTGTTACCCCGGTTTCAAGAATAATCAGTGAGGCGCCGGACACTCAACAGTCGTTCTCACAGATTCAGGAAACCATTTATGCTGGCCGAAAAATGGGGGACTCACCAATCGGAGAAGCAGTGTTGCATGGAATTTTCGTGTGACCAGGTGAATGGACAGTGGTCTATTGTGTCTGGAGCAGAGTCCCAGGTTTGTGTGGAGCAGAGTCCCCGGTTTAGGGGTTTCCAGGCACAGAGCACCCGGAAGCACCCATTTTGTCACAAGATGTTAGTGATCTGGCGGCACTCTTATCCTGCAAGGAAATGTCACGAAACACGACAGAATCCACTAACAAGAGTTTTATTAAGATAACAGAGAGAGACAGGTGTGCTCAGGCCTGTGGAAAGACACTTGCATAAGGAGGGAAGTCAGGAAAATGGCGCCGGCTTATAAAGGCTGGGCTGTGTAGATCACATGGTTGCGCTGCATGCTTTACGCAACCATGCAAAGCCACAAGGTCCTGGTCATATGAGATGTTTTGACCCAGAAATGGCTATTTTGACCTGGAAATGCCTAGGTGGAAGTGTCTAGGTCCACCGGACTTGTGCAACCATGCCCAACCATTGGGGCATGTTGTGAATCTATCACAAATAATGGACGGAGGAGCCCTTAACTAATGAATCTGATTTCACAGAGACATTCTGAAAGAATTACAGTTCTGTATTCCCTGACTACAGTATTTCAGAAAATATTTAAGAGGAATAAACACTAACATATATATATATATATGTATATATATGTGTATATATTTATTTATTTATATGTATGTGTATATATATATATATATATCATAAAATAGAGTCAGAAACAGCAACAACCATTTCTGGTTTTGTTTTGTTTTGTTTTTTCAAGACAGGGTTTCTCTGTGTAGCTTTGCGCCTTTCCTGGAACTAGTTCTCTAGACCAGGCTGGCCTCATACTCACAGAGATCCACCTGGCTCTGCCTCCCAAGTGCTGGGATTAAAGGCGTATGCCACCACCGCCCGGCCTTCAACAACCATCTCTGGATAGTATTATTTTTATACCAAAAATAGAAACAAAACAAAGAACAATCACAACCAATAATAACAACAAAAACAAAACTTTAAGCAAAGAATTCTGAAAGCTAAGAGCCCTAAAAGAAATACAAAAGTCACTGGCAAATTTTAACAAAACTGTTTTTCATCATTATACTGTAAAAATGAATATATTCATGTTATAAAATCCTCAGGGTTTATGCTACATGGCTGAATCAAAGAGGTAGGTTAGCTAATCTTGATAGAAGTAGTACTTCATAGATAACGTATTTAAGCTCTAAATATTCAGAGGAAATGAACCATGGTGGACATTTTCTTCAATCAACATTCTCACTCTGACCCTCTAGGAAGGCTATTCAATCACTCTGAACTTACCTGAGGAACACTTTGCCACTCCCATGGGTCTGAGACATTGGAATTCTTGACATGGCCATAACCATGAAAGCAGCACAAGCTAATTCAGAACTTCACATAATCAGGGCTTCATCTGCTTTTCACAATGAATGTACTTTTTTTCAGTTATGCTCTGAACATAATATACTGTAAAGAATAACAGTTTTTGAATACTGAAAGTAAAACATGTTAATGGCCTTCTGTGCTGTTTAGCTTTTGCTAACTTGACATAAACTAGAGTCATTTTAGAAGAGGTACCTGTGGGCATGTCTGTGTGGCATCTTTTGACTAACCATTGATATGACAGGACATAGCCCACTATTGGTACTGCTATCCCTGGATAGGTGGTCCTGGGTTGTATAAGAATATAAGCTGAGCAAGTCACTGAGTAGTAGCAAGCCAGTAAGTGGTGTTGAACCATTATCTCTGTTTCAGTTACTACTGCCTGGTGCCTACTTGAGTTACAGCCTTAGTTTCCCTGGGTGATGAACTTCCTAAGTGGCTGTGAAACTTCTGCTTCACTGAGACACTGGCTATATAAGGCTGAGAAATTAGCTATGGTTAATAATAAACTAGCATCTTTAAAGTAAAATCATTTGATTATATTTCCTTAGGAAAATCCCACAGAGACTGTGTCCTGCAGAAGGGCAAGATGGTGCCTCAAGCTAGCAGCCAAATTTAGTAATATGAAAGCCTTAGGAGTGAGGGGGTCATAGAGAGGATCTGAAGCTTGGCACCATGAGAAGACAGGAGAGACCACAGTTGAAGATAAAACCTTATGTTCAGCAGAGACTCAGACAGGTAAAAGAGGTCAGGATAAAAAGACAACTGCTAAAGACAGAAGCATATGTCCTTAGATTGCAAAACAAGCTGTGCACACACTGCATGGCTGTTATATAACAACTTCCTCCAAGACTGAAACATTCCATCTGCTCTTGAAGCATGGAAGAAAACTACTCAAAATAGTTTCAGGAATTCTCTGAAACTGACAAGATTCACTATGCCCCTCCCAAACAGAGAAAGCAACAGAGATGCTGAGAGATGCTCTCAGATAAGCAAGCTGAATAAAACAAAACGACGACAACAACAACAAAACACCCTCAGACCCTACTGGCTGCTTGGGAGACTCAGAAACCATCCAATCTGCTTGGAAGAAGTTTAGAAGAGAGTTATTTGTAAGGGACAGTCTCCAACTTGTTAAACTGCCTGTGGGCTACGCCTTGTACTCCAGATTCCCAGCTTTTGTGAGTTGTATCTCATGCTGAGGTGGGTTTGGGTGATATAGCTGTCTTTGAGTCATTTCTGCTCTGGTAAGTGTAGATGAATTTCTTATTAAGAAATCATCTACATATTAATAAGAAATCATCTTATTAAATAAAAAACACAGAGCCAAATATAGGGGTGAAAGCCTTAGAGATAAGGGAAATAGGAATAGCCGCCAACCAACCTTACCTCACCAGCTCTGTAGCTTCCAAATGCGAGCTATTTCCTGTCTACTCATGCCTTTATATGCCCTGCTTTTCTGCCCTCTCATTGGCTCTTAGGCCAGCTACCTCACACCTTGTCACTGCCTGTCTATACAGACCTCCAAGTCCCTATGGCTGGTACTCGGATTAAAGGCGGCTTGTGTCAACATTCTTGGCTATGTTCCCTAGCATGGCCTTAAAAACACAGAGACCCCACCTAGCAAGTGATCCAATTAAAGGTGTGTGCTACCACTGCCTGACTTTTGTGTTTACTTAAAATTGCTTGCTATTTCCTCTGATCTTCAGGCAATCTTTATTTATTAACATACAAATAAAATATCACCACATTTCAGCACAAACAAAATATAAACAGAGGTAAGTACCCCTCACCTTCTCTCATGTAAGTAATCAGAATAAAACTCATTGGTTTATCAAGTTAAAATTTGATGATATCCATACATTTGTTGGTTGAGGGCACCCAATGTAGGGTGAGTAGACATTCTTGTATTCTCTCCCCAAGAAAAGTTTTGTCATACAACAATGGTAAACCTGAAGAAGAGGAGATATCTACACCTTTGTAGATCCAAGAAGATCATGAGTGAGCCCCAGACATTAGGCGCTGATCTATTGACACTGCTGAATTTTGATTTTGCTGTGATTTGAGTTCAACTTTGCCCCTATTTTTCCCTCTGAGAATAAGAACTATGTAAATATATACACTTTTATTATTTTACATCATTCCACAGTTAGAGACTGTGGACTTTTAAAGCAATGTTGGAATTTTAAAGAGCACTTGGACCTTAAGGATTTAACTTTTTAGAGACTGTGGGACTTTTAAATTTATATTGCTTAATATTGTGATAGTAACCAGGATCACAGATAAAAACAGAAATGAAATGTTATGGTTTCATACTGATGTATTTGTATGTCAGGTTGACAAAGGGTTAATTGGGCTGGTTAGTTTTTATCAACATAAACAAACTGGAGTCACCTGGGAAGAAGAAACCTCAATTGAGGAATTACCTCCATTAGATTATCTGTAAGCATTTCTGTGGTGCATTTTCTTAATTAAAAATTATGTTCAGAACCTGGGCTAATGTGGTTGGTGCTATACCTGGGTAGGGATTCCTGGGTTGTAAAAGCAATCTTAACAAGCCAGCAAGCAGCATTCCTACATAGTCTCTGCTTCAGTTCCAGCTTTGAGTTTCTGCCTTGGCTTTCCTTGATGCCGGACTATCACCTGTAAGCCAAATGAACACTTTCTTCCTCAAATTGCTTTAATCATAGTATTGATAACTCCAAGAGGAAAGTGGCAAGGGTAATTCCCAAAAGGATCCCAAAAGTCTTTAAACAATGGTCCCAACACTTTCTGATGAATATATCCTACTTTCAAAGCAGATGTTATCTAAACATTGAAATGTTCCTCACAATTTTCAGAAGAAAGATATGGTACCAGAAATTCAAAAACACTAACACTAACTTGGGACTTTTCCCAACAAACTCAGGGAAAGAGAACAGCCACCACAGGATATGTCCATTTGACCCCCTGGAATCATTTCTCTCTCTCTCTCTCTCTCTCTTTCTCTCCCTCTCTCTCTCTCTCTCTCTCTCTCTCTCTCTCTCTCTCTCTCTCTGTGTGTGTGTGTGTGTGTGTGTATGTGTGTGTGTGTGTATATGTGTGTGTGTGTGTGTGTGTGTGTGTGTGTGTGTGTGTGTGTATGTCCTGTGGTTGTATCTCAGGTGTGAGCTCTCAGCTACCACTCCAGTGCCATGGCTCTCTGCCTGCTGTCATGCTTCCCAAAATGATGGTCATGTACTCTAATCCCCTGAAACCATGAGCTCTAAAGTAAACACTTTCTCTCTTAAGTTGCCTTAAATATGGTCTCTTAGGATAACATTAGAAAAGTCATTAAAATAACACATAAACACAATAATATTCAGCTATAAACTGAAATGAATGTTTTAATAAGGGAGATCATAGTGTTTGTTAGGGAACCTACTAATTATCTGACAATAATATATTGGGGATATATTGATAATAAATAGGGAAAATGAAGCATTTTTATTTTTCTGTCATTGTGTAATGAAAGAATCTCTCAGTTGTCACTTCTTATATTTTTGGTTGTGAGCCTAGCCTTTAATGGCTGAGCCATCTCTCCAGCCTGGGTCACTTCTTTATACAAGTATTCTTGGTAATAAATTAAGAGGAATGAAAGAACATCATGATTAGTAAGACACAGATTAGTTATTGTGTTTAAAAATTAACCATTCACAGTGTTAATGCTGTTGAAAAGCATACATATCTGCTGGTGTAAGTACTCAACATCATTTTCATATGAAACAAACCTGTATCTGATTAAGTATTTCTATTATACTACTGCTTTTTAGGAAATAGAGATGGGAAAGAAAAACACTGAATACTACCATGGATTTGCAATCCAGAATGTGAAGAAAGTCAGGACAGGCAAAATAATTCCTTGACTAATTAGTAACATGAAGGCCAGAGAGAGAGAGAGAGAGAGAGAGAGAGAGAGAGAGAGAGAGAGAGAATGAAGAAAGCTTATCAACATAAAATGGAGTATGGCATTAGATAGTAGTATGCATATCTTATATTATTTTAAATTAATAAAAACATACATACCTGAAGAAAATAGGAATTGGAAGACAGACATCACAAGTTTCAAGTATTAACTTGATTATAATGGTTGTGTAATTATATACATGAATATGCTTTATAAAGAGCTTACATTTCACAGATAATACAGAACTACTGAAATAATCATTGGCAACTTAGATCCACTTTAAAGAACAAAGAGGGAATCAGAAGGAGAAAAAAGATGGAAAGGGTATAATACATTAAAAGAATTACTGAATCTGGGTGGTGGTACATAAGAATTAATGTTTTCTACTTCTATTGTGTGGAAAATTTTTCATAAAGACAAAAAACAATACTATATATGCTATAATGAAATATACATGAGGAAAATGTGGACTGTAATGCTATGGATATGACTCTGTATGCTGTGAATGTGTTGTTCTGATTGGTTAATAAATAAAGTGCTGATTGGCCAGTAGCCAGGCAGGAAGTATAGGTGGGACAAGCAGAGAAGAGAATGCTGGGTAGAGTCAGGAGTCACCAGCCAGATACAGAGGAAGCAAGACATAAAAGTACCAGTAAGCCACAAGCCACGTGGCAACTTATAGCTTAATAGAAATGGGTTAATTTAAGATATAAAAACTAGATAGCAGGAATCCTGCTATGGCCATACAGTTTATAAGTAATATAAATCTCTGTGTGTTTACTTGGGTCTGAGCAGCTGCAGGATCTGGGTGGACACAGGAAAATTTCAGCTACCCTGTGAAATTGTAAAAATAAGGGACTTTGGGAGTAGTGTGGAAAACCCTGTTTTAGACAAATTGTTACTGTAGTTACTCAAGAACTAATGCACTGCACTGAGTGGTTGAGACACCATTTAGATAATAGACAAAATTCCATTGCTGTTACTTGCCAAAAATCCTATCGATGTTGGCATAGGCTTTAGGAATTGGGTAATAATCATTTATGTCTCCCTGGATATCTACATGTGATTATGTCACAATCTACTGAAACCCAATGCCTGGAGTTGGAGTGCCTACTACTGCCATGACCCACCAGCAGCTGGAAGGATAGCTTACTGTTATCCAATCATTAAAATCCATGAAAGATCAAAGTGAAAAGCTGAGTTAGCAACTAGTAAACTGCACAATTAAAAATCAGATGTTGTCACAAATTTATTCATTACTGTATTTCAAATTCTTTTTATATTTAATTACACCAACTTACAATGTAAAGTGACATCATTTGGCACATGTATATTGTGTATAATGGTTAAATCAGAATAGTTAACATTTCCCTCTCAAATAGTATTCAAAATTTTGTTTAACATTATATGAAGATTTATATGTAATTTCCAATGATGTTTTTACTACAGATATAGTTATCTACTTTTTAAGTGTAATTCTGAAAGTTTAGAATACATAAATATTCCCTGATAAGTTCCCTAACAGGCCTATCCCAAATTCTTAAATTTGCTTTTCAAACAATTTTCCAGGCATTTCTAATACTGCTGTGTTGTAAAAAATAAATTTCAGTAGAATTAGTTAATTAATACACTAAATGTCCCAGAAGAAATGTTGAGAAATATTTAAATCTTCAGATTCTGTGACTCCTTGGAGAAGTGCTAAAGTCATATTTTTTGAATGAGAATCTCAGAACTGTGAATTTTAAGGAATACCTAGAGTTATTTTCTTACACACACACAAGTCTGAGAAATATCTGAAGAAGAGTTGTGCAATTGCAATTTTAGAGATTAAACATGCCCTTTGTACTGTCTCATAAGGAAAGAAACAAGGTGGCCATGGACATGGGAAATCTTGAAGCTACAGTGATCAGCCCAGATTGACATTCTATTGTAAGTTTTTTTTTTTTTTTTTTTTTTTTTTTTTAATGCAACTAGGCACTAGTGACTACCAACCACAGCAGATAGAGAAGGCTTGAATATTCAAATTTCATACTGCAACTAGTTTCCCAGACAAAGACCCAGAGTGATGGGCTCATAGATCCTCACCCTTCAATCAGAGCAGCACCTCCTACATTGCTCTGGACTTTCAGTTTTATACCATGGCACCTGCCATCAGGAGTCCATGCCATCCTTCGGCATCATTGAATCTTCTATAAGAGATTAAGAAAGTATATTGGTACATTTTCAAATGAATGATACACAGTTGACTTAATGGTATCATTATTTATCTGCCAAATGGTTGTGGTTTGAGTCTACTTTAATGCCATCTTCCTGAGGGATTCTCAATGCAGTTCTCAACTTATTGTATTAATTATCTTAATGACTTTGGGGGCAAATAAAAAGGACTTGGGATATTATCCCAATTTAACTTTCTGAAAAACTGAATTTTAAAGGAAGTTAGTGACTTACTGAAGCATCTCTAAGCAAATAACTGATGAAATATTATTCTTCCAAGTTCTTGCCAGCCTACATGAGAAAGCAATTAAAGTACTGACACTTAAGGACACCTCAGAAGTACTTTAAAAAGAAATTTGCTTTCTTTGGCATCAGAGGGATGGAACTTGGGCCATCAATGAAATGGAGCAGATGAACATTAGACTCAAACATTTTACAATTATAGAGCAATTTATGTATTTGTAGTTTCTGGGGGTTTTCTGGCACTTCTCATACTTTGCGAGATAAGCTAATGGAGAGATGCTTAAAATAATAAAAATTTGTCTTCAACAAATCATAGTAAAGGTAGGAGGATGCTTTGGGTAGAGTGGGAAGTAGGAGATTAGAGATAGAATAATAAGATTATCTCTCCAAGTGACAAATCTCAGGTATTCCCAAGGTGATTGCTTTTCACATCAAGATTTATTACTCTGTGCCATCTTCAACTAGGCTGAGACAAGACCACATGTCAACACCAAGACAAAGACATGAAATAGTAATTAGTTATGAGTAGCTCAAAGTGACACTAAAATGATGTCAAAGTTCAAAATTTGCAAACCCAGCAATAACTTTGTTTAACATACAATAATTTTAGCTACCTACACAAAACCTAAAGAAATGAAAAGCAAATATCCTTGAGTGATTCTATTTTGATTGTAGGTGGAAAACATAGCCTGGCCTCTTAGTGTATATTAAATTTAAGCCCCTTTGTCATAAGAGTAAGGTGAGAGGATTTTGATGGGTATTGTGGGGTAAGGGGTAAATGAAAGAGTGTTAAGTAATTGCTGTTGGCATAACACCGGTGTGTTTAAAATAAACCTTCAGAAAAGAGTCCTTGTATCAAATTTATTCTTTTAGTAATCTCTAAGTGCCCGAGGACCAGTACAAACTTGCATCAAATTATCAGACAGGCCTCCTTATGGTGCCATTGCAGACAGAGGCTCATGAATATGTAAATACTATATGTATCTGGAAAACATGCTTGACAATACAATAGCTAAAATGAACTGATTCTAGTTATAAGCCCATCAGGCTACCATTCTTTATGTTTGGACAGGTAGGCTATTGCTAGCTGACAGATCATTAAGGCTATCTACTCAGTCAGCAGAAATGAACAAATAATTTGTTCCTAATAACCTTCAGATGACCTACCAGATGAAAAAAATCTTTGAGTTCTGGATGTGCTGATACATTTCCGGCAAGCAGGCAGGTGGGGTTCTTTTGGCCTCACAGTCAGAGCTGGGTGGCTGGTTCAACAGATTAATAAACACCTCTGACAGGGACATATCTGGGAAAGATGTCATCACCTGCCATGAGCAGGGTGATAATTAATTCAGAACTCTCCACAAGAACAGGTATTTCAGAGTTTGCTGTCTCACAGAGAGTGAGACAGAAGTACTCTAAAACCCTCACCCAGTGACATATTTCCTGTATCAAAGATTCACATTCTAAGGGTTCCATCACCTCCACAAACAATACTACTAACTGGGACAAAGTTCTGAAATATATGAGCCTATTTGGGGCATTTCTCATCCACAGTATTGCATTCCACTCTATGGTCCCCAAAGATCATGGTTATTATCCTGGCTACTTTATGCCAACTTGACACAAGCTAGAGTTATCTGAAAGGAGGGAAACTCAATTAAGAAAATGCCTCCATTAAATCCAGCTCTAGGCAAGCTCATAGGGCACTTTTCCTAATTAGTGATTGATAGGAGAGGACCCAGCCTATTGTAGGGGTGCCATCTCTGGGATGGTGGTCCTCAGTTCTATAAGGAAACAAGCTGAGCAATGTTAAGCAAGTCTGTAAGCAGCATTCCACACAGCATCTATATCACCTTTTGCCTCCAGATTCCTGCCCTGCTTAAGTCCCTGCCCTCACTGCTTTTGATGATGAACTGGTATTTGGACCAGTAAGTGAAATAAACCCTTTGCTCCCCAAGTTACTTTGGACATAGTCTTTCATCACCTGCAATAGTAACCTTAAATAAGACATTCATATAATAATGGGAAAGTGCAAATAAGTCAACTTTCAAAGTCCCCAAATTCATTCAGTCTCAAAACTATCTAAAATTTCAAACTCCAATGTCTCTTCTGAGCATCCAAACAATTTCTTAACTCTGACCCCTGTAAAATGAAAAGCAAGTTACATAATTCTGACATATAGTTGCTTGGAATACACATTTCCATTCCCTAAGATAGGAATAAAGGCATTGTGGGAAAACACTGGACCAAAGCAAGCCAGAAACCCAGCAAGGCAAATACCATATTCTGCAGATCCATATCTTCTGTCTTAGGTTTTAGCTTCAAATGACTTAGACAGCTCACTTTTATGTCTCTTGGTAGTGACTTTTGAATTTGTTTCTTTTGCTGGTATGAAATACCATGACCAAAAGTAATTCACAAAAGGAAGAATTTATTAGGAATTATAATTTTGGACAGGAAGTCTGTAATGGTGAGGAAGGCATGGCAGCAGAGGGCTGAAGAAAAAAACTAAGAAATCACATCTTCAACCACATGTAAAAAGAAAGGAAACAGTAAGAGGGGCAAGGCTATAAAGACTCCAAACTTTCCCTCAGTGACATGCTTCCTTCATCCAGGGTCTACCTCTTAGGGGTTCCATAACCTCTGCAAACACTGCCAGCAACAAAGAGCCGTGTATTCAAACCATGAGCCTGGAGGGAACATCTCTTATTCAAACCAGCACAATCACTTATGCAATAAAATATGTGGATTATTTGATGTTTCAGGGTTTGTTTGTTTGTTTGTTTGTTTGTTTGTTTTGGCCTGGACTCTATGAATGAAACATGATTGTAGAGTAGTTTCATCAATGTTCTCCTCTTCTGAACACCTGTAACATGAAGGAATATGGAAGGCAAAAAGCTTCCCTCTTCTGAATCCATAATCATGCAACATCTGCCTAAGCTCACAGTTGATCCAGAGATCATCATAAATGACATGACATATGTTAATCATGAAAACCTAACCATTACGAGTACAACTAAATTTGAGCTTTATTTTAGTCAAAGTATGAGGGAAATGCAATACCTCATTGTGAGAGATGGGCTTAGAAAAATCCTTGGCCAAAAAAAAAAAAAACAACTCTCTAAAAATTACTATGATTTTAATATGTACAATTTTCCACAGTCTCATTTATTAAAACCAAGGTTCCCAGCTAGTGACACCATTCTGTAGATGTAACCAACCATCTTATTAAAATAAGAAACACAAAACCAGTGTAAAAGAGAAAGCCAAGAACTCAGAGCTCAGAGCTAAAATCTTACCTCCTGCTGTGCTCCTAGCTTCCCTGAAAGAGAGCTACTTCCTGTGTGTCTGTCTTTAAATAGTCTTTCTGTTCTGCCTTCTCATTGGTTGTAAACCCAAACACATGACTGCCTCATCACTGCCTGTAAGTACCGCCCTCCAGGTCTTAAAGGCGTATGTCTCCAATGCTGGCTGTATCCCTGAACACACAGAGATCTACCTAGCTCTTCTACCAAGTGCTGGGATTAAAGGTGTGCCCCACAACCACCATGCTCTTGCTATGGCTCTAATAGCTCTGACCCCCAGGCAACTTTATTTATTAACATACAATGAAAATCACATTTCAGTACAAATAAGATACCACCATACCATTCTGAGGTTCTGCCAACTTAAGCGAAAAGGACCTAATTGAAAGAAATAGGGGCAAGTCTTTTGGGGCTCTGTATCTTGTTCTGGCTTCTTCCTATATTCCTCTTTCTGCCTTCTGTCTGTAATGAAGTGTGCCATACAACACTGACATACATTCACATAGTCATAAAGATCTTCCCAAGGACATTAGACCAACTAGTGGGATGAACCCTTTGAAAACATAATCAGAATAAATCTTACATTGTTTTTGCTAGTATTCTTTCTGTCTATTATTACAATCACAGAGATGAAAAGTAACTGATGAAAGTTGCTCTTCTTAAGAATCATTTGGTGTTTATGAAACACTATCTAAAAAAAACATTTCAGAGGCTTAATGATGAAGTGACTTTCAAAACTAGACATTCTCAAGTAAGAAAATGGAAATTGAGTCATTTGGAAATTGGAGGGCTGAGTGGGGTAAGAAAAGGAGATGGAGCTTTGTTACAGACAGATCAAGCAGAGCAGGTAATGACTTTAAGTAGGATGCAACCTGAAATCAGTATCATGCAAACTCCTACACCTCCAGATAATTCTTTTCTGTTCATTCTGAATACTTTCAGTTCTACTGCATTTTATATGTATCTTAGGTAAAAGGAATACAAAATGCTACAGAAAAAAAAGATACCAGTATCCCTTAGAAAACTTTAATGATTTGTATTTTCAGATATCTGATTCTAGAACCAATATGAAATTGATTCATTTAGTCCTTAATTCAAACTTTCATAAAATATTGCTAACTTATTAAGTTCCATAAGGCCTTCTGAAAATATATTCATGATGGACATATAAGCAATGGTCAAAGAAGTCTCTGAATCTTCAGTGATAAAGAAGACCCTGGCAGGAGAGGATCCACAAAAAGAATCCCAGGCATCATGAGAAACAATTCTACCTGTTTGGAAGCCTGATCAGACTTGGTATGTGTAGCATGAAGAGGGCTCGTGTGGCTCAAATATAGTGAACCCATCCATCACAGCTTGAGATATCAGAGGAAACAAGGAAACAAATCCTAGGGCTTTGTGCAGGGACTCATTCCCACACTGCAGACTAAATAACTGGGGAAAACAGCATTTGAAATTTTTTAAAGTCATGGTGAATCTTCACCTACTTTGTTTTATAATTCAGTGAATACAAACAATAGACTCACACTCTCCAACATATTCTTCTGTCTAAGGCATACATTTGGACCCCCATTTATGCTTCTGGGACCCAAAGCATTTTGTTTGTTTTTTTAAATTATCCTCTGTATTTGTTTCTTTTTGTAGATTTTTAGGTAAAGGTCTAAAATGCCAAGTTTTACCATCATATTCTTCTTAGGATAAGATGGACATAGGAAATCTCTACCTTCAGAAAGAAATGTAATCAACTAACCAGTAAGAAATACTGAAGTCACCTGTGTATAACAGGGCTGGATAAACATCTTTCCCAGGAACACAGAAATGTCCACAGCACCTTACCTGCTTAACCAGTCCTTCTCTTCCATGTGCCCTATTTCTGCATTTGAACTTCAACTTAGAGAACCCATTCAATATCACAACAAGGCTTGACCTTTGCTTTTTTCTTATGAACTAATTTCTAGTTCTTCCAAAACCATTTCATCCTTGGTACAGAAAAGAGAAGAAAAAAGAAAAAGAAAAAGTAAAGGGAGCTCCTAAAAGAGCCTGACTGTACATTTCCAGAGAGGTTCCACTAATCATTCATTTTCCTGGTGGAAGTGTGCAATATTCCCAAGCTGTTTAATCCCTAAAAATACTTGGATTTTCCCCTATATTCCTAGTAAATTTTTCTTCTGGTCTCTAAACCATGCTACAGCAGCATTATTCTAAATAAAAGCTCATTTTTATCGTCAATAGCCATGAGGCTTCTAGGCTAGGTGGTTATCTCATGAAAAAGTAAAAAAAAAAAAAAAGATAATTCCCCTTCCTTAGTGGCAAAATTATATCACATGAATAATGAAAAGGAGTTTATTATGCCAATATGAGCAAAGCAATACCATACCAAGGAAAGTGTCACCAGGCACATAGATTTAAACAGTACATTCTAACTAAAGTGAGCTTCTTATGTTGTCATTTGCATTGGAAAGCTATAGTTTTTGCCTGTTAGTGTGATTCAGCTAATAAGCCTCCATTCCTTTCACTTTTAAGATATTATCATCTCTTTGGATGATAAAATGTAGGGCTGTCCTTTCCCTAACCCATCTCTTCCACTAAGCAGGCATGCATTACTGGGTGCATTTCTCAACTCAGAACTTCCATTTCTTGTGAAGTTTTGCAATATCATAGCTAACTTTCATCTTAGCTAAATCTACCATTCCATTAAGACCAAGAGAGCTCAGGAGGTATGTGGAACATGAATGTTTAAATTAGAGAATATTGTTTCTGACAGGGATAGGCAGGTTTGCTGTCATGCTTAGTATAGGAGTCTCTATCTTACTTAACATTAGTTAATGATGATTGGAAATATTGTGCACATTCTACACTAAAGTACTTGAGTACGTGATTTTACATAATCCTCATGAAACTGGCAGGCTTTTTATTTTATATGATATTACAATCACTTCAAAGAAGCCTTTGAACTTAATTCTAACTGCCAAATACCATTTTCTTAACCAACACATGACAGAATGTTCTGAGCAAAGAAAATGGTAAGTGCTCAGTGTAAAGTTAAGGAACACTAAGATATTTTGTAGTAACAAACAAATAATAATTTTACACAAAGAACCATGTTGCACACCCATCAAGTCTTACTTTTTCTGTGTTGTCCTCTCCCTAGGACTCAGGCTGGTAGAGCAAGACCGCTCTGGACTGATGCTTTGGTATACTGAGAGAAACGATGAGAAGAAATCTTGGCAGGTCAACATACTTTTAAAGGTTCATCCAAAAGACACTTCTGCTCATATTCCATTGGTTAATTCAAGTCATATGTCTTCATCCAATTTTAAGAAGACAGAAAGTAATATCCTAGAGTAAACCTGCCTAGACAAGTGGGATGTATTTGTTTTTAAAGGAAACAGACTAATGCAGCTGTCTACTAGGTATTCCTGTGATGAAAGAATGAACTACCTCTCATGGTTTGTAAACTATCTGAGCTCCAAATATTCTCCATGAAATTGAATAGAATTACACATTCATTATGATTATATATGCTTAGTGCTGTTAGCTGTAGATATATCTCTACTGCAAAATATCTTTGTATACTAAAGTGAAGGTAGAATGGCATGGTAAAATCCTCCTGATCTAGCTCTTCTCTGTCTCATATAAAGCCTCTGCTGTATCCATACAACTGAGAGATGACAGTTCAATGAAGGAAGCAGTGTGCTCACCCCAGGAGTGGGTGTCTCCATGTCACTGATCTGCTCTGATGAATCTACTAATGTAAAATTTCTGACCTAAGAGGCAGAGACTGCACAGCTCTGAGACTCTTCTCATTATTCATGAAATATGTGCACCTCTACATCAGCTCTCTCCCTGCAGACTCGCTGCCAAGCAATTACTCATTTCCATCACTTAACTTTTATATTAGTTTTTCCAGTGGGTGTCTATATAGTCAGCACACTTTTTGAAGCAAAGTACAATCTTAGAATGAAAATGATGCTTTCTTGTTTGATTTTAAGTAGTAAAGCACTTTGAAGTCCTTAAAAATTGATGTTGTTTTAAACTTTACAATAAACAATAGGGAAAACTGGTAGCTTCAGAAATAAGTGGAAAGCAATCAGAAGCTTTTGTTATACATATTTGCTACCGAAGAGCTGCTGGAAGGACTGTCTAGTATGTCCTGATTTATTTTTCTCTGTCTTCTCCTAGAAGGCTTTCAGAAATAGCCAGCACACACTAGTTGCAGTCCTGTGCTCTGGACCACCCAATGAATAAGGTCAAGCTCCAGTGACCATGTTCTTTTCTTATAATAAGGCTAACTTGATGAATCCTTGAAGATATAAAGTCCAATAGAAAAGAATGTGATCATACTCTGAGCACAGCACTTTGCCTGTGCACATCAAACTGGAAGGAATTTTTAACACTCTCATTTGTGCTGCTGACTTTTTAAACCTTATGAAACATTGACAAAACAATTCTCAGCCTTAGGCTTCAAATCTCCCCTGTGGTATAGCTTAATACTCCATTATCCATTACAGTGGTGATCTCAGCTTCTTAATGTCTCAACATCTGACCAAAGACACATAAGATACATCTATTATATATTATTATACTATTTTGACTATTATTGTAAGATTTCAGGTATAAACTTCACTTATGACTAAACAAGTACCTGACTTACCCATTTTTACCTGTTTCACATATAACCTGACACATTTTGTTACTTTAATCTTTCAGTTTTCTTTTTCATTTAATTTATAAAAATTACACCCATGTACATATAGTTGTTCAAACAACAGCATGAGTAGCACAGAGACTGGTGTACACAAATTTTCTCTTAAAGAGATCTCAGGCCAACATAACACTTGCATTTTTTTCTGCCGACACTTCATGGATGAGGTAAAGATTCACAGCATAGTCTCAACAGTAAACTCGAAATTATGAACAATTTCTGGTACTTTTGCTATTCTTGCATTAATTATTCCTACATTAAAGAAATTATTCTTGAATGATAGTAGAAGCAGCATTCAATAGTTTGAAAATACATAATGGATACAATCCTTAATCATTTGGATGTTATTAGTATCAGCTACAAACTATATAACACTTTAGAATAACTTCTTCTAACTGGACACCAAGGGAGGCTTTTTGCAAACATTTCTCAAGAAGAGATGATCTCTAATTTAAACCTAAGTATTGGCAGAAACTGATGAACATCACTACAAAGATGATATACTTTATGCAATCACTTACAGACTCATATATCTCCTCGTCCTTGTACAGAGATTAGTAGAATATGGGATTTTAACTGGAGCAAAGAAATTGCTTGCAATTTGCACATCCTCCACAGGAAATTGGAAGGTATCATCTCTGAGCCCAGCTTGCATGCCTCTCTTATTATGTGTCTCCTTCCTCTCTCTAAATGCTGGTTAAGATGTCTACCTCTCTCACTTGCATGTCTAGACAAAACGGTACATCAGATGAGATCCCCCAGTTCTCTATCACTTGGTAAACGATGTGCTCTGGTAAATACGTTGTCATTCTCTCTGAATAAATGTTCTTTACACTTTTCTTGATGGCTTATGGAGGCCCACTTTTAACTTCAGATTCTGAGATATGTTTTCTTCTGGGTTTCTCCTACAAATCTTATGGAAAGATTACTAGGCAACTTTTCTCCCTTTCTTGTTAATGAATTCCCATTCTGTAGTCAAAGCTGATTTTTATAGGCAGGGCTTTGGGATTTCAAGGGATTCTCACATAAGAAAAGTTTTTCTTTCTTTTTTCATGTGTTTATTAGCACAGTGTGATCACTGCACTTTGATTTACCTGTGGCATTATAAGAAGCTTTTCTTTTATGTAATAGTTTAGGAATAGCAACAGCTCCCCACCAGAAGTAATTGCCATGAACAGAATCATAAAACTCTCTACAAAAGAACTTCATAGACACGATGGCTTGGAAATATGCATTATTTCCTGCAGTTTGACAAAAAAGTAAATTGATGGCAGGAATATTGCATAGGGCCTTTCACTGTGGTCCAGAAAAATCACAGAACAGATTTTAAAGACTTAGGATTATAACTAGGGCTTTTTCTGAACTTAACCACTGTTTTGAGAAATAGCTGTTTTTATTACTGAGCTTTAATAGGGTCTGAATATTTTATCACTGTCCATTGGTTTACAGACTACCATGTTATTATTATGGTATTCAAAAAGATAGAGTTTCTGCATAGGAGATTCTTAGAATACTTTCTGACCCACTAAGTCACCAGGACACAGAGATACAGTAGCATTCTACCAGTCAGAAAGTATTTCATGAGCATGTTGTGGGTGCTTATTTTCAAGACAGCTCCTCTTGACAATTTTCATCTTTCCCTTAAGCTCATCCCTAAGTGATTGGAAGGAGTTCTTTGTGAGTAGATGATCAAGAATGAAAATTACCTATGCCTGGTCTGTAGGTGGTCCTGTCAAGCATACCCTCAACACCTAAAGGTAAATGGGTGGCTGTTACACCACAGGAAATAGCAAGACATAGAATATTCTCCTTAAAGGCTAACAAGAAATAATTTGCTTCAATGGTGAGGTGCTTCATGACAAGAAAATCTGGGGGAGAAAACTGAATATATATCACAAGACAGACAAAATATGAAAAGAAATTGGTATTTCACAAAAGAAAAACCTCAGTAGAAGATAAAACTGATAATCATATACCAAGATGTACCACGTCTTCTAGGTCCTAGATGAATTGTACTCTTTCTGAGATACCATTGACCTTGAGTTAGAAACCAGAGTGGCCATAACCATCAAAAACAGGAAAAACATGGACTTCCCAACAATAACTTACACTGACCTGTAGCAGGAATCTTAAAGAGTTCTTATTAATAAGATCAAACCTGAGGCCAGTTATTGGGGTGAAGCTGGAAGATCAGAGAAACAGAACAAGTCACAGCCACCTCACCTTGCCAATTCCTCAGCTGGTCCTGTTTCCTCAGACTGGAAGCTTCTGAGTCCTCATCCAGAATGAATCTCAGCTGAACTGCTGCTCAAAAGCTTGAAAGCTTAACCAGCCAAATGCTTCTAGTTTCTGGTCCTCACGCCTTATATACCTTTTTGTGTTCTACCACCACTCCCTGGGATTTGCTTTCTGGGATTAAAGGCATGAGTGCCACCATTTTCTAGCCTCTGTATCTAGTGGCTGTCTGTTCTCTGATTCCAGATAAATTTATTAGGGTGCACAATATTTTGGGGAATACAATACCACCACACTGACCAAGTATTAACTCTCTATTCCAGAACAATTCCTATTGTTAGCCTTGACCAACAGAAGCAGTTGCTAGAAGATATAGAGACATCAGCATCCATACAAGTTTGCTATGTTTTTTTATAATCTGTTGTTCCTGTAATAATAACTACTTCCTCATAGTCATGGAGGTTGTGTTTCCTTAACTAAAACTTGGTTAATCAAGGGGAGCTGGAGAATAGGAGTGTGCAACTATCTACATTGACCATTGTTAAGGATATGACTTAGCCATCCAATGTTGAGAAAATGTGGAGTGGGATAGAAAGAGGTTCTTACAGAAAGAAACAAATAAGTCTAAAAGGAATTAGCCCAAACTCAAATTAATAATGATTACTTTTTGAATGGTGAGACTATGATTTATTCTCAAACTTTTATAATCTAAAAAAAATTTCATAAGAAATCTGCATTAGTGGAAAAAAAGCTTGGTTGTAAAAAATCAAATCAGAAAAATTTACATGTATGGATCACTTTGTAACACATTTGTATCAAAATATCTCTTGAGAATTTTTATGGTTGCCATGCATCCATTCAATTACCATGCTAACCATTGATTTAACTTCCCTGTGTGTATTCACATGTATAGGTGTTTGCTAACAAGGGATTTTTGAATGTGTATAAGAATGTTAACATCTATTGTATCCTTTGCATATCACTAGTACTTCATCTTAAATGCATTTGTGAGGTACTGTAGGATTCAAAATATTCATTACCAAAGCTTTTACATCTTCCAACAAACTGAGTCATATGGAAATGACATCCTCTAACTTGTTGAGCTGCCTAAAAGGTGCATGGTGCTCTCCAGGTCTCCATACTGAGGTGCACTTTGGTAATGAAGATATCTTTGAATCATGTGTGCTCCTATAAGTTACCTGTCACCCATATTACTATAAGTAAGCCCAATACACTCATTTGTTCACCAAGACAGATTTTGGGTTTGTCTGTACTTTGATCTGTTATTAGTGGTTTGGTCTCTTATCAATCTGGTATAAATAGATGTTTATTCACATTTCCCCAGGTAGAGTCTCACACAAACACAACACTTTACTTATGTCCCAAAGGTTAAAATAAATCAACATATTTCCTAATTTCATACTAATTTCATGGTAGAGAAAAATGTAGTAAAGAAATGGCAATGCCATTGTTCCCTTGGGCTTATTTTAAGAATCCTCAAGTTCTCAGTTATTAAAATTTGCAGACACCCAAGAAGAATCAGTTCATGTGTAGTAACAGTAATAAGATGAACAGAATTTCCATTCAGATTTTTGTCTTTTCAGGCACCTTCTTTGGAATCTAAATAGTGCCAAGCTACAGCCATAGCTTCTTCTATTTCTGCCATTCTGTGCACAACAACTACTAAAGCTGTCCTCTTCCACCAATGGGAGAGCTAAATATCACCCACAAGACATTGTTAGTGCAGCAAAATATGCCAGCAGAGCACTTGAGAAGTCAACTGGATGGAAAATAGTAGTGTACAATCTCTCTCTTTCTCTCTCCATCGCTCCTTTTCTCTCTAGTTTTACAAGACCTTCTAGCATCTGAGATTTATGTTATATACCTTTTATTGTTTCTAGTCTCATATTCAGTACTCAGCAGTAATAAAAAGGGACTTCTAACCAAAGTTCTGCGGTCCTCAACAAAGAAAGGCAAAAGAGATGATGCCTGTGCCTAAGGGTCTGAGTCATTTGCCATGTTGAGCACTTGCTAATTTCCTAGGGAGGATCTCACATATTCTTCAAAACAGTAAGCAACGTATCTTGGGGAAAAATATTAAACAAAAGATGCTGGGAATGGCATATAAGATGGCTGACATGCTGCCAGCAGAGATTGGAGAAAAGGGGACCCAAGATTGTGGACCACCAACCCTCTGTGTGTTCTCCTCTGGATCTTCTACTAAGCATGCCTCTAGAGGGCAAAGGCAAAAATGCCTACATGTCCCAAGGTCATGCTTTATGGCATGCACATGTCATGCCCTCCTCCATAAAAATACTTCTTGCAATACTAGTCTTTTTCTTCTATCTGATCTTCATGTTCTGTGTTCCTAGATCAATGATGATTTCTGTGATACAGGAAAGGAGTGAAATAAATTTCACAGGACATTATACAGAGATGATCACCCATGCTGGGGTTAAGTCAGTTATGCAGGTCATGGAAAAGAACCTACAGTCTGGGGAAGCTTTTCAGGCTTGGATAAACTGTACCGAATGTGTGGTCAACTATAGCACATGGTATGATGGGTATCAACACACTAGAATCAAATTGGCCATGATGAATAATTCAGTTTCTGAGAATATTCCAAGGACATTGTGTAAAACTTGAGACCCTAAGGGGTATTGGCTGAAGACAGTGGATGGAGTAACATACAGATGGGATGACAAACTAGAAATGTGGGAACCTACAATAGGAGGAAAATAGTGGCCTCCACCAAGAAAGGGACATAGCAAATTTAATTCAGATATTTTTTATTCCTCCTGAAAGAGGGTGGAGATGATGTGACAATTGATGGAGTGATTGCTACAAGATTTATTGGGTTCCTAGATTAAAAGGAGCTTCCAGAAAAGGTGAGCTTCCTTTCATAGAAGCTCTATAAATTGGATTAGGTCTTCCTTGGAATTGTTGGATATAGAAGGACAGAAGTTGTTGACTTGCAGGGACAGATTTCTCGTCTGAGGTCATTGTAGCCCACCAGTCATGGGGCTTAGTGTTTGCAGAAGGCTAAGGAGGAACTTAGGCAGCTACAGGGGTCTTGAGGTTGGAGCAGGCTGTGTGAGAAGGAAATGAGTGTCTGGTACATTGACCACTGTTCTTATTTTTACCATTTTTTTTTTTTTGTGAAATTGCATGATGCTAGCCTCTGGGTCAAGTGCTCAGAAGATTGTATAATCATTAGTAATAAAAATAGATTATGCTTGCTTTGGTGTTAAGTCTGGGATCATTCCTGTGTTTAGTAAAAGATGGTGAAGAATATATTGGTGATTTTCTAAGAATAACCTTTGGAATCATAAGAATATTTTGTATTGGGTGATTTCCCCTTTTCTTTCTTTTCCCCCTTTACTTATGATAATAAAAGACTGAGGTTACCAGGGAAAAAGCAGGAGCTAAGAGAAGTTGGAGAAGTAAGAGAAGCTAGGGAAGCTAAAGAAACTGTAGCAGAGAAGCTACTTAGCAATTGCAGACGCCCAAAGAGACCAGTCAGCTTGCACAAACACTGTCTCTGAGTTGTTACTGCACCTTCCAAGTATTCCATCCTTCAGACCCCCAAAACTGCTGAGGCTGGTCCCCGACAAAAAGATCTACATAAGTCTTAATTTTGATGAAGTGTTAAATGTCCGTGGTAAACACTGATGAATGTCCAAGCTCTTCTCCAAAGCTTCAGTCCCTTTTGGTTTCAAAATTGCAACACTAGAGAGTGACACCTTGAACCTTCTATTGCATAAAATTAATTATTTTCTATGAGTAAACCATTCAGCTGTTTAAATATGACATCTAGCATATTTCTGTTTGCTTTTTATTGTCTTATGCTTATGAATTAATTTGCAAACAAAAGGTATTCTTTCTAGTATTTCCATACAGCCATATCATATTTCTTAATCCTATCCATCATTTTGTCATGATCCCTGGCCATGACTTGAATACTCTTAGTTTTTCCAAAAAGTTCTCTGTCTACTTGCATGTGTTAACACAAAAATAAAACACAGATAGTATTATTATCATTGTAAAGATATATTTTCATAAAATGAAGTTTACTGTTTCTACTATTTTTTCTTTTCTTTATTACTCCCAAACATAGTGTTTTTTTACATGCCTATATTTGTGTCTACACATGTGTTTGTATCTAAATCACATCTTTCTACTAAAATATAAATTACAATGCTAAATGGACTCAGTATCTATCATCTATCTATGTATCTCTCTATCTCTGTATATTTCTATTATCTATATATATATGAGTGTGTATATGGAGTTTATATATGTGTGTATATGGAGTTATGTATACAAAGCAATTACAGAAGAAAATGTCATTTGAGAGATAGTGTGGGAAGAAGTTTAAGGGAGGAAGAATGAGAAGTGGAAATAATTTTAACATGTATAAAATCTTCAAAAATTATAAAAATATAAATAATAAACTTCAAGAAAGGATGGAATTTGCTTCCTCCATAGTACATAAAGCTCTATTAAGTGCTACAAATATGATGTTTGACACCTCTGTCCAAATACAGGGAAGATTTGGACAAGATTGATACATCTCAAATATTAAGTACCAATTCAACCACCTTTTAAAATGTATGTGCTTCTGACTGCCTTCACTGTGTTTTTTCAGTAATATTCATCTCTTATTTCTGCTTGCATCTTCTTTCAGCCTCAACACTTTCCTCCAGAGTGGATTTTCCCTGGAGACAGCTTAGCTAAACTAATGGATGGAGAAACATAAGTACAGAGCTTAGTACATACAAATACACCATTGATGCTTGTCTGCTGCATAATCAAAGGCTGTTTTTTGTTGTGGTGAGGAGAAAACCCAGGGTTTTACACATACCAGGAATATGTAATACCACTGAGCAGGTAAGTGTAGCTTTGGCAAGAAGTAAACGGTCTTTCTCAGAAAACTCAATACACTCCTGTCATAAGAGCACAGTAGGGAACTTGAACTCTTGGATTTCAGGAAAGTAAAGAAAAATAATCCCTTTTATACTTCTCCAGGAAATTATATATGCATGTATAATATACATTATACTGTAGAAGGATTCTCTATGAAATCCAGGCTGTGTGTAATGCAAAACCATCTACTTGACTGGCTGCCACTCTTGTCTCAAGAAATCATGACAGACTGAAAAATCTTACCTTATTCCTAGATATGAAGATGAATTCTAGTCTCTGAGTTCAAATTCTGCCCAAGAGTCTCATGGCAACTGCCCACATTTCTATTCAAGATGAAAAAAAAATTTAATAATTGGCTACTATGAGCCTCTATCTGCAACCAATTCACAGAATATAAGTTAATTGAGCTCTTTAGTCAGAAACAGGCTCAGAAATACCTACCATTTGGCAGAAAACCACAAGAAATCAAACCAAGTCCCAACACTCCCCAAAATCAAACAAAACAAAAACAACAGGTTAATATTGTGAAAAATAACCATACTTCTAAAGAGATTTGCAAATTGCATCCAATCACAATAAAAATACATATGATATTCTTCACAGAAATAAAAAAAGATCCTGAAATTAGTATGGATTCACAAAAATCTCCAGGTAGTCACAGCAATCATAAATGAAAAGAATATTGCTGGCGGATTACTCTACCAGATTTCAAGCTATATTACAGAGTTAGGGTAATAACAACATTATAGCAGTACAGAAACAAAAAAAAAACCATATCAACATAAAAACAGGTATGTAGATCAATAGAACAAAATAGAAGACCGAAATGTGAATACAAGCAATACATATATACATGAGAAAAAGAGACAGTATCTTTAACAGATGGTGCTAGGAAAACTGGATGTTCAAATGTAAAAGAATGTCATGTAAAAGAATTCAATTATAAAAATATCTACTATCCTTTACAAGAAAAATTCCAACCTCAATGTGAGAACTTAATTTCAGAGAAAACCAGAAAAAGAAATAAACAGTAAGTACCCTACAAGATATAAGTGTAAAATTTTCATAACAGAATTCAATCTGCCCAGGAAGTAAGGATGATAATTGACAAACAGGACCTCATAAAACTAAAAGTATTCTGGACATCAAGAAAAATAGTCAAATATGTGAAAAGTAAGCCCAGAGAGTGGGAAAGAATTTCTGCAAGATATACATCTAACAGATTTATATACAGAATATGTAAATTAAAAAAGAGTGAAAAAAATAAATGACTCAATTAAAAATGGGATTAGGATCTGAATAAAGTGTTGTCAAAAGAAGAAATAAAAATATCTAAGAAATTTATCAAAAAAAAATTTAATTAGAGAAATATAAATTAAAACTCACTGATATTTTACTTTATCCAAGACAGAATAGGTGAAATACAGAAAACAACTAGCAGCATATGTTGGTATAGATGTGGAGAAAGAGAAACCCTTATTCACTGTTCATGGGACTGGAAACTGGCACATGGTAATCAGGAATAGCAGATTAGAGGTAATATGCATGGGAAATGAGAAAATATGTGATGTGACTTTAATTATGAAGGAAAAAAAGAGGTCAATAAAGAAACCAAGAGAGGGAGGAGAGATAAATAACACTAAGGATACTTGCAAAATCCATAATAAATCAGGATTTTATACTCACCTATGATTATTTGTATAGATATGTATATATTTTAAATAAATTTTTTCCACTTGAGGTAATAATGCTTCCCTAAACAAACATTGTCAACTTTTGCCATGATTTTATGTCACGATGGAGACTTATCCCTTTGAAACTGTAAGCCAAGTAACCCCTCCTTTGTACAATTTGCTTGGTCAGTGTGATTTGTCACAGCAATGGAAAATTAAATAATACAAAATTTGTTACAAGGCAGTACTTGGAAATACTGGGCACTTTATTCACTTTATTGTTGTTGTTTTGGTTTGTTTTTGTTTGTCTGTCTGTTTATTTTGAGGAATGTAGAAGGTTTTAGGTATTTGGACTAGAAAAGAGGTTAAACAGTGTAAGCAGATATTATTGAGCTTTAATAGTAGGATCTTGAAAGATAGTGCTAATTGCAACATTTATTACAGAGGGGAACTCTAGAGGTTCAGAGGGAAAAATATAGACAACTAGACATAAAGCATTTTTATGGTATTTAAGAAAATAAATGTGGCATCTTTCTGTCTGCTTCCCAAGAACTTGTCTGCGGCTAAATTTAAAATATTGGATAAATTAGATGGAGGAGATTTTAAAAGAGCATAATATTGCGTCTATCATTTTATTGTTTGTAATCACTCTTACATAGGTCTACAATGGAAAGGAACAAATGGAAAAAAGAAATACAAAATATACTGTTTGAAGAGGGGAAAAAAGCATCAAGAAACTTAAAGTTGTAGCCAAGGATTATGTTCAATGTGATAAGATTTTGGAGAGGCCTGCTCTACACTGTAATAAAGGAAAGGTTAGTCTCATGGCAAGACTTCATCCAGCTATACTTCTAACACTTAAAAAAGGGGGCATAAAGCATTTTTATATTCCCATAAAACAACAAGAAACAAAAGCTGATACAAATATCAACTGACCAAGGATTCATTCCAAGCTTGTAGCCAGACTCACCCACATCATCCACATGATTCTGGCTTTAGATTCATAAAAGATGCAAGAGTGACAAGGATATAAAATTTACCCCATGGTTTCAGAAAGCCACATGCAATACATAGCTAGGGATTCCCTATTTGAAGGCTCTGAGATTCCATTTCCTGAAGCTATGGAAATGAAGCCAGATTGAGTTTGAAATCCAAGGATTTAGGAGACACAAGAGTCATTATATATCTGCTAATGGGGGGGTGTACGTAGTAAGTGCAACAATCTCCTCAAAAAGAGATGCATCATATAGAAGCCAGAGAAGCAGGGCCATCTGAGAACTTTGACTTCAGATGTGGAGCTAGAGAGTTTGTTGTTTGCCTTACTGGGCTTGGCCTGGCTGTGGTCTAGTATTTATGCTCTATGACCTTATCCCTTCCTTTTAGAATGGTAATGTATATTCTTCCTCTCCTTCCCTCTCTCCCCTTACCCTCTCTTCCCACTTGCAGTTGAAGATGTGAGCTTTTAGTTTTTCTTCCCTCCATGGCTACAACCTGATGTCATGATTCTCTTCCATTATTGATCCCTATTCATCAGAAATTGTAAGCCAAATAAACCATGAATTCTATAAGTTGCATTGGCATTGGTGTTTTATCACAGCAATAGAAAGTAACTAATGCAGTCCCTAAAGATACAACACTTATCTTGACACTAACCAATACAAGTCAAATTGGATTTAAGGCACATTGAGTGAGGGGAGGGGCTCATTCCTGGCACTAAAAATAAGTCAACTAGCCATTCTAGTGAGGTCATAGATCTTAGAGAATTCCAGTACTACCCCATATTTAAACCAGTACAATGTATAACTCATTTTAAATTCCTATATTTGTTGTGGGTGTCCCTACAAGCATCAGGTCAGCAGGGGAGCAATCCAGGTGAGGTAAGAATGAAGCTCAGTTCAGCCTGACTTAGCCTTTGCTAGACCAAACTTGTAGAGTCTGATACCAAGTAGTTTAGTTTAGTCATACTGAAGCACAGCACAATTTTGTGTGTGGGGGGGGAAGGGTCTTCTGATGACGGTCCCATGTGTGCAACAAAGTTTGAGACATGTTTTCATTGAGATGTTTTACAAAGTACATAAAATACATTTGGCTTCTTCTATAAAGAGGTGTTATGTTGACTCAGAAACAATGCTCAAGGTAAGGGTTTAGGGAGAATGACTGAGGCAAATACAATGTCTCTGGAAGTCAGGATGTGGCTTGGTCCTAAGATAACCCTAAGATAACAGATTTTACTTAGACTGTTGTAAGGTACAAGTATCATCTGTCATGGGATGGATTCTACAAGCTTCAAAGCAATGCTTAAGATTCAGCGAAGAAAAATCTGGAATAAACAAACATAATATTCTGGGGGTACCTTTGAAATCTTGCACTACAAATAGCATCAGATCACCAAGTTGTAAACTATATCCAGTTAAACATCTCCTTCCTTTGGAGAGACAAATCTGCTTGTTTAAATTTCCCTGTCTTCTCCAGTGCTTATCTGTGTGCACAAAGACCTCTTGCTCTCCGCAATTTATAAGCAGAGATAATTGTAGCTCTTTCTCTCTCATCAAAGAAGATTCTTTTTGCAGCAGATGGAAACCATAAAAAAAACCCTACTAATCAAAATTTAGAACAACTGACTATGGGATAGACATCACCAATTAATACATCTAAAATACAATCCTTAAACCCCAGGATCATGGTACATTACAGAAAAGGGGGCAGGAATATTTTAAGATCAAAAAGACCAGGAAGCCTGCCATAAGATCAAATTGTTCTTTGTATGACAAGTAAGCTACATGCAGGACATCTCAACAATATGTCTGCCATATTGCAGTGATGTGAACAATGTGAACAAGATGTCAACAATGAATGATTATATTAGTTGGTATGCCAATATAAATGGGGAAAATTATGTGGTATCCAATTCCAGATAAAGAGATACAAGCAATTAAAAACTGCTGAGAGAAGGAAAATCTTTGCCAGAAATGAGCACCTTAAATGGTTATCCAATCCCAAATGGTCAGCTCTGAAACAGTATATGCATAGAAGCAACACTAAGTGCATTTAACAGTTGGCACTTGTTTGTCGATTGACTACTACTACTACTACTACTACTACTACTACTACTACTAATAATAATAATAATAATAATAATTTAAGAGTGGGCAAAGAAACATAGGAGAGGTTTTAGAAAGAAGATGGAGAGGGGACAGGACATAGTTATATTTTAATTTTAAACATAAAAAATGAAACTAATATTGCAAGCAACAATAGCAAATCAAACGAAAAACAAGAAGAAAAGTGAAAATAGAAAAAAATACTTGAAATGAGAAATTTGCTTGTAGTGTTAAACAGCAGTTACAGAAGAATGATGAGCCAAAATAACCATGTGGGAAGCCACAGTGACCCCAGTTTGTGCCTTGGCTCCGTCTTGATTCAAAGTCAGAGAGTTCAAGCTTGTCTTTTGCTCTCTTAGACTGAATAACAGAATGTATGGCCAAAGGTGGAGTTACCAGATGCCTTGATATTCAAGGAGGTGTTTACACTTGTTTGTACCTTGAACCATGACTTCTTCTTGAGGGGGATGTCTTCTGCCTCCCCTACTTTGGATATAAAAAGGCTCTCAGAAATAAACTTGGGCCTGCTGTGGTATTGGCTCAAAGTCCTCCTGAAGCTATCCTGTGTCTCTTTTGCTTTTACATTTATGTCTCTGTTTTTCCAGTCTATTATTTCTAAATCCTCACTCCCCTATTCAGGACTGTTCAACAGTTCTGGTGAATAATAATAGGAACGACTTAATGAGAATTTCCCACAGGCCAAGAAGCTACCATGGATTGCATGTACAACACTAGTGTGATATCACAACAAACTATTAATACCTGAATTGATTTTCAACACGTATTTTCCTATGACTCTTACCATAGGAAGGTGATTCTGTCCTAGGTAGCTCTCTTCTTTTAGAAAATGGCAGAGAATGGAACATGGAATAATTAGATTTTAATGTTTCTTTTATCATTTTAAAGAAGAGTAAGATGTGAATCTCAAAAGCCAGAGGGTTTTCTAAGCCTCAAAAATTAAATATAGTCTCCCTTCTTCAGAGCCCACATAAAAATGCCTTGAGAGTACAGAAGACATCATTTTCTTTAAATCATAATGGGGACATTGTAGAGAACAGATTGTGTAGTACCTTTACAACTGTGATTTGCAAGACAGATAACAAATGATGGCCCCAGTAGGACCTAACCAAATCATGAAAATTTTTAGAAATAGAACAAGTGTTCTGCATTCATGTAGTAGGCACCAGAGAGTGCAATTGCGTTTTACCGTGTGTATTCTATTTTTAAGTCCACTGTCTTTTTCAAGCGAGCAATACATTCACACCAAAAGAAATGAATAACAATGATTACCTCGTTTTCTATTTTTATTCAGAGCAGGAGAGTAGCCAATGAGATGCTTCTTCATACATTGTGAGTAGACCTCCCCACACCAACTATTCCAGTAGGAAAACTTCTCACAGACATTCCTAGAGCTGTGTTTCCTAGGTGATTCTATATTCTGTCAAATTGACAATATTATCTACCATATATGGATCTGTTTATTAACTCACTCTTAGTAATTCTAACTCTATAATTTGAATCCCAGAATCCCCATGAATAACACAAAAAATTGTTTTGGGATCATAAACTTTCTAGAAGTGCTTCCATCAATTACTCTACACTCACTGTTCTATCTTAGAATCTTTCATTCTTATATTCAGTTATAAGCTTAATTTCGGACCCATAAAGAACAGAGGTAAGAAAAATTTGTGTGTTGACCCAATGTTTAGAAAAATTACCTCCTTCTCATTTTTCTAAACTAGGTCTTTGGTTTTTAATTAGTATATAATAGTGCATAAAGCATTCCATAGCATTGAGGAAAATTTTGGTGACTTTGGATCAAATTTATTTAAATTAATTTAAATTAGTATGTCTTGTGAGAAAAGCTGAAATGACGAGTTGAGAAATGATAGAAGAGTTGCTTGTATCAAGGTAAAGTAAGTTGAAGTGAAGCCAAGCTAAGTACTAGTCACGTAGTGATGATATTTCCATCAACATTTATGTTTTCTTTGGCTAGAGTATAACTGTATTCTTCCACGAGAGAATGGAAAAGAGAAACTGGAAAGAAGTGAATTTGGATAGTTACTTCTTGTTTCAGAAATTGTTTCACATAGATAATTTGTTCAATTGAGTTCCCAACACATTAAATGCAAATGAGGTGTAATCAAAATTAACTGGGAAGAAAATCATCAAATTGTTAAGTTGCTGGCAATAGGATGAGTAACCTTTATTGTACTGCACCAATAGACCTTTTTTGTGACTGGGTGCATTTTCCTAAAAAACAAACTGAGCTGTGACTTTGCAAAACCCTGTTCTTTCCTTCTTCTGCCTAGGTATTCTCTAACTTGTGGCAATTTTGGTGCACCCAGGACAATGGCAGATCTATCACAGATGAGAAAGCCTGATTACCTTATGTGACTCTCATATACTGTCCTTTGGCACCTTAGAGCATCACATCATCTCTTAAGCTCATGTTTTTAGTGATAGCACATTTCAAGAATGTTAAGAAATAGTAGTTATATGACTAGCTGGTAAACTACATATTTTAGAAAAATAATGGCATTTTCTTTCTTTGGGATTATTTATCTACTTTTACTAATGGATAAGATGAACTTGAGAGTTACATAAATTTGAACTTTGCTATCACAAGTGGGGACAAGTGACAGGGCTGAGACTGGATAAGGCATGTTCAACCTTAACTTTTAGTGAATAGCTTACTATCCATACTTGATCTGCATGGAATATTTTTCACAGTGTAAATCACTATAAATATAATAAATAAGTACTATGCAAGAGCAATTTCTATAATAGCTGAGAAAAATGAATATTAACATATCAGTTATAAAAAACTACCATAAACATGTGTTTATTAACTCTACCCACTCCATCAAAACAGAAGTATTATTACTCTCATATTATAAACAAGAATGTGTGGTTCAGGCAAGTAATGTGATTCTCCCAGTTTATTAATTATAGAATCCACCTGATAAGCTGAACCTTGCTTCCTTTGAAGTTAATACTACTTTCTTCATTCTTACGTCTCAATAGCAAATAAATCTTGATAAAACATCATCACCTAAATAAAATATCCTCACAAGTGAGAGGAAAATGGCTACTTCAACAAATAAAAAATCTAGTGGAAGACAAACATAATCCAAGTTTATCTTGTTTAAGTATTTAATCTATTGTCTATGTTCTTCAATATATTTGTTCAAGTTTCATTTCTGTAGCTTTGATATAAAGTATTCTGACAAAAAAAAACTAAATGGAGGAAGAATTTATTTCATTCATAATTCCAGTTTCCTATCCATCATTTTGGGAAAGTAAAGGCAGGAATTCAAGGAGCCAATAATATCACATCCACAGTCAATAGTAAAGAGAGCATGTATATACTCTTGCTTGTTCGCAGCTAGCTTTCTTCTCTCGTACTGTTCAGGACACTCTGAACAAGGAATGGTGTTGTCTTCTATGGACTGAGTCTTCCAACATCAATTAGCAGTCAAGGAAATCCTCCACAGACATAGTCACATACCAAAATAGTCTATGTAATTCCTCCTCTAGGCTCTTCCAAGGTGATTTTGGTTATGTCAAACTGACACTTAAAATTACCAAGCTACAGTGTTATAACAGCTTAATATTTTTTATTCTTATTTTGCTTTTGTTTAAATTTTTGGCTGAAAAAAAATGAGTATATTTAACCAAAACTACCAATTCTTCCACAACAGTTCTATCGTTTCCCATTTTGTTTGATTTTTATAACTAACAAGGTCAGTTTCAATTTGATGCGTACACTGTTAATTAAAAACGAGCATAAAATTTAGCACATCTAGTACACCAAAGGTCATTCTTAGAAGAAAAATATGTCCAGTTAATAACTGAATGTCATACAAAATTTATCACCTTCCTGACTTTTCCACACACCCATGCTGGGCATTCCTGGGAAACAGATTTTACTAGAGAATTTTGAAATTCTTTCTTGTAAAGGGTTCACTGTATGTGTGGATTCTTTTGCAAGTTTTTTAATAATAAATTTTATTTTTTTAAATAGTCTTGCTGAGGAAGTTTGAGATTATCTGCTTGTACTATGGAAAATGTCCTTTAAAATTGATGGTAAAATGAAACAATTGTATTATTTAAAATAATTCATAGCCTACCATGATTCTAGCATGATAGAATAAAGGCACAGATGAACTCTAGTGTTTTATGAGTTTTCCCCTCTTTAAGTTATATATTATTGAGTTTTAATCATATACATTATTAAATTCCATGGTTTATAATATTAAAAAAAAGTCTTTTACAAACAAAAGACATCTTAAAAACAGAAACCTGGAGAGCAAGTGTCTTTAATGGCTACCACAGACCTTCCCTTCTTCCTGTCTATCAATGTCTAATCAGTTTACACACTCTCAGAAATTCTCATTTTCAAGAAAGGTGTAAAATCAGTCACAAATCTAATCCCCCTTTCTTCTCATTAATTATTTTGTGCAAGATGTTAACTCTGAGAAACCACACAAGGTTGTTGTTTGTTTTTCTGTGGAAGTAGCCCAGCTTCCAGGTCAACAGCTTAAAGGCATTGCTGTGACTCCCATCTTTCAGTGTATCTGTGGCACAGGCACAGGGAAATTGGGGAGCACAATTTATTTTAGCATATTTAAATGTAACTCAAGTTGAGATCAAAGAATCTACTTCTTTGAGGAAAGAAGCTGTGGACTAAGAGGGTTCTGCTTAAGGCCAGAAAACAGCTTTGCTGCCTTCAGAACTGACTCCCTTGCTGTATCTTACCCCTCTACATCTCATATAGTATATATGCAAGTTTAATTCATTTGAGGGTCAAACTAATTGCTCATTTAGGAATTCTACTACTTCAACAAAGAGATACATAAACCAGAATTACGAAACTTAGAAGATTCTTTTTGCCATTTGGTTCTCACTCTTCATACAAAGAACTTGTTAGACTCTTGGTCAAATGTCTTGAAAAAAAAGAATATAATAGAAAAGAATTGTGTGGTGGTTGTTATCTACAGCCCACTTCTAAGTGAACTAAGCTCAAATAGAAAATTCTCAGTAGGCATTGTATTTAAGGTACCCTACACGAGATGAAAGCTGTACCTGGTAATATTATCAGGCTAAAAATCTGTGGAAAGACAGATCATTAACCCTAGGGAAAAACTATTATATCACATATATTGAGTAGCATATTATTTGAAATATATATATATATATGAAACATGAATGAATTTTATAAACCTAAGTACCATCCCTAACATACCATGTGATCATATTGTGCACCCCAATAAACTTATCTAGGGGGTCAGAGAACAGAACAGCCACTATATTAAACATAGAGATTAGGCAGTGGCAGCACACACCTTTAATCTTAGCATTCAGGAGGCAAAGATCTGTCTGGATCTCTATGAACTCAAGGCCACACTGGGAACAAAGCCAGGCATGGTTGTATACACCTTTTATCCCAGCACTTGAGATCTCATGTCTTTGCTTGAGAAGGACATAGGCCTTTAATCCCAGGAAGTGATGGCAGGAAGCAGAAAGGCATATAAGGCATGAGGACCAGGAACTAGAGGCTTTTAAGCAGTTCACTGAGACACAGGGGTGAGGATTCAGAAGCTTTCAGTCTGAGGAAACAGGATCAGCTGAGGAGTTGTCAAGGTGAGGTTGACTGTGGCTTGTTCTGTCTCTCTGATGTTCCAGAATTTACCCCAATATCTGGCTCTGGGTTTTTTATTTATAAGACCATTTAGCAATTTGAGTCACAATATCTCATCAGGTATGTTAAAATATTCCAAAGCTAAAAAAAAAATCCACAATCCAAAACACTGCTGGTTCCAAGCATTTCCAAATGTGGAAAGCCTTTTACAATACTCAAAGCAGTGGTTATAGACTACAGCCCAGTGTCATTAATGTCAATTGACATAGAAATATAGCTTGTGGGTCAGAAATTACGTTCCAGTAAGTTCTCTAATTGATTCTGATGTGGCTGAAAGCTGACAAGTACTGAGCTGTAAAATAAGAAATGAAGTGTAGGATTTCCTAAGTAATGATGGCATTCTGTTGGAACTTCATTTTTATCATCGTAAAAGAGCCGACCCAGTCTCAGATGAGAGGTTTTACCTGGCATGATGGGCAATATTGGGAAGGGTACAGACTCACAGCTGTCCATTGTTGTCCTTGTTCTCTTAGAGCAGGTATGTTCCTAGAGTGAATGAATCTTCCTTAAATCAATGGTCATGGTGGGAATGCACCAACATACATTGATTTCAGCTTCAATATATGTCAAAATTGTTTGCAGTGTATGTGAAAGTAGGCTTACATTCTAACCTCTTTATGTTTGCATTTCCTGGTTGTATTGTATGATGTGGGCCCATGTCCTTCTTAAGCTCTTAGATGAACCCAATAAATACTCAGGGCTGAAAAATACAGGTTTATGATAGTATGGTTATTAAGTATTGCTTGGTACCATTTTGGCAGTTAAATTCAGATCATTCCTTTATTACAGGACACCTGGGCACCAATAATATCTGAATGTTGTTGTAAAAGCTTCTTTCTCCCTCTGGGCTTCAGGTTCTCTGTATGTGAGGGAGTCTGCAGGGATGCAGACAGAGAAGTGAACCACAAGAACAGATAAGAATGAAAACCTGGTGCAGATTGACTTTATCAACCTTAATCAGTCTTTACAGAGTTTAATATGAAATGGTTTATTATAGATATATTTAAACACAATAGAGTTTGGAAAAGGTCTCCAGGTAATAATAATAATGCCCATAATTCCGATTCCATTTACACAATAAAACTTAAGTGGTGATTACATAGCAATTCTTTTACAACATGAATGTGACCATGAGGGTGGGTCTATAGCTAAAAGACCTAAAAATCTAATGTGGTCTCTGACAAATAACATAGAGGTAAGCAGGACATAAGGAATATGTGACATCTCTCCTAGGGATGGGTAATGAATGATCTAGGGAGGGAGGGTCTGGGATAATCATTCTTGGGAATTAGGGTGAAGTCTATCCCTTCAGATATTTAAAAAGGTCACAAAATTGTTAACAACCACTATTCTCAGCTTTCTGGATGGAATTCTGGTATTTGATTTTATCTTCTTCATTGAGGAACCATCCTTGCCTGATTAACATTCCAGGTTCTCTTAGTGTTTCTCAGTGAGTACAAGGTCGCCCTGACCTCTACGTATCTGTACACTAGAATGTTGCCACATGATATTCACAGTTGTATACTCTGAATCTTATGGTTTATAAAATGAGGCCCCTAGAAGCTGGAGCTTGCAGTGTCTACAGATGGAACAATTGTGAGGAGAAATAATTAGGTCATTTCTGCTTAGTCTCCCAGACATGTGAGGGAAGAGGAAAGGATTTCAAAATCCCATTATCCCTTGACAACTGAAGTTTAGAATTTTGAATATACTTAGGTAGTCCCCTGATCTCACTGCAGCAAGGCAGATTTAGTTCTCTCAACTATGAGCATCCCCACTTAGACATCTCCTTTTTACAATGGTTCCCTGTACCTCACAAAATCTACTCAAACAAGAGCTCAATCTGGAGGTCCTCATGAGAGCGATCATATCTTATGTTTTACTGAAGAATCCATGAGCTGGTGATTGTTTTCTTGCATGTAACACATAGAAGAGGCATACAAAATAGATTCTAAGATCTATTTGTAAGAGAAGGGTGAATGAAAAAGAAAAGACTGATTAACTTGATGGTGATGATGAAGAGAATGCTTTGCTCAGGACCGCTCTTTCCATTATTTATACACATCATTATATCTTCACAACATTGGTGTTTTACCATTTTAAATTCCCATGAACATACTACATTCTTTCTGATCCTTGATTTTGTTGGTCTTGTCAGTTACCATAGGTATGGATCAATATATCATGCTTTTAATTATCATTTTCCCAAATGATTAATGATGTTAGGTTCCTTTTCCTGCATTTATTAGCTTAGAAACAAAAACTGATTTTTTTCTTCCTTGGCCGCCAGGGGTTTCCTGAAGTTCTTCATCTAGAATTGAGGCCATGTGAAATTTCACCTATTCCAATTAGTATGGAAAACAATATAGTCATGGTAAACATGATATTCCCTGATCTTAAGACCCTAAGATGTAGGGTCTCTCTCTCTCTCTCTCTCTCTCTCTCTCTCTCTCTCTCTCTCTCTCTCTCTCTCTCTCTCTCTCTCCCTCCCTCCCTCCCTCCCTATCTCCCTCCCTCCCTCCCTCCCTCCCTCCCTCCCTCTCTCTCTCTCTCTCTCTCTCTCTCTCTCTCTCTCTCTCTCTCTCTCTCTCTCTCTCTCTCTCACACACACACACACACACACACTTGAGGTCAAAGTCACATATTCTGTGCATTTTGACCAGCTGTAGATCTGCATATAGAATCTTGTTAAGATGAGAAGCGAGTGCTACAGTTATCTGTGGATATAAGGATAGAGATTTAGATGATAGAAGCTATACTGATTTAAGAAAATGACAGCAATATACTTTTCACTAAGCTCAATATACACTTGAGCCATGGATAATTGTGTATAGTACCAGGTCTGAGTTCCCTCCTGCTGAATGGTCCCTAATCTTACTAGGCAGCTGTAGGTTTCACCCAGGGTATGAATTCCACTGTTGCACCATTAGGGATATTTTAAGGTTATTGGTCAATCTTCTTCCTTAAACTTTCTGATAATTTGAGGACTAGCATTCGGGAAAGAGGCTTCTAGGTCATTACCAGTTTGATTCTTTCAGTTCCTCTGAAGATTATGGTGACATCAACAATAAGTTTATACCTTCAAGTTTTTTGGAAAAAATATCGAGGGCAATGGCAATAGTGTACATTGTTTTGAGGACCTTTACATCTCCGGTAACAAACAACTTGAAGGAAGGTTTTCTATAACTATCACTGAGATGTTTTATAGATGGCTTATGGCCAAAAGGGTAGCATTAACACCCCATGTTGTATATTCAAATTATATATAAATACACACATATAAAACATACATATTACTATGTAAGATTATAAAATAATTTGCTTCCGTATGGCTTTTTCAAACATCCACAGTATTGTTTTTCTCTTTACCCTCCTCTTCCTCTGTAGTGCACCCCCCCCCACAAATTTCCCTTTTCTGTTTTTAAAGCACTCATGCCCTGCTATCTCCCTATATAACTCCCTCTCTCCTCCTTCCTCTGATAATCCATTTCTCCATTTCTAACTTCTGTTGCTACTCTAGATAATGTATTCAAATTTAAGGATTCAGAGTTAATGTTTACAAAGAAAGAGAACAGTGTTTGTCTTCCTGAACCTGGGTTACCTCCCTCAATATATTTCCTCATTCCATTCATTTACAAGCAAATCCCATTATTCCATTTTTCTTTACATCCAAATAGAATTCTATTTGTATATGTATTGCGTTTTCATTATCCATTCATCCACAGAAAGACATTTAGGTTGTTTCTATTTCCTAACTATTGTGAATAGGGCTGCTATAAACATTGATGAGGATCTGTGATGTAGGATGTCAAGACCTGTAGGCAAATGCCAAGAACTCACATAGCTCTGTCATATGGTAGATCTTTTTAAGCATTTTGAAATTTTCTATACTGATTTCCATAATTATCTTCTAGTTTACACATCCACCAACAATTTGCAATTATACCCTTTCCCTATATCCTTGCCAGAATTTCCTGTAAAATATTTTCTTTACCTTAGCTATTCTGACTGGAGTAAGATGAACTCTTAAACTACTTTTAATTTTAATTTCGTTGATGACTAAGGATGTTGAACATTCTTGTAGACAATTTGTAAGCACTTTTACTTTCTCTTTTGAGACCTCTTTGTTCACATCATAGCCCACTTTTTAATTTGTCACCATATTATTTGTATTCTTTGTATATTCTCGATGTCAATCATCTATCAAATGTATACATAGGAACTCCCATTCTGTGGACTTCAGCTTACTTGATTGCTTATTTGCTTCACTATACATAAGCTTTTTAGTTTCATGAGCTCTTATTAAAAAATAACATTGCCCTTAATGATGGAGTGAATGGAGGTCTGTTCAGAAAGTTCTCTCCTGCACCTAAAACTCATAAGGTGCTGCCTGTATTTTCTTCTACAGTTTCGACATTGTTGATTTCATATTAAAATATTGGATATATTTGCAGTTAATTTTTGTGTGGGTAATAGATAGAGGTCTTTTCTCATTCACCTACATGAGGACATATAGTTTTCCCATAATCACTTGTAAAACATATTCCCTCTTCTTTTGTGTATATTTTTGGGTTCTTTGACAAATATCTGATGGTTATTATTTTGCATACACGTTGGGCTTTCTTTTTTTCCCATTTTTCTACATGTCTGTATCTGGCTAGTACCTACCAGAAAACTTCTGGTAATGATCAACAGCTTCAGCAATGTGTCAGGATACAAAATAATCTTACAAAATCAGTGAATTCTCTTTGCCAATAACAGCAGAGATGAAGAGAGAACATGGATACAGTCCCTTAAAAAAAAACTAAAAAGAAAATATGTAAAAGAGCAAACCTAACCAAGGACCCGAAATTCCTCTACCATTTAAACTTCAAATATTTGAAGAAAGAGATCAAATAACACACTATAAAATGGAAAGACATTTGTTTGATAGAATTAATATCAGTAAAATGGCCAATCTATTAAAAACAATTTACACATTCAGTACAGTCCCAATCAATCTCCACATAAGATTCATCACAAAAATAGGGGGAAAAAACCCTAAGATTCATTTGAATCCACAAAAGACCCAAGATGGTCAAAGCAATACGGAGCAAAATGAATGGTGCCCTGAGAATATTCATACCAGATTTCCTAATATATTATAGAGCTGCAGTAGTATAAACAGCATGGTGTTAACACAATGTACCTGTCTTTTTTCACATAACTCTCCAAATCTGTAATAGATTTGGTTGCTCTGCCATTACTGAGTTTTAAGAGTTCTTTAGACATTTAGGATACATTATTTGACACATGTTTGTTACCACCTGCTCCCTCTGTGTATTTTGGAGACATACTATGTAGTTAGCAAATTAGAAAGAAAAGAAACTAACAATGCCTTTTTCTATATTTAAATTTTAAATAATTTATTACTACTGGTGACTCTCCTTGATCCAGATACTGAAGATAAACTTCAAAGCCTTTTGTTTCTGCTCTTGAACACAATAATTATAATTAATATACATGGATTTTATTAACACAGTTTCCTTTCTATTTAATGTTTAGCTTAACACAACACAGTGCAATAAAATAATCTCAAACCATAATTGTATTTTTTTTGTTTTGTTTTTCAAGACAGGGTTTCTCTGTGTAGTTCTGCGCCTTTCCTGGAACTCACTTTGGAGACCAGGCTGGCCTCGAACTCACAGAGATCCTCCTGGCTCTGCCTCCCCAGTGCTGGGACTAAAAGCGTGTGCCACAACCACCCGGCTCAAACCATAATTGTTTGGCAATATTTTTCTTTCTATAAACATGGATTTTTCTCTCAATATGTCCATACATAATTAACAATAATCTTGTTATTAACCCACAAATCATTGATAATTACTAAAACAAAACAGAGTATACTCCACTTGTATTAATCCAGAAATGCTAAGTACTAAGTTTGGACCTGGAAGAGGTTTTAGAATACATTGCTAAGTACTAAGTTTGAACCTGGAAGATGTTTTACAATACATTGATAAGGGCCTGAAAATGAGTTTTTCTACTTGTAATGCTAAAAAAACTCTTGAATGCAGACACAAACACAATGGTGATATATATCTGACAATTCAGTGTACAAGTATTTATATTTAATTTTGAATAGTATTCCCCTTATTTATTTCTTTACCAGTAATACATCAAATACCCTACAGTCTAACTCCCAGCACTAATCAATGAACTATGAAACAGCATTAAATAGAATTAATTAGAAGTTTTAATGAATCATATCTATCCTCATTTATTATACAATGTAATTTCCAAGGACTGATTAATTATGAATTAGTGATGAGTGGATAGTTAATGCAGTTTGTTAACCTTGCAAAGAAGTGACAGTGCACAGTACATTGTTGCCTCTCTGTTTATTAGCTGATAGTTATGGATTACCATTGGTTTAATTAAATGCAAAAGTTATACTGAAGTTATAATTGATTTTCAGTGCAAACTAACAATTTATTTTCTAGTCTTCTTTCATTATACATATATATATGTATATATATGTATATATGTATATGTGTGTATATATATATGAACACGGTTTAAGATTCAGAGGTATTTTTCTATTAAGCTTTCAGTTTGCAGGTAATCATGTCTACCTCAGATGAATATTTATATTAAGTGAATTTCACTTCATACAAGGTTATTTAACATGAATGTATCTGCAAACCTCTTGAAGAACATATACATTTGCCACATAATTGCTACAGTAATCAAAAAAGTGTTAGCTGACAGCCCTTCATTTTTATTTCCTTCCAATTCAGAAGCTGAAAAATGCCCAAACTGAAAACCAATCTAGTGTATAAATACAAATTAATTTTTTAGTTTTTAAAACTACATATAAACATACATATGCATATTTATGTATGTATGTATATGTATATATAATTACAGTTATACCACTATGTACACGCATGTGCGCGCACACACACACACACACACAGCTCTCACACACACAGAAGCAATTAATGAAAAAATAAGTCATAAATCTGAAAGGGAGAGCAAACAGACATAAGAGAGTTTGGAGAAAGTAAAGTGGAAAATGATGTGATATTCTAATCTTTAAAAGAAATTTTTAAAATTTAAGATAAAGAAATAGCAGTTGGTCCTGCCTTGTCCTTGTATCATGTTATATCTAGGATCTCTTTATCATGAGACTGCCCACAGAAGGTGCCTCCAACTCTTTGAGATGGCCATCTCCTCTCAGATAATCCTTTTTTAAAGTGCCCTCATAAACCTGCCCAGAAGAGGGAATTTCTCTCAGTTGATTCCAGATTCCATATAGGTGACAATCAAGATTATGCCTTACACCACTGAAAAAGATGAAGGCATCACCTATGTTGAAGTATCTAATTTTGTAGAGGCTAGAAATATCATCTGAAAAAGACAGATTTCTTTCAATCATGAATATTAGATAATGGTAAAAGAAAAACCAGGCAACGAATGTAATGATCCATACAGAGAAAAAGGTAAACAAACAGCAAATAAGCAAAGTTAAAAATTAAAAGAAGAGAAGATGGGGATAAGGAAAGTTATTTTAGGCAAGTTTGTTGGAAAAACATCTGTAAAATACACACATCAAGACAAAAAAAAAAAGAAATGATATGATAAAAATATTTAGGGCAAAAGAAAATCCCAGAAAACTCAAAAATAACAAGATCTTTACTGTTCCTGCAAAACAACAAGACTTCTGGAGAAATATACAGCAAGCTAGATGTTATATTGGAGATATGGGTCGTGGATGGTATAATTTCACTTGGAGTCTCTGGATAAGAATTAATTTAAACTCAAAAAATCCTGGGCACTGGCTATGATTTTCTGTTCCAATTCTGACCAGAATTTTTGGGATATGGTAAGGGGAAACAAATATGCTAGAATATTAGTTAACATTTTAGTTACTATTTCATATTATAAAGAAGAAACAAAAGAAAATATTATCCCATTGATGTTAGAATTTGAAGCCATTAAAACAAAAGCATACTAGTAATATGCTATATTCATTATTGATTTGAAATTCAGATAAGCAAAAACTCATTGAAATTAAGGATTATTTTATATCTTTGATGATCTGTATTACACACAAATCAACAGCACACCTTTCAATTTAAAGTCTTCTGAAATAAATTGAAGGTCTGTTATCTACTGAAGTGTCCAATGTCTACAGAATTCTGGTAGGAGAGAAGTGGTTTTTGAAATTGTTATAACAAAACAGAAGGATCCAGAAAGCAACCCAACTGACACATAACTTCACAGTGTTTGTATTATGAATCCAGGTACCAAATTTATCTGTAGTGGGGTACTGTTGATATCTGAATCAAGTGTATAATAATGCATTTATTTTGAATTTTAGTTTAAATTTATCCTTTATTTTCCTATTTACTTCTTGGTAAAGCTATGAATAATCAATCATGATATCCTGCTAAGGATAGCTAAAAAAAATACATTTCGACTTCTACCAGAGTCTGAGAAGTGATAAATACAGATAAGGAAGCAACAACAGTTTTGTTACAAGATTGAAATTTTATAAAGAAGTCTTTCATTAAAATCTCCTATGGGTCAAACTCTTCAAAAAATATTTTAGTGACTCATTTAAAGTACATGTTTCTCACATGTACCTTTTCCTTTCAGTCAGAGAAAATTAACTGGCATACAGAAACAAGTGGCTGAAATGTACATTTTTGCAAGTTTTCAGTTTATGGTTGACTAGAAATTTAGCTGCTGTGGTTGTCTGACACTCTTAATAGATTTGAAATTATTTACAGAAATAAGTAAGGTGCAATTAATTATATACAAAAGCTAGTATAGGCCAAGAGACCATTAGATTACAATAGACACAGCTTGAAATTTGAATCATATTACAACTATATTTACTAAATAGTTTATAGTTTGTAGGCAGTTTTTTTTCTGTCCCAAGCACCTGCTATCAAATAATCAGCAGCCACGTCCCAAATAACTGACTTGAAGACTTAAGGTTACTTATAAATGCTTGTCCAATAGCTCAGGCTTGATACTAGCTAACTCCTAAATTAACTCATATTTCTTATCTATGCTTTGCCACATGGCTCATTGCGTGTTACTTCATTTTCTACACACCCTGCTTCTGTGGCAGCTAGCTAGTGTCTTCTTCTAATCTGACCTTCTTCAATCATTTTCCTAGTTTGGTTGTCCTGCCTGGCTACTGGCCAGTCAGCTTTTTATTAAACCAATCTGAATGACAAATCTTCACAGTGTACAGAAAGATTACTGTGGTTGATATATTATGCACCCCAATAAACTTATCTGGGTGTCAGAGAACAGAACAGCCACTATATTAAACATAGAGGTTAGGCAGTGATAGCACACACATTTAATCATATCATTCCAGAGGCAGAGATCCATCTGGATCTCTGTGAGTTCAAGGGCACACTGGAAATAGCCAGGCATGATGACACATACTTTTAATCTCAGCACTTGAGATCTCATGTCTTGCTTGGGAAAGACACAAGTCTTTAATCCCAGGAAGTGGTGGCACAAAGCAGAAAGGTATATAAGGCATGAGAACCAGGAATTTTACCTTTTTAAGCTTTCAGGCTTTTAGCAGCAGTTCAGCTGAGATCCATTTGGATGAGGACTCAGAGGCTTCCAGTTTGAAGAAACACGATCAGCGGAGAAGTCAGCAAGGTAAGGTTGGATGTGGCTTGTTCTATTTCTCTGATCTTTCAGCATTCACCCCAGTACCTGGCTCTGGGTTTGTTTTTATTAATAAGACCTTTTAAGATTCATGCTACAGATTATTCCACTGCATTTCACCATTTCGTGTAACTAAAAAGGAAGGATTTAACTTTAACATAGTACGATCGTATACAACAAAAAAGTTATTTAATAAGAATTACAGTTGTAATAACCAGTCTATTTGCCACATAAGACCTGAAAAGGCTTAAAGAAGGTTCTAAACACACATAAACAGAGCTAAACTGATCTTCTCAGTCTTGTGTCTCTCATACTAGCCACAGTACAGAGATCTGTCTCCTGGCAACTGCCAGCTAAGCCACATGGTGAGTTTCTGAAGTCTTTTACATAGTGGCAGTACAGAGAGGTGACTCTCAGCCACTGCTTGTGGTCTTAAGCAACACATGGCATGGGGTGTTTGAGGGTTTTGCTCATGCAGACAAAAAAGGTTACAGATACACAGTAAAGACAAATTCATGTGGTAAAAACCTCTAAACAAGTAAGAGTGTGTTTAAAAATATGTTTAGGCTTGAGAGAAAAAAGAAAAAGGGGAAGGAAAGTCCTTTAAAAAGGAATAGAATAATAAAAAATATAATAAGCTGTGTAAAACTTGAAAATACACAGAGAACCTGGATCCTGTTTGTTATTGTGTTGTCTTTGAATTTTTTGGCAGCTAAGAGACATTGGTTTATAAAAAAACAATAGATTTATCCAAACTACATATTTTAAAGATATCTCCCATATACAGTTGTTTTTTTTTCTTAAGGCTCACTAGTATTTAAATGTACACATGTGTATATACACATGACCCAACACATGATCATGGGAGTGCAGATATTTCTTTAGCATAATTTCAACTACTTTGAGAATAAACCAAAGAATATGATTGCTAGATCATACATAGTGGTTCTATTTTTAGTATTTTGAGAAAATTCTACACTATTTTCCATAATGTCTATAACTTGGTCTGCTTGAGGGGCCCCTGGCAGTGGGATCAGACTCTATCCCTGGTGCATGAGCTAACTTTCTGGAGCTAATTATCTATGATACTCAGCCTTGATGCAGGGGGAGGGGCTTGGTCCTGTCTCAATGAAATGTACCAGGCTTTGCTGACTCCCCATGAAAGACTTTACTGTTTTGGAGGAGGGGATGGAGGGTGGGTTGGGGATTAAAACTAGAGGGAGCAGGAGGAGAGATGGAAGGGGGATCTGTGGTTGATAAGCAGAATGAGTGAAAAAAAAATTCTTAAGTAAAAAAAGAATTGAATAATAGAAAACAGAAATGGAGGTAGAAGGGGAACTATTAAGAAAGGGGAGGAACAACAATAGGAGATGGGGGAAGCAAAAGAGGATAATGGAGTAATGAATTTAATCAAAGGAAATTATATACATTGTGATGATTAATCTTGATTTCCAAGTTGATAGAAACTGGAATCAGTTAGGAGACATACTCTTGGGCAGATCTGTAAAAGTCTTTGGAGGAAGTGTCAACTGAGGAAGAAATACCCTCCTCCTAATAGAAAGCTGTCTAAGGAGGAAGTAATGCTTTGTGCTTGCCCACCTTCACCTTTGCTGGTATAAGCATCCACAGTGTATCTTCCACCACTGCCAGCCTTTGATACTGTCAGAATGCAGATTCCACATTCCAATGTGGACTGAAGACTAGTGGCTCTCTAGGAATCCTTGGATCTTCTAGGAATCCTTGGATCTTCAATGCGTAGTGGAACTGCTGAGGCATCCAACCTTGTTGCCTGAGCAGCTGCTGGTTTTCAGCTTCTGAGTAGCCTGCTGGCAGCCACTGTGGGATTTCTCTGCTCATATCATATAAGCCAATATAATGATTACCTTGGTAATATATACTCATTCTATCTGTGTTGTTCCTCTAGATTACTCAAACATACACACACATACACAACACACACACACACACACACACACACACACACACGTAGAAATGTAATAATAAAGCACATTGCTTTTTATAAATAATACATGCTAAAAACATTTGCAACAACATGAAAAACAATAACTCTCTACCTTGTGATCATAGTTAAAATTCTTCCATGGTTCCAAAATCTTCCTCTTACTAGTACATCATACAACCTTACACTTTATACCACATGGAATTATTTACACATTCTACATGTGCTATTAAAAGGCATCTTCAGAAATGACATGCCTCAATTTTCTCCAGCTTTCTTTACCACTGTATCATTCCTAAAAGACAGAATAGATTTTATAGAAAATGTTATCGGCAGTCTCCAACATTAAATGCATATCCCATTAATACCAAGGTGACATGAATGTCAACACTTCTTCAATTGATTCATCATTTATGTTCCTGTTAACAGTATCTGATTCTGACTCAATTGAGCCATACATATTTCACTCTGAATATGCTAATGTTGTCATTTTAAATAAAAACAAAACTACAACTTACTTCTTTCCTGGTTAGAGAATTCAGGAAAAAAGTGTCTCTGTCACAAAAGGTAGAAGAATTTAGTTAGAAATCTAATGATATGGAAAACATCTCTGACGCTAAGTTATCAAAACCTATTTAGACAAATTACCTACTGAAATTCTGACAATGCTGTGGTAATTCCACAGTCTGGTCTTGGATATGGACTAACTAAAGAGTTTTCACCATAAACTTTTCTTGGCAAATATATTTTTTTAATTGCTTGCATTTTTAGAGTATTTAAAAAATATGCTATTTAAGTGAGTAGGCTGAGCAATAAGGAAGTCCAAAGGCAGGTAGGAGTCAACAGTGTTTATTTTTATTTTTATTAAGAAAAAAAATACTACCCAAGGCCCTGAGATAAATTTATGAAGAGCTTGATCCACTGAACTCCTGTTATAGTTAGCTGCTACTGTGACACTTCAAAATGCCATCGTTATTACAGAACAGTTATCTGACCCAGTTTCTTTGTCAGCACAATTCCTTTTTTTCCCTTTCTTTTTAGAAACTTCAGAAACTGATGAAAAGTAAAGGTAGCATGCATACTTCCATTGAAGGCTTTTGGGAGAGGAGTAGGAAATGTTGCTCTGGTTCATGGATTTACCACTTGCCATACATACTGCTGTGGATATCACTCTATGTAATAAAACACTGATGCCAATGACCAGCAGAGTAGTGGACAAGAAGAAAGAATTCTGGGAAGCGAAGCTGGAGAGAGAATGCAGCACCCAGAGAAAGCATGTAAACGCGTAAGCACCACACTGGCAAGCTATAATTTATAAAAATAAAAAAAAAAAACAGATGAAAGCCTCATGCATACAGTTTAAAGTGATATAAGCACTGAGTGATTATTTTATAATGGATTGTGGGGCTGCGGGGCTTGGGGAACCTGGAGAGAAGCCCTCCAGCTACAACATACTGACTCACAAGACAAGGTATAGCAATGTGTTTTATAAAGCAGCATAGAATGACTTAGACAATTCAATTGCTAAAGAGTTTGCCTCTGGTATTTGTTGTCTTTTGCCTTTCAAGACTGAAAAAGAGAAAACTCACTGAAAAGCATATTCTACCCATTGAGAAATAAGTGACCTCCTACAAGAAGCTCTTCTTACAGTTTTTTGCTGTCTTAGGTCTCCTTGAAAAACAATTTTTGCAACAGACATATCAAAAAATAATTTGTAATTCCAACTGAATTGAAAACTAATATGAATAATAACAAAGTACATGTTTGATTATTTCTAAGGAGATCCTTCGCTCTCTGGAGAGTACTACATGTATGAGCAAAGACTAAAACCATTCTCTTGAGAGGGATGTTCTGAACTTGATTATTTTTCTAAAATTAGTATTCACATTTTTTCCTTTAAAAGTTTTTTTTTTTTCCATTTTACATACCAACCATAATTCTTTTTCCCTACCCTCCTTCTGCTCACTCTTCAACTTTCCCCACCCCATGCCCATCCACTCCTCAGAAAGGGTAAGGCAACCCATGCGGAGTCAACAAAATTTAGCATATCAATTTGAGGCAGGACCAAGCCCCTCCCTCGTGTATTGAGGCTGAGCAAGGTATCCTTCCATAGGGAATGAGCCCAAAAAGCCAGTTCATGCACTAGGGATAAATCCTGGTCCCACTGCCAGTGGTCCCCAAAACTGCCCAAGCCACACAACAGTTAGCCACATTCAGAGGGCCTAGCTGGGTCCCCTGCAGGTTCCCCAGCTGTCAGTGCAGAATCAGTGAACTCCAACTAACTTGGATCAGCTGTCTCTGTGGGTTTCCCCATCATGACCTTGACTCCTTTGCTCCTATAATCCTTTCTCCCTTTCTTTGACTGGATTACAGGAGCTCTACCCAGTGCTTAGCTGTGGATCTCTACATTTGCTTCCATCAGTTACTGGATAAATGTTCTGTGATGACAATTGGGTAGTCATTGATCTGATTACAAGGGAAGGCCAGTTCAGGGACCCTCACCACTATTGCTTGGAGTCCTAGCTGGTATCATTCTTGTGGGTTCCTGGGAATTTCCCTAGCACCAGGTTTCTCCCTAAACATATAACGGCTAACTCTATCAAGGTATCTCCTTTATTCTCCTTCTGTTCCTCCCTCAACTCAATCTATTTCCTTATGTTCTTTTGCCACGTCCCCTTGCCTCCTCATCCCCACACACCCTCCCAATTTATTCAGGAGATTTCCATGTGTGTACAGCATAAAACAATGTTGCACAGGAAGCCAGGCATCTCATAAGGAACCAATAGGCAGAAGTGAGAAAGCACTGAAACGAGCATAGGGATTGTATTTTTGGAGGTTAATTACATCTTTTTCCAAATTTGTCTGCTGAGATATTTATTAATGATCTGTGTTGTAAGAAGCTCTTGTGACAGTACTCAGAACTGCTGGAGAAAACACTGATGCCCAGTAAAAGATAATGAACAAATCCTATCATCACCAACAACAAAGATGGCATGGCTATAGATTCAGCCCTAGTTTGCTTCAGTTATCACTATATATAATATAGTTTTATGTTATGTCTATGTATGGTGACCTGTTTTGGACTAATTATGTCCCCTACAAAAATCTCTATGTTGATACCTTCTCACTAAAGCCTAAGAATGTAATTGTATTTAGGAACAAAGTTTCTTTAGGGATTATTAAGTTAAACTGAATCTTTGATAGGAAATTTAGTCATAGGGAGACATGGAGTGCATGCACACAGTAGAAAAACATTGTGAAAAACACAAGAAGATGATGATAATCTGCAATGAAAGTGGTCTTCAGAGAAAATAAAACTGGTAATTTGTTGACCTTGAGTTTATAGTCAGTACAATTATTTAAAACAAATTTTATTTAATTTAGGAGGATGCAAATATCTCCTAGTTTGGACAGGAACTGAATCCTAAGTGTCTTTATTTTTTATCTCAGTGTATGACATATATCATAAAAATCCTAGAAATGTATAGAAATGAGATTTTTTTTTTGCTTGTCAGAATACTGCCTAGGGTTTAGTTAATATGGTCTGAACTCCAGTTGACTTAACTTCAGCATATAATTTAAATTTAAGTGTTGTATCCTGCTGATATCGGCATGCAGTTTGGACATGTTCTTCTCATAAGATGAGAAGAAAGTAATATCAGCCAATACTACCACAATGTCATAGTTAATTTTCATCATGGAAGTGACTAGATTTAGAATTACCATGGAAACCTACTCCTATGTGCTCATGAGAGTATTTTCAGAGAGACCTAAGTGAGGAGATAACAGAAACCATTAATGTGAGCATCACAATCCCATTTGTTGGCTTGGGTCTTAGAGTGAATAAAAAAGAGAATGCTAATTGAACAATAATATTCTTCACTCTTTGTTTCCTGACTGAAGATGCAAGATGAAGCAGTACTTCCTACTCATGATGTGAGAGCTAGAGCTCTCCTCACGGTCAGGCCTTCCCTGCTTAAATAAACTATACTCTTAAACTCTGAGCCAAAACAAACAATTCCTTTCTAAAATAGAATATTTGCATTTTTCAGATAGTTTTCATCTCAATGAGAATGATACAAAACCAGAAAATAGTAGAGAAGAGTGGTGTCATTATTGTCATAAAGTTGTCCGTGTGGTTCTTAGGCTATGGGAATTAAATCATAGGAGGAATGTGGAATAATTTGGAGCTGTGGGTTACAGCACCTTAGAGTTCTGTAAATAGAGCTTAACGTGACCCTTTTTGTGAGTTTAGGATAGCAGAATGGTTTATATAAATGCTGAAACAAAACACTGCAGTCATGATAATTCAGACAAGACACTTTTGGGAACTTAGATAAAAGCCATTTTGGTACATACACATCAAGAATTGATGTGCATTCTGGTAGTGTCCTGAGATCTTGGGTGAGATTAACTTCAACAGTCTTAAATTTAGTTATTTGGTGAAACAAATTGCAAAAACAAATCGAGCATAAATTCAATAATGGCTAATGCTCATTAATCTTGATCATATCTTTAAAAAAGGGGAAAAAACAAAAAAAGAAGCTTGACAAAGAAAAAAGAATGATAAAATTTCAAGTTGGAGTTTGGCAACAAGGCTCCTGTAATCCCTAATGAGATTAACACCATTAAAGATTAAACTTAATTTTTCTTTGCAACAATAAGAGTCTCTGAACATATGACTCTTGCCTACCTAAAGTTCCAACTTTCATACATGAAAATTAACTTTGAAGGGAACAGCCTTAAATGAGAAGTCCACTAAGGAATTATGAAAAAGACACAAGAAAACCTGATACTGTAATTAGGGAGAATAGACATATAGAGAAAATTGGTGGCACATAGGAAGAGAGAAGTCCCTCATTCTGAGACTCAGTTCGAACTTCTAAACAACAGAAAAATAAGAATTCCAGCACAGTTGCCAGCTGCTCAAGGCCACTCTATCTTTCCATCCATAAGCCTGTAATTTTCTAAAATCTTACCAGAAACCCCATTCATAAGAAGAAGACACATAATAGACTAGTACTGCTATCAACTTTTGTCAGAGGTTTTTTTTTTTTTTGTAGTGGTTAGTGGTGATGACAGAAATTCATAATTCATCAAAGTGTTGAAAATAAGTGACACTTACACTCTCACCCCTAAATAGAACATTTATATCAACCCCTACATGATGAATGTAGAAGAAGAAAGAATATAAATAATGTAAGAATTGGAGAGTGAAATGAAGTTCTCATTTCCTTTTCAACATTATTCTCTAATTTCTGATTTCTTCTTACTTTATTTGCTTGTATAATACCATGCAATGATATAACATTAACAAATAAATCCACTAGTGTATTCGTAGATTTATTGTTGAGTCCCCTGATATCAGGCTACACTCGGAACATTTTTACTACTAATTGCATATCAGGATTTGTTCAGATGAGTCTCATCATCTGCTAGATTATGTATTGGGAATGGGGATTGACAAGAGGTAGAGAACCATCTTTCCCCAACCCCAGTATGCTATCAGAGAGGGGACACTTGATTTCAAATGTCTACTCTCTGATATCTAAATTTTATAAGGTCATGTGTATGTAGCAATTCATACTTACAAACAAGGAGAATCAAGCTAACAAGAACATCTGCCTTTAATTTTATCTAACTTGATATCCTTCCTGTACAGACTGGAATGGCCAATTGCTTGAAAGTCTATAAAAATTGAACATGCCTGAAAGTGGAAGCTGTCAACCTGAAGAATTTAATACATGGGTGCTATGCATTATATAAATGGATAACTTCATTTGTTTTTCTAGAGGCCATTTTTCTCAATCTATAGTTTAAATTTAGGCCAGGTTTGATTAAAGAAAGATATCTTTGCCAAGGTCTTGGGTCCAATGAATGGTGGGGTATTATATACACAATCAAAAGAAAGCCTTAGACCATCTTCTAATTTATTCATTGTTTTTCCTCCCCCAGTGTGACAGTTTTCTTATTGACCATGTTGATAAGTGGCCATAAGAAGAGGTGAGATTTATCAGAACAGCTTTGTAGCTTGTAACGCTCTATGATATTGTATTGATAATTAACTTTAAATAAGTCAATTGCACAAAGTACAGATTTTGTCTATGAGACAAATCAATAAAGTTGGGGATCTGCTAAAGTGTGGACTATTTAACTTTAGAGTTACTCAGTTCTAGACTAAAAATCACATTTTGAGCTGGAGTAGCATAGTCAGCCAGTTCTCAAGATAACTTAGTCAGCAAGGACTAAGCTTCCTGACTGATAAGGGTCAGAACAGTAGACTAAGAACTAATTCACCCATTCTCTATCTTCAGCTCTTGGAATCAAAAGATTGAGCAATTTCCACATACAGTGGTCAGTGCAGAAGTTCTTTACTCAGTCTACAAATTTACATGCTTATCTCTTTTCTAGAAACACCTCCTGGACACACAGAAAGGTTTTACTTTGGACATGCCTCAGCCCAGTCATACCAACACACAAACAATCCAAGATAGTAAATGCACTTTGTTCTGGGACTTATTTGACCCTCATCTAAGAAACATGAGACATGCTATTAGAGGTCTCTGCTCATATAGTCTTTTAAATCCATTAGAAGTCTTCTTTTAAAAAGTCACTTCCAGCTCTGTATACTAACATAAAATCCACATTATCTTGAGATGAACTACAGTTTCAAGTGAGCTCTTTATGCCTGCTACGCTATTCCACAATGCACTTTCTCATAATGAACACAATTCAATGAGGATATGTTTCACAAAAGAGAACTTGTGAGAAAACAAAGGGACAAAGTAGGTAAAGACATGATTTTTGTTTTAGCTTTCTAAAAATCTTTTAGGCCTGGGAAGTGGCTACAGAAGGGAGAAAGGAGAGGAAGAACAGGTCCAGGTAGGAATGCATGAAATATCATGAGAGCAAGATAAAGCAGGAGCCAGTAAAGCAGAAGAAACATGAAAAGAAGGTTGACAAAGAAATCACCCCCTTTACTTTGATCCATTTGAAACTGACTAACATCTTCAAAGGACATTCTTTCCAAGTCTAAAAATAATAGTGACGGAGCCATGTGATGCTTAATGTCTGCAAAGAATTTTACCTTTCCTTTCAGAGACCTCATTTCTTTGGTACTCTTTTTTACAAACTGATTTTATTTATCCTTTTAATTTGTTTCATTCATGCTTAGAGGTAAATGGAGTCAGAACTTCTTTGGAGAAATTGGAAATTGCAATTTATGAGCTTTCTTACCTTTCCCCTTTCCCTCTGTCTTATCTCCCTCTCCCTGGGAATATTTTCTCCTTAGGATCCTCAGTGGCCACACTTGACTTGGATTCAGGTAGGTGATTTTGTTGTACTTCTTGTCTTCTACTTCACTCACTCTAGCACTTCCCCACCCCAAAAACAGACTGCTTACAAGGACCTCTCTCCACTTCCTATCTCCATTTATTGAGGACTCCTCCAAACCTTTCATCAGAACTATTTTTCCCCCTGCCCTGATAAAAGTGTATCAGCCATGTATACCTAGAAATATTTTCCACCAGTGGTCACACCTGGCAGGAACTTGGGTATGTAAATCACACTATCCTTCCTGTCTGTCTTTTTGATCTCTCCATTTTCACTGCTGACCCAATAACAGACATCTTGCAGGTGTCCCTCTTTCAATCTTAACTCCATTCACTGAAGACTCCAACTCTTGATTTAGACCCGTGGTCCTCCTGGCACTTTCATCCCTGGTTCTTAAGAAAACTCACTGCAATCCTGAAACCTACCTGTGGAATCCTTTCTTGTCACCACATCCCCAATTATCCATGTCTAACACATCTAGATGCTGACAGGGTCCCCTTAGTTCTTTCTGAAGCCCTTCAAAGTCTTTTACTCACCTCTGCTCCTCTCTGCCACCCTGCCAGGTAACTCACAGCCATCACACTTTCCTAGAATCTAGAGAGAACAAGAATAATCAAAGAATACAATACACATATAGCAATGTCAAGGATTGAAATCACCTCAGTCATTGAAACCCAAAATGCCTAGAAAGTAGCATAAAAACACAATCAGTAATAGCCAGATTATGACTCCAATAGAACCCAGTAACCCTACTATAGTAGATTCTGAGAAATGGAATGTAACTGAAACAAAAGACACGGATTTTAAGATATCAATTATGACTATGAACAAGGAACTTAAAAGAAGGTATGAAAAAAATCCCTTAATGAAATCTGTGAAAACACAAATGGTGAAATGAAATAACAAAACAGTTCAAGACATGAAAGTAAACATAGAATAACAAAAGAACACCCCAACTGAGATAAATATGAAACTGACAAATTTGTGTCGTCAGAACCTCAGAGGTTCTTCACTGAGTACAAGATGCACAAAAGAGAATCTCAAGTGTTAAAGACAAATTAGAAGAAATAGGTATCTTGGTCAAAGAAACTGTTAAATCAAAAAAAATATCTGGGCACATAACATTTTGAAAATCTGGTTATGAAAAGACCAAATATATGAATAATGCAAATAGAGGTAGGGGAAGAAACCCTCTCAGAGGCAAACAAAATATTTTCAACAGGAGGTGACTATCAAAGTACAAGAAGAAGAACAGGACACCACATAGATGGACCAAAAAAGAAATCCCACACAACACTGACAATCAAAACACTAAAGTCCACAACAAAGAAAGATTATTAAAGCTGCAAGGGAAAAATACCAACTAACATATAAAGGTAGACTCATTGTATTAATAACCACTTTTTCGATGGAAACCCTAAAAGCCAGAGGGGCCTGGAAGTATATAAACACTAAGAAACCACATCCCAGCCTACTATACACAGGAAAACTTTAAATAACAATAGATGAAGAACAAAAAACATTTCAAAATAAAAACAAATTTAATAATATATGCCTCACAATCCAGCAATACAGATGGCACTGTAAGAAAAACTTTATTCTGAAGAAGTTAACCACATGAAGAAAAGACAATGAGTTTATGAACCCTCACCAGAAATCAAATTAGGGATAACAATCCATAGAAGAGCAACAAATAAACAGGAGTCAATAAACACTGTTCATCAATAATTTCCAATATTAATGATCTCAATTCTCCAATAAACGGATTAGCAGATTGGTTTAGAAATCAGTTTACAGTTCATAGTTCTGCTGAATCCAAGAAACACACACTCTAGAAGCAAGGATAGACGTAACACCATGGTAAAAAGATAGAAGATTTCATAAGCAGATGGAACCAAGAAACAAGAAGGTATAGCTTTTTCAATATCTGATAGAATACACTTCAAACTCAAAAGTCTCAGCTGAGAAAGTGAAGGCCACTATACTCTCATAAATAGAATGACCTAACAAGATGATGTTGCACTTGCAAGAATTTATACAACAGAACATTATGGCAGCTAAGTGAATAAAAACAAAGTTAAACAAAACATTTATTGTAACAAAGTTAAAAAAACATGCACACACACAAAACCACATTCAGTTAAAAAAATATACTGGCCCTTACACACCGATAATGCATGACTTCAGTACTCTACTCTAGTTAATAGATAGCTCATGTAGCAAAAAAAGAGAGAAATGCTGGAATTAAATAAAGTCTACTGTGGGATGGTCTGTATGTCAAATTGCTCTGATTGGTCAATAAATAAAACACTGATTGGCCAGTGGCTAGGCAGGAAGTATAGGCAGGACTAACAGAGAGGAGAGCAGAGAAAACAGGAAGGCAGAGGGAGACACTGCCAGCCGCTGCCATGACAAGCAGCATGTGAAGACGCCAGTAAGCCAAGAGCCATGTGGCATGATATAGATTTATGGAAATGGATTAATTTAAGCTATAAGAACAGTTAGCAAGAAGCCTGCCACGGCCATACAGTTTGTAAGCAATATAAGTCTCTGTGTTTACTTGGTTGGGTCTGAGTGGCTGTGGGACTCGCGAGTGACAGAGATTTGTCCTGACTGTGGGCAAGGCAGGAAAACTCTAGCTACAAAGTCATAAGTCAAAGGGACCCAGTAAATATTTAAAAGATATTAGCTCAAACAAATAAACAAAAAAGAATATACTCTTTCTCAGAAGTTCATGAAACTTTATCCCAAACTGACAACATTCTTGGACACAAAGCAAGTCTTAACAGAAACAAGAACACTGAAATAACACCCTGCATGCCACCAAGGACTAAGGTAGGACATCAACAACAGGAGAAACAACAGCAGGTATACAAGCTCCTAGAAACTGAACAGCTCACTACTGAATAAAAAACGGACCGAGAAAGACAATCATAAGGATTTAAAATTTTGAATTGAATGAAAATGAAAACATGACACACCAAACCTTTGGGATACAAACAAGGTACTTCTAAGGTACAAGTGTATAATACTGAGTATTAAGTGCTATATTACAAAAACAAATTGATGTGATCTTAGATTAGCAAATGTAAGTCACATCTGAAATCTATAGGCAAAAAGAACTAATATCCAAAAGGAGTAAATGTCAAGAAATAATCAAACTTGGTTGATATCAATAAAATACAAACAAACAAAAAGAATCAATGAATCAAAGAGTTGGTTCTTTGAAAGAAAACAGGAAAATTCATAAATTAGATAAATTAACTAACAGATGGATAAAGAATATATAAATTAATAAATTAAAGGTGAAATAGGGCACAACAAAACAGACATCAAAGAACTATGGAGAATAATATGAACACACTATAAAAATCTATACTCCACCTAACTGGAAAACCTCAAGCAAGGCAAGAAATATTTGATATATAAAACCTACCAAAGTTGAATCAAGATCTAATGGCAACTTAAACAGACCTATAACCTTAGTCTCTCAGTGACACAGTAGCAATAGTTAAAACTATCTCAAACAAAACATAGAAAACAGCTCATTCCCAGTTAGTGAAGAATTCTACCAGATTTCCAAGAAAAAAATTAACAATGATATTTCTCAAATTATTCCACAAAATAGAAACAGAAGAGACAATGCCTAATTCATTTATTGAGGCCCAAACTATGTTAATACCTAAACTACATAAAGAAACAACAAAGAAAAAAACCACCTACTCTCCCAATCCATTCTTCCTTTAGAAAGAGACAGACCTCCTATGAGTGTCAACAAACCATGACATCTCAAAATGAGGTAGGACTAAGCTCTTCCCCCTTGTACTAAGTCTGGACAAGATAACCCTATATAAGGAATTATTTCCTGGATGCCAGCCAAAGCTTTAGGAACATGGCCTGCTTCCACTACCACAAGTAGATTATGATACAAAACTGTCACGCGTATGTAGAGGATGTAGGCTGGTCCCCTGCTGGCTCCCTAGCTATTGGTTCAGAGTCTGTGAGCACCTATGAGCCCAGGTTAGTTGTTTCTGTGGTTTCCTTTGTGATGACCTTAAACCCCCTGGGTCATACAATCCTTCCTCCCTCTCTTCAACAGGATTCCCTGAGCTCAGCCCAGTGCTAGACTGTGGGTCTCTGCATCTATTTCCATCAGTCATTGGATGAAGGCTCTATGATTGGGTAGTTACCAATCTGATTGATAAGAGATGGACAGTTCAGGCTATCTATCCACTATTTCTAGGAGTCTTATCTGGGGTCATCCTTGTTGATTCCTGGGGCTTTTCTTTGCACCAGGTTTCTACCTGACCCAAACATGCCTCCTAATTAGGAAATAGCTTTCATTATTCTCCCTCTATACTTCACCCTTCCAACCCAATCCTTCATGTTCTCATCTCCACCAGGCCCCAGTCTACCCATTTCTTCTCTCTTTCCTTTCCTTTCCTTTCCTTTTTCCTTTCCTTTCCTTTCCTTTCCTTTCCTTTCCTTTCCTTTCCTTTCCTTTCCTTTCCTTTCCTTTCCTTTCCTTTATGTCCATTCTCATTCATCTCCTTGTCAGCAGAGGCAGGGAAAATATCAGTCATGGATGAAATGACAGTGATAGATATGTTGGTGTTACATTGTTCCTGGCAGTGATTATTGTGGGCATTAATGACCTCCTCAGTAGAGGGGGACTTTAGGCCAGCGATTATAGCCAACAAAATGGGCATAACAAACAATTGGAGAGTTTCTCCCTAGCCACTACCCTTTTTCTGGCCAGGAACAGAACTCTCATCCAAAGATCAGATTTCCACATGCTCTCTGAAAGGATCCATGGAGCAAGCACTCTTAACTGCTGAGCCATTTCTCCATGCACTCACAAACACATGCATGAACTCACAAACACACACACACACACACACACACAGAGAGAGAGAGAGAGAGAGAGAGAGAGAGAGAGAGAGAGAGAGAGAGAGAGAGAGAAACAGACAGACAGACAGACAGACAGAGACTGTGGCTCCATTTCCTGAGGGTCCAGCCCTTATATGTAAATGACAGGTGAGCCTAAACAAAAGTATGTGCCATCCTACCATACAGACATGAGAAAAACAAGAAGAAGGGGGGCAGTCCCAATGCTTAGCTGTTAAAGGGACCAAAAGCACACAACTTAGATGGGCCTAATCACTGAAATACACCACTCAAGGGGACACTCATCCAGCACCACGTGTGAGGAAAGGGAGACAAATAGGTCCCAGTTCAAGCACCAGATGTGGCAGGGTGCTGCAGGCCACAGGAATATATCACAAGAACTCAGCTAGTTATGGCAAAGTCACTACCTGAAGGGATCAAGGAATTCCTTCAGAAGAAGCCAAATTCCAAGGAGCTTTTGGTGTTACTTGGCTTGTTATATATCAGCTGTCTTTTGTTATGAAAATCATGTGTGCCTTCATAGTTTTTCCAATTGATTCTTCCCTAAGAAGGGCTAACAGTGTGGACTGATCACTTTGTGGACATATACATTCAAGGTATTTGGAGAACAGCTTCGGGAAAGGCTTCCTGTATAATCAGATATTTCCCTTAGCCACTTTTAAAGACTATAACAGTGATAACAGTCCACATGCTAGTCTCCTGATTTAAGGTAAATTCCATAAGAAGATACCACCTAGGTCAGGTGGATATTAAGTAATAGCTTTACACAATTTAGCTTAGACCCTCCTTTCTTACAGCATTACTAACTTTATAGACCTCTAACTCCTTACCTAACCACTTCTAGGAATGTTTAGATAACCTTCTGCACTGAGAGCTATACTCAGCCAGAACCCCAGTTCAAGCCTGCCTGTAATTATCATCAGTGGCAGCATCCAGCCAGGTCCATCCTCAGATGAAGGAAAGTACCTTATCAAAGATACCTCTGTGCTCTCTAAGAACATACTTAACCATCCAGACTACCTGTTTGAGAAGGCCTGGCAGATGTGCTAATTAACTTCTTCCTGTCCCAAATCTTACCACTAGTTCCAGATCTCCCTTTAACTATCACCAGAGGCATCTAGCTGTACACAGGTTTCCTAGGGACAGAGCACAATTTCCCCAACCCTACAGAAAAATGGCAGATAGCTTGAACAGATAGAAGCCACAGGAAAAAAGAAGGCAGTTTTATTTTCTCCCCTACCTAGCAACTTATACATTCTTAATATTTTCTACCAATCATGTTTAAGACTATAATTGAGCATATAAGATCCCTCTTCTTAGAATTTAGCCTTTAGTTAATTCATTTCCTTATTGGTCATTTACCTTTGGGGTTGCAAAGGATAATTAATGGTTATTGCACCTCTATGTGATTCTTATCACCCCTCTGTTTGACCCTAGAAGCCTGGCTTTGAACTGCCAAGGGATTGCTGCTTGTAAGTATATATATATATATATATTCTGGGACTCCCAGGGCATGGGAAGAAGGAGAAGAAGATTTGGAAGAATAAATGACTGGACTAAGAGCTCTGTGTGCTGAGATTCTATTTCCCCAAATAGTCCTCGATGTTTGTAGTTTCTCTCCTGAGCCTCTGGGATGCATAATATTAAGACTGGTCCCACTAATATTATACAAGAGCAGGGTTCTGTGATGTTCCCCTTGGGGCAGGGGGTGAGTAGGTGCAGAGTCAATGACACAGACTCTGGGAAGATGTCAAAACAACAAGCTCAGTTCACTCAGGAACAGGCAAGCCTTATGTACTCCCCCACCCTGCCCTGGGAGAAGATGAATATGCATCTGTTGGTATGACATGACTGCCTCTCATTGGTTCAGGTCATCTCCAGATCTGTCTCAGTTGCTGTTGCTAAGGTCCTTAGAAAGACCCTGGTTGGCTCTCAGAAAGTATCTTATTACTGGTTTGGGCTGCCTGGCCCTATTGCCTGTTTGGGATGAATCATCCCACACACCCTAATATCTAGCTCCAGGTTTTTTATTAATAAGACCATTTAGCAATTCATGTTACCTTTGGGTCATTAGAGACATGTTAAATTAAAAGTGTATTATTTGTTGTTATAATTGTTCATCTAATATATACTTAATTTATTCCAGGCCCCAACTCAAAGGCATTCCCTGGTAAACTGCAAGCTATGCCAGTCAGAGAGGCAGGTAGGCCAAACTGCCTATCTTCACCTCCCCCTTCTCTCCTCCAATTCGAATCTATCCAGTCTCATCCCCTTCTCTGTAACAGAACACCTGCTGGTGTTCTCAGCCCCTATTGTTCCATGGTGTTATTTTGTTTTTTTTGTATTTGCTGAGACTTGCTTAGTATATGAACATGTGTGCTATGGATATCGTTCTGTATAAATAAAACACTGATTGGCCAGTGGCCAGGCAGGAAGTATAGGCGGGACAAAGAGAGAGGAGAATTCTGGGAAGTGGAAGGCTGAGTGGGGAGACACTGCCAGCTGCCACCATGACAAGCAGCATGTGAAGATGCCGGTAAGCCACAAGCCACATGACAAGGTATAGATTTATGGAAATGAATTAATTTAAGCTATAAGAACAGATAGCAAGAAGCCTGCCATGGCCATACAGTTTGTAAGCAATATAAGTCTCTGTGTTTACTTGGTTGGGTCTGAGCAGCTGTGGGACGGGTGGGTGATAGAGATTTGTCCTGACTGTGGGCAAGGCAGGAAAACTCTAGTTACACGTGTGTTTAATTTTATAGAAAGTTCCACCAGGTACCAAGAAGGTATATTCTTTTGTGTTTGGATGAAGTGTTTTGTAAATATCTGTTAGGTCTATTTGGTCTATGACATCAGATAAGTTCAACATGTCTCTTATCTGAATGACCTGTGTATTAGCAAGAGTAGGATATTAAAGTCACCCACATCCCCAGTGTGTGAGGGTCAATATGTGATTTAAGTTGTAGGAGTTACTTCTTTCATCAATTTAGGTGCCCTTGTGTTTGTGCATAGATTACAGTGTCCTCCTGGTGGATTTTTCCTTTGATAGTGTCCTTGACTATCTCTTTCGATTAGTTTTTATTAGTAGACTATTTTTGTTAGATTTTTAAATGGCTACACTAGCTTACTTTTTAGGTCCATTTGCTTTGAATATCTTTTTCCATCCTTTTAGCCTGAGGTAATTTCTATCCTTGATGTTAAGGTGTGTTCATTGGATGCAACAGAAGACGGATTCTATTTTCACATCCTTTTGTTAATCTGTCTTTTTATAAGTCGAGATGAATTCATTGATATTGAAAATTATCAGTCAGCTGCATTTGATAATCATATTATTTTGTTTTTGTTGTTGGTGGTGGTATGGGGGTGATGGTGTATATGTATATGTGTGTGTGTTTGCTTTACTCTATTTGATTTGCTGGTCAAGGATTATTTATTTCTTCTGTTTTCTTGATTATGTTAACGTCTTTTAGGTTGAAGTTTTTCTTCTATCATCTTCTATAGGTTCGAATTTATAAATAGATAAATGCTTAAATTTGGTTTTATCATGGAATGTCTTTTTTTCAAAAATCCATCCTTGGCAATTGAAAGTTTTTATGGAAAGTTTTTATGGAAAGTTTTTAGTTTGTCACCCGTAGTCTTTTAGAGTATGGAGAACATCTACCCAGGCCTTTCTGGCATTTAAAGTCTTCATTGAGAAGTCAGGTGTTGTTCTGATGTGTCTTCATATGTTATTCTTTTTCTCTTGCATCTTCTAATATTCTTTCTTTGTTGTATACATTTAGTGTTTTGATTGTCATGGGTCAGAGAATTTCTTTTCTGTTCCAGTCTCTATGATGTTCTTATGTTTCTTGTATTATGATAAGCATCTATCTTTTAGCCTATGGAAATTATCTTCTATGATTTTGTTGAAAATATTTTCTATGCCTTTGGCCTGGGGTTTTTCTCCTTCTTCTATTCCTATTATTCATATTTTTTTTCAAATGTCTAAGATTTCCTTGATATTTCTTGCTTGAATTTCTTTTAGATTCAGTATTTTCTTTGACAGGGGTATTTTAGTTGTTTTATCTTTTCTCTCTCTCCACAGGTCCTTTGGGAATATAATATTGCTCCCAGTTTAGTGTTTTTATGGGCTTCTTCAGTGTATGTCTATTCGTGTTTCTTGTTCTTATTCTAAAGATCATTTCCTTCTGTTTGTTTTGTCTGATCTGCTGTGTTTGGTTTTGTTTTATATTATTATATTATCTTATATTTATTATATTGTACTATTATCCATTAGTGGCCTGCTTGTTTCCAAATGAGTGACAGAAAGGGGGTGGATACAGAAGGAAGGAAAGGTAGGGAGTAATTGGGAGGAGTAGGGAACCCTTAATCAGGATATATTATATGAGAAAAATCTATTTTCAATAAAAGAAAAAATTTTAATAAAAGAAAAAAATTATTTCTAGGGAAAAACAGCTCCTCCTAGAGCAGAAAGGAGTTCATTGAGTAGATGCTTGAAGAGAACACTGGTTCTCCATGATTTTGAATCTGCTTTTTGAAACAAAAGCAATGTTACTAACCTCTGAAATACATCATTATGAGATTTTGTTTGTTTGTTCATCTGTTTTTTTAATTTCTTTTTATTTACTTTGTGTCTTTTACAACATGTATCTCAATTCCATTTAGTCCCCATCCCTTCATATCTGCCCTCTGCCTATGCAACCTCCTCCACAAAATAAAATACAATTTAAGAGAAAAAAATGGAAAATTCAATCTTATTTCAAGGATGCTGTAGTGTGACACAGTGGATCATGCAATAAACCCTTTTTCCATATATCTTTTCTTTTAAGTGTTCATTGAAAAGACTCATTGGTCTGGTTTCTTTTACACTATTGATGCTGGGCCCTCAATGAGAATCCTCTTGGATATCCTGTTGTAGCCCTGTGAAGTGGAGATCCTACAGTTTGGGTCTGTAGGACTAGATTGTTCACATTCTCCAGCAGATCAGAGATATGGTGGATGTTAGGATAAGCCCACTCATAACCCTGGTTCTGGGCCTGGGTAGTTGTAGGGTTGGTCAGATCACCAGCTCTCCCTTGACTTCACCACCAGGGTGAGTGCTCCAGAATTGCCCTGGCTAGTTTATCCCTTGCAGAAATGAGCATGGGGCAGAGATAGTTCTCCTGCTTTCATACCTTTGGAGTCAGCTCTCACACACATACAAGATCAGAGCCAGCTCTACTGGGTTTTTCAGGTGAGGTGCAGGAACCACTCTCCTGAGTGTTGCAGCTGATGAGGGGCAGGGCCAGCTCTCCAACTCTTATAACCTCAGAGCCAGCTCTCCCACTACTGGCAAAGACTATGTGTCAAAGTTAAGTTGGATGTATAGATAGAGTGGGTAACTTGTTACAAATACTAAATTAGTCCTGCCTAAAATATGGAATTGGAAGTTAGGGTGGCACAAGGCACCCTCCTATAAAAAGCTCTGCATATTGTCTCAGCACATGTCAAAATAAGAAATTCTAAACAATTCCATATGCTTTGGAATCTACCAAAATGATATAAACTTCATATTCCAGGATGAATCATAAACAGAGCCCCTGTAAGTCCTTTCTAGCAATGAGAATCTATATTTTCTGACTTAGAAGTAGATATGGCCCCCTAAATTTTAAGATAAAGCTGGGTTTCATGCTTGAGTAATGCACCTTGACTATGTGTGATTTTTATTGGATGTGCTGACACAGTCTTAATGATAGCCTAGCAAATGGAGATGCTACAATTAAGTTGCAATTGATCTCATCTAGAAGAAAAAGGGAGGGAGACGTGAGAAGGAGGTTACCGTTCAATGAACTTCTCTGTCGTTTGCAGCAGTGATTCTTAATTGTGTCTCATTATGGCAAAATGATCATTACTCCACTTGTCTGTCTGATTTAGAGAGCACTAAAAGTGTCTTGAAAGGTATAGCCATCTCCCTTGCAGCAGTCCTTTAGCTCTCACTCTCATTACTCAGATCTGTCCAATTATTTGTCATTAAAATAATAAAAAGGACTGTGGCATAAAATGGGGGGGGGGAATAACTGTTGGTGGTCTGCTTGAGAAGGAAAGAAATGCAAACTCTTTTCAAGGCACCAGGAAGGTGACACGGTTAATTAAGTGTTAAGGAATATGCAAATCAGTCCCGCTCTGAAGAGACCATAATAAAATAGAAAACATTACCACTGCAAGTTAAGAGAAGGCCTTGCTACCCCTACTGGAAGACTGTTGTGTTCTAGTGAGAAAATTAAAGAGGGAGTGAGCTGGTGAACAGATGAAGAGGGTAGAGACATGCCTGGCCATGGCATGTACTCAGGCTGCTGCAAGCATGTGCTCAGGCTGCTGCGATCTCAGAAAGCATTTGTCGACATGGAGCACCAGTGGACTGCAGCTTTTAATGAGGGATGTTTGTCTAATTTCAAGATGTGCACACCCAATTCTCTTTGCAAAATGACTCCCAACTGATCACTGGGCAGTGCTTTTATAGATTAAAGGACAGGAACAGAAATTGAAGAGTAAGCTGTTAGCCAGCATCTTGATTTTAAAGATGAACAGATGCCCTAAGAGGAAAGTGGTCACAGTGTGAGCACAGAGGCACCTAGCTAGGCTTTTGTTGAAGCTGTAACCAGAGTTTAAAGACTTTCTGCAATATTCCCCCATCAGTTAGTCTGACCAACTCATTTCTTATCAGATTTCAATCAAAGTTTTGGCCCTGTTATAGATAAAAAAACAAACACAAAAACAACAACAGCAAGCAAAGCAACAGGTTGAACTGCTCTTCTCTTCTTCATCCATCTAACTTTTAGTTATTTATTTAGTCATACCTAGACAGAAATATTGCAGTCATACTTCACCATACAATTTATTGAACGCTTTCATTTTATAATAAGAAAATTAAAGTCTTTTATCCTCCAAAAGTATCTTGAAACTACTATTTTACAAACACCTCAAAAGTTAGATCCTTAAAAAGACAAGCATTCATTACTACACCAGCAGAATTGGCCTGGTCTGGACAACTGCATTCTCCTACCTAAGATTCAAATCCTCTGTACATTTTCATATTCTTGGTTGCAGAACAATGACTGTTTGACAAGGTAGAGGTACATGAATCCTGTTAAAATCTCCTCACAATAAAGAAACACTGAGGATTCCCCAAATCACAAAGTGTCATTTCTTTTGCCTAATAATGACTGCCTCAATTTATTTCTTCAACAAAGCCATTACTTTAACACCTTCCTTAAAATTTACTCAACTCTGTATTAAAGTCAGTTTTCTGATTGATAGAGCTGTAGGAAAAATAGTCCTGTTTCTGATATTATTGAACAATGATTTTGTTCCCTCTAGTTTTTAAGAGCAGGTCTTTAGTTTCTTTTTATGCCTTCGCAAATGCTGTCTTTAACATCTACATCCCTAACCATAGCCAGTTCATGCTAATTTAGGTTATTATTATTATTATTATTATTATTGTTATTATTATTACAGTAGCATAGTTTTTCTAGTCTTATCCCATTATCTGCTCCAAAGTCATTTGTATGTGTTTAAGTAAACAATATCTGTGGCAGTACAAACAAGGCCTGTAGAGGTTCAAGTCAGACAAGGTCCCATCATTGAGAAGGGAAATGGACACATGTTCCTACTCTTAACAAAGAAGCTATCTGTAGTTGAATTCCAATGCAGAAGAAAAAATTCATTTTCCTTCAATGGAGTATCATTGGTTATACTTACCATGCCTCAGCACAAATTTCATGCCCAGGAGTAGTTGGCCAAGACAAAATGAACTCAAAATGTAGACTTTTGTTTCATTTTGCCTTATTGGGGGTCTTTATTTGTTTTATTCATCTGTTGCTTAGTTATTTTTATTTTCATTTTTGTGGTTTTATGGGATATTTTGTGTGATTCTTGCTGTGTTCTTGTTATTGTTCTTCATTTTTTTTAAGAGAGAGAAGAAGATAGAAAGAATAAAAATTTTGGTAGAAAGGGAGGTAGGAAGAATCTGGAAAGAATTAGGGAAATAGAAAAATCATGAGCAAAATAGATTCTATGATGTTGACTGGTTATTCTCACCAGCTTTGTGCCAACATTGCACTAGCATACCTTACAGGCAAAATACCATTGTAGATCAAAGGTTTTGTAGCTGTGGTAGTATTTACATTTCTTCTTTGGTAACATGCAGAGTACCTTCTAGTACCAAAAACACTAGCTTGTAGGGGTTAAGGCTTTAGGTAGGCACCAGCCTGATTCCTCTTAGTTCAATGGGGTGTGCAGATGTCTTCTGCAATAGGGTCTTGCTGTCAGTTTGTAGACAGCAACCAATAGCTTTGGCAACAGCCTGGGTTGTTTGAGGATTGCCATGGGATCCCATTGGCCAACAACTAAATAAGATATAACCCATTCCTGATACAGAATGCTTCATTTGATGACCAGAGATTTCCAGTTGGGGCTCTGCCTCCCCTGCCATTTGACAATTTCATTTAGATTACCTTCCTATATGAACATACTTTAGGAAGCTTGTGCTGTATTAGGTTTCCATACTACCACTCAGATGCATCTTAATTTTAGCTGTCTCTCCCTATATTTCCTAACTTCCCCCCTTTCCCTCTCCCACCCTACTTTATACTCCAGTTCAGTCCTCCCGGACCTGTCTGTCTGTAACAGTCTTTTCTGTAGATGTAACCAACCATCTTATTAAATAAGAAACACAGAACCAATATAAAAGAGAAAGCCAAGAGATCAGAGCTCAGAGCTAAAATCTCACCCTTCCTCCTGCGGTGGTCTTAGCTTCCTGAAAGAGAGCTATTTCCCTGTGTGTAAGTCATTTCATAGTCATTCTGCTGTCTCATTGGTTGTAAACCCAAACACATGACTGCCTCGTCACTGTCTGTATGTACAGCCCCCCATGTCTTAAAGGCATATGTCTCCAATGCTGGCTGTATCCCTGAACACACAGAGATCTATGGGGTTAAAGGCATGCGCCACCACCGCCACACTCTGTCTATGGCTCTAATAGCTCTGACCCCCGGGCAACTTTATTTATTAACATACAATCAAAATCACATTTCAGTACAATTGGAATACCACCACATTTTTCTATTCCTCCCTTCTAGAAACAGTTATTCATGCTCCTAGTCTATTACTCAATAACATCTGTGGTATAAAGATTGGGAGGGAAACTCATAATTAGGATATAAAATATAAAAAACTATTTTCTGTAACAAAAAAAAGTAGGATTGGCAGATAAACACACACACATATGTATTTATAAAATGAAAAATTATTTTAAATTAAAAGGTGCAAAAAATCCTTCCTATGATAATTTGGAAGAAGATGCTGCATCTTTCTCAGTGTTTGCTCCTTTGTTGAAGCACAAGCAGCCAGTAATTTTCAGTCTCTCATTCAACTGAAACTCGCCCAATGGCATGTAACTAGCTATAGCTGTCACTACCAGATCTTACTCCCAACAACACTCTTCCTGAACTTCTTCCAAGAGGATCAGAAGAAGAAAGACTTTAGAGATATAATTTATATACTTGACTATCGTGGAAAGTTTCCCCTGAAATGGTAGCCTCAAAATGACAATGGCAAGTCATTGACTTGGAAAATCATTTCAAAAAGACTAACAAAAGGAATGATAATTTTTTTTCAATCTTCTTGGGAAAGAAACTATAATTCACTGTTTATGGAAATACAAATAGTTTCAGCAGGTCTGGAAATCAGTATGGAGAATTCTCAAAATGCAGAAAACAAATTGACTGTGTGGCCGAGCTATACTATTCCTTGGCAAATGTCCAAAAGACTCACCATCCTATTCCACAGTGCTGTGGAATGGTCTGTATGTCAAATTGCTCTGATTGGTCAATAAATAAAATGCTGATTGGCCAGTGGCTAGGCAGGAAGTATAGGCGGGACTAACAGAGAGGAGAAAAGAAAGAACAGGAAGGTGGAAAGAGTCACTGCCAGCCACCACCATGACAAGCAGCATGTGAAGATGCCGATAAGCCACGAGCCACGTGACAAGGTATAGATTTATGGAAATGGATTAATTTAAGTTATAAGAACAGTTAGCAAGAAGCCTGCCACAGACATACAGTTTGTAAGCAATATAAGTCTCTGTGTTTACTTGGTTGGGTCTGAGCAGCTGTGGGACTGGCAGGTGACAGAGATTTGTCCTGACTGTGGTTAAGGCAGGAAAACTCTAGCCACACCACAGATACTTCCTCATGTGTTTTTATGAATGCTTTATTCCAAATAGCTAGGAAATGAAACTATCCTAAATGTCTTTCAATGGAAGAATGGTTAATAAAAATGATGTACATATACACAACAGAATACAATTTGGCTATAAAGAAAAAGGGTAAATAATATTTGCAGGTAAATGGGTAAGACTAGAAAGGATCATTTTGAGTCAGATAAGAAAGAAAAAAGGCACATGTTCTCACTCATCCTAGGTTTCTAGCTACAAATTTTTAGACATGAATATATAATGTGGAATAACTCGGAAATCAGAAAAGCAAAAAAGGATTCCTGGTATGGTGGCTCATGTATTCCATCTCAGCACTCAAGAGACACTTCTCTGAATTTGAGGCCAGCCTGGTCTACAGAGTGAGTCCCTGGACAGCCAGTGCTAAAGGATCTGTTGTGGAGAGGGAACATGGAAGTGCTCATGATCTGAAGGAGGAATTGTAAAAGTAGGGGGTGCTTTACTTAGGAGGAAGGAGGTGGATACAGAAGAAAGATTGGGTAAGAAGGTCTGAAAAAGTTGATTATTGTCAATCTAATTAATAATATCTAAAATACATATAAGTCTGTGTATACATACACGTATATAATTGAGGTGAAATTATTCAATCCAGGCTAACAATGCTCTCCTCACTGAAAATATATCCAAAACAAAGCATGAGAAGCTCTATTTAAAATTATTGGTCAGGGGTTTTTAAGAGATTTCTAAAATAGTTTAGACTATTGCTTGCCTCTCAGATGCGGAAAGTAGCTCCCTATATTTGAAGACACAATCAACTTTGGATGTAGAGCCCCAAGGGCCTGAGATAGATATGACTTAAAAGATCTTCTCTGAGCACTAACCTGTATAGTAAGGAAGTCACCTTGAAATCTTCCAAAGGACTGAACAAACTAATTATTTAAAAATCATTCCATGTGAGGGTTAAGACATCAATGCTAATAAATAAATACTTGCCAGGCAGTGGTGGCGCACGCCTTTAATCCCAGCACTCGGGAGGCAGAGCCAGGCGGATCTCTGTGAGTTTGAGGCCAGCCTGGGCTACCAAGTGAGCTCCAGGAAAGGTGCAAAGCTACACAGAGAAGCCCTGTCTCAAAAAAACCAAATAAATAAATAAATAAATAAATAAATAAATAAATAAATAAATAAATAAATACTGGAATATATTACCAAAGTGACTTATTCAGGTTGAAAACAATTCCTGAGAGTTCCTAGAGTCCTGCTGTATGCAGTTGGGAGTGTTGGCCTTAAGGCTGGTTGAAGGCAACTTCTATTTATTTGTTTTCAATCTTTTTATTTTAACTAAAATATAGTTGTATCATCTCCCCTTCCTTTCTTACCTTAACTTCTTCCTGTGACTACTTCGTATATTGCCTTCTATGTACCTCCTACCTCACTCCAAATTGAGACTCTCTTTATCCTTTGTTATTGTTGTTATATTTGCACATATTTTGTAAATAAATAGGTTGAACTTGCTGAGTTCATTTAGAGTTGCTTATGTGTATATGTTTTCAGGGCTGACCATGTGGTATTTGATGACTAATTGGGGAGCTCATTCCTAGGGAAGACTAGTTATCTTGCTCTCAACTATCATTAGTTGCCTGTAGCTTTGTCTGTAAGGTGGGGCATTTTCCATGTCAGCATGTCTGTCATTGGTGTCATTTGGTATTGTTTAGGCAGGCATATTGTTGGATTACCATGGTTGCAACTTTCCTGTTCATAGTTCATGTGTTTCCATTCCTTTGGCTATTTGTCCCTGTGCTTTATCCAACCTTGGTCTCAGCAATTCACGCTCATATAAACCCTACTCTTTCTCGCTAATTGGACTCCCAGAGCTCCACCGGGGCCTAGCTGTGGATCTCTGCATCCAGTTCCCTCAGTTGTTGGATTGGGTTACTAGCACAACAGTTAGGGTGTTTGGTCATCCTATCACCAGTGTAGGTCAGTTCCGGCTGTCTCTCCACCATTGCCAGCAGTCTATGTTGGGGGTATCTTTGTGGATTTCTGTGGGCCTCTCTAGCACTTTGCTTCTTCCTATTCTCATTTGGTCTTCATTTACCATGGTCTCCTATTCCTTGTTCTCCTTCTCTGTTCTTGATCCAGCTGGGATCTCCCGCTCCCCCAAGCTCTCTTTCCCTGGACCCTTGCCCTTCATTACCCCCACTCATGTCCAGGCTGTTCATGTAGATCTCATCCATTTTACCGTCATTGGGCCATCCCCGTGTCTTTCTTGGGGTCCTGTTTTCCAGGTAGCCTCCCTGATGATATGAGTAGCAGTCCAGTCATCCTTGTTCCACATCTAGTTTCCTCCTATGAGTGAGTACATACCATGTTTGTCTTTCTGAGTCTGGGTTACCTCACTCAGGATGATTTTTTTTCTAGATCCATCCATTTGCCTGCAAACCTCATGATGTCATTGTTTTTCTTTTTCTGCTGAGTAGTATTCCATTGTGTATATGTACCACATTTTATTTATCCATTCTTCAGTTGTAGGGCATCTAGGTTGTTTCCAGGTTCTGGCTATTACAAACAATGAGACACAATCTCAAAAACAGTTGTCCTGTTCCTCTAGCTCCTAAAATTTTATGCTCCATTTTCTTTGATGTTGCCTGAAGCTTACATGCAGCAGCTGGGCTGTAGATGCATCCATTGGAGATCATTCTATGCTTAGCAGGATCATTAGATCTCTGCATCTGAATTTTCTGTATAATGGTCTCCTGCTGAACTGGTAGCACAAATCTAATTGGTCTTAATAATAAAAACCTGTAGTCAGATTTAAGGGTAAATGATGAAAGATTAATAAAGGAACCAGCCACTGCCACCACCTCTTTCCTCACCAACTCCTCAGTCTAGAAGAGATGGAGCTCCTGTCTCCTTCCACCTTACATTCCTCTCTCTGCCCCACCATATCACTTCCTATCTCCACCTCCCTAGTGCTGGGATCAAAGGTGTATGCAACCACTGCCTGGATAGTACAGGGTGGCCTTGAACTCACAGAGATCCATATGCCTCTGCCTCCTCAGTGCTGGTATTAAAGGTGTGTGCTACCACTGCCTAGGACCTCTAGGGCTTAGCTACTACTGGCTTAGTTCTAAACTATGATCTTCAGACAAGCTTTATTTGTTAGATCAAAAATAAGATATCACCACATATAGCACCCCTTGGTATGTGCCCAAAGGACTGAACATTCTACTCCATAGATATTGCTCCACAATATTCATTGATGCTCCATTCACAATAGCTAAGAAGTAGAAACAATCTGAACATCATTCAGCTGATGAATGTATAATGAAAATGGCTTCTCTAGCCAACACATTTCTAGTTATTTATTCTCATCTCTCAGCCACCATTATGTTCAGTGGTTATAATTGTTTAATCTTTCTAACATACACAAGTACGAGGGTAAGTTCCCTGCATACCTCAAGAAGACATAGCAGAACCACAAGCAGATAAACAAGGACAAGAAAACTTCAGCTGACAATAAGACACTGCTAATGGGAACTATTCACAGCCTTCACAGCTGGAAACTAGAAATAGATCCAGAGGAAATAGATTAGGGTTGCAAGTTATCTGCTGAAAAGCAGAGTAGACAGAGTACTCCAGCATCCACACTCACTAAACTATGCAGGATGGTAACAACAGTGAAAAACAAACTTAGATTAAGCCTGTTCCTAAATGTTATGGTTTTTGTTTTAGTTTATTGTATTAAAGTGTCTCAATTACACTGATTAATATGGATAGGAGAATTGGCAGCCCGGAAATGTGGAAGGTCTTTTCCTAACAATGAAGAGTATTTGTGTGTGTTTGTTTGACTTTAGCTATTCAGCAAGTTCAAGTTCGAGGAAAGCCATAGTATACAAAAAGTTCCAATCCCCTGGTAGTGAGTAATGCCACCAATGTAATAAATCAGATCAGGCTGAATTAATATGTCCAGGTTTAATCTGAGCAGAGCATTCCTGAGTGGTCCCAGGGGAAAAGGAGAAGCTATGAGGGAAATCCGTGAGGAGAAGTCTTGGGTTGGACCTTAAATACCCTCCAAGCATGGAGCTGCTGCTTGGTGGGCTTTTTCAGGGGCAGGGTTTGGAAAAGGCAGCTCCAGGAGAGATCCCAACATCCTTATTTTTGGGGGTATATATGGATTCCAGTTCAAGTCTGGCTACTTGCTGCTGGCAAGGGACAATGTGGGGTAGGGGAATTCAGGAGTCAGTGGGGTCATGCTGAGTGGGAGGTGTAGATGAAGAAACATTCGGTTAGCTGTCATCCTAGAGACCTCAGGAATCTGTTTCTTGAGGAGGCAGAAAAGGCAGGTTGCTAGGAGAAAAAAAAAACAGATTATTAACACCTACCCTATGAATGGGACTAGCTGTGGGAAAAAGAATAAAATGGAGATGTGTCCTGGTTGTAGACAGGAGGCAAGGGCGAATGAGCCAGATGAAAGGGCAGATATGCTCTTGAGTCTGGAGAGGTGGTGCCAACACTGATGTCCCAGGAGCTTGGGAAAATGACATACCAAATTGAGGGATGATGTGATCCAGGAGTACTGGAGCCATCACATCTGCCGTTTCCCTGGAGGTTGAGAGTGCATTCCATCCTGTAAAGATGTCAATAAGAGTTAAGAGATAACAGAGCCATTTTATGAATGGACATGTGGGTGAAATCAACTAGTCAGTACTCTCCTGGTTTGTTTATTTCGTTGCTGCAGGGGCTGGCATATCTGGAGGGCCCACTGAGGGTTAGCCTTGGCACAAGACTGGCAGGAGGGGTTGACCTGTCTAGGGACTTATCCACCATACTAGATTCTTTGATACAGTAGCAGAACTAATTCCATGAACATGCAGGTGTCTATAAAACAACCAGAGCATATATACCTAGGTGTCATAGCAAAAGACTATGGCTTTGAGTTAAAGGAATGAACATTTTTCCTGGGGCCTGGTTCCCTGAAAACTTTAGTCAGTGCTGCCTTGAGGCCTGTGAATGAAGCACACCTGTCTGTACTTTTAACAGAAAACTTAACTAATGAACTAATGAGCTACCAAGCTGGTTGTAGCCTTGGGGTTGGGGGAGAGCTGCTAAACAGGCAAATCTTACAGTACCCTAGTCCTCAAACACCATCAGATCTGAGAAGGATAAGTAAATGAGCAGAACTGAGACAGCTTTTCAGCTACCTAGGCAATCCCACGTTTCTCTGTGGTCACAGAAGTCCGAGAGGCAGGACCTATCTTCAGCTGCAAAGCCCAGAAGATCTGACAGACTTTCCTGCTGGGTAGGAATCTGGGGATAGTGACCCACCCTAACTTGGTGACATGGGGCAATCAATCCCCTAGTGTCCTATTGTCCATTCTGGGCAGAGACTTGGCACTGGTTTAAAGTGCAAAGCAGTATTTTTGCTGCATGGCTGGCTTTGCTGCATTTAAAGCAAGCTTCCAAGTGGAAGTTCTTCCATGTTCCTTGGAGGAGGTACAGGATGCTGCTAGGAGCTGGCATGTCTCTATTTTTATTAAAATGCCATATACTCAGATCCTTGAAATGCTTGAGGAATGTGTTAGGAATATCTGAATTAGACAAATGTTTAACTGAGCTAAATCTGGACATACAGTTTTCCAAATTTCTTACAGCTTACCAATATTGGTAAAAGCAAGAGTATTAGAATGAATATTTCAGTCTCTAGTTTTCAGTTGAGGTCCTGAGATATAATCATAAAGGCAAAATAAAGTTAACAGTGTGAACAATTTAGTACTTTTAAAATCAATAAGGAAATATTCTTATGCTATAAAGTCTGGCTGTTCAGCAAGATACATCCCTGTATATGAATACATGGAGGTGCAGGTTTAATACCTCAGTAAACTAGCATTGTTTTAAATCCTATCTTTAATAAACCTTGTTGTTATTACAATACAGGAATTGTCATACAGAAAAATATATTGGAGATTTTATGTCTGCTTTGTGGGGCCAGTCCATGTGGTCACCCTCACTAAAGATGGCAGTGAAATCATAGGACCTCTCTCTTTAACCTTAGCCAAAATGGTGACTGCCCACATGTTTTAAGGTATTGGCAGACCACGTTTCATTTTCCAGGTCAGTCTTAATCTGGAATTACAAGTTTTAAGTTAACTTTTGTCACATATTTTTAAACATACCGAATCTCTTAGCTGTTTTTCTTTATGCTAAGGTAGAATAGCATAAAATAACTCTTTCTGACATCATAGTCTGAGTCCAGGCCACTAGTTATAATAACAGTGGAGACATATGGAACATGCAAACCCAGGCATTCAAAATCAGTAAAAACAAAAATAATGCAGCCACATTTCCATCTATACACATGGAATAGGCAGAACGTTTTAACAGAAAGACAAAACTTTTTTTCAGGAAACTGGAGCCCATAAGAGAAGGAGCTGCAGGTCGAAGTCAAAAGCAGAATAGCAGCATGGGCTGTCTGGGATCAGACCAAGCTGGAACAGCAAGTGTAGTGGATTGAGAAACTGGGGCAGTGATTGAGAGAAAGGTCATCTTGGATCAAAGACATGAGAAGCAGGTAAAGGAACAGGGAACAGGGAAAGGGGGCAGAGGTGCAGATAAATAGTGAAAGCAGGAGACTGCCATCAGGCATAGAAGCAGGAAGCAGGGAGAAAGGGCAGAGACACAGAAACGCAGACAGATAGTGAGCAAAGGAGGGGACAGGAATGCAATGCTCTGAAACCTGGGTGAGGGAGCTAATGTGAATAAATTTCATAGAGATAGTGGATCTGATTTGACTCAGAAGCACCCATTCACAAGCCGTGCTATGGCCTGGAGGCTACAAAAATCACATTAGATTTCATAAGCCAGTGGTCAGAAAACAATGTGTGGAATTGTCTTTGAACACATCCTGGATCCATTATAGTCATGTTTGGAAGTAGGTGGTGGCCCCAGGAAGACTCACCTAGGCCATTGCACCAGCTAAAAAGTTTCAATCCCCAATAGTGAGTAATACCTTCAATGTAATAAGTCACATCACACTGAATTAATATATTCAGGTTTAATCTGAGCAGAGCATTCCTGCGTGGTCCCAGGGAGAAGAGGAGAAGCCATGAGGAACAACCATGAGAAGTCTTGGCTGGACCTTAAATAGCCTCTGGGGATGGATATAGCTGCTGGTTGGCAGGCTTTCTCAGGGGCAGAGTTTTGAGGTGGGCTGCCAAAGGTGGGGTTTGGAGAGGGCACCTCCAGGGAGTTGCTGCTTGGCATGCTGAAGGTGGGGTCTGGAAAGGGAAGCTCTAGGAGAAATACCCAACAGTATAAAATTCAGTTTCCTAGGCCTCCTGAATAAATCGTGACTGTAGTATAAATTTCAGTTACATTGGGAATTTCTTTTTTTAATAACCAATATTTTCAAAGAATAATCTACTCTATAATGCTATCATGTTGAAATAAGGGCAAAAACCTAATCTTACAGAGTAAATGTCACAAAATGTATCAACTTATAAACTTTTCTATAGAATTTAGGAACACATATTTGTAATATTTGTGATAACATGAACATTCATATTTATATTCTCATATCCTTGAAATATTTATTTCTTTATTTGGGTTTTCCCTACCCTGAAAAGAGTTAAAAATTGCACATTTAAATCTTCCAAGAAACATTTCCTTAGGCAATGCTCATAAACTTAAAAATTAAAGTACAAGGATATATTGTACTCTAGTTTATGTTTGTATCAATGGAGATGAAGGAAGGTCCCAACTTAAAAAGCTAATTAGGGTGTAATCATTACATAATGTGTTCATCATGACTTATCTGCAGATGAATTTCTAAATGGTCTTATTAAATAAAAAACACAGAGCCAAATATAGGGGTGAAAGCCTTAGATCAGGGAAATAGGGAAAGCCACCAGCCAACCTTACCTCATCAACTCTGCACCTTCCAAATGTGAGTTACTTCCTGTCTACTCATGCCTTTATTGCCTTCCTGTTCTGCCCTCTCACTGGCTATCTTAGTCCAGATACCTCACTTCCTCTTCCTACATAGCTTTGTCACTTTCTGTCTGTCTGTACGGACCTCCAGACCTCTATGGTTGGTATTGGAAGTAAAGGTGTGTGTCACCACACTTGGCTGTCTTACCTAGTGTGGCCTTGAACACACAGAGATCCTGCTTGATAAAGGATTAAGAATGTGTGATGCCTGACTTCTTGTTTACTTAAAATGGCTGGCCTTTCCACCCTGATCTCCAGGCAAACTTTATTAACATACAAATAAAATATCATCACACCTATCAGTTCTAAAGTTTTTAATATTCTTGTGAAGTGTCATGCATAATACTAGGAGACAAAAAACAGGAAAATGAAAATATCATATAGTACATGACACAAAATATATATATACATAAATTCACAGTTGGAGAAATTATTTTAAAATGTCAACATCTATCAACCTTATAACTATATATATATAGTTATATATATATATGAATGAAGCTTCTTTTGCAATGAATTTCTACTTATTTATTCATATATATATATATATATATATATATATATATATATATATCCTGTAACAAGACAAAAACTAATTTTAATTTTTCTGCTTTGTTCTCAGCATTATTATTTTTTGAGATATTGTATCATATATATCACTCTGGCTTCAAATTTTCTATGTAATCAAAAGTGACCTTGAACTCCAAATCCTCTTTTCTTTACCACCTGTATAATTGCAGGAGTATGCTACTATATCTATGCCCAATACTTTTAATTTTCTTATTTTTTGAATTTGCCATTACAAGCATTTATTTCCCATACTTTAAAAAAATTATTTAAATGATTTCTATGTCAGCCCAGTAGTACTAGATAAACTGCCCTGAAACACCTAGAGAGATCCTTTGCTAGTAAATTTTGCAAGTGGTAAATGAGGTTGTTTAGGGTCTATTACAGGATGCATTAAATTAGAGTAGCTAAATAGAAGAGTAATCAATCATGTCACTCTCTGTTTAAAGTCTCCATGATTCCCACAGTATCTTTGGAAAAAAAATCTCTAACCCCTTAGAGTACAATATGACATCTTTTTTTTTTAAGCCAGTCTAACGCTTTAGCTCATCTGTCTTGTTCCCAACTACCAGGTATCTGCAACACTGATTTCATGGCCATCTAATGAGTACATGGAACTACTTCAGTGTCTGTGGACAACTACATCATTCTTAAAAGAAACAGAAGTATATGAACACACAGCCTAAGACAGGAAAGAAGAAAAAGTCGATGATATGGAGGTACCATAAGCAACAGTGTCACTGGTATGTGCCAAGTGGCCTGCCAGATCTCTCTGCCTCTCTCCCTCCCACACAAGAGAGCCAACCCAGTGTATCACATTAGGCAAGAGCCAGCATTATCTACTAGAAAACAAGAATGAAGAACTGATATCCATTTCATCTGCTGGTTAAAGATTGTTCCTAGGACTGTAATCCCTTATGTGTCTGAAGTCCACACTCATTTCAGCTGCCTCCCCTTCTCCTGAGTCTTTTTGTTTTTCCCCTGTTTATCGTCTGCATTAGTCAGCTTGTTTTTCTCACAGTGACAAATATGTGACTTAAACTGTTCAAGACAACAAAGATTTATTTTGCTTCACAATTTCATTTCTGTCTAAGGCCAACTGCTCTGTTTGTCTTGTTTTTGTTTTTGTTTTTAGCTTCTTAGAAGGCAGAAAATCTTGCTATCTTCTCAGAAAGATTTGTCATGAGAATCTCCTCACGGTATGGCAATAGGGAAGCAGGGAGAAACAGATGGGGCAGAGGTGAGATGCACCTTTACAGTCATACTCCCAGTAACCCCTTTCTTCAATGACATCATTCCTAATAATTTGTACAAATTCCCAGTGATGTCATGGTGAGCGGGAAATTATGAATTCACCACTCAATTAGGCTGCTGATTATGATAGAGCCCTCTCATTCTAGTCTCTGCTCAACAGTACAACTAGGAAACAAGCTTGTGATACCTAGCCTTTTTGAGAGAACACTTAATATACAAACCATGACACCATTTACAACTCCTTTTGAAGACTCAACTCCTTTGATTTTCTACCCTCATCAAGCAATTATTATGCAATATAAAGAAGGGAGTACACTTTAGTTTCCTTTAAAGAAAATAAAATTAAACTACCTCAGATGAATTTTAGTGTATACAAAGAGGCTTTCCTTAGTACAACTCATCCAAACACACTTACCATAACCGTCCTCATCACTGTCTGTCTATACAGACATCCAAGTCTCTATGGTTGGTACTGAGATTAAAGGTTCAGGTCACTGCTTGGCTGTGTCCTGGAACACACAGAGACTCTGCCTAATATGATTGGATTAAGGGTGTGTGCTACCACTGCCTAACCTCTATGTTTAATATTGTGGCTATTCTGTTCTCTGACCCCAGATAAGTTTATTAGGTGCACAATATTTTGGCGAACACAATGTCACCACATTTCCCTTTTTGTCTAAAATTTAAAAATGCTTATAACAAATACAAGAGAAACTATATCCAATAAGTATATATAATATATACAGTCAAGAATTACATTAACTATGTCTAGTCCACTAACATTTGACAGATTCAGACAAAAAACTCCATTATATATATTAACAATGTCCAGTCCATTATCATTTGACAAATTCAGACAAAAATTTTCATTACTTATTCTACTTAAAACAAGCAGTTCCTTTTTAAAAGTAAATTCAAAATTTCCCTTTTTATCTTATCAAGGTTTTATTTGGTCACATCCCTCTTATTCATTAACATTGTAGAGGGAGGTTTTCCTCTACGACAGAAGGATTGAACAATTGCAACAGACCACATGGCCCACCATGCCTGGAATATTTACTGCCTGGCCCTTTACTGACCCCTGCTCTAAAATATATGTTGTCTTTACTAACAATTTGTTTATGACAAAAGAATGTTTAGTATCTTAAGAAACTCATTAGTGTTCAGTTTTCTCAAAGAATCTTGAGTTATCTGATTCCAATTATCTCCCATAATTCATAAGAGCTCATCCATGGCCCATGTATGATGCAGTGATAGTGATCCTATCCATTGTTCTTTCTATGCCTAAGAGAGCATGGATGAGCAACCAGCATGGAATCAGACTGAGAGCTAAGAAAGCTTATAATTTACTGTCTCTTCAAATTAATCTTTAACTCTATTTGCTAATGGCTTGGCCATGTGTTTAGGCCCTGGTGGGTAATCAGTATAAGGGACGAACATGCTGACATGTAAATTACACAAATGCTAATGTGTAAATCATTATGTGACTTGGTGAGTGTTGCGGTTCTTCCAAGATCCCTGTGAATGAGTAAGAACAGAATGTCAGTTAACATGAAGTAGTGGGTGGCAGTTTATTTATATAGTACATTGATAGGAAAGGTAATCTTACAGACAGAAAACAATACTTACTGTCTACCCCAGGTACACTATACTCAATGCTGAGACTGTGAAGTAAGTTCTCATGGAATTTGATAAGGTGGGTATGGTTTAGCATTTTCTATTTGCTGGTTGGGTTTAGAACCAATGAGGAGGCAGAACAGAAAGGCAATAAAAAGACAGGACACAGGAAGAAGGTCTCTCTCTCAGGGGAAGGACAGCAGCGAGTGGTAAGATGGGAGTCAACAATGCATGGCAAACCAAGTTGAGGCAGGACTAAGTTTTCTCCCTGCATCAAGGCTGGACTAGGCACCCCAGCATGGGGAATAGGTTCCAAAAAACCAGCTCATATACCAGGGACAGATCCTGATTCCACTGCTAGGGAATCCACAAACAGGCCAAACTACACAACTGTCACTTACATGCAGAGGCCTAGGTCAGTGGTCCCATGCAGGCTCTCCAGTTGTTGGTCCAGAGTCTGTGAGCTCCCAGAGCTCAGGTAAGCTGTCTCTGTGGTTTCTCCCTTCATGATCTTTACACACACCACTTATGTACAATCCCTCCTACCTCTCCTCAACTGGAGTACTGGAGCTCGGCCCAGTGTTTGGCTGTGGATCTCTGCATCTGCTTCCATCAGTTACTGGATGAAGGCTCTCTGATGACAATTAGGGTAGTCACCAATCTGTCACTTAATAAAATTTGTAACATTCCTCAAGGTTCTTTACAGACTCCTATTCCTTCCCTGCAATATAGCACCCATTCTCTCTGCTGAGTACAGAAGAAAATATAGTTAAAGATTACTTGATGAGAACTAACACTAACAATAAAAGTCTCTACCACCTCCTCTCAATGTTTAATTTTTCAGTCATAAAAACATGTGTATATTTCCACATCTGGTTTGGCATGTTCACTGATATCATTCTTGTTCAGTTCACATATGGGTGGTCATGTTGATAAGACAACCAAGTAAAGCTTGGAGCAGGAGAATGGTCCTCCTCAGGAAAAAGCACATCATTTGGTTGCCATTTGCCAACCAATCAGCCATGAAAATATATATACAAGTAATATATGGACCAAACAGGTTTCACTTAAGAATATATATGTATATACATATATGCAAGCAATAACAATTAATGAAAAAAAGGACCATGAATTTGAAAGATATCGGGCATGTTATACTGGAAGGCTAAAAAGGAGAATATGGAAGGGAGAATGTTGCAATTAAATTACGGTCACAAGCAATAAGAATCACAAAGCCATGTATTCCCCCAAAATAGTTCCACAGTATAGCTGCTATAAGATACTTCTTTACAATATGAAAAGATTCAAATTAATAACTAAATTGCAAATATTCTTCTTGAATTCCCAAGATTTTCTCCTCTATCAGTACATCAAAATCTTAATAATCCTATGCTAATGCTAGAGTTCAAATTAGAGATCAAGTATGCAACAATCCATAAACTCAAGAATGTTTATGGTAGCATGGTCCATAATGATTCTAAGCTAGACACTTGCCATATGTCTGAAATGATAGATTATGTAAATAAATTTTGATATGTTCATGCAGTAGAACACCTAAGAGTCATAAAAATAAATACTGTATGAAAATATATGAATGCAGACTAGTAACACTGGTCAGTAGTAGAATACTTATTCAGTATGCATGGCTCCTTGGATTTAGTCCCCAACACCACTACAAAAAGATATATGAATATATCATCCACTAAAACTGAAAGAAATCAGTGGCAATAACAAACTATTGAAAAATAGAAGTGGAAAATAATTGAGAAATGAAGCTAGGATAAGTGGACATACACATAATAATAAATCTGGACTCCCAACTCCTACCACAGGCAAAAATCAAAGTAGAAGTGTAAACATTTAAGGACTCGGATTTTTTTTATTTAAAACAAAAATCTCATCTCAATTCTCTCCGCCCCCCACTCTCTCAGACACACACACACACACACATACAAACACCCATGCACACATGAAGACACATACATACATACACACATTACATACACCGAAAAGTATCAAGATTGAATAGTTTTATATTTCAAAACTAAACCATAAGGAACCTGAAAAGATGGCATGTAGAAAGAAAATCAAATATCTAATAAAGTACATTTATCTAGACTGTGCAACAAATTCATATCATTCCAAAAATAAAGTTTCAACTCAAGAATAATATAAGTAAATAGGGACTGAAGGATGAAGACAGACCTGGACAGAACGATACTCAACATCATATGGAAAAATAAAAAACCCAGGATAGCTAAAACAATGCTGTGTGAAAATATATGAATGCAGACTAGTGACACTGGTGACAATAAAGCAACTTCTGGGGCATCACTGTCAAAGACTTCAAACTCTACTATAGAACTATAGTGATAAAAACAGCTTGGTATTTGCATAAAAACTGACATGTGGACCAATGGAATCCAATTGAAGACCCTGACATTAATCCACATACCTCTGAACACCTGATTTTTGACAAAGAAGCCAAAATTCTACAATGGAAAACAAAAAGCATTTTTAACAAATGGTGCTAGCATAACTGGATGTCAACATGTAGAAGATTGCAAATAGATCCATATCTATTGCCATGCACAAAACTCAAGTCCAAGTGGATCAAAGACCTCAACATCAATCCAGTTACACTGAACCTGATAGAAGGGAAAGAAGGTAGTAGCCTTGAACACACTGGCATAGGAGATTCCTAAATATAACACCAATAGCACAGACACTCAGAGCAACATTCAGTAAATGGGACCTCCTGAAACTGGAAATCTTCTGTAAGGCAAAGGACACGTAAATAAAACAAAAGGACAGCCTATAGAATGGGAAAAGATCTTCACCAACCCTATATCTGACAGAGGACTGATCCCCAAAATAAACAAAGAATTCAAGAAGCTACACATCAAAATGCCAAACAATCCAATTAAAAATGAGCTACAGAGCTAAACAGAGAACTCTCAACAGAAGACTCTCAAATGGCTGAAAGACATTTAAGGAATTGCTCAACATCCTCACTCATCAGGGAAATGAAAATCAAAATGACTCTGAGATACAATCTTATACCTGTCAGAATGGCTAAGATAAAAAATACTGATAACAGCTTATGTTGGGAGGATTGTGGAACAAGGGGAACACTCCTCCAATTTTGGTGGGAGGGCAAATTTGTACAGCCACTTTGGAAATCAGTATTGTGGTTTCTCAGAAAGTTGGGAATCAGTCTACCTCAAGACCCAGCTATACTACTCTTGGGCACATAACCAAGGAATGCTCAATCATATCATAAGGACACATGTTCAACTATGTTTATGGCAGCATTATTCATAAGAGCCAGAACCTGGAAACAGCCTAGATGCCCCTCAACTGAGGAATGGATAAAGAAAAATGTGGTACATATACACAATGGAGTACTACTCAGCAGTAAAAAAAAATGAAAAATGACATCATAAAATTTGCAGGCAAGTGCATTGAACTATAAAATATCATCCTGTTTGAAGAAACTCAGACTCAGAAAGATAAACATGGTATGTACTCACTCATAAGTGGTGTAAAGCAAAAAATGTAAAGCAAAGGATAACCAGACTACAACTCACAACTCCAGAGAAGCTAGCTAACAAGGAGGACCCTAACTGGGAACCATTGCATTGCCCTGGAAATGGGAAATAGATGAGATCTCCATGAGTAAACTTGGGGTGAGGGGCAGGGGCAATACAGAGTAGAGGATGAGAACATAAGGAAACAGAATGGTCAAGATGAAACAGGGACAGAGTGGGAGAGCAATGAAATAAATACCATGATAGAGGGAGACATTATGGGGATAGGGAGAAACCTGTTGCTATGGAAGTTCACAGGAATCCATAAAGATGACGCCAGCTTTGACTATTAGCAATTGTGGAGAGGATGCCTGAACTGGCTTACCCCAGTAATCAGATTGGTGAACATCCTAACTGTCATCATAAAGCCTTCATCCAATAACTGATGGAAACAAATGCAGAGATCCACAGCCAAGCATCAGACCAAGCTCCAGGAGTCCAGCTGAAAAGACAGAAGAGAGATTCTATAGGCAAGGGACATCAAGATCATGATGGGGAAACCTACACAGACAACCAAATCAAACTAGTGAGAACTCATGAACTTTATACCAATATCTTTGGAGCCTCCATGGGATTGGACTAGGCCCTCTGCATAAATGAATGCTGAATAGCTTGATCTGCTTAAGAGGCCCCCTGGCAGTAGGATCATAATCCATCCTTGGTGCATGAGCTGGCTTTTTGGAGCCAACACCTTGCAAGCCTTGATGTTTTTTCCTTTTTTCTTTTTGTTACAGTGGCTGAGAATTTGTCAATATTTTTAAACTTTTTAATGAAACAACTTCACTTAAGACAATTCATTACAATCAAGCCCCAAAGTAGAAAATTTGGAATGGAATACTTTATGGTCAGGAGGATGGAAATAATCTGCCAGCTGTTGGCGTGTGGCAGATTAATATTGTAAATATGGGTGTATGACCAAAATTAGTCTATATATTTAGAGCAATGACTATTAAAATTTTTAGGTGACATTTCATAGGAACTAAAATAAATTCAAGAAGCCATAGGAAACCACAATGACCATGAATAGCTAATAAAAATAAAAATAAAAAATAAATAAAAAAAAACAAGGATTAAGAACAAAGCTGGTAGTATCACAATACGCAAACTCAAATTATACTACACAGCTATAGTTATAAAGACAAGCTGGTACTGACATTAAAAACAGTCATATAGATGACTGGAACAGGGGATAGGACCAGGGAATTTACCCACAAGCTATTTCCACATGCTATTTGACAAAGGAAGAAAAAACATACCCTTGAAAATAATAGCTTATTCAACAAATTGTGCTGGTAAAATTGAATATCCATCTGCAGAATAATGAAACTTTATTTACATTGTCCACCTTGTATAAAAATCAATTTGAAATGGATCATATGCCTCAATTTAAAATATGAAATGCTGAAATTTCTTGATGAAAACATAAGTAATACTCTTCAATACATTCCAGAAGACAAGAAACTTGTGAAAAAAAATTCAGTAAGGGATAACCATAAAAAAATTTCAGCATAGAAAAGGGAACTATCAGCAGAGCATACTGGTAGTTCAAAGAACTGCAGAAAATCTGTACCAGCTATATTTAAGACAAAGGGATAATATTCAGAATTGATGAACAATTGAAGAAATTAAATACCAAAGGAATGAAATTGCCATTCAACAGTGAGCTAATGAATTGAATAGACTGTTTTGAAGAAAAGAAAGTCAAACTGAGCCAGGCAGTAGTGGCAGATGCCTTTAATCCCAGCACTCAGGAGGTAGAGATAGGTGGATCTTAGTGAGTTTCAAGACCAGCCTGGTCTACAGAGTGAGATCCAGGACAGGCACCAAAAACTACATAGAGAATCCCTATCTTGAAAGACAAAAAAAAAAAAAAGAAAAAGAAAAAGAAAGACAGAAACTCAAACAGCTAATAACTATTTTTAAAAGTGTTCAATTTGCCTAGTCATTGGGAAAATGTATATTAAAACTATTTTGATTTAAGATCTTATGTGTTATGAGCAGACGATATATAACAATTGTCTTCATTTCTAACTCTGTCATGGATTTTTCAATTTGTGTGATGGGTAACTGACATACATTCAATATGGAAAAGTAAAATCCAATGTGAAGCCCCATAGCTTCAAAATGTCAATTATAATTGCATAGAAATTTATTGAGATTTTATAGATTTTGAGTCTGGTTATTTTCTGTATATTTTCTATTTACAAGTTTTTCTAATGAAGCTTATAAAATTATTTATAATTGTGGAGGTTTGAAAAAGGAAGCCCCTGGAGGCTCATAGATTTGAAGGCATGGTCACCAAGGTTTGATAATATTAGGAGATATGGCCTTGTTGGAGAAAGTGTGTCATTGAGGGTGGGTTTTGGGGATTCAAATGCTCAAATCAGGCCCAGTGTCTCTCTCTTCCTGGTGCCTGCCAAAGCAGATGTAAAACTCTCAGCTACTTTTCTAGCATCACGTTGGCTTGTATGCTGCCATACTTGCTGCCATGACAATAATGTACTAAACCTTTGAACTATAAACCAACCCCAATTAAATGCTTTCCTTTATTGTAAGAGTTGCTGTGGTCATTGTGTCTCATCAAAGCAACAGGACATTAACTAAGACAACAATAAATAAACAAGTTAAGAGAAAAGTGAAACCACAAAATTGGTAAGATAATAAATGATTTAGAATATATTGTATTCAGTGAGGTCATGCAAAATCAAAGTGGAAAAAAACAAAATCATGTTCTTCATTTGCATATACTAGCCTATAGTGTATAGATGGATATATGTAAACAAATGTACGTGTGGGCATAGTGTAACAGTTAGAAAGGAGAATAAAAAAGAATAATAATAGATGATAAAGTAGGAAAAAAAGCAAGTTTGAAGTTTTTGAATAAGATATAAAGAAAATTGTTTTTATCATTTTATTTTCTTTTTTCTGATAGCAGATAAGGATATAAAAGTATGATCTGTTGTGAAAGTGTAAGATTCAAAGCTAGACTCCATGGCTTCAGAATAACTATTTTTAATTCTATAGAAATTTGTTAAGATATATAGAATTTGAACCTAAGCAAATATTTCTTTTTTTTTTTTTTTTTTTTTTTTTTTTTGGTTTTTCGAGACAGGGTTTCTCTTGTGTAGCTTTGCGCCTTTCCTGGAACTCACTTGGTAGCCCAGGCTGGCCTCGAACTCACGGAGATCCACCTGGCTCTGCCTCCCGAGTGCTGGGATTAAAGGCGTGCGCCACCACCGCCCGGCTGCAAATATTTCTTTTATGGTTATGTTGACCTAATTGTGTGAAATTTTCATTTGTGATTTTATTATAAAAAAGTGATTCTTGTATGTTAAAAATAAAATAGTTTAATTTCACAGTGTATAAATTGGATTTCTGTAAGACTATTTTAAGATGCTAAAACCTAATCCAGGGTGATATAAGTAAAAAAAAAAAAAAATAGTTTTACTCTGGGCATGGATGTGAGGATATAGGCTGTAATCTAGGAAGGATTCTAGGGTGACAATAAGGTTCTGTTTCTTAGTTTCAGTCATTTCAAAACCACAAATTCTTATTTTAAGAATTCATCCATTCTGTGTTTATCAGTTTTGTTGTTTGTAGGAGTATATGTTTTAATATATTACATTTTAATTATACTTTTTTGTATGTATGTGTATTTTGTCTTCATGTATGTTTCTTCATCATGCATGTTCCCAGTTCATGCAGAGGCCAGAAGAGAATGCTAGAACACTGGAACTGGAGCCACAAATGCCTTTGAGCCATCTGTGGGTGATGGGAATTGTACCTTGGTACTCTTCAATAGCATCCAGTGTTTCCAATTACTGAACCATTCCTTCAGCCTCAATATAATACATTTTTATTCAGACACACACACACAAAAACTAATCAGCTGTAGGAGGTGAATATGTGCTCCCTAAAATGGTCCCCATTCCAACTGCAAGACCTGTGAATATACATTTGTATGAAAAACGGAAATTGAGCTTATTTCATAAAATTAATGTCATTAATGAGATAATGTTGAATAAAATGTCAATCCTAGATTGTTTGTACAACTCCATGTGATCATAAAATCCATAAAAGTAGGCAGAGAAGGTCTCCTGTGTATGACTTTATAGAAGGACTTCATATCACAGTTTTTGAAAACAGAATCAAAGCCACAAGTCCAGGAATGTGCTGGACTTCAGAGGTGGGAACCAAAAGGCAACAACTAACAGCCTACCCAAAGAGAACAGAAAGGACCAATGTCAGATGCCTGAGATGTTGAGTCTTCAGAGAAAAAGCTCATTAGTCTTCTAATTTGTGACTTATTGTGGTAGTCACAGAAAATTGACATACCGAGAGACCTCAGTCTCTGAATTTGTACTTAGGAAGGTGGAGATTTGTGTAGAAATAAAATGACAGACTTAAATCAATATGGAAGAATTTAGATTTTATTCATGAACTAGGCATAGAAGCCTATTTAATGAGCAATGGGCTAGGTCCAGATATAATATCAGCTATATAATCAATTCCTCAATATGGTAGGTACAACATTAAGCTCATTGTCAGTGCTGTCATTCTGAAGCATAATAAAAAGAACTGCCTCATTCCATGCTGGCACAAAGAACAACCCCAAACTAGAAGTTTGTATCAGGGTCAAACTCCAAAACCAAAATGAGAAAGAACAGTCTAAATTCTCCTTTAAGAAGCATGCCAGAAAGTGCTTTGTAGCTGGTTGTGTACTTTCTAATTTCCTATCCTCACATTCAGTTTGAAAAGGGAACTGGAAAGGTTAACTGTGAAAAGTTAACCTTCAAACAACATGCATTACCCATTGCAATTTTCAGATTTCAAATTAAGTATATAATTAGTTTTTTTTAAAGGAAATCCATGCCTCTGGTGATGAAAAATTAGGAAGTCAATAGGTGGTTGCCTCAATGGAGACACACGGGAGTTTTGAAAGGTCGTCAGCCAGGGCTGCCAGTTAAAATGTGTGATAACAACCAGAGCAGCATCTGTGGGACTCAAAGCACTGAGCAGATGTCCCACTTCTGAGGTGGCTGCCCAGAAGTTTCAGAAAGAGAAATGAGAAGATATAGCTACCTTTTGAAACTCTGGTAACAATGAAAAGGCAATGAAACTATCTTTAGTTTTTTTTTTTTAAAGAAAGAATCTTTTCTATATATATATATTAAAGCATTTATTGTAAGAGAAATTATGATTATTTTTCACTTAATCACTGTAAATTATGCATGTGTTCCATTATCTACTACTTTGTATGTCAACAAGATGTTCTGATATTACTGTGTGGCTGTTCTTCATGTGTTGGAAGATATATAGTACTTTTAATTGTTGGTTGTCTTAAATTTTCTGGCTGACTTGTACAACCTAGCACCATTTTAGAGCTGTAAAATGAACACAGCCTTTTGAATCAGCCTTTACTTGTGAATTTCAATTGTACTTTTTTTGTTTGTAAATGCTAGTAAAGAAATAGTTGAATTCATGTACGCATACTTAGGCAGTTTGTTGTGCTCTGTGTGTTATGTACAGTTTGCTGCCTCATAAATAAGTCATTGTCCCAATTTACTTAAGTTTATGAAAAGCAGAAAACTAGAAATTTCTTTGTTCTGAATCACAATAATTGATTTAAGATAAATACACCATTTAATTGAAATCACTGGGTCCCCAATCCAAAAGCCTAGTATTGTGTGTTGCTAACAATTAGTAGTTTAGAATTGTATTGTAGCTTAGAATCTACAATGTTAACCTAGTTTGAGATCACAGATGTTCTTTCATGATATTTTAAACCTAGTTTCTTTAAAGTTAAACATCCTTGATATTCCTTTCAAAATGTCTTCCAAGAAGGTCTCCTTTTTAGAGCTGACTGAGACTTAAAGGCTGAGACTTCAGAAGGAGCTAGACCTCAACTCTGTTCTTGATTCACTCTTCTTTTCAAGAAGAGTCCCCATGGCACTGTTTATAAAAGAAGATTATTTATTCCTCTAGACCCACTGTGAGAATTAAATGACTTACTGGAATGATGTGCACCGTACCTTAAGACTTTTTGATTCACAGCTGTGAATAAGACTCTACATATGATTTCTGGCTGACTTAAGAACATTGTCTGTACAGTTTAGATACAAAGGACTCTGTCTCTTAAGTTTCCTTCCCCTTCTGCTTCATGTACTGGTAAATGGGCTTTTGCTAGAGCAGAGCACCTAGTTTCTGAGGGTTATCCTTGCTAGCTACCAAATATGCCAATTTGTTCACTATTTGGAACATATTTTAAGATTATATTTCCCATAAGTTGTCAGTAGAATATACTCCTGTAACCATTGAACTGATGAATTTTCAATAAGAATAATAACTATCACTTCTAAGGTAGTCTTTAACTGCTAGTGTAATACACTGCAAGGAATTTTTCCTTTGTTGGCTAGAAATCCTTAGGTGTTGGTTGCTCAGGCAGCATGGAGGTCTACAGTGATCACATAGAGGAATGAAAAAGGAACATATTGTTTGCACTATTGTAATTTTGAGGGTCATGTTGTTACATCACATGTTAGCCCAATCTGACTGATACACATTTCTGTGGTCCTTGACAAGTGACTAGCATTATCACTTTCCTCATAAGCTACTAATACAATTGTTCTGCATAAAAAAATCACTATTAAGCATGATATAGACTCTTTAGTATGATTTATAATATAATAATTTTTAGTCTTTATAAGCACAAGTTCTCTCACAGTTAGAGAACTTCTAATAGGTGAAAGAGCAAAAATTCATTTCTTCATTATCTAAGCCATGATAAAGTCTCCAGTAATCATGATAAGAAAAAATATCTTATATGAGCCACCTTCAATTTTACATCAATAAATCAAGCCAGGCAAAAAGTGATCAGCTATATGATAAATTACCAATCATTTTAGAAAATATGTATTACTTACAATTTATAAACAAAAGAAAAACCAGGACCAAATTTGCTAGACTCATCAATAAAAACTAAACAATACAATTTATTCAAAACCTCAATTCCATGGATAAAAAATAGTTTTTTCTCTCTTACTTTTTGGTTAAGGGACACCTGAGAGCCTTTAAAATCAATGCACTTTATAACAATAATGTGGTTGTTAATGACAGAGTTTCTTATTAATAACAATGATTCTTCTTCCTGTTGCATCCAAGGTTTTACAAGCAAATAGACATATCCATAAATCCACTAAAAATGCTTTGAGATGGTGATGCTGATAGTTTTGTACATATATAAAGAGCTAGGAAGAAGAAATTGAGACAGAATAAAGAGAAAGACAAATTTCAAGAAAAAAAATAAAACACATATAAGGAGGGAAAGGATAAAAGGAATAATGGTTTGGGAAAATCAAACATAAAGTAAATCTCATGCCAAAGTTATTGAATAAGGTGAGCAGTAAATGGAGGAAGTTAGGCACAGTATTTAGAAGTAGACTATGAGCAAATGCTATAGACAGCTGGGCCAATAGTCCTTTACCAGGGCCAATGGGTGCATTGAAATTTCATATCTCCCAGTAGCTCCAGAGATAGTTGAAGAACCAAACTGGGGACCAAATCTGACTCTAGGTAAATAACACAAGCATGCAGAGTTCAACAACTCACAGGGAAAGTAGTAGACCCAGTTAGGAGACATTACCTGACATATATCAATATCTGACTCTCAGAGGAAGATGTGAGATAGAACATCCAACCATAAGTACCAATCCCACAAAAGGAAAGAACATGCCAACTCTACTAGGACTTATTCCTACACTGAACTCTGCAAACACAACTACTGAATGATAGGGTCTAGAATTTTTAAAATGACAAATATAAAAGAAAGAAAAAGTCAACCAATAAACACTACAAATACTCAAGTCCCAGTGCAGAAATATAAACAGAAAAAACAAAGGTGTGTCTCCTTCACTTATCTCTAATACTGTAATAAAGATTCCTAGTGAAATGTGGCTTGTTTTGTTTCTCTGATCTTTCAGCATTCACCCAAATACCTGGCTCTGGGTTTGTCTATATTAATAAGACCTTTGGAAATTTATCTAAAAAGGTTATTTATTCTGGAGACAAAAATTGACACATGTCAATAATCTGTTCAAGATTTATGATATCAATAATTATGATGTCCTTTATTTTGTTTACACCTGGACAATTAAATGGACAAAAGGCTTATGAATTCAAATGATAAGGTAACCCTCTTTGATTTCATGCACCTCTTCAATTACATGTGGTAATGAATCCAGATACAAAATCCAGCTCATAGATGTGTACTATTGCCTTGTCTGCTGCTTTGATAAAACATCATGTCTAAGTGTACTAAAAAAAGAGTTTAATTGGGCTCTTGGTTCCAGAGCAATACATGAACCCTGTGAAAGTGGCATGGAAACAAGTATCAGACATGGCAGCTAAAGTGGGAGGCTAAGAATTCACATCCTTTACCCGCAACATAAGAAGAAAGTGTAAATTAGAAATGCTGTTCAGCAGGACCCCAAAAAAGATAGGGAGAAAAGGATGAGATCTACATGAACAGCCTGGTCATGAGTGGGAGCAATGAAGGGCGATGGTCGAAGGAAAGAGAGTGGGAGATCCTAGCTGGATCAAGAAAAGAGAGGGAGAACAAGGAATAGGAGACCATGGTAAATGAAGACCACATGAGAAGGGGAGGAAGCAGAGAGCTAGGGAGGCCCACGGAGATCCACAAAGATACCCCCGCAAAAGACTGCTGGCAAAAGACTGCTGGCAATGGTCGAGAGACGGCAGAAACTGACCTACTCTGGTGATGGGATGGCCAAACACCCTGATAGTTGTGCCATAAACCCCATCCAAGGACTGAGGAATCTGGATGCAGACATCCACGACTGGGCCCCTGGTGGAGCACTGGGAGTCTAATTAGTGAGAAAGAGGAGGGTTTATATGAGCGAGAATTGTTGAAGCCAAGTTTGGATAAAGCACAGGGACAAATAACCAAATGAATGGAAGCACATGAACTATGAACCAAAGGCTGAGGGGCCCCCAACTGGATCAGGCCCCCTGAATGGGTGAGACAGTCATTTGGCTTGATCTGTTTGGGAGGCAGCTGTGCATTGGTGCCTAGTCCTGGGCTGGTTGCATGAGTTGGCTGTTTGAATCCTGGGACTTATGCAGGGACGCTTGGCTCGGTCTGGGAGGAGGGGACTGGACCTGCCTGGACTGAATCTATCAGGTTGATCCCGGTCCTTGGGGGGAGACCTTGATCTGGAGGAGGTGGGAATCCGGGGTGGGCTGGGGGGAGGGGGAGGGGGCGAGAGGGGGAGAACAGGGGAATCTGTGGCTATTATGTGGAACTGAATGGTGAAAGAATAGTGAAGAGGCAAAAAAAAAAAAAAAAGTGCTGTTCAGATGTAAATTCTCAGGCCAATCCCCAGTGACATATTTCATCTAGCAGGGAAGCATTTCCTAAATCTTCCAAAATGATATCATAGACTGAAAAGGATTGATTTCTCTGACTTCAATGCTTTCTTTTTGTTACATGAACCAATTTACGATGGAGAAAATCTCTGTAACTTTTTAGATGCATGAACACTCTTGTGACAGGAATTACATAGTAAAACATTCATGATTGAAAAAAAAAAAGATTCCTAGTGAAATTTTCTTGAAAGAACTACCAGACACATAATACAAAAGAAGGATTATGAGGATGTAGAAAAAAGAATACATAGATATATTCCAAGAGGACAAAAACATAATATAATTAAATGAAGAAGTCAATACAAGAAATAAGAATAGAGATAGAATTTGTGAAGAAACTGAAAACTGAAATGATGTTGGAAGTTAAAATCTCAATTGAATAGACCATAGAGAAGAGAGAATCCAAATGAAAGAAAAGCTTAACATAGTTTTCAGTTCTCATAAAAGATATTTCTTTGTGCATTGAACTGTGATTAATGCAAAAAATTTAATTTGTAAAAATGCAAAAAATAAGTAACTATGGATGGGTGAAAATGGGACATCTACATCACACTCTATCCTTACGGTTCAGGGACCATTACAGAAGATGGACTGAAAGAGTATATGGGCCACAATTTGGGGATGACTGAAACAAAACAGTGTCTTCAGGACATGACAGGACTGTTGAATTCAGTAACTCACAGCAACTGTTTGCCTGCATAAGACCTCCACAAAATCAATCCAGTTGACATTCTAACATTACTGTGATGGAACTCACAAGTGGCAGTCCTACCTGAAGAGCTGTAGGCAGTTTATGACTTTTGGAAGAGGGAGATTCAGTTTTTTGTAAGGATGTGACTGCTATTAGGTCAACTAGGTTTCAGTGACATGACCCGCATTTATATGGAGAGCACAGTTTGTGGTTGGTAGATTATTAAATATAAACAGAAGAGGTGACAAGCGTAAGAAACTAGAAAGATGAGGAATGTCTGGGAGGAGTTAATAGAAAAAGTTGTATAATCTAAATACATGTATTTAATTCTTAAGAAATTAATAAAAATATTGATTTTTAAAAATATGAACTATATCAGATATAAAAACTCACCATGGGTGAATAGCCCAAATAAGCAAAGTACAGGAAAAAAACAACATTAAAACTGAAGACCAGGATTCAGCAGCAGTGAAACACTGATGAATATTCTAATAACCAGTTAAGGAGGTAACTAAGGCTAGTTTGGAGATGATATTTGCTTTGTTGTTGATAATTTGCTCATTTACTTGGTAATCCCATAATCTTAATGCATTTTCTGATGTAATAACAAAATACCTGATACTAGATTCCATAAAAATTCAACAGATTTATTTAGTCCATGGCTTTGGTGGTCTGAAATTAGATATCAGCATCTGCTCAACTCTGCCGAGGATTTCCTGATTTTATAACATGACAGATGGGCTCTTAGGAGAAATGAATGCAAGGGGGAGTGATCATATGTGAGATAAGGTAAAGCCAGAGAATGGGAGGAGTAACTTTGCTCTTTTTATACCCAAGTCTCAGAGGAAATAATTCACTCCTTGGAGAGTTAATGTATTTGGTGAGGTCAGCATTAATCAATTCATGAAGGGGGACTATCCAGTAACGTAGTTGCCTTCTATGGGGCTCTGCTCCTTACAGCATGTCAACAGTACCACTCAGAGGGATTTTTCCATCACGTGAGATTTTGGAGGAGGTATTTAATCTACACACAAACCTTAGCACACAGGCTGCAGTTAACACATCTCTCTCTTCTCCTGAAACACTCAGAAATCTAAGATTATATATAACTGTTTTATTATCTTTTACTATTTTATATATAAAAAACAAATAACTTTATCTTTGAACTTGTATCTCTGAAAGTCAACGCTTATTGAAAGACTCAAACTCTAGATCATATATGGAATCGGTTGGGCAAATAAAGAAAAAATATAACATATATAAACAAAATCACACAATATCACATCTGTGTTGTCTCCCATTTTTTATATTTCAAATATTTGTTTTTTAATATTTCTATGACTTTTAATATTATAATCCCTCACATATAACCTTCCTTGAATAATCAATTGGTATGCTTTTCTTGACAGAGAAGACTATTTCCCTATTTTCAGTATTCTTTATTATATTATATTATATTATAAGATCCATAAGTAGTTTTAGGGAAATGAGCCACTAGGATATTTGGAAATACTGAAATTCACACTTTCACCAGGAATCTGAGGAGGAAGAGAATAAATAAGGCAAAGCTACCATGGCAGTTACTCTTTTCCTCCTCAAAGATGCTCTAAGATGGGAAGTTGGTCAGCCATAAAACAAAACTAGTTCATTTTATTCATGGATACCACTGAATAGAGCTGAGAATTTTTCAAAATCTTTTGTAAGAAGCTTCAAAAGGAATAAGGAAGAAAAGTTTCTAAATAACTCATTCACATTAAGTCAGAAAATATATGATAGGCTAAAACTGAAAGAAGCTTTATCTTCTAGTAAATTAATTGTCAGTTTCTAGATTAAAAGGGAAATAAAGAGAAACAAAGTAGAAAATCACAGTTTCAAAATTTTCTAATACTCAGAAAGTCAGCAGGTGAGCTTTCAAACGATGCCATTGTGTTCTTGGTTCTACTCTATCTCTTCTTTCTGTTTGACAGTAGAGGAACTCTGGACCTCTCTAATCTTGACTTCTCATCTTAAAATCAATGTTGATGGTCTCCATCCACCAATATTCCAATCACATGATAACCATATTAAAAGAAGGAACTAGACAGTTAGGCCCAGAAACTTGGGGACTGATGGTCTCCACTGTTTTTTGTTTGTTTTTGTTTTTGTTTGTTTGTTTGTTTGTTTGTTTGTTTGTTTTTGGTAGACAGAACCTGTGACTGTAGATTCTTAGAGTCTAAATGATTACAAGATGCATCACAAGTTAGGTAAGGAATGAAAGCTTGCAGAAGAAGCAAATGCACCATAGAGAAGTACTAAAATATGCCACTGTTCCCAAAATTCCATTCCATCCCTACTACACCATCAAAGATATTCTAGGGATCCTCCTGCTATTAATAGTTCTCATAATTTTGGTTTCATTTTTCCCAGATATTCTCAGAGACCCTGATAATTACACTCCTGCAAATCCACTTAATACTCCTAATACTCCTGCACACATTAAACCAGAATGATACTTCCGATTTGCCTACGCTATTCTATGCTCAATCCCTAATAAATTAGGAGGCGTAATAGCCCTAGTCCTTTCAATCCTTATCCTGGCCCTCTTACCCCTACTACAGACTTCAAAATAATGAAGACTTATATTCTGACCAATTTCCCAAACTTTTCTGAATTCTAGTAGCCAACCTATTTGTCCTCACATGAATTGGAGGCCAACCTGTTGAACACCCATTCGTTATAATCAGACAACTAGCCTAAACCAACTACTACACTATCATTATTATCTTAATACCCAGTAGCAGGCATTATTGAAAACAACATACTAAAATTCACCCATTGCCCTGATAGTATAATTAATTACTTTGGTCTTGTAAATCATACTATGGTTCTACTTAGTATCATTTTGTAAATAATATAAGTCTCTGAGTCTCATTAGTGTCAATGAATCAAAGATAATGTGCCCCTGGTATCCCTGTTAGATATATACCGCACATAAAAATAGGTGACGTAAAAATGAGAACAAGAATATCAGAGAGACTAGATATACATATATACATACATCTCAGAGCCAGACACATGGGAGCAAACTTTCAGGGAAATTAAATAGACTGTAAAGAAAATCATAAGGGATAGGATGATGTTAATGGTAGTGTGTGTAGTGTCTCTGGGGTTGGAACTCATATAATAGCAGAGAAGGGAGTATACAATCATATCACTAAAAAGCAGGTGGCACCTTATTTGGGTATACAGATGTTGAGACAATCTACTCTGAATTGAGGGACATCAAGATGTCCCTGTGAATAAACATGCTTGCCACATATGTCATGAGACTGAAATTCAAACTCCAGAAATCTAAGATGTTGCCCTATGAACTCTTCATAAGCACTATGGTACATGTGACATGTGCCGTGCCTGCTCGTATCACACACACACACACACACACACATGCACACACACACAGAGAAGAGACAGAGAGGGAGGGAGGGAGGGAGGGAGGGAGGGAGGAGGGAGGGAGGGAGAACGTGGCGTCTAAGAAAACACAATGACAGTGCTAAGTGAAAGAAGGAAGATAATTGAAGGAAGGTGTGCTGGTTGTTTTTTTTTTTTTTTTTTTTTGTCCACATGACACAAACTGGAGTAACCTGGGAAGATAGAACATCAGTTGAGAAACTGCCTTCATTAGATTGACCTTTGCGCATGTCTGTGAGGAATTTTTGGTTCAGTGATTGGTGTAGGAAGGAAGGTATCCGTGGAAAGCAGGTCAGCAAGCAGCATTCCTCTGAAGTCTCTGCTTTTGTTAAATTCTCCAGATTCCAGACTTGAGTTGATGCCTTGGCATCCCTATATGACAGATTACTACCTGAAAGTGAAAGTTGCATTAACCCAATTCTCCCATATATTTTTCTCAGTGTTTTATCACAGCAATAAAAAGGAGACTAGGGGAGAAAGTGGGACCAGAGAATGGGATGTTGCTGGAATAGACCCAGCCATGTTATTATGGAGTAAGGTCATGGATGAAGGAATGGTTTTAGAGCCTTGGCATACAAAGACCATTGAGTACTCAGAACTAAATGAGCTTTTATGGGAGCTTGGAGTAGACACATATTGTAACAGGTTAATAGAGGCCTGGCTTGTGAAGTTTTTGTAGAAAAACAAAAATCTACCAGGGTCATTCATGTAATATTTGGAATTAAGACTCTGTGGAAATAAAGCCTTTGCTTTACTAAGTCAATTGCCAGTGCTCAGCTGGGACTTAAGAATCAACTGTGGTAAATGAGAGACGAACATCATTGCGGTAAAAACTCCTCGGAAGTATTTCCCCTTGGAAATACACGAAAGCTATGGTGCAGAGTAGAGCCAAGACAGGACATCAAGCTGGCAGCAGAACCTGACTACCATATAATAGTGGATTTGAAAGAATAAAGGAGTCATGGAGAAAAGCTGATTGTTGGCATCCTATGAAACCAGGGGAGGCCACGGGCGAAAGGGCAACTTCAGTTGTCATAGAAACCCCAGGAGTGAAGCAGTCATTTTGAAAAGTTTAATCTTGGTACCACAGAGGCCAAGAGAATTTACTGTGGAAGGTGCAGACCCACTTTAAAAAAAAAATGTATATAAGTGATGGGAACAGCTCAGTGGTTAAGAGCACTGGCAGACTCTTCCAGATGACCTAGGTTCAATTCCCAGTATCTATATGGCAGCGTAAATCATCTGTACCTCCAGTCCCAGGGGATCTGACACCCTCACAAAGACATATACAGGTAAAAACACCAATGCACAGAAAACAATTAATTAATTTATAAATTTATAAAATATTTTCATATGTAATGTCATCTCTTGGGAATGAAAACCACATACAAGATGAAATTGATTTATTTCATTTGCACCTTATATACATAGCTTGAAGAAAATTTTATACAATATTCTGAACTTTATATAGACAAACATTTCATGATATGAAATTTTACATCCACAGAATCATATCAGCATATATTACATTATAAACCTGGAAATATTTAGAATTTTGTATTTTGGGATATTTTAGGGCCGTGAATATGGGAGGATCTTTTTAGATGTTGTAGTTGGGAACTGATTTATTTGTGAGCTATTGTGAATGATGGGCATTGTAGCATGAATCTTAAAAGTTCTTATTAATAAAATCAAACCTGAGGCGAGTTATTGGGGTCCATGCTGGTAGATTAGAGAGACAGAACAAGCCACAGCTATCTCACCTCGCCGGATCCTCAGCTGGTCTTGTCTCCTCAGACTGGAGGCCTCTGAGTCCTCATCCCGAATGGGTCTCAGCTGAATTACTGCTCAAAAGCCTGAATGCTTAACCAGCCAAAATCTTAACCAGCCAAATGCTTCTAGTTTCTGGTCCTCACGCCTTATATATCTTTTTGCTTTCTACCACCACTCCCTGGGATTAAAGGCTGGCTTTCTGGGATTAAAGGCTGGCTTTCTGGGATTAAAGGCGTGTGTCACCATGCTTGTCTATTTCCAATGTGGCCTTGAACTCACAGAGATCCAGAGGGATTTCTATCTCTGGAATGCTAGGATTAAAGGTGTGAGTGCCACCATTTTCTAGCCTTTGTATCTAGTGGCTGTCTGTTCTCTGACCCCAGATAAATTTATTAGAGTACACAATATTTTGGGGAATACCACCACATTTCCTCTCTTTTTGTCTAAAATTAAAAAAGCTTATAACTAATACAAGAAAAACTATCTTCAATAAGTATATGCAATATACAGTCAAGATTACATTAACAATGTCTAGTCCATTAACATTTGACAGATCAAGACAAAAAACTCCATTATATATATTAACAATGTCCAGTCCAGTAACATCTGATAAACTCAGACCATAAAATTTTCATTACTTATCTTATTTAAAACAAGTAGTTCCTTTTTAAAAGTAGATTCCATAATCTCCCTTTTTATCTTATCATATCCATATTCTTTTTTCTTTCATAATACATTCAGTAGTCTACCTTTTGTCATTTTTATATCTTCCCCTTTTCTTCAGTGTAGATTCAATGATCTACCTATTTATCCTATTATTTCTTTATCTTTTTTCTCAGAGTAGATTCGATGATCTATCTCATATCTATATTCTCTTTTTCTTTTTGCTTTCTAGGGGTGAAGATATCTTTAGGGAATCTTGAAAAGAAAATTTTTGGGTTAATCATCAAGTCCTGTATCATTTGTCCAGTCTCTGCATAATAGGAAAGTTCAGGGCTTGTATCAAGTCCTTGTTCAAGTAGTCTGTCAGGCTGGATCATCTCAGCTAGTCCTCTCGAAATTGTCCTGACCAGTTTGTAGTCCAAAGTCGATTTTTCCATGGTGTTAATCAGCTTAATGGCTTTATCATAGTCCATGTGGAATCATTGTTGTAGGATCCTGTCATCTTTTTGAAGATTTCAAAGTCACTATTATGCGTGGTCATGGTTTCCTGCAGACTTTTTTTTTTTTTTTTTTTTTTTTTTTTTTTTTTTTTTTTTTTTTTTTTTTTTTGCCTCCTCTGTGCTTTGGAGCAATCACAATCTGATAAATGTCTGTCTCTCGGAACCATGAACATTCTTCCCTAGTACAGGAAATCTTCACAGCAATTTTTCCCCACCATTTGTCTTGCCAAACTTTTCCAAACTGACCTTTGCCGATGCTTTCTTGTAACACGATGGTCCTGGCAATTCTTCTCTGAACCAGCACCAGTAAACCCTTCGTCCCAGGTAGCAGCATCACCGCAGTCACCAACATGATGAGAAGGAGCTGGCAACGTGGAGCAGTAGCCACTGCTTCCATGGTCCCACCACTGTTTGTGGTTCAGTCCGGGCCAAAGCTTCTCCCAAGCCTCCTAGGCCAGCCTCAAACTCGGGATCCTCCTACCTCTGTCTCCTTTAGCAAATCCTACCGGCGTGCGCCACCACAAACAGCTGAGTGTAGCTTGGGCCTGAGCTGGGGCTCACAAGGCCACAGGCAAACAGCTTTTTCATGAATTCATAACACGAACGTTGGGCGCCAGATGTAGCAGGAATCTTAAAAGTTCTTATTGATAAAATCAAACCCGAGGCAAGTTATTGGGGTCCATGCTGGTAGATTAGAGAGACAGAACAAGCCACAGCTATCTCAGGGCATTGTGATTATTATTTTATTTGTTAATAAATTGTTGAAATTAATAGATATTTCATAAAAAGTTTTGGAAGTTTTGATTAAATGACTGTCACCAACATAAAAGGAAGCTTAAATTCAGAAATGTCATAAAGTACTTGTAAAATTCTAGGTGAAAATCCTATCAAGCTATGATGGTGTCTTGTGTCAGGAGCTTATGGATATCTCCTTGGAATACAATAGTCAAGATATTTACTGCCTTTCTACTTCATTTTCATCTACTTCATTTGAATCACACAGTGAAAATGTAAATTGAGAAGAAGAATGCAAGCCTTTGCCACTATTTCTAGGTTAAGTTGTCTGACTTACACTGATGGTCCTAAAGAGAAGAAAGCTCTCTCTCTCTCTCTCTCTCTCTCTCTCTCTCTCTCTCTCTCTCTCTCTCTCTCTCTCACACACACACACACACACACACACACATACACACACACACACACACACACACAGGTAGCAGTGGGAACAGATACTTGATAAATAAAATTGTCTGTGCAAATTAGTCCCTTTAATGGCTACTAATAATTTAAGATGAAAACAACTATACTATTTTGATTAAGGAATTTTTTACTCATTATACATATCTGTAGCAAGAATCTTTTTTTAGGTATGCAACAAACAGAAAATTATATTTAAATGTGAATATAACACAATACCCCAGGCTACTCTGCCACTTAAAAAATTATGCATATATTTACTCTGAGCTATAATAGGTTTATCTCTCATCTTCCACAATCAAATTCCTTACCAAAATATACTAATTTTTACCCATTTTTCAGTTGGGGACATCTAGGTTGTTTCTAGGTTCTAGCTATTACAAATAAAAATTCTATGAACATCATTGAGCAAGTAGTCCAGTGGTATAATTGAGCTTCTTTTGGGTATATGACCAAAAATGATGTATCTGGATCTTGAGGTAGATTTTCTGAGAAACTGTCATATTGATTTCCACAGTGGCTGTACAAGTTTGTACTCCAACCAGCAATGGAAGAATATTCCCCTTGCTCTACATCCTCTCTAGCATGACCTGTCACCTGTGTTTTTGATCTTAGCCATTCTGACAGGCATAAGGTGAAATCTCGGAGTCATTTTCATTTGCCTTTCCCTGATGGCTAATTATGTTGAACATTTCTTCAAATGCTTCCTGGCCATTTGAGATTCCTTTGTTGAGAATTCTCTGTTTAGATCTATACTCCATTTTTAATTGGATTATTTGGTTTTTTGATGTCTAGTTTCTTGAGTTATTTACATATTTTAGAAAACAGCCTTCTGTCAGATGTGGGGTTTTAGTGAAGATATTTTGTAATTCTTTAGGGTGCCATTTTGTCCTATTGACAGTCTCCTTTGCCTTACAGAAGCATTTCAGTTTCATGAAGTCCCGTTTGTTAATTGTTGATCTTAGTGCCTGTGCTATTGGTGTCCTATTCAGGAAGTTAACTCTTGTGCCAATGTGTTAAAGCTATTTCCCACTTTCTCTTCTGCCAAGTTCATTGTAGCTGGATTGATGTTGAGGCCTTTAATAAGCTTGGAGTTGAGTTTTTTGTCCAGTGATAGATATGAATCTATTTGCATTCTTCTACATGATGACATCCAGTTAGACAATCATCATTTGTTGATGCTTTCTTGTTTTCCCTGTATAATTTTGACTTCTTTCTCTAAAATCAGGAATCCATAGGTGTGTGGATATATATCAGGGTCTTTGATTTGATTCTATTGATCCACCTGTCTATTTTTATGCCAATACCATGCTGTTTTTATTACTATAGCTCTATAGTAGAACTTGAAATCAAAGATGGTGATACCTCCTAAAGTTCTTTTATTGTACAGAATTGTTTTAGCTATCCTGAGTTTTTGTTGTTGCTGTTTTTCCATATAAAGTTGATTATTGTGCCTCTGATGTCTGTAAAGAATTGTGTTAGAATTTCAATGGGGAAGGATTGTATATGTAGATTGTTTTTGTTAATACAGCCATTTTTACTATGTTAATCCTACAAATACATGAACATGTGAGATCTTTCCAACTTCTGATATATTCTCCAATTTCTTTCTTCAAAAACTTAAAGTTCTTGTCATACAGGTCATTCATTGTTTGGTTAGTGTTACACCAAGATATTTTATATTGCTTGTGGCTTTTAGTGAAGGGTGTTTGTTGTTTCCCAGATTTCTTTCTTAGACCATTTATCATTTGTATCTAGGAGGACTACCATTTTTTTTAGTTAATCTTCTATCCAGTTAAATTCCACTAAAGGTGTTTATCAGCTTTATTTTATCAGTTTATTCCCTGATAGACTCTTTGGGGTCACTTGTGTATACTATCATGTCATCTGCAAATAGCAATATTTTGACTTCTTTCCAACTTGTAATCCCTTGATCTCCTTTATTAGCCTTATTACTCTAGCCAGAACTTCATGTACTATATTGAATAGATATCGAGAGAGTAGTCATGCTTGTCTTGTTTCTGATTTTAGTGCAATTGCTTTGAGTTTCTCTCCATTTGATTTTATGTTGGCTAATAACTTGTTGCATATTGCTGTTATTGTGTTTTGGTATGTACTTTGTATTACTGATCTCTCTAAGTCTTTTGCCATGATAGGGTTGTTGGATTTTGTCAAAGGCTTTTTTAGCATCTAATGTGATGATCATGCAGGGTTTTTTTTTCTTTCAGTTTGTTTATATGGTGGATTACATTGACTGATTTTCATATGTTGAACCATCCCTGCATCCTGGGATGAAGCCCTCTTGATCATGGTGGATGATCTTTTTGATGTGTTCTTGGATTCAGTTTGCCAGTAATTTACTGAGTATTTTTGCATCACTGTTCATGTGGGAGATTTGTCTGTAATTCTTTCTTTGTTGAGTGTTTGTATGGTTTGGGTATCAGGGTGACTGTGGCTCCATAAAATGAATTTAGCAATCTGTGAGGAGTTGGAGGGAGAGAAACCATAATCAGAATATATTATATGAATAAAATCTATTTTCAATAAAAGAAAAACAGAGGAAGAAAAGAAAACAAACAGGCAGATTTTAGAACAGAATTTTAAAAGGAAAAGAAAGGAAAAAATACAAAGAATACATACAGACATGGGCACACAAATTAAATCCATTAAGTACAATGTTAAATGGGAGAAAAATTATTTTAAAAATAGCATTAACATCAATTTTTGTATTGAAAATATCTAGACTAATTTATAATTCAAATTTATGTTACTTATGTTTTTAATAAAGGTTAAAATTAACAAAAAAAAAAAAAAAAAAAAAAAAAAAAAAAAAAAAAACAAAGATAAGTGAATGGATTTTGTTAAGAATGTAAAAGAAATGTCCTCTATATTGATAAAAGATTCATTCATAGTATGTTGGAGGTAAGATTCGTTTTTAGGGAAATTCTTAAAACACTTTTTGTCTGTTGATTCAGCTATTCCAGTTCTTAAACTTAATGCTCAAGGAAAGAGAATACAGTGAGAAGCATTAAAAAAAAAAAAGGAATAATTCATGGAATTCTTGAATTTTACTGTGTGTTTGTCATGATATTAGCATAATATATTGAGGATAAACAAAAAAATGTGATGTGGTTATGTATTGCGTTGACACGAGGTTAATTGTGTTAACTAGTTTTCACCAGCTTGACAGACCTGAGAAAAAGGAAGCACAATATATGAATTGCCTCCAACAGATTGACCTGCATGTAAATCTGATGAGCATTTCCTTGATTAGAGATTGATGTGGGAGCCCATATTGGGTAGTAATACCCATGGGTAGGTGGTCCTGGGTTGTGTAAGGGAGCAGACTGAGAAAGATGTAAAAAGCAAACCAGTAAAGAGTGTTCCCCATTGTCTCTACTTCAGTTCTTACCTCCCAGTTCCTGCCCTGATCTTCCCCAGTAATAGACTGTTACCTGAAAGTGTAAGCTAAAACATAACCTTTCTTGCCCACATTATTTTTGGTTAATGTTTTAAAACAGCAACAGAAACAAACTAATTCATAAGATAAGTGTGCTGGCTACCTTTATGTTGACTTGACACAAACTAGATTCATTTTGGAAGAAGAAACTTCAATTGAGAAAATGCCCTCACCAGATTTGCCCATGAAAAAGCCTGTGGTTGTTTTGATAGTTGACTAATATGGGAGGACTGATCAAAGTGAACATTATGTGAAGGTCTTCCTAAGATCTTTATAAGGTGTAACACAAATAGAGAAAATTAATAGCATCTAATTCATCAGAGTCTGAGCCATAAGGTGACTCAGTGGGGAAAGGCACTTGCCATAGAGCCTGTTGATCTGAATTCAGTACCTGGTTCATCTGTCCTCCCAACATGTCATGGTATATGCTGAAAGGATTTTACACACACACACACACACACACACACACACACACACACACAAATATTAGATAAACAAATGCAAATGTAAAGTGTAATAATACAAAACAAATAATAAAACATAAACACATTTGTAAAAAATCGTATCATCCTCTATTGAACAATAGAAGAGTGAGACTGATAGAAAAGACAAGAAAAATCATAATTCATGAAGACTTTTACAAGGCTGCATCATCCTGCTTCAAATTTAAGCTAATCAATAGGGTGGAAGTTCCAGATGCCTCATAAGATAGTCTTGCTGTGTCACATGGTACAGACCAGAGTCACAGAAGGAAGGCCTTAATATGCTTTGCTTTGGTCTGCTGGTAGGTCTCTTAGACAACATTCATTCCTTCATGTGTGGGTGTGTAGAGGCAGGGCTCTGAAGATTGCTTTCAGAAGCAGCATAGAGACAGAGGAAAATCAGCCTGGGATCTGCAGTCCCTATACCAACCGGAAGTTAAGCCAGGAAGCAGAAGTCCCACAGCAGATACCTCTGCCCCTCTGGATGACTCCAATGAGATGTTAGTGCAATGGGGGAAATCTGGAAGCAAATGCAACTAGAACTCTGTGCCAAATGTGATTGAAAATATCAAAACTCTAGTGCCCCATTTTAAATTGAATTGTTATGAAAACTGCCAATTAGGGGACAGTTGAACAAAGCAAAGTGATTATGAAAGCAATATTTTTTCTTTTGAATAAAACTTTGGAACTCATCATGACTTTTCTTTTTGTTGCATAATAGTATCACTGTTTCCTACAACCTTGCATGTGCTTTTATTTTAGATATATCTCTCCATCACTAAAGTAATGTTTTGAAATGATTTTTATGCTTGTTATTGTTCCTTTATCCCCCCCCTTTTTATTTTCATTTTCAGGTACATTATATATAAATGTGTTGGATTTGAACATTGTTTTTTATAAACTATATTGCTTCCATAATTCTCTTACATGTTGTTATTCTTTTGTTTTTCCTTTGAGATTCTCTGAAACCTGTTCTCAATTTTGATGTTTAAAGTTTTGTCCACATAGAGCTTTCACAATTCTTCTAATTTCTGTTCTGCTATGATTCTTTATGTGTTGTTTTTATCCCTCAGTTCTTTTTATTGCTCACAATGCTGTATTTTTTTCTGGGGTTTAATTATTGGTGTTGTGAGATGGGATATCATTGTGTTGCTGCAGCTAGTCTTGAGGTCCTGACATTAAAGAATTTTCTAACTCTATGGAGAAGTGCTAAGTGTGTGGAACTGTTGTTGTATCATCTTGGTTATAAATGTGATTTTTTGTGAGGAAAACAACAAAATTCTAAATGAGCAAATATATACATGGTGATTGTGGTATTGTATGGAATTGAGGAAGAAATAGTATTGCCATTGGACATCTCATTTGGTCTTCATAGTCCTATCTCCTTCTCAATGAGGTTAGATACATACCCATACAATCTACTAACCATGTGAGCTTATTTATATTGAAAGCCAAATTGATGTATTTTCTTGCAAATTTGGAGTTTATTTCCTAAACCACAATAGTCACTGTCAAGCCATGACTAATTACAGCTACTGTAGTGGGCAGTGTTGAAGAACATTATTTTGAAAGTTTTTCATTATGGTGCACAGCTGTAACCTCTAATTCTCAGAAATCTGAAGCAGGATGATTCCTTTAAGGTGGAGGTCAAATTGAGCTACATAGTAAGTACAAGGAGAGCCAAAGCTACATAGAAAGACACTGTCTCCAAAATAAAGATTCAACAAAAATATAAAAAACACTAATTGAACTCAGTGGGCTTTTCTTATGTAAGAAAAGGGGATATGGATTAAGGAGGAGAATTTTCAAGGTTTGGGAGGAGGCAATAGTAAGAGAATGGGAAGACTGATATGATGTAACTATTGTGTGTGTGTGTGTGTGTGTGTGTGTGTGTGTGTGTGTATATGTGTGTGTGTATTGCATACATATATATGTTTGATTGACAAACAACAAATTTGAAAAAGGACAAATGGAAAATTTGAGCATGGTCTGGTTAGTTCTTCTCAACTTGACATAATGTGGGGCCATCTGGCCTGAGAGAACCTCAAATGAGAAAATGCCACCATCAGAATGATCTATAGGCAATCTTAGACATTTTCTAGATTAATGATTGATGAGGAAGAGCATCCTTTTGTGGGCATTAGCCCACCCCTGAGCTTTTGGTGCTATGGAATGGTCTGTATGTCAAATGTATTGCTCTGATTAGTCAATAAATAAAACACTGATTGGCCAGTGGCCAGGCAGGAAGTATAGACAGGACTAACAGAGAGCAGAATTGAGAGAACAGGAAGGTGGATGGAGACACTGCCAACCGCCACCATGACAAGCAGCACGTGGCAAGGTATAGATTTATAGAAATGGATTAATTTAAGATGTAAGAACTAGATAGCTATAAGCCTGAGCCATTAGGCCAAACAGTTTAAATAATATAAGTATCTGTGTGTTTATTTTATAAGTGGGCTGTCTGACTGTCGGGATTTGGCAGGACCCAGAGAGAAAACTCTCCAGCTACAAATGGTGCCCAATGTGGGACAGGAATTTCCACTTAAAACCGGAGAAAATAATAAAAAAAAAAATCTAAAACAGAGCTAGATCAGCTTCCTAGTTGTCTCTCTCAAGTTAGCCATAGCCTGAGGGCTTGAGCTACTGTTTGGCGGGTTCTTGGCGTGCACATTTGACCAGCAGTATGGTGGGAATGAGGCATCTATGAGCAGTACATTAAGCTGTGTGGTGGATTTAGCCTTTGTTAGTACAAAAAAAAAAAAAAAAAAAAAAAGGTTTATGGGCTACACGCTGCTTTGATAAAAGCATAGACCCAGTGTTTCTAAGAGTTGATGGCTCCCAGAGCTGGTGATAAATGTACCACTGCCATGTTGGGAAGCTGAGGTGGGCAGAGCCACCAGCCACAGCAGCCATTTTGGTCTTATAAATGCTGCAGTTTAAAAACAATAGATTCACAATAAGACAGATTCAGATGTAATAATTTACAATGTGTGTAAAATATACGTAGGGTTAAAAGAGACAAAAAAGATGATATATACAGTTATATAAACAAATACATAGTTTAAAAAAATAAAGTCTTTAAAGAGACAGTCAAATTAATATAAAAAGTAAGCCACATAAAGATGAATATTGCACAGAGAATCTGGATTGTGTTTTCTTTGGGATTTTTAACTACAGAAAAACATTTGATCATAAAAGATGTTGAGTTAAACCAATATGTATATTTTAAAGGTACCTTGACTTCAAAAGTTGGATGTAAGGATATGTTGCTTTGGAAAGGAGGCTCTGCTTTTGTTTCCACAGAAAGCAAAAGGCTATGGATTTGTTCCAGATTAAGATACATCAAGTTTGACCAGCCAAGACCCCCTGAAAGGTCTCTGATGACACCAAGGCCCAGATGATCCAACATCCAGAACCGTTTTCAAGGCAACTGGCTCAGATGATACACCCTCACAGACTACTCCATAATCCTAAAATTTTCTTTGTGTCCCCATGAGATAAAGCGCACCCCTCTAACAGAAAGTAGTAAGAGAAGCTACACCCAAATTCCTAACTATACCAAGCTGGCTTTGGATATATGTAAAAGTTAAAACCTTCCTTTAAAAAAAAAGAAAGAAAGAAAAGGGGAAGTGCTGTGGGATGGTCTGTATGTCAAATGTGTTGCTCTGATTGATCAATAAATAAAACACTGATTGGCCATTGGCCAGGCAGGAAGTATAGACAGGACTAACAGAGAGGAGAACTGAGAGAACAGGAAGGCAGAGGGAGACACTGCCAGCTGCCACCATGACAAACAGCATGTGAAGATGCCAGTAAGCCATGAGCCACGTGACAAGGTATAGATTTATAGAAATTGATTAATTTGAGATGTAAGAACTAGATAGCTAGAAGCCTGAGCCATTAGGCCAAACAGTTTAAATAATATAAGCGTCTGTGTATTTATTTTATAAGTAGGCTGTCGGACTGCTGGGACTTGGCATGACCAGAGAGAAAACTCTTCAGCTACATTTTGGCCCTGGGTTATGTAAAAAAAGGGTATAAAAAAACATAAAGAAAAAGGCCCTTCTTAAGATCATGCTCTGTCTTCCCTAAAAGATGGACTATGATTGGGACATATAGACCAAACAAAGACTTTTTTTCCCTAAGTTGCTTTGGTCTTTATCACAACAATAGAAAGTAAAGTAAGTCAAGTGCCATTTTAGACAATGAGTTGTAAAGGGGAAAAGTGTAGTGGTTTGAATGATAAAGTTCCCCATAGTTTCTATTGTTTAAATAGTTGGTACATAGTTGGTAGTGCTTAGTAGGTGGTGCAGCCTTATTGGAGTAAGTACATCACTGGGAGCAGGTTTTAAGATTAAAGGTCTTATGCCACTTCCAGTTTCCTCTTTCACATCATAGCTCAGGATGTGAGTTCTCAGCTGCCTGCTCCTGCTGCAGTGTTGGCCTACTGATTGTTGCCTCATATTCCTACCATGGTGGACTCCTATTCCTCTGGAACCATAAATCTAAACAAGCTTTACTTCTGTAAATTGCTTTAATCATGTTGTTTTCTTACAGCAACAGAAAAGTAACTAATACATGGTTATAAGTCTCTTTTCTATCATAGAAAAAGTCCCTAAACTTTTTTTATACTCTTGTTTTCCAGAGACCAAAAGAGACAGCATATACTATGTAATAGAACTATATTATAATTCTACTGTATTCTAAACAAATTGTATATAATAAGTGATAGAGCTTCTGCCAATCTAGGCATCTGAATAGTCATTAAAATACTTTATCATATCTCAGCCACTTAGGTGGCGTGCCAGCCTTAGAGAAACTTTCGTAGTGTTGTCTTACTGTGATTTGGGGTCATTTGCTACTGTAAATTAGCCTACCTGCTCATAATTAAGACATGGGTTAGGGAAGTGTTATAGTAGATATAAATAACAGCAGTCTTGACAAAATCATTCCAAATGCAAATACTAGTATAATGCAATTCTGGAAAGGATGAGTCAAAAGGCATACTTCTTATATTTAATCCACTTGAAGAGTATAAATTTATAATAAAAAGGGTACAGGAATAGGAGGAAAGATCAAAGAAAGAGAATGAATGTGAGAGCAAATGAAGGTTGCGCATGAAATAAAGGCCCCGTTTCTAATTATCTGGGTTCACTTCTGACTCCCTGTAGTGCTAACCAGACTTCAAGTTTTAGAGGCAATGTTGCCTCTCTGTGCTCCCAGAAGGCTTGCCCCTGATAGAACCAGTTAACAGCCAAGTCCACCAGCATAATATGCCTTTATAATTCTATAATCCCTTGGTCCCAGCTTCAATGAAGTCTGTCTCCGCCCTGTTTTCTCTGTAATTGTAATTGCCTTAGGCATTCTATTAACTTATTGTCTGTTATCATTTCAATTCCTTAGAGTACTACTCACAAGGCCAATTTATTCTGATGGGCCTCATAATTCATATTTTGAATGAAACTAACTTTTGCTTCACCTATAAAAATGATCTACAAAACATAAACCCATATTGTATTAAATCTGAATTCATCTATGACTGTTTATTCATTAAATTACCAATAAAGTTCATATTCTATTGAAAACATGATTTGTCATTCATTAAGCTCAGGAATATTAATAACATCAACATTTGATCTTCCCTCACACACCAGCTATTTCTGTATTCATAATTACATATATCAAGTAATAAGCATTATATACTAATAGAGACCTCACTACTAGATAGTGTGCCCATAATCTCATTAACCACATTAGTAAAATTTTCTTGTATTATATGCTATTAAGATATGGTGTTGTCTTCCAGTTCATGAATATTTTTTAATCTAAATAATATCTTAATGTTCTGTTTGTGCTTATATTTCCAGTTATCTACGAAGATAGAAAGCATGACTAGTGTGTGTGAAAAAAAATTGGATTTTCACATTATTCAATATGATGAAACAAATACTAGCCATATTAATTTTAAATAATACAAAATAATATGATACCAGAGTTATCAAGAGAGAAAAAGATTGTGCATGTAAAGAAACTGAACAAAAACAGAATTAAAATTCTATAATATGTTTCAGCATAGAGAAATAAAACCATGAACATATATAATGAAAGTTGATGTTTTATTGTATTTTCATGACTAGAAGAATTTAAGAACATAGTGAGAATAAATTAATATAATGCACACATCTGTCTCTTTCCAAAATGTCAGAATGTGTAGACACACACATGAGAGAGAGAGGGTTAGATAGAGAAAGAATGTCTAGAGAGGGTTAAAGAGGCCCTTACAGCAGAATTCCAGGAGTTTCAAACAAGCCTAACAGAGGTAGAAATTAGAAACTCAATAGGAAGTCTGTAGTGATTCAAAAAGAATCCTAATAGAGGTAGACATTAGAAAGTCCATGGGAAGTCTGTAGTGATACAAAAGAGTCTATGTGGGAATAAATCAGGAATGTGGCTGGAGGCTGGCAAGAGATGGTTGTGTTGCTGTTGCTGTCACTGCAGAGTCCAGGTACGAAGGTGGAATGGAGATGAGATTCAGAGTCGAGTGGAGCAGCAGTTATGAACTGTTGGTTGTGCAGCTGGTAAAAATGAAAGTCTAGACCAGATCCGGATGGACAAATAAGTAGAAAAATTGTCAAAAGAAAGTTCCAAACTAGAAGGTTGAGAAATGAGGCATAGTAATGGAGGAATTAAAGATGTATTGCACTGAGATATATCTACCTGGTATACTGCTTATTTTGAGCGAAAACATGTAAGAAACTGTAGTGGGAGAAAGAACTATCTGACCTGTATTTATTCACATATTTATTTATTCATTTATTTATGTTTGAGACATGATCTCACTCTATAGCCCTGGCAAGGCTGAAATTTGCTGGCCTTAAACTAACAAAGATTGATTGGTGGAACTAAAGGTGGACACCACCACCCCTGGCCTCACTTGAAGCAAGCCATGCATATCCCTTTGCAAAAGGTGAATTTCTTTTACCTGAATAAGAAAATAATCTTTATCACTAGACAATGAAAATTGGTACTGAAATGGACTTAAGTAAATAAAATTCATGTTTATTCCATTGTGCAGGTAACCTTGTGACCACAAATTTAATAAAACTACTATACTTTTCTTCTATTAATCTGTCTTTTGCTAATTTTGTCCTGTAATGAAAACCAAGTTCACAATTAAGAATTAAAATGGCAGCTGGGCAATGGTGGCACATGCCTTTAACCCCAGCATTCGGGAGGCAGAAGCAGTCAGATCTCTGTGAGTTTGAGGCCAACCTGGTCAACAAAGTGAGTTCCAGGAAAGGCACAAAACTACACAGAGAAACCCTGTCTTGAACCCCCCTCCCCCCAAAAAAAAGAAAGAAAAAAAAGAAATGAAGAATTAAAATGGCTACAAAGTTTGTGATTCTCCATTATGGTTACAAACTCTATAAAACCATAACTGACAATCTACTCATGATAAAATACCATCCTAGAGATATTTATCATAGCATTGACATAGAATTAAGGTAATGAAAGAAAATATCAAAACATGCAACATGTAATTGAAAACATTTTTAATTATACTAGTTATAAGATCATTAGAAAGGATATATACAATTAAATTATGTCAACATAGACCTCTTCAAATCAGCATTTATTATCTCATTTTTCTACAATTAGTTATAATTCACTACGATCTGTATTGCCCAATTAAAACTTGCCAGATGAGCCCTTACCATGTACATGATATGAACTTTGTTTATGAATTATTTATTAATTCTTCATACAGTATCTAATTCCTTCTGGTGAAAGAACTCTTAGGGATAGGAGGAAAATCATCTAGATATTCAATGAAAAGATTATCTTGGGCTTCAATTAACCAAACAAAAGAAGGCCCGAATTAATAGGACAAGAGATGCAAAGAGAAAACATTCATTACAAAAGCTATCAAAGGAATTCAAAACATTGTAAGTAATACTATACCCATGTAGTGGTACACAACCATCTGTAACTCTAGTTATAGGGGATCGAATGCCTTTTTCTGAACTCCAGGCATGAACGTGTTACATATACACACATTCAGACAAAATAATTATATACATTAAATAAATAAGAATTATGAAGATGAAAAAATCTTATACTGCACTAAGTCAGAAAAAACTAAAATAAATGGACAAATGTCTAGATTCATCCAAACCACTAAAGTTAAGCCAGGAAAACATCAACAACATAAACAGGCCCATAAAAAAAAGGAGTAGACCAAGACAATAATTAAAAGCCTCCCAACTAAACAAAGTTCAGGTTCAGGTAGATTTACAGAATTCTACTACTCTCACATAGGAACTACAAGCAACACTCCTTAAAACATTTTATAAATAACTGAAACAAAAGGGGAACTTCAAAATTCCTTCTATAAAACCAGAGTTGCTCTAATAACAAATCCAGGTGAGAACACCACAGAAAAAGAAAACAACTGGCCAATAAATCCAATGAGCATACATACAGATTTTGAAATACTTGCTAACTGGATATAGGCATATTTTACAAAGACCTTTCACCACAATCGTGTTGGCATTATTCAGGAAATTTGAGGATTATTCACCATACACAAGTCAATAAATGTAATAAATTGCATGAATGGATTTAAAGACAAACCTCATATGATTATCTCAATAAAGGAAGAAAATGTCTTTGACAAAATTCCAGCATGCCTTCATGATAAAAGCCCTAGAGAGAACTGGAAGATACATAACCCAGCATAATGAAGCCTATGTATGACAAACCCACAACCAACATCAACTTCAATGGAGAAAAAAACCCAAGCTATCCCATTAAAATTAGTAAAAAGAGAAAATTATCTCCACTATCCCCACTTTTTTCTAAAAATGGGTGCACTAGTTAGAGCAATAAGACAAGAGAAAAAATAGTCATAAAAATAGGATAATAATAAGTTAAATTGTCCCTATTTGCAGATATGATATTATAAATAAGGGAATCATAAAATTCTGTAAGGAAACATCTAGAAATTAACATTTTCAACAGTAAAGGAATACAAAATCAATTTACAAAAACCAATACTGTTTTGTATACCAATAACAAACACACTGAAAAGAAATCATTGAAACAATCTCATTCACAATAGCTTCAAAAATCTCTAGGAATAATTCTAACCAAAGAGGTGAAAGACTTCTACAATAAAAACTTTAAATCTCTTAGGAAGACACTAGATGGCCCGTGCTTATAGGTTAGTGAAATTAGTATTGTGAAAATCACCTTCCTACATAGCACAAATCTTAAAAGGTCTTATTAACAAAAATAAACCCACAGCCAGGTATTGGGGTGAATGCTGAAAGATCAGAGAAACAGAATTGATCTCAGCTGAACTGCTGCTCAAAAGCCTAAAAGCTTAATATACCTGGTCCTCCTGCTTTATATACCTTTCTGCTGGCTGCCATCACTTCCTGGGATTAAAGGTGTGTGTCTTTCCCAAGCATGACATGAGATCTGAAGTGCTGGGATTAAAGACGTGTGCTACCACTGCCTAAACTCTATGTATAATGCAGTGGCTGTTCTGTTCTATGACCTCCAGATAAGTTTATTGGTGTGCACGATATATCAACCACATTCCTACCAAAACAGATTTACATATTCAATACAGTCTCAATCAAATTCCCATAACATTCTTCACAAAACTAGAAAAAAAATCCTAAAACTCCCATGGAACCCCAAAAGATTCTAGATAGCTATTGCAACCCAGAGTAAAATTTAATGATGCTGAAGGAAGTACCATACCATATTTCAAACTATATCATAGGGCTCTAATAATAAAAACATGATACTTGCCCAGAAACAGACATGGAGATCAAAGAAATGATAGAGAAGACCCAAATATGAGTACTTGCAACTACAGCCATCTAATATTTAATAAAAATACAAAAATACAAACTAGAGAAAAGACAGTCTTCAAAAAATGGTGGTGGGAAAAAATTTCTACATAGAGAAAAAATAAATTATATGTTTTACTCTAAACCTAGCAACTGCCTATGGTGGGAAAGGTCATAGACCCTATAGGAGAACTTAGTACTTCCATTTCCCTAAACCAATTTGTCACTGCATCCTAAATATTTACCCTTATGCCCACAAATAAGTATAGCTATCATCATTTATCAAAGAAGCTCCTTTCTACATCAGATGTTGATGATTACAGAGATTCACAATTAGTAAATAGTAGAGAACAAGCAACCATAGGGTGCTTAGCCCCAAGTGCTAGACGTACAAAGCAAACCCAGTACCTAAGGCTTAGGGAATATTGAAATGTGATCAGAAAGATTTTAAGAGCCAGGGAACAAGAACGCCAGCAGCAATATAAATGTCTTCAAGACATGAGAGAGAAGTTGCATCCACAAAACTCAGCAATATGGTCACCTCAGCAAGACATGCATAATGACAATACCAGTCCACATTCTATTATAGATATAGGGAAATTTCACAAGGCCCCATGCCCAAATGAAGAGCTACAGGCAATTAATGGCTAGGAAAAAACGGGAGGATCAGTTAGTTATCTCCCAGGATGAGTCTCTTGACAAGTTATCTAATCCTAAATCATCAGCCTTAAACACATGTAGGTGTGTGTTTGCATGTGCATAACTGTGACAACAAAAGTTAAAGAAGAAGAGGCTAGGAATTTGAGATGGAGGTAGAAAAACATGCCATGAGTTTGAGTGGGGAGAGGGAGAGTGACACTAATACAGGACTTATGTATGAAAATCCTTTTAAAAAATTAAAAATTTAAATAAATGTAAAAGTTTTGTTCCACTTTAGGTTTATAATGGCTTCCTAGCTCCACAGCATCTCCCAGGAAATCATAAAGAATTCATTGAAAAGTTGATAACAAAAACCAAGTTTATTTTGAAAAAAATAAAGGGTCATTAAGAATCATTGGTTCTCAGTAATCCTCAATATTTTTGTTGACAATTTCCTGTTTAAAAGAGAAAACATATAGTAATTTCTCATTATATGTGTGTGATAAGATTCAGATTAACTCTTTTGGTAAACTGAAATATTCAAACATATGTCCCTTCTTAGTGATATAATCATTCTATGTATAAGCTATTTCTTAAGCAAACCATATAGAATACTTTGGGATATTTTAAGATATCCAGCTCTCACTTGATATTAGAAAGTCTTATATTTAACATGTTTAGAATAGTTCTTCATTTTGGAGCAGACTGAAACACATATATACACATTCAAGTGTGATAATAACAATATATCTTTTAAAATAAGTCCTATGAATATCAAGCATAGTCAATTAGGAAACACAGGGGTGGATAGAAATCTGAAGAGCTAATCTTCAGAGAGTCTCGAGAAATTCTCAATGTTGGGGTACATTTTAAGAAACTTTGATTTAGATTAACTTGGAAGATTTTAAAAGAAGTTCCAGATAATGATAATTATAGTGATCAAGCATGTGCAAATGTTACTTGTGACCACTAATCTTGGTTGTCAACTTGACTAGTTCCAAAATCAACCAAAACACAGCTGCTTTGACATTAATGTGAGGAATATACTTTGTCAGATCATTTTAAGCAGAAATAACCGCCCTTAATATGGGCATCACCCTCTAGTGGGAACCCAGATAGAAGGATATGGGAAAGGGAAATTTTGCTCTTTGTCTACTTACACTCACCCGTCAATGTCTCCTAAAGACCAACAGCTCTCCAGGAATCTTTCATACCTTCTGAGCCAGACAGGAATTCTAAGACAATCCATCCAGTGGACTAGCCACTAATGGCCTAGCTCTCTCTAGTGTGAGACAGACATTGTTGGACTACCAGAAACACTCTTTAAGGCAATAAAAAGCCTACCCTCACCCAACCAAAAACAACAACAACAACAACAAAAATCAACACACACCCACAATCATTTTATCAGTTCCATGCCTTTAGAGAGCCCTAAGAGAGAAGCTGGTACCAGGGGATATAGGCTTGTTGCTATGAAGAAAATATCCAAGTGTTTTAGAGAACTATAGAAATATTTGGAACTTTGGGCTAGGCATGAAGTATAATGCTGCAAGCAAAGTTTAGTAGCCTGTTTGAATAAGAGCTTGAAAGACAATGATGATTAAAATAATGTGGACTGCAGAGGTCCAACTCTGACTTATGAAGGTTCAGAGGGAAGCCAAGATTGTATTAGCAACTGGACTAGCGGCCATTCATGTAATATTTTGGCAAAGAATTTAACTGTTCTCAGCTCATGTGATGAGAATTTATGTGAGAATGATTTTAAAAGCAATGGACTAATTTCTTTGACAGAGGAAATGTCTAGACAGCATAACATTGAGTCTGTGGTGTGGTTATTGTTAATTACTCTTATACATGTCTACCATTAAAAAGAGTAAATGAATCAAAAAGAAATATAAAATGTAGAGTTTGAAGAGAAAAGGGGCACCTAAAAACTTAATGTTGTAGCCAATTAATGGTTTGAAAAGGACAACATAATTATGAAAGAGATTAATGCTATTAAGGAGAGGCTTCTATAAATAGTTAAGAAAGCATTTTCTTAAACTTAGTACAAGCCTGATAACAGCCTGAGTTCAGAAGTCTTGTTCTCAGTTAAATCTCTGATTTATTGTCTAACCTCTAGCAGATCATTTAGCATTGTTCAGCTCATCAATAGACGTAACATAATTATGCACTACATTTTGTATTGAAATATTCCATAAAATATTTTTTTCTGAATAATATAAAATAATACATTAATATTTCACTTTGTTACCACTACTTATTATGGTATATGTGAATCTTCTTTGCAAATGATGGATTGTGTTTCTTTCTGAAACTACATTATAAATTGAAATTATATGTCTATGCTTTATCTTACAGAATGTAAACTATTATTTGAAGTGCTACTATGGAAAAATAAAATGCTGCCATGTTAACTATGATATACTTATATATCACTTTAAATTTAACCTGTTTTTATTTTATGTTTTTATTTTTAATTTATTATTATTACTATTACATAATAGTTACATAGTAACATAGAACAGTTTTTATATTAAAATGTATTGTTGCTTCTATTCCATGCTGCAGGTACAACACATTTTTCTCTCAATACAGGAAGAGGAGAGATAATTATAGCCTAGAAAATTGCCTTAGCAGTGAAGAGTGAGAATTGATCTTGCTGAGGACATGAGTTCACTTCCTAGCACTCATGTCCAAAGGCTCACAACTGCTTGTAACTCTATCTCCAGCTGATCCAATGTCTCTGGCCAGCAGGGGTACCTGTTCTAACATGTACATACCCCCACACAGTTATGCACATATATATTTTAAAATAAAATAAACCTTCAAAACATTATCTTGGAACTGAGTAGATACATTCTTCAGGGTCCTAAGCATAATAAGTTATGAATATTTCAATCTTAAGAGCCTTAAAGGGTCTCTGAGAAATCATCAGAAGAAACTCAAGACTCTTAATTCAGAAAGATACATGTGGAATCACAAGGACCTAATATCTGAAATGCTAACAAAATCACTTTCATCCTCAACACACCATCACTTGCCTGCAGATATAAGAATCAGGGAAATTGTAGAATGTTGAATTGAGAAGCAAGCAGGCATTGAACCAGAGACAGCTGGTAGCTGCTTCAAGGGCTGTTATACTGGAGCTTTGGGGATTTTCTTTGGCTAAATAATAGAGATGACTTAGCAGGAGCTCCCTTCCTTCCTCTCCTATTGTTTCCATCAGAGACGACACACTTCATGTTCTATACATTGGATTCCCTACTTTGTATTTCATTATATAAAGGTCTTGACTTAAGAAGAAAATTGTGTGACTGGTACTTTGTGTGTCATCATGTAGTCATCACAGATGTTAATGTTACCCAAATGAGCATACAACATTATATGTTTACTCAGCAAAGAGGGAATCTAGAAAACTGAGCTGGTATTTGAACTCATCACTTTACTTTTCCGGACCAATTTCTTTATATGTGAAAACAGGTGGTTTGGACATATACTTTATTTATGATAGTGAATTTTTCAGGCATGCTTTTCATATAAATATAAAATGAATTAGTTTTTAAAAGAATTTATAAGATATTACAACTGTTAAAAAGATAGAGATGCATGGGGCATGATTGTTGTCCCTCCAGTGGACAGTATTTGCATGAATGCAGACAAGAATCAAATGCATTGGGTATTTGCAACCAGAGAGCATGATAAAATTGAATTACAAGTCAAAAGAATGATCTAAAGTCCCTTTAGAATCTGAAAATTTAGAAAGTATATTAAAAATATTTTGTTTTCCAGAAATATGTTGGTTAAATCTAATCTTTTGGATAAAATGTTAATGATTTGATTCTGTTTTAAAGCAACTGAAATATTTGTTGCTATTAAGAATGATTATCTGATTCATAGCTATACCGTTAAATTGGTACTGGATGTACTTTTTTAAAGAAGCTTCCAGATATAAGAAATCCATAAGAAATACATTGATTGTACTTGGTATAAAACAGCATTTCCAGGAATATCTACCTATGAAAATTACTATGCATTATGTAGCCAAATGCCTAAATTCTAATGTTATTTTACAACACTTTACTGAAATATGAAATATTTCATTGCCAAAAGTAAAAACTTAAATACTAAGGAAAGATTTCTCTCATGTATCACATTTATGACATGTATTACATATTTGATTCTGTTTTTATTTTAATAGCTTATCGTCAAACCCTGAAGTTATTCTCCATACTTTTTGTGCATAGAAAATGTTCAATAAATATTAAGTAATACAGAAATTGTCATGTGCAATATTCTGTCATCCTCTGATATACATATTAAACTGTGACCTTTAAACAACAATAAGGATTGGGCCTTTGCCATCATGTACACAGGGATGCCTATTGCTAATTTTCAATTTTTTCATCATTGTATCTGCTGCTACAGTCTTTCTTACACCATAATTCTAAGGTGTGCTCTAATTAGAAGTCAGAGAGACAATGGCAACTTCCTCTGGGCAAGTTGATGCCTTAACACTCTCAGTGACCTTCCATGCTAATTAAACTACATGAAAGAGTAAAGAACATTGGTAGTTAACTGAAATAAAAAGCAATTAAGTGAAAACAATTGAAGATGATTGCATGTTAATAAGAAATCTTAATCAATGTGTATGCCTATGAGACCAACAGAAACACCTTTGAAGAATGAACATTTTCTAGTCAAGTGAAATACAAACTTCCTTGTTTCCTAAGATGTACGAAAGTTTATGAAGGTCTGTAATTTATTTGTCTCATGGACAGGAAGCAAAATTGACTCTCTGCTCCTATCATCTTTGAAGTTTTCTTAAAACGATCAATTATCCATCCCTGAAACAAAGTTTACCTTCTCTACTATCTTAAGTAGAAGTGTTTTCTAATTCTTGGAAGCACATTAGTAGTTTGTATTACAAGCCTAAAATTAAGCCATTTAAAGCCAATAGATATAGGTTAGAACACAGAGAGTAAAGTGTGCATCTTTGCATTTGTTCATACAAAGTAGGTATAGTTTTCACATCTTGACAGAGTTGTTAGTAAATTTTTTAAAAAGGCCATGTGAAATTTTTTCTAAATCCTTATGTGACAGTTTGAAAAGAAAATATTAGCTAAACTGATGTACATAAAAGCATTTGGCTACAAGTATGATTGTCTCAATGATAAAATTAGCATTTATTTTGAAGTGTATAGTAATTGTAATTATTCATCTCTTTCTAATTGTGTATTAAAGAAAACTTATCACAATGTCTCATCATGTATTCCTGATTCTCAGTATTATACAAGAAAATCAGAATCAGGACTAAAGACATTGCCTTCTGTTCTACATGACTGAAACTGCTATGCTTCAGATTCTAAAGCCACAACAGTTTTCTTTAATGCCAAGCGCTATTTAGTTTCATGAACCTGTCACTCAAGTTCCTCTGTTTGGGAAAAAACATAGAAAGCATACAATGCTAAAGATATATGTATTTTTTTAACTTGGCAAAGCTAAAGAAAGACTCCTAGTTTTGCTCTGCCATTTATGAAGAAATGATAAAATTTTATGGGAAACATAAAGAAAAGTGAGGAAATATACATGTGTCAGTTCAGCTGAAGTAAGCCTTCAGAATTTGGTGGAATCGCATCTTTCCAGGCAACTTTCTTCTCTGGCACCCTAACTTCTTTTCTCATACTCAGTATGGAATTTCTGTGAAAACTTTAATTCTTAATTAACTGTTAATTTAATTGTTACAGGATCCCAGTTTCAATACAACTTTTTCCCTTTGTACCGTAAAGAGCATGCAGAAATTCTTATATTGACCAATTATAGTTACACTTAAAATCATCATTTGAAATTTCTGCAATAACTTTTTTACAGAAGCTTGTAAACTCTAGGATTTGGAACAAAAATTTCTATCAATTTTCATTCAATTAAATACAGACTTTTTGTTGGTAGAAATAAGTAGACAGATAACCATTCACACCCAGATATGCTGGATATTCCAGAAGATCCATCATGGCTACATATATAACCTCTTAAACATTACCAGATTCTTTAAAAGAATGAAATGTATTTCCTGTGACAGGATTAGAGCTACATAGAAACTAAATTTGAAGAGCATCTTGATTCATCATTTTTTTCATGATAATTAAACATTGTTATTCAATGTCTTCTGTTATTGTTTGTCTTCTATTACATGAAGTTCTTATTCATGTTAGTCTTGTGACCAGTGCTATGTTAGGAATTATACTGCTGTATTTTAAAAAATGGGCTATAAATATCTTATCTGGCAGCATTTTTGCTTTCTTTTCTATTAAAAGTAAAAATATGTGATTTGTGAAAATTGGTATTACCAGAAACCAAAAGAAATATGGTATTTATGAAGTGATAAACACCATTGCAAGCCTCTTCATATGAAAGCTCGAAAGAGAAGTTTGCAGACTTTGATAGTCCAAAGAATGCTTTGAAATGAAAGACAAACTTGGCATGGTTTTAAAAGTAAGTTAGACTTTCAAGATTCAAGTAAAGGTTAAGTCATTGCAGGTAAGACTGGTGTCAAAAGGAAATGGTTTGAGTAATATAAAATCTGTTATATCTAAGTGCTGATATTGGCCTAGTCTTAGTTGCAATGTAAGATAAAATTTCAAGAGCTGTCACCAGACTAGAATTAGTGTGTTCCACAGGCCTAGCTGAGAAATTTTAATCAAATCCCATAGTAAATAATGACTGCATTTTCCTTACTTTTCCTGATTATGAAATAATATTCTGTAGAGTTTTGCATTACAGATTGGCATTTTTTCCTTATGCTCAAAATGTGATTCAGTTTTATTCTAAATGATGCTGTTTCTACTTCAAAGTCACTGATAACCTTCTCATTGGTTCTTCGAAGGTAATATGGTTTCATTTTCCTTGTTTTGTATTTGAAGATATTTTAAATATATAGTTGGAATTTGTTCAGGTCTTGTGCATGCTATTACATACACTCTGTCTCCATATGTGCATCAGCTGCATTGTTTCTGAAAGACTCTGTTTCTACCACTTCTAACTATTTCAATCTCTCTGCCTTCTCTTCTCCAGGGATGCCTAAACCTTGATAAATGAGGGTGTTGAAGATATCATATTTAGGACTGAGTAATTCAAGGTCTTTCCACATTGTCTCTACATTGTCAATCTGTAGTTCTCTGTGATAATTACCATCTACTATTTTTAAAAAAGCACTACAGATGAATACTGAACAATGCCCACAAGTCTATGCTTTAGCAATATGCCATCAGAAATCATTTTATTGGTATGTAATTTTAGCAAAATAGTAGTAGATTCTCCCCTAAGACCCATGATTTGTCTAGTCTTAGGTTCTTGGCATCACTAACAGTGTCAGGTGTGGTTTCCATGGAGTAGATCCAAATTCAGACAACCCCCCCCTCCGAAAAAAAAAAGGAGAAATAGGCATGAAGTCCCACCATTAACCAAGAAAGCTGCTTCAAATTGAATACTGCTGGTAGAGGGACAGTGAGTTTTCTCCAACTGAGTGACAATGAGTATAACAACCACATTCCAGTACAGGACACAAGTTAAAAAATAGTTGATCAAAAACAAAAGGGAAAATGGATTATGATTTTTGTGTGTGTGTGTGTGTGTGTGTGTGTGTGTGTGTGTGTGTGTGTGTTATGTTTTGGAATTTTTTGTGTTTTGTGTTAGTTCTGTTTTTGGAGATAGAAAAACAAAGTTTGGTGGGTATGGAGGTGGGAAGGATATGGGAGAACTTGGGCAATAAGGAAAGAATATGGCCAAAAGGCCTTGTTTGAACAACAAACAAACAAACAATAAATAAATAAATAAATAAATGGTAATAAAAATATAGGTTGAAGTTTTTATCAGTTTTGGGAAATTATTTCCATTCTCTTTGTGTATATTGTTTCTTCTAAGATTCTCTTTTTCCATTCTTATAATGTGAATAATGAACTTTTTGTCCCTTAGTGATTTGATATCTGTGTGATTTTTCTCTTTTTCTCTCATTTGTTTTAAATATTTTGTCTTTGTCATTGCTTTTACTTCTCTGTCTTTTTTCAAACCCATATATTGGGTTCATAATTCTTAATATTATATATTCAATCCAGCTCTTCCCATTTGATTACCTTCAACATAATTCAACTCTGTATATTTTATTTTTTTTTTTTTGTTACCAGCATCATAAATATTAACATCTATCATTCGATAAAACCATGCAAATAAAAAAATAAAAAAAAAAAAAAAAAAAAAAAAAAATAAAATGCACGCATACATTGAAAAATAAATCTCTGTTTACTTGTTTCTGACTGTCTCATGAAAATTTGTCTATGTGCAAGTACATTCAATAATAAACTCCATTTTCTATCATGAACATGCTAACCAAAGTCATTCAAAATTGTTGTCGGGCAATTCTAAAATGTCACTCATCTGTGAGACTCTTTACAGTACCTGTGAATTTTTCTATTCTCTTTTAGTTGTAATTTTTGTTTACTCATGCTTGATATAGTACTAGACATTAGAGCAGCTCTACTCCTCCACGTTCAGTGAGATATGTAGTTGTTATCTTCAACAATAGAACTTTACCATCAGAGTGTGGAGGGGAAACAACAGTACAGGCAATATTCGGAGTTGTTTGAAGATTTCTATGGAGCCACTTTGAAAAAAGTTGACTAGATGTAAACCATTCCTGGCACTGAAAATTGCACTTGGTGGTGAAAGATGTCTAGTTTAGGCTTTGTCTCCCTTATTTTTTGGTGATGGCATTTATATTTCTTTAACACATCTATGTATTTTAAGATGCCTCTTCTGTAGTAGGTTTCAGGATGACCCCTTAAACGACTCTTGTGTTAGCTGTCTCTACCTGTATTTTCTCCATTACACCCCTCTCCATTTATTCCTCCCATTCCAGTGCTCCATAACTACATATTGTATTTACCCTTCCTTGTGACATCTCTCCAATCTCTTATTTTGCATTCAACCTCAATAGCTACATGAATTGCAGTATGCCTATTGAAGGATTAAAATCGAACATACCATATTTGTATTGAGTCTTGGTTACCTCATCCAGGATGATTATTTTCTAACTTCATTAACTTACTTATATATTTCATGATTTTATTTGTTAAAAGGTGAGTAATATTTCATCATGCAAATGTACCACATTTTCATTATCCACTTACCTTCTGGCAATAGTTTATTCTTTAAAAGACTGTCAGTCAACAGAAGAATGCTTCCTCAGACCAAATTGGATATTACAATGCATGGGCCCTGAAACAACAGCATGACAATATTGTCAGCAAATGCTAAACATGTCAGAACATTAAAGTACACAAAGTGTCATGATTCATGAAAGACAAAATATAACTCATTGCCAGCCATCCTGTGTCTGAGTATTATATTAATTCTGGGCTTATGAAGTCTAATAAAAGATTTTAAATTCCAATTGGGTCTTTATTCTTGTCTGGAGGGAACTCAGCACTTTAAGGAATCTAAAATAGCTCAAGGAATTTGGAAGAGGAATCCCTGTTTACATAAAAAAATGGTGTTCTTTCTAATATGCAGTGCTCATATAGTATTTCAATTACCATTTTTTTAAATTCTCATTTTAAATACATACATGAATCTATGCTTATTACATAGATAAGAATTTTCTAAAAATTAATTTATACAAGATGATATTTTCTAAATATACTTCATTGTGCACAACATCTCTGTTGTTTCCACTGAACTATCTACTCTGTAACATTTTGAGGTCAAGATAGTTTACAGTTTCTTTCTCAGACACAAACCCTGACCAAGATGTAGCCATTTAACTGTAGAAAATGCAGGTACAAGACAATATGTTCCCTTACTTTGGAGATCCTTCCTTCCCTCTTAGTTGTTTACACCTAACACCTGTGGTTATTCAGATAGTAGTGTGTCTATCACATGCTAAAAGCTAGCATTAATAATACAAGAGAATACATTAGTCTATCAGGGTCTGGGTTACATCACTCAAGATGTTTTTTTTTTCTAGTCCAATCCATTTACCTGTGAATTTCATGATTTTTTAAATAGTTGAGTAAATATACTGCAGAAATATATGCATTTTCATTATCTATTCTTCTGTTGATAAATGCCCAGCTGTATTCAATTTATGGCTCTTTTGAATAGAGCAGGATTGGACATAATTGAGCAAGTAAATTTGTAATAGAATGTAGAATCCTTTGAGTATAAGCCTAAGTGTGCTATAAACTGGATCTTGAAGTATATCTATTCCCAGTAGAAGTGAAGTTGTCAGCAATAGCAAGGACAAGTGGACAAATAGCCTGGGCTTTTTTCCTCCACATCCCTTATATAGGCTTAAATTCAAAGGTATGGTCTTTATTTCATGTTTATCTTCCCACCTCAAAAGATCTGGATTTAGGGTCCATCTTACCCTGTCTAATTATTTAATTTATAAAATTCTCTCATAGGTGTACCCAGACATATGGTTTACTTAATTTTTGATGTAGTAAAATTGACCACAAAGATATCCATCACACAGCCACCCACTATCAGAATCACAATCATATCTACTTATGCAATGCTTAATTTCCAAATGAAAACAATAACCAGGTAATAATTATATCCAACATGATATAGCTATCCTAAACACAACCTCAAATAATTTTTAGTATTCTCAAATAAATTTTAGAAAAGGTAAAACTGTCACTTGAGCGACACCCTTTTAATATCTCAAAACTTAAAGATGATAATCACTGATATTTTCTCAATTAATGTTACATTACATGATAGAGAAATCAAGGTAATAGAACACACATATCTAAATAAATACATCTTAAAATAATGACATAAATATTTAAGTCAATTATAACCTTTGTTTTTCTACTAATCACATGGCCTTAGCTGGCACCCTCCTCTACTGATCATTATGTACTTCCTCTACCCTCAGCAAGTACCTCAGCAGATCTTGGTTCTTTACCTGGAGGAGTGACCCATACATTCATTCCTGAAGGGCCTGTGCCCTTTGTCATCCTGCCTGAATTAGGTTGCTCTAGTTTCCCATTGACTTTAATTAAAGGACACTAGAGCACCAAGAGATTGCCTAAAAGGATCTCCTATACTCCTGACACAATTTTTTTACCTTTTTGTGTAGCAGCAATTCAGTTTCCCCTTGGTATTTGGGATCAGTCACCCCTCCTTATACTGTTATATCTTTCTTAGCCTGTTGACTTAAAGTTATCTGAAACCCAAAGTGGCCAGAGGGAAATATGTGCTTCCAGGTCAATTAAATTACTGTATCTTCTGGCAGGAGCACTCACCCCTCTAGAGCCAAATCTTACAAGTCAATAGGTCTTAAGATCATGGGAACAGAAAGCAAAAATGTTCCTCATGGTTTGCTGAGCATAATAGTGAGTGGAATCATTCCCTTTCCTAGCCCTTGATTGTAGCTAGAGTTTTCCTGGTCCTTTCTGGCCCATGATCAGGACAAATCTTTCTCACCCGTCAGTCGTGCAGCTGCTCAGACCCAACCAAGTAAACACACAAAAACTTATATCGCTTATAAACTGTATGGCTGTGGCAGGCTTCTTGCCAACTGTTCTTCTTCTTAAATCAACCCATTTATATTAATCCATAAGTTGCCATGTAGCTCGTGGCTTACTGGTATCTTAACATCTTCTCATGGCAGCAGCTGGCAGCTCTCTCTGCCTCAGCCTTCCTGTTTCCAGAATTATCCTCTCTCTTTGTTCCACCTATACTTCCTGCCTGGCTACTGGACAAACAATGTTTTTTTTTCTTTAAATTAACCAACCAGAGCAACACATTTAACATACAGAAGATCCCACAGCACTTGATTCCTGGTCCCATGGAGTCTGGCTATGAGAGAAACCAAAGCATACATTGGATGTTGGTTCAAAGCATATACCACCATCTGGAGAAACTCGTCCCAGGATGCTAGACTGGTTCCCTATACTTAGTGCTGTAACTGTTTCTGCAAAAGGTGGTTGCATGATTCCTTTAGACGAGCTGTTTCTGGAATGTGGGGAACTTAGTCAAACCAGTAGATTCTATGATCAGAGTCCCAGTGTCACATTTCTATGGCTGTTAAATCAGTTTCTTGGTCAGAAGCAATACTGTGATGATGTTTTTACACAAATATCCTTTATTAAGCATGGGGGAAGAGTTAACATGACTGCCTTCTGACTGAGGCAGAAAGCAGCAGCAAATGGGGAGTTATGAATTTTAAGAGGATGGAAAGGGAAAGTCTGTGTTAGAATGACTAGGATGCAGTAGTAACGGAGATAGGGGATGAAGTAGAAGAGGAAGGGGACAAAAAAAGGAGGAATGGGTATTTGTCCCAGAGGGACAAAAAACTGCCTCTGGATAGAGGGGAGGTAGACATGACACATAGTCAAATAGCAATTTATAAAGGTAAAGGGGGAAAGCCAGTGTTAGGATGCGGTGTTTAATTTTTAATTGAGAATGTTAATTAAGTCAACCAAAAGGGGATTTTCATTTCTGGACATTGGTAGTAATCCTCAGGAGGAGAAAGTTACCAAATGAGGAAATAGACTTTTAGGCTAGCCTTAGGAATGCAATCTAGTGGTTTTTCTGCAAGGCAGAGGAAATATGACAGGAGGACAAGATCTTCTAGATCTGTGCTCACCATGCTCAAACTAGCCAGAGTCCCTATTCAGATGAGGCATTCCATTAGTTTGTGGATAGTACTTTGGGCAGAAGCATCACATGCAGGAAAGGCAAATCCATAACCAGAATAATTATCTACTCCAGTAAAGACAAAGCTTGCCTTTCCAAGGGGGAAGGAATCTACTGTAGTCAACCTGCCACTAGGTTGCTGGTTCGTCACACCAGGGAATGGTGTGATAGCTGAGGTTCAGTGTTCATCTCTGACAATCAGCTGCTACTGTAGCCATGTCAGCTTTGGTGAGTGGAATTCCATATGTTTGAGACCATGCATAATCTCTATCTCTGCTATTGTGGCCACTTTGTTCAAAGGTCTAGTGGAAAATGAGATGGGTGGCTGGGGAAAGAGGCTGACTGTCTACAGAACTACTTATCCTATCTACTTGATTATTGAACTCTTCCTCTGCTAAAGTCACTTTTTGATGATTATTTACATGAAACACAGATATCTTCACATCCTTCACCCATCTAAAGAGATCTATCCATTTATTTTCCCCAGATGTCTTTCTTATCAATTTTCTAATCATGTTCTTTCCAAATATCTAACCATCCAGCCAATCAATCAGCTATAGCCCACAAGTCAGAGAGTAATCACATATGACCATTTCTCCTTCCAAACAAAGTGTATGACAATGCATACTGCCAAAAAGTCTCCATATTCTGAAGATTTTCCTTTGTTGGTATCTTTCAGGATTATGCCATCAAGGGGCTGCAACGCTGCAGGTATCTATTTCTGGGTGGACTATATAATGTAAAGAATCATTAATATACCAGACCCTCATCTTCTCGTCCTTGATTTACCAATCATAGGGCACACCCCATGAAGCCATAGGTACATGCTTAGGAACAGGCAGGATTATAACAGGAATACAAGCCATGAACATTTGAGTAGCTTCTTCATGTAACTTGCTTGTACCTTCAGGACCCACTAAAGCCTGATTACATATATACCACTTTCATTTGAAAATAAATTGCTGTTTTGTATGTCCTACTATATGGCTTGGTGGGAGAGATGATACTCAGCTCATGATTGGCAGCTTAGGTCATATAATAAATTCGTGGCCATTTTTCAAATGTTCTGTTTTCACTGAGGTCCAATAGCAGACCAAGAGCTGTCTCTGAAAGGGAGAAAAGTTGTCTACAGAAGATGATAGTGTCTTCATCCAAAACTCCTGCCAAAAACTCCAAACAGTATCTCTATCTGCAACTAACAACTCAAGTATCATCAGATATGTTGGTTCATATGGCCCTCATGACAGAGCAGCCAGCACAATAGCCTAAAGCTATTGAAGAGCCTTCTCTTGTATGAGTCCTCACTTAAAACAGTTTTCCAAGTCACTTGATATATGGGCTGGTGTAACACATCCAAACAAATAATGTGCTGTCCCCAGATTCTCCACAATCCAAGAAGACCCACTAACCACTGTGCTTATTTCTTGATTGTGGTAATAACTTATTCCTCAACTTAGAATTAATATCCCTATACCACTACACTAGAAATTTTACTGAAGTAGAAGGCCCTTGAATTTCCAAAGTGTTTTCTACTCCCTACTCACTTTGTCCAATCACCATAATGTCATCAATGTCATAAACCAATGTGAAATTTTGTGGAAGAGACAGATGATCAAGATACCTTCAAATTAAATTATGCCACAGGGCTAGAGAGTAAATATATTTTTGAAGTAAAACTGTAAAGGTATACTGCTGGCCTTCCCAATTCAAAGCAACTTGTTTCTGGTGGACCTTATGGACAGGTACTAAATAAAAATGAATTTAGTATTTAAGTATCAGTATACCATGTACCAGGAGATTTGTTAATCTGTTCAAGTGAGGACACCATATTTGGTATAGTAGCTGCAATTGGAGTCACTACTTAAGTTTCCCATGATCAATGTCATTCTCCATGATCCATCTATCTGTGTTCTCTGCTTTCCAGATAGGAGATTTAAAGGGAGATGTGATGGAGACCACCACCCTATCATCTTTCAAGCCCTTGACTGTGACAGTAATTTCTGCAATAACTCCTAGCATGTGATATAGTCTTTTATTCATGATTTTCCCTATAGAGACAACTCAAACAGCTTCCATTTGGCCTTTCCAATCATAATTCCCCTCACTCTACAGGTCAGGGAATCAATGTAGGAATTCAGCCAACTTTTAAAGATATCTATACAGTTAAACATGTTGAAATGGGAAAAGAACTACAAGATGAGTTCAGGGACCCACTGAACCTAATGTGGATTGGACTTCATCCAAAATTCCATTAATCACCTGACCTTAATTTGGCTAAGGGTTTAACATTAATAGCATTGATGTTCTCAAAGAGCCAACTATTCATTTTATCAAATTTTTGAGTTATTGTTGCTGTTATGCTCTATATTTTATTGATTTCATCCCTAAGTTTCATTATATCTTGTATGTTTTTGGGGGTGTATTCTTTCTTTTTATTCTAGATCTTTCAGGTGTGCTGTTAAGTTACTAATATGAGATCTATCCAATTTTAATGAAGGCACTTGGTGCTATGAACTTTCTACTTAAATGGCCTTCATTGTATTCCATAAGTTTGGGTATGATGTATTTTAATTTTCATTAAATTCTAAAAACTCTTCAATTTCCTTCTTTATTTCTGTCTTGGCTCATTCAGTTCTTGGGTATTTTCATTTCCATTATTGCATCTATTTTCTGTTGTTGATATTCAATTTAAGTCTGTGGTGTTGCATGTAGGTATGTGTAGCATATAGACTGTTATTTAAATTTTCTTATATCTGTGAAGATTTACTTTTGTTTGAGTATGTGGTCATTTTTTTGAGAGCGTTCCATTAGGTGCTAAGAAGGTATATTCTTTTGTGATTGGGTGATGTGTTCTGTAAATATCTGTTTGGTACATTTTGTTTATTACATTATTTAATGCAAGAATTTCATTTTTTAGTTTTTGTCTGAATGACATGCCTATTAGTGAGAGTAGGGTGTTGAAGTTGCTCACTATCAGCATATTAAGGTCAATATGTGAGTTTAGCTGTAGTAGTGTTTCATTTATGAACTTGTGTTTGATTAATAAATGATTAGGATTACAATATTATTTTGACATAATTTTATTTTGATGAATATGTATTGTCCTCTATCTCTTATGACTAGTTTTGGTTTGAAGTCTATTTTGGCAGAAGTTGAAATATCTACACTGGCTTGCTTTTTGAGTCTATTTGCTTAGAATATCTTTTTCAATCCTTTTAACCTGAGGTGATGTTTGTCTTTGATGGTAAGGTGTGTTTTTCAGGTGTAGTACAAAGTTGCATCCTCTTTTTTTTATCTGATCTGTTAGTCTGTGCCTTATTATTGGGGGAATTGAGACCATTAATGTTGAGAGTTATCAGTGGGCAGTATTTATAGATTCATGAAATTGTGTTGTCATGATGTGGGTTTTTCCCTCCTCTTTCTGGTTTGTATTATTTATTCCTTGTTTTATTCATGTGATTAGATCTTCAGATTGAAGTTTTTTTTCCTAGCACCTTCTGTGTATCTGTATTTGTAGATGTATATGCCTTAAATTTAGTTTTGTCATTAAATGTTTTTTCTCTCTCTCTACCTACTGTAATTGAAAGTTTTCCTGGGTATAGTAGTCTGGGCTGTCATTTGTGGCCTTTATAATTGAAGAACATCTGTCCAGGCTCTTTTGGCACTCAGAGTCTCCACTGAGAAGTCAGGCAGTATTGTAATGGTTTCAACTTTATGTGTTTCATGGCCCTTTTCCATTATCGTTTTTAATATTCTTTATTTGTGATATAGTGTTTTGATTATTATGTGTCTTGAGGAATTTCTTTTCTGGTCCAGTCTATTCGGTGTTCTACATGTTTCTTATACATTGATAGGCATATCTTTATTTGTGTTAGGAAGTTTTCTTCTACTATTATTATTGAAAATATTTTCTGTGTCTTTGATCTTGGTTTCTTCTTTTTCCTAAATTCCAGTTACTTATACATTTTTAGTCTTTTTATAGTGTCCTAAATTTCTTAAATATTTTATGCTTGAATATTTAGATTTTATAATTTATTTGATTGAGGTATCCACTTATTCTACCTTGTCATGTATGCCTGAGATTCTCTCTTCTACTCTGTTGGTAGAAGCTTAATTCTCAGGTTGTTTGACTTACTATATTTTTCATTTCTAGTTTTTCTTTTGGCTTTTTTTAAAATTTTATTTATTTTATTTTACAATACCATTCAGTTCTACATATCAGTCACAGGTTCCCCTATTCTCCCCCTCCCACACCCTCCTCTTACCCCCAGCCCACCCCCCATTCCCACATCCTCCAGGGCAAATCCTCCCCCGAGGACTGCAATCAACCTGGTAGACTCAGTCCAGGCAGGTCCAGTCCCTTCCTCCCAGACTGAGCCAAGTGTCCCTGCATAAGCTCCAGGTTTCAAACAGCCAACTCATGCAATGAGCACAGGACTTGGTCCCACTGCCTAGTTGCCTCCAAAACTGATCAATCCAATCAACTGTCACACCTATTCAGAGGGCCTGATCCAGCTGGGGGCCCCTCAGCCTTTGGTTCATAGTTCATGTGTTTCCATTCATTTGGCTATTTTTTTTTTCAATAATTGAGTAAAACCGAAATTTATTATAAGCCACAGTCATCCTAGGGACCTCCATGCTATATATATAGCCTCCATGGTTCTATGGGTTGTGGTCTGTTTGTTCTCTATTTTATATCTAGAATCCACTTAAGAGTGAGTACATACCATGACTGTCTTTCTGGGTTTGGGTTACCTCACTCGGGATGATTTTTTCTAGTTCCATTCATTTGCCTGCAAATTTCATGCTTTCATTGTTTTTTTTTTTCTGCTGAGTAGTACTCTATTGTGTATATGTACCACATTTTTTTTTATCCATTCTTTCGTTGACAGGCATCTAGGTTGTTTCCAGGTTCTGGCTATTACAAATAGTGCTGCTATGAACATAGCTGAGCATGTATCTTTATGGTATCAATCAGCATTCCTTGGGTATATGCCCAAGAGTGGGATGGTTGGGTCTTGAGGTAGTTCGATTCCTAATTTTCTGAGAAGCCACCATACTGATTTCCACAGTGGTTGTACAAGTTTACATTCCCACCAACAGTGGAGGAGTGTTCCCTTTGCTCCACATCCTCTCCAACATTGACTGTCATTGGTGTTTTTGATCGTAGCCATTCTGACAGGTGGTAGGTGGTATCTCAGATTAAGGATGTTGAGCATTTCTTTAAATGTCTTTCAGCCATTTTTAGTTCTTGTTTTGTGAATTCTCTGTTTAGCTCTTTAGCCCATTTTTTAATTGGACAGTCATTAAGACAAAAAGACAGCCAACAGAATGGGAAAAGATCTTCACCAACCCCACATCTGACAGAGGATTTATCTCCACAGTATATAAAGAACTCAAGAAACTAGACATCAAAATACTGAACAGTCCAATCATTTCTAGTTTTATTTCAGTTTAGGTTTTCTTTAGTGATTCTATTTCTACTTTCATGTATTGGACTGTTTTCATTATTGCATCCCACTGCTCTTTCTGTTTTCACAGTCTTCATTTCAGAATTTATTCATGCCTTCTTTAAAGTCTTTGAATATATTCATGATTGCTATTTTGAAGTCCTTGTGATTTTTTTGTTCTACTTATATTGCATTGCTCTGGTCTTACTGTAATAGGTTACCAGGTTCTAGTAGAGGCATATCATCTTGGCTGTCGTTTTCCCCCTGGTACATAGGCACAGTGGGTTAAGATGGTTTTAATTCTAAGAGTTGAGACTTTTTCTTTGTTTGGTGGATGTTCCATTCTTTTATCTCTATCTTAGAAAAGTGTGGTTGCTGTGGGTTGCCTGGTAGAAAATGCTGTACACATTGATTGGGGGCAGAGAGAGATACAGGTAGGTTAGGAGAAAAGGTTAATAGGTGATTCAAGAAAGACCTAAGACGACACTGTATACACCTAGAAGTGAGTTCCGTTGGGGAAATGGAGGGTAGTAAGAAAAGGTGATCTTGAAGGTAGATTACAGTAAGGCAAAGAAAAATTGGGAGAGACAGGGATAAGAGACCTAGCCAGACTCTGGATCTGAACAAAGACTTGGAGTCTCCAGTGAATGAAGTTGAAATTGGGGCTGGCTCCTGTAAGCAAGTTGTAACTGAGCTAAGCCTGGGAATGGAAAATAGTAATGAAAGACAAAAAGGGTAGTGTGGTTCACCTACCTGAGTCCCTGTAAAGTGTGGTCACTGGGGGTTCATGGTAGAAAGTGCTTCTGAGGACTGGTGGCTGATGTGAAAGTATGAGTAGGGGCTAAGCAGAGAGCTAAGAGGATCCACAGAAGGAGAAACTTTGAGTCAACTCCGTGATTTGGCAGATTCCTTTAACATGGAGGTAGGATGGGAGGACAGACGTGGTAAGCAAGCTACTAAGGGGCTGAAGATGAGACTGGAGCAGTTGTAATGGGGGACAGGAATGAGGGGTAAAATCTACTACCTGAGTTCCAGCCTGATGTGACCACTGGTGTGTGGGGTTCTCAGATGGAGAGTGTTTCTAGGTATCTGTAGCTGACACAAAGGTATGTGATGGCTGGCTCCTTCATGAGTTTTGGTGGATTCCACAGGCATTGGGGGTAGGAGGGAGGATAAGCCTCTGTAAGCAATCTGCTACAGGGCTTGGGATGATATTGAAGAGATTGTACTGAAGTACATGAAAGGAAGTATAAATCACCTACCCGAGTACAGATGAACTATAGCTGCTTCAGATCCCACATAGAAAATCATCCTAAGTATTAGCCACTGACACAAAGGAATGAGCTAGAATGTTAGAGTGATTCACAATGTAACAGTGAATCACTGTTAGAGTGTTCACAGGAAGAAGGAAAGCTAGGACCATGTCAAGGTTTGGCAGTCACCAGGCATGAGGGGAGTCAATGTGGAAGGGCAACTGTGCTTGCAAGTACTCTGCTACAGGGCTGGAGACAAACTATTTCCTGTATGACACTAAGCTGTTTATTCAGTAGATTTTCTCTCTCTGTTTTAGGCAATCCCACACATTTTCTGAGAAGCAAAATAAAGTTTATGAAAAGTCTAGTTTGTAACTAGACTTGGGAAACTTAAAGTTCTCACTCACTTTAGATATTCTGAAATTCTCTTTAGTTACTTTATCTTTGTGTTACTTTAGAGTTAGTAAAGTCTACTCATGGGAGAGCATGAGGTTCAGCCTCATTTCTTGGAGTTTTAGTACACAAAGAAGTTATTCTCTTAATTTGTGTTACATTCAATAGTAGCTAAATAATTTACACTAAATAGCAATATCTTTTCTGATGAACAGCAAACATTTATGTGGCCTGAACCTTGTCAGAAGCTTTCTTCATTAGGTCCAGAATCTACCCTCCACTGTTTATACACTAGATAAAGCTGTAGCATGTATTTGTAAGATCTCGTTGATCAGGCATTACTCTTCAGCTCTATTCTTACCTACTCTGGCAAATAAACACATTAGTAATTTTTTATCTAAAGCCAAAATTATAATGTCTGGAAATTTACTACATTGTAAAACTAATTATTATAAATTTCTAAACATGTAAAAGTATAAAGTTCCTGGCCTGTCCCCTCTAAGAAGACAGCTACCAGAAATGTCAAGAATTCAGTCTGACCTACCAACAACAACAAAAATTAGCCAAGTACAACTAATACTAGCTAAATACTAGCTAGTGAACATTTCACCTTCTTATATCCCACTCATATAACACAAAACTAATTCCTAAAATTTGTGGAGATTTTTGTTTTAAAAAATTTATTAGGAATATTCCTCAACAAAACTAAAATTCAATGACCTCCATTCCTAACAAGCTCTGAAATTACCAACATAGTGAAAACACAAGATGAAAACAAAGAGTCTATTTGCTAGGTTGGTCACCAGAGTACACCGGCCCAGGCACCCTCTGGACCACTGCTAGCAGACCAAGGTGAGGTCAACCTTGTGGATTCCTGAGAGCCTCCCCAGCACCCTGCCTCTTCCTATTTCCATGATGTCCTCATCTATCATGATATCTTCCTCCCTGCCCTCTCACTCTGTCCCTGTTCCAGCTTGACCCTCACATTTCCCTATATTCTCATCCCCCACTCCTTACCCTCTGCCATTCCCCCTCAGTCCACTCATGTAGATCTCATCCACTTCTCCTTCACAGTATTATCCATGTGTCCCTCCTAGGGTCTTTTCCTGTTAGCTAGCCTCTCTGGAGTTGTGGGTTGCAGTCTGGCCATCTTAACTGTCATCATAGAGCCTTTGTCCAGTGACAGATGGAGGCAGATACAGAGATCCACGGCCAGGCACCAGGCTGAGCTCCAGGAATCCAACTGATGAGAGAGAGGAGAGATACTGCAGGTGAGGGATGTCCAGATCATGATGGCAGGACGTGCAGAGATGATGGACCACACTAGTGGAAGCCCATGAACTGTGGTTTGATGGCTGTGGAGCCCCCATGGGACTGAACTAGGCCCTCTGGATACGGAAGACAGTTGTTTGGCTCGAACTGTTTGGGGGGAACCAGGCAGGGGGATCGGGACCTGTCCCTGGTCTATGGGTAAGCTTCTGGAATCTGGTGCCTGTGGTGTGACACCTTGCACAGCTTTGGTGCAGTGGGAGGGGCTTGGACCTGACTAGGCTCAGTGAACTGGGCTCTACTGACTCCCCATAGGAGACCTCGATTTGGGGGATGTGGGGATGTGGGGTGGCTTGAGAAAGAGGGCTGGGGGTGGGAGGAGGGAGGGAGGGTCTGTGGATAGCATATGGAGTGAGTAGATAATTTCTTAATAAAGAAAAATGAAAAAAAAAGAGTCTATAAATGAGCGGGGGGAAAACATTTATTCTAAAATTGTCAGGCTCTGAGACTTTCCTCCAGGAAGCAGCATTTATTAGACTGCTATGGGCTCAGCAAATTCATATCCAAAGGTTGAACCCTGAGCTTAGTGTAGAACTGCTTTATATATCTTTCAATAGTCTCCCTTTATATTTTAGTTCCCTTTCTCTCTCACATGGCAGAACACATTCTGGCTGGGTAAACCATGCTATGGCAAAGTCAAACATTTACCCACAGATCCAACAAGGGAGAGTGGGACCTCATTCACCATTAGCTCGGGGGGGGGGGGGGGGGCATTGAGTAGCATGAGAATGCCCAAGAAATTTAACAGGGGTGGGAAAATGCAAGGAGATTCCATGGAAGAGCTCCAGCATTTGGGAGTGAATGACTGAGAGAGAATGACTGAGTATTGTGAAGAGCTAAATTAGTGGTCCTAGCTATAATAGTATAGCTAACATGGACCTATAGATGAAGAAATTGATACTAAATGGATAAAATCTTTTCATGCTGTGTTAGACTTTGATTGTGTTTGACTTCAGTAGGTCCCTAATTGTGATATTCTGTCACCATCTGACATTTACTTGCAACAGGTGACAGTAGACCTTCAACTTGCTTTGCCAAGATTTTCTTCACAGTCTCACTATGCAATAAATAAAAAAAGTGGCTTGGGGCTTTACAACAGTGTTCTGCCCGTCATCTGTATAAATGGTTTGTCACATATGGACAGGATAACACTGTAGATGGAAATTTCTCTGTTCCTACCAGTCTCGAAGTCCAGAAATTTCTCCATTGCTGCTGGGCCCCATGGTCCAGACAAATCTCTTCCATTCACAGTCCCACAGAGGCTTATAAAATAATCAGTCAGAGGCTTATATTAATTACAAACTGTATGGCCTATGGCTTCAGAATCTTGCTAGCTAGCTCTTTTATCTTAAATCAACCCATTCATATTAACCTATATGTTGACATGTAGCTGTGGCATTATAGATCTGCTGGCATCTCGTTGCTCCTTTGGCAGTGGCTGGCATCTCTCCTATCTCAAACTCTGCCCTTCTTTCTGAATCTCTGCTTAGATTTTCCACCTGGCTGTAAGCTTTCTTGACATAGGCCAAAATAGTGTTATTTATTATCCAATGGGAGCCACACACATTCACAACAACAGAAAGATATCCCACAGCACTTCCCCTTTTCTATCTAATCAAAAAGGAAGGTTTACTTTTAACATAGTTAAATTATATATAAGAAAACAGTTATCAAGCAAGAATTACAGTTACAATGTCTAGTCTATTTGTATTTGGCAAAATTAAAGAAAATATTCTATCATCTATCCTATTTTGTGAGCCTAAAGTTTTATATCTAATTTATCTTTTATCATGATAAATTATAATTATAACTATCTAGTCTTCAACTCCATCAAAGATTCCAGAAGGATAGAATATTACCTGAGTAAACAGGAAGAGCATCGCAAGCAACTTTCATAATTCTAGAAATGACAGAAACATCTGGATGCCTGTACAGTCATCCAGAGTTCCTCTGTAACATTGGGTCATCTATCTTCAGTCTACAGGCCTAAGAGTCTCTGGCATAGCTTTCAGTGAAGCAAGAAATTTTAAGGACTGTTCTACTCATTCTGGCAAAGTTTGTCAGTTGCTTCTCCCTGTGTCATGTAGAATGTCTGGCAATTTCTTCTGAGAAGCAGGAACCTGAAGGACCATCTCACCTTGCAAAGTTCAGTGGTCACCTTCCTATGGGTCCTGCATGTCCAGTTTATACATTATCCTGTCAAGCAGTTGAGGCAAGGGCACTTTTTTGCCCAGTGGCTAACTTTTGCCACAAAGAAAGCAAACTCCATAATGAGTTTCTTCAATGCCTATCATCCTCTTTGAAGTAATTGGTGCTGGCAGGAGCAGATGTGTCTCATTGTCCAGAAAAGTCTAAGTTCTTAAAAATATTTTAAATGACATATATTCTGCAGGTCTTTGAAGTGTTTGAAGATTACCTACCTAATTGAAGTATATCTATGTATACCTAAAAACTTAGCTAATATGAGTATAAGTTTGATTATCATAGACAACTAATTTTTAATCTGTATTTCTTAATTATACATTACAATTTTAAATGTTTTGCATAAACAAAATATCTTAAACAAGAGTATAAATGTATATAAAATATAACAAAATTAATTTTAAATTTGTACCAATAAACTAAAATCCATAGCAAAGTAAAACATTTCAAACAAGTTGTTGCTTTTTAAAAGTAGATCCAATAATCTACCCTTTCATCTTATCATATCTATATCCCCTTTTCTTCTTTATAAAGAAAGTGCATTTAAAATCAACCCCGTTTAAATAAAAATAAACATTCATAAACAATATTTTGAGAATTGGGGCATAGCTTTTCATACTACTTCCTGCTGATTGAGGGTGCTGGTAATCTTATGGGGATCCTGAGAAAATTAAGAATTATAGTTACATATTGGCTGTAGTAGTCTGTTAGGCTGGATCATCTCAGTCAGTTGCTTTGAAGCTGTTGTAGATGTTGGATCATCTAGGCCATGGCTGTAATCAGAGACCTTTCAGGGGGTCTTGGTTGATCAAACCATATTGGCCTAGAAGCAATTCACAGGTTCTAATCTTCTGTGGAAACAAAAGCAGAACCTCTCTTCTAAAGCAACATACCCTTAGGCACTAATTTTGAATCAAGATATCTTGAAAATAAATATACTGGTTTAACTTAATACTCTCTGCAATCAAATGTCTTTCTGCAGTTAAAAATCCCAAAGACAACATAATCCAGACTCTCTGTGTAATTTCTATCTTTACATGGTTTATTATATTTTTATATATTATTTTATTTTTTAAGACTTTATTTTATTTTTATGACTACCTATATCCTTTATCCTTATTCTATCTCTCACAAGCCTGTGTATCTTTTGCATACATTGTAAACATTTTAGAGGTGTATTCCATGTGAATCTGTCTTATTGTGTACCTATAATCTTATTTGACCAGGAGAGATTTTGAACTGTTAAGCTAAATGGCTAGGACCAAATCTGCAGCTTTGGCTGCTAATCCCACCGCATCCAGTTTCCCAAAATGACGGAGGTAGTTTACTGCCATCTCTGGGAGCCATGCTCACCACCAACTCTGGGAAGCAGTGGGTCTATATCTCCATCAAGTAGCATGTAGCCCAGAAATTTTTTTGTCTGTACTTGCAAAAGCTAAATCCACCACAGAGTGTGCTGTGCAGCTTGGAGACACCTCTATGTACTGTGGTGGGAATCTGCCATGCTGTAGGTCAAGCCCACATGCCTGGAACCCACCATGCTGTAGCTCAAGCCTGCATGCCAAGGCAACTCTGTATCATGACTTTCATGAAAGACACAACTAGGAAGCTGTTCTTGGCTCAGTTTTAGAACTCTTTTTAAAAGCTTTCTCAGGTTTTAGGTGGAAATTCTTACCCCACATTGGAACGGCAGATGTAGCCAAAAGTATCTCCAGTCCCACCTGGCCTCATGGTCCTACAGCCACTTATAAAATAATAACTCAGAGGCTTAATATTAAGTACAAACTGTATAGCCTATAGGAGTCTTCTTGCTAGCTAGCTCTTATAACTTAACCCATTTCTATTAATCTATATATCACCACATGTTCTGTGGCTTTACCTGTGTCCCATTACATGTTGCTCCTTGGATGGTAGGCTGACATATTCCCATTCTGCTTTTCTTCTCTCATTATCTCTTTTGAATTTTCCCACCTGGCTCGATCCTGCCCTGCCATAGGCCAACAAAACTTTATTTATTATGCAATGGGAGCCACACATATTCATAGTATACAGAAAAATATCCCATAGCATAACGCTAACTTTTAAGAGGTGTTTTTTTTTTTCAGATTTGGAAATTTGTTTAAGCAGCGTTCTAGTGCTCCTGAAGAAGCAAGCAGGGGAAAATAGCTCATAAATTGTACAAAGGTCATGTGTTGTTAAGGAATTCTTGGGAGATTTGGGGTTGGGTAAAACACAAATGATACACAGAAGTGACTGGAAAAAAAATTGTGATATATTGTGCCTGTAAATGCCAAAGTGTACACAAACATAAAAATTGATACTCTCAGAAGGTGTTAAGTGAGGAGTCCCAGTGCTTGAAGAGGTTGCTTTCTTTGGCTGCCAGACTAGGAAAAATAAGGTAGGACTGGGGACAAAATATCCCCTCCCTGAAAGCTACTTTCTGTAGTACCAGAAGTTGCTGCTAAAGATACTGGGAAGAACTGAACCCAAGAGTCCTACTCAGCTGTGTATCCTGCATTTTGACAGACATGCCAGGTACAATCTGGCAGCTAGTGAAATAGTACTTTGGGTAGTTATAGAAAGAGCCAGCTTATAATCGGAATTAAGGACTACTTCACATGGTGAAATTCACACCTAGTACTATGACTTCAGGCAAAAAAAAAATTACCAGGGAAGTCATGGGCTCCAGTTGAAAAGGAACTGTTATTGGTCACCTAAATTATGTTCCAGCTAAAGTGCTTCCCCATATTTGTGTATCCAGTCACAGGTTATTACTAAAATCTCTTGTCCATTTGGGTATTTTTCTATTTCTTTGGTATTGTCCATGTTCTCACTTAGATTTTGTAGTAAGAGAAATGCCCATAATACCCAACAACTACCATATTTGACGATGAAGTAATAAATAGAAAGGCATAAGAATGTGGCTTTTTAACCAATCAGGAGAAACACAGTTATGTATCTAGATCACCCCCTCAGCTCAGGGATCACTGTGGAAGAAGAGGTGTGAGAAAAATTGTAAAAGCCAAAGGAAAGGGTGAAAGAGGTTGTGAGTGACTGTCATCCAAGCTAAGAAACTGCCATCTTGGAGATTTCAGCCATGCCACTTGCAAAATGATTGTAGTGGCTGGGCTCATTGGTTACATCTCCACATGGAGAGGTGCAGGATGTCACAAGACCCTCATCTGAGTATCCAGAAGCTTCCTCCCACCTGTTTAAATACAACTGCACTCTCATTGCATATGACCTCAAGGAGTGGCTAGAGTATACAGGCTTGTTTGTGAAGTCTCAATCTATGTGTCTTTGGAATCTCCATTTTGTTGGGTAAAGGCTTTCTAGGCACAGGCTGTTCGAGAGAGGAAAACCCACACCCTTAAAAGTAACCTTTCCCCTATCCTCCATGTGAAACCCAAGGAAACTCTTTGACCTCATAAAATAAACTTTGAAGAATTGTGCCTTGTTTTGTCAATGAGATATTATAGTAGGGTTAGGCTTTGCCTATGTCTTCCTCAGGAAAAGAATTTTAGCAACAGCTTTCTTCAGGTATCTCTGAAGTTTTGCTCATATTCATGGCTTTTCCCCTCCTTTATTCATGCTGCTTAAGAGGTTCCTGGTAAAGCTCAAAATTGGAAATTACCAGTTATCATTAGGGTTCCTGCAAGGATCTTCATTGGGGAACTGGTTTGGAACATATGCTTGGGTGCTTAATTTCTCTGGCAAGATATTCTTCTAACCATTTAAGTGCTGCCTGAGGAGTTTGATGGTGTTCTTCAGTATTAAACAGAGCCAGAGGAACCTGGCAGCCATCAGTCCAAGTGTGCTTGTGCGTGTGTGGATGATTTATTTCATTAGACAAATCATACCATGAGAGAATGTGGTATTTTTTCCAGTTCATGGGGCAAATAAAGGGTACATATAAGCATGGGTTGTCCACCCCTGCACCTGGACGTCTTGATCATATTAGAAGGGGCTCTGGGCTCTCATCAGTGGCAGCAATTGTAAAGCATATTGATATCTATGGGGAGAGTAGTTACCTCCAGAGTCTGCCTGGCCAGAATATGTGGACTTTTGTTTGGCAACTCCAGACTGCCTTAGGTGGCTATCTTGCATGACTTCATGGTAAGGGTGGCTTTAGGGATGTGCTTGTCATCTGATAGAACTCTGTGTTAGGTGCAAAGAGCACATCACAGAAAAGGATACAGTGGATGTAGAGCAAGTTTCCTCTGACTCTTCAGAAAGGATGAATTTCCCTGGTTCCAGTAAGCATCTTGAGGGAGACATCATCTGGGACATCATGATGTTACAGTTGGGTTACACAGTTCTATTCTAAGCAGGCTTTAAGGTAAGGTGGCTAAAAGAGGATTATGTCTTCTCAGTCATTCATGTTGGGGAATTTATTAGGAGAGTCTGGGTCTCCTATGGTGAATCTAAAGACTATGCTAACTGGCTACTTCTCTATTGACCCCTTAGAGTAGCATTCTGTCTGTAGAAGACTGCTCTATTTCACAGAATGTCTGGAAAATACATTTTTAATTTTTTTAATTATATACTCTATGGTGGTAATGTTACTCTGCTTACCAATCCATTCCCTCCCTCTAAAAGTTGACAGTCATACAGAAGAATGGGGCTGGTGGAAGAGCAAATAATAATTTGTTTGGCTCCAGGTGCTCTTCACATTACAGTATGTTAGTCATCTCTCAGTATTTATGGAACTATATGAAGTCCAATGTCAAGATCCCTCCAAAGAGGGCCACAATAAGCTATATGATGATCAGCACTCACCTGTGGAAGAGGACACCACAATCATGTTGGCCCCTAGTATCAACTTGTCCAGTTGTCTGTCTCATTCACTGCCATTCAAACAGTAACCACCAACACATCATTCAAAACCAAAGAAACTGGACTCATCTCCTGCGAGACTCCTCAGGCAATTCTAAAAAATGATCAGGTTCTGCTTCTAACTCTAGGGGCAGGCTTACTAAGATGAACCTGGGTTTTTACCCATCTATCAGGCAGTGCACAGTTGACTGGTTCCTGGGTCTCATCAGGTGTTTTGTGCTCCCAAAGTTGTTGCCCCTGAAATCTAGGAGGGCTAGTCTCTTAAAATAAGGGCAAGGTAGGTTCACCTCTCTCAATGTCCTGTGGTTCACACCCCAGTGACAAAGAAGGTGAAATCACCATCTGCAAATTCTGTTACGAGACCTCAAGAAATATCATTGGAATAGTGGGCAGAGAAATAAAACACCAAGTCTTTTCTGCCAAGAAGCTGTGCTTACTCCTTCTACCAGTGGCTAACGTAAATTCACACCTGGAATCTGAGACTGGGCACAAAAAGATATTGTCTGATATACCTTCACTAACTCCACCACTCTGCCTCCCTTCCACGGTAACATACGTTCTGATTGTGTGATCTACACTACAGAGTTGTAACACAGTCATATATGTGCACAGATATTGATTATGTCACATTGCTTTCCCTCTGTTCTGGGAGAGCCTTTACCACAAGTTAACCTTGGAATAAGTCCTTTTAAGGGCAGAATCCAGAGTGACTTCAGTTTTCCTGCTCTAAAGGTAGACCTACAGTCTTTCACTTTCATGGGGAAAATTTCAGACATCACTGTCTATCCACAGTGAAATGTTTTACTTCTGTAATTCACTTGGTTTATTCCTGAATCAAAATGGAAAAAATTTTCCTACCTCATTGAATTAATCTCATATTTCAGATCTTTATCACAGCCACTTCCAAATCAGACATTGAACATTTCGTTTATTAAAAATTATCAACTAGCCGGGCGGTGGTGGCGCACGCCTTTAATCCCAGCACTCGGGAGGCAGAGGCAGGTGGATCTCTGTGAGTTCGAGGCCAGCCTGGGCTACCAAGTGAGTTCCAGGAAAGGCGCAAAGCTACACAGAGAAACCCTGTCTCGAAAAGCCAAAAAAAAAAAAAAATTATCAACTAATACATATGTATTGTGTGTTGGGGGATTATTCCATCCAGGTAATAAGAACTTACTCAGAATCTCTTTTCAGTCCTGCTCGCAAAGACAGCAGAGCCAGTCCAAAGGAATGGTTTCTTCTTGTGGGATGCATTGATTAATGTTGTCTAACTATTCCCTCTTATTGAAACATTCCCTCCTAAAGGAGAAGTGAGGTTTCAAACGCTCAGAAAGAACAGAAGATATAAGTCCAGAAGCTCCTGAAATTTACAAAACTCACAAGCACCCTCCTCAAAGTTATATAGGCAATAACAATTGTTTGAAATAAAGAGTCCCTCCAAACCCAACAATCTCAGCATCCCAGGGAGTTCTAAGGACTCAGCTTTGTTGAGTCAACACTTAGATTCTGATGGAGTTTTCTTAGATAAAGCTGCCTTTGAGTCACTCATGCTCAAGAAAGTAACCTCAGAAAACACTCTGGTTCACTAAGGCAGACATATGCAGAATCATTATTTGGTTTGTTAGTGGTGCCTAATCTGTCTATCCACAGTATAGCAGGAAATATCATACAACAGTGGGGTCGCTGATACAAACTAAGGGCAAAACATGTGATGAGCACAACTACACTCCTTAAAATATAAAGAGAAGATAAATAGATGTTGGAAGGTGATTCAGGAAAGAGATATCAAGAAGTCAAGGAAAGGAACAGGAAGCAAACTTTTTGAAGTGAAATATGATGCTTTACATTGCAGCTATAATTATGAACTGTAGCAGCCAGGCACTGAGGTTCCCATTCCCACAGCAGCTTACCTACTCACACTAACATGTAATAGATATTATTTGTATGTGATTAAAAAGAAGATGTTTGCAGGATTGCCTCAGAATCAGCAACCCAGTATTGGGAAGCAGGAAGTTAGCTTTGAATCCTTGTCTTTTACTTCCATAAATTTTTTCACATTATTGTCCCAGTGCTCTAGGAAATCAAGTAATACTACCTATATTCTACAAGTGAGGGAACATTGAATAATTTGTCAAAGAAAAGCCAGTAAGTGACAGAACAAGAAACTAAACAGTATGTAGCTAATTTCGTATAATTACTTCCCCTATGATTCATTTTCCCCATCTGAAAATGGAGTAAGATTCAAGCGTCTACACAATTTTAGCAAATCATGAGAACTACTGAGTTCTCATGGACATGTTGTTATGACTATGTAAAGGTGTGGCTCTGATGCAATAGGAGATACATATGTGAGCTGGAATTAGTTTGCAAATATAAGGTATAGGTACTGATGATATTTTGAAATATAAGGACTGTACTTCCCATGATTGTTTCACTGTCATATTCCTCAATATCTGTGGAGAGAAAAAAATATATCTTTTGAACGATGTTAATTTCATTATCAAGCTTCTCATTATTCATCTTTATTTGCAGCCCTATCTCATTACTTCTAGTCCCTCTCTTAAACTGTTTGACAGGTAACCAAGAATTGTTACTTCAGCTTGAAAATCTAAATTCATTGTCGGAAGTATATTACAACTAATATATAACTCATTTATCAAATTGATCTTTAAAATTAGGCTTTATATTCTTGCTCACAACTATCCTGGTGAGTCTGTCTGATTTTTCCCACATGCATCATTTCCAAACTCTTAGATATCACCCAGGTCCCACATATATTGCCTGCCCTAATCTATTGACATCTGCCTGTTCTGCCTTCAACATCTAGGTTTTCATCAGGACTGAATCTGACTGAATACAAATTACAGGCACTTCAACACCTCATCCTACCCCTCTACACAGCTAGATCCTGCACATCCTTTGCCAGAGTCTAGTGATTTGAGTATGTCTCATTCTCCCCTCCATGTATCCTCTTCAAACCCTAGACATATTCTCAGACTCTAGGCTAAGACAAGATGTAGAAGCTGAATGCCAGCCCATCCTCCACTGTCCAACTGACTTTATTCTACCTAAGTTCTAGTAAACCTTTAGGAACAGCCCAATTTGTACATCTTGTGTTCTACCCCATCTTGCTATGTCCACATCAGTCAGAGAAATAATAAAAGAAATTCACATGCCCAGAACTCATCACCCAAAAAGAACCAACATAAAAAAATCAAGGTATAACCCACCCATCAATAAACATCAATATTATAGAAGTGTTCACCAATCAGAACTATGTATATGAATCCCAGGAAGGACACAGATTTTAAAAGAACATCCATAAACTTCACCAAAAATGCACGGACTTTAAAGAAAACAAATGAAATACCTCAATGAACTTAAAAAAAAATAAAACAAATATATGGCTGTTGGAAATGATGAAGACAATTCTAGATTTGAAAACAGAACACAATACAGAGATAAAATCATCAGAGAATATTCAAGCTGAAATGAAGATGGATTGAAAAATCCATAACACAACCAGAAAAGTCAATAGAATGTAGGTGGAGTTTTGATGTGCCCCAGCAGCTGCTCCAAATAACCACACAAAGACTTATTATTAATTATAAATGATCACCTGATATCTCTGGCTTGTTACTAGCTGTTATGTTTTAAATTCATCCATATTTTTATCTACCCTCTGCCACATGGCATACCTTCTTTCAACACCGTATATGTATCTTGCTTCTCTCTGTGACAGCCTGACAACTCCTGAGAATCCACCCTTCTTCCCAGCATTCTCTCTGCCCCCAAAATTCTGCCTAGCTGTCAGCCAATCAGATTTTTTTAACAATGAGAGCAACACATCTCACAGGGTACAGAAGGATTATTTCACAGCACTTCTTCCTTTTTGTCTAAATAAAAAAAAAGAAGGTTTTAACTTAAACATAGTAAAATTATATACTACAAAAACAGTTATCAAGTAAAAATTATTGTTACAATAGCCAGTTCAATTGTATTTGGCAAAATTAGAGAAAATATTCTATTATTTATCTTATCTTTATGAGTCAAAAGTTTCATAAATAATTTGCCTTTTATCATAACCAAGGAAAACTTTAACTATGACTATCTACTCTTCAACTCAATCAAAGACCCCAGAAATGTTACCTAATGACAAGGACATCTGACTGCTGAATAGTCACCCAAAGTTCTTCTGTAACATGAGGCATCCATATTTGGCCTACAGGCCTAGTATATCTGACAGACTTTTTTGAGAAGCAGGGAATTTTGAAGGACTGTCCTATCTTGTCTTGGCAAATTTTGGCAGCCACCTTTTTTATTTATTTATTTATTTATTTATTTATTTATTTATTTATTTGAGTACTCATGGTCCAGTTTGGACAGTGTACTGTCAGCAAATTGAGGCAGGAGCAATTTTTTTGCCCAAATGGCTAGCTTTTGCCACAAAGAAAGGAAACTCCATATGGAGTTTGTTTTGATGATTATCACTTCTTTGTGCTGCCAGGAGAAAATATGTCTCACCATCATGAAAAGCTTCAGGATATTAAACATATCAAATGTCATGTTCTGTAAGTCTTTGAAGTATTTAAAGACTATCTATCTAAATATGTCTGTTTAATCTTGAAAACGTACCTAATATGACTACAAGTTGGATTATTATTGGTGACTAACTACTAACCTGTACTTCTTAATTATAGATTACATTTTTAAATGAGTTACATAAGTACAAAACCCCAAACAAGAGTAAAAACTCACATATAGTATAACAAAAATAACTTTAAATTTGTGTTAGTTAAACAAAATCCATACCAATGTAAAATATTTTGAGATTAATAGTTTTTTTTTTTTTTTTTTTTTTTTTTTTGGGTTTTTCGAGACAGGGTTTCTCTGTGTAGCTTTGCGCCTTTCCTGGGACTCACTTGGTAGCCCAGGCTGGCCTCAAACTCACAGAGATCCGCCTGCCTCTGCATACCGAGTGCTGGGATTAAAGGCGTGCGCCACCACCGCCCGGCAATAGTTGTTTTTAATTAGATTCAATAATCTACCTCTTCTCCAATTTTCTTATATCATATCCCCTTTATTCCTTTAGAAAAGATCTTTGAATTTAACTCTTTTGTTTAGCCTATTTTTTACTAAGACCAATGACAATTGGCAAACAACCCCCCTTAAATGATAATAAACAGCCATAACCCATATCTGGGGAATGTGTACATCATTCTCCAGACTACTTCCTGTTGTTTGGGGGCATTGTTATCATCACAGGACTCTTAAAAAATTCAGGATATTGGTTAAGTTTTGGATGGAGAAGTTTGTGAAACTGGATCATCTCATCCAGCAGCTGTAAAGCTGTTCTGGATGTATAACATTTAGTGTGTCTGTGCTCCCAAACCACTAACAGCAGTTTGGGTACATCTAAAAATGGACTAGTACGACATCTAAAACATCCCTGTTTTTGCTTTTCTGGGCTCTTTTTCAAGACTCAGAACTAAAACAGATGAACTGAGGCCTTCTTTCCATCAATTAACATCTCTGTCCCACCAGCTCTCTGAAAACTTTAAAGATATTTTAATCAGCTTACCATCTTTCAGGACTATCTTGAATCTTTGGCTGCTGTGGTACTCCAAAATTAAAGAGGATTGGACCTCCTTACTACTGGTAAAGGTTGGGATTTGCTCTCCTCCAGAAACAATGCTGCTTCTGCACCAATAAGTCCAAACTAGTTCAAGATGGGACCCAAAAAATGAAGGAATCACACAGAAAATTTGATGACAAATTTTCTCCTATGAATGGGCATTTGTTTTGCTCCCACTTGGCTACTCCTCTTAATGACTCCTTTCTTCCTTATTAGTCTCATACTTACAGTTTTTCCCTGTCTTTTAAACTTTTTACAGACGCTCCTCCTGGATCAACTCACTATCATCCTTAGGTCCACATTAGGTCAACCCTGGGTGGTTCCCCTTCTGGGTTTCTCATCTTACTCACTATAGACCCTTGTCTAATTACCTATTTTTAAAGGCTTCTCATTTAGCATATGACATCAATCATATGATCCACCATAGCTGATCAAGTCAAAATTCTCCTTTTGAAGAATGGACTCAACCTGACTTATGCCCCATTTAGCGCCTGAGGACAGACACTAACAACCCAACTCCACACCCACTCAACAAGAAACAGCCTGGTGTTTTGTTTTGATGCCCTTAGATTCCTGAATAAATGACAAATAGCCCCAAAACCTCAGGTTATCTGAGAATCTTGCAACAGGAAAGTTGTGACACATTGATAATCTCATGAAGCACAGAAGAGCAACAAACCAACCTCCAATGGAATCTACAGCTTTGAAATTACAAGGGAACAGATCTGCATATGGAGTGTTCACCCTAAAAGTTCTTTTTACCCTATAAAATTGTAAGTACCTGTGATGGCATACACAGTCTCCACTCCCTCAAAGAGACTGATGACCATCATTGTTTTGATTAGACACTATTCTTTTTTTAATTTTTTTTAATTTTTTTATTTTTTTAAGTAAATTTATTTTACAACATCATTTAGTTCAACATAATAGCCACAGATTCCCCTGTTCTCCCACTCTCGCCCCCCCTCCAGATCAAGGTTTCCCCCGAGGACCGGGATCGACCTGGTAGACTCAGTCCAGCCAGGTCCAGTCCCCCCTTCCCAGACCGAGCCAAGTGTCCCTGCATAGGTCCCAGGATTCAAACAGCCAACTCATGCAACAAGCCCAGGACCCGGCACCAACACACAGCTGCCTCCCAAACAGATCAAGCCAAATGACTGTCTCACCCGTTCAGGGGGCCTGATCCAGTTGGGGGCCCCTCAGCCTTTGGTTCATAGATGCTGTGCTTCCATTCATTTGGTTATTTGTCCCTGTGCTTTATCCAACCCTTGCTTCAACAATTCTCGCTCATATAAACCCTCTTCTTTCTCACTAATTAGACTGCCAGTGCTCCACCAGGGGCCCAGCCGTGGATGTCTGCATCCATATTCCTCAGACCTTACTTGGATGGGGTTTATGGCACAACTAACAGGGTGTCTGGCCATCCAATCACCGGAGTAGGTCAGTTCCTGCCGTCTCTCGACCATTGCCAGCAGTCTTTTGTGGGGGTATCTTTGTGGATCTCCGTGGGCCTCCCTAGCTCTCTACTTCCTCCCCTTCTCATGTAGTCTTCATTTACCATGGTCTCCTATTCATTGTTCTCCCTCTCTTTTCTTGATCCAGCTAGGATCTCCCACTCTCTTTCCCTCGACCGTCGCTCTTCATTGTTCCTACTCATGACCAGGCTGTTCGTGTAGATCTCATCCATTTCTCCGTGTCTTTTTTGGGGTCCCGTTTTCGAGGTAGCCTCACTGGTGATGTGAGTAGCAGTCCAGTCATCCTTGTTCCACATCTAGCATCTTCCTATGAGTGAGTACATACCATATTTGTCTTTCTGAGTCTGGGTCACCTCACTCAGGATGATTTTTTCTAGATCAATCCATTTGTCTGCAAACCGTATGATGTCATTGTTTTTCTCTGCTGAGTAGTATTCCATGACACTATTCTTTTTTAAAGGTCTTTTATTTCGTTTTATTTTATTTCATTATTTTTTTGTTTTCACCTCATCTCATCAATCCCAGTCTAACGAACAGTGTAGAATGAACCATTAAATAGAAATGAGAATTTAGCCGAGCGGTGGTGGCGCATGCCTTTAATCCCAGCACTCGGGAGGCAGAGGCAGGCGGATCTCTGTGAGTTCGAGGCCAGCCTGGTCTACCAAGTGAGTTCCAGGAAAGGCTCAAAGCTACACAGAGAAACCCTGTCTTAAAAACCAAAAAAAAAAAAGAAATGAGAATTTAATTTGTTACAATTAACATCATTATTTTTCAAAGCCTTTGAAAAAAAACACTAAGTTTAGAGTAGATTTAATGTTGTAATTGGTGGTGTGTGAATAATTGTAACAGCTGAATATTATGTAAGGGGCCAGGATAAGCAGCATTTCCAAATTGAATCTTAAAAATATTGCCACCATGTCAAACTGCAAGCTACCATTATATTACTGAGAAATTTAAGAATAACTTTCATATTAAACTCTTACCATAAAGAAAGAGTGGACAGTGATTATGTATACTCTCATCACTTTGGCTCCCTGCACTGTGGGGAGTTAGAGCTGGACAAAGGGTTGGGCTTCCAGGCTAAGATTCCTATTGTGTTGCTTTAAATCTTCATCTCTATATCAAACACCTTGCTAATCAAACATTCCTCCTGGGGATAATTCAATTCCTATTTCAATGGTTTTACCTCACATTATGTACCCACATTCTGCCACTCTTCTTACCATTATTACCATATATTTTACCACCAACTCTTAGAAAAGGTAAATGTCTTCCTTTTAGACAATGACTGAATATTAACATAGAAAAATTTAGAAAAACTGAGATCTGAAATTAACTTTAAATCACCTGGAGGCCTGATTCTCTTTTCAAATCTTTCGAACCATATTCATTTAATAAACTATGAGTGTTTTTAAACCCTGAGAGGAGGTTCTATTTCTGTTCATATGAGACAGGTCAAGATGGTCAAGACATTGCAGAGATTCCTCCATCTAGTATTCTTCCTGAAGTCATTTCAGGTTTAACTAGAATTTGATCTCCTTAATGGAGAATCCATCGAAAATTAACCAACTCTATTCTAGAATAGAAGTTAGAATGCCCCAACTAACTTAGCTCAGCTTCTGTTAAACTGCCTGTTTGTGGACACCTCCCCTTGCAGCAGCTGAGCGAAATAACAGAATAAGTTTTTGCCTTTAAAAGCCCCTTGTTCTCAGTGCTCAAGGCTATACCCAGGTCCCTGAGTGTAGTCCCAGACAGTTGGAATAAAGACTTACTGTTGCTCTAATTTAAATGGTCTTATAATAAAAACTCAGCCAGATATTGGGATAAATGCTGAAAGACCATAGAGACAAAGGAACAAACCACTAGAGAAACGTCTCACCACTACTTAATCCTCAGGCCTAATGGAAGACAAGATCCTATCTCCATGAATTCTCAGGCTGAAAGCCTCTGAGTGCTTAGCCAAAAAGCCTTTCTTCCTGTGTCCTCACGCTTTATATGCCTTTCTCCGCCCAGCCATTTCACTTCCTTCCTAGTGCTGGGATTAATTGCTTGTGTGCTTCCCAAATACTAGTAGCAAAAGCATGAGATCTCAAGTGCTGGGATTAAAGGTGTGTGACTCCCAAGTACTAGGATTACAGGTGTGTGTCACTACTGCCTGGCTCTGTTTCTCTCCTAGACTGAATCAAGCTCATGTAGTCCAGGGTGGCTTTGAACTCACAAAGATCCAGATCTCTGCCTCCCAAGTGCTAGGATTAAAGGTGTGTGCTCCCACTGCCTGGCCTTTATGTTTAATCCAGTGGCTGGATCTGTCCTCTGATCCTCAAGCAAGCTTTATTTGATATACAATATATCATCACAAGTTAAAATTGGCTATAAACTGTGTCTGAGTGGACATCTATGGTAGGCTTCCCATTATACATACCCTGCCTCTGATTACTAATCTGGCCTTGGAAATTAATTGGATTTAGAGTCACCATGGAAACAAGCCTCTAGGCATGTCTGTAAGGCAGTCACTTCTATAAATTAATTGAGATGAGAAGATCTACACTAAATGTGATGATCCCATTCTGGGATAGCTTAATAGCAGCAACAGCTGAACAGCAGCTGTCCCAGTTCAACTATTACTGTTGCTTAGGAGAGTCATTGCTTTCAGGTTCTTAACTGAAGATACAATATGACAAGCTGCTTCATGTCCCTGCTGTTGGAGTAGCAATAAAGATCCATTAAAAGAAAACTCTTTTAGTTAAGAGAACAGACTGTGTGGTATGAGTGAATACTATACACTCTAGTTGGGCCTAGTCAAATACTGAGTCAAGGGACTACTCCTAAGGTGGACTCATCTTAAGCCATACTCAGGGATAGGCAGAATAATTATTCCTTTAATGAGATATTGCACATTACCTCACCAGTCTATCCACCTTTCTGAATCTATTTTCTTCATCTGCCTTTTTTTTTATACTGGCCAGGAAGTGAATATGTTTTTTTTTTTTTTCTGGCACTTTGGTCTTTCTTACTCTTTCTCAAAAGCACAACTCCCAGCCACATGGCTGCTAACTGCCATATAGTAGACTCTCTGTTCTAGGTAACTCAAATGATTGTACTACTATTTTTCTTCTCCCCTCCTCCAGCCAGCTGTCAAAAGTATGTAGAGTTTCTCTGTGTCCCAGCAGTTGCTTTCTAATAACCAGACTAAGGCTTAATATAAATTATAAATGCTCTGCAAATAGCTCAGGCTTGTTACTAACTAGCTATTGCAACTTAACCCATTTCCAGAAGACAGAAAGATAGCAGTTCTAGTAGGCCAACCTAAACCAAGTAAATCTAGATAGTTGTATTCTTTCCAATTAATAAGCCTAAATTCAATTTCTATATAAGCTATGGGTCTGATTGCAATAAACTCTCAGAATCTTAAAATAATTATAATAATAAAAAACAATAAAATGAAGTAACAAGGCTTGTCTTTTTCTTAAGAAAGATTCCCATATTTACACCTAAGAATTCATATATAGACTCGGGTTTACTGATAACCTCAAAACTTTAGTGTGGGATCTGAGGAAATACTGGTGAATGGAGTTTTAAGTGTATATTTCTGGTCATGGGCACAGCCAGGACACAAACTGAGGCCTCAGATCTCTGGTAAATTGGCAAAACTTTTTTTTCATGTGGGTCAGGCTCAGAATTGGCAAAGCCTTCCTCCTCTCCAATAACTGATCAGTGTGGCCAAAAAATTAGCAACTGCAGTTTCCTCCTCCTAGATATTTACAGCCTAACATTGTTCCCCTACAGAAATATCCTACCAAGAACAGCTAACCCTGCCCTCTGTGCTGTATATAATAACCCTGCACAGGTTCCAGGTTTCAGGGACATTGGGTTCAGCTCCATCAGAATGTACACAGTTTACCTTATCACTTTATCTGTATATGTGTCTGCGTATCTGTCCATAATTGATTTACCTTCTATCTTTAGGCAGGGTTCTAGGGCCATGCTGCATGGGTTGCAACTATTTAGTTTTCAACATAATAACTTTCTTAACATTGTCACAGCATCTTCTCTTTAACTTACATTTGTCTGATATGCTTCAATGTATAAGAAGCTGCAAAATCAGAAGGATACAAGACTCAAATACACTTGACACTGACATTCAAGCCCTCCCCATAAGCTATGCTATGCCAGCTCCCTTCAACATATGACATGGCTTAATTAGTTGCTGTTAAAGTAATTGCCCAAATAAACAAATAAAGATTGTAGGAAGTGTGGTGATTTGGATGAGAATGACCTCACAAGTTCACATATTTGAATACTTGGTTCCCGGTTGGTGTAACTATTTAGGCAGGTTTAAGGTTTATAGCCTTACTAAAGTAAATATGGCACTGGGGGTGGGCTTTGAGAGCTTAAAGTATAGAGCAACTTCTAGTTCACTCTCTCTGATTCATGCTTGCAGTTCAAATATGAGCTCTTAGCATTGATTTCCTGCTGGTCTGGTCCCCACTTGCTGCCATAATGGATTTTATCCCTCTGGAACCATAAGCCCAAATAAACACCTCCTTCTAGAGCTTCCTTGTTCATGATGTTTTGTGGGTCTCTCTCCTCCTCAGGGATGGTTGGCCACCAGTCAGTCCACAAGGGAGAAGAGAGCAGAGGCAGAGAGCAGGGTTCAGAGGGCTGTGAGCATGCAGAAATAGCCTTCGGGAGACTGCTTCAGTGTTATAGCTCAACTTTATTCCAGAGGGAGGGGAAATATATACAATGGGAACAATACTTGGGGCATCAGCTAATTTGTGTTTGGCAGCACGGTCCTACCATATAACTGGAATACAATGCCTAATTATCATATGGGCATGGGGGGGGGGGGGGGGATTTGCAAGAAACTATGTCAAAGGTCATATTTAAGATAAGTCAGGTATCCAGGTCCAAAGACAGCCACTAGGTAAGGTCAGGCAGAGAGCAGGAGGCCATACTGGGAGAAGAGAGTCCTCCATTTTGCACCAAGCTCAGAGAGCTGTCCAGACATGATGGACTGCAACCTTAAGCAACAGAACCTTCTAGCACCTTCCTGTGTTTTATTTTATAATGGGAAGGTGTCATTGTAAGCCTTGAGGAGCCTGTCATCTGTATGAGAGGGGTCCAGGGCCTGTTATTGAACCATGACCTGATTGATAGTAATTTTAGCAATGGTGGTAATCTGCTGCCAGAGGAACTGAATAAGGTAGGGGGCAAGTATCAAAATACAACATAGAATAATTAGGGGACTAGTAAGTGGTAGGAGCTAAGAAAACAAAGAGTTTTGGAACCAGGACAAAGATTCCTGGTGCTGATATCAGGCCAGGAGATCTTTACATAGGGTTCTAAGTATTCTTGCATTTTTTTCCACTAAATTGGACTCATTGCTAAAGAAATAACATTCTTCTCCCAAGACCACACAAGTTCCTACCCCAAGTTGTATAGTTATTTTATCAAGGGCTCTTCAGTTCTGGAGAACCATGCCTGTAAGAGAGTTCATCTGTTTGGAGTGACTCAAGGCTTTCAGTTGTTGATGTGATGGCCTGGTCAAGTTTATCCCAAAAGTTCCCTGCCATAGGATTGGTCTGTATGATGGCAGCAACTGCAGCACCCACTGTACCCAGAGAAAGAGTGAGCCTAAGCTCCACAACAGAGGGATGAAAATCTCGCTCTATGAGCTGTTTCAGAGGAGGAAAGCAGCCTTTTCTTCCTTGAAGAGGTATACGTGGAGGTAATCATCACAGATACATGAAAGGTGACAAGGAAGAGTTAACACATGGTTGGACTTTTCCCTTTCACCAAAGAAGAGGAGAGGTGATGCATGTCTGCCTGGAAAGAATGATATTAGTGAGCCATTGGTAATGAGTAGGCTTGTCTGGACTGGAATTACAAACTAGACAGTTGGACAACTGGTCAAGTAGGTGAATGTCTGGCAGACAAGAATCAGTGAAATATTTTGTAGTCCCATGGTAAAAGAGAATGTTATTGACTGGTATAGCTGTCAGGAGAGGTCTAGTGCTGGATGTGCAAAAGAAGCAGTTAGAGGTGTTACGGTGGGTGGTGAAAGGGAGAAAGTCAGAAGCATATTGAATGTATTGGTTCCATGTGACAGTGGCTTTGATCTGTTGATTAACCTGTTTTTCATAGAGAAAATATTGTGATGTGTTAGAATGGGTCAGAATGCTGGTATACATAAAGATCAACCACCGGTGTTTGAGCAATGGGTGAAGCATAGAGTTTACCCTGAACTCCTACTTGCCAGCGCTAACTCCAGGGACTGGGTATTGTGAAGGAGCAGGCTTTCTTTGAAGAAAACATGGTGTTTAGATTACGGAACTCCTCCAGCACAATATTGTCTCCTGCATTCCCCCATAGGTTTCTGCATCAGCCAGACATTCTTGTTTGAATCTGGATTGTCTGTATGGGAAGCAAATGAAGGAGATATTTAAACATTTGGTGGAATTGGCATACAGGATGATGAAGACTGTGTTCTGGCATTCTTCAATTGGGCAGTCCCTGGAACCTATAATGATGTTGTGACCTTGGTAACTCTTCCTAACAAACAAACAAACAAAAAAAAAAAAAAAAACACTGTTGAAAAATATTAGGGGGCACTGAGCAGAGCACGAGCATTAGCATCCAAGTGAATAAAAACAGCCATGAGAATAATGGAAAGGGAAGATTGTCAGGCTGTATCAATAAGGGCATGTGTATATATCCCCAGGTGATCTGATTGCTTACCCTTGGGTGCCTCTGTTGCTTCCTCTTTGTCTTCTCCATTATCAAAAAGTGTGCCATCTTTTTGACTGCAGGGGCCATGTCAGATATCATGGGCTGGTACCCAGACAGGTTGATGTTGATCCTGTGAGAAGACAGAAACAAATTCCTTTCCATTTGTTATCAAGGTGTCAGGCCCCTTCCAACACCTGTCAAGTAAGTCCTTACATTGAACCAAAATGGGTAGAACCAGGAAGATAGCATAGAGTTCCTTGAATTGGGTGGATTTATATGGGAGGAAGAAAAGTTAGGACTCAGTGTCACTGTCTCCTCAATAAATTGTGTATGCGGACCCTTGTTGCTGCCCACCTGTGAAAGCCATGGGGGCCTGTATGATAGGGGATTGAGAGAATAAGTGGAGAGGGAGCCACCTAAGGAGTGGTATGGTTGCCAGAAATTTATCCTTGGGGCAGTAGTTATCTGTTTGTCCTGGTAAGCCAATAAGGCTGTTAGCAAAAGAAGTGTGGTTTCTCAGGAGCAATTAGATGTCTTGGAGAGGGAAAGTAGAACAATCATATCAGGTTTCTTCCCTATGATTTGTAAAGTATATTCTCTCCCTGTCCTTACCATGGTGGCTACAGTGTTTACCTCAGTTAATAGTAAGGGAGCTCCCCCTACTGGTGCATGGAGTCATTCTAAGATTCCCCCTGAGACTGGTATAGCAATCAAACTATCATGGGGGAGAATTTACATATAAGGAGCTGGATTGGCTATTCTGGGTTAGAACAAGCCAGGGAGGCATTTTTTATGTAGTTGTTAGTGGACAAAGGACCTCTTTAGTTTCTGGTGTTAGACAGCAAGGACAGCAAGGGGAAGAAGGGTGCTTGTCACCCTTAAGTAAATCTAATAGAAGCTGCAGTTGGCTGGTTGGTATGGGAATTCAAGGCTTCAGCCAGTTAATATTACCTAAGAAGCTTTGAAGGGACTTAGGATTAATAAGTTGAGGAAGTCAATAACAGATTTAGCTGGCCAGACTGAGGTCAGGGTAATTTCTGTCCCCAGGAATATGATGGAGGGGGGGGGGCATGAGCAACTTGGATCTTGTCTTCTGCTGTTACAACAGTAAAGCTTCTTTCTTTCAGGGCCTTTGTGACTTGCTGTTTAAGATCATCTAAGGTTAGTTTTTGATTTTATCTTTTTTTTATTCCACATTAATAGGTTATACATGTAATGATATATGTGGAGACCTGATTTAATAAGGGGTTTTAATGCATAGGCTACAGCTTCCTGAAAATGATGAAATTATGAGGCTGTTAGCCATGGCTTGAGGGAGTATCCTCCACTCATATATATTAGCTGGTCCTGAGTTGTTAATTTGAGGTGTTGAAAAGGTGAACCATTGCAATCTTGTTTATGGAGTGGTATTGAAATGAAGCAATCGTTAATGTCTAACTAATACCAGGGTATTTACTGGTAGGGCAGAAGCAAGAAGGAGGCTTGCTGAGGTAAGCCACAAATTTTCATGATTTAGTAATTGCTCTTAGATCATGAAGGAGTCGCCAGGTCCTGGTCTTCTTGCTTATTACAAAAAGCAGAATGTTCCAGGGTCTTCTAGAGGATGAATATGTCCCGTGGCTAATTAGTGTTCAACAAACTGTTGTTAAAACAGCTAATTTCTCCCTGTTTAAAGGCCACTGTTCCACCCTGGTAGGCTCTTCTGTGATCCATTCTAGGCAGAGAATGAGGTATTCAACAGTGGCCCTTAGAATTGGGGGTGCTTTTGATCTTGATATTTATGGTAATCTTCTATCTGGAGGCATTCTTCCCCTATTCCACTAACAAGGATCACATTTAAGTCTTCTAAGATGTCTCTTCTATCAGGACCCGTGCAGCCTCATCTCAGATCAGCATATGATGACTACCTGTCTAGTGAATTTTCTCAGGGCAAGGCACATGTGGAAATGGACTCTCATTTGGTAAGGACCAGTAGTCCACAGAAGAGTGCAGGAATTGCAAAATTAGTGCAACTTTCAAGCTCTTTTCTCTCTCATTATATTTGTGATTCTTTGGGTAGTTTTTTAGTTTTACTTTGTCAGCCACACATGCAATAGCTACAGTTTTTCCTGGAAATTCTGTTCTTTCTCATGAATTTTCTCCTAAGTTTCAGCAGGGGGCTAATACTTTTTAAATATCATATCTGGAATTACTAACTACAACTCCCAGTCCTGGGAACGTTTCTGACTTAATAGAGATAGTTAGATAGATATGAGAAAACAACACTTGGAACATTAAGGAGAGCAGGGCGTGCACACATAGAATAGGGGGAAAGCCTCAAGAATACACATAGTGTCAATGGTTGAGAGTGAGTTCCCTGGACACCAGGCATAGAATCATTGGTAGGATCTGGTATGCTCCAAGAGGAAAAACTACAATGCAAAATGTGGGATGCATAGATCCATCTTTACCATCCACAGGAGCTTATATTGGTGGAGGAAGTATGGTGTAGTGGGATGGGAAAGAGTGCTTTGTTAAAGTCTGTATTTTACAGAGAGATTGAGACGTGGGATCTGAAGAAAAGGGGACTGTGTAAAAACATATCTTTCAGACATGAAAGAATTGTCTGGGTTTGAATATTGTTGTCCTTAAAGCATCATGCTCATGTCTATTATTTTTTAACTTTGTAACCACAAGTAGCTGCCAGCTGGCATAAGTACTGTGGGAACAGGATGTGTCTGGCTTGATATTTAGTTAAGCCTGCAAAAATGCTGAACTCTATGTCTAGAATAAGGTTATAAGGGGGTGGGAAGGTGTATTTGGGGAAGCATAAAGAGGAACAATGGGGCTTTCATAATGATCACAATGTATTCCATAAATCATGATGTATTTCTTAAAATCAAAAGTAGGAGCCAATAATTAAAACCACTCATGTAACCCTGGTAAGAAAAACTCTATTAAAGTATAAATAAATACAGCTTGAGCTATTTGGGGCCACTTGAATACAACTCACCTGGTGGTGAAAAGTTTTCCTTTCGTGGATGCCCCTTTCCTGCCTCAGGACCTGAACCCAAGTCAAGGCACTCTTCCCAGCATGTTAATATTCACAGTGACCACTAGAGACCTAATGCTCCTATTTATGGCATCTTCATTTTCCCATCTATAAAAGTCTTGGGTAATAAATGCTCAGGAGAGACCATCTACTCCCATCTGCTAGGGCCCTGATAGGAGGGTTCAATGTGGAGGAAACCCAGCTTGTCTTAAGAAAGTCTTATCTTCCCCTATGTCTACTAGATATTTGAAATTTTATTGTCAATTTTTATTGAAAGTTCAGTTTGAGATTTTTCTAGTATATTAGTGACTCGGTGTACTTGTGGACTGCCCCAGAAGGAGTTTAAAGGTGGCAGAAGTTTTCCAACTTTGTCATATTTGAATTTACACTCTTTTTTTCCCAGTGGTGTCCTGTCTTACAGCAGGGACAGGTGATTTTGGGGCTTTAATAGCAGGTGGGTTATTGCTCAGGCAATCTCCTTTCCAGTGCCCATTCTCTCTACACTTAATGCATTTTGAATTAGACTGTGTTGTGTCTGCAAAGACCTGGACAAGAAAGCAAACCTGATATGAGGCAGTTCCAGTGTCATCAGTAGCCATGATCCATTTATCATGTTATTCATTTTTTTAGTCCCTGACAAGCCTGCCTGTGTTCTGGGGTCTTTCCTTCCCAGGTAAGATTATTTAGAAGCATTGCTTTAGCTCAGGCTCTGTTATTTTTTCTGTCTAGAATGGCTTGTACTTTTAGTATGAAACCCAGGAGAGTTTCAATTGGTTTTTGTTTTAAGGTCAGTGAGGAGACCTCTCCAGGTCCTATGGACTAAAGAGTCAAACAGTCCCAGGCTTGGGGTGAACATATGCAGACCCTTTCAAAGCAGGCAGCGGAGAGTGGGGCCTGTTGTATTCCTGTGAAAAAGTTACCCTGGCCAAATAATTGATCATAATACCAGTTTATTAACTGAGTGGGTGGGGGAGGTGTTTGTCCTTGTTGTAGTCCAATTTGTTGATTACGTATTTTATTTTTTTTTCTAGCCCACATTTGACATTTATCACCAAACAGGGCTTCCCGTTGTATGAATAGAGAATTGGAAGAGTGGACCGGTATGTGTCTCTCTATTGGTGAAATTATTATGGCCACTCCACGTAGTTAAAAGGAAGATTTATTTAGTGGGTAACTTACAAAAAAGGGAAAGGTAGGTTGTGGGGTCTGGGGAAGGTGTATAGAAGTCCAGCGGTGTTCTCTGGAGCTCTTCTTGGTCAACCTCCACCGTCTAGGGTCCTGGAACAGAGAGCACTGGCCCATCCAGGTCTTGGGTCTCCAGGCACCTCACCTGGCCCCGCCTCGTAGGCGTGACAGTTGTCAGAGTCTCAATGGGGGTTGGAACTTCCAGATCCAAGCTGGAATGGCTACCCACTACATCTTTCCAGTCTTAGGCGGTTAAAGGGGCGCTATTGAAACTCTGTAAAATAGTTTTTGTCCAGGAAGCATGAATTCAGTCCTTGCAGATGGCTTGAAGTAAGTCTTTTAAATCTGTTTCAGAGAGGGGGTACCAAGCTAGTGGAAACTGACTTGTTACAAGTAGATTACCAGGGAAGGTCCCTATGGGTGAAGGCTCTGGATCCCTGTGCCATTGTGGCTGAGGGGACTGGGGGACAATTGTTCCGAGTGTCTCTGAGATTGCAGAGCTTCTTGAAGGCCATGAGGGAGGTACCACAGAAGGTGGTACCAATGTGGGGGACACATTTGAGTGTTTTTAGGAGCCTTTGCCTTGATACCCAGGTCTTTGTTCTCTGTACTCAATGAGGGCTCCAATTCTTTGTCCTCTGGAGCCAATGAGAACTCATAAGGGAGAAGGGCGGAGGGCACGTGGGAGGAGGATGTAAGCGGGGAGGAGTGTTATGGGTTTGGGAGTAACATTTACCTAATCTGATAGATCACTTTTTACAGGAGGACTAAAATCAGCCACAGGGTCTTCCTCCTCATTTGAATCTTCCCTTTTGTCTCCCTGTGCTTTTTTTCTCTAGTGGGTCATCCGGAGGTTTGGGGGTTCCTAAGCATTGCCTAATGACAGCTGTTACAGGGAGGAAGGAGAGGGGCAAGAGATTGCCTTCCTGGATTTCCTTTTTTACCATGGGTCCAGACATCAAGGCTGGAGATATCTGCCACTGAAGATGGAGATACCTGCAAGTTGAAGCCGCTTGTTCTAGAACTCTAGGCCTTCTTTTTGGAGGATTTTAAGTCCTTGAATTAAGTCAGGCTGTATGGTAACAGATTTGGAGATCTCTCTGGAATAGTGTTGAATTTCCCGTTATAGAAAAGAGAAGTGCTGCCAGTGAAGTCCAACTTTCCTGAGGTAATTTCACCGCAGGGGAATTTTAGCACCCTAAAGAACACAAGCCTATCCACAGATTTAGGAAACTGCCAACCATCGTTAAAACATTTACGTGGTAGCTGCACCACCAGGTTTTGATGAGAGACAGTCGGGCTGTCAGGGTCCAGAAAGACGGTAGGGGGACCTTTAGCTGATGTCAGGGAATCGCCCTGACCAAGAGGCTTCAATTGCCAGGGAACCATATCCGGACCATCATGAAGGTGCAAACTGAAAGTAAAGCAAAGAGGAAGAACAGCCAGATGAGAAACGCCTGCTACCTCACAAACACCACACATCCTGGAGATTCTCTGTTCAGGTGCCAGCTATGGGTCTCCTCCTCAAGGGTCCTTGGCCTCCGGTCTGCGAGAGAGGAAAGAATAGAAGTGGAGAACGGTTCAGAGGGCTGTGAACATGACAGAAATAGCCTATCTAATTATCATATGGGGGCATTTGCAGGGAACTATGTCAAAGGTCATACATAAGGTAAGTCAGGTAGCCAGGCTCAAAAATAGTCTCCAGATAAGGTAAGGCAGAGAGCAGAAGGCCCTGCTGGGGGTGGGGAGGGGGCTCCATTTTGCACCAAGTTCAGAGAGCTGTCCAGGCTGTCCAGACATGGTGGACTACAATCTTAAGTAACTTTTTTTTTTAATCACAGAAACAGAAAAGTAGTAGAGAAAGTGATTTTGAAATAGGGTGTCACTGTGTATTCCTGGCTGGCCTTGAACTCATTATGAAAATCAGGCTGTTCCCAAAGTCACAGAGATCTGCTTGTCTCTGTCTTCCAAATTCTCAGGTTAAAGGCAAGTGCCACCACACACATGGCTATGAAGTAAATTTTATTTATATATAAATAAACATGAAATGTTCTTTATTACTAAATTTCATTTTGTCAAATTTAGTTTATTGAAATAATCACAAGTGCATGCAAATATTTTTGTATCAGAATATTAATAAATTCTGTTTTCTTTCCCAACAACTTAATATGAAAAAAATGAATATAACTTGTATCTCCAAGAGAAGGAAATTATTTAATTTCTACATAGAACAAATGGAATGCATGTATAATAGTTAAAGGCAAGGCTTTGGTGGAACCATGAGAGGACTGGATTGCACCTTAGCCACTGATTAATTCAATTCTGGGCAAGGCACTACATTTTTATATTTCTAGATCTGTAAAGTGACTATTATATCTATGTCACAAAGGAACAAGTTTAGGCAGTCAAATTCTGTAATTTAGGAATAATAATCATTTAAAAAAAACAGCTCTCTCCTGAAAGGGAATACAAGATAGTTTACTCAGATGATGGCTCAGAAACAAAGGTTTGGATTACTCCAGATTCCATGTTTCAATGTGGTGTCCATTTCGTGAAGTCTTTAGAGTAACACAGTAACGAAGTCATAAATCAGGACATTTTTAGGTATATTGATGGAAACATTATGTAAGTGTGTTACAGTAACACAGAACTGTCTGTTATTAGTCTCAAACACTCTCTGAGGACATTCTTTAGTGTTGTTGGCAACTACTGGTCTTCTAATATGTTATGAAAATTTGTACATTGGCAGTCACGAGGATGTTAGATAAGACACAGGCAATAAGGACTAGTTATTAGAGGGATAAATTGTAATTAATCTCTAAATCTGTAACATTCCAGCCTCTCTCTAATCATTGGTGGTCTATGTGAGAGGCAGGAAGGTTTAATTCTATTTGCCAAATAAAACTTAAGATGTGACTACATCCAAACTCTGTAAATTACGTATGACATTTTCCACAAAGATGGGTTCTATAGATCAACAAGCTCAAGATAAGGTTCTTGGAGGAGGATGCACTGTGGTCTTGGTCAAACTGATCGAGCAAAGGTCACCAGACTATTAACCATACCTGCTCCCAGCCTTCTGAGCAGATAACAGGTTATGCATTCCTCACTTTGATGGAACAACCATGCCTGTTTAACATTCTTGGTTCCCCTAGTATTTATCTGTGAGCACAAGGACCTCTGTGCCCCCCACATAATTATGGGGCCTCTGTTATCACCACAGTCAGCAAAGTAACATCCACAGAAAGCAAAAAAGTAGTTCATTTCAAAATGACTTAGTAACTGGTGTTGGTTCAAACTTCAGAAATCTGTTGTTGGTTGTTTTTGCTCTTTTGAGGAGCCCACCACCCAGCTTCCAAATAAATCACACACAGACGCTTATTCTTAATTATAAGCACTCAGTCATAGCTTAGTTTGTTGATAGCCAGCTTTATTTAACTTAAATTATCTTGTCTAACTTTTGTTTCTGGGCTTTTCCTATTCTTACTTCTATAAATCTTACTCTTCCTACATGTCATGCCCCTGATGTCCTCCTCTTTCCTCTCTCCTTGATCTCTTAGATCTCTGCTTCCTCCCAGGTTTCTCCTATATATTCTTTCTGCCTGCCAGCCCAGCCTATTCCTTCTCTTGCCTTGATATTGGCCATTCAGTCTTTTATTAGACCTTCAGGTGTTTTAGACGGACACAGTAACACAGCCTCACAGAGTTAAACAAAAGTAAAACACTTTAAAATAATATTCTACAACATTTCCTCCTTTTTCTCTAAATACAAATAAAGGTTTTGACTTTAATATAGTAAAACTACATACCACAAAAAAATTATCGCATAGGAATTATATTTACAGTATTCTGTGTATTTATAGTTAGCATATTCAAAGAAAATAATGCAATATCTATCCTATCTTAATTAATCCAAAGTTTTACACATAACTTACTTTCTATCATAACTAAGAAAAGCTTGAAATATAACTATCTAGTCTTCAACTCAATCAAAGATTCAGAAGGACATAATATTATCTAACGACAGAGACATTTGGTTACCTGAACAGTCACCCAAAGTTCCTCTGCAATGTTGGGGCATCTACCTTAAGCTTATAGGTGCAGAATATTAGGCAGACTTTCAGTGAAGCAGAAAACTTGTACTGTCCTGCCTTGTTTTGGCAAAGTTCATCATTTACTTTCCTCTATGTCCTACAGAATGTCTGGCAGTTTCTTTGGGGAGCAGGAACCCTGAAGGATCATCCTGCCTTGTTTAGGCCAAGTTCAGCAGTCACTTCTCTGTGGGTCATGCATGTACAATCTACACAGCATACAATCAAGCAGTCAAGGAAAGAATAGGTTTTTTGCCTAGCAGCTAACTTTGTCACAATGAAAGCAAACTCCATAAGGAGATGCCAATCATCTTTGAAGTAATTTAGTGCTGCCAGGAGCAGATGCATCTCATTGTAATGAAAACTTTATGTTAAAGCATTTTAAATGCCATATTCTGTAGGACTTTGAAAGGCTTCAAATACCATCTATCTAAAATATATCTTGCTGTGGGATGTTCTGTATGGCAAATGTGTTGCTCTGATTGGTTAATCAATAAAACACTGATTGGCCAGTAGCCAAGCAGGAAGTATAGGCGGCACTAACATAGAGGAGAACTGAGGAAACAGGAAGGCAGAAGGAGGGACTGGCCAGCCACTGCCATGACAAGCAAGATGTAAGGTACCGGTAAGCCACAACCACGTGGCAACTTATAAATTAATAGAAATGGGTTAATTTAAAATAGAAGAAGTAGATAACAAGAATCTGACATGGACATAGAGTTTATAAGTAATATAAGAGTCTGTGTGTTTATTTTATAAGTGGACTACAGGACTGCTGGGGCTTGGCGGACCTGGAGAGAAGCTCTCCAGCTACAATATCTCTATGGTGTGGATATTGCTCTGTAAAAAATAAATTGCTGATTGGCCAGTAGCCAGGCAGGAAGTATAGACAGGAGAAGCAGAGAAGAGAATTCTGGCAAGTGGAAGCCTGAATGAGAGATGACAGCCTGCTGTCCAGGGAGCAGTATGTAACAGGCACACAGGTAAAGCCACGGAACATGTGGCAACATATAGATTAACAGAAATGGGCTGAGTTTAAGTGTAAAAGCTAGTCAGTAGTTAGCCTGAGCTAATGGCTGAGCAATTTTAATTAATATGAGCTTCTGAGTGATTATTTCATAAGTGGTTGTGGAGTCCATGGTGGTGGGCAGGATTGGAGAAATCTTCAGTTACATCTCTACATAATCTGGAAAGCATACCTAATATATCTACAATTTTGATTGTTGTAAATGACTAACCACTAACCTATGTTTTCTGATTATCCTATACATATATTGTAAGAACAGCTTTCAAAAACTAGAATTTTACCTTACATTTTTTAAATGAACTGCATAAGCACAATACCTTAAACAAAAATAGAAACATACATACAACAGATTATAACAAAAATAATCTTAAATTTTTATTAATATACAAAAATCCCTTGAACAGGAGTCGAACCATATATACAGTATAATAAAAATAACTTTAAATTTGTATCAATATCTATATTCCCCTAAGTGATAACAACATCCATAGCCTAGCAAACAACCAAAAGCCTCCTACATCCTATAATTCTTGAGAATGTGCACATAGTTTTATCCATACTGCTTCCTGCTATCTGTGGATGAAGTATCTTTAGGGTCCCATAGAGAAAATTTGAGATAATGGCCAAGACCTGAGAAGACCAGCAATAACCTTTAATCTTTGCTGATAAATATTAGCTGTCAAGATTCAGGAGGTCTTGCCTGATCAAACCTGAGCCATATTCACCCTGAAGAAATCTACAACCTCTCATCTCCTGTGGGAACAAACCTCCAAAGCATTTTTTATTTCCATCTGACAAATATATTTTTCAATTTTTTAAAAGTTAAGACATTCCTAAAGTATCTAGATTGGTTCAATTTAGCAGTCCAGTTCACAATCCCATGTGTTCCAGCAGTTGTCTTTTGCTCTTCAGCATTCAAAAAATTCAAAATCAACACAATAACATACAGGATCCAGATGCCCTGTGTATTTCCCATCTTATGTGGCTTTTTTCTTTTATATTACTTTTACTTTCCCTGTAAAGACTTCATTACTTTTTTAAACTACTCATTTCTTTCTATGACTATACCCTTTTTATTTTCTTAAGTCTAAGTGTATTCTTAAACACATTGTAACCTGTTTAGAGGTTTTTCTGTCTGGACCTCTTTTATTGCATATTTTCAACCTCTTTTGACCATATGAGCAAAACTTTAAAGTGCTAACCTGTGGTGATATTTTATTTGTGCACCCCAATAAAGCTTATCTGGAGATTAGAGAAAAAAAACAGCCACTATATTAAACATAGAAGTCAGGCAATGGTAGCACATGCCTTTAATCTGATCATTTGGGAGGTAGAGATTCATTTGGATCTCTGTAAAGTCAAGGCCACACTGGGAACAGAGCCAGGCATGGTGGTGCATGCCTTTAATTCCCAGCACTAGTTAACCATAGAGGTCTGGAGGTTTGTATAGACAGACAGGGAGTGAGAGAGCTGGGAAAACAGAGGAAGTATTGTATCTGGGTGTAAAGAGGAAGTGAAATGACAAGGCACAGAGGATTCTTAGCAGTAAGAATGTGGCTGGCTTCCTTCTGCTTTTCTGATCTCTCAGGTTTTACCCCAATACCTGACTCCGAGCTTTTTATTAATAAGACTGTTAAGCAATTTGTCTTACACTAACCTACACCTGGATTCTCTGCCCTGGGCTCTCCACTGGCTCTGCCTACTTCTTGGGCTGGGAAAGCCAAGCCACAGTCCATTCAGAGGTTCATGACTGAAAACTGCATTCAACATCCCTAGCTTTGGAAGCCAGTACCTGTGTTGCCCCCATTTTTTTTTTTAAAGCTTTCTTAAGCACTTTAGAAATTCAAGCTCCAGGTTGGTATGCCAAATTATTGTACTTTTATTGTTGCTGCCTGTTAAGCCATGGCTCTCTGAATCAGCAACTGCAACTCTGCAGCTACAAGCAGCAGAGGAAATTCTGTTCCCACAGGCTCTGACTGTTACAAAGCTACTAAGAAAACTTAACTAAATCTCTGTCTCTCTAAAGAACTCAAGATTCATATAAGTACCACGCGCTAACCAATTGCGCCAAGAACTCAAGATTCAAAGGTGAAGGTGTAATTCTGATCTTCAGGGAGGCTGAATAGCAAGTAGTTCACCTCCTCTCCTTGCTCAGCTGGAGTCCTCCAAAAAGCCCCCATGCTTTTCCTTGTGCCTCCTTAAAATCCCTTCTCCACCAGGCTCCTCCCTGCCACTTCCTGTCACCTAGTTGCAGACTCAGCCTCCTGAGTTGGGCGACACTTGGAAGCTAGTGAAACTGTTACCAATGATCTTGCTGCTTGCTTGAGTTTCAACTCAAAGTATCCCCCTAAATCCCTATCACAGCAGATGCGTTCCAGATTGAGAAACATTATGAATTAAACCGGATCTGGAGGGAAGAACAGAGGCTAAGATGGTTAAGTGACTCCAAGCTGTGCCCATGGTGACTTCCTGAAGCTGTAACCCCACAGCGATAACCTCTCCAGAACCTTCCATACACTCTTCAGTTTACCCCTCTCAGCTGCCTAGGGGAGAGGTCTTTACTGTTCCCACATTGCAGACAAGCAAACTGAGGCACAGACATTTTCAGGTAGCTGAGCTAAGATTCGAACCTGAACCTGTGATAGTTGTGGAGAGTGGAGGAGAGACCCCCCACCGTGTGTGTGTGTGTGTGTGTGTGTGTGTGAGAGAGAGAGAGAGAGAGAGAGAGAGAGAGAGAGAGAGAGAGAGAGAGAGAGAGAGAGACTGGGGATGTTATTTAATTGAACATATTTTTGCATCATTAAACCAATGTTCCAGAGCATAAACAAAAGTAACACACCTCAAAGTAGTTTGATTTGGGCATGTTTAAGAACATCACAATTCAGTGATAATTAACTCAATCCCCTGTTCATAATAACTTGTTCATAGTTAAGATGTGACTACATCAAAACACTCTGTAAAGTTTATTTGACATCTTCCATAAAGATGCATTCTATACATTAAGTACATGTGAGACCTTCCTTAAAGATAGGTTCTACAGATTAACAAGCTCATGATAAGGATCTGGGGGAAAATCCAGTGTGGTCTTGGCCACACAGACTGAGCAAAGGTTACCAGGGTATTGACCATGTTTTTTCTTTCCATCTTTCTGGTCAGATAATAGGTTATGCATCCCTTCCTTTGAAGAAAAAATCCTGTGTGCTTAAAATTCCTGATTCCTCTGGTGCTTATCTGAGAGCACACAAACTTGCATGCCCATGACAGTTCTAATTAGTTATAGAACTTCTATATAGAACATATAGAAGGTTCAGTGTAAAGTGTGGTTCTCTTAAGGAACCTTTGTTCACCATACACTATGAAGCTTAGGAACAACTGTACAGTAAGTAGTCATATAATTACTGTTTGTCATTGATGAAATGCTAAATTTAAATAAACATAAACATCAAGTATTTATTGTTGAAGAATATTTTGATATGGATAAATGTTTATACCTTATTAATTGAGAAATAGTAATAAAGTAATAGAATAAACAATTCTTATAAAAATAACTAAAATCTATTCTTGTATATATGACAAATGTCAATAGTATTTACTCATAGAGGCAAATTTGTGGAAAATTTTTGCACTTTTATCTTCATGCTTTGCTTCAACAATTTTATTGTCTATTGTAAGATGAATGCATATACTTTTTAAATATGTAAAATGCTGGTAAGATGTAGTGGCATATCATTAATCTCATTACTTGGGAGGCAGAGGCATGCAGATCTTTGTGAGTTTACAGCCATTTTGTTCTACATAGTGAGTTCCAGGAGAGCCAGAGCTACATAGTGAGACCCTGTCTCAAAACAAACAAACAAGGCATGAGAAATTATAAATGCTTCTGCAACAAAACTAAAAGCAAAATAGCTTTAAAGCAGAGGAGAAATACCATTATATCCACTTCATGAATGAAGGAAGAAATGGACAACAAATACATGCAAAATTTGGCCAGACTTGGATAAGGGATTATTTCTAAGGAAAGAATAGGGGAACCACAAAGCTAAAATGTGTGAAAGTTTGAGCCTTACTTAAGGGACAGCATATGTGAAGTTCAGTTTCTATGAAGTATATGAAAGAGTTCCCTACTCTGAGACCTCAGAGAAAATGAAGGCCACAGTAAGAATTATTTGAAACCCAGCAAATGTTAATAGAACTTCTGAAAGCTTTCAGTTTAAAAAGGGGATCTAAAATCAAAAATGTTACAGCAAAACTTGGTGTTTTGTCCTCTTCAGAGATTTCTAGTGTCGCTTAGTGTATCAAAGCTTTGACAATCATACCTTTAATGTCTTTAAAACCACATTATATATTTAACCTTATGTAACATATTTTATCTCAGTGTTTCTATGAATCAAAACATTATTTATCAGGGTCTTGAAAGATGGCTTAGTGGTTAAATGTTCTTGCTCCATAATGGAATGGACTGAAGTTTGGGTACCAGTAACCAGGTAACAAGCCAAGTTTTCCACAGAAAACTCCACTTAAAATGGATGAAAAGGTTTTTTTTGTCTAATCTCTTTCTTTATACACACAAAAGTGCACATACCTGCAGACACATTGCATATGCACATACAGATACAGAGATGCATGCATTCCTTCATTAATAAAAATTTCACAGAAGAATATTGTTTCTCTATGTCAACTTAGAAGTGACTTGAAAAGTAGATGATGAAAAGAAAGACAATCAGAGAGGATTCATAGTATTGCAATCCTTTCTATGTAGGAAAATTATAAATTTAACATTTCAGGAAGGATTAGGAATCCAAGAAGCAGGGAGTTTGTATAAAATAGAGAATGAAATAAAAATAAGGAACATAAAACACTGGAGGGTGAGGCAAGAGTGATCAGTTTCCAGTATCAGTTATATGAACTAGAAACACTAAAAGTGCTTAATGTCTGGATGTCACCTTCATTCAGTATTATCCTGAGCACCATTTACAATGTATTCTTACTACTGTTTAACAACTATATTAGGATAGAAACAATTTGTTAATTTCAGGTGTTTGTGACAGAGAAAATGGAAAGCTCTTCACAGTTAAAACAAGATTCTGAATGAATGTGTTTTTGTGTGCATGTGTTCATAAATGGGTATGTAGAAGAGAGAGATGTATATAAGAGAGATGGAGATACAGGATAAAGGAAAACAGTTATAAGTAAAATACCTGGTAAGTACAAGAAAGATAATAATTGTATTTATGTTTCTCTAAGACACCAAAAAATCAGTACAGAAATATATTAAACATATCATATATTGTTTCTAACTTTATTTTCAAAATAATGAAAGATGTTTTGTTAAGCCACAATAATATGCCATACATTTTTGTCTGTGTTCATAGTGTCTCATGAGATTTTAAAAACTCATTAGCTGACAAATTTGTACTAATTCTGGTGTTTTACTATTAAAATGAAATTCTCTTGTGTTTTAGTGGCAAAATGTACTTGATAATTGGTTCTGTGAAAATTATACATTTATGGACTTTGTCAAGATTATTTGAGGGAGAAATGCATGTGTGTGTGTGGTGTGTAATCTACTAACTATATAGTAATGGTAAGAAATTGCTAAAAGATTGTGTTTTCTAGATATAGCAACCTTTAAAATGAAACAGGAATATGCAGAACTCAAATTTACCTATATGAAAGTATGTCTTTTAAATAATTAAATGTCAAGTATTTGTCTCCTTGATTGGTAGTTTGGGTAATTTGGCTCCTTGATAAAGAGCCAAGCTCAATTGGCTACATCAACTGAAATGAAGTGGATCTGTCTACAAATTTCTTGGGAGGATTCTCAAATGAAATCTAGATACATCTTGACTGATGTGAAAATAATTAATCTACACTTGTGCTATTACAGAAAATGTAATATCTTCAAGACATGATTTTTGGAAATCTGGAAAGTTGGACTCTTTAACTGTACTTGGGAATGCACAAGTCATTTCTGGCTTTTATTTTAATATTTGTTCCCAAGCTTCCTTCCCCATTGCTGTGGTAAATGCTAGCCAAGCGCAACTTAGAGGATGAAAGGGTTTACTTGACTTATAGACCAGTCCACCACTGAAGGAAGCCAAGACAGGAAGGGACTGAAGCAGAGATGAGAGAAGAGTGATGTTTACTGGCTTGTTCTTCTTAGCTTGTTCAGCCTGTTTCTTAGATAATCCAGGACCACCTTCCCAGGGGTGGTATCACCCACAATAATCACCCATCAGTCATTAATTAAGAAAATGCCCCACAGTTTTGCCTAAAGGCCAAACTTATAGAAAAAACCTCCTTAATTGACACTCCCTTTACCTAAATGGCTATAGTTTGTGACACATTGATATGAGGACTACCCAGCACATCATCCAATCTTGGCTAATGTAAAGAAACCACCAAATACTAAAAAGCTTATGAATAATACATTTTTTATTTTGAAAAAGAAGAGTATTTCTATAGTAGGTGAAGATATACTATGTTTCATTGTCTTAATTTCCAAGTGATTTAAAGAAACCCACTGGGAGAATGGTACAATTCATGAGAAAAAGCTTAAATTTATGAAAGGAAAAGTTATCTTCTCCCATATATTTATATATGCAAACATTTATGCTTGAATTGCTATATAAGTACATATAAGAATATGTAAACATGCTTTTATATATGTACATACAATGATTAGAAATGGCCATTCACTGACTTATTGGCAATAAAATGATTGTTTTTAAAATATTATAAAAACAAAGCTTTCTTTACCTTTATCAAAATAGCTGGATACAAGATTAAGTCAGAAAATCAGTAGCCTTCCTACATCCAAAGGACAAATTTACTAAGAAAACATTCAGGGAAACAACACCCTTTGCAATAGTCACAAATAAATAAAACACCATGGGATAACCCTAATCAAGCAAGTTAAATCTTTGTATGACAAAATCTTCAAGTCTTTGTAGAAAAAATTAAAGAAGATATCAGAAGATGGAAAGATCTACCATGTTCATGGATTGGTAGAATTAACATAGTAAAAATGGCCATCTTACCAAATCAATTTACAGATTCAATGCAATCCCCATTAAAATTATAATACATCTCTTTATAAACTTTGAATGGACAATTCTCTGTTTTATGGGGGGGGACCTCAGGATAGCTAAAACAATTCTGAATGATAATTAAAAAAGAAATTTCTGGAAGTATCACCAGTCCTGATTTCAGGCTGTACTACTGAGCTATAGTCATAAAACACATATAGTCTGCATAAAAACAGAAATATTGATCAATAAAATTGAATTAAAAACTCATACATAAATCCACACACCTATGGATATCTGATTTTTGATAAAGAATCTGGAAATACACAATGAAAAAATAAAGCATTTTCAACAAGGGGTGCTGGTCTTACTGAAGGTCTACATGTTAAAGAATGAAAATAGATCTGTATGTACCACCCTGCACAAAACTCAAGTACAAGTGGATCAAAGACCACAACTTAAAATCAGACACACTATACTTGATAGAAAAGAAGGTATCAAATAGCCTTTAACACATTGGCATAGGTGACAACTTCCTAATCAGAATACCTATAGCAAGGGCACTAAGATCAACAACTAACAGATAGGACCTCCTGAACTAAAAAGCTTCTGTAAGGCAAAGAACACCATCAATGGGATAAAACAGCAGCCTACAGAATGGGAAGAGATCTTCACCAAATCCACATTTGATAAAAGGCTAATATTCAAAGAACTCAAGAAATTAGACATCAACAAACCAAATAATCCAATTTTAAAATGGGGTACAGACCTAAACAGAGAATTTTCAATAGAGGAATCTCAAATGACCAACAAACACGTAAAGAAATTTTCAACATCCTTTGCCATAAGGGTAATGCTCATCAAAATGACTTTGAGATTCTATCTTACACTTAATCAGAATGGTTATGATGAGTAACACAAGAGAAACCTCATGTTGGCAAGGATGTGGAGCAAGGGAAATATTCTTTCACTGGTGATGGGAGTGCAAACTTGTACAGCCACTATGGAAATCAATATGGTGCTTCCTCAAAACATTGGGAATTGATCTACCTGAAGATCCAGCTATACCACTCCTGAGCATATACCCAAAGGAAGTTCCATCCTACCACAAGGACACCTTCTCAATATATCCATAGCAGCTTTATTCATAATAGCCATAAGCTGGAAATAATCTAGATGTCCCTTAACCAGAAAATTGATAAAGAAAATGTGGTACATTTACATAATGGGGTATTATTCAGCTGTTTAAAAAAATGATATCATGAAATTTGCAGGCAAATGATTGGAACTAGAAATAAATCATCCTGAGAGAAACAACCCAGATCCATAAAAACAAACATGACATGTACTCACTCACAATTGCATATTAGCTGTTAAGTAAAGGATAATGATGCTAAAATCCACAGACAAAAGGAAGTTAAGTAATAAAGAGGGCTCTAGAGGAATGTATGAATCTCTCTGGGAAGGGGAAATAGATTTTGCAGGAAGACTGGGAGCAGATGAGGATGATAACACCAGGGATCAGTTGGGGAAGGTGGAAGGAAGAAGAGAGTATGGGAAGAGATGAATGTTATTCGGGGGCATTTCGAGGATGATGAGGAAAACCAATGCAGTGGAAACTTCCTGGAACCTCTGGGAGTGACCCTACGGAGAATTCCTAGTAATGGGGAATACGGAGCCTGAACCAGCCATCTTTTATTACCAGGCAAGGCTTCTAGCAATAGGACTGGGACTCCAATGCAGCCACAAAACCTTCCACCTATAAACTGTCCTGCCTGCCGGTTGTGCTAGAGCAGTGGTGACTCAGAGCTTTTGGGAGTGGCCCACCTGTAATTGGTCTAACTTGATGCCCAATCCACAAAAGTGAGTCCATGCCTGGCAATACTTGGGTGGCCAGAAACTGTAAAGCTGGATGACCAAGAGAGCTAGGTTTGAACCAAACATGACTGGCAAAAAAAAAAAAAAAAAAAGTCATTAATTATTCCTAAATATACTTAGAGATGGGTACCTAGCCCAATCACCATCAGAGAGGCTTCTCCCATCAGCTGATGGGAGCAGAGACACACAGCCAAACATTAGGCAGAACTCAGGGAACTCTTCAGAAATGGGGAGAAAGGATTGTAGGAGTCAGAGGACTCAAGGACATCAGGAGAACATGACTCACAGAATCAGTTAAGCAGGGCTCAGAGGGGCTGAGACTGAAGCGGCAAACACGGGGCCTGCACGGGTCTGCCCTAGGTTCTCTGCATCCATGTTATGGTTGTTTTGCTTGGAGTTTTGGTGAAATTCATAACAGTGAGAGTGGGGGTTGTCTCTGACTCTTTTGCCTGTTTTGAGGAACCTTTCCTCCCAGTGGGTTGCCTCGTCTAGCCTTGATAAGAGGGTTTGTGTCTAAGTGAATCTTGTTATGCCATGTTCTGTTGACATCCTTGGGAAGCCTGCTCTTTTCTGAAGGGAAACAGAGGAGGATTGGGGCAAGAGAAGACTTGAGGGGGGTGGGCAGGGACTGGAAGGAGTTAGGGAGGGGAAGCTGTGGTCAGGATGTATTTTATGAGAGAAGAATAAATTAAGAAAAACATCATGTATGTAGTAAGGAAAAAAGTAGAAAACTAATCTCGACAATTCATGGGGTAGTTTTTAAATAGAACATATATCCCATTTGTAGAATAGTTTTGAGCATTCAACAACAATAACAAAAACAGATATCTAGCCAATAATGATACGTTGTTGGCTTTTTTTTTTTTTTGCTAAATCTTTATCATTTTATTTTATCAATAAAGATTTGCAATCTGGGGTGAAAACCTGTTAGCTAAGAGAGGCCCAGAAAGCTGAACTTCCTCCTCCACTGTTGTCCCAGAGAAAGAGCTTTCTCCTTCCACATCTCAAACAAAAAACTCCAACTGGATGTCCCTCCCTTTTACATCCTGTGTGTGTCTCTCTCCATCCTCCTGGCTTCTTCCCACTGTCTATGACTTTTTCCTGTCAACAGGTTGCTTGCTCTGCTTCTCCACCTATTTTTTTTTTTTACTTAATTTTACTTAATGCTGTTTACAATATTCCAGCAGAAAACTCTTGAATTAAACACATGTGCTGGGACTGAGCCACACCACAGCTAGAAGCAGGTTCTTCCAGTTTCCAGCAATCTCCAGGTTCACAGTGTGATAACATATCCTGCAACAATACTTCTATTTTTTTATTTTTAGTTGAAAATAGATTATTCTCTCATATAATACATGACCACAGTTCACCCTGCCTCCACTCCTCCTAGGTCCTGCCCGGACCCCTTTCCCCTGGATGTACTCTCCCACTCTCCCTTCAGAAAAGAGTAGGCCTCCAAGAGACAACAACCAAACACTACAAAACAAGATACAATGTGACAAGGAAAAAGCCCTCATATCAAGGCTGGACTAGGCAACCTAATAGGAGAAAAGGAGTCCCAAGAGCAAGCAAGAGAGTTAGAGAGTCACCTGCTTCCTGTTATGAGCCCAACAAAAATGCCAAGCTAGCAGTCATAACATATAAACAAAGGAACTAATGTAGACCCATGTAGGACCCACGGTTGTCACTTGAGTCTATGTGAGCTCATATTCACTCTGCTTAGTTGATTTAATAGGTCATGTTCTCCTAGTGTCCTCCATCTACTCTAACTCCTATGATCCCCCTCCTTGTCCTTGGGGTTCCACTAGCTCCAAAGGGAGGGATTCAATGGAGACTTCCAATTTAGACCCTCTCTCCCCACAGTGTCTGCCTGTGGGCCTCTGTACCTGCACCCATCTGCTTCCAGGGGAAGCCTCTATGATGATGAATGAGCAATGCACTGATATATGAGGAGAGCAGAATATCATTAGGAATCATTTCATTGGCTTTTGCTGTTGTTTGGTTTTTTGTTTGTTTGTTTGTTTGTTTGGTTTGTTTTTTTTTTGGTTTTTTTGGTTTTTTTTTTTCCAGTCATGTTTGGTTCTACCTATTTCTGAACTATCCAGTCTCAGGTCTCAGTCTCACTCCAGGCAGTGTTGGATATGGGCCACATATGTGGCATGGGCCACAAGTTAAACCAGACATTGGTTGACCACTCCTGAAATTCCTGCTTCACCACTGCCCCACCACTTCTTTCAGGCATAACAGATTGTAGATTAAGAGTTTTGTGAATAGGTTGGTATCAAGATTTCTCTTTCAGTAGTCAATAATGATACCTGATGCTTTATTTTTATTTCTGTCTGCCAGTAGGAGTAGCAAGTACATGCATGGGATAGAAGGTTGAAAAGATACATAAATATGTATTTGTATTATAAATTTAATTCTACAAGAAGTCATTGAAAGAAAATTAAACATAACTAATCTGACAATTAGCTTTACTATTCTATAATATATTAAGATTGATTATACAAAAATACACAGAATACAACTTTTTTGACATTTATGATGGCTATATTTTTGCCTATGCTAGGCACTAAGGATGTTTTCTTTGTTCTTTCCCACTTTAAACTGTTAACAAAATTTAAGATTTATATTAGGTGTCATTATGTATGTATCAACTGTTGACATAAAATACAAAGCTCTCATCCTAAAGGGAATAAGAGATAGCTTATTTGTGAACCATTTTTAGAGAGCATGGCATGGGAACAGAGATTTAGGTTAACCCCCAATTCCATGTTCCAATGTGAAAGCAGTTTCACTAAATTTTTGTAGTTTCACAGAACAGAGAAAGTCATAAATCAAGACAACTTTAAAATACATTGTTGGGTACATCAGAGAGGCAGGTACAATGAGATGGGGAAAGGTTTTCTATAGGCTCAAGATGCTCTCTGATACCATTCTTCATTTATGGACTGGTAGAAGCTAGTTTTCTGCTAAGTCAATAGATTCTAAAAGATTTTTTATCTATTGTCATAAGATGTTAGTTCTGACAAGGTGCGGTTCTGCAAAATTGGCTGTTTCTGAGGGCTATAACTTAGTGCAAGATAAGATAATTAGCCTTTGGACCTGCAATATTCAAGTGTCTCCACAGAACTGAATTTCTAACCAGCCAATCATTCTCTAGAGACACAGAATCCATTCAGGAGTTTTCATTCACAACTAGATGCAACTTATTTACAAAATTTTTCATTCACAAAACTTGTAAAGTTTTATGACACACACATATATAGTCAGCATCATTTGAATTTAAACCCTTGTGCATGAATATCAAAGCTATACTGCTGGCACCATCAGTAAGATATGCTCCCAAGAGAGACCATATCAGATTGGTGACTGTAAGAATTTTTCTCAAAGTCTATGAAATGTTTCAGACAAACATCACAGATCTTCTCATCTAGATTAAAAAATGAAAAGAAAAAAGAAGAAGAGGAGGAGAGAAGGAGGGGAGGAAGAGGGAGGAGGAGGGGAGGAGGGGGAGGAGGAGGAGAAGGAGGAGAAGGAGGAGGAGGAGGAGAAGAAGGAGAAGAAGAAGAAGAAGAAGAAGAAGAAGAAGAAGAAGAAGAAGAAGAAGAAGAAGAAGAAGAAGAAGAAGAAGAAGAAGAAGAACTTTGAGAAGCTTTAATTGTATTGTGTTTATGAAGCATCCTAACATGATTAAGTGAGTATATACAGAGACTGAAGTCCCTTAATCAAGGGACTCTGCAGTGCTACAGGTCATCTAACTCCAGCATCCCACAGTCCTGGGGACCTCTAACTCCAGGATCCCATAGTCCTGGGGATTTCTAACTCCAGGGTCCCACAGTCGTTGGGAGTTACAACTCCCAGATCCTGCATTTATGAGTGTTCCCTAATCCCAGATATCTGTATTTGTGAGTATTTTCTAAGTCTAATATTCTGCATCCCTGAGTGTCCTCTAACTCCTGGATCCTGCATCCAATTTCTCAGAAACCTCTAATCGATGTTGTAGTCACACACGTTTTTAAAAATATCTGTTACATTTAAAGGTACTGCACTTTGGCTGAAACTCACCTACAAGTTAAGGATACACCTTTAGTTCATTTAAGACTATATATTTAACCTGCTGTCCTACTGTGTACTCAGCTCGTTTATGTATAACGTGCCTTCAAGGGACTAATGTAGCCAACATTTCTTGTGTTGGATTTCCCATGCAATAAACCTTTACAACTTAATCTAATGCATAGCAGTTTGGAAGCAACTTTATATAAGAAATATACATACCTCCCTCTTACATGTGATCAAACTCAACCACTGCAGATGACCTAAACAAACATAGGATGAACAGAAACTTATTCTTAACTGTATTAACTGCAAACAGAACACTTAACCTGCAAATTATTTTTCCCCAATTTTGGTTTCCTATTTACATGCAAGATGTATTATTCTTGATCCTGGTTTGGCCTCACAAAAGAATCAAAGAAAAACAAGAGCAAGAGAGTTATGAGGACAGGAAATACATTCAGATACACATTTACCCGTTTGGACCTGATGAGAAATATGGTGGCCTTGTGATTTTGCCTTTATAAACCTCCACAAAACACGACTTGTAGCTATTTCCTGGGAATTCTGGAATGGACGTGACCAGAGTACATCATGCTGGTCAGTTTTTAATTAAAGCCTGATTCAAATTTGGCTCAAAAATTGTGGAACTGATGGTTCTTTTGAAGTTCTCAGCTTTAACACTTTCCTTGTTCTTTTATTAAGTCCAGTTTCCAAGGTTGTGTGTGTGTGTGTGTGTATTTTACAATGTTTTCTGTCTTAATCCAAGCTGAAAATCTAGATTTGTGCTACATCTTGAGAAACAGACTAATTCCAAGTAATTCTAATACTCTGATTTTTTTTAATGTATGGAAAAATTTTAATGGAAATTTTCTCTAAACATTCTCAGGTCAGGAGAACAATGCATCTCAAAGGAGATAGTATTAACCATGGATCATTTGTGAATTGTTCTATACCTCCAAAAGCTTCCTTTGGATCCCAGATAAGGTTTATTTCCAGAATCTTAAACTTAACTTTTCACACACACTCTAATTCACACTACAAATTGTTGAAAACCTTGATGAGTAACTACACAAAACCTTGCAAAGGCTGATGAAGTGATTTGAAGAAGACTAAAGGCACAGCCCTAAAATAGAAGTCTATCATTTTTGAAGTTTTCACGGCTTCTGCTAAGGTCTCTTTAGATCTAGCAGTGTGCACCAGGTGACAGGACTGTCACCGCAGTCTGTGCATCTGAAAGGAAAAAGGAATATCTAGGCAGAAGCACACAGCATGGTATGAAAGCAGCAGAATATAAAAGAAGAAAAGGAAAAGAGGAAAGAAGGTCTCCAGGTACTAAAACCAAGGGAATCATGGAAACATACTATCCATGGATTTACACATTAACTCTTCTAATGTCTGGGTTCTAAGAATTCTTAATTTCCTCATTTCCCTTAGAAAGAAAAATTATTATTCTTACAGTACTGAAACTGATAGCCAATGACTTCTAATAAATTGGCAGAAGACAATTAAATAATAAGTGGTAACATGGAAATCAGGCTTAAATACAAGCTTGTATGACTCAGAAAGAATAAGTTTTTAAGACAGAAAATTGTTAAAATGGCAAGAAGAAATTAATCAAAACTCTTCGAAATTTGCATCAAAATAAGGTAATTTCTGTCACATTAGCATGATATGAGGCCTTTGGAGGAATATTGCAAATTCTTTAACTGTAACTAAGCAGCTGCTGTCTCTGTTCTTATTCATCCTTTACTCTTAACTATGCAGAGGAGATGAAAAATCATTGTTTTAAATCCAGGTTCTTAAAATATGGTTCCAGGTCACTACTTTGATCTGACCAAACTAGATGTAGATGGGAGGTTCTGGGTTACGTTATCCACCAATACGTTTGTTGTTATTTTGACATAAGCCACACAGGTTTCTTACATTACACATCTGTACTTCACAAGAATGATGGAGATTTCATTCAGTCAAAATTCTTTTCTACAGGAATACTACACATCCCATCCTTCTTTCAGTCTCTAGGACCAGTCCTGTTTTTTTGTTCGTCTGTTTGTTTTTTTCTAGTTTGGAGAGGCCACCTGCATTTTGAGGCTTGTGGCCATGACCCCCTCCTCATGGAAGCAGACCTTGGAGCCACTCTCCCATGGGACATTTTGCATGTAAATTGTTAGGCTGCAAAGACAAGGAGCAAGCTCTCCCATCGAGACAACTTGACTAGGGGCCATTTTCTGTACCTTTGACTGAAGTCTCAGACCCACAATATTGGGTGCCTCAGTAGTTCTTGATTTCCAATATTTATCAAATAATGAAATTTGAGTGCAGAGTGGACAGTTTGAGATCACTGACAAATTATATTTTGGTGAAAGCTTTTGGTCAAAAAGTTAGGCACATTCACTAAGGAAAATTCTTCTGTTTACATTCTTTACATTTCTTCTTTCAGACTTGAAGCTGACCTCAAGGTCACCTTGAAAGTTCGTTGGTGCTGGCTCATCTTTTTCTCTCTACTTTCCTTTATTTTTTAATATGCAGCACTCAAACTAATATGCTATGAGTTACAGGTAGGCAAAAAGGTTAGTGGAGCTAAAATAAACAAAATTATACCAGGAAATAAAAGAGAAAATATTTTTATTAAAACAATACATTTTTATTATATACTGTTATGCTTTTAACACAAGACTCACCATACATCATAGCTATGTTATTGTTATTCGTATTTGGATAGGACAATAATGAAAATAATATTTCATTTTGTAAAAGTAAAATGGTTTTATGGAAAAAATTTGAAAACAGTAAAATAAAAAGCAAACCTCTTCACATCTAAAATAACATTGAGCCATGGAGTTAAGGAAGGGTGTTTAAAGAAGAAGTGGGATGGTTAAGGGGGAGAAATAAAAAAAATTCCTTGTTCTTGGAAGTAAGGCTGAGTTGTGAGGTGGATGAAGATGGTTACAGAAGGAAAAATAAAGCAATAATAGTATGATAGCAGCCTCCAGAAAGTAAGAAATATGGTGTCCAGAAGCAGAAGACCAAATGAAGCTGTTCGATAAATTCAATTCATCTAAACAACAGCTATGGGTAAAGTTCCCTAATCTTTCAATCAATAAAAGTTTCTTCTCTGTCATGCATACACAGCTATGAAAGTCTCCATTTGTATAACTACAGATTTCTTACTCATGAACTGAACCAAAAGATATAGACACTTAAAATAGTTAAAGAACTGTAATAAAACCTCATTAAATAATGGTGCATAGGAATTAAAAGATGTAAGATGAAAACACACACCAAAAATTCTATGATTAAAATTCAAAAGTACATGAATCACACTATATTACAGGTAAAGTAGATTGCCTTCACATAGTCACTTTAAATGACTAGAATATATATAATTCATTCCAAAGTGACTCTGGAGGAGGAATGAGGATAGATTAACCTTTCAGTGCCACACCTGTTCTCTGGATTTCCCTACGTGTTAATGAATTTCCTAAGATGGGGACTTCAGAGCTGCTGGCAGTATATTAATCTGAGAGAGCATGAAGTAATACATCCTCTATACTCAAAGGTGAGTGAACCAATTTATACAATGTTAAATCAAATCCAAGCCAGTCCCTAAAGACAGAGCACCAACCTGCGAAGCCCAAAGACATCTGTGAAAGTCACCAGCCCAGATCACTCAAAGTTACTCCTGAATTTCTAACTCCAGTTCTTTATCTGTGTCTCAACAGTAAACTGTGAAATAATGTGCCTTTCCCAAATGCCTCCAGGAATAAAGATATCTGTCAAGGGACCTATAAAAATAACAAGCTTTGTCTCAAAGGCAGTGGTGGAGTTTAAAAACAGATTTGAAAGCTGATAACACAATAAATAGATGATGAGAAGGTACATACAGAGAAATGTGGAAGAATTCCTTTCTAAAATATATTTCACTGAATTTAAATACCCAAAGCCAATTTTAGTGCTCTAAGATGTGTGCTACATTTGAAAAAAGTCAGGCTGGGGTATCTGACCCGGAAGTTCACTGACATCATACACAGAAGATACAGAGGATACCTACCAATTCTAAAACAGAAAGATAAAAGCCTCAGAATTTAAGTATATACACCCAGGAGGAAAAAATAAAGGTTAGACAAGGTCACATACATTGCCCAAAGAAGAATAAATAAAGCCTTTGATGCCTAGCCAGGCAGCAAGCCTGACAGCACACACCCCTGTCAGGAAAGATCTTGACTATCTTCCTCTGATGACATCACTGTTCAATTTCCTTGCCTGGGGTGGGGGCTGGGAAGAAGGTAGTTTCAACAGGATTTTTATTCCTGAAAAAAAAAAAAATACACACAAGGAACAGAACAGGGCTGAGTAAAACTTCAAAATTAATCAACATGACAACCATTCAAAACATTACAAAATGACTCTAAATTTAACCATATCATACTTTAATCTCATGTCTTCTGAAGCTCTTGCCTCATATTGCATGACCACTTTGACCCTTTCTCTGAGTATATATGGAGTGGCAAAAATAACCTAATATATAAACAAAACGGCTTATAATAATGTTGCTTCAGATGAAGATATAGTCAATTTACCTTCCAAAATTTTTGTTGAATGTCTAGAGGGACTCACATATTATCATAATTTTATTATATTCTCCTTTCTTGCTTCTGTTAAACTAAAATTCTTTATCATCATTCATTTTAAAGATTGACTATCTTGTGGATTTCAAATAAAAGCAAGTGGCTTCTTTATATTTTAGTTAATACAACTGGACATGAACTGATCTTCAGATTTTATTGTCCCTTTATTTTTGATCTTCTGTGAATTACTGAGTAATTTTAAGTCATTTTCACTGACACTGTGTCATTATTTGTCTTTCCCAATTTGAAAAATCTTACTGCATATGATGGACATGAGTTCTATTATGTGTGCTCACAAGAATTTCAGTTTATTATTAACCTGTTAAATTTTATTTTGTGTATTCAAAGTGGTTCGTTTCAAGCACAAAAGGCATTAACAAAACCCAGTACTCCTTTATGATAAAGAACCTGAAGATACAAGGGAAATAAGGAAGATAACTCAACATAATAAATATTATATGGTAAAATTATAAACATGAAAAACTTTAAAGCATTTCCCATAAAACCATAAATAAAACATGGTTGGCCATTTTATCCATTCTTATTAAATATAGTTCTTGAAGTGTTATCTATGTCAATAAGACAAATAAAGTAAAATAAAAATGATTCAAATAAAAAAAGCAATGAAATCATCCTTATTTCAGATTATAGTATGTTATATATAAGATAAGAAAGATTCCACCAAAATCTCTTGATATGATAAACTCTTTAAATAAAATGATGGGACACAAAATTAATGCACCAAAATTAGTAGCATTTCTATACACCAATATCAGGGAAACAACCAGATTCAAATATGTTTTAAAAATAATGAGAATAAAATACCTTCAAATAAATTAGAACAAAGAGTATCATAATAACAAATACACAAAAAAAATCAATGGACTAGAATAGAGGACCTAGTTATAAATCTATGTAACCATAGACATCTAATTTTACAAAAACATAAAAAATACATATTCTAAACCATACCCTCATCAACAAATTGTACTGTAAAAATTGTGATTCACAAGAAGAATTAAAATTGATTTTTCTCTGTCATTCTGTACAATATTCAATTCCCACTGGATAAACATCCTTTACACAAGATCTAAAACTCTGACACTAGCAGAGGAAACAGCAGAAAAACACCTCAAAATTAAGGTTAAAATAGGACTTTCTGAACAGGACTACAGCTTCTCAAGAAATAATGTCAATGATAAGAACTTACAGAGACAATGTCAACATTTCAAAACCTGCACAGATACAAACAAAATAACATCACTGAGAGAAGGGGCTCAACACAAAGTCCCACCTCCTAATCAAGAAGCTATTTGCAATTGGCAACTGCTGGGAAAAGAAAATCCAGTTTTCTTCAATGGAGTGTGACTACATATAACAATCATGCTCCAAGGCTGGCTCCATGCCCAGGAGTAGTTGATCAATACAAAATGGACATTTTGTTTGTTTTATTTTGTTCGGTTCATTTTATTTGTTTGTTTGATTGTTTTAGTTTGTTCTGCTTTTCATTATTTTCTTTGGGGAGGTATTCTTGGGATTTTGCTTTCCATGATTTTTGAGAGACAGACAAACAGACAGAGAGACAGAGAACATGAAGTTGAGTTGGTGAGGAGGATCTGGAAGGAACTGGCATTACAGAAAGTATATGATCAAATGTATTGTATGAAAAAAGTTTAAATAAAAATTTTAAAAAGAATATATATCAACAATTTACAAGTGAGATCTCACAAAATTGCAAAGTACAACAAAGTTAAAGCATTAAGTGAAAAGACATCCTATTGCACTGAAGAAAATTTTCACTAGTTACACATTTGACAAATAATTTGTATATAGTCTAGGAAGAATTAAAAAAAAATCAAGAAACCAAACAACTGAATGAGGAAGTTAGTCTAATGAATAGATGGATCACAAAAGATGAAGTTCAAAAGGGACATCATTACTGGAGAAAAATGTTCAAATTCACTAGCCATCAGAGTAATGCAAGCTAAAACTCCATTGAGATCCCACCTCATTGTCAGAACTGCAGTTACATATGACAAATTTATAGCTGACATTACACTGTATGGGGGAAAACAGAATGTTTTCTGTAAAATCTGGATCAGTTCTGCCTACTTGTATTCCGCATACTCACTAGCTTCTCAACTAGAGAAATAAAACAAGAAATAGAAGTAAAAGTGTTGGAAATATAAAAGGAAGAATGTACAATATCAATATTTTAATGCAATATGATTCTATATTTAGAATATCCCATATACTCCATCAGAAAACTCTTAAACCTAATAAATAGTTTCAGCAAAAGTGGAATACAAAAAAGCATGCAAAATTAGTGAGTTTACTATCTAGGAATAATAGATACACAAATATACACAAGAAATTTTAAAAATAAGTATTTTTTAAAAGAAAACAGCAATAAATACGGGTGTTGACATGGATACAAAGGAACCATTGTAATTGCTGCTGGGAATGTAAACTCTTCCAGACTCTGGAAATAAGTATGGGGTTTTCTTATAAAACTAGCCACAGGTCTATCATATGGGACAGCTTTATCTTCCCTGGGTATTCAGCTAATGGACTCCAAGTCAACATTTCACAGAAATATTTGCACATGATTTTTCATGGCAGCGCTATTCACAATAGCTAAATTATAGAGACAGCCTAACTACAAAAATAAAGGCAAAGGAAGGAATAATGGGAATATGATACATATATAAATGAAAACATTTTCAACAATAAAATGGAATGATGTAACATTATTCATGGGTATAGTTGTATGTGCAACTGAACATAATCATATTAAAGTAATCTCAAAAACATAAACATACTCTTCAAACTTCCACAAAAGAGAAAGAAGAACAAACAGGGCAAAACTCACCCTATATTCTGATAACAAAATTGGACAATTATACAACAAATAAAGAAGACTGTAGACTAATTTCTGTGATGAACATACATGCAAACATTTTACATAAAATTGTTGTAAATATGATTTTTAAACATATTAAGATTACAAATCATTCACGTAGATCTCATCCATTTCTCCATCATTGGGAGATCCCCGTGTCTTTATTGGGGTCCTATTTTCCAGGTAGCCTCCCTGGTGACGTGAGTAGCAGTCCAGTCATCCTTCTTCCACATCTAGTATCCTCCTATGAGTGAGTACATACCATGTTTGTCTTTATGAGTCTGTATTACCTGTAGCTAAAGTTTTCCTGCCTTGCCCACAGTCAGGACAAATCTCTGTCACCTGCCAGTCCCACAGCCACTCAGACCCAACCAATTAAACACAGAGAAAAACTGTATGGCAATGGCAGGCTTCTTGCTAACTGTTCTTATAGCTTAAAGCAATCCATTTCTATAAATCTATAATTTGCCATGTGGCTAGTGGCTTACCGGCATCTTCACATGATGCCTGTCATGGCATCAGATGGCAGTGTCTCCCTCTGCCTTTCTGTTCTCTCAATTGTCCTCTCTGTTAGTCCTGCATATACTTCCTGCCTAGCCACTGGCCAATCAGTGTTTTATTTATTGACCAATCAGAGTAATTTGACATACAGACCATCCCACAGAACTTCCCCTTTTCTTTTCTTTTCTTTTATTTCTTTTTTTTTTAAGAAGAAGGTATTAACTTTTACACATCTCCAAAGCCAGCTTGGTATATTTGGGAATTTGGGCATAGCTTCTCTTACTACTTCCTGCTAGAGGGGAGCCCTGTATCTTATAGGGACACAAAGAAAATTTTAAGTATTATAGAGTAGACTATGAGGCTGTATTGTCTGAGCCAGTTGCCTTTAAACCATTCTGGATGTTGGATCATCTGGGCCATGGTGTCTTCAGAGACCTTTCAGGGGATCTTGGCTGGTCAAACCTGATGTATCTTAATCTGGAACAAATCCATAGCCTCTGGTTTCTGTGGGAACAAAAGCAGAGCCTCCTTTCCAAAGCAACATGTCCTTACATCCAAATTTTGAAGTCAAGGTACCTTTAAAATATACATTGTGACATAACTCAACAGCTTTTGCAATCAAATGTTTTTCTTCAGTTACAAATATCAAAGAGAACATAACCCAGATTCTCTGTGTGGTAGCCATCTTTACGTGGCTTTTTTTTTTTAATTACCTTGAGCCTATTGCTTTAAACTGCAGCCTTTTAGACTGAAAAGGTGCTGTGGCTGCTGGCTCCACCCACTTCAGCTTCCCAACATGGTGGTGGTATTTTTTCTGCCAGCTCTGGGAGCCATCAACTCTAAGAAATAGTGGGTCTATGCTTCTATCAAAGAAGTGTGCAGCCCAGAAACCTTGTTTTTTATTTTGTGCTAGCAAAGGCTAAATCCACAACACAGCTTAATGTGCCACTTGCAGAAGCCTCATTCCCACCAAACTGCAGGTCAAATGGACATGTCAGAAACCCACCATAGTAGTGAAAACACACAGGCTGCCACTAACTTGAGAGAAACAACTAGGAACTGTTTTTAGCTCCATTTTAGAATCTTTTTACTCAGGTTTTAGGTGGAAACTCTTGCCAACATGTTGGACACCATTTGTAGCTAGAGTTTTCCTGCCTGGCCCAGAGTCAGGACAAATCTCTGTCACCTGCCAGTCCCACAGCCACTCAGACCCAACCAAGTAAACACAGAGACTTATATTGCTTACAAACTGTATGGCCGTGCCAGGCTTCTTGCTAACTGTTCTTTTATCTTAAATTAATCCATTTCTATAAATCTATACCTTGCCACGTGGCTTGTGGCTTACTGGCATCTTCACATGCTGCTTGTCATGGTGGTGTCTGGCAGTGACTCCTTCTGCCTTCCTATTCTTTCCTTTCTCTTCTCTGTTAGTCCTGCCTATGCTTCCTGCCTAGCCACTGGCCAATCAGTGTTTTATTTATTGACCAATCATAGTAATTTGACATACAAACCATCCCACAGCAGTTACCTCACTTAGGATGATTTTTTCTAGATCCATCCATTTGCCTGCAAACCTCATGATGTCATTGTTTTTCTCTGCTGAGTAGTATTCCTTTGTGTATATGTACCACATTTTATTTATCCATTCTTCAGTTGAAAGGCATCTTCTCCAAGACCCCCGGCAGACCCTGCAATCTCCACACCCTGCCCCCACACCCACTTGCCAAGACCACAGCCACTTCCTGAGACTTAGAGACTGGCCCCCAGTTCCCATCCTGCCCCAGACTTCCCTTCTGGACAAGAGCACCCATCCTTTCCTGAACTTCCTGTCTGGACAAGAACTCCCATCCTGCCCTGCAGTTCCCATTTGGACAAGAGAGCTCTCATCTGGACAAGAGAGAGAGAGACTTCCTGAATCTGTCAGCTCTGTCTGAACCAAGTGTGCTGATAAGACCAAGAACGAACCACAAGGAGATGGGCAGACGTCAAGGCAGAAGTACATACAACAAAATGAAGAGCAATACAGCATCACCAGAACCTAGCCGTCCTCTAACATCTAGACCTGAACATCAAAAATTGGAAGAAGCAGAAGAAAACAGCCTTATGAATAACATCATGAAGAAGGTAGAGGCTTGTATAGAGGAAAAGACAAAAAAATGGGAAGAACGCTATAAATAAACTAGAGTAAAGGACAAATAAAGTAGAAGAAAACAATAAAGTCCTGAAAGAAAACAATAAAGCTCTAGAAGATTTTTTTTGATCAAACCTAGTATGAATCCTCATCTGTGTGCTATATTGAGTTTGACCTAGGTCAGACTTGTACTGTCCTCCAGGGCCAGGACCAGCAAGGCACACCATTCACATGGTTTTTTTTTTTTTTTTTTTTTTTTTTTTTTTTTTTTTTTTTTTATAAAGTCTGCTTGGTTCCTTGGCCTGTGCTCCCTTTCATGCTCAAACACAGCTGAAAACACTGCCATGGAACTTTCATGGACTTCACCCAAGAAATCTCACAATGCTGATAAGATTTCCATTTCATATCTATTTCTACTGAATTGGAATCACATTGATCTCTTTTATCAAGAATCAACACTTTTCTGAAAGACTGACCTTATCACCCTCCATACCTTACCTGAAATTGACCAAGTTTGGGCCACAGAAAAAGCATGAAATGAAGTTCCACTCAACATAAGCAGGCTACACTCTCATAGCAGACACACATTCAAAAAGTCTACTTTCAAGTCCAATCTAAAAAAACACAAATAATATAGAAGCTCAAGACAACATATAATCCCCCAAAGACTATTAGCCTTACAGAAATGTTCCCTAATAAGAATTACCAGGATATGCAATATGAATAGTCATAGATATAATTAAAAAATTCAAGAAATTCTGAAATAGCAAAAGCAAAATCCTGAATGAATTAAAGTAGAGAAACAAACTCCTAATATAAGTCCACAAAACACAAACAAAACCTGGATGGAATCATGAGGATAATACATGATTTGAAAACTGAATTGCATGAAGATACAGAAATACCGAAAACTCAAATGGAAACAAAGATAGAAGACATCAAGACCCAAATATTAAACTCAGGGGGAAAATCAGTCAGATGGATCAATATAGAATATCAGGACATGAAGAGAAAGAAGAATTAGACCAGACAAAGTAAAGAAAATTATTACTGTCAAGTCCATTTAATGCCTGTCAAGTGTCTATGTGTTTAGGGCTAACCACTGCCATAGTGTAACCAATCAGGGGATTCATCCCTGAGAAAGACTAATTCTTCTGTTCTCAGCAATTAATTGTCTGTAGCTCTTCATCTAGGAATGAGGCCTTGTGAGATTTCCAGCATGAATGATGGCATATCAATTGGTGTCATTTTTCTCTTCCTGTTTGTTCTACCATATTGTTGATGTTTCATAAGTGCAGCTTCTCTGTTATATATAGAAGACACTATCTCAAGAAATACTATAGGTAAAGAAGTATTTTTTGCAGTGGTGTCAATGACTGCAGACTTATATCTAAGAATGAGAGACATTAAAAGCTTCAGTGACAACCCTCACATCCCCCAAACAGAGACACAGAAAGAGATGAGAGAGAAAAGAAGAAGAAGAAGAAGAAGAAGAAGAAGAAGAAGAAGAAGAAGAAGAAGAAGAAGAAGAAGAAGAAGAAGAAGAAGAAGAAGAAGAAGAAGAGAAAGAAAGGAAGGAAGAAAAGGAAGAAGGAAGGAAGAAGGAAGGAAAAGGAAGGAAAGAAGAAGAAAGAAGGAAGGAAGGAAGGAAGGAAGGAAGGAAGAAGGAAGAAGGAAGGAAGGAAGGAAGAAAGAAGAAAGAGGAAGAAAGAGAGAGAGAAAGAAGAAAACAATCCAGACAGGAAACCATTGAAGAGTGTCCTTAAAACTGAGATAAAAATGCTAAAGTATAGCTCTTCACAACTGATGATTTCTTGAGGCAATCAGTTTTTATTTAAGGGGCTGGACACTGGAGTTTGACTATGCTCCAATAAGTATATGGGCAACACACACACACACACACACACACACACACACACACACACACAAACACAAACACAAACACAAACACACAGGAAATGTGTAAATGTCCTGGTCCTAAGGCTCTTACAACCATTCTTCTGACTCTTGTGTGATATGTCCCTGAATCTTAGGTATAATAGTTGCATTGAAGACGTCTCAGTTGGTGTTGAGCAACATATGATCAGTTATTTTAACGAGTTGTCCTTTTATATAATAGTCTCTGCCTGTTGCAAATGTAGCTTCTTTGATGAAACTATATTTATATGTGAGTAATGATAAGTATTTAAAATGAAGTAAGAAATTATACTGGTTTAAGGAAATGGCAGTAGTTGGTTATCCTCTAGAGTCTTTGCTCTAACCATCATCATTAGTAGGCTAGATTTACCATGACAGGCATGGTTACCATGGGCTATAAGTCTAATTAGATAGCTATTAGTTACTCCTAGAATATAAATGACACCACTAACCTTTCAAAGTATCTTGATGTTCCAATAATTGCTGGTACATAGTCATTGCAGCTTGGTAGAACTATTGATGGCTTTTCTTTTCTGATAGCTTACATAGCTCTTTCCAGTACTCTGAGAGATAATCAGTGGAGAAGCTTTCCAGATTAGGTCCAGATCAGTTCTTCCAAATTCTCTTTCTGTGGTGTATGCTGTCTTCACACAATGTCATACCTTTAATTTCTAATAAGTAATCAAATGTCATGGTACTGGCCTATTTTCTTTGAGGAGTCCTGACTCCTCTAACCAACAATTCAAAGGAATTTTCACTTGCCTGGCACTGGAATTTTTGTCAAATAGTCTGTGGCATTGGAGTAGTTGTACTTTCACCTGAAGTGGAGTCACTTCATTTAAATTATATAACTACATGATGATATAGCTAGATATAGATACAGAGATGGATATAAATCTATGTTAATACATAATTAGGATTATTTTTTTTACCATTCTACATAGTTTTGTGTCAATTAGACATAAGATAGAGTCACCTGAAAGGTAGAAACTTCAGTTGAGAATATGCCTCCATAAGATGCAGCTGTAGGGCATTTTCTTAATTAGTGATTGATTCAGGAAGGCCTAGGCAATTGTGGGTGGTTCTATCACTGGACTGGTGGATCTAGGTTCTATAACAGCCTGACTAATGACATGAGATCAAGGCAGTCAGCAACACCATTACATGGCCCCTTCATCAGCTCCTGCCTTCAGGTTCCTGCCCTGCTTGAGATCCTGTCCTGGCTTCCTTCAGTGATGGACTACAATGTGAAAGTGTAAGCCAAATAACCCCCTTCATCCCCATCTGGGTTTTGGGCTATGTTGTTTCATCATGCAATCGTAACCATAACTAGGATATTTACCCTTCTTCTCCATTAGTGTTTTCCTCCCTCCCCTTTCCCCAGGTAATTTGTATTATTTATTTTCTTCACTCTTTGTTTTGTTTTCTGAGTTCTTTGTATATTCTGGATATTAATCTATCAGATAAGTATCTGGCAAAGATTCTTTCACGTTCTGTGGGCTTCTTTTCACCTGATTGTTTCCTTAACAGTACAGAATATGTTTAGTTGTATGAAATACTACCCATGAGATGTTTGCCTTAATACCTGGACAAATGGTTCCTATTAAAATGTCATTTCCTACATTTATACCTTGAAGAGTATTGTATATGTTTTCCCCTAGAAGTTTCAATGTTTCAGTTTTCACACTGAGGTCTTACATCTATTTGGAGTTAAATTTTGTGTGAAGACACAGATACAGACTTAATTCCATTCTTCTATACTTGGACATCCATTTTTACCAGCAACAGCACATTGGAGAAGATGCTATCTTTTCTCCAATGAGTAATTTGAAAAAATTTGATGAATATCAAACATGAGTGCTATAGTTATATGTACTTATGTTTGTGTGTTCTATTTTGTTCTGTTGGTCTACATGTATTTTTTAATCAATGTCATGCTGTTTGTGTTACTACTCTTTTTAACAATATCTAGAAATCTGGAATGGTAACTTCCCCAGCATTGATTTACTCAGGACAGCTTTGACTCTATTGGGTTGTTTGTACTTTCATATGAATTTTTAGACATTTTTCTGTTTCTTTGAAGGATGTTGAAGCTTTTTTTATTGGATTTGCATTGAATCTGTAAATTGCTTTTAGGAGAGCAGTCATTGTCATGATATAAATTTATTTTTATTATTATTTTAATTTTATAATTTAGTTTCATTTTATATATCAGTCACAGATTCCCCTGTCTTCCCTCCTCCCACCCCTCCTCTGCCCTCTCCCCAATCCACCCCCATTCCCACCTACTCCAAGGCAAGGACTCTCCTGGGGATTCAGCTCAGCATGGTAGATTCAGTCTAGGCAGGTGCAGTCCCCTCCTCCCTTCACCCAGGCTGAGCAAAGTGTCCCAGTATAGGCCCCAGGATCCAAAAAGCCAGCTCATGCACTAAGGACAGGTCCAGGTCCCACTGCCTGGGATCCTCGCAAACAGCTCAAGCTAATCAACTCTCTCACTTATCCAGAGGGTCAGATGCAATTGGGGGCTCCTCAGCTATTGGTTCATAGTTCATGTGTTTCCATTAGTTTAGCTATTGTCCCTATGCTTTTTCTAATCATGGTCTCAACATCTCTCCCTCATGCAATCCCCCATCTTTCTCACTGATGGGACTCTCAGAGCTCCACCTGGGGCCTGGCCATGGATCTCTGCATCTGCTTCCATCAGTCATTGGATGAGAGTTCTACCATGATAGTTAGGGTGTTTGGCCATCTGATCACCAGAGTAGGTGAGTTCGGGCTTTCTCTCAACCATTGCAAGTAGTCTATTGTGGAAATATCTTTGTGGATTTCTGGGGTCCTCTCTAGTACTTTGCTTCTTCCTATTCCCATGGGGTCTTCGATTATCATGGTCTCTCTTTCCTTGTTCTCCTTCTCTGTTCTTGATCCAGCTGGGTTCTCCCACTCCCCTAGGCTCTCTTTCCCCTGATCCTTGCCCTTAATTACCCCACCTCAGGTCCAATTTGTCCATGTAGATCTCATCCATTTCACTGGCATTGGGTGATCTCTCTGTCTTTCTTAGGGTCCTCTTTACTAGGTAGCCTCCTTGGAGTTGTGAGTAGCAGTCTAATCATCCTTTGCTTTACATCTAGTATCTACCTATGAGTGAGTGCATACCATGTTTGTCTTTCTGAGTCTGGATTACCTCACTCAGGATGATTTTTTTTCTGCTGGCCAGAAACTGGGGCCAAGTCGGGTGGGTATTCCCAGGGAAATGGCTGGGGCCCATGAATGGGTCCTAGGGGCAGGGCTCACCAGGTATGAACAGAGTCACTCACCTCTAGGCCTAATGAGAACTGGGGGTTATTTTCCAAGTCTCAGGAAGAGGCAGTGGTCTCTTCTGTAAGCTCCTTACATTTTTATAAGCATGTCCTTTTTTATGTTGGGAAAATTTTCTTTGATGATTTTGTTGGATATATATTTTGTGATCTTGAGCTTGGATTCTTCTCCTTCTTCTATTCCAATTATTCTTAGGGTTGATCTTTTCATAGTGTCTCATATTTCCTGGATTTTTTTTGGTTAGGAATTTTTTTAGATTTAACACTTTTTTGACCCATGAATTCATTTCCTCTGTGTATTTTCAGTGCCTGAGATTCTCCCTTCCATCTCTCTTCCATCTATTGTATTCTGTTGGTGATGCTTGCATCTGTAGTTTCTATTCACTTACCCAGATTTTTCACTTCCACAATTCCTTGGTTTGTGTTTTTGTCATTGCTTCTATTTCCATTTTCAGGTCTTGAACTATTTCCTTCACCTGTTTGTTTTTTTCTTAGCTTTCTTGGCATGCTTGAAGGGATTTGTTGATTTCTTCAAATTTCTTGTTTGTGTTTTCCTCAATTTCTTCCTGCCAGTGGCTAAGCAGGAAGTATAGGTGGGACTAACAGAGAGAAGAAATGGAACAGGAAGGCGGAGGGAGACACTGCCAGCTGCCACCATGACAAGCAGCCTATGAAGATGCTGGTAAGCCACGAGCCATGTGGCAAGGTATCGATTTATAGAAATGGATTAATTTAAGATATAAGAACAGTTAGCAAGAAGCCTTCCACGTCCATATAGTTTGTAAGCAATATAAGTCTCTGTGTTTATTTGGTTGGGTCTGAGCATCTGTGGGACTGGCAGGTGACAGAGATTTGTCCTGACTCTGGGCCAGGCAGGAAAACTCTAGCTACAAATGGTGCCCAACATGTTGGCAAGAGTTTCCACCTAAAACCTGAGTAAAAAGATTCTAAAATGGAGCTAAAAACAGTTCCTAGTTGTCTCTTTCAAGTTAGCAGCAGACTATCTACTATGGGGGGTTCCTGGCATGCATGCTTGACCTGCAGTTTGGCAGGAATGAGGCCTCTGCAAGTGGCACATTAAGCTGCATGGTGGATTTAACCTTTGCTAGTACAAAAAACAATGAGGTTTCTGGGCTACAAGCTCCTTTGATAGAAGCATAGACCCACTATTTCTGAGAGTTGATGGCTCCCAGAGCTGGTGGAAAATGTACCACCGCCATGTTGGGAAGCTGAAGTGGGTGGAGCCAGCAGCCACAGTGCTGGTTCAGTCTTAAAAGGCTGCAGTTTAAAGCAATAGGTTCAGGGTAATATAACAAATAAGCCATGTAAAGATGGCTACCACACAGAGAATCTGGATTATGTTCTTTTTGATATTCGTAACTGAAGAAAAACATTTGATTGTAAAAGCTAAAGATACCTTGACTTCAAAATTTAGATGTAAGGATATGTTGCTTTGGAAAGGAGGCTCTGTTTTTGTTCACACAGAAAGCCAGAGGCTATGGATTTGTTCCAGATTAAGATACATCAGGTTTGTCCAGCCAAGATCCCCTGAAGGGTCTCTGATGACACCAAGGCCCAGATGATCCAGCATCCAGAACCATTTCAAAGCAACTGGCTCAGACAATATACCCTCACAGACTACTCCATAATCCTAAAATTTTCTTTGTGTCCCCATAAGATACAGTGCCCCCCTCCAGTAGGAAGTAGTAAGAGAAGCTATGCCCAAATTCCCAAATATACCAAGCTGGCTTTGGAGATGTGTAAAAGTAAATACCTTCTTCTTAAAAAAAAAGAAAAAAGAAAAGAAAAGAAAAGGGGCAGTGCTGTAGGATGATCTGTATGTCAAATTACTATGATTGGTCAATAAATAAAACACTGATTGGCCAGTTTCTAGGCAGGAAGTATATGCAGGAGTAACAGAGAGGACAATTGAGAGAACAGAAAGGCAGAGGGAGTCACTGCTAGCTGCTGCCATGACAGGCAGCATGTGAAGATGCCTGTAAACCACGAGCCACATGGCAAGGTATAGATTTATAGAAATGGATTAATTTAAGATGTAAGAACTAGATAGCTAGAAGCCTGATCCATTAGGCCAAACAGTTTAATAATATAAGCATCTGTATGTTTATTTTATAAGTCGACTGTCGGACTGCCAGGGCTTGGTGGGACTTGGAGAGAAAATTCTGACTGGTGTGGATTGTTCCTGGGCCTATGTAATCTACTGCAGTTGTGGGGAAGGGCTGGCCACAGGGAGGATAATGAGCAGGGATGAGTTGGGTGGCAGAGTGGGTCTTTGAGGAGATGATGGCAATCCAGCTGGCAGACATATCACTCACCAGTTCATAAGCTGATGAGGACTGCACCAGAGCAATGGAATTCTACCTAAGTAGGGCGCAGGACCCAGGAGTGGTGCTGGTGCTGATGTGGGAGGGAAATTGGCATGGAATGAGCCCTAGGTCTTAGGTTCTGGAGAGTGGGGCAGCTGAGCTGGTAGGCTGGTCACTCACCTGTTTTTCTGACTTGTGTGGACTGTACCTGGGCTTACAGAGTCTGCCAGAGTTGCGGAAATGGGCTGGCCATGGAGATAATGATGAGGTGGGAGGAGATGGGCAATGGAATGGGTCTTGGGGGACTAGAATCTGGGGAGTGGCAGTAGTGTAGCTGGCAGGCAGGCCATTCACCTGCTCATCTACTGCTGAGGACTGTTTGTCCAACTGCTGTGGGCTTCTTCTGATTTGTGCAATCTGAATCTGTTCTTCTGACTCATGTGATCTCTACCTGAGCAGCTGAAGTTGGTTCAAACTGGTGTGGCTTGTGCCTGTTCTGATAGGTGTGGCTTGCACAGGTTCTGGGCTGGTATGGCATGCTCCTGAGTGGCAGAAATCCACTTGGGAATGGGTAGGGCAAGCAGCATAGCCAGGACAAGCTGTGATAGTGTGAGCCTGGGGAAGGGACCCAAGGAACTGATCCATTGAGGTGTTCTGTTCTGCTGCCAGGCAGTTCACTCACAGGTTCTGACTAATGTGTCCTGCTCCTGAGCAGCAGAAGTCTGTTGACGTTGGAGGCAAGGTCCAGCAACAGGGCCAAGGATGAGCTGGGATGGTGAGGGCACAAAACCCAGAGAGAGGTATAGTTCTCCAGGCAGGCAGATTACTCACAGTCTGGCTAGTGGAGCCTGCTCCTATGTGGCAGAAGTCTGCTGGAGTTGTGGCAGGGCACAGCAGTGGGGTCAGAAACAAGATGCAATAGCTTGAGTCTAAGAAATGGACACAAGCATCTCTTTATATTCTTGCACAATATTTTGAATTTCTTCGGTTTCAGTTATAATGTGCCATTCTCATCCCTGTTTCTGTTCATTTGGCTCCTCTCTTTCTTCCCTTTGGTTAATTGGTTCTCTGTTCTGTCTATGCTGTTTGTCTTTTCAGAGAACCATCACTTGGATCATTGGTTCTTTGTAATTTTTTGTTTCTATTATGTCAGTTTCTAGGCTGATTTTAATGATTTCTTCCCAACAACTGGGTATGAATTTTGTTTGCTCCTGTTTTCCCAAATTATTGAGTTACATCAGTAAGTCATTTATTTGTGCTGTTCCTGAATTTTCATGAGTAATTCAGAGTTCTAATTACTCTCTAATGATTTACAGCTTCTTTGAATGTGTCCTAGAAATTTTGCTGTGCTTTGTGTCACAGTTTTCTTCCTTATTACTCTTTGACTCAGTCATCTGTATGTTTATGCCTTTGTTTTATTTGGGAAAGTTATTGCAGAAGATTTGATAAACTATGCAAAGATGTGCTATATTTGTTTAACTCTGTAAAGATGTGTTACATTCATTTATGTTGTAGAATATTTAATTATGTAAAAATGGGTTGCATATGTTTGATTTTGTAAAGATGTGTTGCTGTCTTACCTCGCCTGCCTAGGCACCTGATTAGTCTAATACAAAGCTGATGGCAAATAGCAAGGGAGAAGCTATAGATGGTACTGCCAGGAAGGGAAAGTAAGTAGGAGGAGGAATTTAGAAAAGGGAGAAAACAAAAGAGATATTATTGATGTAACCAACCTTCTTATTAAATAAGAAACACAGAAACAATGCAAAAGAGAAAGCCGAGAGGTCAGAGCTCAGAGCCAAAATCTCACCCTTCCGCCTGCGGTGTCCCAGCCTTCCGAATGAGAGCCCTATTTCCTGACTGTTCATCTATTTAAAGAGACAGAACAAGCCACAGCTATCTCACCTCACCAGTTCCTCAGCTGGTCCTGTTTCCTCAGACTGGAAGCTTCTGTGTCCTCATCCCAATAGCTCTCAGCTGAACTGTGTTGCTCCAAAGCCTGAAAGCTTAACCAGCCAAATGCTTCTAGTTTCTGGGTCTCACGCCTTATATATCTTTTTGCTTTATATCACCACTCCCTGGGATTAAAGGCTGGCTTTCTGGGATTAAAGGAGTGTGTCACCACCATGCTTGGCTATTTCCAATGTGGCCTTGAACTCACAGAGATCCAGAGGGATTTCTATCTCTGGAATGCTAGGATTAAAGGCGTGTGCCACCACCGCCACACTCTTGCTATGGCTCTAATAGCTCTGACCCCGGGCAACTTTATTTATTAACATACAATCAAAATCACATTTCAGTATAATTAAATTACCACCACAAGATATCAGGGGCAGTCAATCAGACATGGAGGAAGCAGGAAAATAGGACATACAGAATGAAAGAAAGGTTAAAAAAAATACTGAGGTAAATGTAGATTAATAAAAACGTGTTAAATTAAGTAAAAAAGAGGTAATGGGACAAGTGTAAGCTAAAATCAAGCATTAATAATTAATAAATTTCCACATCTTTATTTAGTGGCTGGTTGGCAGCCGAAAGAAAATTTCAACTACAAATGACACCCAACATTGGGCCCAAATTTCCACATAGGGCCTGAGAAAGTTGAAAAACAAACAAACAAACAAACAAACAAACAACATTTAAAAAGTGAGTACAGCTCCTTTAAGAAGCACTGCTACGAAGCAGAGCACTTGAGCATCTGGTATGCTAAGTAGAAATAGCAAGCTAAGTAAAAATATCTGTCACAGAGCAGGCACCAACTTCCTAGACCTGGGGTGGTTAAATGTAGCTCTCATTTATATGCAGCTTTTGGCCAGACCATGCTAGGCTTAAAACTTGGCTCTCATGGACCCAAGAAGGGCATAGAGCCAACCACCAGAGCTGCAAGACAGCGGTACTAAGTGCCACTTAGCAGTTTAAGGTTTGGCTTATGTGGTCAGAGGCTGCTTCACATACATACACAATAAAACAGGTCCAGACTGAAAAATATCTTTAAACGGGTTACAATGTGCATAAGTGCTTGAGAAAGAAAAGAAAATGGATATAGACAGTCATAGGAAAAAAAGAAATAGTTTTAAATGATTAAGTAAAGTCTTTAAAGAAAGAATGAAGTAATATTAAAAAAGCACATAAAGATGGGAAATACACAGGGAGTCTGGATACTGTGTGGTTCTTTGTTGATTGAATTTTTGAATACTGGTGAGCAAATGGCAATTACTGAGAAACATAGGATTGTAAAAGGAATTTTTGAATTAAACCAGCTGTATACTTTCAGGATGCCCTAACTTTAAAATGGAATTCAGAAAATGTATTATGTTGGGGGAGAAGTTATGCTTTTGCTTCCACAGGAAATGAAAGACTGTGGATTCTTTCAAAATTAATAGAGACAAGATTTGGTTGAGGGAGTACCCCTGAAAACTATGGCTGTTGTGGGATAATTTTCTTGTACATTATAAAGATTTGTCATTGAAATTGATTTACTAGGATGCTAATTGGCCAATAGCCAGGCAGGAAGTATAGACAGGTTAATCAGACTAGGAGAATTCTGGGAAGAGGAAGGTCGGAGTCAGAAGTTGCCAGCCAGACACAGAGGAAGCAAGATGAGAATGCTACACTGAGGAAAGGTACCAAGCCATGTCTCTAGATAATAATTATGGGTTAATTTAAGTGTAAGAGCTAGTCAATAATAAGCCTGATGTATCAGCCAAACATTTATAAGTAATGTTAAATCTCCAAGTTAATTATTTGGGAAGCAGCTGTTGTGTATTTGGTAATAGGTAGGTAGGAGAGAACCTTTTTTTTTTTTTTTACAAGAATGTCCACATAAAAACCAAGAAAGCTTAAAAAATTATTCTGAACACACAAAAATGAAATCAAATGCAGCTTCTTGGTAACCACCTTTTCTCTGGTAGGCTCTGTTTGCTGTCAATGAGCAGAGGCACAGCTCCTTTAAGAGATAGCTTCCTGACTCAGATTTAGTGGCAAAAAACATGTGGCTCTTTTAAGAGGTCCTGCTACCTAACACTTAAATGGACTTTATGAACAGTGGGTGGTACACTACTCAGTGGCAGTGTGAACCCAAAATCTTCTCAGAGTAGGAGTGGTAAATGTGCCTCCACCATGAGACTAGCTTCTCAATGAACCAAGGATTGGGGCTTAACCAGCTGCTAAAGCTGCAGCTTTGGTCCTAGCACACCTGCTTAGCAGCTTAAATGCTCAAGTGATTGGAAATAGATACAGATATGCAGTAGAGACAGATTGAAAAAAAACAAAAATCCTCTAGGGGTTACAGTGTGTTTAAAAATATATGTAGGCTTGGGAGAGAAAGGGAAGGTAGAGACAGTAATAAAAAAGAAATATATAGCTTTAAAATAATAAAGTCAGATTCTTAAAAAGGGAATAAAGTAATATAAAAATAGGCATGTAAAGATTGAAAATACACAGAGAGTCTGGGTACTGTATGTTATTGTGTTGTCTTTGAATTATTTGACAGCTGAGGAATAAGTAAGAGCTGCTAAGAGACATTTGACTATATATATTGCTGGATAAATTCAACCTGTATATTTTGAAAATGCCTTGACTCCAAAATTTAAGTCAAAAGATATGTTACTTTGGAGAAGAGATTATGATTTTATTTCCACAGTAAGTAAGAGGCTGTGGATTCATTCTGTGCTAAGAAAAATCAGATTTGATTAAGAGCCTCCTCAAATATCTTCAATGGAAACAGATGTCCCAGATGATTCAACACTTCATAGCACCTCTGTGGCAGTTTCCTCTGAGTTCTGCATCTAGAAAGGCTTCAAGACTACTGGCTGAAATGATCCAGCCTCACAGACTACTCCAGTCAGTACTTGACCATATTTCTAAATTTTCTCAGTGTCCCTAGAAGACTAACAGTGGCCCCAGTCAGCAGGAAGTAGCCTAGAAAAATTTATGCACATTCCCAAAAAGTGGATTAGGGATGCTTGTCTTTTTTTAGTGGGTTTGTTTATAAATTGTTATTGGTCATAGTTAATCTCTTTCTAAAGAAGACAGGGGGATATGATATACAAATGATGGGGGGAAAGGATAAATTATTATAATAAAAAGAGGTAGATTGTTGAAACTACTTTAATTCAAAAATCAACTATTAATCTCAAAATACTTTACATTGGTATGGAATTGGTTTACTGATATAAATTTAAAGTTAATTTTGTTATACAATATGTATATTTCTACTCTTATTTAGGGTATTATGTTTTGCAGTTCATTTAAAAATATAGTATATAATTAAGAAATATAGATTAATAGTCATCTATAATAGTCAAACTTATAGTCAGTAAGGTATGTTTTTCAAGATTGTACACAGATATATTTAGTAGACAGTCTTCAAACACATCAAAGACTTACAGAATATGGCATTTAATATGTTTAATAACTTAGACTTTTCTTGATAGTGAGACACATATACTCCTGGCAGAACTAATGCCCTTCAGAGAAGATGATGGGCATTGAAGAAATTCCATATGGAGTTTGTCTTCTTTATGGCCAAAGTTACCCACGCGGGCAAAGAAAGTACCCTTTCCTCAACTGCTGACAGTATGCTGTACAAATTGGACAAACAGGACACAAAAGAAAGTGACTGCAGAACTTTGTCAATACAAGGTGGTACAGTCCTTCAAAAATCCTACTTCACAGATAAGTCTGTCAGATATGTGAGGCCTGTAGGCTAAAGATGGATGCCCAAATGTTGCAGAAGAATTTTGTGTGACAGTCCAGGCAGCCTGATGTCCCTGTCATTAGGTAATGTTACATCCTTCTGGAGTCTTTGATGGAGTTGGAGACTAAATAGTTATAGTTTTCCTTAGTTATAATAGAAAGTAAATTTGAAACAACACTTTAAACTCACTAAGACAAGATTAATCAAATGGAAATGGATTAAATATTATTGCTGTAATTCTTACTTAATAATCATTTTTATTTTACTATATTAAGTTTAAAACCTTCCTCTTTCATTAGACAAAAAAAAGGAGAAATGCTGTTGGATAATGCTCTTGTACACTGTGAATATTTGTCATCAGAATTGGTTTAATAAAACATTAGGTAGCCAGTAGCCAGGCAGGAAGTATAGACAGGGTAACCAGACTCAGAGAATTCTGAGAAGAAGAAGAAGGATGGAGTCACGAGTTGTCAGCCTGACATAGAGGCAAGATGAAAATGCCACACAGAGAAAAGGTACCAAGCCATGTGCCTAAACATAGATAAGAGTTATGGGTTAATTAAAGTGTAAGAGCTAGTTAGTAATAAGCCTAAATTACCAGCTGAGCATTTATAACTAATATGAAGCCTCTAAGTCAATTATTTGGGAAGTGGCTGCTGAGTATTTGGGAATAGGCAGGCAGGAAAGAAACTGCCAGTTGCACTTGGCTATAAACATAAAGAAATAAATCTAGAAAATCTACTAGACAGGTGACATACATGCTGATTCCTTGACATGGGAACAGCTCTGAGACTGGCTGATACATGATAAATCTTGTTGGTTACAGAGTTCTCATGATATTACATTCCATCCTTTCATATGGCATGGATAGGGGATTGGTTATATAGTCCAATCAAACTTAGAAAGTTGGGAGGTATCTTTTACCTGTTCAAACATAAAACAAAAAAAAGTATTCTTTGGCTGGCTTATTTACAATACACAGTCCATACATGTGTTAATGTAGATATGTATGTTACCTTTGAAAGTTTGTGTGTTTTCAGAGCATGGGGACCAGAAAATGGGTGGCCCAGGTGATACAGCCTTTCAGAGTGTCTCTGTTGCATTTTCCTCAAAGTTCTACATTCAGAACAACTTCAAGGCTGCCATCTGAGATGGTTCAGCCTCACAGACTATTCTGGCCAGAGCATCAGATAAGCCTTGCACTTTCCCATTGCACAGAGACAGGACAATAAATGTTATAGCTAGTTTACTTAGGATATGACCACTTTTCTCGTGGCCTCTTGGGGACGCTGTCACTCCCAACAACAGGAAGCAGTCTAGAGAACACATTTCCCACATTCCCAGGAAGTCAGGTGGGTTGGCCTTGGTCATTCAGTAGGTCATGGATGCTCATCATCATTGATTGGGGATATAGGAATATAGTATAAAAAGACAACTATTCATCTCAAATATTTTACATTGGAATGGATTTTTGTATATTGATACAAATTTAAGGTTATTTTTGTTAAACTTTATATATGTTTCTATGCTTGCTTAATGTATTGTACCTATGCAGCTCATTTAGAAATATAATATAAAGTTCTAGTCCTTGCAAGCAATTGTAACAAACTGCTTAGGATAATTAAAAAAATGCAAGTTAATAGTTAGTCATCTATATCAATCACATTTGTAGTTATGTTAGGTATGTTTTCTAGGTTAAACAGATTTATCTAAGATAGGTAATCTTCAAATGGATGAGACCTACAGAATATGGCATTTAGCATGTTTTAATGACCTAAGGCTTTTCATGGCAGTGAGAAACTTCCGCTGCTGGCAGTAGCAATTGACTTCACAAAGGATGATAGGTATAGAAAAACCTCTGTATGTAGTTCACTTTCATTGTCCAAAGCTAGCCATTTTGGCAAGAAACTACTACATATAAACTCCCATTCCTCTAGCCACCTGATATTTTACAAAGAGTTCAACAATGTACTTTGCAAAGAAAAACATCTTTTTCAACGAACAGCGCTGATACAACTGGATAGCTACATGTAGAGAAATGATATTAGATCCTTATCTTTGACCCTGAACAAAACTCAAATCCAAATGGATCAAGAACTTCAACACAAGACCTGACACCCTGAATATGATAGGAGAAAAGAGGGTGTCTGCTTAAACACATTGGTATAAGAAAGAACTTTCTGAACATAACGCAGGTAGAACAGAAATTAAGAGCAAAAAATATAATTTCATAAAACTAAAAAAAAAATCTCTACAACAGAGAAACCCGTTGCTCAAGTGAAGAAGTCACCTACAAAATAAGAAAAATCTTTATTCATTTTATATCTGATAATAGGTTACCAAATAGATTATGCAAGGAACTCAAAAATTAAACACTATGGAAAATAACCCAATTGAAAAAATAGGAGACATGGAATTAAACAGTGTTCTTAGAAGAGAATACACAAAGTGTTGATTTTTTTTATCTGTGATATGATGTCTGATTCTATTTCACCTGATGATTATGACTCTCTAGTGGATCTAGCTGATCTAGTATGCAAGCTGGGACCCCTACACCTAAGGCTTAAGAAGAGCGGTTGGAAATATTCTGGGAGGCAGAGGACCAGAATGCCTGCTATGAGATAGTGTTCTCTAATCACACCAAGGATGTTATATACATGAACTCTCAAAATTATGGTTTTATGAAGATGAATGGTTTTATTAACCTGCATAATGACAATTCCAGTTGACATCCCAACATAGATGGGGAGAATTTCACAAAACCCCATATTTGGATGAAGAATAACAGATAATTGATGGCCACTTACAGAAAGAGAAACATTCTTCTCAGGGATAGCCCAAGTAGTCATGCCTAAACACACATACATGTGCGCGCGCGCACACACACACACACACACACACACACACACACACAGAGTCATGAAGTTGAGAGAGCATGAGAAAATATAGGTGGAGTTGGAGTCAGGGATATGGGTGAAAATTATGTAAATATGTATACTTATATATCTGTAAGTAAAAATCCATAATTACAAATAATCATAAATGAAATTCTCAAAAATAATAACAAAATAAGTGTCTATAAAAATATCATACATAATTACCAAGTAGATTTCATCACAGGGATACAAAGATTGGATTAACATACATAAATTAATAAAAAGTAATATACCATATAAGCAGATCTAAGGACAGAAATGACATGGCATCTCAACAGCTACAGACAAGGCACTTATTAAAGTTCAACATATTTTGTGGTAAAAATCCTGAGATATATAGCAGTAAAATGACTACAGGTCAATGTAATAAATCTTACATATGATAACTCTATAGCCAAGTTCTGCTAAATTGGAAAAATATGAGTATATTTCCTCTTTAATCTGGAAATAGAAAATGATATTCAATTTTCCACTCTTATTTAATATAGCACTCAAGTTTAACTTAAGCAGTAAGACAAAAATAATAAATAAAATGAATATAGATAGGAAAGAATGAAGTCAAATTACCCCTTTTTTCAGATGACATGGGTTTACACTTAAATAACCCTGACAACTCCTCTATAAATTCTATGTCATAATAGTTTTTGAGAATATTAAAGAATATAGAAAAATTAAGAAAATTTTAAAGAATTTTTTAATACATAAAGAATTATAGAATATAAAAAATATTTTTAAGAATATAAAAAGAATTCTTTTTATATTAAAGAATATAATTTATTCTTATATAAAGAATACATACTTAAAGAATATAAAAAACATACAGAAAGAAGTGGCTTAACTATATACCAAAGACAAGTTTAGAATAGTGCAAGATATTGAAGAATGTGCCTCCTCACAAAATGAGACACCTGCATCACAATCATGATGGGGAAACACTCAGGACGATCAAACCAAAGTAGAGTGAACTCATGAAAGGTGAATCAATGGCTATGGAGCCTACATGGGACTGGACTAAGCCCTCTGCATGGGAAGACAGTTGTGAAGCTTGATCTGCTTGGCAGGACCCATGACAGTAGGATCAGAACCCATCTCTGGTGCATGAGCAGTCTTTTGGAGCCCACTACCTATGATGGGACACCTCATGCAGCCTTGAGGCATGGGAAATGGCATGGCTTGACTCTACTGGATGTGCCTCCCCATGGAAGACCTTGCCTTCTTGTGAGTGGGAGTTGGGGGTAGGTTGGGAGGGGGAGGCTGGGGGCGGCAGGAGGAAGGAAGAGGGGGATCTTTGATTGGTGTGTAAAATAAATGAAAAAATTTCTTAATTAACAAAAGAGAAAAATGAGACACCTCTACAATTATTGAAAGAATTAATTAAAATAAATGACAATGGCTACATTGTTACAACTAGTCTGTATATTTATCAAAGTCTCCATCAAAGTTCCAATGATGTTCTTCATCAAACTAGAGAAAGTCATCTTCAAATTCATGTGAAAAAAACAAGAGTCTCATTATCCAAAGAAATTCTAAGGAGACAGAAGAAAACACTATGGAAATGGCACAGTATGTGACCTCAAGTAATACCACAGAGATATGGTGACAAAGACAGCATGGTACTGCCATAAAACAGACCTGTAGACTAAGAGAACAAAGACAGGAGTCAAAGCGTATTCCTTAAGTAGGACAGCCATAGTAAAACTGAATATCTACATGCAAAAGTATAAAATCATAAAATCAGATCCTTTTCTTTTACCCAGCACAAAAAATTATGTTCAATGCCACTTTGTTAACAATAGCTAGGGAACAGAAACAATATCTATGTCCTTTGAATAACAAATGGGTAATAAACATATAGTACATATGCATAATGGAATTCTATTCCACTGTAAAGTGAAATGAAATAATGAAGTTTGCAGGATGGATGGAACTGGAAATATGCTGAGTGAGATAACATGGACCATACAAGACAAATGTTACATTTTCTTTTATTTGTGAAGCCTGACTCTGATTTTAGATTTGATCATGTAACTTGAAGTAACAGCAGATGCCAGGAAATTAAAAAGGGAACATGGAAAAATGATAGGAGAAGGAAATCTAGAGAAGAATGTCTGCTGTGAGATTGCATCTCCTAGAAATATCAAGGAAGCTATAATGATAAAGTTTCATTAACATGAATGCCAAAATAAGACCCAACCAAGGAATAATACCAACAGACATAAGAGTGAGAAAAAATAGTCTTCCCCAAGAAAGCTATATATCCCCCACCTAATTTGCTAACAAACACCAAGTGGTAAGGCCTGAAATCATATGCATACACACATGAAATACTAAACACATTGTATTTATAGTTAGATATATGTAAACAACAATTAAAGAAAAAGAGACCAGAGGCCATGAACTTAAGAGAGAGCAAAGAGGCAGGGGCAGGGTACCGGTTCATGAGAGACATTGGATGGAAGGAAGGGGAAAGTGGAAATGAATAAATCATATTTTAACTTAAAAATGTTTTTCAATGCAGGGTAATAAAATTATGCAACATGTAATTATTGAGCAAGCTAATCAATATGTACATATCTTTTCCTCACCTTAAAGTGATAGTGTCCTCAGCCCACCCAGACGGCAGCTGTTAGGACTATATTGCTTTTCAAGAGAAATCCAGAGGACATGTGATATTCCCTGGCTACTTCTGAAAAAAAGAAGTATTGTCTAAGTAAGCAAATATTTTATTTGATGTCACTTTGTTCTTAAGTAATAATATAAGTAATAAATTTAAGAGTAAAATTTAAAAGCACAAAGTTAAGTTTTCTGACACAAAAGGAAATAGAGTTAATAAACTGGAAAAAGAAGGTGGAGAAACCAGGAAAATTTTGGTGTTTGAGAAAAGATGCCATGTAAAATCTAGAAAGACAATATCCTAAATTAAGTCAATTTAACTTTCATGGAAACATTCTTTGTCTAGTGAAATAGTAAGCCAGAGGTAGCTGAGCTTCATATCTCGGAGAGTATATGGAGGAGAGTTACAGTCTTAGCAGGAAATTTAATACCCATCAGGATGTCCAGGTTGTAGAAAATAAAGTAAAGGTGAAATTTAAACTTTCAGGCACTGCACAGTGAGAACAGAGCATTGAAGAATCTACAGATTCCAAAGAAACTTCTGTGTGGCTGAACAAAGGTCAGTGTATCAACAAGACCTCATGAGTAATTCATAAATACAATGAGTGGTCTGATATGCCCCAGGGGAGGCCACAGCTTCCAGGGCATCACAGTGGATACTGTTCTGTAGAGGATAATGAGCAAATGACCATCTCACTGAAGACATCCTTGTGTGAATAGCATCAGAGTACAGGTGATGCTCATTTTCCAAGTATCCCTTTTCAAGAGTTCATGAAGTCTAAAAACCCATGGAGCCTAGCATCCACAGTAGGGAGTAGAGTGAGGCTGTATGACTGTAAGAACCCTGGGTTTAATTTTTTTAATTTCTTTTATAATGTCTGAAAAAATAAAGTTGGCTGAACTGATCTTAAATTAAAAAAAGGCATAGCTATCAAACCAACCAAGTATTATATGGTGTCTTTTTCACATCTGAATTTCTTGTCTATGAAGTTCACACTACCTTTTCTTTCCTTTTATGTTCAAAGGGTGTTTACTGCTTCTGTCCACCTAATAACAACAAAATGATGGCAATATTAACAGAAAACAAGTTTTGTAACTGCTTATAACACCCAAAAACCTAAGCTTGGCTTTTTGTGTGGTGTTTTAAGAGTTCCCACAATCAAAAAATCCAGTTTTATCATTTTTTTCAAACTCTGCTCACAACAGAAAGTTTAATGTGACCTTCCAAGAACAGCAAAGTTGACAGATTTGTGATTCAGCTCTGCATTTTTCCTTACTGGTGTTTGATAAATGTGTAGATCATCAGTGAAATGACCCAGCACTACAAAGAAAAGGCATACAGAAACTTATCATGTTCTCATAAAAGAGCTTTGTTATGAGACCTTGCCAACCTATAGGTGAGTCTCTGCTTCATGATTGCATGTGCATAATCACATACATGCCATCTACAGAGAGGTTATGGTATATGATTTGCCTAATATATTGCCTCTGTTTCATTCTTAACTTTAAAATAGAAATTCACCTCATTTTTTTTTTAATTTTCAGTGAAATTTTTCTTCATAGTTGTCTTCTTAGGGGCTGGACAGATGGCTCTGTACTTGTCATACAGACATGAGGTGCTGAGTTTTGATCCCTAGAATCCACTTAAAATGCCAGGAAACATGGAAGAACTTTACTATTTCTAGTTTTACGGTGACAGAGGCAAAGGAATCTCCTGGGGCTTGCTAACCAATTGATCTAGCCCTTCACAGAGCTTCATGTTGAATGAGAGAACCTGATTAAAACATAAGATGGAGAGCAATAAAGGAAAATATCTAACATCAGCCTACCATGTCCATGAATGCACAAACACACACACACACACACACACACACACACTCACTCACAAGCATACACATGTTCATGTACACATACATTCACATGCTACATGCATATAAGTATATTTACATATACACATAAAGATATATATGTACACATATATACATTCTCATGTACATGGACACATGATTTCTCATGCTACATACATATAAGTACATTTATGTATATACATATAGACATACACACATACAGGCACAGAGAGGGGGAGAGAGAGGAGGGGAGACAGAAAGAGAGGAAGAGAGAAAGCAAGGCTGTCTTTGTCCTCTAAAACTTTATTCAACTGCCTTGAAATTCTCTCACAAACATGGAACCACTTCTTAGCTCTAACATTTATACAACATGCTTTATTCTTTGGTGTCCTATGCAGCTATTCATCTCTCTATAAGAAGTACCAGCCTCATGCTTTGTCATTGTTCTTTCCTGAAATATGCCATGGAATATAAACATCTCAAACATCATCCTCCTTGCAGTTTCATGATATACTCTAACTTCACGTTACACAAACACCATTCACATAGGCAGACTTACATCACTATAACCCTTAGACCTTGCTCCCTCTAAAGTCTCCACTTCTGGACACCCCTCATGTTCCCAGTTGCCTTAGGCCTCTTCATTTGGACAACTTGTTTGCTTCTTAAAATCAGGAGTTACAAAGTCAAACATGTCTTTTTCCTTTGTGTACTGTTTATTTAGAATTTTTTGTCTTTGTTAACTGTTCATCATTGTTTAGGTCACACTAGCTAAACCTCAAGGTAGTTCTTACATCATGTACCATCCTTTGCTTCCAAAGACACAGTCTATCTTACAGTCAGTATCTCTCAGTATTCAACAGCATAGGAACACTGTGATCACCCCTATCATCTGTGTTAATACTTAAATAGCTATTTATTGCTTCCTTATCTTTTTCATCTCTAACAAGATTAACATCTGCTTAACCATTTTAAGGCATAGGTCTAACACAATCACTTCTCAGAACATTCAATGATGCCCTAATAGAAATCATGTTAACTAAAAAATCTTACTCTGGCATTCAAGAACAACACTATGGACTTAATATTGATTTTGGTCATATATTTTATCCATCCACGTGCTGTATTCAACTGATCAAGCTAGAAGGAAAATGATGAGATAAGTTAAAATGGAAACATCAGTTTCTTCAATTCATTGTTTAATACAAAGTATACCATTTAAGATTATTTATTTAGCTGTGTATGTACTCATATGAGCTACTTTCCTTGTTGTTGTTGTTGTTTTTGAGACAGGGTTTGAGGTACTTTCTTTTTAATGTCTTATGATTTGTCTTCCATGGCTAGACAACAGTGGCTAAAAATACTTCCTAAGAAGCCAACCCTCATTTATAAATAGTACTAGAATAATTTTTCCTACATATGGAATGTTTAAAACAACTCAAACATAGCACCAGGTCCATTGGTATTATGGTTCTTATTTAGCATAAACTTTTTATCACAGAGTTCCAATTACACACATTTTAGCAGTTTGCTCTCTGATTGGGGCATAAGGGTTCATATATGTAAACTATACACAACTGTTATAGTCTATTTCATAAAAATAAAAAGATTTCCCTCTTTACTTTGTCTATCAGAAATCTCATCTAAATGTGTGATTTATATCAGTACATATATTTATCTGTTTCTCTTTACCTATAGAGTTCTCACTTTTCTATTCTTATTTTATTTTTAACTGATTCACTTGATAATGTATTTATTTGAATTTTAAAAGTTGCTACCAGTTCTTTAGAAAAAAATATGACCTAAATATACAAAACATAGATCAAACAATCTGGGAGTGCTCAGATTATGATGAGGGTTTAATGCTAATAAAGTATGATAGGTAAGAACCAACCCAGATGTCAGAAGGTACAAATTTTATTTAAATTGATGATCTCTGTAGGAAAAGAAGAGAGACTTAAAAGGATGGTAGACATGTAAATGTGCATCTGGGCTGAAGACCCTTGAAAAGTGGCCGTCACAAAAATAGTATAGCCAAACTGCCCTTTCTTACAAATAGCCATCCATACAAATCCCTCTGGAAACTGTGTATGTGCTTTACCAAGGGGCTAAAATCATCAGGGAGTGATAAACTAATGCTACAAAGGCATGCATACCCTCTTCTACCCCTGTGCTCATTTCATGGTGCTGGTATCTAACATCCTTCTTCAGGCCCCTTTTCTCATTTATTTTCTTGTTGGTCTTTGCCTGTGAAGTATAGAATTTTCTATTTTGGCCATTTATTTGGGTCTTCTCTATTTTACAAAGGTCCCAATATACAATACAAATTAGTGGTACTCTATTAACATGCATTATGTGGATTTGGTTCCTAGATAAATCTGAAGATCCCAGACAAGAACTAGGACATGTAGGATTGGTCTATAACCAACCTCCCTTGCAACTACAGAATACTGCTACAATGAATTGTGTAAGCTCACTATAAAGTGAGGAGGACTGTGCATTGGGAGGAAGATGCAGCATTGGTAGGAACTGCATCTGCTGGAGCAGGTGAGAAGAAATTTTCAAACAGATTATAAGGAAATGTTTTTAGATGAGGAAAGCCATTTCCCTAGATAATTTTTATGAAGTAGTTGTTCTGTGTTCTATGCTTATGGGTGAATCAATGTTCAGGGACCTGGGAGAGAAAAAGGAACTTAGCTGAAATTCATCTAATTCACATTAACATGTATCCTGTTCAGACTCACCGGTAAGGACATAGTTCAGCTAAATATTTGTAATGCAAAGAGCATGTTTTGGATAGTCTACGTTTGGCCTCATTCCAGATGGATGAAGAGGACCTCTGCCCCTCTGATTGAAGTCATAGCTCCTTTAAAGGAACTATTTTCTGGAACAAAAAAGAAATTAAAGGACCTTTTAAACATTTCTAGTTTATAGAAGCATGGGGCTAAAATAAAACTCAACAGTGCCAAGAGGTTGCATATTAAATAGATTATAGAAGAAAAAAACTGGTAATACATTTTGGAAGAAACATTGGCAAGAGATTTTCCAGAAAAGATTATTATTAAGTATGTCAGTACATAAAATGTATCTTAAGGAATTTCAAACAGGGAATAAACATTATAAAGAGGCATCTGGGGCCACTATGGTCCAAGGCAGGTTTGGTTGATACTGAGGAGCTAATGGTTATTCAGTAAATGGTCTCAGAGTCAATGTTTCAAGGAACTGACTGAGCTAGAAATGCTATAACTGAAAATTGTTTCATTCCATTATTTAAAACACTGAATACTAAGGCAACTAGGCATCTTTAGAATGGAAATGGTAAGGACTCCAGAGAATATCACTGCATACATCTTTGATTTTGACAATTTTCTTCTGTATAACTTAAGATTGGCATTAAAAACTAATAGCAATGCAAATGATTCTTGTCTATAGCTATGCACATTAATTTAAATGCTCTTTGGTGCACTGGAAATTTGTCTCACTAATATCACTGATCAACAAATGTGCAATAATCTTATTTATATATAATAATGTTTTTTGATAAATTATTCCTTCTCTAAGCAATGTTATTTCATCACTTATACTTCAACTCTCACAAGAGAAAGATATCAAGTATGCCTGTTATCTATATAGACATGATACCTGGTCTTGCTTCCCAGTGACCATCACATGGGCAAATAAAGAAAGGTCTGTGCTTTTCATCTTATGTTGGTGTATGGTTACTTTTCTAATGTTATGATAAAACACCATGACCAAGGCAACTTATTGAAGAGTATATTTGGCTGTATGGTTCCAGTTGGATAAGAGTCAATCTTGGCATAGAATCTTGGCAGCAGGCAGCAGGTACAGCAGGGGCAACAGCTGAACACTCACATAATTAGCTTCAAACGGAAAGCAGAGAGAGTTAACTGGACATAGCAACTGGCCTTGAAACATTAAAGCCTACTCAAATAGTGCCACCAGCTGGGGAATAAGCATTCAAACATTTGAACCTATGAGGAACATTTCCATTCAAATCACCACATTCCATTGGCTGGTCCTCATAGGTTCATGGCCACATTATTCATAATGCAAAATGTATTTAGTCCAATGCTTCAAATCCCCATAGTCTTTTAGTCTTACCATTGTTCCAAAGTCAAAAGTCTCATCTGAGATTCGAGGCAATGTCTTAATTATAAAACTCCTATGAAATCAAAAAGCAAATTATATATTTCCAGTATACAATAGCACAGAAAATAAATTACCATTCAAAGGAGAAGAATGAGGGCATAGTGAGAAAATACTGGACAAATTCAAGATAGAAACCCAGCAGGGCAAATATCAAATGCTGTAGTTCAATGTCACATATCAAAAGTGACAGCTCTACCTCTACATCTTTGCTGCCTGCCTCTCACTTGAGCTAATAGCACTGACTGTATGCAACTTTTCTTGATTGCTATCTCATGACTTTGGCTTCTCCAACATCTTAGGGTCCCCAACGCAACCCAGTCTTTACTTCCACAGCTTCACACATGGCTTCTCAGGGCCTTCATGCAGAAACCCCCCAGTCTCATGTTACCTGATCTCAGCTGTTCTCCAAAACTGTGGAGGAAGATTTTATGACCCATTATCTTCCTTGATTTTAAAACCAACATCATTCAAGTAACACAGTCAAGTTCACCTCCCATCTTGGTGTAGTCATCTCTTGTTTGTTGTTTCTTTATAGGAAAAGAAAAACGCTTAGACTCTCTTTGACAAGTTGGAAGCTTAGATGAATAGGATATTGCCCTGAGGGCACTCTTTTCTTAATTCCAAGATATATAAAGCTTCTCTTTAATCTCATTATCTTTTATCAGAACAAGCATTGTTGCAACATTAAGTTTGCTGGTCTTCTTTTTCTCTTCAAATGCATATTTTGTATTTCTTTCTGCTTCATTTGGTACTTTTTATTTTAGACCTGCACAAGAGTGATTACTAGAAACCACATGATAGGTGATCTTGAAATCACCTCTGCCAAAGAAATTAATACATTACTTTTAAATTTAGCTTCAGGGAAGTCCTTAGAACAAAAAAAAATCAGACACATTCTTTGCAACTGTGTCATAATAATGGCCTCTAGGCCCATTGTTAATGTCACTTCTGTCCCCTAAGTTCCTTTTATGATGGTCCATTAAATTCTGCTTGTAGTGCTCAACTGATTTCCTAGTCCAAAGTTCCAAAGCTTTTCATATCCCTCCAAAAAACAAGAGGGTCAAGTTCTTAACAGTAATACCCAATCCTGCTATCAAATTCTGTATTAGTTACTTTTCTGCTGCTGTAATAAGGCACCATGACCAAGGCAACTTACAGAAGTAAGAGCTTATTTGAGCTCATGTTTCCAGAGGGATGTGATTCCATCTCAGAAGTGGGCAGAAAGCATAGCAGCATGAACAGCTGAGAGCTCACTTCTCAAACTGTAAGCAGAGCATTTCAGCTAGGTGTAGTGCATGGCTTTACAACCTCAAAACTAACCTCAACCAATACACTTTCTTATGCCAAACAGTGTCACCAACTAAAGACTAAGCTTCTATCATTGAGCTTCTGAGGGACATTCTCATTCAAACCACCACACATGGAATTATTGTGGAGTATATAAAAGTACTCTAGGGGTAAATGCACTATTCAGTAATAACTCTAGAACATCAGGAAGGCCACATTATTGTTTTAAGAATTAGCAACATTCATCTACTGTGTTTTAAGGTAACACTTTAAATTCTAAGAAGAATCTGATCCACGTGAAGAATGTTTTAGTGATGAAAACTGCAATAACGGGAAGAAGAGCCCATGTAACATTGAAAAGAAAAACAAGTCCATTAGTAAACGAGATGGTGTCCTATGACTAGCAAAGCCCATAACTGATATACGGGCTACATAATCTATCTGACCCATCTCAGTCTCGCTGAACTAGTAAAGGACGTAGACTTATACTTAAAAGACCATCTAGTTCCCTGAAGAAGTTTGCTGGAAAGAGTTACTGCTTTAGCTAAGCGGGAAACAAAGTTCTATTCTATCAAGCCTGAGCCCAGAACTACTGAAATGTAAGTGTCCCTAATTATCAGTCTATCCACCAGCACAGCACCTTCCGTCACTACCCTGAAAAGCTGAGATATGAGTTGCAAGTCCATATCACTTCTTTATGTGTCTCCAGGACTTCCTAATCATTTGCCTTGAACTGCATCAAATGTAGTGCACAATATTGTCCACTTAAGTGCCTTAATCTTTTTTTTTTTTTTCTGATTGGGACAGAATGGCTCTGGGCACAGCCCTTACACATCCCTGGTCTAGCTTCAACAGCAGCAGCCAAGAATGCTGTCAGCCAACCAAATTGTAAAGCTTATCCCCAGAATGATAAAACCATACTCTTCTGATGTTCCATGTCTTTCAAAATCACTTAGTTGTCCCTTTATCCCTATTAACTCACATAAAAACATTGCTCTAGTTTAGGTGTAATGCTTCTCCACTTCGTTACACTTGCCTTTTTTTTTTTTCATTTGTACTTCCCTCCTAATATCTGCCATGAGCCATACTACCTCCTTTGCAGCCTCTCTGCTTTTAGCAATCATTTGCACATAATGGAACAGCCAGTGGGGGTTTGATCAATGACCTCTGTCTCAGAGATGCTGTTCCTAGGGAAACACATCTGCCAACATAAAGTATTGGAGCAATCACAGCTCACTGAACGCAGTAATGAGCAACTGTTACTCCGGCGCCATCAGTCATGTTCAGTTACAGACCTGAAAGGAAATGGTACCTCAGGGAGCAATGTCCTTCCATAAATTTGGGCAACAATGAAGAATGATTTGCAATCAAGTAATAAAAGACCCGGAAAGGGTCCAGCATGCATACTAACATCCAGTACAGCTGACAAAGGAAATAGAAAACCTTGGCATTGTTTGCTCATTATGTAAACTACACAGCTGTCCAAGCAATTAAGATATGATTTTGGGAATTCTCTCATAAAAATTTGCTAACAGTGCTTCCACTTGTGAAAGTGACACTCTTCTTTATCGGTAAAGTGCATTTCATTAAGGTAATGCAATTCCATCAAGCTTAATAGTAGGGGTTGTTTAACCTTATGGCAGGAGTACATAAACAACATAAAATTAATGTGTCTCCATGTGTGGGGCATAGATTTGCATCAGTGATAGCATTGATCTGGTAGCAAAGTAAGCCAGTACAGAGTGCAGGACCAATGGCTTCAGTGGCAAACAATGATCTTTTATTCACATGGTAGGAACATGTGACAGCAATAAAACAGTTAAAGGTAACCTGTATACAAAGCATTGACAGAGGAGGGTGGACACATCTAACTACTGAAAATCTGTTAATATTAGGGGATAATAAATGCATACTCTTGACCCATCAGATTTGATCTCTCAAGAACAAATGATTCTGCCAATTTTTTCTATGCTATAGCAGTCATCTCCTATCCTGGAGCTTTCTGGAAACAATGTTGGCTCATAACAGGGTAGAAGACTCACTAAAAAGAGTTCCATTTGGCCTGTTTTTATTTTCATCAAATCCAAGAAAGGCCAAGTTCTCATCACCAAAACAAATGTCATTACTGAGTTGACACAGTAAAATTTGTTAGTGTGTCAAAAGTTGATTTTGGTGGAAACTCTAACCTTTTAACCCTTTCTCATATTGAATCTGGACACATAGTTTGTCCTTTAAGTATCTCAATCTTCTCCTCATTACAAGCACTCATTGGAATTGCAAATGATAGTTTCCCCTTCACTAATATTTCTTTTATAAAAAAAAATGAGAAGGTAAGGGCAGCAAGACTAAAGTCTAGGTGATTCCCTCACTTATTAGCCAGCCAATAACTATGTTATCCCAAAAACCCAGTTTTAAATTAGAAGCATATCCACTGCTTAAGTGCCCTTGTTTTTTTTTTTACATAAATCAGTGAGATAATTACATTTCCCCCTTCCCTTTCCTCCTTCCAGACCCATCCCCCACACCTCTCCTTATTCTCTTCTAAATTCAGTCCCTTTCATCATTGTTATTGCATATATATATATATATATATATATATATATATATATATATATTCCTGAATTTATCCTGATCAGATGGCATAATGCTACATGAATTCATGTTTTCAATGTCTTTGAAAAGTGACTTCCAGATCCAAGAAGGATGGGTTGCCCTCAAGATGAAAGTGGCTTGATTCAGAGGACCAGCTTCCAAATTACAGAAAAGAGCTTAAAATAATTAATGTTTTTAGCATTGAATTTTATAATAAGAGGAGAATGGAGGTTATTTTAACTTGAACTATGGAGTGGATAGATCATGAGTCTAGTGAACACAATGTTATTGATTGATGAGGGTGGAAGCATGTAAGATATCTCCTGAGTCTCTATTTGAACTTTCACTATGTGTTTTAATGAAGTAATGAAGAAAAGTATAATGAAGCAATATTTACAAAGGTGTGGACAGGGTTAAGGGAAATAATCAAGTGGTAATGCAATATCCTGAGACATATTACAATAGTAGGAGGTCCGTAACTTCTTAAGAATATTAAGTCGAGTCCAGAATCTTAAAGCAAAAATGATATACACAGCATGGTATTTCATTAAAAGTGAAAACTATATGAAGGGCATAGTCAACAAAGAAGAAGGCAAAGGAAGCAGTGTCTTCATAGTCCTTATCCAAAGTACACATGAAACCAGAACCTTGGTTTTAAAGGAGCTCAGTGAACCAGTCAGTGTCAGCACCAAGAACAGAGAGTAGAGAAAAAATGTGGGGCATAGATATTGGAGAGGCATTTTGGTTTGTTCACATCCTCCAAAGTCCCAGGTGTTAAGTATTGATCTTAGGTGCTGCTGGTAGAAGATGTGGATGGACCTTGAGGGGGCACGCCTATGAGAAGTCATTTTGTCACTGAGAGCAAGTCCTTAAAGCAGACTCTAACACTTGACCTACAGTTCTTCTCTTTGCTTTGTAGCTAATGTGGTGAGCAATGTTTTGTCTTACCACATGGCCCAATCATGTGATGGTCCGACTTCAGGAGCATGAGACAATCAATACCCATTTCTCAGTCTTAGTATGAAAATTTTATAATCACAATCCAAAGTAAAGCTCTTATCTTCCCAGTTAATTTCCTTGGGTGTTTTGTTAGAGTAACAGAAAGCAACTAAAATAGGAACAAAGAAAAAACTAGAACCTTAATCACCACAGCAAGCAAATCACACATTCAGTTCCAAATTTATTAATAAATTTATGTGAAATTATTTAAATTTCCCTATGAGATTCTATAATACAAAGCAATTTATATCTTTATCATATATAATACTATATATATCCTATGTTTAACATAAGTGAATTATAAGTAACAATGTGAGGGGATTCAAGGGTCCAAGAATTAAACAAGTCTAATATATTTAGGCACTCATGCACTAACTTAGGTAAATTTTATAGTATGTCTTTGAGAATCCACAATTCTAGAACAATCAAGAATACCAAAGAGAGGATATCAAAATACAGGGCATGTTAGCATGACATCAGTAAGGTTTTAAGGCCAGTCCTAGGTAAATTTATAAAACTTTTAAGTGAGATTGAAGTTCTGCTCCCAATCACAGGCACCTATTTAACACAATGAAACATGAAAATGAGCCATTGAGCCTTGTATCCAACCACATTTTCTACTTTAATTGACAGTATGATTGATGAAAGTTGGAGTCATAAGGAAAGGCAAAACACACTACACTGGTTTCTTCTACCTGTGGAAAGCTGAGGTCTGGAGGAAATTTTCCAGAATCACTTTACCCTGAGGATGAAAAGAAAAGACTCAGAGTTGCAGTAGAGTAGAAAAAGGAACAATAGACTCCACATGCTCAGACCCTAGTTCAGACAATACATATTCTGACTGTTTATGACTCTCTGAAACTTACTGAGCCCAGACTTTCCATACGTCAAGGAAATAGAATTCCCACATCAAGAGATTTCTATGTATGCCAATGAAATGGAGGAAGGATAGGGGGAGTGAAAACTTCCACACAATACATGAACACAAGATGCTATTCTGGCTGCTACTTCTTGATGTTCAACAAGGTTGAAGCCCACAAAACACAATAGGCTTTTTGAATAATTGGTTGTGCAAAATTCTCATTTTCAAAACAAAAAATAAAATGATAAAATTAAAAAAAATGACACTACTTTCAAGAATTTTGTAGTACTCTGAGAATAACCACACTTTTAAAATAAAATTTTAATGTATAATGAAGTTTTGAACAACTTCCTTGTGTTTTTTTTTTCTTTGATTTGGGTTAATTCTGCTAGATTTTAATTAAGTTTCCATGATTACTGAATACTCACCTCTTCTAAGACGTAATGCAGACCAAAAAAAAAAAAAAAAAAAAATGTGTCAGAACTCTGAAAGCAGTCAGTAGCCATCCAGCTGTGCCAGACTGTAATTTCCTGGGGCCCACTGGAGGGGGTACATGGAGTAGAAAATTATTGGTAATTATTTCTCATATACTTTTAACCATTTTAAAATTCCTATCTTCATGAATGTCCACTGCCACATAGTCAAATTTTCCAGTCTTCTTGTTTCTGTCCTTGATACTCCAGATGACATAGTTTTTAATAATATGCTGCCTAGAATTTATTAACTAGAAATTAAAACCAGCTTTGCTATAATATGCTGTATGACCTTGAAGAAAAATTTCTTCCTTCTGTGTCTTAGTTTCCTCATCTGAATAATAGAAGTAATGATAGTACCAAAATCTCAAGTGATAAAACACCCAGAAAAATCCCTTCTAAGTAATTTTTCATTGAAAATTTGGTTAAAATTTAAAATACAAACATTTTCTTTTTCAATTTGAAAGTCTTCTGACCTATGCAGACAGTCAGCCTTTTATTCCTAAGTTAGATATCACAAGGTTATATACACCTTCTTTCTAAATCAGTAGTGTAAAGTAACTCTTTCAGATAAAGATGCTTTTAATTTCTAGTATTGCTTTTAAATTTACCTGTGGATCGTAATGACCATAATGAAATGGCCTTTCAACAAGTTCACCAACAAATACCTCTACAGTGGAAAGCAGAGGCCATAGCTGTTTAGAGCATATGGAAAATTCACTTAATGATCTTGAATTTGAATGACCTTACTTTATTTAATCTTATAAAAGGAAGTGGTGAAATTTGGGAGCACAACTGCTAGTTTTCTCAGAAGTAAAACATGCATGAGAACTCAAGGGACAGAGAGGTGGCTCTGTAGGTAAAGGTGTTTAATAGACAATTTTGGCAACATGAGTTTCATCCCTAGAACCCATGAAAATGTGAAAGAACAGAACTAACCCTACAAAGTTGTCATCTGATCTCATGTCCTCCTCAAACATACACACACACACACACACACACACACACACACACACACACCTTACAGGTACACACATTCACACTACACAATAATAATGAACACAAATTTTTGAAAGAATATTTACAAGAGGCTAATGAGGTTCTGAAATTCCTTCAGAGCAACAGGAAAACACCTATACATTATCTAAGCGTGGTAGGTCAAACCATGCCTTCACCTTTTTTTTACCAAAGATTCTCTTGGATCACTTAACAAAAATAATGTGAAATATGGGTAAAGAGAAGTTGGAGGAGATGGTTTTGAGAACAATTTTGTTTCAAGCCTTCAACTTCTTTTTTACTTCATCTTTTTTTATTACACTTGTGTATGTCTCAGTCTCTCTTTCACTCTGTGTGTCTCTGCTCTCTATTTTTCTCTCTCTGTCCCTCTATCTGGGACTCTCTCTGTCTCTGTCTCTCTCTCTCCTTCTCTCTATGTCTCTCTGTCCCTCTCTGTCTCTGTCTCTCTGTCTCTTTGGGAGGGGGGCGCACAGAGCCCAGGTGGAAATCAGAAGACAACTTGTGGGAATTTGTTTTCTCTTTCTACTAAATTGATCCAAGTAGTCCAATTCTGGTTGTCAGGCTGGGTGGGAAGTACCTTTTACCCACTGAGCCATCTCACTGGCCCAAGGCCTCAAATTCTCGTACCTTAGTGAGCAATGAGAGATTATTTACAATGAAATAAATGTCATGACATCAATCTTGGGAGAACTCTACAAATTTAAAAAGTAATGGAGGAAAACACATCAAAGAAATGGCAACTACCTGTAATGATGGAAGCACTAAGGCAGAAAGATCCTGAAGCCAGAACCTCATGAATCTTCTTACAAGTAATGAAGAAACCGCTCCTTAGTTTCTCGGTCCTAAACACTCCAGCTCACTTCGAAGAAGTGATGATATGATAGAAAGCATCTCAGGCAATCTGAGCCCTGAATTTTGAACCACTTTCATACAAGTCACAAATAAATTTTTTTAAAGTATTTCTCATAAACTTTGATAGTGTGGATTGTGGCATGGAGTTTATGCATCTATTTATCCCATCAACAGAAATGAGGGATATCTCTTTTCTGCAAATTTCCTTTCACCACATAAGCTAACAGATTCATAGGTTCTAAAGATTAGGATATGTTCATCTTGGTGGTTTAATTATTCTACTATACAAGTAGTGCTTGAAATTCACAAATATAGTGAAGGTATCAGAGTATCAAGCCATGCAACCAGCAAAACATGAGACTCTGATTTTTTTTTCCCAGAGAGTTTGTAATTCCAAAAAGTAAAGAAAGTGTCCCTCCACCATGGGCATCATTAGGTATCAGCAAAGCTATAAAGCTGAAGATTAATTCTATTAAGCACAGTAAGCCAACAAATATAGGGTAAGGCAATTCAGTCTGCACTGCCTAATGGTCCATTGCTAAACTAGTAGCAGTCTGTTTACAAATGTGGAAGTCAAATATAATAAGACTTTTACAATTATTTCAGTATAGTTCTGAGAAGCCAATAAGACCATCAAAGGACACAATGATAGAAGTATAGTCTATTGTATGTTAAACACCCACACAGCATCACACATTTTAATAAACACAGGAGTGAAAATGGAATGTTTACGTTTGGAGGCAGAAATGCTGAAATTTGGGGAAATTTCCCTATAATTTTATAAGTTGGGACATTTATAGACTATGTCCTTCAGCTAGATTTAGACAGTGGCTGAGGCCACTGTTTTCCTAGCGCATTGAAACCATCTAATCACAGAATATTTTATAAAATACACAGCTAAAGAACAGAATCTCCTGAGGTTTTTATCTAATGAAGTGAGAAGTTAGAAGCTTTAATTGTTATGAATTTCCCAAAAATTATTTGCTTACAGACTTTGAGCTTCTAAACTGCCTTAACAAACTGAATTAAGCCAAGAGATTGATGTCTTCCTACGTGAAATACTGTTTGCCTGGATGCATTTTTACCTGGAATACTTTGAGCTATAGAAAAACTAGGATGACTTTTCTAAATTTTCTGACATTGCCATAATGTAGATTTACTTCTTAAATTCTCCTTCAGGGTACAATTGAGCATTTCAAATAATTTGAACTGTGCATAATTTGTAGGACTGTTGTTTGTTTCTCCCACGACAAAACAGCAAAGCTTCAAAGAGAAAAGTCAGACTAAAACTCATTTGTATTTTACTGCCTTCCCTGGTCTTTGATCAACTATTGCTTTGCTTCCCATTGATAGAATTCTATATTTAAAGTGCATTGTTAGTACACTGTTTGAAATTATTATTTCAGAACTTTTTTTTTCTCCAATAGACTCTCATGAGCCTTGGAAGGGGCTTATTATGAAAGAAAACAGAAGAAGTAGCAAGTAGTTTCAAATACATAGAGAGGAAAGGAGAGATGAGAGGAGAGAGAGAGAGAGTCAGTGAGAGGCAGAGAGACAGAATGAGATGGAGGGAGCTAGATTATGATTTTTCAGCTCTTGACTATAAATAAGCAGGTTGGATGTTTAGAGCACAGCCCCTCCTCCATGCTTCGGATGTTTCCTTTTGTTTACAAGTCCCTGCCATCCTTCTTTGTGAACTGAATACTAAACTCTCTCTAGAGAGATATTATATTGCGTACAGAATGTTTGGCAGATGGTCCTTTCTGTTGTAACAGAAGGCGGTGAGTATACCTGAACTCTTTAGGAACTCAAACACTGGAAAACAAGATAAATGAAAGTCCTGAAAAGTTTTCTCTTTTCCCTTACTATCTATGCAGATAACCATCCTCCTACTCACCACTCCTCTCCACTACTACATCAAATAGAAGCAACACTCCTATCCTATCCCATCTCCTCTAAATCAAGTACACTCTTGCCCCTGTAATGGCTTCTGTCTCCCATCAGTGAAGTTTGTGTAAGGATTATTCATAGTGTTAATTATGCAGATTCATGGTCACTGTGCATTGGAATGGTCAAATGCCCTATTATAAGCAATGAAGAAAAGAAACAAGCTTTCATCAGAAAATATCTATAAAAATGAATTGAAATTGAAACGAATGACTACCTGACACCCAAATCTGAGCCCTAGAAAGGTTTGTCTCCTTGTGTCTGAAGGGAAATAATCCTTTGCAAAATAACTGTCTTTTCAGGAAAGCTGATCAGTGCTTCTCCAGGAGTCCCAAGGACTTGGTCCTTTGCCCTTAGAAAGTTTTTCTATTTTTCTCTTCCTCAATGTCTCTGGTACATTTTCTTGCATGGTTTAATCTGTTCTTGGCCAAAGCAATTCTTCAATTGTCTTATTCTCTGTATATAAATGAAAATACGATGGCATAGCAAAAAAGAGGAGAAACAGGACCAGTAAAATGGAAATTCATACACACTACAGAATTGACTCATAACATAAATTGGAAAGTAGTCAAGTGTCTTTAGATGTGTTCTCTCATACACATAAATGAATGAATGCTGCAATAAAATAGACTTTGAAGAGGGTAAGTTCACTGTCATGTACTCTTACCACATTACACTCCTCTTCTCTAGAAGACACCTCAAAAAATTTAGCATCTTAGAAAAAGAGGTCAAAACTGCTGATGCTTTGATATTGGAATTCTCTGCTTCCAGAACTAGAAGGAATAAATTTCTACTGTTCATAAGTGCCAAGGGCTGTGGCATTTTGTTATAGTACAAAGTACAAATCAAGGCATTGTACATGTGCACATAGAAACAGTATGACAAGGCATCAAATCTCAACTCCACCATTGTGAAGAGGAAGAAGTGTGAGAGAAATACATGATTCCAAAGTTTGCAGAAACTTCACTGAAAACTCAAAGGAATCAGGTGAAGCTGACATTAATCAAATGTTTTATTTAATCCAATATAACTAGAACAGTTATGTTTCTACATTTATTAACATAAAAGTATTAAAGATATATTTTATGTTTTTTTCATAGCATTCAGAATCCACTATGAGTTTTATAATTACAAAAAATCTCAGTTCAGACTAGCTACATTTAAAGGATAACATGAATACTTCTGACTGCTGTCCCCTTCTGGGAAGTTGGAGTTGACAGTGATATTTTAAGATGTCTCTTCTTTCTGAGTCTGGATTACCTCACTCAGGATGATATTTTCTAGTTCCACCCATTTGCCTACAAATTTCATGGTGTCATTGTTTTTCATTGCTGAGTAATATTCCATTGTATATATGTACCACATTTTCTTTATCCATTCTTCAGTTGAGGGGCATTTAGGTTGCTTCCAGGTTCTGGCTATTATGAATAATGGTGCTATGAACATAGTTGAACAAGCATGAGCTGGCTAACTGGATCTCATTACCTATGGTTGGACATTTTGTTCACATGTGATGCAGTGGGGAGGGGCTTGGTCCTGTCTCAACTGAATGTAGCAGGCTTAGTTATCCCCCATGGGAGAACTTACCCTTTTGGAGGAGGGGATGAGGGGGAGTCTAGGGGGGCGGTAGGGAAGAGTGGGAGGAGGGATGAGAGGGGGATCTGTGGTTGGTATGTAAAATGAATTTAATTTTTTTTAAAGATGTATCTTCTTAGTAAATGAAACAAAATGTCACTGTCATGACCTCTTCTCAGATTTTTTTTCTCCTAGTATATTCTGGCCTGATATCTCTGAGGACTTTTCATGCATACCCAGGAACAATCTAGATCCTGTGCCTTTCCCTTTCCAGAATTCATGCACACATTTAAGGCGCTTGTTCATCCATGTGATGTATGAGGACAGTTTTCACTTTTATGCTTTGACAATACACTGGAGCATCTAATGGATAACTCAAAAGCTGCTTAGGCTTCAGTGACAGAATGTGAGGAGAATTTGACACCTGGATATCCATGAAAAGGCCTTTGAGGCTTATTAGTAAGCCAAAAGCAAGAACAGACAAGTTGACATAGGCTCCCCTCACCCCTGGGTATCTTTTTGTTCTGGATCTTACAATTGTCCATATATATTGAATTTTTCCATAGAAGAGTCAGTTCAGACTAGAACAGTAAATCTGGCAATCACAATAGGTAAACACATGCTCATTAGGCCTTCGGGTAATGTTGATCTTACCGAGGATTGTTCTATTGTTTTTGGATTACTGGATGTTAAATTAGCTTTAACTAATTTAACTTCAGCGTACATGCAAGAGTGTAATGCCCTCTCCTTATTTCTACAGCCATTGTTTTTTATTAAGTTTATACAGAAAAGGTGAAGCCACCCATAAAACACCTCTGGCTAGAGAGCCTAAAATCATAACCAAAGGGCTGCCTTCTGTCTGTCAAGTCCATTGTCAGTCGTCAGCATATATAGACCTGCTCTCAGAATAGAGCAGGAAGGCAGCAAAAGTAAGAAGTTTGTCAGGCACATATGGAGGAGTCACTTAAAAAAGGAGAGAGAGAGAGAGAGCTACCTGAATCAGACTCAGAAACCATAAAGGCCATTCTCACTCGGTGCGTTACTTGTACTTTAGGGATATAAAGGTAATTCAGAGACAGGATCCTCTGGTGATTTAAGCATATGGAGTCCTGAGATACATATCCATTTTAGGTTTCTTCTCTGCTCACATTTTGGAAAATTGACCCTGGCAATTGCTTCTTGATGGAGCCCTGAATTATGCTTCCTGAATAGTGATGAGTACATTTAAAAGGGTTCTGGGCTGAACACATGAATGCCTAGGAAGTCAGCTTCTTCTTTCTAACTCATAATTCCAGCCTTCCTAACTACTAACATCAGATGGGTGACTGGCATAAAACATAGTTGTGACTTCAGTGCAATTTGCTTTAAGTCAGGTATCTCACAGAATAGCATCATAAAACAAAAGATCAAGACAAAAGAAAATGTCAAGAGTGAGTTAATATCCTTGATTATTTTCTTTTTAATATAGATGCTAATCTCAAATAAGTTGCAGTAAAGTTGATTGTCAGACTATTTACTATGGAACAAGTCACATAGTATTCTTCTGTATTTTCACTAAGTTGCTTATCTGTTTTGTTATTTAAGGTTCACATAAACTAAAGAAAATCAAAGGGCAAAGAGAATGAGAAGTGTCAATCTCTTTAAATGCCTGATAAACCTTTTAACAAAATTGCATTCAGTATAAATAACTCTTCCAAAGACAATGTACTCACTACTTATCAGCAACCAAAAAAAAGTAAAGTTTGAATATTTCTGATATGCTGGTGTGTTTAACCTCTGTATGTGCATGTGTGGCCTCTGACTTCTGCATGAGCATACTTGATTTCATATTTTTATGCTTCATTCTTTTTACCTTTTTTAATTTATTATTAATTAATTAATTTTCCCCAGCAAGTTCAGTTTCCCCTTCCTTCCTCTTCTCTTCCCAGCCCCTCTCCCAATCTCCTCTCTTCTCCATCCCTATCCATTCCTCCTTTTGCTAGAGGGAAGGGTATACCTCCCATGTATATCATGGCATATCAAGTTGCAGTAGGACAAGGCACCTTCTCTCCTATTAAGCCTGGACGAGGCAACCCAGTAGGAGGAAAGAGTCCCAAAAGCAGGCAACAGAGTCAGAGACAGCCCCTGCACCTTTTATTAGGAGTCCCATAAGAAGACCAAATTAGCCGGGCGTGGTGGCGCACGCCTTTAATCCCAGCACTCGGGAGGCAGAGCCAGGCGGATCTCTGTGAGTTCGAGGCCAGCCTGGGCTACCAAGTGAGCTCCAGGAAAGGCGCAAAGCTACACAGAGAAACCCTGTCTCGAAAAAACCAAAAAAAAAAAAAAAAAAAAAAAAAAAAGACCAAATTACACAACTGTAACATATGTGCAGAGGGCCTAAGTCAGTCTCATTCAAGTTCTCTGTTTAGTGTTTCAGTCTCTGTGAACTCCTATAAGTCCAGAACAGTTGATCCTGTGGGTTTTCTTATGGTGTTCTTGGTCCCTCTGGCTCCTATATTCCTTCCTCCCCTTCTTCCACAGGATTCCCCAATGTGCACCTAATGTTTGGCCCTGTGTCTCTGCATATAGTTCCATCAACTGCTTGGGAACTGATGACAATTTAGTTAGGCAATAATCTATGAATGTTGCAGAATAGCACTAAGAATCCTTTCATTGACTTTCTTTTTTGTGCCAGTAATATTTGGTTCTATCCTAGGTCTCTGGGCTGTCCAAACTGTGGGTCATGGCCCTCCAGGCAGTGTCAGAGTGGGCTCACTTTCATTGTATTTGCCTCAAGAAGGACCAGACATTGGTTGACCACTCTCATAATTTCTGCACCACCTTTACCCCAGAATATCTTGTAGGCGGGGCAAATTGTAGGACAAAAGTTATATGGCTGGTTTGGCATTCCAATCCATCTACTGGAAGTCGTAACTGGTTACAGACAATGGATGGTTCAGGCTTCATAGCTCTCATTTCTAGGAGTTTTAGCTAGGGACACCCTCACATATACCCAGGAATTTCCATTGCACTTGGTTTCTAGCTCATCCCAGAAATGTCCCTGATACCAATTGTCTTCCACAGTATTCTCTCCATCCATCCTTCCCTGACCTGATCCTTCCTGTTCCCATGTCCACCAACCCAAACCCCTGTTATGTCTATTCTAGCTCTTCTTCACAGTGAGATTCATGTGTCCCCCTTGAGCCTTGATGTTACTTAGTTTCTTTGGGTCTGTGAATTGTAGAATGGTTAATCTTTACAGCTAATATCCACCTATAGAGTGAGTATATACAATGTTTGTCTTTCTGTCTGGGTTACCTCATTCAAGATGAACTTTTCTAGTCCCATCCATTTGCCAGCACATTTCACAATGTCATTGTTTTCAACAGAGGAGTAATACTCTAGTGTGTAAATGTACCACATTTTCTTTATCCATTCTTCAGTTGATGTACATCTAGGTTGTTTCCATTTTCTGGGTATTACAAATAAAGCTGCTATAAACATAGTTGAGCAAGTACCCTTGTGATGTGGTAGAGCACCATCTCTTTTGGTATATATATATATATATATGCTCAGGAGTGGTATAGCTGGGTCTTGAGATATATCCATTTCCAATTTTCTGAGAAAGTGCTATATTTACTTCCAAAGTGTATGTACAAGTTTGTACTCCTACCAGCAATGGAAGAGCGTTCCCCTTGCTCTATATCCTCTCCAGAATGAGATGTCACTGTGGTTTTGATCTTAGCCATTCTGACAGGTATAAGATGAAATCTCAGAGTGGTTTTGATTTGCCATTCCCTGATGGATAAGGATATTGAACATTTCTTTAAGTGTATCTGGATGATTTGAGATTCTTCTGTTGAAATTCTCTGTTTAGATCTGTATCCCAATTTATTTTCCTTTTTTAATTAAGAAAAAATTTTCACTCATTTTATACACCAAAGATCCCCTTCTTTCCTCTTCCCTCCTCACACCCCCCCAGCCTCCCTCTCCTACCACACCCCCAACTTCCCCTCCCCACAAAAAGGCAAGGAGGCACATCCAGTAGAGGCAAGTCTAAGCCCTTCCCCCTGCCTCAAGTTTGCATGAGGTGTCCTATCATAGGTAGTAGACTCCAAAAAGCCCGCTCATACACCAGGGATAGATTCTGATTCTAACACCAGGGGATACTAGATGTAAAGCAAAGGATAACCAGAAAACAACCCACAACTCCAGAGAAGCTAGATAACAAGGAAGACCCAAAGAGGTCCCCTGGGAAGGGGAAATAGATGATATATCCATGAGTAAACTGGGGATGAGGGGTGGGGAATGGAGGGTAGGGGATAGGACATGAGAACATAAGAGAATGGGATGGTCGAGCTGGAACAAGGATGGAGTGGGAAAGCAATGAAAGAAATATCAGGATAGAGGGAGATATCATGGGGATGAAGAGAAACCTGGTGTATCCCAATTTTTAATTTGGTTCTTTGGTTTTTTGGTTTCTTTAGTTCTTTGTATTATTTTGGAAATCATCCCTCTGTCGGAAGTGGGGTTAGTGAAGAGATTTCTCATTCTTTAGACTGCCATTTTGTCCTTTTTCACAGTGTCCTTTGCCTTATAGAAGCTTTTCAGTTTCATGAGGTCCCATTTATTAAGTAATGATCTTAGTGACCTTGAGATTGATACTCAGATCACTAAGTTGTCTTCTGTGCCAATTTGTTCAAGGCTATTCCCAACTTTCTCTTCTCTCAGGTTCAGTTATCTGGGGTTATGTTGAGGTCTTTGATCCACTTGGGCTTGAGTTTTATGTGGGGTGATAGATATGAATCAATTTGCATTCTACATGCTGACATCCAGTTAGACCAGCACCATTTGTTGAAGATGCTTTCTTTTCTTCCATTCTATATTTCTGGCATCTTTATCAAAAATCAAGAGTCCATAGATATGGAGATTTACATCTCATTCTTCAATTTGGTTCCATCAATCTACCTGCATGTTTCTATGCTAATACCATGTGGTTTTTATTACTATTGCTCTGTTGTATAGTTTGAAATCAGTGATGGTGATACCTCCAGAAGCCGTTTTAATTTTTTCTGGGATTTTTGTTTTTCTGTATAAAGTTGAATATTGTTCTTCAAGTCATGTAAAGAATTATTGCTGGAATTTAAATGAGAATTGTACTGAATCTGTAGATTGCTTTTGGTAAAATGGCCATTTTTACATGTTAATTCTACCGGTCCACAAACATGGAGGATCTTTCCACATTCTGATACCCTCTTCAATTTCTTTCTTCAAAGACTTGAAGTTCTTGTCATATAGATCTTTCACTTACTTTGTAAAAGTTACACCAAGATATTTTATATTATTTGCTATTACGAAAGGTGTTTTTTCCATGATTTCTTTCTCAACACATTTATCCTTTGTATATAGGAGGGGTACTGATTTTTTTTAAAGTTTATTTTGTATCCAGCCACTTTGCTGAAGGTGTTTCTCACCTGTAGGAGTTTTCCTTGTAGAATTTTTGGGGACCCTTATTTATACTGTGATACTTTGATTTCTTCCTTTCTAATCTGTATGTGCTTGATCTCCTTTAGCTGGCTCCTTGTTCTATCTAGAACTTCATGGTATAACTATACTTGTTGATATCCAGGAGGATATCTCAGATAATTCCCTCATTCTACTAATGCCAGATTCCACTCCACAAGTAGTCTATTGATCCTTCAAGAGGCACAATGATGAAAGATTCTAAACCCTAATTTAAGGACTTCGGAGAGTATTGAGTCTAATGGCAACCTAACCCACAAGGTCAGTCCTTTCAACTACCAGAGAGCTTATATCAGAACCAAGAAAGCAATGAAGACACTTCTGGCAGAAGGGACGTGTTGCCTCCAGCTCTGCCCTCTACTGGCAAATAGTATACATTCTTTTTTTTTTTTTTTAATCACACAATTCTTTATTGATTTTTAGGAAATTTTACATCATGTACCTCAATCCTTATATCCCAGTCCCTCCATATCTACCTCCACCCCCACATCATCCCCCCACAAGAGAAACAAAACAAAAAAACCACCTCACTCCTCGATTTTACCAACACCTATTCATTCATCCTAGTGGCATTGGGAGCTATATTATGCCATGTGGTATATCATTTTTTTCCAATCAGCCCCATCCACAAAATGTTTATTGCATTGAGTCATTGGTCTGGTTCAAGGCCTCTGGCACACCTTCATCACTGGACCCTCACCAAAACTCTTCTTGAATACCTTTCTCTGGCTCAAGTCATGGATATCCTGCATTTATTGTTCTGCAAAACCAGTCCCTAACATACTCCAGCAGGTCATAGATGGGGTAGGTCTTAGACCTGAGGTGGTCAGTATTGACCACTGCAACTGCCCCCCTCAGATGAGGGGCAGAGCCAGCTTTCCTTGACCCATGCCACCAGGACCAGTTCTCCCATGACTGTGATGAGTGCTGGGCCCATCTTTCCTAAGTGCGGGGACCAGCTCTACACTGAGTGGTAGAGCCAGCTCTCCTGATTCAATAACCAATGAGGGGCAGGGCCAGCTATCCCAGAGCCAGTGAGGGGAGTAGGAATGGTTCAACACTACTCTTGGACTTCACCATGCATTATTTCTATGGCACCCTGTAGTAACAAGGCTCATGGACATCATCCCAGACCCCAGATGCAGCAGGTACCTGGACCCCAGACATGGTCCTAGGCAGCAACTCAGACTCAGACATCACCATGGCCCCAATTGCAGCACAGGACACCCAGATCAGTATGGCTCCAGAGGCCGCAAGGCCCTCAGACACCAACATGGTCTCAGGTGCCTAGCTAGACTCTGGGCATCCACACAGTCCTCATTGTTAACAGGAGCCACAGACATTAACTCAGACCCTGGCTGGTGTTGGCCTACAAACCTAGACATGGATCTAGGCAGTAAGTAGCCTGGGGCTCAGATGACACCATGGCCCCAGGTTGCAATATAGGCCATCCAGATCAGCATGACCCTCAGACATAAATATGGTCACAGATTGTAGCCTGTGGCCTAGACCCCTGGGTATCATGTGGCTTCTGATAGCACCATGGTCCATGGACATCAACACAGACCCTGGGTATGATAGGACTCCAGATCTAGACATGGTCCTTGGTAGCATCTCTGGCCCAGATGTCACCATTGCCCCAGATGACAGTGCAGGCCACTCAGATAGGCATGGCCCCAGGCAACTGCCCAGACTCCTGGCATCAGCATAACCTTCAATGGTATCAGGAGCCACAGACATCAACACAAACCTTGGCTCCTATAGAGTCATAGAATGAGACATGGCCCTCAGCTGCAGCCCAGGCCTGGACATCACTGTGGCACCTTGTGGCAGTGCAGGCCACTCAAATCTGTATGGCCCTAGCTGCTGCATGACTTTCAGATCTCTGTCTGTTCTCAAGTGACAGCCCCAAACCAAGGAATTTGCACAGCCTTCAGTGGTATCTGGAGTTACAGATATCAACCCAGTCATGGCCTTATGCCACATCCCAGCCTCAGATGTCACCATGGCCCCAGTGGCAGCACAGGTCATCCACACTAGCATGCCGCAGCAGTAATGTGGCCCTCAGACAACAACATTTCTCAGATATTTGACCAGAACCTGGTCATCTACACAGCCTTCAGTGGTTAATGAAGCCAGGAAACTCAGAACCTTGATGCTACCAGGCAACAGACCCAGGCATGGTCCCTGGCAGAAGATCAGTCCTAGATGTCATCATGTCCCTTCACAGCAGCACAGGCTACTGAGATCAACATGGCCTAACCATGGCCCTCAGACATCAAAATAGCCACAGGTGTCAGCCCAGACCCCATGTGCCAACATGAGTCATGAACATCGACACAGATTGCAGCTGCAGTAGGACCCTGGATCCAGACATGGCCTATGCAGTGGCCCAAGTCTGGATGTCACTCTGGTCCCAGGTGGGAAACAAGTCACCAACATCAGCCCATTCCTCACTGCCTTGCTTCTTCAGGTCTGCCTTTTACTACAGCACATGAACCATTCTGCCTCTATTTCCCTCCCATTTCTCAACCATATACTTGTTCATCATAATGACACCTACCTACCTGGTGCTGTACCTGTGGATGCCTTCAGCCAGCCCAGACTGTGAGGACCCAGGCAGTCTTTTCCCCACCTGAGTCACATGGCATCAGGTGGGCCAGGCCCATGGATGCCTTTAGCTAGTATAAGTTTTTGATGCTGCCTAGGTAAAGGAAGAATCCATCAGTCCTTACTGCAAGCCAGTAGTTTGTTATGAACACTAAAACCTGGAAAGTAAATAAAAAAAAGTGCACATATAAAAATACTATAAGCATTTTCTATGACTATTATATTTTGAACAGTATCAATACTGTTATTATAATAATTACTATTGCAGTTCTTACTGTTATGGTAGCTGCTCAGAGCATTTTCCAAACTAAAGGTTTCCTAGACCTGAAACTTTTATATACATACCTTCCTGCTAACTCTCTAGATTTAAGTCACACTTCACCTGCCTTTAGCTCTAAGAGACTCTTTTGACTTAAAAAAAAAAAGAAAGAAAGAAAAATATGTTTGCAGACACCCAGGTCTCACATTTTTTATAGGGATGAATAAACAAACCACAGCTATCAGTAGCCTAAGATACATTTTCAGTACTTACCTGAAAATAAATGTTCCAGCATGAAATTATTATAAAATATGTATTGAGCACTAAAAAGTATTGCAGGCATTACAAAAAAAAATGAATAACAGTCATCTGAGTCCTAATGGATCGTAGGCTATACTTTTTAAGAGGAAAAGCTGCTGAGTTACTTACACAGAATGAAAGATTCCCAGACTTTTAGCCAAAGAGAAATCATGTACACTTAAGGGAGGGTGATAGTTTACCTGGTGTTTAGAATAGTGTGTGTTCCAAGGTTGACCCCACCTTGGTCTGCTGGCAGTGGTCCAGAGGGTGCCTGGACTGGTATCCTCTAGTGACCAGCTTAGCAATATTACTAGCTGTCATCATAGAGTCTTTGTCCAGTGACTGATGGAGGCAGATAAAGAGATCCACAGCAGGCACCAGGCTGAACTCCAGTAATCCAACAGATGAGAGAGGGGAGAGATACTGCAGGCGAGGGACGCTGAGATCATGATGGAAGGACGTGCAGAGATGACTGGTCACACTAGTGGAAGCCCATGCTGTGGACTGGTGGCTGTGGAGACCCCATGGGACTGGACTAGGCCCTCTGGATAGGGAAGACAGTTGTTTGGCTCGAACTGTTTGGGGCAGGGGGCACCCAGGCAGGGAGATCGAGATCTGTCCCTGGCCTATGGGCAGGCTTCTGGAATCTGGTGCCTGTGTTGTGACTCCTTGCACAGCTTTGGTGCAGTGGGAAGGGGCTTGGACCTGCCTAGGCTCAGTGTGCTGGGCTCTGCTGACTCCCCATAGGAGACCTCAATTTGGGGGATTTGGGGATGTGGGGTGGCTTGGGAGAGAGGGCTGGGGGGTGGAGGGAAAGAGGAGGGGCATCTGTGGATAGTATGTGGAGTGAGTAGAAAATTTCTTAATAAAGAAAAATGAACAAAAAAAGAATAGTGTGTGTACTCTGTCAGCAGTGCACACTGAAAATTTTTATTTTATAATTTAATTTAATTTTACATATCAGCCACAGATTCCCTTGTTCTCCTTCCTCCTACCCCCTCCCCTCTGCCCCAGCCCACCCCCCATTCCCATCACCTCCAGGGCAAAGACTCCCCTGAGGATTGAGTTCAACCTCAGTTCAGTCCAGGCAGGTCCAGTCCCCTCCTCCCAGGCTGAACCGAGTGTCGCTGTATAAGCCCCAGCTTTCACAGCCAGGCCCCAAGTGGAACTCCAGAAGTCCAATTGGCGAGAAAGAGGAGGGTTTATATGAGCGAGAATTGTTGAGACCAAGGTTGGATAGAGCACAGGGACAAATAGCCAAATGAATGGAGACACATGAACTATGAACCAATGGCTGAGGAGCCCCCAACTGGATCAGGCCCTCTAGATAAGTGAGACAGTTGATTGGCTTGATCTGTTTGGGAAGCCCCAGGCAGTGGAACTGGGTCCTGTACTCAGTGCATGAGCTGACTGTTTGAAATTTTTGTTTTCATTTATTTGTTTGTTTAGTGTACTGTCAGTAGCATGCCAGGGCACATATGGAGGTTAGAGGACAACTTGTGGGAGATGTTCTCAGACTCTACCATGTGGGTGTTAGGAATCAAACTCAGATCTTCAGGCTTAGCAGCAAGCATCGCTACTTCCTAAGCTATTTTGTAGGCCATCCACAGTTGTCATACAAAGCGTCTGCAATGATGATCTTTATGGTGACCCAAACACATTTCCCAATTACACTATCAATGTTATTGCTTAGACTAAAGATCTCTTTTCTTGTGAAGCCACAGCTATGAGAACCATCCAAGTATCTAACGCCTTAGCTAGCACAGGGTGGCATAGATGTGAAGGAAGCTTATAATTCAAATACAGAAAGCATTTAAAGTGGTACTTTTGCAATTTCAAATTAAAACTTTTTTCTTTGTATCACTAATATCCTTCCTTTTCCCTAGAAGGAAGGGGAAAGATTCTTCAGGTGAACTGAACATAAATTAATCAAAAAAATACACCTGAGGCTTAATTTTGTCAAACTAAAATCTTACATATATTTCTACTTCTAATCCATGCACATGTACAAAAAAAGTTTCTTCCAATTATTCTTCGAGACAGGGTTTCTCTGTGTAGCTTAACTCGCTTTGGAGACCAGGCTGGCCTCGAGAGATCCACAGTGCTCACCAAATCTTAAAAGACATAATTCACCAAATCAAACCAACTCTTACTTGGACAACCTAGTCATTTAATAATGCTCATATGTGTGACTTATAATCTTAAAAATATATGGTTGGTTCTAGAGAAAACACATGAGATGTAAGGCAGTGTCAGCCGATTAAAATAAACTTACTTTTTTTTTTCTTGATGCAGTCTCTCACTCAGTGGAAGTTCCTGTAGTGACACCTAGTGCAACCACCAGATCAATGACAGCTTGGGAGAGTGAGTGAATTTAGCTGCCTGACAAATTCCAATTTTATTTCAACTAAGACAAATTAATTCAAAACTGAAAGGCTTACATTTTGTCTCTGACTCCAACATGCATGCATAACCTAATTACAATTTGAATATATTTAAAAATGTAGCATGCTTCTGGGCCACAATATCAGCTCAGTTTGTTTCCTGTAGTCAAAAATTCTGATCATTAATGTACGTAAGGAAGCAGAACTGGAATTAAAGGATGTAGTTCTTGAACTTCCCCACCCCGATTCACAAGAGATCCTTGAAATAGAATTGGCAGAGTTTGAGCTACTTTTCTTAAGCATTTCTCTGATATTTATACCTAAGGAACTTCTAGAGACCTGCATGAACTGCTGGTTGCCTTCTGCAAATCACCCTTCTTAAAATAAACTAGTCAGATGTTCTTCAACTCAGATGCTGTGGTGGCTGAAATGAGAATGTCCTCATAGATTTATATGTCTGAATATATGATCCCCAGTTGGTTAGACTGTTTGGGAGGTTTAGGAGGTCTGACCTTGCTAGAGATAGTGTGTCAATGGGGCAGGTTTGAGGTTTCAAATTCCCATGCTCTTCAGAATGTATTCTCTCTATTTCCTACTTGAAATTGGAGAGGTGACCTCCCAGTAGTTCATGTCACCTTGTCTCATGCCAACATCATGGACTCTATAACACTCTGGAATTATAAGACCAAGTAAATGTTTTCTTTTACAATTTTCCTTAGTCATGGTATTTTATCACAGCAATAGACAAGTAACTAATTCAGATGCCTCCCTATTAATAACAATTCAGAGATTACTTCAGTGAAATTGAAAATTGCATGCTTTTAGAAAAAAATTGGAACATGCTTTGCTAAAATTGATGTTTGTAGAACACCTGGACAGTTTCTTACACAAAGGTAGCATTCAGTAACATTTTCCTGAAGGAATTCTTGTTGTTCCAATATTTGCATCTCTAGTTTTTTTTAGATTTATTTTTTTACATTAGTTCTTAATTTACTTATCATTTTGAATTTTGTTTTCATGAAAGAAAATAGTTTGCAAATTAAACTCAGAAGGGTCTTGTTTATCTTTTCCTACTTCCAAGAAGCATTTGATATCATTACTTCCTTATAGTTTGGGTCGATTTACTGATGTTATTTTCTGAGCCATAGAAATGGCTTTCGTCATGACTTCAATTTTATTTCAGTTGTCATTTTTAATTATTTTTATGTTAATTAGAACATAATTATGTAATTTCCCACTTACCTTTCATTCCTCAAGTTTCCTTTCACATGCCCCTCTACCCCCTCTCAAATCCTTGGTCTCATTATGTTTGATCTTGTTTTACAAATACACACATGCCTGAGGAAGACTAATTCCCCCCTCACCTCAGTAGCCATTGGCTGTCTGTGCTAACTGTGCTCTGTGTTGGGGTTCCATGAGATTCCTCCCTTCAACATTAGTTGGTACTGTCATATTCAGGCCTTGTTTAGGCAGGTATGTTGCAGTGCTATCATGAGCATAGCTTCCCTGTTCGTAGGAGACACAATCTTTAGCAGATTTACTGGTCTGCTGCCATTCACAGTCTTTCTGCCCCCTCTTCCTCCATGCTCTCTGAGCCTCTTTCCAAAGTATATTATGTTGTCAGCAATAGTAATTTACCTTCATCCTATGAGAGGAAACCAATAGAAGCAAAATAACCTATTCTGTTTTGGGAGTGTCTTGGCCTATGCTGACCAATAATTTATAGAGAAAAATTCTCATTTCCAGTAGTTGGTATTTTGTTAATAGACTATGGATTTTGTGGAAAGCATTTTCAGCCTAAGTGGCATAATTTCATTCAAACACACACACACACACACACACACACACACACACACACTCACACACACTCACACACACTCACACACATACTCTCCCACACACTCTCCCCCCACATTATTATATATGTATATAAAATATATGTAACTTTAGATGAACATAAAATGCTTTAAGATTCTTTAAGACTCTTTCAAACATCCTCTCTTCCTCCTCTTCTGTATTTATTTGTTTCCCTCATCCCGAACCAAAGGATCCCTCCCCATTTTTAACTATTGTATTATCTGAAGCTCACATTCATCTCTGTGTTCCATTTTTAATTGTCTGTGTTCTGTGTTATTTTAAGTTGTATTCTCACATTTTAAATTTTAGAGCTAGGAACCACAGATGAGAAAGAACATGAAGCATTTGTGTTTATAGGTCTAGGTCACTTCAGTCACTATAATATTTTCTAGTTCCAACTCTTTACCTACAAATTTCATGATTGCATTTTTCTTTATAGCTGAGTAGTAGTCTACTGTCTACTGTATTTTACTGTATTATATTTTCATTATCCATTCATCTTTGAAGGGTATTTGTGTTGATTCCATTTTCTAGCTATTGTGGGAAAAGCTGCAATGAGTATTATGGAGCAAGCAACTATGGAGAAGGATGTAGAGTCCTTTGGGTGCACGCCAAGGAGAAGTAGATCTAGACCATACAGGAGATTTACTTTTACTTTTTTTGAGGTTAATCCATACTGATAGCTAGAGTGCTGCATTAATTCACCTTCCCACCAACAGTGAGTCAAGTTTCTTCTTTTCCACACCCTCACCATCATTTGTTGTCATTTGTTTTCTTGATTTTATTTTTTGTTTTTTTATTTTTTTTTTTTTTTTTTTTTTTTTACAAACCATTCAGTTAACATAATAGCCACAGATTGCCTGTTCTCCCTTCTTGCCCCCTTCCCTCCCCCAGCCACCCTCATTCCCACCTCTCCGATCAAGTCTCCCGGAGACCAGGTCGACCTGTAGACTCAGTCAGCAGTCAGTCCCTCCAGACTGAGCAAGCGTCCTGCATAAGTCCAGGATGCAAACAGCCAACTCATGCAACGAGCCAGGACCCACCAACGCACAGCTGCTCCAAACAGATCAAGCAAATGACTGTCTCACCATTTAGGGCCTGATCAGTTTGCCCTCAGCTTTGTTCATAGATCTGTGCTTCCATTCATTTGTTATTTGTCCTGTTTTTATCCACCTTGCTTCAACAATTCTCGCTCATATATACCCTCTTCTTCTCACTAATTAGATTCCAGTGCTCACAGGGCCAGCGTGATGTCTGCATCAGATTCCTCAGTCTTGGATTTTATGCACAACTATCAGGGTGTCTGCCATCCATCACCAGAGTAGGTCAGTTCCTGCTGTCTCTTGACCATTGCAGCAGTCTTTAGCTCAAGTTACTTTTAATTTGCATTTCCCTAGTTGCTAAAAATTGATGAATACCTTTTGAAATATTTCTTAAGCACTTTTTATTTATTCTATTAAGAACTCTCTGTTCCTATACATAGCTCATTTTTAATTAGATTATGTTTTTTCTATGATTTTAAGGGTTGTTGTATATTCTGAATACTAATCATTCATCACATAAATAACTAGAAAATATTCTCCCCAATTCTGTGGGTTTCTTCTTCAGTCAATTGTTTCCTTCCTTTGCTGTACAGAGCTTTGTAGTTTTATGAGGTACCACTATTTGCAGATGATATTATATTAACCATGAGAGATCACAAAATTTCAATCACACCACTTCTAGAAATGATCACTAGTTTCAGCAAAGGGGCAGGATATGATATAAACGTTCAAAAAATCAGTAGCCTTTCTAATACCAACAACAAACACACAAAGAAAGAGGTCATGAAGCACTCCCATTTAAAACAGCATCCAAGACAATATCTTAAAATAAACCTAGCCAAGGTGCTTAAAGACTTTTTGGTAAAAACCTAAAATCTTTGAAGAAAAATTTTGAGAAAGACATTAGAAAATGTAGACACCCCATATACATAGATCATTAATATTAATGTTGCAAAAACTGACAACCCTACAAAAAACAATTTTTAGATCCAATTCATTCCCAGTTGAAATACCCATAACATTCTTTACAAAAGTATCATTTTCATGCCAACATTCATATGTAACCAGAAAACGCCCCAGATAACCAATGCAATCCTGAACAAAATAAAAAATAATTAGGGATTACCAGTCAAGTTTTCAAGATATACTTTGGAGTTCTAATAATAAAGAAAGTAGTACAGCCACTGTGAGGACCAGCCTGAAGCAGCACAGTCCTTGATGGGAATGCAACAGAGTCCACAAACTAAGACTTTTTATTTGAGGGAGTAAGAGAAAAGACAAACACACTCTTGATTTCTTTCTGAACTTTTTCCTATACATCTTTCTTGGTGTTTTCCTTCTCTCATTCCTGATGTTTTCCTTCTATCTAACTTTATTTTATCTTGTACAGTTTATATACCCCAGTAGAATCTTTCAAGCAATATAAAAATTGCAATGTTTTGTTTAATGGTGGACCAATCTCCTGAAGTCAATCCATCTGTAGCTCCTCTGACATGGCCACCAGCAGAGTAGGATACTGACAAAAAAGAAAGAAAGAAAGAAAGAAAGAAAGAAAGAAAGAAAGAAAGAAAGAAAGAAAGAAAGAAAGGAAGAGAAGAAGAGAAGAGAAGAAAGAGAGAGAGAGAAAGAAAGAGAGAAAGAAAGAAAGAAAGAGAAAAAAGATGTAGATAAATGGACCAAAATAGAAGACCCAAACCAAACAATGGTCATTTGAGATTTGTCAAAAATGCCAAAACATACCTGGAATAAAAGATAGCATCTTCTACTAATGGTTATAGGAAAACTGGATGGCCCAATGCAGGAGAATTAAATTACACATGTATCTCTCCCCTGCATAAAAATTAACTCCAAGTGCATCAAAAAATTCAATTTGAAGCTTTAAATGATAAAACTGCTAGAAGAAAACATAGGTAGTACCCTTAATAATATAGGTATAGGAAAGAACTTTCTGAATAGAATTTCAATTACTAAGGAATTGGGAAAAACAACTTTATTTTTTAAATATTTTATTAATTCTTTAAGAGAAAACAAATTCTCTATGTATTTGATCATGTTTTTCCCCATTTGTTCCTAGATCCACCCCCTTCCCTATCCACCCAACTTTGTGACTTTTCTTGTTGTTGTTTTAACCCATAAAACCAATTTGTGAGGCCCAAATATTTCTGGATGCATGACCTTCCATTATATATAGTCAGCTTGCCAGAGGCTACACACCTTGAGAATACTCACTCTATCTTTTCCACAGCTAACAATTGTCAATAGTTCCTCAGTTGAGGGCGAAACTTCATGTTCACATCCTCTCTTCAGGATGGATCTTTTACCTGCTTTGTGCTTGTACAGGTTGCTGTCATAACCACAGTGAGTTCATATATCCTGTTGTTCTACTGTGTCCAGAAATTATTTTTCCTTGTAATTATCTTCTGCTTGTGGTTCATGTACTCTTTCTGCCCTCTTTTCTTCAATGATCCTTAAGCCATGGGATAGGTAATGGAATTTGGAAATACCTCATACTCATGGATTGGTAAGAATCACTGTTCTACCAAAGAAAATCTACAGACACAGTCCAATCCCCATAAAAATTCTAACACAATTCTTCACATAAATAATCTTAAATTTCATCTGGAACTACAATAGACCCCAGCTAGCCAAAACAATGATAAACAACAATGAAAACTTCTAGAAGTATGTAGCACCTTCCCAGATTTCAAGTTATAATACAGAGTTACAGTAATAAAAACTACCCCTTTAATATTTAACGTTGCCCTTTCTTTTACTCCATTGTCACTAATGGTAGTTTTCTATAAATAATTATTATAGTTGTGAAATGATCAAGCTGTAAGTGGGAAATCAATTCATAAAAATATTTTCCACACCGAAAGGTTTATCTTCTGCAGTTGGACTAGGGCACATTATTTTACTAAAGGGTATAAGATTAGGCAATCTTCTCAGCAACCACTTAATAGTGTAATAGAGAATATACATTGACTAAGGAACATTCATTTTCTAAATATCACCCTTTTCATGTGAGCACACAGATGTGCTGTATAGTTTTGTTTTTTGTTATTTTTGGTTTTTTGTTTGTTTGTTTGTTTTTCTCTATTTGACACTAGTCTTTAGGGACTAGAAGTTAGACAGATTCCCTGGATAAGCAGACATGCAGGGAGAGGAACTGTGACTGAATAATAAAAATGGCAAACCATTCTGAGTGAGTGTGTGTTGTTGACATGAGCATGACCATATCCAGAACCTAGACCCAAATGCCTCAGACTCATGAAAATGGAAAAGCATCCCTCCAGTTCATTGCAAATGTAGATGGAGTATACAGAAAGCAAGGATGCCAGCTCTCTCCTCTTGGATATTTATTGCCTGAGGCTGTTTTCCTACATAGACCTCCTACAGAGACAAGCTCAACCCTTCTCCTTGTGCTATAAATAATAAATGCACTGAGTTTCTGGTTTGTAATACTAGGTACTCTTCATCAGAGTGAGCATAGTTCATCTTATCCCAAATTTTTGTATGTCTGTCTGTCATTTCTTCAGTGCCTTCCATTTATTCATTCTCACATAGTCCCAGTCATATTTCCAGTACCAAGCTATGGTAGACAAAGGAAGTAGTACCTGAACAGGGAACGCGCATTGGTCAGACAAGGAAATGCTCCCTAGCACTCCTAGTCACTAAAGATAACTCTTGGGTCAAAAAGACAGAAAACTATATAGCACCCCTTTGGGCTCAAATGAAAAGGGTGATTTTTAGAAAATGAATATTTCTTAGTCAATGTAGATTCTCTATTACACTACTAAATGAGTATTGAGAAGATTACCTAATCTTATATCCTAAAGTAAACAAAGGTAAAGAATAAAGATAAAATTTGAAAAAAAAAGAGTGGCAAAATTCTGAGATGCAAAATATGGGACAAACAGAATCTAGTGATAAGTAGTTACACTCTAGTACTTTGAAGGAGATTTTGAGTAATCATGGAAGTAAAATAAATATATTGTAGCTTCATCAATCAGGTAAATGGAGGCTGTTGCAGAAGTTAAAAGCTATAACTATAGTCCACACAGGCAATGACCCCCTACAGTCAGGACAAAATATGGATGCTATTCATGTCTCCTCCTATGAGAAAATACAGCTTGTGGATGTTTCTGTTGATACCTACTCTTATTTTGTTTATGTCTCTGGTTCTACAGACAAGTTTCAGAACATACTATCACTAATTGCCTCGCCAAATTTGCCATTGTAGGCAAGCCGCAGTACCTCAAGATGAATGTAACTGCTTACAACTCTTTTCTACATTTAAAAACTTTTGTGCCCAATATAAAATATCTCACCTTTCTTACAACTCACAGGACAAACTTTTACAGATTGCAGGTCTCACAGAACAATTAGAAAAACCAAAAGGGAAAGAATTCTCTATCGCTACCAGTTCTCTAAACAAGGCATTATTTATATTAACTTTTAAAACTATATAAAAGATGACCTCACAGTCACAGAATGGCAACAATCACCAAAGGATGGGAGAATAAAACCTAAGGTGCTCTGGAAGGACATTGTGATGGAAACAAGGTTTAGACCATCCTCCAAGCTAAAGTGGGGATTAGGGTATGCTTGTGTCTTCCCTGAAGGTATATCATTCCACACAATGCTTGTTCCCTTCAAAGAATGTGAAGACCAATGGATCCAATGAAGAGCCTGATTCAAGGTATAAAGTGGATGAAACTAGAGCCCATGGAGAACCTGGAAGGGCAGCTCTTGAAACTGATGCAGTTGCCTCAGATGAGGAGCCTTCCTGTAGAAACTACAAAGAAGATACCACCACCCAAATAGAATTTGGTTAATGCAAATGTATGAGAAGAGAGCACAAGGTTTAGGGTTCAGAAATAACCCAGCAACTATATTTCTGATGTGTCTGATATTCATGTCTATGCATATAACTCAAGTTATGAGAAAAGTTTTCTGAACCTCCATTCCATGCCATCACTTTTTCAAACAGTGGTTTAGACACATCCTTCCATATCTGCTTATACAGTTTTGGGGGAGTACTCCTCTAATGATCTGGAGTTTAAATGGGCTCCATTCAGCTATCCAGGGCAGGTTACAGCCCTGTGATTTAGACAGGATGAATACTGTTGGCAGTTACATGGGCTACCAACACATGTGACAGCAACTCTTTACAATGAAAGTAAACATAATTATAAATTAATTAGGGCCCACCCTCTGGGTGTTTATAGCTACAATAATGATACCATGGGTGTGTCCCAATTATGTCAGTACATTCTGTAAATACAAAATGCCTATGATCAGGTAGTTCCCCTACTAATAGTAAAAAACACAACCCTTAGCAAGCATCGAAGCTTCAATCCTTTTAACTTACTAAAACATTCCTTTTGCTTTCACTGGGCACAGTTGCTCTTCTGTTCTTTCTTTTTTTCTTTTTAATGATCTTTAAAATCCAGTGTCAAGTGTTGCAGCAAACTGCCTCAAAACTAAGTTTAAAGATTAATCATGAACATATAGAAGATAAGAAAAGGGGAGATGTGAGAAGCAGATAAAGTTCTGAGTAAATGTATGTTATTGACATGAGCACAGCCTCAGACCTATATAAATGGTAAATTAAAGTCAACTAGGTCACGATCAGAGAAATGTCATTGCCTTCTGCCAGTCAGATAATGAATCTTAACAGAGTACACAGAAAGTATAGGCTGCATCTTACTCCCTTAGACATTTACAGAGACTGCTTCCCTACAGAGACCTCTGGAGACTCCCTCACCATACCTCATTGTACTTACCTGAAAAAACTAGCTGAGTTTCTTGGTTATAGTAGTTACCTTCCATCAGAGTGAGCACAATCTAACAGATTCCAGGATTTCTGTATGTCTGTCTGTCCTTTCTTCATTCTAACAATCAGGCTTCTAGTACTAAGCCACACTGAACATGGCACTCCCCCTCCTTACCTGAGACAAAAGCCTAGCTGCTTAAAACAAAGACCTGATAGGATTTCTCTCCTGCTAATATGGCCCCCTTTGCCTGTGGACTGGTCTGACAAAGGCCAGACCAAAATGATTATCCCAAACTTGTGGACCTATCAGCCCCCCTATAGTTGTTTAAACCAACCAACCCTAAGTTGGGCAAGCAAGATCACCTGCAAAAGACCCTTAAAACACCACTGAACTCAAGAAGAGACCAGACTGTGGAATCTGAGTCCCTCTCTGCACTGCAGAGGGGTTTTCATTATGTGTGCATTGCTGTATATGGGAATTTTCTCACTCTTCATAAAAGCCTTTCTTTATTGGCTGATTCTGTGTGCATCTGTCTTCTGGGTCTGGAATATTGCCCATTGGTACTTGTTGTATTTGAGATTCCTACTGCCTTCTAATTCCTTAAATGGTAGACACTATGAAGGAGATCAAGGCCCCTAGACAGTGGCAATCTGAGAAAAGGGAGCATCAGTTGAGGAATTGCCTCCAACAGATTTCCTGTAGGGATGTCTGTGAGGAATTTTCATAATTAATGACTGATGTGAGTCCATGGTACCACATCTAGAAAGGTAGTCCTGGGTTGTATGAGGTAGTCCTGGTTATATGGCTGAGCAAGACATAAGGAGCAAGCCAGTAATCATTGTTCCTCCATGGCCTCTGGTTCAATTTCTTTCTGAAGGATCCTGCCTACGTTGCTGAACTGACTTCCCTCAGTGACAGACTGTGACCTGAGAGTTGAAAGAAGAAGCAAACCCTTTCTTCTCTAAGTTGCTTTTGGTCATGATGCTTATCACAGTAATGGAAAGCTAAGAAAACAAGTCCAATTGCCAGCAAGCATGTCAGTAAACTCAAAATGCCCTTAGACAAAGTAATCCAATATTTAAGAACCTGTTCTAAGTTAATCAAATGGTAAGAAACATATAAGTTAAATACACTCATTATAGCATGATCTATAATAGCAACGTCAAAAGGTTACAACCTGAATAGGAGATTGAGTGACAGCTCGTCATAGTGACAGTACATCATAGGGCCCTGCCAGAAGCTCTCTGGGATCTCTGAGCTCACTAACTATTGCTATAGTTTTTAGAATGCAGACAGCTTTCTCTATAGGTCTTCTGTCTCTATGTCTTTTCACCTAAGGACTACCTCTGGTCTACAGAAGGGCAAAAAAAAAATATATATTGGCAAGGAGCAACATTTGGAAATGCATGTGAGAGTCTACAGACCAGGGCAAGCTTCTCAGCTGGGTCTCCCCTGCATTGCAGCTAGCTGCTTCAACAGAGAATATCTCATCATGTACACTCTTCTTTAAGCTCTTCCCCATCTGTCAATTACGGTTGCTAGGATTGCCTCTAAATAAATCACATGTCCCAAAGTCTTTGCCTCGGGACTGATTTTGGAAAGTTGAAAACAAGATACCAGTTACATGCCTGAGTTAGTAGCATGAAGTAGTTAAGATGAATGTTTATGTAACAGCATCATCATGTTGTTTCCAATTGGGGAGTCACTGACAGCCTAGGGCAAAAAACCAAGACATAGTGTACCCAGTGTGTGACAGAGTTTTCCTGGAGAGATGCAAAACACAAACCACTCACCCCAGAAAGGAAGCCCTCTGCAGACAAAAGTAACAATTACACCAATGTCTGATTTGATGAATCAAGGAGTGTCCTTGTTTGTTTGTCTTTTTGTTTGTTTGTTTGTTTGTTTTCTATTGGCGTATGAGTTGGGGTTACTGAGAAGGAGCAGGGATGGCTTGAAAGAAGCCTCATCACCAGAAAGCCCATTCTAGCTCGAGTGTCAGTTCCTATACACCTGCATGCACAGCTCTCTATGCAGTTTACCACAGCTCTCAACCCAAACATCTTTCTTCCTTTCTGAAGTTTGGGTGTTCAGAGTATCTACCCCACAGCTACTGTTAACTCACTTTTATACTATTAGGTATAAGCCCTCAAAAATATTCCATTTTTTTTTTGTTTTCCTAAAATGTGACCTTCTGTTCATATTCTATTTTCCTCTAGAAGCTCCTGAACATTTCCTGCTACTGCAGCAAACATTTAATTTTAGGGGTAAAGCTGAAGTTCATAAGAGCATCCACAGAACAGCATCCTAAGATTCTAAAGGAAACACAAAGCATGAAGTCAGATGTTATTGTGTCACTTTCTTTGTTTGGGAACCGGGCCCTAGTCCCACCACCTTCTCTTTGCTGATGCACACCTGAGGACAATTAGGACAAAAGTCAATCTAGGCGTTCTTAGACCCACTGAGGTCATGTTGGGATACATTTGTCTCCCTCCTGCGAGATACTTCTTCCTTCCCTATGCAAAGTGATAAAGCAAAGTGATAAAGCTCCACAGGAAAAAGAACTAAGAGCTGCAAGATACTCTAGGAAAGAAGGTAAGACCCCTGCTTTCCTAATAACTTGATGTGGTGCAGAGGCCAATAGCACCACCTGGTGCTAGGAGACAGTTTATTTCAGGGTTTGACATGCACTCTAGGAAGCTTGTGACACAAGTGGATAACACAATGTTCTATCGGGTTCAGAGATGTCTGACAGACAGAAGCCTTAGAGAGTAGCCAGTTCAATAAAGTTGGAAGGGACTTAGGTGCCACAATGTGGGAGGAAGCAAAAACAGTGCTCCAGATTCAGCTTATATTGGTCCTTGAAAAGCAGAAAACACAACTCAGCAATTACCATGGCTCTTCATGGAGTAGCTTCAAGACTCATGACTGTGGTGGCTCTTGGAAAATAGGCTCATCTAGAGAAAAGACATCCACATCTGAACTGTTTCTTCAGTCCACATGCACAGAAGTCAAACACTGAAGAAGAAGCCCTCAGTAAGAAGTGATGCTATACACTTGTTCAGCGACTGGATCATAAAAGCCATTTATGTAAGGATTTTCCAGTATCACATGGAACTGAAAGAGCCAGACAAGGTGGGGCCTTAGACCACTCGGCCATCCTGACATCTCAAAGGTGGAGACCATTTCCTTATTGTGTCCCTACAGTTAGATTCTCCCTACCCCTAACAACCTCAGAACAGTGAGGAAAAGATATCAGATAGCCGTCAGCTCCCAGGACCAGACTTACAGATCATTCTGTTCTGTAACAAAATGAGTTTGATACTGGAGGTTTTTAAAACAAACATGATTCAATTGTCCTTAAAGAACAAAAGAAAGCAGAAGTATTGGAGGAAAATTTAAAAAACCTGATGTGGTTGTTACTAAGAACCAACAGAAAGAAAGAAGTAGTCATTGAAAATGACTAGGAAAATGAGACTGTTTCAGATGCATATCCCCAGGAATTTCAAAAACCTCTGTAAACCAGTTATATCCAGCTATATCCAGAATAAAAAAGACAATGATAATACAAAGTACAAATCACAGCAAAATATAAGATATTAAGTGAAGAGTATATTATAAAGGTGAGCAGATAGTTGATTAATAATGGTGGATGAATTGGATGGATGTATAGATGTATAGATAGATAGATAGATAGATAGATAGATAGATAGATAGATAGATAGAATAGATAATGATAGATATACAGTATATAATAACTATAGAGGAGGAAGAAAAAGGAAAGCAATATGATAAGAATATATAAGTTGACTATTCTTGTCCACTGGTCCCTGTCCAGAATTAATAACAGGAAAACAACTGTTAAACATCTTCTAAATAAGAAAAAAATTGCCATATGGACCATCATTCTATTGCTTAGTATAGGAACTAAAAGACAGGCTTGAAACAAGGAGCACCAAAGGAGTTCTTTTACCTCATCCTTCATTTTATTAGTGAGGCTGAGCTAACAACACAGATGGTCCTGTGAGGGGAAAAGGAATTAACATGAGAACAGAGGAGGAACTCACCTTAATGAAATATTTCAAATCCTTGTTCCCTTTCTGTTTCTGTGAAAACAGAGGTCTTCAATCTCTCAAGCCTATATATGACATAGATGCTGAATGACCACAATGGTTATTATAGACACAGCTCTAGACCAGGTCAGCCTGGATTCTGGTTGGACCTCGGTTGCTTTATGGCTATGAAACTTTGGTTAAATTAATTACCCTACTTGTGTGTTCACATCTGTAGGATAGAACTAATTGTATTACTCACTAAAGTTGGACTAGGATTTAAGTGTGTACACAACTCACTGCTAAAACATGGGAATCAATGAATACAGAATTTCTGATTAGCAAAAGGCAGTTGCCATCATTTCAGAGTCCATCATTTAAACAATGAGCTTTTTAAAGACTGCTTCTCTGAAGATAATTTTTGGTAAGTGCAGAGACTTAGCACCCAGGCAAGAAAGAAGAAAGTTCAGAATTCACAGGTCCTAGCATCATACATGGCTTAGTGTCATGGTGGGTTAAGTGCCAGAGCCACCATTATTTCCTCATATACATAGAAAGTACAAGTATATATCAGCTACCCCACTCAGTATACAGGTTTTCCAAACAGCAATTAAGAAAATGGATGTGAAAAATGTTTTTTAAGTACATCGCACAAAACAAGCAAATTTAAATAGAATAATAATTGAAATATAAGGATAAGACACAAATTGGCCTTAGCTATGAACGTTTAAAATCTAAATGATGTCTGTACTCCATTACTCAATACAATATGTTTATATGAGTTTTAGACCTGCACTATCCAACACAATGACTGCTAACTACATGTAGCTATCAAACATCTGAAATTTGGCCAGCCCAAACTAAGATACTCTGTATGTGTCAAAGACCCCAGATAGTAAAGGTTATATGAAGAAATAATGTAAAATATCTCATTAAAATGTTTATGGAGAAAGGAATACCGAGCTGAGATAGAGCGATTGTGCAGCATGTACAGGGGCATCATTTAAGTTCCCCATCATCAGAAACAAAGTTATAAATAGAATACATGTTGGCTTTTGATCTTGATCACTTCTTGTCATGATTGTACATTGGATATATTGATATAAACATATGTGTGTGTGTGTGTGTGTATGTTGAGTCAAATACATGATTAAAATTAATTTGACTCATTCACTTTCATTTATTAATTACTATGGTTTTTAAATGTGGATATTGGAAAATTTAAAATGGAATCTATGTCTCACAGTTTTTTTTCTACCAGATAGTGCTGCTTTAGCTAATAATTGATTAATTTTTAAAGTCTTGGGAAACACAGTATAATTAAACAATGAGAGAGGCATTTGAAATGGGGAATAGCTGATTCCTTATGTTTTTTCAACCTTCTCATTGTTATAAATTGCTTTGTTTGGGTTTAAATAAGCCAGTAAAGAATATAAGTACTCTATTGTATCAAATTAGGTGATCTTTTTAGAAGGAATCGCATATTTGAAGCAATGAGAGTGAATTTGTGATTGTAGACAATACTCAGTAAACTTAAATGAGACAACAGAATCACCCCACATAAGTCTGGGGCTTACTTCAATGGTTGTAAAATCCACTTGAACAATCTTGAGAGACCATTGAACCAGATATTCACAAACTGAAAAAACCACAATCAAAATGACACCAGTTACAGACACTGTGGATGACAAGACATTTGCTCATGTGGCAGAGTAAAGGAAATCCATGCCACATGCTCTGTTCTGAATGAACACTAAAGGAAATCTATCCCACCTGCTCAGTTCTGAACAACACTTGGAAGGATCAGACACAGGACCATGGGAGACTCAAGCTATGAATATAGCTCTCTGTTGGGTTGTAGCAACATTACTAGAGTTTCTGGACCCTGATTAAATAGAACTAACATGCAATTTAGCTTCAACCAACAAAGACTGTGTAGTAAAAAAGTCAGCATCCTCTCAGTTTGGAAGTATAATTTATGTGCTATCAGCTACCCATGCTCAAGGCATGGCCAAGAAGTAACTGTAGGCACCTTGGTACTGAAAACATGTATATGTGATGGCAATTCATGATATAATGGAAAGAAAAGTAGAAAATGTGTCACTATCATGTGAACCAACATCATAAAATCTTGTGATCTTTTGATTTCTATGAAAGGACAAAAATATCCCCCCAAAATAATAAATGTCCATGAGAATCTAGAGGTTGGAGATGAATAATTTAATAGGAAATAGAAAGGAAATGCATTGTTTATTCCAAATTAGACCTATTCTAAGCAAGACAAAATAAATAGTGCCCAGAAAAATTACAAATATAAATTATGTGTGAATTTCAGTGTGTTTTAAGTGTTCGCATTCCGTCAACTTAAAAAAATTATTGATAACCTCCTTCTGATATGGAAGAAGGCAATATATTTAACAGAATTTAGTTATACCTTTAAGCAACTAGAAATGAGTATTGAAGGATGTATGTTGCCCTGAAAATATTGAAGATGAATTTTAAAAATATCTGTAAAACATAAAGTTTGAAAAATATTATTCCTAAATTCTTAAGATAATATAAAACTCAGATAAAATAAACTCCAAATGCTCCATAACATAAGGATGCCATTTTGTGGAATTCTGAGGAGATATTTTAAGAGAAATATTTACTGGAAATTCACCTGTGTAGGATTTTTCAGTCACTTGGTGAATTAAGCCTGTCAAATTGCCAATTTACTGTTTTTTGTTTGTTTGTTTGTTTTTGTTGTTTGTTTGGTTTTGGTTTTGGTTTTGATTTGTAGCAGTTGTCTTCTCTGGATACTAACAGAAATCATAAGCAGATTCATCTAAGAGCTCCTTAATGCTTGTTTGTGGAGGCAATATCTAACCACAAACACAGCAGGAAAGAATAACACTCTTGACCAGCAATACCTGACTGTGAGAGAGTGTCACTGGTCTTGCAGAGGAAAGTGTGCTACAGCAAGACCCATCCTGTTACCCAACTGTAGTGCTAGCTCATGCCAAATAGATCGCTTTATAAATTATTGCTTGTGAACAGACTGCTGCCCTCAGAACAATACAGGCAGTATGTTTTCCTGTCTCTTCTTCATGTATGGTACTGGCACTTGCTCTTTGTGCCCCTCTGTGAATGTGCATAACCCTTCTTTCTATTTTCAGCAGAAGAGATTCTTCATTAACATCCAAATATTTCTCTTCTGTGGATCAATTATTGATGACAGAAATTCTCCAAAAGGTAAATATCTCACAAAATGAAAACATGTATCACAAATCATCTCCCAAACAGAAAGGTCATGATGCAGCGTCCTGAAGTTACCCAGGGACAAATTGGGTCCAGGCTCTACTTCTCAGTGGTATTCACATCTACTGCATCAGCAAGTGTTTTAATACTACTATTTATTACTTGTAAAACTCATCCTGTCAACTGTTATTATCAATGTCAGAAAGCCAAGTGTCATCAATTAGAGATGGTAGAAGCTCAACAACTTCAAAGCTTGACTTCAAAAGAAAAATTACCAAATGCTGATGCCCATTTAGCAAATTTTTTCTCATACCCAAAAGAGAAAAACATATCCCTTATGATTTGAATGAAGTATGTTAATGCAGTCAGGGAGACAATAGGTTGATAGATAATCAATTACTATCAATTCCACAAGGTTCAAGCTTTTGCAATACAAAAGATTAGCACAAATGTTGATATTTACTTATGTAAGAGCAGAACCATGTACCAAGATAACAAAATATCATATTTCAGAAACATTACAGACATGTCATTTCCTCAAGAAAAGGAATATGACCCTATAGCACTTATTCATATCATTTTATTGCCTTGAGTATCCATTTATAAAATATGTAGGTTAAATGGGTGTCCAGTGAGACATACATTATGATGGAAATTAGAGATCTGTGATGAAGGTGAAAGGAGGAAGCCAGGGTCCACAAGTAAACAAAAGGTCTGCACAGCAAGATTGGAAAGGCAGGCAGAGTCTTGGATGAGTATTGGAGAAATTATTTTGGCCACTCCACATAGTTAAAAGGATATTTATTTAATGGCATAACTCACAAATTAAGTGAAAGGTAGGTCGCAGGGTCTGGGGAAGGTGTATTGCAGTCCAGCGGTGTTCTCCGGAGCTCTGCACAGTCCACCTTCACAGTTCAGCGTCCCGGCACAGAGAGAGCACTGGCCCATCCAGCTCTCAGGTCTCCAGGCGCCTCCCCTTGCCCCGCCTCGTAGGCATGACAGTTGCCAGAGTCTCAATGGGGGTTGGAACTTCCAGATCCAAGCTGGAATGGCTACCCACTACATCTCCCCCTTTTTGTCTAAATAAGAAGGTTCTAAACTAATACAAGACTACATACAAAGGAATGGTTATCAAATATTGTCCAGAAATAATGAGGGATAATGACCTGGATAAGATGTAACTACAACCAATGCAAACAATATCAAGCAAGAAACACATACGAAAATCCAGAGAAGTATAGAGCATAGGTAAATGGCATGTTATAAAGATCATTCAAAGGTGTCCTATCCTAAAGAACCTGAATCTAATACTTAATATGTTCTATCTAAGATATTATATATACTAAGTTGTAACTATAACTGCTAGTCTTCAATCCCATCAAAGACCTGAGAAGGAACATAATGGTACCTGAGAAATGGTAGATGGATGCAAGCAACTTTCGATAATCTTGCAAGAGTAGACCAAGACAGCTGGTAGCCTGGAGAGTCACCTAATGTTTCTCAGCATTGTTGGTGCATTCATATTGGCTACAGGACTAGAGTATCTGACAGACCATTTTCAGAAGCAGGATTTCTGAAAGATCATCTTACCCTGTCTTGGCAGAGTACAGTGGTTGCTTTCCTTGTGTCCCGCTTGTCCAGAAAGGACAGCATTGCATTTGTACTGTCAGCCATCAAGGCAAGGGCAGTTCTTTGCCCAGTAGGCCATTTTGTGCCAAAAAGACAAACTTCCAAATGGTAATGTCTTAGAAGCCCAACATTCTCTCGGGATCAATTGGTGCAGCCAGGAGCAATTGTGTCTCATGTCAACAGAATTCTAAGTTATTTAAATGCCATATTCTCTAGGTCTATGAAGTGTTTGAAGATTACCTGTCCATCTGACCTATGTATCTGTAAATCTGGATAACCTAACTAACGTAACTATAGAGATGGCAGGTATAGGCAACTATAAATCTATAAGTCTTATCTACCGAAATAACCTAAGGACTAAGGCTTTATGTAAACAAGGTAAACAGTCTATAAGCAAATGTATGGTGAAGAACGATGACTTCAAGATTGTGACAATACACAAGATATTTATAACAGAGGTAGGAATATATAGTGAGATATGCAATATGACAATAATCTTAAATATATATCAATATACCGAATATCCTAGACAGAAGTAGAACATATATAAAGTATGACAGATATAAATTTACATTTGTATTAATATAAAAATGTTTCAAATAAGAGTAGAAATATATGTACATTATAACAAATATAGTTCTGTATTTGTATCAATATACAAATTATCTTAAACAGGAGTATAAAAATAGTTTAGATTTGTGTCACATATAAGAATCTATAACAGTACAAATTACAGTGCAAATTATCTAAGGTTGCTATTTTACTAAATTTGTTTGCTAGTATATACAATGATTTACCATCATATCTTATACCTATCCGTTCCATCCAAGCTGGAATGGCTACCCACTACAGATGAGATAATCTGGTTTGCAAAGACATGCTGAGAGAGCTAAAACATGATCCAAGCATCTGTGCACTATAAGGATACGAATGCAGGAACAACTTCTAAATGATCTTGATTCCAAATAGGAGTCATAAAAATTTTCCATCCAAAGTATTTCTGACTTGGTTTGCTATTCTGATTCATTTTAACACTGTATTTTCCAACATTAATTAGGACCACTGGTTGTAATGAGTAAATAGCAATATTAAAATACTATCAAGGATGATCCATCATACCATGACATCTAATTGAGAAGAAAAATGTTTGTAAACTTCATGGATGTTTTCAATTTAGTTTGTCAACCAATGTCATATTAATTCACTAGACTAATACTTATGGAGTTCAATCTTGCTGGCAATATTTTAATTCTTTCTAATCTCATTCAAAATATACCTAATATCTAGTCACTAAGATTAATATAAAACATACATAAAATCCATGTTTAAAAATCTGTCCAAAGCAAGAATAAATTTTTATGTGGGGATTACCATTTGAGGTTGTCAAAGTTGGTGTTTTATTCTCGCAACATGTGAAGACATCTCTCTCCATAATTTACCTGCAAGAGTAAGTCCTCACTCCATTTTAGAACAGCACTAAGGAACTTGTGCCTGGGAAAGAAGATCTGAATGTTAATAAGAAAAACAGAGGCATCCTCCACAGAGAAGCTGCCAAATGCTTAGGCCTTTCTTGTTGAATTCTGTTTCTCAGTCTATGTGTGCAGTTCACATCCCCACCTGATGTCAAATCCTCCCCACTCAGATCCACAACAAGCATTCTGCAGCTACAGAAAAGACATCACAAACTTTGTCTACATATCATTACTAAAACAAAAGCAAAAAAGTCACTTCCCCATTCAGGCTATAGAACCAGTTCAATGGTTTATATTGCCATGAGCTAAACTATGTAACCATGCATACATGTCAGATTATACACATGTATATATGGAATGTGTGTTTGTGTATGTATGTCTAAGAGCATGTTTGTGTATGAATGTAAATATATATGTGTGTGTGTATGCGTGTGTACAAATATTTATGTGTGTATGTGATTGCATATATGTATGTGGGAGTGAAAGAGTGTATCTATATGTATCTTTGTCTGTCTGTCTGTATGTATATGTGTATTATATGGGGAGATGTGAAGGCATTTGTGTGTTTGCATGTCTGTACATTTTTGTGTGTATATGTATTTACATATGTATATATGTACGTAGGTAGTATTTGTGCATTTGCATGAATGTATATGTGTATTATTTGTACATGAATGCGTATATCTATATGTGTATGTTTTTGAGTGTATATGTTTGTATATGTATATGTGTGTGTACATGTGTACGTGTGTGTGTGTGTGTGTGTGTGTGTATGTGTGTGTTTGTGCGTGCACACGCACATATGTGGGTGATTACATCTCTAGGACTGAAATGGTGCTCAACTATAGAGCCTTCATGGCAGGACTTGAATTGCATACTTGAAGTCCAGGCTTTGATAAGTGTGGTCATAGTCATGTTCAGTGACTCTCCTTGTCCTGGGTGTTTCTTATCTTCTTGGCTCCTTTTTCTACATTTCTAGTCATTAGAACCTTGATAAAAGAGTGACTGTTTCTGAAGAGACTTTAGCCATCTCAAGCATGGAAACATGGGTCTTGCAGGCCTTGCCCTTCTCCCCAATTCCATCTTCCTTACTAAAAAGTGTTAGATTACATTCATAAATCTAGCAACCAAGGTCTATTTCCTCATTTGGCTACTTCCTCCTCCTGAGGCTGACTACCAAGATCCAGCTATCAAAATATTGAAGCCCACCAATCAAAAGCATCCTTTATCCCACCTAATTAATATGCCCAATCAAAATTAATCAACTCATCCTAACCCTGGATTTTCCCTTTTACCTTTATAAACTTCTAGTTGCCTATGGGCCACATTCATGTCCTCTCTATCCAGAAGCAGTCCTTTGTTGGCCTCTGAGACAAATATTCCTCTCCCATTTCCCTGGTTCCTTTTCCTTTCTTTCTCATCCTCTATCTCCTGTCTTTGTCTCTTAAACCATGCACTTTGCCCTCTGGGGAAAATAAACCTCATTTGTGGTGATAAGTTGGTCTTGGGGTGTGGTGGTAATCTAATTGTACTGAATTATTATTTTGATTGTATGTTAATAAATAAAGTTGTCTGGGGGTCAGAGCTATTAGAGCCATAGCAAGAGTGTGGCGGTGGTGGCACACGCCTTTAATCCCATAGATATCTGTGTGTTCAGGGTCAGAGCTATTAGAGCCATAGCAAGAGTGTGGCGGTGGTGGCACATGCCTTTAATCCCATAAGATCTCTGTGTGTTCAGGGATACAGCCAGCATTGGAGACATATGCCTTTAAGACCTAGGGGGCTGTACATTCAGACAGTGACGAGGCAGTCATGTGTTTGGGTTTACAACCAATGAGAAGGCAAAACAACATACTATAAAAAAATGAACCGACAGGAAGTAGGTCTCTTTTCGGGAAGCTGGGACACCGCAGGAGGAAGGGTGAGATTTTAGCTCTGAGCTCTGACCTCTCGGCTTTCTCTTTTACATTGTTTCTGTGTTTCTTATTTAATAAGACGGTTGGATACATCAATATTGGGGTGTCCTAAGCAAATACTTCTCCCTATAGCTTCTACTTTGTCAAGTAAACCATGATAACATGCTACTATGTATATATACTACTAATCTTAGCTAGAGGTCTTATTTGGGGGAAGAATACATATTGTGTGACACTTTTACTAAGGAGACACAAACAAAATGTTTATATATCCCAGACAGAAAACTAGAGATAGTCCACAATATAGATAGCAGGTTGGTGAATCAATAAATATTGTTTGAGTTACTTATAAGAATATGATTAAGGTGTCACTCATAAAAGCATAAGTGATTCAAAGACAGCTATGTCACCAAAAATCCACCCCAGCATGGGTGAAATGGACACTGCACAATCTGTAGTTGCAGAGTGACTTTTCCAGGTAGCTTAGTTGGTCTGAGCCTCTTTTAGGTAGCTCAGCTTGTATAAAAGTATATTTCAGCAGTCCTTATTTCTTATATATGCTTGGGTGTGAAGGATCTTTTGAATAGAATTAATTTCAGGAATTTCCTTAGTCTTAGAGTTGTTTGCCTTCTGACCTTAATGAGTTTCCCTGAAAAATGGAATATTTCATTTCCCCTTAAAATAGTCGTTATCTTAACAAATGTCCTGTGGTGCTATTTTGTTTGTACTCTAACAAATAAAATTTGCCTGAAGATTAGAGAACAGAGCCAGCCACTAGATTAAACACAGAGGCCAGGTATTGGTGGCACACACCTTTAATCCTAGCACTCAGAAGGCAGAGATCTGTCTGGATCTCTGAGTTTAAAGCCACCCTGCACTACTCGAGATTAATCCAATTCAAAATAGAAACAGAGCCAGGCAGTGGTGGCACACACCTTTAATCCCAGTACTTGGGATCTCATGTTTATACTCCCAGTAGTTAAGAAGCACACAGACCATTAATCCCAGCACTAGGAAGGATGAGACAGGAAGTGATATGACTGGGCAGAGAAAGGCATATAAAGTAGAAGGAGACAGGAACTCAGTCCTTTCAGCTGAGGACTTGGGAGCATGCAGTCTAAGGATTCCTGGATACAGGATCTTCCCCTCTTGACTGAGAAGTTGGTGAGGTGAGAAGTAGCTGTGGCTTTTTTCCTCTGATCTTTCAGCATTTACCCTAATATCTGGTTCTGAGTTTTTATTATAAGACCGATTAGGATTCATGCAGCAATGTCCCAAGATGGAGGTTTTGTCATGAAGCGAACTGCCAAACAGCACTCCGCCCCTTTCTCTACCTCTTACATGCTTTCAGCCGCCTTTTTTATATGGTTCCTGAGCCTTAGAGAGGCTAACATAGAAGTCTGACTATGGTCCTCCAACTCTAGTTGCATACTGTCTTTGTCTCTTATACCATGCACTACTCAGCCTTTGTTTCATATCTCATTACTCACAATAAAAGCCATTCTATTATTAATATCACAAGAAGGCAGATAACTCCATACCATAGAAGAAAATGTAGCCTTATCGAGATTTCTTCCATGGACTCCTTACCCAGAATTTCACTCTGAGCAGAGGACTCAGCCTTGGTTACATGTCTCAGCACCCATTGTAAGACTCATGAAACTGCTGACACAACAAGAAGGTACATTATCTCATAACATATGAAGAAAGGTAGTCATACCAGGCTCCCCTGTGGATGCTCCTTCAGGCTGATCAGCCTCAGCAGCATACTTTGTTAACCATAGCTAAGACCATGCAATCACTTCTCCCAAACCCCATCTTTGGTTCACCAAATATGTTGAATGACACTATACCTGGGGAGACATGAACATCTGTTCTCTGTAGATAGGAAAACGACAAAGTACAACTTGCAGAACTAATGAAATTTTGGGGTTTACTTCTAGGAATATGAGTGAAGAGTTAAAAGAGCAAAACTGGATTAAAGACAGCTACATCACCAAAAGCCCATCCCAGCATGAGTCATGCTGTACAAAAGCTAGAAATTTGGAGTGCAGTATACAATTTTCAGGCAGCTCAACAGGTAGAGACTGGTTCAGGAGATCCCATAATCTGTGCCTCTTCCAGTTACACCAGCTGATTTTTGATTCATCCAGATTGCTTGGATGGACTCTTTTTTTCCAAGAAACTAAGCTTGCGTGAACGTTTTTCTTAGTAGTTATTACAACTTATATATGCATCTAGAGTGTGAGGCATAGTATAGCTGATAAGTTTCAGGAAGTTTTTGAAGCTTTTGAATTGCTAACTTCCTGAGCTTAAGGCACTTTCCTGCAGAGTAGAGTCTTTTACCTCCTTTTTAACATCCTGTGTCTTAATGAGCTTCACTCCACGATGGAAAGTTTTATTCTCAGAAGAAACTGCTATACAATAGTGGGGGAACTGAGGGAAATAGGAGCATATCCTTAGTATGTTTCCAATAATACATAAAAAGGAAAATCTTATCCTTCTCATTGAAAAATGGCACACCTACAGACCAGGGCATAAACCACATGCATACTGAAACTTCTCATGTTGTAACAACATCATTCATTTGTGTGTGTGTGTGTGTGTGTGTGTGTGTGTGTGTGTGTGTGTGTACAGAACCTTCTTGACTTCTAATATTATCTGTACCTTTATCTCAAATTAAAGTCCCAGTGAAATAGGAAAGGGATTGGGATTTAACTTTTGCTAATACAGACAAAAAAAAACAAAACAAAACAAAAAAGGTGTCTAGGCTACACGCTGCTTGATGGAGGTGTAGACCCAATGCTCCCCAGAGTTGGCAGTGAACATCGCTCCCAGAACTGGTGGTAAACATACGTCTGCCATATTAAAAAGCCAAGAGGGGAAGAGTCAACAGTCAGGGCTGCTGCTTTTGTCCTAGCCATACAGCTTAGCTGTTTAAAATCTCTCCTGGTCAAAAAATGAATACAGATACACAATAAGAACAGATTTAGATGGGAAAAAAACTCAAAATGGGTTAATATGTTTGAAAATATATGTAGGCTTGGGAGAGTTAAGAGAAGGTATAGATAGTCATAAAAATATAAATATATAGTTTTAAAATAATAAAATAACATACTTAGAAAGGAGAATGAAATAATATTTTTAAATGAGCCACATGAGGATGGAAAATGCACAGAAAGTCTGGAATTTGTATATTATTATATTGTCTTTAAAATTTTTGACTGCTATGAAATATTTGATTATAACAGCTGCTGGATTAAATCAACCTACATTTTCATAAAATATCTTGACTCCAAAACTTAATTCAAAAGTTATGCCATTTTTGGGGAGAGGATATGCTTTTGTTTCCACAGGAAGTGAGAGGCTATGGATTCATTCAAAATTAAAGATAATCAGATTTGATCAAGGAATAACCCCTGAAATCCTGACTACAAGCATAAAAACATAAACCTGAAAGAACCATAAGACACATGATATATATTTTACCTGCTCAAACACATAACAAAAGTTATCTTTGGCTGACTTGTGTACAATGCACCATATGTGCTTGGATTAATGCAGATATATATGTTATCTTTAATAGTGTGTGTATTTTCAGGACAAGGGGCCCAGACACCAATGAAAACAAATGGCCCAATGATCCAATGTTTCAGAGTGCCTCTGTTGTAGTTTCCTCTGAGTTCTGCATCTAGGAAGTCTTCAAGGCTGCTGGCTAAGATGATCCAGCCCCACAGAATACTCTAGCCAAGACTTGACCATAATCCTAACTTTTTACAGGGTCCTCATAAGATTAATAGTGCCCCCAGTCAGCAGGAAGTAGTCTAGAATACTATGTCCACATTCCCTAAAAGTGGATTATGGATGTTTGTCTTTGTTTAGGGTGTTAGTTATAAAATATAGAAATAATAGAACAAAAGGGTAGATTATTGAATCTACTTTAATCCAAAAAGCAACTATTAATCTTACACATTTTATATTAATATGGATTTTGGTTTATTGATACAAATTTAAAGTTAATCTTGTTATTCTGTATATACATTTCTACTCTTGTTTAAGATATCACATTTATGCAACTCATTTAAAATTGTAATGTATAATTAAGAAATACAGATTAATAATTTAGTCTTCTATGATAATCAAACTTATATCACATTAATTAAGTTTTCTGTGTATACATAGATATATTTCAATTATGTAGGTAATCTTCAAACACTTCAAATTCCTACAGAATATGGCATTTAAAATGTTTTAAAAATTTAGACTTTTCTGGACAATGAGAAACATCTGCTCCTGGCAGCATCAATTTACTTCAAAAAGGAAGACGGACATCAAAGGAACACCATATGGAGTTTGGTTTCTTTATGGCAAAAGTTAGCCATTTGGGCAAGAAACTTCACTTGCCTGTATTGCTTAACAATATGTTATATAAACTGAACATGCAGAATTTGTAGGAAGATGATCACTGAACTTTTCAAGGCAAGATAGTCCTTCAGGTTTCTGCTTCTCAGAGGAGACCACCAAACATTTGGCAGGACACAAGGAGAAGCAACTGATGAACTTTGCTAATAGGTGAGGCAACCCTTCAAATTTCCTGCTTCACTAAAAAGTCAGCCAGAGACTCTGGGATTATAAACTAAAGATGGATGTCCTAACACTGCTGAGGAACTTTGGGTGACTGTCCAGGCAACCACCTGTCTCCTGTCATTTCCAGAATTTTGGAAGTTGCTTACAATGCACTTCCTGTTTACTTAGGTAATATTATATCCTTCTGGGATCTTTGATGGAGTTGAAGACTAGATAGTTACAATTATAGTTTTCCTCAGTTATGATAAATGGTAAATTATATATAAAACTTTAGACTCACAAAAATAGGATAAATGATAGAATGTTTTCTTTAATTTTACCAAATACAAGTAGATATTGTAACTGTAATTCTTCCTTGATAACTGTTTTTGTTTTATATAATTTTACTATGTTAATATTAAAACTTTCCTTTTTGATTAGACAGAAAAGGGGAAGTACTGTGGGATATCTTTCTATTTTCTGTGAATATACATTTTCTCATTGGTTAACAAATAAGCTATTTTGACCTATGGCAAGGCAGTTTAGAGGCAAGTGATAAATTCTAGCAGAGAGACAGGAAGAGACAGGCAGGAAGAGGAGAGGCCAGCCTACTGCCCAAGGAGCAAAAAGAGGCCAGCAGACCAGTAACACCACAGCCACATGACAACATATAGATTAATAGAAATGGGTTGATTTGAGATGAAAGAGCGAGCCAGCAAGAAGCCTGAGCCATAAACCATACAGTTTGTAATTAGTATAAGCCTCTGTATGTTTGCTTGGGACTGAGCAGCCATGGGACCAGGCAGAACACCAGAAAACTTCTAGGTACAACATACATACATATATCATTCTAGGGGAAGAGGAATGGAAAAGTACACAATTTAGACATAAAGCAATGGATGAGGTTAGGTTGTAAAGGCTGGTTCCATTGGAAACCCAAAGTACATAAGGTTGGTTACATTGTTCTCTTAAAGGCAGGTTAAAGGGAAACAGACTGAGTATACAGGATATCAGGTTTAAATACATAGATTTGAGTGACTTCAAGGTGTATTATTAATGTTGCTGTGAGGCCTTTTGGGGATCAAGAGATATTTCACAAGGAATTATTACTCTATGTGTGTTTATGTGTATATGTACACATGTGTAGCCAGAGTTTTTCTCTCCGGGTCCCGCCAAGCCCCAGCAGTCCCATAGCCCACTTATAAAATAAACATACAGATGCTTATATTATTTAAACTGTTCAGCCATTGGCTCAGGCCTACCATTGTCTAGCTCTTACTCTTATACTCAGCCCATTTCTGTTAATCTATGTCTTCACGTGTTCCATGGTTTTACCTGTTGACCTTTCATGATGCTCCCTGGACAGCAGGCTGGCATCTCCTCCTCCCCGCCTTCCTGTTCTCTCAATTCTCCTCTCTGCTAGTCCCACCTATAGTTCCTGCCTGGCTACTGGCCAATCAGTGTTTTATTTATCAATCAATCATCCACAGTACACATGTGTGTTAAAATGTGTGTGGAGGCCAGAGGTTGGTATCAGGTGCTTTTCTCAGTGTGCTGCTTACTTTTTGAGCCAAGGTCTCTCACTGAAACTGGAGCTTATGGATTTAGCCAGGAGGGATAGCCATGAGTTCCAGAGAACTGCCTATCCCCACCTCCCTAGTGTTGAGAGTACAGGTATATTTTTCCTGTGCTAAGCTTTTTAATTGGGTGCTAGGAATCTGTACTCAGGTAATCAGACTTTTGAACAATACTCACTGACAGAGCTATTTCCTCAGTCTCTGTTTTGTTTTGGTTTGGGTTTTGTGTTGTTGTTTTGTTTGTGTTTGTTTGGAATCAGGGATTGATTTGGGACAACTGAAGTAAAAAATCTGAGCCATCTTTTGAATTTGATCCCTGTTCCACAGACTATTGGTCTAGAAGTTGCCATATTGTACAAAATTACAAAATATATTACAAATTCCCTGCTACTAGAGGTCAATGTCAGGTCTGGTTTCTATGTTTTTCTTCCCATAATACACAAAACTGCCTTAAGCTACTTGCTGGTAGATGAGGTTCCTACAGTCCTACTGATCGGCACATGTCTTTGTGAATACATGTCTATAAATGGACAATTCTTTCCCATCTGCCAGAGGCTTTATTACTTACAAATGCTCAGCCAAGAGCACAGGCTTGTTACTAGTTATCTCTTATACTTAAATTAACCCATAATACATACTTATGTTTAGCCACATGGCTTGGTACCTTTTCTCAGTATGACATTCTCATCTTGCTTCTCTACATTTGCCAATAACTCTCTGACTCTAACCTTCCTCTTCCTAGAATATTTCTAGTCTGGCTCTCTCCATCAATCTCTTCCTGCCCAGCTATTGGCCAATCAGTTTCTCATTAGCAACTGATAGTAATACATATTTACAGCATATAGAAGTACAGAAGGATTATCCCACAGCACATGTCCCTCCTTAACTGTGTAGGTAAAGAATGCAGTCTCCATTCTGGATCAATGGTGGAATTTTCTGGTGCAAACTTTCTAGAAAAAAATCTCATCCTAAAGCCTATACAGCTCATTTCCACAATCATGCCATCACAAGGTCTTTGATTTTCCTCTTAGTCTTGCTTATTTCCCCTGCTCTTCTGGTTCTTCAAAGCAGGAACAGAATCAAGCAGCTGTGTTTTCTTCTTTTGCTGCTATTGGTCTATGTTAAAACAAAAGGCTTCTTTTCCATGCCCAACTCTCTCCATTTTGTACACCCACCATGTGACTAGTAAACAAATGAAGCCATTCAAATATTTGTTCTTTATGTCATCTATCTCTATCAAACCTTGCAATTCCTGTCATGCACCACATGTCAGTTTAAAGCATAACATCATTAAATACCTTCAATACACTAATGGATGCTTCACACATGAATGAATTAATGGAATGCGTTATTGTTTTCCCTCACAGGACATTAACAATTTACCTCATGCTGGATCCCTGAAGCCCTGCAGAGATACTGTAAACTGTTAGCTATAAAATAAGCCCTCAGTAACTTTAAGTTCAAGTTTATCACTGAAGCATCACTCATGTGCAAAGAAGATACATGCTCTGGGGACTTTGGGGCCAAGCTACCATTATCATAAAGAGAAACATGAGGCAATAACTGGAGAAAGGGGGCAGAGGGAAGGGTCTCAGCACTGAGACCAAAACCTTATCAGGAAGAAATAAGAACAAGCTGAGTGTCATTGTGATCATTCATTCTTTGCTTCCCCCTTTTGTCTGTGGAGTGATGGTTTTGTTAATGAAGACAGTATTAGTTTTCTCTCGTAGCATGCCAGTGTAGGAGGTCAGCTTTCCTGACACAACTGACATATTAAGAAGGACTAAAGTTTGTGTGCACACGCAGTGTTTAAATTAACTTCCTCATCCCCTAGAGAAATCTTTCAAGATGATTTGCCAAATGAACCCCATCCTGGCCTCTCAGCCACACTGTACATGTTGCCTAAACAGAATTGTAGCAGTACAGTGTTTGTCTAGCTCCTCTGCAATATCAGAAGTAAAGCAAAGGTAATTCCACCTCTATAACAGTAATTTCTTCTTAATTAAAATTGAAAGCTTTCCCAACTGGTTCTCAAAAACTCTCCTGGAGAGATATATTTTTCTTTTGTTATGTAGCTAAGCATAAATTTTGAGGTTCCAGCTTAATATTAGGGAGGAAGAGGAGTGAGAGCCAAAGTTACATTTTAAATTTCAATTACTATGCTAAGGGATCCATAAAACAAAAATGTCTCTGATCTGCAAGCCTCTTGCTCAAGGGCAGATAGTTCTTGAAATCCTAGAGGCTATTGTTTATGGGAGATAACAAGCCACATGTTTTCACTCCACTAAACAAGTTTGTTTGACTCAACTATACTAGATGTTCTTGAACACAGATAGGTAGGAGGTATATAGGCTGGAAATATGTCAGGATATATACTTGCCCCGATTGGACCTGATCAGAAATGCAAGCAATTATGGGTTTTCCTTCTTAAGCCCTTGCCATACTTCTGGGCCATTTATCAGGAATCTAGATATGGACCTGGCTAGAGCTCCATCCTCTTGGCCAATGTTTAATTAAAGCTTGCTGCAAATTTGTTTTAAACTGTGGCAGTAGTCTTATTCTTGATCAGTGGGATTAACATTTTCTGGAGGCCCCAGTGAGATTTAGACCACCTACCCAAATTCTAAAGCTGGATCTTCACTCTGGAACTCTGGGCCTGAGGGGCCACTTCAGGAGGCATGTGCCTTGAGATATTCTAAGGCTTTGATGCTGCCTTCATATTGAGGACTATAGGAATGAATTGTCATGCTGAGAAAATCAGCAAGCATCTAAGGGAGGCCTCCTGGTAAGTCATAGTCTGATTCTGTTTTGTGGGATCCCTATCTAGGTTGTAGTTTAATGGGATCAAAATATTCTCCCATCCAGGGAATATAGCAAGATGCTGTCTGCCCATCTGGTTCTGGTTCTGGTTCTGGTTAGAAAGTTTTGTTTCCCATGGAAAGTTTTGTCTGTCTGTTTCTCACAAGAGATTTGTCTCCCTGTTTTGTTGGAAGGTTTTAATCTCTCTGTTTTCTGGTGTGTCTATAAGTTTGTTACAGTAGGTATGGATTCTAGACAGAAATAGATCAGTTATTTTTGCTATCTGTGCTGCTGACAGTAGCCAGTCTCTATCTCTGCCATGGCTGCATTTATAGCCAGGGCTAAGAATTTGTCTCTGAGTTCTCTGGTCACTGAATTTGGGTTAGCAGGAGTGAGGATGTCTTTTGGGTGTAGATAACATTAAAATCGTTTTATGTTGTTCTTGACTGGAAAGCTGGCTGTAGAATTAAATTCTGACTCATTCTTTGCTAGACCCAGTTGTATTTAAAAGTTTCTTCTATGTCCTCTGTCAGTATGAGCCACTTCACACAATGACAGGGAAAAGAAAGCAAAACAGAATAGCCAAATGAATAAATAAATTTGGTTTATGTGAACATTCTGTACCTCAAGATTTATGTTTATTTTGTTGGATATGGTTAAAAGTCTGTAAAATCTGAAAAAAAATTAAAACTATTAACACTGGGAGTTGATAGTTAAAAATCTGTGCACAGATAATTTTAAAGGAAAATGGCATGATTCCATTTCAAATTGCCACCATCTTTAGATAGCTGGCAGCCATCTTTCCTAACACTAGAGCAGACAGATGTTGTGTTACTTCAATATCTTTAGGCAGCCATCTTTGATGAGTTGGAGAAGACAGATATGATGTGACTTCATTGCCATCTTGATTAAAGGTGACCACATGGAGTGGGCCTACCAAGGAGAGGACAACAACAGGTCTCCAGATTATTTTGGATTAGGATGGATTTTTCTGTGATAATTCCTGTCCTTTTCTGAAAACAAGATTTATGAAAGATAGAATTCAAAAACAATGTATACCTAATAATATATTGAAGCTAAACTACCATGCTTTTATATGCAAATTTTTACCTTGCTCTGGTAGTTAAACTTTGTAATTTAAGAGTCACCCAGGTGATAATAGATTTAAAGACGTGATGGAATCATGGGGAACAGCTGAGGTTTGCAAATGCATAGCAGAGTTAGAGTTCCTAAAGAGAGGCTAGTTACAATGGCGGACCTTAGCAGTTCTGGAAGTGTTAGTACCATGAGACAGGCAACAGACACACCAGCCACAATGGATTGGAACAGGCTGACATCTAGGCAAGCTATGTACATACTGCCTAGGATGGGACCAAAGATGGGATCCAAGTCTCTTGAGAAAATCAACAGGGTTGTGAATGAATACCAGATATTGAACTTTGGATTGTTTGTACTATTGGAGCTTGATTTTGCCTTATGCAGATTGTATTTATGCACTGTTTTCTCCCTCTTGAAGTAAAAAAAAAAAGTTACTTTACTTTTGATGTTGCAGGAACATACAATTGAGAGATTTTATGCTTTTTTAAAGAGGAACTTTTAGAGTTTTACAGAAAATTTAAAAACTGGAATATTTTAAGGAATTGCTTTTAAAATATTTAAATTTATAAGGCTATGGAACATTTTAAGTTTACAAAATGTTTCATATTAATATTTTAACTTAAAAATAAAAGGCTAAAAATTAAAGCCACAGCTATGAGCACCAAATACCAAACACAAGAAATTGAGATATTCCTATTTTATGATGCAGCAAGGCAGTGACCTAAGCAATCTGGCAAAGGGCTTAGAGCAGCTTCTCAGCATGTGAGTCTTGATGCTTTAGGGGTTTAAAGACCTTTCCACAGGGTCTAAAGGAGCTTCAACTCAGAAATTATTTTTAAAGCTCAAACTTAGCAGAGATAAAGCTATAAAGTCCATTTACCAAGGCCCGGCATTTAGAAGAAAGCCCCCATTCTCTCAGGGGTTTGAGGAAAGTTTCTGCTTTCTAAAAAGGAGTCATTTTCCTTTTCTCCTGCAAAAGGAACTTGTGGCCCTTCCATTAACATATGGCTATGATGCCTATTATCTTATCAAGGGCAATGCTAGCCTCTAGGTTCCCTGAGTCCCTGCTCACAACCCCTGCACTTGCAAGTCCTAGACTTATGAAAGTTAATAAGTTATTATAAACTGTTAAAGATAATTTAGAAAAATCTGACTATATTTGGCATCCAGTACATGGCACAACCATGTGAGCAAAGGAATCACGACAGTTGGAGCTGAGGCAGTCACTGCCTGGGCCTCTCTGTGAGCACTCACAACAGTTGGCTGCCTCTCAAAGGGACTCTGGAAGGAGGTTCAACAACTTCCCAAAACTGGAGCAGTAAATAAGGCTCTCACTTATACCCACCAGCATGAACCTAGACAGACAGACTCTCAGGGAACAAAGAAGGGTAAGGCACCTGCCAGAGTTGCATGGCAGAGGGCCTAGCTGCCATCTAACAATTTAAGCTTTGACTCACATGGTCAGAGACTGCTACATACTCATTAAAAAAAAAGCCAAGCTAAGAAAACCTCTTAACAGGTTACAATGAGCTTGAAAACATGCTTAGGTGCTAAAGAAAGGAGGAAAAATGGTATAGACAGCCATAAAAATAGATAAATAAATAGTTTAAAAATAATAAAATAAAGTCTTTAAAGAAAAAATAAAGTAATATAAAAAATAAGTCACATAAGGATGGGAAAGAGACAGGGCACCAAGATCCTCTATACTGCTTTGTTGACTTTATTTTTTTTAAATGCTGATGAGTATACAGTAGCTGCTGAAAGACATTAGATTATGAAAGAAACTTCTATATTAAACCAGCCTATATACTTTAGGGATGTCTCAGCTTCAGAATAGAAGTCAGGAAATATGTGCTGTTAGGAGAAATGTTGTGCTTTTGTTTCCACAGGAAATGAAAAGCTATGGAGTCCCTCAAAAGATCAGATAACAATAAATATCAAATTGAATAAAGATCAGATTTTACCAGGAAGACTTCCTGAGGGTCTTGGCTGTAGACATGAGGGAAGAAGTCAGGAAAGACTATAGAGCAGGTGACATGTAAGCTGATCGCTTTACATGGGAACAACTCTGAGACCGAATGAGATGTGATAAATCCTGTTGGCTAGAGTCCTCAAAACAGTTTAGGTATAAAGTCCAAATGTACTTATAAAACTGACACATGTCTTTTTACCTGCTCAAACATAAAACAAATCATCTTTAGCTGATGTGTGCACACTGAACATTCCATATTTCCATTAATACAGATAAGTATGTTACCTTTAGAAGTTTGTATGTTTTCAGAACAAAAGGATAGGACACAAATAAAGATAAGTAGCCCAAATGTTCCAGTCTCTCAGAATGCCTTAGTTACAGTTTCCTCAAAAATCTACATCCAGAGCCTGCCAGCACCTGATTGGACTAAGAGGTGAGTCTTTATCCTAATACCCAAATTCTCCAGCCCCTAGGCTTTGGGCCCAGGGGCACAACGCTGTGTCCCTACACCCCCATCCACTGCAGTCCCAGTTTCAGGCCAGTTGGCAGACAGACCTTCTGCAGACAGGTCAGAATACCACCATCTACCACTTGCCAAGACTGTAGCTACTCCCTGAGACAGAGCCCACTAGCACCAATTGGACTAAGAGCTGCTCCCTGAGACAAAGAGTCCATCAGCACCAACTAGACTAAGCTCCCACTGAACCAAGATTATTGATCAGACCAAGAGAGGCTCCCTCAGACATAGACACCACTTGCACCAAGTGGAGAAAGAGATGGGTAGACACCAGTGCAAAAATATAGTCAACAACATAAAAACCAATATGGCTCCATCAGAACCTACATCAGCAAGACCTGAACATCCCAACACAGAAGAAACAGAAGAAATCGATCTTAACAATGACTTTAAGAAGATATTAGAGATCTTAAAAGAGGAGATGAAAAATTCCCTTAAAGGAATCGAGGAAAAGTAAAAAAAAAAAAAAAAAAAAAAAAAAAAAAAAAAAAAAAAAAAAAAAAAAAAAAAGAAAGAAAGAAATCAATGAATCCCCTTGAAATCCAAGAGAAAGCAATTAAACAAGTGAGGGAAACAGTTCAAGATTTCAAAACTGAAATCGAGACAGTAAAGAAGACAGAAACTGGCTGGGCGGTGGTGGTGCATGCCTTTAATCTCAGCACTCGGGAGGCAGAGCCAGGCGGATCTCTGTGAGTTTGAGGCCAGCCTGGACTACCAAGTGAGTTCCAGGAAAGGCACAAAGCTACACAGAGAAACCCTGTCTCGAAAAACCAAAAAGAAGAAGAAGAAGAAGAAGAAAGAAGAAAAAAAAAGAAGAAAAGAAGAAGAAGAAGAAGAAGAAGAAGAAGAAGAAGAAGAAGAAGAAGAAGACACAAACTGAGGTAATGATGGAAGTAGAAAATCTGAGTAAATGAACAGTAACTACAGATGCAAGTATAACCAACAGAATGCAAGAAATGGAAGAGAGGATCTCTGGCGTTGAAGATATGGTAGAGGAAATAGATTCATCAGTCAAATAAAACACTAAAGCCAACAAAGTCTAGGAAATTTGGGACACCATGAAAAGACCAAACCTAAGAATAATAAGAAGAGAAGAAGGGGAAGAATACCAAATCAAAGGCACAGAAAATATATTCAACAAGATCATAGAAGAAAACATTCCCAACCTAAAGAAGGAAATGCCTATAAAGATAAAAGAAGGTTACAGAATACCAAATAGACTGGATTCAAAACAAAACTCCCCTTGCCACATAATAGTTAAAACACTAAACATACAGAATAAAGAAAAAGTATTAATAGCTACAAAGGAAAAAGGCCAAATAACATATAAAGGCAGACCCATAAGAATAACACCTGAATTCTCAATGGAAACTCTAAAAGCCAGAAGTTCCTAGATAGACGTTATGCAGACACTAACAGACCATGGATGCCAACCCATTCTATTATACCCAGCAAAACTCTCAAACAACATAGACGGAGTAAACAAAATATTCCATGATAAAAACAGATTTAAACAATATTGCTCCACAAATCCAGCCATACAGAAAGCACTTGAAGGAAAACTCCAACCTAAGGAAGTTAGATATACCCATGAATACACAAGCAATAGATCATCCCACACCAACAAATACCAAAGAAGGGAAACATACAACACTATCACCAAAAAAAAAACAGGAATTAACAATAACTGGTCATAAATATTCATTAATATCAATGGTCTCAATTCACCTATAAAATGACACAGGCTAACAGAATGGATATGAAAAGAAGATCCATCCATTAGCTGTATACAAGAAACACACCTGAACTTCAAAGACAGACGCTACCTCAGAATAAAAGGCTTGGAGAAGACTTTCCAATCAAATGGATTTAAGAAGCAAGCTGGTGTAGCTATCCTATCATTTAATAAAATAGAATTCAAACTAAAATCAATTGAAAGAGATCGGGAAGGACACTACATATTCATTACAGGAAAAATCCAACAAGATGAAGTCTCAATTCTGAATATTTATGCCCCAAATACAAGGGTACCTACATTCATAAAAGAAACATTACTAAAGCTTAAATCACACATCAAACCCCATACACTAGCAGTGGGAGACTTTAACACCCCACTCTCACCAATGGACAGGTCTGCCAGACAGAAACTTAACAGAGAAATAAGGGAACTAGCAAGAGTTATGACCCAAATAGACTTAATAGGTATCTACAGAATATTCCACACTAACAAAAAAGAATATACCTTCTTTTCAGCACCCCATGGAACCTTCTCAAAAATCAACCACATGCCAGGTCACAAAGCAAATCTCAACAGATACAAAAAAATTGAAATAACCTTCTGTATCTTATCAGACCAAGATGGATAAAGTTAGATTTCAACAACAACAAACATTACAGAAAGCCTACAATCTCATGGAAACTGAATAATGCCCAATTGAATCATCAATGGGTCAAGGAAGAAATAAAGAAATTAAAGATTTCCTAGAATTCAATGAAAATAAATGTACAACATACCCAGACTCAGAAAGCAGTGCTAAAAGGAAAATTCATAGCTCTAAATGCCCACATAAAGAAGTTGAAGAAATCTCACACTAGTGACTTAACAGTACAACTGAAAGCTCTAGAATAAGAAATAAACTCACCGGGGAGAAACAGATGCCAGGAAATAACCAAATTGAGGGATGAAATCAATAAAATAGAAACAAAGAGAACAATAGAAAGAATCAATGAAACAAAAAGTTGGTTCTTGGAGAAAATCAACAAGATAGACAAGCCCTTATCCAAATTAACCAAAAAGCAGAGAGAGAGCATCCAAATTAACAAAATTGGAAATGAAAAGGCAAACATAAAAACAGACGATGAGGAAATCCAGAGAATCATCAGGTCATACTTCAAAAACCCGTACTCCACAAAATTGGAAAATCTAAAAGAAATGGGCGATTTTCTGGGTAAGTACCCCATACCAAAGTTAAATCAAAACCAGATAAACTATTTAAAAATAGACCAATAACCCATAAGGAAATAGAAACAGTCATTAAAAGTCTCCCAACCAAAATAAGCCCAGGACCAGATGGTTTCAGCACAGAATTCTACCAGATGTACAAAGAAGAGCTAATACCAATACTCTTCAAATTGTTCCACACAATAGAAACAGAAGGAACATTACCAAATTCTTTTTATGAGGCTACAATTACCCTGATTCCTAAACCAAACAAGGATACAACAAAGAAAGAGAACTACAGACCGATCTCCCTCATGAACATTGATGCAAAAATACTCAATAAAATACTGGCTAACCGAATCCAGGAACACATCAAATATATATATATATCCACCATGACCAAGTAGGCTTCATCTGAGGGATGCAAGGATGGTTCAACATACAAAAAACTGTCGATGTAATACACCATATAAACAAACTGAAAGAAAAAAACCACATGATAATCTCATTGGATGCTGAAAAAGCCTTTGATAAAATCCAACACCCCTTCATGAGAAAGGTTCTAGAGAGATAAGGAATACAAGGAGCATACCTAAACATAATAAAGGCAATTTACAGCAAGCTGACAGCCAACATCAAATTAAATAAAGAGAAACTCAAAACAATTCCACTAAAATCTGGAACAAGACAAGGCTGTCCACTCTCCCCATACTTACTCAACATAGTACTTGAAGTTCTAGCTAGAGCAATAAGACAACAAGAGATCAAGAGGATACAAATTCCTTGTTTATAAAATGCTTATATGTTGTAACATACTGTCTACCTTTCTGTTTTTAGACAGAAAACTAAGTATAAGTTTTCTTTGACACATATGGAGTTGATATCTGTGAAGAGAGAGATAAGAAACTAGTTTCATTCTTCTACATATGGATGCACAGTTTTTCCATCACTTCTTGAAGATGTTGTTTTTCTTCCCATATGCATGCAATATTAGTGTCTTTTGTTAAAAGTCCATTGACCATCTTTCATTACTATGCCAATGTTTACTATGGCTATATTTCAGTTGCTTGATGGCTACATGTAGGAAATAGTCATCATGTTGGATGGTGCATTTCTGAAACTTTGATATGAGCCCATTATACTTATTTCACAGTTATTAATAATAATAATGGCCTAATAAAGTACAGACTAATGAAATGCAGACTTCATTAAGACCGAATGAAGTGCCAGCCTTACTAGTCTATTTAGATTTGCTTATTTTCCCAATATAGTACTTCACACTTTAAAAAAATACTTTTAACATGCAGTCTTCTATTTGCTGTTAGGAAAATCTTATAAAACCAGGATGAACAGATTATATTCCATTTTTTTTCTTCAGAGAGGGAATGGGTATTCCTTTACACTATGGGAATATATGTCATTGTGATTGGTTTAATAAAAAAGCTAAACAGTGAGTAGCTAGGCAGGATTTTCAGGGCAGCGAGAATGCTGGGGAAAAGGAGGGTGGAGTCTAAGAAGTCACCATCCAGATGTGGAAGAAGCAGCATAGAAAGCAGCATAGAAAGATGAGGTAAATGGCAGCACATAGATTAATAGAAATGGGTTAAATTAAAGGAGCTAGCTAAAAACAAGCCTAAGCTATTGGCTGAGATTCCAAAATTAATAATAAGTCTCTGTGTGTGGTTACTTAGGAACTGGCTGGTGAAACAGAAAAGCCTACCTAAAGAAGAGAGAGAGAGAGAGAGAGAGAGAGAGAGAGAGAGAGAGAGAGAGAGAGAGAGATTATAGTCCCCAAATCTCCTTCAAGAGAATGTTCCAATGACCTAATTTCTTCCTACTAAAGTTCTCCTAAATGTTCTTCCAATCCTGGCATTCCACAGGCTAGTGACCAAACCTTTACCACAGGGGCATGTAACTTGTCTTGTGTTTCATAATTATTTCTATGACAAAGTTTGTTGGGGGATCTGTGAGGTACTCACCAATTAAAATAGCCACACAAGATTTTCCTTTGAATATGCTCTGTTTATTCACACAAACATTCCTAATAATACCATGCATGCTATTGCAAGGATTATGGTAACCTCATATTAACAGACATCTCACCAAGTAGGTTGGAAAGGCTTTAGGATTCTACTAGGAAGTCCTGTCCAGCAAAGGCACTTCAGGGACAAGCTCATGTCTGCCATGAGGTTCTCTGGTGTGATCAGCTGGGAGGATGGTACTGTTGAAGTTTCAGAAGGTCCTTGGGAGCTTCCACTAGTGCCTATTTATCACTGACATATAGGCATGTCAATGCTCCTGAAAACATATGATCACAGGAGCCAGAGTCACACAGTGGCCAGTCCCAAAGTCCTTTTGCTGATGGCGATTAGCACAGACTTGAGATGCCATGACTTGAGAGCCTGACAATGGGATCTTGAAGTTGCCTCTAAAGTTCCAGTTTTTGTGCTATTCCTGTGGGAGTTAGCTGTACTATCTGGGCTCAATACTCAAAAGCTGATTTATTCATATATCAGAACCATCTTGATGTTAGTTCATTAATGTTGCTGGAGGGCTTCTCTCCAGCTTCCACCAAACCCCGTAGTCCCACAATCCATGTATAAAATAATCACTCAGACGCCTATAATAATTATAAACTTTATGGCCATGGCAGACTTCTTGCTAACTGTTCTTAAATCTTAAATTAACCCATTTTTATAATCTATACCTTGCCACGTGGCTGGTGGCTTACCGGCGTCTTTACATGCTGTTGTCCTGGCGGTGGCTGCAGTGTCTCTCCACCTTCTTCCTGTTTCCCCAATTCTCCTCTCTCCTTGTCCTGCCTATACTTCCTGTCTGATCAATGGCCATCAGTGTTTTATTTATATAGAATGATATCCACAGCACATTAATATATCAGAGCCTGCCTTAGGGTTGGCTCATATTGGAGCTACCTGGCTTTTTAATACACCGTGAAAGCATTATGTTATTCCAACTCACACAAAGGTTTTCAAGTTATACAAAATAATTTTTTCTTATGTTCCTAACAACTCCTTCATAAATGTAATTTATGATTCACTAGGAAGACTATTTATTCACCTTTCAAATAAACACACACATTTTGTGATTGAGAAAAAGCGGGGTTTTTTTTTTAACATTTATTTCCACATATCCATTGCCCAATAAAAACCTAGTGCATGGCAATATGGTTTGGGGGAATGCATTTTGAAATAAAAATACTGAGGAATTTGGATAGATAAAATAATGAAATAAGATTAAATAGTCATGACTTGTCAAGTGTTGGTGTAAGATAATGGACCACTGGAGTTTATTACACTATATTCCACTTTCCATAATCAAGGCTGTTTAAAAGTTAAAAGGGACAGGAAAAGAGCTAAACTTTTGATAAACCACAAACTGTTTGTCAAAATGTTTGGTTCCAATGTCTATTCAATTATGTCATCTTATATAAAAAAAAGCAACAGTTATGTAAACTGGCATGCTGTGACTTAAGGTGTAGCTTAGAGATAGAACACTTGCCTAACAACTGCAAGGCCTTAGGTTTGATCCCTAGGAATATATATATATATATATATATATATATATATATATATATACTATTTTTTTCAGAAAAGGCATAAGTGTGTATATGTGTATAAACATGTGAACACAGAACATTCATATAAAACACATGCATGCAATTACATGCTAAATACCTTTGTATGTGTGTATCATTACTTTCTCTGGGTATACATCTATGTCCTCATTCAGTTAAGTTGCCTGCTGTCATTGTTTGTGATCTTCTATACTAAAGTTTTGGATGGTTTACTCACATGGACTAGAGGCTTAGTCTCCTAGTAAGGAAGGAGTAAGGTGATAGATCCTTTAATGGGTGGAGCATACTATGAGGTATTTAGGTCCTGGGCATTCCATATTCGTGACTGGATTAATGTTAACCTTCAGAAGAGGATTGGATTACTAGTAGACTGGTTTCTATGAGAAATGGTTTCTATGAAAACACTAAGCAAACTCTCCTTCCCAGTTTCTTGCTTCCCATCTCACAATGTGACTCCATCTGCACACTGTTATCTGTTCTACAGTTTTACCAAGTTGCAACACAGCCAAAACAGACATTGTAATAACCTTATTACATTGTCTCTGTGTGATGCAGGGATCTTCCATTACCGAACTTGTCAGCCAAATATTCTCTTTTCTTGATAAAAGAAATATTGGATATTTTGTTATGCCAAAAGGAAAAGACTAAGATAACTCTGTTTACCCCTTATTTACTGAAATCATTGGTCAATGAACAATGATATGAATAATGAAGCAAAACACAGAGGTTATCACAAGGAAGGAAGGGGAACTTGAAGTTGGGATATTTGCTCTCTGCCTACTTGCTAAACTGTCCTATAGTGTTGTCTCCTGATTCACTAAATAGCTCCTGCAATTTCAGGATAACTATTTTATGAGTCTCTTTTTTCGGGTTCTAAGAACAAAATTAAGCAATCTACTACTTGTTATTTGTTCCCTTTGGACACAGCACTTGTTGGCTCAGGTGATAATATGTCATAGTCCCTAACAATCATTTGCATAAGACTTGAACTCACACCTTTGTACAGTTTTGTGTACTTATTTATTATTCGCAAAATTCATCATCTTCTAGGTTCAACTGTTGTGGATTCTAAACAAAGAGCTGGGACACTGAGGCTTTTTTTTTGGTAAAACATCTTTTAATGGTGTGAGTACAGAATCAACAGATCTTCTGTTTAAAAAACAAAGAAGTTAAAAGAGAGCTCCATGTACAGTGAGCATGAGCTTTTTGTATTGCTTTTGATTCCTTGTCTTGAAAACATGTTGCATACCATCCAAAGAAGTAGGATTCTAATATGAGGTAAGGGAGGAGAAAGAGGCTGCAGTAGAGATGTAAGGGACACTCATGGACATGGTCTAGCCTGTGTAGCTGTCTTTTTGTTTTTCTTTTTCTTGATTTTCAGGACCACTACTATATGACAAGCAAACAGCATGTAGCCACTAAAAATAGATACTACTGGAGAGATTAGTATATGTGCTCTCCATATATATTGATATATTATGGGGAGAGAAAAAATACACACACATGTATGTGAAAATGGCAAAATAGGCTAGGTGGTGGTGGCACACGCCTTTAATCCCAGCACTCAGAAGGCAGAGCCAGGTGGATCTCTGTGAGATCAAGGCCAGCCTGGTCTACAAAGCAAGATCCAGGACAGGCACCAAAACTACACAGAGAAACCCTGTCTCAAAAAAAATGGTAAAATAGGTAGACAGATGGCTAGATAGACTGACAAAAAGATAGACAGACAGACAGACAGACAGACAGAGACAGGCAGGCAGATGATAGATAGATGATAGATAGATAGATAGATAGATAGATAGATAGATAGATAGATAGATAGATAGATAATTAGAACACTTCTAATGCAACATCTGTGTCTTAGGTAAATCCTGGACATAGCTTATACAGAAAGAAAAGAGATATGGAATTTGGTATGTCAGGAAAATAGTCGTCCATGAATCATTTCTTTTGCTAGTAGACATTGAGACCTCATAGCACACAAAACTATTTCTGAAAATCCCAAGTTCTGAGAGTACCTCAACTCTTCTAAAATTCTTCACATTTAGAAGTAGATCAAATGTTGTATCACTGTATGACACATCAAGCTATTTTAATTACTGGGCTACTTGTAATTCTGCTAGACTGTGAGCAGTTCAAGCAAAGAGCACTTGTTTTGTTTCTCAATTTTATATTCCTAACAGAGAACACTGAAGCTGTCACATCACATACACAATTAATTAATAACTATAGCCCTGAATGAATGAGCACCAGTGGGGTCCAGAGTATGGGCTCTAAGCAGAGGGTATTCCCACTTACCATCTGGTTCCTAAAACCAGCAACACGAAGTCCAGATATGACCTTGGTATCATAGAAAAGAATCTTTCTCATCTAAATCACTCCCATCTGCCTGTCTACTACCAGCATAAGGTCTAGAGGCTGAGACACACACCTTCATTTGTTAAGGAGGGAGAAAGAGTGAAGCAGATGGTAAATTAAGGTAGGAAAGCTCATTAATTCCTAATGGAGGCTTTCTCTTGGATGTAATTAGAACAAAAAGGCAAGAGAGCCAAAGGATGGATGTTTGGGGATTGAAGTCAGCAGCTGGAAGAGGTTTATGAAAAGTATAAGCCCTCAGGGAGCTTCCCACTACAATATCCATACCTCATAAGTACACAAAGCTTTACAACAAGCAAAACATTTCTGCTCATATGGTTCCAAAGGAGTCTCAGGGAATGATTACAATACATTAGGGAAAGGTTTTTATCTCTGTAATGATTTGAACATATTGTGGCTATGAATGGAGAAGATTATTTTAAGGCCATTTCTAAAGGTCACATGCCTGTTCACCTAGATGACTTCTATACACCAAACTTGCTTTCTGCTGTTCTCACTATCAGCCACTTACAGAATTTCCATTTATGTCTCTTTCTGATTGGCAGATGGATCACAAACCTGCTAATAATCAAGCCTAGTCTTTTATATTTGTAAGTTCTCATGGAAAGCATTGGTATTTAGTCAGTATTCCAAACCAGGAAAGAAGGGATATCATCCCATAAGACTAGTTAACATTTCTTAATTTCTTACCACTATTCCTAGCACAAAATAAAAATATTCACATGCATAGTATAATAGTTTACACGAGAAATGTCCTTATAGGCTCAGGAATTTGGACACTTGGTCCTCAGTTGTTGTTGCTGTTTGGAGAAGTTTAAGAGGTGCAGCCTTGCTGAAAGAAGTGTATGTCACTTGGTACTGGCTTTCAGAGTAAATAAGCTAACCCTACTTCCAGTCCTTTCTCTGTTTCCTGCTTGCAAGTGAGATGTGATTTCTCAACTTCTTACTCTTGCTAGCATTCCTGCCACTTGCAGCCATGACTCCTCACCATGATGGACTCTTATCTCTCTGAAACTTATTATAAGCCTGAATAAACTCTTCTTTTTATAAGTTGCCTTGGTCATGGTATTTTATCACCAAAAGAGAAATACAACTAATATGTATAATTTCATAGAATTTTAGATATGAACTCTGTACTGTGATCTACTGAGATGTATAAGGTAAGTATCTAAAATATCAACATTAAATATGGAGGATTAATTACCAAAAGCTCTCTAGAAAGTTTTATTATCCTTAGGCAATCCAAAAAGGAGTGTATTACTTGAAAAATGATTTCTTGTGTCAACATTAGCTTGCCCCTTGATGTCTTCCTCTTCTCTCAAGTGTACATAGCTGATGTAGATTAGAAGTGAGTGGAAATTAGAGAGGACAGTGCTCTGTTTAACCTGGATCAGTTGCTTGTAGTCACCTACTTCTCAATAAATATTTTATCCTCAAATAAGCATTCATCCAAAATTATTATTGGACCAATGCCCAGATATGTTCATTAATTTGTGTGTTATCTATGCTAGAGTGCTACAGTATTGTCATCCATGAATTTAGAGACATCAGTGTGTTTCTTGAAATGTAGCAGTTTGTATTACAAATAATCCTAAAGTAACTGCATACATTATACCTTCAAAGTTAATCCAGGAACACTGAATGCCTTCTGTTATTTGCATCATCTTAATGCCACCAGGCATAGCATTTTATTTACATAGCAATTTACCTAGATTAGCTTTATAGTATTGGGTCCTTTGGTTTTATCAGTCCCACTGTGGTATTTTTGAAGATGGCTCATCTGTAAATCTTACTGGAAATTGTTCTGATTTGTCAGTTTTATCAATTCACTCCCCCTTCTGTTTATGCTTTCTAAGATCTATTACAGCAGTGATGAGGGACTTGGATTGATTTTTTTCTCTAATATTAGAAGTATTAAATAACCAAAAAAATCAGAATTCTAAATTTTGTATGAAACCTGTCAGTTTTTTGCTGCTAGGACATAACTATTGTACACTTAATTATTAATTTAGGTACTCTGTCATTAGAAAATTATCACTACACAAACATGATAATAAATTATTTTTAAACATCCATTTTAATTCCAACCAGTTATAAAGCAAGCCATATTTTCATCCTTTAAATTTACTGACCATCTTTTAGTGACTGTACTTGTCTCAGAAGAAGAGTCTAAATGAATGAAACATTACCCAGGGAAGAAGCATAGAAGTATGTTGATTTACTACATTACTTTTAAAGGTAATTAGAAACATAATGTTCTGCAATATACTGATTTGAAGATAATATGGAACAAAGAAATTCAGAAAGCAACCATGACTTTCATCTATTTTCTTATGACCTAAGAGCAAAAAATTATTTTTAACTTCTGTAAAGATGTGTATGTATTTGTGTGTGTGTGTGTGTGTGTGTGTGTGTGTGTGTGTGTGTGTGAAAGAATAAGAATTGACCTATAAATAAAGATCATCTACCACTAAGATCATTTTTATCTTCTCATGTGGGTAATAAGTGGCTGCAATGAAATAGTTTAAGAAACAATATTTACCTGTAGTAGAAAGATTTGTCTGAAGCATTATTGGAACTAAAAGTTTAACAGCATATAAATATTCTGAAGTCTAGCAAAAGTTGTGAAGACTAGACATAAGGAAGCCCGTGTCCTCAGATGGCAAGCTTTCCAGGCATGTTTTAGAAACTTCTGAATGGACTTTGCTTTCCTTCTTCTTTTCAAAGGCTGCTCCGACATATTCTTTGAGACATGAGGATAAAGTCTACTCTTAGGAATTAGGGGAACAAAAGACTTCTTGACTTTCTGGGTCTGTTCAAGTGATTTTATAAGAATATGTTTATGGCCGGGCGGTGGTGGCGCATGCCTTTAATCCCAGCACTCGGGAGGCAGAGGTAGGCGGATCTCAGTGAGTTCGAGGCCAGCCTGGTCTCCAAAGCGAGTTCCAGGAAAGGCGCAAAGCTACACAGAGAAACCCTGTCTCGAAGAAAAAAAAAAAAAAAAAAAGAATATGTTTAACAAGCTGAACTCCATTCCAAGCCTACCTGTTAGTTAAAATAAACAGTTTATTTATTTTACATCCTGACTACATTTTCCTCTCCCTCTTCTCATCCCATTCCCTTCCCCCACTTCCCTTATATCCCCTCAATCCACTCCTCCTCTCTTTCTGTTCAGAAAGGGGCAGGCCTCCCATGAGTATCAACAAACATGGCATATCAAGTTTCGGTAAGACTGAGCACACTTCCTTGGATTAATGCTGGGCGAGGCAATCCAGTATGAGGAATAGATTCCCAAGAACCAAAGCACTAGGGACAGCCTCTGCTCTCATTGTTAGGAGTGCCACAAGTAGTTCAAACTACATAACTGTCACACATATGTAGAGGGTGTAGATCAGTCACATGCAGGATCCCTAGTTGTTGGTTCAGATTCTGTGAGTTACTATGAGCTAGTTGTTTCTGTGGTTTTCTTGTGATGCCCTTGACTCCTCTGACTCCTGCAATACTTCTGCTCTCTTTTCAGCGGTATATACTGACCTTGGGCTAATATTGGCTGTGGGTTTCTGCATCTGTTTCCATCAGTTACTGAATGAGGGCTTGCTGGTGACAATTAAGGTAGTCACCAATCTGATCATATAACAGAGCCAGTTCATGCTATATATCTACTACTGTTAGGAGTCTTAGCTGAGGTCGTCTTTGTAGATTTGTGAGTATTTCCCTTGCATCAAGTTTCTGTCTGACCACAAAAATTCCTTCCCCAATTTTCAGTCATCTCTTTAATGTAGATGAATTTCTAAAAAGTCTTATTAAATAAGAAACACAGAGCCAAATGCAGGGGTGCAAGCCATAGAGATCAGAGTGATAGTGAGAACCACCAAACTAACCTTAGTTCACCACACCACTGTAGCTTCCCAAGAGAACCAAACCCACTTCTTCCTGTCTAACCTGCGTCTTTTTTGCCTTGCTTTTCTGCATTCTTATTGGCTCTGAAATTTGTGATATGAGCCCTGCAGGGTTGGCATACTCCTTTAATCCCAGCACTTGAAAGGGCAGAGGCAGGTGAATCTCTGAGTTCTAGGGCAGCCTGGTCTGCAGAGCAAGTTCCAGTATAGCAAAGCTTAGGCAGTGAAGCTAAACATAGAAAACAGAAAGCTAGTGAAGATGTAATTGAACAGGGGGCCATGTTCTAGCCCCCAAAAGCAGCTGAACATGGCAGCTTCATCCATGTTGTTCTGGCTTCAGAGCCAAGGATAGAAGGAAGAGGTTACAGAATCTCCACTTAGACTAAGGAAAGCCTCTGAAACCAGGAGTGTGGCAGGAGTGTCTCTGTATGGAGGCCTATAGAGGCCATTGCATGAAGCTATGAAGGTGAAGCCTGGGATTGGCTTGGAGAACTCAAGATGTTGGAGATACTAGAGTTATGGGATACTTACTGAGGAGAGCTGCTGACAAGGAGTAGAACCAGCCCAAGAGAAAGAAGTGTGTTGTAATCAACAAAGCTAAACAGAGTTGGAGATCTAAAAAGTGCTTTCACATCAGACATGGAGATGCAGAGGTTGAAATTTGCCCAGCTTGATTTTGGTATTGCTTTTGGTATAGTATTTGCTTACTATGTTCCCTTTCTTCAATGTTGGGATGGTAATGCGTATCTTGTACCATTATATATTAGAAATACACAATCTGCTTTTTATTTTGATTTTACATAGATTAAAGTTAAGGGATTGCATGATTCTCAGAAAAGACTTTGAACTTTGGACTTTTAAACAAGTATTAGACTATGAGGACTTTTGAAGTTATACTGCCACCTAAAGCCATATGATGTCTGAGGTCCATGCTTAGCTGTCTCTGCCCCTCATTGGCCCTGGGAGAGCTGCCTTCCCCAATCCTTCACATGGGCATAGAGGCCCCACCCCTCAACAATCTGGAAAAGCTATGTCTTCCCCTCAATGACCACCACAGTGGAAGAGCAGGCCCCAGTGACTTGAGCATGGGAGAGCTGGCCCTGCCCCTCCCCTGAAGGGGGTGTCCAGGCAGAGGCCCAGGCTGACCAACTTAGACCTACATCCAGTGTTTTGACTTGACCCACCCCAAAATCTACACCATCTATGACTTGCTGTAGCATTTGAAGGGACTGATCTAGCAGATTCATAGCCTCAGGATCTCCATGACTTGGGACAACTGCAGGATATCTAGAGAAGTTTTGTTGCAGGTCCATTATTGATGACATAGCAGAAGCCAGACCACACCAACACTCATTACAATAAACATTTAGAAGTGAAGATGCTAGGGCAAAATGGTATACTGTGTGACATACCATTACTCCCAATGCCACTATGATGAAAAACAAAATATGAGATGGAGAGGCAAGCAAGACAGAGGAGCAAAGTGGGGTTTTTCAGTATGATTTTCTTTTCTTTTGGGGGGCTTGGCTACAAGGGAGGAAGAAAGGACTGAGAAATGAGTGGGATTTGGATGCATAATGTAAAATTCCCAAAGAATCATTTAAAAATTGTTAATATATAATATATTAATATAATATATAATATATTGATATAATATGTATAATATATTATACAATATATTAATTAATGTGATATGTTATATATTTAATATATTATGTTAATTAATTATATATTGATTAAGATAATAATATAATAATCCCATTTGCTTGCGTTACACTTAAAATTCTGAAATGCTATAATAAAATGACAATTATATTTGTGCTATAGAATAATCTGAATTAGAAAACAAATACTTGACCCTTTCTAAAGAAAATAAACTAGTTTTACAAAAATGCCATGTAAGAAAACATGTTTAAACCTATATAAATGTTGTATGTTCAAGGTAAAGGGAACATTTAAAATATGCTAGTTGGTTTGTTACCTAAATTACTTAATGTATATAGTAACTAAACCATGCTAATGCTTAAAAATGCATTAAGAACTTTGAGTAGCTCTTACTACAACAGACTAGCCAAGCAGAATGTGTTTTAAGAAGCTTCTACATGGAAGCATGTGACTCCAGAAAACCCATTTTATCACACCTCTCTGTGCATTCCTTGAATTGGCATCTCACACATACTGGTAAATGTCTTCTTCCTTCCAATATTCTATTTTTACATGGACATAAATCATTGCTGGTACCTGATAACACTAGTAAATAAATTGGCCATTCTCAATAACTCTGGATGTATTATCTCTAAAAGATCACACTTTCTCGTTTTCATTTATTATTTTAATTGTACTAAAAGCACAAATGATGCTGTTCTACAAAGAAAGTCTGTTATAGACAAATAACAATAATCTCTTAGATCTGCTTTCCAACTAGAGAAACCACTCTTTATATATGATATTGCTGACCAATAAGAGAAAGTAAAACTGAGATAACATCATGAACAGTATAAACCAAGATACTCCGTGAAAATGGTTGTTTTGAAGCATGCAATTGGTGCTTCCATTCTGGACATGCAGATTAAAAGCCTGTCTGTCAAATATAAGTTGATTCAAGGGCTGAATCTTTCTCCTTCCTCAAGAAATAATTTTCAAGCCTTGTATTTTAGTGTGACTTTCATGTCACATAATACTCGAAATTTGTCTAATGGAGCAGGAAAATGCTTTTTATTTAGCTACATGTATTAATCTATAATTTACAGTGATCAGAATTCATATTTCATAGTGCATAGTTCTAGGAGTTTTGACAAGCAGATGTAATTACATTGCTGCTATCATAATCAAGATGAGGCTAACTGTACCTGTAAAAGTCTCCATACCCCTTTGAATGTTTTATGTACTTACTCTTTTCCTTAGCCCCAAAAGATATACAACTGTAGCAAAAGCTTATGTGTAGGGTTCAAGTTTGGCTTCACTTACATAACACAGTACATATGAAATTTGTTCGTGTCTCTGTATATAAGTCACTCAGGAAATAAGAATTGGGATGTTTTTCTTTTGAGATTTTTTTGTACTTTTTTTTAACTTTTCTTCACATTCTATTTTTTTATTAATAACTTTCTGGATCCCATTACCTATGGTCAGATACCTTGCTCACCCTTGAGGCATTGGGGAGGGGCTTGGTCCTGCCTCAATTGAATATACTGGACTTAGCTGTCCCCCCATGGAAGAACTGACCCTATTGGAGTAGGGGATGAGAGGTGGGTGGGAGGAAGTGGAGGAGAGGGAGTGGGAGGAGGGTTGAGAGGGGGATCTGTGGCTGGTATGTAAAATGAACTTCAAAAAATTAAAAAAAAAAAAAAAGAAAGAAAGCTGATGGAGCATAGGTCTGGGAATGAGCCAGAGAACAAGTAGGCAAACAGTATTGCAATATTGCTCCATCGTTTCTTTTCCAGGTTTCTTCTCTGACTTACCTTAATAATGGATTGAGGCCTGGATGTATAAGATAAATTAAACCCTTACTCCCTCAAAAAAAAAAGAAATTTTTTATTTGTTTTATATAATATCCACAGATCTTACTCCCATCCCTCCTCCCACTCTCCCCAGCCTTCCCCTCTCCCCCAGCCTTCCCCTCTCCCCCAGCCTTCCCCTCCAGCCCACTCCCTAATCTCTCCTCTGAAAGGGTAAGGCCTATCTTGGGGAGTCAGCAAAGCCTGGTACATTCAGTTGAGGCAGGTCCAAGCTCCTCCCCCTGTGTCAAGGCAGTGCAAGGTGTCCCACCATAGGTAATGGGCTGCAAAAAGCCAGTTCATGCACCAAGGATAGATCCTAATCCCACTGCCAGGGGCCCCTTAAACAGACCAACCTATACAACTGTCTCACTTATGCAGAGGGTCTAGTCCAGTCCCATACAGACTCTACAGCTGTTGGTCTAAAGTTCATAAGTTCCCACTAGCTTCTTTTGGTTGTATTTGTAAGTTTCCCCATCATGATCTTGAAGCCCCTTGCTCATAGAATCCCTCTTCCCTCTCTTCAACAGGACTTCTGGAGCTTGGCCTGGTACTTGGCTGTGGATCTCTGCATCTGTTTCCATCAGTTATTGGATGAAGGCTCTATGATGACAGTTAGGGTATTTACCAATCTGATTACCAGGGTAGGCCAGCTCAGGCACCCTCTCCACTATTGCTATTAGTCTAAGCTGGGGTCATCCTTTTGGATTCCTGGGAACTTCCCTAGCACCAGGTTTCTCCATATCCCCATGAAGTCTCTCTCTATCAAGCTATCTCTTTCAATGCTCTCCTACTTCATCCCTGTTCCAGCTCAACCATCCCCTACCCTCTATTGCCCCCTCTCATCCCAAGTTTACTCAGGAGATCTCATCTATTTCCCCTTCCCAGGGTGAACCATGCATCCCTCTTAGGGTCCTCTTTGTTACTTAGCTTCTCTGGAGCTGTGGGTTGTAGTCTGGTTATTCTTTTCTTTATATATATATATTATCCACTGTGTGAATATATACCATGTTTGTCTTTCTGAGTCTTGGTTACCTCACTCAGAATGTTTTCTAGTTCCATCCATTCACCTTCAAATTTCATGATGTCGTTGTTTTTTACTGCTGAGTAGTACACCATTGTGTATATGTACCACATTTTCTTTATCTATTTTTCAGTTGAGGGACTTCTACTTTCTAAAGCAAAATTCAATATATGGAACTCCAATCTCTGGCCACTGGAACCTTTGTCAGTGTTAGATGAGGTAAGAATATAAGTGTGTCTGTGCTGGTGGTCTGCATTCCACAGAAGATTATAAACAGGGACTCTAACAGGCCCCAAATAAATGAGTTTTTTTTAAGTGATTAGACACTATAATTAATTCCAACCATTAGGCAAAGCTTGAGTATGTTTTTAAATTATATTTTCATTACTATAATAGTGATATTCACATTTGTGACTTGAGTATATAACATTAGGTTTCTTTTCTGACTGACATTTCAGAAAATATTTAATTACTATTAAAGCAGCATAGTCAAGAAGGCAAATATCTTAACAAGAGATGATGGAATGTACTCTACATACCAATACTTCCATTATTCATATGCAATATTCATGACATATAGTCTGCTCACATATCAACTTTCTTATTTATTTAACAACTAACACAGTTTATAGTATTACTAAAGCAAACTTTTTAAAAATGAATTTATGAATATTAAAGAAAAGTCACAGAGTAAAAAGAGATAATATAAAAAGTAGGCATCAATTTTAAGACTCTGAGTCCATGTATAACTCCTATTCATAATAAACACTTGAGCATAACTGGTGATGTCCATACATGCTCATATATTCTATTGGAAACCATGTACCTGCAGCAAATGTCCTTGGATAAGTAAGGACAAATCCAATGTGATCCAGTAACATTCTTCTTATACTATCATACACTTAGCAGATAGTATATGTCTCCTTGTCTTAGGAACTAAAAACTGAAATACAACTTTGACCTCTCAAAATTTTGTTGAAGAATGTGCTTACAGAAGACAATAAGCACATCTTCACTCTTCTGTGACTCTCTTACCTAACCTTGGTTGTTCTAGGACTCTACATAGACAAACTTCACATTTTGTAAGGAGATATAGTAGTAAATCTTCTGATCCTTGGTCACTGTGGCCCTTGACAAGACAGTTGGCTTCTGTGGTGTTAATCATTTAAATGATTTGAAGGAGACCACAGTGGTTATCCTGTTTCCTGTTTAATAAAGCTATCAAAAGGATTAATGAAAGGAAACCTCTAGAAGACTCCACACTCTTTCCAATAAGGCAGCAGCAAAACAGCAGGTGCTCCGTGTGAACACACATTTGTCTTCCTCCTGTGGACTCTTCCTGAAGGACATCCAGCTTCTAGCTTGCAACTAATGGGCTGATTATGTTGTCACTCTTGAGCTCTTTGCCAGATTGCAGGGAAGAGTTTTCTTGGAAGCCTTAGTTTCCAAACTTTCTCCAGCTATGCAGTTTAATTATATCTAGCAAAATGACAACAGAGCTCATAATTAGCCTGGAGATTAATTGCTGCTGAATCAATCCAAACACAGGTGCTTAGGCAAAAAGAAAAGAGTTTTCTCAACACCTGGCAAAAGGTGGACATGAGAGATATAGTTTATGACTTCTCTTATGAACTTAAACATGTAAGTACTGCAAAATGTCTTGGACCTTCATTGCCAAGATGTCCCTAAGTAATTTGAAAAGAACCAAACCACAGATGATCAAAATAGCGATATTGTATTTGCTAAATTATATGTACTATAATCTATAATTGCTAAAACAAATATTCCTTCCAGACAAATGCCTACAGTTAGAATTTGTTTTCTTTCTCCATTTAATCAAGAAAATATTAGTCAACAATCAATCTGCTGCTTTACAAGTGAGCTATAGATGAAAGTTACTGTTTAATTAATAAACTAGTTATATTTCTGCTGCTATGACAAATGCCAAGATAATCAACTTAAAAAGAAGAGAAGAGATAAGAAGTATCTGCAGTCTTACTATTCCATTCCAGGTCAGGCTTACAATGACTTAATTTCTTTCTACTAGGTCCTACTGTACCTCTTACCAGTACTGTATGTCATTTGGGAACTCAGACTTCAACATGTGAGCACAAGTCTAACACTTCAACCCAAATCATAGCAAATAGCATAGTTTCCATTATGTAAGATAAGTAAGTTCTAGAAATGTGCTACACAGCGTAGATCCTACAGTCGACAATATAATATCATATAGTTAAAACATTAAGATGATAGATCCCATTTAACATAAGTTAAATGTTCTTAACCACACAGAAGAGAAAAACAAAGGACACAGAAGGTATTTGAAGAAGATGTTTGTATCTCTGACTTTGATTGTGGTGATGGTTTCACCAGTACATGGTTATGTCCAATCTCATCAAACTGTAACCACTAAATATGTGTAGGGCTTTATATATCAGTTATACCTTAATCAAGCTGCATTTTTTAAACAAAAGAAAAGGCAAGGAAAACAGATCATTGTATCTCAGGTATGTTCCGTGACCCTAAAAATGCCCATGAACACACAGAATAGACTATCTTACTCCTAGGCAGAGCAGCAAACCACTTCTCGATCAGACTCTAAAGCAATTCATCATCAGTTTGGGATATTAAATTTCCTCTTGGAAAATCACAGGAAGAGTAAAAGGCTAGATTATCTGAATGAAAAAAGGAAAGAATTAATATCATTTACATATGTGTAGTATTTCATATCAACATTTAGCTACAAAATATTTGAGATATTTTAAATGCATGCATATATAGGATCCAAAAAACCTAAATTATATTTCCAAGTGATTCAAATGTGTAGCCAGTCTTCAAAATGGTTGGTCTGAAGTCACAAAGAATTGGCCATATCAAATAGTTACATAACACATGAGAGAACAGGGTAAATTAGAACCTAGAGGACAGAGAAAATAAATACAGGAGACAGAGGGATTGAAAAGATGCAATTCAGAATTCAAGAGCCTTGTGTTCTAATAAAGTTGGTTAGGGCCATACTGAAGAATACATCTAGTAGTTTAGAAGATATGTATTAGTTTGATTGTCTATTTGCTTCTATGCTCAAACATTTAGACAAGTAAGGATTTCTTCCCATGTTTTCAATAACTCTATTACTGACTACAGAAAGTAAATTATATTCATACAACACAATGAAAAACCAGTGAAAAGAAGGAAAAACAAAATTTAGAGAAAAATTATGGAAAGTTCTAAATAGGTGAAATAAATGGACGCAAATATGTAGCAGTCCTCTCCCTCCCCAGCCTATAGCAGCATGTCAGAGAGGATGCAGAAAAGCCATTTGCTTTCAAAAGACTGGAGCAGAGAGGACATGGCAGCCAGGAGAGGAATGTTGTCAGAGCAACTTCTGAACGAGCACAGCAGAGCTCTCCAGTGCTGAAAGGCCCACAACTGTGCATCCAGCCGCACCACCATCTGTCATACCTGCCTTCTCTTCTAGAGCTTGGCTAAGCCCAGAACAGTCACTGCCTTACCACTGGAGAAACAGACAGGCAGCCCTCTATAACACAGTTCTGTAAAGAGAGTTTCAGGAGTGCAAGGAACCTGTCTTAAAGGCACACAAGTGCTTGCCATGAAACTGGAATGCACGTCTGGGTCTGTCCCCAGCTCACCAGAAGTGGCTCACATCCCCTTGTGTAGCTGTAATGTGAAACCTAAAAACACAGTTCAACATTCAGTTCTCTTTATTCTTTCAAGGCTGCTCACTGGCAAACTATCTCATCCCTTTTGCTCCTTTGGAAATACAGATATTACAGAATTAAAAGTACATTTTGTAATTGGCCAGGGCTCCAGTGCACAGCTCCACAATACCACCTCCACAAACCTGAGGACTTCCTCTAGAATTTTAAAGACTAGACTAGGGCCAGACCAGGATTCATGGTTTTGGTGCTGGAAAGAATTTCAGGACTAACAAGTGTAGCAAAGCTGAGTTGGAAATTTTGTTAGACATATTTTATATACAGGCTTAAGCATAAGAGTTCGGGGACAGAGATGCATTCAGAAGACAATAAGACAAACGGGATAGGAATCTCCTCAAGTAGGGAGAAGTAAGATGAACTCAAGTGTAAGTATAAACTTATGCAAGAGAAAGTAAGCAATTGATTGTTTTAGTATTGCACAGAGAGACAGAGACAGACAGAGAGACAGAGAGAGAAACTTTTGGTTACTCTCATGTTAGAGCTGTAAACAAATACTCAAGAAAAGAAACTGTGTCTGCAGAGACCGATTGCCTGGTTAGAATTGCAGTACTGTGGAGAGATCGGAATGTTGCAGGTCCAGGGGTTAATTACCTTTTCTTGGTCTAAATTCTAGCCTTCCAGAGCTGCCATCTCGGACTCCCTTCTGTGTCAGAACTAACACCTTGTGACAATAGATAAAAGCCCTTTTGGAATCTAGAATTTAGAAGACCACTAGCTTCTGCCAACCCCAAAACTAATAACACCATCAGATACCATCTTAGGCCTATAACAAAGCTCCGCCCCCCCACATAGCTCTCTGTACATACTTCTTTGATGTATCCACCAATGTATTTTAAACTTGCTTTGATTTATTACTTCCTTTGCTCTGTAAAACCATGAAAACTTTATGAAATTACTTCCATGTTGGAACATGGAATGAGGAGTCACCTAAATCTGTGTTCATGACAAAGGTCACAGAAAATGGCTCCAAAATAAACTGTATCTTATTCTCTTTCAGAGGAGAGCTATGGGTTTTCTCTTGACACATCTCATTTTTTTTTCTCTCTTTATAAGAGAAGGAGATACATGAAGTGGCTCCAGAGATGCCTTGAATAAAATTGATGTCTGGTAAAAAACAAAACTAGAAGAAGTTAGTATTGCACCTAGGAGTCAATGTTACTGGAAACCTAACCAACTAACTAGCATTACTGAAATCATAAATCTTTGAGGAGAAACAACCACCATTACTTTACTTAACCAGCATAATCCCTAAGCACATTTTAAATCATTTTCCTTAAACTCACAAGTAAGTGTAGTCCTCACCCCCCACTGAGGCAATTTCTCTTTGCAACAAATGGAGGTCATACAGAAAACCACAAGTCAAATGAAGAGTTGTAGAGCCCAGACCCAATAGATGCATATACAATATAACTCCCAGATCTAAAGCTCAGGGATCATTTCGGAAGAGGGATAGAAAGATTGTAAGAACCTGAAAATAAGGAGGGTTGCTGTGAGATTGTATTTTCTAGAATGTCAGAAGCTATATCCATAAAGTCTCACCATCATGTTGTCCCCATCATGAGCTGAACAAGAACAACAACAGAATGGGGAACATAGGTGGAGGGGGAACATCCAGGAGGCCGCAGGCCTAAACAAAAAACTCCAGACAATCATTGAGTTCTGAGAGCAAAAGAAAGTCTTCAATATCAAATATCCAGTCCTGAAAACATATGTACAAATAACATTATACTGACTGAGTAAGCTGTATGTATATTAATATATACTGTGTACACAAATACATATATGTGTGTATGTATGTTGTTATACATGTATATGGATATGTGTGTGTGTGTGTGTGTGTGTGTAAATAGATGCCATAATTTGACATGCATGTGCAAAAAAGCAAGGAAGGGTGTCTAGGATGATATAATTATATTAAAATCTCAAAAAATAAAAGAAATAATTTTAAAAAGTACATCTTTGTCAACAAGACTTTATTGCAAATATTCATATTGGTAAGTATATTAATGGAGTAATCAGTATTGTACTTTAATAATAAATCTATGAAGCATGCATTATATAATAAATAAATTATAATTCATACATATTGTATGCTGAGTGTGAATGATAACCTTTAAAAGAAGCTGTGTCTGCAAAGGCTAATTGATTGATTAGAATTCAATGATGGGAAGACATTGGACTGTTATTGAACCAAAGCTCAAATCCAATTTATTTTAGGATATGTTTCATCCCCTGTATTTGTAGTTAAAAAATTTCCTGTGTCCCACCTGGCCCACAGTCAGGACAAATCTCTCTCACCTGCAGTCTCGCAGCTGCTTATAAAATAATCACTCAGAGACTTAGTATTAATTACAAATGGTATGGACTATGGCTAAGAATTTTTGCTAGCTAGCTCTTTCATCTTTAATTAACTCATTTCTATTAATCTACCGGTCTGCTGGCATGTTGTTCCTTGGGCCTGCTGGCAGATTGGTGTCTCCTCTGCCTCTGCCTTTTTTCTTCCTGTCTCTCTCTTGGATTTCCTGCCTGGCTATAACCTGACTCACCATAGGCCAGAACATCTCCTTTATTAACCAATCACAGCAACATATGTTCACAGTGTGCAGAAAGATATCACACAGCATGTATTAGTTACTTTTGTATTGCTGTGATAAAACATCATGACCAAAACAGTTTATAGAACACTAGTTCTCAAGATTCCTAATGTTTCAACACTGTAGTGCAGTTCCTCGCATTGTGGTGACTCCAAACCATAAAATTATTTTTGTTGCTACTTCATAACTTTAATTTTGATATTTTTATGAGTCATAATATAAATATCTGTGGTTTTCCAATGGTCTTAGGCAACCTCTGTGAAAGGGTCATTCAACCAGAGGGGTTGTGACCCACAGGTTGAGAACCTCCAACAAGCCATATGTACTAAGCCTCCTCAAATAGCACCACCAACTGGGGGCCAAGTGTTCTAATGCCCAACACTATGGGGACATCATACTAAAATCAACATGCATTCTAACTAACCATTTCTTATCCACATTTCTGTTGGACCCAACATCTTGGAATAACATTTAAAAAACATTAAAATATATTAATATAATGGAAGCTTAATCTCCTACAAACCCAAGAGCTAAGAATGCTATCAAACAGCATAAGTCCTCCAAGCTACCCTTCACCTATACTTCTGTAACCCCAATAAACTCACTAGTTCACTATGTAGATGTGGATATAATAATTTTCTTACCTATCATCAATTGTCTATACCCAGACAAGTCACACAACAGACACAAATCAAAGATGTGTGGTTACAGAATTCGCCTCTCCTAAAAGCACAGATAACTATGTGAGTTCACATACTGATATGGACTCCAGAGATGTCAGGATGAGGCCTGAAGGTCAGGATGAGGATTTTCCTGAGATAAATGAAAAACAGAAAAAAAGGTACCATCACAACTAAGACAATGCCAGTCACTTTTATATTTGCATGTGATACACATATGAACAATTGAAAACACATTTGCAGATATACATTGTGAAGTTTAAAAGGGAAACTTAAGAGCAGTGTTTCTCAACCTATGAGTCACAACCACTTTGGGGGTCAAACCACCCTTTTACAGGGGCCTCATATCAGACATCCTGCATAACAGATATTTTCACTGCAATTCATAACAGTAGCAGTTATGAAGTAGCAATGAAAATAATTTTATGGTTGGATTCACCACAACATGAAGAACTGTATTAAAATGTTAGAGCATTAGGGAGGTTGAGAACAACTGCTTAAGAGTCTCTCAAAGACTCTCTGAGGGCTGTTTCTGTGATATATTTGAATTTAAATCTGAGGAAGTAAGACCTTTCTTGCTTTACTAGAACAATTGGCTTTAGCTGGGGCTAAAGAATTACCTATGATTAATAAGAAATCAGCATCATTGAGACAAATCTTCTGGAAAGTGTTTCTTCACGGTCAGCACACAAAGAATATGGTCTAATAAGGAAGAAGAAGCTAAGGTGACATCTCAGGATGGTAGCTGAAGTTGGCATTATCTAAAAGTCACCTACACAGTACCAGTTTTGAAGGAATGAAGAGCACTTGGAGAGCTTCTCAGACTGTCACCTTGTGACAGCATTAGAGACTCTCTGCAGAGAGAGGTTCTACGAAGTCATTGGTAAAGGTGTAGCCAGTGGAGACCACTAGATATGAAAAATACCACGACCTTGGGACATTTGCCAAAAAGAGTGGTTGGCATGGAGTACAGTGGTCCCAAGCCTACCAGATAAGCTGTGTGTGTGTGTTTGTGTGTGTGTGTGTGTGTGTGTGTGTGTGTGTGTGTGTGTTACCAGAGGCAGAGCTGGAGAGGTGGGAGATACCCAAGCCCTTTGGAGCCCTGGAGATTAGGAATCAGCAGTGGCAAACAGTGAGCTACAGAATTTGAACTTATACTGTTGTAATTTGGTTTTTCTTCAGTGTAATTGTTTTCATTCTCCAATTCTTCCTTTTTGCAGTAAACATATGAAACTTGCTTTTCATGTTTTAGGAGTCCACAATTGTGAGACTTTGGGCTTTTAAAGTGACATCAAACTTTTAAAAAATTTATTTATTCTTCTGTAATATATTACATCCTGACTATAGTTTCCCCCCCCCTCCTCACCTCTCAACACCTTCCCCAATCCATTCCTCCTCCATTTCTCTCCAGAAAAGGGCAGGCCTCCTAGTGATATCAGCAAAACATGACATATCAAGTTGCAGTAAGACTAGGCACCTACCCTTGTACTAAGACTAGACTAAGTAGCCCAGTATGAAGAAACATGTCCCCAAAGCAGGTAAGAGTCAGAGGCTATTCCTTTCCCTGGTGTTAGAAATTTCATGAGAAGACCAAGCTACACAACCATAGCATACATTAGAGGGCCTAGATCAGTCCCATGCATAGTCCCTGGGTATCAGTTCAGTCTTTATGATTCCCCATGAGCCAAGATTAGATGATTCTGTGGAGATTTTTGTGTTGTCCTTGACCACTCCAGCTCCTACAATCCTTCCTACCCCTCTTCTGCAGGATTCACTAATCTCTGTCTACTGTTTGACTGTGGGTCTCTGCACGTATTTCCATCTGCCTCTGTGTTGGGCCCTGACCCCCGTTCCTTGGGTAGCTGTTGCCTTGCTTGCTGACCTTGATTAGATGTCCTCCCTATGCTAATTCCCTGACAGTTTCCTTCCTCCTAAACAGCTTATTGGAGGTTCCTTGTTTGTGTATCCTGCATATTGGTGTAAACAGCTAGGATGCATGAATGTAAAACATCTGTAGTGAACTTCTGCCCTCTGGGGTTCTCCCACTGTGCTGTAAGCCTGTATTTAAGGCCTCTTCCCTCCTTCAATAAATGGCATTCTACTGAGAAAAATGACCCGCTGTCTTGTCTCTATTTTAATCCTCAGCCCCTTGCTTGGACATGGTGAACGGGTAGTAGTGTGGGCACTACACCTCTGCTGAATGAAGCCTCTCTGATGACAATTGGGCAGGGCACCAATCTATGATTATAGCAGGATATCATTAATAAACATTTTGAATTTTTCTCCAGTCATGTTTGGTTGTATCCTAGGTCTCTGGACTACCCAGGTTCTGAGTCCTCACCCTGAAGGCATTGTCATGGGTCGGCTCCCTTTAGTGGCATGGGTCTCAAGCTGAACCAGTCATTGGTTGACCACTCCCACAATTTCTGTACCAACTTTACTCTAGCACATCGTGTAGGCAGGACAAATTGTAAGTCAAGGGTTTTGTGGCTGGATTGGTGGCCCAATACCTCCATTGGTAGTCTTGCCAGATTACAGAAGGTGGCCAACTCAAGCTCCAGAAACCCTATTACTAGGAATCTTTGCTAGAGTCACCCTCATAGATTCTTTGCTAGAGTCAGCCTCATAGTTTCTAGCTTATCACCAAGATGCTCCCTAATTCTAGTTGTCTTTCCCAGTACTTTCTCCATCCATCATCCTCTGAACTGATCCCTCCCATTCCTGCTCCCCCACTGCCCCTCAGCCATCCTCAATATCTGTTCTGTTTTGTTTTCCCAAGGAGAATCATGCTTCCCCCCTTTAGTCCTCCTTGTTACTTAGCTTCACTGGGTCTGTTCATTGTAGCTTGGTTATCCTTCACTTTAGCTGATATCCACTTATAAGTGAGTACATAATATGTTTGTCTTTCTGGCTCTGGGTTACATCACTCGGGATGATTTTTTTTCTAAATCTATCCATTTGCCTTCCAATTTCCTGGTGTCCTTGTTTTAACAGCTGAGTAGTTCTCCATTGTGTAAATGTACCACATTTTCCTTATCCATTTCTCAGTTGAGGGACATCTAGGTTGTTTCCTAGTTCTGGTTATTACAAATAAAGCTGCTATGAAATAGATGAGAGACTGTCCTTGTGGTGTCATGAAGCATCCTTTGGGTATATGCCCGAGTTGCTAAAATCAGGAATAAGATAAGGGTGTCCATTCTCTCCATATCTATTCAATGCAGTACTTTTCAATATAGTACTTAAAGTTCTAGGTAGAAGAGTAAGACACTGAAATTAGATCAAGGAGATACAAATTGGAAAGGCAGAAGTCAAAGTATCACTATTTGCAGATAATATGATAGTATAGATAAGAGACTCACAAAATTCTATCTGTGAACTCCTACAGATGATAAACACCTTCAGTAAAGTGGTTGATGTTCAGTTGGAGCCTGTGACTCAACCCTGCATGGTCCTGGAAGCCTTGTCCCTCTATCTCTCTCCAAACCATGCCCACTCAGAAAGCCAAATGAAAGAAAGGCACTAAATGCCCAGTTCTGCATTCTCGGTAACTATTGCAACTTCTTCCCCTGATGCTACCAGCCTCCCAAGTCCCTACCTAGGTGCTCTGCTTTTGACCATACTTGGGCACAAACCCCCGTGTGTGGCAGACACATCATCACCCTCATCTACAATCCATAAAAACATCAGCCTTAGTTCTGGTGTGTGATTTCTCTGGCCTTGATGTCTGGGACTGGTAAACCTGCACAGGAGTTGCTTTGCTCAATAAACCTGCTGTTATAATTTTTCTTTTCATCTGGATCTGGCTTATGGTATTGGCAGAGAAATGCATTGGGGTGGGGCAGACAGAATACCTATTATCCTGGTGTCAAAATTCTGGGAGGAGTACAGCCCCCCCTCCCCCCCAGCCAGGTGAACTGGGTCCTCTGGCAATGTGGGGGACTGCTCCTCTCCCTTTAGCTTTCTTGCTGCAAGATGAGATTAACTTTTAACTCAGGGTAAATCTGTTTCCCAGCCACCACCTAAGGAGGTACCAGGTACCTCTTCTGAGTCCAGAACCCCGGGATCCCATGCCAAGCTGCCTCTACACCAGGGCAAGCCCATTTCAGAGCAGAGATGGTCTGTGTTCCTGGTAGCCTTTGGGTTTGGAGATATCCTGCACAAGGCTACCCCATCCCTACTGCTCAACCCCAGGCTATTATGTGGGGCACTTCACCCTATGCTTTAGTCTCTTGTAGACACTTGGAAATGGGCAGTGACAAGTTGAAACTTGACCCTCAGTCACCCCTGGGGTGTCTGCTATGAAATTTATCCAAATTGTGGCTGTCTCACAAAATGCCTGATTTTCTTTTGTTCTGTGAGTTCTTTAAGTCCAGAGATTTGGGGTTCTATGCTTCTGTCCTTTTTTTCTGTAGTCATTGCTTGAGGGCCCAGATCTTATTGGCCAGGACTGAGGTGCCTCAAGATGCCATTTCTTCCAGTCATTCCAGACAGAACCCTGATGTTTCTGTCCTGACTCAGCCACCTGAGTCACTGTTACTCTTCCCTGAACCCTGCCTTCCCTTCCCCTCCTACATTGTCATGTGGTGGATCAGGTACTTTTGAACTCATCATTCCTCAGTTCAGCATTCCTCAGACCATCTAAGTAGATAGTGGTCCAGCTTTTACTACCAGGGTCATTGAGCTTGTGTCTGAAGCTTTCAACATTTCCTGGGACATTTGCGTTGCCTATCACCCACAATCCTCAGGAAAGACTGAGAGGGCCAATGGACTCATCAAACAACAACTCACCAAGTTCTTTATCAAATTCAAGTTGTCATGGCTCACCCTCCTCCCCATTGCTCTTACCTGCCTCCAGGGCACCCCATGCTTTCCTAGAGGTCTCAGACCTTTCAAGCTCCTTTACAGAAGAGCATCCCTCCTCAACTACCATCTCTGGTCCAGACACCTGCACTGGCCGGGTAACTACCCTACCTCTCTCCCCTCACTTCTTGGTACAAACACAACTGTGGTTGACACATCATAACCCCTTGTTTACAATCTATAAAATCTCCCAACCTTAGTTCAGATATATGACTTGTTTGGCCTCAATCCCTAGGACCAGTGAACCCAGACTGAAGTTACTTTGCTCAATAAATCTGCCATTATACAATTTCAGTTTAGCTTTATCTTGCTAACTGCAGTAGTGAAGAAACTTATTGGGGGAGGGGGCAACCTATCAGCTGGATAGAAGATTAAATTAAAAAATCAGTAACTCTCCTACATAAAAATGATAAATCAGCTGAGAAAGAAATATATCACCCTACACAAAACTCTAGTATAAGTGGGTCAAAGACCACAACAACAACAAAAAGAAAAAACAGATATACCAAACCTGAAAGAAGATAAATCAGAGAATATCATTGAACACATTGTCACAAGAGACAACTTCCTGAACAGAATACTAAAAGCACAGGCACTAACATTGACCACGAGTAAATGGGACCTCATAAAAAAACTTCTACAAGGCAAAGGATACAGTCAATAAGAAAAAAACAGCAACTTACAGAATGGGAAAAGATCTTCAACAACTCCACCACTAACAGAGACATCAAATTTTAGGCCACTGGAACTTTGAAAGACTGTGGGATTTCTAAAGTTGTACTGTGTTTTATATTATGATATTAATATAGCATCTTGAAGAGAAATCTTATGGTTTAGCAGTGATGTGCTTATGTGTCAAGTGTTTATAATCAGCTTTATTTAATATGCATCAAGGCTGGTCAAAGCAAACCAGCATGGGGAATAGGTTTCCAAACGTCAGCTCAAATGCCAGAGACAGGTCCTGAGCACACTGCTAGGGGTTCCACAGACAGATCAAGCTGCACAACTGTCAAACATATGCAGAAGGTCCCATGCAGGCTCCCTAGGTGTTGGTCCAGAGTCTTTGAGTTCCCATGAGTTCAAGTCAGCTGTCTCTGTGGGTTCTCTGTCATGACCTTGACCCCTCTGTGTTGCACAATCCTTTCTCCCTCTCTTCAATAGAATTCCCAGAGCTCAGGCCAGTGCTTGCTCCAGCCTCAACTTGATATGCCATTCTTTGTTGACTTCCACGGGAGGCCTGCACCTTTCTGAACACAGATGGAGAAGTAGATAGGGGATAGATAGGAGGAGGGAAGAGGGGAGGGGAGGAGGGGGAGTAAACCGTGGTAGGTACGTAAAATAAATGAAAAAAAAAACAATTAAAAAAAGATAATTAAAAAGTATGATCCACTTTAATTTTACAATTCTCTGTTGTTTTAACTCTTTAATAAGAATGTATCTTTCTTCATTTTTTTGTTTGTTTGTTTGTTTTGAGACAGGGTTTCTCTGTGTAGCTTTGGAGTCTTTCCTGGAACTCACTCTGTAGCCCAGGCTGGCCTCGAAATCATAGAGATGTGCCTGCCTCTGCTTCCCGAGTGCTGGGAATAAAGACATGCGCCACTATCACTGGGCTCTTTCTTCATTTTGTAAATGAAATAAAGTTGTCATTTTTGGTTTCTGGGCAAGGTGTAGACATTATAACATGTTCATGGATTGGTGTTACCTTCTTTGCACTGAAGAAATTGCCTGTTATTCTGTTACTTCAGAATCACATGCAGCCACTCTCTATTGCCAAGACATTGGCAAACACTATAGATTTTTTTAATTTTTTTCTTTTTTTTACTTTTTAAGAATTCCACATCAGGTGTAGTTTTAGAGATTGTCTTATTTCACTTACCATTATGTCTCTGAGATTTATTAAAAGAGTTATACCCATCAATACATGGCCCCTTCTTGCATGCTGTATGGTATTCCTTCCTATATAGGTACCAGTTTGCTTATCTATTAACCTACTAAGGTCATTTGAGCTATTTGACATTTTGAGTTTGTTATGAATAAAAAAGCTGTAAGCTTAATGTATAGATTTCTTGGGATTAAAGATCCTCATTTCTCAAGAATAAATACTTAGGCATGTGCTTGATGAGCGTAAGTACATATTCAACTTCACATAAAACCACTACATTGTTTCCCTCTATCAAGATAGCTCTTTCATTGGACTAGGTCCTCTGCATAAATGAGACAGTTGTGTAGCTTGGTCTGCTTAAAGGTCCCACTGGTAGTAGTATCAGGATCTATCCCTGGTGCATGAGCTGACTTTTTTGGAGCCCATTATCTATGATGGGACACCTTGGACAGCCTTGATGCAGGGGGAGGAGCTTGAACCTGCTTCAACTGAATGTATTAGACTTTGCTGACTCCCCATGGGAGCCCTTCCCTTTTCAGAGGTGGGGGTTGGGGATGCGTTGGGGGGAAGGCTAGGGGAGAAGCGGGAGGAGGGAAGAGAGAGTGATGTGTGGTTGGTATGTAAAATGATTAAAAAAATCTTAAGAAAGAAAAAAAATGCTACATTGATTTCCAGAGTTTTTATATATTTTCATATTTCCACCATCAGAAGATGAGCATTCTAGCAACAACACCCATATCAGCACTTAATGTTCTCAGAATCACTTTATATTGTTTTTGTGTTAGTCATTCTTAACAGTGTATAATGAGATTCTCAGTGTCTGTTTTCACTGTGGCTGTTTTAGTAATTCTTATAGATGTGTAATGAGAATGTGCTACTTTCTAAGTTTGAATATGTGAAATAATTAAATGTTATGCCAAGTGTAAGAAAGTAAGTTGCCTTCTCAGCTCTTGGTAGCAGAAATATGAAGAAGAAATATTTTTAACCATTTTATTCACATTTGAATATTTCTTGTTCATATTTCAAAGTATTAGCAGTACTTACTATCTTATGGTGTTTCTTCTCATTTTGTTATCTTTATTTTCTGGCTTATCTGTTATACCCACAGTTTATTTTAGTAACCCCAAACTAAATCATAACAATATTTAAAGTAGATATTTTAAGAGGTAATTTATTAGACAGTTGGATGTGGTGTTACTCAACCCTCCAATTAAGCCCAGTAGAATTAAATTAATGCATCAGAAACCATTTTAAAACTCCTTTCTTCAGTATCTTAATCACAGGGTCTGGGGGTAGAAACTTGTTTAAATGTTTGGTTTTACACAATAGGGCAAGAAAGGGGAAATGACTTGCTTTAAAAAAATGAGATCAGAACTATAAGAAGGAAAGTTCCTAGATCCCAGGCCACAGCATGAATCAGGCTTAATTTTTTCTAGTGTTTTTCCCACATCCTCAAGGACAGCCATGCAATACATTGCTTTTGGAGATTACTGACCTTATCAGTTTGTGTATGTACTGACATTTCATAAAGAAATGACATCAAGGAAGGATAAAGATAATCATCAAGAAGAATAAATAAGAGGATAAGGAGTAAAGGAAGAACTCTCAACATGCATATTAAAATCCACTCTAATAGAAAATACTAATAAAAACTGTTTTAAGAATAAGTTTTCTTTTTATGAAGATCTACTTTACAATTGATATTTGACAGTTTTACCATATCTGAATTTTATTCTAGTATTTTGGTTGTGTGAGATGAAATACATGAGACTGCAAACTAATTCTCATATTTTTCATGAAATTTTAAAGAATGAAACTTGGTCACCCTACTGCTGACTGTGCCTATTCATACAGGAACTCCTAATATGCACTTGGCTTTCAAAATGCATAAGAATAAAAAGAATCCAGCTGGGTGGTGGTGGTGCACTCGGGAGGCAGAGCCAGGCAGATCTCTGTGAGTCCAAGGCCAGCCTGGTCTACAGAGCGAGATCCAGGACAGGCACCAAAACTACACAGAGAAACCCTGTCTCGATCCCTCCCCCCAAAAAAGAATAAAAAGAATCCAAGAAAATGAATGTGATTTCTGAAAGTAAAGATAAGTAATGGCTCTTCAATTTCAAAGAGTTCATTTATTGGCTATGTGGAAGAATAATTAAGCTTACTTATGGCTACTTAAAGTTTTATAAAATGTTGAAATGTAAGGTATATATAATGACCCTACCAGAGTGGCCTCACCTCTCCATACCATATGCACTGACAGGACACCCCTTCCTGCAGTGAGACCTCTGTTCTCTGTGCCCACATGATGGCCAGTTCTAACTACATCCTTGTGTCTCTGATTTCCCTCCTTGAAATACTTGATCATGTCCTTTGAGCCTTGGGTTTTATGAATACTAACTAGTCATACAAAGGAAGCATCAAGGCCTGTGTGCAGACATTCTTCTAAGGAAAAAGCATAATCTAGTATATGCAGTTCTCAAGCCACTTTTCCGAGTTTAAATACTTGGCTGTCCTCATTCTACCGCTGAAAAACTGGGGTAAGGGGTTAAGATAAAAATGCCAAACTCATCCACCATATTGAGTGGAACTATGAATTAAGCTCATACTTATGCAGAAATAAAACAAAGTTGTGGCTGAATTATGTAGGTTTTAGTACAGTTAGCTTATATACACAAATAGATTAGGATACAAGGTGAACTTTAAATTTACCTAGTTAACCATGGCCTGCTTTTATTGTTAATTCCACTCAGTAAGCATATATTGGAGGTACAAAAGACTATCTAGAATTGGACTGACACCATTGTCCTCTTGCACGGTCACCTGTGCACCATCTGTAGTTAACTGTTTATTCATGTTACATTTCTTTGGGCAGACTTTTTATAATAATGGTTTGGTAGCAAAGAGTACTAAGTCCTTTATACTACCTGCACAAATGGCTTTTGAGGGAGATTTTTGTTATCTTAACTCTAAAAGCTTGTATGTGAATGGCTGTTATCTCCATTTGTTTCTAATTCCCCACTCTGAATATGTAATTCATTCAACTGTCACTGTCTCTGCCAAGGTTTATTGGGGACTCATGGGCAGCATATGGATTTTATGGGCCTCCTGGATTTAGTCTTGTCAGGTTTAAGACATGTTTATATATCAGAGTTCCTTAAATTCTAGTGGCTTGCCTGCAGATCTCATTAAATTGCAGAGTCAGGTTTGGTGTCTCTGGAGCCCAAGAGTCTGCATTTCTGACGAGCTCTTGGGAGATACGGGAGATATGCCTACTGCTTCAGAGACTAGTCCAAATAACAGTGACCTGAGAGATTTCTTCCTTATTAGCTCATTATTCCAAGTATAAATTCTCTAATATTGTCTTCTACCTCCTACCTCTGGATTATAAACCTTCAATATATAACCAATATTTTCTTGTGGACTTTTGGGTTTTTCTATTTGTATGTTTTCTGAAACATGACACTTCTATGTTTTCTTTAGGACAAGATAACCTAGAAAGTTTTTCAAGGTAGCAATTCAGGGCCAGTGAGAGAATGAGAGTTAATTTTAAAAATAGCAAGTCCATAAGAAAAAAAAAGGCTGTAAGTTTTTGGCTTGTGTTTATTCTCTCTAGCAGGTAAAAGTAGAACTCAGTGGAAATGGAAAATAGACAAGAAGAGAGCTTTTCCTAAGGGAGCTTGCATCTCTAAAGTACCAAAGTAATTACTGCACCTGACAAATTCCTGTTCTTTATTGTAGCTCAGTTTTAATAAAAGAAGATTCAACACTGGTTTATATTCCCAGGCATTGCCTTTAATTTCATCAAGCCACAATATCCAATATGAAGACGAACCACATTTCTACAGAAAATGCCTTTTCTCTCAAAGTTCATTTGCAAAGGCAGCCGCCAGGGCTCTAATCATTGCCTATAATCTTTCATTTCTAATATACTGTGATTGATAATGACTCTCCCAGGTACCCCTGTGGGGTAGGCAAATTCCCATTCACCTCAGTCCCAGGAAGTGATAAAGAAAGTATCTTTTAGTTAAGAGCAGGAAGGTTTTTTTTTTTTTTGGGGGGGGGGTGTCCATGTGCTATAAAGGTAACCCTTTGTGCTAGCATCATCCAAAGGCAAAATTCTCCCTCCTGCCAACCAGTTTGTATGCCCCTGCTTTGGAAATGGCAGACACCCTTGTCACTTCAGAAACTCTACTGAAATCAGGAGTAATGAAATGCTGTCTCTATATGAGAGCTCAAAGCTCTTTCAGTAACTTCAATATAAAGCAGGTCATAGTATTTCAAGTCTTAAGCACTGAGGTACTATGTTAGTTAGGGTTCTATTGATGTGACAAAATACTGTGACCAAAAGCAATTTGTGGGGGGAAAGGGTTATTTCAGCTTGTATCATAGTCCATCCTTGAAACAAGTAAGAGCAAGAAGTGTGGCAGAGGTCATGAAAGATCACTGACACCACTTAAGGGCTTGCTTCTCAGCATGTTTTCTTACAAAACCAGGGCCACCTGACAAGGAATGGCATTGCCCACAGTGAGTTGGGTCCTCCCACATCAATAGTTAAATAAGACAATATCCTTACAGACTTGCCTGCAGGGTAATGTTATGGAGGCATTTTCTCAGTTAAGATTCCTGCTTCTCAAATGACTCTAGTTTGTATCAAGTTGACATACAAGTACCAAGTACAGGTACCATTGTTTTGGTGAGCACTTAAAAAAACAGCATGTTTTATGCTTCTAGAATAATGCTTTGGCAATAATGCTACTTTAAAAGTTTATTTACTATGACTTCTCTCTAAATTATTATAGGTATCAAGAGAGTCTAAAAGTTCAGTCTAATTTGTGGGTAAGACATAACAATGTTTCTATTGGGGAAGTAGAAATCTACAATTGAAATACATTTGAAATGTTACTAAAGTGACATGGTGCAATAATAATACTCAAAAGTACTTCATCCCAACATTCTTGGGCTTATTAGATGTGCACTGAACAAATTCTTATTTCGAATATTTACCTGAAGATCTAGGACCTACTTAAACTAGGTTGCTGGCTAGATTCTAAGGCAATGCCTTAGATCTTTACTCACAAATTATTGAATTAAAAATACTGCACACAAAGGAAAGAACAATTCCACGAAGATGGTAAATGTTAACAATGCAAATAAGTAAGTAAGTAGATGAATAAAGCAAACATATAAATAAAATAAAATCTGCATATTCTAAAAACATGGTAATAGGGGTTTTCATGAAATACCAGAAGACAGGAGCAGAAATTGGCTACATCCTCTTTTTTAAAACTCTGTGAAAGCAATGAGAGTAAAAGCAAGGAATAACAACAAATGAAGATTTAGCAGAAAAGAACTGTAAGTTCGGTAAGACAGAGAAGGAAAGCAAAGACTCACTATTTTCCTTATCAAGTTGTCTGACTAAAACTTCTTATAAAATCCAAAGGACTTGTCAGATCCCTATGTGTAATGGAGGCTTTTGATTAATAAAGCAGATTAAGCTCCATTCCCCAGGGACTCCTCTGAACCTTGGTGTGGACTCAGCTTTCCTCCTTACTGTAGACTCTCTCAGACATCCCTTTAGTCCATCCTTATTCCTTTGTGTCAGCCACCGATACCTAGAAACACCTTTCTCTGGGACCCCCAATGGCCACACTTGGCAGGAATATAACTTAAATATACAGTTATTATTTATTTCTGCTTTGTACCAGTATGTAAATTTTCCTCATCTCTTCATTCCTAGTTCATCATGAGATGATGTGATCACTTAGCACATAATTCTTCCAAAGAAGAAAATCCAATTCAATGGAAAACTTCCCACACTGTTATTATGAAAGAAATACAGTAGACAGAAAAGACCCAGCTAACTGTGTGTAAGGAAGAACTAATGCTTACTTTCAAAGTCCCCAGATCCTTAATTATAGTATCATCTTTCATAGAGTTAAGGTTCTGTGAGCTGTTTACAAGAATCTGAAAGCAGAATGAAATTTAACTATAGTCTTCCTATTCGAAATAACAAATTCCCTTAAACAAGAGAAAACCAACAGAAGAACAAACCACCTCCATCATTACACGTCTCAAGATTATGTACTCCTTTCACACTCCAAAGAGCTCACTTTCCAGTCAGCACATTAAAATATAATGCAGATTGACTGCTAGCCCTGACAACTTTGTAACTAACTACTACCCCTCCACATACACACAGACACACAAAAGGATCAAACTAATGATGTTTCAAAAGTGTCTAACGTTTTCTTAAAAGTCTCAGGTAAGTTATATTAAATGATTTCAGCTAGTGTGAGTTGGATATGTCAAACTGTGCTCTACATTCAAATGAAACACTGCTCTGTGGTTTTTTTTTTCTCTCAGAAATATAAATTCAATCTCATCTATATCTTTTACCATATACATTACTAAGCTTGGATCAGTAGTTGTCTTAGTTAAGGCTTTATTACTGTGATAAAACATCATGACTACAATCAACTTGTGGAGGAAAGTGTATATTTCATCTTACAGCTAGTAGTCCATCAAATAGGGAAGTGAGAGCAGGAACTCAAGGCTGAAACTTGGAAGATGGAACTCAAATGAAATAGGAACAAACAAATGATCTTCCTGTGAGTTTTCACAAAAGCTCTTGAAGAACTGAAACCACAGTAGATTGATCCAGGATGTTAGTTGTTGTGGGATGTTGGATCATGCTATGAACCCTAAGACTGCATTAATTAATTAAAATCAACCTTGGGTCGGGAAACAGAGCCAGCAACTAGTTGACAGAAAGTAGTCATGAAGAGTAAGGAGTCCAGAAAATGAACAGAGAGATACACAGGAAGGAGTAGGGAGGGACTTTGAGTGTCGACTTTAAAGATATGCTTAATAAAGAAAGAGATAATAGAGACCCTCAGATATAGATTACACAGTGCTTTATTAACTTTAAATTTTTTAAATGCTAATGAAAAAGGAGCAATGGCTGTGGAAAGACATTGGATAATAGAAAAACACTATTGAATTAAATCAACCTAAGTATTTTAAAGATGGGTTGACTGTTCTGGAATAATCTTTTTGTACCCTGTGAAGATATGTCACCATGATTGGTTTAATAAGAAGCTAAATGGCTAATAGCTAGGCAAAATTTCCAGGCATAGAGGACACTGGGAAGAAGGAGGGAGAAGGAGGAGGAGGAGGAGGAGGAGGAGGAGGAGGAGGAGGAGGAGGAGGAGGAGGAGGAGAAGAAGAAGAAGAAGAAGAAGAAGAAGAAGAAGAAGAAGAAGAAGAAGAAGAAGAAGAAGAAGAAAAGCAAGATGGCCAGTAGGCAGAGGAGGTAAATGAGCCTCAGAGCAGCACATAGATTAATAGAAATGGACTAATTTTAGTTATTACAACTTGCAAAAACAAAACCAAGCCTAAGCTACCAGCTAAGCTTTCATAATTAATAATAAGTCTCTGTGTCATGATTTGAGAGCTGGCTGGTGGGACAGAGAAAGACTTGCTACAATTGACCTCAGAATAGAAACCAGGATATGTGTTATGCTGGGGAAGAGGGTTTGGTTTTTTTTGTTTTGTTTTGTTTTGTTTTGTTTCCACATGAGAAGAAAAGTTGTGGATACCATCAAGATTGATAAAGATCAGATTTGAACAAGTGGGAACTCTTGATTAGGAGAGGTGATAGTTTATCAAATAGCTAAGTCATTCAAACCAAAATAACTGATAAAACTAACAAATGCCTTTCATTTGACCAAGTATGAAAAAAAAACTCCCCAAAGTTAGGGTTGGGAAAGGGTTTTGTTTTGCTTTGTTTTGTTTTTCTTTCCAGGAGAATAAAAGCATCCAACAAAAGAATCAGGTGACCACTGAACAAGTGAGACCTGAAGTAGAAGAACAAATCATCAAGAGAAAATGTCCCAAGAAAAAGTAAACTGGCCAAATGGTATAGCCTACCTACAAAGGGGTAAAATTGCAAAAAATCTTCCCGAATGCTTGTTTTTGATGCTCTCTACAAACAAAAAAAGGCAAATGGTATTTTTGTGGTCTCAATTTAATTAAAAATTCAAGCTGGCTTTGGAATTGGAGTGTACCTCTCTCCTTCTCTAAATCCACACATAGTTGTTAAAGAAAAATCCAAAATTTCTGTCTCATGTCATAAGAGCCTCCTGGTATGGGCCAGAAGAAAACCAAAATTGAGACTATTTTCTTGGCATTAATCTCATAATGTTTTGATTTCATTTTGACTCTTTAAAACTTTTCTTAAGGCATAAATATTACCTCAAAATCTATAAGATTATTATACATATATAAACTTATTATTGGGATATTAGTAGTCATACAGAGAATTCTTAATTCTAGAAATAAGCTTCATCTGACTTCCTGTATGTGTTTTCAGGTTTGAGTCTGAAGTAGATAACTAGAAACTAAGTTTGTGTACTCCAGATGTACTTAATAGATTGTGGTCCTTCAACCTTTTGGAGATCAGCTAAATATGGCATTTAAAATGTTTATGTTTTCTACATGAACAACCTGGACATGAGTGGGAGTAATGAAGGGTGAGGGTTGAGGGAAAGAGAGCCTGTGGGAGCGGGAGATCCCAGCTGGATCAAGAACAGAGAGGGAGAACAAGGAATAGGAGACCATGGTAAATGAAGACCACATGAGAAAAGGAAGAAACAAAGTGCTAGAGAAGCTCACAGAAATCCACAAAGATACCCCCACAATAGACTGCTGGCAATGGTCGAGAGACAGCCAGAACTGACCTAATTTGGCGATAGGATGGCCAAACACCCTAATAGTCATGCCAGAAACCCCATCCAACAACTGAGGGATCTGGATGCAGAGATCCATGGCTAGGTCCTGGGTGGAGCTCCAGGAGTCTAATTATCGAGAAAGAGGAGGGTTTATATGAGCGAGAATTGTTGTTCTATTAATATGTAATTTTAATATGTTCAAGTTAAAACCTTCCTTTTTATTAGAAAGAAAAGGGGAAATGCTAATTATTTTATATGTGGCTGTGGAACCACAGACCAGATGGGACCAGAGAAACGTGGGACCATAGGGACCCGGGTGGGACTAGAAAAAGCATACAAGTACAGTATTTACTTATTCATAAGAAGACATTACCCCTGTAAAGTAAAGGATAACCAGGCTATAATCCACAGCCCCAAAGAATATACATAACAAGGAGGGCCCAAAGAGGAGTGCATGGATTTCTCAGGGAATGGGAAATAAAAGAGATTTCCTGAGTAAACTGGGGGCAGAGTGTGGGGGATGGTGATGATGGGATAGGAATAGGAGGGATCAGGTTGGGCAGGTTGGGGGTCAGATGGAGTAAGAGAATAATGAAAGAAATATCATAATGTGGGGAAATTTTAGGGTCAGGGAGAAACCTGGTGCCAAGGAAACTCCCAGGAATGCATAAGGATGACCCCAGTTGAGACTCCTAGCAGTAGTGGAGAGGGTGTCTGAACTGGCTTTCTCCTGTAATCAGACTGGTGACTACCCTAATTGTCATCAGAGAGCTTTCATCCAGTAACTGGTGGAAGCAGATGCAGAGATCCACAGCCAAGCACCAGGCCCAGCTCCAGGACTCCTATTTAAAAAGAGAGAGAAGGGTCATGGTCATGATGGGGAAATCCACAAAGACAGCTAATCTGAACGTGTGGGAGCTCACAGACTCTGGACTGACAGCTAGAGAGCCTACATGGGACTGACCTAGGTCCTCTGAATGTGGGTGACAGTTATGTAGCTTGATCTGTTTGTAGAGCTGCAAGCAATGGGATCAGAACCTATCCCTCACACTTGAGCTGGCTTTTGGGAACCTAGTCCCCATGATGGGTTGATGCAGGGGGAGGAGCTTGGTCCTGCTTCAACTTGATACGCCATTATTTGTTGACTTTGTTGAATCTGAAATTTGTTCACCATTAAGGTAAAATGGAGTCTGAAGTCAAAATGGCAGTACTTAGGACAAGGTGCTTTTGCCTGTTCCCAACAATGAGACTGACATGAACATTTTACAGAACTTTGAACTCAAAAATGCTTAATACTAAGACTGCCAAATACAACAAAGCTGGACATTGTGGAGAGATTAGCAGGAATAGCTTCATTATTATAAATAGTTTTATTATTTTTAAGTAGTTTTAAAATAGTTTGAGTTAAAACCTTTCATTTTTATTTAGACAAAAAGGGGAAGTGTTGCAGGATCTTTGTTCACACTGTGAACCCTGAGATTGTGTTAATGCTGGAAAAACATGTTTCTAGTTGTGATATAACTCAACTCTAATACACACCTTTACTCCAAGAGCTTTTTGCTTGATTACCAAAAACAGGATTAAATAAAATCAATCATAGGTCAAGGGGTAGAGTAAGTGACCAATTATAGTCAGACTTTACTTTGCGTCACCAGCTCACAAGTAATGACATGGAGACTTATTATTAATTATGAAAGCTCAGCCTTAGCTTAGGCCTCTGCCACTAGCTCATATACTCTAAGTTAACCTGCTTTAATTAATCTACATTCTAGCATGTGGCTTTTACCTTTTTTTCATTCTGTATGTCTGACTCTCTCCATGTCTTATTGGCATCTCTTCTGTGCCTCGATTATCTCCTCCTAATTCTCTCTGCCCAGAAGTCCCACCATTACCTCCAGTCTAGCTATTTGCCATTCATGTTTCTATTACACCAAAAAATATACCTTTGCACAGTGTACAAATATCCCACAGCAACCAGTTGACAGGAAGTGAACAGAAAAAAAAAACATAGAGTACTGTGGGATGGTCTGTATGTCAAATCTGTTGCTCTGATTGGTCAATAAATAAAACACTGATTGGCCAGTGGCTAGGCAGGAAGTATAGGCTGGACTAACAGAGAGGAAAAAAGAAAGAACAGGAAGGTGGAGGGAGTCACTGCCAGCCACTGCCAGGACAAGCAGCATGTGAAGATGCCGGTAAGCCATGAGCCACGTGGCAAGGTATAGATTTATGGAAATGGATTAATTTAAGGTATAAGAACAGTTAGCAAGACGCCTGCCACAGCCATACAGATTATAAGTAATGTAAGCGTCTGAGTGATTATTTTATACATGGATTGTGGGACTGCTGGGCTTGGTAGAACCTGGAGAAAAGCCCTCCAGCAGCAATAGAGAGCAAGAGGGAGTCACAGAGAGAGACAAGCAAGACAGAGAGACACACAGAAAGTAGAAGGGAGGATTATTGAGTTTGAGGAGTATTGTGTGAGATGGAGTAGCAGAACAGTCTTTTTCTGGGGTGTCATAGGAGTGGGAAGGTCAGCAGGTACTATTTCTGCCTCTCTGAGATGGCAGGCTTTCTTCACAGCATCTGGCTCCCAAGTGTTTATTGGTAAAATCAAATGATTGAGATTTTGATAAAAACAACATATTTGTTCTCATTGTACAGTCACATTCATAATACAATCCCAATACAAACTCACATTCACACTAGGATCACACTATACAGTCAAACTCACACTAGCATTCACTGTACATTCATAATCAGATTCGTTCTTATTATATAGCCACACTAGTATTAGATCACAGTGTATAGGCACACTCATTTGAATCACACTTCAGTCACACCAAAATTTGGATTTCATTGTACAATCACACTAGGTTCACAATGTACAATCACCCCCATACCAGTATCACACTGTTCAGCCCTACCTACATTACACTACTGTAATATCAATAACAATTCCTGGAAAAAACCTGAGTCTGCAAAGTGTCTGCAAAGACTGATTGACTGATTACAATTACAGCAATGTGGAGAATTTGGAATATGGAAGGTTCAGGGGCAATTTGCATTATCTCTGGCAAACTTTAACAACCTAAATAGCCATTTATTACCCATCTCTGTGACAAAACTAACATCCTATTACTAAATTATAAAAGCTTCTTGGAATCTATTAACATGGCAGACCTTTGCTTTCATCTACCCAAAAGCTAAGGTTGTCATTATACACCATCCAAGTCCTATGGAAAATCTTCCCCCATTTTTCTGTAAGCACCTCTCTGTCATACTCGCCAGTGTATTTTAAACTTGCTTTGATTTATATTCTTTTGTTCTCCAAAACTGTAAATTTCATGAAACTGCTTCCATTTTAATATATGGAATTTGGAGTCTGCTAGTTAGTTTTATGCTAACTTGACACGGCTGGGGCCATTTAGGAAGCAGGAGCCTAAATGGAGAAAATGCCTCTAGCAGATTGGCCTGTGGACAGGCCTATAGTGCATTACCTTCTTGATTGATGATTGGCCCAGGAGGGCTCAGCTCACTGAAAGCAGTGATAACCCTAGGTTCCTGGTCCTGTGCTGTAAGAAACCAGGCTGAGCAACCCATACAGAGCAAGCCAGCAAGCAGCACTCCTCAGTGGCCTCTGCATCAGTTCCTGATTCTGGGTTCCTGCCTTGAGTTCTTTCCCTAACTTCTCTGGATGATAGACTACAAACCATAATATGAAATAAACCCTTTCCTCCTGAAAGTTATTTTGCTCATAATGTTTTACTACAGCAATGGAAACCCTAAATTAGAAATGGAATATCTAAATATGTCTTTCTGTACCATTGTTACTCAAATTTAGCTGTAGAATAAAATATCTATTATTCCCTTTAAGGTTAGACCTGTTGGGGGTTTTGTTTGTTTGATTTGGTTTTGGTTTTGGTTTGTTTTTGTGTGTATGAATGTGTGTGTGTGTGTGTGTGTGTGTGTGTGTGTGTGTGTGTGTGATGACACTAGTAACATATACATGGAGACACACTGGAGAGTTAGTTCCACACGAGAATCATACTGCACAATAAAACTTACACTAATATGACATTGTTCAATCACACCCACACCAGGATCACACAGTACAATCACAACTACACCAGGATCACACTGAGCAGTCACACCAACATTAGGTTCATACAATATACACATTTACACACACAACAGGATCACACACTGCACAGTTATATCCATACTAAGATCACACTGCACAGTCACATCCACATTAGAATCATATCATACAGTCATAGATTTAACCAGTAAAGGCACATCTATTTCAGGGTTCTAAAGTTAATGTTCAGTTAAAATGTAATTTAGTCTTCCAAAGTAATGACATCCATGTTTCAAGATTTGAATGCTGTAAGCCTTAATCTAGAAAGTAAGCCCACATGTTGAAAGGCTGTGTAGGGCCTTGGATTCATCTTGTCCCTCTCCCTAGAGGATCTCTTCTATCTGTGGGGATATATTGTGTATCCTAATAAAATTTGACTGAAGATCAAAGGACAGAACAAGCCACTAGATTTAACACAGAGGCCAAGCAGTGGTGCCACACATCTTTAATCCTAGCACTTGGGAGGTAGAGATCTGGATCTCTGTGATTTCAAAGCCACCCTGGACTACATGAGATTGGTTCAGTCTAGAAAAGAAACAGCCAGGCAGTGGTGACACACGCCTTTAATCTCAGTACTTGGGAATCACACACCTTTAATCCCAGCACTTGAGATCTCATGCCTTTGCTACCAGTATTTGGGAAGCACACACACTATTAATCCCAGCACTGGGAAGGAAGTGATATGGCAGGGCAGAGAAAGGTATATATGGCATGAGGAGACAGGAACAAACAGTTTTTTGGCTGAAAGCTTTTTCAGCTCGAGCCCTTTTCAGCTGAAGCTTTTCTTCGGCTGGTCCCCTTTCTTCAGAGGACTCAGACATTCAGTAAGAGGATTCGTGGAGTTGGCGGGGTGAGAAGTAGCTGTGGCTTGTTCCTTTGTCTCTCTGATTTTTCAGCATTTACCCCAATATCTGGCTCCGAGTTTTTTTTTATTATAAGACTTACTAGATTTAGAGCAACACCTAGAGGATCTCTTATATCTCCATGGGCTGCAGAAATATCTGACCCCTGCTGATCTTTCCTTTTTCCCACTTTCAAATGATTGTCTCTACATGTCTTACCAAACCTCCACTCACAGATTTCTATCATAATGAAGCCTATATTATATCCTCCCATAAGCATCAATAGGAACTGTTTAAATTGTATCTATAGTTCACTTTTTGATGACAGGTATTTAATGAATGATAAACTGGAGTGTAGCAGGATTCTTAAAAGTTCTTATTAATAAAATCAAACCCGAGGCCAGTTGTTGGGGTCAATGCTGGTAGATCAGAGAGACAGAACAAGCCACAGCTATCTCACCTTGCCAGTTCCTCAGCTGGTCCTGTTTCCTCAGACTGGAAGCTTCTGTGTCCTCATCCCAATGGCTCTCAGCTGAACTGCTGCTCGAAAGCCTGAAGCTTAACCAGCCACATGCTTAACCAGCCAAATGCTGCTAGTTTCTGGTCCTCACTCCTTATATACCTTTCTGCTTTCTACCACCACTCTCTGGGATTAAAGGCTGGCTTTCTGGGATTAAAGGTATGAGTCATCATGCTTGGCTTTTTCCAATGTGGCCTTGAACTCACAGAGATCCAGAAGGATTTCTATCTCTGGAATGCTAGGATTAAAGGTGTGTGCTATCACTGCCTAACTAGTGGCTTTTCTGTTCTCTGACCCCAGATAAGTTTATTAAGGTATACAATATTTTGGGGAACACAATATCACCACACTGGAGTCATTGTTATATATACCAAGCTGGACTCCCTTATGAAAATTCATTTTGTGTTTCTTACTATAAATAAATTTTCAAATAAAATTATATGGAAATTTTTTATGATAATAGTTTGTTATATTTGTCAACAAGTTATATTTGTTTTCTATATTACTATTTTTATAAATTGGTTATACATCAAATATACCTATTATGAATCTCTTTGCCTTTGTAAATAATTCTTGACTAGCCAATGTAAACCTATTTTATTACTTTTAAGAAACTCTATTATATCCTCTTATGATTCTACATGTAATATTTACTTCTTTTGATGCACCTTTTATCTGACTACTCATAATAAAAAACTTTCTTGCTCAGAATATCCTCATACCTACATCTTTGTATACATAAGTTACTATTATAGAATAACTAATCCAAGATAGGAATTTGGAATTATCATCTATAACCGACAAGGCTCCCTGCAGTGGGATTGGAATATCAACCTAGCCACATAACCTTCGACCTACAATATTCCCTGACTATAAGATGTGCTTGGGTAATAGTGGCACAGAACTTGTGGACATCACCAACCAGTGACTGGTCTGACTTCAGGCCCACACCACTAGAGGGAGCCCATGCCTAACACAGCATGGATGGCCAGGAACCAGAGGCTGCTCAGCCCAGAGACCCAGGATAGAGACAAATAAAATAGTCAAAAAAAAAAAAAAAAAAAAAAAAAAGTTAATGGAATGAGTCCTAATGATATTCTGCTATCCTCATAAATTGATGCCCAGCCCAGTTTTCATCAGAAAGGCATCATCCAGCAACTGATAGGAGCAGATGCAGAAACCCACAGCCAAACACTAAGAAAGCCAAGGGACCCCTGAAGAAGAGAGGGAAGGTTTCTAGGAGTCAGACAGGTCAAGGACACCATGATAACACAACCCACAGAATCAACTAAGCAGGTCTCATGGCGGCTCACAGAGACTGAAGTGACAATCTCCAACCCTGTATGCATCTGAGCTAGGCCCTGTATATATACATTATGGTTGTGTAGCTTGGTGCTCTTGAGGGACCCCTAATAGTGAGAGTGTGTGTATGTGGGGGGAGTATCTCTGACTCTTTTGCCTGAGCTTGGATCCTTTTCCTCCTGCTGGGTCACCTCACCCAGCCTTGATATGAAGGTTGTTGTCTAGTCTTATTGTAATTTGTTATGTCTTGCTTGGTTGATATTCCTGGGAGGATTCTTTTCTTTCTTTCTCTCTTTCTTTCTTTCTTTCTCTCTTTCTTTCTTTCTTTCTTTCTTTCTTTCTTCCTTTCTCTCTGTCTCTCTGTCTCTGTCTCTCTGTCTCTCTCTCTCTTTCTTTCTTTCCTTCTTTCTTTCTTTCTTTCTTTCTTTCTTTTTGGAGGGTAATTGAGCATGAGTGGATCAAGGGGAGAAGTGAAGTGGGGAAAGACTGGGAGGACTTGGGTAGGAGAAACTGTGGTAATATATATAAAGAATAAAAAAATAAGAAAAAGTTTAGAATTATAGTTGATGGTGTATTTTCCTTTAATAAAAAAACCAATATATCAATATTCATAAGCTATTGAATAAATTAATATAGTACAACATGCCACATAGTCAGACCAGTGGTGGGGCATATAATACAAATCATGTTAGACTATGGATACTTAGCTCTCAGCCTCCAAATGATTACATCATTCTTTAAATGCCTGTTCTTTTGTGTGCTATAAATATTCATTTAAAGACATACAGTATACTAAGCAGCAATTTGTCTCCATCCCCATCAAGCAAATTCACTGAGGCGTGAGGGCTCTGTAAACAGTGGAGCAGAAGGCCATGCTATGACATGGATAAATGCTCCAGAATTACCAAAGCATGACAAAAGCAGTCACAGGAACATGGATTTCAGAATGCACTGAAGCACCCATATGCGGTAGGTTAGGGAGAAACGTGGCTTGTTCCCAAATGGGAAAAACAGATCTCACTGCAGTCCAGAAAATCCATTTTAACATTTGGGGATGATTCCCATAAATGGAGAGTTGTTATGCTCTTTACCTTTAAGGTATTTTAAAATCACCAGGAAGCCATTTAATGGACATGTGTAACTGAACCTTTTATAGGGTGATTTCCTTTTGATCACACAAATGTCTAATGGGGTAGTTTGTCTCCTTCCTTAATAAAATTTAAATCGCTTTTGCTTCGGGTCAAAGTGAAGTCTTTTGTCCTAAACAGAATTCGTCTGTGACATGCATAATCATTTTCCAGTCTCAAGTGGCAATTTGTGATTACTGCGTCTGTCAGGACAACAAATGAGGAACCAGATACAAACATGGCAGTAATTAGGAGGAGGGGTGGTGGAAGCGGTTTCCAAACCATAACCAGTGTCAATTTTTCTTTTATTTCTCTGCCTTGTGATGGCCTGTGTGGACAGTTCAGACTCCTGTATCCCCTTCCATTGTCACAACTTGTGACTACTTCCTCACCTGCTACTGAGTCCAGAACTGCCATGTAAAAGAGACCCCAAGTCATCACCCAGCAGTTCAAGGCCTCTTTGTAGATACCATTCTTGCCCTTCAAGTTCTCAGTCTGTGACCTTTGATCTACAGTGTGATTCTGTAGCTTTCTTCCAGTTTATACCTCTGAACTACTTCAATGCTTCTACTTGGCCTTTAGTTGAGATAGATCATCGAATCTACTCTGAGAAAAACGATAAAGAAATAATAGGATAAATAGGCAGATCACTGAATCTACACTGAAAAGGAAAAGGGGAAGATATAAAAATGGCAAAAGGTAGACTACTGAATCTATTATGAAAAGAAAAGAGAGAGAATATGGATATGATAAGATAAAAAGGGAGATTATGGAACCTACTTTTAAAAGGGAACTACTTGTTTTAAATAAGGTAAGTAATGAAAATTTTTTGTCTGAGTTTATCAAATGTTACTGGACTGGACATTATTAATATATATAATGGAGTTTTTTTTTTGCCTGAATCTGTCAAATGTTAATGGACTAGACATCGTTAATGTAATCTTGACTGTGTATATTGTATATACTTACTGGATATAATTTTTCTTGTATTAGTTATAAGCTTTTATAATTTTAGACAAAAAGAGAGGAAATGTGGTGGTATTGTGTTCCCAAAAATATTGTGTACCTTAATAAACTTATCTGTGGTCAGAGAACAGAAAAGCCACTAGATACTTAAGATAAGCAGTGATATCCATGTGTTCAAGGATACAGCCAAGCATGGTGACTCACGCCTTTAATCTCAGAAAGCGAGCCTTTAATCCCAGGGAGTGGTGGTAGAAAGCAGAAAGGTGTATAAGGCGTGAGGATCAGAAACTAGAAGCATTTGGCTGGTGAAGCATTTGGCTGGTTAAGCTTTCAGGCTTCTAGCAGCACAGTTCAGCTGAGAGCCATTCGGAGATGAGGACTCAGAGGCCTTCAGTCTGAGGAAACAAGACCAGCTGAGGATCCAGCGAGCTGAGGTAGCTGTGACTTGTTCTGTCTCTCTGACCATCCAGCATTTCACCACCAATAACTGGCCCTGGGTTTGATTTTATTAGTAAGAACTTTTAAGATTCATGCTACATTTAGTGATGGTCCTCACCTGGAATTCTGACATGAATTTTCATTTCTGTCTCTTATCCAGTGTTGATAATAGATTCCAGGTCCCAAGGCTCTTAGCACATAGTTGGTAAGCAGTACATACATTGGTTAATCATACGTGTGAAGTATGTGCACACACACATACACAAACACATGCACAAGCAAAGACACACACTTGTCAATAAATTTACCTCAACATATATGGTTGAAACTTTTATAAGAAAGGCAAAGATTTGCCTAATAGTTTCCTTCTCTCCCTCCATCCCTTGGTTCCATTGTCTCTGTGGGTATTTTCCACAACTATGACAGTGCGGCATAATAAATATGTAATTCTATTCATCTATTTTTCTATTTTTCTTTTACTAAAAATAGATTGTTCTCATATAATATATTCTGATTACAGTTTCCCCTCTCATAATTCCACCCACCTCTCTCTCTCTCTCTCTCTCTCTCTCTCTCTCTCTCTCTCTCTCTCTCTCCCCTTTCTCTCTCTCTCATTAGAAAAATACATAATAGCAACAATAAAAACAAAAAGAGATAGAAGAAAAAGAGCAAAGGAAGTACATATAGACACAGAGAAACATATGTTCACAACACCAAAATCCTATTTTAAAAAGAAAAATGAAAACCATAATGTCTTAATTAGGATTTCTATTGCTGTGATGACACACCATGACCAAAAGCAGATTGAGGAGGAATGGGCTTATTTATCTTACACTTTCATAGCACTTTATCATCAAATGAAGTCAGGACAGGAACTCAAACAGGGCAGGAACCTAGAGGCAGGAGCTGATGCAGAGGCCATGGAGGTGTGCTATTAACTGGCTTGCTCAGCCTGCTTTCTTATAGAACCCAGAACCACTTGCCCAGAGATAGCAGCACCCACAATGGGCTGGGCCCTCCCACATCAATCACTAATTAAGAAAATGCCCACTGGCTTGCCTGCAGCCTTATCTTATAGAGAGATATTTTCCGAATTGAAACTCTCATTTCAGATGACTTTAGCATGTGTCAAGTTGACACAAACTAGGCAGGACACATAACATATACACAAAAGAACTCTAAGGCAAAAATAAACAAATAAATAAATAAAAATAAAGCCCTGACAAAGCATTATGAGACAAAGAAACTCCAAAGATGCCATTAAGAGCATTCTGTGTTGGGCATCCATGGTTGGGCATGGGGCCTGCCCTTAAGTGTGGTTTATATACCCAGTGAGACACCATTGGAGAAAATTAATTTTCATTTGTGAATGGTACCAATTGATGATAGCTTCTAGATTAGGGATGTGGGCTTGTAGCCCCTTCCTGTCCACCCTGAGTGCTGAGACCCCATCTATCCCAGATCTATGCAGGCCCTGTGCATGCTGCCACAGTCTCTGAGTTCATATATGTAGCAGTCCTGCTGTGTTTAGATTGCCATGTTTCCTTTGTGTCTTCCACCCCATCTGTCTCTTACAATCTTTCCACCTCCTCTACCTCAGGGTTCCCTGAGCCCTGAGAGGAGGGATTAGATACAGATGTCCAATTCAGGACTGAGTGTTCTGAGATCTCTCACACTCTTGACACTGTGCAGCTGCAGGTCTCTGTATTTGTTCCCATCCACTAAAGAAGGAAGTTTCTCTGATGATGGCAGAGCAAGACACTGATCTATGAGTACTGTAGTGGGTAGCCAGTCCAGCTTTGACCTGGAAGTACCACCCCCATTGAGGCTTTGGTAACTGTCACAGCTATGAGGTCGGGGTAAGAGAGGACCCCTGAAGACCTGAGATCCAGATGGGCCAGCTCTCTTGGTTCCTGGATCCTGGACGCTGGAGGTAGACCGAGCAGAGTTCTCCAGAGAATCTTGCTGGACTGCCCTTCACCTTTCCCAGACCCTGTTACCTATCCCTTCACTTGTAAGTTACCCCATAAAATAAACCTCCCTTTTAACTATGTGGAGTTGACTTAATATTTAAACCAACAGAGTATAGCAGAATGTCATTGGGAGTCATTTTATTGCTACATTCTTTTAGCATTACAATAGTATTTGAATTGCCCTTAGGTCCGTATCCTACATACTCTCAGGTTCTTGGTCACCCAAGAAGTGTCGAGGATTGGTTCCATCTCATGGAGTGGGCCTTAAATCAGACAGTGGTTGGTTACTTTCCCCACAAGGATTGTTCCATTATTTCAGAGTGTCTTCTAGAACTATGAACACCAGTCAGCAGGAGTGAAGTAGGCTCTAAGTAGGCACCACCTCAACTTTTCAGTGTTCAGTGAGTTGTGTAGGTGTTGTGTTTAGCAAAAAGGCCTACTAGCAGTTTGTGGAAGAACAACCAATAGTCCTGGCAACAGCCTGTGTTGTTTATGGGTACCTATGGGGCCTTTTTGGACAAAGCTCAATTAGCTGCAACCCATTCCTGGAATGGGAAGTTACATTTGGTGATAGAAGATGTCCAGTTAGGGCTCTGTCTCCCTTGTTATTTGGTGATTCCATTTATATTGCCTTCATATGTGTACATATTTTAGGAAGCTTCTACTGCATTAGGTGTTCATTCACCCTCGTAACTGGTCCTTAGTTATAGATGTCTCTCCCCATATTTCCTCATTTACTCCCTCATCCACTCTTCTCTCAACTTTATCCTCCTGTTCCAGTACTCCGCTCATCAATCTCTAACTACCTCTTCTATTTCCCCTTCCAAAGAAGATTCACTATTCATGCCAACTCCCTTACTTTGTACTTATCCTCTGGTTATATAGATTGTACTCTGCTAATTCAGGACTTAAAGGCTAACATATAAGTGAATATATACCACATTTGATTTTGGGGACTGGGTCACCCATCAGTTGGATTACTCCAGCTTCCCGAGGAACAACCACACTGATTTCTGTAGTGGCTATACAAGCTTGCACTCCCACCATCAGTGGGTGAGCATATTGACTTACTTACTTTACAATTTTGTCAGCATGAGCTATCATTTGTTTTATAGATAGTGGCTGTTCTGACAGGTGTAAGATGAAATCTCAGAGTAACTTTATTTGCATTTCCCTGATGATTAAGGGAATGTTACCATTTCATCAAGTGTTTCTAACCCATTTGCATTTATTCTTTTGAGAACTTTCTGTTTAAATCTCTGCCCCATTTTTAAATTGGGTTGTTTCATTGATTTCCAGATTTTTTAGTTCCTTACATATTTCAGATATTAGCCTCATTAGATATGAGGTGTATTGTTAATAAAAATATTATCATGTTCTGTAGCCTATTGCTTTTTCTAAATGATGATGTCCTTTGCCATACAGAAGCTTTACAGTTTTTTGAGGCCCCATTTATTAATTGTTGTTCTTAGTGCACGTGCTATTACCATTTGGTTCCGAAAATCTTTTTCTGGGCCAATGCAACTCTAACCATTTTGAGTTCAAGTCTATCAAGAACAAGTTACTTTGTCTCTAAAGTCCAGGAATACATTTGGTTGCATATTTCTGAATTTGAACCCTTTAAACAGTTCTTGAACCAATCGTAGTCAAATATTTCAAGCATTGATACTTCCAGTTCCACTAGGATTAACAGTTCTAAAGAATATCCAGAGAAGCTCAGAGAGAGTGATGGATAATGGGAGAATAGGTGTTGGGGTAAATGATCATGTAGTACTATATTCAGATAACACCATCAATTATTTTATATTTTCTTTTGATCATTGAAATTAAACACTTCAAGACTTTTAAAATAAAAAATAAGATAGTAGAAAGCCTCAGTAGTCATGTAACTTCTGGCAACAAAATGTGCTTCATGGACCAGCCCCAAAACATTAGCAGGAAAAATCACTGGATTGAAGTATCTGGGATCCTCTGGACCTAATGAGCTAGCTTTATTTCAACAAGGTGTCCTGTATACAATATAAAGCCAAAAGCAATGATCAGGCTTGCTCTTTACTTACAGATCTTAGATTTGGGCTCATACACATGACAAGACTTGTTCAAAATTGTGCAATTTGCAGAAATAGGACCGAGATCTCCCACCATCCACAGATACCTTCACTCCAAGTTGGCAGTACTTTACAGAGTAAATGTTTTTTTCAATTATATTTTTATTTTGTTTTATGTATATGGGTTTATTGACTGAATATGTCTGTATGCCACTTGTATGCACTGCATTCAGAGGCCAGAAGAAGGCATCATATCGCTTAGACTGACAGTCATGAGCAGCCATGTGGGTGTTAGGAATCAAACCTGGGTCTTTTTGAAGAGCAGCCAGTACTCTTACAATCAAAGCCATCTCTCCAGTTCCACATTTGCATCTAGCTAGCTATTTTTGTTTCATTTTTCAAGACAGGGTTTTTCCGTGTAATAGCCCTGGCTTTCCTAGAATCCATTTTGTATGCTGGGCTGACCCCAAACCCAGAGATTCACGTGCCTCTGCCTCTGGAGTGCTAGGGTTAAAGGCATGCATCACTATGCCTAGCTCCCAGATTTTATTTTAAATTATGTTTTCCTCATGAAAATTTGCCAATCAGGATTTATGGCACTGCAGGATATTAGTGCACATGTACAATTCTTCAAAGAGGACTGGAAGAAAACTCAATTATTTGGGCAGCTAATATGGACCCATGGTACATCTTGTGATCATAGTTCTGTGGATGCTAATGAATGAGGACTATGAGTTCATGACCAGCCCAGGCTATATAAGGAGACGCTGTTTAAAAATAAAATAAAAACAATGGCAGCAGAAAGAGAAAGTTATTTGGTTCCTGTTCAAAACCACCCTTATCTACCTGCTTCACAGAATTACTACAGGAATCGAAAGTCACAAGTTGCTGAGCATCTTATGTACTCTAAAAAAAAAATGCTTTATTTTTATGTTTAGAGCTGAGCATAGAACCCAGATCTATTCTCAATATTATTTCTATCAGTGTTTTTATGGATTAATTTTTTCTATCCATTTATTATTTTACCCTATATGTACTGTCAACGGCAACAGGGTCAGAGACACAGTTTCATGGTGTCACCATCATAACCTAGATATTTTTTTCTCTTCTAAAGAAGCTCCACTCAGGCAAAACCAGAATTTTTGTTGCCACAGAAAAGAATGTCATTATCAGTTGAGATGAAGCAGAGTTCAACTTTATTAAAAGACATTTTAAGCACAGATGTTAAGCATTGGGCTTAATACAAAGAGATGCTCAGGAAGAGAATAAGACATATCCAGGTGTGACTTCTTAAGAGAGAGTTGCCCTTAGTTACCTTTACAATAGGCATATATAGGATTTTCTTGGGTCTCTAGCTACATCTCTAATGGTTGCTAAGAGCTCCTTGTGCTTTTTTCACAGTGTTCAAACAGTGTACTTTACAAGGGCAAAGTGTTCTGAAGAGATTGTCAAAATTGATGTAAGGGAAGAGAAGTGTCAAAATGGGTGGTTTCAAGTCACTCTGGGTCTAGGTCAGTAAAGATGGCTTTAGGAATCTGAGTAGAGTATTAGAACTCAATATTTCTTGTTATACTGGCCTCAAGTGGACACAGATGGCTTTAGGAGGCAGCATATAGTCTCTGTAGGCAACTTTATCTGTCAGTCATCTTTGAGATTTACTGGTTCTGTGACTGTCAGCAGGAAAGCCAAGCCAAATTCTCCCATGCTCCCTCAGTTTTCTGGCTTTTCATCCTGCCTCACATACTGGTTTGGGCTTCATCAAAAAGCACAAAGATGAATAAAAAATAAGCTTGTTATCAAGGAGGATGTTCTGTATCAGCGGAAGTAAAGAAGCAACACATCTCTCTGTGATCCACACAAAACCATCAGTGTGAGCAGAGCACAGCTAAAGCAGAGATGAGGAGCAACTGACTTTACCCATAATGAAAGAGAAATGATTCACAAGGTTCTGTTTTGATGGGGGTCTGGGACTCATAAAACTGCCTCCTCGATTTAGTTTCTGAGGATTTAACATGCATTTGATGCTATTGGTGATGTCATTCAAAAGGGAAAAAGATGATACGCATCTCCAACTACAGAAACTTATAATGCAGAGCTAAGATGACTTAAGAGAGAGGTTGTGATGTCTGCCTGTAGTCTTCCCACTTCTTTGCAAAGATGTAGGGCTATGTAGTTAGCTCTGAACAATGGCGTTATTGGCAGGGTCGGTGGGTGGGGTTGTGTGAGGTGAGGAAGGGAGCAACTCAGTGATTTTGTTCTAGACACAGCATACGAAAGAAGGTCAAAGAACACAACTATAGGCATAGTTTTACTTACTATGTTTTCAGTAATATCACAAAGCACTGACTGCCTTTGAGAACCCAATCACAGGTGTTACATGAGAACTACATCCTGGTAAGGTGAATCAGTTGTTTTCACACCAAATTCAGACTGTCTGCCTTGATACATGGATATTCATGTCCTCAGAAAATGACTTCTCACTGACAGTGGAAGAAAATGTAGTCACAGGATATGCAGGGAATCAGGGTAACTGTGGCCTCATAAAATGCATTGGGCGATGTTCCTCTGTTTCTATTTTGTGGAATAATTTGAGAAGTATTGGTGTTAACTTTTCTTTGAAATTCTGGTAGAATTTTGCATGAAAATAATCTGACCATGGGCTTTTTTCATTGTTGGTGTTATTGGGAGAATATTGACTGTTTCTATTTCACTAGAGGGTATACATCTATTTAAATTACTTCTTTGGTCTTGATTTAACTTCGATAAGTGGTATCTATCAAGAAAATCATTTATTTCTTCTAGCGTTTCCAATTTTGTTAGGTATAAGATTTTAAAGTAAGCCCTTTTGAGTCTCTGGATTTTTTTTCATGCCTGTTGTTAGGTCCCCCTTTTAGTTTCTAATTTTGTTAATTTGCATATGCTTTCTCTATACTTTAGTTGGTTTGGATTAAAGTTTGTCTATCTTTTTTTATTTTCTCAAAGAACCAACTCTTGTTTTGTTTCTTGTTCTTTGTATTCTGTTTCTGTTTTGCTGATTTCAGCCCTAGGTTTGATTATTTTTTGCTGTCTTTATTTTTCCGAGAGGGTGTGGAAATCTAGTGTAGTGGAAGCTTCCTTGAATCTGTGAAAGTGATCCTAGTGAGGGCTCCTATTAATGGGAGATACGGAGTCTCAACTGGTCATCTCTTGTTGCCAGGCAAGACTTCCAGTGAAAAAAGGGTTGTATTCAATTGAGTTGTTGACCAAGCAGATCCCATGGAAATCCCCAAACAACCAAGACTGATGCTAAGAAAAAGGGTTGCTCTTTCTGACAGAAGAGGCCCCATTGCCAAGGACAATATCCATACAACTCCTTGGACATAGAGAAGCTGAACTAGTGCGTACATGAAGCTTTCAACCCTATACTCTAGACTGTTTGGCACTTGAAGGTACTGGGCAGGCTACTGAAAATGAAATGTGGACAGCAACCCAACCACAAAACCTTTGGCCTATAGCTGCAATCTGTCCAGCCTGCAAAATATGAGAGAGCAATGGTGGCACACAATTTGTGGGGGTAGCCAACCACTGTCTGATCTGACTTAAGGCCCACTGCACAAGAAGGAACTCATTAGTGACACTGCTTGGGGAACCAAGAGCCAGAGATAGCCCAGAGATGTAGGGTAACACCAAATAGGACTGGTCTAAATAAATAAATGCATAAATAAATAAATAGATTCCTAATGCTATTCTGCTATGCTAGTATGTCAATGACTTATCCAGTCATTATCAGAGAGGCTTCCTCTAGCAGCAGATAGGAACAGATGCAGTGACCCACAGCCAGATAATATGAGGAGAGATAGTCTAAATTGGAGGTCTCCATCAAATCTCTCTCCTCAGAGCTCATAGAATCTCATAGAAGAAGAGTCAGAAGGATGGTTAAGTGTCAGAGAAGATGGAGGACACAAGGAGAACACACCCTCTGAATCAACTAAGCAAGACACATATGAGCTCACAAAGACTGAAGCAACAAGCATAGGTCTTACATGGTTCTCCAGCAGGTCCTCTGCATATGTAATATAGCTATTAGTTTAGTATTTTTATGGGACTCCTGACTATGAGAACAAGTGGATCTCTGACACTACTGTTTGCTCCTGGGACTCTTTTCTTCCTGTTGAGTTGCCATGTCTAATTTCAATATGAAAGCCTTTGCTTCATCTTATTATATATTTTTGTCAAGTTTGGCTGTTATCTCTTTTTCTTTACTAAGAAATTTTTATTATTCATCTTATATACCAACCATAGATCCTCCTCTCACCCCTCCTCCAACTCCCCCCAGCCTTCCCCATCACCCCTCCCTCCATCCCCTCATCCAAAAAGGTAAGGCCTCCCATGGGGAGTCAGCAAAGCTTGTAACATTCAGTTGAGGCAGTTCCAAGCCCCTCCCCCCCTGCATCAAGGCAGTGGAAGATGTCCCATCATAGCTAATTGTAACACGAATCTTAAAAGATCTTATTAATAAAAACAAACCCAGGGAGCCAGGTATTGGGGTGAATTCTGAAAGGTCAGAGAAGCAGAACAAGCAACAGCTAAGCTCACCTGACCAACTTCTCAGCTGATACTGTTTCCTCAAACTGGAAGCCTCTGAGTCCTCATCCAAATGGATCTCAGCTGAACTGCTGCTAAAAGCTTAAAAGCCTAAAAAAGCCTCTAATTCCTGGTCCTCATGCCTTACATACCTTTCTGCCTCCTGCCATCACTTCCTGGGAATTAAAGGTGTGTGTCTTTCCCAAGCAAAGACATGAGATCTCAAGTGCTGGGAGTAAAGGTATGTATCACCACACCTGGCTCTGTTCCTAGTATGGCCTTGAACTCACTGAGATCCAGGCAGATCTCTGCTTCCCAAGTGATAGGATTAAAGGCATGTGTGCCACCATTTTCTGACCCCTGTGTCTAATCTAGTGGCTGTTTTGTTCTCTGACCCTCCGATAAGTTTATTAGGATATACAATATATCAACCACAAGTAATGGGCTCCAAAATGCCAATTTATGCACCAACGATAGATCCTGATCCAACTGCCAGGGGGCCCTTAAACAGACCAAGCTACACAACTGTCTTGATTATGCAGAGGGCATGACTATTATCTCTTATTTAGAAGCCTGTTCTTTTCTTATGAGAGACAGAAAGAGATTAGATCCAGAGGAGAGGGGAGGAACTGGGAGGAACTGGGAGGAGTATAGTGAGGGAAAACTATAATCAGGATATACTATAAGAGAAGAATATATTCTCAATTAAAAAAAAAAAAGATGAAGATGTTTTTTAAAAAAGGGAAGACATTGACCTCAGGTAGAGTTGAGGCAGAGGTTGATGCTAACAATAACTGGATTTTTTTTGTAACTAAGCAATAGTTATTAATCATTTTTCTTCTGCTTCCACAAGTGACTTTTTCAGAACTTAAATTGGAAGTCCTAATAAGGACATACTCTCTGATGTGGCCAATGAAGTTGCAGTATGTCACTGGGTCACAGTGCACTTCAGTGTGACAAAAAGATGATTATGAATCACCTGGAGCAAAACAAATCCATCTACCTTTACATGCTACATCAAAAAAAACCCAAAATCTAAAATCAAACTTAGCAAGAAAAAAAAAACAGGGAACAAGACTGAGTTTTTAACCTCTAACAAATGTTTGCAGCCTAATAGCAAACTCTGCCCAATCAACATTTAATGGGAAATTGATATACTTCTAACTAAAGCAATTCCAGTGCTCCACTATAATAACCTGCTTCTTTTTATTGCATTTATTTTTAATGATTATCTTCCCCATGCCAATCTAGCCCCTGCTGCCAACAGTGGTAGGAAAGGGGAACCCACGAAGGCCCACGGAACATCATGTTATGCTGTACTGCCACCTAGCGATGCTAGTGAAGAACTTGCGCGGTGCTTTCATAGGAGATGCAGCCTTGAGTTACATGAAATGAAAGCAGGACCTTCCATCAGCAATGGAAATTATTCACTCAGTGTTACTTTCACATGACGACAAAGGATTTTAGTAAACACGGGACATTTTAGGAAACACTAGGAAAATGCATTTCATGATGAATCATTTTTTTCAAAACTATTAATGCAATAAACACTGGTCTGGGAAAGATCATTTAGGTAGCCTTTGGGAAGACAATTATTAATTGTATCTGAGAGAAAAAAGGACAAAATTGTGAGAAAAAATTTTAATATTACTACAGTAGAGAAACATTATCACATTATAAGCCAAATGATGATGGGCTCCTGTTTGAATCTGGGAGCACATATACACTAAGTGTATTACAAACATGTAGTTCCCTTTGTTTGAATAATTTATTAGAGTTTTTTTTAAAGTGTGTGAAAATAATAACAGAAAAAGCTACCAAGTTACTAAGTATTCTGTAAAATGAAATTTTTATTACCCACACAAGTGCAGAACTCAAAAATTAAGTTAACATTCCTACTCCTGGGAAATATAGACCTTTGAGAATGAGTAACTTAACCACCACTAAGATAACTGCTCCTGTTTTATAATATTTACTATACTTCTAGGATATTTTAGGACTTGACTCAGTTTCAACCCAGCTCATGTGATAGATACTGTATGTCACCACTTTACAGATGGGATTGTGAGGCACAGAGGGAAACAGCCTGGGTCCAAATCTAGATTGTCTGTCTCTTATAAACTCCAAGAACACTTTCCATGGAATAGTCCAAGTAACAAATCTTTTGTTTAGTGCCATGTTCAATATGGCATCACTGTCTGTCGCCACCGCCTGCCCTTTCTTGACTTCTTGGATGACCAGTCAAATGAGGTTGCATAGCTTTTGATGATAGTCATAAACTGTAATTACTGTTCTGGAACTCAGAAGGTTTTTTCTCCTAGATTGCTCTCTGATTGGAACTGGAACCATCAGTCATATCTCAGACACTTCAAAAGATATTTCCTTCTCTTACCACTGTTAAATGTGCCTCGCTGTACTATACATTAGACAAAAATGAGTTTTCTGAAGTCAATTAGTATCTCACGTCTGAGGTATATATTCAGTACATATTTGAATAGGATAATTGAAGGCATTTCTGAGACATAATCCAAAACCAAAGTCTTTTTTATATTGATGAGGTTCTGGGAAGGATTTATTATCTTACCCAAGATATCTGGTGGGAGTTAATGGTGTATAGGCTTTTTTTTCCCCTGTAAGACATCTTCAGAGAAGATAAGAACTCTGAAATACTTTAATAATAAGAATCTTACTGTTAAAATAGAAAAACCCCTCAGCCAGGAGAAACAAATCTCATCTGCAATGGTTGTTAAACTAAGTGTCTGTTGTACCTGGCAAACATTCTGGAAGGTGAATGTGAACAAGAGATCACTGAAAACCACCCAACTCCCCAAGTTGCCATTGTTTATGCTACATTCTCACCTGGAAAAAATAATTATTAAACTTCAGGTTAGTCAGATATAATAATAAGCTAAACTATCCAGAAATGTGGGGAAAATTGAGGTATATGAAGCTTCCAGGTCCATTCTTAATACTAAAGTCTATTGAACTACAGCTTTTGTTTCTTTTGTTCAGATGAATTGAATGAATAAATGAACAAAAGAATCAACAAATCAGTGAATGAAGAAAAAAATGGAATAAGAAAACAAGTTCTCTAGGACCAACAAAAGTAAAAAGTTGTTGCTGACATTCCTGCTTATGTATCTATGCTATGACCAATTAGGTAGAACATTCCTCCTGCACCCAGGTCCTTTCTGAAACTGTGAGGTACATGATTCTGTTAACATGACAGGCCTGTCCACAGGACAGTAAACTCTAGCAGGTAAAGTTGCTAAAGGACAGGGCAGTCATACTGCTACCTCAAGCAATGGATGCTGGAAAAGCAAATTTCAAAAGAGTTCTCAGGACAAAGGAGACTAATGGGGATGAATAGAGGGAGAAATCCAAGGTCAGGACCAACAAGAATTCTTATGGGCTACAGATAAGTCAAGTAAACTGGATTAAACAGGCAAGAGTGAAGTCAGTTTTAGAGACCAACATGCTTTACTTGTCTGGGCTTTATTTTGTCTTGGTCTTGATTGTTTACTTAATACCAATTGCTAGAGAAAATATTTAAGGTTTCAGAGAATATCTAAATATCACAAAATCTGAAAATGGCAAAAATGAAGTTCATAGAAAGGCTGTGCTATACCAATAATCTGTCGTAACTCCAAGATTTTCGAGTTCACTTCTTATCCAGATTATAAATTATCAATCGGGGCTCAATTGGCTCCAAGGGGAAAATAGTCTTTGTGGGGAAGTGGTAGTGGACAGGGAGTCTTCTTTAGTGTATAAAGCACAGATATGCCTATTATGTAAAAGACGTGAATATATCTGTGGCATTAAAATTTGAAGGGAGTAGAATGATTAGGAAAGTATATCTAAAAAGAATCCCTAGTGGAACAGTGTGTGGCAAGGTGGGGGAAGCTCCAGGAACACTGGTGCAGATACCCCTGACAAGGGTGGCTTCTGCTGTGCTGCCTCTACTTCTTCCTGTTCACTTTTTTCTGACATAGAAATGTCTTCAAAATTCACAGTTGATAAATATCAAATTGTCTATTAACAGGCTGGTAATTTGAAAATTGGATCACCCCACTAAGAACTTTGTGAGGTTCTAGTTAGAAAGCATTCAATTAAGGGTCTATTGAGGTATGAGCCTAACTCCAAGTATCCCTTGGACTAAAGCAAGGTAACTGTCCCTATTTGATTATGGACAATCCATCTCCCTATCCTCTCCATGTTTCTCTTAACTGATTTCCCACCTTTTATTTAATCTTTCAAAGCGACTACAAAGGAAATGGAAATTTTTTCCCATAGCAATGAATTCAGATAAAACTTTCTTGTTCTCTCTGATTTCTTCAGGCCTAATCATCTTGGACAAATATTCCAATAAAAGTCAAAATAAAAAACACTATCATTCCTTTGGTAATTGAAATGTTGACTTTCAGTTCTTGGAGAGAAAGCTCAATTACTATTTGAATCTAAAGATTGTTAATGTTTATGGCTATATAGCAGCATGTCATTAGGAGTCATTTGATCACTCTGTTCCTTTAACATAATAAAAGTGTTATGTTTTCACCTAGGTCAATGAACTATCTAGTCTCAGGATGTTGGACTCTTCACCAATGTCAAGCCTGGGTTTCATCTCATGGAATGAGCCTTAAATCTATTCAGAAAGTGGTTGGTTACATCTGTAACATTTTTGCAGCTGTATATCTTGCAGGCTGGTCACTATTATAGCACACAGGGTTTATAGCTGGGAGATATTAATAATTACCTTTAACCTCCAGTAAGGTGCAGTACCTCTCAATACAATGTGCACTACTCAGTAGGATGAAGCTTCTAGCTAGGCACTAGCTTGACTTCTCCATGTTCTATAGCATATGTGTTGTCTCCACCAGTAGATCAGTGGCTTGCTCAGTCCTGATCAGAGATCTTCTTTCAGTAGATGAGAACTAACACACAGACCTACAACTGGACAATATGCAGAGAGAGAGGCAGGGGAAAGAGAAAGAAGGATTTTGGAACACTCAGTCTTAAATAGAATTTCTTTATCAAACCTCTCTCTAATGGTGAAATTATTAAGGCCACTCCACGTAGTTAAAAGGGAGATTTATTTAGTGGCATAACTTACAAATGAAGTGATAGGTAGGTTGCAGGGTCTGGGAAAGACGCAGCGCAGTCTGGCGGTGTTCTGTGGAGAACTCTGCTCAGCCTACCTCCAGCGTCCAGGGTCCAGGAATCAACAGAGATTGATCAGGATCTCAGGTCTTCAAGGTTCTCTCTTGGCCCCACCTTGTAGGCATGACAGTTACTGAAGCCTCAATGGGGATTGGAACTTCCAGATCAAGGTTGGAATGGCTACCCACTACATCTCTCCTTAGAGCTCAGTGAACTAGACAGAAGAGGACATGGAAAGGTAAAATCCCAAGGTAATGAATGGCTCCATGGAAACAAATGCCTGCCTTTCAGTCCCAACAGGACTGGTGCACATAAAAACTCATGGAGACTCTGGCAGCATACACAAGGTCTGCACAGGTTCAATTCAGATGGGGTCACAACACTGAGGAAGAGAAGAAGGCATGGGCTCCCACCCCTACCTAGGAGTTATCTGAAACTGATACCTACTGGCAAAGGGAAAGTCAGTTTCCTCGGATGGAGTCTCATTGAGTGTATTAAGGAAAAGCCTTGTGTCCAGGAGTAGTTTGTTAACATAAAAATAACTCAGTGGTGTTTTTGTATATTTTTTTGTCTCATTTTGCTTTTCTTGGACTTTTTTTTTCTTATTGGTCTTTCGCTTATTTATTTTAATGTCTGGTTTTGTGAGGGCTTTTTTTGCATGCTTTTCTTTATTTCTTTCCTTCTTTCATTTTTTTTCTGTCTTTCAAAAGGGAGACAGAGCAAAGAAAGAACATAAATTTGGCTGTGTAGGGAGGTGGGGAAGACGTGAGAGGAACTGTGTGTAAAACGAATTACTAAAAGGTCTCACCAACTTCTCAGCTGATACTGTTTCCATGAATCCTCAGACTGAAAGCCTCTGAATCCTTACCCCTGAGGGTCTCAACTGAACTGCTTAAAAGCCTCTAGTTCCTGATCTTCATGCCTTAAGAGTGTGAGTTCCTGTATCCTCATGCCTTATATACCTTTCTACATCCTGCCATATTACTTCCTGGGATTAAAGTCATGTGTCCTTCCCAAGTAAAGACATGAGATCTCAAGTGCTAGGATTAAATGTATGTGCCACCAGGCTTGGCTCTGTTCCCAGTGTGGCTTTGAATTCACAGAGATCCAGACAGATTTCTGTCTCCTGAATACTAGGATTAAAGGCATGTCCTACCACTGCTTAACCTCTATGTTTAATATAGTGGTTGTTCTGTTCTCACCCCCAGATAAGTTTATTGGGATACACAGTATATCAACCACAATTGTGGGAAGGAAAATACATTTAAAATATATTATGTAACAATTTTTTCAATAGAATTAAGTTAAAAATCAATCAATCCATAAATAAATAACTAGATAGATAAACAAATAAATGAAATGTCAAGAAAGGTGACTTTATCTCTCTTTTCTTCATTGTCTTTCTTGAAATCAATCCCTGTTTTGAGAGTGTAACATACATGTCATTATAGATGTTACCTGTCCTTACTTGCTGTTCTCAAAGGATTATAGGACTATACCTATGTAGATTTTGGTTGTTTGAATGAGAAATGTCTACAATGCTCATAAATTTGAATACTTACTTTCCCATTGGTAGTCTGGTTAGTGAAATTATGAAATTTTTAGAAAGTGGAACCATGTGGGAGAAAGTACATTACTGGAGGCAGGCTTTGGGGGGGGGGGTTCATACTTCATGATCCTGGTATCAACTTCTGTCTTAGAGTTTCCACGGCTATAATAAAACATCATGACTGAACTTGGAGGCAGGAACTGATGCAAAGGTCATGGAGGAATGCTGCTAACTGGCTTGCTCTTCATGGCTTGCTTACTCTGCTTTATTATAGCAGCCAGGACCACCAGCCTAGGGATGTCACCACCAACAATGGACTTGGCCCTCCCACAACAATCTTCAGTCATAAAGGCAATGATCCACAGGCTTGCCCATAGGTCAGTCTGATAGAGGTATTTTCTCAGTTTAAGTTCCTGCTTCACAAATGACTCTAGTTTATGTCAGCATAAAACTAGTCAGCATGAGGAGTAGGTTATTTACCAGTCTACACCCTGTGGATGGTGCTGGGCAGATGCTGGTGTTTAAATACCCATCAAGGTGCAACTTCATTCTCTATCTTCAAAATGGAGTCAGATATTGTTTGTAGAATGGTATCTCTCGGGGCAAGGTACAATTTGAAAAACTACTGTTTTATAAAATATGTAGTAACTTATGACCAGGCAATATGACATCATTTTCTCAGGTGTACTTGTGAAAGATACTGAATAAGTCCTTCCTATTATTGTTGCTGGGGGAATATGCTGGTTCTTATAAAATGATTATTGTTGCTGCAAAGTCCAGACTCTCCCTTATAGGTAGGTACTCCATCTAAGCAATGGCTAATTCTGGGAGTTTTGGCTTTCTCTGAAATGCAAGGTGAATGCAGGTATATGGCAATGGCAATGCAACTTTCCTGGCAGGCATTCTACAGAGACATTCGTTTTCTTCCCTGGCTATCAGATTACTGCATCAGTGGACCTGTTTAACCTTAAATTTAGCTAGTCTCATTCTCAAAATGGACAAGGCTGCAGTCAGGTGCCAGAAGAAAAACTTGTCTCTAAAAGAGGATTGACAAAATGCTTACAATTTGTCAGACCACTTTGCAGAGCAAACTGGAGATGGTCATGAGTCTCTTTGTCAGATGATGGTCAAAGCCCCATCTTTACAGAACTGGTTAGTTATATATACTACTTATACTCCACTTAAACCTATATGTTATGACTACAAGATATATATGTGTGGGATAGGAGGAGGGGTCACTGGACCATTTTATTCATCCCTCATCCCAATACTACCACACGGAGAAAAAAAAATCTCCTTTCTCAGATTGTCACTATTACTTGTATTTTAATTGTTTCATTGAAGACAGGTGTCTAGTACTAACTTGTTATGGCTGTGCCAGTCCAGACTTTAACTGTAGAAACTCTGACAAATGTATTTACTGTTCCTTTAGGCCTGAAGGGATACAGAATAAGTTAGGTAGACAGACATTCCTTGAGATTAACAGGACTATGTGGAATCAAGTGGAAGTCTGATTCCAAAGCAAAAGGGCACAGAATAAAGGCAGAGATGCCAGGCTTCATCCTGCTCTTACTCATCTGTAACTGTTAGTGAGGAGACAACACTATCAAGCAAAAGCAGATTATAAAGTAAGACTTATAAATTAAGGAAAGCTGAAAACAAGGCCCATGCCCTAATCCAAGGGACAGGACTGGTTAGATTACTCCACTGCTATATTTACAGATGTTATGGATTTTGTCTCACAATTTTTGGTAAACTGCATGATGGCCATAGGCCTGCTGCGATTGCAGTTAGATGTCTTTCTCCCTCTGCTCTAAATAACTTGTAAAGAGTTCCATTTTCTCTGCCATTTTTTTTTCTGAGTTCTTTGGAATGTTAGGAAACTGAAGTGACAGGATTTTTTGGATCCAAGCGATACTGCCACTGTTTATAATGTTACTCGGGAAATATTGGAGCTCAATAAATGTTAACTGATTCAGTGATCAGTCGATGGATAGGCAAGAGCTGTGCCACAAACTAGACACTACACTATTTTCTGGATTTTACCCAAAGGTTTATCTGTTTCTTATGTAATTCACAAAAACATACCTGTGAAAATTAAAGATAATTATTTTGCTCTAAAAATCACACTGAAAATGTCTGCAAGGCTTTCCCCAGAAGGATCCACATTCCTATCATGGATGTGGACAAAGTTAGGAAATGTTCAGAAAAACATTGATAGGAAGATACAAAAAAAAATAATAATAAAAATACAAAAAAGAATCCAACACCTGAATTGATAAAGAACTCTATGAACTAAAACTACAACTGACCACAGGTTCTGGGGAGCCCAGCCCACAACTCCTGCACCTAAAGTTCAACAAACACTACAGAAGAGGGGGCAGAAACGTTCTGAGAGCCAGAGGAGGACAAAGTTTTCTGTAAGATTAAGTTTTCTAGAAATGGCTGCCTATATAACTGAGCAATGACAATATCCATAGGCATGCTAAAGTAGAAGGGGAAAATTTCACAGAATCCCACCCTTAGGCAAAGAACTACAGGTAAATAATGATTGCCAAGAAAGGGAGAGTCAGCCTCTCTCAAGGACAAGCCTATTGTTGAATGCAAATTGGTCAGCCCTGAAATCACGTACACACAAGCAAAAAAACTAAGTACTTGTGTTTATATATTTGTGAATGTCTATTTATCTATCTATCCATCATCTATCTATATACAATCATCATAAATAAAAAGAGACTGTCAAGTTCAAGAGAGATGAAGGGATGGGAAGAATTCAAATGAGAGGACAAAAGAGGGGTTGGATGGAGGTAAGAGAAGAGAGGAACTGATATCTACTATTTCTACTCCTTTTTAATATTGTGTTCAAATTCAAGTTGGAGCAATAATGCAAGAAGGAAATTAAAGGGATACAAATAGGGAAAGAAGAAGTCAAATTATCCCTGTATGCATATGACATGAGTCTATACATTAGAGATCTCAAAAATTCTATCAAAAAATTCTAGAAATGATAAATTCAGCAATATGTTAGGATGCAGAATCAACCTGCACAAATCAATAGCGTGTCTACATAGCAACAATAAAAATACAAAGAAAGACAACATGGACACTTTCCATTTCAAAACAGCCTCAAAGAAAATGAAATATCTAGGAATAAACTTAATCAAGAAAGTAAAGGACCTTTACAATAATAACTTCAAACCTTTGAAGAAACAGACAAAAAGACACTAGAAAATGGAAAACATCCCATGCTCATAGGTTGGTAAAATTAGCATTTTAAAAAATGACCATTTTAACAAAAGTTAATTATAGATTCAATGTAATCTCAATCAAAATCCCCACCATATGCTTCAAAGAAATAAATAAAACTAAAATTTACATTGAGTAATAAAAGGCCACAGATACTCAAAACAATTATGAGCAAAAAAAAAAAATGCTGGAGGGATTACTGTTCCAGATGTTAAGATATATTACAGGGACATAGAAATTAAAACAATATGATCCTGGCACATAAACATGTAGACCAATGGAACAAAGTTGAAGATCTAAACATGACTATGCATAGTTTGAGCCACTTAATATTTGACAAAGACACCAAAAACATGAAAGAAACTACAACAACAAAACAAAACAAACCAACATCTTCAAGAAACAAATGGTGCTGAGAAAACTGGATACCCACATGAAGGAGAATGAAATTAGGTCTTTATCTATCACTTGTACAAAAAAGTAACTCTGTATGGATCAAAGACCTAAACATGAAACCTGAAACACTAAAATTGCTAAAGGAAAACATAGGCAGTACTCTATATGATACAGGTGTAAGAAAGGACATTTGGAATGAGACGCCTATTGCCCAAGAACTAAGGCCAACAATTGACAAGTGGGACTACATAAAACTAAAATGCTTCTGCTCAGCTAAAGAAACAATCAACTGGGAGAAGACAAAGACGAATGCAAGTTCCTATTGCAGAAGAAAGCACACAATTCAAAATAAGGCCCAGAGGCCCCTGAGTTGGAGTGGACCTGAATAATCCTCTAGGAGAAAAGTTTGCACAGTACCAAAAAGAGCCATGCAAGATTTTAAAAAAAAAAAAAAAAAAAAGATAAGCAGCCAACAGTCCTACCCAGCTATGATGTCTATGAACCACATTAACAAGAGCATTGAATGAAAACCCTAAGGGTAAGAATGGTCCTCATATGTTCATATATTTGAATGGTTAGTTACCAGGGTGTTGTGGAATATTCCTTTACACAGTGAAGATTTGTCACTGTGATTGGTTTAATAAAAACCTAAATGGCCAATAGCTAGACAGGATTTTCAGGGCAGAGAGAATGCTGGGAAGAAGGCAGAGTCAGCAGCCAGGCACAGAAAAAGCAGAAAAGCAGCATGGACAGTAGAGGGTAAAGGTAACAAAGCCATGAGACAGAAAATAAATTAATAGAAATGGGCTAATTTAAGTCATAAGAGCTAGTTAGAAACAAGCCTAGGTTATTGTCTGAGCAGTCATAATTAATAATAAGTCTCTGTGTTGTTATTTGGGAGCTGGCAGGTGGGACAGAAATAAAATCTGCCTTCACTAGAGAGTGGTATTACTTGAAAGGATTAGAAGGTATAGTTTGGTTGGAGAAAGTGTGTCACTGGGGGTGGAGTTTGAAGTTTCAAAAACCCATGTCATGCCCAGAGTCCCTTCCTGCTGCCTATGATCATTATACAGAACTATTAGCTACTTCTCCAGTACCATGTCTGACTGCATGCCACCATGTTTTTCACCAAGATGATAATGGACTAAACCTCTAAACTGTATCAAACTACCGATTAAATGCTTTCTTTTCTAAGAACTTCTGTGGTCATGGTGTCTCTTCATAGTAATAGAATAATGACTATGACACATACTTTGGTGGTAACCAACAGATCTCTAATTGGACATGTTCCATAGTAGGGAAAATATGCCTGGTACTGGAAACCTAGTTAACTACTCAGTGCTAGTGAAGTTATAGATTTATTGGAAAACCTACAAGTACTAATTTACTAAACTAGCATACTTCCTAACTGTACTCCAAATATTTGTCCTTATATCCACTGATAAATATACTCACACTTCATAAAGGAAACTTCTCTTTGCAACAGATGGAGACCACTACAGAAAAGCACAAACAATAAAATGCAGAGTTTGGGAGTCCAGTCCCAGTGGATATATCTATAAAGCACTCCCATAACTAAGGCTCAGGGAACATTACAGAAAAGTGGGAGTAAAAATTTTAAGAGCCAGAGGATCAAGGTATTTGCTGTGAGACTGTGTCTCCTAGTAATATCAAAAGCTACATCCATAAAATCTCATTGACATGACTTCCTAAAAATAAGTTGAACAAGAACATCACCAATAGACATGCCAAAGTGGACAGGAAAAACTCCACAAAGCCTTAACCCTACACAAATAAATATGGGCAACTAAGAAATGTTGAGAATAGGAGGAATAGTCTTTCTCAGGGAAGAACACAGCAATTTATTATCTAATACCAAACATTCAGGTAATATCTAACATTATAAAGGTTGAATAGGTTATATTTAGAAATATGTACTCATGTAGTTTCTATTCTTGGTTGTTAACTTGACCACATCTGTAATGAACTCCTTGGTACACCTGTGAGAGATATTTTCTTAATTAAATCTTTGAAGTGGAAAGGTTCATTTTTAATCTTTGTCTTTTGAGGTGAGAAAACACACCTTCAATCCATATGTTTTGAGGTGGGAATATCCACCTTTAATTTGGGCCACACCTTCTTGTGGCAGCCCGTATAAGGGACATAGAAAAAGGAAGTTTCACTCTTTGACACTTGCCCTCTCACTTGTTGGCAAGTTCATTTACTCAATGGCATTAAAGCCTACCTCCTCAGCCATAATTAAAGATCAGCCATGATGTACAGTTTCATGGAAAGAGTAAGTACTGAATTCTTAGACTTTCCGTTGGTAGACAGCCATTGTTGCACAAGTTAGACAACAGGCTGAGAGGCACTATACTAAATCCCCTTTATATATTTGTAAATATATATACATAGATGTGCATATATTTATTCTATCAGTTTGTTCCTTTGGAGAACCTTGAATAATACAATACATATACCAACAATTAATGAGAAAAAAAGAGGCCAGGAGGAGTATAAGAGATTGCTTGGAGGGAGATGAAGGGAAAATGTTGTTATATTATAATCTCAAAAGTAAAAATAATTTTAAAAATATTTAAGTCAAACGACACAGTATTGTAACTGGAAAACTGGAAATCATGTTGTCTATTATTATGGACCCAGTAATCAGAGAGAGAAATTCAGTCCTTAAATTTTCTTTATTCAAAGAACTAGGAATTTGAGAAGACAGAAGATTAACATTCTAAAGATCTGTCTTCCATCTCATCTTCATTTGGAGAATAATGTTGGGAACAGAAAGAAAGGAAGCCAATCACTCCAGAGTATGATTCTTTCCTCTGTTCATGTAGCCAGTCTGATCTTAGATCCAAGGTGATGATGCTTCTCTCTTACACTTCTGTCGACTTTTCAGCTGACCCATGAGGATCTTGTCTGCTGGACCTTGGCTCTGAGGACCTGAAAGAATGAAATGGACTACAGTCTAATGCTGTAGACAAACTTACTTCAGTTTCAGTATGCTTTTATATAAGAATGAAACAAAGAATACAATAATCTAAGGAAGGTTGCTTGAGTTCAAAAAATATGATTAGAAAAAAATGTAAATGAATGCCAATAAGCACATATTAAATATTAACAAAGCAGCCCTTTCCCAGAACTTTCTCAGTACAGACCAATTTAGACACAATTGCCTAGCACGTACTATAGATTATATCTGGGAAAGCATGAAAGCAAAGCAGAAGGAGGGTACACTGACCAGATTGAGTTCTATAGCTATGTTCTGAAATCCAAAAATAAATAAATGAACATATCCTATAAATTAAATGTAAATGTAACTGGAAGCATGTAATCACATTCAGAAATGATCCAGGGAACAAAAAGCACCTGAGGTAAAAGGCCCTCTGCCTTTTCACTGGAACTTCTCATAGTTCTCCAAGGCATTGTTCACGATGCGTCATTCTTTTGACTGTGTCCAAGCACATGTCTTGTACTTTTCCTCATTATTGTTTCTCTCTGTATAGGGGAAGGTTCACATATACCAAAGCCATGGCTGGTAAGCCTCTCATTGTAATCGGAAGGTTTCTATGGTCCTGCTCAGGCCCATGGTCCTGCATTCCTCTGGTCCCACCTGACCCCTGCTGTCCCATGGCAGCTTATAAAATAATCATTCAGAGGCTTAATATTAATTATCAATTGCATGGCCTAAGACAGGGTTCTTGCAAGCTAGCTCTCATAACTTAACCCATTTTTATATCTATAAGTTGCCACATGGCTGTGGCTTGCTTCTCCTGGCAGCAGTTGGCATCTCCTTCCTCTCCTTTCTCCTCCCACTATCTCTCTTGGATTTTCCCACCTGGCTCCATCCTGCCCTGACATAGGCCAATACAGCTTTATTTATCAACCAATCAGAACAACATATATTCACAGCATACAGAAAGACATCCCATAGCATTGCATTGTTCTCCACTTGTGAAAAGTTAACTCAGAACAGGACCATCATTAGCAAAATCTAGATTCCTTTCTATAATATGAAGTGCAAATGTGGTATTATAAATCAGAAAGGTGCCCCTTATCTGTCCTTCTTGTTCCCTACCAATGTGGCTGCTGGACTGTCATAGAAGTCACAAGTTAAAAGATTTTTAACTAAGTTCTCTCACTATAGAAAAATAATGAGATAAATTCATAAAAAAAACTTGACAAACTTTAAAAATGAAGAAAATAAAGAAAAATGTTAGTCCTAGAATTTTGCACATGAAAGATTTTTACTCTTTAATTACAAGTTAATTATCTTGTAACTCCTCTTTTATTTTCAGATATGAAAATATAGCTTAAATTTAAAATCTGAAAAGAACATTATTATTTCAAAGCTTGCAAATGACATGCTTCTCTGGGGACTTACTCCTTTGTAAATTTTGACTACTTGATGTAGTATAAACATAAAGGTTACTTTCCACTTAGTAAATCCCATTATGTACCAGGACTTTGAATGTCTTACAGACTTGAGGTTTCAGTCAAAGTATTATCATTTTTTTTTTCATCCCTTCACTGCTTGATCTATCAGTCACTTGTCAGTGGAGATCAGACCCTGGTAGTGATTCCATTCATATCTTTCCATTCTGCTCTTCATATCTTTGTTTCTCCCTAACCATTTCCTCCTCTTTGATTACTCCCTATACCATATTCTATTGGGTATAATATCCCAAAATTGTGTCATTTAAACACCAAAGCTAATGAAACTTTATTAACTCAGGGAAAGAGAGGAAGAATAAAGAAGACAGATGAAGATTGAAAAGGCCATAGACAGTTTATTTAAAATTACATAGATATGTACATGTGCATATATATTTTTTAATAAAATTACATCATGTGGGGTAACAATGCTCCACCCAAAGCCATAGACTATGTAATAAAATCTCCTGTTCCAAACATGGGGAACTTCTCTTCAAATCGCTGGTCAGGGCAGTCTAAAGGACTTCATATACTGCCTTTGGTTGCTTTCCAGAACTTCAAACAAACAAAAACAGAAAACAAGCTATACACACCATCAGGGGCTGGAGGGATGTCTCAGTACAATCATTAAGATTACCTGTTGCTTTGCAGAGCATTGGTTTGGTTCCCAGCAGCCACATGACAGCTTACAACCATATGTGACTCCAGGAAATCGATTTTTTTTTCTTTTTTTTTTCTTTTTTTTTCTTTTGGCTTTTCGAGACAGGGTTTCTCTGTGTAGCTTTGTGCCTTTCCTGGAACTCACTTTATAGACCAGGCTGGCCTCAAACTCACCTAATTCCATGTTCCTAAACCCGTATAATTCCCAGCTACATTCTAAATACCTATCCTTATATTCACAGAATATACATCTCACCATTCATCAAAGAAGCATCTTTTCACAGCAGATAGAAACCATGACAAAAATCCACAATAAGGCAAAATGTAGAGAACAACTGCTTCCCAATTGATACATACATAATACAAGTCTTACACCTAAGGCTCAGAGAACATTTCAGAAGAGGGATGGAAGGACTCCAAACTCTAGAGATCCAGATTGTCTGCTGCAAGATTGTGTTTTCTAGATACGACAGGAAATTCTTCGCATTAACTCTTAATGTCATAATCATCTGAACAAGATTGTCACAATGACACCACCAGTTGACATCTCAATATGGGTGGATGAAATCTCACAAGGTCCCACCCATAGGTAAAAGCTATAGACTATTAATAACTGCCGAGAGAGGGAGATTCAGTCTTCTCAAGGGATGAGTAACCTGATAGGTTATCCAATACCAAGTGTTTGGCTCTAAAAGTGTGTACACAGAAAAGCAACACTCCACAAACTCAACAGGAGTGTTTATGTGTAAAAAAAACTGAAGCAAAAGAGTCCATGAAAGTTGCCATGAAGTGGAGAGGACATGAGGGGAGTCAAAGGGAAGAGAGGGAGTAAAAATGTAAATATGGTGCAAATATATAAAATTCTCCAGAAATGTTCTTAGAAAGAATGGATATAGCACATCCGGTAATGCTATTACAAAATCCCCACTACTGGTCTTCGAGTGTCCTCAATGACCTCCCTGTTGCCCTCTTCTGAGGCACCAACTGCTACACATTCAACCATGTTTTTTCTCCCACTGCAGGAATGCCATGCCCAAAAACGACGAGGGCTGCAGAAACACTGTCTCCTGCAGACACTTCAGAATCCTCACAGGAAAGCTCAGGAAACTGCTCAGGGGCCAAAATAAGAATACTTTATTGCATGTACAAGGCACAAATTTTGTAGCTCCTTAGATATTTGCATGGCTATGCAATTATACTTTGTGGTATCATTATTGATGGTTTGAAAATATACAAACAGCATAAATCAAACACAGCTCAAACTATGAAAAATGTAAACCATAAACATCAAAACCATATAACACTCATTCAGTTCTCAGTTGTTTACCTGCCATATACATAATTTCTTATACATATATATACAACAAAAGCCTAAAAAATATACTGAGGCTAATCACCATATAAATATGAAAATAAATCTTTACCCTTAACCTCAACTTTATCTTTAGAAGAGGGAGGACAGTCTGTATTTATTCAAATTACACATAGTATTAAAAATCAAATGTTGTAAAATACCATATAAAGAAAAATAAATTATGAGAATGAACAGGCCTCAAAGGTAACAGTGAAAAAATGCCTACTTTTCCAACATTATTTTCCATAATGAAATTAAAATATTATCTAATATGTTAAAGTGCACTTAAAAGGTATATATATATCATCATTGTGATTTTAAAAGTTGTCTAAGGAAAAAGGGATGCAATATAAGTTACTTGAAAGAAATGTGCGAATATTTCAAAGTAAGCTTAAACTGAAAATATTTTGTCCTTACTTAAAATATACTTTAAATTTGGGAACACTTTTGAGAGATCAAAATATAGTTTCCCAGAAAGTCAGCTAAAAAATAGTTTTGAATTGCTTTTCCTTAAACAAGTTTGTTAAGCAGAGATGAAAACCTCTAATTTGAATATTTTATATTCAGATCACTGAAGACGTTGACTTGTTGTTCAAGTTACCTAGACAACATTCTGGTCAACACAGCTGTTCTGGCCCCACAACCAGAGGCAAAGCCCCAGACAGAACTACTATATTAACAATACATCCTTTTGTGTTTTTTAAAGAGTATAGAAGCAAAAAATATATGAGGGAAATAAAGAAAACATGGTAACACACATGCTAACACAGTCTATTCAGTGAGTGCCACACACGTATCATTTAGTAATATGTAAGATTCACCCTTGTCTAGGATCCTCAGTCTGTAAGGTACACACTAATGGCAAACTTAACAGTGTCACGTGTTATAAAAATAATCACTACTCACACTTGTCATCTGTGTCAATTTCTCACAAAGTATTCTTCTTGATCAGGAATGTAACCTATTAACTGGGGCTGCAAACCACTAAACATAAAATAGCCATTCGTTTGTAGTTACTGGAGATTGAATTTTCTTATTTGGGATAAGGTATGTGGCCTTGGGGATAACTGTACCTAGTCAATTCCCAGTTAGGAAAAAAATGAAGCTCAAAAAAGTTGAAGTTTGATAACAAAAATCAAAGGCACAAAAGGTTGTTTAAAAGAAATGTTATTTAAAAAGAAGTATTTATTGCTCTGTGTATATGTGTACACGTATCATTTGGTCATTATGGCACACATGTGTGAAGGTCAGAGAACCACTTTCAGGAGTTCAGTTTCCCCACCACTACAAGTTCAGGCACAAATTTGGGGTTGGCAAGCTTGGGCAACAAGTACTTTTACTTCCTGAGACAAGTTGCCAGTCCAGGGAATTGTTTTAATTCAAAAAAAGAAAAAAGAAAGAAATGTTTGAACATACATAATACAATTTGCATAAGTAACCAGTATTATTTATGTTCTGGATAAGCTATCCAAAACTGAGAGCTGGATGAACCAAAATATTTAAGTCTCTTGCTAAGAATAATCTAATCGGCTCAGGCTACTGGAAACCCCTTTTGCTGGCCCATCCTGGCTCAGATAGTGAGGCCTTTGCCTCTTAAAACATTTTTGTCAGAAGGGGTGGGAAGCACTGCAAATTCCAGGAGAAAAGCAAGACTAATCATGTCCTGGATGATGAGTAGTCACAAGTCACATTATCTAAAGGTCAGCCTCACCTTTTTACAGCCAATTCTCCTTTAAATACAGCACTTTCCAAAGCCATGTCTAATAACAATCTCCCATTGTTCATGAAGAAGGAAATTAATGATTGGAGTTAGGGGCTGAGGAACTGGCACTATGTTGTAGATAATGCTCTAAATCACAGGGCAATGTGAAAAAGCATCAATATATTCATCTGGTAAAATATTGTTACTTTAGGTACCATTGTATTTTCTATGAAACATATTTCACATTCATAAAATTAATCCTTTCCAAATACGAAATTTCCAGATTTAAAATTATGCCACTCCTACTGCCCACCTAATTTCAGAAGACTGTGGCCATACTCCTAAGAAGGCACATGCACATTGATCATTAGTACCAACTACCCGCAGCCTCTGGCAACTATTAAGTGGAATATATTTTTGTGGCATTGTTCTTTCAGTAGTATGTATTATACATAACTTCACTAAAATTTTACACACAATTTAAACCACAGACTTTACAAGTAGTCTTGAAATTGTATTTTCTTGTTATACACATTTTTTCAAACATACCTTCATTTATTCATGAGAAGTATTTTTTATTTACATTGGAGTCTAAAATAATTCTAATTTCTCAAATAAATTCTATTCTTACTTCAGAAATTTAAAAAAACCAATACCTCATTATCAAAACATATAATTAACAGGGTTCTTAGTAACTGAACAACTGTGCTCTTCCTGCTTCTTAAAGTGCTAGAAAATCCAAGAGGCACTGGAGACTAATTCCTTGTTTTACAGAGGGGAAGAGATCTAATGTGGCCTGGACATACCCAACATTATCACGCTAGGGAATAGCAAAGCCGATTTTCCAAATGAAAATACTCATGCTATCTTATACCACCCATGGTTTAAAGATATAATACAAAATATACTACCTGTCCCATTGTTCTTTGTATTAAAACACTGAATTTCATAAAACAAAGTATTATGCGTTTGTGTTGAAATTTTTAAGTAAACACTGTCACAGGTTAACTACAAAGTCAGTTTTCTTATGAAGCAATTTTATAAGTGGGTTCTCAATTGTTTTGTTCTGAGAATGTAATTTTATTTTGCCATATCATATTAAAAACATTAACACATTTTCTCTTCGTGATCTATAGGGGTAGACATCCCAAATAACTCACTGAGATAGAACAAAGAAAGCCCAAGGTTCCTGAGAAGAGGCGAGCACAGCTTAATTTGCCAGGCTGTGATTCTTCATAGGCTGGTGTTGTGTGACGCACCACTCCATTGAGAACCAGTGTCCCACAATCAGTATTCTAGAAACAAGGACTTTATGAACTGAAGACAGTCGGAGCTTAGCCATTGCAACAGTTCTTCATCTGCAGTGACTTTTTGGATGTGGACCCAGCTAGACTGGTAATGGATCTGCTGTCATCATCCTCTGTCCTTTTCTTCACTTCCCTGGGAGATGGGAGAAAAAGATTACAACTGAAGTAAGCCATTTGTTTACTTACCTGTGGAGATTAATTACAGGACAATGGAAAATTATCACAGTTTCCAAATACAAAACCTTGATAATTTTACCATTTAAAAAAAAAAAAGTCTCATCTATATCTAAATTACAGGTTGTCAGCTACAAAAGCTCAGAGGGAGAGATTGATATCTAGATAAACAATTACAGGGTCACAGGTTTGTACTTAATACACCTATATAGTGTCTTCTAGGAACCAAGGTCCTCCTCAGAGATGCTGATACTGAAGAACCCCTGGGATTGTTTGAATTAAATGTGCCCCAAATTCTCACGTATGTGAAAACTTAGTCCCTAGATGGTAGTGCTGCTTATGTAAATTTAGAGGTGAAGGATTCTGCTGGAGGATGTCACTCTAAGCAGAATTTGAGGTTTCAAAATGGTACCTGGGTACCATTCCATGTTTGCTCTCTGCTTCCTGTTTAAGATTTGACATGAGAGCACTCAGCTCCATTTCCATCTCTAGTCACCATCCCTACCTGCTGTCACACATCCCTGCTGTGATGATGATAATGGGCTCTTAAGCCTCTGGAACAGTAAGCTTCCTAAAATTCTTCCTTCTACAAGTTGCCTTTGTCATGGTGTTTTATCACAGCAATAGAAAATTAACTAAGACAGCCTCTTTAAAAAAAAAAAATTGAGGGATCCCCTTTTTTAGAAGCCATTGAATGCCTATATCTCTTCATCTTGAGGTAGGATGAACTCCATGATAGGTTATCCAACCCCATGTGGTCGATCCTAAATATATTTATATATAAACAACATGAAAAGGGCTCAGCAGGGGTGTGTGTGTGTAAAAACAACTAAAGAAGACATGGATTTGAGAGAGAGTCAGGAGGACATGGGAGGAGTTGGAGCAGGAAGAAGGAATATTATAAATAAGGCAAAGATAGTATTCAAGTATGAAATTCTCTAAAAAATATTAAATTAATTTTAAAAAAAGAAGTGACATTCACCTGGTGTCACTTCAGCAGGGGAATTCTAGATTCAGAAACAGCATGCACAATGGCTAAGGCCTAAAAGAACTTGGATAGTGCTAGACAGAAAGATTGCTGTGTCTATAAATTATTATAAATTTGCACACAAAAAAAGTGGATTCAAGTAGAGATGTAGGTAAAGTGAGGCCATGAGGCTTATGGGAAGGAGCCTGGACACCTTACACTCTATGTAAAGTACAAGGTATAGACTATGAGCAAAACCAGAAACTGCAGTTTTTGTTATAAATATTATAGAACTAGAGTGTAGCACAGTGGTTGAGAAGTTGTCCACACAAGGCCCTTTCCAGCACTGGGGGAAAAAAATGAAAGAGCAAAATCAGACAACCAAACAAATATATATATATATAAAATAAAGTGATGATGGAGGAAATCTGAGGCACAAACATTTGCACCTAAGTAGGAAATTGTAATACTCAACTAGTTCCAAGAGAAGGAGAAAGTGAAGTATAGATTCAAGAGACATACAAACACTAATGAATCAAAGATTCTCAAAAGCCACTGGCACTGGAACTGAATCAAGACTGACTTATGTGACTAGGCTTTAATTGAAGCTGTGTATTATGGCTCCAACTTTTACACTTTCATTTTATTAGCTATAATGCTAATATCTTACTGAATCTAGTACAGGGCTGTACACACATCAAGTCTTCATAATAATGCACATATTATTAGGCCTGCAAATAAATATTAAGGGGAACATATGCACCGACACCTTTCATCTGGCCTTCAGTTTCTTGAATATACTAAAAATGCAGGTGTGTCCTATGTTAAAGACATACTGACAAAAAAAACTAGAGGTCTAAGCCAGGTCAATTAAAGTTAAAACAACAATAGCACAACAGTAAGTGACTCATAAGAAGTCTGTCTGACTTAATAGCCTAAAAGCCTACTAAACAGCTATGGCCTGACTGTCACAGGACTGAGATGACCATTCCATCAAAATGTCTTTTCTCACCAGTTGTTGGTTTTTATAAACTTGCTGGGCTGTGGTGTCGCATGCCTTTAATCCTAGCACTTGGGAGGCAGAGGTAGCCAGATTTCTCTGAGTTCATGGCCAACCTGGTCTACAAAGTGAGTTCTAGGACAGACTCCAAAGCTGCACAGAGAAACCCTGTCTTGAGGGGAAAAAAGACTTATTTTATTTTTTGTTTATTTATGAGTATTTTGCCAGCATATGCTGGTGCACACATGTGCCTACTGCTGGTGGAAGCCAGAAGAAGGCATCAGACCTGGAACTGGAGTTACAGACAGCTGTATACCAGCACATGAATAACTGAGCCCAGGTCCTATGAAAGAGCAGAAAGTGCTACTAAACAATGAACCATCTCTCCAGCCTTGAACACCAGCTGTTTAAGTAAAGCTAGTGTCCATGCTACACTGTAAACAGCAGCTCACATAAGACCAAACAGCAATGGTCTTTCCTTTCTTTTTACATAAAAAGACTTGAACCTATAGTTGGGATATGACTAAGATACTCTATCCTTGTGACTTTACTATGGCCCCACAAGACAACTGAGCACTAAATTGTGACCTTATTTAATAGAATGAAGGCCATTTCACAGAAATACAGACTTCTAACATTGAAAAGTACCTTTGAGGCCATTTTATTCAGTCCACTTTCTAATTGTACAGATTAGAGAGGTCTGCAATAAAGCAGGAATGTACAGATGACTCCAGAGCTTGCATTTAGGAGTGGACTTTGAGAGCCCATACGATAGCTCAGAAGTACAGCACCTTCATACAGGCCTGAGAACTTAAGATTGATCCCCAGGGCCCATGTGAAGGTGGAAGAGAGCCAACTCTACACATGTATACCATGGCATGTGCATGTCCACACTCACAAACGCTCATCATATGCACACACATACATATATAAGCACTCATGTATGACACATATAATTAATACTATTACACTACTACTACTAAATATGATAATAATAAATAAATAAAGCTTTTTTGTGAAGAATGAACTTTGAGTCTCACTTTGTCACTCCCTTCCAATATGGAAGCAGCAGCTTGTTGCCACTTACAGGGTATAAGTATTTCTTTGCTGAATGCTTGTGCCCAGAAATTTTCAGATTTTGGAGTTTTACAGGTTTGGGAATATTGCATAGATTTTACCAAATAGGCATACATAATTTAAAAAAAAATAATTGAAATCTCCACAATTAAACATGTTTTGGTCATCATGACAGCATGTCACAAGTGTAGAAACTGAGATCGAGTACAATGCCAGCTCTTACTAAACCTTGGCCCAGCAACACTCTAAGGAGTGTGGGTTCTTTCCTTCACTATATGTAACTTATTTAGACATAGAAATTGATGCTCCAATGGTCCCAAAAGCACAGAATCATCATTTGACTTAGCAGATAAAAGTGTGGCAATGGCTGCTTTCTGCCAACAGTAACATTAGCTCAGGTCAAAACAAAACAAAACCCACATGTTCAAAAGACTCTGTGCTTGTTTCTGCTATTCTAGGTTACATATAATGTCATTGTTTTTTTTTAAGAGTTCTTTCCTTGCTGAGGTGGGAGTCTTAGACCATTGTTAATGCCAAACTGTTCAATGACACTAAGTCTGAGCCAGGACACTGCTGTTCTTGAAAACAGATTTTCTTGACCTATGGGACTGTGTTTTCATTTTTTCAAGTTGTTTAGATACACTCCAAGCATTCTGATCAGAGTCTGACTTACAGTCAGGTTGTCTACTCCCTTCCAATATGGAGGCAGCAGCTTGTTGCCACTTACAGGGTATAAGTATTTCTTCGCTGAATGCTTGTGCCCAGAAATTTTCAGATTTTGGAGTTTTACAGGTTTGGGAATATTGCATAGATTTTACCAAATAGGCATACATAATTTAAAAAAAATAATTGAAATGCTCCACAATTAAACATGTTTTGGTCATCATGACAACATGTCACAAGTGTAGAAACTGAGACCGAGTACAATGCCAGCTCTTACTAAGCCTTGGCCCAGCAACACTCTAAGGAGTGTGGGTTCTTTCCTTCACTATATGTAACTTATTTAGACATAGAAATTGATGCTCCCAATGGTCCCAAAAGCACAGAGTCATCATTTGACTTAGCAGATAAAAGTGTGGCAATGGCTGCTTTCTGCCAACAGTAACATTAGCTCAGGTCAAAACAAACAAAACCCCACATGTTCAAAAGACTCTGTGCTTGTTTCTGCCTATTCTAGGTTACATATAATGTCAATGCTGCTTTTTGTTTTAAGCAGATTCTTTCCTTGGCTGAGGTGGGAGTCCTTAGACCATTGTTAATGCCCAAACTGTTCAATGACACTAAGTCTGAGCCCAGGACACCTGCTGTTCCTTGCCACAAACAGATGTTTCTTGGACCTATGGAAGACCTGAGGCCTGTTTACTCATTTTTTCAAGTCTGTTCCTAGATCACACTCCAAGCATTCTGATCAGAGTCTGACTTACCAGGTGCTATAAATCTATGTCACCAATTAAAATGTAGCAAGGAAAACGAGAGGTCAGTTTTCACACTAATTATTCTTACATGAATTCAAAAATCACCAGAAAAAGAACTGCATGCAGAAAACTATGTAGTTGTTTGTCTACAATTAGAGAATACTGTCCTTATTTAAATTTTGTGGATTTTTTTCCCTTTTAGTAGATACATAACTCCTTCATTACAGCAAGAAATTATGCTTCCATTAGTGACAGACTGCCTTAGTTATGGTTTCTGTTGCTCTTACAGAAAACCATGAACAAGTGTTACTTGGGGAGGAAAGGGCTTATTTTAGCCTACAGTTCCACACCACAGTCCATCAGCCAAACAAGTCAGGTGAAGAAACTGGAGGCAGAAACTGAAGCAGGAGCCAGAGAACACTGCTTACTGGCTTGCACCCCACGGTTTTCTCAACCTGCTCTCTTATCCACCGCAGGACCACTTGCCCAGGAGTGGCACAACACACAGTGGGTTGTGCCCCCTCAAGTTAGTCACTCATAAAGACAACACTCCACATGCTTGCTTACCACATAGTCTATGGAGGCATTTTCTCGACTGTGCTTTTCTCTTACCAGGAAAGTCTACCTTGTGTCAGGTGGACAAAAAACTAATAAGGAAAATTGACTCATTCTCAACTTGAAACACAAACACACTACTGTTAAATCATAACCTTTCCTTTCTTGTTCGTTTCCAAGATCTCAATATTAATATTACAATATAAAACATTTCAACTTTTAAAATACCAAAGTCTTTAAATTCAAACACAAATTTCAAAATTCAAAGTTTCTATGATATACTCAAAGTCTCTTTAAAATTCCAAATCTCTTAACTGTAGAATCCTGTAAACAAAAAATAATTTACATACTTTTCTACTCCAACATGGAAGAACCAGAGCAGTCACAATTAGATCAAAGCAAAGCCACAGGAAAAGTTCAGTGTTTGATTTATGAAACCCATTCCTCTGGGCTTCAAAGTTATGTGCCCAGTCTAAGCTCTATCACACACAAACAGTGTGGCTCATAGGCTGAGGCCAGCTACAAGCTGAAGGTTCTTTGGTCTTTGATGGTGACTCCATGGTACTGGCATCTCCAAAATACTGAGTCTCTGTGCAACTGAGCTCCATTTTTACCAACAGATTCTTCTGAGTTTACTTTAGGGACCCTGCCCTGCCACATGGTACCAAGCTTAAATTTCTCTCCAATCCCTTCAATCCTGGGGATTTAACTGCAGGTGAGGCTGCACCCCCACCAATGGCCTCACATGGCCTTTCATAATACCAAGCCTCAGATGCTCTCCATGACCTTTTCATCCTTTAAAAACCCAGTACCACCTGGGAGACATCACCAAGTTTGGCTATAAGTGGGAAATACAGCCTCAACCCACCTATGGACCAGGGCTTTTGTATGCTGACCCTAAGGAAACACAGAAGATTTTATCTTAGTAGTACTTGTCTCTTAGTAATCATCACTAATTTATCAGCTCCAGCTGACCAGTGTTGATAGTCCCAAAAAAGCAAAGATTCCATTTTAGTGCTTCTGGTCTCTTCTCAAACACAGCTGATTCAGCCCTAGCTGACAAGGATTATATAGTCTCCATTTAAAATACCACATGAAGAGTCCCAATAAAGTCTTTGAAGAACTCCAAAACTTCCCTCTTACACTTACTTCAAAATCCAAGTGCCTATCATCTGTATTTTTTTTTGTATCTCTCAATTTTCTCTTCAAAACTCCCACAGAATAACTCATTAAGTTCTGAACATCAAAGATTTTTCTAGCCTTAAGTTCAGTTCCATAATCCTTTCACAATCGGCCCAAAACAATGTGGTTAGGTCTGTCCTGGCAATAGTCCACTCTTTGGTACAAATGTCTATCTTAGGGTTACTATTACTGTGATAAAACGGCATGACCAAAAGGAACCTGGGGAGAAAAAAATTTTTTTGAGCTTACAGTTCCATGCCACAGGCCATCATAGGAGACAGGACAGTGACCTGGAAGCAGAAACTGAAGCAGATACCATGGAGAAATGTTGCTTGCTAGTTTTCATGGCTTGCTCAGCTTATTTTCTTATATAACCCAGGACCACATGGCCAGGGGGACCAAATGGCCAGGGGTGGTAGTATGCAGAGTTGTACCAAATCAATCATTAATAAAGAAAATGTCCCAGAGGTTTGCCCACAGATCAATCTGGTGGGAGTACTGTCTCAGTTGAGGTTCCCTTTTTCAAATGGAAATATCTGTGTTAAGTTGACAGAAACCTGACCAAGGAACACATCAAGCAGAAAATATGAATCAGGGAAATAGTGCTAGCATATCTAATACTTGAAGAACTGACATACATGTTTTTATGTAAGTCTTCTAATGATGAGTTTTATTCTAATTCACATGTGAAATGTTATGTATTCTCCACACCACTGCCTTCTTTTAATAATTACAAAGTGAGCAATTCAGACAGTGATTCCAAATGGTATGATATGTAATTTGCTATTTTTACCCTAGTTGATCAGCAAAATTTCCTAACAATTAGGCTAATAACAGCCTGTTGTGTTTAAATTTTGGTTTCAGGAGATGACTCTATAAGTCAAGTATCACCTTTCATGATGAAATTTTACAAAATGTTCAAAAAATACTGCAGCTACATCTCTTTTGTTCAGTAATAAAAATATTTAGCTAATGTCAACAATGAACAAGCAGAATTACTAGATTTTATAATAGATACATATACTGTTTTCCTTACCATGAAAGACAGAACTATGTTCTACAGGAGATATTTTAACTACATGCTATTAGGAAGGAATTTGACATATCCATTAGGTCAGTGAAAAATTGTTTTTTCTAAACACAAGGCAAACTTTACCGAGCAAGATGGAGAACAGCTTCAACCACATTGGAGCCGTCTTTGGCACTGGTTTCACAGAATAATGCCCCATAGGTCTGTAGAAAATAAGTACACACAGTTCAGTGAAGGCTTTGGTTAGATTTCCTGATACTTGAGTTATTATATTTAAAATGTTTTTTCCTAGCCAAGTATGGTAGCATGTGGTGATATTTTTATTTGTGCTCTAACAAATAAAGCTTGCCTGAACATAGAGGAGGAGCTAGCTACTAGTTAACCACAGAGGTTTGGAGGTCTGTACAGACAGACAGGAAGTGTTAGAGCGGGGTGGAGAGAGGAAATGATAAGGTGGGGTAGAGATAGGAGCTCCTTCTCTTTTGGCAGAGAGTTTCGTAGGGGTAAGAACTAGTGGCTTGCTGCTCTGCCTCGATGATCTTTCAGCTCTTACCCCAATATCTGGCTATGAGTTTTTTATTAATAAAACTGTTTAGCAATTTGTGTTACAGTGGCACACTTTGGAAGCAAAGGCAGGTTGATCTCCAAGTTTGAGGTCAGCCTGGTATATAGAGTGAGTTCCAGGAAACCAGTGCTACAAAGAGAAACCCTGTCTAGAAAAACTATATATATATGGAGTGGAGTGTGCCTGGAATACCAGCACTAGGCAAGTGAAGCAGACTTCCAAATCCAGCCTGTTACATGTGACTCTACCCCAAACAAACAAAATAAACCAGCCTAAACACAATAATACTAGGAATAGTTCCTGATTTGAAGATTTTTATTTTATATTTAAAAAATGCAAAATTTCATGTGGTGATATTGTGTTCCCCAAAATATTGTACACCCTAATAAACTTATCTGGGGTCAGAGAACAGAACAGCCACTAAATACAGAGGCCAGAAAATGGTGGCACACTTGCCTTTAATCCTATCACTTGGGAGGCAGAGATCCATCTGGATCTCTGTGAGTTTAAAGCCACACTGGAAACAGCCAGGCATGGTGACTCATGTCTTTAATCCCAGGAAGTGAGCCTTTAATCCCAGGAAGTGATGGCAGAAAGCAGAAAGGTATATAAGGTGTGAGGACCAGGAACTAGCCTGGTTAAGCTTTCAGGCTTTCGAGAAGCAGTTCAGCTGAGAGGCATCCAGTCTGAAGAAACAGGATCAGCAGAGGAATTAGCAAGGTGAAGTGACTGTGGCTTGTTCTGCTTCTCTGATCTTCCAGCATTCACTCCAATACCAGGCCCTGGGTTTGTTTTTATTAATAAGACCTTCTAACAATTTGTGGTACAATTTCATTTACAATAATCAAGTGCATAACACCACATATTCTCTTCAAAAATTCGAGACAGATGAAAATGACAGTTTAAGGTAGTCATTTAAGAATTACATATCTATCAAAAGAATGTTAGCAGTATCAGGTCAATTGGAAGTCCTTGTTTACATAGCAAGAACCTGTCTTGGTGAGGGGAAAAGGGTGTGTTTGCTTGGTCCAGTGGCCAAGGCTTCTTCCATCATACTCTCAGCTTCTTCCATCAGAGTACAGAGCTCCTGCATTGCTCAAGTGAAATATTGCACAGACAACTCCCTTAGCTGCCCTTGCATAGTTAGTTGCTCCTCTGCTTCTAACCTTCAAATGACTCTCATCCTTTTTGAGGCAATATTCAAATGCTTTTCCACAGCCAACCATACACTGCTTAATCTCAAGTTGAGGCAATCTTCAAGCTTTACCTTGCATCATATCTTTACCCCATAAATCTCTAGGTACCTGGCATTCCCTGTATTTCTCCAGTGGCATAAATTCCAACTGATCTCAGGATTTTCACACTTGCTCTTCTCAGAGCTAGGTTGCCTACCTCACTTCAGCTCCTATTTTTGTATTGGATTCTTTGATAGTCATTAAGTTGTTTCTACTTCTGAAAAGTATCTATTAGGTCTCCCTGTCATAAAACCCCATAGTTTTTTGGTTTTTATTTTTTATTTTTTGCACTTGCCACAATTCTAACAGTTATGTATGTATGCCATTGTAAAGCAAGATGGAGACAGATTCTTTCAATAAAGGACAATTATGGATGCAACATCCTTGGGTGAGGATTAAATATTACCATATAGTGTAAAGGAAGGATTTGGTAGCTACTCTGTAGCACTGACAGAGAAAAGATTCTACTAGGTCTACATAAGCAAACTGACAAAAAGAAATCTATACAAATCACAAATACACATGTGTAGTACAAACAGTACTCTTTATGGTTATATATGATAGGAAGAAGTAAAGTAAATCTTGAAGATTTCAAGAGTAAGTCAAAAGATGCACAAGGAAGCAACTTGAGAACTCAGATTGGCGCTAATAGATGCCAGGCCAAGATCCTAGGTCTAAAGAGGCTACAGGGAAAACTCCTGGCATATGAATGAAAGAGGTAAGTGTCATGTTGGAGATCAAAATGAGTAAATATACAGAAGAAAAGATTGTGCTCCTGAGAATAAAGTATGCAGGCAAAGGACTGTCTCCAACAAAGTGAAATTCATTGTTCCCAAGTCAGAGAACAATATGGGTAACCACTGTACTAACAAAGTGAATGATACAAAGAGGAAGGAATGACCCTGTCTCCTGAAGAATAAGGAGTGAAGATTGTTCCCAACAGAGTCAATCACACAGGGTGAAGACTCTCCCTAAAACAGCCAGACACAGGAGTGATGACTTAATCCACTACAGTGAACTATGTAGGCTTGAGAACTGTCTCCAACAAAAAGAACTACACAGAGTGAGAACTATCCCAGAAATAGTCAACTACACAGGATGAGGATAATGTCCAACACCAACAACTACAGGCTCAGACTCTGAACAGTGTAATATACAGTGGTGAGGAATAAAGCATAGTGAACTACAAGGGGTAAGGCATGAAGTAGACAAGTATGAACTGTCCCTAAAACCATGCAATGTGTGGACTGTGTGCAACTACTCAAGGTGAAAACTATCTCCAATAAAGTGTAGGACAAGGGGTAGGAGACTGGGTCCAATACAATGTGTTGGACACAGTCTTTACTACTATGTATTAATACACAGGATGAGGACTGTATCTAACACAGTCAATCATACAAAGTAAGGGCTAGTTCAACACAAGCTAAGGATAGTTCATAACACAGTCAATTATACAGGATAAGGACAGTCTCCAACACACTGAAATAAATAGAGATAAAGACTCTCTTCAACACAAGAACTACACAAGTTGAAGATCTTCAACACAGTCAGCTACACAGAGATGTGAACTTTTACAACACGAATCTTAAATGGTCTTATTAATAAAAAAACCCTTGAGAGCCAGGTATTGGGGTGAATTCTGAAAGATCAGAGAAGCAGAACAAGCCACAGCTAACCTCACCTCCATAACTTCTCAGCTGATCTTGTTTCCTCAAACTGGAAGCCTCTGGGCCCTCATCAGAATGGATCTCAGCTGAACTGCTGCTAAAAGCTTAAAAGCTTAACAAGACGTTAGTTCCTGGTCCTCATGCTTTATATACCTTTCTGCTTCCTGCCATCACTTCCTGGGATTAAAGGTGTGTGTTACCAAGCCTGGCTGTTTTCAGTGTGGCTCTGAACTCACAGAGATGCAGATGGATCTCTGCCTCCAGAATGCTAGGATTAAAGGTGTGTGTGTGTGTGTGTGTGTGTGTGTGCGTGTGCGCGCACACGCACACGCACACAACACACACACACACACACACACACACACACACATCACCATTCTCTGGCCTCTATGTCTATCTAGTGGTTGTTCTGTTCTCTGACCCCAGATAAGTTTATTAGAGTGCACAATATATTGGGGGACACAATATCACCACAAACTGTGTTTACCATGTTGAAGTACACAACATGAGTGAGAGCTGTTTCCAACAAATGCAATATATAGGGTAAGAAATGTCTCCAGTATAGTGAACTACATAGTGATAAGATTTGTGTCCAAAATTGTTAACAACACAGGATAAGAAACATCTCCAACACAATGAACTACACAGGGGGAAAGTACTTTCTCAAACATAAGGAACTAGAGAAGAGAAGATGACTTTCTCAACTCACACTCTCAGTGAAGTAGACAGATATGAACTGTACCTAAAACAGCCAACTACACTGAGTGAGGACTGTGTATAACATAGTGAACTACTAAAGGTAATAATTATCTCTAACAAAGTGTGAGACATAGAGGTGAAGATTGTGTACAGCACAGTAAAGTACACAAGAGTAAGGGTTGTGTCCAAAACAATGGACTACATAAGCATGAGGACTGTCTCTAACACAGTATACAATATAGGGTGAGATACAACATGGGGTGAGGACAGTCTCAGTGCAGTGAACTACACAGGGAAGGACTGCTTTCAATTCTGAGAACAATGATCCACCATGATATTGTCTCATTTTGGACACACCCCACTCTTACCATGGCCAGTTTTTCTCCAAGATATGCTGAGATACACATTTGTTTCGCTGCACTAGCAGTATCACGAAGATCAGCCTTGTTTCCTACTAACATGATAGGAACAGGTCTGTGGGCTCCATCCTACCAGGAAGGAAAAGAAGTGGACATACATCAAACACTGAACCAATTATAGTGCTGTCACAATGGTACCAGTAGGTGCCATTGTCCATTTGTCTAATAGTGCCAAATTTATTATCCATAATCATTTATAGATGTAGAACAGAATACATAGCTAGTTTGATTATCTATGTCTTACTGCTAATTGCAACAATCAAATTGCTTACATTAAAAATAATATTTTTAAAACTCAACATGCCTTGAAGTACAATTACCCTTCCTCCTCACTTGTAAATGAGAAGTCTGCAATTCAGAGAAATGAAGTAAGAACATGTAAAGCTGAAAGGTAGGTCCCAGTGTGGCTGTATTGCCCCACTTAGGCAATGTTCCACTCTTGGATAGTAAAAAAGGTAAAGGGTATGAGACTAGTCATATGCACAGTGCACAGTGCACAGTATACTACAATCACTATACAACCCAGTGGCATGACCACAGAATTCTGTTCAGTTGGAATGTCCACATGATGTAGGGTAACACCTTCTCCTTAAAACAGTGTTCATTCTACAGCAACTGCTTTATCCCAGGTGCAAATTATAGATCATTCTTCATTTATCCTAGTAGAAGACTGGGGTGCAAAGTTCACATTCACTACTCTAGTTTACAACAAAGAAAATAGTCATAAGTCATATATTCCAAAGCCATCCAATAAGTGTGTGCAGACTTCTACAGGATCTCAGAACCACTAGTGAGGCCAGGAGCCCATTGTCTGGAGGTAAGGGTCTCATAGAGCATATTTCACCTTGTAAGGCTGTGATGTAAATAAAAAATGTGATATGCATGACAGAACAGAAACACACATTTCTGGTTCCTAGCTACAATAAGCAGCCATTCCACAACAAACACTTGGAAATTAAACTTTGCAGTGCTTAAATGACATGCTCATTCGTTTGGTATGTTTCTCATACAGGGTCAAGACATAAAGACAAACATGAGACTATATTTGACATTCATCTTTGACTTAAGGCATAAAAGTGTATTTAATGTGAAGGAGAGCAAGGAGCACATGGCCCTCCTCCATAATTGTTCCACACATTCAGATACTCATCTTCTCTAGTGATCTCTTCAGGATTCATGGTGAAGACAAACAAATAGTCACACTACTAGCCAAGGAGCTGAGTGTCTGTTGTGGCCCAGTGTTGAGGTCAAGTTGTGATCTATTAAAGGGTCCCTTGAAGAGGGAAGTGAGGAATTGAAAGATGCTAGATAGGAAATATAGTAGTAGATGGAGAGAAAGATAGAGACACACAATAGCTTTGAGGGGCCCTGGGTCAATACCTAGCAGTCCTGAGTTTATTCATGATGGGCTTTTTATATACATCAGCAAGGGGAGGAGCAAAATACCTCCCCCTCTCAAGGTCGAAGTAACACCTGGTAACCACACCTTTGGCCAAATATTCCTATTATGCAACCCTGCTGGGTAAAGGAAGCTCAGACTTTCTGATCTTGAGTAAGGCCTTACTAGGGAGCCTCTCTGGGCCCCCACACTAACTAAATAACTTCCTAAAGTCATATAAATAGAATGTAGCATCCTTTCAAGTACAGATGTAAACACTACTTTCTCTGTGAGGTCCCCTTGGTCCTGTTGCCTTATCACAGGCCTGGGCTCCACCTTTGCTATTCTTCTGCAATGCCTGCCACTTCCTGCACACCATTTACTCGCTGTACAATTCCTTTAATTGCTGTCTTATCCATGTCTGCAACTAGTAATGGTGACACTCTCTTTAAGCCAATTAATAGGGACTGTGTAATTTCAGTCCCTCATCTTAGGAAGAGCCATGAGGAAGTCTCTTTCTGGCCATTCTTTTTCTATAGTGAAATTCAAATGCAATGTGATTCATCTTGAATACAATTTTCTTCCTTTTCTGGTGCCATGAGAAAGTGATATGGGTGGTTGAAAAGCTCATTTGTAATATGCATCTGCAGTGTCTCACTTAATGTAAGGACATTTCCTCATTGGCTGACCTTGCCTTTTGAATTACCACTTTCTGAGCATTTTCTCAGCATACACAAAGCCTGAAAATGGAGACTAAGCCCCAAATATTAATGATAAAATGTTTGGCACAGGACTCAGTGCTCTAGACCACTGAGTTCTATTCCATAGAAGGCTCTCTTGCAGAGACAAGCTCCTTAGGTTTCCTTTAGTTTCAAGGCAACTGCTATTCATTTGTAACTCACTATTGTACTTTATCAAAGTACTGGCCAATGTTGAGTCAAGAGGTTATGACTCCATTCCATCCCTACATACTAGTATTATGAAAACAAGCAGTATCATATACTTTCTATGCCTCAGATTTCTCACAATATGTAAAAATTGCTTATTTCTTATTTTTTCAGATGTTAGAGAAATAAATGTAATATATTGATAATTTTATCAAGTAAAATATTACATAAATGTGAATAATTTTAATTGCATTCATAGTGACTTCAAGATATGATGCTTTGATAAAACAAGACATATTTATGTTTCACCACCAAAGAATTATTCCAATCACACAACATCTTTTCCATAAATTCTGTACTCAGGAAGCAAACATTAATTCACAGGCACACTTGAGATCAGACAACACTAGTCTTCAGCCTGTAACTTAATATGTTTAAAATACAGCTGGTATTACTTACTTGAGAAGTAATATTTACCAGTAGTTTATATTTCCTAGAGAGTACCCTGTTGTTAGTAACAACTGGCAGTAAACAGTACTTTTACAAATTCTGACTGTGAAACCAAATGATATGAAAGGTCCTAGTGGAGACATAGTCATCTTGACATAAAAGGCACCCATCCCACATGTTAAAAATGCCAATTCATATTTCCAAGACATCTTGTGATTTCTAAATATTTCCACATGACAACTAGAATAATCTTAACTTTGGATCTTAGCCCTGTTAACATCCCAGTAGTGTCTCAGCTGTTTCTAAAATTCCTGACACACTGTACATGCAACCCCACTACTTCCATGTTTGTAAAAGTTGCTTTTCTGGGTGTCCATGTTTCCACTTCATTACACAGATTCCTATGTTTTATCTAGCAAAGAATCCAAAAGTTGCTTCCAGAAGCTACTTGCAGAAGTGTCTTCAACTTGAGAATCCATCTTGGAAAGGTTGCCAATTGACACTGGAAATTGTCAGTCTTCCTGAGAGCACAGATCAGTGGCTCCTAATCACGTTCACACCAGCAACAACAAACAAACAACAAACCAAAAAGCGATGGCATTTCTTAAGACAGTCCACGACTCCTTTGCATCTTCTGTTTCTTCATTATAATCCTTACCTCAACCATATCCACCCATTCTCGTACATTCAGAAAGCTTTTTTCACAAGTAACATCATACAGCAGTAGGACTCCATCTGCTTTTCTGAAGTAAGACTTGGCAATACTTCTGAATCTGAAAAAAAAGCAAAAGCTCAGCATCAACCTGTCATCTGGTCTTTGCCTTGTACTTCATCTCCCACATGCCCTTTAGCTTTTATTTTCTATAACCAGTTCCAACAAAGAAAAGCCTTAATAGCAAAGACTGCCGATAAACTTCTTTAAGAGAGGTCTAGTGATCATTGAGAAAGCCCATCCTTTTCTCCATCTGAAAATTCCAAGAATGTCTCCTAACCACAAACTTTAGCCCCAACAATGGTGAAAGCATAATGAAAAAATGTTCATCCCCAGAAACCAGCAAACAGACATGGGAAACCAAATACTTGTCTCAAAACCCAGGCAGTGAGTGCCTGAAAAAAAAAAAATCTGATATTGAGCTATGTCCTTTGCATGTACCTATGAACCTTCCCATATACACATGTGCAAAGACACAAATATGCAAAATGGTTGAATGCCCAGTCTGCTGGAGAATTGTGTTCTGAAAGGGCAGGAGGAGGTTTTTGTGTTTGTTTTGTTTTTTAAATGAAAGGAGGTAATATATTAAGGAATAGGAACAGAGGAACCTAGATGTATGCTGGTTTTTGCCTATGGCCTAATCTCTAAGAGGCCCAAAATGAGGAAAACAGTGAGGTAATATTTGCAGTGACCAGGCGCAAATTGTGTCTCTATGGTCATCACTGAATCTTAGTGCAATAAACAGTACAGACCCAGGCCTTCAAACATACTCATTTCACAACTGAGAAAATTTTGACCCACAGTGAGTTAGATAAAATTAAAATTTATGCTTCATACTTCTGGTCATTGGCAAGAAATCTAAGATATGGCATGACCAGAAGTTTATCTGCCACTTATCTTGTGTAACAATTGCCCTTCAATTAAGTATATTGGGTAGGGTCTGCTTGACCATCACGTAGTGCTTCAAAACTAAGTACCCCTCACAGTGACACTGTATTCAGAAATATTGCCTCCTCTCCAAGGCAAAGCATGCAGCCACAACCAAACATCAGCTCAAAAGAAGATCAAAGGCTCTCTTCTCTTACAAATGATACAAACATATGGGAGGAGATGTTGGAAAGATAAGCTTTATTGGTATTACATATACCTTACAATTACAAATACGAATCTTCAAGCACAGTAATATATTTTGAATATAAATAGTATAGTCAACCCTATGAGACTTTTATTTGTATTCTTTCCTTCAAAACACTATGAAAAGCACTTGCCTCTCTTGCCCAGCTGTATCCCAGAGCTGAAGAACTGTTCGTTCACCATCTACAATCAGAGTTTTCATCTGGAAATCAACTCCTGAAATAGATATAGCACAGGTAATTCTGTAAGGTTTGTCTAAAGCCAAAGCCAAAGTAGAAAGAAATGCACTTGGCCTTCAAAGAACAAGCTTCTAATAAGTCAATTTACATATGTAGATATGGATGTACTATCTGCAGTCTTGCTGACCTAAGGTACAACTGACTCTATGGAATAGAGCAATCTCAGTTCTTTTTTCCTAGATGACTGAACTCAATCCTATATGTGTACATGCAAAACTATAAAAATGTATGTACATGCACATGCATGTATGTTATGTGCATGTTATTTATACAAGCATATGTATGCATATAACATTATATGTATATGTACATGGATGCTCACATATGACTATTGTACCCACATATACATGTATATCTATGTGTGTGTGAATATGTGTGTGATAAACACACACACAGACACACAAACTCATATACACATGTGTGTCATGGTCTCTAGCAACCAAAACAATACTTTAGTTATTTTATAAATTAAATTGAAGTGAAATTTCATTTTTGTTTTCTTAAAGTGTTTATCAGAGAACTATAAATTTACAGATATGTCTAATGTGGTGTAGGCAATCAATTTGGTTTATCATTTCTGATTGTCTAAATAACTCCTTAGATGAAGAAAAGTAAATGATAATTAGTATACTTCAGACACCTTCTGTTTATTATGTAAATTTGAAAAAAAATGACACTAAAATTTTCATTTTGTTGTTGTTTGTGTAGTTTTGTTATCAGGGTAATAGTGGTAAGAAGAATTAGGAAATGCTCCCTCAGTTTCTATTTTGTGGAATAATTTAAGGAGTATTGGCGTTAGTTCTTTGAAGATCTGGTAGAATTCTTTAATGAATTAACTTGACTCTGGACTGTTTGTGGTTGGGAGATTGTAATTACTGCTACTATTTCACTAGGGGTTCTAGGGGTCTTTAAATTGTTTATTTCATCTTGATTTAACTTTGGTAGATTGTATATATGAAATTATTCATCCATTTCTTTTAGGTTTTTCAGTTTGGTGGAATAAAGTTTTTTTTTAATTTTATGATATTTATATCTTATTATTTCATTTGTGTGTGAGTGCCTATAGATGTCAAGAAGGAGTGTAGGATACCCTGGCGCTGAAGTTAACAGGGAAGTATGAGCTGTCTGATATGGGTGCTAGGAACAGAACTTGGGCCCTCTGCAAGAGCAGTACATGCTTCTCAATGTCTCAGGAGACATCCAGATGTCTTCCTAGCCCTGGAATTCAGATTTTTAAATTTATTATTCTCTAAGTTATCTTGGTATCTACTGTAATCTCCTGCTTTCCCCTCTTTTTATAATTTGGATCATCTCTCTTTTCATCTTTGGTTAATTTGGCTACAGATTTGTCAATCTTGTTGATTTTCTCAAAGAACCAACTCTTCATTCACTGAATTTGTAATTTTGATACTGTTGTTTCTATTTCACTGATTTCAGCCCTCAACTCGATTATTTCTTCTCCTCTTCTATTTTGGATTTTTTCTATAGCCTTCAGGTATGTTGTTATTATTATGAGATCTCTCCTAGTATATGATGTAGGCACTTAGTGCTATGAACTTGCCTCCTAGAACTGCCTTGACTGAGTCCCAGAGATTTAGGTATGTTGTGTTTTTATTTTCATTCTATTCTAAAAGGTGTTTCTTTCTTGATTTATGCCTTCATCCAATTTTCATTGAGTACTGACTTGTTCAGTTTCCATCAGTTTGTATACTTTCTGTTTTGCTGTTGCTGTTGTGGTCAGTATCCTTAAGCCATGACAGTCAGAGAAGATGCAAGATGTTATTTCAACTTTCTGATATCTGTTGAGAATTGCTTTGTGTCCTACCCCCACTCTGATATATTATAATGTTCAGGGATCATTTATTCATTTTGGCCTCTTGGGTGTAGTTAATCTTTTCAGACTGAAATACTCCAATATCTATTATGAATCTAAATGCAAAATTTCTCAAGAAAAGACTTGCAAACTGAATTCAAGAATACATCAAAGAGATTAGCTATCCATCATGATCGGGTTGGCTTCATCTCAAAGATTCAAGATGGTTCACAATATATAAATCAAAGAACATAATCTACTACATGATCATCTCATTTGATGCAGAAAAAGACTTTGAAATAATACACCTACCTGTGATAAAAGTCTTGGGGACATTAGGAATACAAGGTACATTTCTCAATATAATAAAAGAAATTTGCATCAAATATACATCCTCAACAGTGAAAAACACAAAGCATTTCCACTAAAATCAGAAACAAGACAAGGATGTCTATTCTCTTTATACACATTTAGCATAGGACTTGAAATCTTACCTAGAGCAATAAGACAAATTAAGGACATCAAGGGCATTCAAATAAGAAAAGAAGTGATAAGTATCTTTATTTGCAGCTGTTATGATAGTGTAGGTAAGTTACCCTAAAAATTCCACCAGGAAACTAATACAGCTAAGGAGCAAAGAAGCAAGACACAAAATACACACACACACACACACACACACACACACACACATACACACACACTGCCCAATATCTTACATCCAAATGAAAAACAGACTGAGAAAGAAATCAAGGAAACAGTACCTTTCACCACGGCCTCAAAAAAAAAAAATCTTTGGATAACTTTAAGTAAGCAAGTACTTGTACAATAAAATCTTTAAGGCATTGAAGAAATAAATTGAAGAAGATATTAGAAAACGCAAATACCTCTGACATTCTTGTATGGGTGGGAGTATTGTGACAAAGGCCATTCTACCAAAAGCAATCTACAGATTAAATGCAATGCCTACCAATATTCCAACACAATTCTTCACAGAAATTGAAAATGCAAATATAGTCTTCAACTTCATATACAAACACAAAAACATAAGATCTCTAAAATAATTATGAATAATAAAAGAACTGCTGGAAGTAACACTATCTCCAATCTCAAATCGTGCTGGAGCTACAGTATTAAAAAACATCATGTCTACACAGAGGAAAAAAACAAACAACAACAAAGAAAAACAGGATGTTATTAGCATAAAAATAAATACATTGATGAATGAAATTGAACTGAATAAGTCCACACACCTATGGAAATCTGATGTTTGATAAAGAAACCAAAAATACACACTGGGGGAAAGACAGCATCTTCAACAAATGGTGCTGGTCAACCTGGATAGCTACATGTAGAAGATTGCAAATAGATCCATACTATTACCCTGTACAAAATTCACTCCAAATGGATTAAGAAGCTTAGCATAAGACCAGATACCCCACGTTGATAGAAGAGTAGATGGGGAATAAGCATGACTTCAGTGGCACAGGAAAGGATTTCGGAACATGGTATCAACAACACAGTCCTTTAGACCAACAATTAACAATAAGACCTCATGAAAAACTTCTGTACTGTAAGAACACTGCCATTTTTGCCCACATAATGAGAAAAAAAATCCTTACCAATTATATATCTGATAGGAGATTAATATCTAGAATATATAAAGAATTAAAAATAACTTAATATCAAGAAAACAACTCAATTAAAATATGGGATACAGAATGAAGCAGAAAGTTCTCAAAAGATGAAATGCAAATGGCTGAGAATATTTAAGGACATGTTCAATATCATAGGCCATCAGAAAACAGTAAATGAGAACTACTTTGAGATTTCTCTTATCCAGTCAGAATGGTTAAGACCAATAAAACAAATGTCAGCTGATATTGATAAGGATACAGGGAAAGGGGAATACTTATTCAGTGTTGTTTGGAGTGCAAACTTGTACAGCCATTATTATGGAAATCAATGTAGTGGTTGTTCAGGAAGCTGGGAACAGATCTTCCTCAAGACAGAGCTATACCATTATTAGGCATATAACCAAAGAACTCTATATCCTACTACAGAGATACTTGCTCATACATGTTCTTTGCTGTTCTATTCATAAGAAGCAGAATTTGGAAACAGGCCAAATGTCTTTCAACTGAGGGATAGGTAATTAAAATCACATACATTTACATAATGGAATATTATTTAGCTATTATGAAAATTGAACTTATTAAATTCATATGCAAATAGTTGGCTCTAGAAATATATAATCCTGAGTGAGATAACCCAGGCCCTCAAAAACAAATATTCCATGTTTTCCCTTCTATGTGATTGTTTGCTTTTACACTTTCAATATGCTAAAGTAACATAACAATAAAATGGCTCCTGAGGACGTAGTGCTATACCTACATATAAGTGTCTTGCTTACCCTACACCAGAGAAGCTTCTTGTTACAGTAAATGGGAATTAACACAAAGACCCACAACTGGACAAGACACAGAGAGTGAGAGATTTTGGAGCACTCGGTCCTAAAAGAGATCCAGGCTCATTAATCTATGTGGAAGAGGAGGCAAAAAAAGATTTTAGGAGCCATATTGGATGGATGACTCCAAGAAAATAGTGTCTTCCAGAGACAAAAGGACTGATGAACATATGAACTGACAGAGATTACATTAGCAGGCATGGGATCTACATAGTTTCAAGCCAGATGGGGTCGCAGCAGTGAGAGAACCGGACAAGGGTTCCTACTCTTAACAATGAAGATACTTGTAATCAATATCTATTGGTGAAGGGAAAATCAGTTTTCTACAATTGAGTGTTACTGCATATATGACCCACACTCCAGGGCAGGCCTCTGCCCAGGAGTAGTAACTTAACACAATAGAACTCCATGGCTTTTACACACACACACACAAAGAGAGAGAGGGGAGGGAGGGAGGGAGAGAGGGAGGGAGGGAAGGAGGGAGGGAGGGAGGGAGGGAGGGAGGGAGGGAGGGAGAAGATGAAATTGGGTGGGTAGGGCAATAGGAGTATCTGGAAGTAGTTAAGGGAGGGGAAGATATGATTTAAAAAAATTTAACCAAAAAATATATTTGTTGGTTTGAAAAAAAAGTCCCCCAAGGGGAGTGGCACTATTAGGAGGTTTGGCCTTGGTGGAGGAAGTATGTCATTGTTGGGGCAAACTTTAAGGTCTCTTTTGATCAAGCTTCCCTCAGTGTTACAGTCAATTGACTTCCTGTTGCCTGCAAGCCAAGATGTAGCCAGCATGACATCTGCACAACACCATGTTCTACACCATGATAATGGACTGAACCTCTAGTTCCCTCAATTAAATGTTTTCCTCATAAGAGTTGCTGTAATTATGGTGTCTCTTCACAGCAATAAAAACCTTAACTAATACAATAAGATTAAAAAGACTAAGAAAGGCCAAAAGAAAGAAAGAAAAGGAAAAGAAAAATTATTGCTACATAAACTCATTTTCTTGTGGACATATGGAAAGGAACACAAATACAAATTTGAATTTGACTTAATCTCAAATTTTCCATGGTTATTGAGTTCTTAACATAAAATTAAGGGTCAGAAGGCTCGCTGTCCCTAGCCAACAATGGAAATACACACTTCTTTCCACATATCATTTTTAAAATTCATTTTGGTCCACGTATTTCCATTGGGGTGAAAGTTGAGCTTCACTTAGCTTTCTTCACTGTGCACCTCAGCACTTTAGCAGTGCCAGGTGCTCCACAAAAGGCTTGAAAAATAAGTGTGGAATTAAAGAATCTACTATGTCTTAATAGGATTTGTTTGATCCCACTGTCTACAAAGATTCCCACTGTCAGTCAATTTCTTTATTAGATTTTGGTGAAAATAAAGGATTATTCTACCATGATGGCACACACATAAACACACACAGCGTCTGTGTACCTGAATGAATATGTAGGTTTTTTAATCTGTGTATCTGTGCATATAATTCTGAAAGAAAAGAAATCAAGCTAGAGATGGTAATTTTTCTATCACTGAAGGTAAGAGCCATACCTAGGGTTGCACTTGTGTTCCCTTGAAATTCATTCTTACAGAGTCTCATGAGGAAGCTGGACTTCCCCACGGCAGCATCTCCAGCAAGCACAATCTTGTAAGCCTTCTGAGATATGGGTTTGGAGTTATTGTCCACCATGTCTGTCTAGAAGGAAACAGCCACACAGGTGATGAAGGGAGCCGTTTTTCATGTTAAGTAACATGCCATGAAGAAAAGAATCTCAGATGATACCTACTTGAAGTGAAAGAGCTGAGATGGGTTTTCTGGAGGAACTACCAGTGCTGCCTTCACCAACAGAACCCCGTGGCTTCCAGTGTAAGACAGAGGCCACACTTTCAGAATCAAATGCTTCTTCATCTCTTATATCAGGAACCTATCCAAAAAAAAAAAAAATAACAATTAAAAATCAAGTCTCTCACACATGCATCACACACCAAAGAAAAATAAAACCATACTGAGTCTACTATCAGTGTGATTATTGAACAAACCTCCTCTTAAGGTAAATCTTTGAGAATTCCTCCCTAGGTTGGTAGGGAAAAATCCATTATAATGACCTTAACAGAACAGGTTATATGCTGTTAAGACAGATTCCCATAAAACATGGTCAAGATTTTAGTCAAAGGAAAGCATCAGAATGCCATGGTTTCAAACTTACATCTGTGTCTGATGCATCTCCCCCAAGGCCCTCCTGTGTTCCATGTAAACTCTGAAATCCTCTCTGATGCTTGTAGTCCATCTCAGAGTCACACTCATTGGAGTCTCTCAGAGTAGATAAGCCACTGTCAAAACAACTCTCAGGCAAGCTGTCAACTTCATAATTCATCTTCTGCAGAGGATCACAGAGAGCCAAAGAGTCACAATCCTCATCTGCATATGAAGAATGGAATGACCTTGTGATAAAAGAGGAGACAACTTTACCAAGGAGTTCACAATGCACAAGAGCACAAAGGGACAGTCTGACAACATTGTCACTTGCCAGGAGATACATGATGTTCCTTTGGCATAGGAAAGGAAGTGTAAAGTGCAATCAATTCATTCTGTGCAATAATCTGTGATGACAAAAGTCCTCAAATGTAAAACCTTATACATATAATTCTTTTAAATTGGCTGGTCTATTTCCTGATACAAAGAATGAGTACCCTAGATACAAATACAATCTTACACTAATAACATATCCCTAGAACACAAGATCTTTTTTACTATTGTACAGTTTGACCATATTTGGAATAGTTTGTCTATTTCTAGATTGTAACTCTTTTCTATTTGTTATTCCATTTGTTTGTTTGTTTGTTTTCAAGACAGGGTGTTAGAAAATTTTTCCCTTGGGAAAGAGGAGAGGCAATTAGGCAAAGACTACCCTCATTCAAAGCCCTAATGACAAAACTAAGTTCAATTTTACCAAAGTTTGCCCTGGAAAACCAATGAGTTTATTGTGTATACATACAGGGCATGGGTGAGGGTTTACTGACCAGAATGTGAATGGGCCCAAAACAGCTGCACAGGAGTCTCACCCAGTGTGGAGGATGGCTTCCCCACAGTTGCACAAATAGAGCTCCCTCTCTTAGTCTTCCCAATACATATGTACTCCAGCCTCTCCCCAAGACTTCAAGGCCATGTGCAATTAGGGTAAAACACGTATAACTGGTCACAGGACAATGACAGCAAAGGTGAAGGTCCAATGACCCTCTCTATCCCCTCCTTCTATGAGGAAAAGTCAACAGTCAATAGCCCAAGCCTCAAGATTTTTTTGCAAGCAATCAGAGTTTTTATATTACCATATAAAAGAAAAGCACCCTGTTAACTTCATATATCATTAACCATCAGGAAGGAAGATCTATATAGGCCACCGTGGTTTCTAGATGTGTTCAGAATGAAGAGCAGACAAAGCTGTCTTTGCCTCACTGTGGTCCTGATGATGTGATAAAGACACTGTCTCTTAAAACGTACTATAGAGGAACTCTTATTCCAGTACCAGAGCCTCATCTGTGGCATCGTTCTTTCAAGAATAAATCATGAGATTTCTGAAGTAATTTTGTTTTTTTATGCTTTTTCCTCTACATCTTGCTGAGAACTGCTCTTAACTATTATAGTCCAGAAAAAGCATCAAATCTGCACATTTTAAAAAATATGTATTTCAGTAATAGCATATTTCAACTACTTACAAATAAGTAAGCCACATTTTATAAAATTAATAAATCAACAAACAAAAACCGGGACCATGTTTTTACACAGGCAGTCTATAGTGAGGGGCTTTCCCAATGGAAACAAGAGCATCAGCTATCACTAGGTGTGGTGGAGCACTACTGTTGTGTAGTGAGGGACTGTCCCAGTGGTAGCATCACACCAAGTTTGGTGGAGCACTATTGATCATGATCAACTTGAAATCTGAGCAGCTATTGCATAACTTTCCCAATATTGAACCTGATGACAATCCCCAAAAAGGAGAGAATGAAGAGCATCATCAGGAGGGGGATCAGATCATCATCCATGCTTGAATGAGACTCTCCAGTGACACTGTTGTTTGGGGTCCTCCTGTTCCTATAAGTAAGCCCTCTAAATTTACTGGTTTATCAAACTGGACTAGTATGGAACTGTAGCGTTTCCTTGATGTCCACATATCCCCAAGAAAAATTCAGGCAATATCTGGATAATAAGAACATACTTATTTATACTGAAAGTACACCCCCTACATACAAAAAGGGACAAACCTGAGTTAGAAAGCTTCAAACACACAGGAAACTTTAATGTATCCTTTTTCCTTTTTTTGAACACTTTGACATAACACAAACTTAACTTTTAGCTACCAATGTTGGACATGAACATCCATGTGTGAGCACACGCGCACACACACACACACACACACACACACACACACACACACACACACGCATGCACAAATAATCACTGTTTATTATTTGATCTTTTAAGAGTCAAGTTAAATTCTAATTATTGCAACTTCAATTCTAATTTTTGATATATCTTGGTGGATGTTTTGATATTTAGTAACTGACAAACCTAGTCACATTTTCTACTTTTTTAAAATATTAAACACTGACGGTGACAAAAGGCTCAAAACAATCACCATCCATAATGCAACAAACTAGGACATGATTAAGGATGAGAATGGTGAATGTACACACAATAAATCAAAGCACATTGAGAAAATAACTGCCCTCTATGAAATATGTTTACTGTTTCTTCTTTTTTGAACTTATTAACATTAATGTTAGATCATAATAAATATAAATTATTACTTAAATATATTTCCTTATTTTAATTCAGCTCGAAGATAATTTGTCTTTCAACCTCAAAGTACAACTCAGATAATAACAGAAGCAGGTGCTACATACCTGTCATAGGCCAATGGTTGAGAAGAATGGTGATTAAATTTAGGACTGCTTCTAGAAATTGTATTTCCCGGTGATGTGTTATTTATACGCTGTAATACACAAATACTTGTTTAGTATGCAGACATTTTCTTTACCACAGATATATGTGTTTATGCAAACCCATGCAATTTAACTCCCAAAATAACTCCAAATAAAAAGTCTATGACTCCCACATGAGCAAATGTAAACATGAAAACATCATTTGGAAAGTTTCAGCAAAGATAGCAGACATAGTTTCTCTTCCTGATCAGTCTTTTCTCTTACACAGCTCTAATGCACATTCCACAAGAGTCTGCTAGCTCCTCAGATTTGCCAGGACCCCACAACATCTTATTTGTCTCTTCTGGAAGCATAATTTTGTTGAGTAACTATTCTGCATCCTAATATGGTTCTAGACTCTCCTGCCTAAAGCTGCGTCACAAAAATGCCATAAGAGGCTTCATTGCAAATGCAATCTGAGGAAACTTGTTTCCTACCAGAGGGTTTTAAATCCAAAACCCAAGGCCTTCATTCTTGCAAGAATCTGCTATAGGGAAGATAAACTAGCTGCCTCTTCTTTACTGGAAACAGTTTTTTTTTTTATTTTATCTTTATGATCACAAGATTTCCCACTGTTTCTTCTATTTTGCTTTCCTTCTAACTAGCTCTAATATTATTAAACCCTCCAAGGCTAAAATCACATGTTCAGCAACTTTCTCTAGTCTCTTAGAATATATAATTTAAGAGTTTGGTTAACATCATTGCATTTATTTCTACAAATGGGCAAAACATTTTTAATTTAAAAAAATTTTACTTTATGTTAAGAGTGTCTCATCATAAGATCAATGTAAAGTTATTCTAAAATATCACATGGTTTTCCTATGCCAAAACATTTGATCATGAGAAAGAACAGACTATCTTGTAAGATGACATCACATACCAAGGATCTGTTGAGCTTGCTGTAAGTGTTTTCCAGTGCACTCCTGAGGCCATCATTACTGTCATGCAGCTTCCGGTTAGCTGTTCTGTATAGGAAAGAAGTTGACAAACAGACATGGGAAGTACTAGGGGATCAATGCTCCCACTCTCTTTTCAGGCAGTGACATTCACAATGTACAGATATGTCACACATTTTGTAAACTTCTATTTCCCTTTGAATCCCAGAAACAGATACAAAATGCAATAACTAAATTGATTAGCTCTCTTTCCTGAAGGCCTGGGAGAATTTAAAGAATAAATTTGCTGGGTTATGGCACTTGCTCTTACCTTAGATAATTCCTGTGCCAATAGGCTTAATGCAAGTCTCTGTTCTCCCAGTTCACACAACTCAGCCCCAAGCACTGCTGCATCATGCTATAGCATGCTGGCTATTCCTGCATCTCATTCTCTTTACACCCTGATGGTATTTCAGTATCAAGCATACACTTAGTTACTGATCTCAGACTGACTGGGGTATAAATACAAACTTAAGTAATTACTTCATGGGATATCATGAAAGTCATTTAATATCTGCTTCTCTTGGCTAAAAAAAAAAAAAAATGAGGATCACAGAGTCCCTGTCTCATAAACTATCTAATTTTCCTGTTTATAGCCACTTCATCCTTCATATCAAGCCCTGTTATCACTCCCACCATGAGCACTTTATTGACCTTCCATAGCTCTCCATGGGTAGAATGCACTTTTCCTCTGTCATACCTCTCATTTGGTGATATCTGTCACATTCGTTTCTATGAGTAACCAGCTTCTGTCTTCCTCTTTACTAGATGCATAAGCAGAGAGATTTTTCTCTGCTTCTCACTATTCTATCCTCAGTTCCAGGGGTTCCTCACTCATGAAAGCTGTTAACTTTCATACAGAGAAATCTACTGTATGAGTTAACAAAGTGAATGAATTAATAAGACTATATAAAAAGCGACTTCTGCACTTTACACCATAGAGAGTTAATGAACATTAAAAACTGGAAACATTTGCCCAGGCCATTTAGTAAACTGAAAACCAAAGAATATACTGTGTAAGTGAAACAAATGAGGGAATATCAAGATTTCTTGAGAAAGATCCTCAGAAGATGGAATTACTACAACTTAGTTGTAAAGTTGATAGGATAGAATTTCTTAGGAAATCTTTTTTCAAGAAACAAAGAAAAGAAAACTAAAAAAAAAATGTATATCTGCAGTCAGCATAACAAAGTGAGAAAGAATGACTAAATACTATCTGATGGTCCCATTCATGTGAGGATGTGGGGAGCTCTCCAGATATGCAGTAGAGAGCAAAGAAGGTGAAGACTGAATTCCTCACAGAGGCATAATACAGATAGATGGTTGACATACACTTTTCTGACATGGAGGGACCTTGAGAACTAGACTGCGTTGGAGTAATTTAGTTAGAGGCAGATGAGTCAGGAAGTGAAGTGGACATGCCAAATGTACTGCAGTGAGAACAAACAGTGACCTGAACCCTGGACATGGCAGATTGTTAATAAAACATGTGCCATGTGTAACACAAACATTAGCTAAAATGCAATGAGCATTTCATATGAGAACTTACTGGAGGATTTCAATTTGCCTCTCAAGACTACTGCGATCTTCTGTGTACTCTCGGATGATTTCCAGATCCCTGCAAAATTGTATGTAAGGTTTCAGTGAGGAGAGATTAAACAGCAGGTATGAGCATGAGGCACAGCAAATCTCAGCACTAGCTTCCAATCCGTAAAGCTACCACGCCTCATCTGTAAAAACCTGTCCTTTGATGCTAAGGTAAAACCCAATTGCATATAGAAATCTAAGTTCCTAAGTCAAAAATTCTGGGCCCTTTCAGCATGTCTGTAAACTTACCAGCTTTTAGTGTGTTTTTAAATGTGTTTCCTATTCAAACCATTTTTTGTCCAACATTCTGATCATTTCTTCCCAAGCCAGTCTTTCTTCTCTATTACATTGTTTCTCTGACTTTCCTCTTACCTATAACAACTGTAAGACTTTTTTTCCATCTGTGATGTGGAGATAATAAAGGTTCCTACAAGATAGGATAGTCTGTAGATGAAGGCATAAACACTAATAATGTGCTAAGGATGTTCTTGGTTGATGGCAATGTTAGTTGCATCAGTAAATATTACTGCCACTGGGTTCTCTTGTCCTTGGTCCAACATAAGCTGACCTTTGATCTAGTATTCACCTCCTGTGTTTCCTTAACACAGGCTGAAACAAAGCAGTTTCCCAGCCCTGCTGCTGCTAATGGTATTACTGCTGGCCCTCAGTGCATGCTGCTTAACTTTTTGTCTTGGCTTTCCCAACTGAACTTGAAAGTTTTAAAGGGCAGCATATATGTTACTTTTATTTTATATATGCTGAACTCACAATCCAGAAAGAATATATCCAGTAAAAGTTGTACAGTTTAATACTACAAAGCTTTAATTCTGATTGAAGTTCGAAAATAAATAAAACCATTTCCCCTAAATGCCCAAATTTACTCTCTGTATATGTATACATCTGTATCTCTCACACAGAATGCCTGACTCTGATTATGAGAGGTTCTAAGTTATTAACACCAATACCTGTAACCAAATGCACTGAATAATTAATAACTCTCATCCTTATGTTTTACACCAGCTTTCCTATTTGAAAAGCACTTTTAACAGAAGATTGTATTTACACAGTATTTTCTTCCCACGGCCCCCTAAACCAAACATTTTAAGTCCTGCACTATTCTAAGAGGCAAATAATCAAATAGTTACTCTTTTAAAAAGATTAAGCATGTATACACACACATACACATATGCACATACACACAAACACACACACACACACACAGAAATTTGTCATTAAATGTACCATAATTAGAAATATATATAGATATATATAATTTTTCCCAAAGTTAATGAATGACTATCTATTATGAATAGTTTCCTACCGTTCAGAATTCAGACTCTGGTCGGCAAAATCACTTTTCAAAGCATCTAGTTCACTCTGAAGGAAGGCTACATTTGTCTGGGCTTCCAAAAGGTCTTTCTTGAGTTTTTGATTTTCCTAAAGAAAATGAACCACGAGGGACATTAGACTCAGGGTTTCTTGCTTCTAGAAAAATGAAGCAGTATGTAGTATAACCCCATACAAATAAAGGTCCTGCCTTTCTTCAGTTTTTTAAATCTTCCTGTTCAAAGAACCACTTATATACTCAAATATTGTACATTATAAAAGTTTAAAATGGTTTTTCATTTTGTACCTGACATCTGTCCCAAATTATAATAAACAAGGTCTGGTAATAATGCCCTCATATTATTAGAAAATTAATCAAGATGAAATACATAAACACCTTCCCAAAATTAGTTACACTGGTTGCCTTTAATAACAAATACTATCATTAATTTGTTTAAAAATGTAATTATTAATAGACAGGTATAGTTATTAAATTTTACATTTTTCTTTAAAAGAGAAATCACTGGACACTTGTGGTTCAAATAGTTGACTGTGTACAGAGATGGTCTATTTCCCCTTCCCAGAAAACCTCATGAACATGAAATTACATTGGAAACAAACCACTTACAGTTAAAGAAATGGAAGAGGGGATCATGAATAGCCAAATGACTTAACACATTTCTAGAAATGGGAGACTAGATGATGGATGCCACCCCAAAGAAGAATTGGGAAAGACAATGGGTAATGTGCAAATATAATAATGGGATTAGACTAGGCCCTCTGCATAAGGGAGACAGTTGTATAGCTTGATCTGCTTAAGGGGCCCCCTGGCAGTGGCATCAGGATCCATCGCTGGTGCATGAACTGGCTTTTTGGAACCCACTACCTATGGTGGGACACCTTGTACAACCTTGATGCAGGGGGAGGGGCTTGTACCTGCCTCAATTGAATGTACCAGGCTCTGTGGACTCCCATTGGGAGACCTTTCCTTGTTGCAGGAGGGAATGGGGGGTGGGTTTGGGGGAGGTGGGAGGGGCAGGAGGAGGGAGGAGAAGGGGATCTGTGATTGGTATGTAAAATGAATTTTAAAAATGCCTTAATTAAAAAAAAGAGTGTACCCCCCACCACAAAGCTTTTCCCCAAGTTTCCAGGTGTAGAAGTGGCACAGAACCTTTTAAGAAGAAAAGCCAAGTAGGTGTTCCTTACGTCAGTTGGGGTACTGTCCATGGAAGTGATTTTGGGAGGTCAGTTGCTGCTCCCTGTTTACCCTTCTGGTTCCATACTCCAGCTGTCTACTAAGAGGTCCACAGTGAAGCTAAGCTGACACTGTCCCATGCTCTTGAATCCCTACAACTCTGAAATAAATAAAACCTTTTCCTTATAAAGGAAGCCTGCCTCCAGTATCTAATCACGCTAATAAAGTGCACCAAAGCAGCATTCTAAAAACAAATGCTTAGGAGGTCCTGCAGAAGAAAACAAAAGAGGCCAAGTGGCCATATCAAGGTAGAATGGAAAGTGGAGCTAGGGGACTAGCAAGGTGGCTCGGGAGTAAAGGATACTTGTTGCTCTTCCAGAGGATCTGCATTCTATTCGCAGAACCCACATGGTGACTCACAATCATCAGTAACTCCAGTTCCAGGGCATCCAATGCCCTCTCTTGGCCTTTATGAGCACCAGGAACACATATGGTGCAGAGACATACATCCAGGAAAAATATCCATATACAGAAAGTAAAAATAAATACTTTAAAAGGAGAGGGCAGGGAAAATAAAATGAACTGTGCATGGTAGCACTTGTCTTTAATTCCAACACTGAGGAGGTGGAGACAGGTGGATCTCTGTGAGTTTGAGGCCAATCTGATCTACATAGTGTTTCTACTCACTTAGTCATTTAGACAAACTTTCAAGGAAATGTGTGTGTGTGTGTGTGTGTGTGTCTGTCTGTCTGTCTGTCTGTCTGTCTGTCTGTCTCTCTGTCTGTCTGTTTCTCTGTCTGTCTGTCTCCAATAACATATCAAAGGTATAGTGACCAGCACTGGTCTATCATAGTTTAGTAACAAATGCCACATTCAAAAATAAAGAATGATGTTAAGAATTTAAATTTTTTAAACTTTAACAATATACAATATTTGAATCAATAATTGGTTCTTTGAACAAGAATATTTGAAGAACAGGGAAAGTTAAGAGTGTGAGAGTTATGTACTGCTTCATTTTTCCTAGAAATAAGAAACACTGAGTGTAATTCATTTAAGGAAATATTATGTTATAATGAAGTAAAAAAATTCAGGACCACAGCCTAGGAGTAAGTCCACCCACAATAGACTCTGCCTTCCCATATCAATCACCAATTAAGAAAATGTCTGATAGGCTTGCCTATAGGCATAGATAGATAGATAGATAGATATATATATATATATATATATATATATGTATATCAAGATTAAAACAATCCAATAAAAAGTGTCATTTCATGACCTCCAAAACCAATATTTTCAAGGGAAAATAAAGAACTTTACAGTAATGGTGACATAACAAAGATGGTTGAGTATTTTTGTACCACCTAGTTCTATAAGAACTTGACACAAGTTGCAGTTATTGGATCTGGCTATAGGCAAGCCTGGCAGACATTTTCTTAATTGGTGATTGATGTAGGAGAGCACAGCCCATTGTGGGTGGGCTTACTCCTGGCCTGTAGTCCTGGGCTCTATTAAAAAAGAAAGAAAAAGAAAGAAAGAAAGAAAGAAAGAAAGAAAGAAAGAAAGAAAGAAAGAAAGAAAGAAAGAAAGAAAGAAAGAAAGAAAGAAAGCAGGCTGAGGAACACAGAGAAAACAAACTCATTAGCAGCACTCCCCCATGCCCTCTGCATCAGATCCTGACTCCACATTCCTACCCTGCTTGATTTTTTGCCCTCACTGCTTTTGATAAACTGTTATACAAAACAATTATGTGAAATAAACCCTTACCAAGTCATTTTTGGTCATGGTATTTCATCATAGTAATAATAACCCTAACTAAGAATCCTTTAAAACAAGATACCAGGAACAGAATCAGAGAATCCAAGAAAGCAAGCAACTCTTCATAAAAGTCATTATCCAAATTGTGGTAATATATTGTGTTCCCCCAATATATTGTGCATCCTAATAAACTTATCTGTGGTCAGAGGACAGAACAGCCACTAGATAGACATAGAGGCCAGAAAATGGTGGCACACACACACCTTTAATCCTAGCATTCTGGAGGCAGAGATCCATCTGCATCTCTGTGAGTTCAAAGCCAAACTGAAAACAGCAAGGCATGGTGACACATGCCTTTAATCCCAGGAAGTGATGGCAGGAAGCAGAAAGGTATATAAGCCATGAAGACCAGGAACTAGAGCCTGGTTAAGCTTTTAAGCTTTTAGCAGCAGTTCAGCTGAGATCCATTTGGATGAGGACACAGAGGCTTCCAGTTTGAGGAAACGAGATCAACTGAGGAATTGGTGAGGTGAGGTTAGCTGTGGCTGGTTCCTTTCTCTGATCTTCCAGCATTCACCCCAATACCTGGCTCCAGGTTTGTTTTTATTAATAAGACCTTTTAAGATTCATGCTACACCAAATAAAGGCAACTACAATGCAGCAACATCAGGAACAGCTGAGACTGTGAGCCTAGGAAAAGTCTCTCCTAAGTAGGATAATGATAACTAACTAGATAGAAAGCTATGCAATCCCAGCTCAAGAGTCAGAGTAAGCAAAACACTTTTAATATTTGAGAGTAATATAAAATAAAGCCAAAGCAGAGGTAAATGTTACTGATTTTTGCAACAAAGAAAACGAACAGAAACAGAAACATACAGAAAAGTCCTAAAGAAAAGCTGAAGGCAGGGGAAATCACATGTACAAAAGCAGGGATACTTCTAAAGGCATGGAGTTAACCAAAGTAAGATAGCATTCAACACTGTGTGCACATTACTTTAAATAAATTAACTTAAAAAAAAAAACTACTCATAAGTGGTATTTAATTGAGAGAAAACCCCTCTTATAATATAGTTACTCAAATAGATTTTTCTGTAATTATACTATGTTTCTCTTAAAACTTTTATTCTAGAATCACAGAAACAACAAATAGCATGCATATGTACATGTTGTCTGTGTTAGTTCATTTTCTGTCAATTTGATACAAGTTAGTCATTTGGTGATAGGTAATCTCAACTGAGAAAACACTTCCATCAGACTGGAGTAGAGGAAAATGTGTTGGGCATTTTCTTAATTAATGATAGATGTGGATGGGCCCACAGTGCATGGTGACATCCCTGGGCAGGTGGTCCTAAGGATGTAAGAAAGCAAGCTATGGGCATAAAGCAGTAAGCAGTGTTCTGCCTTGGTTTTTGCTTCTCTTCCTACCCTGGCTTCCCCTGATCATGGACTGTTGCTTGAGAGCTGTCAGATGGAATACACTTTCCTCCCCAAGTTGCTTTTGGTCACGGTGCTTTATCATACTTAGAGAAAAATAACAAAGACACTATCTAAAAGGAAATGAATTTCTTCCAGTGAAGGGTGATTCTTACCATTGTTAAATCATAAATTTGTTTCTTTAATGCTGTCACATCTTGCTTTTGACTTATGTGTCTTGACTGTTCTTCAAGCTGAAAGAGCAAACAAAAGATAGGTATTTGGAAACTCATTTAGAAGCATTTTGGTGAAGATTAAAGATATTCTTGAATATTAATGTGGGAACTTTAGCAGTTTTCAATTTTTAATATCTTATGGTTTTATAAATCCCTAAATGACAAAATCTATAATATTCAAGATTTTTTAAATAATACAAACAATTGGAGAGGGACTTTTATTATTAAATGTATTTTCTTTAAAGCACTGCAAAAGTCATTTTGGAAACCACTCCATAATAAAACAACCCAATCCTTGCTTTCCTTATTTGCTAAAAGAATATGGGCATTCTCTTTCATCCTGTATGCTTAACACTTTGTTTTACTTTGTAATAGTCTTACCTCCCGTTAGAGTGTGCAATTTTTTTTTTATTGTTGATTGAGATAGTCTCATATCATACATGCTGGCCTCAATTTTGCTTATCTACTGAGGCTGGTTTTGAACTCCTGACAATCCTACCTTTCAAGTGCTAGACATATAGATGAGTACTAGAAACAAAGGTGTTTATTACCACAATCTTGGGCTTTTAACTCTGCATTTGGCTCTGTGTTTTTCCTTTAATAAGACCTGTTAAGATTCCTGCTACAACAATCAGCTATAAATTAAAAAAAAATTAAGAGTGTTAATGTCAGACTCTCCTGTTTTCTTCATAGTGAACTTTAAAAATGCTTACAATAATAAATGAAATCACTAATATCTAAGCACGTAAGTATGACGTGAAGCTAGACATGCACAGAGAGAGAATAAACTATAAATGTGTAAACATGAGGTCTGCTTCCTGGCTGATACATTCATACCAGAATTCAAGAATATCTAAAATAAAAATAACTTTCCCATGAGTCAGCTGTGGTGGTATACAACTGTGAACCCAGAATTGGAAGGAACAGGCAGGAAGAGCATAAGTTTAGAGCCAGCCTAGGATACACAATGAATTCAAGGCCAACCTGAGAAATAGATCAAGACTACGTCTCAAAAAGAAATGTCAAAAAAGGGGGGCCCAAAGTACCACATTTTCTTAGCACTGCAAACAAAAACAGAAAGACTTGACTACAAAAAAGTAACTTCCCAGATCTGTGAGGTTTTGTTTGCAGGTGTCCTCAAACAGAGGCCTTCTGCACTAGCCAAAAGATTTACCAGATTTCATCATGCTCATGTGCTTTACCTATGAGCATTACCCATCTTGCCAGAAGCTATCATGTGACAAGACTTCCATGTGACTAACTGTGACTGACAGATGCATGTTAACTGGGTTTGTTGTCTGGTGAAGACTGTCTCATTTTCCAGGCATTGCCTTCTGCTAGATTGCTTTCTTTTCATATACCCTTTGTGTTGACTCTCCTCCAGAGCAGGCGGCAGATCTGGATCCAGCCTTCTACATGTGTTTATCTAGTTTACTTAGCACCACTTGCTAAGAAAGGCTGTTGATTCTCCAATATTAGCACCTGTATGAGAATCAGATGGTTGTAGCTTTGTGGATCTATTTCCAGGTACTTTAGTCCATTGATCTGTGTATCCTTCAATATGCCACTTCTGTGTTGTTTTCTATTATGGTGCCTGTAGTATAATTTGAACTTAAAATTTGTTATCATAATATATCTAATAAAAAGAGGGATGCATTATGACATCACAGAAGAAAATTATGAAGGAAAAAAACCTAAGACTCTCAGAATAACTGTCAAAAATAATGGCAGTCATAATACTCTTTAAAGTATTTTCTTTATAATTTGAGAGCACTTAACATTCTCTCTGATAAATATTTTTACTGTTCTATACAGCAAACATACTACCAGGTGGGCAAGAAGTCTAAAAGGAAAGAAACACAGATTCTACCAGCTATATAATTTTGAGAAGGCCATTCATCCTATCTGGAAATTAGTCCTCATTTAATATGATCCTCAAAAGTGAATTCATATTTAGCATTCCAAATTCTGTGAATGATCTTAATAAATTATAGTCAATAAAATACCAATTACTACAGTTAGTCAGGATAATTCATTATTAAAACTATGTTTTAAATGAGAAGTTAAGGATTGAAAATATTAAGAAAATACTTCTATGTGTTATACGGAAAAAATGGTATAATTTCAGTGAGGACTCAGGTCAGGCCTCATCATCCTCACTTATGATCTCTCACTGTTAGGACCTCATCATATGTTATATCAGGTAACAATTTCCATATCTATCCTTGCAATGTAAAGAGCTGGGAACTCATAAAAATAAATGAAGACAATGACTAGAAGAGTCCATGGATAAGCTGATTCATAATTCTGGAATCTATTCATAGTATGATGGTCTAGTTATTATTTAAAACAACTACATATAAGATAATCATGGTTTAATTGCTTTATAGAGAACTCCTAGGTGATTCTCAGCCACTGCAGAGACTGAGATGATCATGGGTTACAATGGCAAGTTAACTGTAACTTAACTTTTCTTAACTGCTAGTGATGCTTATGTTAAGGGCAGTCTCACCTGGGGTGCCACATGTTACCTGGGAAATATGGCTCCCCTGTTGAGGGTCTTAGTCTCAATAACAAACAAATTAAATAAGAGACTCAAAAGAAAACAAAAGGACAATTTTACTATAATTTAAAGGAAAAATCTTAGACAGGTAAGCCTTAATTTTTGCAGCTGCTCAGGGGAGAACGGTGTTTAAAAGGAAGGCATGTCCTTTGGGGTAAGACTGGTATATTCAGCAATGGAGGTCAGCCACAATGCAGACAAGTGCCACATGGCAAAAATGTGGTAGGGAGGCATTGAGAGAAAGAGTAAGAAGGTCTTAGACTGCGTTGGGAAAAGCATGCCTAGAACAGACATGGAAGAAAACAAAAGTTATGCTTTCTTGAGTAATTAAGAAAAGCTGGCAGAGAAAAGGAAGCTCCATGGATGCCACTCAGTAAGCACTGGACAGAAGGCAGTTTCTGGGAAGGATAACTCCATTATCTTATATTAAACGGTTAATCAGTCCTCCCATCTCTTTAGCATGGCATTAGGTGAATCCACCTTCCTGAAGGGTGATCCCTTAAACCAGGAGACTCCCTCCCTGGCCCAACTGGATTATTTTATTTTTTATTTATTTATTTATTTATTTATTTATTTATTTATTTATTTATTTTGGTTTTTCGAGACAGAGTTTCTCTGTGTAGCTTTGCGCTGGATTAATTCTTAATGTTTTGGGTAGCACAGAATGGTAGGTTTCTATACAAGTTAAGTTAAATAGATTGTATGCTCTTGACCAGAAGGAAATGGCTTTCCCTTAATGGACCTCTAATGCTACTAAAGTATTTAATTTTTAGTTCTGTTTACTTAAGCTATCCCCACTACTTGTGGAAACAACCACATATAAGATGTGAGCTTAATTCTGAGACAGATCCATCTTATAGTGACAGGTGAGAGTTTATTTCTGCATATGGGGATGTGAATTTGATAGCATGATGTCAATAACACTACAAGCATCTGCACCACTGAAGCTGGTAAGGGCTACAGAACTCCCTGTCCGACGGCCACACTCCAGAGTCACTCACTAACATGTAGAAGCATATCTGAGAGTACAAAGGATCTGTTCATTGGAACCAAGAGGGAGAATACCAGTAATCAAACATACTTCCGCTCATGTTTCCACAATTCTTTTTCTTCTCAATGATTAGGTGATTGTTAGACCCGGAACCTTCTACTTAAAAGACAATTTTTATTTCACTTAATATTTACTAAATATCTGCTATGCACATTGTAGTAAGCTAAGAACACAGGGATACCTGACATAGACAGACAATGTTTCAATAAGGAACACACTTTCCTCTGGATGCAAGGGATTCCCTCAAAGCACTTGGTGAATGAAAAGTAAAGAAGTGGGTTTGATGAACTGTTCAAGGATAAGGCATTTTATTATTCCCATGTTATAAGTCAGATGGTCCAAGATCTAGAAGAACTTTGGGGAGGGGGCTTTAAAAATCAGAGTCTCCCAAGGAGTTAAACTAACTCAGTAATGTCGTTCTTTCTTCTGCTTCAACATAATTCTAAATGTTTTTCATTTTCAATGTCTTAGACACAGTGAGATACTAAAGCTATTTCCAGAATGTACATACCTTTTTTAACTTTTTAATGGTCACCTGTAGGTCTCCCACTTCTGTTTCATACTGACGTCTGAGGTCACTGAGGGCTTCCTCTGCTTTGCGTTTTTCCTAGAGGGAAAATGAAAGACATCATTTAGGTAATTTCTGTCTCTTAAATGGCCTTCAAATTCTCATAGACATGAAGTATTTCATTTTTTGTTTTTTTTTTTTTTTTTTTTTTTTTTGGGGGGGTTGTTTGTTTGTTTGTTTGTTTTTTCGAGACAGGGTTTCTCTATGTAGCTTTGCGCCTTTCCTGGAACTCACTTGGTAGCCCAGGCCTCGAACTCACAAAGATCCACCTGCCTCTGCCTCCCGAGTACTGGGATTAAAGGTGTGCGCCACCACCACCCGGCGACATGAAGTATTTCATATCAAGCTAAGCTGACAAAAATGCTCCTAAACAGAAAGGGTGACGTTTGATGGCAGAAGGACACCAGGATGTTTTAGGTGTGCAGGAGTGCTGGACTTGAGACCTACAAAAAACGGGAGAACTACAGAACGTCAAGATTCGCACATCAGGATGATGTGCAGTCTCTAAGACTGTAACACCGTGATAATACCACAACATACCAGTGAATCAGTTAACCATTGCTCTCAAAAGATATAGCACAGCTATGGGATCCAGTGAACACATACATCCTATGATGGCTCAGTACTCAGGAAGGCACAACCAGTGACCTGTTGTCCTATCCTTTTCATTTTACCTGAATTCAAATCACATCATCATAAATGTCTATGCAGCAACTGTGATAGGCTGGGAGAGTTCCTTAACAGGGGTATAGTCCGAGAAATGTTCTTAGGTGGTTTTGTCCTTGAGTCAACATGATGAAATGCAATAATACCAAGAAAGGTGGCTACAACATCCCCAGGCATTAATGATGGGAGTGGAGAAACCGTTACAGAGCACATGACTGTAAGTTGCACACTTTGATGTGTCCCATTGAGTTTCCCTGTAGATGACAGTGACAAAAAGGCACACCAGAGGGCGCAGGGACTGCTATGCAGACATCTCTACCGAGGTAGGAGGAATGGGTTTGGGTAGAAGACTGGAAACTTTCCAAGCTGCTGGCTACATGCTGAAATACAGAGTCTGAAAAAATTGAGTAACATATAAGGGATCTACAAAAGACAATAAAGACCCCATGACGGTCTTTTGGAACAGGACTTTGATATTACAGATCCATTAGCTCTCTTTCTCTGTCCCAAAAGCCACTGAGTCCCCTTGCAGTTTGTCCCTTATGACAAAGACAGGCAAGCACCTGCAGGAACAGGAGGAAAGCAAACCAAGTCACTCATTTCCCCACCCAGAGTGGACTTGCAAGACAAAGCTGATTAGCTGTGCTGTGACCTTGCAGCCCCTCCCCCTTGAAGCTGCAAGACAAGTTTATGGTCAGGCCAGGTCAGGCTAGATCACAGCTTGGTGGGAATAAAAGAACAAATCCAAGGCTCTAGTGACAACAAAGCACTATTTAATAATATACAATTCTGCAGAAAGAGACACTAACATAAAGGAAAGACAAAAATAGCTAGTGTGCTGATTTGGCTCAATACAGTGATTTTTTTTTCTTTTTTTTTTCTTTTATTTTACAATACTATTCAGTTCTACATAACAGCCACAGATTCCCTTGTTCTCCCTCTTCCTGCCCCCCTCCCCTTCCTCCCAGTCCACCCCCAATTCCCACCACCTCCAGATCAAGGCCACCCCCGAGGACTGAGATCGACCTGATAGACTCAGTCCAGGAATACAGTGATTTTTTTTTTTTTAAGTCTCCAGATGATGTGAAATTCCTGTCCTCTTCTTACATAGGCTGACTTGCCCCCTTATCAAATTCACCATCTTAATTGGTTTAATGCACAAAGCCTTTTCTGATGAATAATTTGGAGCTTGAAACTGCCCTTTTCTGATCTTAGACTCAGTCACTTATCAGATTATGTGTAACTTCGCAACTCTTAAAGAGTTTTGATATGAACAGGTGCCACTGGACAGCTAGGGGTGACAGGATCCATCTCCTCCTACTTATCTATAACTCTGTTGAACTCTAAGTGATCCCCATACTTAAAATGAACAATGGCAATTTATTTCTTTCAAGTCGCTTTTCTCCCTTTTACTCTTATTGGTCCTATTTTCAGATTGTTTTAATTATTTTTATTGCTATTGTTAACTCATTCTCCATGGTAGTTAATCCTTGAGGGATGTTTATGATTGTCTTACCAGGAGCTGTGCTCTTGCTAATCAAGGCATAACATCTTCCACAAAGTCTGACACGAACATCTCCTTCTTGGTTAGTGTCATTAAGTCAATTCTCCCAAGCCATTCAGTTAAAGATATTCCTTTAAGATCATCCCTGGCATACTCAATAAATCCTTGTTAATTAAAACAAATGGTCATTTCAGTCAACATTCTTGTCTACTGCTGACCATTAGAACATATCCAATTCAAACCCTGTACTATTTGGTTTTTAGCATTACTTTGGAACTCCCCTGGTAACTCCTATAGAGTCAACATAGACATCAAATAATCCAGGTATTGGGGCTGGAGAAATGGCTGAGCAGTTCAGGGTACTAGCTGCTTTTGCAGAGGACCTGAATTTGGTTCCTGCCACGCACATGGCAGATTACAACTATTTGTATCTCCAGTTCCAGGGATCTCGTGCTCTTTTCTGGCTTCCATGGGCACCAGGCATGCACACAGTACAAAAAAAAATACATGCAAGCAAGACATTTATACACACAAAATAAAGATAAGTAAATGTTTTTAAACCTCTTTGCACTGGAATTGGCTTCACTCAGCAAAGGTGAATTGAATGCCAACGTTAAGGGTAAAGAACTACTGAACCGACATGCATATCCTAAGGAAGTCAGGTGGTGACTTGAGTAAAGGTTCACCTGTATACAGCACCACCAAAAGTCAGCTCAGGAGACAATGAGGGTCCCTTTGTTGCTTCAGACATCCAGGATATTGGTATAGACTCAAAAAACAAAGTGTCAGAAGAAGACACATTCAAAAACTGAAAAACTATATATATAACAATACCTAAGGAAAAATGTTCACTATCCTTAGAAACTAGCAAAATGCAATTCAGAACAACTCTGAGATTTCATTAGACCCAAATCATAATGGCTAAGATAAGTACAACTACCAACAAACAATAAATGCTGGAGCAGATGTAAAGAAAACAGAGCCCTCATTCATTGTTATTGGGACTGCAAACAGTATAGCCTATATGGAAATCAGTACAGAAAATTAACAAAAAACTAAAATAATTCTACACATAGCCCATTCCATTCTTTAGCATATGCCCAAAGGACTTGACCCCACAGATACTTGCTTAGCTATGTGCACTGATGCTCTAGTCACAATAGATAGGAAAAAGAAACAACCTAAATATCCTTCAACTGAGGAATCAATAAGGAGTGAAAATGTGATTCATATACAGGATGGAATACTACTCAACTGTAATAAAAGATGAAATCTGCAGGTAAGTGGATGGAAGTAGAAAAGATTATATTGAGTGAGGTAACCCAGACACACAAAAAAGTGCATGTTCTCTCTCATGTGTCATTCCGAGATCCAAATATTCAGATGTGAGTATTTAGCCTGAAATAATCACAGAAACTAGGAAAGGAAAAATGTACCAAAAGGGCAGGAGTTGGCACTGGAGAGGAGAATAGCAATCTACAAGTGACATAAATGGAAAATGGGAAAAATGGTGAAGGCTTTAATTGAAGAAGAGAAAGAAAGTCAATACAGCAGGAAAGAGGGAGGCAAAATAACGCTACAACTTTTGGAGGGAAAACATAAGAATCATTAGCCTTTATTTATCAAAAAGGACATATAATACATATAGATGCATATGTATACATATAAACCTTAAATCTTCAATATGTCACTTGGGCTTACAATGTTCTCCACAAGAGCCATGAATTAACAAAATCCTCAATACCAGGAATGAAAAACCCTCTTTCAAGTTAGGGGAGTCCAAAAGACTCCAAAATCAACATGGGCTACTGTGTTGCCCTTGGTTGCCTCCTAGAGTTTTATGTAAGTTCTTACTACTGAAGATGCCATACACTTTGTATAGGCCTATAACCCAAAAATGTTTTTTCCCTGGGGAATAACATTTTTTGGTAGGTTACTATTTTATTTTTTTATTATTAAAAAAATTTTCTATTCACTTTACATACCAACCACAGATCCACCCTCCTTCCCTATTCCCACCCCACCCCCAGCCTTCCCCCACAACCCATGCTCCATCCCCAAATTTTCAAAGTCAAGGTCTCCCTTGGGGAGTCAGAAGAGCCTGGCACACTCAGCTGAGGCAGGTCTAAGCCCCTGCCCCCTGCACCAAGGCTGTGCAAGGTGTCACACCCTAGGCACTGGGCTCCATAAAGCCTGCCCATGCACCAGGGACAGATCCCGATCCCCCTGCCTGGGCCCCCCCCCCAAACATTTCAAGCTAAATGACTGTCTCCCATATCCAGAGGGCCTAGTCTTGTCCTGTGGGGGCTCCACAGCTATTAGACCACAGTTCATGGGTTTCCAATAGTGTGACTGGTCATCTCTGCACATTTTCCTATCATGATCTTGACATCTCCTGCCCACAGAATCCCTCCTCTCTCTCATCAACTGGATTCCTGGAGCTCAGTCTGGTGCCCAGCTGTGGATCTCTGCATCTGCTTCCATCAGTCACTGGATGAAGGCTCTGTGATGACAGTTAGGGTATTCACTAGTCCGGTCACCAGAGTAGACCAGTCCAGGCACCCTCTCGACCATTGCCAGTAGTCTAAGCTGGGGTCATCCTTGTGGATTCCTGAGAACTTCCCCAGCACTCTGCCTCTTCCTATTCCCATGATGTCTTCATTTCTCATGGTATCTCTTTGCTTGCTCTCCCACTCTGTCCCTATTCCAGCTTGACCCTCCCATTTCCTTATGTTCTCATCCCCCATTCTTTGCTCTCCATTTCTCCCCCACTCCCAGTTTGCTCATGTAGATCTCATCTATTTCTCCTTCACTGGGCTATCTATGTGTCCCTCTTAGGGTGCAATCCCCATCAAAATCCCAACACAATTCTTCACAGTCCTGAAAAAAACAATACTCAACTTCATATGGAAAAACAAAAAACCCAGGATAGCTAAAACAATCCTGTACAATAAAACAACCTCTGGAGGCATCACAATCACTGATCTCAGGCTCTACTATAGAGCTATAATAATAAAAACAGCTTGGTACTGGCATAAAAACCGACACATGGACCAATGGAATCAAATTGAAGACCCTGACATTAATCCACACACCTATGAACATCTGATTTTCGACAAAGAAGCCAAAACTGTACCATGGAAAAAAGAAAGCATCTTCAGCAAATGGTGCTGGCATAACTGGATGTCAACATGAAGAAGACTGCAAATAGATTCATATGTGTCACCATGCACATAACTTAAGTCCAAGTGGATCAAAGACCTCAACTATCAAGTTCAGTGTAACTGGATTTATGAAGGGAATAACTTTCATAATACCAGATATTGCTATACAAGCTGCCAAGGAAGAGATGCAACCAAAGTCCTACTCAACTGTAAGCTTATATACCAAAAACATGACCACCATGGCATGATATCGTTAAGGGTACAATTGTGGCACAAATATGTTGGTGGTAACCAACAGCTGTCTAATTGTACTTATGGGCCACTCAACAGCAGGAAAATCATGTTTCCTACTGGAGACTTATCCAACTACCCAGGGCTAGTGAGGTCATGGACCTTAGATAAGAACCTTTTTACCACTTTACTAAACCAGCATTCTAAATACTCATCCTAATAGCCAAAAATAAGTGTAGCTACTGCCTCCCCTCACACCTTAACCCCACTTCCCCACATCAAAGAAGCACCTCTTTGCAGCTGAAGACCAGTGTGGAAAACCATAACTGGTCAAAATACAGAGAACAATCGATTGTGAAGTGCCCAGTCACAACGGATACCCATAAAGCACAACTCATGGGATCTGCTGTGGGATGTCTGATGTGGGATATCTTTCTGTATAGTCTGAATATATGTTGCTCTGATTGGTTGATAAATAAAGCTGTTTGGCCAATGATGAGGCAGAATAATGTTAGGCAGTACATTCAAACTGGAGACAGCTCTGTGTGTTTACTTGGGACCAAGGAGACATGGGTGGTAGAGATTGATTCCAACCAGTGTCCGGTTAGGACCAGAGAAACTTCCAGCTACAGGGATCATCCCAAAAGAGGGAAACGAAATATTGTAAAAACTAGAAGAATGGGAAATCTGCTGAGAGTGTATATCTCCTAGAAAGACAGAGAAGCTACAACCATGATATTGCAACACCATCATGACCTGAACAAAACTGGAACAAGGACAACACCAATAAGCATGCTAAGATCGAAGGGAGACACACACACAAAAAAAAATCTCTAGACAAAAAACAACTAAGGAATGATAAAGGAGAGAATTAGTCTTCCTTGGGAATGAGACCTTTAACTGCTATCTAATACCAAGCAGTCAGCCCAGAAACCTCTATACATACAAGAAGTATACATATGAGCAACACTAAGCAGACTCAGCATGTTGTATTTATATATTAATGCACATACATGTAACAGTAACAATTAAAGAAGAATTTGAGAGGAAATGATGGTTGGGGACATGTTAGGAGTTTGACAGAGAAAAAAAGAAAGGGGTATATGATGTAATTATATTTTAAACTTCTTTTAAAATAATAAAATTATTGATGTTTAATGCAGAAAATCTCAGAAAACACTGAAGTACATTAAGGAAAAAATTAATCAATGATAGACATTAAGAATTGCTGTTCACTATCTTTTCATATTTCCTTAATAAAAATGATGTCATTGACCAAAAAAGGCCAAAATATAAAAAGCAAAATCCCCCACTTGCAGTAACCAGACCCCAGTTGCTAGAAACCTAACCCAACAGCTTTGTGATTTTTTTTATAAAAAAAAAATAATGCCTAACTCCTAATGGTCCCTAGGCCTTACCATAAACTATCAGTCCCAGGAATGATAAATGGTATGATAAAATACTGCCTAACTGGACAGTGAACTGAGCTGCTTACCTCCTATGTATCCAAACATGAACCCATAAAAATGGTCAATTCTGCTCTGATAAATATAGCAGATCATTCCCAGCACCACAAAACTAAATAATTATCTCTCAATGAGCTGTAATTATGCATCCACAGACACATATATAATAAAATTTAGCAAACAGAATTCATCATTACAGATGGAATATAATATATCATAGACAGTAAAACAAGAAAACGTTATCCAGAAGAGAAGTAAAATTGTCTTTATTCATGCTAGGTGACAGTGGTGCATGCCTTTAATCCCAGCACTCATGAGACAGAGCCAGGCAGATCTCTGAGTTTGAAGCCAGCCTGGTCTACAGAGCAAAATCCAGGACAGGCACCAAAACTACACAGAGAACCCTGTCTCAAAAAACAAAACAAAAAAATTGTCTTTATTCATAGATTTTGCTATTATCAACCCCAAAAAAACTGCTAGAATACATCAGAAGTTACTGAATATACATTTTATGTGTGTGTGTATTTCCAGTACAATATTCAATATATATATTTTTCAATATATATAATTTTCAATACCATCAAAATAGAACTATTAGAAGCAAATCATATATAGTATCTGCACACTGAAGACTATTAAACACTTCTGAGAAAGGAGAACTAGATAATGGTTCATTTATAGATTAGAGTACTCAGTACTGTTACAATGTCAGTGCCCTACCTTAACCTACAAATGAATGGGTAGTCAAACTCTCAGCAGAATGTTGTTTTAGATTTGCTTTAAATATCAATATGTTGATTCTATGGAAAAATTAAACAGGCAAAGCAACTCTGTAAAGGAATGAAATCAAGGACTGAAACCACTGGACTTCAAGACTCACTATGAAACAACAGCTGTGGACACAGTGCATCACTGACCCAGGGACAGAGCAGAGCCAAGACAAAAGAGGAAGCTTACACAAACACAATCAGCTGGCTTTGGCAAAGCACAAGTGTGTTCAGCACAAAACAGACAAACCACTGCTGCTTTCAACCATACTAGAATAAGTAGATTTAAACACATACAAATGAACACTGATCAGACTGTGGAAGGTGCTATAAACACTACCAGAGTCAAAAAATCATCATCAGTCTTACTCAGATGCGAACTCTGTGAGCTATAATAACAATTGGCCCAGCAAGAATTTGGGTAGCACAAACTGGGCAAACATGGGATTAAAAGAAAATGGGAATAACATGCAGTAGAGCAGGTAGAGAAAGGCCAATAGATCTGGGAGGAGCTGAGGAGTGGTGAATATAATCAAAGTACATTGTATGAAATTCTCAAAGAATTAATAAAAATAAAATTAATAAAAATACTTTTAAAGAGATAGGACAATAAAGATACTCAAAGGGAACTATGTGTGTGTAAGATAAATTATCTGAAAGGAAACAAAGAAGGCACAGAAAAAGATAGTAACAGCCATGGTTGTGCCTATCAAAGGCAACGCTTCTCAGTACTTTACATACGTCACCATGACTAATCTTCCTTGAGGCTGGCAGGTGGCAGGGCAAAGACTCACAGGAGAGATTACTCTACTAGTACCACCTGGCCTTGGTAAGGGCCAAGTCAGGACATAGACTTATGTCTGCTTGATGCCAGCACTGGGGACTACACTTTTATTGCCTCTCAACACAAAAGTAGAATTTTACATCCTAATATTACCTACTCAAAGAAAATATGTATATTTTCTGCTTTCAGCAAACATCAACTGCCCAAACATATTTTATACTGAAAAACACACCTCTCCTGAGAAAATCACTAAAGATATCATGTAACTTTCCACTTAAGAATCCCAGTAACAATAAGATTCCATCACAAAACACCACAGTTAGGAGACAGAATTTCAAATTAACTGCAATTGAAATTTGAAGTCTGGTAGTGAGAACAACATACACATAGATGTTCAGACATCTCACCAAATCTGACTCCAGTCCTCCACTCCATGCCATGCATTTCAAAGAGACCTCTGCCCTTGCATGTAAGCTGACTCCTCTCCCACTCACATGAGCATTATTAGTACTGGAGAGGTATGTCCTCGGCGTACTTGATTACAATCTCTGTATCTCTTTAACTTGAGGCCACAAAACCCTTCTGGTTATAAAAATCCTTTCTCTGCTCAAAATCTAGAAGGTTGCCATTTTGATATAGGGTACTAAGTAGTAAAGCCTACTGTCCCCAAGCTTTGTCACCAAGAGAAGTACCCAGAGCTCCACAATGAAAGGTGCTCCCTAAAGATCTGCCAAATGAATAAATGGCCAACCCACAAACTCACATCTTTCCGGGTCTCATTTTCTACTGCATGAATCCTCTGATCCATTTCCTCTTCCAGCTCACTCAGTTGAATGGCTGCCTTGTCTTGAGCTCTGAAATTCAAAAGGTTCATTGTATACTTAGATTGAAAATTGTAAAAAGAAACTCAAAACTCATCAGCTTCAGGCTTCACATTGTATAGATAAGGTTAGTATTCTACATGATGTGTCCCAGTCCTTCTATGTGATAAACTAAGGTTGCCAACATGACTATTTGGGTGTAAAATGACATTAAACAACTGAAATAGATTAAATATTAGGCTGAGATAAACAATAGCTAAAGACAGCAAATTTCTGGGAGACTGTCAGCAAATGTGAACATCGTATTGCCATAACTGAGTGACAAAACTGGACAAATGAAAACTTTATGGCAATAGACTATTAGATATAATTTTAAAATTCCATTATCTAAACTTCACAATCATATAGGCGATAGTTAAAGGCAGAAGGATCAATTACAGCAACTGTTTCTAATCAGTCTCTTACAGTTCCAGAGATTAAAATTATCTGCTAGGAAAAATCTTGTACTCTACCCAAGATATCGAGTACTGGAACTCATGACCCCAAAGGGTGCATCTTTATCACTCTTTTGAAGACTCAGGGCTGAGACCTGGAAAGAACAGGAAATCTGCTGGCAAGGTCTTTACCTAGCTTGGCTTCAGAGTCTGCCTACCTCTGTTTTGGTCAAGTTTCCTTTGGTGAAGTTTCCTGTTTGGGTCAAATGGCTGGGGAGAAGGCACAGTCTGATTTTTTCAGGATGAAATTGTCAATTTTGAGGAGCTGACAATATAGGATGGCAATGACCAACCAACAGATTGCTGTTTGACCCTGTAATTACTACTCAACACAACTTACCCTATATGGAATATTCTAGAATGTTCTGGATTCCAAAAGTTTCAGGAAAAGCACTTGTATCACAACATCACTGCTATTCAGTCCCTTTACAACTCTGGTCACAGAACAAGTAAAAGGACCCTGTGTGTCCTCAGAAAGGAAGCAGATTGATACCTCTTCACTGCAATGGCCAGGTTTTCCATTTCTGTGCTCTGGAGTTTGATCTCACGGAGAAAGTTTCTTATCACATGTTCATATGGCTGGATTAATCTTGGCTCCACAAGATTGATGTTCTGGTACAGGGTACTAACTTGTTCTTTTCTGCCAAAAATATTAAAATTAAATGCTATCAGTTTAAAAGTAAAACAGAAAATGTACAGAGATGAGATAGATAACTAAAAAAGAAACAAGAAGGATTTTAATATCCATAGACTGATCTGGAATAAAGATAACAGAGAAGGCAGAAGGGAGCCTTTGAGGTTCTCCATGTCAGAAGACGGCGAGTGGGAAATCCAGGGCAAATGCAAGGAAAGGGAGTTAGGATGAAGAATTATTTATTTTACCTGCTAAAAATTGAATAGTAATGAACTTTAAAGAAAAGTGAATTGGTTACCAAATTCTGCTTCTCCAATCCCTAACAAGATGTGCATTAATCTTTGAATTTAGAATGGATATACCTATTATTTTGTTGTCAGTCAAAATTACTTCAGGCAAATTCACATTTGTGGATACATTCACACATTTTTTTCTTCCTAGTTCTTCAAACACTAAAAATTTGGAGCTTTCTCATACCAATCAATTTTCTATTTTTCAGACAATTAGATGTTCAAATTTTTTACTTAATAATTACTGAAAGTTGGCACAAACTCCTTGGCTAAGGGCTCCAATCTACAATTTTGCCCCCCTCCAGGCAACAGTCACCTGTCCAAGTGATGACTATTTCGAACTAATCAGCTACAAACCAGCAGTACCCATGAGTATGTTAAAATGGCTCATGGAACTCAGGAAAATATTTACTTTCTTTTAACAGCTTATTATAAAGAATAACAAAATGGGAAGGGTATAGAGGGGCCACAGAATTTTCATGCCTTGGCTATGCCACTCATGCTGCCAAAGTGTGAACACTTTGATGTATTCACAGACACAGAAGTTCCCTAAGCACACTCTTATAACCAAAAGTCAAACTCAACTTTTAGCCCTTTTTTATTCCCCAGAGTCAGGGATGAGGCTCCAAGTTCCAGCCCTCTGATAATGCTTCATATCTATCTATCTATCTATCTATCTATCTATCTATCTTTCTTTCTTTCTTTCTATTTTTCTCTTTCTTTCTATCTATCTTTCTGTCTTTCTATCTTTCTATCATCTATCTATTTGACAGCCTCCATTCTGAAGCAATCCATGGCCTAGAGCTATCATGTATATCAATACCTAGTAGAAGAAAAGAGATGATTGGACAGCTAATGGAATTCCAGCCTCAAAGATCATCAGCTACTGCCTAAGTGGAAGTGAATGTGGTTTTCATGTAAATCACCCTTTTATGTCTTTATAGAAATATATATTGTGCTGGCTAATTTTATGTCAAGTTGACCCAAGCTACAGTCACTGGAGAGAAGGAGCCCTCAATTGAGAAAATGACTCAGTATACAGTCTGGCGGTAGGAAAGCCTGTAAAACATTTCCTTAGTAGTTTATGTGGGAGAGTCCAGCCCATTGTGGGTGGGACCACCCCTGGGCAGGTGGTCCTGGATTGTATAAGAAAGCAGGATGAGCAAGCCATGCAGAGAAAGACAGTAAGTAGCACCTCTCCACTACCTCTGCATCAGCTCTTGCCTCCACGTTCCAGCCCTGCTTAAGTTCCTTACCTCACTGCTTTTGATGATGAACTGTTATGTGGTACTGTAAGTGAAATAAACCCTTTCTTCCCCAATTTGCCTTTAGTCACAATGCTTCATCACAGCAATAATAACCTAACTAAGACACATACTCTGGGTGGATTTAATAATCATTCGACTTTCTACCAGTACCAACATTTTTCTCAACAGATAGGCTGTGGGCTGGTATCTTTGACATGGTACATCAGGGACACTGCAATCTATCCTTACTTCTTATTCAGGGCAAGGAGTGTTATAATTTTACAGGAACTGTGACTGTGAGAACACATGACAGTAACAGGAATTCTTTTTTAAGGAAATAACATATATACCAGCTAAAAGATACACCAGGGTTTGGAAAAATAGGTAATTCCTTAGGTCTGAAGTAACTTATCACAACACCAACCTGAAAGAATTATCAATTTTCATCAAGATTAAAAATGCTAGGAATAGAGAGTACTCAAAAAAGGTAGATCCTTTCATATACACTATATTATTGAATAATCAGCAGCACTTGGTTATTTCTTATACTTGATGATCTTACACTGTGATTTGATAGTCACTCTCTCAACAATGTGAAAGATCCACTGTCTCCTGACCCTAATATAGAGAGATTACTCTTGATGAGCACATCTTACACTAGAAACACTACTGGGCAGGACAAGAAACCAGGAAGCTCATAATCCTTTCACAGCCATCCACAGTACCCGGTGTGATGATCACATATCATTCAAATACCCTGAACACAGAACTCACACCATCTTCTCCATTCATTTTGGCTAGAGTCTCTCAAGGACAGTCTGTTTTCATGTTTGTTTTAGATGTTCTTATTTATTATTTTATGTATATGAATGTTTTGCTCTCATCCATGCATGGCTGGTGCTCACAGAGGTCAGAAGAACAACTTTGGAAGCTAATGCAGAAGGATCATGAGTTCAATCAAGGCCATTCTAGCTAAATTGTAAATTATTATTATTTTAGTTAAAGGAAAACAAAAGAAGGACAAGGACTGAAGGTTGATTGGTGGGGGGAAGAGACAGGAACAGTGGGTCAGGTTACAGGCTCTCTCCCTAGACAGGGCTGAGAACAAGGTGTTCAGTGACCTTACAGTTCTCACAGAGTTCATTCTCTCCCTCGGGCAGCTGCAGACCATCTGCTCCTAGACCCAAGACAAACTTGCATTATTACTTTACTTTATCAGCATCTTGTGACTTTTACATCTAGGCTGGGTTACATGGTATGGAAATTATCCATCTCCCCACCTGCCCTTGAAATCCTGTGAAAGCAAGAAATCCCCTTTTGTTCTTTGGACCTGAAGGTCTACCTTTTCCTTCAAGATCCCACTGTGCTATAATTCTCCTTGTTCTTTAGACCTGAGGAGAAATGAAGGCTCTTTCCTTCAGGATCCCATCAACACTATCCTTGACAGCTGTCTTTCATAATGAAGCTCTTATCTGGACCTGAATGCATGTCCTTCCACTACAGGCTGTGATGCTGAAATTCTTCTAATAAGGCTTATCTGAGGAGTAATTAATCTCTGCCTTCTTTCTACAAAGCCACCATTATCTACAACAGGCAGGAATGCAGCAAAGTAGAAAGGCAAGCAGGAAGAATTAAAATAAATGTTCTTCAAAGCAAAAAAAAAAAAAAAAAAAAAAAACCACTCTGCTACTGTCCTACCCAGCCACATACTGTGATAAAAGCAGAAAGCCTGACTCTCCACTTGTGCTAGAAGGGGAGCCAAACTGCATTGTTCCTGATGTTAATGTCAAAGGATGCAACCCATCAATCAAAATGAGCTTTGGCTATGGTGCAGAAGAAGTGGGTCTCTTTATGCCTACTGAGCAGACCCCAATTTATTGTCACATAACTTGAGTACATCATCTATTGGAATGTTCACAACACCCACAAAAAGTATTTTTTTTTTTTTTGGTTTTTCGAGACAGGGTTTCTCTGTGTAGCTTTGCGCCTTTCTGGACTCACTTGGTAGCCAGGTGGCTCGAACTCACAGAGATCGCTGCTCTGCTCCGAGTGCTGGATTAAGCTGCCCACCGCCCGGCCACAAAAAGTATTTTTATTAACTCATTTTACAAATCAGGCAGAGATAGGGGCCTGTTATGAGATAAATCATCGTCCCAATGCCCCAAATTCATGTATTGAAACCCTACTACCAGGAATTCAGACTCTAGTTATAATTATACTTAAAGAGTCTTTAAGGAAGGAATTAAGTTAAAAATGAATCATTATGATGAGTTCTAACCCAGTCTTACTAATGATCTTATAGAAAGAGGAGATTAGATACCGACATATAGCATTACGCTGGAACCATAATCTAATAGACGAGAAGAGAAGACGTCGCTCTCTCTGCATGAAGTGAGACTTTAAGGAGAACGATGGACATTCAGCTACTAAAGTATCCAGAATAAATAGCCCAGGCACAAGACTGAACCCTATCTGGTTCCGTCCCTATGGTGGATCCAAATATTTTAGAATCTATAATTATGAGAATGTCCTGTTGTTTAAACTTAGTGTGGTACTTGATGCTACAAATGCCTGGGCATCCCATAAGACCCAAGGACACAGAGATTAAATGACAGAATTGAAATTCTGTTTTGTGCTAGAGACCTCATAATTAACCACTAACCTACTGCTTCTCAATTCTGCTAAATACCTGAACTTTGGCAGAAGAAATGGGATTCAAAATTAATCGACAGAACTTTGAAACACTGTATGACACGAGTTACAAATTAACTATGCTGCTTAATTAGGCATAGCCAAATATATATATATATATATAGCTGTTGCTTTAAATTTCTTAGGACTTTTTCTTCTAAATAAAGAAGAAATCCATTGCTCAATCCATTCAGAAGCTAATCTTGATTCTTAAAAACTGTTCAAGTGCTGGGTGGTAGTGGCACACGCCTTTAATCCCAGCCAGGCAGATCTCTGTGAGTTCAAGGCCAGCCTGGGCTACCAAGTGAGTTCCAGGAAAAGCTACACAGAGAAACCCTGTCTCAAAAAAACTGTTCAAGTATTATTAATGAACTCATAATAGTAAGTCACTTTATATGATGATTTAAGATACTCAAACCTATCATCACTCCTCCCATTAGAGCTCAGGACAAATACTGGTTGCAAGAATGATCCACATTATTAGAGAATAGTAAATCAACAACAAAAATCTCTTCTTCTATGTGATCATCCTAAGTAACTCCATTACAGAACAGGACAATTCATGTCTTTACTTGTATCATTTACACTAATGGAGTACAAAAATCTAAAAATATACTATGTGGTAGTAATCTGTCAGAGAAATCATTCTCTGGAGTCCTTATTTACCAGTTAACTGCACAACAGTGAAACATTCCATTGCAGAAGTCTCAACAGGTCCTTCACTTTCTGTAAATGTCTAAAGTGGGAACAAATTATAGTGACATGAATCCCATTGGGTTATTTTCTGATTCATGCCTTAAAGTTCTAGGAAAAATTTATAGTGAGATATATACATAGATTATAAAAAAAAAATCCACCACTAATAGAAAATGTGTATGCTAAACAATCAACTATTATGTAAGAATGGCCTGGATCCTCATCTACCCTACTTATGTCAGGGATTTGTCAAAGGTATACAAAGTTATGGGTTCAATCCTCAGCACCACATAAACTGGATGTGGTAACATACACCAATAATTCCAACACTTAGGAGGTGAAAATAGGATCAGAAAGTCAAGGCATCCTGGACTATATAATTAGTTAGGAGCCAGACTGGATTTTATATGATATAGTCTCAAAAAAGAAAGAAAGAAAAAGTTTCCAGCTCAGTCTGTTTGGCTCCAGAGTGTTGTTCTCCAAGCAGGAACTAGGTCTTTACATCACAGAAAGAAAAAAGTACCTCATCCCTCTAGAGAAGAGTAAAAGTCCAATGCTTCAGGGAAAGAGTGTGGAGGCAAGAGAGATGTCCATCCTTCATCAAATAAGGAATAGAGGAGTTAGCAGGAACCAGAGCACACACGGCCAGAATGCACCCCAAAGACAGAGATGGAGGATAGAGTTCTAAGAGTACCAGAAGCCACTGAAAGAAGCAGTGGGAGAGACAGCATGATCAGAATAGTCTGTTAACTACTGCCATTGTCTTAGTTAGGGTTTCTCCTGCTGCAACCAAACACAGTGAACAAAAAGCAAGTCGGGGAGGAAAGGATTCATTTGGCTTACACTTCAACATTGCTGTTCATCACTGAAGGATGTCAAGACAGGAACTCAAACAGGGCAAGATCCTGGAGACAGGAGCTGACGCAGAGGTTGTGGAGAGGTGCTGCCTACTGGCTTGCTTCCCCTGGCCTGCTCAACCCACCTTCTTATAGAACCCAGGACTAGCAGCCCAGGGATGGTACCACCCACCATCAGCTGGGCCCTCCGTCATTGATCACTAAACGAGAAAAATGCCTTACAGCTGTGTTGCTGGAGGGCTTCTCTCCAGGTTCCACCAAACCCCGCAGTCCCACAATCCACGTATAAAATAATCACTCAGATGCTTATATTACTTATAAACTGTATGGCCGTGGCAGGCTTCTTGCTAACTGTTCTTATATCTTAAATTAACCCATTTCTATAAATCTATACTGTGCCACGTGGCTGGTGGCTTACTGGCATCTTTACATGCTGCTTGTCCTGGCGGTGGCTGCAGTGTCTCCCTGCCTCAACCTTCCGCTTCCCAGAATTCTCCTCTCTCCTTGTCCCACCTACTTCCTGCCTGGCCACTGGCAAATCAGTGTTTTATTTATTGACCAATCAGAGCAATTTGACATACAGACCATCCCACAACACAGCTGTATCTCATGGAGGCAATTCTTCAATTGAAGCGCCTTCCTCTCTCTTGACTAGCTTGTTTCAAGTTGAACCACAAAAACAATCTGTATACCTACCTTCATATAGTTCTGTTTGAAGCAGAAATTAATATAAACCCAAATACCATTAATTACATGGCCCACCAAGATGAGCCACTCCAGGGAGTTGGGCTTCCCTGGCTTTGTTTTGTATTAAACCAAGTATTAAGCCAAGGTCTCATCCAGGGCCCCTTGCCCAGATATATCTCTGGCAGTTAAAATTCCAGATGTGTTGTGACACATTTTAAATACCTAAGTACTTATCTGGGCCTCATTCTCCAAAAAGTTTTAATATGCAAAGTTACTGGAAGCTAAGAAAATTAACTAGAGTCACTGAAGTAGGAAGAATTCAGATTGTAAATGGCTTCCTATTCAAAACCACTAACTTTAATATTGGTGAGTTTGCCAATGAAAACTAAAATAGAAAGAACAGAAGGCAATATGCTACAGGTTTAGAGGAGGCACTGGTATCTTCTGACGTCATGATGAACAGTATGCAGCATGTGCAATAGAGCTCAGTGAGACTTGAATTCATCCTCCACCACCATAGCTTTATGAGCAAGAGCCAACACCTAACCTCTCTTACTTCAGCTCCCTCAACCACACAGTGGGACAGTGGGTTTAACAGTAGAACTGACGCTTATGTGTGCTGTACAGTCAAGTCTTTACTGAAGTTCACAGTGTAAATATTGTTTCCTGCTCCTGGTTAATAAAATAACTAGATTTAAACAAAAGAAGGAGACAGACAGCTCCTTCAGGACTCAAGTAATGTCCAGAAAAGCTGGGACATTATAGGTATCAAGCACAGAGGGCAGGAAGAGGCTGTCCCGACCCTGAGCAACTGAGTACTCAGTGCTCTGCCTTCAGTGATTCAGTCAGTACTCACACTGTTTAAATTTACAAGTTATGTTTTAATTAAGTTGTAATGCATTTATATTCTGCAATAAACCCTTCTAATACCAAAAGACTAACTAAAACAAACAAAAAGTTTAATCTCTTTACTGGCTGGTTTTGTGTGTCAACTTGACATGAGTTAGAGTCATCAGAGGAATTAGTCTCAGTTGAGGAAAGGCCTCCTTGAGATTCAGCTGTAAGGCATTTTCTCATTTAGTGATCAATGGGGGAGGATCCAGCTGAGGTGGGTGGTGCCATCTCTGGGCCTCTGGGCCTGAGTTCTATAAGAAGGTGGGCTCAGCAAACCTTGGGAAGCAAGCCAGTAAGCAACACCCCTGCATGGCCTCTACATCAGCTTTTGCCTCTGGAATCCTGACCTGTTTGAGTTCTTGTCCTGACTTCCTTCAGTGATGAACAGCAATGCTAAAGTGTAAGCCCAAGTAAGTCTTTCCTCCCCAACTTGCTTGTTAGTCATGGTGTTTTGTTGCAGGAATAGAAACTTTAACCAAGACAATCTTTTAATAAAAATAAATAAGTAAATGAATAAATAAATAAATAAATAAATAAACAAATAACCATCATCAAATTTCCCTTTTTCCAAAAAATTGATAAAGTCCTAACTGCTCATCAGCTTTACTGTCACAACAAAGAAGAGGATGGAGTGATTAAATAAATCATGGACGTAATGCTGGTGCCAAAAAGGGTCAATGAGGACAGCTAGAAAAACAATTCAGACTTAGTCGATAGTAACAGACAGATGAGTACCACTCATCAAATGGAACATAACATAGAAGGGAAAGCAGATGTGTGCTATGATTTTGCTAGGCCTGAAGACTCCCAGAAACAAAATGTATTTTAAAACAAAACTTCAGTCAACACTTATTTTCCACAACAGTGTCCTGTGGTGGTATCTTTAATGACATGAAAAGTAGAAATGTAAATCTGAAGAAACAATATTATCTAAGTCTTAGAGGTTCACTGATAAACTCCCTACAAAGTGTGACTATTTCACAAGATCAAGGGACTGCCACTCTCAATTCCACGCATTTCTGGTTTCAGATGTTCTTGTACAGATACAAAGAATGAGGTGAAAACTATTAATATGCTCTCCAGAAAGAGACAAAACTTTACAGAAGTCAGTGAGCTGGTTTTCTGGAGGTATAAGATGTTTCAAAAACTCATGTGTGCTAATTCCAAAATGGATTTATCTTTTCCATCCACTGAATGGAATTAAAGCAAAGTGTTCAGAAGTTCATTATGCCAAAGTGAAACATCCAACTTCATGAAAAATGCTGCTATGGTGATAGATGGCTCATAGTTGAAGGAAAGAACTGAATCCCAAAGCTGTCCTCTCATCTACACACACACACACACACCACACACACACACACACACACACACACACACACACATAATAATAATAATAATAATAATAATAATAAATAAAATATTTTTAGTAAATTAAAAAATCAATGGGGAAACATATAGTCTTTATCTGTATCCTTATTTTTCAAAAAACAGGACTACATTCATTTTCATAAATTGATAGTACTCCACTACATATACATACCATATTTTTACATTAGCTAGAGATTGATGGACATCTAGGTTCATTAAAAACCCCTGATATTATGGATAGTATAATAATAAACACAGGTTGAGGAGGGTGCAAAAAGTGAGTGCCAGAAGATGATTGAAAAACTGGTACTCACATAGATAAAAATGGAAATTTCTAATGTTCTATAGCAAAACAGGAGGTTATAGCTCAGGACAAATTGTTAGGGAATTTATGAGTAACCTGAAAAGAGGAATGTGAAGGCTCCCGACACAAAGTAATGAAAAGAAGATGGAAATGCTCCCTATAATTTGATCAGCACACAGAGTATGCACGTGTTAAAATTATCACACCTCTGAGTGTTGATCAACTCTTCTAATATTTAAGGAGGCTGAATTATTAGCTGCCTGATTTGATCATTATATACTACACATATGTTTTATGTGTTCTACATTAGCAGGCTTTACCCCATAAATGCATCCAATTAACAAAATTACTAATGAAGACAAGATATCTGTGAAGTAGAAATGTACCTGGAGGTGATGCTGTAAAAGCTGTGACCAGGCAGTCTGGATATTCTACCCAACGAGAACACAGACTCACAGAGTTTTTACCCTTCACAAACAATAATAGGATCAAAGTGTGACCCTTTTTTAGTCACTGGACTGACCTTTGGGCCCATTTGCATCTTTGAAGAATAACCCAGTAAATCAGCTCAGATAGCATTTATTTCTGTAGAGTCTCCTAAGCTTTGTTATATTTTTTTCAAAAGTAGTTGAAAAGCATTAATCAATTTAAAAATCTTGAGCAAATTGGAAACAAAAGGAGAGAACTAAACATACTAATGAGGGGAGTTTGTTGATGAAATTTAATTCTCAAGTTCACTCTTTAAAATTGAACATATCTCAACTGATGTTTTGATGGGTCTCCTTATTTTTCACTGATTTGATTTATATTCAGTTATATTCCATAACAGAGTAGAATGAACCTAAGGTATCAACAATTTTGAAGAATCTAAGTATGATTAAACCTAAGAATAATAAATGAAGACACTTTCTTTAACCAGTCTTGTCTTACAGAAGTTAAAATAAGTGTTTATCAAAAAAAAGGACTTTGAAGGACAGCAAAGATTGCCGCAGTGGCAACCAGGGGTTCCCGGGCACGTACATGTCACCACAGGTTTTCAGATCAAAAGAAAAAAAGTGCTAAGAGCATGCTCATTCCTTCTGCAATTACACTTCAACAGGAGTGCTCTTTAGTCAAAAACAGTCTCATCTGCAGAGAGCAGTCAACTGCTAATGTCTGCAAATTTTAATTTAATAATCACAGTAACAGTAATAATCATAATTATGTAGCTATCAACACTGCAAGCAGTACTATGAAAACAGCACAGCAGAACAGGATCACACTGAAGAAGACCCTCCTCCATAGAGAATGAGACTCAAACATGGGGAAGGACATCCAGAGTTTACATGGCTGAGATGCCTCCGTCCTGAGCACCTGGGATTACACACACCTGCACTACCCTGGATATCTTTATATATGTCAGAAATAACATTCTTTTAAGAAACACTTTGAATAGAACCATTTTATAAAACTGCCTACAATAAGAAAAATTTGTCAGATTAGAAAACAGTATTCCAATAAAATCATATTATTTAAAGTATATTAAATATCCTCATTTTCAATATCTTGCCACAGTGACAGCAAGCAAACATAATTTCTGCACCACATGATCAGGTTTTGAATAAACCAGGTTCTGCCCATATGGTGGAGAGGTGGACCTCAACCAAACAGCCAAAGCCTTTAACACACACTGCTGACCTCCAGATAAGACAGAATCACACTGTTGACCTTCACTCCTCCCAGAGTCTCCTTCCGGGTCTCCAGCCTTCCACCCAGAGTCAAGCAGTTTGGACCTGCTTCTATAACAAGTGAATTCTTGAAAATCATCCAGACTCCTCACTAGGCCAGAACAGGAAATGTAGACAAGTGTATATTTACTCATACACAGGTTCTACTTCTCCCTAAAGACTAATATTAAAGTAGCATACATCACTGAATGCTGTCTGGGACTTAACCACACAGAAACAAATTCACCAGCTTCTTGGGGCATGGTTATATTAACCACAGGAACTGGAATCAAACCTCAGTTTTCAAGGGTTCCTATTTTAATTTTAGTCACTCTACCAACCTGATAACAGGTATGCAACCTTTAACATAAAGTCACCTCACTGTAACCTTGCAAAACCTTCACATTTTCACTCAGAATCAATTGAATGCTGTCTGTAAGCCTAATTTCAAGCCTCATATGAGTCTATATCCAATCTTAGGACTACTCTGCTGTAATGCATGCATGCATGCATGCATGGTCCTTTGACATCACTTAACGCTTTGCTGAAGTGTGTGACACACATACATACACAGAGGGGGTGTGGCAGGAGAAGGAGAGAGAAAGAAAGACTCTGGCTGTTAAGGTTTTTATGCCTGGAGTAGCATCCACAGAAAGCAAGTCACATATAGCTATAAGTAGTAGTGTATGGATGAAGGCCACACTGGATGACACCTTTTGAACTATAGTTTTCTACTTGCCATGAATAAGCAGCCACAATCCCACACCTCCTTCCTTCAATCTTTCTTCACCTTAAAAAAAAAGAAAATAGACAGCAAAATCTTACATTTTCATTTTTATTCAAATATCTATAGGTTTTTAGGATATTGAATTTTGAATTTTAAGCAACTAACATGACTTTTTATCATGTAGTTTTTCTTTTAGATTGTCACTTTTATTTTAGTATTCTGGTTACAGAAGTGTACAGACACAGCCTGAGGCAGAGGTAGGATAGAAAAACAGGAGAAAACATTGTGACATGGGAACGAAAAGGAGCTCCTCATCTTGGAGTCTGGTTGAAGTCTCTCATTACCTGAGAATCAGAAAGTCCAAAGCAGATTACCCTATCTACTACCTGCCCTGCATCAGCATTTCAGGGAGCCGCAAGTGGCACATTAAGCTGCATGGTGGATTTAGTCTTTGCTAGTACAAAACAAAAAAGAGGTTTCTGGGCTACATGCAGTTTGGATAAAAGCATAGACCCACGATAGCTCCCAGAGCTGGCAGATCATGAACTCCAGAATCACCCACAAAATCTGATAAGCCCCGCACAAACTTCTGAAGATATTTACAGAAATCTTCTAAGCCCACAGAAGGTTTAATCCGGGTTCAGATTTCGTACCTATCCCTAACCATGCTGAGATGACTTCTGACACCCCATTCCCACACCAATGCACAGTGGCCAGAAGAATGAACAACAAACACAATTTTGTTGGACCACGAACTGACAATATGGAGTAACTGCAAACAAGAATCCAAACAAGCACTCATCAAATGTCAGACTAGACATCCACACCAGAAAACACTATCAATAACCAAATGCTAGATGCCTAAGACTCATCACAAAAAGTCAAACAACATGAATAAACAAGACAACATATCTCCTCCACAAACTAGCAACCTCATTAAAATATTCTCTGGAAAAAAAAAGCAACTTCCAGATAATTATTACTTCTAGAACAATTATTACAAGACAGTGACTATAAATATGTACAAAGACATAGACTCAAACTGGAGCCTCACTAGAAGCATCACCCCAACTGACGAGCATTCATGGTACAATATACTGCATGTTACCAGAGGAAAGCAGTAATTATCAGTATCACCCAGCTGCAAGCCCTGTGACCTACAACGGTGACCTGCCTGCAAGATATACTGGTGCAATAGTGGCACAAGCACTTTTTTATTAGACTTAAGGCCCACTCCTTAAGATGTAGCCCCTACCTGGCACTGCCAAAATGGCCAAGAATCTGAGACTTTGGCAGGTAACTGGGGCCTAATGGAAAACCTACTACTACAATTACTCCCTTAAAGGAGCATAGCAAAAAGATGACTCTTAATGACACACTGCTAGACTCATAAATCAGTGCCTAGCTCAACCCACATCAGAGAAGCTTCTTCTTACATAGATGAAGATTAACACAGACAGCCACAACAAGCCAATGTACAGAGTGAGCAACTTTGAAACATCCAGTCCTAAATGGGATGGTTTCATCAAATCCCTCCCTTCAAGGTCTAGGGAGCCATGAAGAAGAGGAGGCAGAAAGACAGTAAGAGCCAAACAAAAGATGTCTTCTGGACACAACAGGACTGACATACAAACTCAGAGACTGTGGCAGCATGGACAAGACCTCCTAGACAGGGTCCCAGTACTGAGAGTGGTATGTGGGCACAGGGTCCAAGCCCTAACCAAGAAGCTATCTACAATCCATACCCATTGGCAAAAGGAAAATCAGTTTTCTCCAATGGAGTCTCATGGAATATATTAGCCACACTTCAAGGAAAGGCCCCATGTCCATGAGTAGTTGTCCAAAACAAAATGAACCCAGTGGTATTTTTATGGGCTTTTTGTTTTATTTTGCTTTGTTTTCACATTGTTTATTATCTTATGGATCTTTTATTTATTTATTTTGATATTGATTTTATGGAGTTTTTTAATGTTTCTTGATTTTTTTTCTTGTTCTGTTTCTTTTTTGTTTTTTAGGGAGAAAGAGAAAGTTGTGTAGGTAGGAAGGTGGAAAAGATCTGGGGGGAATTAGGGAAGAAGAATGATCAAAATATATTGCATGAAAAAAATTTCAATAAAATAATTAAAAAGAGAGAAATGGTAAAAACAGTATTCAATACTATGAAAGAGGATATGAACAAATGCCTAAATAAGGCCTGTGAAAACAAACAGTTGAAGGAAATAATACAAGCAATTCAAGAGCAAGGCACTCCAAATTGTCTGGAGGTGACTATAGTTCATTACAGCAGTAAAATGAACACGTCTCCATGGAGATGTATGATGCTAATGAGATGATACCGCAGAGGTCCCTCAAACTTTGGAGGTTATAGCCATTGCTACTGGTTGCTCACCATAACTGGGTGATCCTGTTGCTGAAGACAACACACATTTGGTCACAGAATACAAAGAAACCATGCTAGAACTGACCTGAAAGCTTTCTACATATTTCATAGTGTAGGAAGTCACTATCCCGGCCCCTAGGGGAGAAAAGTCAGCAATAGTCTTCCCCAAATTTATCCCCTGTCTAGAATATCAACTTGCTTGCAAGAGATGCTCATTGGTGAAACAATGGCACAACTATTTGAAGGGAATCAGCAACTGATTTCTGATCAGACCTGAAGCCCATCCCTAATAAAAGAATCAGTGCCCTAAACCTACTCAGACAGCACCCCCAGCTGGAGACCAAGTGTTCAAACAGCTGTGTACATGGTCAAAGGCCCATAGCTGGAGAGGTGATAGGCACTAGGGGAGAACCTACTTCTGTTGTTCTGTGTAGTGGTTTGAATGATAAGTTCCCTATAGGATCAGCTATTTGAATAATTGGTCCCCAGTTGGTAGTACTGTTTGAGTAGGTTTAAGAGGTGTGGTCTTGCTGGAGAAAGTAGGTCACTCAGGACCAACTTTGTGGTTTCAAATCTACCCACCATTACCAGTTGTCCTTTCTCTGGTTGGTTCAAGACAAGAGGCCTCAGCTTTTACCCTGGCTACCATGTCTGCTGCTTGCTTTGCAGCCATGATAGACTCTGGAACTAAATAATCCCTTCTGTTGGGAGCCGGGCTGATCCAAGTCTTTCTCAGAGGCATTGATAAAAGAACAAAGAGAGTGCTAGTTCTGTGTTCTTGCCCAGGGGCAGACTTAGCAATATCTAGAATGGGGCTGGGGCCAGGGCCTCAAAGGAGTTACGGTTTCAGTTCTGGGAACCTGATTTTTTCCCCTGATGAGAATGAAGTTATTGGTTCCAAAGCCATTGTGTTCCTGATTTGGTGATGCACTTGAGATCCTGTGTTCCTTTTGTACAGTATTGCTTGATTAGCTTCCTGTGAGTCTGTCCTAGTTTTCCCCTGAAAACTATATAGAAGTTGCTTTATTTCTTAATAAACTTGCTTGGTATAAGCCATCAACTTATGCAAGATCTCCTGATCATAACTTTCTTATCTTCTTTATTTTCTCATCACCAGCCCTCTCCCTTAGGAACTTGTCCCTGAAGAACAACCTGTTGGTCCAGGTCACACTTTCTTCTATAAGTCTCCTTAGTCATGGAGTGCTTTATCACTATAATAGAAAAGTAACCAATACAGTTATCTTCCTCCCTCTCTTTGTAAGTGCTGTCCTCCTCCTTCCCCAGATAAAGTCTTGACTCATTCCTGTTACTTTTCTGTTGTTGTACTAGAGCACCATGCCCAAGACATTTTATAAATGAAAGAGTTTATTTGTGCATGTGGTTTCAGAGGGTTAGAGTTCATGATATCAGAGCAGAGGAGGTAGGCAAGGCAGCTGGAACAACCTGCTGAAAACTCACATCTTGAACCCCAAGCAGGAAGCCTCAAGAATAAACTCAAAATGGCAAGGGTCTCCAAACTCTCAAAGCTGCCTCCAATGACATACCTTCTTCAACAAGGTCACATTTCCTAAACCTCCCAACCAGCACCACCAACTGAGGACCAAGTATTCAGAGACCAAGATAATGGAGCATCTTAATCAAACCACCAAAGTTACAAATACATTTTGTTAAATGGACGTATTGTCAAACTGCCTCTCAAATATTTATCTTTATATTCATAGATTAGTGCTGTCCTCAGCCTTGATTAAAGAAGCTTCTCTATGCAGTGACTAGTTGTTAATGTAGTTCACACTTCGTCAAGGTGCTAAGAAAAGCGAGTGCTGAGTACTCAGCATTAAATGAGACACCAACATTTCCCCTTCCAAAGTTCAGTACACATCACTTAAAAGAAGACAAGAGAATATAAGAGTTTAACCATAGGAAAATGGGTCACAGAGTAGTGTTTTATCGGCATGACATGGTTATGGCACTCAACTTTACAGCAGCATAGTTTCTACACGATACTGGCCAGTAAACATGTAGTCATAGATGCAAAGGGACTCATAGGGGTTTATAGGACTTCACTCTGACTAGGGGACCAATGACAGTTGAGGGTTATGGGGGAGGGGCAGGGGAGTAAGAGGAGACAAGACATCATTGTCTTCAGTGATATAGCCACAGGTAAGTTACTCATGCTCCAGTGGAGAGCTGTCCTGGTAGGTGATTTTTTTTTGTCCTGGTTTAATTTTGGTTTGTTTTTATTTGTTTGTTTGTTTGTTAGGTTGGTTGGTTTTTGTTTTTGTCAACTTGACACAATCCACAGCTAACTAAGGAGAGGGAATCACAGAAGAAAATGCTTCATAGACTAGCCTATAGGCAAGACAGTGGGGCATTTTCTTAACTGGAAATTGATGTGGGAGAGTCCAGCCCTCTGTGGAGGGTGTTACCCCTAGGGTTTGAAGTGTACATGAAAGCAGGCTGAGCAAGCCAGTAGAGTGAGCCAGTAAGCAGCACTCTTCCATGGCTCCTGGTCCAGTTACTGCCTCCAGGCTCCTGCCTTGAGCTCCTTCCCTGACTTGCTTCAGTGATGAACTGTAGCCTAAGAAGTGTAAGATGAAATGAACCTTTCCTCCCCAAGTTACTTTTGGATTTTTATCCAAACAAACAGAAAAGGCCATAGTTTCACATCCATTCCCAGATGAGTATCCCTGGTTAAACCGAGTGGATCACAAAGCAAAAATAAATACCTGAAAGTGGTATGGAGATGTGATAGGAGGGGGAGAGAATGAGTGGGGGAGGATAAGATAGGTCAGAGGAAATAATGTGACTAGAGTGTATTATATAAATGTACGAATTTGTCAAAGAATCAGTCAATTTAAACAAAAAGGACATGTAACAGCTTGAACAAGAAAGTTTAACCTGTACTAATGGCTCCCAAAGGCTGAAAAATCTAAGATAAAAGCCTCAATTCTTTACATAACAGTCACTGAATTTCTAAACTTTCCTCCCCTGGAAGTATGGAAGTATGTCTTTTTTTTTTTTTTTTTTTTTTTTTTTTTTTTTTTTTTTGGTTTTTCCAGACAGGGTTTCTCTGTGTAGCTTTGCGCCTTTTCCTGGAACTCACTTGGTAGCTCAGGCTGGCCTCGAACTCACAGAGATCCGCCTGGCTCTGCCTCCCAAGTGCTGGGATTAAAGGCGTGTGCCACCACCGCCCGGCAGTATGTCTTTTTCTAATAAACTGTTTCTGTTTCTGCTACTACCTACCTATCTCTGGTCAATTCCTTTCTCTGGGAAACAGGAACCGAGAATCTTCCTGAAGTGTCTACTTCATTCAGTATGGACCAGTATCACAAGAACTTTGAAAAGCAGTGGTGGACTCTACCCAAAGAATGGTGAAAACTAGCCTGGGATCATTTCTCTTTACATATGCAAGAGCCAAGAACTCAATCAACAAAACTCCTTTTTGCCAATATAATGACCCAGGCTCCAGGAATTTTCTAGGCTGCATTCTAATCTGCTCTATACCTGGACATCACATCCCAGTCATTTCTCTCCCTACCTCTAGAACCTCCCTTGACCTAGCACCGCTCTCCCTACTAAACTCTTTCATAAGTGCTTGCTTAACTTTGCTTCCTGTTCTGGTTTCACTGCTATGAGACCACATTCTATCTTTATATCTGCCAGATGCTAGGTTACAGGTCACAAACTTCCAGAATGTAAGGGAAACAGTTCCTCAGTTTCCTAAGAGGAAACAAACTCATGCATGTATTAACCCACATCACAAAGGCCATTTACATTCCTTAACAGTACAATTTAATTTCTTTTCTAACCTCAAAATTATTGTGGATTGTGGAGTTTAAACCAAAAATGACTTAATATTTTGCTTGAATGTAAAACATTTGTAAATGTAAAATCAGTAAGCATTTGCTGAAATGTAAAAGTAGTCAGTACTACCATGTTTTACCTCTACAGGAAGGACATTCTGGTATCTAGTGTATTTTTGTTATAAGACAGGCATGGGGGAGTACACCATCAAATAAGACAGAGTATGAGTTTGGGAACAAGCTAGAATGCCACATCTTCCTGGAGGGTTCATTATTCCTGCAGAAGAAAACAGTATTTTATATCAAATCAACCCCAATATGTCACATAGTAAAATGAACAAGTACCATTTTTCTTAAAGATTAGAAAATTCAAGACTTTGGGGCTGGAGAGATGGCTCAGCACATAAGAGCACTGGATGCTCTTCCAGAAGAACTGAGTTTGGTTCCCAGCACCCACATTGGGCAGCTCACAACTATCTCTAACACACCTGAAGTCTCTGAGGAGACCTGCACATACCCACAGACAGATAAAAATAACTAAAAATAAAATAAATCATTTTTTTTAATCCTAAAGAAAATTCTCAGATACAGCAGTCAACAATTTGTGTTTCCTGCAAATTGCCCAGCGGTCTTTACATACTATTTAAAGGAATATTTAAGACATTGAATAATTTAAAGAAATATCTATATGAACTTGTTATCCTTCCTTTTCTTTTTCTCCAGGGGTGGGAAACAATGCCTAAGGTAGTATTGGCATCTATGGGGCATCCAAAAGCATTTGTAGCATGAATTTGCCCATATTAATGCAGCAGAATTTCAATAACAAAAAGCTGTGAGGTTTTTGTTTTGTTGTGTTTTTTGATCAAGAATAGACAGAAGAAAGGAAAAAAGTGAACCACTGTATGAGGAAGTAGAGTGCCAGCACTCCAACTTACCAAAACAGTTTATTGCTGCCATGGCAACAATCAGGTGGCTCAACTCAGTTTGGTTCTTTTTCCGGTGAACAACACAGAAAGGCAAACATTGTACTTGTTAACTTTCCATAAGAAGGGCTTAGGACAGAAGTCTGTCAGGTGACACTGATACCTTTAGTGACCTTTGACAGCCTTTGGAAAGGATGATGATAATCATCCACTAGTTAAGTCCTGGTTTGTCAACTGATTGTAGAAAAGTCAATATAATCATTGAGAGGTTAAGTGTCATACGTCTGCTGATGAAATCTAATCAGGAAAAGGGGAACATGATCATACCTACACACAGACAGTATCTCTCCCTACTTCGTTCTTAAATCGTTAATAAAAATAAATAAATAAACAACCAAATGTGCTGGAAAGACGGCTAAAAGAAAAGCCATAGTCTGCAGCAACAGTGTTTTTCTTTTTTCTCCTTCCCTGAGTGAGACACTGTGGAGTTTGTTTTTCCCCCACGTGTATGCAAGGGATTAGCCCTCACACCCAGTTTCTCAAATAATGTCACAGTGAGTCACTCAACCTCCCTGCACAAAATTCCCTTATCAACCAGAGAAACTGGGATGACAAAGCATGTGTTGTGGAGCAATCTGAAGGAGCACGACACCTCCTTTCTCTGAGACCTAAGTCTTAGATACAGAAACTGACACTTAAAATGCAGCCTTTCAGGTCTTAACAGCATCCAGTGCTCAGTAAGACTGCGGCTAAATTATAAACACAACGCAGAAAAACTTTCAGAGAAAAGCAGAAACACAGCGAGAGGAGAGTGAAGGTCTGATCCTAAAATCGCCCTGTAGTCCTCCCCTCGTTGAGAATAAAGTTAATAACTTGAAAATTAGTTATTCTTATTAAAGTAAAGTCAGAGAATATATGGTGTGACTGTCTCATTTTACTTACTGAATAAAAACAATTTTCAGCAGAGAAGTCCTGGGATCAATTTTCTGACTTTAATTAACTACGCAAGGCCCTTGAGGCTCCTGAATTTAAATTTCTAGGATTCTTTCTTGTTCAGTCAGAAACAGATAAACCAACTTTCCAAGGTATCCTTAAAATAAAACGAGTGATGTAGTGCACATCAATGAGAATGTGTATCCAGTGGTACTGCAGCTTCGTTTTCGGCCTTAGCAAACAACAAGTGCACAACTTTTGTATAGTATGCCAAGCTGGCAAACTGCCTAGGCTAGCCTCTGAGTGCAGCTGGGAAGCAGCAGTAGGGTGACCCGCCAGGCCAGGTGAGCCACCAAGAGTGTGCCAGCCTTGGCCGCTTCAGAGGGAGGCTACAGGTGTCAGTCACCCGGGTCCTTTCAGGAAGTGCTCAAACCTCACTCAGGGAACTTCTTCCCTACCAGTAACACCAGATCTCTTATCCTTTTCGGAAAAGTCACCACCAGTTGTTGAACAGAAAAAGCAACTCACAGATTGGGTATCCCCATTGCATAGAGCCCGCCTCCAGCGCTCGCAGGACCACGTACCTGGGAATGAGTCGGGACTCGTCTCCTAGGCGCTCGTGGAAGTCCAGCCAAGCCGGACCCGGGCTCTCGGGTTCTGCCGCGTCCCAGGCGCCTGGGGATTCCGCACTGTCCCGGCCGAACGCTCCGCGGAAGCCGCGCGCGAACTCCGGGAAGTGATGGCACCATCGCAGTCGGTGTCGAGCCCCAGGAACACCGCCTCCGCTTCGGCCTCAGCCACGTGCAGCTCGGCGCAGAGCGCGCCGAACTCGGCACGCTCCAGGCGCCCGGAGCCCTTCGTGTCGTAGGCGGCGAAGACCGAGCGCAGCCGCGCCAGCTCCTCGGGGTCCGCGTCCGCCTCCATGGCGCCGCTGGCCACCGCCGGACTCCGGGCTCCTGGGCTCGGCCAGAGGAGCAGGTCGGGCCGGTTCTGCCACCTGCCCACCTGCCGCGGGCGGGGATGTCCGGATGAGGCGGGGCGCAGGCCGAGAGAGGCGCTTGCCTCCAGCTGCAGCCGCCAGATTGCTGCCCGGAGCTACTGAGTGCCACTTGGCGCCTCCCAACCGGTCGGCTCCACCTATGGTGGAGCAAAGACACAGCTTGGCTCCCAGGCTTTCATCTGCAGCAGCTGGACGGTCTTTCTGTTCGGCTTTGGGACTTTTGGAGACTTAGCAGAAACTAGGGGCACTCTGCCCAGATCTTAAAGGCCTGTTACGCAACTTCTCCTTTTCTGAACCCTGAATACAGATGCTGCCTGCCTGCCCATGGAGTGCTAACTCCCTGACAAAAGGGGAAAAGGTGGGTGGGGATAAGTTCCAAACTGGCCAAAGTTATTGGCATTGTATTTATTTTCTCTTAATTTCAGACACTTGATAACTTTGCCTATACACAACTTTACTTTTTAAAAATTAAAGAAGAAAGGGCCATAAGACCTTTCTCTAATTTTACGGAAATTGGAATTGTCACATTGATCTTCCATATGCCTAAATTGAAACAATTTTTGTCACTCCGTGACTCTTCGGCTTTAGAGAAAACTAATGCCCAAATCACTTAGAACTAGCATTCTTTTTTTTTTTTTTTCTTACTTTATTACTTTCTTTTTTGCTTTTCGAGAATCTCTCCGTTAACAGTCTTAGATGTCCTGGAACTTGATTTGTAGACCAGGTGGCCTCGAACTCACAGAGATCCACCTGCCTCTGCCTCCCAAGTGCTGGGATTAAACCACCACGACCGGTTTCTTTTTAAGTTTTTATTGAAAAAAAAAAAAAGTTATATAATATATTTTTGATATGTTTTCCCCTACCCCAATTTCTCCCTACTCTCCCCTCCTCACCACCTTCCACACCCAACTTTATGCTTTCTCTCTGTGTTTCTCAAGAAACAAAACAACCAAACAAATTATTCAAACAAAGAAACAAAAAATAGTAAGGAAAAAAAAAAATACTAGAACACAACAAAAAGCCCGGGGCAGGGCAGGGGGCATGGAGTTTGTTTGGTGCTGACCAAGCACTCCTGGGCATGTGGCCTGCACTGCAGTGTGGTTGATATACCCAGTGACACTCCGTTGGCACAAACTGAGTTTCCATCTGCCACCAGGTAGCAATTGCATATGGTTTCTTGATTAGGGGTGGGACTTTGCAGCCACTTCTGCTTTACAGTGTTGCGATTTCGGCGGGCATGAACATGGCTGCCACAGTCTTGTTAGTTCATTTGCACATCAGTCCTATTGTGTCTGGAACACATTGTTGCCTTGAAGTCATCTACTACCCCTTACAATCTTTGTGCCACCACCTTCACGTAGATTCCTGGAAACCTTGAAGAGAGGGGTTTGATAATGTCATCCCATTTAGGGCTGAATGCTCCACAGAGTCACCCTCTGTGCATTGTTCAGTTGTGGGTCCCTGTGTTATTACTATCGATTGCAAGATGCAGCTGCTCTGATGACTGAGCAAAGCACTGATCTGTGAGTATAGCAATTTATCATTAGGAGTCATTTTATTGTTATGTCCTTTAGCAGAGTAAGAGTAGTGGGTGTTTCCCTAAGCCCATGCTCTATGTAGTTGTAGGTTCTAGGCAACTTTAGCAGTGTCAGGTATGGGTTCTATCTCATGGAGCGGTCCTTAAATCCAAACAGTGGCTGGTTACTCCCCTAATGTTTGAGCCAGGACTATACCAACTGTTATAGGTCACAGGGTTAAACAAAGAGCAGAACCATTTTGGTTTTGTCCTTTTTTTCTCTAAACAAAACATATGAATATCACATATTCCTTTGGTTTTAAACATCTGTACTGACAATGTTGTTTCCTTGACACTGACTCCTTTATGCATCGTGTCTTTAAAACTGTGCCATTTCATTATTGCCCAGATAAGCAGTTACTCAAGCCTCTAATCCCAACACCAGGGATTCTGAAGAAGGAGGATTTCCATGAGTTCAAGGCCAGTTTTGGCTGCATAGCAAGACCTAGTCACATAATAATAATAATAATAATAATAATAATAATAATAATAACAACAACAACAAAGAAAAACTCCCCTTGGGTTTCCACTTCCAGGAAACCCTCAGTCTGTCATAAGGCTCACTGAAAGGTTTCTCAAGCTCCTGGACAATGAAAATACATTTGGATTACTTTCATAGTAGTCATGTTATTAATTTCCTCTACCGTTAGGGTTGTATTTTATGGCCATCTCTTTTCATTGTGATGCTGTATATTAGTTATCTGTTACCATGACAAAGTGACTTATAAAAGCAAGTTAAGGAAAGAAGGGTTTATTGGCTAACAGTTTCTGAGTATACATTCCATCATGACAGAGTAGACGTAGCACCAGGAGCAGGATGGGTCTGGTCATATTGCATCCACTATTAGGAAGCAGACAAAGGTAAATGCTTCTACTTAGCTTGCTTCCTTTTTTTTCTATTCAGTACTGGACTCAACCTCAATCCTACATCTTTCATGCCTGTAGAATCCATACAATGTGGATGACAATGCTAAGTGCTACTACCAGCTCTGGTTGGAGCATGGATCCCTAAGGCCATAGCTATGTTGGCTTCTGTGTACCAACAATGAGCAACACGTCCTTAGGTGGTTGCTTATGAACAGGGAACTCCTTCAAGCCATAGTTTCAGTTTAGGCTCTCTCTCCTTTACAACATGGACCTTTCTTGGGTAAGGTCTGGCCCTTAGGGAAACTTTACTATGCTCTGTCGCAGAGCACAGGCTTTCTCTTCGGTGATGCTGAACTCTTCAGTACTACAGATGTTTTGTCATCTGCACTCTCTTTTAAACCAGCTTATACAACTTTCCACTCCAAAATTCACATTTTTCTTATCTTTTTGCTCTCCTGCTGGAGAGTTAGCTGAAAATGTTGAGCAATAGCCACAACATTATCAAATGATTAGTCCCTTGCCTGTAAATTTTTCTCCAATCAAGTGCTCAAGGCAAAGGCAAAAGGCAGCCAGATTTTTTTGCCAGAATATTACATAAATGGCTCTTATCTCAGTTCCTGATAGAATCTGTTTCTTGTGAAACCTCCTGAGGTGGGCTTCCACTGTTTGCAGTTCTCTTGGTATTCTAGTCTTATGACCTTTCACCAGAATATCCATTAAGCTATACTCAAGGGCTCTTCTAGTCCATACTTCCAAATTCTTTCACATTCAACTCACAAGCCATTTCAAAAGCCCTATTAACATGGTCACAGAAACAGTACCAATTTTCTCGATTAGTTACTTGATATGTTCCCAGTCGTATAACTTTTCCTAGGGAAATGCAACACACTCATTGACTCACCCCCAGACAGGGAGCCCATAACAGACCAAAATATAGATACCACCAAAGTTCAACTTTATGAACAAGTGAGTTTTATTGAGATTATTTATAGGAATATGAATGTGGTGGTTTTAAAGAAAATGGCCCCTAAAGGGAGTGGCACTCTTAGGAGGTATGGCCTTCTTGGACGAAATGTGTCACTGTGGAGTGGGTTTTGAGATCTATGCTTCTCATAGTGTGCCACATGGGTGCTTCTGCTGCCTGTGGGTCAAGATGTAGAACTCTCATCTCCTTTGCCAGCATCACGTCTGCCTGCATGTCACTCTCCATGATGATAATGGACTAAACCTCTAAACTGTAAGCTAGCCCCAATTAAATATTTTATTTTATAAGATTTGCCATGGTCATGATGTCTCTTCACAGCATTAGAAACCTTAACTAAGACCATGGATGAGGGGTTGCTTACAAGAGCAGAAATGGCTCAAAGACAGTTGTATCAACAAAGCTCACTCTAGCAATAGTGACAGCTCACTGAATTGGAAACCTGGATCACATTGCAAAACTACAGGCAATCATTAGGTTGGAGAGTGTCCCTACCAGGTGGCTCAGCTATCTACCCGTCTTACTGGAGACTTGGCTGGTGCCTGCTTCTTTTTACAGGTTGACTTGCGTGAGAATGACTCTCAGTTATCTCTATTGTTTACTCTTGGGAGGGCAGTTGTAATGAATATCTGTTCCATGATCCTGAAGTACAGCCCTAGAGACATAGCAGGTAACTGCTCTACCTGCCTATGGCCCTGGGGCATGGCTTCTTGGCTATCCTTAAGACCTGAGATGCACATATACTGCTGTTTTCTCTCCCTCATGGGTTTGCAGGCTGAGAAGGACCAGGCGGAAGAATATAGCATGGGACTATAACTCAGCTTTCCAGGACCCTAGGATAAATCTCCCATGCTGCAGTGAGTTTTCTTCCCTAATAAATTCCATCACCCTTTGTAGCACGAATCTTAAATGGTCTTATTAATAAGAACAAACCCAAAGCCAGGTATTGGGGTGAACGCTGGAAGATCAGAAAAGCAGAACAAGCCACAGCCACTTCACCTTGCCAATTCCTCAGCTGATCCTGATTCCTCAGACTGAAAACCTCTGTGTCCTCATCCAAATGGATCTCAGCTGAACTGCTGCTAAAAGCCTAAAAGCTTAACCAGGCCTAGTTCCTTGTCCTCATGTCTTAAATACCTTTCTGCTTCCTGCCATCAATTCCTGGAATTAAAGGCTCTTGTTACCACGCCTGGCTGTTTCCAGTGTGGCTTTGAACTCACAGAGATCCAGACAGACCTCTGCCTCTGGAATGCTAGGATTAAAGGTATGAGTGCCACCATTTTCTGGCCTCTATGTCTATCTAGAGGCTGTTACATTCTCTGACCCCAGATAAATTTATTAGGGTACACGATATTTTGGGGAACACAATATCACCACAACCCTTTAAATAGATTCCATGGATTTCTTGCATTAGGAGGTTTCTAGCAAACATGATCAGTTTTAGGAATATCCCAGAGTTACTTTGAGTTGTTCACTTTCTGTTTTAGGGCACTTCCCTGCAGGATGCAGTTTTTCTATCTCAGAGGAAACTGCTACACAGCATTGCCAAACAGAATGCCTTACAAAATCTAATTAAGGAAGAATGGATTTTTCATGGTTTACAGGTCAAAGGGACACAGGCGATCATGGTAGACCTCTCACATGGTAGACACAGCAGTAAGAGCCTGAGGCAGCTGTTCATGACTGCATCTGCAGTCAGGAATCAAAGACAGATGCACACTTGTGCTCTGCTTGTCTCTCCTTTTCATTCAGTCCAGAAGCAGGATGGAATGGTACCGCCCATATTTAAAATAGATCTTCCCACCTCAATTAATCTGATCTAGATAATCCCTCACAGATATGGCCAGAGGCTTGTCTCTTCAGGAACCTAGATCCTGTCAAGTTGTCAGTGTGAGCCATCATACTCAGTATTTAAGTTTTTTGCTCAGGATGGATTAATTTATTATTTACCACTGGACTTTTTTTAAAGCATGGAGATTGTGGAGGGGTCTGCTGGCACATTCCTTCTGGACAAAGACCATTAAACATAAAGCTCAATGCTAGACTTCTGAGAGAGTCTTCTTCCTTAATTGGTGCACTGAGTGTGGCCACACTCAAAGGGATTGATCCTCCTTGAATAGTAGACTGGCTATGTGCACACTCGCAGAACTGCCTGAGGTGTAGGAATTATACAGTCATGCACAAATGTAGCTAGTAAATGATGATAGCCATTCTATCAGAAGTTTGGTCTCAGCAGCTTCCTTCCTAACTGAATGTAGCGACATGTGATCAGAAGCCTAATATATCAATGAACTTTATAATTGTTGCAGTGGGCTTTATCATAAGCACTGATATCATGAACTTTCCTGTTTATTCTAAAAATTGATTTTTTTTCCATGTAATGTAAAAACTGACTATCTTGGTAATGCTTTTTAACTTTTACACCTATGATGAGTAAATTGACTCTTTGTAAACTCAACAATGGATGTGTTTTCAAGACAAGTGAGTTGTTTTTGCACTGCTTAGGTTGAAATGTTTTCTGAAAGATTGTTCAGAGAACTTCATTTATGATTAGCACCCAGTATTTCATGTCTTCTTTGACCTGTTCTCCCCGCCCCCAGCCTTTTCATGAAAAAGTCATCAAGAAACACATATAATACAAATGTCACGTGCAAATATATTGTTTCCACTAATATTAACCTACTCCTCCAGACCAACTAGATGAGTTTTTGTTTTGTTTTGTTTTGTTGTTTTTTATCATTTCCTAGTAACATAGCCAATACATAGTCATTTTAAACAGTAGCCATTTATTTGTGCATAAATTCTTTGTCACCCTTGTGGGCAGGGTTTAGCAAGGTGGTTTTAGTGTTTGTTGTCTCTGGTCATTTACCAAACTTCTGTAAGGTGGAGCGAGTTATGGGGTGGTGGCTGGCCCGTGCCTTTGGAAGGCTGGCACTGGCTGATTCACATGGTGGCAGTATTCCAAAACAGTAAGTCCCTATGCACAAGTGCTTTCTAAATTTCAGCATGTGTCATAGTTGGTGCTGTTCCATAAACCAGAACAAGTCATATAAGTAATACCTAAGTCTGAGCCGCGCGGTGGTGGCGCACGCCTTTAATCCCAGCACTCGGGAGGCAGAGCCAGGCCGATCTCTGTGAGTTCGAGGCCAGCCTGGGCTACCAAGTGAGCTCCAGGAAAGGCGCAAAGCTACACAGAGAAACCCTGTCTCGGAAAACCAAAAAAAAAAAAAAAAGAAATACCTAAGTTAATGTGAATGGAACCACACAAAGTCATCGATATTAAGATACGTGTTACTCAGTAGCCCATTACTGTACAACAGCTTATATCAAGGACACTGTGACAACCACTAACATATATTCTCCATCTTATCCAGCTTGGCTTGTAAGTCATTACACTACCACAGCTTAACAGTCATTTTTAAGCACTTGCTATTGTTATTCACCAGCTAATGGTTCCCAGTCATGTGGCAGTGTTATTCTTCCTGGCACATTTGGCACTACCTGGAAGCAGTTTTGATATTTGTCTTAATTTGAGAAGAGGAAAGTGATACCAGAATCTAGTAGATAGGCTAGAAATACTCTGAATATTCTGTAATGCTCAGATTAACTTGAGCCCATCATAAAATCATCTGGTGAAAATATCAATACTACAAAGGTTTAAAAGGCACCTCATCTCAAAACTTATCCCATTGTGTTCTAATTAGAGAGAACCAAGGGAACACTTCAGATGGGTATTCCAAGTCCTCAGCAATCTAGTCCTACTGTATAAATCCAAATCTTTCTCCCTTAACCATATTTATCATGTAACTAAATTATTATCCCTTTATTAGGATGATAAATACAAGGATAAATCTGGCTTCTCTCTCACACCACATTACACTGTTTATCAGTGTTAGTGGAATAGGATCGAACCAGTTCCCACAGTTTCATTGCAATCTGTCTCTTAAAAGTTCAAGGTTTATCATCCTCTTTTGTCATATCATGTAACAGGCTGCAGGAACTCTTGGAACTTTACTAGCAGTGCTCTGTGAGGAAAGCCAAGGAAGATACAGAAGTTTTTCTATTACTGTATTACAAACAAAAACAATGAGCCAAGAATAGGAGGTAACACAGGACCCCTTGACAGCCAAAGTCACCTCCGTGATTTATAGGGACAGCCTGCTCCCTGGCTGTTGGAGGAATTAACAAATCAGAAATAAACTTAAAGTAAGTTTCTTAAAGATTCCCTTGGGGAAAAAAAGAGTTTTGTGGTGGAATATGCTGTAAACACAAAAGATTTTGGAAAATAGTTATACTGAATCCTTTCTGGAATGAGATAAAACTATTAACATTTCCTAGTTGTATTTTATTACCAAAACCTTTAGTTTGAGGTTTGACTTGGTCTTTATTTAAATAAATTCCTATGGAATAAATGTTCTTAAAAATGTATTTTGTGAAGGTTTATGTTAGTAAAAGTAGGGAGTCACAATAAGTGATTCATTGTGGTACATTAGTCCACTTTCCCATAACAGAAGTGAACACCACCCTGGAAACTGCTTTTTAGCTGCTAAGTGGGAAAAGCTTTTAATGAAAATGCACTGTAATCTACAGTGTAGGGTTTCCATTAGTCACAATAGCCTTTCTCACACAAGGACTTAATTCTGCACTAGCTCTGCCCTAGAAAGATCCAATACGCCAATTAAGATGAAACTAAATATCCCACAAATGCTCCACCATGGAAAGACTACTCAGTAAGTCCAGGGATACTCAGAAATAATTGCATCACTGTATGGGTTTTACTTCTCAAGAATATATGCTCATGACTTAACATTCCCAGGAACTGAAAGGAAAAATGTTGAAGATGTACAAAGACGAATGCATGCTTAAATATATATGTTTAAAAGCATGAAAAATAATACTACTATACCCCTACTGAGAATTATCAAATATGAAAATTACATGACATTTGCTTCTGGTCTAGTTTTCGAATAAAACATTATAGACCTTTCCATTTGATAGCATTCTGTTTCTGTAATTAATATATTAACATTGTTTGTGAGTGTGTTAGCAATTGCAAAACTTTAGTGAACCTCTTAGTATTATAACAACATATGTATTGGGGTAATAAAATGGCTCAGTAGGAAAAAGCTCTTGCTGTGCAAGCCTGATAATCCATATTTGATCCCCAGATCCTACAGTGGAAGGAAAAACTGAAGTAGGTCCTAAAAGTTGTCTCTTGACCCCACATGTATGCTGTGGCCTATAGGTTTGTCTATCTCCACCAGCACAAACACACAATGATAGTAAGTTAAGTAGAAAATGTTAGTGACGGATAGTTTTACAATGTTCCAAACAGTATTAAATAGCATTTCACATCTCCATCACAACAAGCAGGACACTCACCACTAGAACTAAAGGAACTGAAGCAGGAGTGGTAGATTCAAACTTCTGATGCCATTTTGTGATGATAAAGCAGAGTTAATGTGTGATTTTTTCCCCCATGGTAGCAAAAAGAATTGTCCTTCACAGTTGAGTCAGGAATTCGTATTTTACGTTATGAATCATGGACGGAAAAAAAAGAGAAACCAAATACAGTGGAAAGTACATGGACCTCATTTCTGTTCTGTGATTTCACTGGACTATGGAAGAGTCCTTTTCCCTGTTGCCTTAGGAGAAGGGAGCTACTGTGCTAGGACAAAGACACACAGCTCAGACCAGTGAATGACAGTGGTGACGAGGACCGAGACTGGCAGTCACAAGTGTGACCGCTCCCACAACTGCAGTACATCAGCAAATTGAGTGGGTTTTGAAGAGGATCTGCATGCAGTAGGAGGATGAAGTGCACACTGAGAACAATGTGGTTTTGAATATTCCTGGCCCTGGGTACTTATTTTTAATTTTTGAGGTAAATTTTTGCTGATTCCTATGAAACACATCTTGGTATTGCCGATTGTCCTGAATATTGTAGATTGATTGGGGATTGATATCGTACTATTAAGTTTGCCAATCAGTGAGAAGGATTACCCATTTTGTTCATTAAATATTTTTTTATTTCCCTTTAACAGTTCTCTGTAGGTTATGATGTAGACCTTCTAAATGTATCTCTAATAATATCTGGTATTTTAACACCACTATAAAGAGACATTAAACATTTAACATAAATTTTTATTTTCTGCTGCGAGTGGATAAAAATTCAGTTGCTTGTTTTATAATGACACACTTATATCCTCATAAAAATTCAGGAAAATTGGAAATTTTTCCTTTGTACAATCATGTCATCTAAAGATAAGATAGGTACCTTTCTGTTTCCGGTCTATGTGCCTTTATTTTATTTCTCGTCCTTTCTCCTTTGCACTGACGGTTTGCATGAGAATGCCCCCATATGGGCTTATATATTTGTGTGCTTGCTCCTGTCAGCCCAGCCTCCACGGTTACACAGTCATAGCCACAGTCTACAGCGGCTTCTGCCTCCCGCTTCCTGAAGACAAATTCTCCAGTTTTGATTACCAAGAAAGCTACAATATACTTTATGGCCTTGTTATCTAACACCACCCTCTGCTCTCTCCCTCCTCAACAGCCACTTTCCCAACTTAACCCTTTCCTGTCATGAAACTTCATTCAGCTTGAATCATATAAAAAAAAAACTGTATATGTATATTCTGTCATGGTAAAAGTGTAGTGTATTTATGGTTTATTTTGATGCTAAAGGATCTCCAATTCAAATCAGTTTTTTAAGGCTCAAACTTAACAAGGATAAAAACTACACTAACTTATTATAAACTGCTAAAGATCATTAAGGCACACAAGTTAGTCAACCATGTAATAAATCATCAGGGTCTTTAATGTGTTCAGAAGTATGCTTATCATTATAATTAATTACCAAAATAAGCTTTACTTAGCCTTCTGTATGTGTTTTCAAGGTTAAACCTAAAACCAGGGATACTTAATAAATACTTCATCTTCAAACTCTTCAGAAACCTGCTTAATATGGCATTTAAAATATTAAATATAAACTTCCCATCATAAACAGAGACCCCTTTCTAACAATAAAACTTCAAGGTCTCCAAAGAAGACAGATGGGACACTGCACCGAGAACTCCAGCTGGACTGTGGTAATGCTATCCACTGGACAGAACTGCCCCTTGCCTCACCTGCTGCCAGGAACCCTCACAAACTGTGGACACGCTTGGGGTGACTGAAGTGCTCTGCGTCATCAAAGAAAGGGCAGTTTTCCCAAGTTCTTCCTCGATAGGAAAAAATTCCTTGAAACTGGCTCTGACAGGTGAAGGCCCCCTGCTCTGTCTGACAACTGAAGATTAACCGCTGCTCTTATCTGACAACTAAAGACTGTCGAGTTTTGCACCCAGTGAACCATGTAAGCCACAAACAAGTGTCAAGTAAGTCTTTGTTATTTTCATTGTTATAAAAAAAAAAAAAAAAAAAAAAAAAAAACATTTAGCAGTCTTGCTTGAGTGGGTCTCCTCGGCGGCTGGTGGAGGAGAACTTGGAAATACTGGACATCTAATTGGCTCCAGATTGTAAGCCACAGGATGAGTATTCAGTGGGCATGAGAGATTGAGAACGTTCTACCTCCCCATAAACCTTGGTGTATATCACTTCCTTTTCTGTGGATTGAAGCCAGCGAGCACAATGAGTACAAGAAACCCTCAAAGAAAGCGGCGTGGTGGAACAGTAAGTTCTAGACAAACCCAGAAGCGAACTCGGGAAACAACTTCAACCCCTGAGATTTCCTTGGAAGCAGAACCCATAGAACTCGTGGAAACTGCTGGAGATGAAATCGTGGACCTCACCTGTGAATCTTTGGAGCCTGTGGTTGTGGACCTGACTCACAATGATTCTGTTGTGATTGTTGAAGAAAGGAGAAGACCAAGAAGAAATGGGAGGAGGTTGCGCCAAGACCATGCTGATAGCTGTGTGGTGAGCAGTGATGATGAGGAACTGTCTAGAGACAAAGATGTGTATGTGACTACCCATACTCCTCGAAGCGGCAAGGATGAAGGATGTACAGGACTCAGGCCCTCAGGTACTGTCAGTTGTCCGATCTGCATGGATGGCTACTCTGAGATTGTGCAGAATGGGCGCCTCATTGTTTCTACAGAATGTGGCCACGTCTTCTGTAGCCAGTGCCTCCGTGATTCCCTTAAGAATGCTAACACTTGCCCAACTTGTAGGAAAAAGATCAACCATAAACGGTACCACCCCATTTATATATGAAATGTTCAGAACTGCTCAGGATAGACCAATGGACAGACAACCAGGCTGGCCTTTCTGCATGGTATCTGCCTCCAGTTTCCTGAGCTCAAAAAGACTTTAAAAATCAATGTCTGATGTAAACTGCTCTTTTGTTTTCCGACCCCTTAGATCCTTTTGTTTTCTCCAGTTTGATGCCATGGAGCAGGATCCAGGGATCCTCCCAGGTCAGCTCAGCATCTCTGCTCCTCTGGGTTTTCTGAGCCAGGAGTAGGAGAAAAGGAGTCAGGTATATTGGAGTTTGAGTATCATGGCTCCAGCCTCTTTATGGAGCTTACATGTTGGCCAAGAAGTTTCCCTGTTGGGAAAGTTTGCCCCAACTCTTCTGGGTGCAGAACCTTCCCAAGGCATCTGCCAGTTAGCTATTCTGCCTGCCACACAGTGACCTGGCCACACACGGTCCATCCAGCCCAAGGATCCCAGTACAGAAGCTATCCCTGAAAAGCCCAGCTGGTGGACTTTTATTTTTCTTTTAGAGCAGAGGTGATCTGTGATTCTGCCTGCACCTTATCATTGATGTGCAGTGTTTTCTGCAAATCAAGAGACCCTCTGCAGGGCAACCATGTTTCCTAAGAATGAGAAAGTGCAATAAAGCCCGTTCTTCACCTGCTCTTCAACAATCCGGAAGATGTAGCACTGCTAGTGTCCTCAGCCCAGTGTTGCCTATGGGAGCAGTGCCCATCCCACCCCATCTCTGTTCACCAACTGTTCTCAGGAACCCTACACATGCTCCAGAGTTCTTTGCCTGGCACAGAACATTCAAGGCCAATAGGACAAGCAAGTTTTTTAGTATCCTCTCTTTTCTGCTAAGATATGTCCTGTGTGCTCCACAGTGCTCTCCAACCATCAGTTTTTCAGTTCCCATTGCCTAATGTCTGCCCGAGCATAGATAGCAGGAGGTGGTAGCAGTAACAGTGGCCTTATCAGCTCTTCACTTCCATGCTTTTGCCCAAGTCACTGTTGCCCGTGTTTCAGAGGTATTGCCCTACTCAACCTGCCACTACCCTGTTTTTCCCATGCCCCTTGAGTAGATAGATATTTCCAAAGCTGCTCTTCTGGCCAGTTGGGCTTTGATCCTCTAGATTTTTGACTGCTCTGTAGGTTTTGGTCAGCAAAGCATGGTATCTCTTCCTCCCCATGGGACCACATAATAATCTCTGCTCCACTCCATATGTATGGGAGCCTCTGGTGCTCTCGAGGCAGTGAGATGGTAAATTGCCCCTGGGGACACCAGGCCACAGGGTGGCTTGTAGAGGATAGGCCTTCAGTGCCAGCCTGCCTCCACCTCCACACTACTTCCTCAGAGGGCTTCTAGCCAAACCAATAGCCTTTTTGTGTGAAACATCTTTGAGGTGGGTGGGAAAGGGACCACTGGAGCTTTGCTAACAATAACTGACTTTGAGTTTACTATTCTGAAGGAGCAGGGACTCAGCACAGAATTCACTTTAAATGGAGCTGAAGGAGTGTCCCTCCTCTATGTGAAAAGAAAAGAGTTTTATTCTTCATTCTGACTTTTTAAACTGTTTGACTTCCAGTTAGTTTGAATGAGAGTAATAATTTTTTTACATGGATTCAGAGGGTAGGAGCATTAGCTCTCATCATTGTGATGTGTGGTGTGTGCCCTCCCCTTGGATGTCACAGCCATTGAGTTCCCTGTGGGCCTCATGGACTTGCTCTTGTTAGTTCTTATGATAGCCAGACTTCAAAGAGCCAAGGTGACCATGCAGCCAGTTCACTGGTAAATATGGTGACACCCACTTAAAATTCATTTTCTCCTTAAAGACAGTTTATGAAGTTGATCATAAAAGATCTATTACTTCATCCTAAATTAAATTGGGAAAAATGTGTTTAGTTCTACTAATCAGAAACTGCACCACTAGGAAAAGGTTGGTATAGAGGAAAAAAATCCCTTTCCTTTTTCTTTAATGTATATAGTTTAACTCTCTTTGTTACATTTAAACTATGCTCATGGATATCAGTCTGTTTTGGACTCCTGCTAGTGTTAAAAATGGAAATAAAACAATTTGAACCATTAAAAAAAAAACATTTAAATTATACTTCCTACTTAAATTTATCCTTCACAGATCTCAGATGATGTTGATGGCTAACTGTAGCTTTAAGAATAACACTCAGCTGCCTGGTCAGTCCGTTTCAGATGTAACATTTACCTCAATGGCAGGCTTTACACTAAGAAAGATATGAGTTTCTAAAGGTTATGAGAAACAGATAAGTAAGTTCTATAGGTCAAGGAAAAATAAATGATCCAAATTATGCAGTTCTAAGAAAGCAATTTAAAGTATATGAAGATCTGAAAATATAAGAGATTAAGTAATAAGAGAGAAAATAATTTATGGGTCCAAGAAAGTAATTTAAGGTGTGCAAATCTAAAAACTAATTAAAGACTACTCTAAAAATCCCTCTCAGTTCCTCTGATGCCTTACACAAACCTTGACCCTACCTCTCCAAACTCCACCCTTCACTTGCTCCTTTCAAGGATTTTCCTTTTCCCACTCCTTTCTCCTATTTCCCTTATGTCCTATTCCCTTACTAGGAAAGGATGTTCTCTCCAAAACTGACATAAATTTTGCCATTCACCCCAGCAATAGCTCCAAGAACACTCCTACATCCCTAAGAAATAAGATACTCAGGGAATCTCATGAGAGAGTAGGAAGCAAGTCTGTAGGAACCAGAGGGGATGGAGAACACCAAGAAAATATGGCCTGCAGAATCAACTAAACAGGGCACATACTGGCTTCCAGAGACTGAAGCAGCAAGCACAGAGACTGAAGGGGTCTGCCCCAGGTCCTCTGAATATGTGTTGTGGCTGTTAGCTTGGTGTTTTCTGTGGGACTCCTAACTGTGGGAACAGGTGTGTCTGACTCATTAGCCTGTTCTTGGGACTCTTTTGCTCCTGTTGAGTTGCCTTGTCTAGCCTTGGTGTGAGGGCTTTTGCCTTGTCTTATTGTATTTTGTTTTGTCCTTTTTGATTATTGTCTCTTTGAGGCCTGCTGTTTTCTGAAGGGAGATGAAAGAGTGTGGATCCAGAGGGGAGGTAGAGGGAATGGGATGAGTGGAGGGAGAGAAAACTTTCATCAGGATGTATTGTATGAGAGAAGAATCTATTTTCAATTAAAGAAGAAGAAAGGAGGAGGAGGAGGAGAAGAAGAGGAAGAAGAAGAAGAGGAGGAGGAGGAGAAGGAGAAGGAGGAGGAGGAGGAGGAGGAGGAGGAGGAGAAGAAGAAGAAACTTGTCACCGGCCACCGCTGCCGGCGGCGGCGACGGCAGCGCACGCCTTTAATCCCAGCACTCCGGAGGCAGACCCAGGCGAATCTCTGTGAATTCCAGGCCAGCCTGGTCTACAGAGCGAGATTCAGGGCAGGTGCCAAAACTATACAGAGAAACCCTGTCTTGGAAAAAAAGAAAAAGAAAGAAAGAAAAAGAAAAAAGAAAAAACTTGTCTTTACACCATATACTTCAGAAAAGGACCTAGAGGACCCTCAGCTGAAACTTCTTAGCTGAGGGCTAGCTTCCCCCCCCCCTTTGAGGCAGGGTTTTTTTTTGTGTAGCTTTGAGACTTTTCCTGAAACTCATTCTGTAGCCTAGGCTGGTCTGGAACTCACAGAGATCTGCCTGGCTCTGCCTCCCTAGTGCTGGGATTAAAGGCATGTTCCACCTCCACCTGGCTTTTATAGTAAAAGACGGAGGTGTGCAAGCTTCCAAAGGAGGGAGGCCACCAACAGTCTTGCACAGCTATGATGTCTTTGAACCACATCAATGACAAGCTCAGCACAATAACCCTGTGGGTACAGTAGTGGCACACATACATTGATGGTAGCCAGCGGCTCTCTAATTGGACTTAAGACCTGCTCCACAAGAGGGATACCATGCCTGGTAGTGAAAAGGCAGTCATAATTAATGCTGGTGAAATTATGGTTATTGGAGGAGAATCTAAAACTCCTAATTTACTAAACCAGCATAATTCCTAACAACAGTCTATAAACATTTGTCCTTTTGCCCACAGATAAGTATAGTCTTTGCTCCTCATTAAGGAAACTTCTCTTTGCAATAGATGGAGACCACTACAGAAAACCACAAACAAAATGTAGAATTATAGAGCCCAGTATTATATCTACAAAACACAACTACATGTAAAGCTCACTGAACATTGAAGAAGAAGGGGCAGAAAGACTGTAAAAGCCAGAGGGTTAGGGTGGTTACTGTGAGACTGTGTCTTCTGATAATATCAGATCCTATACCCTTAAAGTCTCACCAACATGACTGCTCAAAGACTGAACAAGGAGAACATCAACAAACACTCCAAATTCATGGAGAAAATCCCATGGGTCCTACACAAAGAACTATAGGCAACTGAATAATACTGGGAATGGGAGAGGTGACCCTCTCCAAGAAAGAGCACACCAATTGGTTGGCAAGTGCCAAACAGCCCTGAAAACATAAATACAAGTAACATAATATGGACTCAACAGCTTATATTTAAGAACACACATGCACACATATGCAACAGCAATTGATGAAAAAGAAGCTATAAATTTGAAGGAGATTGGGGAGGGGTATACAGGAGGAAAGGTCAAGGAGAAATTTTGTAATTAAAATGCAATCTCAAAAATAAAGATATAAAGTCCTAAAAACAATTTTTAAAAAAAAAAAACTTGCCTTCAATTTGTAAGCCAGCTCAGCATGTGATTTCACTGGTATGCAGCAGAGTGTATTCAGAGGGAAAACTTTTTTAAAATAGTATGCTGCTAAAAGGTAAAGCATTTTTTTTTCCATTTTGGTTTGGTTCTAAAGTACAAGCTCACACTAATTAATGTACAAAAGTGAGTATGATCTAGCCTTAAGTATTTATTTTGTCATGTGCTCACTATCATTCTGGCATTGAAATCTAGGCCATTTTCTTGTATCTATGTCAACACCACCTTCCCTACCATACTCTCTTAGGGATCATCTAGTTCATCCCTCCTAGTCTCATTCATTTATGCTTTATTTCCATGTCTTGAACGAAACACTCCATGACCTCAAGTGGGAATTCAAAGTAAGATACCTTGTAGTTCTAACTGGACCCAATGTAATGTTTTAATAGTTAAATGTATAGAAAAGTGATCAAGTTGGTAAATGTATGACAGATACCACACTCTCATGGCTCATTGTTTTACTACAACTCTTGAAGCCATGGTCCCTCTTGAGTAGAACTAGGTGATTTTAGCATGATCTGCTCCTTTCAGAGAATAATAATCTAATCTAGAAATGATGAAAACTTGCTGTGGTAACTGACTACCTTGAGAGCAACATGGTATAGAACTATGCAATCTGTCTATATGTGATCTTCACATAACTGACTTTGCTTTCATAAAAGAAAACAGATCACCACTTCTTTTTTGTCCTGAAAATCCACTTGCCACAGAAATGCATGTCTGTGTCTCTGGTGTAATCACAGAGGTTTGTATTTTGTTTAGGTATAGGTTGGAAATGAATAGGAACAAATAGATAAAATTAAAGTCAAATCCACTAATATTCCAATAGACTATGAAGAATGAGAACAGGAAGGTTTTTCTATGTGAAAGAGTAAGACTTCTAAGTAAAACTTCTCAGAAAACATTCCTTCATGCTTATCCAAGTAGTCTGAAATGTTTGTTTTACTTCCTTTGAGAAGTATGGTTGATGTGGAGGGTGTTTCTAGTCAGCATCATAAGGATGATGCTAACACCTATCTTAGGACTGCTGGGATTTAGTGGCCTAGTATAGTAAAATAATTAGGAACTGGTAAATAGAAAGCAATGTATGTTAGACATTTGTACTAATTGGTAGCTCTATTGATGTTTTTATCACGAAAATATGGAATAATCATTATAAATATAATCATGCTTATTTAAGATTCCAAGAAAAAGTTATTATCACTTCCTCTAATTAAAAGTTAGAGCAAAAATATCCAGCAAAATTTAGTTTAAGCTTACTAAGAAGAATTTTAATTTTTATAATTGGTTCAAGGAAGGCATTTTCTTAGATGGCATGAGACAAATGACTCACTGGAATTCAGTGAGATACCATAATTACAATATTTATGGCAAGTACTGAAAAGATCATAGTAACTCTATGTTTTCTGTATTGTTGGTGTCAGAGGGCTACTAGGTCTGAACCTTGGTCCCATTAGGGCAATCCAGTTAAAAGTTGAGGGACTCCATTTAAAAAAATAGGCATTCCAACTGGGTTTGTAGGAGAGAGAAGTTTTGATAGTAAATCTAGAAACCTGTCAGGTTTTTCTCCCCATGCCAATTGGTGTTAAGACATGTCAGTTAAATGATTATTTCTCCACATTTTGATCAGTTGAAGATTTCTACAATAGTTTTTGTCTGTTAAAAAGAGAATTTTTCTTGATGAGAGCTAAAAACTGTGCTTATCTGTAAGTACAAATATTTACAATGAATTTGGAACTAGACTGATTTAGTAATATAGAAGTTGTAAGCTCTTGTCTAAGACCCATGACTCTACTAGCCCTGGGTACTTCACTAGGTCTCTAGTACTATACATGATTTCCCTCTTCTTAAGCATGTCTTAAGTCCAATTAGAAAGTTGTTGGTTGTTTGCCAAGGTGCACCTTAGAGTTATCATACCCATAATAACTGAGTAGGGATATCTGTTTTCTCCCTCTTATGGAAGTTTCTATGGTGTTTTCTGGTACCATGAAAGCTAGGGCTTTTGGGTTAGATACAGCTCGCAGGCCTCTAGGCCTGTTTCTAAAATTTGTCCATGGTGTATTAAGAAATATGGACTTCCATCCACCTCGGACTTTCTTTCTCTTTTGATTCACTTTCTGAGATTTATTCCTCTTATCATCTTCTATGTTGTTAAGCTTCTCTTCAGCCTGAAGTTTCCCTTATAGTTAGTGTCTTTTATAGAGGTTGATTGATTGGTAGAAATTGATCAAACTTGTTATTACAGTGTAATATTTTTCTCTCCATTAATTGTGATTGATAACTATGTTGGGTGGTATAGTAGTCTGAGCTGGCATCTATGATCTCTCAGAGCTTATAGAGCATCCATCCTGGCCCTTCTATTTTTAAGAGTCTCTACAAAAGTCAGGTGTTGTTGTAATAGGTCTGCTTTTAATATAGTTTCTTTGTTATATATATTTGATTATTAGGTGTCATGGAGAGTTTCTTTTTTGTTCCTTCTTATTTGATGTTCTGTATGACTCTTTACCCTGATAGGTATCACTTTCTCTAGATTGGGGAAATTTTCTTCTATGATTGTGTCTTTCACCTGGGATTATTTTCCTTTCTCTGTACTATATTTTTGTAGATTTGTGCCTTTTACAGTGTCCCAGGTTTCCTGGATGTTTTTACCTGCATTTTTTTTTCAATTTAACATTTTCTTCAATGCACTATTTACGCTACCCTGTCTTCAAGACTTGAGATTCTCTCTTCTATGTCTTTTAATGTGTTATTAGGTTTACCTCTTAACTTTTTGTTTGAGTTCCAAAGTTTGTCATTTCCAGCTTTATTTCAGTTTAGGTTTTCTTTAGTGATTCCATTTTGTTAAACAGTACCTTCACTGGCAGTGATGGTGCATGCCTTTAATCCTAGCACTCGTGAGAGGCACTGCAGAAGCAGGCAGATTTCAGCAAGTTTGAGGCCAGCCTGGTCTATATACCTAGACAGTTAGAATTATATAGATTCTGTCTCAACACAAAACAAAACAAATTCTACTTTCTTGCCTTGAGTTGTTTTCTTATGACATTCAACTGTTTATGTTTTCATGGCCTTCATTAAGGTGCTTTATTCATATCATCTTTAATGTTCTTGAACATATTCATAATTACTATTTTGAAGTCTTAGTCTTGTGTTTCAGATATATTCCTTCTCTCAGTGCCTATCACAATAGGTTTGCTGACATCTGATCTAGGTTGATCATGTTATTTTTGCACTGGGACTTAGGCACTTGCAGCTTATAATGTTTGAAGTTGGTGTAGACATCTGGTTTCACCTTCGTTGAGGTTGGTGCTACTTTCTTAATTTGCTATTGTACATAATACTGGCTAGCTTTATGTCATCTTGGCACAAGCTTAAGTCATCTGACAGGAAGGAACCTCAACTGAAAAAAAAAATACCTCTATAAGATGGGGTTGTAGAAAATCCTGTAGGGTATTTTTCTTAATTAGTGACTGATGTGGGAGGGCCCAGACCAGTGTAGATGATAACACCCCTGGACTTGTGGTCCTGGGTGCTATAGGAATGCAGACTAAGGAAGCCATATGGAGCAAGCTAATAAACAGCATTGCTTCAATGGCTTCTTTGGGTTTTTTTTAATTAAGAATTTTTAAAATAATTTTACATACCAATCACAGATCCCCTTCTCTTCCCTCCTCTCCCCCCCCCACACCCCCTAATCCCTCTTCCAAAAAGGTAAGGCCTTCCATGGCGAGTCAGCAGAGCCTATTACATTCAGTTGAGGCAGGTTCAAGCCCCTCCCTCTGCATCAAGGCTGTGCAAGGTTCCCCCCACAATAGGTAATGGGCTCCAAAAAAGCCAGCTCATGCACCAGGGATGGATACTGGTCCTACTGCCAGGGGCTCCCTTAAGCAGATCAAGCTAAACAACTGTCTTGATTATGCAGAGGGCCTAGTCCATTCCCATGAAGGCTTCACAGATGTTGGTCTCAAGTTCATGAGTTCCCACTAGCTTTGTTTGGTTGTATCTCTAAGTTTCCTCTTCATAATTTTGATGTGCCTTGCTCATATAATCCTCTTCCCTCTCTTCGACTGGACTTCTGGAGCTCAGCCTGGTGCTTGGCTGTGGATCTCTAAATCTACTTCTGTCAGTTGCTGGATGAAGGCTCTATGATGACAGTTAGAGTATTCACCAAAATGATTAGTGGGGTAAGCCAGCTAAGGTACCCTCCCCACTATTGCTAGTAGTTGAGGCTAGTGTCATCCTTCTGGATTCCTGATAACTTCCCTAGCACCAGGTTTCTCCCTATCCCCATGATGTCTCCCGCTATCAAGGTATCTCCTTCATTGCTCTCCCACTTTATCCCTGTTCCAGCTAGACCATTCCACTCCCTTATGTTCTTATCCCCCATCCCCTATCCTCTACTGCCCCCCCCCCACACACACCCAGTTTCCTCATGGAGATCTCATCTATTCACCATGCATCCCCCATAGGGTCCTCCTTGTTAACTAGCTTCTCTGGAGCCATGAGATGTAGTTCGGTTATTCTTTGCTTTACATCTAGTATCCACTTATGAGTGAATACATAACAATGTTTGTCTTTCTGAGTCTGGGTTGCCTCATTCAGGATGATTTTTTTTTCTAGTTCTATCCATTTGCCTGAAAATTTCTTGATGTCATTGTTTTTTTACTGCTGTGTAGTACTCCATTGTGTATATGTACCACGTTTTCTTTATCTATTCTTCAAGCGAGGGGTATCGAGGTTGTTTCCAAGTTCTAGCTATTACAAATAATGCTGCTATGAACATAGTTGTCAAGTGTCCTTGTGGTATGATTGAGCATTCCTTGGGTATATGCTCAAGAGTGGTATCACTGGGTCTTGAGGTAAATTGATTCCCAGTTTTCTGAGAAACCGCCATACTGATTTCCAAAGTGGCTGTATAAGTTTGCATTCCCACCAACAGTGGAGGAGTGTTCTCCTTGCTCCACATCCTCTCCAACATAAGCTATTATCAGTGTTTTTGATCTTAACAATTCTGACAGGTATAAAATGGTATCCCAGACTCATTTTTTATTTATAGTTCCCTGATGACTAAGGATATTGAGGAATTCCTTGAATATCTTTCAGCCATTTGAGATTCTTCTGTTGAGAATTCTCTATTTAAGCTCTGTAGCCCAGGTAACTCTAAGCAAGTGAAAGACCTGTATGACAAGAACTTTAAGTATCTGAAGAAAGAAATAGAAGAAGATATCAGAAAATGGAAAGATCTCCCATGCTCGTGGATAGGTAGGATTAACATAGTAAAAATGGCAATCTTACCAAAAGCAAACTATAGATTCAATGCAATTTCCATCAAAATCCCAACACAATTCTTCACAGGCTTGAAAGAAAAATATTCAACTTCATATGGAAAAACAAAAAACCCAGGATAGCTAAAATAATCCTGTACAATAAAGCAACTTCTGGAGGCATTACCATCCCTAACCTCAAGTTCTGCTATAGAGCTATAGTAATAAAAACACCTTCATGGCTTCTTCATTAGCTCTTGCCTCCAGATTCCTGTCCTTTTTGACTTTCTGCTCTGACTTCCTTGGATGATGAACAGTAATGTGGAAGCAAATACCAAATAATGCTTTTCCTCCCCAACTTACATACACTTGACACATATTACAGATCTGTTTGGTGGTATTTCTGACAGAATATGATTTTTCATTTATTGTTCTGAAAGAAAGCACCTGTGGGAGAGATTTTATGAAGATACTCAAAGTTTTGATCACTTTCTTAATTAAGAAATGAAACTTCATACAAAATAAAAATAATTTACATTAATTGTATAATTCTTCATTTCTGCTTTTCTTATTGTTATGCACAATAGTTAGCATTCTATAAAAAGTTTATTAGTGATGAATTTCAAATTTCTGAAAATTAAAGGCAATATCTCATGACTGTAATCTGTTAACCAAAAAATGATCATTTCTACCACTATAAAAGCTTCAGAACACTTTATAAAATTTCTGGGTATTTCTTCTCAGATGAAACACTGTAAATTCCCCATGAAATGAGATTTAATGTTTTTCTGCTTCATGCTAAAATAGGTTTAAGGCTTCTTCAATAGACTAAATCTCTTTAGTTCCAAGAAATCAACTTCCAAAGTCAGCCTTGTGGTGTTCCCTGCACCATATTCCTGCCCATTTTTTATGGCAGGATTATGAACATTTTTTATGAACCCACAAATCCCTATTGACACTGAACTCACCAACCATCTTGGAAGAATTTCATTATTTGGATAACTATATGTTAAAAGAAGATTATGTGATTCAAATTGCTGTTGGCATTGGTTTTTAGCAATTAACATTATTAAATTCTCATCATACATAAGCTTATGCAAAGAGGACATTTGGTGTAGAAAGATATTGACTATCATAGCAACTATATTTCACAGCAATCAAAATAATTGAAAGTAGACACAGTTCCCCATGGTTAATAATCAGTTGGGAGTGTGGGACAACATCCCTTCATAGTTCTTATCACTCCTTGCCTCTTGATTTGAAGTCAAGCACTTATTTTACTCCTCTAACAGACTACCAATAACATATCTCAAATCATACTCTGTCCAAATTGTTGAATGTCTACCATCACATACAGGCTGAAAATAGGAGATTGTCAATTCTGCCCCATACTATCACAACAATCTTTTGAAATTCCTATTTGCGTGATTTAACACCTTGATTTAGATTAAAAGTGATGGAATATTTCTCAGTTTGTATTTTGAGAGTGTCAGAGACTAGAACCTTGGGTTTGTTCAAAGAAGGGAAGAGTTTGTTCAATGATCCACCTTCAGGAAAACAATAAAGCATGCTTAAAACCCAATGGGAAAGCATCACAGAATTATTTGTCTTCTCTTTACCAATTATTAACAAAGATATTGGTTTTCATTTGGTTTTTGTGTCTTATATAATACCTATTTAGTCTGAAAAAATCCTTAGTCAGGAATTTCTTTGAACATGGTTATTTGTTGCTAGTGATTAAAGGACAAGAAAATAAAGCAAACCTTTGCTGGAGAAACATACATTCACTTTGTCTTCTAGGTACTCCCAAAAGAACGTCAAACATGAGTTGACTTTTAAAAAAAATCTCTAATACACACACACACACACACACACACACACACACACTTGGAGTGGGCCAGATTTGACTTTTGTGTAGCAATATACTATGAGATAAAACAGTCTACCTTGGAAGTAAGCTCATTAAGGTACAGGGTTTTAGCCTGGTGGTAGTGGTACATGCCTTTAATTCCAGCACTTGGGAGGAAGAAGCAGGTGGATCTCTATGTTCTATGCCTGTCTGGTCTACAAAGTGAGCTCCAGAACAGCCAGGGCTACACAGAAAAAAACCTGTCTCAAAATAATTAAAAAAAAAAAAATACAGTGTGTGAAAGGTGAGATGTAACAACAGGATGATCTAAGGGGAAGTGCAGTATCCCATCCTGCTCATTAATCCCAAGAAGCAAACAAAATACTTTTAGGAACTACCTAAAACTGATCAGATTTACTAGTCCCATCCCTTATGAAGTATATATAAGTGGTAAGGACTGGTGAGAGACCCTCTCAGACAAGACGAGCAGCTTGGAACAAGCAGATATCAAAACTGTAGTAGCTTGAATGAGAATGGTCCCCATAGCCTCATATATTTGAATGCTTGGTCCACTGTTGCCTGCTATTTTGATTGTGTTCTGACAAATAAAGCTTACTTGGGACCTGGTGGTGGTGGTGGTGGTGGTGTGGTGGTGGTGGCACATGCCTTTAATCTCAGCACTCAGGAGGCAGAGCCAGACAGATCTCAGAGTTTGAGGCCAGCCTGGTCTACAGAGCAAGATCTAGGACAGGCACCAAAATTATGCGGAGAAACCCTGTATGTATGTATGTATGTATGTATGTATGTATGTATGTATGTATGTATAAATAAATAAATAAATAAATAAATAAATAAATAAATAAAAGCTTACTTGGAGTGAGAGGACAGAGCTAGCCACAAGCTGACCATAGAGGTTTGTAGGACTGTAGACAGAGAGGAGACAGGAAGTGCTAAGTTGGGACTGAGAGAGGATCTCAGCCATTTTGGATGGAGGAATGGAAGAGGTAGGAAGCAACTGAAAGATGCTCTGTGTTCTCTGATCTTTCAGGTTCTTACCTCAATAACTGACTCCTGATTTTTTTATTGCTGAGATTAATTAGATTAACGCTTCAGTCTACAGTGTGTGGAACTGTTAAGGAAGGATAAGGAGATGTGCCTTTGTTGGAGGAGGTACGTTACTGAGGGTAGTTTTGAGGCTTCAAAAGCCCAGGCCATTCCTAGTTATTTCTTTCCCAGTCTCACAGTTTTGTCTCAACATTTAAGCTCTCAGCTACTGCTCCAGCATCATGTCTGTCTGCCTGCTGCCATGATCCCCACCATGAAGGTCATGGACTTAACCACTCTAAAACAATGAGCAAGCCCCCATAAACTAGTTCTTTTATAAGTTGCTTTGGCCATTGTTCTCTTCACAGCAATAGAAAAGTAACTGAGAAATGTAGATAAATGGTCTTGTTAAATAAGAAACACAGAGCCAATGCAGAGATGAAAGCCCAAGAGGTCAGAGCTAAAAACCTTACCCTTCACTGCTGCTGTTGTCCTCTTGAGCAAGAGACCTACTTCCTGTCTGTCTTTTTTATAGACTTTCTATTCTGCCTTCTCATTGGTTGTAAACCCAATCACATGACCTCCTCGTCACTGCCAGTCTGTACAGACCTCCAGGTCTTCTATGGTTGGTATTGTGATTAAAGGTGTGTGTCTCCATGCTGGCTGTATCCTTGAACACACAGAGATCTGCCTAGCTCTGCCTCCCAAGAGCTGGGATTAAAGCGTGCACCAACACCACCACCACCACCACCACCACCACCACCACCACCACCACCACCCAGTTTCTGCTATGGCTTGCTATTAGCTCTGACCCCCAGGCAACTTTATTTATTAATATACAAATAAAATCACATTTCAGTACAATTAAAATATCACCATAAAGAAATCAACGAAACTACCTTGGAAGAAGCAGAAAACAGCTGAAATGCCTGGGCAGGACACTCTCAACCCCATTGATTTAGCAGAAATCTTTTGTGAACTATCACCTATGTTTTGGGTTGGCTTTGGTAATGCAGTTGTCTTTGAGTCATTTCTGTTCCTTTTAGTTACCCCAATAAATTTCACTGGTTTACCAAGTTAGACCTAGGTGTTACCTGTACTTTTGTCTCTTCTCAGTTCCCTTTTTGATACAGAGTAGATTTTTGTTCATATCTTCCCTGGAATAGTGTAACACAGCACCATCCAGTCTATGATTTCAACAAAAGTCCATTCTGTGTTCCAACCAATCTTTGTGAGGATTTAGGATTTTTATTTCAAGAAGTCTGGAATAATAACCCCAAGGATTATTTTAAAAGGTAGTTTCAAAGTTGTTTTGGGTGATTAAAGAGCTTTTATGACTTAATAGGTTTTAAACCTAGAAGGTTGGGAATTAATACTAGAAATGCTTATGAAAAATCATACCCATGGTAGTAAATTTATGTAAAAATCTCTATGTGTGTGTATGTCTTCTATATAATCTAATACTTATGATTTTCCATTTATTTCTGTATCAGGCTAACTCTATGTCCCTTTCAGAATACATAATTGAATGAATGATTTATTCTTGAAAGCTAGTTCTTAATGGTCATGTAATAAATGTTTGGCATAAATTAGTAAATTACACTAACATAAAATTAAGTACCACAATGGGCTGCATAATAAACCATTATTTTTTTCTGCAACCTTTATCCAAAATCCCATTAAAATCATAGCAAACCCTGGTGGATTTAAAAGATAATCTTGATCTTTTTCACAGTTTTTGACCCATGAAGAATGTAGTTTTAAGAATTTTACAGCATAAAACAACATATAAGTCACAAATTATGTATTAAAAACCACTTTATTTTCAAGTGAATGATTTTTGTTTAATATAGAAACATTAAGTGTCCATTTTAAGCTCAATTTCTTTAAATTGTCTATCTTCTAGAAATCTTTATCTGCCGTGGTTTTCATCATTGGCTACAGCTTTCCTGAGGCAGAAGCTGGTATCAAGAGCAGCATTAAGGTTAACCATAGTCATCATTCCTGAGACAGTGCCACTGACTATGGGCATTGTCAACATGCCAAATCCAATAGCAACCCATTTTCACAGCCTGTCTTCTAAAACCTTGTGTCTATTAACTAGAGAATGGAAGTGTTGGACAGTTGGAGCAGTCCAGGCAGAGATGTCTTGGTCCCCTGTTCTTTTATTTCGCATTCAGTTTTTTAAAACATAAATGACTTTCAGAATATAATTTACCACCATTTAAAGGAAAATAATGGGAAGGGAACTATAATCTGAATATATTGTATGAAAATTATTTTCAATACAAATACACACACACACATATACATACATACACACACACACACACACACACACACACACACACACACATATGAAAAAAAGGCTTTGCTGATTTCCTCTCCAGCATAGTCAGAAGTCTCACATATACACATATTAGGATTTTTTCTCCCTTAATTCTAATTCTTCCAGTGTCTTTCCAAGGATGTCCTTGGCCAGTTACTTGGGCCTCTGTGCCCTGTAACATTGTACTTTCTCCTTTTATCTGATTGTCCTCATCTATGATTTTCATAGAAGTTTTCAAGAAGACTTAAAATTTCACTTACTCTGTTCGGTTTTGCTACAGTCCTCCCTTCTTTGAATTTTTTCTTTTGTTTTGGAAGCAATGAAAATCATACATGGAACTCCACATGCTAGGCCAGTGCTCTGTCACAGGGCTTCAGTCTGACTCCCTTTATTGCTTATGCAATTGATTTTTATGGTATTCCTTTCACTTGACCTGGGAAATTGCTATCTTTAATATCCTTGCACTTCAATTAACTGCACTTAAAATATATTTTTCTTAATTTTTTGGTGTTCTTGTAGTTTTTGAAAATAGAAGTGCCTCTCAGCTTTTTTTCTGATAACATTGTATTCAGAATTATATTTTGTTTGCATCTTTGGATGGTAAACATTTGACTTCCCAGTACTACATTTACATAAAATTTGTGCATCTTTAACCTTGAATAAGGAAAACTGACATTTGCTAACTATTAGAACCCATGTACTCTTGTTGGACTCTCTCACTCTCCACCAAGATAGTATAAGAGTTCAAGCTAAAATCTAGTACAAAAAAAATTGTGAGTTCCTATATTTGAAAGACATTTTTCCAATTCAAACTTCTTTATCAAATGAAACCAACAAAAACAAACAAACACTACTTTTCTAACTGTGAGCTACAGTATTTAGGAGTACATGCTTTGAATCAGCAAACAGCTCTCCCAATGTGAGATGTGAAATGTGTGACAGGGATGAGCCTTAGCCTGGTGAGATAGTATTTTGCTAATGTATTATTTGGAAAAAGATCAAAACAATATAACTACAGAAATAGAGCATGTCAGTATTTAAACTCTGAAGTATATTGTTTCCTGTTCCTGTTCTCCACACATAGTAACTTGGTATCACCAGGTACCTGACACTATTACAGTGTAGAGCCCTTGATCTCACACTCAAGATGAGAGATTAGGTATTGGTGGACTCTGAAGAGTTTTCGGTGTAAAAGATTACCCCAGGAGCAATGTTTAATGTCATGGTAACTTCTTGTGGCTGTGTGGCACTTAGACTCCTATAAATGAGCTGTTGACGCAAAAATGCAACTCTTACTAACCAAGGGATAAAGGAGAGTTTTTTCTGGCATCATATATGAATGACTATGGCCCAGAAACACAAATTCAGGTCAACCCAAAAAATTCCATGTTTCAACATGGTAACAGTTTGATGTTTTTATAGTGACAGAACAAAAAATTCATAAATTAATGTATTTTAAAAATACATTGGTGCAAGCATTAGGTAGATTGGTTAAAGCAAAGAAGGGAAACTTCTGCCACAGGCCTCGGATGCTGTACTTAGAAGATATTCTTAGCTTTTTGAATGGTGGAAGCTGGTGTTCTGTTAAAATTAACACATATCAAGGGGTTTTACCTTTCAGTCACATGAATGTTAGGTTAGACACAGAGGTGGGCAAGGAATGGTTAATAAGAGGGATGAAGACAGGCCAAGATAAACTGAAAATAGGTTTCAGAACTGCAACATTCCAACCTCTCCACTATCATTAATTTTCTAATCAATTAATAAGTAGGATGTATTGTATGAGAAAATGTAGCATGAATCTTAAAGGGTCTTATTAATAAAAACAAACCCAGTGCCAGTTATTGGGGTGAATGCTAGAAGATCAAAGAAGCAGAACACGCCACAGCTAGCTTCATCTTGCCAACTTCTCAGCTGATCTTGTTTCCTCAAACTGGAAGCCACTGTCCGAATGGATCTCAGCTGAACTGCTGCTAAAAGCCTAAATGCTTAACCAGACCTCTAGTTGCTGGTTTTCATGCCTTATATAACTTTCTGCTTCCTGCCATCACTTCCTGGGATTAAAGGTGTGTCCCGCCATGCCTGGCTCAGTTTCCAGTATGGCCTTGAAATCACAGGGATCCAGATGGATCTCTGCTTCCAATGCTAGGATTAAAGGTGTGTGTGCCACCATTTTCTGGCCTCTATGTCTGTTCTGGCTGTTCTGTTCTCTGATCCCAGATAAGTTTATTAGGGTGCACAATATATTGGGAAACACAATATCATCACAAGAAAACAATTTATTTTTAATAAAAAGGGAAAAATAAGAAGTGAATGTAAATTTGTGAACATGTTTATTAAATAGTAACATTATTTGAACATTATAAGTAAAAAAAGAAAAAAGTTCAGCAGAAAGTGCAGCTTTTGGGGGGAGAAAGGGACTTCCATTTACAAGCCTAGTCACTGCTAATTATTTTTTTAGTATGACACCGTACATTGTGGTCAGAGAAATTCCTGAAAATGACTAAAATAAGAGGGCTAAGGCAATCACTCTTCAAGACTGCTAGCCACAATTCAATTCCTGGGACACAATGGTAGAAGAAGAGAACCAACTCGGAAAAAGTTGTCTTCTTGACTCCATATGCTATACACATGCACACTGCACTTACACAACCTACATCACACACACACTCACACACACACACACACACACACACACACACACACACACACACACATGAGAGAGAGAGAGAGAGAGAGAGAGAGAGAGAGAGAGGGAGATTAAAGTAAAATGAATCAAAATCATTAATATAATTGATGTGTAGTCTTAGCATCTATTGCTGTTTTGATTTCTCCACCACTTCAGGACTTTAAAATGGGAGAGTGGAAATGACTCAATAGTTTCCATATAAATTTCAGAAAAGTCCACTTTCTACCCTGATTTGTGAAAAAAGAAATACCCAGGAAGAGTGTGTGCTAGAGCTCTGATCTCAATTTTGAGTGTATAGCATTTGTATAGCGTTTGTCAAACATGAACAGATATCCCAGTGAGCTTTCTAAGATACATGTACTGAATTTCTAACAAGTTCCCCAGTGATGCTGACACTGCTATTAGGAGGAATGTGTGTGAAGGGTGTGTGCTGGCTTGATTAGTTGAAGTTCAGTTTGCTCTTATTTTGCTTGCTATTCAGGAAGTGTTTAAAGTGGTAACATGTTACCCCACTGATGTTGCCAGGCTCACTGAGAACCTTGTGTTTTGTGAGCTCTGCCCTCAAAGCAGAAACAGTGACCCAGTGACTCCTCTGGCAATAATTATGTGTCACTTCATACTCACATACTTATGGCCTTTTTATCCAGGAGGATATTATTAGAGCAAGGAGGTGGCAACCACAGATAATGATAATGTCACAGTTAAAACAAATGTTAGGGTCAAAACAGGGAGGTCAGGAACACTGGGGAAAATAAATAAGAAGGCTTCCAGCTGGGTACAAGATAACTAACCTGACCCCTGACCAGATAATGGTAAAGAGAAAGCATTGGGAGAAAAAAGAAAAGAAAAACAAACAAACAAACCTGCTCCCAACAGGTTCTAGTAGGTACCAATGTATAATATATCATTGCCCTTTTCAGTAGTAAACTTCTCAACTGTTACAAACAGTTACATATTTATACATGTGCTTGTATCTAATTGTAACAGACTATACTGCAAATAAGAACACTTAACCATGAAATTCCATTTCTATTCCAGGAAGTAGATCATTCTAGACAGCCCTTAGAAGATAAATGGTAGACACTAGAGACAAGTCATGCTGCTGCTCCTCAGTTCCATCCACTCTCCATTCTGGAGGCTGTACTTTGCTTTTGATTACCTCCTGATAAAAATGAACCTTGGCAACCTGCTTATTCTACCTGTGTCCTGGTGTGAATTCTTCTCCTCAGGAAGACAAGAAGTGAAACTGCTGACAAGTTTTGGATCTGGTGGAAGGAAAGAAGTGTCTTCTCATCCATTTCAGCAAGACTTTTGTCTCAGGACACAAGCCATGCACAGACAAAAAGTGAGAAATCAATAAAACAGAAACAAGCAAACAAAAAACAATACAAAGAATCAATGCAACAACAGTTAGTTCTTTGAAAAAAATCAACAAGACTGACAAACACTTAGTAAAGTTAAATAAACAGTGGAAGGAAAAGAACAAAATCAGAAATGAAAAGGGGGACATATCAGTAGACACCAAGAAAATACAAAGAATCATAAGGACATTGTTTTTACATGTATATTTCAACAAATTCGAAACTCTGAAAAAAATTTTATTTTTCTTCATATACCACTTACCAAAGTTAAAAATATCAGTTAAGCAATTTAGACAGATCTATAAGCAACAGTGAAATTTAAGCAGCCAGGAAAAGTCTCCCAACCAAAAAAGCCCTGGGCCAGCTGGTTTTAGTGCAGAATTCTACCAGACTTGCAAAGAGTTACACCAATACTCCTCAAGTTATTCCTCACAATAGAAAAAGATGGAACATTGCCTAATTCATTTTATGAGACCTAATACCTGAGCCCCATAGAGACTCAACAAAAAAGAGAATTACAGACCAATTTACTCTATGAATATAAAGGCAAAAATTATCTATAAAATATTTGCAAACCCAATACAAGAACACATCATCAAAAGGATCACCCACCATGGTCAAGTACGCTTCATCCTAGACACATAGGAATGGCTCAGCTGTCAATGTAATCCATCATATTAACAAAGCCAAAGGAAAAATAAACCCACATGACCATCTCATTAGATGCAAAAAAGGGCTTTGAAAAAACTCTAACACCCTTTATGATGAAAATCCTGGATAGATTAAGAATACTGGGGACATACCTAAACATAATAAAAGCAACAAACAGTAAACTGATAGCCACCATCAAATAAAGTGGGAGAAACTCAAAGCAATTCCACTAAAATTAGATATAAGACAAGGTTGTTCATTCTCTCCATATCTACTCAATATAATGCTTGAAGTTCTAGCTAGTGAATTAGACAACTGAAGGAAATCAAGGGGATACAAATTGAAAAGAAAGAAGTATCTTTGTTTGCAGATGATGTGAGAGTATACAAAGTGACTCTAAAAATTCCACAGGAAATCTCCTACAGCTGAAATGAAAGTGAGAAAAGGACTGAGAAAGAAATCAGAGATACAGTAAGCTTTGCAATAGTCTGGAAAAAAAAGATAAAATATTTGGGGATAACTCTTAACCAAGCTAGTGAAAGCCTTATATAATTAAAAACTTTAGGATATTGAAAAAAGAAATTTAGGAAAATATCAGAAGATGGAAAGATCACCCATGCTCATGGTAGGTAGAACTATTTTAGTGAAAAATGCCCATACTGCCAATAGCAATTTACAGCTTCAATGCAATCCACTTCAAAATTCCATCACAATCCTTCACATACCTTGGAAGCATAATTTTAAGTTTCATATGGAAACACACACATACAAAAACAAGATTGCTAAAACAATCATGGGTAATAAAAGAAAGGCTTTTTTTTTTATTGTTGTACTACAGAGCCATGGTAAGAAAAACAGAGTGGTATTGGCATAAAAATAGACATGTTGATCAATGGAATTGAAATGGAGATTCAGATGTAAGTCTACACATAACAATGAACACCTGAATTCTGAGAAAGAAGCCCAAAACAGTCAAACAATGTGAGTTACGACAGAAACAGTCAGCTGCCTAGACAATCACCTGAGGTTGATGTTGGATCATCATCTTCGGCCCACAGGCTTAGCACATCTGCCAGACTCCTCTGTGAAGCATGATTTTCTAAAGAGCTGTCCTACCTTGTCTTGGCAAGGATTGGTAGTACTTTGCTTTGTGTCCTGCTTGTCCATTTTGGACAGCATACTGTCAGCAGTCAATGCGAGGGCACTTTCTTGCCCAGTGGCTAACTTTTACAACAATGAATGTAAACTTCATGTGGAATTTCTTCAATGCCCATCATCTCTGAAGTAGATTGGTACTGCCAGGCCCTAAGAGTCAGTAACTGTGTTAAGAGGTTCCAAAAAAACCCATTAATATCATCAGAATAGCATATAATTCCAATTTTTGAACTGAATTATAAGAACTTTGAACAACTTTACCTAAGTTTTCTGATTTGTAACCTGCCTTTTCTTGTTTGCTAGCATATGTATAAAATATAGGGGTTCCAGATATTGGTGTTTCCCATACAATGCGAGGTAGGATCCAATCAGCTCTCATTGTAAGTTGAATTCTATTGCTTTTGAGATATTTGCTGTTAATTTCTCCCAAAAAAAATTACTGCAAGCTCTTTGCCAAGGTTCACTTTCTGCCCATAATTTGTCAATGTCATCCTTAGTTAAAAGTACTACAGTTTCTGCTGGGTCTATTCCTGCTAATTGACGAAGTCTCAATTTTCCTTTTAAAATCAACTCAGAGAATTTTTCCACATAGATTGTTAATTTTTTACTTTATTTGATAGAAATATCCATTCCAATATAATATCTTCCCTCTGCATTAAAGTTCCTATAGGAGAATGCCTAGAGGGTTAAAATAACCAAAATGCAATCAAACTTTGTATCCACACAATCCACATGTGCATCCTGTATTTTCTTTTCCACCAAAGTCAATTCTCTCTCAGCTTCAGGTGATAATTCTCTTGGACTATTTAAGTCCTTGTCGCCTCCTAAGGTTCTGAACAAATTACTCAGTTCATCATTTTTTACCCCAACAGCAGTCCATAGATAGGAAATGTCTCTGAATAATTTTTGAAAGTCATTAAAAGTCCATAATCAATCTCTTCTAATTCACACCTTTTGGTGTCTAATTTTTTGTAGACCTATTTTATATCCTAAATAATTAATAGAATCTCCTCTTTGTATGCTTTCAGGAGCAATTTGTAATCCCCAACAAGGCACTCAAATTTTGGCATTCAAATTGACCAACCTTTTTAATGCCAAAACAAAAATGATCAAATAATATTCACAATTGATGTTATATAAATCCCATCAACATTAATTATCCTCTCATTTAATTGTTCCATTTTCAGACTGCCTAATGTGTTATCAAACAGAGACCAAATTCTATCCATTGTAAAAATGTTTCCCATTTTTTTAATGTGGGACAAAAATTCTCTTTTGACTAATTTCTCCCTTTAAGATACCTCAATTGACTCACCAAGTGTGCTGACTGTGTAGAACAATAGAAGTCCGAGGGAATTTCAAAGCAGCTACCTAGTGTGGTAGCAGTCCATGATGGGAATCCAGAGAGAGCCTACCACCCACCAGGAGCGAAAAAGCCAAAGAGACTCTGGCCCATATGGGGTGGAGATCTGGCCAAGTGCAGCTTCAGCCTGAGCCAGAGGCCTGCAAGGCCACAAGGAGTTTTTTAGTGAATTCTTGTCACAAACGTTGGGTCACCAAATGTAACACAAATTGCTAAACAATCTTCTTAATAAAAACAAAAAAAAAAACAAAACCCAGAGCCAGATATTGGGGTAAAAACTGAGAGATCAGAAAAGCAGAAAGAAGCCAGCCACATTCTTACCACTTGGAAATCCTCAGCCAAAGAAACCTACTTCCTGTATACCCACACCTGTATGCATCTCACCTTTCTGTTCTGCATCTCACTTCCTCTCTCTGCCCAGCTACATCATCATAATAGATGCTTCTTCCTGCAGCTGATAGGAATAATTGCAGAGATCCACAGCAGGACAATGCATAGAGAATGAGAAACCTTGAAGTACTCCGTTGATGCCTCCCTCTTCATGGCTCAGGGAACTTTATAGAAGAAGGGGCAGAAAGAGTATAAGAGCCATCAGGGATTGAGGACACCAAGGAAATAAGGCTTTCTAGACACAACAGGACTGATGCAAATATGAACTTAACAGAGACTGTGGTAGTATGCACAGAGTTTGTACAAGTTTAAGACTGATGGGGTCCCAAAGCTGAAAGGGAAATGGACATAAGCTCCCATCCATTATCTAGAATCTACCTTTAATTTATAATCACTTGCAAACAAAAAAATTACTTTTCTCCAATATAATCTCACTGGGTATACAAACCACTCTTCCTGGAATGCCTCTTGCTCAGTAGTAGATGAACAGCATAAAATGAACAGAATGTAATTTTTTGGAGGTTTTTTGGTAATATCATAATGCTCTGCTCTCTGGATAATTTCCTTCTTTCTTTTTTCCTTACCATATAGGTCTTTTGCTTATATATTAAGGTTCCTGATTTTGTGGGGTTTTTTGTTGGATTTCTGTGTTTGCTAATGAGTCACAAAAATAAGCAAAGTAGGGGCTGGAGAGATGGCTCTTAACAGCAGTTAAGAGCACTGGCTGTTCTTCCAGAGGTCCTGAGTTCAATTCCTAGCAACCACAAAGTGGCTCACAACCATCTATAATGAGATCTGGCGCTCTCTTCTGCCATGCAGGTAGAACACTGTATACATAATAAATAAATCTTTAAAAATATAAGCAAAGTAAAATTAAATATAAAAAGTAACAAGAAATTAGACTATCAAGAATAAAAAAAATGAAATGTATAACATTAAATACTCAATGTCCAAAAATTAATTTAAAATAATTTTCTCTGTAATTTATAATCTTGAATAAAAACCATATGATGTAAGTTATTGTGTTGAATATAAAACTAATTCTTTTTTCTTAGTTCTGAAAATAGAAATCAAGCCTTGATAATGCTATTGACTCCTCTTTCATTGAATTAAACCCCCAGATCTATAAATCTGATTATTGACTACAAAAGAGAGAGCTGTGAGAAATAGTTTTTTCTCTATTTTACCTTGTCATTATAACAGAAAGATCTTAGAAGAGCTTTTGAAAGAAGATATGGAGTCCCTAAAACAGTCTCATATTTTCTGTTTCCATGGCATGGTCATTCAAAACACTCCCTTTATCATTGACAATGGATCCATTGGACTGGAGTATGGTCTGTATATATATTGTCAACTTGACACAAGCTAGTACCATCTGAGAAGATGAGACTTCATTTAAGAAATGTTTCCCTTATATGGGCTTATAGGCAAGTCTTGATTAATGACTGTTGTAAGATAGCCCAGTTCACTGTGGATGGTGAAACCCCTAGGAAGGGGATCCTATACTGTATAAGAACGCAGGATCTTGGGGGAGATTGATTCCCAATTTTCTAAGAAAGCGCCATATTGATTTCCAAAGTGGTTGTACAAGCTTGCGTTCCCACAGGCAGTAGAGGAGAGTTCCCCTAGTTCCACATCCTCTCCAGCATAAGGTGTCTTCAGTGTTTTTGATCTTAGCCATTCTGACAGGTGTAAGGTGGTATCTCAGAGTTGTTTTGATTTGCATATCCCTGATGATTAGGGATGTTGAGCAATTCCTTAAATGTCTTTCAGCCATTTGAGTTTCCTCTGTTGAGAATTCTCTGTTTAGTTCTATAGCCCATTTCTTAATTGGACTGTTGGTCTTTTTGATGTCTAATTTCTTGAGTTCCTTATATATTCTGGATATCAGTCCTCTGTCAGATATGGGGTTGGTGAAGATCTTTTCCCATTCTGTAGGCTGTCGCTTTGCCTTGTTGACCGTATCCTTTGCTCTACAAAAGCTTCTCAGTTTCAAGAGGTCCCATTGATTGATTGTGATGGGATAGCCAAACACCCTAATAATCGGGCCAGAAACCCCATCCAAGGACTGAGGAATCTGGATGCAGACATCCATGGATAGGCCCTGGGTGGAGCGCTGGGAGAAAGCTAGTGAGAAAGAGGAGGGTCTATATGAGCGAGAATTGTTAAAACCGAGGTTGGATAAAGCACAGGGACAAATAACCAAATGAATGGAAACACATGAACTATGAACCAAAGGCTGAGGGGCCCCCAACTAGATCAGGCCCTCTGAATAGGTGAGACAGTCTATTGGCTTGATCTGTTTGGGAGGCATCTAGGCAGTGGTACCAGGTCCTGGACTCGTTGCATGAGTTAGCTGTTTGAAACCTGGGACTTATGCAGGGACGCTTGGCTCAATCTGGGAGGAGGGGACTGGACCTGCCTGGACTGAGTCTATCAGGTCGATCCCAGTCCTCGGGGGAGACCTTGATCTGGAGGAGGTGGGAATGGGGGGTGGACTGGGGGGAAGGGGAGGGGGCAGGAAGGGAAAGAACAAGGGAATCTGTGGCTATTATGTAGAACTGAATAGTATTGTAAAATAAAAAAAAATAAAAGAAAAGAAAGAAAGAAAGCAGGTTGAGCAAGCCACGAGGAGCAAGTCAATAAATATCATTCTGCCATGCCTCTGCTTCAGTTCTTGCATCCTGGTTCATACCTTCAATTCTTGCCCTTACTTCCCTCAGTAATATACTGTGTCCCAAGAGTTGTAAGATAAAATAAACCCTTTCCTCTCCAAGTTGATTGTTGTCCATGAAATTTTATTGCAACAATAGAAACCAATCTAAGATAGAAATTGGTACCAGAGAGCAGAATATTTCTGTGACATACTTAATCATGTTGTTATAAAATTATAAAGAAGTTTGGAATTTGGGGGCTGAAAAAGTCACCTAGTGTTCAGACTTCATAAGATGTTGGAGGAACTTGGAAGATAATGCTTAGAGGACTGTAGGTTATGGGGGCCTGGTTTCTAACATTTCAGAAGAAGGCAAAGACTTTATCAGATCATTTATGTGACATTTTGGATTAAGAATCTGTGAAAGCAGAATCTCTATTTAACTGGGACAGTTGATGCTGTAGTGATTTACCATCACTGTGGTGGGAAGTGTCTCCTCAGGGTCAGCACACAGAGCTGTAACCCAGAAGGTCTGAGAATGTTTCATGCTGATGTAACAAACTGACAAGGGGCAGTTGCCCTGGTTAGATTTTTTTTTTTTTTTTTTTTTTTTTTTTTTTTGTTAATATGATGTAAGCTAGAGCCTTTTGCGATGAAGCTTCATTTAAGGAAATAAGTCCATTAAAATGACCCATTGATAAGCCTGTCAGACATTCTTTTGGTTAATAATTGATATGGAGGGACTACCCCAGTATAAATGGTGCTATGCCTAGGTAAGTGGTACTGGGTTGTATAAAAAAGCAGACTGAGAATGCCATGGAGAGCAAGTCCTCCAAGTACTCCTCTATGGCCTCAGCACCAGTTCCTGTCTCCAAATTCCTGCCCTAAGTTCCTGCCTTGGATTCTTTTGACTATGGAATAAAAGTCAAACAAACCTTCTCCTCTCTAAGGTTTTTTTGTCCTAGGGTTTTATCATAGCAGTAGAAACCTAAACAAGATAGAAATATTATGATAATCCTATGCCTAGGGAACAAAGCATTTACATGGCTAGACAGTGAGTCTTGGTCTTATCCAATTTGCCATTTGCAGAAGAAGGAGAGCCATGTCAGGAAAAACCGGCTGACAAGACAAGATGGAATTAATTCATGTCAATAAAATTATAGTAGACTGGTACCAGAACACTGAATTTTTTAACTTTTGTTGAAGAATGTAGCTGTCAAACACTATGCATTTTTTTCTTGATTTTTTTTTTCTTGATTTCTTTACTCTGAAAGGTAGATTTCTTAGAAAGTCAATGGTTAGAATCATTGTGCAGCTAAGAAGAAACAAGGTAATATATGTTAGCTGGAGAATGTTCTGAACTTAAAAATGTGTTTTGATACATAGTAATCACAGAAGATACCTCTTGATTCTATCAATAATATTCATTTGTCACCATAACAATAGCCTCGCTGCCCTTTCCAAAGAGATTTTTGCAGTAACCAATGGTGCAAAATAGGGTTGTATGATTCCAATCAACCCTCTATTAGTTATGAAATTATTCCTAGTTCCGTCTCTCATTGCTGGAGGCTGTGAGGACCTTTGTGTGTAACAAACAACCTTTGATGCGCAAGCCTCAGCAAAAATAAGTTTCTCTATCACTTCCTGTTGCTGGAGAATTCCTCTCCAGCTCCCGCCGCCAAGTCCCTGAGCCCACTTATAAAATAAACACACAGACTCTTACATTATTTAAACTGCTTGGCCATTAGCTCAGGCCTATCATTGTCTAGCTCTCACTCTTATATTCAGCCCATTTCTATTAATCTTTACTTTGTCACGTGGCTCGTGGCTTACTGGTACTTCGCATTTTCCTTGTCTTGGCGGCGGCTCCAGGAGGGCTCTCTTTCCTTCCTCCTTCCTCAATTCTCCTCTCTCCTTGTCCTGCCTATACTTCCTGCCTGGTCACTGGCCAATCAGTGCTTTATTTATATAGAGCGATATCCATAGCAACTTCCTTGTTATGAAATTGGAAGTTAAAAGACCTAAGTATTGCCCACCATTTCATTTTTTAATATATAAAAGACACAGAGTCCAGAAGAGGGTTCAAATCAGTTTTACTAAAGGATGGATGCATACAGCTGAAGCCTGAGCCCCAAGTGGTGTTTCTTTCTTCTCTGAAGTGATAACTGCAGAGCTCCTCTGGACTCACTCATGAACTTATCTACCCAGTCCGAGACTGAGGCTGGAATGTGGAAAACAAATCTTGGATGGGTCCAACATGTGCAGGTACTGCTGATTCCATTTATGGCATATAGACTGGAAGTTCAAAAGCAGGTCCAAGACAGACAAGGAAAGAGAGAAGAAGCAGGAAGATAAGTAAACATCAACCTTCAGCAACGATCTTCCCAAAGTAGAGAAAATTTGCCCAAAGATGCTCAAATCCCATCATCTACAACAATCCCAAGAATCACTCCAGATGTGAAAGCATCTCTGAGTACTTGCTCTTTATTGGCAATATTGTGGGAGAGGCTTTCTTGATTCAACTCAGCAGATAGAGAAGTATCATGGAAAGGATGACAGAGTTAAGAGTTTGACTGCTCTTATATAGGAAGACTTTATTTTGCCTAGCAGTGTTTTTGTTTGTTTGTTTGTTTGTTTTGTTTTTTGTTTGTTTGGGTTTTTTGTTTGTTTGTGGTGGCAATTTCTGGCACTATGAAATAATTATACTACTTTTCTGCTTATTCTGTTTTTCTAGGTCTCTAGATTTCTTGATATCATTAATTTGATTGTACCTTTTATATCAAAATACGTTTTCAATGTTCATACTAATGGTTGGGCCTCAGTAGCTTCATTAAAATGTGAATCTCCTCATTAACTGTGATTCTTTTCAAACTTTCATCACTAGAACTTATTTCCTGGTCCTAACATGCATCCTCCTTCAGTTTCCAATAGATTGACTCTACAGCTTTATGTTAAATATAACTGAAGTACTGAAAAACTTTCTTTATCCCAGAATAATTATTAGGTATTCTGTTATATTAACATATTAAACAACTGTATGTTAACATAGAAATGCAAATTTCACTATACTAAGATACTGCTCCATCACAGTAATATGGCTTCCATATATTTTATAATTGAGTGACATTGAGTCATTGCAAATCCTCCCCAGAGTAAGAATATTAGACAAACTACAAAATATACTACAAATATATAACATTATACATTATGGTTCCTACTGTGGGATGGTCTATATGTCAAATATGTTGCTCTGATTGGTCAATAAATAAAACACTGATTGGCCAGTAGCCAGGCAGGAAGTATAGGCAGGTCTAACAGAGAGGAGAATTGAGAGAACAGGAAGGCGGAAGAGGACACTGCCAGCAGTGCCATGACAAGCAGTATGTGAAGATGCCGGTAAGCCACAAGCCACGTGGCAAGGTATAGATTTATAGAAATGGATTAATTTAAGATGTAAGAACTAGATAGCTAGAAACAGTTTAAATAATATAAGCATTTTATTTTATAAGTGGGCTGTCGGACTGCCGGGGCTTGGCAGACCCGGAAAGAAAACTCACCAGCTACAGGCTCAAGCTAAGATGGAAATATATAATACATTACCTACATCTTTCTAATTATATAGCTTATCCTATCAGTAAATACAGGTTGTGTATACATGTACTAGTTCAGTGTATGTATGAGTGTGTGTGTGTGCATGCATGCGTGCGTGCGTGCGTGTGTGTGTGTGTGTTCAAATCTACAAATATAAACATGGTATCTTCATAGAAATTTTAAATCTTTGAGGCTATAGGCTTTTCCACCATAATACTTAAGAGAGAAAGTAACAACAAACAAGCATAAATAATTTATGTGAAAGTTGTGTAGGATTTATCTAAAGACACACATACATGTATTATTACCTAAATACCCATATATCCATAATATACTAATCTACTCTCACCTGAATCAGAATTTTATTATGTTCTACACTGACCACCAGCCTCACTATATTATATACTGATCATCTTCTAGAATAATTGTTTTCTCCTTATTTGATTCAGGCAAGCAATCACAGTCTTCTAACACTATAATAAATATATTTTTTAGATTCTGATTCTATGTAAATGAAATAACATTTTAGGGTACCAATGTCACTTTTGATATCCATTGCTTAAAGTCATCAGGACCTATTCTTCCTTTACCTATTAACAGATGTTTTTGAAAATAGTATTCAGTTTTTATTTAAAATGAGAAATATATTACTTCTAGAATTTAAAAATATTAATTTTAACATGTTTTTGAAATACAAAGGCTAAATGATTTACCTTGGATAAAACTTTAAAGAAAGTGGGAAGTTATTCGAAGAGGGACTATTTTGAGTCAACTAACGAGAACTTCTATGTCAATAACAATGAAACAACTCCAAAGTCATATGAGAGAAAAGTGGAAAAACTAAAACTTCACTAGAAAAATTTCCTACCTACAAGCTTCCAAAGTAAATTTTTCACAGGTTCTATCAAAGGTAAATGCATTTCTTTATTAGTACAAATTACTGAATGCCTTTAAGAAGAAAGCTCTGCAGATGTAATAGCAAGTGCATGGTACAACTCAAAGGTTCCTGAGCTGACAAATTACCCAGAGCTATACTGAACTAGGCAGATTAGAATGCCCACTTTGAAATCAGTTGGTGATAGTGTTGAAATTTTATTAGAGTTAAGGAGAAATGATGTATTTTTATAACTGAAGGTAACTGAATGTTTTAATATAGATGGAAATCCTACATTCTATGCTGTAAATTCAGTACTATTTTCTTTCTTTTCTCTGATCAGTGTTGGTACACACACTTAACAGAAAACACAAGGCCCTTTCTTTCACGAATTTAATGACACAAAGGAATGTACTACAAGATTTCTCCCCTCACTTATCTTCTTTACCAAAGCTGAATTTGTGTCATCTGATGGTCCCTTCACTCTTTTCAATGGATGACCCAATTATGAATAAGATCTTAAGTAAACCCAGCAAAGAAAGGCATATATTGCCCATCATGAAAATCAAGAAGACATCTATTGTGTCTCTTTCCCCCTCTGTTTTTCTGTCTTTGCCTCCCCCACCCACACAGATATGAATACATACTCATATGCACAGACACACATACACAAACAGACATGTACACAGAGGCATTCAAAGATATATACACATAATCACCAAACAAAACGTATACACATACAGAGACTTACATACACACACACACATCAGAGACATACACAGACACACATACATACATATGTATAGACCCACATATATACATATGTATACACACAAATACACATACAGGCTTGCATAGATTGCACACAGACACACAAACACACACACACACAGACACACATATGTACAGACATATACATACATATATACACTAAAATATATCCAAACACATACAGTAATAGACATACACATAGAAACAAACACTGACATATATGCATATATATACACTCATGGATGCACACACACACACACACATATGCTCATATCCACCAACACTCTTACATACATATACAGTTTGAGGATTTTTTCACAGAATCACAATGAATGTTGTGAAGGATCAAAAGTATTTTACTTCAAAGTTTTTCTGCTTTCATTAGAATCACTGAAATGTGCTGCTGTAGAACTGGAGAGCAGGAGAGCAGCTCCTTACAAATGTTGAATGTCCTGCCCCACTATCACTTCCACCCTAAAGACCATCGGTCCACAAGTGTCATCAGAGTTCTTCTTTGGTGCCTTTCATCTTTCCAACTCATCTTCCTTCACTCCAATTAGTAAACAATATGTAATTAACTAGTGAATCTTTGTAGTATTTCTTTCCTTTCAAAATTCAAATTTCAAATTTCACTTTCTTTTCAAAACATGTTGCTTATCCAGGCTAAATCCACAGGCATAACAAAAATGAAACTGTTAGATTATCATGTCTAAATGTTGAAAGGTGCTCTTCACATGCCAACTCAGTGTTCTCTGTCTGCATCTCCAATTCAAGCATCTGTTTGGACAACTTACAACTTGTTTTTACTAATTTTCTATATCATATGCAGATAGACAGTTACAAAGTATAGGATTGCTTAGCCAAACATATGTTTTATAAAACTAATGCCATTATATTAAAAAAAAACTTCTGCTATATCTTTGTGCACTAGTTTCATAATATATATATTTAAATGATTCAATAGGACTTCTTTCAATAAAAAAATGTTTACCAAAATTCTTTGAATATAAAAATACTTTTTAAAAACTGAAAGAAAAGCCCACTGTAAATTTAGTTGTATAAACATTTCTTAGAGAATGCTGTTTTCACTAAGAATTATATTGAAAATCATTCTCTTAGACGTAGACTAAAACTCTATTAACTATTTCATAATGCTGACAATGACAAAGAAACAGGAAAAGCTAATTCACTTTGATGTAGGAACAGGAAAATGTCTACGCAACAATAAAAATAATATAACTTTGGTTTCTTAAAGGCTACCTTTCTAACATATAAATAAAATAACCTTACTTGATTTAAAGTGATAGTAAGTATATAGAAGTATGGAAAACCAACTTAAGGGTTTGGCATACAAACCCATGACCATTTGGAACATGGTAGCTACTGAAAAACAAATAATATTAATATTGAATGCATCCTTTATTCTCATCAGGGAATCCCAACAAGTACACAACAATGTTGACCTCTAAGATACCCACTTCTTCAGGGGCTAGTAGTATTCATAGTGAAACTGCTCAAATTCTGGTTTTTGCATAAGAAGGAGAGATCAATACCTGACTCTAGAAGGAGGAGGAGCAGGGGAAATACAAATAACATCAGTCCTAGGCCCACCACAAGGAGCCTGGAGCAACGTTTGACTATAGGGTTGACCCAGATACGGCCGGTCAGGATAGAATAGCTCCATGACAAAGGCTGACGAGCTTCCTTCGGCTCCTCCTCTTCAGCCATCAAAAATGCGTTTTCATCGGATTCCAGTTCCTCAAATGAATCTGTGTCTTCTCTTTCTAATTCGAGCCAAGATGGACAATCAAAAAGCATGTCAGTTTCATCCTCATCCAGTGCAGTAGGGAGCAGCCTGGCTCTGGGATTGTATACTAGTTCAGAGATGGTCAAGGAGTCTTCTTTCACTTTATCTTCCTTGTCACTCAGAGGATCTGCACTCGGAGCTTCCTTCACTGGTGAACTGGCAACCAGGGGCTCAGAAACATCTGCTTTAGGCAGTGGGGTACCTGGAAAGAAACATTTTATAAATTTTAAATTTCATGTTTTCTTGTTTCACAAAAATCTAGATGTAGAAAATGTGGAGTTTAAGGTATACATGAAACTGTTCTGCGGAATGTTGACTTTAAACAAAATCAGGTTAGTAATAGACCTCACACTGTAAGTTCTTGGCTTAATAAGATACACCTAAAATAACAGTGACCAACGGTTGTAAACACATTTAGGTTTGTGACTCTGGTCTGTAGACCTCTGACTATGGGCAGGTTTTCAAAATTAATCTGAACATTATTCAACCATACATTATAACTCCAAGTGAAGTCTTGTAGTATTCAACACTATATCACAATAGAGTATTTTTAAGAGAATACTAGAGTAAAACTATAGAATCTACTGTCCAAGAATAATCACATTATACTTCTGATACATATTTTCTAGTCTACATCCTAGACACAATTTTGGAATTTCTGGTTGTTGTATTGAATGAAATTTTCTCCAAGTGAAAACATTACACCTTGGAGAGAAACTTTTTAAGGATCAAGATGGTCTAAGGCAGTGGTTCCCAACCTTTCTAATGCTGTGACCCTTTAATACATTTCCACTTGTTGTGATGATCCCCATTCATAAAATTATTTTGTTTCTACTTCATAACTGTAATTTTGCTACTGCTGTGAATGATATTGTAAATATCTGATACATGACCCCTATGGGGGTCACAATCCATAAGTTGGTCCAAATGGGTACTCAGTAAGACTCAGTAATTAAACAACTCCAAACCTTCAGAAAGTCCCTGAAACTGACCAGATATGTGAGGCCTCTCCTTCTCCAAGCTTATATAACAGTAAAGAAAGCTAAAAGATGTTCCTTGACAAGTTGAGTTGCTGAGAAAAGTCTTAGACCAACTGAGCTTACTGGAAGAGAAGGACCAGTTAAACTGTCTTGGAAAGGTTCAGACTGACTGAGACACCTGGAAGAGACATTTTCTATCCCTATCAAGCTACCTAAAAGACATGCAGTGGACTCCCATTTTCCAGCTTTTGCATGTTTTCATCAATACAGGGATGGATTTTTAATGATGCAGCTATCTTTGAGTCATTTTTGTTCCTATAAGTAACCCCTCACCATTCTTCCTGTATATAACCCCACTAAACTCATTGGTTAACCAAGTTAGATTTTGGCAGCATCCTTAAATTAATTTTTCATGGGTCTATATCTGGGATGAGTGTCATACAACAGAGATACTAAATACAAAATGACCATCTGATGCATGAACCCAAAATCTAAAGGCTCTGACATCCAAAAATGTTTCCCATTAAAATGTTCAGAAATTTGAGTCCTGTAGAAGGTCTTGGATTTTGGAGAATTTTTAATCTCAAGCTTCCAGTTTAAAGACAGTCAATTAGTAAACTCTAAAAAATATTCCCAAATTTAGGGAAACTCTCTGAAATCTAAAATACTCGTATACCAAGATATTTGGGTGAAGAATATTTAATCTGTAATTGTAGCCACAGTGTGTTCACAAAGTCACCATTTGCTCTTTTAATTTATCATTTAAGTTTGGACATTTTCATTTGGAAATTTGTGCTTTGTGAACATGGAAAATAAGTTGTTCTTAGTCTGATTGTAGGAGAAAAAAATGTCCCAGGAGCTATTTTTACATATAAAGTTAATTTCCATCGTGTTTCAGTCCATTTCCCTTAGATGTATATCCAGAAGGCAAACTGCTTGATCAAAGGGTATATCCTTTAAATTTTTCATTGGGAAAGATAGATGTGTTTCTCAACACATGGAGAATGTAGCTACTTCCTTTCAACCTTAGAAGCTGGGTCTCCTTACTGAGCCTTAAGTTCTTAATGAGAACTAAACAAAATATCAAAGGTATTTCCTCTTTGATAAACCAGAACCAACTAGCCAAACAAACTGGTAAATGTGAAACAAATATTTCACAAATTCTTTGTCATCAAGATATATAGGAATAAGCTTTTTTTTTGGCTTTTATCTTTCAAAAGTCAACAATTTTTTTTTGGTAGATCTGAGGAAAGAGCAGCACCCAGTCTTAATGAAAAGGACCATTTAAAATAATTCCTGAAAACATTCAAATAACATTACAGACTGAGTAAGTATACACACACACACACACATACACACACACACACACACACACACACACACACACACACGTACACCAACAAATGAAGAAAAAGTGATCATGAATTTTGAAGAGATCAAGGGGGTAGGTGGGAGGACTTGGAGGGAGGAAATAGAAGGGGAAGTGGTATAAATATAATCTCAAAAAATTAAAATAATTCATATACTAATGACTACTAAGCATCAGGAAACATGTTCGACATCATAAGTCATCAAGGAACTACAAATCAAAACTACAATATACAGAACTTCAGGGCTACTAGTATATTAATCCAAAAAAAATAAGTGTTAGAGAGAATATGAAGAAATTTGAACATATATTGGAAGAAGAAATGTAATACGTTCAGTCACTATGAACAAAATGTTGGTGGTTTCTCAAAGAGTCAAATCTAGAATTATCTATCGTATGACCCAGTAATTCCACTCATAGGCACATTCTCCAAAACAAAAACAAAAAACTTGAAATAAGTACTCCAAATTATTTATTGACAGATGTTCACAGCAATTCAATGCAAATTGTTAAAAAATAAAAACGCCCCTGATATTTTTCAGTGGATGCCTGTATAAAGAAAGTGTGGTCTATCTATTCAACAAAGTATTATCCGACATATAAAGCAGTAATGTGCTGATCAACCATACAGCATAGAAAAACATCAGCACTATATGCTCAGTGAAGGAAGCCAGACACAAAAGGTCACCTAATCTGTGTTTGCATTGAAATAGCAAATGTATGGAAAATCACAGAAACAGAAAACATTATGGTGTCACAAAGAACTATGGGAGGAAAGGAATGTACAGTAACTGTAACCATAACTGCTTAAGAGTTTAATTTTCCTTATAGGTGATGAAAATGTGTGGCACTAGATAGAAGAATTAGTTGTCTGCCAGTGGTTATGTCCTAAATGCCAGTGAATTGTTGGTTTAAAATAGTTCACACTTTGTTAAATAAACTGCATCTCAGTGAAGAAAGAGATATAAACCATAAATTTTTTCCTCTTATATAAGGCTCTGTGAAAACTGAAGGGAGTATGTAGACATAGATTAGGGGAGGTGGAAAGTATTGTGGCTTTTAGGAATGTTCAGTGTCTTTATAAGGGGTTTTTCTCCCTAGCAGGAGGCTCTCTGGACTCTTCTGTTTAGAAAACAATGAAATCTTCCATCAAATATGAATGGTTCACTGCTACTGCAAGACTATCTCCTCTTGCTTTGTTTTGTTTGTCTGGTCATAAATATGGTACTGTAGAGTGGCCCCAAAACAGCTTGACCACACAGCTGCCATGACAGGCTTAGAGGCCCAGACATGGCTTCTGGTAGATTCCACCCTGTGGGGCCCGCATCTAAGGGGATACCTGAAGCCCAGACACAGCTTCTGGAAGGCAACACCTGAACCCTGGAAGAGACAAAAGCTAACCCCATCCAGTGGGGCCTGCGGTTAAGAGGAAATACCTGACATTCCAAACATTCCTTATACTAGACAAAAGTCAGCCATTCAGGGTGCTGAACTGTGGAAATCCCCTCACCCCAACCTCTGCTATGATTAAAAAAAAAAAAAAAATCTTGCCTGGGCTCTGGGCTCTCTGCACTCACTCTTGTGGAGGACAGAGGGCCCAAGCTCTGAGCTTGAAACAATAAAGGCTCTTTGCTTTTACATGCGGGATTCAGTCTCCATGGTGGTGTTTTTGGGGTTCCCGCAATCTGGGCATAACAGTACATGCTCTTCTTTTGTTTCTAAAAGAATTTCCATATCCTCCTTTACTCTTCCACTTTCTGTATCTTCTGCTTTTTCTATACTTCTCCTAGAATCAGGGTAAGGGAAATCTTGAGCTTGCAGAATACAGCATGTTTTGATGGGAATCCCATACTCCAGCTGCTTAGACCAAGACCTTTAATCTCCTTACTGAAACTCATGCTAGGCCTGTGGTTGGCTTCTGTATATCTGCCTTCAGAATATGCCCTGAATCACATGTCCAGGACAAGTTCTTAGTCTCTCCATTTGTTCTACCTATCTCAGAGCCAATGTCCTTTCTTATGTAAATTCTAGCAATCATATCCTATCCTATCACCTTGTCTCAGCCTTTGCCCACTTGGGGGCTGCTACCAACAGAAACTGCAGCTATTCTTTATAAACATAAGGTGGATGAAGCCACTGAAAATATTCTTTCATGGTTTGTCTTCTACAGAGGAAATGATAATTCTTCACAACTGTGCCTTGAGTCCTACACAATATGCTCTCCCCTGCACTCCTAAACTTGATCCCTTATAACTCAGCCCCATAACCTGGCAGGACTAAATGTGAACTGCATGAGATAACAGGGGACTGTGGTACCTGGAAAGAATGAAACGGATTTGCTACCTCTATTAACTTCAGGATGCAGTTTTAACCAAAGATCTGTGTAGTCCACACAATATATATTTTGGTTTTATTAGGTATATAGTCTGCTACTCATAAAATTTTAAATGTATCATCTGGATTTCTGATATTATAATTTACCCAAGTGTTCCAGACTGGTGATCCTGATAACAGAAGTATTCACTTGCCTTTCCCCAAAGAAGAGTTTAATTAGGAATTTACTAACAAGTCTGTCTGGATCCAAAGTCCAAGGTATTTTCTAATCTTCTCTGTTATTGACCTAATTTCATTCATTAAAAACTATAACCTCATTATACATAAAGTGATGACTCCTATTATTTACCTGGGACAGTCCAGTTATGTTCTTGTTATCCTATATCAGGATTAAAATGCTCCTTACTCTCAATCAATTTTACAACTACTTCATCTGATGCAATATCTCCTATTATTTTATTATGGAGAGCATAAAGACCAAAGCAAAAAAAAAAAAAATAGTGGCTATTGGTATTTAAAGCTTAAGTCTGAAATAAAGTAAACTTTAAAATTTTATAATGCATGTGATATTAGCCATAAAGATGTTTTCTCTCTGTAGTAAGCAGCATATAGTTTAATCTTTCAAATGAAATGCATGACCCATGGGTGTAAATTTAAAATTCTCTTGAATGACATTGACTTTCTCAATGAAGATTTAACTTTCAATTGGACATTTTCTTATATATTTGGTTGTGAGCCTAGCCTTTAACGACTGAGCCATCTCTCCAGCCCTCAATTGGACATTTTCAATGAAAATTTTGGAATATCTCATACAGGACATGCCTCTGAACACTCTCAGAATGCAGCTTGTTTGTTCTATGTTACACCTATGAAAAATTATCCCGATGATTCTGAAAAGCATACAAAAAACAGAAACTTAGACAAAGACTCACACAAACACCTCTCTCTCTCTCTCTCTCTTCTCTCTCTCTCTCTCTCAAAACAATCCTAAAGTCACCCTTGTTTCTGTACCCACTGCTTCTTAGGAAGGTCTCATAATACCTCAGCATTCTTTTTTTTCCCCTTTCCTATTCTAAGAAGTTTTATATGGCAGAATGATCTCTCTTCTCCTTGTGGCCATCATCTACCCACTTCATGGTTTCACCTTGGTTCTCATGGACTCCTTTATCACCTTTAGTAAGATCTTTTTTTTGTGTGTGTGACCAATATCTGGAACTCATGAGAACTCATGCAGTCGATTTTCCTGCATTTCTCAGTCATTTTTTTCTGCACACTGTCTACTGAAATGACTCTCAGCAAAATCTCCAATAACTGACTACAACATTGCTAAAACCAGTATGTGTGTACATGTTCATCCTTTCTCCTCATCACTCAGCCTCCATGAGTCCACAGCTTCTTCAATATGTATGTATATGTTCATCCTTGCTCCTCATCACTCAGCCTCCATGAGTCCACAGCTTCTTGCATTCCACCTCAGTCCTCAGTCTACTCAGTCTCTGGATGGCCTCAATGCTCTGTTCTTCTCATGCTGCTTTCTTCCTGAAAGTCCTAACCATATGTCCAGTCCCAATATGTGATTAAGACTTGCTCAGCCTAGTACTACCAGTTACTACTATCCTTAAAAATGCTGCCAGTTTTTTTCATGATGAATTTTCTAGGTTAAAGAAGTTTGGGAAACTATGAATCTTTTACTACCCACTTAGACATTAACATTGACTTTAAGTATACAAGTTCTGACATCACTTTGCTGAACTCTGACTTTTTACTAGTTCTAATGAATCAGTTATTTTAATTGTTATGTTCTTACTTCCTATGCATACATTAAGAGAAAATTCAGGTCAAAACTGAATGAGGTATGGCAAGCAGAGGAATGTATGATAATATATATAACATTCCTTTCATATGGCAAGGACCAAATGCTATTACTATTAGCTTATTAAAATATTTGAAAGGTCAGATTCCAGTCATATATTTGTTTTGGAAGGAGGTATAATAGACAGTCCTAAAAGAAATAAAGAATTAGAGAAGATCATGAAAATGGGACTTCTGATAAAGGTTTTTATTCTTATAACATCCAGAAAGGTAGAAACTCTGTACTAATTAGGGCTTCTATTGCTGTGATAAAACACCATGACCCAAAGCAAATTAGAAAGGAAAGGGGTTGTTTTATCTTACAACTCCATATCACTCAGAGCAGGAACCTAAGGCAGGAACTGAAGATGCCATGGAGGAGTCTGCTTACTGGCTTATTTCCTCACTGCTTGCTCAGTCTACATACTTAGAAACTTAGAACTGTCAGCTCAGAAATGGCACCACCTACAGTGGACTGGGCCCTCCCACATCTATTATTAATCAAGAAAACACAAGAGACTTACCTATAGGCCAATCTTAAAAAAATTTCATGTTTATTGGTGTTTTGCTTACACGTATGTCTGTGTACCCCATGCATGCCTGGGATTACAGAGGCCAGAGAGGGTCTTGGATCCCCTGAAACTGAAGTTACAGATGGTGATGAGTGTGAGTGTTGAGATTTGAACCAAAGTACTCTGGAAGAACAGCCAGTTCTCCTAACCAACAAGCCATTTCCCCAGCCCCTATAAGCTAGTCTTATGGATATGTTTTCTAAATTGAAAGTCTCTCTTCCCAAATGATTCTAGCTTATGTCAAATTTACATAGAACTAATGCAATTGACCCCTTGTCAAATTGACATACAAACACATCACTATTAAATCATAAACTTTCCTTTTTAACCTAAGATGTCATATTATATCATTATTATAATATAAACCATTTCAATCGTTAAAAGTGCCACAGTCTTTAAAAATTCAAACACTTTAAAAGTTCAGTCTTTAAAAATACAAAGTCTCCTCTGCATACAGGAGACAGTTGTGTAGCTGGGTCTGTTTGAAGGGCCCCTGGCAGTGGGATCAGGATCTATCCCTGGTGCATGATTCTGGATCCCATTACCTATGGTTGGACACATGGCTCACCCTTGATGCAGTGGGGGAGGGGCTTGGTCCTGCCTCAACTGAATGTACCAGGCTTTGCTGTCCTCCCATAGGAGGACTTATCCTTTTGGAGAAGGGTATTGGGGGGGGGGGGGAGGAAGGCAGAGCAGGGAGCAGGAGGAGGGATGAGAAGGGGATCTGTGGTTGGTATATAAAATAAATAAAAAAAATTTAAATTAAAAAAATCCAAGATGTCTTTAAAAGTTCAAATACAATATCTAAAATCTTTCTAATACCCCAAGGTCTCTTAACTGTGGGCTTGTGGGCTCTTGGGGGTTTGGGAGAGCAAGTTAAGTATTTTCATACTTCAAGAGGGAAGGGCCAGAGCATAGTTATAATCAAATCAAAACAAAACAAAAGTCCAGCAGTGAGAAGCTCAGGTCAGATGTCTGTGACTTATGATCCTCTAGTCGCCAAAGGGCTTGGGCAACTCCACTTCTCTGGCTCCACCACACACAGCACAGGTGCATGTCTAATAGGCTCAAGCCAGCTCCTCTCCACATCTGCTGCTGTCTTTGGTTGTCATCCATGGTATTTCTATCTCCAATATGCTGGGGTCTTCTCTGCAGCTGAGGGTGTACCCTCACCAATGACCTCTCCTGACCTCTCTCCAGGGATTCTGACCTTGCCACATCATGCCAAACCTCAATTTCTCTCCATGACCTCCTCAAACCTGGGATATTCCCTGCAACTAAGGCTGTACCTTCACAAGTGGCCTCACCCTATTTCTCACAGTGCCAACCCTCAGCTGCTCTCCTGGCCTCTTCATGTTTTCAAAGATAGGACCACCTGGGAAACTCACACATGCACCAAATTTGGCTTCTGTCATAAGATACAGCCTTGGGCCCAATCAGCCACAATTTTTGTTTGCTAACTAAAAATACTTCCCAGAAGATTTTACATTGATGTTGGTCTCTTCTTAATCACAACTCATTCTTTACCCATATCTAACGAGTATTGAGTGTACTAAGATTTCACTATTGTTTTTCTGGTCTCTTGTTAAACCAGTCCTTCAACTCCAGCTGACAAGAACTATAGATTCTTAACTATAGATTCTTAACTCAAAATATCACATAAATGGCGTCTGCAGTTTTGCTTCCCTTTGATACATCATAAGCATGCCTCCATCATCTGTATGCCCACAGCCTTATCCAAGTTCTCAAATAACCCATTAATCTCTGGTTACTCTGTAACTTTTCTAGCTCAAAGTTGCAAACTCCTATAGTCCTCCCTGCAACACATGGTCAGGTCTTTCACAACAATATTCTGTTCTTTGGAACCAACTTCTTCACACTTAGGTTTCTATTGATGTGAGGAAAGAATTTATTTTATCTTACAATTCTCAGGTCATAGTCTATCACTGAAAGAAGTCAGGGCAGGAACACAAGGTAGGAACCTGAAGACACAGACCACAAAGGAATACTGCTTTCTGAGTTGTTTCTCAGAGCTTACTCAGCCTACTTTCTTATACAGTACAGAACCACCTTTCTAGGGGCTTTACCATCAAGAGTGGGTTGGCCTTCCCAGAGCAACTATTAATCAAGAATTAAATAACCAAATTAATTAACCAGAGATTTGCCTATAGGCCATTTGTATGGAGATATTAACTACATTGAGAGTACTACTTTCCAACTGACTCTAGTTTGTATCAAGTTGACATAAACCTAACCAACATAGACTCTTTGACAATGCTGGAAGTGAAGGAGAAAACAGAAATCACAGTAAAAGTCAGTTTTGAGGTAAAACCCTGCCAATTGGAAAAGTTGTAAACAGAGATAAAATGAAATGTTTTCTCACCATTTGTCTCTGGACGTCGTCTTAGGTTTAAAAAATTATCTTATTATTATACCAGTCTCAAATATGATTCTCTGTTAATTGCTCCTGATGTCAACTTAACTTCACAGCTATCATTCCACCTTGTGGATCTGTTTATCAATGTAACCGAACACCACACCTGCTGTGGTTTTATTTTGGTCCCTTTTCTATTAAATCCTTATAGTATAAAAGGCAAGGACTTGAGATTTCTACTACAGAAATGATCATGTATGCTGGTGAAGGTATATAACAGCAAAGCATTGGAAGAAGTCCCACCAGTGTGAAACATGACAAAGTCTCACTATGCATCAAACTCACTCTAATATAACTAGAAATACAAAAGTGTGTTACATACTTTCTTTATTTCCTAAGGTAAGATTATGTACACAAAACAAAATAAATGGGGACTTCATGAGACTTCAGCAAAGTTTTCAAAAGCAAGATCAATATTTTGGTTGTGGGCCTAACCTTTAACAGCTGAGCTATCCCTCCAGCCCTCAAGATCAATATTTTAAAGTCAGTGGCTCATGACACATCAGTCAAGGCTATTAAAAATATAATAATTGGCAATATCATTTAAAAATCCTTAAATTTACAGTGCTCAATAATATGTATAATAAGAAATATGCAAAATTTGAATGAGAACAATGTTAAAATATAGCAATATATCAATAATTGAGTAACTGTGATGGCATTCTTCAATAAGAGGCCTGAATGATTAAAAAATTCAATTCTTTTTTTAATCTACAATTCGGACAATTTAAAAATAATTATCTACAAACTTTCAGAAAACAATAAATGGGGAAAGATTACAGGAAAAATTAAAAATAAAAGTTTAAAAATTATAAATATATCCAATTATGTTAAACAATTCAGTGTTAAAATGATATCCTGAATAAATCTTAGATGCTTATGGCTAAAAGAGAAGAATCTGAAAAGGCCGCATCCTGTGTGGTTCCTACTATGCTACAGTCTGGAAAAGGAGATGGAGATTTATTTAAGTGGCTTCCAGTGTTGGGAGAAAAATGTAATTAGTAAGAGTAACAAAAGAGCCAGGTGTGGTGTGTCACGCCTTTAATCCCAGTACTCAGGAGGCACAGCCTGTGAGTTCAAGACCAGCCTAGTCTACAGAGCAAGATCCAGGACAGGCACCAAAACTACACAGAGAAACCTTATCTCAAAAAAACAAAAACACACACACAAACAAGAAAAGAGTAGCAAAGAGGATTTGAGGATTTCAGGAATTTAGGTCAGTCAAAGTGTTTTGTATGATGCAGTACTGATACAGACCTGTCCAGATTCATAGCATGAATAACAGAAAGAATGAACCCTAATGTAAACTCTGGGTGGTAGGCAATCATTTTGTGTCATCTAAAAAAAAAAATATCACTCTGGCAAAGGGTGCATATAAGAAATGACTGTACTTCTTATATTTTTAGGTAAAACAAAAAACACTGGAACTTTTTTTTTAATCCCTAGGTTATTGGAAACTCACACCTAGTGCATTAGGCATGACTCTACCACTAATCTACATGCCCAGGCATTTTGCCTCCCAAATGCCAAGGAAGCAAATCTAATAGATTTAATAGTCATGTGGGGAACTGTACATTTTCATACTTATTTTGTTAGTGTCTTCTAAAGATAATTGGATAATTTCTATCAGATTTGTATTCTAGACCCTAACAAATATACTTCTAAGAATGATAGAGAACTACCTGTTTCTAATTTATTTCCATCACTATTATAATCAATAAATGAAATGCTAATTTCCAATGATAATTTTGTGATTAAGTAGTGAATTATTATTTCTCTACACTCTATATTTCTTGGTCAGTTTTTAAAAGATTCATATTAAATATGTATTAATATGGAAATTCTTTTGGCAATCAAAAGTTTTAAAATGTATTATAAAATACTATACCTAGGAAAATTATATTCATAAAACATACTTTATGTGCTATTTTCTGCTTTCCTAAACTTGATACTGAGAATATTAATGTAAGAGAAAATATTCTTTATATTTGTGCTTTTAAAAATAAATTGGACATAATGCTTGTATTATATAAATCATATAACTCAGGAGGTTAGAGGAGGATTGAGTGTCCAGCTGCCTTTGTGCCACACAGTGTGTTACAGGCTAGCTTAGGCGTGAAAGCCTTCCTCAAACAAAACAAAACAATAAACATGTAGGTTTTAGAACAGGAACACATCACATGTTGCTTTTATTATCATAAATATCCAGTTAATCTCAAGTAAGAAGGCAATTTTATGAATATTAAGCTATGACAAATTTCAGCTATTTCCCAGAATAAATTTTACTGTAACCATTTGCTGAAAAACACACACAAACATAAGAACATATAAAATTACAGCAGCATTGTGGCTGAGGATCTGACTTTAAATTTCTATTTCAATTTCTGTTTCAATTTCTCAGATCATGAAATTACATAGAACATGATCATTATCAAGATAAGAAATTGGCATAACATCAGTCTGATGGTGGCTAATTAGCTGATTATTTTTATTTTATTCATTTTAATTTTAATTTTGCTCATGGTGCATGTGCATGTTTCTCTCTGTGTGTGAGCTTACAGAGGCCAAAAGAGGGTCTGGTATTTTATTTTAATAAAATTCTGATTTGAAGATGAAAAGGGGGCTCTGCCTCATAGTCAGAAACAGACCTGAGATCTGAAACTCACATAATGCAAGGCAGAGAAGTGTTTAGACTGCTCATGATGCCTAATAAGCATCATCTCTCACTACTAAGCAATCTGCAGGAATACACAACAGCCTTCCTCTTGTATCTTTTGAATAAAGAAGGTAATCTTTATTATTTTGTTGCGAAGAGAGCTTGACTTCCCATTTCCCTTCTCACTTACTTGTTTACACTCCCCAGTACCCTTCCTTACTTCTCTCCTTCCCATTTCTCCCTCGCTATCTTCACTCCTTAAAAAAATAAAAACATATGCCAAATGCATCCTTAGCTTCTCTCTGGCTCACCAGTGGTGAGCATGTAGCTGGAATCAATCACACTTATCTAGGTATAGGATGACAGCCCAGGGCAAAGCACGTACCAGCATTTCGAGGTATGACCTTGGAGCCATGTTTCAGCAGACGGACAAACACATTACTGCTGCAGTGGTTCATCATGTGCAAGTGGAGGCTTCGCTGAGTCCGTATCTTGACCAAGCATTTTGCCATATTTAATATTATGATCTTCCTATGGCTCTGTTGTCAATTGTGGCCCTGAATATATGCAACCAGCAACAACAGCTTTGACCTTTTGCTCACTGTCCATTCTGTTTCAAAGGACCAAGGCAGAGCACACTGAGAATGAATCAAATGTCAGGTTCTTAATGTGGCCAACAAAAATAACTCATCAGGGATAGACATTGGGCAAGGAGGGAGGGAGGAGATGCTATTTATAAACTCTTACCCCTCCTCTGATGGACAGTAAAATTTTATCCCTAGTCCTCACTTAGTTTTCTTTCTAACTCATCTAGATTAGTGATCTCTGCCAAAAATCAAAAGCACCCAGTATAAAAAGAAAATTCCCTAATTCTATATTAGAGGAAAAAAATCTACTTTTACTTCATTTCTGACATATTCAATAGGCCTCCATTATGTTCTTAGAGCAGATTTGCCCCATAGCAAATAATGCAAGGCACAATCTTTTTAAATGGGAAAAATATTTAGGCAGAAAATTATAGTTTTTTTAATAATGTGTTTTATTTGAAAACAGAATATCTCAAATAATACTGCTTCAACATGAAATGATTTGTTAAACAGTTCACATTTTTCACTGATGTGTGTTCAACAAGTAAAGAAAGTTTCAACTGGGACAAGCCACACTGCTGGTGGTGTTCAGCAGCCACATGTGGCAAGTACGTGGGACTGTACTGCTCTCACCAAAATGGTGACTTTTTTGCACACTTCATTTCCATCCTGTCATCATGCAAAGACTTTGTTCATTTTACAGACAAGGCTTATGGAGAAAAATGACCTGCATGAATTTATGAAATCAATGTGTCAATGACATTTTACACCTTGGCATTCAAACAATAACAGTTGACTAAAATACAAATCCCCATATTGACAGCTGTTGGTGCTTGAATTACGAGCTTTAATGTGTTTTAAACACAGGAGTCAAGTATCACATTCTCCTTACACTTTGAAACACTTGCACTTGTACATCTGACAGAAATGTGCCTGCATTCTAGCCGGGTCACTAAGGGTACAAACATTCTCATGTTTAGGACATGCTATATAATTGAAATTTTTAACTGGTTAATAAAAATACATTGGCCACTTTCATTAATGTTTTTGCTGGTGTATTTCTTATCGATTGATTTCAGAAGAAAAGACTTTGTATTATGCCATCATGCATTCATACATTTCTCCACTTCTAATAGCTAAGTTACTGGCAAACAAAGATTTTACATTTTCAGTGGATTTTTCTTTTCTCAAGAGACAAAGGATTTACATTTAGAACCATTATTTGAAATTCTACACTGTTATATTTCATTATGAGACTAAAATTAACAACATTTACAGAAAGAAGTTTAGCAAACTTATTTGCTAAACTTTTACAAATTTACAAAAGTTTTACATGTCTGGCATTCCTTAACTCTAAAATCCACTTTTAGAAATTTATTCTGAAAGAATACTCAGAAATGTTGACAAAAATATTCATCAAGGCATCATTTATTAATGAATAAAAACACCAACTTCAATTTCCAAAGGGAATATGATTCAATATATATGATAATTCATAGACATTAAATTTTATGTTTACAGAAATTAATTGGTGTGAGAAAATGCCTACAGTATACTACTAAATGAAGAAAGTATGTTTATATAAGCAGAAGAAATTCAACCGTGGAATCATACTCTCAGGAGTAAAATAAGAGCCTAGTATCAATTCTGAAAGGGAAAGGCATGGTGCACTATAATGGAAGGTAGGGGAGGTCACACCTACAGATATCACAGGAGCCTCCTACTCCATCTTAGGGTTGGTAGTTCCAAGAACAATAATAAATCCTATGTGCATAGAGTGCGTCAGTTTCAGTTTTCAAATTTGAGTCTTGAACCAAAAACTTCAAAATTTTAAATGCCAATTTGTCATAACATAAATTCATAAATCTTCAACCATTTTCAATTCAGCTTTCTATATAATTCTGAGTAAAATCCCCACATACAAAATAGACATATAACAAAAAAGTAGGGCCTGGAACAGTGACATTAGTCCTTCCTCAATTGTCACCAACAATGGTTCTTAAATATATTATTAAAAAATATTACACACCATAAATGTTTAATTTTTTAAAAATTCATGGACATTTAAAAATATTATTGGAAATGTTTTTTAAAATTGAAAATGAAGTTTGCAATCAATTCTTGATGATGAATTTCTGCCTTGTAGCAAAACAAAGAATTTCAAAGGATTAGTAAGGACTCATTTGAATGGGGCAAGGACTCAGTAATGAGAAATTATCCTTTCAACCTCTTTGAGAAGAATACATCAATCTTATAAATCAAAAGCTGCTTCCATACATATGTTGAGATTAAAATTTTGCTCATAGTGAAGCCTAACTTGATATGCACTCTTGAAACAAAGGTCTAGGTCTCAGCAAATCACAAGCCAGATGTTCTTTCTGTGTTCAAATAAGACAAATGTGAGCTATAACCAGTCAAGTTGTCTGTATTTCATTTCTGTTTTGTGTGCTCACTTCCTCTTCTATGATGATAAAAATAGCCATCCTATGTAGTAAGCCAAAGAATTCTGAACTATTTTTGGTCCAGGCTACCAGCTGATTCTAGAGTCACAAAGCCAATCGAGATCTGCAAAACTAGCTTTGCTGTAACGTTGACTTCATATAAAACACTTTACCTCTTATCATAGTAGAAAAACATGTGACGTGATGGATCACGTGAAAGAAGCAGACCTCCCAAAAACAAAACAGAGAGGAAGTAAAACACCTGAAGAAATTACTGCCGTACTTTTCTTTCCCCTAATTCCCAAGCACAAAACCTCACCATAGTTTAATACCTTATTTCTTCATTATATTTCACTATTTTATTACAAATCATATTTTTTAACTAAGGTAGTCACAATATTTGCCATATTTCATTTATTCTCTCAAATTTGAAAAATCAATTCGCTGCTCTACTTTTTTAGAGTTCTTAAATAGACAGCTCTTAAGCACTGTCCTCTGAGGATGCTCTGATCTTCTACATTCACTTAGAGAGAGAAACCCAACAGGCTGGCTTTCTATATTGTCCTTGCTACTTTTCTTCAGCTGATTAGACTCAAGGCAAATCTATATGCAGCTGTCTTTCAGAGGAAGAAGAAAAGAGAGGCAGAAATGTGCAGTCCCTCTACAGACTTTGCACAGATCTTTGTTTCGAGTTCCATGCTCCAAAGAACAGTATCAGCAGCACAACATTAGGATGCCCTTGAAAAGAAAATTCCTATTTGATTCATTTATTTTAAAAAATTTAGAATTCATGTCCAGACAGTGGCAAAGTGAAAGAGCAGTATGTTATTTTCATCACCACTGAGACCAAATGCCCAATAAGAAGCAACTTAAAGGAGCAGAATTTATTTTGCCCCCCAGCTCAAAAAATACAGTCCACCATACCTGGAGAAGGTATGATGGGACCATACAACAACTTCTGCCACACTTCTCAGTGAACCATGAAGTAGAGTGTGGTGAGGCAGTGGAAAAACCTCCCTCTTCCACCATAATGATCCCCTGAACGATACTTAAAGCATTTTAGGTGTTGTACAACTTCCTGAGGACACTTGAAAAAATATCTATTCATCAATTCTAACTTCATAAACTAGTGAGTTTATTGGGTTTACTTCCAATATGGGTGAGAGGTTTCCTACCTACAGAATCATGGATGACTCAAAGGTAACTACATCATAATAAAGCACATCATAGTGAGACAGTCTAGGAGTCGTGATGGGTTCCTTCTTCTCTGCCAGTTAAAGAATTAAAAGACAGAAAAACCTCCAGTGCAACAGGTAGTAGCAGAAAAGTCTCCAGCACTGCAGACAGCAGGAGACAGAATCAGCATTTGAAGAAAGGCTTTTTTTGGCGGCGGCGGGGGGGGGGGGGGGGGGGGTGGGGGGGGGGGGGGGGGGGGGGGGGGGGGGGGGGGGGGGTGGTGGGGGTGGGGTGGGGGGGGGTGAGGAAACACAACATGCAGTAGACACAGAGAAAAGACGCTCTGCAAAGCAGAGGTGGACTTTAGAAGTCAAAAAATCCAGTCTCTTCTCCAGGGCTGGGTGTTGTTTTTGTTTGTTTGTTTTTAAGTCTCCAAAAACTTTTCCTCCCCTAATTTAGGGCTTGTCAGTTGGAGGAAAGATAGGATGACATATTGGCCTACAATTGTTGTGTAACCTATCCTGCTCAGGCCTGGAACTTGTTGACCTAGTCCATCAGCAGAGGGCCTGCCTGTGGGAAACAAAAGCCTACAAGACCTTTGTGTTAAATGTTAGGCTTTTGTCTCAGGTCAGGTAGGTGAGGAGCTGGCTATTTTGAAAGTACACCATTTATTACTTAGCCATGGCCACTCTACCTATTTGCCTACCAGGGAACCTGTCTAAGGACTAGTCTCTCACTAGGAAGGGTAACAACTCATAAAATCAGCATTGCAGGAGATCCCTGTTAGTCAAAGACTCTTCTCTTTGACTGTTTATATAACCTAGTAGAGGGGTCTTATGAATTTTGTAACTTTCAGAAACATCCTGCCCTTGTAAATTTCATTTACTTCCTGAGTCCTGCATGTTTTATTTACTTTCCAAGTCCTAGGATCCTCCACTTAGGCCTGAATGTTTCAATTCAGAGGAAATAGCTTACAACACTAGTGTTTGGCTAGTCCACAGCTCCAAACTCTTCTCTCACACAAGTTAAGTCCTAAATGCTTAAGAACTACATGGTCATATTTCTCTCAGCAAAGCAAGTATCCTACTTCTTAGTAGCAATTTTATGTAAGTTATGTTTCATATCATTGTGCTCAAATAAAGGCAAGAAACAATTTAAAGGAAGAGAGTTTGTGTTGCTTCATATTCAGCAAAAACAGTCCCTCGAGGTTGGGAACAGGGTCCCTGGTAGAAGGAGGTAACAACTTACTCTCCTTTGAGTGGACAATGAACAAAAGTCAGAAAAGGAGCAGGATCAATCTTTAAACATAAAGACGACTCCTCCCCATACACCTACTTCCTGTAGCTAGGCCTACCTATAACTTCCTACAACAGTGCCACAATCTGCTGACCATGTGTTCAAACACATGGGCTTACAGAGGGCATTTTACATCCAAATGACAATGCAAAGGATATTTGAAGGAGAGAATCAATTTTTCCATAATAGGATGCAAAAAACAAAACAAAACAAAACAAAACAATTTTAAAACATAAAGAAACGAAGGAGGAGATACATAATCCAATGATAAGAGTTGCTCATAGACCTGCTGCAGCTACTGGAGCCATGAACTCTGCCATGTATACTTAGAGTAAGAATGTCTCTGCTCCACTAATCACTCAAACTTATCAGATACTTGGGAGCTGGTGCCTCCAACTATAAAATGGAGACTAAAAACCCTTCTCCTGGTTTGTAAAAAAAAATGAAATGACATAAATACATTAGTGACAGTCATGGTGCTGGCTTCTGGCTGGTAAATTACTTTCTAAATGGGTGTGGAAAATAAAGCTTAAAACACAGGCTCCAAAGACATCTTTGATTGCTAATCTTGGATTCTGGGATATGCTCCTTTTTTTTTTCTCTTAGCCTTTCTTTGCAATGCTGTAATATGAGTCTTGGACAAACAGTTTGTACCTCCAAAGGTAGTTGTTATGATTGAATAATATATGGGCATAATCACTCAGATCACTGCCAGGCAGTGAATTATTAAATAAAACTTAGAGATCTTTTTCAAAACACAATCATTTATTCATCTCTGTCAATGATACAAGGAGAACATAGTGGTGACAAACAATTGTGTTCTCTTCCTATAACTGTGTGTGAAACAGTTTCCCTAAACAGCTGTGTTCTCTTCCTATAACCGTGTGTATGAAACAGTTTCCTAAACACCTGTGTTCTAGGAATTAAAACAGGGAAATGAGATGAGGAATTATACACTCAGAAAATGTTTCCAAAGAGCTGAAGTTTGAGGCAAGACTTAACATAAATAAATAAATAAATAAATAAATAAATAAATAAATAAATAAATAATAAGCTCCACAAAGCATAGAGAAAAACCCTTTTAGTAAAAAAACAGTTTATGAGAAGACCCTAAGGTGACAATGTGCTTAGACTATTCAGTTATGAATCATGTTATGAAGTTAGTGACACCTGCATAAAGACCGTAGATTCAATCCGACTATAATCAAAAGATTTATTGATTAGTTGTTAGCAAGACAAAAGTCTTAAAATCTAATCTCAGGCATGTTGTGAAGGAGGGGAATAGGAAGGGGTTTTGTAGAGGCAAAAACCACAAGAAGACATTTAATAACTAAGCAAGCAAGTTCTATCAAGTTTAAGTAGTTAAGTATAATACTTCTCAGTGATGACTCTCAATATTATTTGTCTAAATTCCCCATAATAAGACAAAGGCTAATAGTAGATTAAAAATCAGAATCCATCTTTCTGCTATATCCAAGAAACACAACTCTTTGTCAAAGACAGACATCAATTCAAAGTAAAATGATGAAAAATGTATTGTAAGAAAATGATAAGAATAAGCAAGCAGGTACAGCAATTTTAATGTCTGGTAAATTTTACTTCAAGCCAAAACTAACAAGAAAATGTAACGAAGATCCCGATATTGGTGAAATTATTAAGGCTACTCCACATAATTAAAAGGGAGGTTTATTTTGTGGGGTAACTTACAAGTGAAGGGATAGGCTACAGGGTCTGGGAAAGGTGTAGTGCAGTCCAGCGATGTTCTCTGGAGAACTCTGTTTGATCTAGCTCCAGAGTCCAAGGTCCAGGAACCAAGAGAGCCAATGCATCCAGATCTCAGGTCTTCAACCTCCTCTCTCAGCCACACCTTGTAGGTGTGACCATTACTGAAGCTCAGTGGGGGTTGGAACTTCCCGGTCAAAGCTGGAATGGCTACCCACTACATCCCTACATACTCTTCAAAGGAAAATTCCACCAAGAGACTATTACCATTCTAAACACTTATGCAACAAACATAAGGACACCCAAGTTCATAAAAGAAACATTACTACAGCTAAAATTACATATTGACCTTCACACAGTGATGGTATGTAGTAAGCATTCTTTTCAGACTATCTTTGGATCACCAGTCCCAAATAACAACACAGAGACTTTTTATTAATTATGAAAGTTCGGCCTTTAGCTTAGGCTTGTCTCAACTACCTCTTATAACTTAAATTAGCCCATTTATATTAATCTATGTTCTGTAATGTGATGTTACCTCTTTTCCATCTTGTACCTCCTGTTTCCTCTCTGTGTCTTGCTAATGACTCCACCTTTCTTCTTCCCAGAGTTTTCTCTCTGCCCAGAAGTTCTGCCTAGCTATTGGTCATTCATTCAGTTATTTATTACACAAATTATAACAACACATCTTCACACAGTATACAAATATTCCTCAAAAATAGTGAATGACTTCAATATACTACTTTCATCTCTAGACAGGTCATCTGGACAAAAACTAAACAAAGGAATGGTCGTGTTAAATAATATCATAAGCCAAATGAACCTAGTGGATATCTATAAAACATTTTACATAAATATGAAAGAAGATAACTTTCTCCACATAGACTCATAGAACTTTCTCTAAATTGGCCGTATACTTGAACACAAAACAGATCGCAACAGATATATGAAAACTGAAATAATATCCTGCATCCTCTCTGGTCATTGGATAACATCAACAACAAAAAGAACAGAAAGTACAACCTCATGGGAACTGAACAACTACTGAACTCAGAGACTAGGGTAGCATAAATAGGGTCTTGTGTGTCTACACCAGCTAGGGTCCTAGAGCTTAAATGAGAAGTGGACACATGTCCCCATTCCTATCCCTGAAGCTATATCAAACTAATAACTACTTACAAATGAAATTTTACTTTTCTCCAAGAGAGTCTCACTGGGAAAACAAACTACTCTTGAGGATGGGATGCATGCCCAGCCATCGGTTGCCATCAGAAAACAAACTCAATAGGATATCTGCAGGTTCCTTGTCTCATAATGATTTGCCCACTACGTTTGTTATTTTGGAGTATTTTTATGTTTAGTTATATACTTTTTCTCTCTTTTTACCTTATAGGTCCTTTGGTTTTATATTATGACTTCCATTTTAGTATTTTTATGGGATTCCTGAGTGTGCAAACAGGTGGGTCTCTGCATCTGTATCTGCTTTTTGTGCCTTTTCTTAGGCTCTTTTCCTTCTATTGCTGTTGTCTTATTTCAATATGCTAGTTTTTGTTTTATCTTATTTTATTATTATCCATCACAAGCCTGTTTGTTTTCTAATGAGAAAAGTAAAGGGGATGGGTCTGGGTGACGGGGGAGGTGGGGAACAACTAGAAGGAGTAGGCAGAGGGGAAGATGTAATCAGGATATATTTAATATATTATATGAGAAAAAACTATTTTCAATAAAAGGAAAATGGAATTTCTCTTTCAAAATCTTTTCCTTAATGCTCAGAGTCTATGTTAAAGAGAAAGTGGAAATATTATAAGAACAAGAGGTAGAGACGATAGGATGGATACACATATGAACTCACAGCCTGCACAAGACAACGTTGAACCAGACAAAATAGTAGAACTGAGAAGAGGAAGTGGACAGAAAATCTAATGTATTAGTAAGAATTGAAACTCAATGAAAAAGGAAAAATCAGTTTTCTCCAGTGGAGTCTAACTAAACATATTAACCACAATTCAGAACAGATACCATGCCCAGGAGTAGTTGGTCAACACAAAATGAACTCAATGGTATTTTTGTAGACATTTGTCTCATTTTGCTTTGTTCATGCATTTTCAGTCTTTTGCTTATTTTGATTTCCATTTTAGTATTTTTTGTGTGGAATTTTGTGTATGTTGGTTTGTTATTCATTTTTGTTTGTCTGTTGATTTTAAAGAGAGGAAGAGAACATACTGTTGGGTGGTTAGGGAGGTGGGACAGATCCAAGAGAAAATGGAGGAAGGAGAAAACATGATTAAAATATATTTTTATATTAAAAATGTAAGAAATGGGTGAAGAAGATCAATGAATCCAGAGCTGCATGGACCAAAGGAAGAAAATAATATTTTCTTATTACTAAATCTGGGTTTCATTTGTACAGAATCATCTACATTGCTTTGTGTTAAATAGTGGCCAGAGAAAAACAGGAGTGGAAGCAGAAATCTCTCACAAGAAATAATAATTGCATCACAATCACAGATGACTGGACATAATTGTTATCAATATATCTCCAGTTTACCCTGGGCTTAATGCCAGGAGCAGTTTCAGTTCTCATGATACCAAAAGAGAAGAATTCAGATAGGACACAGCAGTAGAGCAGGCTTAATTATAGCAAGCAATGAAACAAGAATACATCCTTTAGAATCAGATGGGTTAAGAAGTGCAACAATGGGCCAATTCTAGAAGGCATGGGTCTAATATTTTTCTTCTCCCCATTATTTCCTCTCTTCTTTTTCCCTTGTGGGCATTTTCCAAGATAGAAGTGTGTTTTCTTAAAAGCAGCTAATTACATCCAGAGTCAAGAGCAGAGATAGACTGAATGACAGATCCCTTGCTGTTGGAATGGTGCCACCCACAATCATCAAGTCTTCACACACCAATTAGTACATTCAATACAATATTCCACAGACATTCTCACAGACCAACATTGTGGGATGACTCAGCCCCAATAGGCCTGAGGGCTAGCTGGCCCAAACCAGTAATAACGTATTTCTGGAAAGCCAACCTGGATCTACCTGAGGACATTTGCAACAGCAACTGATACATGATCTGAGATGAGCTGGACCAATGAGAGGCAGCCATATCACACCAGGAGATGCATATTCATCAGACCTTCCCATGGGGCAGGGTGGAGGGTATATAAGGCTTGCCTCTTCCTGAATAAACAGCTTGCTGTTTCAACTTCCTCCCAGAGTCTGTGTAGATGACTCTGTGCCTATTTGCCCCTCCCCAAAAGGGAACAGCACAGGAACCTGCCACACAATGTGATATAGACAATTCCTCATTGAAAGTTTACAATTAAACTAACACTCACAGTTGCCCACCAAAACTAAATGTTAAGTTCCTGTTTATGAACTATACATTGTGGTGGCTAAACATAGAGACATCACCCTGGAATTGGTCTAAAAATCTTCCTTCAAGTTAACTACCTTTCATAGTTCAGGATGATGCTGTGTAGGATACTCAGAGAGGAAAGCTATCAACAATTTAATCCACTTGAGAATCACCCAACAAATTTGATCCAGTTGTAAATCATGGGAGCTTCAATACCAGCCTGCCAGACAAGATGTGCTCAGAGGTGCTATCAGGGATGCGATCTGTTTTGCTTCTTATTATCCACTCATTCTTTACTTTTTATCCCAGAGTTGACCTTCCAGGAAAAAGGTATTCTTTTCTTCGAAGTTTATTCTATATAGAATTAATTCTAAGTAGATGTATAAGATACAAGAATATATATAGGTACTTAAGTATTTCTAATACAGAAAAGTTCACCAGGGGGAAGGACAGCATTCTCCATAGGCTCTCCAATGGGGATGTATCTGCAGCTTGTTTGATCTTCTTAGTTAGAGTAACTACTACTATGTATTGTTTGCATCCTATTTGGAGAATTCTGAACTGGACCAGCTGGAAAGGCTACCACCAGCTAATTTTATATATTATTTTAGAGGATTTGAGATGGCTTATCTGGAAAGATCACCGTCACCTATTATTTATTATTTATAATCAATCCATTGGTCAGTTCTTGTTAGAATTACTTTCCTGCCTAAAACAACTAGGTTAGCACCATGGTAATGAATTTGTGATAGATTTGGAAGACTAAAGTGAATAGGATTTTGTGAATAAATTTGAATAAAAGACTATAGCCAGTGGTAAATAAGAGGAGCTTGGTCATGGGCCTTCAAAAATATGATTGTACTCTTCAAGATTGTTTGGACAGACCTTCTATGTAAAGTGAGACAATATAGCCCTGAAAGACACAGGAGAAAACAGAAGGTTAGGCAACTTTTCAATCACCAGAGAAGGGGCAAGGTTCCAACAAAAGTTCAGGGTCATGAGCAAGACCCAGTACAGGAAGAAACAATTAGGTATTGGTGAACAGAACAGTGGAGACCACAGAGAAATTAGTTAGAAAAGGAGCTGGGATGACATAAGGGTCAGAGGACAGGACAGAGCAATGAGCAAAGCTAGACTAAGAACCTAATCTAAAGGGCAAGGTTTTCCTTTCATAGACCCTGTATCATGAATAACTCATTCAAAGTTTGATAGTAGGCCAGATCTCTTTCCTGAGACCAAATGATTCAACTCTAGTGGAGAAGGCCAGGCTGTGACTATTAATACCACAGGTTCAAATACATCTGTCTTTGTTGACCATTTTTTCAATCTATGTTCAGATAATCAGGCTGAAATGAGCTAGGAAATTTCAGGTAATCTTATACTCACACTTCATCCACTCCAAAGCCTCATCAACCAACAGTTTTTCCCTTCTTGTGAAAAGGAATGCTTGCAAAGTGTTTCACAGATTGGAGAGTCCCCCTTTCCTTCCAGAGAGAAGATCTGATGTAACAAACTCTTTGTCCAGAGAAATGATGTTTGTATGATGTTTTACAGATCAAAGGGCTCCTCATTGAACCTAATGTGAAAGGGCCCTACATTTAAAAAATAATTCATCATCATCATAATCGTCATCATCATCCTCAGCCTGCACCTGGTATGATATAATTGCAGTCATTTTACTTTTAAAACTCTTGCTTTACTATAAAATTTTCCCAAGGCACTAGACTTCACTTAGCCACTGGCTAATAAAGGACTCATTATACTCTTGTTTGGGGATTTCTTTATTGAGAAATGTTTTATTCATTTTACATACCAACCACAGATCCCCCCTCTCAACCCTCTTCCCATTCCCCTCTCCAGCCTTCTCCCACAGTTCACCCCTCATCCCTCCTCCAAAAAGGTAAGACCTCCCATGGGGAGTCAGTAACACCTAGTACATTCCATTTAGGCAGGTCCAAGCCTCTCCTCCTCCCTCAAGGCTGTGCAAGGTGTCCTACCACCAGTAATGGGCTCCAAAAAGCCAGTTCATACACCAGGGATAGATCCTATTCCCACTGCCAGGGGTCCCTTATATAGATCAAGCTACACAATTGTCATGCTTATGCAGAGGGCCTAGTCCAGTCTCATGCAGGCTCCACAGCTGTGGTTCATGAGTTTCCACTAGCTAGGTTCGGTTGTATCTATAAGTTTCCCCATTATAATCTTGGTGCCCTTGCTCATAGAATCCCTCTTCCCTCTCTTCAACTGGACTTCTGAATCTGGGCCTGGTGCTTGGCTGTGGATCTCTGTATCTGCTCCCATCAGTTACTGGATGAAGTCTCTATGATGACAAGAGTATTCACCAATCTGATTACCAGGGTAGGCCAGCTCAGGCACCCTCTCCACTATTGCTAGTAGTCTAAGCTAGGGTCATCCTTGTACATTCCTGGGAACTTCTCTAGCACCAGCTTTCTCCCTATCCCCATGATGTCTCCCACTATCAAGATACCTCTTTCATTGCTTTCCTACTCCATCTATGTTTCATCTTGACTATTCAGTTCCCTTGTGTTCTCATCCCCCATATCCTACCCTCTATTGCCCCCCCCCATCCCCAGTTTACTCAGAAGATCTCATCTATTTCCCTCCCCAGGAAGATCCATTCATCCCTCTTTGGGTCCTCCTTGTTACCTAGCTTCTCTGGAGCTGTGGGTTGTAGTCTTGTTATCTTGTTAGCTTTACATCTAGTATCTACTTATGAGTGAGTACATAACGTGTTTGTCTTTCTGAGTCTGGGTTACCTCACTCAGGATGATATTTTCTAGTTCCATCCATTTACCTGCAAATTTCACGATGCCATTGTTTTTTACTGCTGAGTAGTACTCCATTGTGTATATATACCACATTTTCTTTACCCATTCCTTAGTTGAGGGGTATTGAGGTTGTTTCCAGGTTCTGGCTATTGTGAATAATGCTGCTATGAACATAGTTGAGCATGTGTCCTTGTGGTATGTTTGAGCATCCCTTGGGTATATACCCAAGAGTAGTATCAGTGGGTCTTGAGGTAGATTGATTCCCAATTTTCTGAGAAACCACCATACAGATTTCCAAAGTGACTGTACAAGTTTGCACCCCCACCAAAAGTGGAGGAGTGTTCCCCTTGCTCCACATCCTCTCCAACATAAGCTGTCATCAGTGTTTTTGATTGTAGACATTCTGACAGGTGTAAGATATTATCTCAGAGTCATTTTGATTTGCATTTCCCTGATGAGTAAGGCTGTTGAGCAATTTCTTAAATGTCTTTTGGCCATTTGAGATTTTCCTGTTGAAAATTCTGTTTAGCTCTGTAGCCTATTTTTTAATTGGATTGTTTTGTATTTAGATGTTTGGTTTCTTGTGTTCTTTATATATTTTGGAGAACAGTCCTCTGTCAGATGTGGGGTTGGTGAAGATCTTTTCCTATCCTGTAAGCTGTCATTTTGTCTTATTTACCATGCCCTTTGCCTTATAGAAGCTTCTTAGCTTCAGGAGGTCCCATTTATTAATTACTGCTCTCAGTGTCTGTGCTACTGGTGTTACATTTAAGAAATGATCTCCTGTGCTGATGCATTCAAGGCGACTTCTTACTTTCTCTTCTATCAGGTTCAGTGTAACTGGATTTATGTTGAGGCCTTTGATTCACATGGACTTGAGTTTTGTGCATGGTGATAGATATGGATCTACTTGCAATCTCCTGCATATTGACATCCAGTTATGCCAGCACCATTTGCTGAAGATACCTCTTTTCCATTTACAGTCTTGGCTTCTTTGTCAAATAATCAGGTGTGTGGATTAATGTCAGTGTTTTCAATTTGATTCCATTGGTCTGCATGTCGGTTTTTATGCCAATACCAAAATGTTTTTATTACTATAGCTCTATAGGACTCACTATCCTCTTATGTGGCTCAATAAGTGTGGTGATGTGAAACTTTATCACATAAATTATTTCACATCACTATGAAAAACCATTTTTTTTCAATTTTTGCAAAGCAACTGTCAGTTGTCACACTTGTAATGGTTAAATGGAGACTTTAATAAAAGTTCTCAACTAGACTTCTCTTAAGGAGTTCTTTTACATGTTAAATCCAGCAAATCAACAGTGAACCTCAGCCTGGCAGTAGAGCTGCTTTGGTCCCTGTAGTGGTATGAAAGAAAATGCCTCCCAAAAGGAGTGGCACTATTAGGAGGTGTGGCTCTGTTGGAGCAGGTGTGGTTTTGTTGGAGGAAATATGTCACTGTGGAGGCAGGTTTATGGTCTCATATTTGCCTAAGCCACACCCAGTGAGACAGATCACATCCTGTTGCCTGTGAGTCAAGATGTAAGAACTCTCAGCTACTTCTCCAGCACCATGTCTGCCTGCATGCTGCCTTGCTTCCCACCATGATGATAATGGACTGAACCTCTGAACTGTAAGCAAGCCACCTCAATTAAATATTTTCCTTTATAAGAGTTTCTGTGGTCATGATGTCTCTTCATAGCAACAGAAACCCTAAGACAGTCATGGTTTTGGTAATTATGATCTTCTACTAGGTACTCTGCCACCTAACCCAGACATCATTCATCATTTTAAAAAAGCACTGATCCAAACCATAAGTGTAGAGCCCTTGTAGCCAAATCACATCAAAACTATCATCTTGGGTTTTTTATTTTTTAAGATTTATTTATTTATTTATCTTGTATACAGAAGAGGGCGCCAGATCTGATTACAGATGGTTGCTGGGAACTGAACTCAGGACCTCTGCAAGCACAGTCGGTGCTCTTAACCTCTGAGACATCTCTCCAACCCCCATCTTGGGTTTTTAACACATCAAAATATTCTTTTTTGGACCCACAAAATTCTTGTCCTTATTAAATACATTCATCCTTCCCCTCAGCTCTAAAAGTCTTAGTTTATTTCAACATGAATTCAGAATGTAATTTAAGAATCTCATCTAAATATCATCTAAATGAGATATGGATGAAGGCCATAATTCATCCAAAGGCAAACTGCTTTCTACCTTGCTTGTGAATCAGAAAAACAAGTGTGCTCCTAAAACACACTGGTGGAAGAGGCACAAAATAATTATTCTCATGCCAAAGGGATAAGTAAGAGTAAAATAATCAATACCAAACAAACTAGGACCCCAACATTAAATCTTGAAGCTTGTTATTAAACCCCTTTGACTCCCTGTACAGCCCTCTGGACACACCAGATATAGGGTTGGGCCTCTAAGGCTTCAGGCAGCCTCAGTGGGTGGTCTTGACAGGAACACGTGCATGTGTTAAATTCATGTGACAGTTGCCCTCCCAGGATGTCAGTGCATATGCCACCACAATTCTGTGATTTCAGCATGGTCCCAATTCCTTAGTCTCATTAGGTTGATCTAGAAGAGTCTCTTTGTGGTACTCTGTGTTTAGAATTTTTCAAAGGCATCCTTTAACAATTAGATGGAAGCATCCATGTGCTGAAACATGCCGACAGAAACAGAACAATGTCAACACTGCTGCACTGCCTAAGCCCTCAGCAGAATGACCTGAACTGCACTTTGGCCCACTACAGTTTTGTCTGATGTAGCCAAGTAGTACTGTGCTGAATGAATGAGCCAAGTCCTGATGTATCATTGGCAGCAAAATCCAGAATGTTATGGGAACCTGGCCCACAAAGCCTGGCATGTGAGCCATGTGATGGAAGCAGAGGCTCCACAGATCTCCAAATTGCCATTGGCATTAGTCTCTCACTGTCTTGATAGGTGATATTTTGCTTCCTTCTGTTCATACTAATCTTGTCAAATGATGCTTGTCTATATCCTTGGTACTTTGTCAACTGGTTTAGTACTGTTAAATGAAATTCTAAGCTTATCTCATGGCCTTACCATTTATTTTTTGGTGTTAAAAGATCTAATATTTTCTACATGTCAAATCCTAGCCTCTTTTTCTATTGAGTGCCTCTTGGGTCAATAAACTAGTTCTTACCTAATTTACATTATCAGTCTGTAATAAAGAAGGACAAAGTTTCTTCCTTTTTCTCTTTTTCATCTTCTCTACAAGGAGACGGTGTACATGACAAAAGGTCAAGATTTGAGCAAGTGGCCCAAGGCTAGCATTTATCAGAGAGGTCTCAGGCTCTGCTAGAAGTTCTCTAGTGGCACTATTTGATGAAAAAGTTGAGTTTCAGAGACACCTTCTTCCCTATAGAGGTTGTACGTTTGTCTCCACTTATGGGTTGCAATGTCTTTAGTCATTTACTTGCCCCGGCCTGCAGGGCTACAACATGGTTCTAGACCACCCTAAGGACGGAATGATATGGACAGGAGATACAAAGGAAATACACCAAGTCAAGATTCTGATCAAGGTGCAACTTTATTTTTCTCCAGGAGGGTTTATATAGTTCCTGCAGGGTGGGGGGAGCAAGAAGCTGTCATCTGCATAAGGTGGGGCAAGCTAACAGGATGTTTGTGTAGGATGTTTGCAGGGTGAAAGGGTCAAGGGCTCTGACTCAAATGTCCTGTTGCTAGGCAACCTGACTGTAAGATAATCTAGTTCCCTGTCTTATGAGGGTCTGTATTTTTCCACTAACTAGAGATTCTATCCTTGTCCTTGACATTTACTCTTCAGATCCCTTTTCCAAGGTGAAAACACAAGTATTTGCTATTCTAAGATGATTGCTTTCTATGGGACCCATATTACACATGGGCAGCACTGGTGTGTCTTCATTCTGTCAGGTTCCATAGAAATGGCAACTTATAGGGTATCCTGGCCTCTGAACTTGACTGAAGTCTTTCATGCCCAGACTTTCACATTATGCTAAACCTCAATATAAGCTGGCTGACTAAAGAAGGAAATATATTTCTCCTATATGTTCTCTTTGTCTCCCAGCCCCACGTATTTCTCTCCTGCCTTGCTATTGGCTGTTCAGCTCTTTATTAGACTATCAGGTGTTCTAGGCAGGCACAGCAACACAGCTTCACAGAGTTAAATAGGTGCAACATAAACAAAAGTAAGACACCTCAAAATAATTTTCCTGAACCCAAGCCTCTTTTGTAAACATATTAAATAAAATGCCAAACCTGTTTGTCAGGGTAGGGGGCAGATTTAGGGGAAAAAAGTAAAGAGCAAACTCCAACAAAGTAACTGTTAAATATCTAAAGCTAATGAGGACCAGAAGTAATTGAAGTATGTCCTAAAAATTAGTAGTATAATTTAAATTATTTTGTGAGAAAAATAGTAAAACATAATTTCCTTTTGTAAAACAAGCTGTAATGAAGTATTCCTAGTGATGTTGATGGGGGGAAAAGTTATTGCATTTGAGAATTGCTGGTCATATTTTTTCTCAGCCATTTAAAAATTTTAATTAAAATATAATTGCATCATTTCTTCCCTTCTCTTCTCTTCCTCAATGACTTCCTATGTTCTCTCCCTCCAACCACACCTATATCCCACCATTTACTCTCAGATTCATGGCCTCTTTTCCTTTCATTATTATTATTATTACCAATATATGCATAAACATGTAAATATAACCTACAGGGTTCATTTAGTGTATTGCGTACTTTCAGAGCTGATCACTTGGTATTGAATAAAAAATAAGGGGCTCATCCTTTTTTTTTTTTTTTTTTTTTTTTTTGGTTTTTCGAGACAGGGTTTCTCTGTGTAGCTTTGTGCCTTTCCTGGAACTCACTTGGTAGCCCAGGCTGGCCTCGAACTCACAGAGATCCGCCTGGCTCTGCCTCCCGAGTGCTGGGATTAAAGGCGTGCGCCACCACCGCCCGGCTGGGGCTCATCCTTGTAGAAGAATAATTCTATCTGTCTCAGCAATTGTTAGTCAACTGTAGTTCTTTGTCTAGAGTTGGAGCTCAGATGTTATTTCCCCCTTCCTTGTCAGAATGTCTACTACTGTTGTCACTGTTCAGGTCTTGTTTAATCAACCAAATTGTTGCAGTATTATGAGTGTAGCTTCCCTGTCATTTCTAGGAAAGAAGATCTTTCAGTGGACTTTCTGGTGCTCGTCTCTTACAAATTTTTCACCCACTGCTCTGAGTTGTTCCCTGAACCTAAGGTGTAGGAACTGTATTGTAGATTTGTCCATTGTGGTGACCACACCATAATCAGTTGTTTCCTGCATACTGACCAGTTATGGTTTTCTGTGATAGTGTCATACTACATGGAGGTGGCTTGAAGGAGTTCAATATGGGTAACTTTTCACCTTTCTCACTCTAAAACTTAAAAGATAAAGGTCTTTATTCAATTTAATTGTTTTTTTTTTTTTAAATTTTCCACTAAAACAAATGCTAAGGTTCCTACCTTAGAAAGCTTAAGAGAAAACAAATCTCACACGTTTGGTGGACTGGTATCACTTTAATTACAATTTAGTAGTTAAGCATTTCTTGAAAATTTACCACTTTATCTTTGCACAAAGTATCAAAGGCTGCTGTTTCACTACTTTATTATCAAGGTCTTAAGACTTGACTGAAACATCAAATTCTTAAAATAAAGCTTCCTATACCATACCACCAACAGTCTAAAATCCAATGGTTTACATTTTATGTTTCCATTCATTAATTGATGAATGTTTGTGCTGGTTGAATTGTTTACTGCTTGGGTGAACATTTGTGTACAACTTTTCATGGGGATATATTTTGATTTTTGATGGATATACACTTGAAAATGTAATTCCTGAACTATATGGTGACTCTATGGTTAATCTTTTGAGAAACTAGCAATTTGTTTCTCCAAGTGACTATACCATTCTATATCTCTAACTGCAAAGTAAGAGAGTTCTCTTTTTTACTCTTCCTTGTCAAAACTTAATGAATTTTAGCCATCTGAGTGGGGATGAAGTAATCTTACATGTGGTTTAATCTCCATTTTATAAATTATTACTGATATTGACTACATTTTTTCATGTCTCGTTGCCATTTGTATCTCTGGAAAACTGTTAATTTAGATCTGCATTCTCTTTAGCCCAGGTAGCTTTAAACTTGTCATCCTTTTTTTCTCAACATCTTGAGTTATGAGATTATAGGCAAGTATCATATCCCCTAAATAATTCTTTTGTCCATTTTAAATTAGATTATTTGCCTTTTTATTATTTAGTTGTAAGAATTCTTTCTATATTGCGTTTTGAATTCTCCTATCAAATATGTAACTTGCAAGTATTTTTCTCCCACTATACAGTTGTCTATTCAATTTTTGATATCCATTTTAACACTTTAGTTTTTTTATTATTTTGAATTTTTGTTTTAGAAATGCTTAATATGGAAAATTCTAAATACAACAGAAAAGCACCTAACTTGAGTCATTTTTAATTCTTATTTTTTTCTTCTCTTTCCAAGACATTTTATTTTTCATTTTGCTTTGATTATTCCTTGAGTATATTTTTTCTACATCAGAAATATTATATTAAATAGAAAAATCATAATTTACATACTCATTGTGGTACTTTTACATATCCAAATAATGTAATAATTAAACCAAGCTAATTGTTGTGATCATTTTTTAGGTGAAATTTATCTTCAGTTTTTGAGATTACAATACTCTACTGTTGACTATAATAATCCTTCTATGGAGTAGATCTCAAAATCCAGTTCACTATTCAAAAGAAATTTTATCTTTGTACTCTTTCACTAAGGACTCCTCATTCTCACTTTAGTGCCCATCCTGCATTAAGTCTCTAGGAACTATCATTCCACTGTTTATTTAGAAATATTCCAGAGATGAATTTACCTGTTTTAGATTTTACAAATATGTGATATTATGTGGTGTTTGCAATTCTAAACCTGTCTTATTTTTCTTATTCTAAGGTCCTCTGTGCTCATCATGACACAGATTAGTCCTGTCTGTAGTGAATACAGCTAGAGCTTCACCATATTCACTTCAGTTACATTGTGTAGCATGCAAGAAGTAGGATTGCTGAAACATATGTACAGTTCTAATCTTCGTGTTTTAAGAAATTTCATGTTATTTTCAATAACAGCATCCCAAAGATGTCATTATTTACATTATTAATATTGAACAAAGATTGACCCATTCTCAGCATCCTTGGCCAAACTTAATAATATAAACTGAAGTTCCCAGATAAAAAGCAACACCTAAATTTAAAATTCTACAGGCTGATTGACTGCTTATAACTTCATTATCTTGGAGAGTTGGAATGCAGCTGCTGATCCAGAATGAAACTATCACATATTACATTTTAATACTTTCAGGAGTGAAATATTACCTGACTTTGTTTCTAATCTAATATCCTCAGAAATACCATGTATGCATTGCAGTATGTAGTCACTAGCAGGACACTAGTTTCACCCACTCAAAAGCTAAGACTATCATTAGACAGAATTTGTAACCAAAGCAGAGATTTCCCAGCTTTACTGACTGATATCCCTATAAATGTGCCTTAGAAATATCATTAGTTATGATTTTCTATTGCTCTGTAATTTTTAAATGTCATGAGCTCTTTTCCACATCATAACTTTTTATTTTCTAATTATTCCTTCGATTTATTGAGATTATAATATAATTATATCATTTCCCTCCATCCTTTCCATGCTCCCAAACCTCTCATGTGCCCCTCCTTGCTTTGTTTAAAATTCATGGACACTGTTGGAAGTCAGAGCAACCCAAGGGCTGTCTCACAGGCTGTAATGAAGAAATAAAGAGGATGTTAGTTCTGTGTCTTTGTCCAGGTTCATACTTGGCAAGGTTCATTCTGAGGCTGGAGCCAGTGAAGGATATAGCCTCATCAGAGTTAAGATTTCAGTTCCTGGGAACCAGGCTTTTTCCCCTGAAGGACTGTGGTTATCAGTTCTAAGGCAGCTGTGTCTGAGGTATCCTATATTCTCTTTGACAACATTGCCTGATTTCGCTCTCTGCTGACTTTGGCCCCTGCCAACAGTACATGTGATGCTGTACTTACTAATAAACTTGCTTGGCAAACAGCATAATTTGTACAAGACCTCCCAAAGCCAGCTTTCATATTCTTTGCCTTCTTTTCTCCTGGCTACTTCCCAGTGGGACCCTATCACAGAAGAATGAGCTGCTGGTTGAGATCAGGACTCTTTTTTCATTAACTGTTCGTGTGTGTGTGTGTGTGTGTGTGTGTGTGTGTGTGTGTGTGTGTGTGTGTATGCCAGTGTGGGTGTGTACGCCAGTGTGTGTGTGTTGAGAGTTGCTGGTAGCAACAGGCCATGGGAGTACACAGCAGGTGACAACTAGTGTTCAAGATCAAACTAACAGAGCCAAGGGTCCTCGTCGAGGACTAAGCCATCATGCTAATCATTTTGGAGTTATTGCCTTTTGAATGAACTGGCTCTCTTGATGTAAACTTCTTGTTCAATAACAGCTATGATATCTCCTCATTACCACACGTTTTCATAAAATGTATATATGTAACCTCATGATTACATGTCAGTCTTATGGGCACATATATCTGTGGGTTGTCAGGAAGATGACTTTTCTTTAGCTGTATAATTTTGATATGTAAAAAATGTACTAGGATATGCTTCATAGCCAGATCCATTGTCCCATGAGACTATAGACATTTAACATCTGCTTTGTTTCTTTTGCTCAGATTAACACAGAAAATAATCTCTCCTCAGTCTAACACAAACTGCACACATTTAGCTCATTTTTACCTCAGAGCAAGTTCAAACTAGACTAAAAGCCTTTGTAAACAGATCATAAGTTTAAAACGTTACAGTTATGCACAAGGTCAGAGTCACAGGTGTCTCATCAAGGTTACTAACACAAAACACCCTAAGAAAAGCCTGCCAATTCTTTGCTTGCCAAGTCTGCTGATAAAAAGCTATGTCTCAGAGTTTGTCACCCTGGGCACTGTACCCCTTCCTTCTGGTTCTGAGACCTTGGAACCTTGTGTTACTATGGTAATGGCTCTGCTCCTTATCATCTATTCTAGAAATATATTATGACCTTGAGGGTTTTGAAACTTTCTCAGGATTGCAAGGAATCTCCTGTTAGAAGTGTAAGGATAGTCAGGCAAGAGAGGAGCTAAGAATGAAAGCTGAAAAGAAGCTGCAGATTTAAAGAAGCAGTAGGACAAAGACAGAACAGCAAAGAGAACAGGAAGCTTACTTAGAATAAAGTAAAAATAAAGTGGATGGACTGAAAGAGCATGGTGTGTGTAGATTTATTCATAGATAAGTATTTTCACCAGCCAATTGTAGTACCTTCCCTAGACTCTGGGAGAAAGTTCTTTGGGGCAGGCTCCCAAAAAACTTTTGGGGTGTGTGTGTTTGTGTGTGTGTGTGTGTGTGTGTGTGTGTGTGTGTGTGTGTGTGTGTGTTCTTAAATATGTAAATACAACCTTGATATGCATGTCGCTTTGATATAGATTTCGAGGGCTGAACATTTGATATTGGACAACCGATTGGTGTGCTTTTCCCTAGGGAAGACTAATTTTTTTCCTGTTCTCAGCATTCTTTAGTTGCATCTAGTTCTTTGAGTATGCTTGAAGTCTGAAGAACTTTCACCTATCCATGTTAGTATGTTTATTGCTGTCCTTGTTCAGGTCATGTTTTAGTAGTCGTGTTCATGAAATTTTATGGATGTAGCCTTTGACATTACTAGGAGGAACAATCTCACAGTAAACTCCATGTTCCTCAGACTCTTACAATATTATCAGCCCCTCTTTCACAATGATCCCTGAGCTTTAGACTTTGGAGTTGTATTGAATATGTATTCATTGGAAATGAACTTCACAGTTCTGTACTTTTCTGGTTGTGATTTTCTATAATGGTTTCTCTCTTTCTGTTGCAAAGAGAATTGTCCTAATCCACAGATACTTTCTCAGCCATGTTCATTGCTGCTCTATTCAAAACAATAAAGAAATGTAAATAATTCAGATGTACTTGAGCTGATGAATAGAAAAGGAAAATGTGGTACATATATATTATAGAATACTATTCAGCTGTAAAGAAAAATGAAATCAAGAACTTCTCAGGCAAATGGATGGAACTAGAAAATATTGAGTGGGATAATCCATTCCCAGAAAAACAACTTTCATGGGCTCCTTCTCATCTAAACCTCCTAGCTCCAAACACTCATGTATGAGTTATATCCTTGAGTAACTGCAGAAACAAGAAAGTAAAAAGGCACTGCGGCTGGGGTGGGAAATGTGGAAGCAAGAGAAGGGCAAAGAAGTGTACAAGTGATCTAATGGCAGAAACAGGAAAAAAGTAGGGGGACTTGAATTGTGGAGGAAGATACATTAAAAGGGGAGAGGAAGGTAAAATAACAAGACTGTCTAAAAAAACCATACTTAAAAATCATACTATTATTTATACTTTAAAAAACCCTATCATGTATGTAAATCTATATATAAATATACATATATAGTTTAGATGTAAATTTCCTTTCTGGGCTGACAATGTGTCTTCCAAGAACTTGAGACTAGCTAACAAAAACCCCAACACCAGGCATGAGGTTGTAGATTGTTGACCAGCATTGCCCAAGAGACTCCTAAAACTTGTAGACTATTGTGATTGCCCTTGGATAGTCACCAGAGGTGGAAGATAAGTCCCTATTGCTCAGGACACCAGGGACCAGAACACCTGAACTAGAACTGAACTGAAAGCCTTCTCCCAGAAGAATAGCTTTCCTGGTACCAGAGGGCACCATGAAAGTTTCTAAAGAAGAAAGGGAATCAACAGTTTTCCCCAGCTGTGATCCCTATGAAGCACAGCAATGACCAGCATGGCATGATGACCCTAAGAGTGCAGTAGTGGCATGCATACTGTGGTGGAAGCAAATTACTCTCTAATAGGACTTGAGACCTCCTAAATAAGAGGGAAATTATGGCTGGTACTAGAAACCTAGGCAACTACCTAAGACTAGTGAAGTCATTGATCTTGGAGGAGAGTCAACAGCCTTCACTTTAATAAACCAGCATAATCCTTAAGTACTTTCTGAATATTTGTCATTATGTTCTCACCCCACATCATGACTTTTTTTTAGACAATTTGCTTTTATTTTTCCCATGCCATGGTCACACATATTTGGCTCAAAATAAAATAGTTTTTATTCCATTTGAAGTGATGGCTGTGCTTTGAGTAAATATTTTGCTCCTCAAGTGTGGGGCCACATGGATCATCCACTTTCACCAGATGATCTGCCTTCATTGGCATCAGTCAGTGGCATGAGCTTTTTGCTTCCAACCATCTGTGTTGCTTCATTGGGTATATGTTGGTGAATTTTTCCATGGGTGACAGAGTCCCATAGTCTATGAAAATGTATTAAGAGTTGTATGTTTGGATATCCTCTCATTCTGATGTCAATGCATTTGTTTAATTAAATATTGTATTTTGTTTTAAGAACATTTGGTTCTTTGGAAATATTTACTTGTATTGTTGAGCACTTGTTTTCAGACTATATGGTTCATTCCTCTTAATTTTCAAAACATGCATTTATTTATGGAATAACATTTGATATTTTGTTCATGCCTCCTCTCTAATGTGCAATTCTCCATTCTTCTGCTATCTCTCCTGCTCTTTGAAACTTTGCTTCTTTTACATTCAAAACCTTTAAGTGACTGGTCATAAATACACTAAAAATAAGACTGACTTGTTCCCTTTTGTCCAACAGAGTGGAAGTGTTGAGGATAATATGACAGGATGTGAAATATCCTCCTAAGAAATTCCCCCAAAATAAAAATACACCATTCCTGCAGTGGATGGAAATGAATTGACTCATTGAGGAAGGATTCACAAAAGGGCTGGTCAATGAGTATCAGGAGCCCCCAACACATTCCAGTTAGTATGTAGAATAAAACTAAGACACCATGGAAGGAGCAAATTCCAGGTGTGAGTCTAGAGGACTGCTCCCTCCCATAAGTAGCACATGAATCTGACTTAAATCATAAATCGCTAAGTATAATGGAGAAGCTTGAGGTTTTTCAAGTGAAATAAGTAACAGAGATTCAAGTAAGAATGAAGTATTTCAGAAAAAAACACCATTTAGTACTTCAGCTGGTTTTATGTTTAATAACTACAAATTAGTAACTTGAAAGATGTTTTGAATGTGAAATATCTCCTATATTCATGAGGTAGAAGAGATGATCTGCAGCTAGTATTGCTGCTTTGAAGACTGGAAGTTTTAAGAGCCTGAGTCTTGCTCAAGGAAATGAGTCATTAGAGGTGGCCTTTTAGGTTTGGTCATCTGGCCCACTCCTTGTTCACTCTTTTTACATACTGCATGATAAAAATAATTTTCTTAATGTGCTTGAGTTAAGATGTGTGTAAAAGAATATGAACATTATAAAAGTTATTTTTGAATTTGTAATCATGGCATCAATGTATAAGATGCTATCTATGTTCTCCCCTGGCCCTGCCATTGTCTCTTCTGAAAAATAGGTATTCAAAGGTCCTTATCACAGCCAGACCTTTGTTAAAATATAGGCATTTAGGGATAACTTTAGAATTTCAGACAAAAAAAGAAAAACTAGTCACATTAAAACATCTGGTTATTGTTGCCAGCTTCAACGCTTATGAAAGGCATTTTGAAATTTTGCTGTGTGGACAAGTAATTCTAATATGCTTCCTGCAGAGGTGTGTAATGTTATGCTGCCCATGTTCCAGTGCATGACCCATATCCATGCACATACAGGTACCGCTAATTGGACTTTACAGTTTAAAAGGTAAATATATGAGGTTGCCTGGCATCATGAGGTCTGGGTACCAGGAGGTCAGCTACTCTTCTACCACAGGATACTTGCATTGGGTAGATAGAGATCAACCACGAGCCACCTGGTGCCATGAGATCAGGGTCCCAGGAAAACAGCCACAGCTGCACTTCATACTGGGCACCATTATGGTGAACAAGTATATGGTAGTAAAATGGGAGAAGGGCGGGAGGAAGGCAGAAAATTCATGTGCTGGGAGAGAGACAGATCTGAAGAGTAGAGAGCAGTGAGGAACTGTTACAGGGGCTTGCATGCCACCCGGGGCCATGGAGATGTCTGGGTCTGAGCTACTGCCAAGGGCCTTGTCTGGTCTGTGGCCCTGATGCAGCCATGGTGGTCTGTGTTGATGTCCATTGCTCCTGTTACCACTGAGGTTCCTGTGGGATACCTGGAGGTTGGACCACCACCTGTGATCATGTTGGTGTTCAAGGGATGTGCCCCCACAGGAGCCATGCCCACCTAAGAGGCCTGCGCTGCCACCCAAGCCCATGGTGATGTCCTGCCTGAACTAATGCCAAGGGCCATGTCTGGGGCTGTGGCCCTGCTGCAGCCAGGCTCTGTGATGATGTCAGTGTCTCCTGTTGCCACTGAAGGCCATACAAAGAACTATAGTCTGTGCCAACACCTGAGGCCATGTTGGTGTTTGAGGGTCATGCTGCTACCAGAGCCATACAGATCTGGATAGCCTGTGTAGCCACCCGAGGCCATGGTGATGTTTGGTTCTATTCCCAAGTCTCTGGGTTATCCACCCTTTGATTTCTGGCCACCCAGGCAGTGACAGACATGGGCTCCCACTCATAGTATGGGACTCAAGTTGGACCTTATCATTAGTTGACCTCTCCCGTAAGTTCTGCTCCACTATTACCCCAGCATATCTCTCAGGCAGGACAGATTGTAGGTCGGGGTTTTTATGGCTGGCTTGATGTCCCAGGCCCACTGCTAGAAGCCTTACCTGGTTATAGAAGATGGCCAGTTGAGTCTCCCTAGCACCTATTACTAGGAGTCTTGGCTAGGGTCACTTTCATAGATTCCACTGGACTAGGTTTCCACATCACCCACCACATGGCCCCCAATTCTAATCGTCTCTCCCTCCACCACCACCCCATCCCTGCCTGATTTCTCCTGTTCCTATCTTCACCTGCACCCAGTCCATTCACAAAAAATGTTCTATTTCCCTTCCCAGGGAGACCCATTTATCCCTTACTTGAGTCATTCTTGTTACTAAGCCCTTCTAGGTCTATAGATTGTAGCATACATACCTTGTTTGTCTTTCTGTACCTGGGTTGCCTCACTCGGGGTGATTTTTTTTTTTTAGTTCCATTCTTTTGCCTGCAAATTTTATGAAGTATGTGTATTGTGTGTGTGTGTGTGTGTGTGTGTGTGTGTGTGTGAGAGAGAGAGAGAGAGAGAGAGAGAGAGAGAGAGAGAGAGAGAGAGAGAGAGAGAGAGAAATAGGGGATAGAGGGTGGTGTATATAGTTCCTTCATGTCAGTGTTCTAGTTTCATGTCCATATGTTCACACATGTGGAGGCCAAAGCATTATTTTGAGTGTCTTTATCTCTCTCCATGTTATTGTTTTGAGACAAGATCTCTCACTAAGACAGGTGCTTGCTGTTTGGAATAGGATGGTTGGCCAGAAATTTTTCAGGATCTTTCTGTCTCTACAATACAATATTGCCGTAACAGCCATTTCCAGAGTTTTAAATGGGCATTGGAGATTCAAACTCAGGTCCTCATACTTGATGAGCAAGCTCTCTTTCTCTGAAGTTCTCCCCTCCCACCATAACTGTAAGATTCTCCATGCTAGCTAGAAACCATGTAGTTAAGATCTTAATCATATGCTGTTTATCAGAGTCATTCCCTTGGTCATAAGGGAAGTTGGTTTACTGCATTGTGCCCAGGAACATGAGCAGATCAGGACACAATATGATAGGCTTTCGTTATGTCTTTTTAGCTGTGATAATAAGACCTTTATGTATACCTTTTGGGCTTTGATAATAAGGGTTTTCTCCAATCTAGGAATGATATGTATTTTCTTCACCTTCTCTATAAGGCAAATACATGTCTTCAGGATTGGACTGTGCATCTCTATACTGCTAGAGTGGAAAAAACAAGCACCCTTTATCTGCAGCAATAAATAATCCATCATTCACTTATAGAATTCCTAAACTTACAGAAGCAACATTACAATAAATGGGAGAGGTCGAGTAAATGCAGATGTTTGGATTACTTCACTCAGGATGATTGTTCTGAGCTCTACCCATTAATCTCTGAATTTTATAATTTCATTTTCTCATCAGCTGAATTATACCCCATTGTATAAACATACCACATTTTCATTGTCCATTAATCAGTTGATGGATGTCTAGGGTGTTTCCAGTTTCTAGCTATGATAAATAGAGCAGCAATTGATACCGATGAGTAAATATCTCTGTGGTAGGATACAGGACCTAGTCAATCAAATGAATTCTCTGGGAAAAAAAAGAGAGGAGCTCTTTAAATAACCAGCTCAGAATAAATCAATGGACTTGAAGCAAATCAAGGGAGCACTGAGCTCCAGAAAGAACTAATTAACTTCAAAAAAAAAAAAAAACTGCACAGATGGTTGGGCACAAACATCTGATATTTAACAATAATCTAGGTAACTTTTCTGATGCAATTTGATTGTTCTTATGAACCTACATTAGGACACAAGAAGTACTAAAACAAAACAACTCACTCTTCCCTCAAAGGCAATATGAAATTATTCATTCTTGAACCACATATGAATGACCATAGTTCACAACACAATTTCAGATTGACTCTTGACTCAGATAACATGGCCTAACGTGATAACAGTTTCCTGAGGCTGTTATGGGTAGAAAGCAAAGGACAGTCAATAATCAAGGCATTTTCCAAATAAAGTGTTAGAAACAATATATGGGCTGCTTATAGAAAAGTAGGCAATGCTCTGATATGGGTGGCAAATGCTATCTGGTGACATTCTTATCTTGGGCTTGATGGAAACTAGTACTGTGCTAAATTAGTATAACCCCAAAATTAGTATAACATGATCGTCACAGGATTTTAAGTCAGACACAGGTGTAAGCAATGAATGACAATGAAGGGGGTTAAAGGCAGTCCAAGATAATTTGGCTCTGGAGCTGCACCATTCCAAATCTCTCACAAAGGTCTAAATAACTCTTCAGTACTATGGAATCTACAGCATGGGAGTGACTTCTTCTGGGAACTTTGATTCACATAGGAAACAGGAGGTCTCACCAACTCCCATAAGGGGGAGCTGAAGAAGAGAAAGAGGGAAAGCCCTGGTTTCTGGGCTTTAACTCAGAAGTCAGACAGATTCAAGAGTGAGTATAAGTAAGAAATATCATCTGGGGTGTGGGTTCTTCAGAGAAAGTGAGAATGCTGAAACTGTGAAGCAAGCCTGCTTATGAGTTTGGACAAGGTCCAAAAAGAGAAACAGAAATAGGACAAATAACATGCTTTATTTTCCCAGTTTGACTCAGAAAATAGGCAGCATTGAGGATTTCTAAGCAGTAGTATTGCAGGGAGGGCTTCTACATTAATTATTACATATCTTACTAAAAGAGTACTTGCTCTTTTCACCTTCTTAATATGACTGCAGGTATTTCATCATTTCAGGCCTACACCACCATGCTCAACAATCAATAGAAAATGGTTGCAATGTGATAATCTTAAATAGCCCAGTAGCTTATAAGTACTGATTAACCTCAAAATGACAGTTGCTCATGACTTTATCTAATCAACTAGAATTTTCACTTTTATTGCCAATACCTCTGTTTCTTGAACATTAGCTGTATGCCCACCAAATGACTACTTTTCTTATCTATTTTGATTATAAGTTATTTATTTCCACTAAATGGTAAGCAGACCTCTTCAAGATACTTGTGCTCCACGTAAATGCTCACAAAAGTTGACTTCAGCAATGAAAGAATTCAGTGATCAGGTAAATAGACCCATTCTGTAGACAGTCCAACTCTTTCCCTGACCACCCCTCCCATTGCAAAATGGTTGCAAAAATAAAGAGGCCATGGTGGCAGAGAATGAGGTTATGCATGAGCTAGACAACATGGACTTCTACTACAATTGTTCTGAGTGCTATATATCTGCCAGCAGCTGGGACCAACAATGAAATCCTGCTATGGCACCATTTCCCCAGGTGACCAGCCATTGATTTGATGGCAGGCTAACTACACTGGACCTCCTCCTTCACAGAAAGGTCAATGCAATGTTATTCCCGGGATAAATTATATATGTGGCTGTAGATTTGCCTTTCCTGCATATAGTGCTTCTGCCAAATATCATTTATGGACTCAACTTATTCGTGGTCATGATATTCCATAGAGCACTTAGAGCATTTCTTCTGGCTAAGGAACTCACTTAACAGCTAAAACCACTGGTTTTAAACATGTTCCTCACCCAGCCAGATCCTGCACATTCTTCTACAGAGACTAGCCTAATGAATCTACCTGATCATCCCATCTACAAACCCTTCTATGATGTTTTCCTGTCAGCTTAGTGGCTTCATAGGAATTCTACTGATATCTTAATTATCATCTATGGCTCCCCGGTCCCCATTCAGCTCCCTGCTATCCACTCAGGCCGCAGCCTCAAGGACCTTCTTGTCCCGTGGCCCTGGCTCTGCCAATGGCCACAATATGTAGGTTTAAACTAAGTTTCTATCATTCTATTTACCAACAAAAACTCAAAAGTCAGATGTGGGGTGAAAACCTGCTAGATCAGAAGAGCTGAAAGGCAGCCAGCTGACCTTGCTTTTTAGCTGGAGACACGGCAAGACCAAACCAAAAGAAGTTCCAAACTCTAGTCCTTCCCTTTCCTTCCTTATTGCCTTCTCTATCCAAATTCCTGGCTTCTCTATGGCTAAATCCAGTCTACTAGTCACTGGCTCCACCCCAGATTCAAGGTTAAGTTTATTAACAGTCTCAGAGTATCATAGTGCAATCAAATATATCATAATACTTCTAAAGCCTCCAGATCTATCCCAAGTCCCCCATCCAATGTCTTGGCCTACTGTTGATACAAATTCCTGCACCACCCCAACCTCTAAGCTGCTGCCAAGATACTCCCTGCTTGCTTGCCCATAGCAAACAGACCCCTCCCCAACAACACTGAGCTTGTTTGCTAAACCAGATCCTTCACATCCTTCCCCAAGACCTAGCCAATGAATCTACATGCACTCTATCCAAATCCCAGATTTATTCTGAAACTTCAAGCTTAGAAATCCTTAACATCAATTCACAACCCCACATATCCATCTGATTTCATTCCACCTGAGACATATCCAATCTTAGGGCCAACACTGTTTATATTCCCTGTGTTCTCCCTGAACCTACTTTGTCCATATTAGACATAAAATTAACAAAAGTCGTCCACATGTCCAGATGTTATCCACAAAATACAAATAATACAGAAGTATTATTATAATCCATAAGTCCTTTAAAGGTGATAACCAATGAGAATTATCATATGAACTCCAGAACACAGAATTTAAAACAGTAAGCAGAAAATTAATGAAAGAATTCAAGAAGACACAAAGAAATAGCTCATAAAATGAATAAGTGCCCAAGTGATGCACAGGAAAACACAAACATGAAGATGATGGAAAGAATTAAACACTCCAGTATCTGAAAACAGAATTTAATAAAGATATAGAACTCAAGAAGAAATGAAGATAGAATTGAAAAACTCAATAACCCATCTAGAAATCTCAAGGGAAAGCCTTAAAAACAGAATTAGTCAGGCAGAAGATAGACTATCAGACTATCAAGACTCAAAGATAAAGCAGAGGATCTAGACAAAATAAACAAAGAATATGAAAAAAATTAAAACTGGAAAAATACAGAAATTGTAGGACACCATGAAAAGGCCAAACCTTCAAATTAGAAGACTACATGAAGATCAATGGCAAAAACCAGTAAAGCAACAATAACAAAAAGCTGAACACCAAGAAAACAATCCAGTGAAAAAATGGGATAAACAATAGGCATAATGGCACACGCCTTTAATCTTAACACATGTGAGGCAGAGGCAAGAGGAGCTCTATGAGTTTGAGGAGAACCAGGTCTACATAGTGAGTTTTGGGCCAGTGAGACCCTGTCTCAAAAACAACAAAATGGGGTACTAAACTAAGCAAAGTTCTCAAAAGATGACACATAAATTGTTGAGAAATTGTTAAATAAATGTTTGACATCTTTAGTCATTAGAAAAAAATATGAATTGAAACTACTTGCGGTTTTATCTCAACCACTCAAAGTGGCCAACATCAATGAACTTAATAATAACAGATCCTGATGAGGATGTGAGGAGAGGAGAAAACTTATTCGTTGCTAGAGATCATACAAAATTACAGTCAGCCACTATAGAAATCAGGTTGGAGGTTTCTGGAAGCCAAGAATCAATCTACATAGGTATGCATCTATACCACTCTTGGGTATATACTGAAAAGACCAAAAGGCTCTGTATCCTACTACAGAGATACTTACTCATTGGTATTAACTGCTGTCCTCTTCATCATAGCTAGAAACTGGAAACATCTTAGATGTCCATCAACTGATGAATGGATAATGAAAATGTGGTATATGTATACAATGGGATATAATTCAGCTGATAAGAAAAATTAAATTCAGAGATTAATGGATGGAGCTCAAAACAATTATCCTGAATGAGGTAATCCAGGCCCCTAAAAGACATTTATTGTAATTTTTCTCTTATATGTCAATATTAGCTTTTAAGCTCTCAATATGTTTGCTACAATCTAAAAAAAAATCACACAGTTTAGGTACTTGGTAAAGAACTAGGGGACATGAAGGAACTTCCAAAGGAAGGAGAATAGAATGTATTGTAATGAAGAGATGACAGGAAAACTAAATTAGGAAGATTAAATGGAGAGGTAGAATGGAAGATATCAGGTAAAGAATGAATATACAGAGGTATAAGTAACACTGAAGACCTCTTGGAAAATCATATGGAAACTTATTATTGTAGAAGCTCCCCCAAATACATACATATATAAAATAATTTAAATGGAGTAACCGTATTATGGGGGAGACAATGCCCCAACTAGATGTCATCTGGAGCCAAGTAAAATTACAATGACAGATGGGTTACTTCTTGTTGAGTCTTTTGCCAAATAAATGTACAAACTAATGGATATTAAACAACACATTTACTGTATGATGAAGGGGTTAAAAAATAAATCATAAGTTTCCTGAAATGAAAATAAAAGCACAACACATCAAGACCTTAGGGACACTTTAAAAGCAGTTTTGTGAGATAAATTTATAGCTATAAGTGCCTACATTAAAAAAAATAAGGAAGAGTGCAATTTAATGTCTTAATGATGTAACTGAAAATTTTCGAAAAAGGACAAACCAAACTCAAACCCTTAGATGGCAAGAAATAATAAAAGTGGAAATGAAATTGATGAAATATAACAAGGAAAGAATACAATGAACCAGTGAATCTAAGAGTGTCTCCTTTGAGAAGATTAATAAGACACCAAGGAAACTCAGAATATTATAAGGGAATACTTCAAAAACATGTTCTCAAAGCAGGTGATGGTGGTGCATGCCTTTAATCCCAGCACTCCGGAGGCAAAGGCAGGTGGATCTCTGCGAGTTTGAGACCAGCCTGGCCTACAGAGTGAGTTCTAGGAAAGGCACAAAGCTACACAGAGAAACCCTGTCTTGAAAAAAAAAAAAAACGTTCTCCATTTATCTGGAAAATATAAATGAAATGGATGGATGTCTAATTCATCCAATATACCACAGAACTATAGAAAGAAAAAGAGCACTCCCAAATACTTTTTATGAAGCCAGTATCACACTAATAACCAGACCAAATTAAGACAAAACAATAAAATAAGAAAGTACCAGGCCAATATTCCCAATTAACATAGAATCACAAATGTTCAACAGAACAGTCGCAAACTGAATACAACACACATCAAAAAGATTTTCACCATTATAAAGTTGTCTTTAACCTTGAGATGCAGGACTGGTTCCAAATACACAACTCAGTAAATATAATGAACTACATAAATTGACTTAAAGAGAAATCATGTGATCATCCCAAGAGGTGCAAAAAAGCCTTTGAAAAAAAAGAAAAGCCTTCATGATAAACGTTCTAGAAGATAGTATAACTAAAGATAACATACTTCAACATAATAAAAGTTATATATTAAAATCCGTAGCCAACATTACCTTAAGTAGAGAAAAACTCGAAGCAATATTACTGAAATTTGGAACAAGACAGAGCTATAAACTATCCTCCACTCCCTTTCTATATTGTACTCTAAGCATGAGCAGGAGCAATAAACCAAGACAAAGAAATTAAAGAGATACAAGTAAAAGAAAAAGAAAAAGAAAAGGAGGAAGAGGAGGAGAAGGAGGGAGAAATTAAACACCCAATTTTCAGATAGAATGATACTATACATCAAGACCCCAAAATTTCTACCAGTAATCTTTTAGAAAAAAATCAACAGTTTCAGCAATGTGATAGGATACAGAATTAACTTGCAAAAATCAATACTTTTTCTAGACTCTAACAACAAATATACATAAAATTTGGTTGTAGACATAATCACATTCACATAGCCACAGGAAAATAAAATATCTAGGATTAAACCTAACCAGAGAGGTAGAAGACTTCTACAAAAAAATTGAAATATCTGAAGAAACAGACAAAGACACTAGAAAATGGAAAGGTGTCTCATGCTCACAGTAGAATTACTATCATGAAAATGACTATTCTACCAAAAGCCATTTACAAATCCATTTCAATTCCTATCAAAATCTCCACCTCATTCTTCACAGTAATAGAAAAAGAACTATATCAAAAAGTTGTGATGGAATAAAAAAAGACCCTGGATAATGAAAATAGTACTTACCAAACAGAATAATCTTTGATTGCTACTCCAGACCTCAAGATATGTTACAGAGCCATAGTAACAAAAGCAATATGGGCCTCACACAAAACAGACATGTATACCAAAGGAACAATGCTGAAGACTCATATGTAAATACAAGAAACTACAACTATCTAATATTAAACAAAGAGGTCAAAATCATACACTGGAGAAAAGCAGCAGCTTCAACAAACAGTGCTGGAAAAACTGGATGGTCACATGAAGAAGAGAGATTACATTATATAAGTGTTTAACCCACTGCACAAAAATTAGCTCCAAGTGGATGAAAAACCTCAATTTTAAACCTGAAATGCTAAGGAAAACATAAGCAGTAAGTTACAAGATATAAGTATAGGAAAGGATTTATTAAATGGGAATTTATTTTCCCAGATGAAGCAAACAATTGGCAAGTATAATATCATGAACCTAAAAGCCTTCTGCACAGCTCAAGAAATAATCAGTTAAGTGAAAAGGAAGACTACAGAATGGAAGAGAATCTTTGACAACTACACATCTGACACAGAAGTAATATCCAGAATACATAAATAACTCAAGAAACAGAGAATTAAGTAAACAAGCAAACAAACCCCACAAGTTACTATTTAAAAATAGGATTGGAATATGAACAGAGAGATCTCAAAACAAATAGATTTCCCAAAAGAAATGAAAATGACTGGGAAATATCTTAAAATTTTTTGTTATTGCTAGAGATTAGGTTAAATACAAATGAAAAAGCTTTGAGATTTTACCTTATTCCAGTAAGAATGACAAAGATTTCCAAAAATTCCTGGAAAGGTTGTGAGGAAAAGGTAAGCCTTATTCCCCACTGATGGGATTGTAAACTAGTACAGCCAGTTTGGAAACCAGTGTGAAGAACCTTTAGAAAGCTACAAATTAATTTACGACATGAACCAGCTATACCCCACTCTTTTGCACATGTCTGAAGGATTCAACATCCTCCTCCACAGATACTTGCTTAACTACATTCTTTGCTGTACTATTCACAATTGCTAGGAGATGGAAACAACCTCAATGTCCAACTGATAAATGGACAATAAAAATATGCCTACACACTCTGGAATAATATTCAGCTATAAAGAAAAATGTAGTCATGAAATTTGCTGGTAAATGGAGAGAGTTAGAACATACTGAGTGAGGTAACCCAGACCAAGAAGACACACATAATGTGTTCTTTCTCATTTGTGGTTTCTAGCTCCATGTCTTTAGATAAACAACCAGAAATAACTGCACAAAACAGCAAAGTAAAAGGGAACTGTGGTGGTGGCCAGGAGCAACATACAGGGAAATAACAAGGTACAAATGATTTGAAGGATGAGATAGGAGAAAGGGGGAGATGCAATTAGGAAAGAGCGAGGGAGATAAAAACAAAAGAGGAGGGAGAAGGGTATATAACAGCAAGGATATCTGTAAAATTATAAGCATCATATTACTATTGATCTACCTAAAATTACATATACTACATGTAAGTCTGTATATAGACTAACTGCCAAAAAATTCCAACATCAAGCATTAGAAGTACCTTTTTGAGTTATTGGTCAAAGCTGACTAAGAGACACAAAAATATTATAGGCTATTAATGCTGCTTTCAGTTGCCTCCCAGGTGTGGAATATGAATCTCTACTGCCAAAAACACCATGAAATTCAGATACCAGACCCAGAGAACCTGAGCTGGGTTTGATTTAAAGTCTATTTTCTGAGGACTAGTTATCATGGTACCAGTAGGAGTCATGCAAGATTTCTAAAGAGGAAAATACTCAATAGTCTTAATGATCTGTAATTCTTCTGAACCACAACAAGGACCATCATGACATGATAACACCAAGGGTACAATATTAGTACACATACCTTGGTGATAGCCAACAGTTCTCTAACTGGACTTATACCCTCACCAGCAATATGGAGATTATGCAGCATGCTGGGAAGCTAACCAATTATCTGGGGCTAGTAAAGTCGTGGATCTTGGATAAATATCTACAACCACCATTTTACGAAACCAGTATAATCACTAACTACATTTTAAAGGCTTATCTTTGTACACACAGATAAGTGAAATTCTTACCTCTCATCAAAGAAAGTGCTCTTTACAACAGATTGAGACAATTACAGAAAACCACAACCCAATAAAATGCAGAAAACAAAAAATTTCATGGTGCCCACTTCTAACTGATAAACCCACAACACAATTCTTATATCTGTAGCTCAGGGATCATTGTGGAAAAGAGGCCAGAAAGACTGTAAGAATCAAGGAAAACAATGTTTTCTGTGAGATCATGTCTCCTAGATATGTCAGATAGTCTACAGGCATGAAGTCTTATCAGTAAAGCTGCCTAAACAAGACCTGAACAATGGTGACATCAATGAATATGCTAATATGGAGAGACCTAGCAGGGTGCCAACCATAGACCTTGGAACCACAAACAATTAAGGAATGGCAAGAGCAGGAGAAACAGTCTTCTGCAAGGGAAGAGCACCCCAATTGCTTATTACTAAGTACTCAGCCCTAAACACAAACACACCAGTAATATTACAGAGTCTAAGCAGGTTGTGCTTTTGTATATAAGAATGTAGAGTGTGTGTGTGTGTGTGTGTGTGTGTGTGTGTGTGTGTCTGTGTGTGTGTGTGTGTTTGTGTGTATATGTATGTGTAGCAATTAAAGAAAAATAAACCATTAATTTGAAAGCAAGGGAGTTGAATGGAGGGGTTGGAGGAAAGGGAAAGGGGGAAATGATGCATATACATATATATGTATATACATATAATTTTAAAATACATAGAAGAAAATTTTCTCTTTTTGTCATTTGCCTTCATTTTCACTGGCAAGTTCATCTATTCTGTTTTTGGGGCTGGTTTTATAACCTACTTCTTCAAAATTCCAACATAGACTGAAGACCAACAGCTCTCTAGGAATTTTCTAGGATTCCAGCACCAGATTGAGTTGACAGAAACATTCAGTCTCATGGATTGAACAACTAACTACCTGATTCTTGACCTTTCCTTTTGGAGATAACTATTGTTTACAGATCATAGCCTGCAAGTCACTCTAATAAATCATATACACATATGTATGCATATATGTATGTATGTATGTGTATATACATATATATTATTCACACACACATTCATTCTATCTGTTCTGTTCCTTTACAGAATCCCAACTAATACACTAATCAAAGCATGAGATCATTCACTGGGCAGTTGTTAAAGAAATGAGACTAGGACAGTCAAGTTTTTATATTGGGTATAATAGCCGTGGTTTGATATTGTCAGTGTCTCTGATATGGCAAATGTGTCTTAAGATAGGAAGTTCTGGCTTTTGGGGGCAATCAGATCACCTGAGGTGCATGACTAATAATGAGGCTCTGAGAAGTGTACTATTATGGGGGTGGGGAGGATCAGATCCCCATATCTAAAATAATTTTCTTTTCCCTTAGACTCCAGATAGCAGCTTCCTCTAGCTTCTAGGGAAGGCTAGTCTGATCTTGAAATATTAGCAAGCACTTTCAGTAAACACAAGTGATGCAAACATCGATAGAAATTATCATTGTAATCATTTTGTTTGGAGATGACTTGGAATAGTGGGACCTAGTCAATTTCTGGAGAGACAAGAGTAAGCTACCTGTGTGATCAACTTAGTGATCTTTGCTCCCACTTCTCCCTCAAAAAATAACCACAGCACTGTCTCTAATATTTCAGAAAATAATAGAATGAGGAACACAACTAAGACAATTGTATTCCTAGTCAACATTGTTATCTTAAGGAAATGGACTCTCTGATAGGGTGAGTAAATTAAATAACAGTGTCATTAAAAATCAGACTGCCAGCCAGCTCTAACAGCCACCTAACATTAAATAGAATGTTTTCTGGTATCATCTGTCTCTGCCTTTTGAAGTGATTGTTTTTTTTAACTTTGGCCTACTCAGTAACCCTTAGTTAGCCATCATACTACATCTTCTTATTGCTTTGGAATTTTTTTTAAGTGCTTTCTGTGTGACTCGTGAGATCCACTTGGTAGAGATCCTCCACTCAGCCCCATTTAGCTAAGCAAAGGTTCCTTAAGAAGCACCCATGCCCATGTAGATCTCATCCACTTCTCCTTCACAGGGTCATCCACGTGTACCTTCTAGGGTCTTTCCCTATTATGTAGCCTCTCTGGGGCTGTGGGTTGCAGCCTGGCCATCTCTTCCTTCACATCTAGTATCCACTTATGAGTGAGTACATACTATGTTTGTCCTTCTGAGTCTGCGTTACCTTACTCAAAATGATATTTTCTAGTTCCATCCATTTGCCTGTGAATTTCATGATGTCATTGTTTTTTACTGCTGAGTAGTACTCAATTGTGTATATGTGCTACATGTTCTCTATCTATTCTTCAGTTGAGGGGCATCTAGGTTGTTTCCAGGTTCTTGCTATTACAAATAATGATGATATGAACATAGTTAAGCATGTGTCCTTGTGGTAAGATTGAGCATTCCTTGGGTATATGCCCAAGAGTGATATAGCTGGGTCTTGAGGAAGACTTATTCCCAATTTTCTGAGAAACCACCATTCTGATTTCCAGAGTGGCTGTACAAGTTTGCATTCCCACAAACAGTGAAGGAGTTGTTCCCTGGTGCATGGGCAGTTCTCTGGGAATCCAGTGCCTGTGGTGTGACGCCTTGTGCAGCCTTGATGCAGTGGGAAGGGACTTGAACCTGCCTAGGTTCAGTGTGGCGGGTTCTGCTGACTCCCCATGGGAGACCTTGATTTGGGGATGTGGGGATTTGGGGTGGCTTGGGAGAGAGGGCATGGGGTGGGAGGAGGGAAGAGGGGGATCTGGGGGTGTTGTATGGAGTGAGTAGAAAATTTCTTAATAAGGAAAAATGTAAGAGAAAAAAAAAGAAGCACACACGGGGAGCTAGTGAGATGGCTCAATGGGTAAAAGTATTGCCATGAAAGCGTGCTGAGCTGAGTTTGACACCTGGAAACTATGTTGAAAAGCTAATGTAGACCTGCCCCTAGGACCCAGCCCCCGGGCCCCAGCCAACTCGGAACACCCACCCAACCCGGAACACCCACCCAACCCAGAACACCACCCACCCAACCCGGAACACCCACCCAACTCGGAACACCCACCCAACTTGGCCCCAGTTGCTGGCCAGCAGGCAGGGCTCCTGCGGGAAGGCTCCCCCTTCACCAAGACCCGTTAGGAGACCCTGCAATCTACACACCTTGCCCCCCATACCCATCCATCCCAAGACCCCAGCCACTTCCTGAGGCTTGGAAACCAACCCCAAGCTCTCATTGGGACTAGAGAGAGAGAGCTCTCATTGAACAAAGAGCCATCATTGGACCAAGAGTAACCTTAGCAGACAGGGAATCGGCCAGCCCTCATTAGACCAAGAGTGGCTTTCTGAGAAGTAGAATCTGTCACCTCTCATTGGACCAAGAGAGGATCCTGAAGCACAGAATCTGTCAGCTCTGACTGGACCAAGAGCCCTGGTAAGACCAGGAACAGATCTGTGAGTCACAGAATCAACTTGCTGGGTTGACGCAAGAGCAGCTCCCTGAGACACAGAATCTGCCTGCTCCAATTAGACCAAGATCTTAGATTAGACCCAGAAGGGCCCCCTGAGACACAAAGCAAGCACAGAGTGGACCAACAGCAAGTTGCTCAGACACCGGCACCTCTTATACCTATTAGATGAGGAGAAGGGCAGACGTCAAGGTAGAAGTATAAACAACAACATAAAGAGCAATACAGCATCACCAGAACCTAGCCCTCCTCCAACAGGAAGACCTGAACACCACAAGGTAGAAGAAGCAGAAGAAAGCAACCTTAAGAATAACATCATGAAGATGCTAGAGGCATTTCAAGAAAAAATGAAATTGAGGAAAAGACAAACCAAAAAATGGAAGAAATCAATAAAGAAATTGAGAAAAAAACAAATAATTGGAAAAAATCTATAAAGAAATAGAGGAAAAGACAAAAAAAAAGTTGGAAGAAAGCAATAAATCCCTTAAAGTAAACAATGAAAAAGCAATTAAACAGGTGAGGGAAACAGTTCAAAAACTAAAAAGGGAAATAGAAACAATGAAGAAACACAAACAGAGGAAATGCTGGAAATAGAAAATCTGAATAAACAAACGGAAAATACAAGCAAGCATAACCAACAGAATGCAAGCGATGGAAGAGAGAATCTCTGGTGTAGAGGATACAATAGAGGTAATGGATTCATCAGTCAAAGAAAATACCAAAGCCAAAAAAGTCATAAAATGTCCAAGAAATCTGGGACACCATGAAAAGAACAAACCTAAGAATAATGGGGATAGAGGAAGGAGAAGAATACCAAATCAAAGACACAGAAAATATATTCAACAAGATCATAGAAGAAAACTTTCCCAACTTAAAGAAAGAAATACCTATGAAGATACAAGAAGCCTATAGAACACCAAACAGACTAGACACCCAAAAAAGTCCCCTTGCCACATAATAATTAAACAACTAAACGTACAGAATAAAAAAAGAATATTAAGAGCAGCAAAGGAAAAAGGCCAAGTGACTTATAAACACAAAACCATCAGAATAACACCTGATTTCTCAATGGAGACTTTGAAAGCCAGAAGGACCTAAACAGATGTAAAGCAGACACTAAGAGACCATGGATGCCAGCCTAGACTAATATACCCAGCAAAACTTTCAATCATCATAGATGGAGTAAACAAGACATTCTAAGACAAAACCAAATTTAAACAATACCTATCCACAAACCCACCCCTACAGAAAGCACTAGAAGGAAAATTCCAACCTAAGGAAGTCAGATACACCCTCGAAAACACAGGCAATAGATAACACCACAGCAGTAAACCCCAAAGAAGAGAAGTACACACACACACTAACACCAAAAGATAACACAAACTAACAATCACTGGTCATTAATATCCCTTAATATCAATGAACTTAATTCACCTATAAAATGACACAGGCTTACAGAATGAATACGAAAGCAGGACCCATCTTTCTGCTGCATACAAGAAACCATCTCAATTTCAAGCATAGATACTACCTCAGAATAAAAGGCTGGGAAAAGTCTTTCCAATCAAATGGTCTTAAGAATCAAGCTTGTGTAGTCATCCTAACATCCAGCAAAATAGACTTCAAACTAAAATCAATCAAAAGAGATCAAGAAGGGCATTACATACTCATCACAGGAAAGATCCACCAAGATGAAGTTTCAATTCTGAACATTTATGCCCAAAACATAAGGGCATACACATATGTAAAACAAACATTACTAAAGCTTAAATCACATATAAAACCCCACACATTAATAGTGGGAGACTTCAACACCTAACTCTTAACCAATGGACAGATATGCCAAATTTGAAACTTAACAGAGAAATAAGGGACTTAACTGATGTTATGACTCAAATGGACTTAACTGATATCTACAGAACATTCCATCCTTAACAAAAAAGAATATACCTTCTTCTCAGCAACCCATGGAAACGTCTCTAAAATCGACCACATACTCAGCCACAAAGCAAATCACAACAGATACAAAAAAATTGAAATAACCTCCTGTGTTCTATCAGACCACCATGGTTTAAAGTTAGATTTTAACAACAAAAATTACAGAAAGCCTACAATCTCATGGAAACTTAATGATGCTCACCTGAATCGCCAATGGGTCAAGGAAGAAACAAAGAAAGAAATTAAAGACTTGCTAGAGATCAATGAAAATGAATGTACCACATACCCAAAATTATGGGACACTATGAAAGAAGTGCTATGAGGAAAATTAACAGCACTAAATGCTCACATAAAGAAGTTGGAGAAATCTCACACTAATGACTTAAGAGCACACCTGAAAGCCCTAGAACAAGAAGAAGCAAAGTCACCCAAGAGGAATAGACACCAGGAAATAACCAAATTGAGAGCTGAAATCAATAAAATAGAAACAAAGAGACCAATACAAAAAAATCAATGAAAGAAAGAGTTGGTTCTTTGAGAAAAATCAACAATATAGACAAGCCCTTATCCGAACTAACCAAAAGGCAGAGAGAGAGGACCCGAATTAGCAAAATCAGAAATGAAAAGGGAGACATAACAACTAACATTGAGGAAATCCAGAGAACCATCAGCTCATACTTCAAAAACCTGTACTCCACAAAACTGGAAAATCTCAAAGAAATGGATAATTATCTGGATAAGTAGGTACCACATACCTAAGTTAAATCAAGACCAGATAAACTATTTAAATAGACCAATAACCCCTAAGTAAATAGAAACAGTCACTAAAAGTCTCCCAACCAAAATAAGCACAGGACCAGATGGTTTCAGCGCAGAATTCTACCAGATCTTCAAAGAAGAGATAATACCAATACTCTTTAAATTGTTCCACACAATAGAAACAGAAGAAACATTATCAAACTCCTTCTATGCGCCTACAATTACCCTGATTCCCAAGTCAAACAAAGATGCAACAAAGAAAGAGAACTAGAGACCGATCTCCTTCATGAACATTGATGTAAAAATACTTAAAAAATATAGGCAAACAGACTCCATGAACACATCAAAACATTTATCCACCATGATCGAGTAGGCTTCATCCCAGGGATGCAAGGGTGGTTCAACATAGGAAAGTCTGTCAATGTAATATATCATATAAACAAACTGAAAGAAAAAAAAAAACACATGATCATCTCACTAGACGCTGAAAAGGCCTTTGACAAAATCCAACACCCCTTCATGATAAAGGTCTTGGAGAGATCAGTAGCACAGGGAACTTACCTAAACATAATAAAGGTAATTTACAGCAATCCAACAGCCAGCATCAATGTAAATGGAGAGAAACTCAAAGATATTCCACTAAAATCAGGAAAAAGACAAGGCTGCCCGCTCTCTCCATACTTATTCAATATATTACTTTAAGTTCTAACCAGAGCAATAAGACAACATAAGGAGATCAAGGGGATACAAATTGGAAAGGAAGAAGTCAAGCTTTCCCTATTTGCAGATGACATGATAGTATACTTGAGTGACCCCAAAGATTCAACCAAGGAACTGATACAGCTTATAAACACGTTCAGCAATGTAGCAGGATACAAGATTAACTCAAAAAAAAAAAAAAATCAGTAGCCCTCCTATATACAAATGACAAATGGGCCAAGAAAGAAATCAGAGATGCATCACCCTTACAATAGCCACGAATGATATAAAATACCTTGGAGTAACTCTAACTAAACAAGTGAAGAACCTGTATGACAAGAACTTTAAGTCGCTGAAGAAAGAAATTGAAGAAGATGTCAGAAAATGGAAAGATCTCTCGTGCTCCTGGATAGGTAGGATTAACATAGTAAAAGTGACAATTTTACCAAAAACAATCTACGGATTCAATGCAGTCACCATCAAAATATCAACACAATTCTTCACAGACCTGGAAAGAACAATACTCAACTTCATATGGAAAAACAAACAAACAAACAAACATGATAGCCAAAAGAATCCTGTACAATAAAGCAACCACTGGAGGCATCATGATCCCTGACTTCAAGCTCTACTATAGAACTACAGTAATAAAAACAGCTTGGTACTGGCATAAAAACTGGAGATGTGGACCAATGGAACAGAACTGAAGGCTTTGACATTAACCTGCACACCTATGAACATACGATTTTTGACAAAGAAGCCAAAACTATACAAAGGAAAAAAGAAAGCATCTTCAACAAATGGTGCTGGCATAACTGGGTGTAAACATGTAGAAGGCTGCAAATAGATCCGTATCTGTCACCATGCACAAAACTTAAGTCCAAGTGGATTAAAGACCTCAACATAAATCCAGTTACTCTGAACCTGGTAGAAGAAAAAGTAGGAAGTAGTCTTGAACGCATTGGCACCGGAGATCACTTCCTAAATATAACACCAGAGGCACAGACACTGAGTGAAACAATTAATAAATGGGACCTCTTGAAACTGAGAAGCTTTTGTAGGGCAAAGGATGCAGGCAACAAGAGAAAACAACAGCCTACACAACGAGAAAAGATCTTCACCAATCCCACATCTGACAGAGAGCTTATATCTAGAATATATAAAGAACTTGAGAAATTAGACATCAAAATGCCCATCAGTCCAATTAAGAAATGGGCTATAGAGCTAAACAGAGAATTCTCAACAGAGGAAGCTCAAATGGCTGAAAGACATTTAAGGAATTGCTCAACATCCCTAATCATCAGGGAAATGCAAATCAAAATAACTCTGAGATACCACCTTACACCTGTCAGAATGGCCAAGATCAAAAACATTGAAGACAGCTTATGTTGGAGATGATGTGGAGGCAAGGGGAGTGCTCCTCCACTGTTGGTGGGAGTGCAAACTTGTACAGCTAATCTGGAAATCAGTATGGCTCTTTCTTAGAAAATTGGGAATCAACCTCCCTCAAGACCCAGCTATTCCACTCTTGGGCATATACCTGAGGAATGCTCAATCATACCACAAGGACACATGCTTAACTATGTTCATAGCAGCATTATTTGTAATAGCCAGAACCTGGAAACAACCTAGATGCCCTTCAACTGAAGAATGGATAAATAAAATGTGGTACATATACACAATGGAGTTCTACTCAGCAGAGAAAAACTGTGACATCATGAGGTTTGCAGGCAAATGGATGGAACTAGCAAATATCCTGAGTGAGGTAACCCAAACTCAGAAAGACAAACATGGTATGTATTGACTCATAAGTGGATACTAGATGTAAAGCAAAGGATATCCAGACTGCAACTCATAATTCCAGGGAGGCTACCTAGTAAAGATGACCCTAAGAAAGACACAGCGATTGCCCAATGACAGAGAAATGGATGAGATCTACCTAAGCAAACTCAGGTTGAGGGGGGTAATGGAGGGCAAGGGTCGGGGGAAAGACAGCTTAGGGGAGTGAGAGTTCCCAGCTGGATCAGGAACACAATAAGAAGAACAAGGAATAGGAGACCATGGAAAATGAAGACCACATGAAAATAGGAAGAAGCAGAGTGCTAGAGAGGTCCCCAGAAATCCACAAAGATAACTCTGCGATAGACTACTGGCAATGGTCGAGAGAAAGCCCAAACTGACCTACTCTGGTGATCAGATAGCCAAACATTCTGTCATGATTGAACTCTCATCCAGTGACTGATGGAAGCAGATGCAGAGATCCACTGCCAAGCCCTAGGTGGAGCTCCAGGAGTCCAATCAGTGAGAGAGAGGAGGGATTATATGAACAAAAGATATTGATACCATGATTGGAAAAAACACAGGGACAAATAGCCAAAATAGCAGAAACACATGAACTGTGAACCAATAGCTGAGGAGCCTCCATGGAACTGGACCTCTGGATAAGTGAAACAGTTGATCAGCTTGAACTGTTTAGGAGCCCCCCAGGCAGTGGAACTGGGACCTGCCTTGGTGCATGAGCTGGCTTTTTCGAACCTAGGCCCTATGCTGAGACATTTTGATCAGCCTTGGTGTAGGGAGGAGGGGACTGGACCTGCCTCAACTGAATCTACCAGACTGAGTCGACTCCCCAGGGGAGACCTTGCCTTCGATTAGGTGGGAATGGGGGGTGAATTGGAGGGGAAGGCTGGGCATGGAATGAGGGAGGACAGGAGAATCCATGGCTGATATGTAAAATTAAATTAATTATAAAATAATAATATTGTTTTAAACTCTAATATAGTGGATTTTTAAATGCTAGAACATCTTTTTTAGACTAATGAAGAAAGAGTAACCCTGCCTCAAATAAGATGAAAGGAAACTTCCAAAATTGATCTGACTTGAAAATGTGTGGGTATGCAGCCCATAGAGAAATGCACACTGACACTGAAAAAATACTTAAATAAAATAACCTTCATGTTTCCAAAGAGGCACATATAGTTTGTGTGAGCATCCAGAGACATTTGGTGGCTGTGCCAATAGATGCGCTCTCCCACTCTCCTCATAAATATGAAGTGAATCTTAGGAAAGTTTGATGAATGGAGGTTGAGCAGAAATTTCCTTTCTATATTATATTAAAGGGTAAATTAAGTTTCCTCTCTTTATTGCCCTTAGTGGGACTTTCAATATTCACTTGGCAGGACTGAGGGTCTATATTGAATAGGATAATCAATATAAATACGTAAATGCACGCAAACAAGGCAATGTTGAGCCTACAGGTCCTAACATGTGGGAGGGGCCTATAACAGTCTGGATATGAGTGTTTTAATTCCTTTCACTTTCTTCCCCATTAACACTGAATAAAGTTGGAGAGGAAGATAATGAAGTCAATGGAGATAGCTAGAGATCTAGAGGACAGTGGATATTACTATAAAAACTTTGGACGGATTGATAATGTTCATTAGCAAACATCTCACGACTTCCACTTTTTAAAAGACATCAGTAAACTGTATTTTACTACACTAATTAAATACAATAAAACATTTTGAAATGTGTAATACAGTGTAGAATGATTAAATCAAACTAACATATTCATTGTCTTACTTAACTTTTTGTGTTACATTTGGAATTTGCTTAGTTAAATTAAAAGGTACAGTATTCTGTTACTGACTAGTTACATTGTTCTGCAGTAGCTTTCAAAACTCATTCCTGTTACCTGCATTACTGGTGAACAGTTAACTTTTTATTCCCTCCTTTCTCTCCTGTTACCTTCTGGTAACCATAATTTTATTTTCAACTACTGAGCAAATACCTATTTATATTTCACACATACATGAGATCATGTGGTATTTGTCATTTTATATGTCTTATTTTACTTACCATAACATCCTTTAGATTTTTCAATGCTCTAAGAGACCATGTAGCTTTACTTTATTCATGTATCACAGATGTCACATTGCCTTCATACTTGATCATGTGATAAACACTTAGGTCAAGATTTTGATTTTACAATTTTGAATGACACTTCCATGAACATGAGAGTTTGGATTGCCCTTGAACTTATGGATGCCAGTTTCTTTTGCTATCTTTCCAGAAGTGAGTCTTCTGTATCCTATGGCAATTTGATTTCAGTTGCTCACAGGCCCTCCATTTCATTGCCCATGTTTTCAATGTATGTGTTCCAGATGATGAGCGATACTGAGTTGGTTTTATTGCTGTTGTTTTGTTTGTTTGTTAATTTTTTCAGTCAGGATTTCTCTGTAGCCTAGGCTGGCCTTCAGCTCATCTTCCTTTTGCCTCTACTTCCAACTGCTATGATCAGAGATGTACTAGGATTTATTCACTAAACTATTGGTTATTTGTATGTTTTCCTTTGAAAAACATCTGTTAAGGCACTTTGTCCATTTTTTACCTTCTTGCTATTAAGTTATTTCAATTCCTTATATGTATCTTCTCTTGCTTTGTTTTTTCATTACTTTTATCATGCAGAAGTTTTTCAGTTTTGTTTATCAGTAATTCTATTTGTCTGTTTTTAATTTCATTGTCTGTACTTCAAATCTCATGTCCAAAAAAAATCCTTGCCCATAATATCTAAATATGCAAAGAATTAAAATACTGGACACCAAGAAAACAAATAACTCAATTAAAAATTTGAGAACTAAACAGAGAGTTCACAAAAGATGAAACACAAAGGGCTGAGAAATAAGGAAATGTTCAACATCCTTAGTCAGCAAGGAATTGCAAATAAAAACTACTTTTCATTTTACACCAGTCAAAATGGGCAACATCAGTAAATGACAGTTCATGTGGTGGTTCCTCAGAAAGCTTGAAATAGATCTACCTCAAGATCCAGCTATATCATTGTTGAGAAAATACCCAAATGATTGTTCATCCCACTATAGAGAACTTGCTCAACCATGTTCATTGCTTCTCTATTCATAATAGCCAGAAACCGGAAATGTAAGTAAATTTGTTGCAACTCTGTTGGTTTGGTCCCAGATTTTGGCACCAAAATGTTGAGTTTTCGAACTCTGGGGAGAGGTATCCTGACTACTTGGGAATCAAGCTATGGCTGGAGCTTTGATGAGACAGCATTCCTGAAGGGTGAGGTAGCCCCTTAGAACAGCTGACAGCTAGAGGGCAAGATATCCTGGATACCACAAGCCACTTAGGACAGCTCTGATGGCTGGCGGGCGGGGTGGGCTGGGGTGGGGGGTATCTCAAAGTGCAAGGTATCCTGGATGCCACAAGCCACTTAGGGCATCTCTGCCCTGGAGGGGAAGTTTTTCTCACTACTCAGGAGAGTCAGGCCTGGAGCTGACAGGACAGCTCTGCAGGGCAGGGTATCCTGACTGTTCGGGAGAGTCAGGCTATACCTGGTGTGATGGGGGATGGTCTCCCCCCAGGATATATCAGTCCTGCCCCTCTCCTGCTTCTCCAGCCTAAGAAGTTGCTTCCTTTGCTTCACTCTGCAAAAAGGGAAACCCCTGCAGAAATGTAGTAATCTTCTCTGCTTCTGGAGAAAAGTGTTACTTTTTCAGCTTTCCTTTGCTCTCTCCCTGAGGGACATCCCAGCAAGGATCTTCTTTGTTTTTAATTTCAGCTCCTCCTTGCACTGTCCACTATGGGACATCTCAGCAAGGATCTTTTATTTGCCAGTGAATGAAGATCTTCACACCCAAAACTCTTTTGAGAAAGAGATTTATTTGGGAAGGAGGGGTCCAGGAGAGTAGCTGCATCTACCAGGGTGGAGAGAATGGCCCACAACTGACCAGGCAGGACAGTTTATATAGGATGTCTTGGGGGCAAAGTCAACCAGTGATTGGTTAGGTTTTTTTTCTGCCCAGGAATTGGTCAGTTTTGTGAGCTAGGGGCAGAAATTGCCCTGATTTCCATTGGCATAAATTTTAGTTTATTGATACAAACTTGAAGTTAATTTCGTTATACTGTATATATATATATTCTTGTTTGAGGTATTATGTTTATGTAACTCATTTAAAATTTTAATGGATAATTAAAAATAGATTAATAATTAGTCATTTGTGATAATCATATTTGTAGCCATGTTAGTTAAGTTTTCTAGGTATACATAGATATATTTCAGATAGATAGGTAATCTTCAAACACTTCATAGACCTAGAGAATATGGCATTTAAATAATTTAGAATTCTGTTGACATGAGACACAATTGCTCCTGACTGCACCAATTTGATCCTGAGAGAATGTTGGGCTTCTAAGACATTTCCATTTGGAAGTTTGTCTTCTTGGCACAAAATGGCCTACTGGGCAAAGAACTGCCCTTGCCTTGATGGCTGACATTACGAATGCAATGCTGTCCTTCCTGGACAAGCAGGACACAAGGAAAGCGACCACTGTACTCTGTCAAGACAGGGTAAGATGGTCTTTCAGAATTCCTGCTTCTGAAAATGGTCTGTCAGATACTCTAGGCCTGTAGCCAATTTGAATACACCAACAATGCTGAAAAACATTAGGTGACTGTCCAGGTTGCCAGCTGTCTTGGTCTACTCTTGCAAGATTCTTGAAAGTTGCTTGCATCCATCTACCATTTCTCAGGTACCATTATATTCCTTCTCAGGTCTTTGATGTGGTTAAAGACTAGATAGTTGTAATTTCCTCAGTTATGATAAAAGATAAGTTAGATATAAAACCTTAAACTCACAAATATAAGATAGATAGGACATCTTTTTTAATATTGTAACTGTAATTCTTGCTTGATAATTGTTTTGTTATATGTAATTTTACTATGTTAAAGTTAAAACCTTCCTTTTTAAAAAAAAGAAGAAAAGGGGAAGTGCTGTGGATATCACTCTATATAAATAAAACACTGATGGCCAGTGACCAGGCAGGAAGTATAGGCGGGACAAAGAGAGAGGAGAATTGGGGAAACAGGAAGAAGGAGGGGGAGACACTGCAGCCACCGCCAGGACAAGAAGCATGTAAAGACACCGGTAAGCCACCAGCCACGTGGCAAGTTATAGATTTATAAAAATGAGTTAATTTAAGATATAAGAACAGTTAGCAAGAAGCCTGCCACAGCCATACAGTTTATAAGTATTATAAGCGTCTGAGTGATTATTTTATACGTGGATTGTGGGACTGCCGGGTTGGGTGGAACCTGAAGAGAAGCCCTCCAGCAACAACATCCCAGCAAGGATCTTCTTTGTTTTTAATTTCAGCTCCTCCTTGCACTGTCCACTATGGGACATCTCAGCAAGGATCTTTTATTTGCCAGTGAATGAAGATCTTCACACCCAAAACTCTTTTGAGAAAGAGATTTATTTGGGAAGGAGGGGTCCAGGAGAGTAGCTGCATCTACCAGGGTGGAGAGAATGGCCCACAACTGACCAGGCAGGACAGTTTATATAGGATGTCTTGGGGGCAAAGTCAACCAGTGATTGGTTAGGTTTTTTTTTTCTGCCCAGGAATTGGTCAGTTTTGTGAGCTAGGGGCAGAAATTGCCCTGATTTCAGAGCCAAACTGTTTCTTTCACTGGCCTCTCTTGACTTTTTGACACTACTATAATTGTTAAAAAAATTTCTTAATAATAAAAAAAGAAATTTTCTGTTCATTTTACATACCAACCACAGATCCCCCCTCCCTCCTCCCACCCTCCAGCCTTCCTGCCCCAACCCACCCCCCATTCCCACCTCCTCCAAGGCAAGGCCTCCCATGGGGAGTCAGCAGAGCCTGATATACTCAGTTGAGGCAGATCCAACGACCCCCCCCCTTGCACCAAGGCTGTGTAAGGTGTCCCACCATAGGCAGTGGGCTCCAAAAAGCCCACTCATGCATCAGGGTGGGTATTGATCCCATCTTCAGGGGGGACCTTATGCAGATCAAACTACATAACTGTCTTGCTTATGCAGAGGGCCTAGTCCAATCCCTAGGAGGCTCCACAATTTCTGGTCCACAATTGACTAGTTCCCACCAGTTTGGTTTGGTTGTCTCTGTACATTTCCCCATCATGATCTTGATGCCACTTGCTCATAGAATCCCTCTTCACTTTCTTGGACTGGACTCCTGGAGCTTGGTCTCGTGCTTGGCTGTGGATCTCTGCACCTGCTTCCATCTGTTACTGGATAAAGGCTCTATGATGACAAGGTACCCACCAATCTGATTACCAGGGTAGGTCAGGTCAGGCACCCTCTTCACTATTGCTAGTAGTCTAAGGTGGAGTCATCCTTGTGAATTCCTGGGAACTTCCCTACCTTCTGGTTTCTCCTTATCCCCATGATGACTCCCTCTATCATGGTTTCTCTTTCATTGCTCTCTCACTCCATCCCTGTTCCATACAGCTGGATCTTATGGAGCAGTTTTCTTAATTGAGGTTCCCTCCTTTCAGATAACTCTAGCTTGTGTCAAGTTAGCATAAAACTAGCCAGCACGGGAAGGATTAGAATGTTTGACCTTGTTGAAGGAGTTGAAGATGGGGAGAGGCGTTGAAGTTTCAAAAGTCTGGTGCCATTGCCAGTGTGTTCTTTGCTTTCCCTTTGTGGTTCAGAGATGTGAGCTCTGAGCTGTTGCTCTTGCCATGCCTTCACTCTGTCATCCTGGACTCTAACCCTTTGAAACTGTAAGCCTCATTAAACACTTTCTTCTATAAGTTGCCTTGATTATGGTGGGTTTTTTTTTTCACAGAAATAGAAAAGTAACTTATACACCACCTTCACTCGACTAGAGGTAGAAATGCACCTTATATTCATGTCTCATTGCACTGACAGCTGCAGTTCACATCATCCTATGACCCTCAAATCTGACCTATCGATTCCTATCCTATGGAAGCTCACACACGACTGACATCTAAATATCTCAAAACCATAATTCAGGTCTCATAATATATGTTGAGCTTGAATGAGAATGGTGTCTATAAGCTCATACATTTGAATGCTCAGCTACCAGGGAGTGGCATGTTTGAGAAGAATTAGAAGGGTTGGGAGGAGGTATGACCTTTTTCAAGGAAGTATGGAGCTGGGGGTGGGCTTTGAGGTTTCAAATCCAGGGCCAGACACAGCATATCTCTCTCTCTCTCTCTCTCTCTCTCTCTCTCTCTCTCTCTCTCTCTCTCCTCTTCCTATTACTTATAGATCAGAATATAGCTCTCAGTTACTGGTAGAGAGTCATGCATGCTGCCAATGTTCCTTCCATGCCCCTGCCACGATGATAATGGACTACCCTCTGAAACTGTAGGCAAGCCCCTAATTAAATGCTTCCTTTTGTAAGAGTTGTCATTTTCATGGTGTTTCTTCGCAGCAATAAAGCAGTGACTAAGACATAATGTTATATTAAATGCACACTATTTTTTTTTTATTTGAGACATTCTCACTATCCAATCCAGGCTGACCTCAAATTCTTCATCCTCCTGCATCATCATCTCTAGGACAGAGATTTCAGACAACCTCTCTTAGCTTGATAGCTTTTGCAGTTTAGAGGACTGAGAAGCTGAGCCTGATTATAGGGTGATTATTACTGCTGGAAGAGCAGACGAAAGAGGGTGCAGACAGAAGGAGAACTCCAAATGCACTTCAGACTACAACCAATGCCCTCTGAGCCTCCTTCCCTGCACAGCACAGGATATCCTTTTGGATGAAGGCACTCTTCATGTGTGGCAAACCGTGAAAGAACTGACAGCTAGCAACAAGTTCTCAGGCTAACACCCGTTCTTTCTTCACTGGAAAAGAAATAGAGGAACAAAGCAGCTTTCATTTAATTCCTATTCCCTAACATCCCACCCTCCGTCTCGAAGCTCCACCCACCTACACAGCGGCAGCCTCTCTACCACCCCTTGAACTTAGAGCACTTCACACAGGGGCAGGCGCACCTTGGGATAGCAATGAATTCCTGGAGAGTAGCAGGGAATTCCAGGGTTTCCAGCACCCAAGAGAGGAGACTAAAATAGGATGGGAGGCTTCTTTGTCACTAGATTCCTATGCAGTTGGAGGTGGAGGAGGCTCTCTCAGAGGGGGTGGGGCAGAATAGGGCTCCTAGTTGGTGTCTAAGAGATACTGTAATCGAAGATCACACTGCTTAAGAAAGACAATTGCTTCCTAAGGAAGGAAGAAGGGGGCTGATCTGATTAACTGAACCAGCGACTTTGAAATCCTCCAGGAATATCCGAGAGTTACTACGGCCCTGGGCATATGCAATACCTGTGCCTCCTGCCATTGTCTGGGACTCCCTGCCAGCCCTACAGTCCTCCACCAGCTTAATGGAGGTGTGTGGAGTGCTCTCCACACTGTTGCCCGCCGGGACCCGGGATTTTACAGTGCAGGGCACCCTTGAGTCCCAGGGAAGCAGCAGGGCAGGGACCATCTATAGCAACCACGATGGGAGGAGGGAGGAGGTGGCCAGCAGGAGGAAGGCAGCAGGGCCTATCCTGACGCAGCAGCAGCGGTGGAGGAGGCCCCTCCAGAGATGCTGGGCGTCAGGATCCAGCCCGTCCTCTGCCTCCTGCCTCCTCCGGCCTCGATCCCTAGCAGGGTCCTCGGTTCCAGCCGCCCTCAGCCTCAAGCCAAGGGAGGTGCCCTCTGAGCTAGCTACGGAAGGAGGCGGGGACTGAATCGTCTGGGGAGGAGAGAGAGGAACGGACGCTCTTCGAGCTGGTGGCTGCAGGCGCCCTGGGTTGCCGCCGTCTCCCTGGGCGGAGCTGCACCCGAAGCCCGGACTGTATTGAGAGCGTGTGAATGTCCGCGTGGACTAGGGCCGCGCGGGCCCCGCGCCTCCTACGGCTCGCTCCCGCGTGCTGCTGTGTATGTTCGCTTCTTGTCACTGTGCACCGAGAGGCAGGAGGACTATGAAGATGATTCACTTTCGGAGCTCCAGCATCAAATCGCTCAACCAGGAGATGAAATGCACCATTCGGCTGCTAGACGACTCGGAGGTTTCCTGCCATATCCAGGTGCGGTGGCACAGGGGAGGATGAAGAATGTGCGGTATTCGCAGGGTACAGGAGTGAGTAAGGGGGCTCTGAGGGTAGCCATGTGCTGGAAGGAAACCCACCTCATCAGAGAAGCCTGGCTAGAATGCGGGATTTGCTTCAGTCTTCAAGATAGGGGCTTTGGCCCTCTGTAGTCATCTGCTTTGCATTATCCTTGCCTCAGACCCCTACCCTGACATGTACCCTGTGCTCACTTCGCGTTGCTCCTAGGCTGAGGCGGTAACCAGATGTCTTGCTTAACGCTGCAAGCTTGCTTGGTCCCTTTAGAGCCTATCCCACCAGACATAGAAGCTATGAGGGTATGAGGGTCGGGGAGACATTTGCATGCTAACCCCCCACATGGCTATTTTTTTTCCCTCACCCACCACGTGGAAAAGGACTCCACCAGCCAGGGCTCGCCTTTCTGTTTCCCGCGCCCAGGCCGTTTGGGAACCTGCTTCTTGTGCCCTGCTGTCCCTCTGCCAGTAGTCTGTACTTCTCTTGTGGGGCAATGGACTTCCCCAAGTTTCCTCGAAATCTTGAGCTTCCAGCCTCGAGAGATGGGGTGCACGTTATAATTGAAGTGGAGCTACCTCAAAAGAAGGTGAAGTCTGTGCTTCACAGAAAAGAAAAAATTCATAAGGCTAGCAAATGGGTCCTGCAAAGCTGGATATTGGGTAAAAGAGCTTGGATTTTTGGTGACTATTCACTGTGGTCAAGTTGGAGGAGAAAGGCACGTTGCTTATTATTTTTATTGACCCTCCCTTCCTTGGGAGATAAGAGCCTTTGGCCTTGCAAATATTTTGTAACCTGCTGCTGCTGCTGCTGCGGGTGGTGGTAGTGGGGTGTGTGTGTGTGTGTGTGTGTGTGTGTGTGTGTGTGTGTGTGTGTGTGTGTTTCGGTGCACTCACACACACTTGTGTTTCCTTTAGCTGAGGTTGCTCTGGTAAGTAGGTGTGCGCTCCTCCCATGACCTCATGTGGCATGCACATTCTGCAAAACTTGTATTGGAACTAAGCACTGCTGGCATCAGTTTAAAATCGAATTCTTTATTTCTAGGATACCCTCTTCTGGTCTACTACATTTAAGGTTCTAAGACCCTTGCCTGTGGTAGGAGAATGGATTAGCACCTCCTAGAGGCCGAAATCCACCTCTAAGTTGTACCTGGATTTTTAAAAAGATTTTTTTATTTTTTTTATTATTATTATTATTATTATTATTTTTTTTTTTTTTTGGTTTTTCGAGACAGGGTTTCTCTTGTGTAGCTTTGCGCCTTTCCTGGAACTCACTTGGTAGACCAGGCTGGCCTCGAACTCACAGAGATCCGCCTGCCACTGCCTCCCGAGTGCTGGGATTAAAGGTGTGCGCTACCACCGCCCGGCAAAAGATATTTTTAATTAAAATTAAAGTTATATCACTTTCCCCCTTCTCTGTCCTCCCTCAACCCCTTCCAAGTCTCCACTCTCCAACTTTTTCCATGCTCCCCCAATCACATTCTCAAACTGATAGTCTCTTTTATTATTACTGTTACATATGCACAGCTACATAGATATAACCTGCTGAGTGTGTTTTTGTTGTTTGTGTATGGTTTCAGGGCTGACCACTTTGTATTGGATAACCAATAAGGGGACTGACTCATCTTGCTCTTCAGCACTAATTAATTGCCCGAAGTTCTTTATATAGAGGCGAGGCTTTGTGAAAACATCCTCCTTCTCAGTTAGTATGCTTATTGATATTGCTATTGTTCAGGTCTTGCTTATGCCATTTCTCTGAGAAACTGTTTCACAGCAGAAATCCTGGTATTCAGCATCTTACAACCTTTTGCCACCTCTCACACAATGTTCCATGAGCCATGGATGCAGGACCCTTGAAGTAGATGTATCCTCTGGGGCTGGCCTCCCCACGATCCTTGATCTTTGGATTGTGTCCAATTGTGATTTTATGTGATGATTTCCATTTGCTGCAAAGAGAAGCTTCTTTAATGAAGGATGGTCGACACATTTGTCTGTGGGTATAAAGGATAAGTTTTAGAATGTAGTTAGGAGTTATATTGGTCTTCCCAAGTGGTAGTAGTAGATTCTCTCCTAATATCCAGGACCTCACCAGATCTGGGAAGCTGATTTCTCTCCAGTTGAGTGGAATTTCCATTCACCAAACAGTTGTTGTTGCACCTTTATAAATATTTACTCCTGCTGGTCACTGTTGTGGCTCTTGTGAGTCACAGCTCAGAGGGGATTGTTAATTGTGTCTCTCCTACACTGGTTAGTTTTATGTCAAACTTGAAACAAGCTAGACTCATTTAGGAAGAGGGAATGTCAACTGAGAAAATGCCCCATCTGATTTGCCTGTGGAAAAGCCTATTGAGCGTTTTCTTGATTGATGATTAATGTCAGAGGACGTAGTTCGCCTGGGGGGGGGGTGCCACCCCTGAGCTGGTGGTCTCCTGGGTGCTAGAAAACAGCAGGCTCAGCAAGCCATGAGAAGCAAGCTGGGAGGAGCAAGCCAGTAAGGCCTGCTATTCCTGGCCTCTGCTTCTGCTCCTGCCTCCAGGTTTTTGGCCTGATTGAGTTCCTGCCCTTCCTTCCCTCCATGATGGGCCCTTACCTGGAAGTGTAAACAAACATAAACCCTTTCATCTCCAAGTTGGAGGTTTTAACCACAGCATTAGCAACCTTTCTAACACACTTCTCTTGGGAGTTTTCATAGTGCCATAATATTTCCTGGTACTATGGAAGCTAAACCACAGGAAGGATTTTAGGTCAGAACCAGCTTGAATAAAAATAATCTGAGTTCTGTGTCCTAAACATGCAGTGTCTTCAGCAATAGGGGCTTACCTTCAACTTCTGAAAGGCAACAATAGCAACAGCAGTATTCTATATTGTTTTGGGAATCCCTTGGACTACCCTGACCAATCATTCAAAGGGAGATTTTTCATACCTGATCCTGAGAGTTAGTTTGCAGTTCTTGTGGAGGCCTTGTCAGCCTCTTGTCTGTGTGTGTGTGTGTGTGTGTGTGTGTGTGTGTGTGTGTGTGTGATGTATAATTTAGGCAACTATAAAATAAGAAGGCTTTATCAAATAACCTTGGTGGTTTTTGTCACTTCTCATTCCTTCTGCTTCTGTACCGACCTCCCTCTCCCCTTCCCAGTTGGAGCTTCTCACCCCATTTTTCTGTTTTGACCTTCATTTTATTGCTGTTCCCCTCTCAACCCCTCCTGCCCTGTGGTCCCATTATGCTTTCCTGGTTTCTGTAGTTACTCCATGTTGCATACTTACTTCTGAAGATTTGGAGCAATGGGATGTCTGTTATGTTTTTGATTGTGCTCATTTGGGTCATTTCTTTCTTTTAGTTAGTTGCTGTCTGTTAATCTCATTTATCTTCTCAAAGAATGAGTTCTTAGAATGTTTTTATTTATTAATTTTTATTTATATTAACATTTTTCGTGAAATATATTTTGATCGCATTTTACTGTCCCTCAACTCCCCCCGTATCTCCCCACCTCTCTCCTCACACAACTTCATGTTCTTTTTCCTCTTTCTTTCTCTGTCCCTAAAAAAATAACACCCCAAAAACAAAAAAAAGAAAGAAAATCAAAACAAACAAATGAAAAACCAGTAACACAAAGAATACCAAAACAAACGAACAACAACAAAAAAGAGTTTAAAACAATGGAGTCCATCTTCTGTTTTCCAACTTCTTCTCTTTCTTGCTTACTGCTGGTTTGAGGTTTTTTTTTTTTTCTTATTTTTCCACATTCCTGAGTTGCATCATTTGTGCACACTATTTCTGATTTTTTTTAATTCAAGGCACTTACAACTAGAAACTTTACTCTTAGGATTGCTTTTAATGTGTCCCAGAGGTTTTGTTGTGTAATATTTTAATTTTTATTTAGTTCCAGGAGTATTTTAATTTCTTTCTTGATTTCTTATTAGACCCATTCATCATTCATTGATATGCTGTTTAATCTTTGTGAGTTTATGCACCTATTAAAGTTTTGTTTACCATTGACTTTAAGTTTTATTGCATAGTGGTTGGGTAGGATGCATAGGATTATTTCAGTTTTTCTGTATTTGTTAAAGTTTGCTTTTTTTGTCCCAGTGTATGTGGTCCATTTTAGAGACGCTTCTATGTACTGCTGAGTAGAATGCATATTCTTCAGTGTTTGCATAGATTAATCTGTACATATCAGCTAGGTTCATTTAGTGTAAGTTGTCATTTAATTCTGAAGTATCTGTTTATTTTCTGACCAGATTACCTATCTGTTGGAAAAAGTGGAATGTTGAAATGCCCTTCTATTACTGTGTTTGTTTTAAACTGTCTTTAATTTCATTCCTATACATTTTATGAAATTGGGTGCACCAGACGTTGGTGCATGTGTTTGATATTGTCACCTTTTCTTGATTAAATGATCTCTTGATTAGAATGAAGTACACTTCTCTGTCTTTTTTTTCCATTAGAATTAGTTTGAAGTCTATTTTGTCATTTGGCAAATAACCCATTCCTTCTTTAACCCATTTGCTTGGAAGGCATTTTTCTATCCTTTAACTTTAAGGTGTTGCCTACTTTTTAAACTGATTCCTGTAGACAATAGATACATGGATTTTTGTTCCTTAATATATCCAGCTAACTTGTTTCTTTTGATTGAAGAGTTGAGACCATTTACTTGCAATTATTATAGAAAGGTGCATATAGATTGCAATTTTTGATGGTTTGTTTTCTTAGTTATGGTTACTGTTTCACTAAATTATAGCTTCATTTATTTCTGTCTAGAATTTCTTGGTTGTGCTTATTCTCTTTAGTTCTAAGAATTGCTTGCAGGGTTCTATTTACTTTGTAGTGTTGTTTTATATGAATTGTTTTAGCCTTGTGGATCATGAAAAGTTTTGCTCTCTCCTTTGACTGTGCCAGATAGTTTCGCAGGGTATATTAGTATAGGTTGGCAGTCATGGTCATTTTGAACTTGTAGTACGTTTTTCCAGGCTCTTCAGGCTTTCAAAGTTTCCATTGAGAAATAAGCTATTGAGCAGAGCATAATGATGCATGTCTTTAATCCCAGCACCCAGGAGACAGAGGCAGGCCAACATCTATGAGTTCAAGGTCAGTCTGTTTTACATAGTGAAACTCCAACTTGAAACAACAGCAACAACAAAATAATAATAAGAAAGAAAGAAAGAAAGAAAGAAAGAAAGAAAGAAAGAAAGAAAGAAAGAAAGAAAGAAAGAAAGAAAGAAAGAAAAAAAGAAACCAGCTGTTATCTGGATGGGTGTAACTTGTGGTTTTTTTTTTTTCTCTTGTAGCCTTCAATATTTTTTCTTTGTTCTGTATATTTATGTTTGAACTGTGAAATGTTGTGGGTGTTTCTCATCTTGTCTTGCCTAGGGGTTCTGTATGCTTCTTGTATCTGTACAGGTTTGTCTTTCTGTAGTTTAGGGAAGTTTTCTCTGTGATCCTGTTAAAGATATGATCTATGCCATTTACATGGAATTCATCTCACTCATCTATGCCTATAATTCAGATATGGTCTTTTGATGGCGTGCTACATTTCACATGTGTTCCTTTCCTGTGCTTTAAAAAGAATATTTATATTCTTTGTCTATTTCACTGCAATCTGCTACTTTATTGTTGTCTTGATAGTCTATCTTCTGTATGATTCATTTTACTTGAAAGGCTTTCCTCTGTGTTTTCTAACTGGGATGTTGCATTTTTCAATTTCATCTTCATATCAGTTTGTGTTCTCTTTAATATTTCTGTCCTCTTTATTGAATTCAGTTTTTAAATCCCAAATTATCTTTCTCCTTACATTCAGTGTGTGTGTGTGTGTGTGTGTGTGTGTGTGTGTGTGTGTGTGTATTCAATGCATTTATTCTTATCCTCTTGGAGTTCAATGAAGTATTTCTTCATGCTTCTTAAATTCCTTTAATTCTTTGATGCATTTTATGATTGTTCTTATTAAGTTCTGTGTCCTGGGGTGATTGTGTCTAGGTGATTTTGTGATTTGATCTGGATTTATAGACTTCATTGATTATCTGTCTGTCATGATAATCTGACCTTCCTTAGATTGAATCAATGTAGGAGCTTCATGGTCTGATCTCAGCCAGGTTGGGTTCACTGTTTAACTAGACCATGCAAAAATGTCTCCCAAACCAAAGGTTTTAAACTAAGCCTTTGCGTGCAGAGATGGCAGTAGGTAGCCAGAAGGATGGGAGAGGAAAGGAGCATCTCACCAGTCAAAAGTGGCTCTTGGACAGAGCAGTTTCAAAGATCATTTATCTGGACTTAGGCTTATGGGTGTGAAGATGGCCATAGGCTGGGGGGGGGGGTGTGGTGAGGGGGGGTGGAAAAGTGATGAGAAAGGCAAAACCAACTTAGCCAGAAAAGGTGGCTCACAAACAGTTTTTGCAGGAGGCACATCTGGACCCAGGCCTGTGCTGAATTGGGGATAGGGGAGAAGTTTTGAGGTTGGCAGAGGATTGTAAAAGGAAGACTTCACTTACAGGGCAAAGTTGGCTGGTGAACAAAGAGCGATCATAGGATCCTAGTCTGGAACTAGGCTTCTTGAAACTTTTGTTTAATTATTTATTACAGGGATTTATGACAGGAAGGCAGTTGAAACTTTTGTAAACTGACATTGGGGTGAGTTTCAGTGCAGGGTATAGTTCCCTACTATCTGCCAAGAAAAGCTGCAACAGCAGGGGCTGGAAGTGTGTTCAGATCAAGGCATAAAGAGTGCTGCCTCCGGAATAAGTCAAAACACTCAGGTTGCAAATTTGTGGGTTGCTCATTAGTCTGCTTTCTAGAAATATAAATTCTGAGGAAGGTTCTACTACAAGGAGCACTCAGGACTGTTGTGTGAGATCGTGCAACTGCATCCAGTACCGTTTTTCAGTGTCTTCTGTGTTATCCCTTTTAAAACTATAATATCCAATACATAATATAAGAGTTACAGATGGGCATTATTTAGATTTTATGGATAAGAAAACTGAGATACTGAAATATTAACCTATTTGTCTAAAAGAGATTGAGCTGCTGGCATTCAGATCACAATTGTCTGGATCCAAAGCACTTGTATGCCTTTGGCATACTACTTCATGTTCAAAATAATTAAATTTCAGTGAGTTTTCCAACACAGAAACAGATGAATCCATAGAAGGCTGCCTGAACTGATTTGAAGACCAGTAGGGAGTCATGTCTTGCTAATTTGCATATGGATCAAGTTCAGAATCTGGCTGGAAAGCTGGCATTCCAGAGCTGATTGGAATGCCACAATCCAAATGCCACTGGGAAAAATACAGCAAATACTGTATTTTTCTTTAAGAAAACTATACTTACATGCAGTTAGGTTCTACACACTGTATTTTTATGTTTCAAATCAGGTAATCTTCAAATTATCCCTGTGAATCAAAAGATGAACTGTGAACCAAACCAAGAACTAAGAGAAGATTGCCTGGCTATGCTCTGATTACATACTATGATGGTCAGGGGACATGTGGGTTCCCAATTGTTCTCACAAGCAATGTTGATTCTGGAGGACACTACACAGTGTGTTTTTGTTGTAACATGAGCTTTGGAGCCCTTTGCATTGGTGATTTTCCTCACAAGCATAGGACAAAAGGAGAGGAGTATTTCAGGAAAAAAAAAAAAAGTGTAGCTCATTCATAAGATGAGGAACTTTTGCATAGTTACTTAGTTCGGATGATTACATTTTCAAAGATGAATTAAAATTTAAAAAAATACTCATTTCAATTTATGCAATTAGTATTTGCTAAATATCTTCCATATGTCAAACACAGAACTAGGACTAAAAATAATTTTTAAAAAATTAGGTTAGTTAAGAGGCCCTTGATCAGTTTGGGAAAGATGAACAAAATTTTTATTTGAGAACAAAATGGCATATAGACATGGCATAAAGACTGTTATATGCAGGTAAGAATGTCTGGTTATAAATGAAACTGGTAAATAATTAAAGGATCAGTGGACAGCATCTAGAAACGGGTTAGAAATCCAAATCTAAGGGTCATTTTAATGATCTGCTCTAGAATCTTCATTTGGATGGGAGCATAGATGATTGCCAGTTGACTTCTATTTATCTTTTTATATTTTTCTTGATACAGTAACCTAGGCATAAATAACATAACTGGATGTGGGAATGAAGGCTGAATTAGAGGCCAAGATGATTAGAATTAGTGACTAAAATATTGGCAAAGCCCTTTCAAAAACTACTCACATGTTTGTTGTGGCCCAGTATGTACTATATCATGCCTCATGCTACAATTTGGAGTATGAATTCAAAGGCAGGGAAGATAGTTAGCCATAACAGATCATGGCTAGTGTCTAGCATCTTAGTTAAAGTTTTTATTGCTATAAAGATACACCATGTCCATGACAACTCTTATAAAGGAAAAAACAGTTAATTGGGGCTGGTTTACATTTTCAGAGGTTTAGTCTTTTATTATCATTGTGTGACATGGTGGCCTGCAGGCAGACATGGTCCTGGAGGAGTAGTGGAGAGTCCTTAGGTGTTGATGTACAGGCAACAAGTGGTCTGTCTTACTGGGTGGAGTTTGAGCATAGACCTCAAAGCTCACCATGACATGACACATTTTCTCCAACAAGGCCACACCTACTCCGACAAGGCCACACCTCTCATTATTGCCACTCCCTTTGGGGACCATTTTCTTTCAAACCACTACAACTGGATTAGTTTACTCTTTTTCTAGAAGTATAAATTGCTGATTAAGAGGCTAGGCCTTGATTTTTAGAGTTAATCTAGAATCTCAATGTTGACTGAAACAAGATCTTCACACACAAACAGAAATTACAGTATCATTTACTAATGAACATCATTATAAAATTAATCTCTTCAAAAATGAAAAAATGAATTAGCTCTACTTATGTAAGTTGGCTACTTATTAACAGACTGTCTAATAATTCTGCTTTGGTGCTCCTATCCAACAATAGATTTTATTATTTTATGTATACATTGCTGACTATTGGTTTGAAAGTTGTGCAAATCTTTGTGATCTGAAACTCTACACAGGCAAGGTGGTATTCTTAAATTCTTGTATTTGGCAAGGTTATCATGGAGTAATATGTTTGGAGTTTAGGTTTGCTTCAACTGTACTAAATCATGCAATTATTTTGCTTTTGAAGTTCCCCTAATGGTTTGAGTGAAATTCATATCTTTCCACTGAAAACTTTTTTAATATAAGAGAAAGACAGTGCTAGTGAAGTCATGGGTCTTGGAGAAGAACTTATTATTATCACCTTACTAAACCAGTATAAACCCTAACTACACTCTAAATGTTTGTTCATATACTTCCAAATAAGCATAATCCTCATCCCTCATCAAGGAACCTACTCTTTGCAACAGATGGACTGTTGCAACAGATGCAACCACTACAGAAAACCATAGCCAATCAAAATGCAGAGTTGTAGGGCCCAGTCCCATGGGATACATCTACAAAACAACTCCTGCACCCAAGGCTCAGGGATCATTGTAGAAGAGAGGCTGGAAAGATTGTATGAGCCAGGTCAGCGAGTTCATTTTGAGACTCTGTCTCTTAGCAATGTCAGAAGCTACACACATATGTACTACATATGTACTACACACAATATGACTTCCTAAATACGAACTGAACAAAGATGATACCATTAGACATGCCAAAGTGGACAGAGGATAGACCACAGAAGGCCTCATCCGTACACAAAGAACTCAACTAACAGATGCTCAGAGAGGAAGAAATAGTCTTCCAAAGGAAAGAATACATCAATTAGTTGGTTATTCAATACTAAATGGTCAGCCCTGAAAATATGTAGAAGAAACATTATAGAAACAAGTTGTATGTAGAAATACATATGCATATACATACATGCATGTAACAATAATCAATGAAAAAAGAGGCCATGAAATTGACAGAGAACAAAGAAGGGTATATGGGAGGATTTGGAAAGGAGGAAAGGAAGAGGGAAATTATTTAAATTTATTATAATCTCAAAAGAAAAAGTATAATTTAAAAAAACCAACAACATAACATCACACCAGTGTTAAGAGAAAGCAAATGGATATCACAGAACTATTACCTTCTATTTCCTTCAGTATCTATGCACACATTCACACATATATTCATATATTAATATATTGCCATCTTATATAACTACATACTCTCCTTTGTGTGCCAGCATGATAGAGGTATTGCTTAGAGTTCAAAATTTCAAATTAATCCCCATATAATTACAGAGAGGAACACAAAGATAGTATCAATATAATTCCTGTCTATCTTCTAAAATGCTTTACCTTGTAATCCTAATAAATACTCTGCAAGTCAGTTCAGTTCTTGCATTGTCAGGCCCTGGTATTTAGTGCCCTCTAGGAAATTAAGAGAACATAATGTTTTGGGGCTGAGCATGAGCTACAAGATTGCTTGACACTTTTTTTTTTCTAGAAGGCTTAGGGTGAAGGGTAATAAAATCACTGGAGTCAGGAGAAAAAAAGATAAAAACAAAACTTTGTGTTCTTTCATAGCACCTGGAATTTTATTTGGGGTAGCTTCACCTTTTGAGTTCCCAAACCTCAAAGGAGATGTGTTTCTTCAGATGGCTGTCCTGCCACATGGTTGAGGGGCACCTTGAGTGATACTTTTTGCTTCTATGTGTGGAAAGAGTTTTTCCACCAGGTGTAGAAGGCACCTTCTTGCTCAGTGCTGATTAAGAAGGGTAAAGAGGGGAAATGCACCGTAATTCAAGGGCGGTTACAGAAGCTGAGTTTGCAGGTCCAGCTGCAATGTGACCACCTGAGAACAGCAAATTAGAAGAACAAAGCAGTTTTAAACATATGCCACAAAGAGTAGGATGGCTCAGGTTTCTCTCCAAATTGAACTTTGAAATAGAAACATTTTCATGGTGTTACTAGAAATAAAATCGAGAGAAGAGGCAGGATTTAGTTTCATACCTTTAGGATATTCCGCTATTAAGGCAAAATCCAATACTTAAAAAAATCCATCCATCCATCCATCCATCCATCCATCCATCCATCCATCCATCCATCTACCCATCCACCCATCCATCCGTCCATTCATCCAGCCATGCATCATCCCAACCATACACCTTTTTAAAAAAAACAAACATTTTCCCCAGGGGATATTGGATTTTGTAAGTTCTCAGCTAGGGTTTTAAACTTCTATGTGTTTTTGGAAGTAGACATGGTTCCAAAAACTGTGATTGTTGCTATTGCAATTACTTTTTAACTACACACCAGGAAACTGGAAAAACCTTACTGAGGCTACTAACCTCTTTTAAGTATTAGGATGTTTCTGAGGATGGCTAGAAGAGAGTGGTATAAATAAATGTAAATGTTCCAGGAAATACGTGTTGGATAGAGGTACAAAAACTTGAAAAGGCCTCTGTAGGGGCCTTCTCTGGATATCTGAGATACAAGAAGATAAATTAGAACATGCTCTAATAAAGAATACAGACACATAAACCGATTCAACACAGTAATATTATAATAGAAAGATGCCAGAATGCTATTGGAACTCAGAGAGGGGGCCCTTAGTAAAGTGAAGATGAGACTGGGAGAAGGCATGAGTTTCCATTAACCTCTGTTGTTTCCTTCCAAAGCTACCACTTCTTACAGGGAAGTTTTTTAAATAGATCACTGACATTTTCATCCTGACATCTTCTTACTCACATCTAACTTAGTTCTTTTTCTTGCAAACATCTCAGGAAAATTATAACTTATTATTGTGGGGAGGTCTTTATTTTTTTTCTGGTTTTCATTTTAGCCTTGGTTTTTATTACTGAGTTTTGAAAGAGAAATAATCCTAACAGTCTAAATAAAACAAGCAAGATACATGGAATTCATTTTTACAAAGAGAGGAGGCTAAGCCAAATAACAAAGCCCACGGCCCTTGAAAAGATGGGAATTCATAGTTCTCCTTTTTCTGTTATCCCCTCCCTCTGCCTCTCCCAAGGTGGAACTTCCAGGAAAATGATAGGCATTTTTTGGAAGCCTGCTATACCCAGAAATTTAGTCTGCTATAAGTAAATGTGCAAGATATAAAAATATGAATATGGTTTTAAGTACACCTAAAATTGAAAAGTTCATTAGGACAAAGGTTACTGGTATGTTCCCATGGTGGGAATTCCCCAAAGCCAATTTGAAGTAACCCAACAAGAGGTGATTATTATCATCTATTATTTTTATTATATTGTATTAAGGACCCTGAGATGGCCCATCTGAAGTGAACACTATTACTTGTCTTTAAATCCTTTTTTATAGACCATCACTATTTTTATGACCATCTAGAATGACCTATATCATCTGTTGTTTTGATTATATTGTTTTAGGCATACTGTACTTCCTAAAGCTAAGCTCTTTACTCACATTATAAAATGTGATTTCAAGATAAATCACTTTCTGCCAGATTTTAATGCTGCCATCTTTACTGGAGCAGTGCTCTAATGCAGCATGAGGAAAGGACAGGCGGGCTTTTGCAGGGATGGTGTGTGATACACATTAAAAAAAAAGTAGCCATTGTCCAAAAACTGGCAGGTGGGCCGTGTGAAAGGGTGTAGTTTGAAGGACATTCTAGGAAAAGGCCAAGTGTATGGAAAGAATTGTCATTTATGGGGAATTGAAAGACTTGTACTGCAGTTTATAAAATACAGTAAGGTGTTGGTAATTGTCTGCTTAAGTGGATAGTGTAGTATATAATTAGAATTCTGAAAACATTATTGGCCATTTTTGCCAGGAAAAAATTAAGACTATTCATCAAGGTATGGTTTGCTTGGGCCAAAGAGAACTGAAGGAGTGTTTATTCTGAGTAGTTATTGGGTGACACTGTTCATGAAGAGATGTAAACAAATGTCTACTTACCAGACAGGACCAGTGACAGACCAGTTAAAATATATCAAAGTCCAACGTGGGGAACCACTGAGTTTTCTTGAGGTTGCTTACAGGACTTCTTCTTTTCTAATTTGTATCCCCTTGATCTCCTTTTGTTGTCTGTTGGTGTAGCTAGAACTTCAAGTATTGTTTTGAATTGATATTGAGAGACTGTACAGCCTTATCTTGTTTCTGACTTTAGTGGAATTGCTTCGAGTTACTCTCCATTAAATTTGATGTCAGCTATCAGCTTGCTGCATATTGCCTTTATTGTATTTAGGTATGTTCCTTGTATCCCTGATCTCTCCAAGAATTTTATCATAGATTTTTATCAAAGGCTTTTTAGCATCTAATGAGATGATCTTGTGTGTGTGTGTGTGTGTGTGTGTGTGTGTGTGTGTGTGTGTGTGTGTTTTCCTTTCGGTTTGTTTATATGATGGATTACTTTGACAGATTTTTCATATGTTGAACCATCACTGCATCTCTGGGATGAAGCCCGCTTTATCATGGTGGATATTTTTCATGTGTTCTTGGATTCGGTTTGCAAGTATTTTATTGAGTGTTTTTGCATCAACATTCATGAGCAAAATTGGTTTGTAATTCTTTCTATGCTGAGTCTTCGTGTGGTTTGGGTATCGGGGTGTCTTTAGTCTCATAAAATGAATTTGACAATTTTCTTTTTGTTTCTATTTTGTGAAATAATTTGAGGAGAGCTGGTATTAGCTCTTCTTTGAAAGTCTAGTAGAATTCTGTGCTAACACTGTCTGGCCTTAGGCTTTTTTTGGCTGGAGGGGGAGCTTTTAATGACTGCTTTTTTTTCCTTAAGGATTCTAGATGTATTTAAATTGTTTATCTGATCTTGATTTAACTTCAGTAAGTGGTATTTATCAAGGAAATTTCCATTTCTTTTAGATTTTCCAATTTTGTGAAGTACAGGTTTTTAAAGTCTAACCTAATGATTATTTGAATTTCCTTGCTGTCTGTGGTTATATCCCTCTTTTTGTTCCTGATTTTGTTAATTTTAATATTCTTTTTCTGCCTTTTTAGTTAGTTTGGATAAGGGTTTGTCTAGCTTGTTGAGTCTCTCAAATAACCAACTCTTTGTTTCATTGATTCTTTGTATTATTCTTTGTTTCTATTTTATTGATTTCAGCTCTCAATTTGATTATTTCCTGTCATTTACTCCTCTTGGGTTTGTTTGCTTCTTTTTGTTCTAGAGTTTTCAAGTGCACTGTTAAGTTGCTGGTATGAACTCTCTAATTTCCTTATCAAAAAGGCACTTAGTACTATGAATTTTCCTCTTAGCACCACTTTCACTGTGTTCCATATATTTGGTTATGCTGTGCATTCATTTTCATTGAATTCTAGGAAGTCTTTATTTATTTCTGCCTTGACCCTCTGGTCATTCAGTAGACTGCTGTTTTGTTTATATGAATTTAGTAGACTTTCTGCTGTTGCTGAAATCTATGGTGCTCTGATAAGATACAGGGGGGTATTTAAATTTTCTTGTATCTGTTTAGACTTGCTTTGTGATCAAGTATGTGATCAATTTCCGAGAAGGGTCATTCTTCTTCAAAGGTTCTACCTTCAAAGGAGAAGGTATATTCTTTCATGTTTGGGTGAAATGTGCTGTAGATACCTGTTAGGTCCATTTGAGTCATAATATCTGTTAGTTCCACCATTTATTTGTTTATTTTCTGTCTAGATGACCTGTCCATTGATGAAAGTGAAATATTAAAATCTTTTACTATTAATGTGTGACATTTGATGTTTGTTTAAGCTTTAGTTATATTTCTTTTACAAATGTGGGTCCCCTTGTGTTTGGAGCATAGATGTTCAGAATTGAGACATTGGTTGATTTTCCTGTAATGAATATGAAGTGTACTTCCCCATCTATTGACTAATTTTGGTTGAAAGTCTACTTTGTTAGATATTAGAACTGCTACACCACCTGGCTTCTTGGGTCCATTTGCTTGGAAAATCTTTTCCCAACCCTTTATTTACTTTGAGGTAATGTCTATCTTTGATGTTGAGGTGTGTATGTGGCAGAAAGATGGATCCTATTTTTGTATCCATTTTGTTAGCCCATGTCTTTTTACTGGGGAATTGAGTCCATTGATATTGAGAGGTAATTCCTGTTACTTTGCTGTTGTTGTTGGTGGTGGTGTTGGTAGTGCATACGTATGAGTGTGTGTGTGTTTGTGTGTGTGTATGTGTGTGTGCATGCACACTTCCCTTCTCTTTTTTTTTTTTTTTGGTGTGAAATTATTAATTTCTCGTGCTTTCTTGGGTGTAGTTAACCTCCTTGGATTGGAGTTTTCCTTCTAGTACCTTCTCTAGGGCTGGATTTGTAGATAGATGTTGTTTAAATTTAACTTTGTCATAAAATATCTTGTTTTCTCCAGCTCTGGTGATTGAAAGTTTTGCTGGGTATAGTAGTTTGGGCTCGTATCTATGGTTTCTTAGAGTCTGCAAAACATGTGTCTAGGCCCTTCTAGCTTTTAGAGTCTTCATTGAGAAGTTGGGTGTAATTCTAATCGGCCTGCACTTATATGTTACTTGGGCTTTTTTCTTTGCAGCTTTTAATATTCTTTTTTTGTTCTGTATGTTTAGTGTTTTGATTGTTATGTGGCAGGGGAACTTTCTTTTCTGGTCCAATCTATTTGGTGGTCTATAGGCTTCTTGTACCTTTGTAGGCATCTCCTTCTTTAGGTTAGGGAAGTTTTCTTCTATGATTTTGTTGAAAATATTTTCTGGGCCTTTCAGCTGGTAATCTTCTTCTTCTATTCTTGTTATTCTTAGGTTTGGTCTTTTCATAATGTCCCAGATTTCCTGGATGTTTTGTGTTAGGAACTTTTTATATTTAACGTTTTCTTTGACCACTGTATTAATTTCTTCTATTGTACCCTCTATGCCTGAGAGTCTCTCTTCCATCTCTTGTATTCTCTTGGTGATGCTTTCATCCGTAATTCCTGCTTGCTCACCTAGATTTTCCATCTCCAGGATTCCTTCAGTTTCTGTTTTCATCATTGGTTCTATTTCCATTTTCAGGTCTTGAACAGTTTTATTCATTTCCTTCATCTGTTTGCTTCTGATTTGCTGGATTTCTTTAAGAGTTTTATTCATTTCCTCTTTAAGGCCTCTATCATTTTCATAAGAGTGTATTTAAGATCATTTTCTTGTGCTTCAGCTATGATGGAATATTCAGGGTTTGCTGTGGTAGGAGAGCTGAGCTCTGATGGTACCATACTGCCCTGGCTATTGTTGATTCTGTTCTTATGCTAGCTTTTAGTCATCTGGGTTTTGGGTTGTTATAGGTGTCATTTTCTGAGTTCATCTTTATTGGATGGATTTTTTTTATGTTTTTTTTTCCTTTGTTTCTGCTTTTTATTGGTCATCTGGCCTGAGTGGCCTGTGGTTTTGGTAACAAGTGACTCTTCATGTGTAGTATATCTCTGCTGACATTTTGGTGACTTATGTGGCACCTGGTATTCCAGGTACCAGCTTGGTCTCTGGGGTTCCTAGGACCAGTTTGGCCTCTGGCAGAGCAGAAAGTCTTCTGCCAGAGTTGTGGGCCTTGGATTCCCAGTAAAAGAATGGCCTCTTGTAGAGCAGGCGTCTTCTGCCAGAGTTGTGGGCTGGGATATAGAGCCCCAGGAAGGGGGTACTGTTGGGAACTATTGAGTGGACTTCAACGGGTGTTAGCAGGTGGTAGGCAGTGTCTTACCAGGGGTTCCTAGTACCAGCATGGTCTCTAGTAGAACAGGAATATTCTATTGGAGTTCTGGGATGGGATAGCCAGGAAACAAGTCATTCTTAATTACAGGCCAAGACATTAGGAGATCTTGCCAAGGCAACTTATCGTTTTCACCTATTAAGGTGGTATTGAGCCCCGACCTGACTTGTATGAGCAATTTCCAAGGGCTCCAGGAAATAACATCAAAGAGAAGTGTAAGAAGTTTAAAAAGGCCTCTATATGCACATTGTACAGTTTTTCAACAGACGTTTTTTAAAGATTTGTTCTGTTTCTGTGCTGGCTGGTAGGTACTAGCTCATGTGGCAACTGGACACTTGACTGGTAGGAGTCTGCAGCCGAATTTTCAAGGATATTCATATAAAATTCCCTACAATTTAAGTACCACCTGGTCAGTCCCACAGCAGCGATTAATCTTGGAAGTGAACAGGAAATAATGGTCCCCTTTAGGGGTAGAGCAAGAAATCCTCATTCTTGTACTTACATGGCCATTTGAATGTTGCTGAGCATGGCTCACATTTTAAAACCATAGGAAAATTTGTAACATGTATACACACTTTTATTCTCAGAGAGTATTTGGGGGATTAGATAGAATTTTAGATTTTTCAGTCAATGTCTGTATCTTTTTTGAAGTCTAGGAAAGGAACAGATCCACTTACCAGGCTGAATAACAAAGAAGTCTAGGACCTTGCTCCCATTTTCATTGTTCTTTCTACTTTGTGATAAGTTACTATTCTTGTAGGCATTGATAATATGCTATATTTTCTCTGTGTCCCTAAATGTAAATGACCTACAAATGATTAAGTGAGTGGAAATTCACTCTAGTATATACTGAAGAATAAACAGTACCTCTCAAATTAGTTTTTCTTCTCTTATTGATTTTGGAGATAATATCTTTTATCTTTAGTAATAAAAGCACAAAAAAATCCAAATAAACACAAAAGATCACCCAGTGCAAAGTCTCCTTCTGCTTATGACTCTAGTTAATGCTTAGGGCCCCCACTTCCCACAGCAATGTTTTGTGGACCTTGGCCGTTTAACACTTGCACATCCAAATATCAAATGTGTTGGTTTCCTTCTATCAGGTTTTCAATACCTTTAGAATTTTGGTGCCCACATAATGTATATATTTTCCTTATGGATTTATAATTGTGCTAGTAGCTGAGTCATATCCTGTTTTGATGGGTAATCTCTACTGCTTTTTTAATTATTTCTTTCTATTTCCCTTTTTTGCAGTATTATTGGAGTAGATGAGGAGTCTTCCATGTCCTTCTCCTTCTATTCTCATCTCCCTGTCTTAGAGCTTTTATATGTTTGCAGAGAGGACTCCACCCACCCACAATAGGCCATGTTTAAAATTTCACTTTTTCTGTGATATGTGTAAGAGCCTTCCCAAGGTAGAATGAATTAGATTCTAGACAACATGGAAGTGATGAAAAAAGAAAATAAGCCTGTCCTCCACAAGGAGAATAGCAAGGAAAGCCTGGGGATATGTACCAGTGTGCCGGATGTATGAATGACGATGGAAGACCCTGTGGCCAGGTTTGTAATCAATGGACTGATCAACCAGCAACCATTTACTTATTTATTTATTTATTTATTTATTTATTTATTTATTTTTGTGCATACGTGTGTGTGTGTGTGTGTGTGTGTGTGTGTGTGTGTGTGTGTGTTTTGTCTGGATGTATATATTTGCACCGTGTACATGTCTGGTACCCACAGATGCTAAAAAATGGTATTGGAACTCCTGGAACTGGAGTTGCAAATGGCTGTGAGCTGCCCTGTGGGTGCTGGAAACTGACCTCAAAAGCATCAAGTACCCTTAGCCACTCTAGTTCCTGGACTAACATTTTGTTGTTATTGTTTCTTCATTACACACACTGTGTATTTCCTCTTTGCCACATATTCATAGCACCTCTTCTTGTGGCTAACTTGCTTCTTTTGTGGGTATGTTTGTTATCATTAATCTACATTAGTTGGCTGCTCCATAAGGGCTATTATAGAACACTGTAGGGTCAATACAAATATTGATTAAATGAAAGAATAAATGAATCACTTGCCCAATTGTAACTACCAAAATAATGAGCCCCCTACATGTATCAAACCCTACACTAATCACCTTGCATCTAATCAAAACCTCAAAAGAAGCCTTTGGAAATAGTAATTAATATTCTTATATTACAAGTAAAGAAATGAGCCATAAAAATGTTGGGTATTCTGCCCTAAATCACAAAGACAGTTAGTGGTAGACTGAGGTTTGCACCTGGAGCTGCATGAGCTCTTGAGGTTTAAAAAAATTAAAGTATGAGCCAGGTTGTGACAGTGCACGCCTTTAATCCTAGCACTCAGGAGGCAGAGGCAAGCAGATCTCTGAGTTTGAGTCTAGCCTGATCTACAAAGCTAGTTCCAACATAGCTGGGGCTACATAGAGAAATCTTGTCTCAATAAAACAAACAAAATTATAGCATGATCCCTAGGGATACCTTTCTGCAGGGAAAGCAGGGTTTTGTTAGATGTCTGTGGTTGACGATACACTAGGCTGCCGTTCCTGAAGAGCTTAAGTGGAAACACACAGCCCCATCAGTGTGCAGTGAGGAGCGGGTTTGTCCATGACCTGGGTGGATATTTTAGCACTTGTGAATTATTCAGATGCTGAGGCAGAGTGATTCCCTGCACTGAATCCTAAATGAGTGAAATTCAAGCCCAGAGGCTCTGCCACTACTGAGCTTTCTTTCTTCTTTTTTTTTTTCTATTAATAGAAGGAGAAAAAAACAACCTTGAAGCTAAGTTCTTTCTGCTTATTATCTCTCCCTCCCTTTCTCTCTCTCTGTGGTGGTAAGAACTGAACTCATATTGTACATACTATTAGCCATGTCTTCCCCCCAGAGTATTTCTTAAGGTGTTGGTGCTAAGGGAGCTTTCCTCATACCTTTTAAAAACAGTTTATTGGAATAGAATACAGATAATTTATAAGCTAATATTTAAAGTATACAATTCCACAGTTTCAACTTTTATTACATTTATTTATTTATTATTTATTTAGTGTGTGTGTGTGCGTGTGTGCGTGCGTGTGTGTGTGTGTGTGTGTGTGTGTGTGTGTGTGCTTGTGTCATGGCATCCATGGGGAGGTAATGTATGAGTGTGGTGGTAATCTAATTGTACTGAAATATTATTTTGATTGTATGTTAATAAATAAAGTTGTCCGGGGGTCAGAGCTATTAGAGCCATAGCAAGAGTGTGGCGGTGGTGGCACACGCCTTTAATCCCATAGATATCTGTGTGTTCAGGGATATAGCCAGCATTGGAGACATATGCCTTTAAGACCTAGGGGGCTGTACATTCAGACAGTGACGAGGCAGTCATGTGTTTGGGTTTACAACCAATGAGAAGGCAGAACAACATACTATAAAAAAAAGAACAGACAGGAAGTAGCTCTCTTTTCGCAAAGCTGGGACAGCAGGAGGAAGGGTGAGATTTTAGCTCTGAGCTCTGACCTCTCGGCTTTCTCCTTTACATTGTTTCTGTGTTTCTTATTTAATAAGACGGTTAGTTACATCGACATATGAGAGTCAATTTTCTCCCTCTATCATGTTGGACCTGAGAGTTGACCTCAGGTGATAAAACACTTTTATCTATTAATTCATGCTTCTTGCCTCAGTTATATGTTTTTGAAGACAGACACTGAACTCTTCATTCATGTCCATAGTCCATTCTAGAATTTTTCATTACTAGCAAGAATCATAACTTTTCACGCTGCCAACAATACTTGCACTTCTCCTCGGCAATCAGAAACTTACCTGTGGCACTACATTTTTTTCCTTTTTTGTACATGTCACTTAAATGAAGTCATTCTACATGGTTTTGTTATTGTCTACTTCCCGTTTGCAAATGTTCTCAAAATTCATTCATGTTATAGAATCTGTCAGTGCTTTGTTTCTTTTTACAGCCAAATAGTATTCACTTGTGTGTACCACAGTTTATATGTTCATTGATAGATACACATTCAAGTTGTTTGTTTTTTACTATTAAAAACAATCCTTGCCGGGCGTGGTGGTGCACGCCTTTAATCCCAGCACTCGGGAGGCAGAGCCAGGCGGATCTCTGTGAGTTCGAGGCCAGCCTGGGCTACCAAGTGAGCTCCAGGAAAGGCGCAAAGCTACACAGAGAAACCCTGTCTCGAAAAACCAAAAAAAAAAAAAAAAAAAAAAATCCTGCTTAAAATGATGCTAATATATATTTTAATGAAATTACAAATGAAGATATAGTTTCTTCCCATTTATAATATTTTTTCATTATGATTATGATTGCTTGCTTGGCCAAAACCACTACCTTATTAAAAAATAGTTCATGTTTAAAAGATTCAAGTATTTCCCCCATCTTTGTAAAAATAGTTTCTTATTTCGTATAATTTGGATAAAATAATCTAGTTTTTAAATTGTACTTTAACTTCATTTACTCTAGCTATGGATACCCAAAGATGTGAGTTAATAATTCTTATCCAAATTATATAAAAGACATCAATCTCTAATAATAATATTCATGGTACTTTATACCTTATGTACTGATGTTTCTTTGGTAAATTACTAGGGTCCTATAGCATAGTTAGCTAGGATTTAAAATTAAACAATGTCTATATTTTTGTAATGAAAAAGAAATGGAAAAACTACAGTGAGTCCTTCCAGAGTCCCTTTTCCATTTCTAATCACTTCAATGAGAAGTGAGATTTAGATAGAATGAATTCTGATTTCTAACAGGTCTAATCTCTTTTTTCTATCTATATTAAAGTTTAGTACATAAAAACAATCTTATTAAAATGTTTAAAGAAATACTAGATAGTTATATAATTTGCCCTAAAATGTGGCTTTCCATTTACTTTTTAAAACTAAATCTGGTGTAGAACCAATAGAATAGAATAGCTTAGAAAAGACAGTATCCATGATAGGAGCTATGATAATTTAGATATTAGAGACCAATCCTTCTTAGACTTAAGTTAGGCATTCTACATGAAGTTAAAGAAATAAGATCAAGTTGACAAAAAAAAAAACCCTTGAAAATAAGAGATAATAGATTTGTTTAAGTACTCCAAATATAAATATGAAAGTTAATAAAGTTCAAATAACTGCAACTGCTTTTAAAAATATGTAAACCTTAGTTTTTTAAAGTATGTTCCCTTCATCTGTTATTTTTCACTCCTTTAGGCCTAATGGTATTCATGATTATTTTAAGCATAATAATTCTACTATATTTCACCTGTAAATGTTATGTGAGGCAGAATAAAATTTACAATTAAGTCAAATCAATATCATGGTGGCTAACAGCTTTGGTATGACTCTGGTGTTTCTTTCTCAATGGGTGAATGGTTAGTCCTTGCTCCTAAAGACTGCTCTCTTGCCTACTACTCACTTTCATTGATATTAGATCCTAGGAATAACATTTCCTAGCTTTGTGGGACATTGTGTTATAGTGGTTAACAGGGGAATTGGGAATAAGAATTCCCAGAAAGAAGCTGTGTCTGCAAAAGGTGACTGACAGAATAGCACTTCAGTTATGTAGGAAGGTTGAAATGTTGCAGGTCCAGAGCCTAATTACACTTTATTCTTGCTCACCTCTGTGTCAGATAAAAATCCTGATAAAGGGATTAAACTTTGATATGTATTAACTTAATGAAACCCTATTTTTTACTAAGCAAAGTACTAGGCATGCTGCCAGATAACATCTGAGGCCTATGGGAATGACTTCCCCGTCTTACTATAACCTGTCTCTTGGATGTTCCCACAGAAGTACTTTTTAAGTGCCTGATTTATGGCTTTCTTTGCTCTGTTACTATATCAGCTTCATGAAACAGCTTCTATGCAGCAACATGGAATTTGATAGCCTGAACCTTGGTTTCTGGGCCCTGGCCACTCATCTTGGGTTCAGAACAAACTATTTCTTATTAGAAGCAACAGAAATAATCCATGTTGAGTATTTGCGTGTAAATTTTCGTAGAAACTACTATTTTCATTTACTTAGGACTAGAATTGCCAAGTCTATGATAATTCTGTGTTTAATTGTTTGAGGAATGGCCAGACTGTCTCACAAATTGGTACATTTTCATAGGCAGAGGGTTGGAACTGCGATACTAGCAAATCTCCTTTGGTAACACACCTGACTTCTTGGAAGCCATCATCCTCCTGGATTTGACGTGGTAAAATAGATTAGTATTATGGTTTGGATTACTGAAAGCTTCTACTTACATTGCAGAGGACTCCACAACTGAGAATGCCTCTATAAGAACAGACTGTAGGCAATACTAGAGGGCATTTTTCTAGTTACTGATTGATGGAGGAGGGCCCTGCTTATTGTGGGCAGTGCCACACCTGAGCTGATGGTCCTGAGTTCTAGAAGAAAGGCTGAGCAAAATGTTGGGAGCAAGATATTAAGCAGCACTCCTCATGGCCTATGTATCAGCTCCTGCCTCCAGGTCTGTGTTTGAGATCCTGTCCTGACTTCCTTTGGTGATAAACTATGATGAGGAAGCATAAGCCAAGTAACCTCCTACCAAGCTTTCTTTGGCCATGGTATTGCAATCATACTAATAGTAACCCTGAGCAAGATAGTTACTCTCCCCAATCCGATGGTAACACTCTTTTGCTGAAGACAGCATTTACATATATAATCAAACATTGACCAGTTGAGATAGAGCCTAACTAGAAGCTTCAGCTCTGTTATTGTTTTATGTTCATGGTACTGGAAGGCATACTGCACACTACTGGAGGAGAAAGATAATCATTAATATCTCCCAGTTATAAATTCTATGACCTACATCAGTAATCTTACTGAAAGATATACTAGTACAATATTGGCACAATTTTATGGGAATAACTAACCACTTTTCTATTGGATTTAAAGCCTATTCAATGAGATGGAACCTATACTTAACAAAACTAAAGTGTCCAGGAACCTAGACTAGATAGGTCATGGGCTTACTACTATTCTACTAAAGGAACATAGCAATAAAATGGCCCCTAATGGGATACTGGTATAGCCATAGATCAATGTCTCACTCAGCTCTCTTCAGAGAACCAACTTGCAATAGATGGGAAATAACACAGAAACTCAGAACTGGATGCTTTGCTGAGAGTAGAGAGACAGCATTCAGGCATAAATGGTGTGTCTTTATTAAAGCTTACTCCTCAAGACTCAGTGATCTATCCAGAAGATAATGTGGAAAGATTGTAAGAGCCAGCGTTGACAGAGTTCCAGTGAAAAAGATCATTCAGACACAACAGGTCTACTGAACATATGACCTCAGAGACACAAGGCCTTCACTGATTCAAGCCAGATTGGGTTCCATCACTGAGAGGAGGAAGTAGATATGGGCTTCCACCCCTAACCTATCTGAAACTGATACTCACTGGCAAAGGAAAAGTTAGTTTTCTCCAATGGAGTCTCACTGGGTATTAACCATACCTCATGCCCCATGGGGAGAGCCCATGCCCAGAAGTAATTAGCCAAATTACAAAATGAACTCAGTGGTACTTTTGTACACTTTTGCTCTTATTTTGTTTGGCCTTTTTTGTTTTGTTTTATTTCATTGGTCATTTTCTTACTTATTTTGATTTTTGCTTTTGTGTTTATTTATACATTTTGTTTTAAAAGAGAGAGAGAAAGAACAAAGTTGTTTGGGTAGGATCTGGGAAGAGTTGTGGAAGGGAAAATATGATCAAAATATAATGTATGAAAAACTGTTTTTCAGTAAAAAATAAGTAATAAAAACACCTTTCCTGTAGCTTTGGGGATGCAGATTTTTAGTACTCTCAGGTTGAAGGCAACCATGTATTAGATTGCTCATATCTTAGCACAGTGCTTTCTCAACCTTCCTAATGCTGTGACCATTTAATACAGTTTCTCATGTTGTGTTCCCCCAACCATAAAATCATTTAGTTGCTACTTCATAACTGTAATTTTGCTACTGTTATGACTTGTAATGTAAATATCTTATATGCAGAATATCTGATATGCAGAATATTTGATATGAGACCCTCAAAGGGGTTTCAACCCACAGGTTGAGAACCACTACCTTTGAGTCTTTATCTGTAAACCATTTAACATTTGGACACTTATTTGTGCATACTTGTTAAAGCCAGTTTTTTTCCTGTATTTTACCAGCATGTAAATTACACCTCATCTTCCAATTTGAAACCATGTGCATTTCATACTCCCTATATAATATTAACTCACTAATAATGTCATCCAGACACTTGGTTTCCATAGTGATAATTTTCCAAAGATACAGTGTCTTGACAGTTTTGCTTCTCCTGCCTAGGTGGATAGGCAGGTACCTCCACTGCAGCTAATCAGTACCTAGTTCTGGCTATGTCTTCTCCTTGCATTTAGAGTCTTCCATTCCCAGGAAGCTGAGGACCTTTGTTTCAGGCTGCAATATGGGAGCTTGCTATTTCTGAATAGGAAGAAGAGTTAATAATATTCATTTTGCCCTGAACTGCCTACAGGGCAGTGACCTTGGACTAGAAACACTAAAAACAAATATAAATACTGGTGTTGCAAGCTTGGATCTTATTAGCTTAGTAGCTTTCCCAATGTATTTAAGAGGCTGTGAGCTGGTAGCCTTTGTGAGAAGGTGATCCATGTGTATGCACATCCATCTATCTGTGTGCCTGGAGATAGACAGCTCAGGTTTTGCTTTTAAAAGTTGTTAGCTGTGGTGGCTGGAGAGATGGCTCAGGGGTTTCTAGCTCTACCTTCTCTTGCAGAGTTCCCAGGTTTGGTTCCAAGCATCTGCCTTGGAATCAAATAATGGCTCACAACTGCCTGTAATTTTAGCTCCAGGGGATCTGATGTCTTCCTCTGGTCTCTGTGGGCAGCATGAGGCATACATACATGTGGCATACATTCTCATGAAGGTACACATATATACATAAATAAAATAAATAGTAAAGAAAATTGTCAGTTGGATCAACACAAGGCTTCTTTTTGGGTTATTCTGTAAATAATATCAAATTTTCACCATTAGCTTCTTAGATATTCAAGATAAAGAATAAGTATTATTTTTTTATTCTATTTAAAATGTATTATTGCATTTTATGCATATTGTCAAGTGCCTCAACTCCACTCTCTGGAGTGAACAACACAGATAAAAATGAGATTTCTCCCCTCTACAGGACAGAGGACCTTGGATTGGTCATCTGGAGAATACATTATGTGTCCAATATTTGTGAACCATCACTGCTTTCCTTTCCTGCCAGGCCAGCTTTAAGTTCCTCAATTTTCTTAGAACAGTAATACCAACTGGAGCGTAGTTTAGCAAATGGTGGAAAGGACTTTTTCAGAATGATGTATGACTTGATAATTCCCAATAAGTAATCAAAAGTCAGTGTTTTAGACCCTGCGCTGTTACTAGGTAGGCTTTAGGGAAGCTCACAGTGATGCCTTTGGGCTTTCCATGTGACAGTATTAGGATCTAGTGGAATTATGACCTTTGTGTAATATCGGTAACTGGAGGGCCAGTCTCCAGTCACCACCAGGGTATGAAAAAAAAAATCCCCAAATCAGCAAGGGCTGGACTTTTTCTATCTGAGGGGTAAATAAAGGAAGATGCACTTTCTGACTGTAACTTACTCTTTTACTTCATCTTGAAAAAATCCTCCCTGAAAATTTCTTTTGCTGTCTCTCCTGCCTAGCTACTCATCCTCTCTCCTCAGCTTCCTCTGCACACCCACACCCACTCTAACACACACTCACTCACACTGTACAGCTCTTCACACAGCAACTTTCTCATGCTTACACACACAATCTCACACCTTTGCCCAGCTCTTTACACAGACATACATCTCAGAATCTCTTTCTTAAAATCTCTCTTGCTCTCTCTCCTGTCTAGCTACTCATCCTCTCTCCTCAGCTCCCTCTGCACACACACACACCCACACACACACACCCCCCACACACACACAATCATACTCTCTCACTCCTTCTTCCTCTCACAGCCAAATTCTGGACAATTATATGCTACATTTTCAGGGTCCGATCGATTCTCATAACACATGATAAGTCACACAGTTTTTCTCAAGCTAGAGATGTCTGTGAGTAATGCTTGGCTGTGCACATAGCCCTTTCCCAGAAAGAGAATGGTATTGAAATTCAGGACTTAACAATAACAGTTAGTTGACTGAACCTTGAGTGATTGGGGTATTGCAGAAAGAGAATTACTGCAGGGGGTTATGTCTACCAAAGTTGCTTCAGTTCTAACCTTGATTCAGCAAAAACACCTGGAACTTAGGTTTATGTATTCTCTGCAGGGTCAGCTAGTCTGTTTTTTAATTTGCTCGAAGGTCTTAGCTAAATATGTAAAAGGCTATTTTTGTAACTGAGAGTACTTTCCTGTGTCAATTGTGAAAAATATTCTAGTATATTTTCTATTCATCAGAATTATACAACTTAAACAGAAATCATCTTTCTATATATGTGTCCAAAGATATAAAACGCATTCCCAATGGGCTGTAGAAAGAACCCCACAGCTGTTCCTTTTTTAGAAAGGTAAGTAGTGACACATAAGAAAGTTACAAACATTTACAGCCAGTGACCTCACAGCCTTGCCAGGTGGAGCTCCCCATCAGGAGTTATTCTCTGATGGATAGACCTGTTAAATACTAATTGTCACCTGCTGTATACTCCCACAGTCTCTTGCAGTGTAAATATAATAAACACATGAAGTTACAGTTCAACCAAGAAATTCCTGAAACCCAGCCAACAGACCAGATGCCCTTCTAAAAGGCATTGTATAGCTGGTTAAATGTCTTCTTCTTTTATCTTGATGGAAGTGGCCTCTGAGCAGGCTGAATGACAGTTTAGAGAGCCTTTCACTTAATTGTGTGTTAGGTTTTCAAAACTAAGGTGTAGTTACTTGTAACTCGAATTGGAGGGAGGGCAATTAATCTGATTTGATGATACCCCTTGCTTTTCCTTGTTAAATATTTTGACTACCACCCTAATTCCTAGCAATATCCAGCAAGGACCCTTAGTGAATTACCTCAAAAAAACAAAAACAAAATACTGTTTTCCTCCTGGTGCTCATACTTCCTGCATGATTCAACAAGGCTTCTGATGTTCAGCACAATGTGTTTCATGCATGTAAGACCTGGAGCCCTTTTGGCCATATCAGGATGAGGTGGAGATGGTAAAGAAAGGTTTCTACCTAGACATAATCTACTTTTACTTCTCGTAGCTCTGCCAATAAAGTTGATTGGACTTTGAAGTACAACCTATTAGTCCTTGATGCTAAGAAATCTGAGAGATCAAGGAAACCAGTGATTCAAAGTTTGCATGGTTTAAGTCACCTCAGCCCAATGGAAAGTTGAAAGTCAGACCTGGCTTCAAGCACTGTTTCCTCGTCTAAGGGAGTGGCTCCATAGTGGCTCAGAGCCCTTGATTTACTTGAGGAATTGTTAATATTTAAAGATATAACAGGGCTTTCAGAACTGAGCTGTGGTGACTTGCTCACTGTATGGCCACTTCAAGAAGGTTGCTGATGTAGCACTTTGCCAAGTCTTCCTGGTGCCACTTGAGTACCTAGGGTTTGCCTCTAGGGCCAAAGGGGTGTGTCCTCTGGCACAGTAAGATGGTTGGTTGACATGGATGTCTATGTTAACTTGGGATAGGGCTGTGTGTATTTTTGTACCTCATTCTCTTGTCTGAATATCTGCCTTCAGCTTGCTCTGAATCTTGCCTCAAGAGTAGGAGACATAGACTCAGCTTTATGCATGGCCAGGTAGGAAGTATGTTATATAGCCAAGGCAAGGGTAAAAACAGTGCAGGGCTGCAGCAGAATTTGACAAGCTTCTCATCAGTTGTTATTTTCAGTTATGTGATAATTCTCTTAGAGAAGTGGGTTTAGGATCACGTACATGATGATTCGAAGGTATGATGACTACAGGGGAAGTAACAGTGAAATTAGATTACTTTGCAAACCTAAGAATCAGCCTTTACAAATTCAAACCAAAAGTAAAGGTGGGGAGACTAATCTACACCTGCACTTTTATTTAGCTTGAATACAGGGAATTTATAATTTCTGATGCAGTTTAAAAAGAAAAAGATATACTTGTCTACCTACCAAGTACAAGATGATGTATTGACCTTTTCATCAATATTCTTAAATACTCACAGAAATCCTGAGAAGTAGGTCTCACAGCCTTCATTTTTGATCACAGAAAGGACAAATACTTTGCTTATGGTTATTCAGCCAGAGTGTAGTGGCATCAGAAACTGGCACCTTGATTTTTGTTCCTTAGTCTGGCAGCTGTTAAGCCTCAGTGTCACTGGATTTCGTAGTCACTGTCCAACTTGTGGTCTCCTACACTGTGAGTATGGACATTTGCCTTCACTAGGGCCAGCTGTCAGTTCTTATCCAGCCTCGAGCTTCTTGGGGTCCAGGGGCCTAGGTCCCTGCCAGTTGTGACTACATGTTCTCTTGCTGTTCTCAGGGTAGTTCTCTTCTGAGCCTGACGCTTGCCTGTGGCTAGTATTTATCCTACTTAGTGCCCCCTCCAGGTTTGGTTCCCTTTCAGGCTGGCATAGGTGATTGAAAGGCCTGTAATTAGATCCCTACCATAGACTACCCATCAATGGCTTCACTTGAGTGGGAGTAGTTGCCTTGTTCTTCATTTATTTCTAACCTTCCTGACAAATTGGAAGCAAGATCTGCAATAAGTATGGTTTGGAAGATAAATTGTTTTAGGGGAGGGTGGTGTCATGTGCTAAATAAGGTTGTATTTTTCCTCATAAATATAAATAAATCAGAACATTTGGAATTTAGTAAACTCAGTACCCCATGCTAGGGCACCCAGAAATGCTGCTAGATATACAAAGAACTTACCTAGTTTTCTTTTGATTTTTCATTGTGAATATGTGTGCAGCAGGTGAATTAACTAATTTATGTTTGTCTATGAGAGCGTTTGCTGAATAGTTGTCTTTTAAACAACTTGAAACAAGCTAGGGAAGAGGGAAGGAACTTCAACTGAGAAAATGCCTCTATCAGATTTGTCTATAGGCAACTCTGTGGGGGCATTTTCTTGATTAATAATTGATGTAAGAGGGCCAATCCATTAGGAGGAATGCCACCCCTGAACAGGTGTCCTGGGTTTTATTAGAAACAGGCCATGGAGAATATGCCAGTAAGCATCACCCCTCCGTAGTCTCTGATTTAGTTTCTACCTCTAGGCTCTTGTCTCGAGTTTCTACCCTTACTTCCCTTGGTGATGGACTCATGGAAATGTAAGATGAAATGAACCCTTTTCCCCAGAGTTGCTTTTGGTTATGGTGTTTATTACAACAATAGAAGGGAAACTAAGGCACTAAGACACAGGATCTCATCTCATCATATAGCCCAGAGTATTAGTCACGTTTCTCTACAGAAATGGAACTGATAGAATGAATCTCTTCTCTCTCTCTCTCTCTCTCTCTCTCTCTCTCTCTCTCTCTCTCTCTCTCTCTCTCTCTCCTCCCTCTCCCTCTCCCTCTCCCCCTCTCCCTCCCCCTCCCCCTCCATCTCCCTCTCTCTCTCTTTGCCTCTCTCATTTATCATATCTATCATATCTATTTATCTATTTATCTATCAATGACTTATCAGAGTACTTTACCAGCAGTTGTTGAAGTATTCCAACAATGGCTGTTTCCCAATAGAAAGCCCGAGAATCCAACAGTTATTTGGTCCACAAGGATAGATGTCTCAGGTCATCCTCAGTATAAGCCAGAATCCTCAAGAAGTAGTCTCTAATGCCAGTGAAGGAATGAAGTTGCCAGTGAGATTGAGGACAAGCAGGCAAAGAGCAAAACTTCTTTCTTCCATGTTCTTTATATATACTGCCATCAATCAGAAGGAATGGCCCAGATTTAAGGTGGGTCTTCCTACCTTAAATGACCTGGATTTAGGGTTGATTTTCCAACCTCAAATCATCCAATCAAGAAAAATTTCTCACAAGTATAACCAGAGTCTTGGGTTTTAGTTAATTTCAGATGTAGTAAAGTTGACAGCCAAAAATATCCATCGCACACAGAGTGGCCTTGAGCTGAAGATCATATATGTGATTACACAGTGTCATAATATGTCTCTTTGTAAGGTAAATAATTTAGGTGTTCATCTCAAGCACATTTACATTATCTTCCAAGAATATGCTGCTATTTTTTCCACATGATTGAATTTCAAGTGATCAATTACCCTGCAGCTGAGACTAGAGATGGTTAGAAAGGAGAAATGACCTTTGGAGACTTTTGAATTACATGCTCCTGATTCCACCTCTCTGCCATGTCTAATGATACTCGTGAGAATCTTGATAATTAATATCTAACACATTTTATAGAAGATCTAAGTTAGCTCACAAGTGATACTAGAGTATAATATTAAAATACTAAGAAGAAATATATCACTAAGTTCCTATGGACAGAAAATATCTCAAAGTCCTTAATTCCAACTTAGGACAGGATAAAAAAAATAGATGCTATAGTCTATATTAGGTTCAACAATGCCCAATGGCAAAAACAGAAGCAGAACTTCAGTTCATTGCTCATCAAGTTCTTCATTATAAAAAGGAAGTTTCAGAACATCATGTTAATGGTAGTGTGATAGATCACTTTTGTTCAATGTGATCCACATACACACTTTCTGTAGTGTTGACTTTGCTTTGGAATGGTGATAGCTTATGAAGAGCCATCGGATACATGATTTTTTTTTTTAATTCAGATTCTGACTAAGTAGTCCAAGCTAGCTCATGATCGTCCTGCCTTGGCCCCCTTACTACCAGAATTATAGACATATGTTATGATGCCTACTAATCTTTGAAAAGATATCCAAAGAAAGCATACAATACTGTCCTTGGAGAAAATGCATAGGAGATGACTTATCCCTGGTTTACAAGTTTCAAGACTAGTACTCAAGATAACCATCAACCATTGATTCTGGAAACTATGCTAAGTAAGAGCTATGGGAAGTAGATGTTGGCTGTTTGGGATGAGTTTGAAAAAAAATCCAATCTTCTGAACTTAGGCTTTACTGGATGACAGCCTCACTTTTTCTTATAAGATCTGTAAAAATATTATACATTAGAGTTATTGTGAAGATTGAAAGATTTAATGTACACAAAACTTTACATTTGGTAAATGGAAACTCAGCTCACCAATAGAATCTCTTTTCAGTAATCTTAATAGAGGAAACTCAGTTTTGAATCAGGTGATTGTGGTGGTATTGTGTTCCCCAAAATATTGTGTACCGTAATAAACTTATCTGGGGTCAGAAAACAGAAAAGCCACTAGATACTTAGGATAGAAAATGTTGGCACTCAGGCTTTAATCCTAGCATTCCAGAGGCAGAAATCCATCTGGGATCTCTGTGAGTTCAAGGCTACATTGGAAACAGCCAAGCATGGAGACTCACACCTTTAATCCCAGAAAGCGAGCCTTTAATCCCAGGGAGTGAGAGTAGAAGGCAGAAAGATATATAAGGCGTGAAGACCAGGAACTAGAAGCATTTTGACTGGTTAAGCATTTGGCCTGGTTAAGCATTTAAGCTTCTAGCAGCACAGTTCAGCTGAGACCCATTCTGGATGAGGACACAGAGGCTTCCAGTCTGAGGAAACAAGACCAGCTGAGGATCCAATGAGGTGAGGTGGCTGTGGCCTGTTCTGGCTCTCTGATTTTCCAGTGTTCACCCCAATAACTGGCCTCAGGTTTGATTTTATTAATAAGAACTTTTAAGATTCATGCTACAGGTGATGAACCTAATTTCCCTCAGCTGTTGCATGGTAAGAATAGCATTTCAACTCTGCTGCACTGGAATGTGGAACTCACGTTTTATACATTTGATTAGGTCTATGACTACGAAAATTTGTTTCCTCTTCAGGCCAGTGCCTTTCATATCTTCTGTGCTAGATGTCTACAAAGAAGTAGATGTTCACCCTTCAGAATTGATGCTTGCCTTTTGGAAATATGGTATAGTATCCAGGAAAGTGAAGCATTCTGCTTTATCTGGATGGAAAATGAGAACAATGATGTATCCTATGGAGGCATCTACAGCTGGGACATCTGCAGTTAGAAAAGGAAAGGTTGATGTATGTGTTTGTTTTGACCAGGAAAAAAGTAGTACATTTCATGCTGAGGGTTGCTTGCTACCATTTAGTAATGTGACTTTATGATCTAGAACAGGAAACAGATGTTTTCTCATGTATTGATGAGTTTTAAAAGCTGAATAAACCTAAATGTTATCTTTTTTCAGGGCTGTTGACCTTGATTCTTTGATCATGGCTATTTCTGGCTGAGGTTTAGAGATCCTAAGCTTTTAATCTATAGATTATTTTGTGTTTACCCCAGGAGGCTTAATGTGAACATTTAAATCCTCAATTTTCAGAGCCATAACACAGATTCAGATCTAGGATTATCTGCCTCTGCTTTTTTTAAGCTCATGTAACTAATATACTATGATCCTTCCCTTGTGAACTACCTTGGTCTTAGATGTAATTGTCACAAACACCCTGAATCAACATTGTCCAAAATTCATTGGATTTATCCTTTAAGCAATGATGGGCTATACTACACTGTTATAATATCCCTTCCCCTAAATATCACTGGATTTATATGACATTTTTTTTCTGCTAATACTTCAGTATTCCATGGTGGCAACAGGGCTATCTAGATCATCATATCACATAATTGTGGTGGTTTGAAAGAAAATGCCCCCCCCCCAAAGGGAGTGGCAGTATTAGGAGGTGTGGCCTCATTGGAGGAGGTGTGCCACGGGGGAAGGGGGTTGTGAGGTCTCTTTTTCTCAAGCTTCTCTTAGTGTGACAGTCAGTGGACTTCCTGTTGTCTCTGAGTCAATATGTAAGGACTGTCAGCTCCAGCACCATGTCTACCTGAATGCTATCATGCTCCCTGTCCTGAATGATAATGGACTGAACCTCTGAAACTGTAAGCATGCCACCTCAATTAAATGTTTCCTTTATAAGAGTTGCTGTGGTCATGGTGTCCCTTAACAACAAAAAATCCTAACTAAGACATAGTGATTAAGCCTGATCAGAAGCTTCATATCAAATGATACCATAGTTATTGGAAGGTAGTTTCATGAATCCTTCAGTGGCTCATTGACCTAAACAAATCCCACAGACAACATCTGCTTAAGACACAAGGTTCAGTCTTATGCTTAGAAAGAAAGGAAAACTAGAATGTATAGACCTATCCCTAAAGATCACCACACCCTCTTGGATGAGACTCAGTATTCAATGCCTTGATACATCATTTATAAACTCCACCCCAAAGTACAAGTTCCTATTTCTATATTAAAAGGAGACTTATAGAGGCAAACTAATTACTCAAGAACATATAGGCTTGAAACTATATCTGTTCTCTATGATACTCCAAATGTGTTCATGTGCTGTGGATATCGTTCTGTATAAATAAAACACTGATTGGCCTGTGGCCAGGCAGGAAGTAGGTGGGACAAGGAGAGAGGAGAATTCTGGGAAGTGGAAGGCTGAGTCAAGGAGATGCTGCCAGCCACCACCATGACAAGCAGCATGTGAAGATGCCAGTAAGCCATGAGCCACGTGGCAAGGTATAGATTTACAGAAATGGATTAATATAAGATATAAGAACAGTTAGCAAGAAGCCTGCCACGGCCATACAGTCTGCAAGGAATATAAGTCTCTGTGTGTTTACTTGGTTGGGTCTGAGCTGCTGTGGGACTGGCAGGTTAGAGAGATTTGTCCTGACTGTGGGCCAGGTAGGACCAGAAAAACTCTAGCTACATTCATGTTCTTCTATTCTGCCTGAAACTACTTGGGTTTTTAATCTTCTTCTCCAACCTATGATCAATTTCTATACTATAAATATCATTAGACATCACACACACACACACACACACACACACACACACACACACACACACACACGGAGAGTTCAAGTTAGAGTTCTTATTATGTAGTCTTGAATTTCCTGAAACTCATTATGTAGACTAGGCTACCCTTGAATTTGCAGAGATCTTTCTGCCTATGCATTCCAAGTACCAGGAATACAGGCATGGGCTACCACACCCATATACAACTTTTGTATCTTAAAAATGGCACATTTGGGTTAGTAGCACTGCCTGACTTTCCTTAAGGAAATCTACATGCATCTATATGGGCTCAAGCTTTCAGAAATCCCCCTGCTTCCTCTCAAGTATTTCTTTCTTTTTTAATTATTATTAAGAAATTTTCTATTTATTGTATATACCAACCACAGATCCCCCTCTCCTCCCTCCTCCTGCCTCCTAGCCTTCCCCCCCAACCCCCCCCCCCCCCCGCCATTCCCACCTTCATCTAAGGCAAGGCCTCCCATGGGGAGTCAGCAGAGCTTGGTACATTCAGTTGAGGCAGATCCACATCCCTCCCCCTGCACCAAGGCTATGTAAGGTGTCCCACTATAGGCAGTGGGCTCCAGAAGCCTACTCATGCACCAGGGATAGATCTTGATCCCATTGCCAAGGGGCCACTTAAGCAGGTCAAGTTACAAAACTGTCTTGACTATGCACAGGGCTAGTTCAGTCCCATGGAGTCTCCACAGCTATTGGTCCACAGTTGAGGAGTTCCCACTTCTTTTCTAGAGAGAATCTATGGATTCACACATTGTGTAAGAAGAACTGAGTCTCGGGAACAAGCTTTTATGGCCCTCCCAAGTGTGGGAGACAGAGAAAACACAGAACAAGAAGACTGTTTCTTTTGTTCCCAATGTGGTTGTTTGACCTACTTAGGGGCTGTGCTGTGGTGTGCATGATAATGGATGCTCACATTTGTGCAGAAAACAGTCATTCTTGAAAATCACAGAACAAGCAGAGGGAAATTACTTATGTTCCTTACTAAACACTCACTTTTATGGTCCCTTTAGGATATCATCTGTCAGTGACAAGCATGTTTTTCTGCAGTGTTTATTTTAGAAATTTAAAAATAGAATTTTTAGGTTTCACCTATTTGATGTAATACTATATGCGCTTATCTATCTCATACTCTGTAGCTTACTTCGGAAAATACATTTGCTTTTCTTATTTGGAAAATTCTGTCAGGTTGTTTTCTTGACTCAAACCTTTTCTTAGTATGGTTACTAGTAATTTAGGAAGAATTTTTAGACTTTTCCTGGCACTTCCAGCCTCTCTGTGAGTTTGCTTATAGTATCAGAACAGGCAGTGTGTGGGAGGAAGTTGAGAGGAGAGGCTGATGCTGAAAAATGAAGTATTCTCCTGTGCCCTTGCATGCCCTCCTCATCTGGTTTTCGTTCACGCTGTCTTTTGTGTTCTTGAGGATACCCTTTGCTTCACTTACTTGGCTTTGTTCAGTAACATATACACTCATTCCAATGGAAAAATCTGATATAAACATAATTTCTTGTAGTAATCAATAAGAATAGGATACTGGACCTAATAAGATGCAAGTATGACCTGTCTCTTCTTTCTTTGCACTGTTTTTCACTTGCCTAGAAGACTCAGTACTACGTATCTGGGTTGCTTGCTTAGGTTTCAGTTTGGTCAGAGAGTGGTAGACTCCATAGACTCCAGGAGAAACTGATTTGCAGGTAAAGCCCCTGTGGCTGTGGTTAGTGGTGATGGTCTTAGGGAAAGTATATGAACTAAATGGAACCTTGGCTCAAAGTATTTTTGGTAAAAATTTTTAAGTTTAGACTTCTGTGATGTCACAGAATTGGCATTCACTTCCAGGACAGAGAGATGACTGGTAAAAATGGCAAAGAAAATCTCAATGTGAAATTTTCAGTAACTGCAAATACTGTGTTATGTTTCCACTCAGTTCATCTAGTTGTTATAAGTTCATCACCACTGGCTATGGCCACAAGACATCTTCATCCAGTCAGCACCAAACAGCTTCTCCTATACATGTGCAATTTGAATTTACCAAAGGCTTGTTTAGCCCATTAGTGAGAGAACTTGAAAGAAGGCAAAGGAAGTTTAATGAAACATAGTAAGCATATACACTACATGAAAGAGAAATGCTACCAGACATTGATTTGACAGATCTCAGCAATAAGGTGTTAAAATGATAAACTTTGAAACAGAAATTATTCTTAGCTTATAAATCTTCTACAAGTAAGCATTTAATTTCATAGTATTTTTCTTGAAGGGTAGTAAACATGAAGTCTAACCAAGTTTGCATTTCCAAAGAATGAGGTGGCCCTTCTGTGGCTGTGTTCAAGGATGATTTATGTGACATTGGGATGACATTTAATCATCTTATGCCTGATTTTTAAAGTTTGGATAATTTTTATTGATAATGCATGATGTGATTATTATAGAAACTGTTCTTGTAGGCAACATCACAAAAACAAACCTTCTGATTTCTTGTTTGATATTTATTCTTTATATTGAAAAAAATTTTATACAATATATTCTGGACTATTTCCCTTCCCCAACTCTTCCTAGCTGATCCCCACATTCCAGCTCCATGAGCCTTTTTCTCTCTTTAGAAAACAAACAGGCAAATAACAAACAAAACCATGATAAAAATACACAAGAAACACACATACACACACACACACACACACACACACACACACACACAAACTCAAATCTGCACAAACACAAAATTGGAAACCATACAGATTTGAGCCAAATAGGGTCACAGCACTGAGAGGAGGAAGAACTCCCATCTCTAACCAAGACACTGTCTCCATTTGACATCTCCTTGCAAAGGAAAAATTGGTTCTCCAATGTCTCAATTAGGTATATTAACTACCTTGAAGGGTAGGCCCCATGCTCCACGGTAGATAGCCAACACACAATGAATTCAGGTATACTTGATCTCTTGTTGCTTTGTTTGGACTTTTTTTTATTTTTTCTGTTTATTAGTATACATAAACATATTTGCCTTATACTGACCTTTGAAGGATTAGTTATTTAAGAATGCCTGTAGCTTAGAAAATGTCTCTCTTTACTTCACTATTGTATCTTGCTAGTACAGTATGTTCTGTTTTCAGAGTTGTTGGCTCCTAGGTAAACCAGCCAGATCAATATATTTTTCTCTGTTTAGCTCTGTAAAACTTAAACTCACCCCCAATACTACTGCATTTAGTTCAGATTGAAATATTTTCAGTACAGAATAAATAATACATACTTACCTTTAAATGGCATGGCTATTTTGGAAAATGAAAAATTATAGTTTTTGTCTAGAACCAGAGCAGAGTTTGAATGGATCGTATGAATATAGAAAATGACTGCTTTATAGCTAATTTTGTAAACAGTATTTTTAATTAATATATTCACATCTTTTCATTGCCACTTGAAGTAAAGGGTTTTTTTTTCCCTGAATGAGTTCATCTATTTTGTATATGACTTCATCATCCAACAATTCTTGTTCATTTACATTACATTAGACAAAACAGTGATTAATCTACACATATTAATTCTTTTTTAACTAAAAAACTAAATGTTATGAAGCCCCTTGAATCCGTATGTAATCCTTGCTGTGAAAAAAAGTTTTATGTGTCAATTATTTTATTTAACTATGAGTTAATCCACAGTGGAACAGAACAACAAGTAGACTTAAAAATAGTGGATTCCTTACACTATTTCTTTCTTTTTGGAATTGTTTAATCTCACAGAAGATGCTGAAAAGTCACAGAAGAAAGTGAGATTTTTAAGATGATGAACATTGGGTTGAGGACCAAGTGAGCTTGGGACAGTGAGAAGGAATGCATGTGTGCACAGCTTCCAGAGAGATATTCTGGGAATTTCTTACACCTGTTTCTTGAATATATCTGTGGCTCTCTTTCCCTAGAATTACATTCTGAGAACTTATCCTTTTTCTCAAGTCACATTCTAGAGATTTTTCTGCAGACAACCCATCCATTTCCTGCATATTAATTCTCTGAAAAAATCTCATTAAAATCAATGGAGCAAAGAGATGTTTAAAAGTAGATTCATGAATTTACATTTAAGATTTACTGACTCAGGATCTAAGGATGAAGCAAGGAAGCTTCCTTTGAAAGCCTTCCAGGACATCTTAAAAAAACTGAGAATCACTCAAATAGATGTTATGTTATTTCTGCACTCCTCTTAACTTATGTCCCCAATAAAAATATAGTAAAATACGCCACAACTGATGCTTTCAATGAAATCATTTTTTACTTCTTTTAAGCTATCTAGACAAAAAAAAGATAGTCTTGCTGACAATAGTGTTCACGGGTTCATAATTTTAGGAAGGACTGTGTTGCCTCTATGGCTCTACAGTAATGTTATTATCATTAGGAAGTTTTGCCCTAGACCCTTGGGCTTTCTCATAAACTGTTTGGTTTGCAGTGGCCTCACACCTGACTTTAAAGAGGCACAGACTTGATTTGTACAGAGACTACTTGAATTTCTCAGATCCTGACATTTCCAAACAGATTGGACCAAAGATTCGAGGGTAGATTTTCATTTAGAAGACTATGGAGAAATAACATGGAAGTCCCTGTATGCATTGCTGTTTCTCTAATATCTCCATGGGCATCTACAGAATCGAGAAGTTCTGAATAATCAATATTAGCTAAGAGATTCAGATGTTAGCACCTCAGTTGAATTATATTGATCTGTTCAAAGGAGAAGCTGTAGACTGCTGACCATACTTTACAGCTTATCTTCTCCCACACCTAGTCCTTGTTCTCCACTGGAAACCAAGAATCTCTGGGTTTTAAGTCTAAGACATTGGGAGAGAACCATTGATTATCATTATCTTATTTGATATAGGAGAGGGACATAGCTCCATATATTGGTGACAGTAGTCTTAAGAGTTCCCTTTGTCCTTAGCAACCTCCATTTAAGCAAAATCAGGATTTGTGTCTTCCAGGACGAAAAGAAGTGAGCCTCTATCAAGTATAGCTGGAGATTCATTGAGGAAAAAAAAGAGACATGCTTTTAAAATTAGATGTTAAGACTAGAAAAACACTCTGGGAAAGAATAAGCATAACCAAGCATGGGTATAGGCTTCTCAAGGAACAGTCACAGTTGGATTTCTTTATAATTATCAAAGCATAGTATAGCTCAGAGATGCTAAGATGGTTCTCAGAGATGCTAAGATCCCCTCCTCTTTTCTTTCTTTCATTGTCCAGAAACTAGTTTGTAAAGTGGATTCATAAGGGGCAGTGTTTAGGTTTGAGAAAGAGGTGGAAATGTTCAAGGTTATACACTATTTGACCCAAAACATCACAGTTCAATGGCTGTCTTTGACATTTCCGTCTTTCTCTTCTAACCTCTCATAGCTATCATTGCTAAGCACACAGACTTTGATGACATGGCAAAGGGTTACTTCTACCAAGTCCTTTATTAATATATTTCTTTCATGTAGCACTCACTGTTTGTTTTTATCCTTCTCCAATCTTTAAAAGATAAACATATTACAAATAAAAAGATTGCTTTCATATCAAACTTTATATTCTAGTTATATTGAACTTGCAAACAGTTATTTCATTAGGCTTTGGGTGGGTGTTCTCTGACCTTTGTTTTGAATATTTCTCTTACTGGCCTTTGAAAATTCCTGAGGGTTTGGAGTCGTGGGCAGTACTTTCCATGCTATGGCAGTGGGTTTTACTGTAGTTCACATAGAAAAATCTTGGAATGTGAGGGGGCTTTGGAGGAGTATGGGCAGGCAGACTATGGGGGAAGAATGACATAAAAGACACATAGTCACATTCTTCTGGGCCACTGAGTTAGCCTGGTGGATCCTTGCCATCTGTCAGCTCTTCAGTGTTATTCTCAAATAGATTCCTTGGTGCAGGAGTAACTCACTATCAGGGAAGATGCAGAAGTAGCTTATGGAGCAGAAGAATGCACCAAATGCCTAACTTAAGCTCATTGTTCATGGCCAGTAGGTAAACTAGCCAGTTTCTAAAGGAGGAACTAGACATGACTGATAAGTATTATCTGTGTACTTTCTTTTTTAAAAAATTACCTTTATTTACCTGTTTGCTTGTTTATTATATGTATCTGTACCATGGCACACATGTGGATTCAAGAGGACAACTTGTAGGAGACAGTTCTATCAACCATGTGAGTCTCCGGAATTTAACTCAAGTCATCATACTCAGCAGCATCTAACTTTGCCTGTTGAGCCATGTCACCAGCCCTACATGTATTCTTTTTAATGCAATATTTTTGATGGCTCATGCATGTTAATCCTCATCAATTAAAGATCAATACAAACAGATTAAGTATAGAAAAAGAAGAAGACATAAAGGTTGAGTTCATAGGATGATGGGGCTAGATCTAGGAGAAGTTGAGGAGTTTAGTCAGCCTTGACTGAACTCAGTGGGTAACAAAACATAAATCTGGGAAAGGGACTGGTGGGGAGGAGAGGGTGTGATAGGAGTAGAAGAGATGTTAAAAAGGGGTGAGGAGCAAAAGTAATCAGAATTCATTATATGTGTACATGAAATTGTAAATGAACAAAATAGGAAAAATACCATGATTCCTATTTACTAAAATGGTGGAAATATTTTAAAAACTTAATCATTAAATGAACCAGGGACTAAATGTTTTATTTATAAAAAAAACATTGGGTCAACTTGGGTTTGAAATACATCTAATATGCCTAAGTTTTCTGAGCATGTGTGTAAATAAATATACATATACATCTAAAAGGTGATTTTTCATTCTCTTTATGAATGCTTGAATTATTTTAGTTTTATTTTATTATAAAATGTACTACTATATACTTTTATCATATATGTGATAAAAGTTATATAACCTCTGTGCTGTTCTTTCTTTGGCTGCCTCTAGGACATGGAAACACTCACTAAATTCTTCTTCAACTCTTCCAGGTCATGCCGGATAGTTTTCTAAAGACTTATATTCATTTGCCTTCCTATAAGCAGAACATGAGTTTCCAGTTTATCTAGATCCCATTACTACTTTGAAATGGTGAGCTTTAAAGTTAAATGACTGCTAGTTTTATAGGTTAAAAAAAATGTGTTTTGCTTTTTAGTTATTGTCTTGATTGCTGATCAGTTGAACATCTTTTCATATTTGTTAACCTTCAATTTTCTTTTTTTAATTCCTGTTAATGATTTTTGCCCATTTTCCCCAGTTATCTTTCTAAAGATGTCAAATTATAGATATATTCATATAAGTATATACAATGTATGATATGTTACTATATATAGTATATATGTATATGTATATACTATATATACATACATTGTCTCAGTCACTGTTCTATTGCTTTGAAGAGACATTATGACCAAGGCACTGTTTATAAAAGAAAGCATTTAAAGCTTGCTTACCAATTGAAAGGATTGGTCCATCATCATCATGGTGGGAAGCAGACAGGTGTGGCACTAGAACAGTAGCTGAGAGGTTTGCATCCTGACCTGCTGGCAACAGGCAAAGAGAAAGATTGGGCATGGCGTGGGCTTTAGAAAACTCAAAGGCCACCCCCAACATCACACCTTTTCCAACAATGTGCACCTACTCCAACAAGGACACACCTAATCCCTTCCAAACAGTTCTTGAACTGTGGACCAAGCATACAAATATATGAGCCTATGGCAGGAGCATTCTAATTTAAACCACCACATACATATGTTTACATAACTACATATACATATATGTGTGCACAGAATGACCTATATAAATTCATGTATACATATGTTTATATATGATAATTTCAAGATCAGTTCATAATAACATTAACTGATTTTTATTCTATGGACATCTTATGTTTCCTACATATTTTAAGACTGAATCTGAACCCAGCAGACACCTGCTGAAGTTTTCAAATTCTAGCATCTTAGAATAAAGAATTTGACTAAGGACACATGGTTAGTGAGCTGACTAGTTTCTATGTTGCCTTGGCACAGGTGGGGTCATCTTGGAAAAGGTAACTTCATTTGAGAAAATGCCTTTATCACATTAGTCTGTAGGCAAGACTGTTGGATATTTTCTTGATTAATGATTGATTTGGAAGGGCCCAGCTTACTATGGGCAATGGCCCCTTGGGCAGCTGGTCCTGGGTTATAAAAAAAAAAAAAAAAAAAAAAAAAGCAGACTGAGTAACCCATGAGGAGAATTCCTGTCTGAGTTTTTTTGTTTATATTTACCATTGCTACTTTGAAATTGTCTTCTATATCATTTTATTTGCTTTTCTAGTGGAATATTACTATAAGCATTTTTGTTAGAGACTGTTGGAGCTTTAATCTTTCTGTATTTGTGATGGAACTAAGGCATCTGGAGTTAGGTCCTTGGTACTGTTTCTTGGTACGAAAATCTTGTTTCTCCTTTGTTGAATGGGTTTTGAAGTTCTGTTTCCTGTTACCCTTACCTGCCCAGCTATAGTAAGGTTCAAGTCTTAGGGCAATTCAGTGTTGATGTTTCCGTGAGGTTTGAGAATTTGTTCTTGTTCATTTTGTACTAAGTGAGATTGCTAAGCCCAAAGCACATCTTCTGTAGAGTTGTATGATTCTCATAGTCAGTCTTCAGGAATCTGGGGAGGTACTCAGGACTTCAGGTAAAGGGTGCTGGTGGAGTTGAAGATAGGAGTCTGTGATTCCTACCTAAAAAGAGCAAGGCCAGGGGAAGAAGAGAGTACGATGTGTGTGTTCCTCGGGAAATTTTCAGAGGGAGATGTGGTTGTCAGGGTTGGTTCTCCAGCTAGAGGTGGAGGTCAGAGTACTTAGGCAGCAAAGTGGATGGGAGGACACAGAAGACAGGCAGTCAATGAGATAGGCAGTCCTCATGTCAAATGGTGGGTGTAATTGGAAGCAGGAGTCTAGTGTCTGGCTAGAGAAGGGAACAGGGGTTTGCATCTGAAATGAGTAGACTTGAGGTGAGGGAGCCTAGGCTCTCAAGGTAGAGATGTGGAGAGGGCCCTTCGTAGGTTTAGAGGGAGTTAGCAGTGTGAGCTGGGTCCCTCTCTCTCTCTGTCAAAAAAAAAAAATCAGGAGTCTTTACATCTGTAGAGTTATGTCTGGGTTTTTAATTTGAGTCCATTGATTAATGTGTTTGATTTCATGCCAATATCAGGCTTTTTTTATTACTGTAGCACTGTCATAGAACTTGAAATCTGTGATGGTGATACCTCCAGTAGTTCTTTTATTATTCATGATAGTTTTAACTTTCCTCTCTCTCTCTCTCTCTCTCTCTCTCTCTCTCTCTCTCTCTCTCTCTCTCTCTCTCTCTCTCTCTCTCTCTTCTGTATGAAGTTGAAGATGGTTTTTATATTTTCCATGAAGAATTGTGTTGGAACTTGGATTGAGAATTTCACTGAATATGTAGAATACTTTTGGTAAGGTGGCCAAGTTCACAATATGAATCTTACAGATTTGTGAACAACAGGGATCATTCTATTTTCTTTTTCTTCCTCAATGCCTTACAGTTTTTGTTAGACAAGACCGTCTCTTGCATAGTTAGACTTATTTTGTGAAAAATTTTTAAGGCTATTTTGAAAGGTCTTATTTCCCTGACTTCTTTATTAGTATGTTTGTCATTCATATACAGGAAGGCTACTGATTGTGTGTGTGTGTGCGCGTGCGCGCGCGCGCACGTGTATGAGTGCGAGTGTGTGTGTGTGTGTGTGTGTGTGTGTGTGTGTGTGTGTGTGTGTTAATTTTGTATCTGTTACTTTGTTGAAAGTGTTTATCAGCTGTATAATTTTCCTAGCTAATTTTTTGAGGTCTTTTCTTTATTATGTTATACTGCCTGTCAAAAAGAATACTATTACTTCTTTTCTTATTTATATCCTTTTTGTCTCCTTCAGTTAACTTATTGCTTTAAGACTTCAAGCACTATATGGAACAGGTATATAAACAGGGAAATTCTATCTTGTTCCTGATTAGAGTGGAAATGCCATGAGTTCTGTCTACTTCGGATGGTGATGATTGTGTGTGTAGTGTATACTGCTTTTACTCTATTAAGATGTATCTCTTGAATCTCTAGTCTCTTCAGGACTTTTATCATGAAGGGATTTTTGATTTTCTTCTTTCAAAGGCCCTTTCTACATCGAATTAGTTGATCCTGTTGTTTGTGTCTTTATTCTGTTCATGTGGTGAATAATATTTGTTGATTTATTTATGTTGAAGATATTTAAGTCTCTGGAATGAAGCTGATATGATCATAGTAGTTCATCTATTTTTTTTAAAAAATATGTTCTTGCATTCAGGTTGAAAGTAATTTATTGAGAATTATTACAGCTATTATCATAACCAATATAATTTTCTCTTTTGTTGGGTTGTGGTTTGGTTTTGATGACAGGGTAAAACTGGCTTCATCAACAATAATTTGCAAATATTTCTTTAATTTTAGTTTTTCAAACTAGTTTGAAGCACATTTGTGTTAATTCTTACTTGTGGATCTGGTAGAATTCTGTGCTGAATCCATCTAGCCTTGGGCTTTTTTGCTGTTGTTGGGATGTTTTTAATTACTGCTTCTGTTTTGCTAGAAGTTATAGGTCTACATGCATCATTCACTTAGTTGTGGTTTAAATTACCGAATTTAATTACATACCGAATTTCACCCATTGCTTTTAGATTTCCCAGTTTAGTGAAATACAGATTTTTCAATGTATATCCTTATGGCTTTCTGAATTTACTCATTGTCCAGTATGTCTTTTAGTAATTTGGTTCATATCTCTCTTTCTTTTGGTTTGGCTAAAGGTCTGAAAAAAAAAAATTTAAAAATTAAAAAGCACTGTCAACTCACTGATTTTTTTTTCAAAGGACCAACTATTCATTTCATTGGTTATTTATATTGTTCTTTCTTTGCTTACTTCTTTCCTCCTTCCTTCCTTTCTTCCTTCCTTCCTTCCTTCTTTTCTATTTAATTTCTCTCTTTAATTATTTCATCCCTGAGTTTGATTATTTCCTCCCATATACACTTTTGGGGTGTTATTTCTCTTCTTTCTCAAAATCTTTCAAGAATATTATTAAATTGTCAATATGAGATCTCCTCGGGTTTTTGATGTAGCACTTAATGCTACAAACTTGCCCCTTAGAACTGTCTTCACGTGTTACATAGGTTTTGTATGTTGTGTTTTTATTTTCAGTCAATTCTAGACATTTTTAGAATTCTTTCTTGATTTTAATCTTGATTCACTTTTTGTTCAATGATAAGTTGTTCAGATTCTATGAATTTGTGTACTTTCTGTCATATGTATTGTCGGCATCCTGCTTTCATCCATAGTAATTAGATAGGGTGAAAGATGTTTTTGAAATTTTCTTGTGTATATTAAGACTTGCTTTGTGTCCCGTCGTGGTTAATTGAAGAATGTTCCTTGGGCTTTGGAGATGGAAGATTTTTCTTTAATGTTTGGGTAGAATGTTCTGTAGGTGTCTTTTACATCCATTTGATTTTTGATATTATTTAACTCCAGAATTTTTCTGTTTAGTTTTTGTCTGGCTGTTCTGTCTATTGGTGAGAGTGAATTATAGAACACACTCACTATCACTGGGTTAAGGTCAACATGTGATTTTATGTGTAATAGAGTTGCTTTTATGAAATTGGATGACCTTTATTTTGGTGTATACATTTTCATAATTGTAATATCCTCTTGGGGAATTTTTTTCTTTAGTGAGGATCTAATGTCCTTCTTTATCTCTTCCAATTAGTTTTGACTTGAAGTCTTAGCTGGGTAGTGGTGGTGTACACCTTTAATCCCAGCACTCAGTGAGACAGAGGCATTTAGATCTCTTTGAGTTCAAGCCCAACCTGGTCTACAGAGTGAGTTCCAGGACAGCCAGAGCTACACAGAAAAACCCTGTCTTGAAAATAAACAAACAAAAAATAGCCAACCTTGATTATTTTTGCTACTTTTACTTGGAATATCTTTTTCTACCCATTTATCCTGAAGTAATGTTTGTCCTTGATAGTAAGGTATGTTTCTTGGAGCCAGCAGAAAAAATTTATCTTGTTTACTAATCCAATCTGTTAATTTGTATCTATTTATTTGGGAACTGAAGCAGTTAATATTAAATGTTACCAATGAGCAGTGGTGTTTTGTTTTGTTATGTTTTTTAGTTCCTGTTGTTTTGTGTGTTTTGTTTTGTTCTTTGCAGACCTCTTTTGGTTAAATGTTCTGGGATTATTTATTCTTCATGTTATCTTGGATAAAGTTACTCTCCTGTTCATATTGAAAGGTTTTTTGTTGTTTTAGTTTTTTTGTTTATTTATTTTTTTTAGTGCCTTTTGTAGAGCTAGATTGGAGGGCAGAAGTTTCCTAAATTTGTTTTTATCATAACATATTCTAATTTTGCCTTCAATTGTAATTGATAATTTTTCTGGTTATAGTAGTCTGGCCTGCCATCTTTGGCCTTTCAGAGTTTGTAGAACATACTTCCAGTGCCTTCTGGTTTTTATAGTCTCCTTTGAAGTGTTAAGTGATATTATAATGAGCCTGCCTTTATAGGTGACGTGGTTTTTTCTTTTGCAGCTTTTAATATCTTTTCTTTGTTCTGTATATTTAGTGTTTTGATATTATGCTCCATAGGAGCCTCTTTTATATCCTATCTATTTGGCACTCACTATGCCTCTTGCGCCTTGAAAGGCACCACTTTCTGTAGATTTGGGGATTTTCTTATATGATTTTGTTAAAAGTAGTTTCGGTGCATTTGATTTGTGTTTCTTCTCCTTCCACTATATTAATTATTTGTATGCTTGGTCTTTTCATAGTGTCTCATATTTCCTGGATGTTTTCTGCCTGAATATTATAGGTATCATATTTTGTTTGACATTGTGTTCATTTCTTCTAAGTAGTCTTCAAAACCAGAAATTCTATTTTTTATGTCTTTTAATTTATTGTTGAGGCTTACCTCTGACCTTTTTGTTTGACTTTCTGAATTTTTTCATTTGGGGTTTATTTCAGTTTAGGTTTTCTCTGGTGATTCTATTTCTTTGTGAAATTTCACTTTCATGTTTTAAATTTTTTTCACTATTTCATTCCGTTCAACTGTATTTTCACAGTCTTCACTGAGGCATTTATTAATATCTTCCTTTAGATCCTTAGCTATATTCATAATGAGTGTTTGGAATTTCTTTATCCTGTTCTGCTTTTCCTATATGTATATTGCTTTGTAGTTTGTATCCAAGATTGCATGTCCCAGTTGCCTAACTCTTCTCTGCTAATTACCAGTGAAACAAGAGAATAAAGAAAGGAAGGAAGGAAGGAAGGAAGGAAGGAAGGAAGGAAGGAAGGAAGGAAGGAAGAAAGAAAGAAAGAAAGAAAGAAAGAAAAAGAAAAAAGGAAAAGCTGAGCTTTTACAAGGAAACAATGTTTTTAGATAGGAAAACAATAACTTTAGAGTCTAATACCTATTTGTGTGATTAGGATTTTGTGACTAGGATTCTGTTAAGTTCCCTAAACCAAGGCTGAAGAGTCTGAAATTAAATTTTCTAAAATTTGACACAATTTCAGTCAATATCTTTTTCATCTATCTCTCCTGAACTTTCTTCCCTCTTAGGCATGTGGTGACATGGTTTCCTCCACATGCAAATGTACCCATGTGTACATATACACACACATAGAGAAGGCGGGTATGCATGCCCATCAGAATGATTTGTTACAAGTATTTAAAGTCTAGAAGGCTGGTCTCCCCAATTATACCTCCTCCTCATTTCAAGATATTAGTCATGGACAGTGAAAAACATCTTGATTATACTTGCATCTGTTCTGACAACATAGCAACCCATGCCAAAATTGTTTTGTTTTTAGGGAACTAAAAATATACAGAATGCCTGGTAGCAATTTAGTCACTGTTATCAGCTATTACAAACCTTTTTTTGTTCATTAAGCCTCCTCTGCCTTTTTTACTCTGTGGCAGATGGGAGGTTCCTGGAAAAGGAAAATATCATATCCATTCTGCCAGCTCTTTATTCTTGAAGATCATGCTTGTCTGTGTTTCAGCAAGGCTCTAATGCAAAGCCTGATCAGACTGCATGATCACAGAGAGCACTTTGGGTTCTGTTGCCTGACATTAACTGAGCTTGTGTCAGTGAATTGAATGCAGGAAGGATTTAATTCAGTGGTTGGATTTGTGCACCCCTTGTTTTGAATCAGAAGATTTCCTATGAGCCACTTATCTTAAAATCAAATGTGTGAAGCTTCTGTTTTAGAAATATAGTTGTCTTAATTCAATGTTCATTATCTATGTTACTTTGAAGTTTGTGATGACTGAGTGTGGTATGTGGAATATTTATGTATTTATTTCTGATTTTTTAGTTTTCTCTGAGTCTGTGAAATTTCTTTGTTCTTATAGGTCTGAGCTAATAAATCTTCAGCTGATATGTGCTCCCAAATATTTTTATTGTATATTAAAAGATCCCTTTCATGAGAATGTTTGAAGGGGCCTTGGAGTCTGCACAGAACACACCAGACACCAAATTCTCAGCATAAAGGAGATTTTTACCCTAAAAGAGATGGATGTGGTGTGGGGTGTGGGATGGGGGTTGAGGGAGTGATTTTCTTTTTTAAGGGGAAAAAGGAGAAGTCTGTGCTAGAATGAGTTGGTAAGTTCTGATTGGACATGTTAGCCAGTGTATCCCGACAATGAATTTTGAATGCAGGACTTTGGTGTTTTGATAGGTGGACCTTGGAGTTTTAGTTAAGCATAAGGAAGTGGCCAAATAAAGGAATAGACCTTGGTGGTAACTTTAGGGATGTAATCTAATGGTTTAGCAGGGGAGAATGCAAGACCTGACAGCACCAGGTTTGCAGTGCTCAGATCTGTTAGAGAGCCTTTCAGTGTTCACTGGGAAAAAAAAGTAAAGATTTTCCTCTTGGGGTTCACTCTTAAAAGGGCATTCATAGGTAGATATTCAACATGTGTAAAATATAGGTGTAAAGAATCATCTCGTAAAACATGTGTTTCACATTTTATATATTATATATACACACATAAAGAGATATGCATGTGAAAAAATTCAAAGGATTGAACCCTTTTCCTCGTAAGGGCCAATTCTAAGAGGCGAATACTACTCTGAGCAATATCTTTGAATCAAAAATGACCCATGACACTTGAAATAATAAATTATATTCAATTTTATTCTTAAAGTTAGTTATAAAGACTTATCACTGTGCTTTGCCATTTCTAAGACAGTTCACAATTTCAAACTACTTTCAATTACTTCACTGTTTTTCTCCCATTGCTATTCAGTGCATGACAGGTATTTAACAAATATGTGAATGAGCCTTAAAATAACCTGTTAGATGTAGACCTGGGAATTATTATAATTACTAACCCTTTACTGAGATAAAACTCAGCCTCAAGGAGATTTCATGACTTGCTGAAGGCCACTCAGCAAGGATGTAGTAAAAACAAGATTTGAAAGCAGTGGTTTGTTGTGTTCTCTGATGCCTTCTTTGGAGTGGTAAGGTGGTAAGGAATTTTAAAGAGGTAGCCTAGTTTGTGTTCATAAAAATCAGGTTCTTTGAGGCATAAGAAAGTAAAACCCATCCCATGAGAAAATAACAAATTGTGTATTCAATCTCAGTTTAGTAGGAAAAGCCTGCTTACTTTAGTCCATAGGAAAGCATTCAGGTAAGGACCATGGCATCATAAGTAAAATGGCTTCCTGTTATATTACACTAGAGTTGTGTATTTCATTTGTTTTGAGACAGAATCTCATTGTGTAGCCCAGACTGGCCTTGAATTCATAATCCATATGCTTCCGCCTCCTGAGTCTTAGGATTACAGGCATTTGCCATCACAGTTGATTATAGTTTTCATTTACTGACCATCTACTAGTTGTCAGTCTTTAAATTTGTTTATTACTATTATTGTTGTTATTATTATTTGCTTTTTGGATCATGTCTTTGTTTATAATGTTGTCTAGCCTAGAGCTATGTAGTTCTCATGTTTCACTATGTAGCCCAGGCTGGCCTCGAACTTGCAATCCTAGTGCCTGAGCCTCTGCCTTTCAACCACCGGGATTACAGGTTTGCCCACCATGTGTAACAAATCACCTTTAAAATTTCCATGAAATAGTGAATAACTTACCAAACTGACTACATAATAGAAAATCAGAGAAACTAAATGATGTCTTTCTCCTCTCAAAATGATTTTCAAAGGAATTCAACTGGAATATTGTTACCTTGTTAGAATGGACTAGAAAAGAGACATAATTCACTGGTAGCAATTCTAAGGCAGGTGAGATGCCCCATCCTATATGTTGGCCACAGAGTTGCTGTATCCACATGGATGTCCACTGACCTGCTTGAGCCACCTGTGGACTGCTGAAAGGAATCCTATTTGGCACTCTGTTGCAAGGTCAATAGAATGAGGCCTTTTATTAACGAAATTTTCCCACCTTATCTGTTCAAACACATTGTCCTTTTATACAAAGACTGTTGAAACAGTATTTTACCACTACACAGAAGAAACTTTGGTCCACTCAAATTTGTCTTTTAAGATACCCAAATTATGCCAAGTACTCTGTCATGTACAACAGACCATCATGTTCCAATTCATGAGAGAGGACCCTCAGACAAAGGTCTTTGCAGAAGGTTAGGAATCTGCACACACAGAGACAATTGTCCTGGCAAACAGGTAGAGAATATGGAGAAAGCACTAAGTCCATTCACATTTTGAGGCTTCTGAGTTAAGGAAGTCCCCACATGAAGCCATATATGGTGCCACTTTGGATCAGAACACTCTCTGGAATGGGTTCTAGGTTTGTTTTCTGTTCTGAAGCAATCCCAGTAGAAAACACAAAAATAAATTTCTGCACTAATCTTACTGGAGACTGTAATAAGCAGTCCATATCACAACATAGTCAATGGGAAACCTTTATAAAAGAGTTGCTTGAAGATATTTAACACAGAATACTTGTATTTATATTATTTTGATATATATTTGATACACACACATATTTATATATATATCCTTTAGGGACCTCCATTCCCATTGGCCTGATCTGCTTTTATAGAAATTAATTACCCTACTACAGTCACACATATTCTAGTCATTACAGTGTTTGCAGTAGTTATTTTATCTCAAGGGTCTTGAATAGTCTTAAGGAGATGTTGCTGAGAGCTATATACTGGTTACTGTGGTCAGTCACTAAAAATAGTCTAAGAGTTTTTTTTTAAGTTGCTAAAAAATTCATAGAACATTTTAGGGATAGAATATGACCTATAAGCAGAAATTTAGAAATTAGAGATATCAACAAACCAGGCTCTTCCCTTAGGAGAAAAAAGAAATCCAAGTATGTTATGCAAAAGCAAGTTCTTTTTGATTTTTTTTTGTGTGTGTGAAGAATTCTTGACCCACATAGCTTTTTAAAATTTATCTCACTTGTGATAAGATGTAGTTGCTTATTCTGGAATCACATGCAAAGAGCTTGCAATCAATCACAAATGATGAGTTTCTGTTACATTCAGTTAGTGGATCAAGTTCAATTTCTTTAAACTCAAAGGAGTTTAGACTATTTTGGACATTGAATTCAGCTATCCAAAGGCAAAATTTGTCATTTCAGTAAGCAGATTTAGAAAACAATTACCAAATTTTATGATGAAATTTATTCTGATAATTTATCTTTGATTTCTTAGAAAGAAATAAAGCCTCACAACTCATACAAGCAACTGCGACTTGGTTTCAGGAAAACAATAGAAGCTTCAGATCATAGCACCACCTTATACGCCCCAGGATATTTTTAGTAAACTCAGGCAAAGGGCTACCTTATTAATCATAACTTGCTCAGCTGCTAGCAATACCATTGTGTTAAATGCCATTATGTAGAGCATGAAACAAAATAGTCTCTCTTTTTAAAACTACTTTTTTAGCTTTTGAGTTTATACTATAATTGCATAATATTCCTCTTGCCTCTCCGTCCTCTTGTGTAGCCCTCCTTTCAAATCCATGACCTCTTTTTCTTTAACTATTGTTATTTATCATCTATCTATTGTCTAACCTATCATCTGTCATTTATCTACCTATCATCTATCTATTTAGCTATCATTTATCCATCTATCATCACTATCTATATATCTGTTTATCTATCCATCTATCTATATTCCTAAATATTTAAATACAGCTATCACTCAGTGGGTATAATGGTACTTGTATGTTTATGTTTTCAGGACTGACCATTTAGTGTTGAATAAAATTGATGTGCTCTTCCCTGGAGAAGACTACTTCTCCTGTTCTCAGAATTCCTCAGTTGTCTGAAGTTTTTCCATAGACTTGAGGCCTCCTGGGTTTTCAGACATTCATGTTAGCATATCTATTGGAAATATCTTTGTTCAGGTCATATTTACGCAGTCATGTTGATGAGACTTCACAGGTGTAGCTCCCATCACAACAAACTCCCTGTTCCTTTGGCTCTTACTACATTCTACCACATCTTCCACTGTGATCCCTAACACTTGTGTGCAGGAGTTGTCTTATAGATGTATCAGTTTGGACTGGGCTCTATAACTCTCGATTTAGGTTAGTTGTAGTTTTATGTAATGGTCTCTTTCTATGGCAAAGAAAAGTTTCCATGAGGAGGAATGAGAACTACACTTACCTGTGGGTATAAGGACAAATATTTAGAATGTAGTTAGAAGTTATAGCAGTTTAGTATAGTGGCAATTGTAGGTTCTCCTTCAAGATCAGTGGCTTCACTAGCCCTTGGTAGTTGTCAGGTTTCCAGTACCAGGCATGGTTTCTTCTTGTAGAGGTGGCCCTCAGTCCAATTACAGTGCTGTTGATTACTGACAAAGTATGAATGCCACTATCGCGATTCCTTAGGGTTTTTGTGCTATGCTACTCTTTGTTGTGAGGTAGGGTAGAACCCTTGGTAGCTTCCCTTCTTTGAAAGCTTGCACCTTTTGGTACAAGAAAGGTTGTATTCAGAGAAGAGACATTCAGATCAGAATCACTTCAGTGACTTCTGGGCCTCTGTTGTTTTGATAGTCCTATGAACAAACCTCACCTAACAATCAAATGAGGGCTCCTAAAGCCCAGTGATGGTGTTTATTAGATGGTCTATTGTTCTTGGGGTGGGGGCATTGAAAACTCAGATGGGAAAACTTCATTTAAACTATGTATGTGTATTTAAAAACTAACCTCTGTGTATTGTATGTATTTTAGGTCATAATTAACATTATAGCTTATTATGAATTTTTCAGATACTCTTAATGTTTTTATAGCCCTCCTTTCACCATTTTCTATATTTATCTATCACCTTTTCCATAGTTAGAGCCCTCCCACTCATTTTTTTTCCCATTTCTCCCATCAGACCGTTCTACCTTGCTATTCCCTTTTATTGCTCCTTTATCTTCTTCCCAACAGTGGTCCATTTTTACTTTACTGGTTTCTGTGTTTACTCCGGCATATGTATTCCCATGTGAAGATTTGGAGTTCAAAATCTCAGATGAAAAGAATATGCAATATTTGTATTTTTGGGTCAGGGTTATAACATTCAATATATCATTAGATAATTTCCTGACTTCAGTGGGATTGATTCAAGTTTCCCTCCATTTGTGTTGGTGTTGCCTATTGGTTTTACCTATATTGCCTTTATTGTGTTGAGGTATGTTAACTCTAGTTCTTTCTCAAGGACTTTTATCATGAAAGCAGATTGGATTCTCTCAAAGGCTTTTTCCTGCATCTGTTTAAATTCCTTTATATAGGTTATTGATGTATTAATGGTAACCCATTCCTAAATTTCAGCAATAAAGCCAACTGGTTACAGTAAATAATCTTTTTTATTTATGTCTATATTTGGTTTGCAAATATTTTATTGAATATGTTCATCGGGGATACTGGCCTATATTTCTTTTTTCTGTATACTTTGTTTTTAAACCATAATATGCCATGGGGTGTTTCATTTCTGGTCTTGTCCATTTAGTATTCTGTTTATCTCTTGTATCTGTATGAGTATCTACATATCCTTAGTTTGGGGAAATTTTCTTCTATGATCTTGAGGAAGATCTGGTCCCATCAATTGACTTGGGATTCTTGTCCTTCATGATTCCTATAATTCAAAAGTTTGGTTATTCCATGGTGTTCTGCTTTTCTTGTATATTCATTTCATTTTTTTTCTTTTTACATACTCTCTGCCTATTACTCTACATCTTCTACTTTACCTTTGAGTCTTGATATTCCATCTTTTGCTTGATTTATTCTATCTGTAAGTCTTTGAGTCTTCTAGTTGGGTTACTGGGGTTTTCAGTTTCATCTTCATTTCAGCTTATGTCTTCTTCAGTGTTTCTATGTCTTTACTGAATTCCATTTTCAAATCCTGAAGTGTCTTAGTCATTTCCATCACTCTTATGTTTGTGTTTTCTTGTATATTACCCTGACATTTGTTCTCTTTAGGTTCTTTTTCTTTAATTTCATTGAGCTGTTTCTTTTTGTCTTTTTTAAACTCTTTGAAATTTTTGATGAAGTTTATGATTGTTCTATTAAGTTCTGTGTCCTGTGATTCATAAAGGTAATTTTTATTGGCAAGAAATTCTACAGGAAAGCCAGGCAGTGGTGGCACTCACTTTTATTCCTAGCACTTGGGAGGCAGAGGTAGGCAGATCTCTGATTTTGAGGCCACCCTGGTTTACAGAGCAAGTTCCAGGACAGCCAGAGCTACAAAGAAATCCTGTCTTGAAATCCCCCCTCAAAAAAAATTCTACAGGACTGGTGGTTTTTTGTTTGTTTGGTTGGTTGTTTTTGTGTACATGGGTGCCAGTAGTATTCCTGTGATCATTCATGTTGTTTGTGTCTTTCCAGTGGTATCTGTGCCTGTGGACTTTTATTAGTTCTATGTCTGACATGAAGAAAGCAGATTGGAGCATGAGAGAAGTGCACATTGGGTTGGGCCTAATGGTTGGTTATACCTTAGCTAGAATGAAGTAAGAAGGACATAGGTAACTGGGCTAATATGTAGAAGGTGCATTCTAGTCCAGTGTGGGCATCAATGTGGGGTTTGGAGGAAGGTGTGTGGTGGCGAGGAACAAAAGGACTCACCTGGCTAGATTCTAGAGCAGCATCTGGCCATATGGCAAGGTGGTTGTGGTATAGAAGGGAGCTGTTGGTCAGGATCAGCCAGTATGAGTCCTGGCAAAAGCCTAGAGTTTGCTTGCAGTCTAGTCAAGGGTACCCTTTCTAGTCTGGGGCACAGTATGTATGACACTAGCTATCTATGAAGGAGCTTAGGAGTGTGCTTAGAAGGGGAAATCAGGAGTCACTGAGCTACATCCTGGAGAAGGATGTGTAGGATGTGGTTGAGTGGAGAGATTGGAAGTGATGTGGGAGGGGCCTATGTATCAGGGTAGGCAGGTTAGGAGGGATAGGTCCTGGCCAAAGCCTAGAGATTAGTTGTTGCACAGGGAGGGATGGTAAGAAAAGGCCCGGGTACTGGATGTAAAAGCTAGGCTGACTCTGCGCGGATAGGATAGGTAGGTGTTTGTACTAGAGGAATAGAAGGATTCATCCAGCTAGATCCTGGAGAGTGGTGGAAGAATCAGCACCACTCCTTCTTTTGACATCTCAGTGTGTCAGCCTGGCTAGCCTTCAATTCAATATATAGACCAGGCTGACCGGAACTAACAAAGATCATCTTGCTTTAGACTGGAGTGCTATGACTAAAGACATGTGTGGAGGCTTGAGTGAAAAATTGGACTCCCAGACTAATATATATGAGTATTTGGTTCCTAGTTGGTGGAACTGTTTGGGGCAGGATTAGGAGGTGTAGCCTTGTTGAAGGGAGTGTGTCACTGGGGGTGGGTTTTGAGCTTTCAAAAGTGCATGCCACACCAAGTCTTTCTCTCTCTTTCTCTTTCTCTTTCTCTTTCTCTTTCTCCTCTTCCTCTCTCCTCCTCCCTCCCTCCCTCCTCCCTCCCTCCCTCCCTCCCTCCTCTCTCTCTCTCTCTCTCTCTCTGACTCATGAATAAGATGTAAGCTCTCAGCTATTGTTTCCATGCCATACCCACTTGTTTGCTGTCTTGTCCCTGTCATGATGATCATGTACTCATCCTCTGTAAGCAAGTTTTCTATTATGCTTTCCTTTGTAAGTTTCCTTGGTCATTATGTCCCCTGCACAACAATAGAACAGTAACTAAAGACAGCATGTGTCACCACACTCGGCCCTAAAACTGTTTCTAATATCTTGGAACCATTAAGCTCTTAAATTTTAAAATTTCTTTTTATTGATCATAATGCACTCCTAAAGTAGTTCATAGATCTGTCAACAACTAAAACAAGAAGATTTATTTATTTTATTTTATATGTATGATATGTGTTTCATCTGTCTGTCTGTCTATGTGCCTGCTGCTAAAGGAGACTAGAGGAAGGCAATGGATTGCCTGGAACTAGAGTTACAGACAGTAGTGAGCTACAATATAGGTGCTAGAAGTCAACTCTAGGTCCTTTGCAAGAGCAGCAGACAATCTTTATCGCTGAGTCGATCTCTCCAATCCCTTGTCAGCAACCTTATTGAAGTATGCTCTTCTCTTTTGATTTATCATGATTCTTAAACTGAAGAAACTGAATTTCACAACATTGCTAGTGGGAGTCAGGATATCCCAATGTCTTTCACTGTACATCTAGTCTCTCAGTGATCTCAGAATATTCCAGAATGACAAAGCGGTTGGACAGAAATCCACATTCCACACCCAGATTCTGTGACTGAGATCCTACCTTGATCCATGCAAATTGTGTAATATTAGACAAGTCAGTGAATTATTTTGTGGTTCAGTTTTCTCAGAAAACTAAATGAGTGAATAACAGAAACCATGTACAGCAAGGAGTCAGCGGCACTGTAAATTGTAAATTGTGGGTCCTCACATGGTATTGAATGTGAAATGTTTTCTCAGTTATAAAAATTGTAAAGAAAATCAAATGACCTGTAATATGAAACAGAACACACAAGAGCACATGGTACTTATGTAAGATCTTGCTGTGTATACCACTGATTCCACTTTCCGGGTTTTCCTGTGATTTAAAGAGTGTATATGCTAACGTGTGTGTGTGTGTGTGTGTGTGTGTGTGTGTGTGTGTGTGTGTGTGTGTGCGTGTGTGTGTGTGTGTTGGCTCACTCTTGTGGTTTGAATGTCACATGTGCCTGTAGGCTAATGTGTTTAAACATTTTCTTCCCAGACGGTGGTGCTATTAGAAGAGTTTATGAAACCTTTAGGATCTGGGGCTTCACTGGAGGAAGTGGGCTTCTGTGGTAGGAGTTTGAGGTGGCTTTTTTGTTGTTGTTTTGTTTTGTTTTGTTTTTTTCTGTTTTGTTATTTGGATTGTTTTTTTTTTCTTAGCTGTGCTTTCTTTCACCCTTCTGTTTCCCTGATCTAGATGTGCACACTCAGTCCCACATTCATTGCCGTGTCTTTCCTACTAGAATGGACTGTATCCCATTGAATCACAAATAAAAATAAAGCTTTCCTACTTTAAGTTGCTTCTTGTCACGTGCTTGGTTACAACAACCAGAAAATTACTAATCTGCTCACCTAGTAAACTCTGTTGCTTAAGGAGGTTGTAATTAAACAATATTGGAAACCCTTATGCCAGTTTCTAAAGTGATTAAATCCATTGTTCTAAACACAGACACAGTTGGATAAGAAAGGCCTGCTGGGAATGGAATAGGAATGGGTATGTGAGCTCTGGTTGTAACTTAAATGTACTTCTTTTACAGAGGGAGACCAAAGGCCAGTTTCTTATTGAATACATCTGCAACTACTACAGCTTGCTGGAGAAGGACTACTTCGGAATTCGCTATGTGGACCCAGAGAAGCAAAGGGTAAGAGCCTATCTTGATCTCCAAACTATGGGACTAGGGGGAGGCTCAGAATGTCAGGCACTGCGGGATCCTTTCCAGAAGCCTTATGGTACCTTTGTTCTCATGAATTATTGGCATGAGAAGTAAAACAGCTGCTGGGTGTGTGGCTGGAATACTACCTGACTGGAAGGAATAGGAAGACCAAAAGGCCTTTCAGAAAGCTGTTCTCACATGAAGAGAAGTAAGAAGACTCCTATGCTCTTTGAGTTTAGACTTTACAAACCTCCTCAGAATAGTTTCATATAATCTATTATGAAGAACCCTCCCCCATGCACACATACCACAAGAACCTACTGGCGAAGGTAGGGGATGGACTTGGTAAGGAAAGGGTTTCCTTGTGGAATGATGGAAATGTTTGGAGTCTGACATAGATGATTCTTATCCAACACAGCCAATGCCACTGAAATGTACATTTTAAAAAAATGGTTTATTTCACATTATTTGAAAGAGACTTTGGGATAAAATAGTGAATCCCTACATGGAAGCAAGCAAGAGAAGCTTGCATGTTGACCATCAGCAACACATGGCTTTAGGGAGGTCACTGGAATCCACAAAGTGCTTCCCTTCACACACAGTGGCATTGTATGAACAGTGAGCTTGATTGACAAAAGCTGGATACATAGCTGGAGAAGACAAATAGCAGCAGAAGGCACTGAAATAGTGTAGGGATTGAGTGTGTGTGTGTGTGTGTGTGTGTGTGTGTGTGTGTGTGTGTGTAAATAACCCAAGAAAACTGTTGTCAGTTTGACAGGGATTCAAGGAGCAGGAAACATTGGGAGGGGCTGGAGAAAGTAAAGGAAAAGATGGGAAATGATGTAATTGTATTTTAATTAAAAAATAGGATTAATCGACTTGTTTCCAATAAATGTATATCACTATCAAAACTAATCCCAAATTTCAGATAGAAGGATAAAAAAGGTATATCAAGGAAATAAAACTAGAAAGGAAAAAGTAACTGCTCTTCTGGTACCTGAAAAAAATAGATTTCAAATTAAAATTAGTAAAAAATACATAAAGAATATCTCTTGGTGACTTCATATGGATGAAGAAGACAATCTGCATTGCAGATTGCAGTTCTAAACATAGATACCCTAAACACAGCCCTCAGAACAGAGTCAAGAAAACTTTGCACAGGAGGGAGATGCAGTCCCTGAGTGAAGAATGGCATGAGTGAAAAATCAACATAGAGTATAGCCTGGGCTAGGACCAGGGAGACAAAACAATAGATACGGAGGTAAAAACAACATTAAGGTCAGTGATTTCATTTTCTCCTATCTCCCTCTACCCTGCTTTCCTTTCCCCCACTCCACAGCTATTCAGTATCTGCCAGTGTTTTTATTTTCTTACATCTCCACTCAGCTCTTCTCCCCCTACCAGTTGTTTATTTATTTAATAAAGCATATCCATGTAACAGGCTGACATTGTACCCTATTGTCCATGCCTGTTATGGTTTTGTGCACACTCTCCCTTGGTCTCTTTTCTTTTTTTACCTATTTTTTTTCTTTTTTTTCCCATATGCTTTTCTCTTACTGTCATATAGCCAAAGCCCAGAGACTGACCTTACAGATATTGTAATATCTGAGTACATTTATTCATTCACTCCTTTCAATCTATCATTAAACAAAACCTCTACATCTCTCCTCACTTTTTGCCTCCTTATTCTCATTCTTTTATGTCTTTCTTCTCTTTCTCCCATCTAACAACAAAATACTAATCACTAGTCTCTTTGTTATAGCTTATTTCTGCTTCTCTTCGCTTTTCCACACATATAAGTAATAACTATAATTTTTATGTGTGCAATATTATAAGCATTCCTTTACTTATTAGATCAATTAGGATTTTACAAGTACCTGTATTATAGTCACCTTCTACTGTATTATATCAGTAGGTTAAATACTGGATAGGAAAAATTGTAGAAAATTATTCTCAACCCATAGGGGATTGGATATAGAGCCTTTTACCTGGAAAAGAAGACTGACAGATTAAAATATCACTACAACCATACTACAACTGTCTTAGTTAGGGTTTTATTGCTATGAAGAGACACCATAGCCACAGCACTCTAATAAAGGAAAACATTTCATTGGGAATGACTTACAGTTCAGAGGTTTAGTCCATTATTGTCATGATAGGAAGCATGGTGGCATTGCAGGTAGACATGGTGCTGGAGGAGCTGAGAGTTCTACATCTTGATCCATAGGCAACAGGAAGAGATTGTGACAAAATTCCTCCAACAAGGCTACACCTGCTCCAACAAGGTCACACCTCCTAATAGTGCCACTCCCTATGGTCCTATGTGGGCTATATTTATTTAATCCGCCACAACAACCATTTCTGTTTTTATCAATATTTACTAGCTGCTATGTATAGCAGGATCTTCAAAGTTCTTATTAATAAAAAACCGAGCGAGTTATCGGGTCAATGCTGGTAGATAGAAGACAGAAAAGCCACAGCTATCTCACTTGCAATTCTCAGTGGTTTGTTTCTAGACTGGAGGTTGAGTCCTATCGGAATGGGTTCAGCTGAATTATGCTCAAAGCTGAATGTTACAGCAATGCTTAAAAATTTTCTAGTTTTGGTCTCAGCTTATATTTTTTTGCTTTTACACCATCTGGATTAAAGGTGGCTTTCTGGATTAGGGTGTGTCATGCTTGACTATTTCAATGTGGCTTGAACTCAAGAGATCAGAGGATTTCTATCTCTGGATGCTAGGATTAAAGGTGTGAGTGCACATTTTCTAGTTTGTATTAGTGGTGTTGTTCTTGACCAGATAATTTATTAGGTACAAATATTTTGAGAAAAATACAACAGCTATGATCTTGTATAGCTGCATCAGTTGCAGTGTTATTGACATACAAAACTGAATAGATTCTTATTTTAATTTGAGCCAGGGTCTTGCATTAAAGAGTCTCACACAAAAAATAGGTCTCACAAAAAAAAAAAAAAAAAAAAAAAAAAAAAACTTAGGCTAGCCTCAGCTTCTTCTACATCCTCTGGCTTCAGCTTTGTAGGCTCTAAAATTATAGGCATGTGGTTCTGGGGCACTATGCTTGCATAATTTTTATTTGGTTTGATGTTTCCATTTCTGTGGATCAGACTCAGAGCCTTTTACAAGCTAGGCAGGTATTTAACCACTGAGTTACAATCCAACCTCTTAAAATTGCATAGCTTGTGGACTCAGAAAGATGTGATTTGGAAACTTTATTTCTTCTGGTTAGTAAGCTGTTTGACCCACCAGGTTATATTACTTCTGTGCTCTGTCCCAGTGGAAACAATAAATAGAATATTTGCTTTATGACTCTTAAGAGAACTAGAATATGGCACATGACATATATTGACTGTGTTATATGTTGTTCTCCCTGTGATTTGATGCTATTGCTTTACAGTTACTATGCTTTGGCCAGGTCCAGGTAAGTAATTAGAGGTGTGTTTAGAACCTACTGAACATACAAATGTTTGTAACTTCTTTTAAAGTTAAGAGAGATGCTGTTAAGAGTAGCTGATGACTTAGTTGTTTATAAAAATCTAATCAATTAAGAAAACCAGGTGAGCTAGAGAAGCAAAATGTTATTACCCACATTGTGTAGTTAGTGGATTACCTGTACCTCCTCTCAGCCTCATTGATGGAAATCACTGTGGAATATTATTATTTTAAATCTGCCATATTCATTCTACCATTTTCCTCAGGTAATGAGGGAAACTTTTGGGAAACATTTTTTATACAAGTAGCTGAATTTCATAACTCTAATTTCTATTATTGTGGTTTCAAATATAAATTGTACTAGATCTCCCTCCCTAGTTTTGTACCCTGTTGCAGGATATTTGTTTACACTGTGTAAAGATATGTCGTTGTGACTGATTTAATAAAGAGCTGAATGGCCATTAGCCAGACAGGAGAGACTAGGCAGGACTTCTGGGCAAATAGAGGAACTCAAGATGAATCTAGCACATGAGAGAAATGCTAGCGAGACACTGAAGAAGTCAAACAGAGGATAAAGAGGAAGGTGACCAAGCCACATGGTAGAATGTAGATTTTTTTAAAAAAATGAGTTAATTTAAGTTATGAGTTAGTTGAGAAAAAGCCTAAGATAAGACCGAACTTTCATAATTAATAAGTCTCCATGTCTTTATTTAAGAGCTGGTGGCCCAAAGGAAAGTCTGACTACAGTACCTCCTACCATCTTCTCCAAATCTAAGCAAGGAAGCCAGACATTATGCATTACTAGCCACCAACCCAACCAAAGAAGAATTAGGCCACACCTAAGCTGTAGGTGATTGGTTTATATATTTGGTATTAATACATCCCCTTAATGTAAGTAAACATATCCCTGAGTTTTTGTGTAGGAAGTCAGATAATGAGCCTATTGCTGTCATATTAATAGTGGGAAAAAATCTTGTCTGTATCAGAACAGTTTACTTTTTCTACAAGCACCTTCAGGAGGACACAGAATGAAACAAACTATTGGGATGGTGGCAGAAAGCCAGATGGTATTATGTCCCACCACCTGCTCCTGCTATTGAAAGGCTGCTTCCTGCTGGTCTCCTCAGGGATAATTGCTTCTCAGATGTTCATCACTGAGACTACAAAAGGAACCAAAGATGTAGGACAGCCCTAAACGCAACAGGATTTGCTGCAAGCAGAAGTCCCTGTTTATGAATTTGCCTACTTAATGAATTTTATTTTGTTTTTAAAGATCAACAGAGTCAAATATCACAATTTCAAAAGCTGGAGATATATCACTCAGTGGTTTACAATGCTTGTTGCTCTTTTTGTTGTTGTTGTTTGTTTTTGTTTTTGTTTTGTTTTTTGAGGCAGGGTTTCTCTGTGTAGCTTTTGCTCCTTTCCTGGAACTCACTCTGTAGCCCAGGTTGGCCTTGAACTCACAGAGATCCTCCTAGCTCTCTTTAATCCCGAGGGCTAGGATTAAAGGTGTGTGTCAACAACACCCGGCAATGCTTGTTCCTCTTACAGAGAACTGGAGTTTGATTTTCAATACCAACACTGGGCAGCTCACACCTGCACATATTTACAACTTGAGGTCATCCTGTGCCCTCTTGTTGCCTCTGCAGACACCTGAACTCACATAAACACACACAGAGAGACAATGTGCACATACACCTAATTTAAAAATAAAAAGTATTTTAAAAATTACAACTTCTTGGGTGCCTTGTGGGATATGTACAGATGACTTGTTCTTCTAAGGAGAGGTCTTAGTCATTGAAGTCACATAACACAGATGCCTGTCATCTCCTCTTTAAAGCTGGATATGTTATTAAGAGGTCCAGGTGTGACTCAGAGAATTAACATTGCCATATTTGAGGATGCAATAAGACTACTTCAGCAGACAGCAGAACTTGGAGTTTAACCATAATTATTGCACACATCTAAAGTCCTCCAGAGAAGGGAGAGGAAGAACTGGAAGTTACTCCACATGTCTGATGTCATTAATTTAACAGGGAAGGGGTAAATACACAAAGTAATTGTTATGTTTGAAACAGAACACAACTATAGGAATAAGGGATGTAGGTGGGAAATGTAATTTTAGCCCAGTTGGAGTCAGGAAAAACAAAATACCTAAAATAGGGAATTTTCTCTCACTTTGTTGGAGAAGAACCTGGAGAGGAATCAATTTAGAGAAATGAAGTTTACACAGTATCACTGGATAAAGAAGAAGCAGTTGGACGTTTACAGCAGACTGAACATAAGATCTCACTGGAAACCAGGGACTTGGAAGTTTTGAAATGGCTTTCAAGTTAGATTTTAACAAGCCGGGAAGGGGTTACCATTGCTATGATACACAGCTTGAAGAAATACAAACAGTGCAGTCAGGCAGTGAACAGTTGAAGGGGACTTCTATTTTGAGCTTAAGTCAGCCAATTATTTTCAAAATTGAATAGTAATTGTTTCACATGAATGAAGTATGACAAGGAGCTGATCACTGTGTGAGTTATCTTACTGTGTAACAAGCTTCCCTATAATTTATTGACTTAGAACATCCAATATTAGATTTATATAGCCTAGGATATATACGATCATGGGGTTTGAGCAGGGCTAAATTGGGCAGGTGCTAGTGTGGTCTGGAAAAATCTAACTTTTATTTTTTTACCTTCATCTTCACAGGCTTTGGTGCCTTGGTTGAGGGAAGGAGTGAAAGGTGTAGGGGGACTCTACTCTCTGAATTTAGTTTCAGGACATCTGAAGTCACGACATGGCTGGCTAGGGCTCCACAAATAGAGCCAATCACCTAATGAGCTTGTAGAAAGTGAGCAGCACCTGTGTGAACATACTCAGTTTGGAAGGTTTGTTAGCATAGTTAAAGCACTGAGACTCTGTAAATGTTTGAAAATTTGAGTCAGAAACTAAATAAGGAGTTTTTTGCCTCAGATATAATTGTTTGTAACCAATAAAACATTTTATTTCTTCAAACCCTGGGATTTCATTGTGGAGCTATGAGGAGAATCAGAAAGCTAAGGAACACTCATATTTTAAGGTATGGCCTAGAAAAAGAAACGAGGAATACTCAAATAGAGCAGACAGGAAAAAATGAGGGAAACAAGGTTAGCTCTAGACTTAGCACAGAGAAGACTTGACAGTTTCAAGGGCTTTGGCTAAAAAATTTACCATGCAACAGTAGAAAAACCGTCCATGCCATTTGCCTCTTGTACAGCCTTAAACAGATTTCTTATCATTCTGTCCCTCGGTTTCTTCATCTTCTGACACATAGTACCTACGTTTTTTAAATGGATCATACAAATTAGCCATCTTATATAATTGATTTTATATGCCATGTTTTCAAGAGTATAAATAGACCCATGGGAAATATCTGACCTTAGAACAGATCAGTACTAATGTTATTGAATTTATATGGCATGATATCTAATGTTATGCATTAACAAATCGTAAGTTTGAATGAATTCAACAAATTCCCTTATTTTTAATTTTTTATTTATGTGTATGTATGTATGTGAACCACTTACATACCTGATGCCCATGGAGACCTAAAGAAGTTTTCATATTCTAGCCAGGAGGTGATGGTTCACGCCTTTAATCCCAGCACTTGGGAGGCAGAGGCAAGCAGATCTCTGTGAGTTCGAGGCAAGCCTGGGCTACAGAGTGAGTTCCAGGAATGGCGCAAAGCTACACAGAGAAACCCTGTCTCAAAAAACCAAAAAAAAAAAAAAAAGTTTTCAGATTCTCTAGAACGGTAGTTATAAGCAGTTATGAGCCATCATGTGGAAGCTGGGAAACAAACCTGGGTCTACTGTGAGAGCAGCAAATGCTCTTAGATACTTAATCATCCCTTCACTCCCCATAATTTCTCTTTTGATAGCTTGTTATTATCCCAATATAGTTTACAATAATCACAAATAATTGTTTTTACAAGGTATTATATTCATATTATGCCTATTTAATTTTTTAGTGTATACTAAAGAGTTATTGACTATAGAATATGAGCTGGCATGAAAGTATGTTTTCATGAGTTAAATTTTAATTCAATATCATTATGACTACATATTAGTGTATTACTTGTGACTGATTTTATACTTGAAAAAGAGTTCCTAGTGTAACAGAGACCATATTGGCCACAAAGCCTAAAATACCTACTTCATCTCACCTACTAGGGTGCATTGTAAGGATGCAGGGATGTACAGAATCTTGAAAGCATTGTAGGGAGCAGCATAGAGATAGAATATGGAGTTGATGAATATTTGAATGGAGGTTTATGCTTTTTTAGCTTACCCACCACCTCTTCGTTTTGTACAACTGTTGCTCCTTTTTAAGCCATCCAAGATTCTAGAATACAAAATCAATTTATGGCTACAAAAGTAAAATCTACTCTATCAAAGGCAGTTAAGTTTTTCTTCTGTGGCGGACTGCCAAGCAAGTGGACAGTAAATTGTCAGTATCCTTGCTGTGTAACTTGCTATTTGTTCCTGTGCCATATGCTTTACTGAAATGACCACAGTACCTTTTACTGGTAGGTAAATGATGGGAAGCTCTCTATTACTTTACCATCCAGAACTCTGATAAGGCCATATGCATTCAGATATCATTTTTTTTCTTTCCAACAGAAACCACTGGTTCCATAAATGGTCTAATTTATGCCTATAACACCAAGACTTGGTTACTTTGGGCTTTGTGCTGTTGAACATGAGAATCGGACATTTTTCAGGGCCATGGTGGGAACTATTTAGATATTTAAATCTTGTTACTATTAGGTGAAAATGTGTCTACTTTGAAAGATGTATTCATTGTTTTTTAAATAATCATGGATTATTGAATGTATTTCTTTGGTTTATGCATTTTTATAATTTATGGCACTAAGATTTTATAATTTAAGGAATGTAACTTAATTCTCTAATCATAAGCTAAATCCATGTCAACAGAAACCAAACATTTGAGGGTAAATAAGTGTTATATTATTTATTTTAGCCTTTTTAAGAATTTTGCAACTACCAAATTAAAAATCAGACCACTGATAAATTAGTTGCCCCTTCACATCTCATCTTCCCACCCATTAGCCCACATTAGAATGTGAAATAAGTGAAGAAATGATCTAGTTATGTACAATTGGTGCTAGAACGTTATAAAGAAAGACATATAAGAAAGACTTGATGATGTACTTACCCTACAGATTCACAGAGTGTGGACATCAGGAGCAAAAGGAATCTGCACCCAATCTCCCACCCCAACCCTGCATTCTTTTCTACTGTCATTGCAGATAAGAAGATGACAGTGTAGAAGTTTGGGACTCTCTCTGTGTTGCCTTCCTTTGGCTTCCTTGTATTCTTCCTCTTTTTGCTTTACACTGCTCTCAGTCAAAATGAATGTGTTCTAAGAAGGGACTTATGATATAATCAGGCTAGATTTTGTCAATACTAAAAGCCCTTTTATATTGGGGCTTTGTGGGGGCCAGGGTTTCAACTTAAGGTAAACGGAATAAATCTCCAAGAGTAGGATACTAGTCGCATAAAAGGAGAGGTAGAGAGGTTGTATTAGGTATGGTTCTCTAAATCAGGCCTTGAGCTAAAATTTTTCCCTTAGTGATTTTAGGCAGTGTTTCCAGGAAAAGAGTTGTGGGAGACAGAGGATTGGGATATAGAAAGGAAGGAAACAAAGCAATATCTTAATATTGGGCAAAGACCTTTCTTCCACCTCACAAGGGAGCTGAGGAATCAGAGATCATGCATGTTTAAAAACAACCCTGGTTTGTGGAAGTTAAGATAATTATGGAAGCTATCCTATAGTAGATTCCAATAGCTTAAGAAGCAACATTCCCAAAAAGACAAAGACTATTGTCTTAGTTAGATTTCTATCACTGTGATAAGAACTATGACCAAAAGCCACTTGTGTGAAAAAAATTTATTTTAATTTATAGTTGTAGTCCAGTATGAATGGAATTTGCAGCAGGAACTCAAGGCTGGAAGCAGAAACTGAACCTGGAAGCAGAAACTGAAGCAGAAGCCATGGAGGAGCACTGCTTTCTGCTTTACTGTCTAAGTTCATGTTCTGCTACCTGGCGTATTCCTCCCAGGACTACCTTAACCAGAAATGGCTGAGCCTTCCTACATCAATCATTAATGAAGAAATGCCAAACAGATGTGCCTACAGGTCAATCTAATGAAAGCTTTTATTGCTTGAGGTTCCTCTTCCCAGTGTCTCTACCTAGTGTCAATAAGACAAAAGACTAGCTTCTGCTTCTGATGCCCTCCTGCTACTTTCAAATAATACTAATCAATATCCCCCTGTTTTGCTTTGTTCCTTCAGTTTATCTTATAGAACCAGCGATGGGAAATTAGCTTCCATACATTTTGAGACTTTTTATTCTTCAAGAAAATTGAAAAAATGAAGTGTTCAGCAATAGTACACAAGCCACAAAATCACATATTAGGTTAGCAGATTTTTCTTTCTGCCTTAAGGCATACCAGGTTTTAGTTATAAAATAGCATTGTTTCTTTTTAAAACTAAAATACCATAATTTCCAGGTAGCAAGTGAACTTAAATAAAATAGGGAAAGTATCTAAGCCTTATATCTAACTTCCAAGTACATCACGTAATGGTGTTATAGTTTTATACCACTAGAACTCTAGTAAAAATAGAAGTTGCTGACATGCTTCAGTGTTGACTGTATTGGCCACCTCTTAACTCTAATGGAAAGAACGAGCAAAGGAAGGAAACAAAAGAAGAAAGTGGAGAGGCCAAGGGCTAAAAGCTGCCTGGCAAATGCATAAATAATGTCCTTATGTAGAGGAGAATGAAAAGTGAGACAGGAAGGGGAAAGAGATCAATAACAAACAAATTTACTGAAAGCTACCAGTGTACCAGCCAAGGAGAAAGACTGTGACCCTGAGTGCAGAGCTGAGCTTCATGTCTTCCTGTCATATGGAAAATTCTTCACGCAGAGTAAAAATTACATGAAATTCACTTTCATTCTCTAGGTAGACCTTAGTTTTGTGGGTTTTTAAATTTATTTTTAATTATTCATGAAATGTACTAATACATGGAAAAACATTAAGGTTGAAATGTCTGAGATAAAATGCCATATGAAAGGCTAAAGTTCTAAATTCCTTTAGCCAACACCCATAAATTGGTACCCCTCACCCATACTATGTTTACTGTATTGCTTCTAAACTTTAAAGAATAATTTTAGATGCCTATATTTGTTTTTCAAACATTTTATAGTGTTTTGTACTTTTTATTTCCAAAACAAATTATGATAGAGTATTTAAATTTTTCTACAGTTTTCTCAATGTATGGTTCACTTACTATCTTAGCCATTATTCCTTTGCTGCCTATCAGCTGAAGAACAATTCAGTATAAGTAAGAGTCAAATCTAAAGACCATAATAACCATTTGTGTACTAACAACATGGTTGTACCTTGGAACATTTTGCACATAAGTTTTAAGAAAAATACTATTTTCTTTTAATTCTAAAATAAGTACAATTACTCCAAAATGGCAGGTTTGTACTTCTTTGATACTCTAGGGTCTTACCAAACATCATCAAGTTCCTTGTGTTCCTTGACTAATTTGGATATTATCTGCCTTTTGTCACAACATGCAAACTAAATTTCCAAAAGAAAATGACATCAAAAGCAGTCAAGCACAAACTAATGCTAAAACTATGAAGTCTCTGGAATGGTAGCTGTGGTATTGGCAGGAGCTTGCTGTGGCTATATTCCCTTGGGTTGCTAACTGCCACTACAGTTATAAATTACAGTTTACTTTTTCATCCTGCATTGTATCTAAAACTTTTGTATATGTTACACATAAAACTTTATCTCATATAGAACACTCATTTTTAATCATCCAGAATATTAGCAAACTACAGTTTATTTACCTATTTTCCTAATGATGGCCATTGGTGTTATTTGTAACCTTTTACTATTTCATATAAAATTGCATTGGAAATCCTTGCCATGTATTTCTTTATTTACATGCATGAATTACAGAATAAAAAATTGCTGTAACTATTATTAACAGATTAAACTTAACCCTCTTTGAAAACATGGTTTTCTATAATCCTTTGAAACATTTTTATTTCTAGGTTATTTTTCCTAGGTCTCTCTGCCTTGTGATTATCCCCTTGGGAAAGAATAGTTGCCCTAAAAAAGTAACTATCAGTCACATTGTATAAGTAAATGAGATACACAGAGCCTAAAAGGAAAGAAAATGGGAACTGATAAGAAACTGTGAGGTATATTTCTTAGAGTAATGAAGAAAGCAGCTCATTTAGAATAAATAATTTATTTAGGGCGCAGATGGTAAGTACCTTGAAGGCATTCCTTAAATATTTCCTATCCCTCTCCTTGGCAGACATAGCCAATCCCAAATGACATTCATTCTCTTTGAGCCTTCGTCCAGTATTAGTACCATCTTCACAGTGCATGAGATGCAACAGATTCGTTGATTTCCTGAATCAGTGTGACTTTAGAGAAAATGGGTTCAAATTCAGCAAAGGAAGGGTAAGGACTTCAAAGGATGCTAAGCAAGGAAAATTTCAAAATATTATTTACATTTCAGGCTAGCGAAATGACTAGTGATTATCTTCATGAAACAATAATGTGTGCAGGTCTCTGATGGCTCATACTTTTTTTTTTCCCTGAGTGTAATTTTAAATGAACCTGTTTATTTCTCCCAAAGTCATTTAATCACAATGAGATCTGTTTATTATTCACCTCCTTGAAACCCACTGAAAGATGGGGCCCATCAACTAAATTATGCATACTAAATTAAAATCATGGCAACAGCAACAAACCTTTGTAGTTTTTACAGTGCCGCTGTGAGACCCATATTTATTGTCTGCATAGTAACATTATCCCTAATGTTGATACTAGGTCAGGTTTCACTTTATATTTGTGGAATCTGAGATACACAGAATATTTTTGCACAAAGTTCTTTAGATACTAAGTGATAAGATGAATTATCTTTCTGGTTTTTTTTTTTTTTTTTTTTTTTGGTTTTTCAAGACAGGGTTTCTCTGTGTAGCTTTGCGACTTTCCTGGATCTCACTCTGTAGACCAGGCTGGCCTCAAACTCACAAAGATCCGCCTGGCTCTGCCTCCCAAGTGCTAGGATTAAAGGCATGTGCCACCACCGCCAGGCCTGATTTCTTTTTTTTATAATATGGTAAGGTTTTCAAAAACAACTTGGTATAATTTTGCCCAAAAAGAACGAAAGAAAGAAAGAAGGGAGGGAGGGAGGGAGGGAGGGAGGGAGGGAGGGAGGGAAGGAAGGAAGGAAGGAAGGAAGGAGGAAGGAAGAGAGAAAGAAAGAAAGATGCTCTTTAGAAGAAGCTTACCTATGCATGATTTCCTGATGAATTTTTCCATAATATTGAAGCCGTTAAAAGAGTCTCCTTACTGCTTGTGAAGACTGTACAGATCAGACATATAAGATTGGAAACTACTGATTTGGCCATTGAGTTTTTCAGTTCCTGAGAAAATAAAAAATATTCATCAAAGAAAATATTGCATTGTCATGAAAACTAATCAATGGGAAGCTGCATAGCTCAGATGTTAAAGACCCTCTCTCTGGAATTCTATTATGGTTTAGCTAGGTAGCCCTGGGCAAATCTTTTCAGATTAAGAGCCACAAGACTTCTGATTGGCAAATGAATAGCTGTGTGAAATAAATAAGCTACCCTGTAAAAGAAGAAACTTTTCAAGGGTACCTGGTATTCAGTAAGCAGTAAATGAATGGTTATTTTTGTTTAATTTTATGAGCATGAATTTACGTTAAACAATAAGTATAATGCAAAGCCTTGAGTTTAATAGGAAGACAGACAATATTATGGGGAGCCCCCCAGAAATGACCCCTCAGACAGAGTGTACAGGTAGTTAAAGTCTTTATTCTAGCCAGCTTCGACTACATTCAGGTATTTGGGACCTGGATGTAGTCCAAGGCATTTAGAGCAAGGGGCTTTTAAAGGCAAAATCCACATCCTGATGCTTAGCAGCAGCAGGGGAGATTTTGAACGAGCAAGCAGTTTAACAGAAGCTAAGAAAAGCAGTTAGCTGAAGGGGGAGGCTTGCAAAAGCAGGCAGTTTAACACAGCTAAATTAGCAGGGGCATCTTGACCTCAGGTTCCTAGAATAGAGTTAGGTAGTTTTCCATGGGATTCTTCATCAAGGAGATCAAATTCCAGTTAAATGTGAAATGGCATCAGCAAGAACACAAGATGGAGAACACAAGATGCACTGTCTAACAAGGAGGTACAGTGAAGTGTAAAAATTCTGATCTTTTCCTTTCTAGTATGGAGCAGGCAGGTGCACATGAAATAGACTTCCCTAAATTCATGATGTTGTTGACACAGAAACACAATTCTCACTACAAAGGGGTTAAGAGATAGTTTATTTTGGAGCCAAATGTGAATGACCATGACCCAAGAACACAGATTTAGCTTACACAAATGCTGTGTTCCAACAACAAAGCAAATTCATTAAGTATTTATAATAACAGAACAAAATAAGTCATAAATCAAAATGCTTTTCAATACTGTGATGGAAACATCAGAGAGGTTGCCTAGCAGCAAAACAGGGAGAACTCTGCTACAACCCTTAGATGCTGCCTGACAGCATTCTTAGTCTTTTGACTGATGGGATATAGGGTTTTGGTAACCTAAAGCATTTATAAGGCATTTTTGTTTACCTATTAGTCACAGGATGCTAGATCCAACAAAGAAATGGGAATGGAATGGGCTAAAGATGGCCCTCAGTAAATTTTAATTAGGCTCTGGACCTGTAACATTCCAAACTCTCCACAATCATTAAAGTTCTAGTCCCCTAATCAGCCTCCCTGAAGGTTTAAGTTTTAAGGTATAGCTTTTTTTTTTTTTTCTGGGACTTTCCTTCACAATGTATACTGCTAATGCAAAAACTACAGCTCTCATCTTAAAGAGATAGTTTATTCTGGAGCCATTTTGAGTGACTATGGCTGGGGAACACACATTTAAGTTACCCCAAATTCCATGTTCCAAGGTGGAATCAGTTTCATGAAGTTTTTTATAGTTTTATAGAACAAAGAAGATCACAAATTAAGGTAAGTTTAAAACTGTTATATTGTAATCGACAGAAGTGGCATGAAAATAGAAGGAAGAAGACAGGTATTTCCAGAAACAGAATTGTTTTTGAGTCACAACAGCTGAAAGATAATAGTACTTCTGCAGGAACGGTGTCTGTGTGCATGTGGCAAAGACGAGATTGGAGTTTCATAGGGTGGAAAGGGGCAGTAGATTGGGAAATGAACTGTGATGGCTGAGAAGGAAGGAAGAGCACAACTCCAACCTAGACAAAAGTAGACCGTCCTTACATTAGAACAATTGAAGAGCAACAACCTCTCTGGAATAAAGGGTGAGCCCTCAGGGTGATTTGGGCAGGTGTAAGTCAGGGAGTTGAGGGTATGGAAGTTTCAAGGTTTGAGTCTGAGCTCTCTGCAGTTTTCCTAAGAGCATATAGGGATGCAGAGTTCTGGAAGGCTCTGAGCAAGAAGAATGTCACTGATTAGTATTGGGGAAGCAGAGCTGAATATTTATCGGTCAAACTATGATTATTCCAACATATTCCAAACCTGAGGGAATATAAAATTGGACTGAAGATAGTTCAAGGCAGGGGATTCTACAGGCTCATCTTCATTTGTGGATAGGTTTTTTGTTTGTTTGTTTGTTTGTTTGTTTGTTTGTTTGTTTAGGGGAGGGGTGCTTCCTGCTGAGTTGGGGCAATGATCAAGGGTTCAGGAGTGGAGGGGTTGAAGTGATCCATAGAGGTGGTCACTGTGTTAGCTAGTGGTTGATATCCTTCTGGCCTGAAGAACCCTTTGACTGTTTGGGTGATGAAAACTTGTAATTTCTATTGAAGGAACTTGGTAAAGCAACTGAGAAGGTGGGATCAAATAATAAAATTATCAATATCATAGCTATTGGGTCCCTGGGTGAACCAAGTATCCTTCCTGAAGATTTTTTTTTTTCTAGTCAGATCTTGTTCTCTTTAATTTTTTTGGAGTACTGCAGCAGCCATAGAATTGAGTTGATTCTGAAAGATGTTAACTGATCTTAAATTTGTTTGAAAATTTTCTGAGAGTTGGTGCAACAGAGAGTTTAACTGACACAGAGAAGGCTTCAGAGCAGCTGTTTCTGTTCTGAGCTCTGGGTATTAAACAACACCCAGAGTGGCAAGATGAGTGGGTGAGCTGGGTAGTCCATTAGTTCCCTTTTTTGGAGTTAATTGATATGCTTTTAAAGGTTTGGGGGCACAGATCTCTGTTAATTGCTTTGAGCTGACAAAAGGGGTCATGTAGAAAGGGCAACAGTTAGTGTGTATCAGAGAGAGGCAATAATAGAACTTGACAGATGGCAAATATCCAGAACATAAGACCACATTGTGATGACATGTATTCTTGGAGTTTATAGTGTGAGAGAGGTAGCATCTATAACATACAAAAGATAAGACTGTTAGGATATTATAATTCCACCTTAGATTATAGTCAAGAAAATAGGGCTTGAGTGTGTGTGTGTGTGTGTGTGTGTGTGTGTGTGTGTGTGTGTGTGTGTGTATGTAATCAGGAAGAGGACTATTTAGTGACAATTGGTTGTCCAAATCACATTTCATATGATTTAGTATAACATCTGAGGACTGTAGTCCCTTGAATTGTTAAAAAGCATATCGATCATTTTAATCTTGTTTATACTTTCCTGGTTTTATTTCATTTATTTGCTTGTTTGTTTGCTTATATTTCCTGGTTTTCTTAGTTTATTCTTTTTGTTTTTGTACTATTAGGATCAATTGAAGATTTAGTCCTTAGGGGTCACTTGGGCTTATTAGGAATCTCTGATTCCTCGAGCCTTTCTTACTAGTTGTCCATCTATGTGAGGATATGTCAGAGGTTTGGCTTAGCCTGCCTATGACTTCCCCTGGAAGCACTGAGGAAATCTTTCCTCTGTGTTGATCCTCCTCTTTGTAGAGTGAATGCTGGTTAGACTTCATTGAGTCAATTCTCCTGAATAAGAGAATGGGTGAGAAAATTTCTAAAAATGGTCCATTTTTAGATCTTAGAGGTCCATTTATTGATCTTAGAGGTGAAAATATTCTCCCTTTTATTTCCTCTGACCACAATAGAGTATCCTCCAAGTATGGATATTAAACATGCAGAAAGTCATTTATACCAATCTGGACTTCTAACTACTGTTTAATTAATGTTCTGATAGCTGAATATGTCTAAATTAACTTTGATTGATTCAATATACATTTTAGCCAGGTTTTTTGTAGCTGCTGATCTTAGAGCTTAGAAACTTTGATACATATACGTTATATAACATTTATATTTGTTTCTTAATGCCATAAGACAATAGCATTTAAAAAATGAGTTACTATCTGTTATGAGAATTTTCTCCCTGGGGGAGAGAGAGACAAAACAATGTCTATTCCCACTTTATAAGGTTCAAATGACAAACCAAAGTTTAATTTCATCAAAGTTAACCCTAGGGAATTTATGGGCTTACTTACAGGAAGTTGGTAAAGAGGTAATGATGGCAGTGTTGGTGTCTCCCGAATCAGTCACACTGAAAAGTCTTTACTTTGTATGTATGAGGTAGGACACTTCATAGTCACATAAATAGATCTCCGCCCCCCATTTTCATTTTAGCCTTTTGTCTATATAAAATTGGCTGAGATGGACTATTAGGCTCTTTTGTGAAAGAATATTGACATTTAACATTATTTTATGCCAGCATAACTAAAAGTGTGAAGATGATAGTTATGTACCTCAGAAGATGGGACAGAAGCTCTCTATACTGAATCTTTGAAAAATACATTTGTCAGAACCAGAATTAGGATAATGATCAAGGAGATAATGTTTTGGCCAGAATTGTATAATTATGTATGTCTATCCTGGGATTCCTAACAGTGGGAGTCGGGGGTATCTCTGACTCTTTTTGCCTGCTCTTGGGACCCATTTTCCTCCTACTGTGTTGCATCAACCAGCCTTGATATGATAGTTTGTGCCTAGTTTAATTGTAACTTCATTGTGATGTGTTTGGTTGATATCCCTAGGAGGTCTGCTCTTTTCTGAAGGGAAATGGAGGAGGAGTATATCTATGGGAGAGGGTGGGTGGTGTGGGAAACTGAGGTTTAGATGTAATGTATAAGAGAAGAATAAGTAATTTTTTTTTTAGTTTAGAAGCCTTATGATAATTGTTCCAAAGATTTAGAATCATATTTATAAGTTAATTTGCTAAGTCATTATTATTGTTGTTGTTAATTTTAGTTTTACTATGAAAAGAAAATGAAATGGAGTGAAGTTAATAACTTAGTTTACGTGAGCATTTACTTTTAAGTCAATTTTGTCCTAAGTACATGCTGTGAAAGAATAAACCATAATCATGTGCTGACAGACAATCAATATATATACATAATCACATGTAAGACACATACTAGTAAACCAAGATTGTGAGCATTATTTGTTTGTTTGTATTGTGTTTTCTACACTCCTCATTGTGAAAGGGAAACTGAACATACGTATCTTTAGCAAACACATTGTTAGATTGGGCAGAAGCAAAAGTAAATACATGTGGAACAAAGGAGTACTGGGGGCGGGAGACATCTTATCTTAGAAGATAAGGGCCTGGAGACCCCAGGCAGAAATGGCAGGCATTGACACTCAGCAGAGCCTCCTATGGTGGCTCTTCACTGGCAGCGGCTTGTCCCTGTTGGGATCTGTGTTTCTGTGTTTCTTGGGCTGTTTTGTTCTCCTTTTCCCTATCACATTCAGGAGGCCAGTCTGACTCCAGAGATTTGGAGGACAACATTCTAAGAAAAACATACTTGAGTCTGAAGTGGGAGGGCCAAATTCCTCCCACATTCCAGAGCCAGCTTCTCAGTTTAACCAGCACATGACAGTTTGACAATAGTGGCTGCTCTACTGTTAGCATCCAAGAGAGTTTAGGAAACTGAGTTTAGAAGTTTAAGCTGGTAAAAGTGCAGAAATGGAGGAACAAAGCAAAGGGCCAGAGTAAAGACAACATATGTGAAGTGGGGAACACTTCTCATCTTCTGTCATTCTGTCATGTGAAGTTGTTTGAGTCAGTGAGACTCTGAAAGTCAAATTTCCAAGTTGTCGTAAGTACAAACCTCAGTAGACAGGTATACCTTGAGTTTTGTCCTCAGGCAAGCCAAAGTGTGTGAGAATGGTAACGATCTTGGAAAGATAAGTGTAAGGCTCCTTTCTGGTAATAAGTTCCCGTAACCAGAACACAGCTGTAAATGAGTGAGTGGGGACTGGAATGGGCATTCCCAATTCTAGAGATCTGGCAGCAAAACGAAGGTGGGAAGCTGAAAGAACCCCTGGAATTCAAAATTCCAGTGACCTGGAAGGCAAGGCTGAAGGACCACGTAGGCTTAGGTGATGGTATCCGTCCAGAGCACCCTTAGAATGAATCTGAACCTTACTTTGCTGTATGAATGTTGGATGTGGTATGGTTGAATGACAGAAAAGGCTCTACTCTGGAGGTCAGAGGGGCAACAGAATTAGACCAAGAGTGGAAAGAAAGGAAAGGAGACAAAAACTGAGTTTAGTCCTTGAGTCAGTAAACTCCCCCAAACAGGGAAATGTTCCATCTCTGGGATTTGCACTACTCACCTGGGCAGAGGCATTTTAGCCCATAGTGAGGTTGGAGTGCTGAGGACTCACAAGGTGTATAATAAAAGGAGAGCTGGGAGAGAGGAAGAGAGTGAAGGGAAAGAGAAAGAAAGCAGTCAACTGGGGGAGGAACCTCATTGAAATCCTTCACTGTCTTCCAAAGTGTTAGATTCGAATGGACTGTGACATCTGGATAAGAAATGAGAGCACATGCCTGGCAGTGGTAGTGCACGCCTTTAACCCCAGTACTCAGGAGGCAGAGCCAGGTGGATCTCTGTGAGTTCGAGGCCAGCCTGGACTACAGAGTGAGTTCCAGGAAAGGCGCAAAGCTACACAGAGAAACCCTGTTTCGAAAAACCAAAAAAAAAAAAGGAAAGAAAGAAAAGAAAAGAGAGAAATGAGAGCACAGCTCCGCCATCAACAGAAGCAGACAGTCCTTTAATTAGAACAATGAAGGACAACAAACCACTCTGCTGGAATAGAGATTGAGCCCTCAAGTAGCCTTTGACAAAGGCTTATCTCAGGGAATTGAGGGTATGGAACTTGCAGATGTTGACCATGGGCTGTTCGTGGTTTTTCTGAGAATACTTAGGGGCTAGGAGTATCCAAGCAAGTAGAATGTCCCTGGCCAAGGTTTGAGGAGTGAAGCCTAACATCTTTGGGTAGAACTAAGTTTATCCTGATTGGGGAACTTTGGGTATGGAAGATTCCATCTGTAGGTCAGTTCCCCTGCAGGGTCAGAGTTGCAGATACCAGTTTGGGGCCGGGGGATTATTAGACTGTTGATCTCCTCACCGGAAACTTCCACAGATGTTATCAGTCAAGACAGCATTCCTGTCCAGAGTTTCTCAGTTTGCCTGAGGGTTTTACATCATTAACTCTTAAAAAATTTGTTCATGGGTACATCAGGGGGGAGGTATATTGAGATAAGGGAAGTTTTCCATAAACCCAGGATGTTGTCTGATGCTGTCTGATGCCATTCTTAGCTTTTGGATTGGTAAAAGCTGGTTGTCTGCTAAGTTAATAGATTCTAAAATGTTTTTATCTATTACTCAGAAAAATCTTAATTCAGGCAAGGAATGGCTGTTCTGGAGGGCTAAAACTAGCTCAATGTAAGATAATTAGCCTCTGGACATGTAATGTTGCAATCTATCCACAGTACTGCAGTTCCGATCATTTAGTTTCTGCAGACAGTTTCTTTTCAAGGGTTTTCATTCACACCAACAATCTGTTTTGTTTTTGTTTTCTCCATAGCACTGGCTAGAACCTAACAAGTCCATCTTCAAGCAAATGAAATGTAAGTTTCAAGCTATGGTTTTACTTCTGCTACAAAATATTCAAAAATAAATTTTGGTTCCTAACAAAGTAGCTTCTCTCTGGAGATAAGGATGGAGTGAAAGATGTATGGGTGAATGACAGCTCCTCTGTCTTTGAGAGCTATGAATCTTCTCCCCTTTTTTTCTCTGACCTTGGCTCCCGTCTCAGTCTTCAGTTCAATTGTCTGCAGAGCCTCTACTTCCTGCCCTGTTTGCTCTCATATTTCGTGTTAAAATAAGAGCTTTGAAATTCTGTGGTTAAATATTCATTAACCACAAAGACTTGCCTCTGCATTTTAAGGGTTGGTAGTATGACTTATGGTGTGGTATGTAGTCTCAAGTGGGAATAAGAGAAGTGGGTCTGTTTGGTAACTGAAATTACACTGACAGTTTCACTGGATAGTATTACATTTTTTTTTCTTTTGCCCCAACTCAAAAAAAAAAAATTAGTAAAAAAATCTCTCTTTTTTTCTGGTAATAACTTTAAAAGTCTGGTGTTCTGAACATGACTTATTTCTAGAATTCCTTGTTATTCACTGTAGGCACTGCGAGGAGGGTATTGACTTTTATTCTTAAGTGATATGATTCTTTGTCTGAGTCACCTCTTCTAGAATGTACCCAACCTGCTTTTACAAATCATTTCAATGAGAACTTCTAACAGGTACCCCAGAAACCCATTGCCTTCTCTTAAAATCTACACTAACCTATGCTGGCTTTTTTTTTTCCTTTCTTTTTTTTTTTTTTTTTTTTTTTTTTGTCAGCTTAACACAAGCTAGGATCATCTGGAAAAGGGAAGCTGCATTTGGGAGAAATGGGAAACTGCAATTGGGAGAAATGCCTGTTATCAGATTGGGCCATAAGAAAATCTGTGGGACATTTTCTTGATGAATGATTGATAAGGGAGACCCCAGTCTATAGTGTAGGGCACCACCCTTGACAGATGGTCCTAAGTTGTATAAGAAAGCAAACTGAGCAAGCTATAAATGAATAAGTAGGGTTCCTCTATAGCCTATACTTCAGTCCCTGCCTTGAGTTCCTGCCCTAACTTACCTTCAAGATGGACTATAAACTATACACTGAAATAAACTCCTCCCCAAGTGGCTTTTCATCATGGTGTTATTTCATAGCAATGGAAACCCAACTAAACCAAAAGCAAGTACAAGGATCATAAGACTTTATTACTTTGAAGAATTTGACATGTTACTTTTGGTAGGGTTGCAGAAGTGTTTAGAAATTTGGGCCACTGAGACTGCTATAGGAACTTAGAAGATAATGCCGAGAGCAATGAAAACAATGGCAGCCTGGCTTTTTAAGTTTCAGAAAGAAGTTCGGGCGTCTCAAAAGACTCTATTAACACTATTTGTTTGATATTTTGAATGAAGAATCAGTGATTCTGGTCAGGTAGGGCTGAAAAATCGATTTGTTTAAGAAATGACTAAGATCACTGATGTGAAATATTTGCTTTAGTGGGACACTGGAGGCTAATTAGATGGCACTGAGAAAACTATCTATGATTAATAAGAGACCAGAAACATTGAGATAAAATCTGGAGCATTTCCTCAGGATCAACACACAGACTTATGTTCCAGATGGTGTCAAGTTGGATCTCATGCTGGCAGGTGAACTTGGTAATGTGTAAGAGTCTCCTTTGTTTTATTGGTTTTGATGACTTGGGAGCTGCTGGACTGAAGGGAAGTCATGGAGCATAACTGATACTTGGTAATGGGAGAGACCATTGGTGAAGGTACAGCTATAATTTCAAGGGAGACCTCAGGAATGATGAGATCATGGAGAATGACTGAGACATGGCACTGTGAGAGTCATTGGTAAATGTATAAGCCCTGGTTGCAATGGAAACCCAAATATTGAAGGGGTCATGGAGAGGAATCGAGGCTTGGAACCATGTGGCAGGTCAGAATCTCTGATAAGGGGCCAGGAGGCCATTGGTAAAGGTACAGCTTGTGGAGATCCAGAATATCAATGATGCCAAATTGTAGGATGACCACTCAGTACAGCAGCAGGTGTGGAGTGGAGAGCCTGAGCCTATGAAAGAAGCTGTGTGTGCTGTGCAAGCCAGAGCCAGAGAAGTAGAGCTGCTCAAGCCTGTTAAAGCCCCAAAGCATGCTAGATGATTGTTTTGCTTTTATTTGATAGTAACTGTGCTCTGTTTCTTCCTGATTAAAATGCAAAGTATGTAACTCATTTTTTTTTATTTTACCTCAGCCTACAATTGCAATGCTAGACTTTTAAATATAGAATATTTTAGATACTGAAATTTTAAAGTATTTGAACTTTTAAGAAGACAGTGGGACTTTTAAAATTATATTATGATTTGTGTTGTGATATCAACACAAAATCTTGGAAAAACAAGAAAGTAAAGGTTATGGTTTAATAGTGATGTAGTTGTGTGTCAAGATGATAATGGGTCAATTGTGCCCATTGGTTTTTGTTAACTTGACACAGGCTATGGTCATCTAAGAAAAAAGAACTGAAAATGCCTCCATCAGGTTGATCTGTAGATAACTCTATAGGGCATTTTCTTGGTTAATGATTGATATGGGAAAACCAAGCCCATGGTAGGAAGTGCCATACTGGGCAAGTGATCCTGAGTTTTATAAGAAAGATAACTGAACAAATCATGGAGAACATGCCAATAAGAAGCATTCTTCCAAGGCTTCTGCCTCAGTTCCTTCATCCAGGTTTCTGCCTTGAGTTTCTGATGTGACTTCCCTCCCTAATGGACTGTGATCCAGAATTGTAAGATGAATTAATCCTTTCTTGCCCAAGTTGGTTTTGATCAGCACTTTACCACAACTATAGAAGACAACCTAGGACATCCCCACATCAAGTTTCTCAGGGCTTGGTAATAAAATTGATAAGTAATTTTGTCACCAGAGATCAGATTTATGTGTGTCAAACCATTTGTCATTATTTAAGAAAGCAGTCATTTTCTTTCTCTAATATGAATTTTTCTGGTAGGGTTTATTTTTAAGTGAGAAGAGAAGAAATGAATATGTTGCAGACTAATAATTAGCATATAAACTACTTAACTTTCCATTTTTTTTTCGTCTTCTTCATCACCCCCCCCCCACACACACACACACACACACAAACCGTGCATCCTTCAGGGCCAAGTCTGGCCAATGTAGGAAGGGTGAGTTGAAAACATGCCCTAGTTTGCTTTCTATTGCTTTGATAAATACCATGACCAAAAGCAACTTGGGTGGAAGGGCTTATTTAACTTATAGCTGCACATCATCGTCCACCATTGAGTGAATATCAGGCCAGTAACTCAAGGCAAAAACCTTGAGACATTCATTGAATCACAAGAAGGAAATCTGTTTCAGCCTGCTTTCTTATACAATCCAGGACCACCCTCTAGGGGTGACATCTCTCACTGTGGGTTTTTCTACATCAATAATTAATCAAGGATATACCCTACAGTCCTGCCTATAGGCAGTTTACAGGAGGCATTTCTCAATTGAGGTTCTTCTTATATGACTCTAGTTTGTGCCAAGTTGACAAAAAAACTAATTGGGACTATTGGCCCCTCTTGTCAACTTGACACACCAATACAACACTATTAGACAATGTCTTTTCCTTTCTTGTTTATCTCCAGGATGTCATATTAACATCAATATCACACTATACAACACTCACACTTTAAAAGATCCCTGTTCTTTAAAAGTTTAGTGTAGTGGGTAGCCATTCCAGCTTTGACCTGGAAGTTCCAACCCCCATTGAGGCTTTGGTAATGGTTACGCCTATAAGGTGGGGCTGAGAGAGGATGCTAAAAACCAGAGATCTGAATGATGCTCGGGCTCTCTTGGTTCCTGGACCCTGGATGCTGGAGGTAGATGGAGCAGGGTTCTCCAGAGAACACCGCTGGACTGCACTACAACTTTCCCAGACTGTAAACTATCCCTTCACTTGTAAGTTTCCCCACAAAATAAACCTCCCTTTTAACGACGTGGAGTGGCCTTAATAATTTCACCAATAGTTTAGTCTCTGTAAAATATCTAAAGTCTCTTTAGTGTGACCTCCTGTAAAATCAAAAATAAGTTCAATAATTTCTTACTCTCAGGGTAAAGTTCCAGGACACAGTCGAAACCAGATCAAAGTAAAGCCAAACTCCAACAGTGTAAATACTCAGTGTCCAATTTCCAGGATTTAGTCACCATCTTCTGGACTCCAAATGGCTTGAGCAGCTTCAGTTCTCTTGTTCTGCCGTCTGCACACACATAACTTTTTTGCATTGCTTAGGCTGGCTGTACTCCATAACTGCTTCTGTCCTCAGTAGTCATCTCATGATCTGGCATCTGCACTATGCTGGGTCTCCACAGGCGACACCTTCACAAATGGCCTCCTGACCTCTCTTCAGGGACTCTCACCTTGCCACATAGTTCCAAGAAAGCCTCTGCTTCTTTTCATTACCCCTTTGACTCTGGTGTCTCCACTGCAAATGAGCTGCCCCTTCACCAGTTGTTCCCCCTGACCTTTTCCAGCGTCAAGCTTCAGCTTCTGTCCATGACCCATGATTTCACAATCCTACAAGCTCTCATACCACCAGAACAAGTAACATGTAAGAGATTTTTCTGTATTTGTTGAGACTTGTTTTGTGGTCCATTTTTTTTAAAAGACAATCCCATGGGCTACTGAGCAGAATGTATACTCTTTGATGTTTGAGTGGAATAGTCTATAGATATCTGTTAGATCCACTTGATGGGTGATGTCATTTAATTCTTATGTTTCTATTTGTTTTGGTCCATTAGAAAAAGTGGGGTATTGAAATCACCTAGTACTATTGGGTTACTGTTCACCTGTATCTGTAATTCTAGTAGGATACTTTTTAGACAAATGGGAGAATCAGAATTTGGTACACATATGTTTTGTGTTGTAATGTCTTCTTGGTTAATTGTTTCCTTGATTTAAATGCAGTGCCCTTCATTATCTCTTCTGATTAGTTTTATTGTGAAGTCTATTTTTTTTCAGATAGTAGGATAACTATATATCTCTGCTTCTTGGTTCCATTTACTTGGAATAATTGTTTCCATTCCTTTGCTCTAAAGTGGTGTCTCTCTTTAAAGCCAATTTTCCTGTAAACAGCAGAAAGATGGATTTTGTTTCCAGGTCAGACTACTCAAGAGACTATGCTGTAGTAAAGGATGCTCAGGCTGGGGTTTGCCCAGAGTATGGCTCTTGTGAAAGCAACCTCAGAGAAACCAGAGTAAGGGGCTTATGCCAGAGATTATACATTGGTTACCTGTGTCTCTGTGCTACATGGGCCAGTTATAGGGTCCATTGTGGGAATAAGTCTGTGATTTGATGAGTCTCAAAGAATGGGAAAGAGGCTGGCAGGCAGTACCCAGGTAATCAGAGTATATCAGGTGGCTAGGGGTAACTAATGAAAAGGAGTCCATGATCTTTCATACATCGGGAAGGCTTTCTTCTGATTTTGTTGAAAATATTTACTGTGCTGTTGACCTGGGACTTTTGTCTTTATTTTACACCTTTTATTAGTGTGGTTGGTCTTTTTATTTAGTTTTAAGAGTTCCTGAATGATTGTTTGTTTGTTTTGATGTAACATTTTCTTTTACTGAGTAGTCCAGTTCTTCCAATTTGTGATTTCAGAGATGACCACTTGATTTAGAGAACCAATTAGTGGTTCATCTCCCTTTCTCAGCATTCCTTAGTTCCCTTTATTTCTTTCTAGGTATGGTTCCCCAAGAGATTTTCCCCTTTCACATTATCATGCTTACTGGTTCATTATTCGGGTCTTATTTACAGAATCATATTGCTGAGGTATCATGGGTGTACCTTTCCAGTCATTTCTAAAACACTAATTTCATTGCAGAGTTCCTGGTCCCCTGGTTCTTACACTCTTTCTGACCCCTGTTCTATGACATTCCTTGAGTCCTGGGTACAGGAGTTGTGTTATAGATGTATCCATTGGAGTTGGGCACCCCAATATTAGTTATCCTCTGCTTTTTGAGCAGATGGCTTTGTTGTTGTTGTTTTTGTTTTGTTTTGTTTCTTGGTAATAGTCTCTATCTGCTGCAAAGTAAAATTTACTTGATCTTGTCTGTGGGTGTAAGCAAGTATTTGGAATGTAGTTAGGAAACATACTGGTTTAGAAAAGTGGCAGTAGTATCTTCCCCTCTAAGACCCATAACTTCCTCCAGCTAGTTGGTTAGTTCTCCAGTAGCAAGCATGACTGTCCTCCTACTAAGTGGGTCTTACATCCAATTAAAGAGCTGTTGGTTACCGCCAAGATAAAAATGATGCTATTACACTTTTAGGGTTGTCTTTCCATGCTCATCATTGTTGTGATTCAAAGGCATCACAGTGAGGTAAGAATATTGATTGCTTTCCTTCCAGAATGACTTGCATTGTACCTTCCAGTACTACGAAAGGTAGTCTTCAAGGAGTTGTTGTTCTGATTAGATCCAACTTGAGTGCTCCAAGATCTCTATCCAAAGTGCCTGCTGTCCAGCCATGACCCATATATACTGCCTCTATCCTGTATTCCCTCTGAATATTCCTTCTTACTCTCTAATGTTCCTTTTCACATTCCTGGTTTCTGCTGTTACTCCACATCCTTTACACACATCTTAAGATTTGGAGATAAAAATACAGATGAGAGAGAAATGATGGAGTTTGCCTTCCTGGGTCTCAGTTGTCTTACATAATATATTTTCTAGTTCCATCCACTTACCTGAAAATTCCATGATTTTCTTTTCTTTTTTTGAAAGAAAATATTTGGGGTTTTTGTTTGTTGGTTGGTTGGTTGGTTTTTTTGAGACAGGGTTTCTCTGTAGCTTTGGAGCCTGTCCTGGACTAGCTCTGTAGACCAGGCTGGTCTCAAACTCACAGAGATCCACCTGCCTCTGCCTCCCGAGTGCTGGGATTACAGGCATGTGCCACCACCGACCAGCTTGTTTTGTTTTTTTAATTAAGAAAATTTTTCCATTCATTTTACACACCAATCAAAGATCCACTCTTTCCTCCTCCTGCCCTCCCAGCTCCCCCCTCCAAATCCACCACCCACTCCCCCCACACAAGAAGGCAAGGCCTCCATTAGGAGGCACATCCAGTAGAGGCAAGTCCAAGCCCTCTCCCTGCCTCAAGGCTGCATGAGGTGTTTCATCATAGGTAGTGGGCTCCAAAAAGCCCACTCATGCACCAGGGATGATTCTGATCCTACCACCAGGGGGAGGCAGATCAGGCTACACAACTGTCTTGACATGCAGAGGGCAGTCCAGTCCCCTGCAGGCTCTATAGTCATTGATTCAACTTTCATGAGTTGAATTCACTAGTTTGATTTGGTCTTCTTGCGGTTTCCCCATTATGATCTTGATGCACTTGCTCATAAAATCCCTCTTCTCTCTCCCTGACTAGACTCCTGGAGCTCTGCCTGGTGCCTGGCTGTGTTGCTGTACAAAAGCTCTGTGATGACAGTTAGGGTATTCACTCATCTGTTCTCTGGGGCAACCCAGTTTAGCTCAGGCATCTTCTCCACTATTTCTAGCAGTCCAAGTTGGGGTCATCCCTGGGGATTCCTGGGATCTTCCCTAGCACCTGGTTTCTCTCTATCCCCATGATGTCTCCCTCTATCATGGTATCTGTTTCACTGCTTTCCCACTCCATCCCTGTTCCAGCTCAACCATCCCATTCCCCTATGTTCTCAGCCTCCATCCCCTACCCTCCATTGCCCACAATTCATCTCCAGTTTACTTAAGGAGATCTCATCTATTTCCCCTTCCCAGGGCAATCCATGCATCCCACTTTGGGTCTTCCTTGTTAGCTAGCTTCTCTGGAGTTGTAGGTTGTAGTCTGGTTATCCTTTGCTTTACATCTAGTATCCACTTCTGAGTGAGTGCATACCATGTTTGTCCTTCTGAATCTGGGTTACCTCACAAAGGATATTTTCTAGTTCCATCCATTTGCTTGCAAATTTCACAATGTCATTGTTTTTCTCTGCTGAGTAGTACTTCATTATGTATATGTACCACATTTTCTTAATCCATTCTTCAACCTAGATTTCATTGTCTTTACAGTAGAATGCTGTTCAGTTGTGTATATGTACCACATTTTCATTATCGATTTATAAGTTTAAGGACATTTTGGTTATTTTCATTTCATAGCTACTGTGAATAGGGCAGCAATGAGCGTAGATGAGCAAGTATCTACAGGGTTTGATGTCAAGTCTTTTGGGCATTTGCCAAGGAAAGGTATAGGTGGATTATACAATAGATTTACCCGTAGCTTTCTGGGGATTTTCCCCAGTTTTCCAGAGTAGCCACACTAATCCCATTAACAGTAAATGGGAGTTCCCTTTCCCCACAATCTCGGCATTTGTGGTTGGTTGTTCTGTAGATGAGTAAGATGACATCTTGGATATTTTTATTCACATTTCTCTAATTCCTAAGAATGACTAATATGTTTTGACATATTTTTTATGCATTTTTATGTTTTGTTTTGAAAACTTTCTGTTCAGATCCATAGCCTATTTTTTGAATAGATCATTTTTTTTACTGTTGGTTTATTTAATTCTTTATATAACCTGGATATTAACCCTATATCAGATATGTACATGGCAAAGAAATTCTCCTACTCTGTGGCTTTCTTTTCACTGAATTGATGATTTCCTTAGCTGTACAAAAGCTCTTTAGTATTATGAGGTCTTACATTTCAATTGCTGTCCTTATTTCCTTGGGCAAATGGAGTTCTCTTCTGAACACCCATTCCTGTACCCATATTTTTTTTTATAGGAGTTTTATTCCAGTAGTTTCAGTGTTCATCTTTCACTCTGAGGTCCTTGACATTTTTGAGGTTAGCTTTTGTGGGAGGTTATAGGCATGGATTTTGGTTCATTCCTCCACATGTTGGCATCCAGTTTTCCCACGTCATTTGTTTGTCACCTTTGTGTCTCCAGTGTATGTTGTTGCCTTATTTGTCAGGTCTTATGTGGCTTTAGTTATGTGTACTTGCATATTAGTTTTTGTGTCATATTGCTTTTATTAGAATGGCTCTATAATATATCGTTAGATCTGGAATGGTAATCCCTCCAGCATTGTTTTTATCCCCAGTCAGGATGGCTGTGGCTCTGTCAGATCTTTTGTGATTCCATGTTAATTTTATGATGTCTTTTTTTCTATACCTGTGAAGAAATGTCATGGGCATTTTCATTGGCAGTCCATTGAATCTATGAATATCTTTTCATAGAATGGTCATGGAATGATATAAGCTGTGGATTTCTCACATGTGGCCTTCACTAGATGCAATATATTCCATATAGTACTATATTCTATGGGACTTTTATCATGAAGTCATGTTGGGTATCATCAAAGGATTTTTCTGCATTTATTGATATTATTATGTAATTTTTATCTTTAAGTCCATATCTGTGATTCATTACAATTCTTGACTGTTATATGTTGAAACATGCCTGCTTCAGGGAAAAGAAGCCCATTTGATCATGAAGGATAATCTTTCTTATATATACCTATTTTCAGTTTGTGAATATTGTTTTGAGGAATTTTACATCTATGTTCATCAGGAATATTGGACTGTACTTTTCTTTGTTTGTTGTATGTTTACTGATTTTGATATTAGAGGCATATAATCTTCATAGAAGGAGGTTAGGATTATTCTTTCTGCTTCTATTCTTCTTTATTTCTTTAAATAACTTAAAAGGATTGGTTGTCAATCTTCTGAGAAACACCAATAGAATTCATCTGTAAATCCATCTGCAAATGGCCTTTTATTTTTTGTCAGAAGGGTTTTTATTACTATCTTTTTCCTGATCATATGGCACTTCCCATAACCTCTTCTTCAATGTTCCCTGAGTCTTAGGCCCACCTGTTGTTTTGTAGATATATCCATCAGGACTGGGCTCCACAAATTGGCAATTTCATCAATTATGGTTTTTTGTAATGGCTCTATTTGTTTCAAAGAGACATTTCATTGATGATAGACAAGGACTACCCTTATCTGTGGATATAAGGACAAATACTTAGAATGTATTTAGTGATTATGCTTGTTTAGTAGCTTTGCAGTTCTAAGTTCTCTGAGATATATGCTTCCAATAGCACTGAATGGTTGGCAAGATTTCCAGTACTAGGCATGATTTCTCTCTTGCTGGTAAGTTCTTAAGTCCAATTAGAGAGTATTGGTTACCACCAAAGTATTATTTTCAGTACTGCACCCTTGAGGATATTTTGCCATGTTGGTCATTGTTACGCTTCATAGGCATCATAGCTGGGTTGTACTGTTGATTGCTTTCCACCTATGGAAGTTTCCATAATGCCTTTAGTACCACGAAACTAGTCCTGAAGGAGGAGGCTTTGAAGTCAGTTTTAGTTGAGGGGTTTCTGGGCCCTGTTTCTGAAGTGCATGGTGTCTTCAGCAGTACATACTTACACCTCTGACAGAAGGGAGCAGCCAAAAGCACTAACAAAAGTCTGAAATATGTTGGGAGACTCTTTGACAACACTGACCAACAACTCAAAAGAGCAGCACTTGTCTTGCTTGGTGTTGGGGTCTTTGTTAGGTGGTCTTTGGCTCTTTGAAGCTGCATTGTTAGCCCAGATGGGAAAATTTCATGAAACTACACATATATCTTTATACAGAGACTTACATTTTAAAATAATTAGGTAGATTGCTAATATTATGATTCCTTATTACTCTTTCAAATATTCTTACTGTTATTTTACCCTCCTTCTTCCTTCTTCTGTGTTTGTGTCCCTTTCCCATCTTTAAATAGACTGTCCTTGTTTTTCCCATTTCCCCAACCAGACCACTCATACCCTTCTATTCCCTCTTTATTGTATCTCAAATCTTCTCCTCCACAGTGATCTCTTTTTTACTTTCCTGGTTTCTGCAATTATTCCATAATGCACACTTGAATCTGAACATTTCCAGCTAGGAGCCTCCAATGAGAGAGAAGATGAGATGCTGGTCTTCCTGAATCTTGAGTCTTTGCCTCGCTCAGTATGATCTTTTCTACGTCTGCCAATTTATCTGCAAAGTTCATGATTTCATTTTCTTTACAGTTTAATAGTATTCTGAAATGTTTATGTACATATTTTCATTATCCATTCATCAGTTAAAGGACATTTTAACTGATATCCATTTCCTCTGTATTTCAAAGAGAGCAGCAGTATCTGTGGTGTAGGATGTCAAATCCTTTGGAAATATCTCAAGGAGCAGTATGGCTGGGTCCTATGGTAGGTTTTTGTTTAGTTGCTTATTTTTGAGTATTCTCCATGCTGATTAGACTCTAGAGTGATTGGACCAGTTTGTAATTCTATAGTGTCTCGGGATTCCCTTTTCCAACAACCTGTTCAGCAATTGTTGTTGGTTGTTTTATTCTTAGTCATGCTGACAGAGATAAGATTGATTCTAAAGTTGCTTTGATTTGCATTTCCCTAATTGCAAGTTCTGAACATTACTTTTCAATTGGCACAAGTCCTCAGAGAAGCTTGTTGGTTTCTCCTTCCGTTGCTGAAGTCCCAGAACTGAAATGGGGACAAGGTCTCTAATTATTCCTGAGAGCCCAAGTGTTTCCCATTTTTGGAGAATGTTGCACTCTACTCATTTGTCCACATCAAGCTGGGTTCCATTTCTCTGGTAACTTGGAGTAGATGGAGGAATATGGAAGTAGAATGTAACTGTGTAGAGTGGAAGAAGTTAGTTTATCTGAGTCCTATGGCCCATTGTTTTCTGTTTATAAAGGAGAGTTTGGATGATAACAGGTCTTATTCAAGATCTCATAAGTTCTACTCCATTTTTAATATACTCCCCATCATGGTAAATAAATATGAAGGTCTGTGTTTAAAGCCCTTCAGATCATTTCCACCTGATTCTTATGATATAAATCCAGCTGAAGAATGATGTGTTTTATGTTTTTATCTGTTGGCCAGACTTCTCCAAGAAGCTGTAAAAATCAATCAATCAGTCAATTAACGAGTAAACCAATTGTTAAGTGCTGGAGAGATTTCTAGGCAGTTAAGAGCAACTATCGTTCTTCCAAGGAACTCAAATTTGGTTCTGAGCACCAACATCTGGTTGGTAACAACTGACTATAACTTAAGTTTCAGGGGATTCAATACCCTCTTTTGGCTTCTATAGTACCCCACATATACATAAGTAAGTAAACTTGAATAAAAAGGAAAATTCAAGTTGTAGTGCTACCATGTACAGAAAAGAGATTTGTTTGCATGGGTATCTCTGGCTTTTGTTTTAGATTGTCATTTAAGTTAAAAATGAAAAATTTGTGTTGTTTTCTTCTGAATTCATCCTCAAGTAAATGTCTTCTTTCCTGAGAGAATAAAACCTTACTGTAAGCAGCAGGACGTGGAAGTTCCACAAACTGAGCATTTTGTCTAGACAATTCATTCAAGTAAACATTTGAAATGAGAAATGTTGGACCCCGAGGTCTCATTCAGAGCCCAGGTAGAGGTGGTTTGAGAACTCAGGGCCTAAGTGTTTAGGTGGCAACTCCTCAGCAGCCCTGCTTCTTCTAAGAGAGTTCGTAGAGTGACCAGTCAGGGCATACATGTCGATGACTGTGCCTGTGTTTGATAGACACTGAAGAGAGAACCAGAACTAGAAGAAAACAACTTCAACATGATTTAAGATGCCCAAACCAAGCAACCACTACACAAACAAAACAGAACGAGTGAGCATCATCTCTGATTTCAAAGAAGAAAGAATGCAATAGTTATTTCAATAGCAGTGATAAGGAATCACTGCTGTTGAGAATGCCAATGATAAAGATAATAACATTTCTAACCAGAAGAAAAACAAGCACTGATGGAGCCTGTGTTCTCTGTGATTGGCTTATTCCCATATACCTTAGGAATTCCTCTTTGCTGGATGAGTAAGTGACTTTCTGCCCTGTTGGTGCTTATGGTAGCATGCACATGTGCAAATATCTGTACATTCATGACATTTCTCTATGGCATCCATCATGAATGAATTCTGCCACTGTTCATGCCAGAGGCACAGCAGGCAGGAACAGTCACTCTGAAGTTTCTCATAAAAATACAGAGCAGAGAATGTCATTTGTCCAGGGTAAAAAGAATCGGTTTTACAGAAAAGGTTGGGAGCACTCAACACTTAACCTGTGCTCTCTTAGAAAGCAAGTGTAACATTTTTAGGCATTAGAGGTTTGTAACACTTAGTCCTATGTAATGTTTCTGTAGGGCCTGATGAATCTATGACATTTCTTCTTTTTCTTTCTTCAAAGAGTTCCAGATAAGAGCAGTACAAGGCCTATTCTAGGTACAAGAATTGTCCTACAAGCTGTCAGAGCCATGAGCTCTAAGTGTTATCTTTGTTTATAGGAAATTGTAGGAGGGATTTTTTCTCTAACTATAAGTCAAAATTATGTGATAATGATCCTAACTTTATATATATGTTCCTGAAGTGATACTTTTCATTTTTCTATGATTCATTGAGGTGACTACAGGAAATTTTCATTATTTTAAGTATTAAGGAATTATGGTAAGTGATGTTTCTAGCTCAAAAAAAAGTAGTATTTGCACTGTTCTCTACCAGGGACCCTAGCCACACACTTGTCTGGGACCCATGTGCCTTCCTTCCACTGATCCACTCTGGTCTCTCTAGAGTACTCTGAGACCTGCCACTTGTACCTGCCTCAGCCCCTCCTGTCAGCCCACCTCCATCCACTTCAGACTCACTGACATCTGGGGCCAGAGTCAGAGTACCCATAGTTCTACCTCTGTTACTTTTTGTAGAGCTGGACACCAAGTTCTATTTAAGAGAATTTCAGAGTCAGCCCTCCCACTGCCTGCAAACCTAAATTAACCCTACCCACTGCAATGATCTGGGACTTCATGGAGTCTAAACCCTAAAACACAGAGTGTCCCCATGGCTGAAAACCAAGCATTATTCTTCTAATCAACAACCTAAGTGATTGAGACAACAGTAGTCAAAGAAACAACTACTCAATCAATAAAGGCAAGACCAGATTGGTACATGAAAACCCACTACAGACATCATAATTCCAGATGATGATCCCAGCAAGAAAACACAAACAGGAAAAGCAAGGCAATACACCTTCTCTAGAAAGCAACACCCCTATTGTAATTTGCTGAAGCACGAGAAAAGGATTTCAAAGTAGCAATTGTGACTATGTTTGAGGACCTTAAAATGTATATGAATAAATGCCTTAATGGAGACTATGAAAACACAGTTGAATGAAATGACAAAAATAATTCAAGATACCAAAGCAGAATTAACAAAGAAATAAAATTAATATGGAAAAGCTAAACGAAATAGAACTGCAATTGAAAATCTCAGGAAGAAAAATAATAAAGTTCAGAAGTAAGCCTCAATAATAGATTAAAAGAAGTGGAAAAGAAAGTATCAGGTCTTAAAGGCAAGGTAGAAGAAATGTATAGCTAAGTCAAAATGTTTTTAAAAAAACTGGTACAAAACACCCAGAGAATAGGGGACACTATGAAAAGACCAAATCTATAAATAATAGGCATAGAGAAAAGAGAAGAAACCCAGGTCAAAGGCACAGAGAATATTTGTAACAAAATCAGTGAATCAAGTTTCCTAATCTAATGAAAGGTACCTATCAATGTGCAAGAGGAAACAGAAGACCAAGTAGACTGGACCAGCAAAGAAACTTCCTACAACACAAAATAATCAAAACTTTGAAAGTTCTGAAGAATAAAACCTATTAAAAACTGCAAGTGGAAAACACCACGTCATATATGAAGACAGGACCATTAGAATGACACCTGACTTTTCAACAGAGACTATAAAAAGCCAGGATGTCAAGAATGGAAGTCCTACTAACTGAAAGACTAAAAATAGCTTTCTTGATTTGTTTCCCGTTTCCCCCATCAGTTTACTTGCACCCTTGCTGTGCAATAAATGAAAGCAGAAATGCAAACAGTAAAGAAAAGCAAAACTGAGGTATAACGGTATTTCCCTGATAGTCCCCTCTCTATTGTGTTACACACACACACACACACACACACACACACACACACACACACACACACCCTAACCATGGTCCATTTTCTATTCTCCTGGTTTCTGTAGTTATTCCAGGGTATTTACTTTAATCTGAAGGTTTTGAGCAAGGAGCTTCAGATGAGAGAGAGCATGTGACATTTGTCTTCCTGGGTATGATTACCTCACTCAATATGACCTTCTTTGGGTCTATTGATCATTTTTCATATTTCTTTACAGCTGAATAGTGCATATGTACCACTTTTTCACCAATTCATCAATTGATGGACATTTATGTTCTTTTCATTTTCTAGCTAATGTGAATGGAGCAGGAATGAATATGGCTGAACAAGTATCTGTAGCATAGGATGTCAGGTTCCTTGGGCTCATGCCAGTGAAAGATATAGCTGGGTTATGTGGTGGATTTTTTTTTTTTTAGGATTATCCATACTGATACCTAGAGTGGATGGAGTATTTTGCAATCCTGCAAACAATGAATGAGGATTTCCTTTTTCCCAGCTCCCATTCAGTACTTGTTGTCAATTGGTTTGCTGATCTTTACCATTTTGATTGGGAACAATATCAAAGTTCTTTTGGTTTGTTTTTTCCTAATTTCTAGGGACAGTGAAGATCTTAGGCATTATTTTTTTCTTTTTGAAAACCCTCTATTCTATTACCAGTCTTATTTTTTGAACAGGCTGTATTGTTTTGTTTGATTCTTTGTTTTTTGAGTTCTTTATATATTGTGGGTATAATCCTGAGATGTATAGAAGGCAAAGATTACATTTCTATGGAACTTCTCTTCACCCACTTCACACATTTGATTGTTTCTTTAGCTATGTAGCTTTTTAATGTTATGAAATTCCACTTGTCAGTGGGTGACTTTAAATGTTGGGCATAAAGTTCTCATTTAGAAAGTTCTTTCCTATGCCTGTATCCTGAAGGGACTGCCTATGTCTCCTCCCAGCAGCTTCAGGTCTCACATTTATGTCCTTGATTCACTTGAAATTAGTTGTTGTACAAGATAATAGATTATGATCCAATTTCATTCTCCTCCCTGTGGGCATCTAGTTTTCCAAGCACTATTTGTTGAAGATGCTCTCATTTCTCCAGGATACCCTCTTGTCATCTTTGTCACATATTAAGTGGCTGAAGTTATGTGTTCCCATGACATGAGCTTCAATTTTTACCCATTGACATACATGTCTATCTTGGGACCAGTATAATTTTTCTTATGGCTCCTTACTTGAGACTTGGAATGGTAATCCTTCTAGCATTGTTCTTTTTGCTCAGGAATATTTTGGCTACCTGCCAACTTCTCTGGTTTCATATGAATTTTAGGAACTGATAGTGATTTCTGTAAAGAATCAGATGGGAATTTTATTTGGTATTGCATTAAATTTGTCAATAACTTTAATAAAATTGTCATTTTTTTCAATATCGATTCTACCAACCATGAACATGGGATGTTTTTCCATTTTCTAATGTCTTTCTCTATGTCTTTCTTTAGAGGTTTAAAGTGTTAACCTCTTTGATTAGGTTTGTTTCTAGATGATTTTTGATGGTATTCTGAGTGGACGTGTCTGTGACTTCTTTCTCTGTATGTTTGCTGTTGTGTAGAAACACCACTGATTTGTATGAGTTCAGTCTTGACACATTGCTGAATTTGTTAATCATGTTCTACATGTTTTCTCATAGAATTTTGAAATCTCTTGTGTAAAATTTCCTGTCATCTGCAGATAGGAACAGCTTGACTTACCCTTTCCCTATTTGTTTCCCTTTAATTCCCTTTCTTGCCTTATTGTTTCACACAGTATGTTAAGCCCAGTATTGAAAGGGAATGGGGAGAGTGGGAAGCCCTGTCTCATTTCTGAATTCAGTAGGATGGTTTCAAGAATGTGATCAAAATGCACTGTATGAATTTTTTAAGAAACAAATAAATGCATAAAAAAATCCTATTCATTTCTGAAAAGCATGGCTCCCAAAGGAAGGGGGTTTGGGGATCTACTGGTGCAAAGGGGCCACTGATATTCCCTTAGGGAGACACTTGGACTGTGTGACAAGGATTGGTCTGTCAGCCAGTAGATGATACTCCTGTGTTTTCATGTTGCATGAACCTGGTCTTTAAAATGGGTTTTGCATAATTTTCCCTTTGCTGCTATTTCTCAATGGTAATGACCACCACACCCCCCAAAATACACACGCTATTTACATGGCTTAGTACATGCTTTTCTGCTTTTGAACTGAGCTCAATTTACTTGTCCCCTTCTCTTCCTCACATTTCTAACTCCTGTTTCTATCCCTCCTAATAAGAGTATGTTTCTAATGCCTCATGTAAACACCAAAAGCCAGTAGATCCACCCAAACCCCTCTTTCAAAACAGGAAGAAGAAAAGTTAGGTGGCTTGCTCAAGGACACTCCTATAAGTTCCCTTTAAAGCTTGGGGCCTTCCCTTGAAAGGGATATGCTAGCCACACAACCATCCTGTGTGCCCTGCCATGGTTGCTGAAGCTGAGTACCAAAGCAGAGATATACAACTGTGGAGTGACAATGTTAACTAACATAAAAACAATTTCCATTGGCTTTTCATGGTGGTACTGCTAGGATTGGGTCCTGGTCCTCTGTTCTGATTCTGCCTGCTTTGGCATAAATAAGAATTATCCTTTAACTCATATCATTTCTTTGAAGTGAAAGAATAAAAAGATAAGGGTGCAGGATTGGGCAGAGACACTTATTATCTCTTTTAAAGGAGAAGCATTTATCTAGAGGGAAATTGAAGTCCTTGGACATGTTCCAAATAGTAAGTGCCAGATGTTATTTAGCACTTAGAAGGGCTCCTTTTCAGCAGTAATATGGGTGGTATGGGTAGATGTCAGGCCTCAGCATTATCTTCTCACCCTAAGGCAGTGCCCATGAGGAAGCATAAATGGCCCCCTTTATCTCCTTGTTGAATGATAAAAGATATAAATGGCTATATTTTTCACCCTGCTTATTTCTCTAGTAAGGAGAGTTGCAAAAAGTATTTTATTGTCTGCATGGGATCAATTATGTTGGTCTAATATTAGTAAGATATGATAATAGAAGAAAACAAAAAAAATGGCCTTAAAAAGTAGCTCTCCTTTTTTTTTCCTATTGCCATCTGCCATTCCTTAACGGGTATAGTAATAATGTATCATCAGTACAACATATTAGTTTTTTTCTATGATCACATACACAAAAAAGTAGGGCAATGTGGAGTCTTTTTGGTTTGTGACAAGCCACAACATGTATGAAAATAATTAAGATTTACATATGTTTAAGACTTAGTACTAAGGAGGCATCAGGACCCCAGGTTTAAGGAAGTACAGAGCCACCATGCAAAGACTTCGTTTGTGACAGTTACAATCTATCTTAGGAAGAAAGAGAAGAATTGCGGGTATTTGTTTCAGAGAAGACTGGAGTTAGGACTGATGCCTCAGCAGTTAAGATCATCTGTTGCTTGCAGAGGACCTGAGTTAGTTTCTCAGCATCCACATGCCAGCAACAACAGTCTGTAACTCCAGGTCCAGGGATCCTATATCCTCTTCTGGCTCTGCAAGCATCAGCACAGAAGACATGCGCATACATAAATGAAGGCCAAATAGTCATATGCACAAATTAAATAAATATTTTAAAATTTTAAAAAGAGAACAGACTGTAGTACTGTGAGCACTATTTTCTAATAAGGTGGAATTTTCACATGGCAGATGCAGCCTTTGGGTTAGAGTAAGGGTGACTGGGTGGAGGAACACCTCCACCCAGACTACTCAAAGATGGTGACTGTGAAGCTGTGTCTTTGTAAGATCTCTAGTCTTGATTTGTGTGTGATGAACTTAACTGTGTGCTAACCAACTGTAGGGAATAATAAGTCCAAGTCATAAGAGATTATAGCCCTACCTAGAGGACTCCTTTTGTTATCACCTTTTTTGTACTTTGCCTCCAGTGAGGAAATTCAGCTTTCTATATCTTTGAAAACATTTTCCAGTACATATTGGCCCAGCTATTCTAGCTTTGGACTGTATCATGACTTACATAAAATAATGCATACCACACCATATTTTTATTGTAAAATTTTGAAAATAACCTGAATGATAATTAAAGGCAAATATGTGAATAAATTTGGATTTGCATATAGTATTAGCTATTATAGTTTATGGAAAGTGAGTTGTATAAATATTATATCTACCCTACTGAAAGAAAAGGGCAGGTACAGCTTTACATGAGAGAAATAAAAGAAGCAGTCATGGTTTTTTTTTAATTTTGAGAGAATAATTAAAGATGCCTCCACATATGTAAGCATATGGGAATATATGTACATGAAGTGACAGAAGTTACAGAAGGATATAAAGAAATTTGTTAATAGTGAGAGGAGAGATTTGCATTTGATAAGATCTTGAACAATGAAAGGTCAGGAGCAGAGATAAACTGAAGGAGAATGGCCTACCAATCGTTCTATTTATTGGGCATCTATGTATTTATCTATCTTTCTCTATATTGATCACTTACGTTGAGACTACACTAAATTAGAAATTTTTAATACAAGATAAAGAAGGAAAAATACACAAAATAGAGAAAATTATCCTCTTCAATCTTTGGTTCAATTGTTCTTCTCTTGTAAAAATAGTTTTCTGGTAATAGCATGTTTGGCTGGAAGAAAAGGAAGGGAGAAATGATGTAATTATAATCTGAAAAATAAAAGAAAAATAATAAAAAGTACAATGTTTTATAATGAAAATCAAAATCCATTGGTTTCATAATTTAAAGATTTTTTCACAAAATCAGATAAATTCTAGGTAATGTTCAGTGATAAAATATCTTACATTCTAGATATGAAGGCTGAATGGCTTGAGACTCACTGTATTTTTCTAAGTTGCGTTATTGCCCTATGAAAAGTGTCCATTTTTTTCTAGTACTTAAGAAAATATACTACCTTTCATTGTATTTATTTGTGTGTATGGTGTGTACAGTATATGTGTTTGGATGTGTGTATGCATGCACTGTGCACATGCATTTGGAAGCCAGAAGAGGACACTGTTTGTCTTCTTTCAATATTTTCCACTTTTTTGGGGGGAGGGGGAGAGGGTCAGGCTTGCTGGCTGAACCTGAAGCATACCATTTGGCTAAGCTGACTACCCAGAAAACTCCGGAACCACCAGGCTTGCAGGGTTGCAGGATCATGCTGACTTTCATGTGTGTGTTAGGAACTTGATCCCAGGTCCTCTTGCTTACATAATAAATGCTTTTCACACTGAGTCATATACTCAGTCCATCCTTTCTTTAATTAGAATTTATTACTTTTTTTTAAAAGATAGGGTCTCACTATTTAGCTATCATTCACATAGAATGCTTGTGTAGACTAGTCTGGCTTCAAACTCGTGGTGATTTTCCTGCCTCTGTTTCCAGAGTACTGGAATACAGACATGCATTACCACATCAAGACCTTCCTTTCTTAAATCTAGGAACACAGGCCCTTGTTGGTAGCAATGTGAAGGTCAGAGGACAACTTGCAGGAGTTGGTTCTCCACCATGCAGGTCTCAGGGACTGAACTCAGGTCATCAGGCTCAGGGACCAGCTTCTTCACATGCCAGACTATCTCACCAGCTCAACTGTAAAGTCAGTGTGATAATTATTTTCCATTTGAATTCTCTTCATTATACAGTCAGACTTAAAACTGGTGGTCCTTTCAATGAAACAAATTTAATTACATCCAGAATAGTTCAAACACTGTCCCCTGTCTGGTGATGATTTAACCCCTGCTTATCTTGAAAGAAGAATTAGAGAATAAAATCCCACTTAACTTCATATATAGCTTATTATTATTATATATAATAGCAACCTACAAGTGTGTACATGGTGAACATCTCTAAAATCTCAGTTATCCTTCAAAGACACCACCTTTTTTGGTTTAAGAACACCTGTATAATGGCAATTTATACACTAAAAATACTTTCATGCATCCAAAACCTGAATGGTGCTTTTTGCCAGTTTGTCTTTCGAATGAAGGTGGGAAATATCAGAGGGTTAAATGTTCTTTTGGAGCTGTGATCTGGAGAGGGATGAAGGTGAGTTGTGATGTGGAAAGATGGGCTTCATCCTTGGTTGCTTGTATTCTGCATTTGCTCTGGATATGCTTCTGTTAAGCTCTTTCTTTGTTTGTGTCACCGTCATGTGACAGTCTATCAGTTTCTTCCTTACCACACCCCTCCCTTCCCTGCTAGTTGATGAGGCTAGGCTTCATGGCTGACATTCCTGTGTGTGTTTGAGTCTGTGATCTGTTGCTGCTTATCTCATGCCTTTTCTTTATGACGTTTCAGCTCATCCACCATATACCATGTGCTTTAGAGTGAAATTCTACCCACATGAACCCTTGAAGATTAAAGAAGAGCTCACAAGGTATTTTTCTTTTTCTGCATATTTACTCTACCGCTTGTATCCAGTCAGAGCCTCTGCTATCTTAAAGGTTAGACATTCCTGTTATCTCAATCAGAACACCTCCAGGAAGCAGACTCTGGAGTCAGCATTGTGCTCCTCTCACTCTTGATGGTCGTGAGACATTTTATAGAGAACCTTTGTCATTGAGAAAGTATTCTCTGTCTGTACAAGAAAGCAATGGTTATGAGAGAGAGGCTCTCAGAGAACTTTTGACAGTGGGGTGCTAACAGTAAGCAGAAGACATGGGCAAATGCAGAGGGCAGCCCTAGACTGTCTTTTCGGTCTAAGCCTTTCTGGAAGAAGAGACTTCTGGACGGAGTGGACAGTTAACTGTTCTGTTTCCACTTGCTAAACAACAGCTGCCAGGTAGAGTTTTCTTCATTTGTACACTCTTCTCAGCCCAATTCTGAACTGTCCACATCTCTGACTTTTCTGTTATCTCTCTTTGCTGGGTTTACATGCAGTTAATCTTGGGAACTTTATTTCCTTGAAAAATTTGGTAAAAGTTGCTGAGCAAGACTCCAAGATGGCCACCTTCGGGATGGATATGTCAAAGAGCTGTTATGCACTTAGTTCTTGACTAAGTTCTTGACAGAGGTTCTACTCCTGTGACATCAAAATTGCCATATGTAATTATAGCTAACAAAATCTGCATAGGTCCAGATCCAACAGAAAGGCAGATACATGTTGTTCTGATTATTGGCAGGTGGAAGGTGAAGATCTTGGCAGATTTTGCTTTTCTGTTATCTGTAACCTATGGTGATACTTGGCCATAAGGAGTGAGGGGAGCAGATAGTTGTTTTATTTGATTAATTTGCCCACAGCTCTTTCATGAGATTTATGCTGGGAGTTCAGGAGCAGAAAATGAGAGTATATATGTGATATGAGTGTGTGTGTTTGTGTATACAAGTGTATATGGTGTATATGTGTGCATATTTTTGTGTACATGTGTGCACATATGTTTATGTATGTGGGGGGCTATGAATACTTCTGTGTGTTTGTGTTGTGAATATCAATGTGTGTATGTGTTTATACATGTGTATGAATATATATGAATGTGTGTGTGTGTCTATGTGTGTGTGTGTATGAAATGTGAAGGAGAAAAGATATGTAACATATTTTAGGCAATGTTATTTTGCAATCCTTTTTATTTTTATTTTCATTGGGCTAACTTGATAAACACATTAATTTCAAAAGCACATTTATAATATTAAAAAACTATTACCACCATTGAATTCCAGAATATTTTCACTACCCCATTAGAAAAGCAAAAACAAAAGCACACATTATTTAACAGCAGTTATGATCCGTATCTCCATTCTAGCCCCAGATAATAACTGAACTATTTTCTATGTCTTTAGATTCATCTATTCCAGATACCTCATGTCAGGGAAATCATGGAATATATAGATTTGACTTGATTTAGCCTGACTTTTTAAATTTTTTGTAATTTATTTGATTAATTTTTCCTCAGTTCTAAGTATCTACCCTGGTGGAAGAGTACAATGAGTTGGAAAAAATAAATAAATAACATACAACACAACAAAAAATCAAAGTAACATCTTTGACACCATGCCAAACCTCAAATAACAACAATAAAAAACTAGAGAGAATATGCACAAAATAACAAATGACACACCTAAGGCCACACCAAAACTCCAAGACAATTTTTTTAATTGAAAGAGTCCTGGAATGTACTAACAGCATAACTAGGAAAATATATACATACATATGTTTCTATATGTGTGTAATAATACACAATACATTATTATATACATATATGTATACTATATACCTATATACACATATGTACATATACCTATATAGAGATTATATATTGTATTATGTATATATTATCCACATGTACATATATGTTTATAGTATGTTATATATACATTATATACAAATATGTGTATGTATGTAACAACAGTAATCAAAGAAAAAAGACTATCATAGTGAGAGAGAGGTTAGAGGAGTAGTATCTGGGAAGGGCAGGAGGATGGAAATGGAGAGGGGAAAATGATATAATTCTATTTTAATTAAAAACATAAAAATAGTGATTTATTTCTGTCATTTATTTCTCTTTAAATCTCTTTTCTTTTTATTTTATTTTACTTTTGAGATTGTACATAATTACATTTCTCCCTTCTCCTTCCTTCCTCTAACCCCTTCATATAGCTGTCCTTCAGATTCATGACCTCTTATTTTAGTAATGGTTATTGCATGCATATACATACAGGTATGTACATATATACTCCTAAATATAACCTGTCCAATTCATATAATTTTAATTGTATATATGTTTTCAAGGCTGACTATTTGGTACTGGACAAACAATTGGTGAAGAATCTTTGAACCATACATCACAATCTAATATAAAGAATGAGTCACTTGTTAACAGAAGTCTCATTCAATAACCAAATTCACATAAAATTATAGTTAATAACTAATATCTATCAATATTTTATTTTTATGCTTAAATATTTTATTGTATATATATCACATTTTTATCCATTTATTAGTTAGAGATCATCTGAACTGTTAATACTTCTTAGTTATAATTAATAATGAACATAAATGTACAAATTTTGATCAGAGCCCAGATGCTGATTTAGTTGAGTCTCGGGTACAATTTAAAATATATAGAATTGGTATTTTTTCAATAATTTTATTTTTTAATTAGTTCTTTGACAAATTTGTAAATAAGTTTTGATCATTTTCAACCTCCCTTCTCCGACTATGCCCATATCTGCTCCACTTCCCTTCCCACCCAATTTTGTGGGTTTTTTTCCCCAAATCAAGACCAATTTGTAATGCCCAAATATTTTTGGATGTGTAGCCTTCCACTAGAGCACAGTGAATTATCAGGGACTACCTTCTTAGGAAAATAAATAAATAACTCTCTCCCAGCAGCCAACAATTGTCAGTAGCTCTTTGCCTGGTGGTTGGTCTTCATACCCAATTCTCCTTTCCAAGCTGGAATTTGCTCTTAACAAGTCCTATGTGCCCTGTCACAACAGCTTTGAGTTCACAAGTACAATTTCTCTTCTGTATCCGAAAGACAATGTTTCTTTGTGGTCATCCACAGTATCTGGGGCTCTTACACTCTTTCTGTCATCTTTGGAAGAGGGAGAGGTGATATACATGTTCCATTTAGTGTTGACTATTCTGCAATCTCTTATTCCTTGCACCTTGGTCAGTTGTGGGTCATTGTCAGATTGTCCTGATCATCTAGTGCAAACAGAAATATCTTCTCTGATGAAGGTTGAGAGGTACATTAATCTATGGGTATAATGATAAATTATCAGGATTTGGTTAAGTATAATATATGTCTAGCAGGTATGAGTAGTAGGCTCTCTCCTAGGGCCTATAACCTGCCTAGTCTGAGTTTCTCAGTTCCATAATGGTGCCAAGTATGGGTTTCATCTTGTGTAGCAGGCCTTAAGTCCAGTCAGAAAACAGTTAGTGACTTGAATGTTGTTCAAGCCACTGTTGGTCCAGTGGGCATGTCTTGCTAGGTCAGGCATTGTGTCTTGTATGGTGCACTGTTGGCTATCATTAATGTTTATTCCGACCTCTTGTAGATTACACAACTCCTCCCAGCATTTTGAAAGCTAGCCAGTAGAAAAGTTTCCAGGTCCTCACCAGATTGATTTCTAAGATTCAAATATGTGGTGTCATCAGCAGGTAGCTCTTAGCATTAAGTTCTGAGGGGGTAACCAACAGCATTGACAGTAGCATGCAATGTTTGTGGGTCTTTGTGACCTCACTTGCCAATAACTCCAAAATGTGTAACCTACTCCTAGGACAGAACTTTGTATTTAGCCTGATATAGGATAACTGCCTTTCAACTCCTTTTATGTATGTGTATAGATGTATTATATGATGATTCTATAACAGTAGTTTTAAATATGACATTTTGGAAATGTTTTTAATGTTATTTCTTCATTCTGATTTTTCTCTTATATTATGTCTTCCCCTTCCCCATACCTCCTTATCCCTTCTTGCCCCATAATTCCCCTTTAACCCTTTAAACCAGTGGTTTTTATCACTACTCTCTTGAAAGCCCCTATGAACACTTTAATTTCCTAACTTCTATGGGTTACTCCCACTGAATAAAGAAAACATATATCTAAAGATTCTAGGCTAATGTGTACAAATATTAGGAAAAATGTTTGTTCTTTCTGGGTAAGATCCATTCATTTACTTGTGAATTTCATAATAACTGATTAATATTCCATCATATAAATATATTATATTTTCATTGTCCATTCATCTGTTTATAGACATCTAGGATGTTTCCATTCCTGGCTATTGTGAATAGTGTAGCAACAGACATATTTGAGGAAGTATCTCTGTAGCAGGATATACAGTATTTTGGGTATATGCCAAAGAGTGGTATCGTGCCATGTATTAGGTCTGTTTACTGTTCTTTGAGGAACCTCCACACTGATTTCCATAGTGGCTGTGTCAGTTTGCACTCCCATCAGCTGTGAATAAGTGCTTTCCATTTCCCATATCAAAGCCAACATCTGTCATCATTTGTTTTTTGTATCCATTCTGACTGGGGTAAAATGAAATCTCAAAGTATCTTGAATTTGCATTTGTCTGGTGGTTAAGGATAAGAGCCCCACCTCCTCTAGTGATTCTCATGTTCACCTATTATTCAAAGTGTGGTTCATGACACTGAATCACCAGGTAGCTATTGAATACATGAGTATCCTGCCTACCTACTGAATCAGAGTAACATTTTAACAATATCTTTGGGTAATAAATGTGCTCATTAAGGTTGGCAGGCTTCAGTGCAGGAAGCTAGTCTAGATTGTCAGTTCAAACTGAGTAATAAAGTTATTAGCTACTTTATCTCTTTAATGCAATTATGGATAAAATAGAAAGAGCTTGTCTTTTGAACCTGTCATATGTCATTAATACCTTGATTGCTAGAACAATGCATAGTGTAAAGTATGTGAGATACAGATCCAAGTAATGAAAACATCAGTAAGCCAATGAATTCTTCATTGTGTCCAATGTGATTTCAGTGCAGTAGCCCCCAGAACTGGCAGTTCCCATGCCCTGGACCAAGAAAAATCTTTATGCTATTAGAACACAAATCTCCCTCTCTGATTTTCCATTTCTTTGACTTATCTTTAAAGTGGAATTATGCTTTGGCTCATTGTAAGACTGAGTAAAGAGCAAATTTGTAAGCAGTAGAGGTATTTAGTCAGGGTTTTTCCAAAGAAACATACAGTAGGGAGGGTGTGTGTGTGTGTGTGTGTGTGTGTGTGTGTGTGTGTGTACATGGGTGGCTGTGTATGTGTGTTCATATAAAGTTTATTATAATGAATTAGCTTGTATCTTTATGGAGGTTGAAAAGCCCTCCAGTCTTCAGGTGAGAGGCTGCAGAGGGCCAGTGGATTCCATCCAGGTCTAAAGCCCTAAGGATAAGGAGTACAAAAGTCAGAATACTCTAGTTCACATTGTCAGATAGAGTAAATTCACTCTCCCTCTACAACACAAAATAGGGTAATCATCTGCTTTGCTGTTTCACTAACTCAGCTACAAATCATGCACATAAACACGCTTGAAGGAACCCAGAAATCATGGTCCACTTCATATCTGGGTATCCCATGTCCCAGTTAAGCAAATGTCCAAAATTAATCATCTCAAAGTTGTAATTGACTGATTGAAAGGTGTTTTAAGAGTTTCCTTAAGACTATACAAAGGTGGGGGGGGCGGGTATCCTGTAGGTAAATGTTAAAATTGGCATGAATGGAATATGTTACTTTGATTTAAAAAACAAAACAGACATGATCCTGGAAAGGAAGAGTCAATTTGGTTAAAAAAAAAAAAAAAAAAAAAAAAAAAAAAAAAAAAAAAAAAAAAAAAAAAAAAAAAAAAAAAAACATGGAACCTGAAAAGAATTAGGTCAGCATGGATGAACCCAAAAAACAGTAACAAGGGAATGGAAGCCAATATCTACAAAGTCTCTGGACTTTATTTAACTATAATGTGCTGTGGATAGTGCTCTGTATAAATAAAATACTGATTGGCCAGTAGCCAGACAGAAAGTATAGGCGGGACTAACAGAGAGGAGAATTGAGGGAACAGGAAGGCAGAGAGGGAGACAGTGCCTGCAGCCACCACCAGGACAAGGAAGATAGATGTAAGGTACCAGTAAGCCACGAGCCATGTGGCAAAGTATAGATTAATAGAAATGGGCTGAATATAAGAGTAAGAACCAGAAAATGATAGGCCTGAGATAATGACCAAGCAGTTTAAATAATATAAGTGTCTGTATGTTTATTTTATGTGGGCTAAGAGACTGCCAGGGATTGGCGGGACCCGGAGAGAAAACTCTCCAGCCACAATAACGTTCTTTTAAAAGTATTGTGATAACACTTATCAATGCAAAGGTTTCCCTTGTAAATACAGTCTCATGAATTTTCGCATAAAGTGAACACATCTTTTCAGCTTTCCTACAAGACAACCCAGACAGAGTTTTATAGTAGTTGATCCTGCCATAATATAGCCCACTTTTCATTCTGCTTCTCTGGACCACCTGACCAGCCACATTTGTGCTTCTACAGGTGTCTGAGTTTGTCCGCAGAGAAGCAGAGACCAGATACAATGACTCAAGAACCCAATCCAAGTGTCAGACAACTAGATTTGGCCTCATAAGCAGATTTGTTGTTGTTGGGTTTTTATTGAGTAGTTACTATGATTGCTGTCCCTTCTTGGGGAATAATGCATGTATACTAATTGAACTCAGCCCCTGATTAAAAGTACATATATAGTTTTTAAAAAAAAATTCACAAGATACTTGGGACATGGATAAGTTGTGGTTTTCCTTGTGTGGCAGTAGTGACTACTAGACCATGTGTTTCTTTTTGTTTGGTTGTTTTTTTTTGTTTTGTTTTGTTTTTTTTGTTTTTTGTTTTTTTTTGTTTTGTTTTTTCGAGACAGGGTTTCTCTGTGTAGCTTTGTGCCTTTCCTGGGACTCACTTGGTAGTCCAGGCTGGCCTTGAACTCACAGAGATCCGCCTGCCTCTGCCTCCCGAGTGCTGGGATTAAAGGCGTGCGCCACCCCCCCACACCCCCCCACCCCACCCCACCACCACCCCCTCACCCCCCCACCCCCCCCACCCCCTCACCCCCCCACCCCCCACCACCCCACCACCCCACCACCCCCATCCCCCCCACCCCCCACCCCCCCCCCCCACCCCACCCTCCGGCGACCATGTGTTTCTTGATTATTCTCGAGTTTCTTAGAAAGGCTGAGCCCCTTTACCTTTGGAAGCTCACATAAACTTTGAGTTTCTAAATTCTGAAATCTCTACTTCTTTCTGCATGTGCTTATCTAAAGGAAGCTAGACATGTCTAAGCTACTGCCTAGAGCTAGGTGTGGTTCAGGTAAACAGAGCATAAAAATTCCTACTTCCACGCTTCAGCTAAAACTTAAGATGATTATTTCTTCTTTTTTCTTGCAGATACCTTTTATACTTGCAGATTAAAAGAGACATTTTTCATGGTCGACTGTTGTGCTCCTTTTCTGATGCTGCCTATCTGGGTGCTTGTATTGTTCAAGGTGAGTCCAGCCCCTGCACGCTCATCCCCACCACTGCAATGAGCTATGGAACTTTACTCTGTTCCTCTCTTCTCTGCTACCTGTTACCATCCTGGCTTTGTCTATGGGGGAATCTAGATATAACTGTGTAGTTTGCCACAGATTCACCTATTCACTTCCCCTTCCAAGTCATTGGTTGGTCCTGGCAGAAAGCTGAGCTTCAGTGTTTGCCATGCTTTGCTCACATTTGAAGACTTCCAAACACCAAAGAGTAGAATATAGAGTCTCTTTTTTCTTCAAGGAGTTAGACCATCATTTTATGAGACTTTCTATATTTATATGGGTATCCTATGTTATGATTCCACCTATCAAATGTGAGGCCTAATAGACATATCAGGGGGTATAGCCATATCAAGGAAATGGATTTCAAACAAGTAGGTCACTCTTTAATCATATTTCTTTTTTTTTCTTTAATCATATTTCATGTGTGCATATATTTCTATAAATTCCTCAGATTTTTCTAGATATATAAGAAGATGAAGAGACCACTAAGTTCACAAATCTGTTCAATAAATCTTTTCTCCCTTTTCCTAGTTATTTTGTCAAACATGAATTGAGTTCTTTAAACTTTGGTGTTTTCTTGTATAAGATGGGGTAGCCATAAGTTCATCTACACATGGAATTTCATGATACTACTGTGAATTAAGTCACAGAAAGTTAGGGAATGTAAGAGGTGGCTACTGATTGGGAGGCAGAAGCAAGCAGATCTCTGGGAGTTCAAGGCCAGCCTGGTCTACAAAGTGAGTTACAGGACAGCCAGGACTATTACACAGAGAAACCCTGTCTCAAAAAAAAATCAAAAAGAGAAAAAAAAAAAGAGGTGGCTGCTGTTCATTTTGGGGATGAGCACAGCCCTAGTGTGTCAGAAAGACTGAATGTACTCACTGGACTTGGAGTCTGGATGCTTGTATCCTTTTGCTATAATGCTGGTTTTAAAAAATTCCTTTGAGTTGGTATGGTTTCTCCTTTTGTAATTAGTTCTTTTGGTTTTTGAAATTATAATATAATTATATCATTTCCACCTTTCCTTTCCTCCATCCAAATCTTCCCATATACCCCACCTTGACCATTTTCAAATACATGAACTTTTTTTCAGTATTGTGTGTGTATATATATATATATGCTCTGTTTGTGTAATACTATGCATGTTTTCAGGGCTGTCAATTTGGTATTAGATAACCAATTGATGTGCTTTTCCGGGAGACAAGTATTTCTCCCATCCTCAGTATTTCTTAGTTGCCTGTAGTACTTTTGTATAGGGTTTGGGCCTCTTGAGCTTTCCTCTGTCCAGATCTATTGTAGATGTCCTTATTCAGCAATGTTTAAGCAGTCATGCTGGCAAGAACTCATGGGGAGTAGCTTCTAACAATCTGAAAAGACACAATCTTATGGGAAACCCTTGATCCTCTGGCTCTTACCCTCTTTCCACTGCCTCTTCCACAATATTACCTGAGCCTTGTGTGTGGGGATTGTTTTGTAGATATATCTATTAGGGACAGGCTGTGCAACTCTGTATTTTGATTGGTTTTGGTTTTCTGAGTGGTCTTTCTCCGTTGCAAAGAGAAGTTTCCATGATGAGAAATGAGGACAACACTTACTGTGTACATAAGGGCAAATATTTAGAATGCAGTAAGCACTATGCTGGCTTAGTAAATTAGCAATTGCAGGTTCTCCTCCAAGATCCATGGCTTCACTAGTCCTAGGTAGTTGGTAGGTTTCTAGTACCAAACATTAGTTTTTCTCTAATTGAGCAGGTCTAAAGTTGATTGGAGAGCTATTGATTATCACCAAGGTATAAGTACAACTCACTACTGCACCCTTAGAGTTATTTCACTATGTTGGTCATTGTTGTGGTTAATAGACATCATAGCTGGGTAGGCTTGTTGATTTCATTCCCTCTTTGGAAGGTTACATAATGCCTTATAGTGCTATTAAAGCTAGTCCTCAAGGCTGAAGCTTTCAAGTCAGTTCCAGCTCAGGGGCCTCTGGTCCCTGTTTCTGAAGTGCATGGTGTCTTCAGCCATAGAGATTTACCTTCCTCCTCTGACAGGTAAACAAAGGCAAGAACAATAGTCTGTAATATTTTGTGAGTTTCTTGAACAGCCCTAACCAATGTTTAAAAGATGGTTTCTCATGCCTGCTGTTGGGGTTGTTATAAGATAGTCTTTGGCTCTTGGATGGAGCATGGAAATTTTCATTTAAAGTATACATGTAATACATGGATTTATATGTATTATAGGTTTTTTAAGGTTAATGGTTAATATTATAATTCCTTATCACTCTTTCAGAAATTCTGACAGTTATTTTACCCTCTTCCATAGCTGAAGGTTTTCCTGGGCTCACTTGGCACCAAGGACATTAGCTCAGACTTATTACTGACTAGCTCTTACACTTAAATTAACCCATAATTCTATTTTATGTTTAGCCACATGGCTTGGTATCTTTTTCCAGTTTTGCCTTCACATCTTGCTTCCTCTGTATCTGGCTGGCGACTCCTGACTCAGCCTTTCTCTTCCCAGAATTTTTTTCTCTGCTTGTCCTGCCTATACTTCCTGCCTGGCTACTGGCCAATCAGCACTTCATTTATTAACCAATCAGAGCAACTCACAGCATAGAGAGTGATATCTACAACCTCTTCTCTCATTCTGTAGTTATCTCCCTCTCCCATTTTTAATCAGAGCGCCCCCTGTTTTTCCCTTTTCCCATTTCCACATCAGATCACTTAAACTCTTCTATTCCCATCTTTATTGTGCCCCTAGCCTTGCATCCCTGCAATGATCCCTTGTTACTTTCTTGATTTTTGCACTTAGTCTATGATACATACTCATATCTGAAAATTTGAAGCTATGAGCCTCAGATGAGAAAGAACATGGGATGTTCATTTGTCTTTTTGGGACTGGGTTACCTTATTCAATATAATTTGTTTTTAGATCCACACATTTACTTTCAGAGACCATTTCATATTTCTTTACAGCTGAATAGTATACCATGGTATATGTGTACCATATCATCATTCATTTCATCATTCATTAATCAGTTGAAAAACATTTAGGTTGTTTCCATTTCATAGATATTGTAAATAGAGCAGCAAAGACCATGGATGAATAAGTGTCTGGGCAATAGGATATTGGGTCAATTTGGGATTATGACAAGTGATATAGATTTGGGATTAATTTTTTAAGTATTCTCTACATTGATTTCTAGATTGGCTAAATCAGTTTATATGCCTGCCAACAATGAATGAAGATTCCACTTTTCCCACACCCTACCCAGCATTTGTTGTTGGTTGTTGATCTTGGCCATTTTCACATGAGTAGATGAAATCTCAAAGTTGTTTAAATTTGCATTTCCTTTTATTACTAGGGATGATAATTTTTAAGCTGTTTTTTTTTCTTCCTCCTCCTCTTCTTCTTGAGAACTCTCTGTTTATAGGCCAGTCCAACTTTTTGAATAGGTTGGATTTTTGTTGGTGGCAGTGGTGGTTTTATTTACTTTTTTATTTTTGAATCTTTGAGGTTTTTTTTTTTTTAGTTCTTTATATATTCTGGATATTAATCCTCTGTCAGATATGTAGCTGTGGAATATTCCTTCCCATTCTGTGGGCTTCTCTTCATATTTTTGCTTCTTTAGCTATGCAGAAGTTTTTTAGTTTTATGAAGCCCCACTTGAAAGTTGATAGTCTTAATTCCTGGGCAAATGAAGTCCTATTCAAGGAGGTTTTCTACAGTGAGATCTGGCCTGTAGCTTTCTTTTGTTAGATCCATGTCTGATGAGGAGAAAGCAAGTTTGGGCAGAAAGAAGAACGAGTATGTGGGTTGGTCCTAGAATTAGAAACTAGCTTAGGTGGAATTATGTCATGTGAACAAAGGGTACTGGGCTGATATGCATTCTGGTCCATTTCTGGAATGTGAATGTAGACCTGGATGGGTGGAGAGGTTGAACATGGCATGGGGAAGCCTGTGGGTTAGAGAACACAGTGTAAGGTCCTAAAAGAAGCCTAGAAGTTAGTTGTGGTATAGCCAAGAGTGGCCAGACTAGGATAGGACACTGGATATGGGACTCAGAGTAGACCTGGAGAATTAGCGAGGGTATGTGGAGAGCAGAGGCACAGGTCACATAGCTAAAACTTAGAGAAGAATGTGCACAGTCTGGCTGGGTGAAGGTTCGATGTGACATGGAAGAGTCTGTGGATTGGAAGGCAGCCAGGTCAAGTTCTAGAGAAGCCTAGAGGTTGTTTGTGATACAAGTAAGGATGCTAGACAATGTGGAATCTGGGACAGCCCTGGCAGGTCAAGGAGGGTGCCTAGAAAAGAACATCAGGCAAATTTTCCAGGCTAGACACTGGAGAAGAATCTCTTTATTGTTAAAATAGATTTTGAAGGAAGGTGGCCTGAGGGACAGAGGCAAGGATGGGCCCAATACATAAATGAAGAAGAATTCATTCTGTTCTTCTGGACCTGTTGTAAGGCAGCTGGCCACAAGGATTCCTCACATAACTCTAGTGTTCTAGCAAGTATTGGCATAAATTCTTTTCGTTTTAATTTATTACATTTATTTATTATTATATGTGCCTGTATGTGTCTACAGACGTATATGGGTAGGTGTGTACATATTATGGCATGCATTTGGAAGTCAGAGAACAAATTACAGTACACAGAACTTGTTTTATCCTTCCACAATATAGGTCCTGGGAATCCACCTCAAATCAGTTGGCAGCAATTGCCTTAACTTCTGAGTCATCTCACTAGCCCTATATTATGAACTCTAATGACCTATTTATGGGAAGAAAAGATGAGGGAGAAAGAGGAAGACAGTAAGGCAAGGAGGGGGTGGTAAATCACTGTGGGTTTTACAGTAACTCTACAGGCAGTACCAAATGAAAACACACAAGAAACAAAAAAAAATAAGGAAATCAAAGCAAACAAAAAATGAAACCTAATGTGACAAAATAGTGCTGAAACAAAATAAAACTTGGCTTATAGAGCACATTCTCATTTAAAGCATCAGAGGTTCCTCTGTGTTATCACTATTCTCATTGTATGTTCTACACTGCAAAATCCTTTCCCAGCAGCTCAAGACAGAATATTCTTGGTCTAAGGAACTATTGGCTGGGAATATGACCTTCAGAAAACATTCTGATAGGAACTTGTCCTGGAAATATTGAGAGTTTGTGTTGGCTGACTACTCCTGGGTGTGGGGCCAGCTCTAGAGTATTCTTGATATAGTATCATAATTCTAAAGGAAACTTAGTTTCCTTCTTCTAGGAACAGCTACCAAATGTCAATGTCTCCCAAGCTAGCAGTCTGATTCTGTGTCTACAACTCCTACTCCATGCTGGGATTTTGTCTGACTTGAGTTTATGCAGGTCTTGTGTATGTTGTTGCAATTGCTGTGAGTTCATATGTGTTTCTGCCTTGTTTAATCTAGAAAATACTGTTTCCTTAGAGACTTTCATCACCACCACCAAAGTTTTTGAAATTTTTTTTAACTTTTAAATTCATAAGCCTTGCATATATTCTACAATGTTTTGTTTATCCTTTGAGAATTTCAAACAGTGAGTTCTGATCACATTCATCCCCGCCTCTATGTCCTTCCAGATCTTCCCCTGCTACCTACCCACCCATCTTCATGTTTCTCCCCACTCCCTTCTTCTCCCCTCCCTCCAGATCGTGTATGCTGTCTCAATCTCTGTGAGTTTATTTGGACCTGTTCCTTTTTTAATCTAGGAAACAGTTTCTTGAAGTTATCCACTGCCCTGGATCTTTCAGTATTTCTATTCATTTTCCCCATTGATCCCTGAGCTTGAGGGGAGACATATGATATACACATGCCATGTAGGGCTGAGAACTCGGAAGTTTATTTTTTTCTGAATATTCTGCAGTTATGTGTCTCTATGGTAATTGTTTCTTTGGTGAGAGTTGACCTATATTCACTTATGAGAATAAGAGTAGGTTTTACACTAAGTTTTACCAATGCCCTATCTAGTCACAACGTTCTTAACCATACTGACAATGGGTTCCATCCTTTTGGAGTGGTCCTTAAATCCATTTTTTTTTTTTTTTTTTTTTTTACAAAAAGAGGTTGTTATCATAACATTTGTGCTGCTATTGCATCATTTGGTATATCTTTCCAGGCAGGTTATTATCTAGGCTTATAGAGTTCAGAACTTGATGATATTAATGATTGTCTCCTCCAGCAGCATTCACAGCAAACTCCAGCACTATGAAAGCTAGTCAGTAGGAATGAAATTTCCAGTTGATTACCAGCTAGATTTCTCCATGTTCTGTAACTCAGGCATGTGATATCTTCATCAATAGGTTCTTATTGTCCATTCTGGAGAATAACAAATAGCATTGGAAATAGCTTATAATGCCTGGGGAGAGGTCTGTGAGAACTCATTAGCCAATAACTCAAAAAGAGGCAGCCCAATCCTGGTACTAGGAGTTTAATTTCCTAGCATATGGCATCTAGTTTTAATCTACCCCAATATATAATAAATCATAATGATTTTACTGTTAGTTGTTCCTTCTCCAAGACTTCTCTATCCTCTCTTTCCCGCCCCAATCCAACTTAATCTTTCTTATTTTGCCCATTGCCCCTTTGTAACATTATATTCTATTTCATCTGTCTTGAAAAAAAAATCCCTCCTCTACATGGGCTCCTATTATTTGTCTAACTTCTATGGATATTCCAAATGAAACATATGTATTTAAAATTTAATAGCTAACTTCCATATGTAAGAGAAAACATGCAATATTTGTCTTCATGAATTTTGATTGTTATACTCAAAGTAACTGTTCCCAGTTCCATTCATTTATGTGCAAATTTTATTTCTTAACAGCTTGAATAATCTTCTATTGTGTATGTGAAACATTTCTATGCATCATTAGTTGATAGAGATCTAGACTGTTTCCATTTGATGAATATTGTGAATAAAGTATCAATGAACATAAATGAGTATGCATCTCTGTAGCAACAAAATCTATTAGATATATGTTCAAGAGTGGTATAGATAGAATTCAAAGAAGTACTAACAATAACACTCCTCAAAATATTCTTCAAAACAAAAACTTGAAGGAAAACTTTAAAATTCTTTTTTTATAAAGCCAGTATTATCTTAATACCCATACCAGACAAACACGAATAAAAAATGGAAGATTATAGACCAACATATCTGATGAGCATAGCACCAAAATTCTCAATAAAACACTTCCAAATTAAATTTAAAAAACGTATCAGAAAGATTATCCACTGTAATCAAGTTAACTTCATCTAAGCGCTGCATGAATGATTCAACATAGTAAATATTTTTTTAGAATAATCCAAAAAATAAATGCACTGAATGCCATTTCATTAAATGCAGAAAAGAACTTTAACAGAAACAAATATTTCTTCATGACAAAGTCCTAATGAAAATAAGGAAACAAGTGGCACATCTTAACATTATGAAGGCAATTTACAACAAGCTCAGGACCAACATCATTCTATCTGGAGAAAAAGTTAAACCATTTCCACTAAAACCAGAAACAAGACAAGGATATTTACTGGCTCCATTCCTATTCAATATGCTATTCAAAGTCCTAGCTAAAGCAGTGAGAGAAGTGAAGGAGTTCCAGACGATACAATAGGAAAGAAGAAAGTAAGTCAAAGTATCCTATTTTGCAAATGATATGATTTTATGCATAAAAGACTATAAAGATTCCATCAGGAAGCTTCTACAGCTCATAAATATGTTCAACAAAGTAACAGATTACAATATTAAGGCAAAAAAATCAGTAGCCTTCTTATATACAAACAACAAACAGACCAAGGAAGATATAAGGAAAATAATAACACTCACAATGGGCTGAATAAAAAGTGAAATAGATTGGAACAAACCTAACAAAGAGGTAAAAAATTTATCTAATAAAAACTTAAATGAATTGAAGGAGATACCCGAAGATGAGACCTCTCACATTCATGGCTTGCTAGGATTAGCATTTTGAAAATGACCATCCAATTGAAAGCAATTTACAGTTTACAATCCCATTCAAAATTCAAACATAATTTTTTGAAAAAAAAAAAATTTAAATCTGAAATTTAATATGGAAACAAAAAAATCTCAAGACAGCAATAACAACACTGAAAAAAAACTTTAGATATCACTCTTCCTAGTTTTTAATTATACTGCATGGTTACAATAAAAAACAATATGTTAATAGAATAAAGACAGATACATTGATCAATGGAATAAAATTGAAGACCCAGACACATATTCACATATCTTGAGACACCTGATTTTTTTTTACAGATTTGAAAGATACACACTAAAGAAAATATAACATTTTTTTAAAATATTACTCATGAAACTGGATAGATGTATGTAAATGAAGAAAACTAGATATATATCTTTTGCTCTGCACAAAACTAAACTCCATATAGATTGAGGACCTCAACATAAGACCTGATAATTTGACACAGATCTTTTCCTTCATACTTCCTAACCGCCCAACCCCTGTGTCTCATCCACCAATCCCCATAGGTATTCTATGGGAACCTGCTAGCCAAGCCAGCCAGAGGAGGTGGCAGGTAGGTGAGCATGTAGCAGATACATGATCCTTATATCTCCTCTACTTCCTCATCTATAAATCCAGTCCCCCAGTCGCATCCCCAGATCAGTAGCACACCACCTGCTGTGGCTTTGCCTCCCTCACTGCTCCCATTCTCAAGGGACTAAGCAGATCCTGGTGGCATACCTTGCTTTCCTCCTTCCTATGATACCCTTGACCCCGTTTCTAGCCCATTCCCATTTCTAAGTGTCAGCACTCTGTACCTATAAACATATTCTACCCAGAACCTCAGTGGCCACACCTGGAAGGATCTAAGAAGCATTCCCTATCAGCAAACTCACACAGCTACTATAATTTCTTACTAACCAGCAAGGGCAACAGAAACCAAAGAAGAGAATGCCCACCAACAAAGATAAGTCCAGACATTAGCAACTAGTATTATAATAATCTCAAATCCTGATGCTTAGATGCCAGTGTAAAAACACAATCAGTAACTGTCAGGACAATGCGTCTCCAGTAGAGTCCAGCAACCCTATTACAGTAGGCTCTGAGAAAAGCAATATAGCTGAAGTAAAAGAAAGGAACTTCAAAATTGCCTTTATGAATATATTATAGATGTCATCAAAGAGAAAATTAATAAACTCCTTAAAGAAATACAGGCAAACACAAACAAACAATGAAAGAAAATGAAGAAAACTGTTCAAGACATGAAAATGGAGATAGAATCAATAAAGAAAATCCAGACTGAGGGAATTCTGTAAATGAAAACTTTACGAATTCAAGCAAGAACTACAGAGACAAGTTCCACCAACAGAATAGAGGAGATGAAAGACAGAATCTCAGGAATTTAAGATACAATAGAAGAAATGGATACACCAGTCAAAGAAAATCTTATATCTGAAATCTGACATAAAACATCCAGGAATTCTCAGATATTATGAAAACATCAAATCTAAGAATAATAGAAATCGAGGAAGGAAAATCCCATCTTAAAGACACAGAAAAAAATTAACAAAATCATAGAAGAAAAATGTCCTAACCATACAGGAAGAAATGCCTACAAAGGTACAAGAAGCATACAGAACACTAAATAGACTGGACAAGAAAAGAAAGTCTCCTAGGCACACAACAATCAAAACATTAAATGTGATGAACAAAGAAGGAATACTAAAATCTGCAAAGGGAAAAGACAAAGTAATGTATAAAGGTAGACCTATTAGAATTAATCCTTACTGCTCAGTGGAGCTTGTAAGAGCCAGAAGGGTCTGTCTATAAATGCAACCCCACAGAAGGTGATAGAAGGAAGACTTTAACCTGAAGGGGTTAACCCAAGAAAACACAGGAATAGATATAAGCAGAACACCAAATCAAAAGGGAGAACACCACAACAACAAAGTAATGGGAATCAAAATGCTGCTCATTGATAACTCTCAAAATCAATGGTCACAATTGCCCAATAAAAAGACATAGACTAACAGAGAAGATTAGAAAACAGGATCCATCCTTCTGCTGCATCTAGGAAATACAGCTCAACATTAAGGATGGACATCACCTCAAGTTAAATGGATAGAAAAAGGTATTCCAAGAAAATGGGCATAAGACAAGCCAGTGTAGCTATTTTAATATTCATCAAAATAGACTTCAAACCAAAACTAATCAGAAGAGATAGAGAAGGATACTAAATATTCACCAAAGGAAAAATCCCCCAACAGAATATTGCAGTTCTTAACATCTATGCATCAAACACAAAGACACCCAAGCTCATAAAAGAAATACTTCTACAGTTTAAATCACATATTGACCCTCACACAGTTATAGTGAGTGACTTCAGTACCCCACTCTAATCAATAGGCAGGTCATCTAGACAAAAACTAAACAGAGATACACTGGCTCTAACTGGTGTCATAAACCAATGGACCTAACAGATATTTACAGAACGTTTCACTTAAACACAAAAGAATATACTTTCATATCAGAAGTTTATGATATGAACATTCTCCAAAACTGACCACATACTTGGACACAAAGCAAGTCTCAACAGATAAGAAAATTGGAATAACACCCTGCATCCTATCTGACCACCATTAATTAAGATTGTATATCAACAACAACAAAAGCTTACAAACTCATGGAAAATGAACAATGGATTCCTGGATATAAAATGAGTTGAGACAGAGATGAAGAAATATATGAAATCTTTAGAATTGAATAAAAACAAAATACAGCATACCCAAACTTATACTGCAATGAAGGCAGTACTAAGAGGCAACTTCATGAGACTAAGTACCTACAAAAAAAAAAAAGAACAAAGAGCTCTCATAGTAGTAACTTAACAACACACCTGAAAGTTCTACCACAAAAAGAAGAAATAACACTAAAAAGGAATAGATGGCAAGAAATACTCAAACTCAGGGCTGAAATCAAACAGAAACAAACAAGAAATACAAAGACTCAATGAAACAAAGAGTTAATTATTTGAGAAAATCAATGTTTTGCAAATACTTAGCCAAATTAACTAAAAGTCAGAGAGAAAGGATGAAAATTAATAAAACTAGAGATGATAAGGGGACATAAAAACAGACACAAAGGAAATCCAGAGAATCATAAAGACATACTTGAAAAAAACTGTACTCCATCCAGTTGGAAAACTTAAAAGAAATGGGTGAATTTCTCTATATTTATCACCAACTAATGCTAAATCAAGATCATGAAAGAAATATAAACAGAGCTATAATACCTAATAAAATAGAAACAGTAATTAAAAAAATCTACCAACCCTCCCCCGCCCCCACACACACACAAAGTCCAGGTTGTAGCACAGAGTTCTATCAGACATTCAAAGAAGAGTTAACCTCAATAATCCACAAATGATTCCACAATATAGAAACACAAGGAACATTGGCTAATTCTTTTTAGAAGGTAACAGTCACCCTGATAACTAAAGCACACATAGACCCAACAAAGATAGAGATCAATTTCCTTTATGAACATAGATGTAAAAATACTCAATAAAATGTTGCAAAGCAAACCCATGAACACATCCATCATGACCAAGTAGACTTCATCCAATAGGTACGGGGATCATTCAACATACGTAAATCTATAAATGTAATGAAATATAAGCAAAATGAAAGACAAAAAATGATCATTTCATTAGAAGAAGAAAAGGCCCTTGACAAACTTCAGCCCCCATCATGATAAAAGTCCTGGAGAGATTAGGGATACAAGAGACATACCTCAACATAATAAAGGCATTGTACAGAAATCCCATAGTCAACATCAAATTAAATGAAGAGAAACTCATAGTATTTCCACTAAAGTCAAGAACAAAATAAGATTGTCCAGTCTTTCCATACCTGTGCAACATAGTGCTTAAAATCTTAGCTGGAGCAATAAGACAATTGATGGAGATCTAGGGGATCCAAATAGGAAGGAGGAAAGTTGAAGTATTTTATTTGCAGATGATATGATAATATACATAAATGGACCCTAAAACTTCCACCAGGAAATACCTCCGGCTGAAAATCACTTTCAGAAAACTAGTAAGATGCAAAATTAACAAACAAAAAAATTAATGGCTTTCCTATATACAAATGACAAATTAACTGAAAAAATAACCAGGAAAATAAATAATATCTTTGACTATAGCATCAAAAATACAACGTACCTTGGGGTAACTCTAAACAAGCAAGTGAAAGAGATGTATGATAAAACAAACAAACAAAAACCTTAAGACAGGATAGCTAAAACAATCCTGAACAATAAAAGAATCACTGGAGATCTCACCATCCTTCATCTCCAATTATACTACAGAGCTATAGTAATAAAAACAGCACAGACAAGATTTCTCTGACAGAGGTGGCTTTCATGATTCCCAGAAGAACAGCTTATTAAGAATCTAGGCTTTTGTTCTTCCTGTCAATTTGTGAGTAATAAATCTTTTTAAAAGACATAATCCTGAGCTGGGTGGTGGTGGCACACACTAATCCAATCCCAACACTCAGGAGGAAGAGAAAAGTGGGTCTCTGTGAATTCAAGGCCAGCTTGGTCTATGGATAAGTTCCAGGACAGCCATCTCTGTTGAGGAGGAGAAGAGGAGAGAGAGAGAGAGAGAGAGAGAGAGAGAGAGAGAGAGAGAGAGAGACAGAGACAGAGACACAGAGAGAGACAGAGAGAGAGAAGGATGAAAAAGAAAGAAAGAAGAAAAATAAGAAAGAATGAAAGAAAAGAAAGACCTGATATCTTAAATCTGACAGAAAGAAAGTACAGTATATATTTGAACTTATAGGCACAGGAAAGACCTTTAAACTAAATCTCTTCTCTATAGCAAAAGACATAGTTATTTGAATGAAGTGGCAACTTACAGAATAGGAAAAAAATGTTTAATGGCTGTGTTACTAGCAGTATTAGTATCTACACTATACAAGAAATTGAAAAGAAATAAACATAAAGAAAATAACCCAATCCTAAAGTGTGTCATGAAACAAAATACAGTTTGCAGAAGATGAAATACAAATGGCTGGTAATAGTGTATCATGAACTAGAGTTTGATACTTGTTTTCAATTATGACTGAACTTTAGAGCCACAAGAGGGGAGGTCTTATCATTATCCATTGGGGAAATATAAATTAAAAGTGCTTTGTGATGTCATCCTACTGTGGTTGGAATGGCTAAGATTCAAAAAGAGTAATGAAGAAAAATGCTGAGGAAACGGGAACGCCTATTTATTGCTAGTGGGAGTACACACTGCTACAGCCATTATATCAGTGTGGAAGTTCCTCAAAGAGCTGAAAAAGATCTACCACAAAACCTTATATATATATATATTTATAGCATACAATATGGCGCTTTGAAGATGTGCATTTTATGGTTTCTAAATTCAAGATATATATGTATATATAATTTTGTGTGAACACTCCAAATCTATTTTACTTATTTTTAAAAATATTATACAAAGTATACTCACTATGTAGCACGATAGATATCTTGAATGTATTTCTTCTACATGATTGAAATTTTATATCCTTTGACTAGCTCTGGAGGGTGTTATTATTGATGATAACAGTGTGATTTTGCTATGAACATTGCAATGACTGCAGGTCCTACACATCTGTGGAAAATCTGAAACAATAAAATTGTTCAGCACCCTAAATATCAACAGTGCCCTAATGAAAAACAACAATGCTTTAAATTGTTTTAGGACACAGAAAATGAGGCACAGAAAGAGTTAACAGGTACTCACACTCACATAGTCAGATGTGAACACGAATATGTCTCTGGAAAATGAGACTGGTGTTCTCCCAGGAGTACAAATTCACTATATTGAATAAGCTCAGTCTATATTCTTATTCGGGACAGTGAAAGACGGTATATATGTGCCCTGAGTGTGTTGTTTTTAATTTCTCTCTTTTTCTCCAATTTTTGATGGTTACAGCTGAGTTCGGTGATTATTATCCTGATGAGCATCCTGAGAATTATATCAGTGAGTTTGAGATTTTCCCCAAGCAGTCACAGAAGTTGGAAAGAAAAATCATGGAAATTCATAACAATGAACTCAGGTAATTTGAATATATAAAAATGAAAATAAAAATGAAAAAGCATTGTTACTATATAGAAAATTAGAATCATGTGAAGTACTGTTTCAAATGTGAGTAGACAGCTTCAGGTTGCAGAGAAACATTTCTGGGCCCTACAAAGGATGATTTAGCATCTCAATTAGTGTAAGATTTTTCCAAGATAGTGCCTATGAGTGATCAGACATGAAAAAGGTATGTATTTTCTTATGCAAATATATTGCTAGCCTTTCTGAGTTTCCAAAAATATATCCAAGGTTAATAAGCCATCTTTGCATATTTGAATCTTGCTTTTTCCTTTCTCGTGGCCCTTGCTAGAAGTGTTGACTTTAAATAGAATTGAATTCATTGAAAAGGTTCCATTTTCTTAACTGATTTCAAAATGATGAGATTTAGTGTATGTTATTCCTTTGCTTGTCTCTAATACTTAGAATGATAACTTTAGAGTGATAATTGTCAGAGAACCAAATTGAATAGACTATCACTGAGTACCAGATACCATGCTATTGTATACATTGAACATACTGACTCAATTAATCTTCACAGCAATGTAGGAAGGAAATATTATGGGTTTTTTTTCTCCATTATGTATGTAGGAACTGAGTCCAGAGAGGTTAAGCAACTTGTACATTTCTGGAATTTGAATTCAAGCATAAGTAGATGGAGCAAAATGAAGCATGCTTAGGAATCATTGCCAACTTGTAATTCAGGTAACTTAGGTATGCTAGTCTGCAGTTAGTTGGAATTTAGCTCCTATACAAATCACAGAAAAATAATGTGACAATAGCATTGATAGGAAGTGCTATGATAATTATGATGAAGAACTAGATACTAGTTTTTCTCTCCTCCTGCTGTATGGGCCTCTAATAATCAAGAAAGTAGTGCCTGTGGCACTCTTGTTTTTTCATTCTCACAATACATGTATGATTACTCAAGGTGGCAGCATGTTTCAGGTTAGAAAATATAACTTTTGTTTTCAGAATTCTTAGACATCACAACATTGTGCCTATTTCAGAAAATAATACACAATTTCTATGGCTTGCCTTAAAGAATTTTCCGTTAAAGAAAATGTGTTGGAAATATATACAGAATATTCACTATTCTCTCTATATTTGGGAAATAAATTTACTATATAGAACAATGACTCCAGTATTCCAGTTAATGGAACTGTGGTATAGAATTATTCTCCTTAGGAATAATGTGATCAGAGTTATTAGATGAGTAAGTTGCATTCATTGCATGGGTTGGTAGAAAAGGTAGCTCTTCCATGGCTAGAAGTTGCAAGGCTTTAAATTCTTGGTGAATATTGCAATGACAAACATGTATGGAGTATTTCCAGGATGCCAAAGTATAATGCAAAGGGGTTTCTGAACACTATTCTGCCCTATCCTTCCAAATTTTAAGAAGCAGGCACTATTTGTGTGCCCATGAAGGTCAAGGAAGGTAGATCTTGAAGAGGACAAAGAATGTTTCCTGTTAGTTAACATTGATGTCAGAACATGATCCATTAGTTACCTAACACTAATGCCCACATTACTCCTGCACTGGGCAATACTAGGAAGCAAGTAATTATTCAGGTGCTCCAGTAGCAAGGCCTGAGAAAGTGTCAGGACAAAAAGACCACAGATGTCAACTGTGGTTGTTTGAATGTGAGTGTCCCTCATAGGCGTATAGATTTGAAGAAATGAGTCGCAGTTGGTGTGTCCTTTTTGGAGAAAGAATCTAACTGTGGGTGGGCTTTGAGAATTTAAAACATTACTGTTGCTTCCATTTCCTCTCTCTCTCTCTCTCTCTCTCTCTCTCTCTCTCTCTCTCTCTCTCTCTCTCTCTCTCTCTTCCCCTTCCTGTTTGTGTCTTAAGAAGTGACCTCTCAGCTTACTGCTCCAGTTGCCATGTCTGCTGGCTACTACACTTCACTAATATGGTGGTGGTGAACTTTTACTCCTCTGGAAACATCAACCCAAATAGACGCTTTCAGTCAAAATGTCTTACCACAGCAGTAGAAAGATAAGTAATATAGCAACCTGTAATGCTGTGCCCAGAAAAACTGCAAGAGTTGAAGGAGAAAGAAAAAATGTCCATGATATAAATGAAATAAAAGAATTCATGTTCAACAAACCAGCCCACAGAGAATGCTGGAAACAATACTTCAAACTAAACACAGGAAAAAACATAAGCAAGAAACTACAGAAAGAAGACAAATGAAGCTGTAATTATAGAAACACAAAATAGGACTAAAAATTTAACAATCAGAAAAATGACAGTCATCAACACTTTTCAATAATAATTTTAAATACTAGTGACCACAACTTTCCAATCAAAAGACAAAGGTAGGTTAATGATATGGATTAAGAAACTAAATCAAAATCCATCTTAAAGTGAAAAGATGGGAAAGAGATTCAAAGAAAATGAGACCAGAAAACAAGCAGGTGTCAATATCCTATTATCAAAAAAAAAAAAAAAAATGACCTTACCTGACAGGTGCTATGAAGGTGGAAATCAGAAAAATGAGTTTAACTGGGGTGGGCTTAGGGAGGACAATGCAAAGGGAGAGGAAAAGTACAGGGATACATAACACTAAAGATGTTTGAAAAAGTCTTAGGACATAATTTTATGTTTATCTAAAAGTACATGTTCTATAAATATATCTATAGATAGATGATACATATAGAGATAGATGATAGAGAGGTAGATAGATTATAGAGATAGATGATAGATAGATAGATGATAGATAGATAGATAGATAGATAGATAGATAGATAGATAGATAGAGTTTAAATGGAGTTATGCCATTATGCCATTGGGGTGATGTTACTACCCATGAGACCCATAGACTATTTAACAAAAGCTGTTATAACAGTCATGAGAAATCTCCTATCCAGTTATTGATCAAGAGAGTCCAAAAGACCTCTAAGACAATATAGGCTATTTTACTTGCCCTTGATTGCATCCCAAATTTCGAAGGTAAATCACTAGTGCTGAAAAAACCATACACTTTGAACACAGGACTTGGCATATCAAGATGCAAGTGACCTGCCAGTCTCCTCCCTGAAGACTATCTTTTATAGAACTAAAAAAGTGTTGTGCAAGAAGCTGTCAAGGGGGAAAATAAATCAATAGTCCTACCCAGCTGCAATGCCTATGAGCCACAGCAATTGCCGGCATGGCAAGATATACTCAGAATTGCAATAGTCACACCTAACAGCTGTCTAAGTGGACTTGAGTCCAGTTCAATAGGAGGGAGTTCATGCCTGGTAATATAAACCTTACCCGTGGCTGGTGAGACAATGGAAACTAGAGGAGAATTTGCACTGTCCTTTTCCTAAACCAGTATAGTTTTTAACAGCAGGGGAAATACTTAGAACCACAGATGAGTGTAGCTCTCACCCCTCATCAAAGAAGATTCTTTTGCAACAAATGAGACCATTACAGAAAGACACAGTATTCAAAATGCAAAGAACAACTGACCATGGTGTACCCAGGCCCAATTGATTCATCTACAACACAGCCCCTAAGCATTTGGCTGAGAGACTATCACAGTAGGTAGGCAAAGAAAAAAATGGCAGGAGCCAGAAGACCAGGACATTTACTGTGAGTTTATATAGGACAGGGAAGTTGCAGTCATGAAGTCAAAATAACACAGTAGCCTTAACAATATGCAAACAATGACAACACTATTTGATATCCAATGTAGGTGGTGTGCTGGCTAGTCTTTTTGTCAACTTGACTCAAGATGGAGTCAGTGGAGAGGAGGGAGCCTCAATTGAGAAAATGCCTCAATAAGATTGGGCAGGCCTGTAAGACATTTTCTTAGTTAGTGATTGATATGGGGAAGGTCCCAGCCCATATGGGGAAGGTCCCAGCCCATTGTGGGTCTGGCCACCCCCAGGCATGTAGTCCTGGATTCTATAAGAAAGCAGGCTGACCAAGCCAATAAGCAGCACCCCTCCATGGCCTCTGCATCATCAGCTTCTACCTCCAGGTTCCTGCCATATTCAGTTCCTGTTCTGGTGTCCTTCAATGATGAACTGCAATGTGGAAGTAAAAGCCAGATAAACTCTTTGCTCCCCAACCTGCTTTTGTTCATAGTGTTTCATCACAGCAGTAGAAACCCTAACAAAGATAGGTAGCGAAAAGGCCCTACCACTAGATGAAGAGCTACAGGTAATTAATAACTGCTAAGAAAGGAAGAATCAGCCTTTACCAGGGGTAAGGCCTTTAATTGGTTAACCAATACCATGTGATTAGTACTAAAAACATAAACATATGAGTAACATTACATGGACTCAGAGCTTATAGTTATGAATTTATAAGCCTATATACATGTAACAAAAAAATTAAAAAAGAAAAGAAAAAAGTCAGGTGGTTGTGGGTCACACCTTTAATACCAGCACTGGAGAGGCAGAGGCAGGTAGATATCTGTGAGTTCGGGCCTGTCTGGTTGACAAAGTGAGTTCTAGGAAAGCCAGGGCTACACAGTGAAACCCTGTTTCCAAAAAGAAAAAAGAAAGAAAAAAAGAGAAGAAAAAAGTAATTAAGAAACATAATACAGTATCAATCAGATATAACAAAGTAGGATGCTTCTTTATAATCAAGGGAACAGTTAATCAAATTAATCAAGAGGACATTACAACCTTAATATATGTGTACTAAACTCTGGGGTGCTAGATTTCATAAAAGCATACTACTGTAATTAAAGGCACCCATTAACTCCAATTCAATAATAGTGGGTGACTTTGGTACCCCATTCTCTGCAATAGACAAGTCATCTAGAAAAAATTTAAAAGAAACATCGAAATAGATGACATCATATATCAAATGGACTTAAGCAGGATCTACAGAACTTGCTCTCAAATACCAAAGAATGTAGAGTCTTCTCAGTAGTCAGAATATCCTCTATAGTTGACCACATATTGGGATGAAATACAAATCTTTTTATCACACACAATGAAATGCTTTTTTCAGCAATAACTGAAACAGTGGTTGTTAAATGAATGTGAGTTTTCTTTACATTTTCTGAGATTACTACACATATAATTAAATTGTTCTCCCCTTCCCTTTCCTCCCTCCAAGCTTCCTATATACCTTGCTCTCCTTAAAATTCATAGCTTCTTTTTATTTAGTTGTTGTTACATATGTGTGTGTGTTTGCATGTTTTGTGGGGGTTCCCAGCAAGCTCTACAACCAACAGGGAAATGATATTGGTGAGAAAAGACTGAAACTCAGCTCAGCCGGACTTAGGTGGTGCTGGGCCAGACTTCTGGAATCTGGCACTAGATGGTTTATTTTAGCTATATTTAAGCAAAGCACAGTTTTGGGGGAAAGTTTTATGATGACAATTAACTCAGTCCTGTGTGCACAACAAAGCTTAAGACATGTTTTCATTGAAACTCTTTACAAAGTGCATACTGCTTTTTTCATAAAGACAAATTCTGTGGCCTTAGAAACAATGCTTAAGATAAGGGTCTAGGGAGAATGACTGAGGTAAAAATAATGCCTGTGGGAGTGAGGATTTGGCCTGGCCCTAAGATAACACAGAAGTTACTTAGGCTGTTGTAATGTACAAGTGACATCTCTCATAAGGATGGGTTTTATAGACTAAGAAGCAATGCTCAAGATTTGGGCATGGGGCTGAGGGGTCTGATAAACACACATAATAGTCTGAGGGATTCTAGTGAAACCTGGCCCTATAGATAGCAAAAGATCACCAGGTTATAAACTACATCCTTTCCCAACACTCTGAGTGGAAGACAGATAAACATCACCTTCCTTTGAAGAAATAAACATGTGTGTTTAACTTTCTTAGCTTCTCTAGTGCTTATCTGTGTTCACAAGGACATTTTATCCTCCAACAGTGTGTGTGTGTGTGTGTGTGTGTGTGTGTGTGTGTGTGTGTGTGTGTGTGTGTGTGTCTATTTAGGATTGGGCCTTATGAGCTTTTCTTCTTCCATCTTAGCCCATTTATTGGTGTCTTCCTTGTTTAGATTGTATTTAGGCAACCATGTTGATGAGACTTCATGGGTGTAGCTTCTAGGACATAATCTCACAGCAAACTTTCTGTTTGTCTGGCTCTGACAATCTCTCTACACTCTCTTCTGCAATTACCTCTGAGCCTTAGGTGAAGGAGTTTCACTGTAGATATATCCATTGTGGTTGGACTCCACAACTCTACCTTCTGATCAGTTGTGGGGTTTTGTGATAGTCTTCTCTGTTGGAAAGAGAAGTTCCCTTGATAAGGGGTCCAGGCTATCCTTTTCTGTGACAATAAGGATTAATATTTAGAATTTAGTTAGGAATTACACCGGTTTAGTAAAGAGGCAGTTGTAGGTTATTCTTCAAGATCGATGAATTCACTAGTCCTGGGTAGCTGGCTAGGTTTCCATTACCAGGCATGATTTTGAGCTTGGTGAGTGGACCTTAATTTTAATCAAAAGAGCTGTTATTTACAGCAAAGTTATATGTACGACTAATGGTCCCTTAGGATTATTATGCTATGCTGGTCATTATTGTGATTTATAGGAATCATAGATGGGTAAAACTGTTGGTTATATCCCTCTTTTGAACCTGACATGGTGGGTTTTTTTGTTTGTTTGTTTGTTTTGTTTTTTGTTTTTTTCTTCTGGTACAATGAAAGCTAGTCGTCTGGGAGGAGGCTTTCAGGTCAAAGCCTAAGAGCTGGCTTTTTGAACAGATAAACAAGATTGACAGACCCCTCACCCAGCTAACCAAAAGAAAGTAAGAGGTAACACAAACTAACCAAATCAAAAATGAGCAGGGATATATTATAACAGAGAGTAAAGAAATTAAGAACATTATAAGAGAGTACATTTTAAACCTATCTTCATTTAACTTAGAAAATACAAAAGAAATAGATGAATTTCTGGATTCGTCCAAACCACCGAAGTTAAAACTAGAAGAGATCATCAACTTAAATAAATCTATAACAAATAGGAGATTGAAACAATAATAAAAAGATCTCAGACTAAAAAAAGAACAGCCCCAGATGGATGCATACCAGATTTCTACAAGGCTTAGAAAAATTATCTATAACCAATATTTCTTACATTGTTAAAAATCTTAAAATAGAAGGAATACTCCTCCTTTGAAGCAAGTATTACTCTAATACCAAAACCGGGTAAAGACACAACAAACAGAAGGGAAACTACAGTCCAGTACTCCTGGTGAACATACATGCAAAAATCCTCAGTAAAATCCTGTTTTATGAATAAAAGCAGTATTCATTTTACAAGACCATGCACCATGATCAAGTTGGCTATATCCCAGAGATACAGGGATAGTTCAATGGGGAAAAAGTAAATGTAGTAAAGCACAGAAATGAACTTACAGACAAAAAACACAGAATCATCTCAAGAGATGCCAAAAAAGCCTTTGACAAGATCCCAAATGCCTTCATGATAAAAACTTTAGACAAAGTAAGACTGGAGAGAACACATTTCAATATACTAGATGCTGTCTATGACAAATCCACATGTGTCTTCATCAAAAATTATTTTTTTTAAAAGAGAGCATATGAAATTTGGAGGGAACATAAAGCCAGGAATTAAAGGTGGAGGAAGATTTTATTTGATCAAAATGCATTTTGTGTATTATGGACTTATCAAACAATTAAAAATGAGACTTAAAATATTTTACAACCACAAGCAAGACAGAAACATACACTACCCAACTCTTTTTCAGTATAGTCCCTGATGCACTAGCTAAAGCAGCAAGACATAAAAAGGGAAATTAAAATAGAGGTAAAAAAGAAGAAACCAAAGTATCCCTATCTGCAGAAGATATGATTTATATAAGGGGTTCCAAAAATTACAGCATAAAACTTTTAAAATTATTGACAGTTTCAGCAACTTGGCAAAAGAAAGAAAACTTACAAAAATCTGTAGCCTTTCTATATATCAACAGCAAATACAATGAGAAAGATATCGTAGACACACTCACATTCCCAATTATTCAAACAAAATAAATTATCTAAAAAAAAACTCACAAAGTTGGTAAAAATCCCTCTACAATTAAAACTTTAAATCTATGAAAAAGGTGATTGGAGAGGACATTAGAATTTATACAGACAGCCCATTCTCATGGGTTAGTAGAATTAATACTGTGAAAATGACCATTCTACCAATAGTTAACTGATTCAGTGCAATCCCAATCAAAATTGCCCATGATATTCTTTACAGAAATAGGAAATGAGTATATCTAAAATACATATGAAATAATCAAAGACCCTGGAGAGGTTAAACAACCGTGAGGAGAAAGGTCAATACTGGAGTGATTAAAATACCATATTTCAAGCTATGTCACACAGCTACAGAAATATAAAAAGTACCATACTAAGCATGGCAATAACAAGGACACACCCAAACAGATGTTTAGATCAGTGGAACAAAGCATAAGACCCAAACATAAATGAATGTAATTATAGCCATCTGACATATGACAAAGATGCCAGAAATACACATTGGAGAAAAGACAGTGTGCTGGTGTAAGTTTTCCACTCATAGAATAATGAGATTAAACCCATTATCTATCAGCCTATGCAAAAATAATGTTCAAATGGATGAAGGACATCAATGTGAAGCACTGAAACTGCAAGTCAAAAGGTAGTACTTTATAGGACATAGGTGTAAGAAAGAACTTTATTAGTAGGAATCCATTAGCTTGTGAATTAAAGCCCACAAGTGATAGAAGAGACATCATAAAACTAAAACGTTTCTATAGGGGAAAGAAGAAGCCATGGAGCTAAGTCAGATGGAATTCACTCCTGGTACTGTAAACTACCAATGGGTGGTGAGAGCTTGAAACCTAGAGCAGAACCTACCACTGCCACTTTCCTAAACCAGTATAATTTTTAACTATATTCTAAACAGGTATTCTTATATCCACAGATCAATGTAGCTCTTAGCCGTCATGAAGAGGCTTCTCTTTGCAGCAGATGGAGATGATCACAGAAAACCACAACTAGTCAAAATGAAGAGAGCAACTGACCATGGTGTGCCCTGCCCCAATCTATACATCTATAACACAACCCCTAAACCTTCAGTTCAAAGATCATCACAAAGAGAGAATGGAAAGATTGAAAGAGCCAGAAGACCAGGACTTATGCTGTATCATTTTTCTGTGCTACTGCATTCCCAAAGCCTTAGTCCTGCATGGCCTCAGTTTGCCTTTACTCTCTTCTCATACCAGAATCTCTGCTCGTATTTGTCATGTCATATCTAATGTTGGGCATGCAGATAGGTGATTTCAATATATACCATCTCTCTCTAAGTCAAAGATTAGAATTGACAAGCTGGAGACTTTCCTTCCCAGTTCAGATACTTAAAGATATGCCACACTGATATCCTCTAACTCTAAATAAACAAATGAAGTAAACATCAAAATCCTATTTTTATTTCTTCTGAGATCTAAAGACAGATAGATGAATTAAAATCTACCATGTCATGTGAAGTAGAAACTCCTATCTGGTGTTGTTGTTGCTTTCATTATTTTCATAATCCTCAAAGAATGAGAAATGGTAGAAGAAGAGGAGTATGCCACAAATATTAATAAGAGCAAACAGTCAAACCTCTAATCTGCTGAACAACTGAATTGTCTTACTCTGAGATACCACAAATGCCATCCAGGGCAAGGTACTTCTTGCCTGTGATGTGTCTGGGACAATGGGGAACAGTATGAGTTTGCACTGCTCAGAGGGCCAGTGATGGTCTTGAAGGGTATATGAGTTTCCCAACTGACCTCAGATTCTATAGTCAAGCTATATATCATATACTCTCAGAAGCCTCTTAAATTATGATCCAGCATATACTGAAAGACAAATATTATGAGAATACCCAAACATTTAAGCCAGATGTGAAAAAAATTTAAAATGGAAGCAATGTAGGGTGACTAGAGTCCCAACCAAGTTACAGCAAAGTCTAACTCAAATGGATAATCCCACTGCCCAGAATGACAATATTTTATTGGTCTTCTCCCTCTGAATTTAATTCTGGAGTTTCTGTATCCAAATGGATCAGGCAGCACCAAACCCATCCCTTTCTCTGCTTGGACTTTATAATCAGTTCCGATACAGTCAGCAACAGTCGATATCTCATTATAAATTAGTGGTGACTAATAACCATTTATTCTTGTGAGCTGTATGTTTTATATTGTCTGTGAAGTCATACTCAAAGAAGACCAATATGAGAAAGACTGTTCCTTGTTAGCTAAAGTAGTCAGGACATGCAATATAGAACAGGAAAATATAGCTAAATACATAATTATCCAACCTCAGCAAATTTAGTAGAATCTTAAGAGAATTATATATTAGAATTGCTGTCTCTTAAAAAAGAAATGCAACTAATCTCTGGACCTTTTTTTTTTCAATGTCTCATTAGAGAAGCTTCATCTTGCAGGAGATGTTTATTTTCTGTTATTGCATTCAAAGTTTGTCCAGAAACTAATGTTCGGTGGGAGACTACAGGAATGGAATTTAATTACTAACTGTGAAAGCAAATTATTAAATGAGTTGTTCCTCAGTAATTTGGGGGTCTCATGACCTCAGTTTATTGAATTCTTGCCTTAGCTGCTATGGCTCTATCCTCTTGCCTTCTCTGACATTTGCACTGATTCCTTCTTTATGTATAAATTTGTCAACTAATTTATTCAGATGCTTACTAGCAGAAATTTGTAGACAAACCCAAGCAAGCAATACTGACATGAGGATTTATATTTTAAGGATGAGCTTGTGCTTTACTGTATCTAAACATCTTAACTGACACTTCCCTTCAGTAGATTTTTTGTTTTCAGTCATGTTCAGGGGTAATTATGGAGCAAATGCTAAACCTATGGGGTAGAAATGGAAACAACTAAGTCTAAATCTCACATAAAACCACAAAAGACCCTAAATAATCAAAACAACTGAGCAACATGAACAAAGCTGAAGACATTCCACTACCTGACTGAAGAACATACAATCAGACTGTAGTTAACCAAAACATCATGATACTGGCATAAAGTAGGTACAAAAATAATGAATTGAAAACAGGAAGCCCAAAAATAATTTGATGCACTTACAGCAGTGATATGCAGCAAAGAGCCCATGGTAATAAAAAAAAAAAAAAAAAAAAAAAAAAAAGTATTGTCTTATCAACCCATGTTGGGAAAGCAATTAATCATCACGCAAAAGAATAAAACGAGAGCCACACATTTCACTATTGTCCTAGTTAGGATTTCTATTGCTGTGATGAAACACCATGATCAAGGGTAAGTTGATGAGGAAAGGGTTATTTTTGCGTATGCTTCATCATCAAATGAAGCCAGGACAGGGACTCAAATAGAGCAGAACCTAGAGACAGGAGCTGATACAGAGGCCATGGAGGAGTGCTACTTATTGGATTGTACTCTGTGGCCTGTTCAGCCCTTTTTTTATAGAACCCAGGATCACAAGCACAACTACAATGGACTGAACCCTCCCACATCAATCACTAATTTAAAAATATATATATACCCCACAGGCTTACTTACAGCCCAATCCTACAGAGGGGTTTTTGTTTTGTTTTGTTTTGTTGTTTTTTGTTTTTATTTTTTTTCTCAATTGAGGCTCCCTCCTCTCTGATGACAAGAGCTTATATAAAGTTGATATAAAACTAGACAGGATAACTATATAAAGATCAACTCAAAATGGATTAGATTTAAACTTAAGACCTGATACTAAGACACATATGAATTTCTTTTTTTTTAAAGATTTATTTATTTATTTATTTATTTAGAAGAGGGCATCAGATCTCATTACAGATGGTTGTGAGCCACCATATGGGTGCTGGGAATTGAACTCAGGACCTCCAAAAGAGCAGCCAGTGTTCTTAACCTCTGAGCCATCTCTCCAGCCCGACACATATGAATTTCAATACTTTAATTTCATCTTCAGTTTTCTCCCTTATTAAATTTATAGAACATTCAGTACTTACTAATGTGTTTTAGGTTCTTTGACTCTTTATACTTGTGATATTGACCCATTTTCTGTATATCCTTGCTTTTCATGTATTTATTTTTATGGCTGTACAGTATTATATCTTATATCTACTCTACTGCTAGTAGATGTACATTTACATTACTTTCTCTATTTTGCTACTACAAAAACCACTACTGTGAAACTTTTATATATTTCTTGGTATAACAATTATGATTGTGCTGAAAGTGTAACTATGAGTAGAATTGCTATAAGTTCTCATAAAGTAAATATTAGCAGGTAGTGCCAAAGTTTTCCTTTCCATATTAATTATACCAACTTGTTTTTCCTCATCAGCACAGAATGCTTGTTTTTGTTGTGCACCCTCACTGTTGCTAGTTTTTGTCAGTCTTTTTAGTTTTATCATACCCACATATGTTAAGGATCTTTTATAGTTTTAAGTTATGTTTTGTTTATTGTAAAGAGGTTGAGCCTATTTCCACATAGTTGATGACTGTTTATACTGCCTACCTGTTAAGCATATGTTAAGACTTTTGTCCATTTTTTTTCTTAGTTATCTGTATTTTTTAAATGTTGTTTATTGATTATTGGGAATTTTTAAAGTATTCTAGATACTAATATTTTCTTGGTTGCCCTCATTGCTGATATATTTCTCTCATGCTGCAACTTGTCTTTTTATACCCTGGATAACAATCTTGGATTAGCAGAGAGCCATGAGTTTAACTGAAAATCCCCTAGAGTTGGGCAGCCCTGGAACTCTACTGTCACCTGGTATTAAGTTTGGTAATTAAAACAAATATCAATGAGACATAGAAAAGATGGAGACATAGTCACAAAAATATCATTTAGGTAAGGGAAAATTAGTCACCTTCCATTTTAGTCTATTTCCTTTCTGTTGTTATCACAAAACACTAGAGGCTGGGTACTATATTTGGAAATAGATTCATTTAGCTCCTACTGTTATAGATTCAAGAGTATGACATGATCATCTGTTTAGCTCTGGCTGTATTGCAATATTACAGATGGCAGTATGGTGAGTGCATGTTTGGAAGTGCAAAACACCATAGCAAGAGGCAAGCCATTCAGGAGCTAAGCTTCCTTTATCCGAAATACTCCGTTAGAGTGTCTCTGTCTCTTTCTGTGTCTCTGTGTCTCCGTGTCTCTGTCTCTGTCTGTCTGTCTGTCTGTCTTCTCTCTCTCTTTCTCTCTCTCTCTCTCTCTGTGTGTGTGTGTGTGTGTGTGTGTGTGTTTGTGTGTGTGTATACAGATGCATGCTTTCAGAGTGGATCAGAGAAACTCAGGTATCTCTACTTGCCTTCCACCTTATTTTAGGCAGTCTTGTTGTACACTATGCTATCTCTGGCCTGTGAGATTTTCTGGGGTTTCTGCTGTTTCCACCTCCTACATTGCAATAGGTGCACACTGTTGTGTCTGTCTTTCATATGGGTTCTGTGAATACAAACTCATGTCCTCATTCTTGCACAACAGCACTTTATACACTGAGCCATCATCCCAGCCTTTGTATTGCTCTATTTATAATACCTATCTCTCACAGAGATATTAACTAGGATGTCATGAGAACTACAATCATGCTTTTGAGGGTAACATCCCTACTGACTTTTGCATTTCATCACAAATCTCTAAAAGAGCCCATCTCTCAACTTACCATTCTAAGGAACAAGTGTATAGCATATGAAAGTGTGAAGGGTGAACTGAACTGTAACCTTTGCTACATGGACTAGAAAAAGAAAAATGGACCTTAAAGACAATTTGAACTTTACAAAAGTATGGCTATGGCTTTTAAAATGTACTAGTAGGAGCTACAGAGATGGCTCAGTCATGATTAAGAGCATTTGCTGCTCTTCCAGAGGACCCAGGTTAAATTTTCAACACCCACATGGCAGCTCACAACCATCTGTAACTGCAGTTCCACAGTATCTAATACCCCCTGCTGGCCTCCCAAAGCACCATGCATGTATATGGTACACAGACGTGCATGCAAGCAAAACACCTATACATATAAAATTAATACGTTTTAAATTAAAAATAAAATAAAAATGCACCGACCATTTCATAATCTGGAAAGTGACCATTGCTATATAGCAGAAGAGTTCTAACCAGTCTGTGGTAGAATGAGAGCCTTTCAACTAAGACAAAAGTATGAGTCAATGCAAAGGCACTGTCCTGAAACTTTAGGAGGCAAAGGGACACATTGGCTTTGATATTGGTGCCCCATGAATTCTGTTCAGGTTACTAAGGCTGAAGTTTTGCATTGAAGGCTGTCAGAATAGATTGTTGTTCAGTAACATTTGGGATAGCACAACTTCATTGGCTTTTTCCTAAAGCAAGTAGGTGTGTGTTAGCGAGACAGAAACAGAGAGATCAAGGATAGAGAGATTGAACTGATTATGATGAGGACGCTCTGCAGACATACTGAAGCAAAACTTCAGTGCAGTGAGAGTAAAGTAAGAACTGAAATGCTTCAGGGAGAAAGCGCATGGACACCATTTTAATTTAAAGTAATGATGAGTCCTTTAGTATTTTGAAGGGATTGAGTGACAATCCTTCTATATGTAGAACCTTGGGTGCAGTTAGTTTTAATGGTACAATATAAGTTTGTAATTAGACTATAAAATGACATTCTGTTTTTCCATAGCATACACTTCTTGACTAGGAATGGTTTGGGTTTTTTGTGGTACATGTGAGATGCCCTTGTTAGTCAAAGCTGGACCTTTGAATTATTACATAATCTCAATTCACAAGTCAATTCTTCCTGACACTGTATTTGCTAACCGCCTTTTGCCCGCAGCTTGTTTACTAACATAGGAGACAATTCTAGAAGTAGTATTTGAGACTTCCTCTGATGATCCAGGGCTTTTTATAGAATTACTTATAAGTGTTTTTAGACCCAGAAGGTTCTGTTTAGGACTGTTGTTGGGGGGATAAGATTGCTCTCTTTCTGGTCTGAAGAAGAAACACCATCATCCTGGATAATCTTTTAAGAATACATAGTAAAAAAGAGATCTTGAGTTTTCTTTTGTATTAGATTTAATTTGTGGAGACATCCTTACTGGTAACTTGATAATATTTATTAACTGTATACTACTCACTGTGCTGGTAATATGCAGCAGTGTATTTTTGTACAATTAGCTACAAAATGTGACATTCATAAAGGGTTCTGCATGGTGAGAAATACTGATGGATGTACCTAGTCTTATTGACATAAAGATCTTTATATTAAACAGAAAATATTTGATTGATTAAAGGGACTAGTTGTGTTTGTTGATTGCATTTTATTTGAATTCTCTAATTTTTTTTGTATGTGTGTGTATGTGTCATTTTAGAGGTCAGAGCCCAGCGATTGCTGAATTCAACCTACTCCTGAAAGCTCATACATTGGAGACTTACGGGGTAGATCCTCACCCATGCAAGGTAACTGCCTCAAGCAGGTCACCATATAATCATTATTTTGTCCAAAATAAAATTATTGTCATGTGGGCCTGGCAGAATACCCTTAAATTTGTACAGCCTTATCATAACAATCATTTGGAAGACAAAAGTAGGCTATGATCACATGTTTTTACTGTGACTGGGGTCTGTGCCAGAGACCTAGAAATGCTCACTAATTGTATTGGAATAGCCAAATTTTCCTAAATTTATATATATACACATATATACATTTATTTATCTAATGGATGATTTCCCTCAGAAAATGAGAGTATTCAAAAAGGTTCCTTTCAAGGTCTTTACCAACAAAATTGTAGTCTTGGGGCCACCCTTTACAGACTTTCTGTCAAGCCCATATCTCTTCCTCTTTGATGGCCATGTGCCCACAGAATCTCTGTACCATAGGCCCCAGTGTCTAGGTGAGGACTCAGGTAGGCAAACTTTATTATAATTCTTGTCTCCCATTCCTGACTATCCTGACTTACCTTAGTACTGCAGCAACCTGCACACAGGAGCTTCACCCACCTTCATTCCCTGGGAACTTTGCCACTTGGTACAGACCCAAGGTACTCCTCGTTCATTCGTACTGTCTTTCAGCCCTCAGTAGGGGAGTGCTTTATAGATGTATCCATTGGGACTGGGCTCTACAACTCTGCATTTTGATTGAATGTGGTTTTCTGTAATAGTCCCCATCTGTTTAAAACAGAAGTTTATTTGATGGTAAGTGAAGGATACACTTCTCTGTGGGTATAAAGACAGTTCTTTACAGATTGTTGTTAGGGATTATGCTAGTTTGGAAAATCAGTAGTTGTAAGTTCTCCCCCAATAATCAGGATTTCATTAGCACTGAGTTGTTAGCTACATTTACAGTATGAAGCGTGGTCTCCCTCTTGGTGTGCATGATTTTAGCCCAATTAGAGAGTTCTTGGTTATTGCCAAGATAGGCCTGCCACTACTGCACCCTTAGGGTTATCATGCCTTGCTGGCCATTGATGTGGTTCATAGGCTTTATAGCTGGGTAGGACTGTTGGTTGTCTCACTCCTTTGGAAGCTTGCATGGAATCTTCTGGTACCATGCATCCCCATAGAGAGGGCTTTCTGACCAGTTCCAGCTCAGAGGTCTCTGGGTGCTGTTTCTGAAGTTCATGGTGTCTCCAACAATAGGATCCTACCTTCCACCACTATGGTGTTACCAAGGACAAAGCAATGAGCTGTATGTTTGGTGAGTCTCTTGGACATCTCTGGCCAACAAATTAGTGTAACTTATGTTACAGCCATGAAAAAAAAAATAACTTTTCAATGTAGTCTTCAAAATGGAGAAAGTGAAAGAGAAAGAAAATAAACATTTTAAGTTACATTAAGTGAGAATATTTGTTGATCTTGTAATTTTTCTCATTATTTGGTAACATTTTCCACAAGGATGGAACATAAACAACTTTTATCAGAATTGCCTATGCTCTATCTCAGAGTTACACACTGTTTCACTGTGTCTCTATCTTTGTCTATATCTCTTTCTAGTGTGTGTGAGATACATGTGTGTAGGTGAGTGTGCACATGTGTGTGCTTACATGTGGATGCTCAAGATCAGCCTGAGTGTTTTTCATTAATCTCTCTACACCCCAATTTTATTGGAAAGAGTCTCTCAGTGAACTGGTAGCTTATTGATTTGGCTAGGCTGGTGTTTTAAATAACCTTTCCTCATTCCATAACCAAAGTTAGGGTTACAAGCACATATTGTCAAACTCAGATATTTTTAAATATGAGTTTGGGGATCTCAACTCAGATCTTTATATTTTAGATCATTGGCACTTTGCTAATTTAGCTATCCAGACAGGCAAATTTCCTCTTATCAGTTTCCTAAACTGGTTTTGTGTTCATATTCCTGAGAAATAATTCATGCAATCAAAGTTTTCTTTTCTGCATTTTAACTATGTATCAACCAGATAATAGCACTAATTCTAGACTGAATTCATGTCAATCAGGATACCAAAAATAAGTTTTGTAGTTATTCTTTAGCATATTTACCCAGACCAAGCCAGCTTATCAGCTAAGTACTGGATCTAATATACTCAATTCAGTCTGCTCATTATCAGTACTTGGGAAACATCATTAAGATCTGTTTGCCCAAAGCTTACCTAACCCTAATTACCTGAGACTCTGTGAGCATGGCAGCTAGGCTACCAGGTGACATGAATGTGCTTGGATGGTTCTACTTGTCTGTATTGACATGTGTATCTTCTTTTTATGCCGGTACAATTATTTTATGATATTTCCCAGTTGCCCCTAGTGATGGTATAAATGTTTATTTCATTCAGTGGCTTAGATTCTTTCCAGAAATATATTCCCCTCTGTTTATTTCCTTGTTTGGAAACTGACTGAATTTTTCTGTTATTTCTTGACTTCAAGTTATATATGAGTTGCTTGGAGTTTCAGGTTTGGCTGGGAGTTAAGTAGACTTTTTCTGGTGGTTTTTATACTGATGTTGCCAGAAATTCTGCATGTGGTTAAATCAGGTTAGCAGAAATAGTCAAAGTTTTGGTTTCATTGTATTAGAGAGCTAAAGGCAACCAAGAATAGTTTGCTGACATTACAGAGAAGATCCAGAGCACAAGCAATTCAAAACACTGGAAACTAGGTGTTTGGAAGAAATCTTTATTTTTTTAATGTGGTTTCTGCTACAGCAAAATGTCTATTTCTGGAAGAAAAACAATACATAACTCCAGAGTTTTCCAGAGTTTGGAAGTCATGTTCTTGGGAAATCCATCTTAATAGGTTATGGCTATAGTTGCTAGCCTTGGTTTGAATTAACCCAAGATGAAGGAAAATGATCATGTCATTTATCATTTATATTTCTTGATCCAAATAGTTCTTTATTTTTATTTCTTCAGGATTCAAGAGGTGCTACAGCATTTTTAGGATTCACTGCTGCAGGGTTTGTGGTATTCCAGGGAAATAAGAGAATCCATTTGAGAAAATGGTAAGTACAACTTTGAAAAAATGGCTTACTTTTTTCTTGATCTTCCCCCCTTTTTCTTTAGCATTATTTTTTCTGGTACTGTTAGGTGGTATCCTGCTTAGCTTTATCTGTCAACTTGATACTTCTTAAGGTTATCTGGTGTTTTTGTTAGCTTTTGTCAACTTGACACAAATCCTAGGTATACCTGAGAAGAGTGACGCTCAACTGAAGAACTTCATCAATAAAAGCATCATTAACCCACAGGCATATCTGTGAGTCCTTTTCTTGATGGCTAATTAATGTAATAAGGCCTATCCCACTGTTGTTTATAGCAAACCTGGGCAGGCAGGGCTGTGCTGTATGCGAAAGGTAGCAGACCAAGTCTTTGGATCAAGCAAGCTTGTTCCTCCAAGGTTTCTGCTTCAGTTCTTGCCTTAAGATAAGGAAACTATATTTTAAGAAATTGGTGCCCAAAGTAGGGTCTTTCTGGGGCACATCTGAACGTGTTGGTTTTGGAGAAGATTGTTACAGGATTTGTTTGGAGCTTTGGGGCAAAACAGAGATTGACTGTTGAGAGCTTAATGGGCTGTTCTGTGGGAAATTGGGATATAATGCTGAAAGAATGTAAAACAATGGAGGCCTGTTTTGTGAAATTTCAGAAGAAAGAAAAGATGCTATCAGGGTTGTTTGCATGATACTTTTTATTAAGAATCTGTGGAAACGAAACCTTTGCTTTACTGGAACAATTAACAATGGTTAGGTGAGATGGAAAAGTCAGCTGTTATTAATAACCACCACCACCTGTGGTCCAGAGAGAGCCAAAGCTGCATCTCAACCTGAAAGCCAAACATGTTCATGTCTAAGAATCGCCCACATCATGCTGATTTTGAAGGCATAAAGGCATCATGAAGAACAGCTGAGGCTCGGCACTATGTGGCAGGTCCAGAGTCCTTGCAGAAGGTCCAGGAGCAGCCATTTGTAATGAATGGTGCAGCCTTAGTTACAGTAGAAACCCCATGACTGAAGGGGTCATGGAAGAAAACTGAGGATTGGCAGCATGTGGCAGAATCAGGGTTCCTGAAGTGAAGCCAGATAGCTATCAGTGGAGGTGTAGTCTCAGATGCAGATAGCATCACCACAGGATGACCACTGAGGGCAGTGGCAGGTGTAGACTGGAGCACGCTAATCCTCTGTGCGTACTATTGATTGTATAGCTAGAGTGATGGGGCTACCCAAGCTCTTTGGAGCCCAGAAGATCATGAGTGAGTCCCAGATATTGGACACTGATCTATTTTCACAGTTAGAGTGTGGTTCTGATTTAATATGATGGTTCCTGTGACCTGGTGCTTTTTTTTTTTTTTTTTTTTTTTTTTTTAGAAATAATAAATGGTGATATAGTATAGATTTTGTAGGAACCAACATTAAAGCAAGTGGATTTTTAAAGAGAATGTTGGTTTTTAAATTATTGAAATTTTTTAAAAGACCATGGATCTTTATTTTATTAAAAGTAGGACTGTGTTTTATACTGTGATATGAACATGAGATCTTGGGGACAAAGTAAAGAAAAATTATGGTTTAACAGTAATATGTTTGTTGTCAAGTTAATAAGGAGTAGATTCTGCTAGTTAGCTTTTATTAACTTGACCTAAACTTCTAGACATACACAGGAAGAGGGATTTAAAATAAGGAATTGTTTCTATCAAATTGACCCATGAGCATGTCAGTGGGGGTATTTCCTTAATTATTACTTAATGGAGAATGGTCCAGCTTATTCTTAGTGGTGCCACCTCTGACTGATGGGCCTGGGCTATATAAGAAACATAACTGAACAAGCCAGAGAAGCAAGCCAGTAAGCAGCGTTCCTCTGTTTTCAATGCCTCAGTTTCCACCTCCAGGTTCCTACCTTAAGTTCCTGCCACACTGACTTCCCTTAGCTATTACCTGTAAGTGTAAAATGAAATGAATCATTTCGTTCCCCTTCCCCATAGAAATTTTTTCTTCCTTCCTTCCTTCCTTTCTTTTCTTTCTTTCTTTTGTCATGTTGTTTATTGCTAAATTGAGAAATACCCCAGATCAGATTGGCCTATGGACATTTCCGTGGTAAACTGTCTGGACTATTAATTGATATGGGAGGGACCAGCTGTCTGTGGACAGCACCATTCCCTAGGCAGGTAGTTTTAAACTGTAAGAAAACTATGGTTCCTACCATACTGATTGGCTACAGATTCCTTGGTTGGAGCTTGCTGTGTGGAGTAGAGTGCTGGGCTACCTTCAAGTTCCTAACTTGAGTTCCTGCCTTAACTTCTCTCAATGATGGATTGTGTCTTAGAGTTGTAACCTGAAAAAAAAAAAAAAAAAAAAAAAAAAAAAAAAAACTTCCTTTAAGTTCCTTTTTGTCAGAGTATTTTTCACATCAATGGAAATAAAAGTAAAACAGGAAGTAACCATTTACCTAGTAGCTTCATAATAGATTGATTTATAACCTATAAAGATTGTAGGCAGAACACTGTATATATAATGAACAAATAAATAAATAAATCTAAAAAAAAAAAGATAAGCAGGATTCTAACAGGGTTCCAAAGAAAATCTACAACCATTATTTCTTAAATTATTCAAAAGATAGAAATATAGAGTACTTCCAAACCCCTCCTATGAAGACAGTATTACTCTAATACCCAAACCAAGTATGCACACATGCTCACTCGTGTATGTGTGTGTGTGTGTGTATGTGTGTGTGTGTGTGTGTGTGTATGCCAATATCCCTGATAAACATAGATTCTAAAATCATTACTAATTGAATATAAGCATGTATCAAAAGGAGCATGTCCCATGATCAAGTTGGCCTTATTCCAGAAATACAAATTCAACATATGTAAGAAATAAATGTAATAAAGCATATAAATGAACAAAAAATAAAAATATCACATGATCACCTCAATAGATGAAGAAAAAGAAAAAAGGTTTGACAAGATCCAACATGGTTTCATAATAAAAGTCATAGAACAAGTGGGAATGTAGGGAACATATTCAAACATAATAAAGGCTACGTATGAAAAACACACAGTCAACAACATCCTAAATGAAGAAAATATCAAAGCAGTCCCATTAAAATCAGAAATGGAAGAGACGTATCCATTTATTCCCACTACTTAGCAATAACATGCTTGAAGCAATAAGGCAAGAGAAGGAAAATAGAGGGATATAAAGATTCAAATTATTCCCAACTCAAGATTCTATGACTTCATACCCAAGAGCTCCCAAAATTCCCCCAGAAAATTTGTAGATACAGCAAAATGTGAGGATGTATAATTGACTTACAAAATCCAAAGACTAGTTAGTATCTTTGAACCAGTAAAAAGCATAATGAGAAAGAGATCATGGACACACTTCTATTCCCAATTTCTCAATTAAAATAAAGTATTTAGAATAAAACAAACAAAGGAGGTGAAAAAACTCTACAATGAAAACTTTATAAATCTTTAAGAAAGAGAATGAGGAAGAAACCAATATTTGAAAAGACCGCCCATGCTTATGACTTGCTAGAATTAACATTGTGAAAAAGACCTTCCTACCACAAACAATTTACTGAATCAGTGCAATCCCAATCAACATCCTCATCTCATTCCTAACATAAATAGAAAAAAATCCTCAAATTCATATGGAACAACAAAAGACCTGGAATAGCCGATTAATCCTATATTAACATTCTGTTCCTGAGCATTCTGCTATTTTTAAGTGCTAGGTTCATCTAAGACCCCAACTTTTATGTAACATCTGTTCCTATTGTATCATTGATTTTTAATCAGTCATACTTTCAGTCCTCCTTTGTACCCATTTGTCCTCTTCTTCCACAGTAAGGAATCTCAAAACTCACCCTTAAATTCCTTCAGTCTCAATGTATTCATCCATAAAATGGGTATTGGCTATATATGTCTGTCTTAGAAAGGATAAAGGAGTTGGAAGAGAAACAAATGCAATGTTTGTAAGAGTACTTTGGAAATCTAGTATAATTTGATAACTATAAATTGTTATATGATGTTGCTATCTGATTTTCTTCTCTAGATTTTCAGCATCTGGCAAAGAAGCTCCCATGTGTTTACTTCAGTCAATTCCAGGGTAGATACCATAGATACTCCAACTTAGTTTGGGAAGCATGGGTAACTTGAAGACTGCCCTCATTCTTTCCCAGGACTACAAAAGTCTTGGAGGATGTGATACACAGGTTTCCAAAATTACTTGAGACCTGGAATGGTTTGATTAGAAGCTGCTGCACCTAAATGCAGATTGATTTCTTGTCTTTTCCACTTGACATTTTGTGGAGGGGTCAATGGAAATATGGAGGTGAATAGTCTCTGGAGTATTTGTTTCTGTTTTCATTTCTTCAGGTTGCCTATGTTACTGGGACTGTGTTCATGTGGATCCCATTCTTCCTGGCTTCTTCTTAAACATATTTATTTGTTATAACCATGCATCTTTTGCTAAATCAAATTTTCTTCTCATGTAAATCATAGTTGTGTTTTTTTAATCCAGCTTTGTTACCATTTCAAAAAATTCTATATCTAAACTTACACAGGGGAATGAAGCACTGTTTCTTTTCTCATGGGAAAAATACACATGCAATGTAACTACTCTAGAAATTAAATAAAAGAGATTTTAAAAACGCACCTTTTTTTTTCACTCATCAAGGAAATGACCATGGATCTACATTCAAATCAGGTCACAGCAAATAGCCTTTTGAGATAAAATAAAAGTTGTCTTTTGACCATAATTTTTTTTTGGAGAATTTCAACGTGGACAGGAGTGATTCTTTTGAAAGCTTGCAATGTGGTATATGTTCTTCCTAGAGATGGATGGAGAAGAATGAAAAATATTAAAAATGTTGAATCCATATTATTCTAACACTTTTCCTACTTTGCAAAGTGAGCTCATCATTTGAAGTTTTGGTTGCTAATGTTTACAAATAATTCAGAGCCCATTAAATGAAAGATGTATTCTAACTGTAAAAAAAAAAAAAAGAAAGAAAGAAAGAAAAGGAAGAAGAAATAATTCTGAGCTTGCCGTGCATCAACTCTTGGGAAGAAAATTGCTACATAATTTACTCAGAGACCTCCATTCTCAATAGACCATCACTTATGAGAAAAAAAATATTTTGATTCATTGTAGTTTCCTTGGCATTTGTGAGTCAGAAAGATTATATGGCAAAGCTAGGTGCCTTGTTTAGCTGTAGTTTGGTTTTTTTTTTTTTTTTTTTTTTTTTTCCTTCTCACCCAAAGACTCTCTTTTCTTAGGCCAGATGTCTGCAAATTGAAGTTTGAAGGGAAGACATTTTATGTGATTGGCACCCAGAAAGAGGTCAGATACCGATTTTAATAATTACTTGATATGTGTGCATGTGCAAGTGTGTGTGCATAAGAGAGATCTAAGGATAAAATAGCTTTTAGTGTGGTTGGCCCCAAAGAGAGTGACTTTGAAGAGTGGTGATAATGGAAGCTGTTTGCTGAAAACATTTTAGTGCTAGACAAGTTAATGGTAATCCACAGGTAAGAATAAAGTGAATGAGCAATGTTAATTGTATAGACAGACCTATGTAAAAAACAGATTGGGATATACTTTATTCATTAAATAAAACATGGACTTTCTCCATAAGTCTTTGTCTAAGATACAAATAAATGAAACAGAACAGAAATACTCACAAAATTAGACATCAGTCAATACTAGTTAAAGTATTATGGCCACAGTATATATGTCCAAGTTGTTTTTCCCCAAGAGTTTTTAACAGTCATCAAATATAGTTTGTGGGTTCACCAGGAAATGTACTTGGTGGAAGGCTATTACCAAAATATTGAACCTTAAAGCTAGGCTTGAAGTTTGTTGATTTTTTTTTTTTTACTTTTGTTATCGACTGAAATGTTCTTCCAGTAGCATAAGTAATCTCTAAATTAATCAAGGGTTGATAGAGAGGTAGGTGATAACTGGAGTATTAGTGAAGATTATGAATCAGCTTCACATAGCATATAAATAGATTAGTGATGTCTGATGAGTGAGGAAAAGCCATACCATTTCAATTTTAATGAACATAGTAATATTGGGGGGGGGTTGCTGGAGAGAAGATTCAATGTATTTACTGTGAAACCACATGATTTCAGATTGATAGCCAGAACCCTCATAAAACCCTTACCCCCAGTCCTATATGAAGGAGAGCTATCCCTAGAACTTGCTGGCCTGCCACTCTAGTTGAAATGGTACACTCCAGGTTCAGTAAGAGACTGTTTCAAAAACTAAGTTGATTGTGGTGAAGGAATACACCCAACACCAACATTTTGCCTCCACACAAGACTGCATATAGCCCCACATGCCTAAACTGCCTTCACGTACATTATATATATATATATATATGGCTACAAGTACATAAATACTTCAATGAAAGACATGAATAATACAAACTGTTTAACATATCCTTTCTTGTTATTTTTTATCAGAAAAATTCTGTCTTGGCATTCCATACTTCGACACCAGCTGCCTGCAAACATCTATGGAAATGTGGGGTAGAAAACCAAGCCTTTTATAAGTAAGACTCGTGTGTTCATTTGACTATAGAGTTTTAAAGCACTCATGGATCTGTTTATGCCTTGCCAATGACTGCATATTCATTTTGTTTAATACCGCTCTTCGTATTTTTTCTATTTAAATGTAATATAAATTTAGAACATAATTATTTATCATATACACATCTGATAAGGAAAGTGTCTAGAATATTCAAAGAACTAAAAAAAATAAGCAAAAAGTGAACAACCCAATTAAAATTGTGCTATGGAACCAAACAGAGTTCTCAAAGAAGAAATTCAAAGACTAAGCAGTATTTTTTTTCTCCTTCTCTCATACAGTACATCCCGACCACAACCTCCCCTCCCTCCACTCCTCCCAGTTGACCCCTCACCTTTCCTCTCCACCAAATCCACTGTGCCTCCCTTTCCTTTCAGAAAAGAACAGACCTCCCAGAGATATCAACTAAACACAGCATAACAAAAGGCAATAAGGCTGGGCACAAACCCTCGTATCAAGGCTGAATGGGGCAATCCAGTAGGAGCAAAAGGTCCTGAGAGCAGGTGAAAGAGTCAGAAATACCCCAACTCTTGCTGTTAGGAGTCCCACAAAACCCCTAAGCAAAACAACCACAACACAAACACAGAAGACCTAGCACAGACTCATGCAGGCTCTGTGACTGCTGGTTCAGTCTCTGTTAGCCTCTAGGAGCCGGGCTTAGTTTGCCTGTGTCTGTGGGCTATGTTCACCTGCTGTCCTCGACCCCTCTGGCTCCCACAATCTTTCCTTCCCACTTCTGTGGGATTCCCGAGCTGTGCCTTAATGTTTGGCTGTGAGTCTCTGTGTCAATTGCCGGAGGAAGCCTCTCTGACGATTGGGCTAGGCACCAATTTATGAGTATAGCAGAATATCACCAGGAATCATTTCATTGCTTTTTTTGGGGGGTGGGGAGCAGGGGGCAGTCCTGTTTAGTTCTTCCCTAGGTCTCCAGGCCAGCAAGCAACTGGATTACTGGTCTTCCAGGCAGTGTGGGTCATGGGCTCCCTCTTGTGACGTTTGTTGGCCATTTCCACAAGCTTGAGCCACATTTGCCCCAGCACATCTTATAGGCAGGACAGGCTGTAAGTTGAAGGTTTTGTGTCTGGGTTGGTGTTCCAGTCCCACCACTGGAAGTCTTGCCTGGTTATGTAAAATGGCTGGTTCTGCTAAGAAGTATTTTTAAAAGGGTTCAACATCCTTAGCCTTCAGGGAAATGCAAATTCAAACTACTTTGACATTTCATGTCACCCGGGTCAGAATAAGATCACAAAAACAAAGACACCAAATTCTAGAGAGGATATATAGTAAGGGTAATGCATATTCATTCTTGCTGGGAGGGCAAAGTGGTGCAGCCACCATAGAAATCAGTGTATCCTCAGAAAGCTAGAAACATCTATCATATGACCCAGCTATATATGATCCACTCTACTACACAGATACTTGCTCGTCCATGATCATTTCTACTTTATTCAGATTGGTAGGAATTAGAAACAGCTTAGACATCCATCAACTGATGAAAGATAATGAAAACTGTATACACACAAATAATGGGATTTCCTTCAGCTCTGAGAAAAGAGAAGTTATGAAAGTCACAGATAAATAAAAAGAACTAGAAATATGTACTGAGTGGGGTAATATGCATTTCTCTAATTGCTAGGATGATTTTTTTTTAGATATTTCTTAGTCATTTTTTCCCCTCTTTTTTAAGAATTCGTGATTCAGGTCCCAGGCCCATTTTTAAATGAGTTATTGTTTGTTTGGTCGGTTTTGGTTTGAACCTTTATTCTTGGAGCTCTTTGTACATTCTGTATTAACCATTGTCAGATGCTTAGCTGGGAAAGAGTCTCTCCCATTGTGGCCTTCTTCTTCACCTGGGTGATTTTTTTTTCTTTAGCTGTGAAGAAGCTTTTAGTTTTATGAAGTCCCATTTTCAATAGTTAGTCTTAATTTTTGGGAAAATGGAGACCTATTCAGAAAGTCCTTTCATATACTTATATTATATAGGGTATATTGCCTATGTTTTCTTCTAACAGTTTTAGTGTATAAGGTTTCATGGTTATGTCTTTGCTCCATTTGGAACTACTTTTTGGGCAATGTGATGGATAAAGGTCTAATTTAATTTAAAATTATTTTTAAAAATTAGAGACTGCCAGTTATGCACAGGAGCAAAGTAGGGTCATTTGAACTAATGGACTTCTGTCTCTTTTATGGTTTTTACTGTTACTGACTTTGTATTGAAGAAGGTTCATTGTCTATCAGAGATATCTTTACTTATACTGTATAGGCGTCTACTAGTCCCTGCCTTGCTTGCTTAAGCTTCTTTCGCTTTACACTTTTCAGGACCCACTTCTTAGGCAGTTGTGTCACCCACAATGAGCAAGGTATTCAATAAACAAGACGATCCCCTACAGTTATGACCACAGGCCAGCGAAATCTAGATAATTCCCTGCTAAGACTCCTTCCAGACAGTTCTAGGTTGTGTCAAGCTGGCAGTTAGCAAATGTGCTAGTGGAAGTGTGGCTTCCAGATGCATTGAGAGTATGGGAAGCACTCAGATCTGTGCAGGTAGAGGACTGCTTTCACTCTTTCAAAACCTCGTCAGCATTAATCATCTTTCTGAGAGGATACAGAGATGTGAGTACAGCTTTGGAACTTTTAGTTTCTCTGTTCCACAGCAGTGAACAGCAGAAATGTAGACCCAGATGATGAACTACCTTCCAACCTCAGGCTGAGAGTTATTCAATGCTAACCTTATTCTCAGTTGATGAGATCTGTTCTTGGCCACTAAGAGTGGGTCTTTCACTATACACTTCCCTGCCAGAGGCAAGCCACAGGCCATCTACATCCTTTGGCCATTTTGGTGTCCGTCCCTCCTGTTCTCCCTAACTATCTCTCTGAGGTTTACCTCACACTAGTACTGTGCCAGACAAAATGGTGTTTTTCTGATCTGTGGTTGGTCTCTATTCTCAGGTTCTCAAAGTAGCTCAGTTTTTAACAGTAATCTCACTCTCAAGATAGTTCCTAGCTATTGCTTTTCAAGTCATATATATGGACACCTCTGACCCATCCGTGGAAGAATCACTGTAACAGTAAAGTCAGAAACTGCATTTGAGGCTAGTGAGGGCTGTGGGCTTGTCCTGAAGGTAGGACTGCCAATATTTTGTTTGTTTTTTATTTGGCAGCATCTACTTCTCCCTGCACCATGAAGCTATACTGTTGAAGCTAATTTGTGTATAAATTTAATTATTTTTCTTAATTTTATATATGTAATGTGTATATCACACATGCACATACTTGTATACCTTTTTAGGGCTACATTGGATAGCCCATTGGCCAGCTTATTCTTTTGGAAGACTGATTCTCTCTCTCTCTCGAAACTGTCATTAATTGCCTCTAGCTCTTCATCTAAGCATGGGCTTGGTGAGGTTTTTAGGGGGTTTTGTTTTGTGTTGTTTTGGGTTTGTTTTTGTTCTTATTCTTGTTTTTGTTTTGTATTATAAGTATTTCAAACCATCCTGAAATGTGAAATGCCTGTTTTGTTTCTAATTTCTTTTTATGTAATTGCATAAGGCTTAAAATGACTGATACACAAGCATCTTCAGCTGTCATAGTAACTTATGCTCCACTCTGAAGCAGTCATGTTCTTGAGTTCTTTCCAGAGTGTTTGTGTTTTGTTCATATTTATGTGTATACTCAGAGGTTATTGAACCAGTGCTGGGTTGAGCTTCTCATCCTTATGTATCCTAGTCACCTGTCTTTTAAAGGGCACTGTCTCAGGGTGACACATAGCTAGTGCCCATGCTATGATGACATGGACCCATTTCCATTAATAAAGCAGCACATGATGAGTTCTTTGTAACAATGAATGACCTTTCTGGCTAGAAAGCTACCTGAAACTTTTTGCAAACCTGACCTAGAAATGGAGTATAAAATCAAATGTGTGGATTATGACTAGTGTTCACAAACAATGAAAGGAAATAGAATTAATCAGTGAACATATCAAATTACAATGTGCATAAAATTTCTATTCTTTTGAGAAACTCCTTCAGATCATGTGTATACATGCTTAGAATGTAAAATGGATATCAAAGTGAATGATTGCCACAGCTCTACTGCTTGTCCTGTTTGAACCTTTTTAATGTCACTACCGCCTCTGCTATGCTTTTCCTTAAAGGTATGCCAAGTCAAGTCAGATCAAGACTGTGTCGAGCAGCAAGATATTTTTTAAAGGCAGTAGATTTCGATATAGGTGAGTAACAATGGATCCCTTGCAGTGATGGGTTGAGGGACACCCATTTACATTGGAATATTTTATTTGTAGATAACTTGCTTATGACCCATTCCATTGAGTTATTCTCCTGACATGGCCACCTAAACCTCCACATAAATTTTCCTCGTGGAATAAGGCAAGAGGTGGACTCTTAGGTCCAACTTGGGTCCCCATTTCTTTGGAGTGTCTTCTCAAATACATTGTATTTGTGTATTTTGTAGTGGTAAAGTTGCCAAAGAGGTGGTGGAGGCAAGCTCCAAAATCCAGAGGGATCCTCCTGAGGTGCACAGGTGAGTAGGGTACTCTCTTCTGGCTTCAGGGAGGATGCTTCCATGACAGACAAAGGCGCTTAAAAGCTGGACTAACACACATGAGGCATTGAGTTCATTTTAAAACAACACAAAAATAATTTTTATCCTAACTATTCTGATTCCTCTGTTATGTTTCTATGTGCAGTGACATGCAGCATGAAGTCAAGACGCTCACTTCCCTAGAAATTGCTCTCAGATTTGTCAGGGCTGTGGCCTGAGGGCAGCTTGATTCCCTCTTAGGTAACTTGATACGCAGATAGGTATTGGGTCTAGAATGCTGCATGACTAAGCAAGAATGTGCCTTTGGATGGCTCCTGCTAGCTCCATCTGCTCCATTACCCTTTCACACTGCCCTCATAGAGTAGCTCTAACCATATCTTGTTCATCAGACATAGTCAGGCTCACTGCTTTGAGTCCTTCTCTGCAACTGAACAGTGGATATCCATCCCTGTGATATCTGATGAATTTGGAATACCATGAATACATCTGGAGGGCTTCGAGCTTCTTCTGTCCCTGAGAAATGAATGGACCAGAGGCATACAGTTATATTAGAGCAGTGACAATTTGTTAGGAAAAGATATAGAGTTCCCAAGGGAAGAAGTAAGATGGAGCAAAGAAAAAAGATAGCTATTCAAAGGGCAACATTATACAAATGATTGGGGTTTTTAATATCATGTGGGTGGTCTTTTGGGCTTATTTGCATAGCATGAGCTTTCTCACACATGCTCTGCTACATGAAGTTCTACACACAATCTCATGCATTTCATGCCTTGTTAAGCTCCTAAGTCTCCACTCAGAAATGTGTTTTCATATTATTAAAACAAAACAAAACAAAACAAAAGTCACCTCAGATACTTTGGAGTGCCTCGGTACCTGATCAAAGGTTTGATTTGCTTGGCCTTATGGAGGACTGAGGGCTTATTCCAGTCCTTCTCTTTGACAGTGTGCTTTTCCATATGCTAATTCTGAAACACTTTATATATGGCCTCTATACTCCCAAAGACCAAACTATGGAATGAAAAACATGACCATTATTAGGTTCAGAGTATACATTTTTTTGAGACAGGGTCTCCTGTACCCCAAGATAACCTCAGGCTCACTACATAGCTGAGAATAACCTTGAAATTCCTATCCTCCTACCTACATCTTCTTTAAAGTGACAATCTATAGGTAGTTCTTAGGAATTAAGTGTTTTCTTTGTCAAACTGACTTTATATAACCACAATTTACAAAAACAAATATATATCCTAAGCTTCAAACATACTGAATACCTTAAACTGAACACCCTCACCATGACACCACGCCCTATAAAATAAAATGATCATAACCTATTTTAATTTTTTAAGTAATGTGATATAAAGGGCTTCATTTTTATAACATTTACACACACACACACACACATATATAAATATATATAAATATATATATATATATATATATATATATATATATATATATATATTATTCACCTCCATGTCCACTGCCCTTGCAAGTCCCATCCCCAAAACCTCCCTTCCTATCCCCCATGCTTCCCCATAAGGCCTCCTTCATTTCTGATAAGCTTAATTATTCAGGAACCTTCTCACAGGAGAGTTGGTACCTATCCTTCTTTCTTCAACTTTGGAACACAAAAGTTTTTTCTTTAAGTTCAGATTTGCTGAGTTTCTTCCATTTGCAGGAATATTGGGTGAACAGTGATACTCCACTTTTTCCTGGAGTTATAGGCAGGAGATAGCTGTGACCTCCTAGAAAGCAGGCTAAGCCAGCCTTTCAAGGGCATCTAGACATTACCTACTTCCCAAAAAGCTGAACATAGCTGAAGTCTTCAGAAGACCTGATTCAGATGCATACAGCTTTTGATCCATTCCTGTTTTTGAGTAGTCCTAAGGGGAGCTCTCGTATGCAGATCTATAGCAGTCTCTGTAGCTTTAAAAAGTAGAAACCTGCAGGGTTAGAGAACATGGAAGCTCTTGATTGCAGGTACCTTGATACACTATCTAAATATGTGGCAAGCTACTCAAAGATCAGAAAGGGGATTCAGAGCACTCTTCCTCTCTCCTAAGCTGAGACAGTTTAGCATAGCAGAAAGGAAGATGGGAAAAATATATTATTTTGATGTTTCCATAAACTTTGGATAGGAAGTAGCATTTACGATCTTGTAGTTTCTTCTTTTTAATTGATAGAAGATTTAGTCATTTTCTTTCACATGCGATGTGTCCAAAATATTGTTCTGAAGGCCTGTGACCTTTCCAAAGGCACCATGTGGTCAAAGCAGTAGTAATATGTAACACTTTCAGGTAATTTTTACCTTCCTAGAAGTCATTTGCATGGGAGGACTTGTTTCTCTTGGGCCATTATTTTATTTTTAAACTATGTTAGCATTTCAATGTGGCTTCAAAAGTAAAAAATGTAGTAATGAGGTTATATTTTGTGATGACTCTTCAGAAAAATATCATTAATCTATAATGGCAATGATAAGGTATTAATTTATCATCCTTCCTCACACATGAGATTCTACTCCCCCAAAAAATTACAGGCTCGTAGATTCTCGCTTCTGAAAAAGTGTGTATGTATAAAGACACAGAAACCAACAGACTGAGAATATTTTAGGATTATTCTTTCCTTCAGAAAGAGAAGCTCACTCTGATGTTAGTTCACTGGCCTTTATTGATGGCATGGGAAGATCCTGGGGAAAGCTGTCCTGGGCTGGCTGCTGGGGAAGAGTCCCTGAGCCTAGCCAAGAGGCCACGTCAGATGGAGGGCTGCAGCTCGGAGCATAGCATCCACCACCAGGGGACACACAGAACACCCAGAACCAGCAAGATACAAGAATGTTCTGATACAAAAAATGAATAGATTTTAATCTTTGCTACATTGCCTGCCAGCTCTGTGGCCTTGGGTAAGTCACTAAATTTCCTAGATTGTTGGTTTACCCATCTATGAAATGAGATTCTATATTGCCTTGACCTACTTCTAGATTTTGTTGGTGGATTAAAATAACTTTTTAAAATATAAAGTGGCATACACATGTAAAGCATGTGTATTATTATCATTCATTTAAAACAGGGCAGCTAGAGCTTAGCATTCAGCTCAGCAGCAGAGTACTTGCTCAGCATTGCAGTACCTCTGGTTCAAACCACAACCTTGTAAAAATGGGGAGGCAGAACCTGGAAGATACATTCATATTGAAATCTGTTGAGACAGTAGGCCAGCACTACTTCCTTTGAGCATAGAGTGAATGACTGTCATAAACGTCAATGTGCTCCTTCTGTTTTGTCACCCTTCTGAGTCCTGCATTTACTTGTTGTCATCAGTTTACAATCCAGTTGTGTGACTTCTCCTTTCTCATCTTTGAATACATGCTTTTCTCATGCTGAGAAAAAAAAAAATCAATACTCTAAAGTCTACACAAATTCTATCTTCCAGTGTTAGAATCTACTTTAATGTGCCACAACCAGCCTTCCTCCTGCAATGGAAGTCTTAATGACAGTTTTGTTTGGATACTATTGAACATGAGTGCCTTATGGAACAGGATAGGCATTTCTCCAGTTGATGGGTGGCATCGATAAGTGTAGAAATGTAGCATGTGTTGTTGCTTGGCAGAGGAATCAGTTACTTCATGATAAGATTTGGGGTGTCCACAAAGGTATCTATACCAGAATCTTGATTCTGATAGAGCAGTTATGAGGAGGAGAGAAAATTAAGATTAGGGATATGTGGAAAGTGTTTGAATTGTGGAAACACTACCCTCAAGGATAGATTCATTGCATGATGCTATTAAGTTTTCTTCTAAGAAGCAAATTGTTAATTTTCACATTTGCCTTTTTGAACATCCCAGTTTGTTTTTCTGCATTATCTGCTGTGAGGTAGACCATCATATAGCCTTCAGCAGGAGCTAAGACAATGACTACACAATGCTCTCAGGATCTTTCCAGCCTCTAGACTCTTGTTCTAAATAAATTCACTTTATTTCTACATTACAAACATTTTGTATTGGTCATAGCATCACGGAATTGACTAAAACACCTCAGGATATGAGGAAGAAGGGCAAAGTAGAAGCCAATTTCGCAATTTCTTAGAAAAGTGGTTAGCACAGTGAGACCTTCTTGTATAGCCCCAACTTCAAAATATTAGTTGTAAAATAAATTCTTTTGAGATGCTGTTATACTCACTAATGTAGAAAGTGTGGCATAAAGCAAAAGTACTAGGCAAAATTAAGAATCCTGGTTTTGCCCATGTAACTCCTTTGTTTTTATTTAGTTTTATTTTTTGAGTCTTTCATACTTGAGTATATTAAATCACTTCCACTCCTCCCTCTCTCCATTCCAACTCCTTCCATGCCCCCACTCTCTGTAATTTGCATTATATACATTATATACACATGTGTGCATATACATAGATCTACACATATATATTATATGCATATGTGGGTATACACACACACAAACCTACTGAATTCATTTAATGTTACTTGTATGTACATATGTCTAGGACTGACTATTTAGGCTTGGATAACCTGTTGCCGGGCAGGAGGGGAATCATCCCTGGAGAAAATTGAATCTCCCTCTCTCAGCAGCCATCAATTGCCAGTATTTATTCATCTAGGGGTGAGGTCTTGTGAAATTTCCCTATTCCATATTGGCATGTTAACTGATATTATGTTTATGCAGATCTTGTCCAAATAGTCACATTGTGGAGATTTATGGATATGGCTTCCCATTTATGACTAGAAGATATTATCTTTAGCAGGCATTCTCATCTTCTGGCTCTTACAATCTTTCCATGCACTCTTCTGCAACCTTCTCTGAGCCTTAGGTATAGAAGTTTGTTGTACATATACTAATTGAAGCTGGGCATACCGTGCTCACTTATTCTCTACATTTTGACCACTTGTAACTTTCTATAGCACTCCATCTGCTATAAAAAGAAGCTTCTTTGATGAGAGGTAAGAACTAGTTATCTGTAGGTAAAATGATTTAGAAAACTGCTGGAAATTATATTGATTTAGGAAAATGGCAATAGTAGGTTGTCTTCTAGGATTTATTATATCATTAGCCATGGGTAGATGGCTAGGTTTACAGTACCAGACATGAATTTTATTCCATTAATTAGTCTTTAAATACAGTCAAACAGATGTTGCTTACCCTGAACATAAAGGTGCAACTGTTGCCCATTTAGGAATATCTCACCAATTTATTCTCCTGGTTTACAAGCTTTAAAGCAGGGTAGGATCATTATGCCCCCCTGCCCCACTTGGCAGTTTATATAGCACCTTCTGATACTATGACAGCTAGTCCTCAGGGAGGAGGCTTGCAGGTCAACTACAACTCAATTCCTCCAAATCATGTGTCTGAAATATGTTGTGTCTTCTGCAATGGGATCTTGCCTTCAGGTTTTAGGAGACAACCAAGAGCAATGCACTAACCTATATTTTTTGAAAGTATATTGTATCACCACACACACACACACACACACACACACACACACACACACACACACACACCTAATCAGCAACTAGAGGGGATATTTCCCATACCTGGCACTAGCGTTTTGTCAGATAGTCTAGGACGTTTGTTGAGGGGTAGATGCGTCTCTCATCAGTACAAATGTTTATCCTGCCTGACTCATAAGCACACTGAGAAACCCAAAAGATGAGCAGAGTGTATACAAGCCAGTATATAAAATGAACTGACCATTCAGATTTTATTCTATTAAATATTTGTCCTTACCATTGTGCCAATGAGCCTTTGCTTCCAATGAACCACATGTCAGGCATCCTCTTTGCAATCTTTCCAAACAGGTAAATAGGGATAATTTTTATTCTGAAGGAAATAAAATACATAGTATATTTGAATTTCTGTAGCAAAATACAATAGACTGAATAGTTTGTGCACAACAACACTTTATTTCCCACAGTTCTGGAGAATGGAAAGCCCATGAGTGAATCACTGAAAGATTTGATGTCTGGGGAGGGCTTCCACATAAGCAGAAATGTCTTTATTTTCCTAAAATTGAAGGAGGAGAGGGAGAAACAGACTGCCCTGGCATTCTATTTCTTTTTTCTTTATTTGAAGAGGGGAGGGGAGGGCACATGTATTCTCATTATACTATGTATGTAGATGTCAGAGGACAACTTAAATAAGTAGTTATTTCCTTATTCTATGGGGTCATTGGATTAAAAAATCAGGTCATCAGTTATGGTGGCTAATGTCCTTACCTACTGAGCCACCCCACTGACCATCAGAATACTTTTATAAGGACTCTGGACTATTCATGAAAGCTCTCATGACCGAATTATATCTAAATGCCCTGCCTCTTACTACTATCACAATGGAATTTTTTTTCTCTTTTTTATGAATTTTTTTTCCAAAAAATGGATTTTAAAGGACAAAATAATAATTTCAGATCATAGAAATAAAAAGGAGTGAGAGACATCCATTTATTCATTTAACTTTCTTTAATCTGTCTCTGGAGTTACCAGGCTATCCTAGGGCATTGAGCCTGAGAATTCTGTGCCTTGGGGAATGCCTTTGGGTTTATGTAAGTCTTTCACTTAATGGGAAATCTGTGCCCTTCTCTGTCACATTATTTAAACTCTGAGGTTTGTAATGCCCTACAAGAGTCATCTGTCCTAACCCTAGGCATAACCACAAGCCATGAACCTCTACTATAATGAAGCAACATTAACCTATGTATAGGGGCCAAGTTGCCCCCACCTTTCATCCAGTACCAAGATGGACTTACACATGGAATATCAACCCTGGTAATAGAACTGTCCTAGACTAGGACAGGTCCTATACCTGTCTAGGAAAGGTAACAGCCTGTTCTAGAACCAAGCAGTTGTTAGACAACGCAGTTTTAAAGGAGTATCAAAATATTCAACGTCTCCAGATGAAGAATATTGGGAGGAGGATAGATGATACAAAATGTATTTCATAATGTGTCTCCGATTTTTTAAAAAGTGAAAATGTTACTTCTAGATAGTGACTTCCTTAATGGGAGAGCTACTAATCATCAAAACAAACAGATCATCTAACACATAATCATCCGTTCCAACATCAGTTTCTAGAATGAAATAAAAGAAGAAATGACTCTGTGGTTAAACAACTTCCTATGCAGCCAGTGGCAGCTGTGAAAGTTTCCAGTGCAAGATGCCAGTAGACATCCTACTCTACACCTTCCCATGACGGTCCTAACAGAAATGTCCAGCCTGAGAAAATCCTTGGCAATCTGAAATTCCAGGTTATGTCAAGCTAAGGTTGTCCTCAGTTTACTTCAGATTAAGAGTTCAAACCCTATAAGAAGTTACCCAGTGAGACACCGTAAAGCACTTAAGAATGGCCAGCAGTCTTTTTAGAGTGTGGCTAATTAGTACAGTAATGATTGCAAACTGACGGAAGTAACAAACATACTGAATTGCAAAGGAAGAGCGAGAAGTATGAGAAAAAGGAGAGAATAAAAGGGTGAATCCCTGTTGTGAGAAACCAACAAGGAGAAGGTTTCAAGGAGGAGACATTTGACAGCATTTTCAAAAGACTGGTGGGTTTGGTTTTGACAGGAAACTGGAGAGAGTTAAGCACTTAATGTAGACCTTCAGGTTTCCAGTTCCCTCTGTGAGGGGTCCACAGCTGTTCTGCCCACAACAGGCAGTAAAAATGGACTTCTAGCTGTCAACAGTTTTAATGAGACACCAACAGTTTCCTTGCCATCTGTTACTTGTCATAGCTTCTGTTGTGTACATGCCTTTCCAAAGGAGAACCAGAACTGAGTTTCATGGCTGTCTGGTAAAGGAGGGGATGAATGGAAATCCAAACATCGAACATCTGACAACATGAAGATAGCTCACAGTTACAGATCATCTGTGTCCTCTGTCTAAGCACGATTGGTCGGGGTGGTCCAGTGGCTTTGAACCACTGTCATTTACATTTCTACTTGTCTAATTCGGTGCGAGGAAAGTCCCTGGTGTGTTTCTTGTGTCTATTTAAAATTTGTGTGTTGTCGCCGAGCATATCTGTCAGATGACATTTGGGGAACTTTATTTTCTTTCACTGAGTTGAACAGAATTTGTAGACTTTTGTCAGGAATCTAATGACAAGGAGAGCCATGTGTCTTAAATGTTAGGAACATTTTTACTCTTAGCATTAATCTCTTTATGTGTCCAGTGGGTGGGGCCAGTATTTGCAGTGGACACTAACTTATTTGCTTGTGTCTATTTTTAGAGTCAACATTACCCAGAGTCGCAGCTCTCACTCCTTGAACAAACAGCTCATCATTAACATGGAGCCCCTGCAGCCCCTGCTTCCTTCACCCATTGAACAGGAAGATGAAGTTCCTCTTCCTGAGGGTAAGTCCACCACCTCAACCTAGAAGTCTCCTTTCTGAGGAATGAGGAAATTTTGTGAATTCAAAATATTTCTAAGTCAGGCAGTGATGGCACACACCTTTAATCCCAGCACTTGGGAGGCAGAGGCAAGTGGATCTCTGTGAGATTGAGTCCAACATGGTCGACAGAGTGAGCTCCAGGACTACACAGAGAAACCTTGTCTCAAAAAAAACAAACAAACCAGCATTTCTAAAATTACTTATGAAAGAAGTAATGGTGCAAGGCATGCACTGTCAAGTAAGACAATTACTTTTAGTGGCTATTTCAAATTCAGTTATAATTCATTAAAATTAAAACCCAATCTCCCAGCCACCATAGCTAGATTTCTAGTACTCAGTAGCCACCTATGGCTGGTGGCCACTATATCCATCTGAGACTAAGAAGATTTTCATCATTGCAGAAAGTCCTGATGGAAAGAATGGTTTTCTGTAGTACTCAAATTTAAATGGATGATTATAAGCAATTCTCCACAAGTACATCTACATTGATCCTCCATTTTGGGCCTCTTAATTCCCAAGCCTGTTGTTTTTACAGGTATTCTGTTGGCTTTTTATCAGTTTGGTTTGGCTTGGTTTAGTTTTGAGACATGCTATCTTGTATCCCAGGTTGCCCTCAGATGTTATTTGCAGTCAGGAATGCATGTCTCTTCTTCCTGCCTCTAGCTCCTGAACACTGGAATGACTGGCATGCACTATGATACCATGATCATGACACAATGATACTATGCAGTGATAGAAGTCTAACCAGGGGCATTGTACATGATAGGCAAGCACTCTACCAACTAAACTACATCTCCGACATGCCTGATAGTTTTGATGAAAGCTAAGTATTTAGTTTCTACTTCAACTCGAAAGCTTTCATATTAAGTGATAATTAATATTTGTGCATCACCACTACAGCTATCATTGCTGTTGCCCTTTCTCATCCTCTTCATCCTCATCCTCCTCATTCTCCTTTTTTACTTTTGACCTACTCTTCTTTTATCTTCTTCATATAATTTCCCTCACTTACTTCAAGGAAGAATCTCACCACCCTGCTTGTTTGAGATACCGAGTAAGGCAAACACACAACCTACTAATGTCAAAGTAATTTTTAATGCATGCCAAATAAAACTATTAAGACTCTGAATTCAAACTAGCTTTCTCTTAACGTTTTTTTTTTTTTTTTGGTTTTGTTTTGTTTGTTTGTTTATTGTTTTGCTTTTTGTTTTTGTTTTTTGTTGTTGTTTTGGGTTTTTTTTGGGAGGGTGATTTTCAAGACAGGGTTTCTCTGTGGAATAGCCCTGGCTGTCCTAGAACTCTCTTTGTAGATCAGGCTGGCCTCAAATTCACAAAGATCTGTCTGGCTCTGCCTCCAGAGTACTGGAATTAAAGGCCACCGTTGCCTGGCTTCTCCTTAACATTTTTACTTGAGATATAGTTTCTCATAGAAACTCTAGATAGCAGACAGTGTCAAGATGACAGATTTCCCAGTCACTTTCACCTCAACCTGAAGCTGGTAATAACTTCATGGAAAAGGACATTTTCACTTTCTTTTGTCTATCAGACTTTTGAAGTAACAGGCTACATGCAGTTGGAATTTATCCAGTCTTCATCTTCAGTCTTCAATCTGTGGTCCTCTATCTAAACCCAAAATTCATACTAGGAACATAACGATGGACTTATGGGGCCATGAACTAGATAGATCTCCTTGTTTTTCTTCCCAATGTGGCATCATTGAATAAATTCCCCTTCTGGGTTTTACTATTATTTGTTTGTTTAATTGGACTATTGAGGATAGATTGCTGAGCTTGGCTTGTTAAGAGCTTCAAGGGCCCAGGCTCTGGCACTAAAAATTCTACTAATAGAGTCCCTTTATATCCTGGTATGTCTTAGTTAGGGTTTCTGTTGATGTGAAGAGACACCATGACATGGTAATTCTTATAAAGAAAAACATTTCATTGGGGCTGGCTTACAGTTTCACAGGTTTAGTCTATTATCATCATGATAGGACATGGCAGCATGCAAGCAGACATGGTGCTAGAGAAGAAGCTGGAAGTTCTACATCTTGATTTGCAGGCAGGAAGGAGACTGTGTCACTAGGCATAGCTTGAGCATATATGAGACCTCCGAAGCCTGCCTCTACAGCAACATACTTCCTCCAACAAGACCATACCTACTCCAACAGGCCAATCCTCCAAATAGGCCACTCCCTATAAGCCAAGCATTCAAACATATGAGTCTATGTGTGGGAAGGGGGCTGTCTATTCAAACTACCACATAGTGTAATGATGTCCCAAAGCAATAACAACTTGTGACTCTGAATTTTTCATGCAAAGTGTTCAACCTGCATGATTCTTAAGTTTATTTTTCTGTCTAGGTTCCATCTGTGCAGAAATTTAGAGTTACAATTCCACGTGTAATTTGTCTTTTCTCCACAAGTCAGCCCCATCTTTCTCATCTTTCTTCAATCAGCCTTGGGATAACCATGACCATCATAGAATGTTAATTTCAGTCAAAGAAGTATTCCAGGAACATGAAATAAAGCTGATGAAATTATTAGTGATCCATGGAATTTGTTTTGTTATAACCACTTACTCCAGGGCCTGGGACCTGTCCTGGACTGGTTGAAATACCCAGTACCACTCCACTGGAATGGAAAAAAGCTGGTTTTCCTTTGTTAGTCTGTATCAACTGTAAGCAGTTAGGGGTGAGATCCTGTGTCCACTTCTTCTCAGTGCTGAGATTCCATCTGGCATGATCCTGCCTAGGTCCTATACATGCTATCATAATCTCTGTGTGTCCATATGTACATCAATCCGGTAGTGTTTGGATAACACTGTTTCCTTGGAGTCAACGACCATCTCTGGCTCTCATAGTTTTTCTGCCTCTTTTTTCATATAGATCCCTGAGCCTTAAGGTGAAGGGTTTGATAAAAATATCCCACTTAGGACTGAATATTCCAAAGTCCCTTACTCTCATACATTTTCCAGTTGTGTTAATTACCATCTACTTCATGAAGAAGATTCTCTGATGAGGGTTAAGCAATGCACTGATTTATGAGTATAGCAATATGTCATTAGGAGTCGTTTTATTGCTATGTACCTTTGTAGTCAGAAGTTTTCTCTGGTCCCACCAGGCCCCCACAGTTCTATGGCCTGCTTATAGAATAATCACTCAGAAGCTTATATTAATTTTAACTGTTCAGCCATTAGCTCAGGCTTATTATTGACAAGCTCTTGCACTTAAATTAACCCATAATTCTTATTTATGTTTAGCCACATGGCTTGGCACCTTTTCTCAATTCTTCCTTGTTATCTTGCTTCCTCTGTGTCTGGCTGGCAACTCCTGACTGCTTTTCTCTTCCCAGCATTCTCCTAGGCTGCTTACCCCACCCATACTTCCTGCCTGGCTACTGGCCAATCAGTATTTTATTAAACCAGTGTTCAAAAGCATTATCCCACAGCACTCCCCTTTTTCTGTCTAAACAAAAAGGAAGGTTTTAACTTTAACATAGTAAAATTACATATAATAGAACAGTTATCAAGCAAGAATTACAGCTGCAATATCTAGTCTATTTGTATTTGGCAAAATTAAAGTAAATATTTTATCTATCCTATATTTGTGAGTCTAAAGTTTCATATCTAATTTATTTTTTATCATAACCAAGGAAAATTATAATTATAACTATCTAGTCTTCAACTACATCAAAGACCTCACTCAGAAGGATATATTACCCAAGTAAGCAGGAAGTGCATTGTAAGCAACTTTCAAAAATCTAGAATGACAGAGACAGCTGGCTACCTGAACAGTTACCAAAGTTCCTCTACAATGTTGGAGCATCCTTCTTCAGCTTATAGGCCTAGAGTCTCTCAGTTGCTTCTCTCTGTGTCCAGTAGAATGTCTGGCAGTTTCTTCTATGAAGCAGGAACCTCAAGGATCATCTCACCTTGCAAAGTTCAATGGTCACCTTCCTATGTGTCCTGCATGTCCAGTTTATACAACATTTTGTCAAATAGTCCAGGCAAGAACAGTTTCTAGCTAAAATGGCTAACTTTTGCCATGACGAAGATAAGCTCCATATGGAGTGTCTTTGGTACCAATCATCTTCCTTGAAGTAATTGGTGCTGCCAGGAGCAGACATGTCTCATTGTCTAGAAAAGTCTAAGTTTTTAAAACATTTTAAATGCCATATTCTGTGGGTCTTTGAAGTGTTTGAAGATTACCTACCTAACTGAATTATATCTATGTATACCTAGAAAACTTAACTAACACAATTATAAGTATGACTATCATAAAAGACTAATTAGTAATCTGTGTTTCTTAATTACCCATTACAATTTCAAATGAGCTGCACAAACATAATACCTTAACGAGAGTAGAAATATACATACAATATAATAAAATTAACTTTAAACAAGTTGTTGCTCTTTAAAAATAGGTTCAGTAATCTATCCTTTCATCATATCCTATCTATACTATCCCCTTTTCTTCTTTAGAAAGAGATTGCATTTATCATCAACCCCCTTTAAATAAAGATAAATATTTATAAACTATATTTTGGGAATTGGGGCATAGTTTCTCATACTACTTCCTGTTGATTGAGGGTGCTGGCAATCTTATGGGGATCCTAAGAAAATTAAGAATTATGGTCAAGTCCTAAGAAGACTGGCTGTAACATTTGTTGACAGGTACCATCTGTTAAGGTTCAGGAGGTCCAGCTCGATCAAATCTGATCCATCTTAACCCAGAACAAATCCATAGCTTCTCATCTTCTGTAGAAACAAAAGCAGAATCTCTTTTCCAAGCAACATATCCTTAGACATAAATTTTGAGGTCAAGATAACTTTAAAATATACATATTGATTTAACTCAGCAACTTTTATAATCAAATGTCTCTCTGCAGTTAAAAATCCCAAAGATAATATAATCCAGACTCTGTGTGTGAATTCCTTCTTTACATGGCTTATTATATTACTTTTACTGTCTCTTTAAAGACTTTATTTTTTAAAACTTTCTATTTCTTTATATAACTGTCTATATTCCTTTTCCTCTCTCTTCCAAACCTACGTACATTTTTACATACACTGTAAACTGTTTAGGGTTTATCCCATCTGAATCTGTCTTATTGTGACTCTATTGCTTTAACTACAGCATAACTAGGACTGAAATGGCAGCTTTGGCTGCTGGCTCCACCCACCTCAGCTTTCCACCATGGCCAAACTACATTTACAGCCATCTCTGGGGGAACCATGCTCATTGCTGACTCTGTGAAGCAGTGGGTCTATGCTTCCAAATGTGAGTTACTTCCTGTCTACCCATGTCTATATGCCTTGCTGTTCTGACATCTGATTTGTTCTCTGTCCATCTACATCACTTCCTCTTTTTACAGAGCTCTGTTGCTTTCTGTCTGTCTGTACAGACCTCCAGACCTTCATGGTTAACTTGTGTTGGATTAAGGCCTGTGCCACTACACCTGGCTGTTTCTAGTGTGGCCTTGAACACACAGAGAACCTGCCTGCTAAATGAGAGGATTAAGGGTGTGTGCTACCACTGCCTGACTTTTTTGTTTACTTATAATAGCTGGCCTTTTTCCTCTGATGTCCAGGCAAGCTTTATTTATGAAAGCACAAATAAAATATCACCACCATTCAGCACAAATAAAATTGTCTAATAAAAAATAAAAAGTTATAACTAATAAAAACTATATACAATAAGTACAATAACTATATACAATATATACAAGCAATACATACATCAACAATGTCCTTCTGAATACATACCTTTAGTAGAATAAAAGTAGTAGCTTTCCCCTAGGTCCATGACCTATCTAGTCTCAGGTTGTTAGCTACTTCAGCTGTATCCCATATAGATTCCATCTCATGGAGTGAGCTTTAAAATCCAATCAAGAAGTGGGGAGTTACTCTCATAACATTTGTGCACTATTGTAACAGTATACCTTGCACCTAGGTTGGTGTTGTATGTTACAGGGTTTATAGCTGGGTGATATTAATGATTACTGTTTTCCTCTGGTAGCATGGAGAGTAACTCCCAGCATCATAAATGCTAGTCAATAGGGGTGAAGCTTGTAGTTAGGCACCAGCTCAACTTCTTTGTGTTCAATGAAATGTGTTTTCTTCAGCAACAGAGCTTTATAGATAGAACTTTTTAAAAACTGAAAAACTGCTCCAAGCCACATTATAATCCTAACCCTGAAAATATATGTATGTAGGTATGGGTGTTTATGTTCATGTTTATGAAAAAAAGCAGCTTTCAATGTAAAGGAATAAAAAAATGGTTCATTCTAGATCCAAATATAAGTGGCCTCAGAACACAGATGTAGGTCTTCACATACGCCATGTTCAAATAAGGTAGTAACTTCATGAACTTCTTATACTTTTCTTACTGCAGAACAAAGAAATACATAACATACTTTTCAAATACATTGCAAGGTTCTTTGGATAGAGAGAGACAGAGTATTTTTATTTTTTCATTTGCAGATAGGCACAATTTCACTCAAAAACTCATCTCAGAATGCAACTGTCATTTTCTGGGGGATACGGAGGGAGCAGATCTGGAGAAGAGGAGAGATCAGGAGCAAAGGGGAGGAGTGGAGGGAGGGGAAAGTACATTCAGGATATATTGTATGAGAGCAGAAAAAAATAATTTAAAGAATTTTGTTTGAAAGAGAAGAAGCATAAACATGAGTCCTTTTAAGCCAGGGCACCAGCTCAGGCATGCACATAGAAGCTATTGAATTATTTTAAATTTTCTTAACAGAGTGTTGAACATCAGCAAAAACAGATTTTAATCTATATATAATTTGGGAATGGAGGTTTCTCGTACACCTGAAAGAAAGATTATTCAATACTTTCGACCTTATATGAGGCTTCATATTTTCTTACGCTACATTACTGCTGGTAAAGTCTCTGACAGAGCAATGTGGTGTTGTGACCTAATAGGTTCTTCTCATTGTCCATTCCTCATTTTTGGCTGCCTACTGTTAACATACTCCTCTCTTCTTCCTCTGTTTCTGAGGTTTCATGGCCATGATTCAAACAGTTTTCCTTCTATCACTCACACAGATTCAGTGTCTCTTTCCCACACCTCTATCCCTGTGGGGGAAGTCAGTTCTTTCATGGGGCTCAGTATGTTAGAATATATTAGCCTAAAATTTTCTTTTTATTGTTGTTTTGGTTGTTTCATTTGTTTTGGCTTTTCAAGACATGGTTTCTTTATGTAGCCTTGCTGTCCTGGAACTAGCTCTGTAAACCAGGTTGGCCTTGAACTTACATATATCAACCTGGCTCTGCCTCCTGCGTGCTGGGATTGAAGGCGTGCACCACCACTGCCCAGCTTCACATTTATGTTATGGTCCATGAAGTAGTAGGAACTGCTTATGAAACCTGCAGAGCCACCTTCTCCTTATAATTACTCTTCACCCAGGATGGCAAACCCATCAACAAACAATAAATGAGAAAAACATTCAGCATAAATGCAGAAGACGAGTTAATATCCTAAATTAGAAGTAATTCATAAAAGCATCATTGTAGCATTGCTAATTAATTCTTTGTTCATCATCAACTTTCCCATTTAAGAACAGTAACAGCCTACTACTGCTGAACTACAGTACTCAAGAGGCTGCTGAAAAGCTGAAGTTCAGCTTTTACTTATAAATGTAGTATTGGGTGAGCTAAGCCAAACTTCAAAGCCCATTGTCATACCAACTAATTTCCAGAAAGAAGCACTTCAGTTTGGTTTGGCAACTCCTTCAGTAAAGAGATGCCTAGAGCAGCTCAGCAGACACAATAAAGGCCCAAGCAAGATCTGAAGACAACATTGCATAGTATCTTCAAAAATTCTTTTTTATTCCCTTTGTGTGCTATTCTGTGGCGCTGTTCTCGTCTTTGGAATTCTGGTACTTTCTAACCACTTGTGTGCTACCCAGAAGTTTATATCACTATAAAGAGGGTAAATGCTATATTCCTAATGAAATTTATATGGATTTTGTTTTCCATATATTATATTATCATCACAAGAATATAACACTGTGCCTTCTGGGGGCTGGAGAGATGGCTCAGCAGTTAAGAGCACTGACTACTCTTCCAGAGGACCAGGGTTCAATTCCCAGCACCCACATGGCAGCACACAACTGTCTGTAACTCCAAGATCTGACTCTCTCACACAGACATGCATGCAGGCAACACAGCCAATGCACATAAAATAAAAATAAATACATTAAAAAAAATAACACTGTGCATTCTGTACATTCTGTATTAACTAATTCTCAACACAGCTCATAGTGGAGTACAGTGTTCCTCAGTGCAAACATTTCAGTGGTAACAACAGTGTACATCAGTTCTGTCATTGGATGATGTTCCAAATTTAGCTCATTTTATGAAGTGCAGTATTTTTCATTGGAAATATAATAGAGATTCAAATTGTTGCTCTAATTCTACTTTGATACAAAAGCCCTGGTCTGCCTTGGTTCCTCACCAAGCTGCTTAGTGCCATACATAAGAACATCACTTTTCTAATATTTATTTCCATAGTCTATAAAGTCACACCTGAGCAACACTCAACCACTTTTAAATGATGTTATGGTTAAAAAGTTCAAGACTGGGCTGGAGAGATGACTCAGAGGTTAAGAGTACTGACTGCTCTTCCAGAGGTCCTGAATTCAATTCCCAGCACCCACGTGGTGGATAACAACCATCTGTAATGAGATCTGGCACCCTCTTCTGTGTACATAATAAATAAATAAATCTTTAAAAAAAAAAAAAAAGGTCAAGACTATGGCTCAAGAAATTTGAGCAAGTTAAGGTCCTTATAGCATGGGCTAAACAAATGTGTATTCCTCAAAATGGATCTCAGAAGGGGACTTTTCTATGCCATGTGATTGATAAATAGTCCATACTATGTGCTTATAGTCAGGCTTTCCATGATTTCTGGATGACAGTGAAAGGGTGGGGAGTCTTGCATTCCTAAGGAAGGATGTGCAGATTGTGGGGAAGTGGGGAAAAGATGATTCAGCAAAAGTGGAGTATACTTGAGAGAGACAAAAGCTGACTAGCCTCAAATAAGCTAGAAGGACTAGGATCCTGGAAAATCAATGGTCACCAAAGCTACCCAGTGAAATTGAGGGACAATGAGAGGATGAATTCAGAAGGAAGTTTAATTTAGTATAGACTACTAAATTGGATCTTAAGAGAAAAAAGGCGGGGCCTAGGAAGATACCATAGAACGCCAACTTGGAGCTAATAAGGGTTTATTGCAGCAGTTCTCAACCTGTGGGTCACAACCCCTTTGGGGGTCACATATCAGATATCCTGCATACCAGACATTTACATCACCATTTATAACAGTAGTAAAATTCTAGTTTTGAAGTAACGACAAAATAATTTTATGGTTGGGGGTCACCACAACATAAGACACTGTATTAAAGAGTTGCAGCATGAGGAAGATTGAGAACCACTGGTTTATTGAATGACGGCAAGGAGGCAAATGAACTAGTCAGTTTAGTTGACTCATTGGGGGTACACAAGTGTCCTTCATGTTTGATCATATCCTTATTATCATCGTAGATCTAGGAGGTCTTATTCAGGTTTATTTTTTCTGCCAGTTAAAGAATTAAAAGGAAAGGAAAATCTCAGACACAGCAAACAGAAACAGGTAACAACTTTTATGATAATCAAAAAAGCGTGCACACTGCACACACATACACACACATACACACACAGACAAACACACACACACACCCCGGGGGGGGGGGTGTCGGGGGGAGATGCACTGCAAATAAGAGGGAACACGTGGCTGGATTTAAGCTTTGCCCATTGTTGTAGACACAAGGGCTATCATTTTCCTGTTTTGTTCACTGCTTTTTAAATTTTGCTCCTGATTATAGAAGTTCTTAGTAGCCATTTCAAGGAAGTAGTCTAAAGTTTTTTCACAGTCCAAAGGGATCCCTTTCACTTTCCACTTGTTTGGAGTGGATTGAATTATAAGGCAGTATCAGGATCAAGTACCTTTCCAAAGAGGCAGGGTCTCTCCCCATCTTTCTACAAGGCCTGAGGGTGACTCTTTGAGAGCCTAACAGTAACCCGAGATCACTTGGAAAAACTTAAAGTCTTGGAGTGAATCCTCTGGAGCCTCTCTAAGAGACATAAGAGAAAATGCCTCTGTCTTCAGTCCACAACGGGGCCATTAAGGTCCCACTGAGGCTCATCTTGTGGGACTGCTCGTCTCCCGGTTGAGAAGTTATTTTCCACATGTGATTTGTACCTCACCTGTTATAGAGTTTCTGTTTTCATTCATCCCACATATGTGGCCTATACATCTACAGAAGTCTTTTCAGTAAGTATCAGTGACTGATTTCGGAGTAACTACATTCTTCTAGCCCATGTCAGAGGAGTGAGTAAGTCCCTGGAAGACCTCAGGGGCTTCAGAAATTTTTCAAAGATTACCTTTTCTGTCTCAGATCTTAAAAAGAAAAGACAGTATAACCCATATTTAGTCTCCATGTCTGATCAATACCTGTCTCCTGCAATGGCAGGAGATATAGTTGAGAAAACCCTGGGATCCTAAGGCTGAGACACTTTTTCTTGTCATAAGAGTGACTGAACCTAGCCAGGTGGTGGTGGCGCACACCTTTAATCCCAGCACTCAGGAGGCAAAGCCAGGCAGATCTCTGTGAGTTTGAGGCCAGTCTGTTCTACAGAGCAAGATCCAGGATAGGCACCAAAATTACACAGAGAAACCTTGTCTCAAAAAAAAACAAACAAACAAAAAATGCTCTGGTATGAGGGCATGCTGGAGTGCTGGGTCAATCAATACTCCTGTGTATTTCTAAGTTGAGCGAAGAATAAATAAGGAACCTCAAACCGCTTTCCTTTTTGTTCCTTGCAAAACATATATAATTATAAAATGATGTTAAAAGTAATATTTCCATCTGAAGGCCATTTTTTCTCTATTATCTGATTTATATTCAGGCCAGGCTCAAGTACAAAACAATTGCAGACACATCTTTTGTAAGATACGTTGATTGAAGAGTTACCAGTACATAAGGATTCAGCCTGTAGAAACCTTTGTTAAAGATAAACAGCTACCTATCTGTAAAGCAAAAGAAGATATATTGGACACAGTTCTTATCTCTGTTGCTGCCTTCTTTTCTGGAGCATCATCTGGCGAGTTTCCATTGTTTTTCTCTCCTTGCCTCTTAAACAACCATGAAGAAAGGCCAGGCAAGCTAGCTGCTGTCACTGATAAGACCTTGATTCCTGTATCCTCTCTTCTTTCATGTGCCATCGTGAGAAAAAGGAGCCCATCAGACTCAACAATATCATTCTAACCAACATCTAACCGTTCTCAACAACATCACTCTAACTGATTCTCATACTGGACCCACCATAAATTTTTAAATGTCTTGAGTAAACATTGAAGCTTGAATGGCAAGGAAAGAAGCCAATGTCTAATGATTATATAAGGTGTGGGGAATCTTCTCTGTTGCACCTCTAATATTCTCTTCAGACATTTCCTTTGGCCCTCCTTTTCTTCAATATTATAATCAGCTAATCCATTTTATGTTCCTCAGTCTAGATAAGAGGCAAACATTATAGTGCTAAGGATGAATTTCTCCCTTTAGGAGAGTCCATTGATTTAAAAGAGTCACACTTTAATTTACCACATGTAACTTGAATTTAAGTGCCCATAATCTAGAAAATACAGAGCATAGAGGGAAAGGTGTGTAAGGAACTCAAAAAGATATGGTGTCCAGATGCTCTTTTCCCTGACCCTATCTCTGTAACAGCAACTGGAAAGTGAAAGCAGGAGCAGGGCACCTTGTGGCAGAAGGAAAGTAACTAAAATGTGTGGAGCAGTTCTGAGAGTGGGAAAAACAGCCAGCAGAAACTAGGACACTACGAAACCAGCGTGCCAGGCACTAGCACCCACTGCATTCCAGCTGTTCACAATGGTAAGATAGTTTCTGTACAGCTACAGCAGCCTCCTCTTTTCTGCTGGTGGTTCGTCCAACACACAGCAATTTATTGTTTGGCTTTAGGTGGATCTGTGCAGTGGCTCCAGATTCAGTGCTGGGCTGCCATGGATTCACAGAGTCCAGCCATCTCAAAGTGCTAGCTAGCTCTGATTGGAAGCTAGTAATTTCATGCTTTTCTACTTAGGCACAAATTCAATGTCCATGGTGCAGGGAGGGTGTTCCAGCACACTCATCATCCTAGACTCACAAAAGGTAGAAAGGGAAAAAAGAGGAATGAGGGTTAAATTAAAGGAAGGTGCGAAGAGAAACAGAAGAACTATATGTAAGTGTGGATCCGAGTTTGGAGGTCAGGAAAGGGGTGTGTGTGTGTGTGTGTGTGTGTGTGTGTGTGCATGTTGGGGGTAATTGTGGTGGTATTGTGTTCCCCAAAATATTGTGTACCTTAATAAATTTATCTGGGGTCAGAGAACAGACAGCCACTAGATACAAAGGCTAGAAAATGGTGGCACTCACACCTTTAATCCTAGCATTCCAGAGATAGAAATCCCTCTGGATCTCTGTGAGTTCAAGGCCACATTGGAAATAGTCAAGCATGGTGACACACGCCTTTAATCCCAGAAAGCCAGCCTTTAATCCCAGGGAGTGGTGGTAGAAAGCAAAAAGATATATAAGGCGTGAGGACCAGAAACTAGAAGCATTTGGCTGGTTAAGCTTTTGGCCTGGTTAAGCTTCAGGCTTTTGAGCAGTAATTCAGCTGAGACCCATTCCGGATGAGGACTCAGAGGCCTCCAGTCTGAGGAGACAAGACCAGCTGAGGATTCGGCAAGGTGAGATAGCTGTGGCTTGTTCTGTCTCTCTGATCTACCAGCATGGACCCCAATAACTCGCCTCGGGTTTGATTTTATTAATAAGAACTTTTAAGATTCCTGCTATAGGTAATAGTGAATTTAAAGCAGAGTACAAACAGAGCGTTGGCTCCTGTATTCCCCCTCCTTCAGTTCCTGCTCTGCCACACCAATGATGTGGGGAAAATTGGGTGTCCTTGAGAGTGACGAGGAAGGGAAGGTTTGGGTCTGAGAAAATTAATGACTACCAAAGCCATCTCAGGCTAGTGTCTCTAGATATTTGGCTTATAAATTAAAACAACAACTAACAGTCCAATGGGAGGTTAGGTTCCTAAACGAGTTTATTATACACAGAGCTTAAGAAGGTGGCGGCAGTGTGCCTGTATAGCAAGAGTGGAGTACCGTTTATATTCCTCACCAGGCTTTGCTACATGGAGGCCCAGAGAAGGGTGACAGAGTCAGTTCAGCTAGCCCGTCCATAAAATGTCCAGGTACTCTCAGTTTTATTCACATCCTCATAGTTTGCTGGCACAGAGAGCCATTTAGGGGAGGAGAGATGATGAGAAAGCAGACCTCCCTTCTGGCATGTATGAGAACAGGAGATAGAAATTGGCTAGGTGAGTTTATAATGAAGACACCAAGGCAGTGATGTTTCTTTCTCAGATAAAAGCCAGAAAACACAAGATTTCATGATTAAGATATACCACACCCATAAATAGTCCATATGACTTGCTGAGTTACTTTCTAGAAATGCTGTCCATTTTTATTCTAATGAAGTATAACAATGCAGAATTTCAAATGGTGGTTTTAAATGTAATCCCTGTGTCATCAGCAAAGAAAAAAATAATATTTTAATTACAAAATTATTTTTTGTCAATAATTTAACAGATGAAGTAGAAAATACATACATGCATGTTGTAAGGAAAAAATTTTCTTCTACAATCAGTATGTTAGAAATATACCAACAAAAAATATAGGTGAAAGATACATAGGTCTTTGACATATTTGTTAACCAGTTAAAATTTTTTCTAGCTATAGATTTTTCTAATCTCTTTTCAGTTATGATAAAGTATCCTGAAAAGGCAATGTAGGGGAGACAGGGTTTCTCTCATCTTACAGTTCCAGGTTATAGACCATCATTGTGGGGAAATAACAGTGTCAGTAGCTTGAAGCAGAAAATCACGTCATTTCCTCAGTTGAGAGAAGTGAATTGCCTGCTTGCTTGCTTTCGCTCAACTTGATGTCTGTTCACTCACACAGTCCAAGATGCCCTGCCTGAGGAATAGTACCACCCACAGTGGGTTAGATCTTCCCAGATAAGTTAACTTAGTTAAGACAGTCCCCGCACAAATATGCCCACAGTCCAACTCAATATAGACAATTCTCCACAGCCTTTTGGATGTTAGTCTCCATTGAGAACTTACCAGTTCTTCTGATGGGCCTTCCTTTATATACAACAACCCTCTCTTACAGCTTTCAATACTATTTCTTTGTTCTGTGTATTTATTGTTTTAACTATGAAATGATGTCAAAAATTGTTCTTCTGACCCTGTTGATGTGGTGTTCTGTAAGCCTCATATCTGTATGGGCATCACTCTCCCTAGATTTGAGAATTCTTTCTGTGATTGTTTTCTGTACCTTAGAATTCTTTTCCTTGTTCTATGCCCATTATTTGTAGATTTGGTCTTTTCATTGTCTTCCAAGATTTTGTTTATTTTTTTAATTTGCCATTATATTTCATTAAATGATCCATATCTCTAATTAATCTCAAATCTCTAACATTCTAACTTCAGTATTTGTTAAGTTGTTGAGGCTTTCTACTGAACTATGTTTTGACTTACTAAATTTTTCATTTCCAGCTTCATTTCAGTTTGGGGTTTTCTTTATTTCTGAATATTTAATTACATTCTTGAGTTATACAGTGTTTCACTTATTCCACTCAGCTATTTGTCTTTTCCTGGGATTCAGTCAGTTTATTCCTATCCTGTTCAAGTTCATTCAGATAGTTATGTCTGCTTTGAACCATTTGAACTCTGTGAACATGTTTATAATCATTTTTGAACTATGTTCACTTACTTTGTCCTCATTAGTGACTATTGCTGTGGAATTGGTGATTCATTGGGAGGCAATATATTGATGAGGCTTTTGTTTTGTTTTGTTTCTGGGCTTTCCTGCCCCCCCCCCCATATTTCTTGTGTTCTTACAATGGGACCTGGACATCTGAAGTTATATTGTAGGTTGTATCTTTTTTTTGTTTTTTTTTTTTTTGTTTTTGTTTTTCGAGACAGCGTTTCTTTGTGTAGCTTTGCGCCTTCCCTGGAGCTCACTTGGTAGCCCAGGCTGGCCTTAAACTCACAGAGATCCGCCTGGCTCTGCCTCCCGAGTGCTGGGATTAAAGGCGTGCGCCACCAACGCCTGGCAGGTTGTATCTTTTGAGATGAGATTTCTAGCCCACAATGCAGGCTGCCTGAGTTTCTAATAACATTCTGTCATTGCTGGACATCCTAGGCAGGTGTCAGGTTAGGCTATGGTGATTACAGAGAGGGAACGGGGCAGGGATAAGAAATGTGTGGTCCCCAATATGTGACTGGTGAAAGTTGGGGTAATGCTGAGAATGGAAGGTTTGGGAGGTCATTTGCCAAGGTCTCCAAGTCTTATATGGTAGCTGAAGGATCTCTAATAGGTAACAAGTGAGATGTTTGGTAGTCTACACCAGGGAAGGTGTAAGATGAAGAGATGTGGGGGCACTGACAAAAGATAGGACTTTGGGAACCATGACTGGGAAGGGTCAGGAGTCTGACCTGTGAGTCACTTTCCTAGGTCTCCATGTCTCCTGGGGTGGATTCTTGGGCCCTTTTCAGGAAGCGAATGGTGGTTTATGGGGTCCTAAGGAAGTAAGGACCTGAAAGTGGAAGTGTAGATTCACTTGCCAGGATCTTTGGTCTTGCGAGGCATCTAGAAAACCCTTAGCTGGTATTAGCCAGGGCTTTAGAGAATATTGAGAAAAGGGAGTTACAGAAAGAGACATGGGGTCTTGTCTGGGTTGTGGGTAGAGCTTTGAGGACTCCGACACAGAAATGGACCAGAAAAAAAATGGTGTGGTGTCCCAAATAAGCATTAGGCAGGATTTGGGCCTGTCGAAAGTGAAGAGGAATAGGAATAGGAGACACCAAGTGCGTTATTGGGTATCTGGACCTCATGGGGCAGCTAGAAGATCAGACAACACTTTCTTTTCTTATTTTATTAATTCTTTGAGAATTTCATGCAATGTGTTTTAATCACACTCACACACCTTTCCAAGCTCCTAAATCCACCCCAATATCTCTACCTACCCAACTAAGTATTCCATTTTTTTAATTAGTAGGAGCCAATTATGAGTATGGGCCTTTTCTAGAGAGTAGGCTTACCAGGACCACACCTTTAATAAAACACACATTCTTCATTTGGTCATCTAGTGACAAAATATTTGACATTTTTACTTTTTGACAATTAGAATTATATTGCTATGAATATTTGTTACTAGTTTTTTGTGTGCCTGTTTTAGATGACTGGAATATGAATGGAATGACTGGATGATATAATTCTGTATTTGACTTTTTGAGGAACAATCAGCATTTTATCCATACTGACTAAGAACTTTACGTTCTTGCTAATAATGTACAGAGTTCTAATTTCTCCAGAGCTTCACCAACAATTTTTGCTGTAACTATTAAAAAACATACTTTGATCAGAAAAAAACTGATAGTTTTGATTTGTATTTTCCTTATGGTTTACAATAATAAGCATAATTTTTATGCTTATTGACCATTTGTTTATTGATTGTTTTTAATTTTGGTTCTTTTTTTCTTATTTTTTATTAGTTCTTTGACAATTTTGTACAATTCATTCTGACTGTATTCATCCCACACACACACACATTTCCTATCCAGTTAGGGTTTCTGTTGCTGAGATTAAACACCATGACCAAAAGCAAGTTAGGCTGGAAACAGTTTGTTTGACTTATACTCCCACATCATATTCCATTGTTGAAGGAAATCAGGACAGGAAATCAAACAGGGAAGGATCCAGGAAGCAGGAACTCATGTAGAACCTGGAGGCAGGAACTGATGAATAGGCCATGTAGATATGGTGCTTACTGTTTTTTTCCTTCTGTCTTACTCACCCTGCTTCCTTATAGAACACAGGACCACCAGCCCAGGTGTGGCACCACACACAATGGCCTGGACCCTCCCCCATCAACACTAACTGAGAAAATGCTCTACAGAATGACCTACAGCCATCTTTTGGAGGCACTTTCTCAATCGAGGCTCATTACTCTTAGCTGACTATAGTTTGAGTCAAGTTGACATAAAACTAGCCAGAATACTTTTCACACATATCCCCTATCAGTATTCACCCAATTTAGTTTCTTTTTCCTAATCCATCAAGACCAATTTGTGCTTAGATGTGTGACATTCTACTGGAGTGTGATGGGCTTACCAGTGTTACAGGTGCTGCAGTCTTAGAGAAAACTGACTCTTCCTCTCCTAGCAGCTAAAGATTGCCACTAGCTCTTTGGCCTGTCTTAGACTTAACATACTTCCTGAAGGTGCTTTGCTTGTGAAAAGAGAAGGAAAGGAATCATCAGTCTTACCCAGCTATGAATCTTTTAAGCTACAGTAATGTCTGGCCTGGTAAAATATGCACATTAATGAAAGTGTGGCATGAACATCATGTAGTAACCAACCACTTTCTGTTTAGATTTAAATCCTGTTCCACAAATGAAATCCATACATGGCACCATTGTCAGGGCATGAAACTATAGTTAAATAGGCCATAAGGGAACGCCTATTATTCTGCAAAATGGACATAGGACTAAGCCAATAGCTAATGATGTATCATTATACCTACAGATTAATGCATCTCTTAATCCTCATCAGAGAAGTTGCTATTTGTAGTAGATGATGATTAGAAGAGACACCCACAACTGTGTATGGATTACTTACATGGTGTTTTCCAGTCAAAGTGTTTTCTGCTCTCAGGCTAGAACTACCAGGAATTGTTTGATGGTTGGTTTTTGTTTTGTTGTTGTTGTTCATTTGTTTTTGTTTTTTTCTGGAATGATAAAAAAAAGATAAGAGAATTTTTAACTGTATTCTGTTTTACACTTTCCTAATTACTGTACCTGGTTGTCAATTTCATGTTGTATTATAGCTCTGTCACATAGAACACTTCTTTGGTGTTTTGATTATTTCCCATTATTCACCCTACTCAAAATTAAGAGGCTAGAGCTACATATCATATATGTAAAATATAATATTAAGAAATGCATCTTTCCCAATAAGCATTTAAAAATCCCAAGCCCTTTAACCAGTTTGCCTTGTGGACATGTATCTATGGAAAATTAATGGTATAAATGGAGGTAAGAAGCTATATATGTAAAGGCAAGACTCAGAAAACATTTTCTTTCTTCATTTTTCCATGATTTTACCAATAGACAACTAAAGTTACTTAGGAACTTTGGCCTCATTTATAAATAATAACAATAAAAACAATCTATTGGAATATAAATGTATGTTTTAAAATATTAAATAAAAAGAGGAAATGTAAGTTTATACATACCACATAATTGCAATTACAGATTGAGGACTATATACCCCATATGCTTTGGCCCAAAAATAAATCAGATTTCATAGGCTTTTTTTTTTTTCTGATTTTGGAACATTTGAGTACACTTTAATGCTTAACTATTGATAACCTCAGAATCTGAAATTAAAAAAAAAGACTGAAATCTTTAACTTTGATTTGCTTTAAGTGCTCTGGATATCAGGGCTTTTCATATTTTGGACTTGTGGATTACATATTCACTCAATATAATAATAACAAAAATCCCAAAACTTTGCCTGGGATAAAGAATAGAAACCAATTCTTTGAAATTATTACTCAATTATCTCTGCAAGGCAAATTCACATAATACTCTAGCTTGTTATAGGGTTGAACTCTGAAAGACATCGTTTGTGATTTCCATGTACTCCTGGATCATTTTTACATTTGTTTTAGAGACTTGACTCTAGTTTGAGGTTTTCAGATTGAATAATATATTTAAATGTTGTATGTACTTCAAAACATCAATTAATGTTGTTTATTTTATGTTTATCATGTTGAGCTGTGAACTTACTAATGATTTTGTCTAATATCAACATGCCACTGAACAGTTTAACATATTTCTTGAACTCTCCTTGTTTCCACATACAGATTTTTGTGAAACAAGAAAATATGATATTTAAACTTTATAAAATAATATTTTTTCCAGGTGTCCCATTGCCTAAATCAGATGTTTCTGAGCCCCTGGTTGCCAGTTCACCAGTGAAGAGAGCTCGATGTGCAGATCCTCTAAGTGAAGAGGAAGATAAAGTAAAAGAAGATCCCTTGACCATCTCTGAACTAGTATACAATCCCAGTGCCAGCCTGCTCCCTACCCCAGTGGATGATGATGAAATCAACATGCTCTTTGACTGTCCATCTAGGCTCGAATTAGAAAGAGAAGATACAGATTCATTTGAGGAACTGGAAGCAGATGAAAATGCCTTTTTGATGGCTGAAGAGGAGGAGCTAAAGGAAGCTCGTCAAGCTTTGTCATGGAGCTATTCTATCCTGACCGGCCATATCTGGGTCAACCCCCTGGTCAAGAGTTTCTCCAGGCTCCTTGTGGTGGGCCTGGGACTGCTGCTGTTTGTATTTCCCCTGCTCCTCCTCCTTTTGGAGTCAGGTATTGATCTCTCCTTCTTATGCGAAATTCGTCAGACACCAGAGTTTGAGCAGTTTCACTATGAATATTATTGTCCCCTGAAGGAGTGGGTGGCTGGGAAGGTCAACATCTTCCTCTACATGCTGGGCTGTTCCTAGGTTCATATCTGATGAGACTAAGGGCTATCTTCAATACTGGTGGTATCATTTTCAGTAGATGCTAGGTTTTGATTGGCCTTGAGTTGTCAAGATGTGCTCTTTTCTCTTAACTGACTGCTCAAACCTTGAAATTAGTTTTCTGTACTTCACTGAATTTAAGTTAATTTAAATCAAATATAATTCTTTTAGTTATCCTTCAGAAAGGCAGCCTTGAAGTAACCAAAAAAAAAAAAAAATCTCCTTATCATACCATAGCATGTAGTACATTAGAGTTAGGTATTCCTGTTTCTTTATTGTGAACTATAATGTTCAGAATCAGAATTTTAGTAAAAATACAAGAAAAATCTTTTTAATATAACCTTTGGTGAAAATAATATCCTCTTACTGATGCCTATACAAATAAGTTGATGCTGAGTTTTTCTTTCAGTTTTTTTTTTAACAAAAAAATAATATTTTTATGTGTTCTAACTATTTTGGTAAATTTTTAGCAAAAAAAAAGCTTTCTGGAATTATTTAAGTACACATATTGTAAAACTAATGCACATGGAATTTTTTAGTGTTTTGGCACCTGATTTTTTTAAAGATATTTTTTGGCTAACTAATCCCATAATTTATTACCTGCATATGACTTTGAAAAACAATAGTAAGAAACTATAGTAAGTATTCAAAACAGATGATTGAACTAGAAGATGTGAGCAAGGAGAACACTGAGTTGACATTGTGGGGTCTAGTTTTCAACAAGATAATCTTACAAATTCATTTGCATTTTGCCCATATGTTTGGGCTGGGGAAGCAGAGTGTTTTTAAAAGAAATTGAAACTACTTGTAATAGTAAAATTGTAAAAGATCCACTAGTTAATTGTTTATTGTTTACTAATCTGTGTGAAAGCAGGAGGAGTTTGGCAAATAGAAGGTAGCAAAGAAGAGTTCTGGTGAGACAGCTAGGCAAGAGGTGATAAGCTTATGGTTGCTTTTATGGAAGTGATGGTGATACATTTGGCACTCAATGTAAAGAGCTGTGCACTCAATTTCTGAGTTCACAAAACCATGTTTAGTTAATAAAAGTGGAGAAATTTTAAGGTAAATATTTGGGATCCCTCATGCTTTTCATTGTGATTCTATGGATGAAATTTTAAGGGTGTGTGTGTGTGTGTGTGTGTGTGTGTGAGAGAGAGAGAGAGAGAGAGAGAGAGAGAGAGAGAGAGAGAGAGAGAGAGAGAGAGAAATAGACAAAGACAGTGAGACAGACAGGGGGAAGAGACATGGAGGGAGAGGGAGAGAGAGAGAGAGAGAGAGAGAGAGAGAGAGAGAGAGAGAGAGAGAGAGAGAGAGAGAGAGAGAGAGAGAGAGAGAGAGAGAGAGAGAGAGAGAGAGAGAGAGAGAGGAGAGAGAGAGAGAGAGAGAGAGAGAGAGAGAGAGAGAGAGAGAGATTGAGAGAGAGAGAGAGATTTCCTTTATGGGTTTCTTTAAGTTCTGAACTCTTGTAATTGAGGCTACCATTGAAATAATTAAGTGAATCAGATGATACACCATTTCTCTTTGGTGAAGTAGACAATGGAAGAGAATAACAGACAAAGGAAATGATAAATCCTGTAGTACATTCCTTCATATCAGTGAACCCAAGATAGAAAACATCTGGTGCTTTCCATTGCTGGTCACTTACCAACACTGTATAAAGAGTAAGAATCAAAAGAGTATGGAGATTTTACCTATGTATGAAAAGATCCCATTGCCTTTGGTTATGAAGAGATTGGACACACAAATTGAGTACTATAGCCATGCTTACTTAGTGCAGCTCTGAGTGTTTTATTAGATGATTATTTTGAAAGTGAACTTTGAAAGTCAGCTCTCGGGACTTTGAGTTGAATGCATTATAATATATACTTGCTATTGTATCCATAATTTATACAGATATAGAAATATATTTTCTATAACTGGAACTTTAAGCCTTTTTTTCTAAGTTTGCTACTGATCAGCATTTTGATAGAAATTTTAATTTTTCTCTTTTTCTCTCATATGACTTTGAACTCATACTCTCTGGCATAGGGAAATTCCAGTGCAGTTGGTAAAAAAAAAAAATGCCACCGTTTTATTTGTGCTTCCTATTTTCTTTGAAGTGCTGACCAAGATAACTCACCTGGGCTTCTTTTAAAAATAATGTTTAAGTTAAATAATATTTTTAAATTATGGAAATAGCATGTTTATATTATGAAATATAAAAAGAAAACAAGATAGATATAACATGTAATACATGCATGCAGATTTGTAATGAGGAACAAGATGCAGATAGTTTTAACATTAACAGCCTGCATCACCCTTCTCTTGAGGAACAGTTCATTGTGGATTAGAAATACTTTTAGGGAAAGATAGAATAGGGACCACTAAATTAACACAATAATGATAAAGCCTAACACTGGGATCCTATAATGTCATTTATTTGGTATAGAATTAAAGCCTTTAAGAAATATCCATTTACTGTTAAAAAGATTTCATCAGATGTTTGAATCAAATGAAGAAGGGATTCTTCAAAGGGTAGCCAGTATATAAAATAGTGAGACTGAGAGTTCAAAGCAAGTACATTTGCATTTGAATATTCTATTCCATTGGTATATGTGTACTTACAAAAGATATGTATGTATGTATGTATGTGTTTGTATAGATATAGCCCACATGCCTTTCATACATACTTACTTGTGCTAATTTTGCCCCAGGTGAGGAATTTGTGGAATAATTTTGCTCCTTTCTCTCTCAGACATAGTGATATCATGATATGTAGAGCCTTAAGTGCTTAATTATTTCATGAAAGTACTTTGTGTACATTTGTGGATTTGTGTACACAGAGAGCGCAAGAGAGCAAGTAAATGTACACACAATTGTCTTTAGTGCTAATATGAGCTCTATAATGAGAATGATGTAGGTAAAGGATCACATATTTCTGAGCTTGGAACATGATGTGTATTATGTATTTACAGTATATTTTGTAGTTTGTCTAATATTTACAAACATAATTTTGGGAAGAATTTACAATGAGTTAATTTCATTGAAGTAACAAGAGATATGGGGCCATATTACTGTTATTGAAGATGTAACTTTGTATAGTGGAATTAGCATTTCTATGTCAACATCCAGAATGTTTGTCTGTTAATATGGTAGCAGGAATCACTAATAAAATACTCTGGGGTAAAATATTTTTTCAATCATTCAGTTTTATTTTATGTAAAGTAATGGGTGGAAACTATAGAGGGATATGTGTTAGGTGATGAAGGAAATTACCTAAGATTCTACTGAAGTTACTAAGGCCCAAGCAGAAAAATAAACACTAAAAATGCACTCTACTTTAAAAGAAATGATTGGTCAAATTAATGGTAGAGGAATATGCTTGGGACTCAGTCTTTTTGTGCAAAACCATGATCCAGGCCCACTTAGTTCTTTTCCACTGTCCTTTTCAGCCATTTCTTCTCGCCAATCTAAATTCCTTTGTGACTCCCTGCAGATACACAGAATTTGTTTCTACCAGAGACCCAGAGCCACAACAGTTGTCTGGAAATCATCAAAGACCATTAAAGACCACACATTTTTCTCCTTCCTATTACACTTTTCCTCTTTCCTATCCTCCAGTCAGGTCTCTCCAGACTTACTCTTAAGCTCGCTACTTCCTACTTATCTCAGCCCCTCCTCCCAGCCTACTTCTATCCCTTTTGGACTTGATGCAAACCCAGGACCAAAGTAGCCTTAGTTCTTCCCTGCCATGCCTTGTAGATCAACTGTATTCTGTTGTGACTCCCCATGTAAATGCAGAACCACTATCAGGAACCCCACAACCACCACACTAGGGTGGGAATCAGGGACCTCATAGCACCACACTGGGCTAGGACCCAGATTCGGCAACAGTAACCAAAGAAAAAAAAAAACCACACAACAAAAGCAAGACATCAAAATCTCTTCAAATGCCATAATTCCAGATGCCTGAATCCTAGCAAAAAACCAAAACTATGAACAATTAAAACAAGATGTCTCCTCCAGAAGCCAGAAACCCTACTGTAATATGTCCTGAGGAAAAAAAATTAGCTAAAACACAAGACAAGGACTTCAAAATAGGAATTACACATGTTCAATGACCTTAAATAGGATATAAATAAATGTCGTAATGAAGACCATGGAAACACAAACAACTGAATAAAAAAAATAATAATTCCAGAAATGAAAATAGAAGGAAATAGAACCACTGAAGAAAACACAAACTGAAATAAAACTGGAGGTGAAAAACTCAGGATGTTAAACTAAAAGCTCAGGGGTAATCCTAACCAACAGATTAAAAGACATGGAAGAGAAAATTTTCAGAACTGAAAACCAGGTAGAAAAAATGGATAGCTCAGTCAAAAAAAAAAAAAAAAAACGTAAATTGTTTCATTTTGTTTTATTTTTTCAAGACAGGATTTCTCTGTGTAGACCTGCCTGTCCTGAAATTCTCTCTGTAGAACAGGCTGGCCTCAAACTCATAGAGCTCTGACTGCCTCCACTTCCTGAATCCTGGGATTAAAGGCATGCATCTCCACCACCACTTGGTGAAAATGTTAATTCCTTTAACAACAACAACAACAATCCAAGTGTAAAACATCCAGGAAATCTATGACATGATAAAAAGAGTAAAATTATAATTAATAGGTATGGAGAAAGGAGAAGAAACCCAAGTAAAAGGTATAGACAATACTTTAAACAGAATAATAGAAGAAATTTTCCCAATCTAAAGGCAGTGATTAAAGTAAAAGCATAGACAACACCAAATAGACAAGAACAGAAAATAATTTCCCTATCACACATATTATTCAAAATACTCCATGTGCAGAACAAAGGGTATTGAAAGATGCAAGGAAAAAGAACATGTAACATACAAAGGAAGGACCATTATAATAACATCTGATTTTTTTTTAGTGGAGACCCTGGACGTCTAAAGGGCCAAGCAGATGTTATGAAAACTCTGAGAGACTACAGATCACAGTCCAGACTACTATACCCAGAAACACTATCAATTACAACTGACAAAGAAAAATGTTCCATGGTGAAAGCATATTTAAGCATCATCTACCAACACAGCTCTATAGAAGGCACTAGAAGGAAAACATCAGTCTGAAAGCTGACTGCATCCAAGGTGACACAAGTAATAATAATCCTGGAACAAACAATCAAAAGAGAGAGGGCAAAGTCCATACCATAACAATAAAATAAGAGGAATCAATATTGTTTATTAATAACTCAATATGAATGGTCTCAATGCCCCAATTAAAAGATACAGATTAACAGACTGGATTAGATAACAGTATCCATCTTTTTGCTGCATGCAAGAAACACACCTCACCATCAAGGGCAGACACCAGCTCTAGGTGTAAAGGCTGGAAAAGGATATTCCAAGCAAATGTAACTAGGAATAAGCAGGTGAAGCTATTGTAATATCTGATGAAATAGACTTTAAACTATAAGTAATAAAAAGAGATAGGGAAGGTTACTACATTTAAGCAAAAATTCACTAAGAGGATATTGCGATTCTAAACATTTATGCACCAAACAAAAGGACACCTATTTTCATAAAAGAAGCACTACTGCAGCTAAAAATCACATATTGACCCTTACACAGTGATAGTGGGTAACTTCAATAGCCCACTATTACCAACAAACAGTTCATCTAGAAGAAATAATTAAATAAACAGAGAAATGTGGGAGTTAAATAACATCATAAATCAAATGGGTGTAGCATACATCTATAGAACATTCTACTCAAAAACTAAAGAAAATTCTTGCTTCTCAGAAGCTCATTCAACTTTTTCTAAAATTGAGTGCATATTAGGATACAAAGCAAGTTTAAACAAATGAAAGAAAATTGAGATAACACCCTGCATCCTATCTGGCTACTATGGATAAAAGCTGACTATCAACAACAAAAAACAGCAGAAAGTATGGAAACTGAACAACTCAACTTAAAGAAAAATATGTCTAGACAGAAACCTAAAAGGAAATTAAAAATGTCCTAGAATTGAGTGAAAGTGAAAATATATTATACCCAAACATATAAGACACAAAGTGGCAGTTTTAAGAGACAAGTTATTAACACTAAGTCCCCACAGTATGGTATTGGAGAGATCTCATATTAGTAATTCAAACACATACCTAAAATCTCTATAAAAACAAGAAGAAAGAATATCCAAAAAAAGTTGATGGGAAGAAATAATCAAATTCAGGGCTGAAATCAATAAAATAGAAACAAATAAGCAAACAAAACCAATACAAAAAATGAAATAAAGAGTTGGTTCACTGAAAAAAAATCAGCAACATTAACAAACCCTTAGCCCAATTAACCATTAGATGGAGAGAAAAGACCCAAATTAATAAAACTAGAAGTGAAAATTAAGACATTACAACAGACACCAATGGAATTCAGAAGGTCAATGATATTTTAAATTTCTTGATATATATGACCTACAAAAGTCAAATCAAGGTGGAATAAGTGACTTAAATAAGCATGAAAACCCTAGGGAAATAGAAGCAGTAATTAAAAATCTCCCAACCGAAGAAGCTCAGTCATGTATTCAGTGTAGAATCTATACTATACATTCAAAGACCTAATGGTAGTATAGTAAAATATTATTTTAAGATGTGTTACTTTTGTTTATGTTGCATTAATTTAACTCTGTGAAGCTGTGTTACTGTGCCTATGTGAAACAACCCCATGGTTTAATAAAGAACTGGCCAATAACAAGGCAGGAGAAAGGATAGGCGGGGCTGGCAAGCAGAGAGTATATATAGAAGGAAAAAACTGGGAGGAGGGAGTGGGGATCTTGGAGCCAGAGTAGGAGGAGGACTCCAGGGGCCAGTCACTCAGCTATACAGCAAGCCACGGAGTAAGAGTAGAATTTACAGAGGTTAGAATAGGAAAAGCTCAGAGGCAAAAGATAGATGGGTTAATTTAAGGAAAACTGGCAAGAAACTAAGCCAAGCTAAGGTGGGTCATTCATAATTAAGTATAAGCCTCTGTGTGTGATTTATTTGGAAGCTGGGTGGCAGGCTCCATGGTGGGGAATATGTCAGTAGACACACAGGCATGGTATTAGAGAGTAGCTGGGAGCTTATATTTTATCTACAAGTTGGAGACAGACAGACAGACAAACACAGAGAGAAAGACTGGACCTGACATGAATATTTGAAGCCTCAAAGGCCATCCCCAAACACCTCCTCGAACAAGGCAATATCTCATAAGACTTCCTATAGTATTTTGAATAAAAGTGGCTCATATATTTGAATGTTTGGTAATTAGGTAGTGTAACTATATGAAAAGATTAAAAGGATTAGAAGGTGTGGCCTTGTTTGAAGAATTATGTCATTGGTGATGGGCTTTGAGGTTTCCAAAACCTATGCTAGGCCCAGTTCTTGTTTCTCTCTCTCTCTCTCTCTCTCTCTCTCTCTCTCTCTCTCTCTCTCTCTCTCTCTCTCTCCCTATAGATCAGAATGCAGAACGCTTCCCACCATGATGATAATGAATAAACCTGAAACTATAAACAAGCTCTCAACTAAATGCTTTCTTTTGTAAGAGTTGCCATGGTTGTGGTGTCTCTTTGCAATAATAGAACAAGAAATTCCCCAAAAAAGTTCCATCAATTAAGGATCAAGCATACAAATATATGACTTTCTGGGGAACATTTTTATTCAAACCACCACAATACAGATGCAAAAATGCTCTATAAAACACTTGCAAACTAAATTACAGAACACATAAAAAATTATACAACCATCATCATGTTAGCTTCATCAAAGATGCATGCATATAAATCAACACATGTAAATCAGTAATGTAACCCATCATATAAACAGACTGAAAAATCTCTTTAGATACAGAAAAGCCCTTTGATACGATCCAATATCCCCTCGTGATAGAAGTCTTGGGAGATTCGGCATACAAGGGACATATCACAGCATAATAAAGGTAATTTACAGCAATCCTACAGCCAACATCATCTTACATGGAGAGAAATTCAAACCATTTCCACTAAACACAGGAAGAAGACAAGTCCACTGTCTCCACACCTATTGAATATGGTACCTGAAGTCTGGGCTAGAACACTAACCCAGCTGAAGGAGATCAAGAGGATACAAATAGGAATGGAAGGAGGCAAAGTATCTTTTTGCCAAATACATGGTTTTAAACATAAAAGGCCCTAAAGACTTCACCAGTCAACCCCTACAGCTGATTAACACTTACAGAAAAGTTGTAGGATACAAAATTAACACATAAAAGTAGACTTCTATATATAAATGACAAACATACTGAGAAAGATATCAGGGAAACAATATCTAAAAATAAAACAGTAAAACAAAAATCCTAACACAATTCTTCACAGAAATGAAAAGATCAATCTTTCACTTCATATTGAAGTGCACGCGCGCGCGCGCACACACACACACACACACACACACACACACACACACACACACGAAAGCCAAGGGTAGCAAAAAATATCCAGAAAAATAAAAGAACTCCTAGAGCTATCAGCATCACAATTTCAAGTTGTATTGCAGAGTATTGGCATAAAAACAGACACATTGAACAATGGCGCCTAATCAAAGACACAAACATAATTCTGAACATCTACGGACACCTGTTGTTTTTTTTTTTTACAAGGAAGCCAGAAATATACACTGGAAAAAAGAGAGCATCTCCAACACAAGTCGCTGGTCAAAGTAGATGGCTACACATAGAAGAATGAAAATAGGCTCATGTCTACCTTCTTACACAAAACTCAACTCCTGGTGGATGAAGGACCAGATACACTGAATCTGATAGATAAAGTAAAGAATAGGCTTGAACTCATTGACACAAGAAAGGATTTTCTGAGCAGAACAATGACAATATAAACACTAAGACTAACAGTTAATAAATGGGACCACATGAAACTAAAATCAGCAAGAACAACAAACGTCTGTGTAGCAAAGGATACCATCATGTGTGCAAAAAATGCCAGCATACTGAGTGGGGAAAAATATCTTTATCAATTATGCATCTGATAGAGGATTAGTGTCTGGAATATATTTTTTAAAAACCTGAACATTAAATAAATAAATATAGCCAGGCAGCAGTGGCACATGCCTTTAATTCCAGCACTCGGGAGGCAGTGGCAGGTAGATCTCTGTGAGTTCGAGGCCAGCCTGGTCTACAGAGTGAGTTCCAAGACCGTCAGAACTACACAGATAAACTGTGTCCCAGAAAGAAAGAAGAAAAGGAAGGAAGGAAGGAAGGAAGGAAGGAAGGAAGGAAGGAAGGAAGGAAGGAAGGAAGGAAGGAAGGAAGGAAGACAAATATCCTAGTTAAAAATGAAGTATAAAGTTAAACAGAGTTCTCAAAAGATGAAAGACAAATGGCTGAGAAGCACTTTAATAAATGTTCAACATTCTTAGCCAGAAGAAAAAAATACAACTTAATTACTTTGAGATTTCATCTGACCCTAGTTAGAATGGACAACATCCATAAAACATTTGACAGCACATGCTGATAAGAGTGTGGGGAAAGGAGAACACATTCATTTCTGGTAAGAGTTCAGACTGGTACAGCTACTATGGACCTCAGTGTGAAGGTTCTTCAAAAAAGCTAAAAATTGATTTCCCACAAGATCCAGCTATACTACTCTTGAGCATATACCCAAACTACTCTACCTCATACTACAGAGATACATACTCATCCATATTTATTGCCAGTTTATTCATAATAACCCGAAAATTGAAACAACCTGTATGTCCATTAACTGATGAGTGGATAATTAAAACAACATAAAATTATTCAGCTTTTAAGCAAAACACAATTATGAAATTTTCAGGTAAATAGATGAAGATAGAAAATACCGTCCTTAATGAGGTAACCCAGACCCAAAAAGACAAATTATGCATGTATTCTATTTTTAACTTTATTCTCTTTTAGCTTTCAAGCTTTAGATATTTATATTTAAATAAATATCCACAGAGGTTAGGTAGCTAGTAAGAGACCAGTTGGGGAGAAGAAGATATCCCAACGAAGGAAAATAGCATATAGTGTTATAAAGAGATAAAGAGGAATACAGAAAAGGAACATTAAATGGGGAGGAGAATGGGATGGCAGGATAAGGAGAGAATATGGGAATGGTGAACAACCAATACTAAAGACCCTTTGAACAGCCATACAGAAACCTGCTACTATAGAAGCTTCCTAAAACATATGCATATACGAAATGAATTTAAATGGGATCACCATATAGTTAGCAAGAGAATACCCCTAACTAAACATGTTATGCCACCAAGTAAAACCCCCAGTGCTGGGAATTGGTTATGTCTTTTAGAGTCATTAGACAAAAGGATCCCATAACCCCCCCCACACACACAAAGGATCACAAGCTATTACTAAAGCTAATTATTACCTTCCACAACTACTTACTTATGTCATTGAACACAAAGAAACTGAGCTGGTATCCAACTAGAAGCTTCACCCCTACTGACTAGCATTCATAGTGCAAGAAGGTACTCTGTGCACAACTAGAAGAGAAAGTTAATCATCAAGAGTGCCCAGCTACAAACCCATAAACTACAACAGCGATCTGCCTGTAAAATATATTAGTAGGATAGTGGCACAATTGTTATGGAAGAAACCAGCCACTTTCTTGTTGGATTTAAGGCCTGCTCCAGGAAATGAAACCCATGCTCACTCAACACTGCTATGTGGCCAACATCCTGAAATTCGATAGGTCACAGGCCCTAAGAGAAAACATACTACTATTATTCTGCTAAACAAACATAACAATGAAATGACTCCCAATGGCATAGTTCTATACCCTTAGACCAATGCATTGCTCAGCCTTCATCAGAGAAGTTCCTTCTTGTAATACATGGTAAATAACTCAGAGACCCACAGACCCACAGCTGGACGGTGTTCAGAGAGTAATTGGAGCATAGACATAGTTAAATGGGATGTCATTGTCAAGGCCCTCCCTTCAAGGATCATATGAGCAGAAGAGGGGGTACCTAGACTATAAGAGCCAGAGGAGGTATGTGACTCCAAGAAAATAGCATCTTCAAAACACAACAAGATCAATACATCCATAAACTAAGAGACTTGGAGGCATGCACAAGACCTGCATAGATTCAAACCAAACAAGATCTTAGCACTGAGAAGTGTACACAGAGTTCCACCCCTAACCGACACCTGCTAGGAAAGGGAAAATCAGTTTTCTACAGTGGAGTGTTACTAGGTAAATGAACCATACTCCAAAAAAGGCCCCATGCCCAGGAGTAGATGTTCAACAAAAAAATGGACTCATAGTTTTTGTTTTATTTTGGTTTTTGATTTTTCTTTGTCTTGTTTGCTTGTTTGTTGTGACTTTTGTTTTTGTTTTCTTTGAGAGACAGAGAGAGAGAGAAAATGAATGAATGAATGAATGAATGAATGAATGAATGAACATAGCTGGTAGATAGGGAGATGAGCAAGATTTGGGAAGAGTTGGAGGAAGAGAAAAAGATATGATCAACATACATTGTATGAAAAAATAATTAATAAAAAACGAGACATAGAAAATAAGCTGAAAAAATAGGAAAGATGATTTCAAAGTGTTAGAAATTAGGAACTATCACCACTGTCCAAAAGAAGGAGTCCATGTTCCAGAGAGGTGCATCAGACTTAACTCTTCTATGCTTGACATGCAATTCCTCCCTCTGTCATAGGCTTGAAAGAATTTTATTATTGTACTTTTGCTGTCCCTCTGGTGTGTACTCCATTGCTGTAACAAATTTTCAGATGAATTTTGGCCTGAGTTCAGCACCACTCCACACAGCTGAAGAAGTAATACTGTATATGTGAAGCAGGATCAGCCCCTTGTTGAGGTTGTTTCCTGAATATGTTTTTTCTTACTCAACTGCCCTGAGAAGGACAGAGTCCAAAGTCCAGGACAGAAAAGAATTCAGAGCTTAATACTCAAAGTCTGTATGATTTAGGAACTTACAGTCCTGGTTCTGGCAGCTCTTATGGGTGCTCTTTTCAGTGTCCGTGAAGGTATTAACACCCATTGACATTTAGAGATTCATACATAGGTAAGAGCTTAGAAACACTGCATGCCTTTTCTTTTTTAAATTACACTGAGCATCACTCAATAATGTCACTAGATGAGGAAAGGGAAATATTCTTCTTCTGTTCTTAAATGAAGAGGAAATAGTTTTGATAATCAGCTCTAAGCCTTGAATCAACATTAAGAAATCTGAAATTTCTTATTACAGTGGGACATTTGTAATAAAATGTGTATGCTCTGTCTTGTGTCAAAGATAGGGTTAGATATGGGGAAATTGGATAGATGGGGCATATTTTCATGGAGGCAGGTTGAATAAGTGTTTGTTGAGCCTAAGGGCTTCAAGAATATAGCACTTTGCCACTTATTTATGGTGCAGTACTTTGAGTTTCTGACCCAAGTTCACATCTACTTTTCCTTTTTATCCGTTATTTTCTGCTGAGTCAAATAGAAGAAGACTCTCTCACAACTTTCCCTAAAGAGCAAGTACTAGTGAGATGCTTTTGCCTATGGGGTGACTTCAGACATGGTTGTGGTTCATGGAACTTGAGCATCTTTGGGCTGACTTTCTCTACTTGAGGGAGATAATGTCCTGAAGGTCCCTACTTACTTATCCTCCTACTTCTCTCTCTTTTCCTGTCTGTCTTGGACCTGCTTTTGGACTTCCAGTCTCTATGCCATAAACAGACTCAGCAGGACCTGCACATGGTGGACCCTTCCAATATCGGTTCTCCACATTCCAACCTCTCTCTCTGACTGGGTGGATAAATTTGTGAGCCAGCCAAAAGGGCTCAGCTGTCATCACTTCAGAGAGGAAGAAAGAAACACCACTTAGCCTCAGACTTCAGCTGCATTGATCCATCCATTAGTAAAGCTGATTTGAATCATCTGTTGGCCATTGTGTCTTTTATCTACTGGGAATTGGAATGGTGGCATGGTGGTGGGTAATACCTAGGTCAGTGATACTTTGGTTGTGTTCCAGTGTCACAAAAACAAAAGAAAGTATGCAGAAGGTTGTTCTTGGCTAAGCCCCAGGCATTAGAGGATGTTTGTCACCAATATGGGTCCTCACAGCCTTCACTAATGAGAGAAGGAACCAAGAATCAGTTAATAACTAATAGAGGGTTGGTTGGAACCATATATCCCTATTCTACATCCTTTGTTACTGCACATATCTCTTTAGAAAGGGCACCAAGGTCATTTTCATGGTTACAGAAGAATACTCTTAATAGGATAAAGAGATATTTTCTGTGGGTACTAGATATTAAAACACACCTTGCAAATTCTGGCAACTTCTCCAGCTAGTATCCATCAGTTTGATTCTACTAAATCACAGAATTATTATTCTGATGATTGAATTTCTGGGGAGAATACACTTCAGGATGGAGAACATGTTATGAAAGCAATGTTAGTTTACATAAAGTGTGACAGCTACATGGTTCAGAAGTAGTTAAAAATTCAATGTTCTTGTTTAGGTCTACTGTAATTTTGCCGCTGTGAATCAAATCTAACCTCTGTTCAGTCAACCTAAATTTTATAACATGGTTTGAGGTTACAGTTCTGTAAGCAGCAATTCAGGCTATAGCTTACAATGGTGGCCATGTAATTATAGTGCTTCCTGGTTAAGTGGTTACCAAATACTTCATCCATATAAAAAATACGCATCTTTTGACAGTGAAACAGGATGTTTTGAAAAAGCACGCCATAGCAAAATAAATCATCTAATACTATTCTGGGAATTCTGTACTCACTAGATACTCTCAGCGGCTCTTCTAGGATGTTACTTTGTATCAGTGACAAACTGAAACAAAGTAGAATTACTGCTTTGTAATCACAGCACTCACACTCATCAACAATCACAGGATCCAGGTATAGTTAGTTCAGTGATAGAGGACTTACCTAGCATGGGTGAAGCCCTAAGTACAGAATATACTTTCAGCACTAAAAAGAAAAAAAAAAGAAAGAAAGAAAAGAAGACTCACATAGAAATTCACTACAATGCTCGTAGCATGTATTTGACCCAAAATTATAAATTGCAAAGGAGAAAATTTTAAATTAAATTTTACAGATGAATATTAACAAGCACTTCCCTAACCATAACCATGTTAGTAACAGTAAGTGCAACCCTATACATAAACTTGAATATATCCCTAATGCCAACCCTAAATATAACTCTAATACTAGTCTAGTCTTAAAGCTAATCCTAATCCTAAACCTAACCATCAGCCCATTCCTATTCCTAAAACTAACCTTGTTCCTATCCCTCCAGCTAATCATAGCCTTAACAGCATAGTGAATTATAACCATAATCCTAATACTAGCAAAAAATTAATATTAACCCTACCCCTATCTGTTACATGAACCCTTACTTACCTCAAGCATTATAGTTAGACCTAGTATTAACCCTAACTATAACATGAACATATCCATAACACTAACCCAATCTCTAACCATATTAAAACTGCTAATCCTAATGGTAACCCTAAATTTCACATTTTCTCGACCCAAAACTTTAATCCTAATCTTAAAATGAGCCTACTTATAACCCTACCATACCCCAGTGTCCAAACCTCATGGTAATGCTAATAATAACCACAATCCAAAAATCTATCCTAACCATAACAATATTCTAGCCCTAAACCTAACCTTAATCCCAAACCTAATCCTGACTACAACCCAACATCTAACCCTAACACTAATGCTTATAAGAACACTAACCCTAAATCTATCCTTGACCATTAAAATATCACAGCCCTATCTCTAATCCTAAAACTAATCCTAAACTTAATCCAAACTTTAACACTAGACTCTAACCCTAACCTAACCCTAATCCTATTCCTAACTCTAAACATTAAAACTATTTCATAGCATTAACCCTAACCTTAATCCTAGCCCCAACCCTAATCCTAACTCTAAACATATTCTTAAATTTAACCTTAACCCTAAACCTAACCATAAACTGAATTGTAGTAGTAACCTAAACTCTAACCCTTCTGGACCCTTTCTCTAACCTGATTCTTAAAACTAACCCTAAACCTGACCACACATATAAACACACACCAAAGACATGCATAGTAACAAAGAATCACATACCTTGACCCACAATCAATCAATCAATCTCTCTCTTTCCCTCCCTCCCTTCCTTTCTCCCTCCCTCCCCCCCCCTCTCACACACACACACACACACACACACACACACACACACACACACACATAAATAAATCACAGTCCTCACCATAACTATCCCTAACTCTTACCTGAACACTTTTTCAAATCTTAACATTTAACCTAACCCTCACCCAGGCCTAACAATATTACTAAGCCTAGCCTTAACCTTAAAAGAAGGCTAGACCTAAGTCTGACCTTAACTCTTACCCTAGACCTAGCACTACAATGACTCTCAGAATTACCCTAATCTTTTATCTAACCATAACAACATCTGTATTCCTAATCCTAACCATAACTCTAAATTTAAAGATAAAGCTTTTAGCCAAATCTGAGCATCAGAAGACCTTTCGGTCTGCTTGGTGCATGATCCCTATAGTTCTGAGAAGCAAAACTACAAAATACTTAAAACAATTAGGGTCTGTGTATGGTGAGAGAAAGGGTGTGTGTTGGGGGTGGTATGGATGGTGAGAGAAGGGGTATGTCTGTGGGGCGTGTGATCATTTCTGAGCAATGATGAAAAGGCTTTAGAACTGAACTTGTCACTATAAAGGTTTCTACACTTGACCTGAGCTCAAAAAAATAAAATAAATAAATAAAAAACATAAAGCTTTTTCTAAACATACACCTCACTATAAACCCTACCCAGCACTACCCTATCCCTATTCCTAATGGGAGCCCTACCCCTCACTCATAGATACACTCAAACACTCACAAATATTCAAACACAAACTCTTATACACAATGTCTCACATACTCACTCCTGCACATGTTTATAAATTCTTTCAAACACACATGCACAATCTTCACACACACAAACTCTTATGCATGCATGCATATTTGAAAGTCTTGCACATACTCTTTCACACAGAATCACATATATACATTCATACACTCACTTTCCAACACTTGCATAGCATTGCATCACATACACATACATTTCTCACACTGACACACAATCATATGCTTACACATAGTTGAACACCCACACAGTCATGCAAATATAATCACAAATATTGGTGGTTAATTATACACACTTTTATAGCCACAGATTTTCACACCTTGCATGTCAATCAAATATGCTCACACACATTTTCATACATCCACTCACAGTCATATGTTCTCACATTCTTTCACACTCTAACATACTCTTACACGCTCACATATCCACACATTTATAAACATTTGCACACTGACATAAACACGCACCCTTGCACTTTTCTGACCCAGTGCACCTTTCTACACTCATACACTTATATACACACAACACATTCATAATATCCTCTTGGCATACTCTTGCACACTCACTTGCTCTTTTTTTTACTCAGACTGACACTGACTGGCTTTACCCAGCAGGTCCGCATAGAGGATGATTAGGAGCACGGGCCTGAGTGCAGGTGTCTGAGATGATCTGCACTTGGCTGTGCTGGGGGATAGTCTGTATGTCAAGTTGCTCTGATTGGTCAATAAATAAAACCTGATTGGCTGTGGCTAGGCAGGAAGTATAGGCAGGACTAACAAAGAGGAGAAATAAAAGAACAGGAAGGCAGAAGAAGTCACCGCCTGCAGCTGCCTGCCAGGACAAGTAGCCGGGCAAGCAGCATGAGAAAATGCCGGTAAGCATTAAGTGTTTTTTTTACTCAGACTGACACTTCCATCATCAACTTTGATGCAAAAATACTTAATAAAATACTCACAAACTGAATCCAAGAACACACCAAAAAGATCATCCACCATGATCAAGTGGGCTTCATTCCAGAAATGCAGGGATGGTTCAACATATGAAAATCAATCAATGTAATCCACTCCACTATATAAACAAACTGAAAGAAAGAAAAAAAAAACATGTGATTACCTCATTTGATGCTGAAAAAGTCTTTGAAATAATCCAATACCCTTTCATGATAAAAGTCTTGGAGTTGGGGCTGGAAAGATGGCTCAGAGGTTAAGAGCAATGCTTGTTCTTCCAAAGGTCCTGAGTTCAATTCCCAGCAACCACATGGTGGCTCACAACCATCTGTGATGAGATCTGGTGCCCTCTTCTGGCCTGCAGGGATATGTGCAGACAGAACACTGTATACATAATAAATAAATAAATAAATCTTTAAAAAAAAAGTCTTGGAGAGATCAGGATACAAGGAGCATACTTAAATGTAATAAAAAAGCAATATAGAGAAAGCCTATTGCAAGCATCAAATTAAGTGGAGAGAAACTCAAAGCAATTCCACTAAAATCAGGCTATCCTCTCTCTCCATACCTATTCAATAGAGTACTACAAGTTCTAGCTAGAGCAATAAGACAACAAAAGAAGATCAAGGGGATACAAATTGGAAAAAGGGAGAAGTCAAAGTATCATTATTCACAGTTAATATGGTAGTATACATAAGCGACCCTCAAAATTCTACCAGGGAACTCCTACAGCTGATGAACACCTTTAGTGACGTGGCTGAATACAAGATTAATTAAAAAAATCAGTAGCCCTTCTATGTACAAATGATAAACCAGTTGAGAAAGAAATCAGGGACACACCACCCTTCACAGTAGCCACAAATAATATAAAGTATTTTGGGATAATTCTAACCAAACAAGTGAAAGACCTGTATAACAAGAACTTCAAGTCTTTGAAGAAAGAAACTGGAGAAGATATCAGAAGATGGAAAAGACCTCCCATGCTCCTGTATTGGTAGGATTAGCATAGTCAAAATGGCCATCTTACCAAAAGCAATCTACACATTCAATGCAATCCCCATAAAAATTCCAACACAATTCTTCACAGACCTTGAAAGAGCAATATTCAACTTCATATGGGGGAAAAAAACAAAACAAAACAAAACAAAAAAAAAAACAAAACCCAGGATAACTAAAACAATCCTGTACCATACAAGAACTTCTGGTATCACTATCCCTAATTTCAAGCTCTACTACAGAACTATAGTCATTAAAAAAAAGTGTGGTATTGATTGGCATAAAACAAACAGATGAGTCAATGGCATCAAATCGAAGACCCAGACATAAATCCACACTCCTATGGACATCTGACTCTTGACAAAGAAGCCAAAAGTATACAATGGAAAAAAGAAAGTATCTTCAGCAAATGGTGCTGACATGACTGGAAGTCGGCATATAGTAGAATGCAAATAGATCCATATATATCACCCTGCATAAACTCAAGTCCAAACAGATCAAAGATGTCAACATAAATCCAGTTACACTGAACCTGATAGAAGAGATGTGTCCTGGCCACCAAGTGGTGGTGCTGTGAAATGGCAGTCATACAAACAGCCATAAGAGCACCACAATGTGTCCTTTCTGGAACATGGCAGGGGTTTGAACAAGAATATCGTCGGTGCCAGGTGATGGCTCCAGTAAATGGCAGGTGTGTGAGCATGCATGCTCAAGCCACTATGCAGGGCACAGAAGCACTTCAGACATACAAATAGACATGTCCATGGTGCCATGTGGCAGCACTGGGACACAGAATGTGTGCAACTGGGTGTACCAAGACCACCATGTGGTAGTGCAAGGACACAACAGGTATGCAAGCAGACATCTTGAGACTGTCTCATGTCAAAACTGGGATTTAGTAGGCTTGTGAAGAGGTGTTTTCAGGCTGCCACTTGGTGGTGCTGGGACACAGCAGTTGTGCAAACAGGTGAGGTTGTTTTCACCTGTGACTACACTGGGACATGGCAAGCATATCAAGCATGACAAGTGGGTCCCTCAGCTTGGTAGCACTAGGACATGGCACAATTGCATGGCACAGTTGCCCACACTGCCTCTCAGCAGAGCTGGGACACAACTCACATATAAAAAGACGAGCCTCTGCTGTCCCAGGGTGATGTTGGGACACAACAAGCATGCAAACAGGCATTTGCAGGCTGCCACATGTTGGTACTGGAACAAAGAATGCATTCAAACAGGCAAGCCCAGTCACCATCCTTTGGTACTAGCATAAAGCAAGCATGCAAACAGGCTTGTCCAGGCTGCCTTGTGGCTACTATAAGACATGCAGGCATGTAAACAAGCATGCACAGGCCACAATGAGACATGGCACGGCTGCTGACAGGCATGCCCTCGCTGTCATGTGTTTGTTCTGGGACATGACAAGCATGTGAACAAACATGCCCAGATAGCCATGCTGTGGTACTGGGACATGGGAATTGTGTAAATGGGCTTACCCTTTCCACCAATGGCAGCACTGGCACTTGGCAAGCATGTGAAGAGTCATAGCCAGTGGCAACAGTCAGACACAGCAGGCATGCTGATAGGATTTCCTGCAGCACCAAGTGGTGGTGCTGGGACATGACACACTTACACACAGTGACTTGGTACAGTTGCAAACAGTCATGCCCAGACCACCATGTGGCATTGCCGAAACATGGCAGGCACGTGAACAGACAAGCCTCTGGCATCAAATGATGATGCTGGGACACAACTTGTGAGTGACCAGGCAGATTCACAAGTGGTGCTGGGAGACAACACACATACGAAAAGGTGAGTTAAGGCTGTCATGTGACAGCCTGGGACACAGCAGATGTGCAAATAGACGTGCCCAGGCCACCATTGGGACTCTAGCAACATTGGAACTCTGCAGGCATGCAAAAGAAAGTGCCCACACTGCCGTGTCGTGGTTGCAAGATACAGCATACATGCAAGCAGCCATGACTAAAACACTATATGATGGCACTGGAACATGGCAGGCATGTGAAGAGTCATGCCTATACCACCATATGGCAGTGCTGTGACACAGCTTCTGTGTGAACAGGAGTACCAGGTCACCATGTGACAGTACTGGGACAGGTCAGCTGTGCAAACAGGTGTGTCCAGACTACCACATAACAATGCTGGGGCATCATGGTAGGTATGCAAGCAAGCATGCAGACACTGCCATGTGGCTCTGCTGGGAAATGACATGGGTGCAAAAAGATGTGCCAACTGGCACCATGTGGTGGCACTGGGACACAGCAAACCCATGAAGAGGCTGCCTGTGTGCCCTTGTGGTAGCACTGAGACATCCACAGTGGTGAATATATATTCCTTGTCTGCCACATGACAGTGCTTAGACATGGCAGGTGCACAAAGGGGCATGCCCATGCTGTTACACGACAGCACTATAAGACACAGCATATGTGCAAATAAGTGAGCCCAGGGTATCACATGATAGCCCTGGAACATGGCAGGCATGCAAACATATGTTCTTGAACTGCCTGGTCATAGTGCTAGGACACATCAGGTGTAAATACAGGTGTACCTAAGTTACCCTGTGGTGGCACTAGAATAGGAAAGCATGTGAACAACCTGGTCCATGTAAGCATGCTCTTACACCGTGAGCCTGGACATGGCAGAAATGTACACTAGCATTCTCAGGCCTTGCTTTGGTGGCACTGGGGCACACAGCACAGTTGTATGCAGGTGGACCCAGGCTACCACATGGCACTGCAACATCCTAGGGTTGCCGCACAGGTAGGTATGCAAATAGGCATGCCTGGGCTACCAAGTGTCTGGGCTGGGAAACTGCACAGATGCAAATAGGCATACCTACATGCCAGTTGTGGCTCTGAACAGAACATGAGTTCAAGGAGGTATGCCCAGGCCACCACCTGATGACCCTGAGACATAGCAGATGTGCAGTCAGGCAAGGCCAGACAAGCCATATGGCAGTGCTGGGACTCTGCAGCAATGAGAAATGTCAAGCCCATGCCACCACTTAGTGGCACTGGGTCATGTCATGATTATGAAAAAGCTTTTCCTTCTGGTGATGTGGTGGTGCTGATCATATGGCTTATGTGGAAACAGGTAAACACATGCTGCCATATGGTAGTGCTGGCACATGGCAGACATCCAAACAGATGTTCCTGCGATGGCTTGTGTTAGTACTAAGACACAGCAGGCATGTGAATACCTGTGTCAGCACTACCAAGACACAGTGCTGGGACATGGTGAGTGTGCAAACAGACATGTTTAGACCACCACATTGCAGTGTTAGGTCAAGGCAGACATGCAAATAGACATGTACACACCACTATGTGGCAGGGTGGGAACAGATTGTATGAGAACAGGTGAGCCAGCACAGCCATGTTGTGGCTTTCAAACACAGAACACGTGTAAACAAATGTGCACAGTCCACCAGGTGGAAAGCCCTGGGACACATCAGGTGTGCAAACAGGCATGCCTGGTTCTATCATGCAGTAACATTGGGAAATGGCAAGTGTACAAACAGTTGCATCCGTGCTGCCACCTGGTGGTTCTTGAACACGGCACGGTTGCAAACAGGCTGAGTTGTGCCTCCATGTGATGGCATTGGTAAATGGCAGGCATGCAAACAGGTGTGCCGCTGCTGCTAAGTTAAAGCATTGGGACATAGGGGGGTGCAAAGAGGCATACCCTAGGCTTCCAAGTGGCAGCACTGAAACATGGAGGGAACACAAAGAGGTGAACCCAGGGTGCCACAAGGCAGCTGTGGTGGTTTGAATGGAAACGGCCCCTTAGGCTCCTATATTTGAATGCTTAGTCACCAGGGAGTAGAACTGTTCTAGGATTAGAAGAATTAAAAGGTGAGACCTTGTTGAAGGAAATTTGTCACTAGGGGTGGACTTTGATATTTCAAAAGTCCATGCCAGGTCCAATGTCTCTCTCTGCCTGTGTTTCAGGATGTAGCACTCAGCTACTTCTCCAGCAACATTCCTGTTTGCCAACATGCTTCCTGCCTTGATGATTGTTGGGAGGCCTTGCTGGCTGGCCAGAGGTTGCAGTATATCATGGCCTGGCAACTTTTTCCAAAGCTTGACCACACAGGACTCCCTCCCCACAGCAAAATTTCCTGCCTCTACCTGCCTTTGTCTGGAGAATGTCCCTGGGCCCAGAGGACAGACCTTATCTGAAAGCTGTCTCTAAGCCAGATGTCTGATTTATCTCTAGTGTGACCCTTGGCACAGATCACTGCTAGAAGCCTCCCCTGGTGCACAGATGTTATCTAAGACTTGTGCTAGGAGCTCTGTTATGGGACCCTACTGCCACATATGAAGCCTTATGATAGGACCATGCCACTTAATGGAAATTAGGGTTTGTCCCCAGGCTCCCCAGTCCTATATATTTCTTATACTCCGAAATAAAATTGAGCTGATTCACTGACATCTGTCTCGCGGAGGGCTGTCTCCATCATGTTCACGGGCCATAAAAGGATCTCTGTCGTCACTTCTGACCCTTTGTCCTCGTGGAGTGATGGCCAACTGACCTCGAAGACAAAGGGGAACCCCCACAGATGATCATGAACCAAACCTCTGAAGCTTTAAGCAAGCCCCCAATTAAATCCTTTCTTTTATAAGCTTTGCCTTTGTCATGGTGTCTCTTCACAGCAATTATAACGATGATTAAGACAGAAGTGCTGGTACACTTCTGAGTATGTGAACAGGTATGCTTGCAGCTCCATGTGGCAGCGCTGGAACATGGCAGGTAGATAAACTGACACGCCAGGCTACCAGGTGGTGGTTCTGGGACACCACGGGCATGCAAACAGATGTACCCAGGTCACCATGTGGTGAATATGGGTTACACTAGGCATTCAAACAGCTATACTTGCCTGATGCATGTCTGTACAGGGAAACAGCATGGTGCAAACACACACATCTGCACTGCTCTGTGGCAGTTCTAGGAAACAGTTTGTGTGTGTGCAGCTGTGCACCACCATGCTGTGGCTCTGGGACAGAGCATTCATAAAAGCAGGCATGCCTAGACCACCAAGTGGTGGACCTGAGACATGGCAGATGTGCAAGCTTGCGTACCCACAAATGTCATGCAGTGGCGCTAGGACCCTGCAGTCATAAAAACAGGCCAGCCTGAGCCACCACTTGGAGTCACTGGGCCTGACATGGTTACAAAGAGACTTTTCTGCATTGCCACATAACATGCTGGAACGTGGCTTACATGAAAGCAGGTGAGCCCATGCCATGTGGAGATACTGGTACATGGCAGGTATGCTAACAGTTATGCTCATGCCACCAAAGTCATGGCACTGGGACATAGCAGGTGTGTGAACAGGCATTATTGCCCCTCCCTGTGGCAGTGCTGGGATATGGCTGGTGTATCAATAGTCAAGCCCTTTCTACCAACCGGTGACAATGGGACATAGCACAGTTGTGAAGAGTCTTTCCTGTGCTGCTAAATGGTGGTGAAACACAGCACACAGGTAAACCGGTGTACCCACCCCACCACCTGGTAGGGCTGGGACATGGCATGTGTGCAATCAGGCAAGACCCAGGCCAGCACATGGTGGCCCTATGATATTGAAAGAAAGAGAACTGGCAGCACTAGGAAATAGCAAGCATGTCACCACATGAAAGGGCTGAGACACAGTAGGTATGCAAAGTTATGCCCTGCCCTCCAATTATTGGCACTGGAACAAGGCAGGTGAGTAAACAAATGTGCCTAGGCTGCAATATGGTGGCCCTTGGACATGGAAGATATACAAACAGACATGCCCAGAACCCACATGGAAGGACTGGGACACAGCAGGTATGCAAACAGGTGTGTCCATGTCACCAAATGGTGGCCTGATAGCACAAACAGGCATGCCCAGGCTGTGTGCCAACAGGTGTTTCCAGACCACCACATGACCACCTTAGGACCACAGAAGGTATGGTAACTGTCACATCAACTTGGGAACATTTATGGGACATTGTTGAGTTCCATCACATGTTGGCATGGTCACACATATTCACATTCAGGATGGTTCTGTGTAGTGGTATTGTGTTCCCCAAAATATTGTGCATGCTAATAAACTTATCTGGGGTCAGAGACAGAACAGCCACAATATTAAACATAGAGGTTAGGCAGTGGTAGCACACGCCTTTAATCCTAGCATTCCAGAGGCAGAAATCCCTCTGGATCTCTGAGTTTAAAGCCACACTGGAAACAGCCAGGCATGGTGACTCATGACTTTAATCCCAGGAAGTGAGACTTTAATCCCAGGGAGTGATGGCCGAAAGCAGAAAAGTATATAAGGCGTGAGGACCAGAAACTAGAAGCATTTGGCTGGTTAAGCTTTTAGTTTTTTGTGCAACAGTTCAGCTGAGACCCATTCTGGATGAGGACTCAGAGGCTTCCAGTCTGAGGAAACAGGATTAGCTGAGGAACTAGTGAGGTGAGGTAGCTGTGGCTTGTTCTGGTTCTCTGATCTTCCAGCATTCACCCCAATAACTGGCCTTGTGTTTGATTTTATTAATAAGAACCTTTAAGATTCATGCTATAGTTCTGAGTGCCGGCACACATTACTGTGGGCATATGTGCTTACACAAGTGACATTTTTGTGTATTGTCACATGTAGGTCTGATGTTTATGAACATGGTCACATGTTGGTGTGAATACATGCATTCATACTCTAGACAGTTTTGAGTGCTGTCATGGACACATGTGTTCATATATTTACCATTTCAGAGCACTGTCACATGTTAGCATGTGTACATGTGTTCACACACATGCCATGTCTCAGAACAGTCATATGTCTGTAGCTGGAAGTTTCCTATGTCCTGCCCAGTCCCGGAGCTGCTTGGTCTAAAGTAAACACACAGAGGCTTATATTAATTAGAAAGTGTATGTATGGCCTATGGGTCAGGCTTCTTGCTAGCTAGTTCTTACAACTTAACTCAGCCCATTCCTATTATTCTATGTTTTGCCACAGGGCTTCATGGCATTACCTGTTCTCTCACATCTTGCTTCTCCTGGTGGTGGCTCTCAGCGTCTCCCCATGACTCCACCCTACTTTATCTCCATCTTCAGTTGGAATGTACTGCCTAACCTTATTCTGCCTCACAATTGGCCAAAGAGCTTTATTTATCAACCAATGAGAGCAACACATATTCACAGCATACAGAAAGACATACCACAGCACGTGTCAGTTTGTGTTTGTATGTTCACAAGTGGAACTTTTCTGAGTTCCATTATATACATGCATCGGGACATGTGTTTGCACATGGGATGTTTCTGAGTACTCTTACTGTCACATTTGTCAGCATTGGCATACATGTTCACATGTTGGTGTGGCATGTAAGTTCACACATGTGACATTCTTGAGAGGCATCAAGTATCAGTATGAAGTTTCTGAATGTCACATGTCTATGTGTACATGTTTGTTCACACATAGGACATGGCTAAGTACTGTTACATGTCAACATGGGCATACGTGTTTAAATGCATGACACTGGTGAGCACTGATACATGTCTGCCTGAAAACATTTGTTCAAACGTGATGTTTCTGTAAGCCATCAGTCAATGTGACATTTCTGAGCACATGTTCATACGCAGGTTCATATATATATATGACCGTGATCTTGTACATTAAGGTCTACCTATGACAGACATAAGAAATACATGTTTGTGTCTCTGGAAATATACACCTTCCTATTACAAAAGCTAAGAAATACATGTCTGTGTTCTTACACATATAGGCCTATATATGGCAGAGGTAGGAAATACATGTGTGTGGACCTGAACATATAGACCTACTTGTGAAAGACCTAGTAAAAACATGTATTTGTAAACTTGCAGCTAGAGTTTTTCTCTCCGGGTTACGCCAGCAGTACTGTAGCCCACTTATAAAATAACACACAGATGCTTATATTATTTAAACTGCTCAGCCATTAGCTCAGGCCTACATTGTCTAGCTCTTACTCTTATACTCAGCCCATTTCTGTTAATCTATATGTCGCCACGTCTTCCGTGGCTTTACCTGCTGCCTCTACATGATGCTCCCTGGACGGCAGGCTAGCCTCTCCTCCTTTCCGCCTTCCTGTTCTCTCAATTCTCCTCTCTGCTAGTCCCGCCTATACTTCCTGCCTGGTTACTTGCCAGTCAGTGTTTTATTTATCAATTAATCATCCACAGCAATAGGCCTCCCTGTGACAGAGCTAGAAAATTCATGTTTGTGGACTGGAACCTATACACCTTCCTATGGCATGGGTAGCAAATACATATGTGTGTGAACTTATACATGTACACCCACGGCAGAGCTAGAGAATCCATTTCTGTGACCATTCATATATAGGTCTATCTATTACAGAACTAGGAGATGAACATGTGTGTATACCTGTACAAAACTGCTTTATTTGTTTTTAGAATAGTAAGAGCCACCAGGTTTCATCATACAGCTGACCTCATCATAGTAACTTTTGAATTAAGAGTGAGGTTTCATTGCTATCTTTCAAAAAAGAACTTGCTTTTCCAAGGGATGGATTACAGTGGGAAAAGGACATGTGGTTGTTAGCTTCTGATTGGAAAGGGAAGCATAAAACAGGAGAATGAGGAAGGTGTTGGCTTGCTGCTTCTTACAGGTAGAAAGCTGAATGGTAAAGAAAGCACAACTCATTGGGACTGGAGAAATAAATGACTTAGTGGTTGAAAGCACTTGCTGCCCTTACAGGGGCACAGGTTCTATTCCTAGCGCTCACATGCTGGCTTACAACCATCCACAACTCCAATTCCAGGGGTCTAACACTCTCTTTTGGCCTCAAAGCACAGCACACACATACATATGGTGCACATACATACATGCAGGCAAAACACTAATACACATACAATTAATACTTTTTTTTAAAACAGAAAACACAACTCAGATAATTTGCCCCCCCCCCAAAAAAAAGCTTACCTGACATCAGAGAAATTGGACCCATCAGAAGAATTTGGTAATGAGGATGAAGAGAGGAAGACAAAGGTGATAGAAGATGCCCACAAGGTCCAACCTTTAATACAGAGAAAGGAAAATGCCAGTAACCCAGCCAGCAGATGAAAATCTAAATAATGGCCCAATGTAACAGGCCACGATAGTGAGTGTTCTGTTTCTCAACTGCTTGAATTTAGAAATACTCTCAAACAACAATAAAGCATTCTATCCCAGACTGGTTCATGAGACTGTGGGATATGAGGGGAAATGGGGTCAATCTCTGCTGTGGAAGTACAGAAACTGGGTAATATAACTATTTGTTCATCCATGAGATGGTTACATAACCTGAAGAAATGTGAGTAAAATCAGATCCCTGATGGACTGTCTTTTAGGATCCATTAGAGACACTTGGTTATCAATAATTGATATCTGCATGAGTATCACAGACTAGAAGACCATAAAGGAGGGAGAGAATTAGGCAGTGTTTGATGCCCATTTCTTTGGGCCTGATGGAGCTATGTTTGCAGGAGAGTTAAAAGAAGTGATTGATTCAACAGGGACCTCATTAATGGTATAGGGTTTTAGTAGCTTTGCTGAGCCCCATGGTAGGACATAATCATTACTCAGAAGCAGCTCTGGCAAATTTAAATGACAGAGGTCAGCAAATATATTGGGTTTATAAAACACAAAATCAATCAAGACAGGATCAAAGAATGGAAAAACTGACCAAGAAGTCTGTAAGATTTGTGTAAAGCTAGAGTTCCCAGAGAAGAAAATCAATAGAAAGCAAAATACTGTGCTAATAAACTCCAGGAAGGCTTTCAAGTCTATGCTAACAGAGGATAGGACAGGATAGGCAATTGTCCCAGAAGAGTATGTTGTATAAAGTATACTGGGAGTAGAGACTGTTCACCCAAGCTGGAGCCTTTCAACAACGAGGTGTGGCTGATGGAAAGGAAATGGTGACAATATTGTCCTGGAGCTGTTCAGAACAAGGAAGCCAACCCCAAAGGCTGGCCTGAAAATCTAGACTAAAGCCCTTGTACTAAGGAACACAAGCCACATCCATTGAGAACATCAGGATTTGAGGGATGTGTGATGGACTCATGGCAACACCATCATGTGATAGAGGAGACTGGAGAGTTCAAAGAAAATGCCTATAGATCATGGAAGGTTACATGGAGTAGTGTCTCCTACTCATGCTCCTGTACCCAATATTGCTCTTAGCGACATAGTGAATTCTAGGCCAGTTTGGCATTCTTGAGACCCTGTCTGAAAGACAAAGAAACAAGAATAAAATACAATTTCCAAAGTGAAAATAGCAAGGGATCAAGAAGATTAAAACAACACAGCTGTTTAGCAGATAATCCTCTTATGGTTTAAATATAGCTAATGAAATTAGGTCAATAGGAATGGTTTTGCCAGTGTGTGTGTGTGGGGGGGGTATCTAGTGGCATCATTGTGGTACTTTGTGGCAAGGTCCACTTTGCTAACATATCCATCACCACTAGCCTGAATAATTAAGGACATAAGACAGACAAAAACTAAAAAATGAATGTTCATTTACTGAGTTAATGAGCAACAAGAACTGTCAAGCATGTGCACCTTCAATTTTTAAGTGCTTTCATTTTATTATTTTATTTGACACGCGGGCTCATGAAACCCAGGGTATAGCCCCAGACTCACTCATTATTTAGCCAAAGATGCCTTGAACTTCTGATCCCTCTGCCTCTATCTTCCCAATGCTAAGTTTATAAGCATACCATGATCAACTGAGGCAGGCACACATAGGGACTGCTTGCACATGCTTCTCTTCTATAATTCACTTTCAGCCTAAGATCCTCACTCGAATGTACTGTGTATTCAAATCCCTCTCCTAACAATGCAGGCAGTAACCTAAAACTCCCACCTTCAATCCAGCCACATACATACACCACTCCAAACAATGTAATAAGTTTCTTTTCCCCCAACATCCATCAAATTGGAATAATTTATATGTAAATGTATTTCTAGTTATATCTGGGTAGGGTAAGATGGGAAAGAGGCTGATATGACATGAACTAATTTTAGGTGAGTGAGTCATAAAACAAACTGTCCTCAGAGTAAATTTTTAGCATCTTATACCTGTGCATAATTGGACATGTACATGATTATAATTAGATGCTCCATAGGAAGGGATATGCACAGTAGAGAAAAGGTAACATAATTCAAATATGTCAATCAAAATAGAGAACTGCCCATGATATGCCTCTTAGTAACCAGCCCCTCCTTTCTTTAGATCCCATAAAAAGAAGCCTCAGGTAATAACTGGGACCCTTGAGTATTCTCTCACTCCATGTGGCCTGCTGTCATTCTTGAGTTACTCTGATGCATTCTATTACTTCGCTTTTGAATAACGTTTCTTGGCGACATTGCAATCTCTGTGTGTCATTGTTTCAGTTCTTTGAACAAGGGGCCAAGAGCCTCAAAACGTCCACTCCAGACATTGACTACCCCAGTAAAGCAATTATTTGTAGTCATTAAATAACAAGAAACCAGAACAAAAAATAGCAGAAGATATTTTTACACCATATAAATTCTCCAAAGTTAAGTCCACTTGTCTAGTGGGTACCTAAGTGACTCATGACCACAAACTCATCTCCAGGTTTGACTATGTAAGAAAAAATTGTCATTATCTAGTTAACATTATGTCAATTCTAGGGAGTGGTATGAATAGGTCAGCTGCTTGATTCTGGAATCTTAATAGCAAATTTTGGAACAAGGTATTTCTATACATTGAACTGGGCATGGTGGAACATACAGTCCCAGGAATGTGAGAGTTAGACACAGACTTTCAAGGATATCCTTAACTATATAGTAAGTTCAAGGTAACCTAGACTACAGGAGACTCTGTCTCAAATAAACCAAAAGAATTACATAAACAAACTTGGACCCAATTCACATGTGCCTTCCTTGAAAAAGTATTAAAAGTGAGCTTTCAGTCAGTCTGCCACTCCTACACTGTCTTCTCTGTAGCCAGTTGTTTTTTTTAGTAAGCATTAGTTCATGGACTAATGAATGAAGAGGCCTATGCTAGTTTAACAATGTTGGTGATTCAACTAGGAAATCGCTCTGCATATTAACATTTGGAAGCCACTGAATAAAAAACCAACCAGTTGTGGTGGCTCATGCTTGTAGTCCCAGTACTTGGGAAGTGAAGGCAAGAAGATCAGGAGTTCAAGATTAGCCTAGATGATTTAGAGTTTGAGACTAGCCTGGAATACATGCTATGCTCAATGAAACCAAACAAAAGCTTGATTAATGTCAGAAAAATCTTAAAGAAAAGTTGAGAATCCTAAAGGAATCTCTCCTTTTGCTAAAATACAATACTTCATTGTCCCACCATGTTGAACTTTTTGGGAATTGTGTGTCAGATGTAAATAAGGAAGACTGCTCTAGATCTGTGTTTCTCATCCTGTGGGTTGTGACCCCACATTTGGGGTCACCACAGCATGAGGAACTATGTTAAAGAGTCAAAGCATTAGGAAGATTGAGAACCATTGTTCTAGATGTTAATGAAATGTTGATGAATACTACCTGCCAGATGTGGTTTTTGTTTTTCAAAATTTGCTTTTATCAAGAGCTAATACCTTCAGAATGTAATTTTTCAAGTAGGAGGCAGGTGCTAAGGCTTGGAGAGACCTGCTAAGGATGCCAACTTTGCACACATGTATTTGGAATACAATTCAGGAAGAAGTGCACACAATAGAAAACAATCTTATGGTTCCTAGTCTTCTGAAAACAAATCTTCTTCCTCCTTTTAAAAAGGCTGTCTCTATTGTTCATGAGGAAGCTCTCAGGGAAAGGTATGGAACCCGGGTGGGGCTGAGGATGACACTATGTCAGAGGAGCCATGAAGGCACAGAGGGAACCTCTGGGGCACTCAGAGAGCTTGGTGGACCATTACCTGGTGGATACATGTTGATGGGGTTAGACAGTATGTGAGGGGCAGCAAAGTAGAAGTGCATAGCTTCCTGTGTCTGTCTCCTCAGATCCTATCCACATTGGAGACACCTAAGGCAGCAGTTAGGGACATTTTTTGCAGTTTTTGGTGGCCTTAGGAAGGAAAGCAGTGTTTCAACATAGAGTAATAGGCCAGACAGAACTGACATATTCTAAAGAGACACTGTCCCTCAATCTAAATTGCAGACTACTGAAACAATGGGCCTTAAGGAAATGGGAATCTCATGCTAGGATCAGGAAAAGGCACCAGACAGAGGGGGGTCTTGTTTCCTGGAAAGAGATTTCATAGTTTAGCAACTTGTCAGACTGCCTCTTTGGGTGAGAGTGAAGCTCAGACAATGGTGGGCGGGGCTATGTCTTGACTGGGACTGCTTAGATGTGCATATCTTTGGCCTTCTATTTAAATTTTAATCTCATTTCAAGACTCCGGAGATCTTGGGGGATTCACTGATTCTCTTTGTCCCTCTTCCCAATGTGGCCACATCAAATAAATCAATTTTTCACTTTTAATTTAGCTCTTTTAATTGGCTTATTGAGAACAAACAGGTGACCAGATCTGGTTTCAGAACAGGCTGTGACTCACAAGTTCAGTGACAGGATTGATTTACAGGCAGAGGAACATTTTAAGAATTGAGAGTTGCTAGACAAGGTGACTCAAGATTGTATACCTAGTACTTGGGAGACTGATGCAAGAAGTTCACCTTAAGTTCAAAGCCAACATGGCCTACTGTATTATTCAGGATTCTCTAACGGAACTGAATCTAGAATGAATGAATGAATGATGTGTGTGTGTGTGTGTGTGTATGCCATTTATAAAGGTGACTTATTGGCAGGCTAGTCCAACAATGGCTGTCTCTGTATTTGACAGTACATGAGGCTGGGCATTTCGGCTAGTCTTCAGGCTATGTTGAAATCCTGAATAAGTATGTTCTAATGCCTCAGCAGCGGGATAGAAGGACTTATCGGCAAGAGGGCAGGCAGGCAAAAAGCAAAAGCTTTCTTCTTCCTTTATATGGACTGACCAGATTTGGACTGGGTCTCCCCACTTCAAATTATCCAAGAGCAAGAAAAAAAAATCCCTCGACAGTTGCCCAGCTGCTTGGGTTTTAGTTGATGCCAGATGTGGTCAAGTTGACAAACACGGTTGGCCATCACAGCTACATAGGAAGATCCTGTTTCAAAAAACAAACACTCCCCCTCAGAGACATTATTATTATTATTATTATTATTAGTCCCTCCTTCCTTTAGGTCTCATAAAAGAAGCCCAAGCAGTAACTTGGGGTCTTTTGAGTATTATTTCAAAAATGCTAAGTGAATTCAGGAAAAAAATGGGAAAATTCTGGTTAAAATTGGAGAATTTAATTTGTTATATTAAATTAATGCTATATGTGCAATATTATGTTTCTACAAGTGTGAAGGAACTGGAGTTCAGATCTCCAGGCTTTTTACTCTACAGTATCAGGTTTCCAATCTAACACTTCCTGACTGGCCATGCATATTTTATGCAGTCGTGTCCGTCCCGTGTCGCCCCCCCCCCTCCGGTTTCCTCTGTGTAACAGTTCTGACTGTCCTGGAACTCTATTTGTAGACCAGGCTGACCTCGAACTCACTGAGATCTTCTAGCCTCTGCCTCCCAAGTGCTGGGATTAAAGGCGTGCACCACCACCGCCTGGCTTTTATTTAGATTTAAAAGAAATAAAATAAAACCCGGGGGAGGGGATGGGAGAGGGAAGGGAAGGGAAATTGCGGGCAGGATGTAAAAGAAATGAAAAAAAAAATTAAAAAATCATCTCATATTTTTCTTTTACACCCCCCCCCTCCGGCCTTGGTTTTTCGAGACAGGATTTCTCTGTGTAGCTTTGGAGCCTGTCCCAAAACTCACTTTGTAGTCCAGGATGGCCTCGAACTCACAGAGATCCACCTGGCTCTGCATCCCAAGTGCTGGGATTAAAGGCATGCGCTACTACCGCCCAGCTACATACACTCGTATAATGCCCTTTACACTTGAATTCTTTCTTCCTTTTCTTTCTTTCTTTTTTTTTTTTTTAAAAACCCAGGATCTGTCATACTTCTTCTGTTATTTTTAAACTAGACCTGCTCCTTGACTTTCTTTCTTTTTAAGACAAGGTCTTACTATGTACCTCCAGCTGACCTGTAACCAGGCTGGCCTTGAACTCACAGAGATCCACCTACCAAGTGCTGAGAGTATAGACTTGTGCCTATGATCAATGCTCAGCAACTTTTGAATTCTTTCTTTTCTTTTCTTTCTTTCTTTCTTTCTTTCTTTCTTTCTTTCTTTCTTTCTTTCTTTCTTTCTTTCTTTCTTTCTTTCTTTCTTTCTCTCTCTCTCTCTCTCTCTCTCTCTCTCTCTCTCTCTCTCTCTCTCTCTCTCTCTCTCTCTTTCTTTCTTTCTTTCTTCCTCCTCCGCCCCCCCCCCCCCCCCCCCCCCCCCCCGGCGCCCGACAGGGATCTCTGTAAAAATCAGTAGTCACCCTGGCTCCGAGACCCGAATCCAGAGTCTAGGCAGGCTTGTGGAGCGGGTAGTATTTTAGGTCCAGACCTGTGGGAACCCACTGACTGCTTCGGGAAGAGATCTGTGCACCTGTTCCTTCTGCTTTTTCACTGTTTTGCTCTTTGGAGAAAGGACAGACGCGCCTGTTCCCAGGGCCAAAGGAAAGACACTACGGAGACATGAGACTTAGCAGGGAGCGGAAGTCTGAGCTCCTAGGTAGGTGCTGGGTACCTTTAAACAGTTTAGAAGCCCACGTGACCCGGAGAGCGCCCGGCCCCGCGGTCACGTGAGGGCGCGTGCCCCACACGCCGGCCGAGCTAGCCTGCGCGGCGGCCTGCGAGCCGGGGAGGGAGGGGAAGCGGCGGAGGGATCCCGCGGCGGCGCCCGGTGCGCGTGCGCAGCGAACAGCTGTCACCTAGTGCGGAACAAGTCTTCCAAAGATCCCAAAAGCCTCCGGGGAGGCCGCACTTTCCTCTCCTCATCCGGGTGGTGTCCGGGCCTCCGCCCGCGGCGCAGGTAAACCGCTTTCTCGGTCGGGGCGGAGCGGCAGGAGTGGCGGCCTCGGCCGGTGTCGGCAGGGCAGCCGCACGGGCCTGGACGCTCCGCGGTGCACGGCCGTCAGCTGGGAGGGAGGCAGGAGGAGGCGGCCGTGACAGCCCATCCTGGCCCTCCGGGTTCCGGAGCTCGCTCGCCGAGCTCCCGGGAGCCGAACCAAGGTGCTGCTGCTCCGGACTGCCACGCCTGGGTGGCCTTGGGGCGCAGACCCAGCCGTCTGCGGCCGACACGGGAAGGCCCGGCCTGTGCGCCCTCCGGGCCTCCCTTGGGTCCGGCTGCCCCGACCCGCGAGGTTAGCAGGTAGCCCGCCCCTCACTCGTGTTTGTTCTCGGCCCCGGCGCGATGACCTTTTCTTTTCCTTTCCTCCGTCTTAAGGCCATTTCTTTGTGCAGTTCCCGGAGGAGCCATGATGCGGTTTAGACAGTGGGCGCTTAATAAATGCGATTGGCTGTGGCATGGGAACTGCCAGGCACAGGGCGTGTTGTGCGGTGGGAATGCTGCGGGGAAGGCAGGCGGGCTAGCCCGGGCTGGAACTGGGTGTTCTCTGCTCTGCAGTGATAGCAGCTGGGCTCAGTTCGGATGCTTTCTTCGTAGTGGACCCAGGAGGCAGCCGCCGGCGTGGCTGAGCTGGGCTAGCTGGCGCGTACTGCATTTGGTTAGGTGTTCTCAAAGAAAACTTGGTAAACTTTTTTCTTTTCGTTCTTTCTTTCTTTCTTTTTTTTTTTTTTTAAACTCAGTGCAGTCATTCACACTTGGTAATTTATCCAGCACTGCTTAGAAAGCTTGAGTTAGAATTGCAGTCGGTTCCCGAGAGAGGCTTTTGATAGGCTCGATCCACTTTGGTTGGCACCAATCTTTGCCCTATTTCACCCACTTGAATTTTGCACTTATAAAGGGCGCGCGCTGGGGAGGTGGGGGGAGAAGGGATTTACTGTTTCTATGGCAACGGTTATTAATAGTCTAATTTAAAAGCCTGGTGCTTAAAAATTAGTGGCTTTAAAAATTTATTTTTTGGTTTTTGAGTCAGGGTCTTACTGTGTGTAGTCCTGCCCGACCTGGAACTTCTTATGGTAGCTGGCCTGGAGCTCAAGAAGATCCACCTGCCTCTGCGTTCCCAGTGCAGGGATTCCTGGTATTCACATTTCTGCGCTGCTACTGGCTGTTTACTCTCTACAATTTACGGTTTCAGGCTGGGAATATAGTTCACGTGGTAGGGTGCATGCTTAGCGTTTGAAGACCTTAGGTCTCTAAGATGGGAAACAAAGAAAAAATTTTTTGTTTTTGTTTTGTTTTGTTTTTTAAACTATAGCGTAATCACTAGTTAAGTTTTCTTGAAGCTTGCTGGCCTAGTAACCTGTCATGCTTTGTTTTGGAATGTATTGCCTAGTTGTTTAAGAATTTTAGGCCCTTCTTCCCATTTTAGTGTTATGAGTTTACACATAATGTTTACAGTTCTCTACAAAATCGGTAATACAACAAAATTCAACTCAGGCCTGCTTTGTTTTACTAGGAAACTTAGTTACTACCCCAGCCCTGCATCCTTTCCCTTTGTCTTGATACTGTCTCTAGTAGCCCACATGGGTTGGTGGGTGACCTTGAATTTGTGATCCTCTCAGTCTACTTCCTGATGGCTGGGATTACTTACCATTGTTTGACTCAATGATGGGGATTGAAGTCAAGGCTTCTGTGCCTGGTAGGCAAACACCCTACCAACCTACCTTTCCAGCCCTACTTCCTGTTAGCAGTATTTCTTACTGTTTGTAGTTATGCCCTTGATATTTATTTGTTATTATTTATTAAAGGCTAAATGATAAAATAGGTACTTTCTGTACTGTCATTAAGGTCAATATGTAATGCAGGTCTTTCCTTAAATTTTTTTTTCTTTTATCATATATTAATGTTTGGGTGCTCTTCTGTAAGTACCATTTTTTGTTTATTAATTTTTATTTAAGTTTTTTTCATACAATATATTTTGATCATATTTTTCATGTTTTTTTCCCCTGCACCAATTCCTTCCAGATCTCTCCACCCCTCTACATCATATTCTGTCTTTCAACCCCCACCCCCAAAACCAACCAACCAACCAAAAATCAAAACAAAAAAATAAAACAAAACATTCCCAAATAAAACGAAAGTACACATACTGGGGGTGGGGGGTGGGGGGAGGAGGAACAGAGAGAGAGAGAGAGAGAGAGAGAGAGAGAGAGAGAGAGAGAGATCCTTTTTTATCATGACCAACTACTTCTGGGCCTGAGACCTGCCCTAGAGTGTGGTTGATATATCCAGTGACACTCCATTTCAGAAAACTGACTTTGATTTCTCAGGAGGTATCCACTGCAAATAGCTTCTTGCTTAGGGGTGGGACTCCATGTCCACTTATCCCTCTCAGTGCTGGTACCTCATCTAGCTTGAACTTATGCAGGTCTTACATGTGGTCCCACAGTCTGCATGAGTTCATGTATGTCATTTCTGTTGTGCCTGGCTCTGCCTTTTACAGTCTTTCTACCTTCTGCATAGATCCTTGAGACTTGGGGATGGAGGAGTTTGATGAAGATATTTCATTTAGACCCTGAGTCTTTCAAGTCTCTCATTCTCTGCTCATTGTCCAGTTGTGGGTCTCTGTGTTAATTACTGTCCACTGCAAGAAACATCTCTGATGAGGGTTGTGTGGAGTACTGATTTATAGGTATAGCAATATGCCATTAGCAGTCATTTTATTGCAATGTTCCTTTAGCAGAATAACAGTAGATGTTCTCCTATGTCCATGACCTACTTCAAGTGCTTGGTCACTTAAGCAGTGTCACATATGGGTTCCATCTCATGGTAAATCGAACAAAAAAAATGTGGTTGGTTACTCCAGTAACACTAGTATACCTTGCAGGCAGGTCATTGTTGTAGGCTACAGAATTTGTAGATGGGTGATGCTGATTAACTTTCTTCTCTGGTAGCATGCCAAGTAACTTATAGCACCATGAATGCTAGTCAGCTGGGGTAAAGCTTCTATTTGGATACCAGCTCAAATTCTATGTGTTTGATGTTGATGACATAAGTAGGTGGTGTCTTCAGCATTAGGACTTTACCATTAGGTTGTGTTGAGTAATCAATAGCTTTGGCAAAGCTTGTGATTTTTTTAAAAACTATTTATTTATTTTTATTTTATGTGCATTGGTGTTTTGTCTGCATGTATGTCAGTGTGAGGGTGTCAGATCTTGGAGTTACAGACAGTTGTGAGCTGCCATGTGGGTGTTGGAAATTTAACCGGGTCCTCTTTAAGAGCAGTTAGTGAGTGCTCTTAACCTCTGAGCCATCTCTCCAGCCCCTAGCCCGTGAGGCCCATTTGGCTATTGACTCAAAAAGATGTAACCCATTCCCAGCACTGGGGTTTGTGGCATACGATGTGTAGTTGGTGTATTGTTTCCCCATTATATGATGATTCCATTTAGATTACTTTCATAGATATATATTTTTTAGGAAACTTCTAAAGTAATAGGTTTCCATATGGTTTTTTAAAAGGCCTTCAATATTACCTCTTTTATCCTGCCTTTCTATTTCCCTGCTCATTTGATCTTCCTGTTCTATCTTCCCGTTATCTCTCTATAACACTATGTTTCATTGTTAACAACTGAGTAATATTCCATCGTGTAAATGTGTACCACATTTTCATTATCCATTCTAATAGTTTATTAGCATCTAGGCTGTTTCCAGTTTCTGTCTATTATGTATAGAACAGCAAGGAGCATGGATGAGCAAGTATCTCTTTAAATAGAGTCCTTTGGGTGTATGCAAGGAGGTAGCACCCTCCCTGATTTCAAGTTATATTACAGAGTTATAGTAATAATAACAACATGATATTGCTGTAAAAACAGACATGTCGCTCAATGGAATAGAATTGAATATCCAGACATGATTCTACATCCCTGTGGACAGACAACTGAATTTATATAATGAAGCCAGAAATACACACTGGAGAAAAGAAAACATCTTTAAACATGGTGCTGGTCAGACTGGTTGTAGAAGAATGAAAACATCCATATATATTTTCCCAAACAAAGCTCAACTCTAAATGGGTTCAGGACCTCACCAGAAGACCAGGTACCCTGAATATGATACGTAAAGTCAGGGATACCTGAACTCATTGGCACAGGGAAGGGTTTTCTGAACAGAACACTGATGGCACAGCCTCTACTACGATCAACAGTTAGTGCACAGAGCCTCATGAAACTGAAGAGCTTCTGTATGGCAGAGGATACTATTGTTTGGGCAAAGTGGCAGGCTACAGAAGGGGAAATGATCGTCACCAGTTATACATATGATAGAGTGTTAGTGTCTAGAATGTACAAAGACCCAAGAAAAGTGAAAGTACAGGAAAAAAAAGAATTAAAAATGGGATACAGAACTAGGTGGAGAATTATCAAAAACAAAACACAAATATCTGAGAAATACTTAAAGAAGTGCTCAATATCTTTAGTCATAAGGGAAATGTAAATTCAAACTACTTGGGTATTTAACCTTAATGCATTCAGAGTAGCTAACATTAGTAAAACTACAGCACATGTTTCTAGGGAAAGGATTATTCATTGCTGGTGGGAGTGCAGACTGGTACAGTCAGTATGGAATTAAGAGTGGAGGTTCCTTAGGAAGCCTACCTCAAGATTCAGCTGTCTATTTTTGGGGGGACAGGTCTCACTTTGCAGTTCTGGTTGGCCTGGAACTCACTGTGTACACCAGGCTGGCCTGGATCCCCAGAGAACTGCCTGCGTCTGCCTTCAGAGTGCTGGCACTGAAGGCTTGTGCCACTATTCCTTTCTCTTGCCGCTGTTTCTCATCTGAATTTCTTGGGAGGTATTGTATAAAGTCATTGTTTTGTTTTTATTTTTGCAGTACTGGGGATAGAACCTAGGACCTTATACATACAATTGTATTTTTGTTTTTGCCACCATAGAGAATGTTTTGAGTCCTAAAATATAAATTTAAAATTCTAGTGTTAAAAGAAACAAAATAACAGCAACAATTATTTTGTTTGGACAGGGAGCTGACACATAATTCATGATGTCCTTCAGGTATAAGGTTTAATTAAAATGAGACAGACTCAATGCCATAGCTCATTTTATTTTTCAATCCCCTAACTTCCCAAGTTTCTCTGTACACTTCTCTCTCTGCTCCTTGGAATTAGCTGAGACACTGCAAAGACGTTGCTTTTCATATTCCATGCTAGCTGGGTCTAATCCCATCCACACAGTCCGAATAAGCCCTTTAAGAAGTTTATTTATCCCCCTTGCTCCACCTTCTAGCCTTTCTTCGTTGTAGAACCAGACTGTAGTTTTAGCCTGTAGTTTGTAAAGCTTTGATCGGCCCATCATTTCTCATTACACCCACCTGTTTCCTAGTTCTAAGAATGGGTTTGATACTTTGTTCTTACTCCTTTTGACGTCAGTGCTCCTCTATTTTATTCAATTTAATCCCTTCCCCCCTTTCTGAAATCTCTGCTAGAATTGAGGGTTTGTTGATTGCACATTCCTGGCCTGTAATCTCAGTGATGGGGTGGTAGAGGCAGGAGGAATCAGGAGTTACAGGTCAAATCAGACTTAGCTCAAGGCCTGCCTGGGCTACATAGGAGAGACCCTGTCACAAAAACAAAATAAAAGAGGCAAACAGCTCAGTTGGAGTTGATGTCTCTTCAAGTCAATTTCTCTTTAACTCTGCTCATTTGCCATAAAGTAGGTCCGTTAAAGTCTTAAACAATCATTCTGTTTTCTTCCTTCCTCATAGCCATTGATAGTGGTTATTTACTTGTGGTAATGAAGTTGTTGGTAAATTGTTCCTTTTGCATTTTCTAAATTTTCTTCTGTGAATCATTGCTTGCACAGGAGAAAAGATTTAAAATGCATAAAATAATAAATAGTTTATAAGTAGATTTTAATGTACTTAATAATAGACATAATAAAATGCATGCCTTTTAGAAACTATAGGAAATAGAAGGAGGAAAAAGCAAAGCCCCCAGAGCTGATTGTGATGGGTGGTGGTCTCCTGCTGTAATCTCAGCACTTGGCTGGTTAACAGTAGAATCTCAAGTTCAGTGTGATGAGGGCTATGTAGCCAGACATTGTCACAGGGTAGGGGATTGAAGGAATTACCACTATTGCTTTGTTTTTTTAATTAAAAAAAAAAAAGATTTATTTTTATGTGCATTGGTGTTTTACCTGCATGTATGTCTGTATGAGGGTGTTAGATCCCCTGGAAGTGGAGTTATAGTCATGAGCTTCCATGTGGGTACTGGGAATTGAACCTGGGTTCTCTGTAAGAGCAGTCAGTACTTTTAACTACTGAGCCATCATTCCATCCCCCAGTATTACTTTTTTGTTTGTTTGTTAAATTTTCTTGCAATAGCCTTTACTTTTAATAACTTAGATGAGATTTTAGTATAGTCTTAAAACAATTGAAAATTTTCTTTTGATTCTTATGTCTTCCAGAGAGTTTTAGGGTATGGTATTATGAGATTACTATTGGTTGTTTACATGAAATTTTTTGATATTGAAATTAAACTAATTCTTATCTCTAAGAGTGAAGTATGTGCCAAATAACTCCTTTTCTGATGAATGTGTTGATTAATGTTTTTGACATTTTGGAGTACCGAAATTGTGCTTGGCTAACAGCCTATTATTTGTTCTATTTATTTTTGCTGGGTGTTATATTCTACATACATTTAAAAAAAGAGTAATATGTACAACGTGTTAAAGCACTTATTAGATTGTGGGATGCTGTTGACGCAAAAAAACACAGCTTTCATCTTAAAGGGAACAAGAGATAGTTTATTCTGGAGCCATTTTGAGTGACCATGGCCTGAGAACACAGATTTAGGTTACCCCAAATTCTGTATTCCAATGTGGAAGCGATTTGGGACAGGGTCTTATGTTTCTGTGTGACCGAGGTTACTGTGGCACTCATATAGCCCATTAACCATGTAGCCTCCAACTCATAGTGATCCTCTTGCCTAAGTCACCAGAGTAGGCAGGTTTACAGGCCTGGCTCTTTTCTTTTTCGCTGTTTTTTCAAAGACAGGGTCTTATTGACTATACTGGTCTTAAACTCTATGTAACTCAGACTTATCTTGAACTTGTGATTTTTCCTGCCTCAGTCTCCGTAGTGCAGGAAATATGGGTATGCGCCACCATACTTGGACCCCTCTCCTTTGTTCTGTATTTTCAGGCATGGTTTTGTTCTACAGCTCCAGCTGGTCTTGAATTGATGATCTTACTGCCTCAGTGTTAGAATTTTAGGTGTTGGAATTATTGCTAATGCCCAGAGCTACTCCCTCCTGCCCACATGTTGGGGCTCAAGCCTCTTGCATGCTAGGCAAATATCTTACCATTGAGCTATATCTGCAGCCACAGTTCAGAAATGTTGACTTTGTTCCTTTTTCATTTTTGTCATGAAATATTCTCCAGAATATACTAAATAGGCAATCTAATTGCATTTCACTGCCCACCATATATATAAGCCTTGATTTTTGTCTTGCCTAGATTTGGGTAAATCGCCTCTTTGGTGCTCTCCCTCCTTCATCATCTCTTTCCTTCTTTCTTTTTTCTTATACAGCAACAAGAAATCAAAATGTGAGCGAGACACCTTTCTACTCCAGTTTCCCTAGAATAGGTAACCTTAGAGAGCTATTATCTCTTTGAATGGTGTGAAAAAGTGTTTGAGTTCCAGGAACTGGAGAGGTTAAGGGGAAAGGAATCCAAAATTATTTCCTGGCATACTAAGATAAACTCCAAATTCCTTTTTCTAGTCTTTTCTTTCTCACTCTTCTCTGTCTTGTTTTCAATATTTGCCTCCTTACTATCTCTTAAAGAACAGAGCCTAAGGAGATTCCTTCCTTGCCTGAAATAGTCTTCTTCCAGATATATATCTGTTTATTTCTCTCCTTCAGGCATCTACTGGATTTTATTTGTCTGACACGCCTTCTTTTACCTACTTTGAAACATGAACTCTCCCTGTTGGTGCTGCATCTTCTTAGTACTTACTATTGTAAGTCAGAACTCGTGAAAGGCAGCTTTGTCTGCTGGGACTGGTTGATTAGAATTTCAATACTGTAGAGAGGTTGGAATGTTGCATGCCCAGAGGGTAGCTACTTTATTGTGGATTACTTACCTTATCTTAGACTAGTTTTAGTCATCTGCACCTAGTAGCCACTACCTTCTCCTGTTTGTGCCAGAACTAACATCTTGTGACTGACTAATAAATAAAATCCTTTTGTAATCTATTAACTTAGCTTTCACCAACCAAATAGCAAGAATGTCATCAAATAGCCTTTAGGGCCTATAGAAAAGCTTCCCTCATCTTGTTGCAACTACCTCTGTGATGTACCCAACAATCGATTTTAACTTGCCTTGATTTATAATTCTTTGTTCTGTAAAACTATAAAACTCCATGAGACTGCTTCTATGTTGGAACATGGAATTTAGGGTAACCTAAATCTATGTTTCCTGGGCCACAGTCACTCAAAATTGCTCCAGAATAAACTATCTCTTATTCCCTTTGAGATGAAAGCTGGGTTGGGTAGGTGGTGGTGGCCCACACCTTTAATCCCAGCAGCTGTGAGCCAGAGCCAGGCGGATTTCTGTGAGTTTGAGGCCAGCCTCGTCTACACAGCAAGATCCAGGACAGGCACCAAAACTACACAGAGAAACCCTGTCTCAAAAACAAACAAACAAACAAACAAACAAACAAACAAACAAACTAAAAAGATGAAAGCTGCTTTTTTTCCCCTCTTAAGATGAGATTTGCATTTTTTTTTTTTTTTTTGCATTAATGCTATTTACGTATTGTCTGTGTTATTCCATTAGTGCCAGGACTGTTTCGTCCTGAATGCCTGTGGAACTAAAGTCAGGAATTCAGTCACTGTTTGTTGTATTGCTAGCTGCAGTTCCCATTTCAATGAGTGCTTCCTCTGCTCAAATACTAAGGCTGCTCCTGTACTTTGGCAGAAGAAAAGGAATGTTTCATTTCATGTAACAAGTTTGTTTTGACACAGATAGTTTGTGGGCTACTTAGAGTTTTCTGCTGTTATTATTATTATTATTATTTTGCTAGTGAAGCATATTAGTCTTGTTTGTTGTTTTGCTGTTTGTTTTTGAGACAGGAGTCCATAGCTGCCTCACCTAGAGTTTGGTATGTAGGACAGGCTGACTTCTGACTTGTGAATATCCTCTGGCCTCTGCCTCTCAAGTACCAAGATTATAGGTGTGTTCCATCATGCTTGACTAATCTGTTTTCTGAGTAACTTTTCCTTTGTTTAGGATAATTGTTTTCCTTCTCCCAAACATACCATTTTATGTAAAGACTTTTTAATATTTGATACTTTTTTCTGTTTTATTTCATTTCTGATTTATTTCATTTGTGTATATATAGTCTACATGTATATAGATGATATATGTACCACATACATTTCTATAGATGGTTGTTAGTCAGGATGCTGGGAATTGAACCAGGTCCTATGTAAGAATAGTAAGTGCTCTTAACTTCTGAGCCTTCTCTCCAGCCCCCTGATATTTCCAGCATGCCTTTCTTTTCAGGGCTTGATAGCTTGCTCAATGGCTAGTGGGAAGTGGCAGCTCAGGAGAGGCAGCTGCTGTATATAGTATGGGTGTTGACAAGGAGATGGAGCAGAGGGTGGCCTATTGAGCCCTATATTGGACAGTCCTATATTCCCAAAAGTAGGAAACAGACAGAGGCTGCTTCAAGGGGAGGAATATTTGAAGTCACAAAGATCTTAACTTTTTTGAGAATCTTAGGGTAAGTACTGTTAGAGGGTAAAAAAGTACAGTTGGCTTTCTATAGTTGAGGTTTTTGGATCAATGAATTGAAGCAATCAAGGGTTTTCAAAAACTTGTATTTGGTTAAGGATGTAGCTTAGTTGGTAAGAGTACTTACTTGCCCAGAGGCTTTATGTATGATTCCCAGTACTACCTAAGCCTTGTGTGCATATGTCTTTAATCCTACAATGTGGTAGGTTTAGGCATATGGATCAGAAGTTCAAGGTCATTCTCCACTATATAACAAGTTCAAGGGCAGTCAGGGTTATATCAGAGGTCTCAAAAAGAAAAATTGTATCAGCATAAGTTTATTCTTCATGCTTGATACTTTTAGATTAACTTGACACAAGCTAAAGTCATCAGAGAGGAGAGAGCCTCAATTAAGAAAATGCCTCCATAAGATCAGCTGTATACAAGCCTGGAGGGCATTTTCTTAATTAGTGATTGGTGGAGGATGGCCCAGCCCATTGTGAGTGTTGTCATCCCTAGGCTGGTTGTCTTGAGTTCTGTAAGAAAGCAGGCTGAGCTCCTCCATGGCTTCTGCATTAGCTTCTGCCTCCAGGTTCCTGCCCTGTTTGAAATCCTATCCTGACCTCCTTTGATGATAAACTGTGATGTAGAAGTGTAAGCCAAATAAATCCTTTCCTCCCCAAGTTGCTTTGGTCATGGTGTTTAATCACAACAATACTAATCCTGAGTGAGATATACTCTAAAAATATAACATCAATTATTGCCTTAACCTTTACATTGTATTAGATAGTATAAGTAACCTGGAAATGATTTAAAGAAGAAAAAAGATATGTGTAGGTTATGTGTAAGCAGTAAGCCATTTTACATAAAGGATTTGAATATCCTTGAATTATGATTTCCTGGTGGGGAGAGTCCAATATCCTATGAAGTCCATGATTGTTTTGCAAGGACTTCTAAAGAATTATGAGTTTGCTATATAGAATGAGAGTCTTTTAAGAATATGTTTTTTGTGATGTGTGTGTGTGTGTGTGTGTGTGTGTGTGTGTGTTGTTTGTAGGAGTTTGTGTGACTGTGCAAAGAACGGGACCAGATAGGAGGACATCAGGTGTCTTGTGGTATCATGTTCCACCTTATTCCCTTGAGACAGGATCTCTTAGCTGAACCTTGAGTTAGGCTGGCAGCCAGCAAATCCCAGTGATCCTTCTGTCCCTGCTTCCTCCCACAGTGCTGGGGTTATAAAACATGACCATGTTTGGCTTTTAACATGGATGCTAGAGTTTGAATTCAGGACTTCATTTTTGCATACACAATAAATGTTCTTATCAGCTGAGTGAGCTCCTTTGGTGCCCCATTCCTGTTTTCTGTCCTCAGCACTTTAGCCTAGTTTCTGGTGGTTTTGCCATGTGATTGGTTTATAAATTACTATAGAAAAGCGTGTTTTAAAAAGCTGGAAGCATACTTAGGTTTGTGCTAGGGATGTTGAACATCTTCCGTGCGGTATATATCCTGGGCCTTTATATATGTGCATGTGTAAGTGAGATAGTGGAACTTGTACATCTGTGATAGACTGTACTTCTAGAAAATTCAGTTTTACTTGGAAAGGTTTCATGGAAGTCAGCAGTACCATCTGGCCAGTGATTCAGTACCCAGAATAGGAGCATGTCGGGAAGCCACCCGAGGCCTCTTTTTCCGGGACTCTAGGAAAAGATGTGAAAGTCTCAGAGGCGAGAAGGCGTGGTCAATAACTAAATAGGAGTTCCTTTTCCTTTGGTAGACACTTACATGCTATGTTGGTGAAGGTCACTGATTAAACACAACTTCAGTAATTTATTGTTAATGGTCACATTTTCTCTGCAGAGACGTCTGAAGCCATCATGGAGGTGGTAGAGGTGGAGAGTCCCCTGAATCCCAGCTGTAAGATAATGACCTTCAGACCTTCCATGGAGGAGTTCCGGGAGTTCAACAAATACCTCGCATACATGGAGTCTAAAGGAGCCCACCGAGCAGGTCTTGCAAAGGTGATTATACTCAGACTTGTCACTGAAAAGTATCATTTGACTTTTAAATTAGGGTCTTAGTTTTTGTTGTTGTTGTTATTGTTGTTGTTCATTTCTTTCAATGGAATGTGTCTGCTATTCTTGTTAATCCACTTGGAACACTTACGTTTCTTAAAGAATATTTATCTTACTTCTTTTTGTATATTTTAATCTAGGCTATGTTCTGTGGTAGTTTCTTCTTCCTATCTTCCTCCTCCCACTCCTTCTTGTCTTTTTTTATTTTTTAAATCAAGGTTTCCAGAGGTTGTGAGTATATCAGTTTCCATCCATTTCTCATAGAATGCACCTATTAACTTGAAGGTTAAGGTGATTACCCTCTCTGTGTTCCTTTCCTTGCTTCTACTTTTTCTTTTTACCTGTTTTAGTCTATCTTGAATTACAGCCATCTTCTCACTTCAGCCTCCTGAATGTTGGGATGATAGGCCTTACCAACCATACCTGTCTCACTTTAAAACAACAATGACAACAATTTGTGGGAGTATAACTTACGTGAGATACAGTGCCCTCATTTATAGTTTGTAATTCAGTGTTTTTGTTTGTTTGTTTATTCACTTAGTTGTGTAGTGGTCACCACTAATAAATTCTCTATCATAATCACATATAGAAATTATATATTTTAAATAGTCATTTTCAGTTTCCTGGAATCACTGCCATCTTAGGCAATCACAGTCTGCATTCTTTATCAAGTTGCCTTTTGATGTATTTTTGAAAAAACTCAAATTGTATGTGGTGTGGGTGTATGGTGTTATCCCATCTACCTTTACCTCTGTGTAGATGTAACCAACCGTCTTGTTAAATAAGAAACACAGAACCAATGTAAAAGAGAAAGCCGAGAGGTCAGAGCTCAGAACTAAAATCTTACCCTTCCTCCTGTGAGCTCCTAGCTTTCTGAAAGAGAGCTATTTCCTGTCTGTCCGTATTTTCATAGTTTTTTGTTCTGCCTTCTCATTGGTTGTAAACCCAAACACGTGACTGCCTCGTCACTGTCTGTATGTACAGCCCCCCAGGTCTTAAAGGAATATGTCTCCAAAGCTGGCTGTATCCCTGAACACACAGAGATCTATGGGATTAAAGGCGTGCGCCACCACCGCCACACTCTGTCTATGGCTCTAATAGCTCTGACCCCCGGGCAACTTTATTTATTAACATACAATTAAAATCACATTTCAGTACAATTAGAATACCACCACATTTCCCCTTTTCTATTTTAATATAAAGAAAAAAAAAGCAAAAGGTTATAACTAACAAAAGAAAAACTGTATACAAAAGTACATTAACTATATACAATATATACAAGTAACAAATACCTAAACGATGTCTAGTTCATTTGTATTTGACAAATCAGAGAAAATAATTCCCTTATCTATCCTATTTTGGTAAGTCCAAAATGTATCTAATTCACTTTCTATCCTAATTAATCTTCAACTATAACTAACTAATCTTCAACTATAACTAACTAATCTTCAACTCCTTCAGAGATCCAAGAAGGAAATAATATTAGCTAACAAAAATAAAAACAGGAAGTGCATGCAAGCAACTTCCAAAAAATTTGTGAGTTGACAGAAACAGTCAGCTGCCTGGACAGTCACCTGAGGTTTCTCCGAAGTGTTGGGGCATCATCTTCAGCCTACAGGCTTAGCGTATCTGACAGACTCATTTGTGAAGTAGGATGTACATAAGGTCAACAGTTCAACCTCAAATTGGGTGAGAGCAGTCCATGTACCAGAAACACCTGAATTCCACTAGTGTCCTGTCATGATTCAGGATTTTAAATTCTGGAAATTGTTGACAGTTTTTGAATTCAGCTGTCCATTCTTCTTGGCTGTGTATATATGGCTTCATCTCAGCATCCCCTTCTTCTCCACATCCCTCTATTAAATGCCAGTCTACTTTCGAGAGGCATGAGCTTTCAGCTGCTGTTCCATTGCACAACAGAAGCCATCGGCCCTCTGCCTGTTAAGCTGCCTTCGAAGAAAAGGGCACTGTACCTTTTCTGGATTGTGAAGGCCACTTCAGGGATGGGGCCATATTGTCCTGGCCTCAGAAGATGCCTTTTGATAAAGCCATAACCTCACTTGTTTTGGCAAGAATCAGTAGTCCCTTGTTTCGTGTTCTGTCTGTCCATTTTGTCCTGTTGATTCAAGGATACTTTGTTGTCCAGTGGCTAACTTTTGCCACAATGAAAGTTGACTCCATATGCAGTTTCTTCAATGCCCATATTTTCTCTGAAGTAGATTGGTACTGCCAGGAGCCGACATGTCTCAAAAAAGAAAAATTTTCTAAGTTATTAAAACATTTTAAATGCCATATTCTGTAGATCTCTGAAGGGTTTGAAAATGACCTGTCTAAAACATCTCTGCTCAATTTTTAAAACATATCTAATATGACTACAAGTTCTATTGTAATGTCTAACTACTAACTTTCATTTCTTTATATCCTAATAGTTGGTAATAATAACATTCAAGGATCAGAAAATTGCATTACATTGTTAAATGAATGGTATGAATACAATTAAAAATATACATATAGCATTTTCTAGCAATATCAGTTTCAAATTTGTATCAATATAAAACAATCCAATTCAATGTAATGTAAAGTATTTAAAACTAGCAATTGTCTTTTTCTTTTCTTTCTTTCTTCCTTTCTTTTTTTTTAAACAAGAACCTTAAATATAATCTCCTTTGCTTAGCCTTTTTCCTAACCCTTGACAACAACTTGTAACCAACCCCCCTAAACAATGAAAATTATCCCAGACCCAAACCCATTAAAAAGACCAAAAAAACACCCGCCCCACACCTCTGTGTAGCACAAATCTTAAATGGTCTTTATGGTGGTATTTTATTTGTACTGAAATGTGATTTTAATTGTATGTTAATAAATAAAGTTGCCTGGGGGTCAGAGCTATTAGAGTCGTAGCAAGAGCGCGGCAGTGGTGGCGCACACCTTTAATCCCACCACTTGGTAGACAGACCTAGGTAGATCTCTGTGTGTTTAAGGATACAGCCAGCATTGGATACATACGTCTTTAAGACCTGGAGGGCTGTACTTACAGGCAGTGACGAGGCAATCATGTGTTTGGGTTTACAACCAATGAGAAGGCAGAACAGAAAGACTATATTAAAGACAAACACACAGGAAGTAGCTCTCTTTCAGAGGTAGGACCACCGCAGGAGGAAGGGTGAGGTTTTAGCTCTGAGCTCTGACCTCTTGGCTTTCTCTTTTACATTGGTTCTGTGTTTCTTATTATTTAATAAGACAGTTGGTTACATCTACAGGTCTTATGAAAAACAAACCTGGAGCCAGGTATTGGGGTGAATGCTGAAAGATCAGAGAAGCAGAACAAGCCACAGCCACCTCACCTTTCCAATTCCTCAGCTGATCCCTTTTCCTCAGACTGGTAGCTTCTGGATCCTCATCCAAATCGATCTCAGCTGAACTGTGCTGCTCAAAAAACTAAAAACTTAATCAGCTCTAGTTCCTGGTCCTCATGCCTTATATACCTTTCTGATTTCTTCCATCACTTCCTTGGATTAAAGGCGTGAGTCACCATGCCTGGCTATTTCCAGTGTGGCTTTAAACTCACAGAGATCCAGATGGATCTCTGCTTCCCAAGTGATAGGATTAAAGGCGTGTGTGTGCCACCATTTCCTGGCCTCTATATCTAGTGGCTGTTCTGTTCTCTGACCCCGGATAAGTTTATTAGGGTGCACAATATTTTGGGGAACACTATACCACCACACCTCTGGACTTTTAACTTTCTCTATTTCTGTATATCTTTCCTTTCCTTCATATTCTGTGTCTGGCTATGTGGTTGGCCCTTTCTTTTCTCATTCTTTGATATCTCTTGCTTTCTGATCCCTCTTTTTCTCCTTGTATTTATTCTCTCTGCCTGCCAGCCCCACCTATCCTTTCTCCTGCCTTGCTATTGGCCATTCAGCTCTTTATTAGACAATCAGGTGTTTTAGACAGGCAAAGTAACACAGCTTAACAGAGTTAAACAAATGCAACAAAAAAGAATGCAACACATCTTTGCATCATTAAACAAATGTTCCACAGTATAAACAAATGTAACACACCTTAAAATAATATTTCACAACACACGCCTATTAATTTTTTTTTCTTTAAATAAAGGGTCTTTTGTAGCCAAGGCTAGATTCAAACTTGCTAAGTGTTGGGATCACACCCCACCAAGGTAATGCATCAGGGGGTTTATTCTACCTGCAATGTGAAGTGAAGATGGGCTTAAAGTGATGATTAGTCTGACAAAACAATTTCATGAATGAATAAATAGTTTGCTTTGGTTTAGTTTAAGGATATAGTCCATCATGGTGGCAGGGATGTGAGACAGCTGGTCACATTGCATCTATTCTTGTTCTTAAAGATATGCAATTATATCTTTAAAAAATGATTATAAATGATGTGCTTAGTGTCATAGGAATGTTTAGTAAGGTGCCAAAGACTACGTTGCAATTCTTTATTGGTTGTGACATTTTGTCCCCAGAGGTCATTCCTTTTGTTATGTGGCTGCTGCCAGTAGCTGTCTTCTGACTTCATATGCAGAATTCCCCATGCTTCTACCTCCACCACCCCCATATGCAGAATAAGTAAATGTAAGAGTTGTTTAGAATTTGCTTTTTCAATGGTACCTCAGAACTTCCAGATTACCATTTGAGGTAAAGGTGGGGGGGATATCATTCTTTGTTTGAGCAGAAGGTGTTATATTTTCAGAGTCATTTGGTGCACATAATTAGTCATGAACATGTTATATGATGCTTATCAAGAATTTGGGCTTTATTTGCCCAGAGAAAAGCTAGAGATCACTCCTTCCTTTCTCTCCAGATTTGTCTGTCCATCCGTCTGTTCATCTATCCATCCATCTATCCTTATCCTCTTCCCTCCCTGTCTCCCTCCCTCCCTCCCTGTCTCCCTCCCTCCCTCCCTGCCTCCCTCCCTCCTTCCCTCCCTTCCTCCCGACCTACCTACCTATCTAATCTTTTTTCTTTCTGAGACAGATTTCTCATATATCCCAGATACCCTTGAGCTCTCTGAACTTCCTGGTCCTTCTGCCTCCTTTTCTGAGTGATAGTGTGATGGGTTGTGTGTCACCACACTGCGTTCATTATTTGACCTTTTTATGAAGTTCTTTGTTTTATTTTCTCACTTTTTGTTTTTTAAAATATTCCTTAGTCTACTAATAGTACACTGTCTAGTGGTAAGGTGACATGTTTAATAACTAGAAGAGGAAAGAGCAGCTGCCCTTGTAAGGGAGCTTCAGGAACACTGAGTACACCTATGATACTTCTGATAGTGTATAACAGAGTAAAGTTAATTAGGATTACAATCACACCTGAGTGTAGTTTAAAGTTTTCCTGTGTCCTGCCCAGTCCTACAGCCACTCAGACCCAAATAAACAGACAGAGGCTTATATTAATTATAACTGCTTGGCCATTAGCTCAGGCTTATTACTGACTAGCTCTTACACTTAAATTAACCCATAATTCTCATTTATGTTTAGCCACGTGGCTTGGTATCTTTTCTCAGTTTTGCCTTGTCATCTTGCTTCATCTGTGTCTGTCTGGCGACTCCTGATTCAGCCTTTTTCTTCCCAGAATTCTCCTTGTCTTCTTATCCTGCCGATACTTCATGCCTGGCTACTGGCCAATCAGAATTTTATTTATCAACCAATCAGAGCAACACACATTCACAGCATACAGAACGACATCCCACAGCAGCCATCTCTTCAGCCACACATCTTTTTTTGTCAAAATCTTATTATATAGCCCTGGCTGGCCTTGAACTTTTAATTATTCTGTCTCTGTATTTCAGCATTCCAAGTATTCCAAGTACTGCCATGATACCATGAATAGTACAGATATGTAATATAGATATGGATACTATATAGTATAGATATCAAATAATCTTGACTGTCTGCACACTTGATTATAGCTGAAGTTTTCCTGGTCCCGCCCTGCTCCCATGGCCCTGTGGTTCCACAGCTGCTCAGATCCAAGTAAACACACAGAGCCTTATATTATTTTTAAACTATGGCCATGGCAGTCTTCTTGCTAGCTAGCTCTTATAGCCTTATATTATTTTTAAATTATGGCCATGGCAGACTTCTTGCTAGCTAGCTCTTATATCTTACATTAACCAATTTCTATAAATCTATACGTTGCCACGTGGCTTGTGGCTTACTGGTACTTTACATCTTGCTTCTCCTGGTGGTGGCTAACAGAGTCTCCTCTGCTCTTTCTTCTTCCTGTCTTGTTAGAATGTCCCAACTAACCTTATTCTGCCTCGCCATTGGCCAAACAGCTTTATTTATCAACCAATCAGAGCAACACATATTCACAGCATACGGAATGACATCCTCATTGTTTCCCCTTTTCTTTGGCAGCTAGCAGAGTCTCCCTGCTCTCTTTTCTCCTCTCTTATCTCTCCAGTTAGAATGTCCCGCCTAACTGTATTCTGTTTCACCATTTGCCAAACAGCGTTATTCATCAAGAAATCAGAGCAACACGTTTTCACAGCATACAGAATGACATCACTCATCACTTGATATTCAAGTTGAGAAACTGATAGTCTTCTTAAGTATAAAATTTGTTTTGTTGTAGGGATATTATGATGAACTTCTAAAAACGTGAAATGTATAATATTTGTCCCCTATAGTACTTATGTACAGAGACTGCACTAGAGCAGTTGCTGTGTACACTATGTGCTTCATAAACACAAGAGAGTGCAGAAATATGTGTCTTGGTTTGGGTAAACAGTGATACAAAATGTGAATTCTGTTTTGGTATACTCTGGAAGGTAGATCGAGACAGTTGATAGAAATATAGCAGAATAGGTTTCCTTTACTTTAACTCATTAAATATAAAAGTGTTAACTTTGAAATTGTTTAATGACCAGATATGCTATACTTGATTTCTAACTGTGTGAGGTAATTTGATATTTACAGATTTAAAAAGGAACTGGTAGGGTATCTCAGTAGGTAAAATCACTTGCTTCATAGACCTGATTACCTTCTGACTGTTCAGTCTCTGGATCCCACCAGTAGTGGAGGGAAAGAACCAACTCCTGAAAGTTGTTTTCTGATCTCCACTTGTCTGCCACTCCCCTTCTTCCTCCATGCATATCAATAAAACAAGATAAAATTTAAGATTATTTCAAAAGGAAATATTTGTTATAGGCTTTGTTTTGTTTTCCTTCCTTTTTTTTTTTTTTTTTTTCTTTTTTAGTATGGGGTCTTTTTTTGTATGCCCAACTGGCCTAGAACTCACTGTGTAGACCAGGCTGGCCTCAGACTTACAGAGATCTAACTGACAGGCTTTCATTTGTAATTATTTTATTTTATGCTTTGTTTTATCTTTAGAAAATTGTTTCAGAATATTCCTGGGGGGCTAGAGAGGTGTCTTAGTGATTAAGAGCATTTGCTGTACTTGCAGAAGACCTGGTTTAGTTCCTAGCACCCACCCACTTGGTAGTATACAACTCTCCATAACTCCAAGAAAACCAGAAATTCCTGTGGTATATATATACATATATGCCGGCAACACATACCCATAAAATAAAAAAATATTAAAAAAGAAACTTTTAAGAAAAAAAATTAAAATACTCCTAGGAAATAATTTCTTTCTTTTATTATTTACTTCCCCACCCCTCCATCTCAAGACAGGATTTTCTGTGTAACAGCCTTGGTAGTCTTGGATTGTAGACCAGGCTGGCCTTGAACTCACAGAGATGATCTACCTGCCTCTGCCTACCAAGTGCTGGGATTATAGGGATATGCCACCATTCCTGGCATATTTATTTTTATTTTTAAAATATAAAAATTTTATTTTTTTATGTTATTATTTTGTGTGTGTGTGTGTGTGTGTGTGTGTGTGTGTGTGTGTGTGTATGTGCGCGCGCGCGCATGTGTGCCCCCGCAGAAGTCAGACAACTTTTGGAACTCATTTTTTTCTTTCCACCAAGAATTCCAGGGATTAAACTCAGGGGTGGCTTGAGTATATGTGTACAACTTGTGTGTAGGAGACCTCAGAGATCAAAGGAGGGCATTGAATCCCCCGAAACTTGAGTTATAGGAAGTTGTGAGCTGCCATTGGGTGATGGGAGCTGAATCTTAGTCTTCTGCTAGAGCCGTAAGTGCTCTTTACTGCTGAACTATCTCTCAAGCCCCATTTTTTTTATGTTTTATTTTTGAGACAAGATCTCTTGTATCCCAGGCTGGCCTTGACCTTGCTGTGTAGCCAAGAATGCTTCTACTGTCTACAGGCATGTACTACCATGCTAGGTTTATGTGGTGCTGGAGATAGAACCCTAGGCTTTATGCATACTTCATATTTCTTATTCTTTTAAGATTCAGTTTTATTTATGTTTGTGTGTATTGATGTGTGATTATGTGCTTTGTTTTTTCAAGTGTCTGCAGAGGGTGAAGAGAGGAACTCTGGGCTCAATGAGAGACCCTGTTTGAAAATAAAATAATGTCGATAGCAATAGAGGAAGGCATTTATTATCAACCTCTGGTCTCCACATACACATGCATGTGTATCCTAATGCATATACACGGACACCAAACTATGCAGACATGTTACATACACTAAATAAAACAACCCCACTAGTTAGGGATGCATAGCCACAAATAGAAACTAAATTTCATTATCAATAAATACCAGTCATTCCTCTTGAATAAGGATAGATGTATTTTGAAAAGGTGCTAGTAGCATTCTGCTTCTTATACCTGGGTTAGTGAGTCCTCTATGGTTTCGTTTCTAATAATTCAGTTTTATTTTCTTTCAGTTTAAAAAATTTTATTAGGTATGCTGGTTCATGCATGTAATTCTAGCATTTGGGAGGCAGCAACAGGAGTTCAAGGTCATTCTTAGCAATGTAGCAAATTCAAGGCCAATCTGGGTTGCATGAGAACTTGTCTGAAAACACCAGAAAAACAAAACAAAACTAAAAGTACTGCCAATGTTGGAAGAGGCATACCATGGAAGTAGGCAAAAGCTACAAATCAAACTTTCCCTCATCTTCACAGAAAACTGGCTTTTAGCATTTACTAGTTTGCTGTCATCCTGTTTGCCAGTGAAGGGGAGTTAGAGGGACAGAGGAAGGCAAGGGAAGTAAAAAACGACCTCCCTGAGATGGCTGCTTCTTTTTACCAGAAGACATTATGGAAAATATTTGTCGGAGAACTATGGGAAGGCTCAGGACCAATAGGGGAAAGGGGAAGACTAGGGTCCCTGCAAAATACCCAAGCCAGCATCCAGCCTTAGGGCTCTCCCATCCAGGAGGGATAAAGCTTTCCTTTTAATTTGCCTTGGTCTTCCCAGACATTTAATTTTTTGTCCATGCAAGGCAAGAAACTTGGAAGTCCTCAAGATGACCACAGCAACCCCATTATATACTGTGTTGCAAAAGAGATCTAAAGAGAAAATACTGACTAAACAAATGTTTACTGAACTGTATCACATAAAATCACATAAAAAAGAGACACTTAGATAAAATTCAGTAAAGATGATGATCTTTGAGGAAGAGACCGTCAATATTTCATCTTCTGTTGAGAGGTAACACACTAGTTCATTGTTTTGTTGTCATGGTGTTTCAGCGGACATCTTAGCCGCTCTTATCACTAGCTCTTTTACCCTCAGGCATTCTATGTTTTAAAATCCTACAAATTAAAATCACTTGTTAGAAGTACCACTGAATGAGGTAATAAAGTGTAGTTTTGAGTGTAGTGAGTATTGAGTAAATTTTGTTGTTACGAATCCTATTTCCTTACTGCAAAGTCTTCATGAGTTTTTACAGTACCTTTGTTTAAGAGATGTTGTGAAAATGTTAAATTGTATTCTTCTGAAAAATAAAAGATATGGAATATTTAGTTTTGAATAGTTTTTGGTTAACATTTTGTTTTGTTTTTAGGTGATTCCTCCTAAGGAGTGGAAGCCAAGACAGTGCTATGATGATATTGATAATTTGCTTATCCCAGCACCAATTCAGCAGATGGTCACAGGGCAGTCGGGACTGTTTACTCAATACAACATCCAGAAAAAAGCCATGACTGTGAAGGAGTTCAGGCAGCTGGCTAACAGTAGCAAGTGAGTCAATTGAGCTTTTATTTGCATTTCTTCCAAAGAGGTACTTGAGTATGGCAAGAAACCAAGTAGATAGAGACTCCTGTAATACAAAGCAAGAACCTCTTTGGTCATCTCTCTAGTCCTCATCTCTGGTTTCTATTCTTCAAATGATGGCCTACTCACATTCACTTACTTCTAAGGAAATTGTTCCACATTTATTACACATTATTATTATTATTATTATTATTATTATTATTATTGCAAAATCTAGAAATGGTTCTTTCTTTTAGTTGTCATAAGGTTTGAATTCTCTTTAGCTTTGTTGGGCAAAATTTTATTCATAATTTTGTTAAGACTAAAATTTCATGAGCATTAGCAGTTTCAAAAGAAAACTTTGAATGAATAGGAAGGTATATAGTATATTAGTTATCTATGGATATATAATAAATTCTCAAAATTGGCACCTTAAGCTAGCTCATAATTTGTCAAAGTCTGGAACTTAGAAGTCATAGATGAGTGATTTTAGTTTGGGGTCTCTTTGAAATTTAATGTTAAAGTGTTGACTGGAAGTGTTGGCTAGATTTTTCCCAGGTGAGCGCCTTCTATGAGACTAAAGTCCCTGCTGTTTGTCCTTTAAGTGAAATTTTACGAGTCTATAGAAATACAGATATATTACTGTTTTCTACATCAGACACCAGTCTTGCTATCCACTCACACATCTTTTTTTTTTTTTTTTTTTTTTTTGCGGGAGGTGGGTGGGTGGTGGGTGGGTGGAAGGAGTAAGGAGTTGAGACAGGGTTTCTTTGTGTAGCCCTGTCTGTTCTGGAACTCACTTTATAGACCAGGCTGCCCTAGAACTCATAGAGATCATCTTGCTTCTGCCTCCCAGGTGCTGGGAGGTGTGTGCCACTTGGCTTCACTCACACATATTTAAAAATACACTTCAGAGTAAATTGCAGACATTGGTCCTTTTCTCTTAAGTACTTTTGCATGTATATGTACTTTTAGAATTCAATATTTGTTCTTTTTATTAATTTTGTTCTTTGAAAATTTCATGCATGTATTTAATGTATTCTTGTATATTACCTCATTTTTATCTCACTAATACCCTTTTTATTTCCCTCTCCTCCTATAGGTCCCTTTTCCATGTTCATGCCTTTTTGTTTTGTTTTGTGACCTGCTGAGTTTAATCTGGGATGTCTGAGCAATCATGGGCTTATAAATATCCAATAGAGTCTGATAAGCTCACCAGTATACATCCTAAGTTAATGATGCCCTCTTTCCAAAATCCATCACTAGCAAGTAGATTCCTCATCCTTGACTTGCAGTTGAAAGGGTCAATTCAGACTGAGAGTAGCTAGCCATAACTGCAGTTAGTTCATGATTAAAATGTCTGTGTCCTTTCTAGTGGATGGCATATATTTGTTTCTTCTCTATTGTTGCTGGAGGGCTTCTCTCTAGGTTCCACCAAGCCCCGCAGTCCCATAATCCACATATAAAATAATCACTCAGACGCTTATATTACTTATAAACTGTATGGCCGTGGCAGGCTTCTTGCTAACTGTTTCTTATATCTTAAATTAACCCATTTTTATAAATCTATACCTTGCCACGTGGCTGGTGGCTTACCGGCATCTTTACATGCTGCTTGTCCTGGCGGTGGCTGCAGTGTCTCTCCCTCCTTCTTCCTGTTTCCCCAATTCTCCTCTCTCCTTGTCCCGCCTATACTTCCTGTCTGGTCACTGGCCATCAGTGTTTTATTTATATAGAGCGATATCCACAGCACAACATTCTCTTGGGATCAAATTGGTGCAGCCAGGAGCAATTGTGTCTCATGTCAACAGAATTCTAAGTTATTTAAATGCCATATTCTCTAGGTCTATGAAGTGTTTGAAGGTTACCTATCTATCTGAAATATATCTATGTATACCTAGAAGACTTAACTAACATGGCTACAATTATGATTATCATAGATGACTAATTATTAATCTATTTCTTAATTATCCATTACAATTTTAAATGAGTTACATGAACAATACCTCAAATAAGAATAGAAATACATATATATATATATACATACAGTATAACAAAATTAACTTTAAGTTTGTATCAATAAACTAAAATTTATACCATTGTAAAACATTTTAAACAAGTTGTTCTTTAAAAGTAGGTTCATTAATCTACGCTTTTATCTTATCATCTCTATATCCTATATATCTATATCATACTAGCCAGTAGATTCCCCATCCTTGACTTGCAGTTGAAAGGGTCAATGCAGACCGAGAGTAGCTAGCCATAGCTGCAGTTAGTTCATGATTAAAATGACTGTGTCCTTTCTAGTGGATGGTATATATTTGTTTCTTTTCTATCTTCTTGATCCTACATTCTTTCTGCTTCTTCTTTGGCAATGTTCCCTGAATGCTCAGATAGTGGCAGTTGTCTTCTTCCAGAGAAACTGAGTAGGTGCAGCTTATACTGAATGGGGAAGAGAATGAGGTTTTACTTTTGTTTTTTGAGACAGGAAGATAGGCTGTCACTATAAAGCCTAGACTGACACTGAATTTGCACTCCTCCTGTTTGAATCTCCCCAGTTCTGGGATTAGAGATATATGCTACCAAACCCAGCAAAATTTCTTTTCTTGAAGAGACTATTAAAGAATTTGTGGATTTTTAAAAAAACCATCACAGTTAGTTTTTGTTGTATGGCGTTTGATGTCCTAGATAAAAACCTTAACCTGCAACTAAGGGTGTAGCGCAGTTGGTGGAATGTTTGCCTAGCATGCATGAGACCATAAATTTAATCACCAGTACTCATAAACCTGGTGTGGTGACATTATATACCTGCTTCTAAAAGTGGAGACAGAGGATCATCTAAAGGTTAAAAGTCATCTAAAACTCTCTTGAAACTGACTGTGCCCCAACTCCTGCTTTTCTTTTCTCGTCCTGTAGAGTCTTAGAGTAAAGCTAAATCTTAGAATGACAGCAATAAAATCCCCCATTCTGACAAATCCAAGCCAAACCTAAAAGACCAATCAAAAACATAGCTGTCTCAGTTCCTTGCATGGTTGTGAATGGAAACAGTCTTTGGATGAATTTAGTTGATGAGTCATAAAGGTAAATTGTGTGTGTGTGTGCGCACATGCACGCGCACATATTTGGCTTAGTAAGCAGATGATGAGTCTTTCCTTCTACATTTTTAGTGCAGAACTTTCTGATTGATACTCCATAGCAATTGTAAATTTTAAATTTAATTTTGAATTTTTTAAAAGTGCTAGTAAACTTTCATTCTTTTATATCTTATTGATATTGTAAGACTTTCATTATAGATTGAGTACCTTATCATTCAAACTATTAAGAAACTTTATTAGCATATGTGTATGTGTGTACGTAAGTCTGTGTTTGAGTGAGCATGCATGTGCCATATAGTTTCTGTGTGGTGGTCTTAGGACAACTTTGTAGAGTTGGTTCCAGAAATGGAATTCAGGTCCTCAGACTTCTGAGGCAACTGCCTTTATCTACTGAGACATCTTGATGGCCATAGAATTCTATGATTATTACTAGAACAAACTACCACAAATTTTCCTCTTACTTCTATGTAGCACACTTGTATGAGCACACATACAATAAAGAAATGAATTTAACAAAAAAAAACATACTTTTGATAAGCATCATATCTTTGTACAATGGGAAAGGTACACAGTGCTTTGTGGCTTTTAATGAATGTATAACCTTTGTGATATTTAACCAGGGAGGGAGAAATTTCATTTTGTAGGTGCTTTTGAGATAGATTTTGAAGGAGGTTCAAAAGTTTCAACCAGATATAGAAGTAATACATGCTAGCCAGATATGGGAAATACTATTGTGCTGTCACATACATTTAATCTCAGAACTAGGAAGGCAAAGGTAGATCAATCTCTGAGTTCAATGCCAGCCTGATCTCCATAGTCAGTTCCAGGCTGTATAAGGTTATATAGTGAGACTCATTCTTAAAAACAAAAAACCCAAAAAAACCCACATCATTAAGATCTCAGATATAGAAATATGTATCTCCCACACAAAATTATTGTATGCATAATGAGGCAGAATACTGGTGAGAGGGTTGGGGATGCAGTTCAGTGGTGAATGCTTGCCCAACATACAATCTCCAGCCCTCTTGGATTTATGTGTGGGAACGGAGAATGGGAGGGTTTGGGGAGAGACTACAACTAGGAAGAATTGATCTTTGAAGTCTTTCACTCTGTTGTCACAGAGAATCTTTGATCATTACTACTACTAGTCCATTTGATTATTCTGGCATGTTGTCCATCTTTCACTTAAAAATTACATTTTTATTTTGTTTGTGTGTGAAGGATACATATGTCATGGCAATCCATGTGGTGGTTATAGGACAACTTGTAGGAGTCAGCTCTCTCCATTAACTGTTTGTGTTCTGGGGATTGAACTCACATAGTCAGGTTTGGTGGCAGGTACCTTTACTCATTTTTTACTTTTAAGGAACATAAATTCACTAAGAATTAATTTTATTGGTGTCTGTGTTTATCTCACTGAGGTGGCTTCATTATTTTTTTTCAAGACAGGGTTTCTCTGTGTGTAGCTTTGCACCTTTCCTGGAACTCACTTGGTAGCCCAGGCTGGCCTCGAACTCACAGAGATCCGTCTGGCTCTGCCTCACGAGTGCTGGGATTAAAGGTGTGCGCCACCACCGCCCAGCCTAGATTGATTCTTTTCCTCTGAAAATCACCATGCAGATGACATTGTCTGGTTTGTTTACCACTGCATCAGTGCAACCTGAGATATGACATGTAATTTTACCATATATATATATATATTAAAATTATAAAGTTTTTATATATTGAATATATATATAATTATATATAAATTAAATGATAGTGTTATGATAGCAAAAATACATTTGAAGTTGTATAAATCATTTAAGTAATAAACATTTACTTAACAATATAGATTTCTTGGCATTTATGTAGTTTAAAGATTTTTAAACATAGTTCTCTATTTTTTTATTTATTTAAGAAATTTTTTTATTCATTTTACATACCAACCATACATCCCCCTCTTATCCCTCTTCCCGATGCCCCACAGCCTCCCCTCCCAACCTACCCCCACCCCCTCTTCCAAAATGGTAGGGACTCCCATGGAGAGGCAGTAAAGCCTGATACATTCAGTTGAGGAAGGACCAAACCCCTCCCCTCCTGCATCAAGCATAAACAAGCTTATCTGACCATAGATAATGGGCTCCATAAAGCCAACTCATGCACCAGAGGTAGATCCTGATCCCATTGCCAGGGGCCCCGCAAACACACCAAGCCACACAACTGTCTCAATTGATTCTATTTTAGTTATAAAACTTAATCATTAGGAATTGTTTGAATGATTTCTAGATTTAATTTTATTTCTTTTCTTTTTCATTTTTCTTTATTAAGTTTTCTACTCACTCCACATACTATCCACAACCCCCTTCCTAATCCTCCTACCCCCAAGTCCTCTTTCCCAAGCCACCCCGCAACCCCACATCTCCCAAATTGAGGTCTCTCATGGGGAGTAAGCAGAGCCCAGCACAGTGAGCCTAGGCAGGTCCAACCCCCTTCCCACTGCACCAAGACTGTGTAAGGTGTCACACCACAGGCACCGGATTCCAGAAGCCTGCCTATAGACCAGGGACAGATCCTGATCTCCCTGCCTTGGTGTCCCCTAAAGAGTTTGAGCCCAAACAACTGTCTTCCATATCCAGAGGGCTTAGTTCAGTCCCATGGGGACTCCACAGCCACCAGTCCACAGTTCATGAGCTTCCACTAGTGTGGCGGTCATCTCTGCACGTCCTCCCATTATGATCTCGATATCCCTCACCTGCAGTATCTCTTCTCTCTCTCAACAATTGGATTCCCGGAGCTCAGCCTGGTGCCTCGCCGTGGATCTATGTATCTGCCTCCATCAGTCACTGGACAAAGGCTCTATGATGACAGCTAGGTTATTTGCTGTGCTGGTCACCAGAGTAGACCGGTCCAGGCACCCTCTGGACCATTGCCAGAAGACCAAGGTGGGGTCAACCTTGTGGATTCCTGAGAGCCTCCCCAGCACCCTGCCTCTTCCTATTCCCATGATGTCCTCATCTATCATGGTATCTTCCTCCCTGCCCTCTCACTCTGTCCCTGTTCCAGTTTGACCCTCCCATTTCCCTATGTTTTCATCCCCCACTCCTTGCCCTCTGCCATCCCTCCCCCCCAGTCCACTCATGTAGATCTCATCCACTTCTCCTTCACAGGATCATCCATGTGTCCCTCCTAGGGTCTTTTCCTGTTAGCTAGTCTCTCTGGAGTTGTGGGTTGCAGTCTAGCCATCCCTTCCCTCCCATTTAGTATCCACTTATGAGTGAGTACATACTATGTTTGTCCTTCTGAGTCTGGTTACTGCACTCAAGATGATATTTTCTAGATCCATCCATTTGTCTGCAAATTTCATGATATCATTGTTTTTTTTTTAACTGCTGAATAATACTCCATTGTGTATATGTGCCATATTTTCTTTATCCATTCTTCAGTTGAGGGGCATCTAGGTTGTTTTCAGGTTCTTGCTATTACGAATAATGCTGATAGGTAAACATAAAATACTATGATTCTCTGTGGCTTTTTCAAGCATCCATCATGTTAATTAACCTTTCTCCTTCCCTCTCTCTTGGTGTTGTCCTCATGCACCACCACTTTCCCCCTAGTTAAAGCCCCTCTTTTTCTGTTATCCCCATTTCTCCTGCATAGCATATACACGTGGCATTTTGCATCTACAACTACAGATAATTTGGAACATTCTGTGTATTTTCTGAGTCTGGATAACCTCATGCAGTGTAATATTTTTAGTTCCATCAACTTATCTGAAAATTTAATGATTCATTTTTCTTACAGCTGAATAGTATCCCACAGTGTATGTTTACCATATTTTTATTACTCATTCATCAGTTGAATGAAATTTAGATTGTTTCTATTTCCTAGCTTTCAGAAATAGAGCAACAATCAACATGGCTGTGCAAGTAACTGTGGAGTAGGATGGAGAGTTTATGCCAAGGAGTGGTATGATAGATTTATTTTTAGCTTTTTGAGAATCATGTTTTCCACATGATTTCTGTAGTGGCAACACCAGTTTGCAATCCTACCATATCCTTACCAGCATTTTTTGTCAATTTTGCCATTCTGATTATGATAAGATGACGCTTAAAGTAGTTTCTAAGTTATTTAATTTTTGAGACATGGTCTCTTTACATAGCCCCAGCTATCCTGGAATTCACTATGTAGAACAGATTGGATTCAGTTCACAGAAAGAAGTCTGCCGCCTTCTGCCTCCTGAGTGCTGGGATCACAGGCATGCACCACCATTTCAGTTCTCAAAGTAGTTTTAATTTGCATTTTTTGAATTGTTAAGGTTGTTGAATCCTTTTTGATCTGGATATTGTTACCTTAACCTCATATTTTTGTCTTCTATTTTGTTCCATTGGTAAGCGTCTTTTTTTGTGATTATACCATGCTGTTTTGTTACTATATGACTATGTTTATGTTACTATAGCTCAGTAATATATCTTGTAATCTGGAGTGGCAATCACTTCAGCATTATTATTATTTTTTGTTGTTATTTTGCTCAGGCTTGTTTTGGAGTCTTTTGTGGTCCCACAGATTTTTTTTTTTTTTTTTTGATATGGATTGCATTGCATCTGTAAATTGCTTTTGGTATATTTGTTAGTTTTACAAAATTAATTCTACCAGTTCATGAGTGTGAAAGATTTTTTTTTTTCCATCTTCTGATGTCTTCCTCAATCTCTTTCTTTGGAGATTTAAAGCTTTCATTGCAAAGTCATTTACCTTTTGGCTAAGTTTATTTCTAGACATTTTATTTTTATTTTATTTTTTGGGGGGAGCTATTGGGAATGACTGTGTGCCCATGATGTCTTTATCAGTGTGTTTATTATATAGAAAGTCTAGAGAATGTTGAAAGTTGATTTTTGTATCCTGCCAGTTTGCTGAAATTATTGATCATTTCTAAAAGTTTTCTATCAGGATACTTGGGATCTCACTGGTTAAGAGCACTGACTGCTCTTCCAGAGGTCCTGAGTTCAATTCCCAGCCACCACATGGTGGCTCACAACCATCTGTAATGAGATCTGGTGCCCTATTCTGGCCTGCAGTCATACATGCTGTATACATAATAAATAAATAAATCTTTAAAAAAATTAATTTATTTTTATTTATTTATTTTTTACTTTTTCTCTTTGTATTCCTTTAATCTCTTCTCTTGTCTTATTGCTCTAACTAGTGCTGGCTCTATACTGGAAAGGGGGCAGGAGAGTGGATGGCCCTGATACTTTTCTTATTTTAATGGGGTTGACTTGAGTTTTTCTCTATTTAAGATGATGTTGGTTGTGGGTTTATTGTATATAGTCTTTTTTTTGTTGAAGTGTCTTCTCTCCAGTCTTATTATCTCTAGTACTTTTATCATGAAGGCATGTTGAGTTTTCTTGAAGACTTTTTTGCATATATTGAAATGGTCATGCGATTTTTGTCCATTTGTGTCCATTTAAACGATTTATTTATTGATTTATGTATATTATGACCATCCCTCCATCTTCAGGAAAAAGCCAACCTGATCATGATGAATTATCTTTTTATTGTGCCTATATTCAGCCTGCAATTATTTTATTGAGGATTTTTGAATTTATATTCATCAGCCTGTAGTTTTCTTTTGTCTTTTCCTAGTTTTGTTATTAGAGTAATACTGACTTCCTAGGAGGAAGAAGTTTGGAATTTTAAAAATAATTTAAGAAATAATTGATTCTAGATCTTCTTTGGAAGTCGTGTAGAATTCTGTTGTATAACCATCTAAGCCTTTTTTTTTCTTTTTGTTAGAAGTCTTTTTAATTAATGTTCTGATCATCTTACTTGGTATATATCTTTTTAGATTGTAAATCTTTTTGTTTTGACTTTGGTGGTTTGAATGATGTAGAAATTCATCTATTTCTTTTAGATTTTCTAACTTAATAGAGTATAGGTTTAAAAATATTCCCTTATAGTGTTCTGAGTTTCCTTGTTGTTTGTCATAATGATTCTTTGTTCATTTCTGATTTTGCTAATTTGGGTCCTTTCTTTTGCTGAGTTGGACCATGGGTCTGTTAATCTTATTTATTTTCTCAAAAACAAACTCTCAGATTCATTAATTCATTGTATTGATTTCTTTGTTCCTATTTTATTAATTTCTGCTATGATTTTAATTATTCATACCATATACTGTATTTGAATTTGATTGGTTCTTATTTTTCTAAATTCTTGAGTACCATCATTAATTATTTGTATGTATTCAACATACGTGTGTGTATGTGTACTCTTATGAATCCTTGTAGGAATGCTTTTAATGTTTTCAGACACATTGCTTTGTTTTTATTTAGTTATAGAAAATTTTTATTACTCTTTCTCATTTGACCCATTCGTCATTCAATAACAAATTGTTTAATCTCCACAAGTGTGTGTGTTTACTAGAGATTAGTTTGCTATCAATTTTAAGTTTGATTACGCTGTGGTCAGATAGGGTACATGGAGTTATTTTGAATTTTCTGAAATTTTAAGATGTATTTTTTGGTTCCAGAATGTGGTCTATTTCAGAGAAGCTTCCATGGGCCTCTGAGTATAATATATATTCTTTGGTGTTTGGCAGGAATACTCTGTAAAGACCTGTTAGGTCCATTGCTGTATGATGTCTTTTAATCCTGATCTGTTTATTTTTTTGTCCAGATTTTTTTTTTATTGGAGAAGGTGGGATATCAATATCATCTGTTATTATGGAATTAAAATTAATTTTATGTTTTTAATTTTAGTATTATGCTTTTTATGAAATTGGGTTCATAGAGATTGGTGAATAAATTCTTAGGATTATAATTTCTTCTTGGTTAATTGTTGATTAAAATAAAGTGTCCTTTATCTCTTAGTTTTAGTTTCTAGTTTATTTTGTTTACTATTAGGGTAAGGGCATTTGTTTGTTTCCTGGTCTCTTTTGCTTGGAATACATTTTTCCGTCCTTCTATTTTAAGGTATTACCTAAATTTAAAGCTAAAATTAGCTTCTTGTAGACAATAAAAAGATGGATTCTGTTTCTTACTGCATATGTGTAATTTTCCTTAATCTGGGGAAGTGTTTTCTTGATCTTGTTGAAGATCTGTTTTATTCTTTTTTCTTCAATTCCTGACATTTTCCCCCCTACTTAATCCATTCTACTTACAAGGCTTTCACCTGAGTTTTCCAATTGAGTTTTGCAATTCCATCTTCATTTTATTTCATTTATTCATTTACTTTGCATTCTTTTCAAAATTTTTATTTCTTTGCTTTCAAATTCTCAATTCACTTTATACAGCTGTGTGTCTCTTGAACTTCATTTGGGTGTTTATTGCTATTCTCATTAAGTTTGAGTTGTTGGTGTCTTTTCTAAAGTTCTTTGATGAAATTTAAGTTCTGATTGGAGAACATGCCTGTAGAACTGGTGTATTTGGGGGGAAGATATATTGCCGTGCCTTTTCATATTGAGGTTTTATGATGTGACCTGCACATGTGGACTTCTTTTGTTGGTTGTATGTCTGATGTGAGGTTCTGACTGCCTCATTATTAGGCCTGTGTACCAGCTATGTGGCTGAGGCAAGGCCTGAGGGATGAGGATGGCATAGGCAGATGAGGTTTCATGCTCACCAGGCTGGATGGATCCTTGCATAGGTGTGTGATCTGGTATCTGCCTCTAGGTTGTAGCCAGGTGCAGCCTGCATAGGGTCTGGTGGAACTCACTAGACTAGACTAGTGCACATGGTCCACTGGTGTGGGGTCATTGCTGAGCCTGGGAGTTTGAGAAGGTACTGGCAGTGACTGATCAGATTTAATTTGTGGGATTAGAGGGGGTATAGACAGTCCATGGGTCAGGGAACTCACCAGAGTGGATCTGAGAACAGGGTTGGGGAACAGGAGAAGGGCAGTGGATTGGATTTTGCATAGGCAATTGGAGTGGAGGAGGAGGGGAGGGAGAATATAGGTAGTCTTCCTGGGCCTGCCATGGTACATACAAGGTCCTTGGTAGCAAATGGGGCTGAGATCAGTCTAGTCCAAAAAAGACTTCTTTATTTTATAGAGTAATAATCAAGCTCCAGAGAAATTCAGCTTTTAGCCGAGGGTTATACAGTGTTTGCATGGCAAACCTTTGATGCATGTGGTGGCTCTTACTTGTAAGTACAATTCTAGGGTTGCCAAAGCAGGAGGAGGCTGGTTATGAGACTGCCTTAGAGCTGTGCTACAGTGAGTGAAAGGTTCTGAGAAGGTATTATTGAGTCACTTTTGAGTAAATTGACATCTGGAACAGCTGTGGTGGACTCTGGAGCCAGTATTCAGTAGAATCTGGTACTGTTTACTGAAGTGCTCACTTCTAGTTTCAATATGCATTTCAAATACTTTAAGATGTAAAACTTGGGGCTGGAGAGATGGCTCAGAGGTTAAGAGTATTTCTGTTTCTCTTACAGAGTTCAATTCCCAGCAACCGCATGGTGACTTACAACCATCTATAATGACATCTGGTGCTCCCTTCTGGCATGTATGCATACATGCAGGCAGAATACTGTATATATAATAAATAAATCTTAAAAAAAGGACATGCTCTTAAAAAAAAGTTGTAAAACTTTCACTTCAGTTAACAATATCAAACTTAAGCTTTTTATTATAATATTCAGGGTTAAAAATTTCTCAATTAGCTATACAATGACAGATTCTATAGTGCTTTAAGTATACATACTGCTTTTTCAGAGGACCTGAGTTCAGTTCCCTGCATCCATGCTGGGAGGCTCACCACCACTTGCAACTCTAGCTCCAGGGAATCCAGCAACTTTTTCTAGACACCAAGAGCACCCCCCCCACACACACATGCCATACATTCATAGATACTGATAAATAAAATTTAAAAAATCTTAAAAATAAGCCAAAAAAGTATAGTGTAATTTGCCTGGTGAGATGGCTCAGTGGCTAGTCATAAGCCTGATGACCTGAGTTTGTTTCCTGTAACCCACATGGTTGAAAGAGAGAAGAGACTCCCAATGTTGTCCTCATGCCCATCCATCCAAAATAAAATAAAGACAACAACAACAACAAAACAACAAAATTACCACACTATATAATGTAAAATGCCTTGGGGTTCAGCTTCACATTTCTCCAGAAGTTGTAATGAGCAGCTACTCTGTTTCCAGTTGTCTGTGCTTGGGTTGTAGGCAGTGTTCACCTCTTGTGAGAATCTGATAATGACTTAGGATTTTTTAACAATTAAAAAAAATTTTTTTATGTGTATGTGTATTTTGCCTGCGTGTATGTCTATGTCATGTGTGTGCTTGATGCCTGCAGAGCCCAGAAGAGGACATCTTTATTCCCTGGAACTGCAGTTACAGACGATTAGTTAGTTAGTTAGTTATAAGCCACCATATAGGTGCTGAGAATCAAACCTGCATCCTCAGGAAGAGCAGCATGTGCTTTTGACTGCTGAGCCATCTCCTTACTTAGCCCCCCGGCATTGATTTCTGGTTTGCTTGTTTAATTTGCTCCTGGAATTCCTAATACACCTCGAACACAGTGTAATAGAACTTGCAGAAATAGAACTTATAGAATCATGTAAAGTTAATTGTCCTTTTTATGCTCACTTTACTTTGGCTATGGAGTAATGTTGTTGTTTGTTTTGCTCTTTACTCTTTTTGGCGGCCTGCCATCCAGCTCCCATATAAATCACACATGGAGGCTTATTCTTACTTATAAATGCCCAGCTTTAGCTTTGCTTGTTTCGTGCCAGCTTTCCTTAACTTTAAATTATCCGGTTTTCTTACTTCTATAAATCTTACTCTTTCTCAATTGCTGGTTGTGTAGCTGGGTAGCTGGCTCCTGGAGGCCTCCTCCTCCTCTGGATATTTATTTTTCCCTCCCAAATTTCTCCTATTTATTCTCTCTCTGCCTGTCAGCTCCACCTATCCTTTTTTCCTGCCTCACCATTGACCATTTAGTGCTTTCTTAGACCATCAGGTGTTTTAGATAGGCACAGTAACATACATGGCTTCCCAGAGTTAAAACAAATCTACATAAACAAAAGTAGCACACCTTAAAATAATATTCTATAAGAGAGTAATATTGTTTTCTAGGAAAGTCAGAAATTTCTCCTATGTTTCAGATACAGTAATGAAATTAAATTTCTTATCCTTGTGTAGATAACCAGTTTGTTCCCCGTGTTGTGAATATAGATGTCCATAGGATTTCTGTTTCTGCTAGATCTTTCTTCCTTCCTTTTAGCTTTGCTTCATTATTTTCTGAATTTATTTCTTTGCTTATATTTTTCATTAAAAAAAGGTATCTGTATCAGTTACTTGTCTTTTTGCTGTGACAAAATAACCTGACAAAAGTTAAAGTAAGGAAGAATTTATTTGGTTTAAAGTTCCAGAGAATACAGTCCATCATGGCTGGGAAAGTTAAGCATCAGGAGCAGGAAGCAATGGCAGTCCATAGTCAGAAAGCAAAGAGCCCTGTAGGTGAATGCTGGTGCTTTCTCCTTTTTATTCAGTCCAGGACCCAATTTATAGTATGGAACTTTCCACATTTAGGGTAGGTGTCCCACTCAGTATATTTTAGGTAATCCCTCACAGACATCATTTCAGTGATTCTATATCCTATCAAGTTGACCTTCATAGTATCTTTTTGTGACAGTATTATTGCTTAAAATCTAAAAATTCAGAGAAGTGCATTTATTTGTGAGAAATAACTTTTTGCTTTTTGTTTGTTTGTTTGTTTTTTGAAACGGTGTTTCTCTTGTAATCCTGGCTGTCCTGGAACTTGCTCAGTAGACCAGGCTGGACTCAAACTCAGAGAATCACCTGCCTCTGTCTCCCAAGCACTGGGATTAAAGGCATGCCCAACCCAGAAAGATAACTTTAAAAAAAAATTATTTAATTTTATTTTAGGTCCATTGGTGTTTTGCCTAAATGTATGTCTGTGTGGAGGTACAATATCCCCTGGAAATGGAGTTACAGACAGTTGTGAGTTGCCATGTGGGTGCTGGGAATTGAATTTGGGTCTTGTGGAAGAGCAGCCAGTGCTTTTAACCTTTGAGCAATCTCTCCAGCTCCTGAGATAACTTTCTTAAAGATACATTTTAATTTTTTTTACTTTAATTCTCTCTCTCTCTCTCTTTTTTTTTGAGACAGAGTTTCTCTGTGTAGCTTTGCGCCTTTCCTGGATCACACTCCGTAGACCAGGCTGGCCTCGAACTCACAAAGATCCGCCTGCCTCTGCCTCCCGAGTGCTGGGATTAAAGGCGTGCGCCACCACTGCCCGGCTACTTTAATTCTTTTATGTGTATGGATGTTTTACCTATATGTATGTCTGTACATGACTTTATATGCAGTGACTGTAGGTATCAGAAGAGAGTGTTGAATTCCCTGGGATTGGAGTTACAGTCCATTGTGAGCTGCCATATGAGCGCTGGGAATCAAACCCCAGTCCTCTGGAAAAACAGATAGTAATTTTGATGGCAGAGCTCTCTCTCCACAATCACGATTTATTGTTTTAATTTTAATAGTGTGTATATCTATATGTGGCTATGTGCACATGAGTGCCAGTACCCAAGGACACTAGAGTTGTTGGATTCCCTAGAGCTAGAGTTACAGGCATTGTAACTAGCCCATTGTGAGTACTAGGAACCAAACTTTGGTCCTCTGCAAGAGTGCTGTTAACCACTGAGCTCTCCAGACTTTTTTCCCCCCTACAGATTATGTAGTTTAGGCAGGCCTCGAATTTACTCTGTAGCCAAACTGGCCTTGAACACTTGATCTCTTGATCCTACTGCCTCTGCCTCTTGAATGCTGAAATTATAGGCATGTACCATTATGCTCAAGAAGATAATTGTTAATTTTAATAATTTAATACACATTTCCTCTTTTCTCCTGTTTTATTTATTTATTTTTGTTGTTGTTTTTTGTTTTTTTGTTTTTCAGGGTCTATGTCTAGCCCAGGTTGGCCTGGAATTCTTTATGTAGCTGAGGTACCTTTTTTTTTTTGGTTTTTTAATTTATGATTAAATTAAACATGGCATGTGCTACCATGCCATGTTTAGGTAATTCTGGGGACTGTGTTAACTCCAGGGCATCCTCTCTGGTGGACAAGTGCTTGTTTTCCATCTGAGCTAGGTGTACATTTCTAGCTCCAGAGTTCTGTTTTTAATTTTTTTTTTTAAAAAAAGCATCGGTGGGATTACAATAGATATAGTAATTTCTAAACTGATCTATTCAGCATGGAAATATTTTAATGTTATTAAATAGAAGATCTACCTTATTTTATGTTCTAATCATTAATTGCAGGCTAGTCAATCATGATAGTTAATATTCATTGCCATTTTGACAGAATGTAGAATCACCTAAGACAAGCCTCTGGGCATGCCTGTGAGGGTTTATTTATATTAGATGAATTGAGATGGAAAGACCTACCTTAACTGAATAGTACCATTGCATGGGCTGGGATGCTGGATTGGAAGAAAAGGAGAGCTGAGCTGAGAATTAGCATTAATCTTTCTTGGATTCCGGAATGCACATGCATGTGGATCAGCCATCTCAAGCATCATTGTTAAAGTGAACCCTTTCTTATTTATGTTGCTTTTGTCAGAGTATTTAATCACAACTATAGGAAAGTGACTCATCCCTGTTGTATTTCTAGTTACACTACAGCATACCTCCTTATTCCACATTTCAGTGCTAGTAAGATTAATTTTTGTATTTCAGATCAAGGGTATATAGACTTTATTGTATTTTATGACATTGGTGTTCTGTATGCATGTATGTCTGTGTGAGTGTGTCAGATTCCCTGGAACTGGAATTTCACACAGTTGTGAGCTGCCATGTAAGTGCTAGGAATTGAACCAGGTCCTTTGGAAGATTATCCAGTGCTTTTAACTACTGAGCCATATATTATATTGTGCTTGTGTATTTTTTCACTTCAATTATATATGTGACTTCTTTTTTCCCCTATCACTAGTATATTAGGCAGTACCCATCCAATAACTGCAGAGTATCTTATTTTAGTTTTGCTGTCTTGGAGTGGTATATAGGTTTTTTTCTCCTCAGTTTTTTTCATAGATATTATATAAATTTGTATAATGTTCTTGTATAATTATTTTAGAAATACTTTGAAAGCTAAAAATGATTTATAATTTACTGCTTTATTAATATTCTTATGAAAGGGCTTGTCTTACTGATAAAAGTCCTATAAAGTTATAAGTATAAATACTTTTGTATGTTATTCATTAAATTTGATACTATGAGAGTGTACCATATTTTTATTTAGAAAGTAAATGAAATTAGATGGGTGAAAAATCTTTAAAATTGCCTTACTGGTCTGTGGTTTTTATTTTTTAATTTTTTATAGATACTGTACTCCAAGATATTTGGATTATGAAGATTTGGAACGCAAATACTGGAAAAACTTAACTTTTGTGGCACCTATTTATGGAGCAGATATTAATGGGAGCATATATGATGAGGTATATCTATATTTATGTTGTGGTTTTTAAAAGATTGGTGATACTGCTTTTGTTTATTATTTTTAGATAACCAGTAAGTACTCAATTGTAGTTATTTATTTTTATTACCTTAAATTATGTGAATGTATGTGTGTCTGTGGGTGAGGATATGCATATTTGTGCCGATGCTTCTAGAGATTAGAGGCATTGAATCCCTTGGACTTGAAGTAATAGGTGGTTGTGAGCTCTCTGATTATAAGTATTGGGAACCTAACTCAGGTCCTCTGTAAGATCAGCATTCACTATTAACCACTGAGTCATTTTCTACATCTCCCCCACCTCTCTTTTCTGTCTTTTGAGCCAGAGTCTTATATAGTTCATGCTAGTTTAAAACTTGCTATTTAGCTGAGGATGACCTTGAACTTCCAATCCTTTTGCCTCTACTCCCAGTTGCCATACTAAAACTGACAGTCAGAGGACAACAATCAGAAGTCAGTTCTCCTCTTCTGCCATTTTGATTCTGGGGATCAAATTCTGGTCCACTGGCTTGGTGGCAGGCACTTTACTGGCTGTACTATTGTTCCATTCCTCCACTCCACCTTTTATGTTTTTCTTTCATAGATAAATTATATGATTTCTTTTTCTTTTTAAAAAAATATACATGCTGTGATAGTCTTTTTAAGCTATGAATATTATATTCATCATGACAATTCATCTTTAGTATATCAGCATGTATCTTTAAGTTATAATTGAATATTCATATATCAACTAACTTATAGGTCATATTGAGGTCACCAGAATTTCTCTAATGTTATTTATAGTAATTCCCCTGCCCCTATATATAGGGTAAAGTGATGAATTCCTTTAGGGCAGTTCAGTTCCCTGGACTGTAAAAAATAAACAAATACATAAATAAATGGAGGAAGAATGAATTTCAATATATAGTTAATAAGTGAGTGAGTTTTAGGGTGGTCCCTTGGTAAATGTTCTGTTCCTTAACAATCTTCCTTGTACTCACTCAGTGCATTGACCTCCGTTGCTAACCCTTGCCTTAATTTTGTTGTTATATTATTTTAAATATTTTTATTTTGAAAAGTAAAACAAGTTAAAAAGCACATGTCTTAGTTAGGGGTTGTATTGTGACAAAACACCATGACCAAAAAGCAAGTTGGGGAGGAAAGGGTTTCTTTGGCTTACCTTTCCCATATTGCTGTTCATTATTGAAGGAAGTCAGGAAAGAAACTCAAAACAGGACAGGTACCTGAAGGCAGGAGCTGATGTAGAGGTCATGGAAGGGTGCTGCCTACTTGCTTGCTCCCCATGGCTTGTTCAGCCTGCTTTCTTATAGAACCCAGGACCACCAGCTCAGGAACATCACACACAATGGGCTGGGTCCTCCCTCATCAATCACTAATTAAGAAAATACCTTACAGCTGGATCTTATGGAAGCATTTTCTCAATTGAAGTTTCTTCCTTTCAGATAACTCTAGCTTGTGTCAAGCTGACATAAGACTAGTCAGCACAGTACACAAAACACAAATTTAAAACGTCTTTACAACTTGTTGTACATGAACATCTTTGTCAGAAACATTTCTGACTTCCAGGAAGAATGTTATCAGCACCCTGTCCCCTCTATGCATGCATTATAGGCACCAGCTTCCTCCAGTGAAAATTATTATTCTGACATTATAGTAACACTTTTTTTTTATAACAATATAATTCATTGTGGCCCGTTTCTGAGCTTGATATAGTTAGGATCATTTAATGTATATTCTTTCTTTTTTTCCCTTCCTCTCTTTTCATTTCTCCCTTTTAACAGTTTGTTGCCAAGTAGCCAGACTGGCCTTGAAATCATACTTCTGCCTGTGCCCTCTCACTTGTCCACCCTCAGTTCTGGGATTACAGCTGAGTTGGACCAACCAACCCTCTTTGTTTCATTTCCAAGCTTTTCTATATAGTTTGTAGCTATAGTTCATTAATTTTAATGGCTGTATGTGATTTGACTTTGTGAATGAGATAGTTTGTCTTCTTGTTAATAGTCATTTGGGTTGCTTTTATTTATTTATTTATTTATTTATTTATTTATTTATTTATTTATTTATTATGAACAAGGCGTCTATGAATGTTCTGTACATGTTTCCTAAGGCATAGACGCATACCTTTCTGTTGGTGTATAGATAAACACATGACTGGCTTTAGAAGAAAACTTTGCAGTTTATAGTCACCCTTCTCGAAGCAATGTTTGAGTTTTTTCTCTTCCTTGTTCTGTAGATTTTAGCTGTTCTGCTAGGTACACATGTAGTGTCTTGTGATTTTTGTTTGTGTGTTTTTGAGACAGGGTTTCTTTGTAACAGCCCTGGCTGTCCTGGATTCTCTCTATAGACCAAGCTGGCCTCGAACTCACTGTGATCTGCCTTCCTCTGCCTCCCAAGTGCTAGGATTAAAGGTGTGTCCTACCTTGTGCTAGCTTGTGTTTTTAAATTGCATTATGATGCTCTGCTCCCCCAGGTCCATTGGTTCTTTGTGGGATTTTTTCCCCCATTCTTCTACTTCCCTTCCCCTTCTTCCTTCTCTTCTCTTACCTTTTTTTCTCTCTCCTTTCTTCTCCTTCCTCCTGTTGTCCTTTCTTTTGTCCCCCTCTCCAGTCTCCTCCTGTTTCTTCCTTTCCTTTTTGTCCCTCCCTTTCTTCCTCTTTTCCCTTGTACCTCCTCTCCTTCTCCACCCCTCTTTTTAAGTCAGGTTCTCACCCTGAAGCCCTGAGTGACTTAGAACTTGCTATGTATTTCAGCCTGGCCTCAAATGTGTGGTGATCCTCCTGCAATGGTTTCTCCAAAACTTGTTGTTTTGTTTACCTTTTTTTGAAACAGGATCACTGTAGCTGAGGCAGGCCAAAATTACCATGAAGCCTAGACTGCTTCAAACTAATAGAAGTTCTGCATCCATGCCTATAATCCCAGTTTTTTTTTGATTTTTCAAGACATGGTTTCTCTGTGTCGTTTTGTACCTTTCCTGGAACTCACTCACTCACTCTGTAGCCCAGGCTGGCCTCGAAATCACAGAGATCCTCTTGGCTCTGCTTCCCAAGTGCTGGGATTAAAGGCATGCACCACCACTGTCCGGCTCATCCCAGTTCTTGCAAAGCTGAGGCAGGAAATTCATGTCAGATAAATGTGTTATCCAAGAGCACAATGTGGTGAATGAAGTTCTCTAAGCTACCAAAGCTGTAAGTTTAAATGCCACAGAGCCAAAATTGTTAAAAAAGAAAGGAATAATTGCTCATCATAATACATTTTTCGGTGGCCAGCAAGATTGTTGTGTCAGCACCACATGACAGCTCACAACTGTTTGTAATTCCAGTTTCAGGAGATCTGACACCCTCACCCAAACATAATTGCAGGCAAAACATCAATGCACATAAAATTTAAAAAAAAAGCAAAAAACAGTTAAAAAAATTAACTTGAATGGCATTTTCATTAATCCTTAGTTTTAGTTAATCTTCCCTCTTCTCCATCTACTTTCCAGTCTCTCCCACTCCCATTCCTGCTTGAACCTGTAACATTCTCTTTCCTTGTACTTTCAAATAACATATATTCTACTATTCCTCATTTCTTTTTTCTTTCTTTTTTTCTGTTTTTTTGGGACAGGGTTTCTCTGTATAGCCTTGGCTGTCCTGGAACTCACTCTGTAGACCAGGCTGGTCTTAAACTCACAGAGATCCGCCTGCCTCTGCCTCCCGAGTGCTGGGATTAAAGGCGTGCGCCACCATCGCTCAGTTTATTCCCCACTTCTTCTGTTCTAAGCCTGTTCTAACCTCCATTACTGCCAATGGTCACATTCTAACCTCCTGCTTCTACAGGGACAAATAGAAAAATCCAAAAAACTGAAATTAGTGTCTCTGGATGAGAGAAAACATACATAGGGTTAACTCACTCAGTCTATTTTCCAATTCTATTCATTTTCCTGAAAGTTTCAGAACTCCAGTTTTCTTTATAGCTGAATAAAATCTCTGTTTGTGTATATGGATCACATTTTCTTACCCACACAGCTATTGTGAATAAAAATCAATGAACATGGTTGTGTTGGTGTCTCTATTGTTGCTTGTTTTTGTTCCTTTTGGGGGGCCCACCACCCAGCTCCCAAATAAATTAACACAGGAAGGCTTATTTGTAGACGAATTTCTAAATGATCTCATTTAATAAAAAGCACAGAGCCAAATATAGTGGTGAAAGCCTTAGAGATCAGGGAAATAGGGAAAGCCAACCTTACCTTACCAACTCTGCAGCTTCCAAATGCCTGCTACTTCCTGTCTACCTATGCCTTTATAGGTCTTGCTTTTCTGCCTTCTCATTGGCTCTTAGCCTAGCTACCTCACTTCCTTGTCACTGCCTGTCTGTACAGACCTCCAGGTCTCTATGGTTGGTACTGGGATTAAAGGCATGTGTCACCATGCTTGGTTCTGTTCCCTAGTATGGCCTTGAACACATGGAGACCCTACCTGCTAAGTGATTGGAATTAAGGGCGTGTGCTGCCTGACTTTGTTTACTTCAAATGGCTGGCCTTTCCCCCCTGATTTCCTGGCAAGCTTTATTGATCAAAGCACAAATAAAATATCACCACACTTATTATTGTTTATGAATGCCTGGCCTTAGCTTGGCTTCATTTCTAGCCAATTTTTCTTAACTTTAAATTACCCCATCTACCTTTTGTCTTTGGGCTTTTCCCATTCTCTTACTTCTGTAAATCTTACTCTTACTCTGTGGCTTGCTGTGTAGCTAGCCCCTGATGTCCTCCTCCTTTTCTGGCTACTTCTTCTTTCCTCCCTGATTTCTCCCTATATATATTCTCTCTGCCTGTCAGCCCTGCCTATCCTTTCTCCTACCTTTCTGTTGGCCAGTTCTTTATTAGACCATCAAGTGTTTTACACAGCTTCACAGAGTTAAACAAACAACATAAGCAAAAGTAACACACCTTAAAATAATATTCTACTACATTCTGTAGTAGGACACAAATTCTTAGGGGTGTAAACCTAGGAGAGGTATAGCTGAGTCATAGGTTAGCTCTTTATTGATACCTTTGTGAGAAAACTCCACTCTGATTTGTGTGGTGGATACACCACTTCACACTACCACTAAAATAACTCAGGGTTCTCCTTTTCCCGCTTGCCAGTATTTGTTGACATCTGGTTTTTTGATAATCATTCTGACTGAGGTGAGATTGAATCTTAAACCTCTAGTAGTTCCCTGATGACTAATGTGGTCAGACCTCTTTAAAATATGTATTATCCATTTGTAGATCTTCTTTTGAGAATTCTTTCACTTCTATAGTCCATTATTTGATTGGATTATGGTTGTCTTGATGTTCATTTGGAGTGTGTGTGTGTGTGTGTGTGTGTGTGTGTGTGTGTGTGTGTGTGTGTGTAGGGAGGGTAGCGGGTGCTGCTCCTATTAATCCTATGTCAAATGTGTGGCTCACAAATACTTTCTCATCCTTTCAAGAAGCCTCTTTACTCAACAGTTACTGTTGCAGTATAAATCCTTTGAATTTTTTCATTTGTTGATTTTTGGTCTTATTTCCTAAGCCACTAGAGTCCTACTAAGAAAGTCTTCAGCTATGCCTCAATATCTCAAAATATTTTTCCTCTAGAACAGTGGTTCTCAACGTTCTTAATGCTGCCACCCTTTAGTGTAGTTCTTCATATTGTGGTGACCCCCAACCATACAATTATTTCATTGCTACTTCATAACTGTAATTTTGCTACTGTTATGAATTGTAATGTAAATTTCTGATATTCAATTCCTGTGAAAGGGCCATTTGACCCCTAAGTGGTTGTGACCCACAGGCTGAGAAATGCTGCTTTAGAAACTATAGAGCTTCAGGTCTTACGTTAATGGTTTTGGAGTTCTTTTTTGTTTGTGGGGTGACAAAAGCTCTAGTTACAATTTTCTACATATGTGATTTTCTTATCATATTCATTCTCTGTCTCTGTCTCTTTCTCTGTCTCTGTCTCTCTCTCTCTCTCTCTCTCTCTCTCTCTCTCTGTGTGTGTGTGTGTGTACCAAACCTGGGCCCTCTGGAAGAACAGTAGTCACTCTTAACCACTGACCCATTGCCCCAGCTCAGATACTGACTTTTCTTCTGAGTATATCATCCATATCTTTGTGAAAAATCGTATAACTATGGTTGTTTGGGTTTATATCTGGCTTCTTTGTTTTATTCCATTGATTTACCTGCCTGCTTTTATGGTAGCATAATACTGATGCACTGATGCTGTTTTTTAATTAGCTTTGGTGTGTTTTACTTGAAATCAGATATGCTGATACCTGTGGCATTACTCTTTTTGCTCTAGGGGCTTTGGCTCTCTCTCTCTCTCTCTCTCTCTCTCTGTCTCTCTGTCTCTCTCTCTCTGTCTCTCTGTCTCTCTGTCTCTCTCTCTCTCTTTAATGCATCCATACACATTTTAACATTTTTTTCATACTGTGAATTATGGTATTGAAATTTTGATGGGGATTATATTGAATATATAGACAGCATTTCACAATATTATATTTTCTGTTCTATAATCATTGGAAGACCTTTCATTTGCTAGTGTCTTCCTCAGATTCCTCCTTTCTTTTCTGTGTTTCTTTACATTGATTGTATATTAATAACAGCTTTTTCCCCTTTTCTGTCTTTCTTCCAATCAATCCCTCCCATACACCCCTTGCTTTTCTTCTTCTTCAAATTCATGGCCTCTTTTTTTCAATTGTTACTGTATACATATATGTATTTTTATATACATTTCTATTTTTTTTTTTTTTTGGTTTTTTCGAGACAAGGTTTCTCTGGGCAGCTTTGCAGCCTGCCCTGGAACTCACTTGGTAGCCCAGGCTGGCCTCGAACTCACAGAGATCCGCCTGCCTCTGCCTCCTGAGTGCTGGGATTAAAGGCGTGCGCCACCACCGCCCGGCTTACATTTCTATTTTTAATATAACCATTTGAGTCCATATAATGTTACTTGTGTGTAATGTAGCATGAATCTTAAAAGGTCTTATTAATGAAAACAAACCTGGAGCCAGGTATTGGGGTGAACGCTAGAAGATCAGAAAAGCAGAATAAGCCACAGCTTCCTCACCTTGCCATTTCCTCAGCTGATCCTGTTTCCTCAGACTGGGTGCCTCTGTGTCCTCATCTGAATGGGTCTCAGCTGAACTGTTGCTCAAAAGCCTAAAATCTTACCAGCTCTAGTTCCTGGTTGTCACGCCTTATATCCCTTTCTGCTTTCTGCCATCACTTTCTGGGATTAAAGGCGTGAGTCACCATGCCTGGCTGTTTCCAGTGTGGCTTTAAACTCACAGAGATCCTGATGAATCTTTGCCTCCCAAGTGATAGGATTAAAGGTGTGAGTGCCACCATCTTCTGGCCTCTATGTCTGTCTAGTGGCTGTTCTGTTCTTTGACCCCAGATAAATTTATTAGGGTGCACGATATATTGGGGAACACAATATCACCACAGTGTAAGTTTTCAGGGCTGACTGTTGGCACTGAGCAACCAATTGGTGTGCTCTTTGCTGTGAATGGTCACCCATCCCATTCTCAGCTTTCCTGTAGTTGCCTCATGAGCTTTGCTTCTTCTCATCCAGCTCTGCATGTATGTTAGTGTCCATCTTCAGCTCATGTTTGGGCAGTCATGTTAGTCAGAATTTATGGGTATAGCTTCTTATGTTGCTAGGGGAAGTAATCTTACAGCAGTGTCCCTGATCCTTTGGCTCTGACAGTCTTTCTGCACCCCTTCTGCAATGTTTCCTGAGTCTTAGTTGTAAGATTGTTTTATAGATGTATCCATTGGTACTGGGCTCCACAAATCTGCATTTTGATGCTTGTAGTATATATTGTTTCTTCTGTTGCAAAGATAAGTTTCCTCATTAAAGGGTAAAAACTATACTTATCTGTGGACATAAAGACAAATATTTGTAGATTATAATTGGGAATTATGTTGATCTAGTAAATTATTAGTTGTAGATTCTCCTCCTATGACCATGATTTCACTAGCACCGAGTAACCGTTTCTAGTACCAAGCATGGTTTCCCTCTTATTTAGTGGATGTTAAGTCAAATTAGAGAGCAGTTGGTTACTACCAAGGCATGTGTTCTACTATTGCACCTGCAGGGTTATTATGCCATGCTGGTCATTGATGTGATTCATGTGTATCATAGTTGGGTAGGACTGTTGATTGCTTCCCTCCTTTGGAAGCTTTCATGGTCCATTCTGGTACCATGCAAGCTCGTCCTCAGGGAGGAGGCATTCAGGTCAGTTCCAGCTCAGGGGCCTCTGGCTGTGAGTGTGTGGGGTTTCATCAGTAGGGACTTACCTTCCACTTCTATGGGGCACCTAAGGGCAAAAGCAATAGGCTGTATGTTTTAGGAGTCTCTTAGATAGCCCTGGCCAAGAACACAAAAGAAAGTTACTCATGTCTGGTATTGGGTTTTTTCTCAGGTAGTCTTTGACCTTTGAAGGGAATGCCATCAGCCCAGAAGAGAAAAGCTCATTAAAATTATATAATTTATACATTGAATTATGTGCATTGTAGGATTTTTTTTTTCTAGGTAAGTTAGTAGTATGGTATCTTGTGGCTTTTTCAGCCAAATTGTTATTTGACCTCCCTCCCTCCCTCCATCTTCTGTATTAACCTTCATCCCCTTTCCAAAAGGTGCCCCACCTTTCCTATTTCCCCTATCTGATCACGTGTATCATGCCATTCCCTTTACCCTCTACCCACCTTCTTCTGTATTTACCTACCTCCTGTTCCTTAAGGAGCCTACACTTTCCCAATTTCCCTGATCAGATTATTTGTACTTTTCTATTCCTTTCTCTATTGCTCTCCAACTCCTGTATCCTCACAATGGTACCTTTTTACTTTACTGGTTTCCTTATGTAGTCATTTCTAAAGATTAGGAGCCAGGAACCTTCAATAAGGAAAATTGTGACATTTGTCTTTTTGTGTTTGCATTACTTCACTTAATATATTTTTTCTAGTTCCATCCATTTGCCTGCAAAGTTTATGATTTTGTTTTTCTTTACCACTGAATAGTATTCTATAGTGCATATGTACCACATTTTCATTATCCATTCCCTGGTTGTAGAACACTTAGGTAATTTCCTCTTTTTAGCTGTTATGAATAGAGCAGCAGTGAACATGGCTGAGCAGATATTGGTGGAGTATGATGTCTCGTCCATTGGACATATGTTAAGAAATAGTTTGTCTGGATCATATGGTAGATTTATTTTTTAGCTTTTTAAGAATCAGTGACTGCACCAGTTCGAAATCCCACTAACAGTGAATGAGGGTCTCCTTTTCCCCACACCCCATTAACATTTGTTATCTGTTCCACTGATTATTTGCCATTCTGAGTAGTATAAGATGAAATCATAAAGTAGTATTGATTTGCATTTTCATAATAGCTAGGGATGATGCACATTTTTAGAGATATTTTCGTATGTTGTATCTTCATTTTCATCTAATTCTGTCTAGGTTTTTCTGTTTTGTGTTGTAAATTTTCTTGATTTCCTTAGTGGCTCCATTTTATCATTGAGTAGTGTGTTGTCTAATATCCATGGCTTTCTGAGTTTTCTTTGTTTTTTCTTGCAATTGATTTCTAGCTGTATTCTATTGTAGTCAGAATACAAGAAGTAATTTTAATTTTCCTGTATTTGTTGAGACTGGCTTTGTATTCTAATATATGATCTATTTTAAAGAAAATTCCATGTAATCCTGAGACAAATGTGTTTTCTGCAGTGTTTGGATGGCATGTCCCATAGATGTCTGTTAAATCCATTTGGTTTATGATGCCATTTAAATCCTATACTTCTCTGTTTTTTGTTGGAATGAACTGTTTATCAATAAGAGCTACTGGTAGTGAAATCATGCAGTATTACTGTGTTAGGGTTAATCTTTACCTTTATACCTACTAGTATTTTATCAAATGTGTTATGTTTAGAATTATAATGTCCTTGACAGATTGTTTCTTTCACAAGCATGAAATGAGTTCTCTTATCTCTCTGGACTACTTTTGTTAGGCATTTAAATGGAGATTCCTTCTTATTTCATATTTGCATTCCAAGAATGACTTTTTATTCACTGTTAAGTCATGTCTGTTGTTTCTTGTTCTTCCAGTGACAAATAGATGGATCCTGTTTTTTCCCCCCTAGTAGAGTCTATCTTTTGATTGGGAATTGAGACTAATTAATATTCAGAATTATTATTGAAAACTGTGTTCCTTTTGTTGACTTTGTAGTGTTTGCTCTTTTGCTAATGATTCTTTGTTTAACAAATGTATTATATTTCTTCTCCTGTAGCTTTTGTAAATCTCCATTGGTTGTGTTTATCACTTTCTTGACTCTGAAGAATTTCTTCTTGTATCCTCTGTAGAGCTGGCTTGATGTTCATTAATCTTTTTGCCTGTTTTTATTGTGAACTATTTTAATTTCTTTAATTTCTCCCCCAGTCATGATAGACAAATTTGCTACGTATTATAGCCTGGGTTGGTACTTGTGGTATTCCAGAATGTGCAATTTTCTATGCCCCTCTGGCTTTTAAAGTTTCAGTTGAGGGATTATTTGTTATTCTGATGGCCTGTCCTTTTTTGTGACTTGATGGTTTTCTATTTATAGCTCTTTATATACTTCTTCTATATATTTACTGTTTTAACTATAGTATGACATGGGGGTTTCTTTTCTTTTTCATTTTTTTTAAAATGCCTTTTATATGTGGATAAGTCCATGTTTCCCTAGGTTTGGGGAATTTTTTTTCTACAGTTTATCTTCAAAATATTTTCCATTTCTTTGTAATAAATTCTCTTCTTAGTTTCATGCCTGTAATTCATTGATTTTGTATTTTTCCTTTCTTCCGCTTCAAATTTCTGAGGATTGGACCTAGGACTTTATACATGCTAGACAAGTGTGCTATCAAGAATGTCTCAAAAAGTTTCCCTGTTCTGTTCATGTTTTAAAAAATTTATTATTTTCTCTCAGTGTACCAATTTATCTATTTTCTATTAAAAAATTTTCATTTGACTTTACTGAATTTTTGATTTCTACCATCACTTCATTTGGTGTTTCTTCAGTACTTGCCTTTATTGAATTCCATTCTCATATCCTGTATTGACTTCCCTGTTTTATCCAGTTGACTTTGTTCCCTTGTAATTTATTCATATTGGATTGTATTTATTCATATTGGATTTATTCATATTGTATTGTATTTATTCATATTGGATTATAAAAGTTACCCCTTAAGCACTAATCCCTTCATGGACTAAAGGGACACTGGTAGTTCTGTGTGTACTAATATATTAGTTATTATGAGCATGAATGAAAATAAGAACAAAAGACAAAGAAGGAAAAAGCGCTAGTAGGACTAGTGATTAGCTTTGGGATGCTAGAAACCAAATAGAGGAGGAAGAAATAAATAGGCAAAGGGATTGCAGCAGATGTCACAGGATGGGAGATGTTTGATGCCAGACTGTCGAGAAGTAAAGATATGCTATCTAATAGTGTAGGACTGTCCCATTTTTCAGGGGCTGTGGGACAGGGGAAGTTTGTTGGGAGAGTAAAAAGCAAAAGGAAACAACAAGGAGAGAGAAAAAAGTAAAAAACAAAAAAAAAAAGAGAGAAGAAAGAAAAGGTAATATAGAGCATGAATAGAATGAGCCTGAGGTAGCTTGATAAAATGATATTGGGGTATTAAATACAGGGGGTAAATACAGAGGAAGAGAGAGCCTGGAGGAGATGCAATTTAAGGAAACTGACTAGCCTGCCTGCCTGATTTTTGGCCTCAGTATACTTGGCTTTTTCCTTGCTTCTGGGGGGTCTTCTGTGATGGGTCATGCTCTTCTTACTGGATCTAACTTTGGCTGTTTGGATTACTGATGCTGTCCTGATGTGTGGGTAGTTTTGGATGTCCATAGTTCCTAGATGGAGTTGTAAATAGGGCATCTTTTTGTAAATTCTCTTACTATCCCTATGTAGCCTTTGGCAGTGTCCTGCAAGGTGTTTGGCATCTATGTCAATGCTGCATTTTATATACTTTGGTTTTGACCAGATTACTGATTTACTGAATGCTGTTTGGATCTGATTCAGCTATTCCACCCCTCCCCCATAGTCTTGCAGTATTCTGTTTGTCAAATCTCAATGTGTAATCTCATGACACTTGCTCTCAGAGTCCCAAGAATCTAATTTACAGAGGGTCTCCAGCTACAAAGGCACTACTGTATCTGAAGTCTTGGAAATGGTCTCTCGTGTCTGTTCTTTATGTATTTTGCATATTAGACCTCTACTGGAGATGTAGTTGGTAAAAATATTTTCCCATTCTCTAGGCAGCCAGTTTGTCGGAATGATGATGTTGTAGCCAAGGGTGGTGCTTGTGGGGTAGAGAGCTGTTTTGCAGGCCATCAAGTAGTCACAAAAGATGAGCTAGAAGAAAGGGCTGAAAAGTGACACTATAGGAAGAACTTGGGGTGTCCTGGGACCAAGTCCCAGGGGAATGTAGATGGTCTGGGAGGTGGGGCTCAGGCTAGCAGGTGGCAGCAGGACTAAAAATAAGGTTGGGGAGACCAGAATGGAGGACATGAAGGAGGATCTAATTCCCCTACATGAGTTTCAGCCTAGTCTGGCAGTTGTGGGTCCCTCAAAGAGAGGTTCAGTGAGTTGTCGAAGTCAAAAAGAACTGAAGATGGGCTAAAATAGGGCTTCAGTTGTAGACAGGAGGAGAATTATTTAGTAAACTAAGATGTTTGAATGACTTTTTTTTACTGCTTCATCAATACTTTGGGACTAACCCCAAAGTGTTAGAAAATGGAATTAGTTTATTAATTAAATTATTACAATTATTTAAAGATTAAAAAAAAAACCCTGAAACAACCCTAAATGTTTTTACTGTAAAAGGGAAATGATATTAGTGGTCATCTGTAAAGCCACTGTGATATGTATTAGAGAGAGCCCTTTTAGTTCACATAGAATATTTAATGTCCCTCTCTTACACCAATATGTGGAGGTTGAAATGGATTTAACAGCATTATAGATGCCCTTTAATTATAAAAGGATGTGCCCAATTTTGAATATTAGAATTTAACTATGAGGAAAGTATGTAGGGAAGACAATATAGTTTGCTAAAACATCCTAAACAGCTGTAAATTACAGTAAATTAATTATTGATTGGTAATCCTCTTAAAATCAGAATCTTTTCCTACTTCTTTAACCTTTTTAGTACTCTTATTTTTTGGTGACAAGGTCTTATGTAGCCTGAGCTGGCTTAAATTAGCTATGGAGCTGAGCTGAAGTCTTTTCTCCTCCTGGCTCTAGTTCTCAAAGTTCCTAAACTATAGGCATTTACTACCATTCCAGCCACTTTTAACAAAAAGAAACAAACAATAACACAACAAAACCCCTTTTACTTTTATGCCAGTAATTTATAACCATTTCTCTCCCATACACCAACTATCTGGGGTTAAACAAAACTAAACTATTCCAGCATTTTTACCAGAATTTAGATGAGTTATTTACAGATGAAATTATGTATTTAAATTTTCTTGGCAGTGTATGCTGTTATTTATTGAGGACTACTCTGAGCACAGGGTCTATGGTTTGGAAAAATGTGAATTTTTCCAATAGCATGAAATTTGTAGGATACAGTGGATCACATACTGCAATAAAATGGACATGACTCGGGGAGGGCTGTTAGAAGATAGCTTTTGCTATTGATTTCCTAAGATAGCCCCTCATAACTAATGTGCAAACAAGAAACAAACAAAAACTTCAGCTCCCAAATTAAATACATGCCAAATATTAGCATCATATCCCAGGTTATCTGCTTTAAAGATGGTTATTTTTCTTTCTTGGGTAGTACCAAATAGGAAGTACATCCTTACCTTTAATTTTCCTTGAGAATCATGCAGTTATTGGATGTAATTTTACCCTGATAATTATATAGAAATGCAATATGTTTATAGTAATTTTGGAATAATTTTAATGAATATTTGCCTGTTAATTTTGAATAAGTGCTATATTTTCCATTTTTAAGAAATAAAACATAAAGAGTATAGTACCTGACAAGTGGATATTTGATTAATAAATGCTATTTTTTCATTTACTAACATTGATTTTGTGCTCTCTCTCTTTGTTTTGACACTATCTAGGGTGTGGATGAATGGAATATAGCTCGCCTAAATACAGTCTTGGATGTGGTTGAAGAAGAGTGCGGTATTTCTATTGAGGGTGTAAATACCCCTTATCTCTATTTTGGAATGTGGAAAACGACATTTGCATGGCACACTGAAGACATGGATCTCTACAGTATTAATTATCTCCACTTTGGGGAGCCTAAGTCTTGGTAAGTCACTTGTTTAATATTTACATCCTTTAGAGTTATGAGGCATTGAGTGTTGTGCATTATTGAAGAGAATTACTTCTTTGAGTGTAAGGAACTTTTGGACTGTAATCATATAATCATTTTTTTTTTTTTCTTTTCAGGTTTTTGAGTAGAAACTTTAAGCCCAGTGGTTTCCTATGGGCATTTTGTATGCTATAAATTAATATAATCTTCATGGCAAATACTTTGTGAAGCACCTTTACTTCTTTGAACATTTGTTAGAGGTTATGTGTGAGACAGTCATTCAAAACTTGACTTCTTGGATATAAAGATTTAAGAATCTTGATCTGTTGGTTCAACTTCCTCTTAGTGACAGCCTCATTTGGTGTGTGTGTGTGTGTGTGTGTGTGTGTGTGTGTGTGTGTGTGTGTGTGTGTGCCAGGACAGGGGGCCTATTAGCACTTTATAGTAAATAGTATTGGTAAGAATGGCAGCACACTTGAGTTGATATATGGTGTTTATATTTATTAAGATGGGGTCTCATTTCTCACCTCAGGATGGCCCTGAACTCATAGTAAGCCTCCTATTTTAGTTGCCTGAGTACTGGGATTATAAGTGTGAGCTTCCAAACTGGTTTGATATGTACTTTTGCTATAGATCCTGGCTGGCCTGAACTTACTGTATAATTACATGGGACATAGACTTCCAGTGATCATTTCTGCCTTTGCCTTCCATGTGTTTGGATTAGAGGCTGTTTTTTGTGATGACTTTAAAATGTGTCAGGGTGAAGAATTATATGCCAAATTCATTACCCATTTGTAGTTATGTTCATAAGGTAGATTGGTCTGTAATTTTCTTGGTTGCATCTTTGTGTGCTTTGGATATCAGGGTAACTGTAGCCTCATAAAAAGAGTTTGGCAGTGTTTCTTCTGTTTTGATTGTGAGGAACAGTTTAAAGAGTATTGATATTAGCTATTTCTTTGAAATTCTCGTAGAATTCTGCACTGAAACCATCTGATCCTGGGCTTTTTTTTGGTTGGGAGACTTTTAATGACTGTTTGTATTTCCCTAGGTCTATTTAAATTGTTTACCTGGTCTTGATTTAGTTTTGGCATGTGATACCTACCAAGAAAATTGTCCATTTCTTTTAGATTTTCTAATTTTGTGGAGTATAGGTTTTTCAAGTATGACCTGATGATTCTCTGGATTTCCTCATTGTCTGTTGTTATGTCTCCCTTTTCATTTCTGATTTTGTTAATTTGGGTGTTCTCTCTCTGCCTTTTTGGTTAGTTTGGATAAGGGTATGTCTATCTTGTTGATTTTCTCAAAGAACTAATTGTTTGTTCATTGATTCTTTGTATTATTCTCCTTGTTTCTATTTTATTGATTTCAGCCCTCAATTTGATTTTTTCCTGGCATCTGTCTATTCCTTCTGGGTGAGTTTGCTTCTTTTTGTTCTAGAGCTTTTAGGTATGCTGTTAAGTCACTAGTGTGAGATTTCTCCAGCTTCTTTATGTGGGCATTTAGTGCTATGAATTTTCCTCTTAGCATTGCTCTCATAGTGTGCCATAAATTTGGGTATGTAGTACATTCATTTTCATTAAATTCTAGGAAGTCTTTAATTTCTTTCTTGATTTCTTCCTTGACTCATTGGTGATTCAGTTGAGCATTATTCAGTTTCCATGCTATTGTAGGCTTTCTGTAATTTTTTTTGTTGTTGTTGAAATCTAACTTGAAGCCATGATGGTGTGATAAAACAAAGGAGGTTATTCCAATTTTTTTTTTTTTTTTGTATATGTTGAGTTTGCTTTGTGACTGAGGAAGTGTTCAGTTTTAGAGAAGGTTACATGGGGTGCTGAGAAGAAGGTATGTTTTGTGCTTAGGGTGGAATGTTCTGTAGATAGCTATTAAGTCCATTTGAGTCACAACATCTGTTAGATCCCTTATATTTCTGTTAAGTTCCTGTTGGCAGATCTGTCTATTGGTGAGAGTGGGGTGTCCAAGTCTTCCATTATTAATGTGTGGGGTTTGATGTGTGATTTAAATTTTAGTAATGTTTCTTTTGCATATGTGAGTGCCCTTGTATTTGGGGCATAAATGTTCAGAATTGGGACTTCATCTTGGTGGGTTTTTTTTTTGTGTGATGAATATGTAATGTCCTTCCTGGTCTCTTTTGATTGATTTTAGTTTGAAGTCTATTTTGTTAGATGTTAGGGTAGCTACACCAGCTTGCTTAAGTCCATTTGATTGGAAAGTCTTTTCCCAGCCTTTTACTCTGAGGTAGTGTCTGTCTTTGAAGTTGAGTTGCATTTCTTGTATGCAGCAGAATGATGGACCCTGTTTCGTATCCATTCTATTAGCCTGTGTCTTTTTATAGACGAATTGAGTCCATTGATATTAAGGGATATTAATGACCAGTGATTGTTAATTCTTGTTATCTTTTGGTGGTAGTACGTGTGTATTTCCTTTCTTTGGGATTTGCTGTTGTGGAGTTATCTATTGCCTATGTTTTTGTGAGTGCATCTGACTTCCTTAGACTGGATTTTTCCTTCAAGTGCTTTCTGTGCGGCTGGATTTATGGATAGGTATTGTTTAAATTTGGTTTTGTCTTGGAATGTCTTGTGCACTCTGTCTATGGTGATTGAAAGTTTTGGTGGGTATAGTAGTCTGGTCTGCCATCCATTGTCTTTTAGTGTCTGTATTACATTTGTCCAGGACCTTCTGGCTTTCAGAGTCTCTATTGAGAAGTCTGGTGTTATTCTGATGGATCTACCTTTATAAGTTACTTGGCCTTTTTCCTTATTGCTCTTAATATTCTTTCTTTAATTTGTATGTTTAGTGGTTTAATTATTATGTGGCGAGGGGACTTTTTTTGGGTCTAGTCTATTTGGTCTTCTATAAGCTTCTTGTATCTTCCTAAGTATACCCTTCTTTAAGTTAGGAAATTTTTCTTCTGTGATTTTGTTGAATATATTTTCTGTGCCTTTGAGTTGGTATTCTTCTCCTTCTTCTATCCTTATTATTCTTAGGTTTGGCCTTTTCATGTTGTTCCAGATTTCCTGGACATTTTGTGTTATGACTTTTTTTTTTTTGACTGAGGAATCTATTTCCTCTATTGTATTCTCTACACCAGATATTCCATCTCTTGTATTCTATTGGTTATACTTGCATCTGAAGTTTCTGTTCATTTACTCAGATTTTCTATTTCCAGCATTCCCTTAGTTTGTGTCTTCATTGTTTCTATTTCAATTTTCAGGTCTTGAACTGTTTCCTTCACTTGTTTGCTTTTTCATGATTTTCTTGGCTTTCTTTAAGGGATTTATTGATGTCTTCTAAGTTTTTGTCTTTTCCTTAATTTCTTTTAAGGAAATTTTTCATTTCTTCTTTAAAGCCCTCTATCATCTTCTTAACGTTATTTTTAAGGTCACTTTCTTCTGCTTCTTCTATGTTGTGATTTTTTTTCTGGTCTTGCTGCTGTTGAACCACTAGGTTCAATAGGTGATGCCCTATTGCTCTTATGTTGTTGTATGTATTTTTGCATTGGTGTCTACCCATCTCTTCCTCCAGTAGGTCTAAGATGTGCCTGTGTCTGAGCAAGTTGCTCTTGGTCCAATCTGTGCTTGCTGTGTCTGTGTCTCAGGGAGCCACTCTTAGTCCAATCAGAGCTTTTTTTGTGTAATGTGTTTTGACCATATTCACCTTTCTTTTCCCAGCTCCACTTTTCCTTCCTTTCACACTCCAACTTTGAGTCTCCCACCCCACTCCTTCAAGGTCAATTTGTGTTGCTGAACTATTTTTGGATGAGTGGTCTTTTACTGAAACTTGATGGACTTATCAAGGGATACACTTTTAGAGAAAATTGATCTTTTCTCTACCAGCAGCTAAGAATTGTCAATAGCTTCTAGCCAAATTCTCCTTTTTTCGTGTCCAACTCCCCTTTGCATGATGGGATTTGATTTGGTTTAGGCTTATACAGGTCTTGAGCCTGTCACACCATTGTGAATTCATATGTGTGGCTACTGTGCAATGTCCAGATGACACTGATTTTTTCTGACTCGTACAGTCTCTTTTCACACTCTCTTTCACATGGTATGTTTAAAATCATATCATCCCCAAATAAGGATACTTTGACTTCTTTCTTTCCTATTTGTATCTTAATCTCTTTCATTTGTCTTATTGCTCAGCTAAAACTACAAGTACTATGTTGGGGGTGGGAAATCAAAATTGAGTGAGAGAAAAAGTAAAAAATGGTATTAAAAATTCCTTGTATAATGAAAATGAAAACATAACATTCCAAATTCTGTGGGATAAATGAAAGCAATCATAAGGAAATTTTGTAGAACTTTGTACTTATATTAAGAACAATGAAAGATCTCAAATTATTAACTTAACATGCACCTAAAGACTTAGGCAAAACAAGAATAATCAACACCTCCCAAAAGTAAATGGGAAGTGCTAATCAAAATCAAGGCTGGAATAAATGAAATAGAAACAGCAACACAAATATAAAGATTCAAGGTAACCATGAGTTGGTTCTTTAAAAAGATTGACAATCCTTTATTCAAACTAATCAAAAGAAAAAAGAATACAATCCAGTGAAATAAAATTAGAAATTACAGAGGAAACATTACAACACATACCGAGGAAACGCAGGCAATATTAAGGAAGAAGAAATGGATGAATTTCTTGAAGGGAATTAACTACCAAAATTTAATTGAGTCAATAATTTAAATAGACCTATAACATTCAATAAAACAGAAGCAGTTATTTAAAAAAATCTCCCAGTTGTAAAAGCCAGATGAACTCAGGCATAGAATTCTGCCAAACCTTTAGAGAACACTAATACTCCTAAAACTATTATGTTAAACAGAAAAAGACAAAATATTTCCAAGTTCTCTTTCCACAGCCATTGTTATCCTATTATCAAAACCTGACAATCCTCTTAAAAAAATAAAGTTATAGGTCAATATTCTTGATGAACATAGATGCAAAAATTGTCAATAAAATACTTGCAAACTGAATTCAGGAACATATCAAAAATATTATCCACCATGATAAAGTTGGCTTCATCCTAAAGGTGAAGAAATGGTTCAATGTATGTAAATTAGTAAATGTAATTTACCACATATGTAGATGGAAGTTTTTTGTTCTGACAACAACTCCCAAATATCCAGCAACTACTTCCCAAATTACAACACACAGGCTTATATTAATTATAAATGCTTAGCTGATAGCTCAGGCTTATTACTAACTAGCTCTTATACTTAAATTAACCAATAATTCTAATCTATGTTTAGCTATGTGGCTTGGTACCTTTTTTCAGTATGGCATTCTCATCTTGCTTCCTCTAGGTCTGACTAGCAACTCCTGACTCCACCCTTCCTCTTCTGGCTGGCTGCTGGCCAGTCATCATTTTATTAAACCAATTCAAGTGCCAAATCTTTACAGTGTACAAGAGGATTATTCCACAGCACACATAGAGTAAATGGTAGGAACCACATGATCATCTCATTAAATGTAGAAAAGGCCTCAAACAAAATCTGTCATCTCTTTATGATTAAAGTTCTGCAGAAAATAGAGATACAGGGGATGTCTCTCAACATAATGAAGGCAATATACAGGAAAAAAAAACACAGCTAACATCATCATAAACAAGAAAAGCCTCAAAGTATTTCAAATAAAGTTTCCTTTTTATTTTATTTTTTAGTAAATCACACAAAGTATTGTTTAGAATGGATGCTGTTTCCTTGATCTTGAAAGTAAGAAAAAATTTAGAATCAGTAAAGATACTGATATAAAATGAAAATGTGCTAAACAATATCTAATCACTGATAACTTTAAAGGCAATTGTACCCATAATATCTAATCAGTGTTCCTCCTTAGAGAGACATTTTTTTTTTTTTTCATGTAAGCATAGCTGTTGTCAATAGTTTTTATAGCAGGGCAGTGAAAATGTCTTCCAGAATTCATTGTTACCTTGTACTTTGTTGAATGTTACCAGAGGGTTACTATCAATATGAAGATTTAGTTCTGCTTGGGCAATATTTCATTTTTTCTTTGTGTACAATGGTTGGAAGGAAAATTTTACCTTTTAATGATGTTTTAGGTAGGATTTCTATTGTGAAGAGACACCATGACAATAATAACTCTTTTAAGGAAATCATTTAATTGGGGTGGCTCACTTACATTTTCAGAGGTTCAGTTCATTGTCATTGTCATCGGGAGCATGGTGATATGTAGGCAGATATGGTGCTGGGTACATCTTGATCAGAAGGATCAAGATGTAAGTGGACTGTGAGTGACACTGGGCAGTATCTTGAGCATAGGAGACCTCAAAGCCCGCCTCCACAGTGACATACTTCCTCTAACAAGGCCACGCCCACTTCAACAAGGCCACACCTCCTAATAGTTCCACTCTCTGAGATTTTGGAGGCCAGTTACATTCAAACTACCACATTCCACTTTCTAGTCCCCATAAACTTGTAACGATATCATAGTACAAGGTGCATCTAGTCCAACTTCAAAAGTTTCCACAGTCTATCATAGTCCCAACAGTATTTTAAAGTCCAAAGTTCAAAGTCTCTTCTGAGATTCATACAATCTTTTAATTGTAAATCAAAATCAAAACACAGATCACGTACTTCCAACATATAATGGCACAGGATATGCATCACCATCCCAAAACAGAGGGAAGGGAGCATAGTGAGGAAATAATGGTCTAAAGCAAGACTGAAAATCAGCTGGGCAAACCCCAAACTCTGCATCTTCATGTCTGATGTCAAAACACTCTTCAGATCTCCCAACTCCATTCAGCTTTGTTGACTGCAGCACACTTATTTCACTTCGGCTGGTTGCACTCCCTGTTATCAACTCTCTTGGGCAGGTATCCCACAACTCTGGCATGTCTGACATCTTGGGTTCTCCAAGACAATCAAGGCTCCAACTTGACAGCTTCATGCAGTGGCCTCTTTAGGCCTCCATTTAGGGACAACCCTGACATATACCTGGCCTCAGTGGCTTTCCTTTTTGGAGACAAATTCCATAACCTGTTTGTTTTATACTTAACTCTAAATTCAGAACCATGTGGCTGAAGCTGCCAAGTTCTGCTGCTTTCTGGGTCTGGAACATGGTCCCCTTGTTCAATTACATCTTTACCAGCTTTCTATTTTTGATTTTTACCTCCACTGCCTAAGCTTGGCTGTCCTTAAACTTGGTTTGTAGACCAGACTGACTGCAAACTCAGAGATCAGCCAGATTCTGCCTCTTGAGTGCTGGGATTAAAGGTATGCACCACCATACCCGGCTCTTAAGTTTTTCTTTAAATCCTTTTCACATTTTAGAAATTTAGCTGGGTAGGATCTTGCTCTGAGGTCACCACTCCCTTTATTCCATTTCTTAATCTGTTTATCTTCTTGAACACAGAATTTAGCTCTGTTCTACTTCCTATTGCCCCTTTTCTCTATCTGTACATTTTGTATTTTTATTTGCTCACCTTACCCTTTTTCATTATAAATCTTCATCATAGTTGACAATTAATAATCACAAGACAGAGTCTATACTAGGCTGTTTTGAGATTTCCTTTGCCAAGGGAATTAATTTAAAACTTTTCACTTTAGCCTCAGGCAGACTCTTAGACAAGGGCAAAAGGCAGCTGCATTCTTCGACAAAATATCACAATAATCTGTAGGCTATATAGTAACATCTTCTCTGAAACCTCACAGTTCATTTCATTTGCAGCACCATTCTTTCTATGATCCCCACAGTTCATATCATTCTCAGCACCATTGTCTTCCATGATCCTATTAGCATTGCCCATTAAGCAGTACTTAAAGCATTCCACTGCTTTCCTAACCCAAAGTACCATAAGTCCAAATTCCTCCTACCAAAAACATCGTCATCTATCACAGCAATACCCCAATCCCTGGTACCAATTTCTGTCTTAGAGTTTCTATTGCTGTGAAGAGACCATGGCAACTTTATATAGAAAACATTTAATTGGGGTGGCTCACTTACACTTTCAGAGGATCAGTCAGTCCATTATCATGACAAGGAATATTGTGGCATGCAGGCAGACAAGGTGCTGGGTACATCTTGATCAGAAGGCAACAGGAAGTGGACTGTGATAATGGATGTTGTCTTGAGCATAGAAGGCCTTAAAGCACCCCCCCCCCTGCAAAGTGACATGCTTCCTCCAAAAAGGCCACACCCACTTTAACAAGGCCAGACCTCCTAACAGTTTCACTCCCTATGAAATTATGAAATTACTGCAAATAATTTTAGAGAATGTTGAACTGTAGCAATGTTTGATTAATTATAGGAATTTTGTTTTGTTTTGTTTTTCATGACAGTGTTTCTTTGTGCATCCTTGGCTGTCTAGGAGCTACCTCTGTAGACCAGGCTGGCCTCAAACACAGAGAGATCCACTTGCCTCTGCCTCCTGAGTGCTGGGATTAAATGCATTTGCCACCGCCACCCAGTCATAATCATAGGAATTTGAATTCATTTATAATTGTAATAGGAGTTGTGTCTTTTAGAGATTTCAGAAATAGAGCAAGACATTGTCCTAAATTTAAAAAGAAAAACAGTCCCAGTTAGACAGATAATTCTCTATAGTAGTGCACTCAGATGTTTAGAAGATTGGCTAATAATGTCACCCAGGTAGGGTGGCAGCAGAATATCTAATAAGAGTGATTCATGTACCAGAATTAAATTAAGGATCAGATTTGGTATAGACTAATATTAACTTTCCCCTTCTTTTTTCAACAAATGGGTGTAGTTGCCTTTTCTGTGAAATGATGATTAAATTTGAAATTGTGAGAATTTAATCTTGCCAATTGTTTAAAGGGATACGGGTGTATAAATATCTTTCCACAGCCAGCTCATCTTGCGCAGACATAATATACCCATATTGTGTATATGTGTGTATGTATGTGTGTGTGTGTGTGTTTGTGTGTGTATACATTTGTAGGTGTTATGAAGAGTTGATCACTTTGAGTGGGCCACATCTGCAGTTTTTTTTTTAATCTTCTATGAATTCATTCCTGATATAAACCCATGAGGAACATTTTATGGTTGGGGGTCACCACTACACTGTATTAAAATGTTTGAAGCATTAGAAAGGTTAAGAGCGACTGCACTAAGAAATTTAGATGAATATTTCTGTTCTTTAGGGTAGAAAGATTGTAATCAGGATTTTTAAAGTTATATAATTATGGAATAAATAAAATAAAAGCTACATTTAGAAGACAACAACCAAAGATGTTTGCCACCAAGTCTGAAAATCTGAGTTTGATCCCTAGAAACTAACTTGGTAGGAGAGAACCAACTCCTGAACGTTGTCCTCTGACCTTCACATGCACACATGGTACACATGTGTATGCATGTGTGCATTCATACACATGCACACACAATAAGTATAATAAAAAATTATAAAAAGATAGCAACCAATATTTTTTGGAAACAATACCAAAACTTACCAGCCTACAAACAAACAAAAGTCTCTTTGCCCAGAAATATGTACAGTATATAGAAAAATTGTGATTAGTGGAGGGTCTCTCAGCTTAGATGAGGGTTTACTAGTCTTGAACCTTTGTTCACTAAACTTTATAAAGTACAGTTGATCTTGGACTTTTATGTGGGTTGTTTATATTATTTTCTTCCATTCTGTGTCTAAGGTACAGACAGGCTTTTATGATTTCTTGTTTCCTAGTCAGTTCATCTAAGTGCACTTTAGTGTTAAATTTTTGTAAGTGAAGGTGTTCAGAAGAAATATCCTTCAGATACTATCTAAAATATTATAAACATGCATTTTCTTATTTATTCTTAACATTTTAGGTATGCTATACCTCCGGAGCATGGAAAGCGACTTGAAAGATTAGCCCAAGGTAAAACTTGCTTTCAGTTTCTTACTTTATATGCTCTGTTTTGAGGTAGTTCAGCAGTTTAATTACTGTGTTTGTTTAATGTATGTCCTCTTCAAACTGGCTTTTAAATGTTGCCCTAATTAAACAATATTATTTATTTTCATATTAATTTGTGATGTTTCTTCTGTTACATAGTCTTCATAAGGGTTTTAGCTGACTGCTTAATATTTTATTGGGAAGTTAGAATTTCAATCAATTTTGACTATTCCTAATTCTTTCTTAAAGAATGCTGAACTTTATCTTGTTTTCTAGCCCCCCAAAGATGACAGCTGGTCATAAACTATTTGTAATAGCAAGTAGAGTTGAATTTGAGTGATAACTAGTAGCAAGCATTTTGACTTTCTCCAGGACTCACTCTTGAGTGAGCAGACCACTTCTCCTCAGGCATTGTATATGTTTTATTGTTATGTTAGATTTGCCTTTTATTAATATGACAAAGGACATTTCCCCTCCATGTTTCCTACTTCCACTTAAAAATGAATCAAAGACATTGAAAAAAACTCATTGGCTTGACAATTTGAACAGAAATTATTAATAGCATCTACAGCTTTTCTCCCTAATCCAAATTATAGGAAACTGTTAGAAGTAATAGTACAGGATCAACTTTGTAAGAAGCAGTGTTGTAATTTTGGCAGGCCACAGTGTTGTTTTTCTTTTTTTTAATGTATTTTATTATTACAGTAATGATAGCATTTTAATTGTGAGCTTGAACTTAGGGAATATTTTCATGAATACTGAAGTTGAATACTGTAGTGGTTGAATACTTCTCTGCATAACAGATTAGAGCAGAGATTTATAAGATGATTATCATAAATTCAGAATGTATAAGGCAATGTACTTTGTGCTAAAACTAAATGTTGAGCTCTTCTCTTCTCTATAATAACTATTTCAACATTTGTATTAACCTCATCACCAAAGAACTTAAAAAGGTGATAATATCAGCTTCATGGTGTGGGGTCTTACTCAATCTCATGTAAACTATGATAGATTATATCTCAGGGAGATAAAGGACCAGTTTTTTAATCAGTAAGGGCAACAAACTTGATGAATGAACAAGAACATGAAACTAAAACTGTTTTAGAGTATCATTTTGAGAAAGGAAACAAATGAAAAAGTCCTATAAGACAGTGAAGGATTTGTGTTGATGACCAGATACTAACCAGATAATTACAATGATAAAACAATGCAGTACATATGATAGAACATTATAGACTATCTTCATTAAGGCGACATCTGATACATAAAATAAAAAGCAGGTAGAGATACTTTCCATTATTTTGTCTGTATACCATAATCATAACAGTCACCTTTTATGCATGAGTGTATCCATTTTTGATTTCTAATAAAATCTTGATTTATTGTGACATCTATGAATATTTTATCTGAAAGCTATTAGTCCTGTATTTAACCAAGCCAGGAATTTGAATTTGCCTTTCAGTTGCTTTCTCTTTTTTTTAAGTGTGTGTGTGTGTGTGTGTGTGTGTGTGTGTGTGTGTGTGTGTGTGTGTGTGTGTGTTGGCTTAAGTATGGGAACATTTATATGCACGAGAGGTTGGTGTTGAGTGTCTTTTCCTCAATTGCTTTCCACCTTATATATTTAGGTAGGGTCTTTCACTTGCACCCAGACCTCCTCTATTTGGTTAGAATAGCTAGCTGGCTTAATCAGGAATCACTTTTATAGAGTGGCTGTAACACTTGATCAACATACATGGGTTCTGGGGATCAGAACTTTGGTCTTGATACTTGTATAACAACCACTTTTCCTGATGAACTACCTCCCTAGTCCTTGCTTTCTAATTTATGCAACACCCTTTCCCTAATATTATATGGACATAGGTATAATAAAAGTATGTAATTGTCTGCTTGGTATGTTCACTTGTAATGCCACTGCATTCTTTCCACTGTTAGGTTTGATATAGTTGAATTTCAAATCTGGAAGATAATGGAGTATAAAGTTTAATAAAAAATGACAGATCAAATGATTTTCAGTTTTTAAAACATCTACATCTTAGTCTCACTTATTATAGAAAAAGGGCAATGATTTTGCTGTTATATTAAATTAATTCAAAACCAGATTGAAGTAAATTGGAAATGTCATTGTTTTTTTTAATGAAAGTGTGTATTCCATTTGTCTCTTACTGTGAATAAAATACTGTTAGTTAAAAATATTGAGAATGACTTGCTTGCACTGGTGGAAATTTTAGTTATTGAGAAAAGATACATGATTTAGAATGATGTACAGCAAGTTTGGGAATGTGAGTGACTACCAGGGAGTGGATTCTTTTGTTTACCTGTGACAGTACATAGTCTGTCACCTTACTTATTGTTTGAACAGGTACTTTTCAATTAAGACTTTATAAGTTTGCATTTACTCAATTATTTGTTTTATTTTGTTTGACAGGTTAGTACTGTGTTTCTCATGCTGGCCTCTATGTCCTATACTTAGGAGATCCTTCTGTCTCAGCCTACTGAGTAGTTGGTATCATAGGTTTCAGCAGCTGCATCTAGCTACCACCTTATTTACAAAAGGAGGGCAAAATATTCAACAAAGGAGGGCAGAAGAGTAATTATTAGGAAGGACTAATAAATGAGCACATGAATTACAGTTAGAGACATATGTGAGTATGTATGTGCACTTTACTCCTGGTAGCAAACTTGAAGCCCAGGGAGTAGACTCTTTTACCCTGATTTGTAGACATCCCTTTGCTGGAGAGTAAAGTTCTATGGCTGGAACATAAGCAGCCATTCCCTCTATTTCCTGAAATTATATCCAAAATTTGTCATTTTCTTAGAAGTCATTCATAAGAACCTTGGCTTGGTCCTTGCAGTGCTGTCAGCAGAGAAATATAGCTGTAATATGAGCAACGAGTCATTTTGATCATGAACAGATTTGAAAATGACCTGTGTTCATATCTTTCTCTTTGAATGAGGATGATTTACTCTTATTATTTCAAAGTGATAAATATTATTCCCATAAGCATTCATTTATTGATGGTCTAAAAATGTCATTTGAAAATTTCTGACTTTGAAATATTAATAAATAAATAGCCCTGATTATAATAAAACAGTCAATCTTAAGGGGTTCTGTAAATATTTAAAAAAAAAAAAAAAAATGAAGTCTGTGCTGGAGAGATGGCTTAGTGGTTAAGAGAACTTGCTGCTCTTTCAGAGGTACCTGAGTTCCAGACCCCACATTGTGGCTCACAAATTTTCTCTAACTCCATTTCAGAAAATCCAACACCATCTTCTGACCTTTTTTGGTACTGGGCACAAACATGCAGGCAAAATGTTTATATATATATATATATATATATATATATATATATATATATATATAGTCTTTTAAAAAGAAGTAGTCCAGTGATAGACCTATCTTCATGCCTTTTTTTGCAGTTAGTGATCTATCAGCTTGAAATTATTTGTGTCTAATAAGTAGCTGGGACATGTTAAGAGTAGTGGAACAATCCCTAATTCTCTCCCTCCCCATAATTTGTTATTAATGAACTTACTATGTGTAATTGTATTTTGATCTTTACCCCTTTTTGGATACTGGGTCTTACTACATAGACAAGGCTGGCTTCAAACTCAGATATACCCACTTCCTTGGTCTCATAAATGTGGACATCATAAATGTATACATCACTACACCCAGCTAATCGTACTTTTTTGATAATCATATTTGTTCATAGTAGATTTAGGAAGAAATAATCTAGAAAGAGATTATCAGTTATCAAAGAGGAATTATCAAAGGAAATGAAGATTTCTGTGATTTTGAGCATATAATTAGGGTAGGGCTTAAGCCAGAAAAATCATCTAGTTATCTTTGTACCTGTTTGATTCTCATTATTTCTTAAAGAATTGTGATCATATGTACACATATGAGATCTGTCACATGTCAGGGAGAGAAAAAAGACTTACAACTAGGTAGTCTCTGAAATGCAAAAATAATCCATGTAAGAATAACCTACAGAACTTAAAATTGAGGTGGAAGTTTCTGCTCTGCTAGCCAATTTGATATTGAAAAGAAGAATAACTGGGGCTAGAGCTCAGTTTGTAGAGTGCTTGCCTTGAGTCCAGTCTCTAAGAACTGGTAGGTAGAACTGGGCATGGTGGTGCACACCTATAAGAGAACTGGGAAGAGAGAGAAAGGGATTAGAAGTCTGATGCCATCCTTCCCTACACAATTAGTTTGAGGACAGCCTGGGCTACATGAGACCCTGTCTCAGGCAAACAAAAAACTTTTCAATTATAAAAGGTACTCTTTTCAGGAGATAAATAGCAAGGCACTTCTTAGAGAAGTATTATCCTTGATCCAAAAGTCACTGTGAACTCTGTCTGGTACTCCTTTTTCAGCAGTGATTTGGGTTGATGGAAGAAATCCAGAGAAGTTTGAGGCTCTAATGTCTAGATTTCTTTTCACATACGGTAGCTCATTACTTCATAAGAAAATGTTAAGCAAACAGTTTATTAATTGTGTTTATGTTTGTATGTATGTGTGTGAATTGCATGGAGGCCATAGGGAAAGCTCTGGAAATCGTTTCTCTCCAGAATTTGGGTTCCAGGGATTGAACTGAAGTTTTGTGGCTTGGTGGCACCATCTTAGTGGTCCCCATAAGGAAATCTTGCTAAGAATTTCATCTGTCTCTGAAATTATTTCCTGAAGTTGCAATATTGATTTATTTTTTTTTTAAATTGAAATAATTTTTGGACACAAAGTGTTACCTTAAACTTGCTGTGTTGTAGATGGTGACCTGACCCTTCTGCCTAAGCCTGCCAAGTATTGGGATTATAGACATGAAAACCACACAGCATCTCATAGTTTCTTCTTTTGTTCTTTTCCTTATGTATCAGAGCTATATTTTTTTCCATCTTTTAATTTATTGTCATTTATTTATTGGTTGAGTTTTTATTTGGGGACAGGGCTTTCACTCTACAGCCCAGCCTAGCCTGTAACTCACTGTGTATTCCAGGTTGGCCTGAAACTTGTGATGATCCTTTTGTCTTATTCTCCCCAGTGCTGGGATTATTGTGGTGACATTACACCTGGTTCATTTTTCCTTTATTGCCACATTATGCTTATATATTTTGAGAGTTTAGTATGATAACTTGCTATATTGCAATAATTTTTCATGGCTGAATAATATTTCATTGTACATATTCCATGTTGTCCTTATTCATTCATCAGTTAATAGATAACTTCTATTTGTTTTCATTTCTTCTCAGTAGTGAAAAGTGCCCCATTGAACACTGGATTGTGGATTGTTTCTTTAGTATATGGATTTATGTATCTAGAAGTAGATTTCTATGTCATATGGTAGTTCTTTTTTAAATTTTTGTGTCTGTCTTGAGACATGTATATTTATTTCATTTGACTTTTATCTTAATTTTTGTTTCCTGTTGAGTTCCTTATATATTCTGGATATTAACCAGTTGAATGTTGAATGTTAGACAGGTCTTCTCTCTCTGTTGCTTGCTTCTTTTGCTGTGCAGAAGCTTGATAGTTTGATATTATTCCATTTGGTTTTTTCCTCCCGAGCCTTTGAGACCTCACCTTAAAAAACATTGTTTATATCATTGTCTTGAGATATTTTCTTTGAGTAATTTCAAAATTTCAGGTATTGAATTTAGGTATTGTGTTCATTTTGAGTTGATTTCATAAGGTAAGATGAAGGCGTCAGTTTTACTAGTATTGTTCACTGTGGGGGACCAGCCCCCACTTTTATTTACCCCAGGGACTCTTGAGGAATGAGGGATAAGAGACTTAGTTAGAAATAAAGAGAGGAGAGAAGCAGAGAGAAACACAGGATCACCTCAGGTGGGCCTCTGTCCTTATCCACTGGCCCAGAGCTTTCTTTATTCCAAAGGGCTATTTATAGCAATGCCAAGGGAAGGGGCAAAGGACCTCCCCCTAGCTAAGTACAGACAAGTGTAGACCCTTCCAAACACCTGCTACTCAGGCCCATAGTCCAATCAACCCTTTATGCAGTCCTGCTGGGTACAGCCACCAGGAAACTTCGTGGGCTCCAACAGTTCACTGAAGAAACTTTTGGGCTCTTGGCATTTATTTACATTTTGTAAGGCTTATATTAATAATGTAAATATATAGAAGTTATTAAACTGTGTCAAAAATACTATTTTAGTTAGGGTTTCTATTGCTATGAAGAGGCACCATGACCACGGCAACTCTTATAAAGGAAACATTTACTTGGGATGGCTCACTTATAGTTTCAGGGGTTCAGTCCTTTAGCTTCATGATGGGGAGCATGGCGTTGTGCAGGCAGACGTGCTGGGTTAGTAGCTGAGAGCCCTACATCTCGCAGGCAACAGGAAGTCGACTGACACACTGAGTGGTATCCTGAGCAGAGGAAACCTCAAAGCCCACCCCCACAGTGACACACTTCTTTCAACAAGGTCATATCCACTCCAACAAAGCCACACCTCCTAATAATGCCCCTCCCTGTGAGATTATGGGAGCCAATTACATTCAAACTATGACACATACTATGGTAAATTTCAACTATATTCAAAATAAATGATCTTTATCAAAGAGTATTCCTAATGCAGAAATAGATCTATACCTTTGACCTCCCAATTGCTTTTCTCCTATTTTCCTTTCTTTTGTTTTCTCTTTTTCCCTACATGGTTAATAAAAATTGGGAAATCCATACAGTGTTTATTGTGCCTAATTAAATATTATTACCCTTTGGATCGTAAACTTTCCCTCCAAACTTAAAAATTGTGCTTGTTTAAAGCATTATCATGTCTATGTACTTGAGTTATATGAGATATAATTTAAAGAGAACTTCTTGTTTTATAGATTTATTTATTTATTATGTGTACAGTGTTCTGCACTGTATACAGTCTGCACACCAGAAGAGGGCACCAGATCTCAATATAGATGGTTGTGAGCCACCATGTGGTTGCTGGGAATTGAACACAGGACCTCTGGAAGAACAGTCAGTGTTCTTAACCTCTGAGCCATCTCTCCAGCCCCAAGAATTTCTTAGTAATAACGAATATTTTACAAAACATAACCTAGTTGACAACATGGAAAACTTCATCAGAAAGAAGAGACGCTACTTTTGCATTTGTTTCTTTTCTAAAACAATTTAAAAAATACTGATAAATATTTTTGGTCAGATTTATTGGGTAAATTCCCTTTACACTCCAGTGAGTTTGGGCAAATGTATTCAGTGAAAAAAATCACCACTATTTTCATATCTTCCTGCATTTAATTCCTACCCAGTGTTGCTACAGTCTTGATCTGATTTCTGTTCCTATGGCTCTACCCTTTTTATAATATCTTGGGATTATTTAGGTAATATATTCCCCAAAATGTTTCCAAAAGACAACCATTACACAGGAAGAAGCCATTCCCTATTCCTTACCTGTATAATTCCTCTGTGGAATCTAGGTTATGGTTTTCCCTCTATCTCTATGTATTCATCTTTTCTGAATAGCCATGCACAAGGATTAAAACAATGTGTGACTTTTAATGGCTTTAATTCCTTTTTAATTGAAAGTAGATTTTTCCCATATATTTTCTGATTATGGTTCCCATCCCCCAACTCTTCCAAGATTCCCCCGACTCCCACTCATCTAAATCCGCATCCCTTCTTTCTCTCCTTCATTACAATATACATAGGCATCTAAAAATACAGTAAAGTAATATAAAATAGGATAAAAACAAACTGGAATAGGACAAACCAAACAAACTACCAGGAGAAAAAAACACAAGAAACACATATAGATGCACACACATTCACATGCACAGAAATCCCATAAAATACATCACAAGAAACTATATCTTATCTGCAAAAGACCTGTAAGTGCAAATGTTACATCTCCCGAGGGAAAGATATCCTGACTCTCAGAAGTCAGGCTATACCTCCAAGTGTTAATAGCTCTTGAGGGAAAGGTATCCTGACTTTTCAGGAAGTCAGGCTATATACCTACAGCTGTGAAGGGAAGGTATCCTGGATACTTACAGCTGTGAGAAAGGTATCTTGACTTGTTGGGAAGTCAGGCTGTAACTACAGCTGTGAAAGGATGGTATCCTGGATACCTACAGCTGTGGAGGGAAAGATATCCCGACTTGTGGGGAAATCAAGGTCATGCCTACAGCTGTGGAGGGAAAGGTATCCTGACTTGTCTGGAAATCAGGCTATACCTGAAACTGAGTTCTGTTGGGGGATGGCCTCCCTGCAGGGTGTGGCAATCCTGCTTCTCTCCGAAATGGAGCCATTACAGCTGAGCACTGATACTCTCTGCTAAGGGAGTTTCCCATCCAGCAGAGATGTCTGTTGGTTCTCAGCTTCAGCCCAAGTTGTTACTTCTGCTAAGGGAGAAATCTCTATAGAAATGTAGCAATCTGCTCAGGCTCCAGCAAAAAGTTGTTACTTCTGCCTTGCTCCCCTAGGAAATTTCCCAGCAGAGGTGTCCATTGCTTTTTTAGCTCCACTCCCCAAGGGAGTTTCCCAGCAGAGCGGAATCTCTGCTGGGAAAACTCTGCTCTGGTGAAAACTCTTTGAAGAGAGAGTGGCTGCCTCTGGCAGCATGGAGAAGGGCAGCTGCCAATTAAACAGGCATACGGATTATATAGGGCTTCTTAGGGGTGGGTCTTTTCAGGGAGAAGATTTTCAGGGAGGGAATTGGTCAGATTTCAATGCCCTTGAGCTTGGATAAGTTCAGATTGGCTAGATTTCATGCCCAGGGATTGGTTGATTTTGTGCTCAGTTGGTCAAGGGCAGATTTGGCTCTGGTTTCAGGGCCAAAGTGTGTATCTTTCACTGGCCTTTTTTAGCTCTAGTTTCAGGGCCAGGGTGTGTTTGTTCCACTGGCTCTGGTTCCGGGGACAAAGTGTGGTTTTTTGGCTCCGATTTCAGGGTCAGGGGTTTCAGGGTTAGGGTTGTGTTTCTTTGGTTCTGGTTTCAGGGCCAAAGTATGTTTCTTTCACTGTCTCTGTTTTCAGGGTCAGGGTGGGCTTCTTTGGCTGGCCCTTTTGTCCTAAAATAGGGGTAAAAAGAAAAGAAAGAAAAAAAAATAGTGCCCAGCCAAAGCATTATAAAACAAACAACCTCCAAAAATTCTGGTGAAAGGATGTTTACTATTATTTATACAGAGTTTTGCAGGATGGTTTTCACCTCAAGTAGGATGTCTCTCAAGTACCTTTTCTTCACATCTGTACCAAATTGGGAGAGAATTTTGTTACTTTCAACACTAATGCAGGTTTTATATATTTTAGTTTCTAAATGAAAACAAACCAAATGATGTAATGCTACAAAAGCCAAGGCATTAGGAAGATGTGGCAGGATTATCTTGCATGTTTTTCTACCTGTCGTATGTTGTTGGTGCCCAAATATATGAGGTGTTCTGTGGCCACAGGATTGAAGTATTACTAAAGACCTTCTTGAAACTTCTTCCTCTGAGGATTATGAAACAATTACTGGTCCCATTAATGTTTGATTTGACAAATAAGTAAATGTTATAGAATGTTCCAATAGTAACATTAAATCATGGGAACTTTCAGAGAACATTTCTTATAAATGAATTACTGTCAAATACATAAGGAAAGTAAAGAATTTAAGATGGACTCAGAAAGATATATTTGATGAACTTATTTGCAGAAGTCCATTTGGTGACTGATGTTCTTAAGTGGAGTTTTACTCTACTGTTATCTTTTTTGGTGAGATCTTAATTATTTTTTTGCTTTTTACTGACTTTGACAGACCTTAATATTGTTTATGAAAGCCAGACCTCACTCTTTCAGGTATTGTTTTTGTTTTGAGCAGTAGTGTGGTTATGTATCAAATTAATTGTTTTTGTAACCTATGAAGTGAGAGTATGAGTACACATGCCTTGTACTCAATTTGTGCTGGCTCTAATTTCCAAGATGTGGTTAAATATATTTCTGATAACACCCTGTAAATATAATTTCTCAACCAATGTGAAATTTGTAACATACTGCACATTACCTTCCTTCAGTGGTTTTCCAATTCAAGTTAAATTTTGACATGTTTCCCTGTTGTTCATGTCCTGATTACAAATCCAATTCAGAAGCAAATTAATAGACTCTTCTTTCTTCAGTGATTTTAATTTAAAATTCAATTCATATAGTGTAGCACAAAGTTACAGATTTGGAAAGCCTGATAGATCTATTTGAACTGTATTATTAAAATTTTTGCATGGGTTTGAATTTGGAGACCACCCAGAGTTGGGTGCTTTACCCTCTCTGAAGGTAAGACTTAGAACATCTTACTGTGTCGACTTAATCATTACATTGGTACAGCATTTTCTCTATGCTCACTAAAGTTTTACTTTGTGTTTACATTTTATGATTATTAATCATGGTAAAGGCTGCTGTGAAATGACCCCATAGGGAAAAGTTATGTCTTTATTTGTGTCAGTCTTGTGGAGAATAGTAGTAGTTCCCAATGTCTCCACAGAGACTTGATTTTGTGAACTCCTCTCCCTCCCCCCTCCCTTTCCTGCTTTTAAACAGGTGCAGGTGCTTACCCAGAATATACTTAAGAAAAAAAGCCAGATTATTTAAAAAATTAATTATGCAAATGTATGTCTGTATATGTGTAGGGTGTGTGCAAGTCAGTGAAGGTGACCCTGGAAAGCAGATTTCCTGGAGCTAAAGTTACAGGTGGTTGTGTGCCTCCTATCATGGTGCTAAGAACTAGACTCTTGGGTCTTCTGAAAGAACAGTATAGACATTTAACTGCTGAGCCAACTGTCTAGCCCCCAAATGTACTTTTTTCTACCAAGTTGTTACTTAAATTCTCTTGTTTCTCTCCTAGCTGTTTGCTTCCACTCCCCCCAACCCCCAGCCCTCTGTCTGCCCATCTCTGTGGGCATCTATCCCTCCTTCCCTCTCTATCCCTTCCTATATATGGGCTATGGCCTTACTCCCCACTGAAGCATAAGCAAATATTTAAATCACTTAAAAAATTTCTGGGAAATTATTCTACAGGGATAAGATGGTTGGGGATTAAACACTTGTCTACAGCTTGTGGCTCACAGCTGAGAATAGCTGTGAATGCAACTAACACAAAATTGAAACATTGTGAATTTTTTTTGCAATTAATTGGATGAGTACTAATGAGATTTTCATCAAAGTAGACTACTCTGAGTTGGTCTGTAGAGCTCCAGGGCTCACTAGATAAGTAATAATCTGGCAGGTCTTCCCTTCATTTTAGACAGTGTGGTCACACAGCACCTTTGCTACCTCCCTCTGGATAGGCATCATCCCTGGTGTCCTCTTGTTTCCTCCGGATCTGTCCTCTTATTATCATATATCTCTTGTCTTTCTCCTCAATGTAACTTGTTTTCTGCTTTCTTTGGTGAGATCTTTGAGAGAGAAAGGGCTGAACAGGATATCAAACATGCCAGTTTTCATTTTCCTTTCCTTTGTATCACCAAGGTAATGAGAGTATGCCTTAGCAAGATTGAAGGCAGTGATGGAGAAAATCAGCCATGACCTAAAGCATAATACACTGTTAAATGTATGTTTAAATATTGTAGCATGAATCTTAAAAGGTCTGGAGCCAGGTATTGGGGTGAATGCTGAAAGATCAGAGAAACAGAATAAGCCACATCCAAACTCACCTTGCCAACTTCTCAGCTGATCCTGTCTCCTCAAACTGGAAGCCTCTGAGTCCTCATCCGAATGGATCTCAGCTGAACTGCTGCTAAAAGCTAAAAGCTTAAAAAGGTTCTAGTTCCTGGTCCTCATGCCTTTTATACCTTTCTGCTTCCTGCCATCACTTCCTGGGCCATCATTTTCTGGCCTCTATGTCTAATCTAGTGGCTGTTCTGTTCTCTGACCCTAGATAAGTTTATTAGGGTGTACAATATATTGGGGGACATAATATCACCACAATATACTGTTGAATAAAAGATTTCCTGAATGTTTAGCTTTCCTCTCTTAAGACCTCTCCAAAATCAGTTCCCCACATATATAGCTGGTAAGGCAAGTTTCCAAGCATTTTTTTTATGTTGACTAAGAAGGGATTTTTAAAAATCAAGTTTTTTAATTTTATTTATGAGTTTTGAGTGTTTGCTTGCTTATATGTGTGTATGTGTACCATATATATTCTTAGTACTCTAAAGGTCAGAAGAGAGCATCAGATCCCCTGGAACTTGAGTTACAGAAGGTTGTAAGCCACCATGTGGGCGCTGGGAACCAAACCTGGGTCCTTTGCTAGACCAGCAAGTGCTGTTAACAGTTTAACCCTCTCCCCAGCCCCTAAAATAATATTATTTCTACTTGATATATAGTAATTATGGATGGATATTGTATATTCTGACATCTCCAAACACTTATACCATGCTCAGAAAGGGGAAATCTGTCATTTAAGAAATATATCATTTCTTTTTGTGATTTTGAAATATTTAATTAGTTGTTGTCAAGCATAGTTATAGACTACTACAGGTTAGTAGTGGTTAGTATGAAGTTAATTTGAAGGAAACAAAGAATGATGGGGACTGTTTGGTTTGTACTGTACGTTGGGCTTTTGGGAGCAAATGCTTTCAGAATGATTAGTTCTCCAGAGGATAGTTCTTCAGAATCACCAATGAGTGATTTGTCTAGTAAATGCATTCTTACTCTCAGTTGTTGCTTGAATAGTAAGGCTCTTTACTATATTGGGCAACTGGAGTTCAAATATGTATCTAATTGAATTTTTTTCCTAAAGTTTAAACAATTTTATACTTATAAAAGTAATTCTTGCCGGGCGTTGGTGGCGCACGCCTTTAATCCCAGCACTCGGGAGGCAGAGCCAGGTGGATCTCTGTGAGTTTGAGGCCAGCCTGGGCTACCAAGTGAGCTCCAGGAAAGGCGCAAAGCTACACAGAGAAACCCTGTCTCAAAAAAACCAAAAAAAAAAAAAAGTAATTCTTGGTAAATATTTTGAAAAGATTAGCCTTTTGACATAAATTATATCACTTTTAAAGAATTATGACTTGAGTTGATTTTTAGTAAGAGTTGTCAGAACATTAGAACTCAAGTATATTTTAAAAACTATATGAAATCTTATTTTAACTGACCCTTATTTACTCTTCATCTTTAGGCTTTTTCCCTAGCAGCTCCCAAGGCTGTGATGCATTTCTCCGCCACAAGATGACACTGATTTCCCCCTCAGTGCTGAAGAAGTATGGCATTCCCTTTGACAAGGTTTGTCCTTGTTAGGCTTTCACAAATAGATTTTTCATTTTGTGGTATTTGTATTTAGGATGAATTTAAAGTGCAGTACTATATCTTGGATTATTAAATAACACTTATGATAGATGAAGAGAAATTTAAGGTCATGTTCTATAACATCAATAACTAATTTGTCTTAACTGTTTATTTCATTTTAAAATATATTTACTAGTGTTTATATTAATTTTTTATTATTAGAGAATTTCATACATAAATATAATATGTTTTGATAAAATCCACTCACTGTTCTCTCCCATCCAGAGCTTGCCTCCCAACCATTTTTCCCTCCAAACCTAATGTGCTTTTTTTAAAAAAAAAAAAAAAAAAAAAAAAACCTCACAGTCTACTTAGTGAGTTATATATCTGCATGGGTGTAGGATCATGTACTGGAAGATGGATAGCTTCTCAAGGGCCACACATTGAAAAAGAACTGATATCACTAGATATCAGTTGCCAGTACCTCTTCAGCTAGGGTGGGACTTCTTGATCTGAGATCTTCTTCATCCATACTGAGATTATGGCTTGTTTGATTTTGTACAGTTTTTGTGTACACAATCATAACTGCTTTGAGTTCATGTGTGAATCATGGTGCTGTCATGTCTGGCAAATACTGATTTTCTTCAAATATCTACTTTCTCCAGCTCTTATCTTTCTGTTCCCACTTCCAGAATGATTTTTAAGCTTTGTGGGGAAGGGGTGTGATATAGACACTCTTATTTAGTGCTGAACATTCCATGGTCTCTTAGTCTTTGCACACTGGCCAGTTGTAGATCTCAATGTCTACTGACTAAAGGTTGAGAAATGCACTAATCAATGGCTATAAAGCAAAGAACTGTACAGGAGAGCAATTTATCATTATATCCATTTATCAGAATAATTCTGATAGGTCTTCCCCTGGAGCCTATGACCTAGCCAAGCAAGAAGTTTGCACTCAATTAATGGTACCAGGCATACCTTTCATCCTGTGGGGTGAACTCTAAATCCAAGCAGATAGTGCTTGGTTGCTACTGTAACAGTTGTAACACTATTACACAAATGAGTTTATCTTGCCAGCTCAGTGTTGTTTCTCTCAGGGTTCAAAGCTGGGTAAAACTGTTGATGACTTTTCTTTCTTAGTAGTGTTCATATAACCTTTTAGTGCTGTGGAAGCTAGCCAATATGGATGAAGATGCTTCCATGTCAGTACCAGCATGATTTTTTTCAATGTTTGTGAGTCAAGTATGTGGTGTCTACATCAAATTGTAGAGGGCAGTCACAAGCAATGGCAATAGCTGTAATGTTTGGGGCAAATGTCTAGGATACCTTATTGACCAACAACTCAGAGATAACCCCTATTTGACACTGGGCTTTTTTACTTGATAGTATCATTTTATCTAGGGGAGACATTGTCCCCTCATTAATTATAGGGTAACTCCATTCAAACTCTTTATGTACACATCTATTTTTGGAAGCTTCTAGATACTAAATCACAATATACCATTTAAAAAGTTATTTAATATTAATTATCTCACCTATACTCAATTTCTCTACCCTCATATCCCATCCATCTATCTCATTTAATGTTTCATACTGTAACTCCTCTTTTCCCCTTCAAACACCTGTATTCTGTTTTCTGTCTCTTGAAATCCACTCTCCTTCCATGACTGTTACTAGGCTATTTTCTTTGAGTACTCCAGTTTAAACAAATATTGAAAGATTCAAAGCCAGCATTTAGCACCCACTTGTACTAATGAATGTGTGTTGGTATTTTTTTGGGTTTGCGTTACCACACTCAGAATGGTTATTTATAGTTCGACCCATTTTTCTGTGAATTTCACAATTATGTTTTTCTTTATAGCTGAGTAACATTCTATTTATAGGATGTTTTCTTTACACATTTTTTTCAGTTGGTAGGTATCTAGGCTGCTTTTATTTCTTAGCTACTGTCAATACCACAGCAATGAACATGGAGGAGCCAATATCTCTATAGTAAGATACAGAATCCATTGGGAATATACCAGAATTCAGTAATGCTGTAACGGGGTCATATTATATATCTATTTCTTCTAACCTTTTGAATTACCTCCATACTGATTTCCATAATCCAAGTCTTTCATACATGGGGATTTGACTTTTGTGTGGAGTCAAAATTAATATCTAATTTCATTCTTCTACATGTAGCTCTCTAGTTTGACCAATACTATCTGTGGAAGATTTTTTTTTTTTCTCCAATGTGCTTTTAGCTTCTTTGTCAATTGTCAGGTAGCTGTAAAAGTGTTGTCAATAGTCACATAACTGTAAGAGTATGAGCTCATGTCTGGGCTCTCAATTTTATTCTATTGATCAATGTATTTGTTTTTATGACATTGCCATACTGTTTATATTACCATAATTCTATAGTATATTTCTATAGAAATCAATGATGATGATACTTTTAGCAGTGTTTTTATTGTTCAGTATTGTTTTGACTATCCTAAGTCTTTCATGTTTCTGCATGAATTTTGTGATTCTTACCTTCAATTTCTGTGAAGAATTACATTGAAGTTTTGATGAAGATTGCATTGAATCTGGTAATTGCTTTTGATAACATAACTGTTAATCCTGCCAATCTATAAACATGAGAGGACTTCTCAGCCTCTGGTATCTTCCTTAATTTCTTCCTTAAAGATTTCACTGTACAAGTTTTTCAGTTCCTTAGCTTGCTTTATATATGATATGATTCTCCTTGGGACTCCCAGCCCACAAGTAATGACACAGAAACTAATTAATTATCAAAACTCAGCCTTAGCTTAGGCTTGTTCTCAACTATCTCCTATAACTTAAATTAACCCATTTATATTAATCTATATTTTGCCACATGGTGTTACCTCTCTTTCATCATGCACCTCCTATTTCCTCTGTATGTCTAGCTGATAACTGCCTTTCTACTGCCCAGAGTTCTCTCTCTTTGCTTGGAAGTCCCGCCTATACTTCCCACCTAGCTATTGGCCATTTAGCTTTTTATTACACCAGTCACAGCTATACGTCTTCACCCAGGGTACAAATATCCCACAACACAAATACATACATACATATGTATGTAAATGATTTTTAAAATCTATTTCATTCCTTTTAGGTATTTATGGATTGGATTGTTTGCCTGATTTTTTTCCCCAGTATTTTTGTTATTGCTATATAGAAAGTCTATTGATTTTTGTTTGTGAATTTTTTTCTGAACATATTTATTGGCTGTAGCAGTTTTCTGGTGGTCTGTAGGTTCCTTTATGTATATAACTGTACCATTTTTAAATAAGAATTCTCTGGTGTTTCCCTTTTCTACTTGTGTTCTCTTTATCTTACTGCTCTAGTGAAGACTGCAAGCATTATATTAAAGAGCAGTAGATAGAATGACTGTCCTTGTCTCATTCCTGATTTTAGTGGAAATGGTTTGACTTTGTTTTCCATTTAGTGTGACATTTTCTAGGCTTGTTGTATATTGCCTTTATTATATTGAGAAATATCCCCTGTATTCCTACATTCTCTTAAGACTTTTATCATGAAAGGATGCTCATGGATTTTTGTCAAAGACTTTTAATAAGTGTAATGAGTTCATCCTGAGGTATCTGTTCTGTCTTATTTATGTAGTGGATTTTGTTTATTGATTTACATATGTTGAACTATTCCTGAATCTGGGATAAAGCCAGCTTGATCATGGTCAGTGATGTTTTTGATGTGCTCTTGAATTTAGTCTTTTAGTATTTTTTATGTTTGTAAGGGGAATTTGCCCATCTTGCTTTTTTTTTTTTTTTTTTTTTTTTTGGTTGAGTCTTTGGTTTTGTTTTCAGGATAATAAATAATAGATAGATATACAAAAAGAATTTGGAAGTGTTTCTTCCTTTTATAGTTTACCAAAAAATTTAAGGAGTATTGTTGTTAGTTCTTCTGTGAATATCTTGGTAGAATTTTGTTCTCAGTGCATCTGGCCTGGGTCCTTTTTTAAAATTGTGGGAATTTCAGTTCCTGAATCTATTTTATTTGTTGTTATAGGTGTGTTTCAATTATTTTCTTCATCTTAGTTAACTTTAGGAAATCACATGCATCTTAAAATATCTATTTCTTTCAGAGTTTCCTGTTTAGTGGAACATAAAGTTTTTAAAGCATGCTCTTATGATTCTCTGAGTTTCCTAAGTGTCTTTCTGATCATTTCTAATTTTATTGATTTTGGTCCTCTCTTTTGCTTAATTAGCTAAAATTTTCGTCAATCTTGTTTACCTTTTAAAGAAAAACTTTTCATTTCACTTATTTTTTTGTACGTTTTGTTTCTATTTCATTAATTTCATACCCAGTCTTTATTGTCTATTCTAACCTACTGGTTTTGGTTTTGTTTGTTCTTGTTATTTCAAGGCCTTCAGGTATATCTTTCTGTTACTAATTTGAGAGGTCCCATATTTTTCACTGTAGGCTCTTAATATTTATTATAAACCTATCATTTTAGGTCTGCCTGATGTACTTGGAGAAACTTCTATAGACTCCCAAGAAGAATTTGTTTTATAGAATGTTCTGTATTCTTTAGGTCCTTTTGGTTTATGGTATCATTTAAATCCATCATTTCTATGTTTGGTTTTAGTCGACATAATTTCTTGGTGAGAATGGAGTGTGAAATCACTAGCAATCACTCTGTTAAGAGTTATTGCATGTTTTAGATCTAATAGTATGTAGTTATGAAGTTGGATACAACTGGGCTTGGTGCATCTATAGAGATTTACAATAGTAAATCCTTCGTGGATTCTTCATTTAATGGCTATGGCATGTCCTTCTTTATTACTTTGATTAATTTTGGATTGAAGTCTACTTCGACAGATATTAGAATAGCTAAGCCTGTTTGTTTTTTAGTTCCATTTGTTTGGAATACCTTTTTCCATCTTTTACCTTAAGATGGTAGAATATTGCCAGGTGGTGGCAGTATACAACTTTAATCCCAACACTTGGGAGACAGAGGCAGGTGGATCTCGGTGAGTTCCAGGTCATTCTGGTCTAGAAAGCAAGTTCTAGGGCAGCCATAATTATTACAGAGAGGAATCCTGTCTCCAAAAAACAAAAACAAAACAAAAAAAGATGGGATATGTTTCTTGGAGGAAGCCATAAAATGCCCTCTGTTTTCTAGTCCAGTCTGATATCTGTCTTTTGATTGGAGAATGAACCTATTAGTATTAATAGTTATTAATTCCTGTCATTTGTTGACTTTTTGTGGTCTTTTTTAGTTACCGTGCAGTTTCTCTTCCTAGTCTTCTATGGAGGGTCTTCTGTTCTCCTTTGCAGCAGACATTGTCCAGCACATTCCTTGCTGCTCTTTCTTTCTGCTGCCTTCTAGTGCAGAACTCAAGACTTATTGCTTGACTTTGAGTAAGTTTTATGAAAGTGGCAGTTGGGTGAAGGAGATCTTAGAAAGCTCTCTTTGTGTAGTCTGGAGTACTATGGGGTCAGTAAGGGTAGAAGCTATCTTGGAGCAGTGGGAAGTAAGATCCTGGAAAAGTGGGCAGCATATATGTTGGGACGCAACAGTCAGTGTGTTGGGTGAGGGGAACCTGGAAGGCCTTGACGGTGTGGAGGCATTTGGAGATAAGATCCTGGAAGAGCTTCTAGTGTGTGGCAAAGTGATACTTATCCATTGTCTTTGTTTGAGAGGGGAGATTGCATAGGAGGTAGTCCTACAGAGTGGAAAATATCTCAGCCTACCTGATGGATTAGGGAGGGAGGTCCCTAGGAACATTGTGATTTTTTTGAGGCCCATTGAGACACAGTGCAAGATGCTATATTTAAAAAAAAAAATTCAAGGTCTAGTATATATAGTTGAGTAGTGCGAGTGTGCTTGCCTATTATTCATTATGGGAAGCAGATCACCTGCAGGTTAAAGCTGGTTTAGTTAGGTATTGGTAGAATAGTCTTAAGACCCGTGTTAAGAGAGGGTTTTGTACGTTATCAGTAGTGCAGAGTAGGCTGTTTTTACCATGATGGGGTTTTGGGGCTTGAAGCCTTTCCAATCTTTGGAGAGAAGGAAGCAGATGCTACACTGAATCTTTACGGTGCTGCAACAGCTTCTTTGCTACTGCACAGTACTTCACTGGGTGTGTTGGACTTTTGTGGCTTTGATAGAAAGTAGCAGGAAGAGTTTAAGATCCTAGAAACAAGGTACCAGTAACTTAATTATTGACAATGGCATGTCATGTGGAATTGTGCTCACTTCTGTTTTCCACCTTGATGCAGGGCACATGATGACATAATGTTCCTCAAGGAATTCATTCTCTGATATCACAGGAGCTTGTGACAGTCATTGATTGTAGGATTACATCTTCTGGGTTCACTCCTGGTTTCTATTACATTATTTTTCAGAGCTTTAGTTTCTTCACCTACAAAATAGAGATATTATAATGATTGCCTAATATTTATTCTAAATATTAGAAAAGATAATCTAAATGAATGGTTTTGTGTTCTACATACATTGCATTGTAACATTCTTATTTTTAATAAAATTCCTTTCATATTTTATTTTCATACATTTTTAATTAAAATAGAATTACATAATTTTCTCCTTCCCTTTTTTATCCAGTATTTCCCAGGTACCCTCCCTTTAAGCCCTCCTATATCTATTCCCATTCTAAAATTGAGAGCCTCCTTTTCTTTGAAAATTATTGTTACATACCTATGTATATTTTTGCATAAATATATAAATACATTTGGTTGAGTCCATTTTTTGTTGTTCATGTGGCTTCTGGAGTGACCACTTTGTAATGTTGGATAACTAATAATTTTCTGGAAGAGACTAATTTTCACTCTGTCTGCAGTCAATATTTACCTGTACTTCTTAAACTCTTTAAAAAACAAAAGGAAAAACAAAAACAAAAACAAAAACCCTCACACTCACAAACTTTTACAAAGCCAGTATCACTCTTATACACTCTTTTCCTTTTTCTATGCCTATAATTTGAGGACTTAGTATTTAAATGGTGTACCACATTTTCTGTATGTTTTTATCTTGTGAAGTTGTCTTTTCTAAATTTTTCCTTTTTTTTTAAATTGTCATGATCCCTTACTTTGTGTCTTAATATTCTATCATTTGCTTGATTCATTCTATTTGTAAGGCTTCTTCTGAATTTTTTAAGTGATATATTCAGTGTCTGAGTTCCATTTTTTTTTTAAAGATTTATTTATTTATTATGTATATAGCACATATGACTGCAGGCCAGAAGAGGGCGCCAGATCTCATTACAGGTGGTTGTGAGCCACCATGTGGTTGCTGGGAATTGAACTCAGGACCTCTAGAAGAGAAGTCAGTGCTCTTAACCTCTGAGCCATCTCTCCAGCCCCCCTGAGTTCCATTTTCACTTAAGCTTGTGTTCTCTTCAGTGTCTTTCTCCATTGAGTTCAGTTTCCAAATCCTGCATTATCTTTGTTATTTTGTTCAAGTATATATTTTTATTATTGTGTATAACTCAAGGTCTTTTTGTTTTCCTTTTGCAAAGTGTTTGTGTCATTATAAAATTCCTTGAATTATTTTTTTAAAGTTTATGATAGTTGATGATTTTTTTAAGTTTTGTGTCTTGAGGTTTCTATAGGACTAATGAATGTGATAAGAGACATGCTGTTTTTGGCTATTCATGTTTTTTTTTTTTTTTTTTTTTCCCCTGTGATTTGACCTGGGCTTGTGAACTTAATTTTTTTGGTTGTGTGTTTGATATGATGATGATCTGACCTTCCTTAAATTGTTCAGTATTCACCACCATAATAACTCTAAGATGACAGTTTGGTTACAGTGTGCATTCCTATATTTATATAGTGGGCTTGAGAAATATTTAAATGCATATACCTACATATTCATCCATTTCCCAACATTTTAAAACTGAAATACTAAGAGAATTATTTCCTCTTAACATTACTTGGGGTTTATTTCTGATGCTTTAGGGGCATCCTCTGTTAGTGAGAACTGAGTGGTAAAATTTTCTCTAACTTTCATTAAGATTTTGATAGATTTTTACTTCATTTTCTTTTCTCTTTTTTTAAAAAACCCAAAAGATTGTAGAATAACTGGTATCTTTTCTAGGATTGACAAACCTCTTGTTCCTGACTATTATTCTTCTGGATTTCATTTCATATTGTTTATTCATTTATTCATTTGCCACCTGTAGTTGGTGTTCAAGGCTGGAAAATCACTGTAGCTATTTTATGTCTGTTCTAGTGGTAAAATTATTTTTTTTCATTCAGAAATACATGCTTAACATTATTAGTAGACTATCATCAAGAATATATAGAGTATCTGGAAAAAGCAGTAATGACAAAACGTCACATCTGGAGAAGTTGTGGTAAAAGAGAAGCACAGAACATAGATGGTAGTAGTAGATCCTTTTTCTGTGTTGTATCTGTAGATGAGGCGTGGAGTTCATATTCAATATCAGTAATCACTGACAACACACATTCTCCTTTTACATTGTGGGTCCCATAGACAGAATTCAAGTTTTTAGGCAATTTTAACCACTGAACCATCTCAACATCTAGAACTTTTGTCATTTTAAAATAGTTGTGATATCATGACATTTTTTGCTTTCTTAAAAATAGAAAATGATAATGTATACTAATCATTACATGATTTGGAAAGTCTTATTAAACGTTGTTTCATCAAACCCTACAGATCACACAGGAGGCTGGAGAGTTTATGATCACTTTTCCTTATGGATATCATGCTGGTTTTAATCATGGTTTCAATTGTGCTGAGTCTACAAATTTTGCTACTGTCAGATGGATTGACTATGGCAAAGTTGCTAAATTGGTAAGTTTTACCTGAAAAGTTAAGCATATATAGTGTGTATTCTAGTTGAACATGTATAGCATTGGTTTTCATCATTCACACTATGTACCTCTTGCTATAGATTTTTTTTTTCTTTCAGTTTTGGTATATTTATTTTCCATGAGTTGAAAACTCATTCCTGAAATTTTCTATTTTGAAATTATTGTAGGACAGTTTACTCTGACTGGATTTTTTTTTGCTGTGGATGCTTGCTTTCTCTCTTAAAGCTAGCACTTGGGTTTCTTGCAACATTTTCTCTTGGCTATGTGTTAAGTAGATTTGGATTTCTCTTGTTAAATTTCAGTCAGTGGTTTTAGAAAACAGGTTATAAAAGGAAGTGAGTAGTTAAATTTGGAATTATTGGTGGTGAAGGGAGTGTGGTAAAAAGAAATTACTAAAGCTTCATTAATGCAAATGTGATTTTTCTCAGTAGTAATAATGTAAAACGTACTTTAAAATCTATCTTAACATTAAAATGGGTATAAAAGTTCTGTTCATAGCTCTTGTCAACTGTATTTATTGTAGCTCATATACTTTGTCTTTTCATCTACAATGAACAGTTGGTATTAAATCAGATTGCTTTCACCTGGTGGCATGAAAAGAGGGACATTGTTTAAACAATTGATGGTAATTTTTCCTTCCTGTAGCTTCAGGAGGAGCAAACGGCAGAGGGCTGTATCTTACTGAAACTATTTCACAGTATGAAGTTGACAGAATCAGTTAGAAAAATGATAAATGCAGCTTATGGGCCTTATCTTAGCTACTTTGTGGTACAAGTAAATGTTGTTTATTCCACTTGAAGAACAATTGTATGTAGGACCATTTTGTGGATTTAGGAAAAAATCACTCTTTAGTTACCTGTGTATTTAGAAGATTGCATGACATTAAAATATATATAAAATTCTAGCCTTTGGCAAATCAGGAAGCATTTGAATGAATTCTTGTTTAAGAAGTTTATTTTGATTCTTTTTTACAGATTCATGTGTGTGTGTGTGTGTGTGTGTGTGTGTGTGTGTGTGTGTGTGTGTAGGTTGTTTAGCCTTCAGTCCCTTTCACATTCCCTCCCCACTCCCACTGAATTCCTTTTTCTTCCCAACAAGTTCCCCTCCTGTTTTTATATTTCTGTTGTTGTCTGGTTTAGTTGGTGAACTACTTAACTTAGTTTAATTAGAGTTGCATGGGAATGGGTGGGGCTATTTAATCAAGCATGAGCAAATGTCCTGTGGCTGTAACACTGAAGAAAATGATTAAGGTCTGTTTCTGAGGAGTTGTTTACAAAGGCACAAAACTGAACTACTTCTTCCTATTAGGCAGTAATCACATTCTGTTTAATGAGAAATATGACATTTAGCATGCATGCCTTGACCTGTAACCTTAGTGTTTGCACTGAAGTGAAATGCTTTCTTCTGTGTTGAAATGCTGTGTAACTATGAAGTTGTAATGTGGTATAGTGATTTGGATCTTTAAATTTGGCAGAATAAGTAAGAATTGTAGATATTCAGATCATCAGAAAAATGGCTTAGTATTTGTTTATTATAGGTTTCAGAACTAATTGGTAATATTGATCAAAATGAGACATTTCTTCTTTGTTGACAGCCATAAGCAATAAGATCATTTCCCTACATTTTTGTAGTAGGAGTGGACTGCAATCTGTGAAGAATTGTGGATGTTGGTCCACCTTAGGCTCTCAGTGGCTGAAGTGTTATGAAGCAGGTGGATCTGAGGTCCAACCTTCCTACTCTTCCTAGATATGAAATATCTATATCTATATATAATATATGATATATATATATTAGAAAGACCCCTTTTTACTTTAAAGATTTGCTGTAAGGGAAGAAGACATATGTATGTGAACCTTCACTCATATTATTTCTTAGTTTTGGGCATTTTATTTAACTAGACACATAATTATTGATACACACATTAGGCTAGCTAATTTAAAATGTTCTACATGTCCCATGTGGGCATTTCCCTTACCCTTCTTTTTCTATGGTCCCGGTGATGCTGCTCTGAAAGTACACTAGTTTCTATTGCTGCTTTATCAAAGCACGATGTCGTTGATGCTTAAAAATGTCATCTCTTCGTCTTCTTACAGGTTAGAAGGTTAGAGGCTCAGGTTTGACCTCACCAGCCAAAAATCAAATTGTTTCACAGGCTAGGTTTGTTACTGTAAGCTGTGAGAATAAGCAGGATTTCCCTTCCTTCCCTTGTTTAGGTTGCATGTCAAATACTCTTCTAGTGCTTGATGTGAGATGTGTTTCCTAGTAATGTCAGAAGCTAACTCCACCCCCACCAACATGACTGCCCAAATGTGAACTGGACAAGGACAACACAAATGGACAATGACAAAATAGATGGGGGAAGTCCATGAGGTCTTAACCCTATGCAAAGAATTATAGGCAACAATGGAAAGCTGGGATTGGGAGAGGTGTTGTTGTTCCCTAGGGAAGAGCTTACCAATTGGTCAGTCCTGAAAACATACATACAAGTACCAACTGAGCAGGTTATATTTAGAAATACACATATACATATGTACACACACATTCATGCAGTAATAATGAAAAATGAAGCCATGCATTTGAAGGGGAGTTGGAAAGAGTGCATAGGAAGATTTGGAGGTAGGAAATGAAAGAGAGAAATATTGTAGTTATTAGCTCAAAATTTAAAAGAAAAATTAAAAAGAATAAGAGACACTATGGCCAAGGCAACTTATAAAAGAAATCATTTAATTGGTGGCTTATTTGCATTCACTTTCAGAGTATGAGTCCATGGTCATTTTGGCAGGCACGGTAGTAAAACAGTAGTTGAGAGCTTATATGAGAGAAAGAAGGAGGGTAGGGGTATGGGGGGGGGCAAGCAAGCAAGCTAACTGGAGATAAAGTGGGCTTTGGGCTTTTGAAAACTCAAAGCTCTTCCCCAGTGACACACCTCTTAATCATTTCTAAATGCTTTTACCAAATGCATGCTAAGCATTCAAATATGAGCCTTTGGGGCTCATTCAAAACAGCCCAGGTTGCTAGTTAAAGTACTTCAATAGAGTTGTAAGAGTAAGGTCCTTTTTCTTGCTAATTGACAGGCACTGATTAGGTTTTGTTTGTTTGTTTTTGAAACATAGAAAGTTGTATTCAAGAATATTATAGATTAAATATGAAAAAATACATACAAAGGGAATGGGATAATGCATGCAGCTGTTCTGGCATCAGTGGTGTGAATATCCTGGATAAGATGATGGTTTCTTTGGACCTACTACTGATGGGGACAATTCTTCATATGCTTATTAAGTGTTTGCTGGTTTGTTTGTTGTGCAGGGCCTAACTCAGGCTCTCACACTTGCTAAGTACACTGTGTCCCCAAGCCACACACCCAGTCCTGTTTATTTCTGTAAGTCATGATGGCTATATACAGATCTTACTTATTTCACTGTTTGTAGTTAAGCAAGAAACCTAGAAAATGCCATTGGTTTAGTAGAATGGTCTGGGGAGCTAATTCACGGGCTCTATATAAGATATAATGTGGAAATGATTCAGGACTCAAGCATACAGGGATCTTGAGTAGTCTTATTTCCTACTGCATGTACATTGCTAATTGGGATAATTGACATCACTTGGAAACTCTTCTAATCCCACGGAAGCCAGGTCCCCTGAAAGGCTTCCTTAAGTAAAGAGGAAATTTACTTGATATTTTAAAATCTAGTAGATCTATGCAGGGTGTGGAAATAATTTCTACAGACCTTTCTCAAACCCTTTCATATCATTATTTCAGAACAAACAATGTTGAAGTCTACATTTTTTTTTCATGTACAATAAAACATTTACCAATTTTAGGGATTTGGATGAGAACATCATCAAGGGATTTAGAGAGCCTAACCTTATCTGCCTAACACCAAGAGTGCAAATTAGCAAATGATAGACTGATAATTGAAAATCTACTTTGCATATGTAACTGGTGTTGCCTGCTTAAAAACAGGAATTTATTCTTTTAATAGAAAATTTTGAATGTTTCAGTAGTCTGTGCACTCTTAGTATTACCATTTCTATTCTTAGTCAATTATTTTTCTTATACTAAAATGTAATGTGATTTTTTTTTAGACTTTAGTTGTTTTTGGTCTCTATTTTTGATATCCAAGATAGATAACCTAATAAATTTATAGTATTGTATATGTATATAGCTTTTGACCATTTGACCAACCCATAATGTATGGGTTAGTTATGGATTGTGGTAAACAGACTTGTAGCTTTGTGGATGCCCTATTTGTTAGTCTTATTGCCTTTTTAAAAAATTCATTCTAAGTGGTAGAATTCATGATTTGTAAGTGTTGATGAGTAAAGGTTTTTATTATTGTAAACAGACTTTTGCTTTTTCACAGCTAGGCCAGGAGTGTAAAAGTGCCTGATAAAGTCTCTGCTGGAGATACAGCATTAACTGATGAGTGTAGCATAACCTGTGCTCTACATCTTCTTCATAATATAGACATATATGTAAATCATTCATCTATATGCTATGAAATAATTTCACTTTATTTCTAATTGGATGTCTCAGAAAAGAATTATTACAAAAGGCTATTTTAAAAGAAAACAAAACCGATTAGAATACCTAACCATTTTCTCTGTGAGAGATCTTTGATTATAAGCTTTCAGGCTTATTTGGTAGAGAAAACTGTCGCTACTTTAGGTGGCTAGTTGAAAGAGAGAAAAACTCTATTTACTGATACTGTGCTTGCTTCATGTTGGTGCTAGTCTGGAAACCAGAAGTGAGAATATTTGGCATTGCATAGGTTACAGTACTGCTTTCTTTGTCCTTTGATGCTTACCTTCTTGTGGTATCTCTGTAATGGGATGGAGGGGAGTGGGATAGGTTTCAGCTGAAATGATTAATGACCTGTTGATAATGTAGTGGTCAAGAAAGCTTTGTTCTTAAGATCTGGCTTTGATTGACTAGAAATCCCATACCATCATTGGTATCAAACTCAATACCTCTTCCAAATTGCTACAAGTTTTTGAAGTTCATTATCTTTAACTAAAGTGGATTTGAAGGCTATTTCAGAATCTTTCTAAGATGTTCTTTTTCACAGTATTATTTAAAACTCCCATTTCTTTCAACTTAGATCTAGTAGCAGTTTAGTCTGATTATTTTTGTTTACAAGAGGTCTCTAATACTCTATGTACACATCTTTGACATTGTTATTTCCTTCAATCAGGACTATTTAGCTCTCTGTTGTTCCCTTGACTTGTAGAGTTTGACAAGGTACTCCAGAGCAACAGGACTTTTGTATTTAACAGGGTTATGCTACCTGAGAAGGTGTTTATATAGTTTGTCATGGTTTTACTAAACTAAGATGATTCTCATAATCATCCCTGTAGTCTTATGTTCCTTTCCTGGCACATAAGCTGTCTTTGGGGAGTACTCAAGAGTCTGCTCATAAAGAGGTGCTGGGCTGCATATTTGTGCAGGAGTATGTGGGAATGGTTTTTCTGAGAAATGCTGTTCAGATCTTGCTCTTACAAATCAGACTTTCACAAAACTGAAACCAAGCTAATAATGTGCTTTGAGATCATTTATAAATATGTACACAGTAGGCTTACATAGTGTGTACTCAACTTGTTCAGAATTATCTGTCCTCTAATAAAAACATACTTAGCTCCCTGTAGTCTTATGGTTTGGAATGCCCCAGTATATTATGTTCCTTATTTTTCTATTGTGTTCTTGCATACTCCCAACTCAGAACAATGTATGTGTGTCTGAGCTGTGGTAACCAGGTCTAAGACCTTCCATTAGAAGCATTGAGGTGTTGAAAGCAGCACCCTCTCCCCGTACATATGTTGGAAAATACATATGGTAGAGTTAGTAGGGCCAATAAAATAACTTTCTACCTTATGAAGTTCCAGTTAAAGATGGATGAAGACAAGTTCCTCACTGCTTGTCCTTATCATATTGCTTGTGCAGTTTGGTACATAAAGATAATGGCCTTTGTTCATGGCTACTAGGACTAATTAGACTCTCTTAGCTTAGACTACTCTTTTAGATTTACACAGGAAGATCAAAACTCTCAGGGCCACTCTTGAGTAAAGGACACCAAGAGTTAGCCTTTTCTATTTCCTGTGACATCACCACAAGGAACAGTACATTTTGTCTTTAGGGAGCCTCCCTGAAGGGCTTTTAGTAACTGCCATGTGCAAAACTTTAATGTTAGTAGATAGAATGTACTGTTTACTTATTTTAGGAATCTTCATTGCCTTAAACATCAGAGTAATGTAGAATAATATTGCTATTATCCCCCGGTAAAGATTTAAAAATATATAAAAGACAGGGTAGCAGTTGAAGCCAAACATCTATGCATATTTGAATTATGCATTAAATTTTGTAACATTCCTTTGTGTCAAAATGGAGCCCAAGCTTATTTCTGGGTAGCTGCAGTGGTACTCACAGGCCTGTATCCTGTCTAGGCTGTAGGAATGAGCTAGCTTGCAGGTTTTTGTTTTCATTCTTTCATGTGGTAGGATGAAATGTAGTTCTTTAGAGGCTGGATTTGATATATAGGTTCATTATTACTACTACTACTGCTACTACTATTATTATTATTGTTTTGCCATTGTATTTATTAGTTTCACATAAAAACCCTGGTAGCTGTTAAAGCTTTGGCTTAAATTTGAGCTTGAGTGTTCAAAGACATTTATGAAAGTATTTTGTTTTGGTGATGTGGCAGCTGTAAGCATTGTGAAAGCTATTTACTGTACTGATTGTTTCAGGGATAGTCATGTCTTACCTACATTCTCGGAAAGTGAGTAATTTTTACATTACAGTGTGTAGAGTGAGAGACTTCTTATGATGCATTAATGATACTGTTGTCTTAGGAGAGGGTACAGTAGTGGGTGACACTTTGAGTTGATTTTATTTGAAGTAATTTTATATGTCATATATGTAGATATATTTATATCATTCATATATGTCAGAGTTGAAAATTGAACTTCAGAGCTAAAAATATTTTCTGACACTATTCAGAATTACTAATTTAAATTCAGCTTACTAATTTAAAAATATTCTGACATTTGAATTCTCAGGCATTTGAATAAGTTTGGAAAGAAATGGTTGAAAATTTTGAAGTTTTTTTTTTTTTAAATCTGCAATTGATTTTGAATAAGAAATTGTTTAGGATATAAGTGCCAGGGTATGAATTCATTCTATGTTACATGTCAGTCTTTTTTTTTTTAAGTGAAACAAAAAAAATTAAGTTAATTAGACGTATTCAGTTTGGGGCAGTCTTTATTCAAAGACTCCATCATTTTTAAGTGAATTTCTAGGTTTTATTTTGTTTGTTTGTTTGTTTGTTTGTTTTTCCATTTCCTTGCTAGCTGGGACAATTCAAATCTCCTTATGCATCTTGCTGATTTTCTGCTTCTGGGAGGTTAACCATGCTGTCTTAGTTAGGGTTACTTTTTGTTGTGATGAAACATGTTCAAAGCAACTTGTTGAGGAGGGCTTACAGTTCTATATAACAGTTCATCATCAAAAGCAGCAAGGGCAGGAACTCATGTAGGGTAGAACCCAGAGGCAGGAGCTGATGCAGAGGCCATGGACGAGTGCTTCTTATTGGCTTGCTCCCCTGCCCTTTTCAGTCTACTTTCTTATAGAACTCAGGGCCACCAGCCCAGGGATAGAACCACCCACAGTGAGCTGGGCCCTCTATCATCAATCACTAATTAAGAAAATGCCTTACAGCTGGGTCTTATGGAGGCATCTTCTCAATTGCGGTTTCCTCATTTCAGATAACTCTAGTTTGTGTGTCAAGTTGACTTAAGATTAGCCAACACACATGCTTATACTGAGCATAGTGTGGGCAACCGATTGGCATTGTGTACTACAATCCAGAACTCTTGGTCCAAGCTATCCTCTTGCCTCAGACCTATGAGTGACTGGGTTTTACAGGTGTGTGCCATTGCACATTTCATTGTGTCATAAAGCATTAGTCTAATAATATTTACCTGCCGTTACTGTATGTAAAGGAAAGAATACCCAAACTGCCTTGCATTTGTTCATTGAACAGGTCTCTCTTTCCCCTTCTTTCTGTCCTTGTGTTTGGGCTTAAACCCATGACCTTGGACATACTAGATGAGAGATGAGAGGTGTACTATCAAGCTATATCAACAGCTTCTAGTTCTGTATTTCTTAAAGTATTGCATAATTTTGTGTTGTGCAGTTGTAGCTTGTGAAGTTCATATTTAGTAACTAAGTAACTGATACAGTTACAAAGATAAATGGAAAATGCACTTCACTGAGTTTAAAGATAATGCCAGCATTTAAACCTAGGCAGGCTAAGTGAAGTATATCCCCACTTTACCACTAAATCTACTTCATCACCCCAGCCAGGCTCCTCACTTTCCTATTTGAGAAGTTTAGCAAAAAAAAAAAAAAAAAAAAAAAAAAAAAAAAGCCTCAGGAGAATTTAGTGGGTGCTGCCGAAACAACACCTTACTTTAAAGTTGTTGTCATATCTAGTTACATGGAAACTTGGCCACCAACAAATCTGGCATAAATTTCCAGTTAGTCCTTCTACAGAAGCCTTTCCAAACTTAAGAAGCTTCATGATCTATGGGAAAATGAGAGCTGCGGCAGAAGTGCATGCACTACCATTTCTTAACTTGTAGCTTCACCCCAATACATTGTTTTGTTTTATTGTCTATATCTGTATATGCTATTTTCATACAGTGCTCCACATCCAAGGATCAAAGCCTTGAACAGATTGGGAGAGAACTGTAAATAAATTATAGCCAATTCACAAAAGGTAACAGTTCAATTTGATGATGCAAACATTTGGTAAGTAGCAAATGAAATTTTCATCTAATAAAATCTACAGGAAATATAATTCTTACATAATTGAGAATCATCTCCTCAGCACAACAAATTAAGACCAATAACATCCTCCAAGACTTCACTGATTAGGAAAAGAACAATGAGGGGAGTCCACTAGTTCAAAGCACTAAGAAGACTAATATTCATGAGACACTGTGTGATCCACACTACTATGGAATCATCAGTTTGAAAACAAAAATAATGAGGTATTTTAATATTTAATCACCATAGTTGCTGATATAATTTACAGAATCCAATACAGATTCTTGAATATAAACAAGTAATAAACATTTAGTACATATCAGCAAAAGCCAATATGCAATTCAGGATTAAATTAAAATAATAAATAATTCATTCTAAACACAGTTACAAAGAATTTTATTTTAATGCCGGGCGTTGGTGGAGCACGCCTTTAATCCCAGCACTCGGGAGGCAGAGGCAGGCGGATCTCTGTGAGTTCGAGGCCAGCCTGGGCTACCAAGTGAGCCCCAGGAAAGGCTCAAAGCTACACAGAGAAACCCTGTCTCGAAAAACCAAAAAAAAAGAATTTTATTTTAAATCTTAAAAAAATAGTGTGGGTTTGAGTGTGTGTGTGTATGATTTCTGTTGTATGTGTATTTGTGCACATGTGTAGGTGTTTATTTGTTCATGTATGCTATGTGTGTGATGTACATGTGTATGTTTATGTATGTATATATATCTTTATATTTTTGTGTTTGCATGTGTAAGCATATGTGTAGATAGCAGGATAACTTTGTGAATAGGTTCACTCTTTTCACCATGGGTTTGGGGATCATACTCGGGTGTTCAGGTTTGTGTGGCTAACATTTTTATCTGCTGAGATTTGACAGGTCAATTAGATCCAAATGGATCCAATAGATATATTGTTTTATTTGATTGTAATTTTGTTACATGAAATCCATTTTTTAATTTTCTTTTTTCTTTTCTTTCCTTTTCTTTTCTGGAAGTTAATGCTGTCTCTGCTTCTGTCTTCCTGGTGACTCACAGAATGGTTTTATTTCTGCTACTTTTGATGTAGTGTTATGTTTAAAGTATTACTTTTCTAGTCTGTGTTGTTAGAAACTAGTAAATAATAGCATACATTAAACATATATTAGATTCAAATATTCTCAGAATAACATGATGCAAAAACCGAAAACAGCCCTGACACTACAATAGGTAAATGAGAGGATAGCTCCTTCAAAGCAAGCACATCCTCTCCAATTCCCCCATTGTCTCACCTTCCCCGTTCTCAGTAGGTTATGAAGATACTTTGGGTCTCCCATACCTGGGCCTGCTCATTAAATTCATGTATCATAAGTACCTCATTCTTCGTCTATTTTCATTTGCTACTCATGATTCTAATGTCCTTTATTCTTAATAAATTATTTTGGCATATTATAATTTAGTCATTTGAGAACTAGAATGAACATTGGTTGTTCATATATAATGCCAGTGATAATAGCCAGGATTGAACTACAGAAGATCTCTGCTGAATAAGAGTAGGTAAGACTTGATTAATAAAGGTTTGCTGTCCAAGCTTCAAGAAGATTAATGTTGAGAATTCTAACAATTATTTTTCCTTAAGATTTCTGGCAGAGCTCTACATAAAGGAATTATATGGTCACATGTCTACTGGAACTTGTTCTCATTCTCTGAATTGAGTTTGTCTCCTTGACCTGAGAATGTATTCAACACAGAGTTAGAAATTTGTTATCTTTGAAATGGACCTCTACTAATTTTTATTTAATTAAGTATTCATTGATTTCTTTTTTTAAGGCCAGAGTCTCATATATTCCAGGCTGCCCTTGCACTATCTATGTAGTTGAGAATAACTTTGAGCTTGTGTGAGCTCAGGCCTGAGTTTTCTACCTAGGCCTTTACCTCTTGAGTGCTGAGGTTATAAGTATGAGCCACCCTACCTGGTACCAGGACAGACCATAGAAATGATTTCACCCAATGCCAGGTTAGTGAACCAGTGATTTTCTTCAGGTTATCCACAGGAGTATGTGCTACTCAAAGGCCACAACTTATCCCAGCATCAGGGACACAACTAATGAAGGTTTCATCCTTAGAGATTCTTGTATAACTTGCGGGCAGCTGGTGCAGTAGAAACATTTTTTCTCCCCAACAATTGGTTACTTGTTTTTGCTCTTTTGGGAGGCCCACCACCCAGCTCCCAAAGAAATCACACATGGAGGCTTGTTCTTAATTATAGATGTCTAGCATTAGCTTGACTTATTTCTTGCCAGTTTAAATTATCTCATCTGCCTTTTGCCTCTGTTAATTCCAGTGGGTGGCTGGCCATTGGAGTCCTCCTTCATCTCTGGCTACTTCTTTTCTCCTTCTATTGATTCTTTCTGCCTGCCAGCCCCACCTATCTTTTTTCCTTGCTATTGGCCATTTAGTTCTTTATTAGACCATCAGGTGTTTTAGATAGGCAAAGTATCACAGCTTCACAGAGTTAAACAAATGCAATATAAACAAAAGTAACACCAACATGGTCCCTAAATTTGAGCTGAACAAGCACCGCACCAATGAACACCCCAGATTGGATGGGGGGAAAGCCCATGAGCCCTTAATCCTTTATGCACTAAAAGACTAGGCAACTGAGGGAAGCTGGGATTGGAAGAAGTGGCCTTCTCCAGTGTACAACACACTAGTACCAAATCGTCAGCCACCAAAATATACATACAACTAACATTATACAGACTGAGTGGGTTTTATTTAGTAATATACATGTATATGTACATATTCATGCAGTAACAATGAAAGAAGAAGCCATAAATTTGAAGGAGAGTGGGAAAAGGTATATGGTAGGTTCTAGAGGGAGGAAAAGAAAGGGTGAAACGAAGTTAATTATACTATAATCTTAATTTAAAAAAGGCAAAAATATGAAGGGGCAAGACTTTTAACACAACAGAAGAAAAGCTTGTATGTTAGAAGTTAGTAAATACAAATATTACCAGAGGATACATCCCTAGGGCCTTCCCAGAGCAGTTACTGGGAGATGATTGTGGTGTTTTGACTGGGAATATCCTTTGTAGTCTCAGATATTTGGACACATGGTTCCCAGTTGGTGGTGCTGATTTGGGAGGGTTAGGTGGTGCTGCCTTTCTGGAGGTAGCATGTCACTCGAAGTAGACTGAGACTAAAAAAATGTTTCACCTACTTCCAGTTTCTTCTCTGCTTTCTGCTTGTCAGTAGAGGTGTGAAGTTTCTGCTTCCTGCTCCTGATTGCTGCCATGTTCTCCCTGCAGTTATGGACTCTAGCCCTCTGAAATGTTTTTAAAAATTAATCAATTAATTTCCCCCCAGCCTGATCAGTTTCCCTCTTTCCTTTCTCTCCTCCCAGTCCCTTTTATACCCCCTTCCTTCCCAAATTCCTCCTCCTTTTTGTCAGCCATGGCATATCAAGTTACAGTAAGACTAATCACCTCCTCTCCTTTTAAGGCTGGACAAGACAATCCAGTAGGAGGAAAAGATCCCCAAAGCAGGTAGCAGAGTCAGAGACTGACACTGCACCTTCTGTTAGGAATCCCATAAGAAGACCAAGCTACATAACTGTAACAGTGGGCCTAGGTCAGTCCCATGCAAGTTCTCTGGTAGGTGGTTCAGTCTCTGTGAGCCCCTATGAGCCCAGGTCCATTTTCTTGTGTTATTCTTGGCCCCTCTGGCTCCCATAATCCTTCCTTCCCTTCTTCCACAGGATTCCTGGAGGTCCAACTAATGTTTGACTATGGGTCTTGCATCTTTTTCCGTAAGTTGCTGGGTGAAGCCTCTCTGATGACAGTTGAGCTAGGCACTCACCAATGAGTATAGCAGAATATTATTAGACATCATTTCATTGACTTTTTTTCAGTCATGTTTGGTTCTATCCTAGGTCTCTGGGCTCTCTAACCTCTGGATCCTGGCCCTCCAGACTGTGTTGGGGGTGGGCTCCCTCTCATAGTATGGATCTCAAGCTGGTCCTGCCATTGGTTGGCCACTCCCATCATTTCTGTGTCACCTTGTCTCAGCATCTCTTGTAGGCAGGGCAAATTGAAAGTCAGAGGTTATGTCTGGGTTGAGGTCCCAATCCCTCCACTGGAAGTCTCTCCTGGTTACAGGAGATGGCCGTTTCAAATACCATATCTCCCATTGCTAGGAGTCTTAGCTAAGGTCACCCTTGTAGATTTCTGGGAGTTTCCATTGCATTAGGTTTCTGGCTTATCCAAGCCCTCTGAAATCTTAGGCTAAAGTTGCCATGGTTATGTTGTTTTATAACTGCAACAGAGAAGTAACTAATACCATGAGTATATTTTATGTGTAATTTTTCTGAAGACTATCAATGATACTTTCAATGATTTTATTTTTCCATAAGCTGCGCTGGATATGACCAATAATTTCCTAAATTTGTTAATAGAAAAAGAAATTGTTTTGTTGCAAATTATTTCTATAGAAAAAAAGTTTGTTTGGGTTTATGCTTCCAGTGGGTTGGAGTCCATGATGGCAGAGCAAAGGCATTGTGCTTGAAGTACCAATTAAGTGAGCGCTCATTGATGTACAATTTTTACTTATCATAAAGATTAAACATTGCTCTCATGTTTTTTAAAATCCTTATTTTTAAAAATCTATTTTTCAAGCTTTCTTGATACATTAGAAGAGGTATTTTTCTACTTAAGGTTATTTTTTTTCCTCCTTCTTTTCCTTTTTTGGAGATAGTCTTCTGGTATAGCACTGGCTGGCCCGGAACTCACAGAGATCCATCTGCCTTTGCTGGGACTGAAGGGATACACCACTATGTCCAGATTCTGGCATGTGATTTCAGCATAGCAATACATAATTGCTAATTACAAAGTTCACATTTGAGAAACAAGCACTCCCCTTACCTAAGCAAAACAACAGCAACAAAAACCTCACATAATGGTCTACTAATATTTTAAGTAATTTTGTGGTTTTTATTTTGGGCAATATTAGTAACTGTCTTGGAGTACTCAAAGTCTGAGGTCACAGTTATGTATTCTTTGTCATAACTTTATAAAAGGATAGCTCTCCACGGATATACAATTTAAAAATAACATGGGAAGAGGTTAACTCTGTGTGTGTGTGTGTGTGTGTGTGTGTGTGTACACTATCTTTCATCTTTTTCGTACATTTAAATATATAGCATTGATATGGTCATACACATTAAAAATTTAAAAAGCAATTTTATTTTTAAAGTAGTCAGGACAGAGGTGTAACTTCATGCTATACCCAGCATTTGACTAAACATAACTATCAAAGGGTATAAGACAGAGTTTATTATGAAATTAAATATGGGTGACAATTTATATTTGTTACCCCAAATTCCATGTTTCAATATGGTAACTGTTCGCTGAAGTTATTAAAGTAACAGAATGAAAAAAATTATTAATCAAGGCATATTTAATATACATAGGTAGAAAAAAACCTATGGATATCTTATATACAAGTGGATATCTTAGCTTCTCTGCTCAAGTGATAAAACACTGACAAAAAGCACCTTAAGGGAGGAAATGTTTATTTCAGCTTACTCGTCCAGGTAAGGACCATTTTCGGATGTTGGGATAGAAACTCAAACAGGAACCTAGAGGCTGAAACTGAAGCAGAGCCGAGGGAGGAACATATCTTAGGGTCTTGCTCACTGTGGCTTATGTAGTTTGCTTTCTTATACAACCCTGGACCATCTGCCCAGAGGTGGCACCATTCATCATTAGGCGTACCCACATCAAAAAAAAAGAGAATGCCCTGTAGACATGCCTGCAGGTTATTTTGATGAAGGCAGTTTCTCAGTTAATATTCTATCTTCCGAAATGATTCTAGTTTGTCTTAGCCTGATAAAACCCAACCAGCAAAGTGATGAAATCTTTTGGTTGGTAGAAACTTGTGTTTTGTTAAGTTAAAAATGCATTCCAAAAGGCTTTATCACCTAGCCATAAGGTATTAGGATAGATGTTATGAAGGTCAAGGAATGGCTGTCTAGGAAGGTAAAGATTAAGCTCTAGACCTGCAACATTCTTACCTCTCCACAATTGTAATTTTAATCAGTTTCTCAATTTTGTAAAAGTTTCAGCTGAAGGAGAAACTTCTTTCTGAGATCTTTACTTCACAATATCAACTCAAACAAAACAAGACACTTGGTTTTGACACAGCAAAGAATTTCAGGACTAGCAAATGAAGTAGAGTTAGGGTTTAGAAATGTTGTATATATTTCCCTCTTTTCTCTCTCTCTCTCTCTCTCTCTCTCTCTCTCTCTCTCTCTCTCTCTCTCTCTCTCTCTCTCTCCCTCCCTCCCTCCCTCCCTCCCTCCCTCCCTCTCTCTCTCTCTCCCTCCCCCTCCTCCTCTCCCTCTCTCTCCGTGTGTGTGTGTGTGTGTGTGTGTGTGTGTGTGTGTGTGTGTGTGTGTGTGTAGGATACCTGTGCCCTTCTGTTTTTGTTCTTAGAGGCAGAGGTTGATGTTGGGTGCCTTCTCAAATTGTTTCTGTCCAACTTGTTTTTTGACACAGGATCTCTAATCCATCTAGACCTCACTCATTGACTAGACTAGTTAACCACAGGGATCTGTTTGGCTTTTAATTGGGTTCTTATGCTTGTGTGGTAGGCAAGTTATGAACTAAACCATTTCACCAACCTTTAAATATATTTTAAAATACATTTAAACACTAGCGTTTAGAGGAAAAGACATATGAAGAAAATGAGTTTCAATTTCTCCTAAAAGAGAATAGCAATTGATTGTCTTTAACTAGTCGATTTGGATAGCAAAATAACTTAAGGCTATCACAGAGGCCCTGCAAAGGAGTTGACTGTGAAGGCAAAGCACTCCTTCATAGGAATGCAGGAAGATGGGATATCTTTATGGTACACAGTTAATAATCATATTTGAGTTTCCTAAAAACTGTTCGAAAGAGAAATGAAACACTCTTGGTTGTATACTTTTCAAGTCTTAAGCCTGTCTCATTACTGTTTTAACATAAAGCTTCAGTTTATGAAAAGAATGTTTTCTCTAAATTTGTGATAGGATCTCTCTCTCCAACCCTGATCTGTGAATTTCTTGACATGTTGCTTTTTCATATTATTGTTTCTTGGAATACTTTTTCACTTATTCATAGGTCACATCAGAGAAATATTTGGATGTTTGGAGAATATGGAAAAGTTTTACAAGGCATTAGTGCCCAATGATTTTGATTATTGGAAAGCTAAGAATATAATATTCATTTTCTATTTAATTACATAGAAACATGTTGGAGGGCTTCTCTTCAGGTTCCACCAAGCCCCGCAGTCCCACAACCCCCGTATAAAATAATCACTCAGAGGCTTATATTACTTATAAACTGTATGGCTGTGGCAGGCTTCTTGTTAACTGTTCTTATATCTTAAATTAATCCATTTCTATAAATCTATACTTTGCCACATGGCTGGTGGCTTATCGGCATCTTTACATGCTGCTTGTCCTGGCGGTGGCTGGCCGTGTCTCTCTCTCCTTCTTCCTATTTCCCCAATTCTCCTCTCTCTTTGTTCCGCCTATACTTCCTGCCTGGTCACTGGCCATCAGTGTTTTATTTATATAGAGTCATATCCACAGCACTTCCCCTTTTCTTCTTTTTTTAAAAAGGAAGGTTTTAACTTTAACATGGTAAAATTACATATAACAAAACAATTATTGAGCAAGAATTACAGTTATAATATTAAAGAAGATGTCCTATCTATCTTATATTTGTGCGTTTAAGGTTTTATACCTAAGTTATCTTTTGTCATAACTGAGGAAATTACAACTATCTAGTCTTTAACCATATCAAAGACCTCAGAAGGATATAATATTACCTGAGAAATGGGAGAAGGATGTATGTAAATTTTGGGAGTCTTGCAGGGTAGACAGAGACAGCTGACAGCCTGGACAGTCACCTAATGTTCCTTTGTAAAGTTGGGGCGTCTGTCTTTAGCTCACAGGACTAGAGTCTTTCTGTCATACCCTCCTATATATCTATATCATATCCCCTTTTGTTTTTTAGAAAGAGATCGCATTTATAACCAACCTGTTTTAAATAAAAATATTGGTTTTTCTCTGTCTCACACCAGAGGGCTCTTTTGATTTGGGACACAAGAATCTCTTAACCATTTTTTTTAAAAAGCAATATGTCTAGGTTTAGAGGGGGAGTGAGCCAATTCCACCTCTAAAGCCAGCTTAGTATATTTGGGAGTTTGGGCATAGCATTTCTTACTACTTCCTGTTGGAGGGGGGCGCTGTATCTTACGGGGATGCAAAGAAAATTTTAGGCTTATGAGGTAGTCCATGAGGCTGTATTGTGTCAGCCAGTTGCCTTGAAACCGTTTTGGATGTTAGATTATCTGGGCCATAGTGTCATTGGAGACGTCTCCTTTAGGGGGTCTTGGATGGTGAAACCTGATGTATTTTAATCTGGAACAAATCCGTAGCCTCTGGCTTTCTGTGGAAACAAAAGCAGAACCTCTTTCCCAAATCAACATATCCTTACATCCAAATTTTGAAGTCAAGGTACCTTTAAAATATACATATTGGTTTAATTTAACATCCTTTTTGATCAAATGTTTTTTTGCAGTTAAAAATCCCAAAGAACACAATCCAGATTCTCTGTGTAATATTCATCTTTACGTGGCTTTTTTATATTAATTTATCTTTTTTTGTCTCTTTCAAGCCTACGTATATTTTATACACATTGTAAACTATTTTATCTGAATCAGTCTTATTGTGAGCCTATTGCTTTAAACTGTAGCATTCTAAGACTGAAACGGTACTGTGGCTCCGCCCACTTCAGCTTCTCAACAGGCGGCGGTATGTTTTTTGCCAGTTCTGTGAGCCATCAAGTCTCAGAAATAGTGGGTCTACACTTTTATCAAAGCAGCGTGTAGCCCAGAAACCTCTTTTTTTTTTTTTTTTACTAGTAAAGACTAAATCTACCATACAGCGTAATTGGCCGCTGGCATTAATCCATTTCTATAAATCTATACCTTGCCACGTGGCTGGTGGCTTACCGGCATCTTTACATGCTGCTTGTCCTGGCGGTGGCTGCAGTGTCTGTCTCTCCTTCATCCTGTTTCCCCAATTCTCCTCTCTCCTTGTCTCACCTACACTTCCTGTCTGGTCATTGGCCCATCAGTGTTTTATTTATATAGAGCGATATCCACAGCACGTGGGTGAAGAATTACTTACTAGAGCTTGATGAATTACTAGTGCAGAAACCACTCCAGAAAAATGACTCCATTTCCCTAGAAGCCATTAACTGCAAATAGCTCGTCAGCTTGGGGTAGAGACTTATGAACCCCTACCCCATCTATGATGCAATGTTGATGGGTCCTATGTTCTGCAGTGTGCTCATTATTGCAGTTGCCGACTAGAAGACAGTTTGTCACAGCCCTTGTCCCCATCCTCTGACTTTTATGGCCCTCTCCCTCCTCTTTTGCAATGTTTGCTGAGTTTTGGAGTTAGCAAAACTTAGGGCTTCCACTTAGGACTGAGTACTCACAGTTGCTTACGCTCAGCACATTGACCAATTATGAGTCTTTGTATTAAACTCTGCTCATTGCAAGTAAAAGCTTTCCTGACTAAAGCTTAGAGCAGCACTTATCTTATTTCATCCTAAAATCATTAATTTGATTAGTCTATATTTCCTAAGTGATTTCCTGTTTTAGAGGAATTGAGAATTTTCCGTGTCAACTAATGTAATGTGAGCAGTAGATGTGCACTAAAATGTTATTGATAAGATTTTTTTTCCTATAGACCCTTGTTTAAAAATTCAGTGTGATGTGCAGAATTAAAACTTCTAACTTAGAACTTAGTGCTAAGTTCTTACTCAAAACAATTTTTGTTTCTCTCAAGCAAGAACATCTTTAATTTACGTTGGAGCTTTTATTCTTATATTATGTACCCAGAGATCTTTAATTTACTCCTCATTTATGAATATTCTTTCCCCTTTTAATTTTTTAAACTAATGTTTTTCAATGTTCACACTCACATTTGATCCATGCAGAAAAAGATTGGAGATAGTAGGGGATGATACCAACATCCCAGTTTTAGCTGAAGGGTTGCCAATATCAATAATTAATGGACCATTCCTGGTAGTGTGGGTTTTATTTGATAACACATGGTGTCTATTTAAGACACTGTTTTCCCATTATATTGTAACTCCATTTGTATATGTATGTATTTTAGGAAGCTAATCATCCTGAATTTCATAACACAGACTCAGAAAGACAAATATTGTTTATTTACCCTCATATGTGGATATTAGGATATAAGCTTCAGATATGTGTGTTTTAATTAAAATATACACAGAGGTTAGGTAGTTAATAGGACCATGGAGTAGGAAGGGAATCTATTAAGGAAGGGGAACCAGAATATATAATATTATAAAGGGATAATGGATAATGGAGGGTGATGGAACAGGAAGGATTGAATGGGGTCAGAAATGGGAACAAAAAGGTAAAGGAGGGAATTGGAGAGGGATAACTAATACTGAAGACCTTTTGAAAAAGGCATATGGAGACACATGTGTCTGTTTTGTTGTATTTTGTGTGTTTGTGTGTGTTTCCTTTTCCTTTTTCTTTTTTTAAAACAGTCTCAACTCTATAGCACTATCCTCTAAGTGTTAGTGATCTTTCTGCCTCTGCCACCCAAATAGTGGGATCCCAACTGTGTAACTCTATGCCTAGATCTGTATTTCTATTTTTGCATGTATACAATACTGCTTTTTTTTTTTATTATGGGTCTGTGGTTTGATAAGACATCAGGTATTGTACTACCTTTAGCATTATATTTTCTGCTCAGGATTGCTTTGATGATTCAGTCTTTTGTACTTACGTAAATATTTTAGGATTGTTTTTCTGTTGCTGCGTATAATTGATTATGTAGATCTATTTTGGTAATAGTGTCATTCAATTTTGCTTTGTTTGTCTGGTAACAGTTTGGTTTAAAGAGTTTTTAGAAGACGGAAATATAGAACATTTTCCCTAGGTTACTATGATTAGTATGTGAATAGTCTTAAAATGACAACTTGCATAAAGTTGTGTGCTTTTAGGTGCAATTAATAGCAGCTTTATTGAGCACTTGGCATTTTAAAATTAATACACATTTCTGTCCTTCTATAGCTTATATATTGTGGTCTAAAAGGCCCATACAGGGCAGAAAACATTTTTGTTTTTCATATTGATCTAATTTAACTAATAGGTGAATATCTAATAACTTTTAAGAACAGTGTTATTGGTGTGAGGGGCCAGGCAGGATTGCATTATAAAGTGTAGACTGGTTAAGCCAGCTTTTTATTTTTTTTTAAACTGGATATTTTTAAATTAGATTTCATAAGGACAGTCATTTAATATACATTAATTAATGTGTATATGCAATATACATTAATATACTGTTTGATTTGTTATATTGTATGAGTCATTTGTTATATTTAATCACTCTGAAAGATACCTGGTAAGTTTACAAACACATCACATGCATAACTAAAAAATAATAGATAACAATAATATGTTGTTTCATTGAGTAGTTACATGGTCAAGGATGACTTCCTGACTTCATTCCCCAAATTCTGGGAATATAAGCATGTACCCCTGCATCTAGCTTTTGTTGTACTGGGGAATGAATTAAGAATCTCCTACATATTAGGCAGATATTATTTGCCAGAAGTTACAGACACAAAGTTTTAAAATACTGTTTAAATTTTAGACATTATCTTCTTTGTGTTATTATATGTTCATGGTTGAAATTACATAGATAATTACATGTAAGTGAGATGAGGAAAACACCCAATATTTGTTGAAAATTACTCTTTACTATTGAGATTCAAGTGCTTTTCAGTTACTTAGCTGTGTTGCATCGAGATGTTATAGTTGATCAGTGAACTGATTGATTGATGTCATTCTTTTCTCTTATTCCAGTTCATAAAAATGTTAAGTAGCACTTTGAAGGAATAATATTTATATATCATATTTTTATCATTTAGATTATATGTTTTGGAGGTAACACTCTGAGAAGGTTGTTTGACTGATTTAGCCCTTAATAAATTTGAGAGAATAAGAGCATTATTTTACACATTGTTGACTCAGCTCTTCATCGATGGCAAGGATTTCTGCCATCACAAGGGTTTCTGTTTCTTTCTTATTATGTCCCTGTCATTCTACTTCATTCTAGGTAAACATTATTTCTCTTGGTATCCTTTTCTCAAAATCTTTAATGACCTTTTTGTTTAGTTCATGGTCAAATCACCAAATGGAAGAGTGAGCACATCTGTGTTCTGGCTTCTGTTGAAGTAGTTAGTTTGATTTTATATGCCTAATCTATTTTGTAAAAGTTTATACAGCTCTGATATTTGCCCAGTCTCTTGAGTACATTCCTATTTTACTATGGCTTGCATGCTGTTGATTCCCATGGAGATTTGAAGTTCATTCAAAGTATAGGAGCCAAATGTACACAGAGGAGGTTTCCCACCTCCACCAGAACAAACAAATAAGCATCCAGTTAAAGGTTGTCTTTGTTTCCTTAGATATTTTTTTTGCCTCAGAAATATGGTTCTGCATCTTACTGACCTATTTTCTAGGATTGCTTCAATCATTATCCTGCTCAGATTTAACCTTGTTTTAAGAGAGAGCATGTCATTGTTGCTACTTTCAATGTCTCTATGCTGCAAGGAAATTAGAAGACTTTTACTATGAGGTCAAGCTTTTATTTACTTATTTTCTTTTCCTTGAGAGATTGAATCTTAAACCAAAATATCTGTACATTTCTAAAGACTTTGATTATTCCTATTCCTACTGTAAGATAATTACAGAAAAGTAACTTCAAACTGTCAATATGCATAACTAAACACTAGAAACAGTTGTTCAGATGAATAGAATTCTCTTCTGAGGAATAGTTTATACAATTTGCATTTACTGTGAAAAAATGAATTTTCTACGGAAATAAAATGAGCTTAGGGTACAAATAATCAGAATGCATTATATATTTGTAAGAAACTGTCAAAGAACAAATTTAATCAATTTCAGAGTAGTGTTTTGTTTTTGTTTTTGCACAGCATTGGATTAATCAGGAAGCCATTCTGGCTATAGAGGTTCTAAGTTGAGGAAGTATCAGTGTTTGGCGGTTCCAGTGACTTGAAGACAGTTATTGATCTTTGTGACAGGGAAATACATTGGTGGAGTCATATATTGGAACTACTGAGAGTCAGGCATGAAAAGTCACACTTTATTTTAAAGTTAGAACAGTGCTGAAAATTTAAGGTCATACTTGAGAAAAATTAAAGTAACTTCTGTGAAGATAGATTGTTAAGAAAGACTGTAAGTGGAGAAGTTGTCTAAGTTTACTTTGCTAAGATTGAAGATCTGTCCAAAACAGGAGCAGTTTTGGCAGAAGTGATAGATGTAGTAGATCTTTTATTGGCAGAGTTCATGGCAGATAGTTTCATGCTCAGTGTATAAGCAGGGGTATGAAAGTGTGAAGCATCTTGGTACTGTTTGTACCTGTAAAAATTGCCGTTTGTATTTTAAGAAGTTGGTTTAATCTGACATAAAATTTTATCAGATCTTTTTGGTATATCTGTTAATATCAGAATTTTAGCAAGATACGTTAGCTCACATCTGTTATAGCAGCAGCACCTTGAAGACAGGGATGCTACCTGGGAGTTTCTGATTCGATTGGGCTACTTGGCTACATTCTGCTTCCAAAAATAGAAAACAAAAATTTAGAGCTCTATTAAAGGAAATTTGACAGTAGAAATTAGACTTGGAGTTAATTTATTTGCATGTGATAATTTTGCCACTAAGATACTAGAATCATGTGTCAAGGGTATTGCTTAATCTCTTCTGTTCCAGGTTTGTAAGGAATTATTAAAATATGCCAGCTAAATCATTGAGACTATTGCTACACCATTACTTGATGCATAGAGTGTTGGCCTCAATCTGATTAAATTATGTGTAGTTTTTCTAAGAAGCTTATTTTATAAGGTATTACTAATCACTGTATATTCATAGGAAATAGTCATCTGCTAGATTCAAAATAACTTCTTATTTGAACTTTCAAATTATTTATTTTCTTTGGCTTTTCAAGATAGGGTTTCTCTGTGTAGCCCTGGCTGTTCTGAAACTCACAGAGATTCACCTGCCTCTGCCTCCTGAGTGCTGGGATTAAAGGCATGGGCCACCACTGCCTAGTTCAGTTCATTTGAATTTCTTAATCCTCTTAACCCTTTTCCTTTCTCTTCAAGGTATGCTTGGTTGTATAATGTTATCTTTAGTATAATGTAGAAGAGACTTTTGTTTACAATTTTGAGTTAACTTGCAAGAGTTTATTTTATTTTATGTGTATGAGTGCTTTTTCTGCACATGTGTCTGTGTACCACCTGCGTACCTGGTGCCTTGCAGAGGTCAGAAGAGGGTGTCAGATGCCCTGGAACTGGAGACAGGTGTTTGTAAGCTACCACTTGATTTCTAGAAGTCAAACCTGGATCCTCTTGCAAGAACAAGAGCTTTTAACTGCTGAATCATCTCTCTAGCTGCAAGAGTTTATTAATAACAACAAATATAATTAAATGTTTCTTTTTTACATTTATTTATACTGTGTGTTCATGCACATATGTGTATATTGGCACATGCAACATATGTACATGGAGTTCAGAGTACAACTCAAAGAGTTTTCTTCTTGTGCCATGTGAGCTCTCGATAGAGCTCAGGTTGTCAGGCTTAACAGTTGCTTGTAATCACCCATACATCTCACCAATGACTCACTGGTTAAGTTATTCAAATCATACATTCATTGACATTCTAGATTTATATGACAAATTTGCAGAGCTGCATTAAAATGCCTTAATACAACTATCTACAAAGATCTCACTGCTTTATATGTTCAAAGACAAAAATGGGGCATCCCTGTTTGTTTGAGCCTCTGGTAAGAATACTAAACAATGATAGATCATCTTAGGAGTGATGTAGGTGCAAACAGTCACATCTCCCAAGGGAGCAGCTGAAATATGTTTGGGGCCTGGTTTGCTCCTTTCATACTAGGCATTTCATAAGAACACATAAGAGAAGTCTCAAAGGTTCACGTGTAACTAACTACCAAAGAAATACCGTCAGAACTATTTCATGCATCCAGTTAGTTAAGAACCATTAATGTAGTCGGAAGGTTTCTCGAGTCCGGACTGGCCCTGTGGTCCCACAGCTGCTTATAAAACAATTACTCGGAGGCTTAATGTTATTTACCAAACAGTATAGCCTATGGCTAAGAATTCTTGCTAGCTCACTCTTATAACTTTACCCATATCTATTTATCTATAAGTTGCCACGTGGCCATGGTTTACTAGTACTTTCACATCTTGCTTCTCCTGGTGGTGCTGGTGTCTCTTTCCAGACTTCATCTTTCTCTTTCCTGTCTCTCTCCTTGGATTTCATGCCTGCCTCCAAGCTGCCTTGCCATAGGCCAAAGCAGCTTATTTATTAACCAGTGGGAACAACATATATTCACAGCATACAGAAAGACATTCCCCAGCACTTCCCCTATCTAATAAAAAAAGGAAGGTTTTAGCTTTAATATAGTGAAGTTATCAAGCAAGAATTATAGTTACAATATCTATTCTATTTGTATTTGGCAATATTAAAGAAAATATTTCATAATTTATCCTATATTTATGAGTGTTAAGTTTCATATCTAATTTATCTTTTATCATAACCAAGGAAAATTATAACTATTTAGTCTTCAACTACATCACAGACCCCAGAAGAATGTAATATTACCTAATTAAATAGGAAGTGCATTATAAGCAGCTTCCAAAAATCTAGAATGACAGAGAAAGCTGGCTGCCTGGACAGTTACCCAAAGTTCCTCTGTAATTTTGGGGCATCCATCTTCAGCATATAAGCCCAGAGTTTCTCATTTGCTTTTTCTTGTGTTGTACCATATGTCTGGCAGAAGCAAGAACCTGAAGAACCATCTCGCCTTGTTTTGGCAAAATTTAGTAGTCATTTTTCCATGGGTCCTACATGTCCAGTTTATACAACATTTTGTCCAGCAGTCCAAGCAAGAACAGTTTCTTGCCCAAATGGCTAACTTTTGCCATAAGGAAGGCAAACTCCATAATGAGTTTCTTCAGTGCCCATCATCCTCTTTGAAGTAATTGATGATATGAGGAGCAGACGTGCCTCATTGTCCAGAAAAATCTAAGTTCTTAAAATATTTTAAATGCCATATTCTGTAGGTCTTTGAAGTATTTGAAGATTACCTACTTAATTCTAAATGAAATAATTTTTTTTAAATAGACCTAATCTACATACGAAACCAAGCCTACTTCTTTTATTTATTTATTTATTTCTTAATTTATTAGGTATACAATGTTCTGCCTGTATGTGCGTCTGCACGCCAGAAGAGGGCACCAGATCTCATTCTAGTGGTTGTGAGCCACCATGTGGTTGCTGGGAATCGAACTCAGGACCTCTGGAAGAGCAGCTAATGCTCTTAATCTCTGAGCCATCTCTCCAGCCCATGAAATACATTTTGTATATACCTAAAAAACTTAACATTGCTGTAAGTTTGATTATCATAGATGGTTCTTCAGGTTCCTGCTTTACAGAGGAGAATGCCAGAAATTCTGCACAAGACACGGAAAAAGCAAGTGAAAAACTCTGGGCCTCTAGGCTGAAGATGGATGCCCCTATGTTATAGAGGAACGTTGGGTGACTGTCTAGGCAGTCAGCTGTCTCTGTCATTCTAGATTTTTGGAAGTTGGTTACAATGTACTTCCTATTTACTTAAGTAATATTATTTCCTTCTTGGGTCTGTAAGGGAGTTCAAGATTAGATAGTTATAGTTTTCCTTGTTAACAATTTCGAAAAGAAACTCGCTAAAGAGGTATAAAGTGTATAAGTTTGAAAGACATCAAAAGATAGTTTTGGTACTGCAAATTAGTATAGAAGGTAAATTAGATACAGTCCTTTGGATTCATAAAAATAGGATAGATCATGGAATATTTTCTCTGAATTTGTCAAATGCAAATGGAGTAGACATTGTTGATGTATTTATTGCCTGTATATATTGTATATAGTTATTGTACTTATATATAGTTTTTCTTATATTAGTTATAACTTTTTTATTTTAGATGAAAAAAAGGGGAAATGCGATATTTGTACACTCCAATTAAGCTTATCTAAGGATCAGAGGAAAAGCCAGCTACTATATTAAACATAAAAGTCAGGCAATGGTAGCACACGCCTTTAATCCTAGCACTCAGGAGGCTGAGGTTCATCCGGATCTCTTTGAGTTCAAGGTCACACTGGGACAGAGCCAGGTGTGGTGGCACATGCCTGTATTTCCCAGCTGTAGTTAACCATAGAGGTCTACAGGTCTGTACAGACAGACAGGAAGTGACAGAGCTGGGAAGAAAGAGGAAATGATGTAGCTGGGTGGAGACATTAAGTGAGATGGCAGGCATAGAAAGGATATAAGTGTGGGTATACAGAAAGTAGGTCTCTCTCTTTTGCTGAGGATTTCTAGCAGTAAGAACATGGCTGGCTTCTTTCTGCTTCTCTAATCTGTCAGTTTATCCCCAATATCCTGCTCTGAGCTTTTTATTAATAAGATCGTTTAGCAATTCGTCTTACATATTCATTAGGCCTTACCTACCAATATGCTTTCCCTGTGTACCAAGCTTTTAATTAAAGTAGACCTTTTGGCAATGTTCAAAACATGCCTAAATTGCCACTAACATTCCATATAGTATTATTACTACTTTAGAATTTTGATGCATATCTTTGATAATTATCCTTTCATACAAACACTGCATGCTGTACTACAGATTTTTGATGGGTATCTGTGATAGTAGGATAACTGTTTCTTTGCTGGACAATCTTCAGACATATGCTCATACTTCTCTATAACTTATTCTTGGTACACATTTTATATAAATGTACAAATATTTATTGACTCATTTTCAGTTCATATAAATATACTAAGTATTTTAAAAATATTTTATTTGCTCATTTCTAAATTTGTATCTTTACATTCTCACCTCTTCTGAGGTTTTTCTTTTTTTTCTTTTAGATGTAAAACATTTCCTTATTTATATTTTAATTAAGCATTCATGTTCTACCCAGGAACGTGATATGTTATATACTTAGCAAAGTATTTTATTGTTGATTTTATTCCAACTGTTCATTGTGTTTCAGTGCACTTGCCGGAATGACATGGTGAAGATCTCAATGGATATATTTGTGAAAAAGTTTCAGCCAGACAGATACCAAATTTGGAAACAAGGAAAAGATATATATACTATTGATCATACAAAGCCCACTCCAGAGTCTACCCCTGAAGTAAAAATATGGCTACAGAGGAGGAGAAAATTAAGAAAAGCCCCCAGGAGGTAAGGACCCCATGACATCTTACTTGTAGTATGTACTTTGTTGAAATGAATCACGGGAACAAATTTTCTCAAGGATTGTTTATTTTTGTGTATATTATTCATATGTTTAGTATATACTGAAATTTTTAGGTAATATATGTTTAACTTTTGAATTTAGGAACAAGTAGTCACATATGTAGACTACTCCTGAAATCAATATGCATAGTTAGTAAAACAACATAGAACTTTTTGGAATTCTTCCATTAATTTATTTTAAACATGTATTTGTTCTTTACATTATTCACCGTATTTTAAACCACTTCAATAACTTTGACTTCCAACTCTTATATGCGACCATTTTTAAAAATTTTATTTATGAGTTCTTTTATTTGTTAAGTAGTTGAGATACTTCTTGTCTCATCTGGATGCTTATGCTGTGGCTTTATTCTTTTTCAAGACTCAAAGGAGAAAGTATTATTTCTGCTCCTTGGTAGTCTTTTTGAACCTTACCTCTAATCCACTAGGACTAGGTCTTTGTCACAAATCCTTTGAATATGCTGCATGCCTTATGGCTGATTCTTAGGCTGCATATTAGCTCTTAAAGTTTGAAATTTTTTTTGTTGAGGTTTTCTTTTTACTATTACTTATTGTTATTTTGAAATTCTTATTCTTTTAATTTTAATTTATAAAAAGAGCATTTAAGAACTGTGGAAATTTTCTAAATCCAGGGGAAAAAAAATATCCAAGGAATCCAAATCATTCCTAACTTCACTATCTAGAGACTATCCATCTTAACATTTTGTATATATTTTACATATGTATTATATGTATAATATAAAAATATTATACACTTTCAAAATTAGACTATGTTATATTAACAATTGAGTGACCATGCATGTGAATGCTTTTCATATAATTAAATTATTTCCTTAGCATAGTTTTTTAGTACTTATATGTATTTAATCTCCTACATCTAGACCTGTGGCAGCTCTGTTTTAACTGAATTAACACTATAATTTAAGTTTTTTGCTCAAAGTTTAGTACTTATTTTGTGCTTCGCTTCCCACCACTTGCAATTACTTTTGTTATTTAAAATGGTTGTGAGCAGGAGAAAACCTCAAAACATGGAATTGTGCATATTTTCTTTTTTAATGCCTGTTTATTAGTTTTTTTAAATTTAACTATGATGTCTTGGCTAGCCTATGACTCATTTTATGTATTTTATATAACACATACACACACACACATATATATATGTATATTTGTGTGTGTGTGTGTATATATATATATATATATATATATATATATATATATATATATATATATAAAATCATCAGGCTAATCTGTAACTCAGAAACCTACTTGCTTCTACTTTCTCCGTGCTGGGATTATACCTGGAAGACATCTGCATTTTTAAAGATATGTACATATATACATGCATACATGACCGAACTACTTAGTAGCTAATCTAAAACTTGGATGATAATATTTCAGCTGTAGTTTGCAGCAAGGGTTTTCACAATATTGTTTGAAACTGAATTCAGTATATCATGGGCAGTGTTTTAATGTTGAAAGTAAGTTGAATTTCAAGATATCACAGTGGGGCAGGAGAAACATTTTAAGAGCGCTGACTATTCTTGCAGATGATTCATGTTCCTTGCACTCATGGGGCAGCTAATAACCATCTGTATCTTCCATTCCACAGATCTGACATCCTCTTCTGGCTTCTATGGTCATTTCATGCACATAATGCAATATTTATACGTGAAAGCAAAATAACAGTACACAAAATAAAAACATCATTCTTTTAAAAAGTACAGTAGTGCTTAGTGTGTGGGAAATGTTTACTCATGTTGTCTCAGTAAAATGTGTAACTTACTGTGAATACATTCAGAGTTTGAGAAACAGTAATTAGGGTGTCAATACCCCTGGAGGTCTTAAGGAAACATTCCATTCTGACTTCTTGAGAAACATGCAAAGGAGCACTGTAGTCAGGTGCGTGAGCTGTGAACTGTTGTAGCTGTTAAAGTCATCAGGCTTTTCAACTTGATAGAGTGTGTGTGTGTGTGTGTGTGTGTGTGTGTGTGTGTGTGTGTGTGTGTATAAAATCTGTGATACACAAATTGGCAGTGCTATTCAGAGTGCCTTTTCTCATTTCTTACAAGTCCTAATGTTCAGGAGTATATTTCATTTTTCTTAGTCAGTGGCTTAAAGTGGCTGATGATGGCCCTTCAGTAATACCATGCACAAGTATAAACCCCCTCACAATCTCTGTACTATGCCAGATGCTTTGATTTACATGTATACCTTGTGAAGTGCACATTTTGCTTATGTCCTCAATGTTGTTATTGCCATTGGCAGCACCAGACTGCTAGTATGTGTGTGCTCTTATTTCTTGTGTTTAGCTCATTGTCTCTGCCTTACTTGACTTTACAGTGAAAATTTAGTTGTTAGTCAATTTAAAACCATTGTGGCTGGGCAGTGGTGGCGCACGCCTTTAATCCCAGCACTCGGGAGGCAGAGGCAGGTGGATCTTTGTGAGTTCGAGGCCAGCCTGGTCTACATACAGAGCGAGATCTCGGAAAGGCACAAAGCTACACAGAGAAACCCTGTCTTGAAAAACCAAAACAAACAAACAAACAAAAAAAACAAAAACAAAAACAAAAAACATTGTGATTTCAACTTCAGACTTTATTAATTTAAAAAATTATATTAAATAAATTTTTCTTGATGTAAGCTCATAACAGTATTATTTACATTGATGTATATATTTCATATCCAGTTTGAACTTTTTCCTCTAACCACTTTTCTTTTGTTAATAGCCTCCAGGGCAATAAGTCACTTTCTAAAAGGCCTAAAACTGAGGAGGATGAAGAATCTGTTGAATGTAATGGGGAGGAGATCTCAAACCCTGCCATATGCCTGGGGCACCTCAAGGTCACTGAAAAGCCAGAAAAAACATCCAAGCTGGGGAACACAGAAGCACCTTCAGAAAGAGAAGCTTCTGATGCCAGGAAACAAGCAGATCAACACTTAGTGAATGACACCAAACTCTCAGGTAAGCAAATGTCTGATTATGTTTCACATGTGTCTCTGGTAATTAATAATCTAATAATCTAAAAACTGTGTCCACTATGATATCTTGCTAGACTATCTAACCTTTTCATTAACTAAGTAAACTTATAGGATAATTCACCTATGAGGACAAATAAATGCTATAAAATAAGGGATACAGCTTTTTTTTTTTTTTTTGGTTTTTCGAGACAGGGTTTCTCTGTGTAGTTTTGCGCTTTCTGGAGCTCACTGGTAGCCAGGCTGAACTCACAGAGATCACTGGCTCTGCTCCGAGTGCTGGATTAAAGGCGTGCGAAGCGGGATACAGCTTTTATGTATAATAGAATTCTGAACTAAGCATCCAATAGTATATGTTTGGTTTAATAAAAAACAAAGATTTCTAAAATACAGAAACTTTTAGTGAAATTCAACTTAAAATTCAGAAGAACAAAAAAAAAGCAAATTATAGACAATTGTGTTCAGATTCCTTGCTAATTTTAAGAAGAAAATAAAGGCTAAGACTTTATAAAAAGGGGGGGGGGGGGCTATAAAATCAACAGCTTATACCAATGAACTTTTTAAAAAGTTTCATATAACAGACACACATACAGGCAAAGCATTCATACACAAAAAATAAATAAATCTAAAAATAAGTAAAGGGCTTGAGTGATGGCTCAGTGGTGAAGAGTGTAAGAAATAAGTCAGTGGAGGAAATGAAAGAATAGACCCAGTGTGGCCTCAGAATGGTGAGAGCAGACTTTTGTTGGTCTGAGAAGTTCGCACTTCTAACACTGCTCAGGATCTGAGGGTACAGGTGCACTATAAAGGTTCTGAGAGTCAGTTTTTGCAGTGGAGAGTAGGAAAGGTAGAGAGCCTGCTTGTTTTAGATAAACTGTTTTTTTGAAACTGGAAAGTGAGAGATAAGTCAGATTACCTGTTTTTATGACCTCTGGCTGCAGGGCAGGTGATTCCCGTCATGCCTTGAGCATCAGGTTTCTTGAAAATCTGAGCTTGATTTATGATTTTGGGTGTTGGATTTCCTTTAAAGAGTACTTGCTGTTTTTTTTTTTCCCCTCCATATTTTTGGAAAATTAGTATGCTTATTTTATGTTTTTATTTATTCTTCTCTCATACAATACATCCTGACCGCAGCTTCTCTTTCCTCTGTTTGTTCCAGCAGTTGTCCCATCCATAACCCCACCCACCCACACTGCTCCTCCGTTTTTCTTCAGAAACGAGCAGTCTTCCTAGTGAACAGGAGGCCATAACAGGATGCAGTAGGCACAAACCCTCATATCAAGGCTTGTTGAGGGAATCCAGTGGTGATGGGGATTGACTGATTCCCCAGAATGCCTAATGTAGGGTCCAAGGAAATGCTGAAGGAAGGCCCCAGGCTCAAATAGTATGCAAGAACAAAGAGCGTTTATTATACCATCATGGCGCGGGGGTGGGGGGTGGGGTGGGGTGTCATTCACCTGTACAAAATGGCGATGACCCCAAGAGGGATGTGCAGGCTTCTTTTAAGCACAGCTAAGGGGAGTTTCAGAGTGGATTACATAATTGGATAAGCAAGCAGCAGTTACATTAGTATATTTTTAATTGACTGAGGTTTAGTCTTCCCATTTTTGGAAACATCTGCACAAGTTTGCACATGACTCAAAAGGGGGCTACTGGGTTTGTCCTTGAGATACTGTGAGACTGACGTAGACCCTCTGTGTTCAGTCTCTCCCTCGACCCTGAATGTAAGGGCCTTTGTTGGAAAAGACAACTGTTTGTCCTTCTCAGAGAACTGGAATCTTAATTCAGTTGTGAAAGTGGGAGCGTTTAACCCCTTCACTAGGGCAGCAGGTTTCTTGAAAACCCAAATCTGTTTTATGACCCTGATTTTAAGTTGTGTGTTTCCTTTAAAGAGTGTATGCTGCCTTCCCCCCACACACAATAAAATTAATTTTCTATTTATCTCTGTAAACATATATACATACATACATACACACACACACACATATATATATACATACATACACACACACACACACACACACACACACACACACATATATATATATACTTTATGTATATGGTGTTTTGCCTATATGAATGTTTGTGTGATCCATTGGTACTGTAGCTGTAGACAGTTGTGAGCCACTATGTTTCAGATTGAACCTGAGTCCTTTGGAAGAATAGCTTGGACTCTTTAACTGCCCCCCCCCCTCCCATTTTAAATACATTTTAATTAAAATGTAATTACATTACTGACCCTTCCCTTTCCTTCCTCCAGCTCCTCCCATGTCTCCTTCCTCCAAACTCTCCCATGCTCCCCAAAGTTGATAGCCTTTTTTTCTTTTATTATTATTGCTAAATACACTTATATATCTATGTACAAATATGGAAATGCAACCTGTTTATATTGTTATTTGCAGATGGTCTCAGAGCTTAACCACTTTGTTAGGAGAGTCTAATTCTCTTGTAGAAGACCCAAGTTGCTTTCATAGCTCCCATGTGGTGGCTCACAACTATTGATATGTAACTCTTTTTCTTTTCTTTTCTTTCTTTTTTTTTTGTGGTTTTTCGAGACAGGGTTTCTCTGTGTAGCTTTGGAGCCTGTCCTGGAACTCACCCTCTAGCCCAGGCTGGCCTCGAACTCACAGAGATCTGCCTGCCTCTGCCTTCCCAGTGCTGGGATTAAAGGCGTATACCACTACTGCCTGGCTTTCATCTCTGATTCTAACACTCTGTTTAATTAATCTGTTTATGACTTCAGGGAAGATTTATATGAAGTGTACCTAATTTTATTAGTTCTATCAGTTCTTTATGTTTTGATCTGTAGGTTTTGAGACCTAGAAAAATACTTAAGTAGAAGACTTGGCTTGACTATCAGAGCTACTGTATGATAGATAGAAATGATGATAACGGTGTGTCTGGAAAATGCTTTATAATATCTCATACAAGAAAACATTTCAAAGCATTGCCTCCAAACCATATGACAGTTAAACAATCACATCTGCCTATGTCCAATCATAAAGGATTCATGTAGCAGAGGCTTTTTTTTTTTTATCTCTAGGACTTTATATGTGCCATTTATACACATTCTCTGAATTTCATTGTTTCTTCTATAGCTATTCTTAGCATTATCTATTGGAAAAAAATTATTTCTATATATATTTCAAGGTGTTTATGCTTTGTTAAGTATTATGAATGCCTGTATATTGACATTAATATGGCTTAGAACCTATATTTAATCTTTGACTGCCTTGTCAGTGGGGTTTTGTTTTCTTTCAGAAGTATAAACTTGGAACTTAGAGAGATGACTCTGCATTTAAAAGCATTTATTGTTTTTACAGAAGACCTGGCACTTCACAACCATCTATATAACTCAAATTCCAGGAGAGCTGACGTTCTCTTCTGGCCTCCATGGTCACTAGGCACACACATTTAGTGTGCTTACATACTTGCCAGCAAAACACTCATACATGCCTGCATAACTGTCATACATAGAAAATAGAACGGAAGTCTAAGATCTCATTGTAATGACACTGATTACTTTTCATGTTTATGGAAATTGAGGTGGACAGTCAGAAAATATAAAATCAGCCAGGTGTGGTGGCATACAGTTTTAATCACAGCACTTGGGAGACAGAGCCAAGTGGCTCTCTGAGTTCAAGACCAGCCTGGTCCATAGGGCCCAGGAACTCTGTCACAAAAATTAAAAAAAAAAAAAAAAAGACAGGAAAAAAAAAAAGAAAGAAAATATACAATCAGTAATCCCTTGGTAATTGTTTAATCATTGCACTTAGTAGTAATGCAATATGACACGTATTGTTAGTCTTTTTTTTTCTTTGTTCCTCAGGAAAAAGCTGTATAAGTTCACCAGTAACAGATGAAATGCGACATGAAGATAACACAGCCGGTGCTGTAACTTCACCATCTATGTCCAAGGAGGCCTGTGACTTCATGCCACTTTCTAGTGGCCAGGTAACAGGCAAGGAGTCACATCTCCTTAAGATTCTACAGCCGGAATCTCCCAAGGTGTCTTCCTCTCTGGCAGAAAGTAATACAGTATTGACAGAGGAAGAAGACAATGATGAAGAGGGCCATGGAAGTAACCTTGAACCTGGGAAAATCCCAGAAGCTCTTAGTGAAGAGCAAAATGGGCTCAAAGTTCCTAAGGTACATGTCAGTATGTATTTCTACTATGTTCGTTGGGTAGTGGCCTGTATGGTGATAATAATGCTTTGTGAATACTGTATATTATCCCCTGAAATCTTGCTTTAAGGCAGAAATAAACAGTATTTACATTTAGGAGTTTTAATCACATTTCATCAGTGGAACTATGAGTTCTGGCCCACATTTTGATCATTAATACAAAAAAATCTTTTGGCCACATGTTGAGGTCTGATTTTTTTTTTTCCACTTTATACTTTGAAAAAACAGTATCTTTATTTGAAGCTAATACAGGTTTCTCTGCAAATAGTACACAGAGAGATCATTTGTACTCATTAGCTACTTTCCACAAATACTAATATTTCATAAGCATTAATTTGAAATCTTAATCATATTGCCATTTAGACAGTTGTGATACAGATTATTCCCGTCACCAGCCCTGTTATCCAGGCTGCGATAAATTGCCTCTTGGGTATTGTGTTCCTGACAATAGTAACTATTATAAAATCAATTTCATACAGTCTTGGTTTTAACATCATGGCTCACATGATTAGTGTTTTCTTTGACTCTTCTTATTCAGAATATTATAGCTATATTTATGGTCATGTTTATTCCCATAAACAAACCTTTTACCACTCAAAAAAGTTAAGCTCCCCATGCTGGTTTTATGGCTATAGCCTCCTCTCTGTATTTCTCCATTGTTCTCATTTACAGAATGAACAGTTCTTCAATTAGGAATGGGTCAGGTGAGCTAATGCTGCGCTAGCATTCTGAACCTCACCAGGGACTTCAATTGTCTGTGAGGAGCTTCTCTGTTGTTGCAGATGGTAGCTGAGCTGTATGCTGACCTGATTAACCTGTTGATTGTTCCCAGTTTACTAAACCTACTATGAGTCTTTTCACATCCTTTAGTAACAGGCATATTATTAAAAGACAGTAATTTCAAATAGTCTATTTTTTAGTAGTCTTAAATATATAAAATATAATTCAATAATTTGATCAATAGACTTGATCATTTTCTAAATCATTGTGTTTTCTACACAACTATAACCATGGAAAATATTAAAAGTAAAAAGGGAAAGTGTGTCATAGGGGCTTAAAATATCTTTCCCAATTTAGTGACTTCAAAATAATAGGAATGTTTCATTGAAAAATAATACCTTCTTACTGAACCTATTGCTCATTTCTCAATGGAAAGAGGAGTCCTTTATTCCATTTGGCAGGTTTTTCTTCTCTGTGAGGATAAAAGCTGGATCACTTGCCAAATATTTATGTATCAATGGTGATACAACTTCATAATTCTTAATCCTTTTATGAGTGTATAATGGTGGACTTGGGCTAGTTTTAAAGGATCTTTGAAATTTTGCTAATTTTTGGTAAGCTTTCCATGAAACATAGTATTTTTTTGAAGAAGAATTAACTGACCTCTTGGGAAAAAATTCTACCCCTTTTCCTTTACCTCCCCTTTCTTTCCCTCTCTGCCTCTCTCACTCTCTCCTTCTCTCCCCCCTCCCTCAGCCTCTCTCCCTCTGTCTCTCTGGTAGTACTGTGGATGAAAACCCAGGGCCTTATGCATGCTAGGTAAGTGTTCTACCACTGAGCTGTATCCTAGCCTGTAAATCCAAATTAAAGTACTAATTTCTTAAAGAGTAAATAAGTACAAGATTTATTCTTCAACAGTGTTATCGTTTTGAAGTAATTTTTTTTCCTGAAACAAATATTTATTAAGTCTGAAGAAACAGCTCAGTAAATAATGTGCTTGTTATGTAAACATGCAGAAAAGTTAGGCATGGCTATATTAGTCTGTAACCACTGTGCTGGGAGGCGGAAACAGTAGGATCACTAGAACTTACTGACCAGCCACGCTTGTGAAGAGGTAATCTCTGGGTTCACTGACATCCTGTCTCAGAATGTAAAACAGTGGTCTACGTATTATGTCTACCCATCCTTGCAAACACACATGCACCTACTAGATACGTGGAAAAAAAATAAAAGCCAAAAGGAACCAAACATTATTCATCAATTATTTTTACCTCTTTTTTGTTTCTATAACCAGATAATAGAAGGACAGCCCAAAACTACTAAGAGTTGGCGCCATCCACTTGGTAAGCCTCCAGCCAGATCGCCTATGACTCTTGTGAAGCAGCAGGTAGCAAGTGATGAAGGTGAGTGCATGCTATTATTCATCATCTGTTATAATAATAGATGTCTTGTGCATTTAGCTGTGATAAAAAATATTTCCCTCTTGACATTTAGAAATAAAGACTTGCTTCATATCCTTTTTTTTTTTTTTTTGCTTTTTGAGACAGGGTTTCTCTGTGACACAGTCTTACTTAGGTGTCCTTTACCTCACTCTCTAAGTTAAGCCTGGCCTTAAACTCACAGACATCCCCCTGCCTCTGCCTCCTGAGTGCTGGGATTGAAGGTGCGTGCCACTACTGCCAGGCTCTGCTTCATATACTTATAACATTACTAGTACAAATATTTTGTTTCATATTGTAAGTCATTCCTGACACAGCCTGAGAAATTTCCAGAAGAATCACTTCAGATCATGACATATATTCATTGTCTGTACTTTTAACCTGAACCATTTAAATTATAAAACCAGTAAGAAACCAGCACTTATATGTATCTCCACATACCAGTGTGTGGTAGATCCCTGTCTTTGCTTGGTAGATTATTCTCTGATGTGGCTTCATGTACAACTACTTCTTTTTAAGTCACATATCCCAATGTAACATTTCCTTTTCTTTTTAATTTGTTTCCCCTTTCTCTGTCTATGTGATGTTTAGATGAGACATCTACTAGGTACATGAGACATGTATTTCTTCCTTACATTTCTAACTGACCTATTCAAGCAGTTTTTTTTTTTTTTTTTTTTTTTGTAGAGTTCTTTGAGATAGTCTCCTTTTCTGATGGATATTGTCTAAAGTCACCTGTCTTTGAGGATGTAGTGAAGGGAACACTCACCAGAAGTATCAGCATCATTTTTCTGTTTACTGTCTGTTATGATGTGTGTTTATATAAAAAAGTAAAGAACATAGTGGTAGTACTTTCTTTAACAAAGAATAGCATTCTAGTTGAATAATAGAAAAAAAGAGACACACTAGCTGTTATCTTTGTTTATTATCAGAATGTACAGTTCTAATGTTTTGTTTCCTTGAGATAAATTACAGCATTGCAATCTAGACAGGCCTGAGACTTGATTTTCCTGCTTCAGCTTTCCAGTTGTTAGGATTATAGATACTGTCTGTGCTACATCAGTTCCTTCTTTATCCCATTTTAGTTCATGTAGCAAAGCTGTTGTCGATTAAAGTTATTATAACTAGAAGACAGATTAAAACGAATTTATATGTAATATTTAATACTTAGGAATTTTGAATACTTTTCTTCACAGGTTGCTATTGGTATGGCTTCTCTGCAAGAAAGGGCCTAGACAGATTTCTAAGGAAAGCTTTTTCTCTCATGTTCTTTTCTTCCTAGAAGCTTTTTAAAATTTATTTATTTAAAAAAAAAAAAAAAAAAGGTTTTTTTCCCCCATTTTACATACCAATCCCAGTTCCTCCTCCTTTTCCATCCCACCCCCCATCCACTCCTCAGAGAGGGCAAAGCCTCCTTTGGAGTCAAGGGTAAGGCCTCCCTTGGGGAGTCAACAAAGTCAGGCATACTAAGGTGAGGCAGGACCAACCCCCCCCCCCAAGGCTGAGCAAGGTATCCCACTCTGGGGAATGTGTTCCAAAAAGCCATTTCATGTACCCAGGATAAGTCCTGGTCCCACTACCAGGGGCTCCCCAAACAAACAGATCTAGCCACGTAACTTGTCACCCATATTCAGAAGGCCTAATTCGGTCCCATGCATGTTCCCCAGTTGACAGGCCAGAGTCCATGAGCTCCTACCAGCTTGGGTCAGCTGTCTCTGTGGTTTTCTCCATCATGATCTTGACCTCACTTGCTCTTGTGATCTCTCCTCCCTCTCTTCACTGAAGTCTAGGAGCTCAGACCAGTGCTTAGTGGTTCATCACTGCATCCACTTCCATCAGTTAGAGGGCCCCAGGAAGGGGAAATAGTTAAGTGTTTAGTGGTTCATCACTGCATCCACGTCCATCAGTTAGAGGGCCCCAGGAAGGGGAAATAGTTAAGATCTCTTGGGTAAAGGGGGGGGGGGATGAGAACAGGATGGACTGAGATGGGGGGGGCGCAGAGAGGGAAAGCAATGAAAGCCATATCTTGGTAGAGAATCATTAGGGTGTTAGGGAGAACCCTGGTGCTAGGGAAATCCCTATGAATCCACAAGAATGACACCTAGCAATAATGGAGAGGATGCCTGAATTTACCTTCCCCTATAATTAATAGGGACTATCTTAATTGTCATCATAGAAGCTACTTTCAGTAACTGATAGAAGCTTATTTTTATGTTATCCATTGAGAATTTGTCCAGAGTACCCCCCTTGTTTTCAGTGTATAGAGTTTGCAAAAAATACCTAAGTAACAAAGTTAACAAGATGTTAACAAAGTTGTCTTAAGGGTTTAAGGTTAAGTATTTTTCTGAAACATTGGTAATTGTACTTTTTGTTTATTTGTCTTGTTTTTGTTTTTTTAAGACAGGATTTCTCTGTGCAGTTTTGGTGCCTGTTCTGGATCTCACTTTGTAGCCAGGCTGGCCTCGAACTCACAGAGATCGGCCTGGCTCTGCCTCCCAAATGCTGGGATTAAAGGTGTGCGCCACCACTGCCCAGCCAGTAATTGTACTTTTTGTAACAGTTGCATATATCTTCTGGGAATTTATGAAAATTGAATTTTAAAACTGTAAATGTTTCCTGGTGGCTAAAGATTTTAAAAATCTAAAATGACAATGAAAAATATTCTATAGCCTTAAATAAATTATTTATATCATTGTTCAATCTTACTTTTTCCTTTGAATCTAGTAGTTTGTATCAGTGGAAGTAAAGGGATATTATCCTTGCCTAAATGAATTGAACAAGCAGATTTAATCCTCATTTTGAACACACAGTTCCCAGTACAGCTGGTTTTCGGGATTTTCTGCCCTACCAGCTTCTTTGGCAGTATTCATGTTAGAATATACCTACATTAGAATTTCTGAGAAATTAACTCTTTAAATATGGATTAGTGTCCTCATTTCTTTATTGAGTCTGGAGTGTGACCCTCCTACAGAAAACTATAGAAGCAAAAAGTACCAGAGTAACACTCACATGCACCGAAATATACTTCATTTTGTATTGGCCAGCTTTTCCTGGGCATGGTGTTTGCTCTGGTGTGTGATTGATATAGCAATGACACGCCACTGGAGAAAACTGATTTTTTTCCCCATTGTCAGTTAGTATCAACTACAAATAGCTTCTTGGTTAGGGATGGGACCCAGTGTCCTTTTCTCCCTCTCAACTAGTTCTGAACTAGTTTGGTCGTTTGCATACTGCCCCAGTCTGTGAATTCACATGTGCATCAGTCCTTTTGTGTATGGAAGATACTGTTTTCTTAGCATCATCCATGTTAGATTTATTTTGAGTAGGATAAATGATGTGTCCTATTATTTTTATGTTCCCTGGACTTAAAAAATAAAAGAGAGGAAAAAGAAAAAGAAAAGAAAATGAGTTCAAAATGTAAATTTTTTTCAAAGCCTGTTTTGGAAGGAAATCTTTATCAAGTTCTATATATTCAATATAACTTTTCATGGTTTATTGAATTTTTTTACGACTCCAGTGAGTATTGTTTTATATAAACAAGTGCCATTTTAATGCTTTATAAAAATTTTATGATTCAAAGACATAATTTTAGTAGGTTTTAAGAAGCTAAGACTACCTAATTTTATAAGATGTTATATATTTACCAGGCCTTGGTACACACACACACACACACACACACACACACACTCACACTCACACTCACACTCCTTTTATTTAGGCATTCCAAAAGTAATTCTAATGCTCACTAAAAATAAACAAGTTTTTTTTTTTTTTATTTTGGGGACTTCTAGGGATAGACTGAGCTTTATCACTTACGTTTTTTTCCCTCCTTCTGTCTCTCATTACATTTTATTTCTTTGTTTTGTAAGTGTGAATGTTGTTGAACAAGTTTATGCCACAGTGACTGTGTGTTCAAAAGATATTATAGAGTTTGTTCTCTCTTTCCATCATGTGGGTCCAGGGATGGAACTCAGGTCATCATGCTTGGAGACAAGTACCTCTATTGGCTTAGCCTTTTCACCAGGCTCATGTTTATTTCTTGGGACCGTGTTCCACAATATAGATATGCTTCCCTGTTATAAACATCTCTGATATTACTTCTTTTACTTTGGTGGAATAAGGTCTCTGCCCATAAAAGATACAAAAGTTACTGGGCTGCTAGTTTCAGAGAAAAAAACTGGCTTATATGAATTGCTATGGCTTTTGCTATTATCATTCAGATGAAAAATATGTATGGGCTGTCATGTTTGTGTGAATGGCTTATTGCCTAGTAAATTATCTCTGTACCTCGTGGATACCACTGTGACTACTAAATTAATATGCAGAATTTGAGAGCAGTTAGGATATAAAAAAGCAGAACTAAATAAATCATAGTGGTAGGAAATTGGGAAGCAAAGTTAACTTGGAGTCACGTGGCTGTGTCATCATGGGAAGCAGTTGTGTATTGTTTACTGAAAGCATTGGAGTTGGTATCTAAATATCTGCTCCCCTGCCTCATCCCGAGGGCATAGATGGGAGGTAAAGCGACTAGCCAAGAGTTATGGCAGTGTTTACACCATGTCCTCATTTGAGTCTGTTGTTCTTCTTATCTCAGTAGTCCTCTGGGGAAAATGTAAGGAAGGGAAAAATGAGAAAAGGTAGATTATGTTTAGAGGATTTAGAGACATTGTAGACACCCAAGCCATGTAATTATCACTATTTATATTAGTACCGTAATGTTCTTCCTCATAAGCACCAACATCCTGGTGGAACAGACATCTTTTCTTGCTTACATGTTGGGCAAGCAGCTTCAATGTGTATAGTACTAATTATGTGAGTACTTGACTTTCCAATGGGGACTAGGTCTCTGTGTATTCCCAGGCTTGACTTGGATCATGGTGGCTCTTTGAAAGCCTTCCAGTTTAAAGATCGGTCCTCCTGGATAGTTACCTCCCAATTTAAAGTTGGTTTTTCCCAGGAAGCTATTAGCTAATTCTTGCTTCTTTGCCCTACTTAAAGCCCCAGTAGAGAGGGTAAGGGAGAGGGTACAGACATACCCTCAGTCAGTTACAGGAAGCCATAAGCCACGAAAGTAAGTCAAAGGAATTGCTGAATGTCATTCTCCTAGTCTTTTATGTGCCCATAGGCTGTCATCAGGCCTTTCTTGGGAGCTTTGATCCCATTTTGAACTGTTCTATGAATAAATAGCATAACAGTCACTGGTGGTTTACCAGCTGTTGCAGCCATTGATCGGTGTTCAGAGTATAACCACAGGTTGTTGTGTCTTTAGAAAAATAAATGAAACTGGAAACAAATGATGATTGAAGTACAGATATTTTATTAAAGAAAAGAAAGGTGTTCTAGAAAATGGGCATTGACTAGATAACCCAAAGAAGACAAGTCTTCAAAGCTGCAGGCTATCAGTTTCATGAATCTTTCTTTAGAGGTTATTTACAAAGCCCTTTTGCTTGACTTTGGCTATTACAGGGCTTTTCTCACACATGATCTGGTTTTCTATTTATATATATGTATGTAATCCTAATGGGGACAAGCTTCCAGTCTTTCTACAGCTAGCTTCTTGTACCTTTCAAGTTTTATGCCTCTTTTTCTATAAAGTACTTTAATGTGCCATAATATCCATATTATAACAATTACTTTATTTTCTACGTTATAGGTGCTCTATAAATGCCATAGATTCTTAAATTTAAAAAAATCAATTTAAATTCCACTGATAAGCTTTTACTGAACTATTTACTATGTTAAATGGAGAAAATGAAAGTATTAATAAGAGAGTCACTAGCTTAGTCATACTTAAACATGTTAACCATGTGGGTGGTTTTGCAGAGTTAGCTAAAAAGATGAAATGATGAAGTTTAAGGAGAGATTGGTGTAATTTTTTTCCCAGCAGAAAGAAAATAGCTAATAAAGAAAAGTTGTTTTATGACCCCATGTTCTGATCTGATCTCCTCTTCCATGGCTGGAGAAGATGACAGGAAAGCACAATTATTCTGTTTCTTTCAGAATATAGTTGATAAAATAGGCTTAGTATCTGGCATTGATATTACAGAATAATCAATGTCCGTTACCAGGGTGATATCTTTTTCTGAGTCTTCTGCTTATTTCATTTTCCTCTTTTCTTTCTCAAGAGTCACCTGAGAGTCTAACCATTGACGAAGAAGTGGAAGAAACGGAGTCCTGGGCAAAGCCTCTCATCCACCTTTGGCAGACAAAGTCTCCTAACTTTATGGCTGAACAGGAGTATAATGCAGCTGTGGCAAAAATGGAACCACATTGTGCAATTTGCACTCTGCTCATGCCATACTACAAGGTAGTTTGGAGTGTAGCTATCAATGTATTATTACACTGCTGTACTTTCTTAAGGGCTTTTGCTGGGATGTGTTTTGTTTGTTTTTAGCAGTTGTTTATATCTGCGTATTTTAGAAACCTATAATTCTAAATCCAGTTCTTTTACTAAAAGGCAAAAAACTTCTAACCCAAAGCCTGGAAACAAAATATTTAATAGAAAGAACATATACTTGGTATCTTTTTAAAATTGAAAGTAGTACTCTTCAGTAATATATATATCAGTGCCCAGACCCGATTTTTGTCCCTTGCACCCTTCCATGTGAAACATGCAAAAGACACATCCAAGACTCATTACATACTGTGTATCTGTTCACTGCCATCAGCTAACTGTGCTTGGTGGTTCCATCATTATTCCATGCATGGCATTCTGACAGCATCTCAGCTGAGGCACGAGTATATTCTTCAGAATACGCACAAGAAACATCTTGAATGCTGTAGAAGTTAAATTGAATTGTGTGCTTTAAGGTACAATATAGTAGAAAACTCACTGATAGATCATCATTTTTAAGTTGTGTTTTCCCTGACATAATCAGAAATACTTTATTCAACATCTGAATTTCTTAAAGTGTCATGTAATAATAATTTAATTAGGATACTTCAGAGCTGGAGAGTGGTTGAAATTCTACATTTTCAACTTTGACATTAGTAGCTTGTTTACTTTTTTTTTTTTTAAAACTTTCCTATATTGATTAAATATTCGTTTTTATTGATTCTTATTCAAGTATTCCTATCTACATGTATTTTCCAATACTAAAAATATTCCTTATTATGTTGTAAGGTTTTGGAAGTTGATTAATTTAAGTTCTAGGAAATAATAAAAATAATTCATTAGCTGTAATTTCCCCATGTTTTACTAAAAGGTGACAGTTATTTCTGGCACGTCATTCTTATCTGACCACATATGCCAGTCTGTCTTCTCTATTTCAAACTTTTGCAAGAGGCAAAACAAAAGTGCTGCTTGTAGAAAGCCTGGGCATTTATATATATTCTTTGAAGTATAACCACATAATATCTTTCAGTAAGTCAAAGCAGGATTAGCCTAGTAAAATTGGATCACTGACAAGTGTAAACAAAAGTAGCTGTGCATTCCTGAGGTATTTTGAAACAGCACAGTTGGAAGAACACTTCACAATCTTGTATGACTCACAGGTCTTTTTTATTCTTACTGTCTGATTTCTGAATGGGAGTCTGTATCGAAGCATTGATAATATGCTAGCAGTGCTGGATGACAGGGGCGCACATCTTTAATCCCAGCACTTGGGAGGCAGAGCCAGGCAGATCTCTGTGAGTTTGAGGCCAGCCTGGTCTACAGAGTAAGATCCAGAACAGGCACCAAAAACTACACAGAGAAACCTTGTCTGGAAAACAAAACAACAACAAAATGCTAGCAGTTGAATTAATGAAAACAAGAAGTTGTAATTTAGTGGCTAGAACAGATGTAAGTGGATCAATGAATAAAAGCTGAACTCTTTCCTGTCTTTCACTCATGTGGATATGTTATCTTTTTCAGCCTGAGATCAGCAAAGAAGAAAATTATTCTAGATGGGAGACAACAGTAAATGAAGTAGTTAAATCTGGAAGAAAGACTAAACCCATTATTCCAGAGATGTGTTTTATTTATAGTGAAGAAAATATAGAATATTCCCCCCCAAATGCCTTCCTTGAAGAGGATGGGACAAGTCTTCTGATTTCCTGTGCCAAGTGCTTCGTGCGGGTTCATGCAAGTAAATAAAATTACGATTTTTCTGGTCCCTGGATTTTCAGTGTTGTACATAGCCCCTACAAATCACCACATTGTAACCAGTCAATTCACATGTCAACCTTCTTCTTTGTGCCAAGATCTTGTAGCCTAAGCTGCTCAGGAGGTTGCTACATAAGCCAGCCATGTCCTTGTGTTTCTACTTCTGAAATGCTGGGGTTGCAAATGTGTACCACCATGCCTGGATTTATGTGGAAGTGAGATTGAGCCCAGGACGTTGTGCATAGTAAGCACAGTCGGGCAGTAGAGCTACATTCTAATCTTATTGTTGATATTCTTAATGGCTTCTTTTAAGATTATGAATAGATAATCACCCTTTGCTCTCCAGATTTATGAAGCCTCAGTGAAAAGAAGGTATGGGTATTTTATTGTCAGGAGTCCAGGTGAATTATCATCATGGGGTTCCTTCACTTGTTTGAACTTTGTATTTTAATGATACTAGATTGTGAAAATTTAATTTAAATATTTAGTATTGATTGAAGACTTTATGATTTTTTAGAATCATTTGTACACTCCAAGAATTAATATATTGAATTATATATTTTATTACAACTCTAATTCTTAAGTATTTCAACATTCCTAATTTTTCTCAATTACATTTATCTGTGTTTGGGGCGTTATTGGTTTTTTCCTTTCATCTTTTATTAGTTGGGGCCAAACAAGAGCCTCATGTGTGCTAAGTGTATGTTGTGCCACTGAACCACATCGGAAATTCTGAACCGCACATTCTTTTTTCACATTTTATTTTTTATAATTTTGTTATATGAATAAATATTTTGCCTGTGTGTGTGTGTGTGTGTGTGTGTGTGTGTGCGCGCGCGCGCGCTCCACATGTTATTGGTGCCTGGGAAAGTCAGAAGAAGACTTTCAGTCTTCTGGAACTGTAGTTATAGCTAATCGTGAGCTACAATATTGGTGCTGGAAATCAAATCTGGATCTTCTACCAGAGCAACAAGTTCTTTGAGGAACAGTAATAGCAATCTTTTTATGCTGATTCAACTTTGTAATACATAGCATACATATATATGTATGTACAAAATTTTACTGCACATTTGTATGTATAATCAAAATCACCAGCTCTATAATCTCACCATACTAATCCCATAAACATGATTGAATTTAGCTTTTGATTTGAGTTGGTTACCTGTGGCATGGTTTTTTTTTTTTTTCTTTTTAATTAATTATGTTTCTGAGATTTTCTTTTTCTGGCTCTTTTATCACATTTTGGTGTTAAAATTACTCATTTATCTCTTCCAAACTCTTCTATTTCAGGAATTAAGGATACTGTGCCTCTCCTCTGACTCCCTATTTGCTTTCTCTTCCATTTGCCCTTCTCCTCCTTTCCCATCCTTGTTTCTGATTCTCTTTCTAAGGATTTTTCTCTATAGGCCAGGCAGACTTTGTACATGCTGTATTCTTCTGTCTCAGTATCTCAAATACTGGTATTATTACATACTAATTTGTTTATTTATTGATTTATTTGCTTGTTTATTTTAAGGTGATATCCTAACCCAGTAATATATGCTTCTTGTTATTATGCAATTACTACAAATATTTGCACTAACTGTCATGTTCACACTTAGCCTAGGCATTGATTCAGCAAACATTGAATTGAAAGCAGACTTTCATTGCCAAGGACTGTGCAGCCTTTGCCCCAATCACTGAAATTTATGTCAAACTTCATTAACATTTTCCCAAACAGCTTCATGAATTGTAACTTATTTTGAATACTTATGCATGACTGACAATATTAACATGACAGTTTAGAAATTTTATTTTTATCTATGAAGGAATTATCTCTCTGATGTTATTAATATTTATACTCTCATGCTTGGTGTGCTGGTGCATCTCTTGACCTAGTTCTCAAGCAGCTGTGACAAAATTCAAAAGTTTCATTCAACCTGCACTGTGTAGCAAAAACCCCTATCAAAGATTCCAAATAAATAGACTTTTTAGATGATACAGTAGACAAAAGCACTTGCTTTGCAAGCCTGACTTCCTGTGTTTCATTGCCACAACCTATATACTGATCCTACAACTTTGTTTTCTGACCTCTATACACCTGCTATGGTACTCATGAGTCCACATTGTTACACACAACACATATCATACACACACACTAATACTAATACTAAAGCAAACATTAACAAAAATCCAAACTAGACAAAAAAGACATATATTTTCATGTTTTGGGGACTGATACAGTAATAGTTAGAAGAAATATGAATCAAAAGCAACTTGATTGAGGCCTACTTACATTTTTTGTTTTTGCTAGGCATTGAATGGCTTTGTTTATTTTTTTTCTTGAAATATGCACTTTTTTCCATACTGGATGTTTTACCTAATTATTTTTGCTTGCTAGGCAGTCTATCACTAATTTATAACCCAAACCCTCATTGTACTTTTTATTTTAGAACAACCTCACTTAATTACATAGACGAGCTTTGCGCCCTCTATGTAGATCATATAGTACTTGAATATATGATCACTATGCCTCAGCTTTCTAGTAGCTGGGATCATAGGTTTGTTTTACTAGGGTGTCTGACATTTTAAAGATACAAGACACTTAATGTATATATCCATGCCATTATATTATAGGTTGTTATGGTGTCCCTTCTCACGATGTTTGTGAAGGATGGCTGTGTGCCCGGTGCAAAAGAAATGCATGGACTGCAGTAAGTAGATTTTAATATTGTGCTATTCCTCCTCTATTTGTACCCACTGTGGTCATTGCCAAATCTATTGGAAAGATAAAACTGTGCACATGTTCTGATGTACTTTTAGCACCCTTCTCTCCAAGTCATCCTACATAATGGCTTTGTAACCACTCTAGAATGTTTAGGTCAATTTCTAGGTGGCATTCTACTTCAGATGCTATTGGCACCCTACTTCATCAAGCCCACATTTATATTTTTAAGACTAGATTGTTTTTATTTAATTATCTTACACAATTTGAAATCCTTACAAATAATTCTAATAAATGCTAAAGGGAGCTATCTTCATAGATCCTTGAAGAAATTACAATGCTTGCAATTTCCAACCACCATTATACTTTCCATTTATTCCTTTCATTCACACCTTAACAAATGTGATTAGAGTACTTACTCTTATGGAAGTTATTACTGTGACCTTCTGACAGAATGTTAACAAGTATTGATTTTCCATTTAAAGACCACAAATTTCTCTTGGTCTAAGTTATTTTTTTCTAAAAATGCCCTTGGAAGTTTATTTTCAACTGTCTTTGATTTTCATTCCCTTATTTTACCATGCCATATACATTTTCCATTTAACTGTGTCCTGTCCGATTTCAGTACTGTGTTCCTCATTGATGATCTCACAGCAGATATTGATCATTTGTTAGAATTAGCAGTTGCTCTATTCTTTAGCAGTGCTCATGATGAATTGTTAATGATAAATTTCCTATAATCCAAGTTAAGGTCCCCATGGCTGCTATGACGAATATGAACAATAAGGACTTTCATTGCATTGTGTAATTAGGTTTTAGCTGTGGAAGCAAACATGGTGACTAAACTGAAGGCAGCTCAGAGATCTTTCAGGATGATTTCATTGGTGCTTTTTACTTTGGCCAGTGAGAGAAGGAAGGAGGAAGATATGACCACTTTTTATAAGATACTCTTTATAGTCCAAATATCACAGCCTAATTGATATTGATGTAATAGCTTTCATTTAAAAAGCTTGTACATTTGTAGGCCTCCTGGAATGTTTTTTTTTTCCTCTCTGATACAATTTGTTAGATGAATAAAATCCAAGTAAATGTACAGCATCTAAGATAATCAGAAATCTCTGCTTTTATGTAGTACTGGATAACCAGTTCTTATTGGTTTACCTTGGTATTGCCATCCAGTCTCTATTCTGTTTTTGACCCAATGTGATGTCTTTTTGAGTCAATATGATAGCTAATGTCCCTTTACTTACCTTTAACAACCAGAAATGAATTTATGAATACAGTTCACCAAGATTTTGAGAGCTCTCTGTTCATGAGTTACCTATGGCCTGGCTCCTGTCTGTCTCAGGTACTGTTGGTCTTTGCATAGCAGAGCCATGGTCAGTGGAAGGCTCACCCATGCTAGTTCTGGTCTACTAAGCTGCTTTAACATGGTATCACTTAAAAATAACTCAGATTAATCACTCCTAATTAAAATTAATTTCAAACCCCTCTCCATTAATCTTTACACTGTACTTGAAGCCATGTAATTTTGTTTTTGGTCTGTAAAGCATAGGGTAACTTACCACTTTCCAATGATTTTCAAACTCATAATTTCTCATTGTTTCATTGAAGTGATTTGACTTCACATGAATGCCTCATGTTTTGTAGTTTATTCATTTTGAATGAGACTTTCTAAAAAGGTCCATTCTCGTTTCTCCTGAGAAATAATGGATTTGCTTTCCAAATAGTATGTGAAAATACTGACAGAATTGGTAGTCTAAGTTAATATAGGCCTGGATTTTCCAATATTAACTTTTAGTAAATGCATATATATATATAAATATATATATATATTTAAATTTTTTTCTTACATACCAACCCCTATTCCCCCCTCCCTCCCTTTCTCTCACTCGCCCCACCTTCCTCCATCCCACCCCATCCCCTCTTCATATAGGGTAAGGCCTCCCTTGGGAAGTTGGGGCAGGCCCAGGCCCCTCCTTGCTGCATCAAGAATGAGTAAGGCATCTCACCATAGGAAACGGGCTCTAAAAAGCCAGTTTGTGTACCTGGGATTAGTCCTGGTCTCATTGCTAGGGGACCCACAAACACATCAAGCCATACAACTTTCACCCACATTCAGAGGGCCTAGTTTGGTCCCATGCAGGCTCGCCAGCTATCAGTCCAGACTCCATGAGCTCCCACTAGCTTGGGTCAGCTATCTCTGTGGTTTTTCCCATCATGATCCTGACCTCCTTTCCTCTTATAATCATTCCTCCCTCTCTTCTACTGAACTCCAAGTTATTGGCCAGGTGCTTTGCTGTGGTTCTCTGCAACTGCTTTCATCAGTCGCTGGACATAGATTTTTATGATGACAATTAAGGTAGACACCAATCTGAGTGCAGGGAAAGGCTAGTTCAAGTGCCCTGTCCACCATTTCTATGAGTCTTAGCTGGGGACAATCTTGTGAGTTCCTGGATTTTTCCTAGCTGCTGATCTCTCCTCATCCCCTTAATGGTACACTCAGTCAAGATATCTCTCTTTTATTGCTCTCCTTCCCTGTCTCTCTCCCATGTTCCCACCTCCCATTCCTTCTCCTCTATTCCCCTTCCCAGTTTACCCAGGTGATCTTTTTTTTTAATTTTACTAAGAGATTTTCTATTCATTTTACATATCAACCACAGATTCCCCTGTCCTCCCTCCCATCCCCCAGCCTTCCCCCTCAACCCATCCCACATTCCCACCTCCTCCAAGGCAAAGTATCCCATGGTGAGTCAGCAGAGCCTACCCAGGTGATCTTAACCCTTTCTCCTTCCTGGAGCAATCCATGTGTGTCCCATCTATTATCCTCCATTTTACCTAGCTTCTTTGAGGTTGTGGATTGTAGCTTGGTTTTCATTTGCTTTGCATCTAATACTCACTTATGAGTGAGTACATCCCATGTTTGTCTGTCTGGGTCTGGGTTACTTCATTCAGGATAATTTTTTTTCCAGTTCCATAGAATTTATCTACAAATTTCATGATGACATTGTTTTTTACCTCTGCGTAATACTCCATTGCATAAATGTACCACGTTTTCTTTATCCATTCTTTGGTTGAAGGGCATCTAGGTTGTTTCCAGGTTCTGGCTATTACGAATAATGCTGCTATGAACATAGTTGAGCAAATGTCCTTGTGGTGTGGTTGAGCATCTTTTGGATATATGCCCAAGAGTGGTATTTCTGGGTCTTGAGGTAGGTTGATTCACTATTTTCTGAGATATCGCCATACTGATTTCCAGAGTGGCTGTACAAGATTGCATTCCCACCAGCAGTGGAGGAGTGTTTACTTTTCTCCACATCCTCTCCAATATAAGCTGTCATCTGTATAACTACTTAATTATAATTTCCTTGAATTTTATGCCTCAAATATTTGTGTTATTAAAGAATCCTTTATATTGACTTCTTGAGGAATCATTCTCCTATAGTCAGCTGTGGTATTGTATTCCCCAAATATTGTGCATGCTAATAAACTTATTTGGGGTCAGAGACAGAGCAGCCACAATATTAAACATAAAGGATAGGCAGTGGTAGCACACGCCTTTAATCCTAGCATTCCAGAGGCAGAAATCCATGTGTTCAAAGATACAGACAGGCATGGTAACTCATCACGCCTTTAATCCCAGAAAGCAAGCCTTTAATCCCAGGGAGTGGTGGTAGAAAGCAGAAAGGTATATAAGGCGTGAGGACCAGAAACTAGAAGCATTTGGCTGGTTAAGCATTTGGCCTGGTTAAGCATTTGGCTGGTTAAGCTTTCAAGCTTCTAGCAGCAGTTCAGCTGAGAGCCATTCGGATATGAGGACACAGAGGCTTCCAGTCTGAGGAAACAAGATCAGCTGAGAAGTTGGCCAGGTGAGGTTAGCTGTGGCTTGTTCTGGTTCTCTGATCTTCCAGTTCACCCCAATACCTGGCTCCGGGTTTGATTTTATTAATAAGACTCACTAAGATTCATGCTATAGTCAGCTTTACATTAAAAAGCTGTGGTACGCCGGGCGTTGGTGGTGCACACCTTTAATCCCAGCACTCGGGAGGCAGAGCCAGGCGGATCTCTGAGTTCGAGGCCAGCCTGGGCTACCAAGTGAGCTCTAGGAAAGGCGCAAAGCTACACAGAGAAACCCTGTCTCGAAAAACCAAAAAAAAAAAAAAAAAAAAAAAAAAAAGCTGTGGTACAACTCCTTTGACAAAGAGGCTCTGAAGGAGTTCATGGGAATTCGATTGTTAAACTGAGATCAGATAATATTTCAGCGCTGACCTATATATCATAAAATCTCATTATTTTTATGATTACTTTTAATACCCCTTGTGAAAATAAGATGTATTTATTAGAAATATAGAATATTCCTATAGCTTATTTAGCTTGGCTTATATAATTGTATAGCAAGTGTAATATTTCTAATAATTTTCCTTTATGGTAAATAAATTCTTGAAAACCTTGTGTTCATATCTGTAAAGTATGTTGCAATTTTATGTAGTAGTCCTATTTTTATTTTTACCATTAAATATACAGAACACAGCATTTAATAGCCTTCCCCCCATTACCCTAACCTGACATTCTTATCACACCCTCCTTCCAATGTTTACTCAGCTCTGTGAGAGTTCATATAGATATCTTTTTAGGGCTATGTACCCAACATCTCTTATTCTCCAAAGTTTGACAGCTATGAGTCTTTGCATTGATTATTATCCACTACAAAAGGAAGCTTCTCTCACCAAGGTTGAGAAAAGCATCAATCAGTGGATATAACCATAAATATTTAGGAAGCATTTTGACAATGTGTCCATTTAGCAAAAACAGCAGTAGTAGATTTGATTAGAAGGATTATGATCTCCCCAGCCATTAGCATTTGACTAGGTTTACAGTACCACGCATAAATTCCTTCTGGTAGAAGAGGCCTCAAATCTAATCAGAAAACAAGTGATTACCCCAGTAGTCACTCTATTATTGCATTTTGTCTGATAATGCAGTATTGTTGGATTCAGCTTCAATGTTGAATAAATCAGGTGAGGGCATTTCCTCTTACAATGGTCTGCATAGCACCTTCTGGCACTATAACAAGTAGCTAGTAGAGTGGAAGTTTCCAGATCACTTCCAGCTTGGTATCTTTAGTTTGCTTTAAGCAAAATGTGTTGTGTTTTCAATAGCAGGGTCTTATAATCTAGCTGTGGTGGCTAACTGAGAATAATGGACATAGCCTATGTTCTTTTGGGTGCCTCTGGTGCCTCTAATGATTAACTCTTTGTATACTTAATACTGAGATTTCCATTTCATAACCCATGTCTGTTGATAGATGCTTTGTCTATTCATACAGTGTGCCTCCATTCAAGCACCTCTTTAAAAAAACAACAACAACAAACAAAAAACCACATGTTGATGTAGAGAGACACCCTGACGAAGGCAACTCATAAAATGAATCATTTAATTAGGGACTTGCTTAAAGTTTCAAAGGGTTAGTCCGTGATCATCATGGTGGGAAGCAGACAGGCATTGTGCTGGAACATGAGCTGAGAATTCACATCTGATCTACAAGTTGCAGTTAGAGAGAAAGCAAAATTGGGGCGGCCTTGCGCTTTTGAATCCTCAAAGCCTACTCCCCAGTGGCACACCTCCTACAACAGGGCCATACCTACTCCAACAAAGCCACACATACTTATCCTTCCCAAACAGTTACAGTATGGGACCAAATACTCAACTATATGAGCCTATGGGTACCATTCTCACTTAGACCACCACAACTTACAAAATAGTGGGTTTTCATAAGGCTTTTTCATACATCCTTTCGTTAACCCATCCCCACCTCTGCTCTCCTGTATCCTGCTGTACACATCCTTATTTAAGCCTTTATGCATCCCCCTAATTTCATATCACATATTTTCCACTCCTCCTTTTTCCCCTTTAAGGCCATTTTGCTTCTCCCCTCACTTGCAAACTTTCTAGCTTCCTAACCACAGTAGACATTCCACATTAAAATACAGATCTAAAAATTCAAAGTTAGAATGTGCACAAGAAAGAAAACATGTACATTTGTTGTTCTAGTCATGGGTTACCTCATTTAGTATAATAGTTTCATATCTATCCACTTTACTGAATTTTTCATAATTTCACTTTCCTTTATGAGTGAATAAAATTCTATTGTATATTTGTACAATTTCATCATCTATTCATCAGCTGATTGATATGTTGGCTTATCACATTTGCTGGCCATTATGAATAGAGTTGAGCACAACATAGATCTACAGGTGTCTCTAGGGAAGGATATAGATTCCTTTGGATATGCCCATGATTGAGTACCAACTTCCACGCTGACTGCAGTAGTGACTATATCATTCAGATTATTCTTCTGCCACTGGAAGATAAGCTGTCATCTTTCCTCACATCCTCACAACCTTTGTGTCCTTTGTTCTCTTTATAGCCATTCTCACTGGGGTAAAATGGACTCTCAAATAGGTTTTTTGTTGTTTTGTTTTGTTTTCTAGTTTTTCATACTTGTGTGTTTTGGTCAAATCAGTATCCTTTTTCTTTCCAAACCTCATGTGCATACCCCACCCCCCTATTTATCATTTGTGAGCTTTTATTGTTTCAACTGTATGTATTTATCAGGCTTGATGTGGTAATTTAAACCCTGGATATAATGTATAATGATGAAATCAGAATAGTTAGCATTTCTGTTTGTTTACATATTTAAAGTACTTTTTTTGGGGGGTGCTGGTTATGGAACCTAAAGGCTTGAGTGTGCATACCATGTGCTTTACCACTAAACTGTATCCAGAGCTCCTAGATTTGAATGTGCTTGTATTTTGATTTTTATATCTTTCTCTCTTCCCTTTCTTCCTGCAGCTCTTCCCAGGTACCCTCCTTCCTAGGCCTCTACTATGTTCTACCACTCTTAAATTTATAGCCTCCTTTTCTTTAAATATTTTTGTAATACACACGTGTATTTATATGTGCGCAAATACATAAATACAGCTTTCAGAGTCTTTAGTTTGTGTGTCATTAGTTTCAGGACTGCCTGCCTTATATGAGATAACTAGTAGGGTCACATCTCTGGGCCAGGCTAGTTCTCCTAGCTGTCTTAGTTGCCTGTACTTTTTGTTAAATGGTGGGGCCCTGCAAAATCTCCCTTCTTCTGAGTCAATGTGTCTGTTGATATTGATTGTCAGTCTTCCCATCTTGTTTATGTGCTATTTCTGGGAGAGACTGTTTCACAGCAAACTTAACTATATGCTAGCTCATACAATCTTTCCACCTTCTCTTCCATTATGTTTCCTGAGCCATAGATGCAGGAGATAAGATTTAGGTGTATCCATTGGTGCTGAGCTCCTCATGATCCTTTGATATCTGCATTGTGTCCATTTGTGGTTTTTCTGCATGCACATCATTTGCTGTAAAGAAAAGCTTCTTTGATAAGGGGTCGTAGCTACACTTACATTCGTATAAAGGGGCGATTTAGAATGCAGTAAGGAATTGTGTTGCTATAGTGAAGTGCTGGTAAGTAGATTTTTTTCCCTACACTCTATGACTTCACTAGCCCTGAGGAGTTGGTTAGGTTTCGAGTACCAGGCATGATTTCCCTCCTATTGAGTGAATCTTAAGTCCAATTAGAATTCAGATGTTAACTACCACCTACGGTTGAGTGCCACTTCTTGTACCTTCATGCATATGTATATCTTGCCCTGGTAGTCATTGTAGTTTATAGACATTACAGCTCAGTAGGACTCCTAATTGTTTCCCTCCCTCGGGTGCTTACATAGTATTTTCTGGTCCCATGGAAGTGAGACAGCCAGAAAATGAAGTCATGAATTTGCAAGTAAATGATAGCCCTAGAAAAAAGGTTATCTTGAGTGAGGTAAACTACACCCAGAAAGACAAATGTTCCATGTCTGTCTCATCTGCAGTACCTAGTTCTGAATCTTTAGAAGTGAGTCTACAATTTAGAGTTATCACAGAAACCATGAAAATATAGAGGCCATAGGCATTGGTATGGCATGGGGATTGGGGTGTAGAGCAGGGAGCTTGAGAGGAGAATAACCGGATACAGGTGATAACAAGAGGGAAGCAGAAAAATGGGAAGGGTTTGCAACTGGGCAAGGAGTTTGGGGTAGTCAGTACAGAACAAAAAAAGAGAGAGAGAGACAAGGAACATATGGCACCAAGGTTATTTGGTAAAGCTGAAGGAAGCATATTATTTTTAAATATACTTAATACATGTAAGTATATTTGTATGTACACCATACACTATATACAGACAGAGAGAGACTGAGACAGACAGACATAAGCACCTCTTAAACAAGTTATGCCTTTTGGGCTGAAAGTGTTCCCCACAGGAACCATCCAGGTCTGGTGTGTGTGTGTGTGTGTGTGTGTGTGTGTGTGTGTGTGTCTGTGTGTGTCTGTGTGTGTCTGGTGTGTGTGTGTCTGTGTGTGTGTCTGTGTGTGTGTCTGTGTGTGTGTCTGTGTGTGTTTAAACTCCCTGAGTATACTTAGTGCTATTCATGGGTTTGGAGCCATCTACTGCAGACCTGCATCCCTGAAGAAAACTGACTCTCCTCCTGCAGAAGACATCATTTACCAATAGCTTCTGGCTTAGGGGTGAAACTTGACTAGCCTTTCACTGGTACATGACATACATGACAGTTTTTTGGTGGCTTGGTCTTGTATATGTATTGTGTCTAACAATCATAGTTGTTATGAATTCACATGTGCTAGAGTGCTGTCATTGTGTCACTCTATTTGTCCTCTATTTCTGTCACTCTATTTGTCCTCTATTTCTGTCTCTTATAATCTTTCTGCTCCTGTAGCTGAAATTTTTCTGTGTCCTGCCCAGCCACATGGACCCCACAGCTGCTTATAAAATAATCACTCAGAAGCTTATATTAATTAAAACTGCTGGGCCATTAGCTCAGGCCTATCACTGACTAGCTCTTACATTTAAACTCAGCCCATTTCTGTTAATCTATATGTTGCCACGTGTTACATTCCCCCATCATGCTCCCTCTTCCACTGTGATTCCTGAGCTTTTGCAGAGTGTGTGTATGTGTGGGGGTGTCTCCCATTTAGAGTTGAGTACGCTACAGTTTCCTATTCTCTGAATATTGTCTAGTGTGGGTGTCTGTTTTAAAGTTTTCTCTTTTTTAATTTTATTATTACTCCTGAATTTCCTTTTTTAATTTTATTTTATAATTTAATTTAATTTTACATATCAGCCACAGATTCCCTTGTGCTCCCCCATCACCCCCCCGTCTTCCCCCCAGCCCACTCCCCATTCCCATCTCCTCCATTTTAAAGTTTTCATTACACAGGTCTTTTCAGACTTTGGGTTAGATTTATTCCAATATGTTTTTGTTTGTTTGATCTTGTTTTGTTTCTTTTGATGGTCTCAAATTGATGGTTTCTATATCATTGTCATATAGAAAGGTTATTGACTTTTGTTTTTTAATTTTGTATTCTGCCAGTTGTCTGAAAGTGTTTATCAGCTCTGGGTGTATGCTTTTGGAATTCTTAGAGTCTCTCGTGTATAGATTTACATGTTTTGTAAACTGAAATTCTTTGACTTCTTTCCTATTTTTGTCCCTCTTATTTCCTTTTATTGTCTTATTGCTTTACCTAAGACTTCACATATCATATTGAAGAAGAGTGAAAAAAAAATAGACACTCTTGGTTCAGATGTTAGTGGAAATGTTGGCAATAGGTTTGAAACACACACATATTTTTTTTTAGGACTTTAATATGAAGGAATGCTGGATTTTGTGAAGAACTACTTCTCTGTCTACTGACATGACCATGTGATTTCTGTCCTTCATTCTATTTATGGTCTTTATAACATTAATTGATTCATCTATATTGAACCCACCTCTGCATCTCTGTAATAAGCCTATCTTGTTCAAGTCGAATGATTTTTTTGATGTGTTCTTGAATTCTGTTTGCAAGTATTTGTTGTATTATGTTTAGGCGGACAACTGTTCTCTAGTTCTTTTCTTTCCTTTTCCCTCCCTCCCTTCCTTCCTTCTTTTTGTATATGTATTTACTTTGGATATCAGGGTAATAATATCATCACACGAAATAGGGGTTTTATATTAATCTTTCCTTCCTATATAGTTTGAGAAAAATTGATGTTAGTTTTTCTTTAAAGGTCTGGTGAAATTCCCTGGTGATTTTTATCAGTTGTAAACATTTTAATTACAACTTCACTCTTACTGTTTTTTATACATCTGTTTAAATTATTTATCTTCTCTTAATTTTTGTATTGTATTTATATCTAGAAATGTATTCATTTCTTTTAGATTTTATATTCAGTGGAATATATTCCAACCGAATAATTTTGTGAATTTTGCTGATGTCTATTGTAGTGGGTTCCCTTTCATCTCTACTTCTATTAATTTGGATCTGTCCTCTGATTGTGGTTAATTTGATTAGGGATTTGTCAATCTTGTTTTTCTTTTCCAAACACCAACCCTTTGTTCATTGATCCTTTGCTCTATTTATTTTGTTTATGTTTCATCAGTTTCTGCACTGATCATGATGATTGCTTTGCATCTACTGAATTCTTCTTTGCCCAGGGCCCTAAGGTATACCATTATATATTTCAGATCTCTCTGATTTCTCCTTTTTTCTTTATCTTTTATGTTTTTTGGGTAATAATATATCATTTTTCCCTACCAGTTTTTCCTACCATTTTCTCCCTCTTAACACATCCATGTATCCTCCCTTGTTCTTTTTCAAATTCGTGGCCTCTTTTCTCATTAATTGTTTTTTGTATGCATATATATTTATATACATGTTCCTTAATATAACCTGTTCTGTTAGTATGTGTTCAGGGATTAATATAGGCATGTAGGACTTCTTTCCTTATATCTCATAGAATTAGATAAGTTATATTTTCAACCTATTGTCTTTTTTAAAAAGTACTCAATTTAATATTCATATTTGCTATGTTGTTAAAGTTTGTATTGCTGGGGTAAAACACTATCACCAAAAGCAAGTTGGGGAGAAAAGAGTTTATTTCATTTTATACTTCCAGGTAACAGTTCATCACTGAGGTAAATTAAGTCCAAACTCAAGGCAGGAACCTGGAGATAGAAGCTGATTCAGTGGCCATGGGAAAGTATAGCTTATTGACTTGTTCCTCATGGCTTGCTCAGCCTGGTTTTTAATATCATCCAGGACTACTAGCCCAAGAGTGGCACTACCTACAATGGATTGGGTCCTCCCATATCAATCATCAGTCAAGAAGATATACCACAGGCCAATTTTGTGTTAGTGCTAGTCTCCCCTACCCCCCACACCACTTTCCCCTCTGAACTTTCTTTGAAAAAAAAAAAAATACCCATTGAGTGAATACATTTAGTGCTACCTCTATATTCGTGGGTATAGGACTGTCTACTGAACATTGGTAGCTTCTCAGGAACCATATCCCAGAAGAAAACAGACTTCCCCTTTTCCAGCAGCCATCAGTTGCTAATAGCCTCTCAGCTAGGAATAGAACTTCATCAGTCCCTTCACCATCCATACTGAGAATTGGGTTGGCTTGACCTCATGCAGGTCTTTTGCATATAGTTCCAGCTTTTGTGAATTCAGGTGTACAACTATGCTGTAATGTCTGGCAACTACTGTTTTACTGCATGTGTCTAGTCCTTTTGTGTCCTTAAGGTGGCGTCATTCAGTCTCTTCTTTTATTGTCACATTGACCAGTTAGTTGTCTCTATTAATCTCCTACTGAAAAACAAACTTTCTCTGATGTTTGTGGAGAGATGTACCAATCTATAGATGTAAAGATAAGAACTGGGAGGATTACCATGTCCATTTAGCAGAAAAATAATACTAGATTGGTTACCCTTAAGGCTCGTGCTAAGTTGACCATGTTTTGTTTGTTTGTTTGAACCCAATTTATGGTGCCAGATATGGGTTCTATCTTGTGTCATGGACTTTAAATTCAATCAGAATATCATTCCTATAAGAATGTGAACTTTTCCTTTTATGCTTCTGCAATACCAGTCTAATCAGACATTGAATACACAGAACTGTGCTGTGTTCCTGTGTTGGTATTAATATCTTTGAATATACAGTGAAAGCCTTAACATAAAGTAGTACTGCAACCTATCTAGTCTTTGATTCTTGGCCACTTCAGAAGTGTCAGGTACCCATTCCATCTTATGGAATGGATCTTAAATCCAATCAAACAATGATTGGTTACTCCCATAATATTTGTGCCACTGTTATACCAGTATATCATGCAGACAGGTCCTGTGTGGTTTGTAACACTTATAGCTACATGTTATTAATGATTACCTTTCTCTTCTGTTAGAGTGTAAAGTACCTTCCAGCACCACGAACACTATTCATTAGAGATGAAACGACTATCTAGGCACCAGCTACACATTTCCATGTTCAATGATATGTGTTGTCTTCAGCAATAGGGCCTTACCATCAAGTTGTGGAGAATAAATAATTAAACCTTTGGCAATAGTCTGTGGTGGGGATGGGTTCCATGGGGCCCCTTTGGCCAAATGAATCAACAAAATGTAACCCATTCCTAACACTGGAGGTTTTACTTCATGGCATAAGATGTCTAGTTGGAATATAGGTTGCCCTAATGGTGACTCCATTTAAACTCCTTTCATATATGAATATATGTCAGGAAACTTCCACAGTAGTAGGTTTCCATATAATTTTTTAAAGGCCTTTAGTGTTAGTTATCCCTCCCCTTATTCCCTCCTTTGCCCTGCCCTTCCATCCCTTCCACATTTAATCCTTCTAGTCTAGTTTCCCATTTATGTCTCTATTTCCCCTTCCATGGGAGATCTTCTGGTACCTTACAGTACCTAACTTATGTGGCTATTTGGATTGTAGTACACACATCTAAAGCTTAACAGTTAGCATCCACATATGAGAAAAAACACAATATTTGTTTCCTCACTTGGAATGATTTTTCTAGCTCCATTTTTCTGTGAATTTATAATTTCATTTTTCTTAACAGCTGAGTAATATTCCATTGTGTAAATGGACTATATTTTTCTTATCCATTCCTATTTTAATGGAAATCTAGACTGTTTCCAGTTTCTGGCAATTATGAATAGACCAGCAATGATCATTTATGAGCAAGTATTTCTGTAGTAAAATACAACATTCTAAGGCTCATAGATCCAAGCTCCTCCACAGTTTTCTGGATTAGTTTCAAAGGTCTAGAGACTACATAGTCTGATTTATCCCGGTACTAGTCCCACTTCTGAGTACCAGTTTTCTGTTTTAGTTACTTTCTCATTGTGACAAAATACTGACAAGAAGTAACATATGGGAAGAAGGGTTGATTTTGGCTCACAGACTAATGTAGTCCATCATGTCGGAAAGTCAAGGTCCTTGAGACTGACCAGAAACCACAGAAATGGAAATTTTTGAACTCAGCTTTTTTATCTTTTTTTAATTTTCTCTACCCATGTGATAGTGCCAGTCAAAGTGCACCCACATAGATACACGAAAGCAGTGTTTCATTAATGCCCCCAATGATTTCTTTATCCAGTCAGTGTGACAATTGAAATTAATTCGACATCTCCAAAGTTCTTTTTCACAACTTCCCCATATTGCAATTGAGAGTAAAATGGTAGTTCCTTCAAAGGGACCAATATACCTAAGCATTTCCAGGTTTTCTCTTTCCCTTCTGGAACTTGAAGTACTATTATTTTATCTTAAAACTTTTAGTTTCAAGATAAATAGAAAATGGCATATAAGGTTTTTTAGAGTTGTTTAGATGAATGTCAGTGGCATTTGTTATATGGGTCTTATAATTGTGTTAATTTTCTCTTTAGGAATGTTGTCTCTGCAATTTGAGAGGAGGTGCTCTTAAGCAGACTAAAAACAATAAGTAAGTAATACATTGACTGTGTTGAATTTCATCATTTCTTTTTCTTCTCTTTAAGTTCTGCGTGATAGTTTGCTTTGCCCCTCTCCCTACCTGTGATTTATCTCACAGATATTGCTCTCTGGACCTAGGGTTAAAATTCTTCCTCAGAGACTAAAGCTAACTGGATGTAGTATAGGACTTGCCTCTATTCTGTGCTTTTTATGTAACGGCAGTTCTTATTTTATGAACAGGTTTCTCCTTTTTTGTCTTTCTTCTCATCTCTCTCCTTTTTCTCCTCTCCTCCCCTCACCCTCTACTTCAGCAGTACTCCATTCATAGTTAATTGAGCTATTCCTGTGCTCTCACTTCCTCTTTCTTTTTTAGTAAGTTGGTAGAACTTAGCTTCTGTGTGGCAAGTGGTCCTGCCTAGCCCATAGTACTGGAATTGGAACTCCTGATGCATAATGTTTTGATGACATTAACATAATTTTGTATGTATGCATGGATTGTTTGGTTGCTTGGAAAGAAAAATAAAAAGCATTTATCATGCATGCATTGGTAAAGTGTTGTCTAAGAGCCAATATTTTTGCTTGATTTTTGGATCGTCTTTCATAAGCTTATCTAGTAAGACTGGCATTTTCCAGCAGAGTTGTCACTAAACTTTCAATGTTGTAGACAGGCTTAGATACTTCCTATAAAAGCATGTATCATGAGAAATTATCTTCTTAATAATATTTATTCTAGAATGCTAATTTTATTTAAGTGTAGAAGAATGCTTTCGTAGGGGTAATGGTTGTCCTTTCTTCCTATGATCTTAGGATGAATTATGACATTCATTGTTTAAGTGAAGTAAATAAGCTTTCACTAAGCCAAGCCTAATGGTGCAGTCCTTTAATCCCTGTACTTGGGAGTCAGAAGCAGGTGTATCTCTTTGTGCGTTTGAGACCAGCCTGATCTACATAGTGAGTTCCAGGACAGGCAGGACTTGTCTTGGAAAGTAAAACAAAACGAAGAAGCTTAGGCTTCAACATAGGTTGATATATTTGATAATACAAATCTTCATGATTCCTGAACCTCTTAAGTCCTTATATTTCCTTTGAGGTATAATGCTTAAGAGATACTGCATAATATTAATAACAAATTTATGCAAATTTAGAATGTGAAAGGATGCTCTAATGTTTTAAGTAGGAGATCAGGAAACAAGCTAAATTTCATTTCTCTTCAGCGATACATTCCTTTGGTTGCAGTAATACTGCAATGAGGAAAAATATTTAAAGACTAAACCAGTTTTAATTTGTATAGGAAATATTTATATTTGAACTAATTTGCCTCAGAACATGTGATATATATCATTTTTATATGAAAACACGATTTATAGTTAATTGAACTATTCTTTTGTCATGTATTAGCCTAAATATATTACACATGTAGTGTCAAATGGTAACAATAACCTACATTTCAGTATTCTTAGACATTTTTGAATGTACATGACCATGTTATAGGACTTTGCCTTTACCTAGTTCGTTTTGTGTATGTGTCTGTATCTTAGTGTGTATGCAACTCATGAAAGGCAGAAGAGAACAGTAGATCCTCTGATACTGGAGTTTCAGGCAGTTGTGAGCTGCCTTCTAGGTGCTGGGATCTGCTAAGGTTCATTGCAAGAACTACTGAGCCATCTCTCCAATCCCCTTTACTAGTTATTGATGTCAGAGTGTTAGGCAGATGTGCTAAATGTACCCAGTTGTCATTAAAGAGGTTTAAAAATCCATAACTTACTTGCAGTGGGATTAAGTTTTTCACTTCGTTTCTTTTGTATGCCAGATTATCACCACCAAATTTAAGTCTGTAAGTTTAGGGAACTTGTTTATTTTTAATGTCTCCTTTCCTGTAGGTGGGCCCATGTCATATGTGCTGTTGCAGTCCCAGAAGTTCGATTCACTAATGTCCCAGAAAGGACACAAATAGATGTAGGCAGAATACCTTTACAGAGGTTAAAATTGGTGAGTGGTAAAGATTTTTTTTTTACTTCATATATTAATATTAATTTCAAGTTTTGAATTTGTCTGTTATGTTTCCAAGATAATACATCCAATAGCTTCATTTTATTCTACCTATGTTTTCCTCTCCTGAATATATTTATTCTCAAATTCTTCCCTAGTATATTGTAAGTCTCCATAACTGCCATCATTTTGTATGTGAAATATGGGAAAGGGATTAATAAATTTCCTGGATTGATATGATTTTATAAACATTAGGCTCTCTGAGATTGTTCAGTAATGCCCCGAACTGCTCAACACTATTGAAGTTGCCTACTGTTCTTTTTCTTTACTCAGTTGGGTTTCTGTTGGTGTAGCAATCCAACCCAATTTTATCATCTCTTTGCCAAGAAGAGCTTTACAGATAAATGCAGAATCTGTTTTTCATTACAGGCTTTTGTTACTCACCTGTAGAGACTAGATGCTTAACATGTCAAACTCTGACCTGTTACCTTTCTAACCTATCAGAAACTTTCATAAAAGTGTCCTCACTGGTTTGCCCTTTTTTATTTTCATTTCTGTGTCTTACAAAATTAGTTTAGGCCTCTGTTTTGTATATTTGCTAAACACACAAGCTTAATGTGCTGACGGAGTTTCCTAGAATCTCTTCAGTCTCTGTCATTATTAACTCATAATTTCTCCACTATGGAACACTTCAAGCATTGTCACTGAGACAAGTTGCTTGTTTCTTACAACTTTCTTCCCACAAAGAGACCCTTTCCTAGGAATTTACTCTACTGTCCTTTGTTCATAGAAAGGGTAAGTGAACACTATTTCGCATTATATTACCAACTGTTTTTACTTTAAGAGGAAATATCAGCTGTTAGCTAATGAGTAGTATGATTAAGATACAAAAAGTAGGGCTACAGAGATGGCTCATTATTTAAGAGCAATCCACACCCACCTGTCTTCCTTTTCACATAGATGGGAAATATTTAGATATCAGTTTATCTTACCAATTATCACCTTTTTTGCCAAATGGTGTATGCTTTTTAAATAAACCACATTTTTTTAACTTTCTTTTTATTCTGTGTGTCTTTCACATAATGCATCTTGATCCCATTCATTTCCCCATTCCTTCATCCCTCCAAACCCTCCCCCACAAATAAAAGAAAATGTAAGAGACAACAAAGAAGGGGGGAAAATTAAAAATCTTATCATAGAAGCTGGAGTGTGACACAGTGAATCATGTAGTAAATCCCTTTGTCCATATATCTTTACTTGCAAGTGCTCATTGCAAAGAATCATTGGTCTAGTTTGAGGCCTGGTTTCAAGTACACTATTGATGCTAGGCCCTCACTGGGACTCTTCTTGGATATCTGTTGTTGCCCTGTATTGTGGAGATCCTGCAGCTTTGGATCTGCAAGTTAGGTCCGTCCACATGCTCCAGCTGATCATAAATGGGTTGGATGTTTGGGCAGGCCAAGTCATAACCCTGGTTCTGGTCCTGGGTAGCTGCAGTGTTAATCAGCCCACAGTTCTCCCCTGTTCTCACCCCCAGGGTCAGCTTTCAGGCACTACCCTGTTTAATTCACTCCTTGCAGCATTGAGTGAGAGGTGGGCCAGTTCTGCTTTCACACCTGCCCATAGGTTCAGCTCTCCCACACCATCAAGGCCAGCTTCACTGTGTTGCCCAGGCAAGGTACAGAGTTACTGTCCTGAGTACTGAAGCTGGTAAGGGGCAAAGACAGCCCTCCTGCTCCCACGACCCCAGGACCAACTCCTCCACCTGTCCAGGTGTGGATGGGTGGGAAGTGGGGGGGGGTTGCATCTGTCCTGTGCCCATGCCACCACATGTCAGATGAGTAATGGGGACAGCCTTCCCCCACCCAACATTGGGACTGAGTTACCCACACTTCTGACAACAGGGCTGGCTCTATTTTGTTGCCAGGGTAAAGTTCAGGGCCTGCTTTCCCGAGTATTGCAGCTAAACTACAGTTCTTAACCTTTAGCATCTTTTATTCTATATTAGGATTTCTCAGTCTTAGCAGTCTGGATATTTTACAGCAGATAATTGTTTGTTGAGGAGATCATCATGTGCATTACAGTATTCCAGCATCCTGGATCAGGTAGACACTGCCAGTATTCTCTTATGCAGAATCACCCCCATTTGAGACATAATGAGAAGATTTTCCTTTTGGAAATTCTTAGGAAGAAATACCTTGTTTTGACAGACCTAAATTACAGACTAGAGAGCAGTTATCCTTAAACTGTTTTAAAAAATAGGCCTAAATAATTTTTACAGCCCTAATTTTTTTTATTTCTTGATAATGTAAGAAAGTTTTATGGCACATATGCTACAATTATTATTTACAATTTGATTTAGTATCTTAAGTAAATTATTTATGCTTAGAGAAGTTAATAGTCTATAAATGCTAAGAACATTTTACTGAAGTTTAAAATGCTATGGTATGTATGATTGTACACATGATTAAAATGTGTATTGAATGAATAAAAGGCAACAATTTGTTATTTGTTTCTGGCTTAAAATAATTGTAACTAGGAGAGTGTGATCAGATAATAACAATTAATTTGAGTCTTTAGAGGGTTTCTCTTTTAATTCACATATACCTCTGCACACTCCACTAGAGTAAGGCACGATTTTACTTATTTTCATCCTGGAGGAAATAAAGTTTATGAAGGAGTGATGTGCCATTCATCCCATTCATTTAATCAGTATGGGATTCTTGGATACTTGGGTTCCCAAGCCCTCCAGAAAAATACAGACAATTGCCACTCACTGCTCTTTGTTGCCAACCATAACTAGATGGTAAAATTGTATTATTAAAGACAACATGTCCTAGTGACAGGACACAGAGAAATCAAGCTGGAACATGAGTTGAAGCATCCTCCTTGCTGCTTAGCCTCATCATGCCAGAAGATGGTAACCAAGACCAATGGCTATTTCCTGTATTGCTTTGTGGGCTTAATATTTGATGTCCTTATTCAGACAGCATTGTCATCAGCAGCTTTACTCAGCTGTGGACACCAGACACAGCACTACTTACCAACCAGGGAAAATATAATTGCAATAGTATTTCAGGTATGAGATGATCTTTAAGTTCTTGAGCTTTCAGCAGCTGTAATGATTTTGAAGGCATAAATGGGTTTATAAGGCCCCAGGCCTCCCTAAATATTATAATCAGTTAATGGATGGTAGGAGAGGAAGGGACATATAATTAAAATGTTCTACCTATGACATTTGGAAACACCTTTGTATAATTTTTTGTATAGAAAACTTTGTGAAGAATACAAAATAGGATGTGTCTGGGGTCCACAGCTGAGTGAAGTTGCTGATGACAATTCTTTCTGAATAAGGACATCAGGTACTAAGCCCCCCAATCAATACGGGCACTTGCCACTGGTCTTGGTTAGCATCTTCTGGCATATATAAGATAGGATATAAGAAAATTCCTTACCTGAGTAGGTTTTCCCCATACAAGAAAATGGGTAGTTTTCATAAAAAGAGACAAGAAATGGGAAAGAAGCTTTTTAATTTTCATCCTAAAGTAGTTACTCCTGTCCACTTTGCTTGGTGATATCACAGCTGTATCTTCTATTCATTGTATCACTAAATAGACAATGGTGACACTAGATTTATTTTAGAGCATTCTATTTCTGTTGCTAGTTTATAACATTTTAGTAATTTGTTAACCTTTTAAACTAAACTGTCTTATGCAAACACATTGTTTGTGGTGGGTTTCTTTCCAAGGTTTACATTTTAAAAACTTTTCGGCAGTATTTTACTAGCGTGCATGTGTGTGAGGGGCTGGGGAGTGTTTTCAGGGTTTTGCTATGAAGTACTAGCTGACCTTGAATACTCTATGTAGCTGATACTGGCTTGACACTCAAACCAGTTCTCTTGCTTCAGCCGCTCAAGTGCAATGATTACAAGAATGTACTACTGTGCCTGCCTAATGTTTCACCTCTTGTTGAAAAAGGATTTCGCTTTGTAGTTTAGGCTACCCTTGAGCTTGAAATCCTACTGCTTCAGCTTTTTAGCTGCTCGGAATACAGCTGCGTACATCTATACTTAGCTCAATATTTAGCTTTTGTGCAATCATTACATAACTTATTAAAGTAGTTGCTTTCCATGTTAAAAACATACAATATTTAGGTTACTACATACATGCAGTTTGTTGACGTGAGTCTTTCTGTTAAGGAATGGCAAAAGTTACCTGAATGGGCTTAGAGTAATCCTGTCCAAAACGACTGAGCCACTTTCCAGCTTGGAATTCTCTCAACGGCCCATGTAGGTTTTGAACCCTAAAGCCTCCTGCCTTAGCTTTCTGAGTGATAGAATTATAGGTATGTGCCACCATAACCATGTCTTTATTTTCAGTGCAAATTTTGGATTACCTATTATGTTTCCTACCCACTCATATAGAATAAACTCAATAATTTCTTTTTTTTTTTTTTTTTTTTTTTTTGTTTTTCGAGACAGGGTTTCTCTGTGTAGCTTTGCGCCTTTCCTGGAACTCACTTGGTAGCCCAGGCTGGCCTTGAACTCACAGAGATCCGCCTGGCTCTGCCTCCCGAGTGCTGGGATTAAAGGCGTGCGCCACCCCCTCCTGGCTCAATAATTTCTTAATGACTTTTCCCACATGGGAACGGTGATCATTGTGTCAATTCTTATCTTAGACAACTCTTTCTCTTGGCACAGCAATCTCTTCTGATCAATCAGGTCAAATGACAAAACATTTAAATCTGGCATAAGGAGAATGAAGAGGCTGCTGGTGACATGAGAGCACTCAAGGAAAGCAGTTGCTCAAGCGATCTGGTTAATATCTTTGGTACTTGGGTATGGGGTTGTGCTGGAGTGTGGTGTAATTTTTGAATCTTTCAGATTCATCTTCTTCCTTTCTGTGTTCTTTTCTCTTCTAATCACAACTAGAAAAGGAGCAAAAGTGAACAAAGATGACAATACAAAATAATTATGCAGATACAAAATGCATAGTAAAGTAAAATGACTTGTTTTTATTTTCACAATAGAAAAAATGTTTTAAAATGATGAGGAGCAATAAGGGGCTTGACTTTAAAGAGAATTAATCATGCTTTGATAACTTGTTCAGAGGAAGGAAAATAACAGTATGATCAAGAAGGACATTAATATGAAATGTGTACATTTGACTATAAAATCAAGAAGGCGGCTATTAAAAAAGAAAACTACCAAACATATGGAGGGAAAAGCAAAACACCATTTGTCTGGTTTCTTTTATTTGTTATGTACATAACTGGTGGTTTGAATAAGAATTTTCCCCATAAGCTCATATGTTTAAATGTTTGGTCTCTGGTTGGTTGAACTGTTTGAGAAGGATTAGGAGGTATGGCCTATTTGGAGGTCTGTTACTGTACTGGGCTTTGGGATTTCAAAAGCGCATGACATTCCCAGTTATCCCTTTTGTAGATCAGATCAGAGGTAAGCTCTCAGCTATGGGTCCAGTACGATGCCTGCGTGCTGCCATGCCATGGTGGTCATAGACTCTAATCCTCTAGAAACATGAGCCCCACATTTAATGCTTTCTTTTATAAGTTTGTCTTAGTCATGGTGCTTTGTCGTGGCAATAGAAAAGGAACTAAGAAATGATATGCATTCCTATTTATCATATACATTGACTGTTTCTTATAGATTGAATTAATTGAAGAACGTTAAGATTTTTGTAAATGAACCAACGAAGCAGTTTTCTGGATTGTTAGAAATCTTGGAAAGCTGTTGTAACTCTTTAATGTAATTGGTACATTTAAGCAGTCTTTCTACTTGTAAATAATTTTTTAATGTTATTTGTGTAAGTGTGTGAGTGTACAAACATGCATGTGCATCTGGCTTCACATATGGCACAATTTTGTGAGGACAACTTTGGGAAGTGGGTTCTCTCCTTCCTCTTATGGGCTCTGGTGAATAGAGCTGAGTTTATGGGGCTTACACAGCAATCACCTTTAACCAGATAGTTCTTTGACAGTTGTAATAATTTGTCAGTATTGAATTGTGTATTCTGATACAGGTGATGTCTGTTTTCATTGTTGCATTGCCTAAATCACTTGTTCATTCATGAAGAATGCATGGGTAGGACTGCAGAGATGGCTCAGTTAAGGGCTTGCTGCTGTTGCAGAAGACCAGAGTTTGGCTTCCATCACCCATGTCTGGTGACTCACAACTGAGTAATTCCAGCTTCAGGGGGTCTGAAGCCCACTTTTCACCTTAACATACTAGACGTGCAGACACAGACAAACACAAACACTTAAATAAGTTTTAGATGCAGGAATGTTATAGATCTATCAGTTGAGGACTACGACATCTGGTATGAGATTATGTCTCCCAGAAATAACAGGAAGCGTCATCCATGATACTACAATAATATGGCTACTTAAAGAAGACATGAACAAATACAACACCAAAGACATGTTAATGTGGAAGGAGGAACTCTCACTAGGTCCCACCCCTAGACAAAGATGAGAAAAAGAACTTTAGGTAAGTAAGGAATACTGAGAACACAGCACAGTGTCTTCAGTAGGGACTTCTTTGAGCCTGTGGGAGACAACCAAGGGCAATAGCCTATATTGTTTAGGAGTCACTGGGACTACCCTGACTACAACTTGAAATGGATTTTCTCGTGCCTACTATTGGGATTTTTGTTAAATAATTTTATTAGATAATACATACTATTAGAGAATTAGATAATACATATGTGTGTATATATGTTTTATATATAATTTTAGGTAAGTGTGGTGATATTGTGTTCCCCAAAATATCGTGTACCTTAATAAACTTATATGGGGTCAGAGAACAGAAAAGCCACTAGTTAGGCAGTGATAGCACACACCTTTAATCCTAGCATTCCAGAGATAGAAATTCCTCTGGATCTCTGTGAGTTCAAGGCCACATTGGAAAAAGCCAAGCATGGTGACACACGTCTTTAATCCCAGAAAGCCAGCCTTTAATCCTAGGGAGTGGTGGTAGAAAGCAGAAAGATATATAAGGCGTGAGGACCAGAAACTAGAAGCATTTGGCTGGTTAAGCATTTGGTTGGAGAAGCATTTGGCTGGTTAAGCTTTCAGGCTTCTAGCAGCAGTTCAGCTGAGAGTCATTGGGATGAGGACACAGAAGCTTCCAGTCTGAGGAAACAGGACCAGCTAAGGAATTGGCAAGGTGAGATAGCTGTGGCTTGTTTTGGCTCTGATCTTCCAGGGTTCACCCCAATAACTGGCCTCAGGTTTGACTTTATTAATAAGAACTTTTAAGATTTCTGCTACAGGTAAGTCCTTCTACATCTATATTGACCTCCCTCCCCCTCTATGGTAAATGCCCCTTTCCACTTTGCCCTTTTCCCCCTTCCAGTCACTTCTAGCCTGCTACTCTTGCTCTAGTGCTCCCACACATATGCACCATAGCCCCCTTTTTACTTGTTACTCTAATTACTCCAGTTATGAAAGTGAACATGTAGGACTTTTCTTTTTGGGTCTGACTTACAACAATATAATACTTTCTAGTTCCATTCTTTTTCTGCAAAGTTCATGTTTTCATTTTCTTTGCAACTGAATTGTATTCCCTAATGTACATGAACCACATTTGCATCATCCATTCATTATTTGAAGGACATGTAGGTTGTTTCCATTTCCTAGCTAATGTAAACAGAGCAGCAATGAACATGGCTGAACAAGTATCTGTGGAGTAGAGTATCAAGTCCTTTGTACTTATGCCAAGGAAAGGTAAAGCTGGATCGTATAATAGATTGATTTTCAGCTTCTTGAGGATTCTCCACACTGATTTCTAGAGTGGCTGGACCAGTTTGCAGTCCCACCAACATTTTTCCCCACATCCTCTTCCAGCATTTGTTATCAGTTGTTTTGTTGATCTTTGCCATTTTGACTACTGTAGGATGAAATTTCAAGGTTGTTCTAATTTGCATTTTTCTATTTGCCAAAGATGAACATATTTGAGATAAGTTTCAATTACATTTACTTCTTACATTGTAAAATCTGTCTAAGAGGCCTAGCTCACTTGTTAATTCGACCATTTAATTTTTTGACTCTGGGTTTTTTGTTTGGTTGGTTTAGTTTTGTTTTTGAGTTCTATATATTCTGGATGTTTATCAGGTATATAGCTGGCAAAGATTCTCTTCCATTCTGGGGGCTACCTCTTCACTGAATTGCTTGTTTGTTTCTTTATCTATACAGAAGATTTTTAGTTTTATGAGATCCCAGTTGTCAGTTGTTGGCCTTAATTCCTGGCCAAATTGAATCCTCTCAGAAAGTCATTTCCTAAACCTATAACATGTAGGGTATCAACCATGTTTTCTTTATCTGCAGTGTTTTGGGTTTCATGTTTAGGTCTATAATAGATTTGGAGCTTGTTTCTGTGCAAGATGATAGTTATAGGTATAATTTCATTCTAGTTTGTGGGCATCTAGTTTTCCCAAGACCATTTTTTTTAATGGCTTTTTCTTTTTTAATCCTGTGTACATTTTGGGCATCGTTGTCAAATATTAGATGGCTGTAGTTGTATGCCCTCATGTTTGGGTCTTCTGTTTTTTTCCATTTGTCTAATGTGTCTGTTTTTTGTACCAGTACCATACCATTTATATTACTATTCTTTGTAATATATCTTGATGACTATTCTTTGTAATATATCTTGAAGTCTGGAGTGATAATCACTCTACTATTGATCTTTTTGCTCAGGATTGCTTTGACAATCCTTGGGTCTTTGGTGTTCAATATGTATTATAGGATCCCACCTCTTCCCCCGCCTCCCCATTTTGGTAAAGAGTGAGATGGGGATTTCATTGGAATTGCCTTCAATCTGTTAAATAGCTTTTGGTACAGTAGTCATATTTCCAATGTTTATCCTACTAATCCACAAGATTGGATGTCTTTCCATTCTCTACTATTTTTCACAATCTCTTCAGAAAATTAAAATTTTTCACCTCCTTGGTTAGGTTTATTCCTATATATTTTGTTTTCTTTGAGGCTATATAAATGAGAGTATGTCCATGATCTCTTCCTCAGTGTGTTTGTTGGTGGTTAGAAAAGCTGTTGATTTTTGTATGTAGTATCCTGCCACTCAATTGAAATTATTGATAATTTCTAGAGATTTTCTGATAGAATTTTGGAGGTCTATTAAGTATAATATATTATCTGCAAATAGGGGTAGTTTGACTGTCTTTTCTAATGTATCCCTTTAATTTCTTTTTCTTACCTATTGCTCCAGCTAGTCCTTTGAATACATATTGAAAAGGAGTGGAGATAGTGGATATCTCTGTCATTTCTGATTTTACTGGGATTGATTCAAGTTTTTTCTGTTTAGGAAGAAGTTAGCTGTGGATTTTCATACATAGCCTTTATTATGTTGAGGTTTATTTGTTTCTGTTCTACCCTCTCTGGAACTTTTATCATGAAGGCATATTGCATTTTCTCAATCTTTTTTTTTTCTTTCTGCATCTATTGAGTTGATCATGTGGTTTGTTTTCTTTTGTTTTTAAATCAATTTGTGTGGATTATTACACGTATATGTTGAGCCATTTTTTCATTTCCAGGATAAAGCTAAGTTGAGCTTGATGGATGATCTTCTTGATCATGTGCTTATATTCAATTTACTAGTATTTTATTGAGAATTCCAAAATCCATGCTCATGGAAATTTTGGCCTATAGTTTGCTTTGTTGTTGTTGTTGTGTCTTTATCTGTTTTGGGTATTATACTATGTACTGCCTAGTTTTATATCAACTTGACACAAGCTAGCGTCGTCTGAAACAAGGGACTACCTCAATTGAGAAAGTGCCTCCATAAATAAAATCAGGCTGTAGGCAGACTTGTAAGGCGTTTTTTTTGTTTTGTTTTTTTTTTTTTTTTTTTTTTTTTTTTTTTTTTTTTTTTTTTTTTTGGTTTTTCGAGACAGGGTTTCTCTGTTTAGCTTTGCGCCTTTCCTGGAACTCGCTTTGGAGACCAGGCTGGCCTCGAACTCACAGAGATCCACCTGCCTCTGCCTCCTGAGTGCTGGGATTAAAGGCATGCGCCACCACCGCCCAGGCTAAGGCTTTTTTTTTTTTTTTTAAGACTTATTTATTAATTTTATGTATATGAGTACTCTATCTACATGTACACCCTTATTCAAGAAGAGGGCATCAGATTCCACTGTAGATGGTTCTGTGCTACCATGTGGTTGCTGGGAATTGAACTCAGGACCTCTGGAAGAACAGTGAGTGCTTTTAACCTCTGAGCCATCTCACCAGCCCACAAGACATTTTTATAAGTAGTGATTGATGAGGAAGGGCCCAAGCCCATTGTGGGTGGTACCACCCCTGGGCTGGTGGTCCTGAGTTCTATTTAAAAAAAAAAAAAAAAAAAAAAAACATATAAAACAAGCTGAACAAGCCAGTAAGCAGCACTCCTCTATGGCCTTAGCATCACAGGTTCCTGCCTTTGGTCATCATGTTTGGTCACAGCAATAGAAAGCTAACTAAGACAGGAATGTTGTCTTTGAAGGTATTTAGGAGTTCTCCCTCTGTTTCATTTTTTTTCTTTTTTAATAATTTGAGAATGATTGACAGCACACCTTCTTTGAAAGTCTGGTAGAATTCTGCTATGAGTTCATCTGGCCCTGGACACTTTTCAGTTAGAAATATTACTATTTCAATCTTCTCATTTGTTAATGGTCTCTCTAGGTTATAGACTTCTTTGCTTTATTTTAGTGGTTTGAATGAATCTAGAAATTCATTCTTGTAGGCTTGCGAATTTAATGGAGTGCAGAATTTGTAACTGTTCTCTTATAACATTTTGAATTTCTTTGGTGTTAATTGTAGTGTTTTCTTGTTTGTGTTTCTGATAATTTGGGTTATCTCTTTTAGCTAGTCAAAGGGTCTATCAATCTTGTTTATCCCTCCAAGCTCTTTGATTCATTGATTCCTTGTTTTGTTTCTATTTCATTAATTTCTCCTCAGATTTTTTATTATTTCTTGCCACCTGCTGGATTTAAATTTAGGAGTTTTTATTTGTTTAGGTTTTTTGTTGTTTGTTTTTGTTGTTTTGTTTTTAGTTTTTCAAGACAGGGTTTCTCTGTGTAATAGTCCTTGCTGTCCTGGAACTGACTCTGTAGACCAAGCTGACCTCGACCTCACAGATCTGCCTGCCTCTGTCTCCCAATGCTGGGATTAAAGGTGTGTGCCACTACTGCCAGGCACTTGATAGACACTTGAGCTATATATTTCCAACATGGATCTGCTTTTAATGTGTTCCAGAAGTTTGGTTGTTTTCATTTTCATTTAGATGCAGGAGTTTTTAATTTCTTTTTTTTTTATTTACTTTTTGACACATTCATCATTCAGTAAAGGGTTGCTTAATTTCCATGAGTTTGTGTACATACGAGGGATTGATTTACTGTCCATTTTAAGTTTGATTGCATTATGGTCAGAATGGATACATACATGAGGTTATTTCAGGTTTCCTGAATTTCTTAAGATTTTTCTTGTGTTTCTAGGATGTGGCCTCTTTTATAGAATTTTCCATGGGGAATATGTATTCTTTCGTGCTTAGGTGGAATGTTCAGTAGTTATCTGTTATGTCCATTTGATATATGTTATAATTTAATTCTCTTCAGTATCTTTATTTTTTGTTCAGATGTGATATTGAGATCTTCTACTATTAATGATTATATCAACAGATATGTGGCTTTAATTCCAGTTGTATACTTTTTATGAAATTTTGTTTTGTTTTTTTCGAGACAGGGTTTGTCTGTGTAGCTTTGTGCCTTTCCTGGAACTCACTCTGTAGACCAGGCTGGCCTCGAACTCACAGAGATCCGCCTGGCTCTGCCTCCCAAGTGCTGGGATTAAAGGCATGCGCCACCACCGCCTGGCCACTTTTTATGAAATTTAGTACCCCAATGTTTGGTGTGCATATGTTTAGGATAGTAATGTTTTCTTAGTTAATTGTTCTTTTGATTAAAATAAAGTGCCCTTCTTCATCTCTTCCGAATAATTTTAGGTTGAATCTAATTTTTTTTAGAGATTAGGATAGTAATTCCTACTTACTTCCTCTTCCCATGTGATTAGATTGTCTTCCCTGCTCCCAATTTTATCTTTGATGTGGTGCCTATAGACAGGTGAATTTCTTATAGACAATAGATAGGTAGATTTTGTTAGTTGGGCTATTCAACTAGGCTTTGTCTTGTAACTAGAGAACTGGAACTTTTAAATATTTAATGTTATTATTGGAAGGTGTGTGAGGTTACAGTTATTTTGGTTTTTGTTTTGTGGGTTTTTGCTGTTATGTTAATTTGCTTTGTATTTCATTAATTATAGCTTTGTTTGTTTTCCTTATAAGTTATCTTGGCTATGTGTATTTCTCTCATCAATCCAACATATTGCTTCTGCTACTCTCTCTAGGGTTGGTTTTGTGAACATGATTTTTTTTTCTTTTAGGCTGTTTGTATCATCATAGAAAGTTATTTCTTCTTATACTATGGCAGACAGTTTTGCCAAGTACAATAGTCTAGGTTGGCAGTAGTGGTAATTTAGAACTTAGAGTATATCAATCCAAGTTCTTGCTTTCAAAGTTTCCATTGAGAAATCAGCAGTTAATTCTGATAGGCTTTCTTTTATATGTGACACCGTTTTTCTCAAAGGTTTCCATATTCTTTCTTTGTTCTGTATACTTAGTGTTTTATTGATCATATACATAATAAGAAGTTTCTTTCTGGTCTTAACTGCTTGGTGTTCTGCTTCTTGTATGTATATGTATATGTCTTACTTTATTTAGGAATAAAATAAAATAAAATATTTGGGAACATTTTCTTCTATGATCTTGTTGAACGTCTGGTCTGTGCCATTGGCCTGGTTTCCTTTGCCTTCATCTATGCTTATAGTTAAAAGATTTAATCATTTCATACAGTTCCTTTGTATTTCTTTTCTGTGCTTCATTGAATTTTTCATATTTATTGCTTGCATTGTCTAATTTGTCTACTTTATCTCTGAGTCCTATTATTCTAGCTTCTACTTGATTTATTCTACTCATAAGGCTTTTCCTCAGTTTTTCTGCTTGGGAATTTTCCAATTCCATCTTCACTTCAGCTTGTGTTTTCTTCAATATATCTCTCTTTATTGAATTTTCAAATCCTACATTGCCTTCGTCATTTCATTCAGACTTATGTTTATATTTTCCTGGGCATCTTTCAGATGTTATTCTCTTAAGCTTATTGAGCGGTTTCATTGTGTCTTCTTTAAACTTCTGATATTCTTTGAAGTTTATAATTTATCTCTTTCTTTCTTCTCCTCCCACCCCCTTCACCTAGGTAATTCTCAGTGGCAAATATTTGTGTAGGACTGGTGGATTGGGAAGGCGACATACTGTCTTGGTCTTTCGCATTGTTTTTATTTTGTGGCTAAATTTTGACATGTGGATTTGTTAGTTTTCTGTCTGAAAACTGGACGTGGTGTGCTGAGACAACACAAGTTAAGTGGGGAAGCTTGGACCCGAAGGTTGGAAATGATGTGGGGGTGGGCACTCTTTGCTGGAAGACAGGGTATGCTTCTGGTCTAGAGCCTCTAGATTGTATGTTATGAGAGTACAGACTCAGCCACTGCACTGGATTGGGAACATGGACTAGATTTGGGGATTGTGAGTGGGAGGATCTGGCAGACTTAATAGGGTGACCCTGATGCAAAATGTGTAAGACCTGACTTAGTTGGAAGATTATATGGCACTCATGAGGGATGATATCAGATGGTAGCAGGGACCATTTGATGTCATACAGGATGTGCCTCCTATCCAAAGCCCGTATAGGTTATGGCCAGTGCAAGTGCGGACTAGACTAGGCACTGGATATGCAAGTAGGACTAGGTGTGGGGACTGGGAATGGATCTTAAAGAAAGGAAAGATCACACAGATCACCAGGATCATCCCTGGAGCAAGATATGCAGTACTGCCTGGTCTAAGAGGTTGTATGGAGCACCAAAAAAAAAAAACCCCAGTAATTTTATTTTTAGACATTTCTGCCTATTTTAGAATTACCTTGGTATTTATAGAAGGAATAAGAATGATAAAAACTGGCAAAATGACAGAAATCATAGAAAAAGAGAAAGATATACACTTTGAACCTCGAACTCCTTCACAGCTCATCATTTCTTGATGTCTTTTGCCAAATTATATGCAACTATATGCTCTGACATCAAGAAATGATACACAAAGCCTCACTACCTCCTCAGTCTGTTAGTGCTCTCAGTGGCCTGTGCCATGAAAATAAATATGGAAATCCAGTTCCCCAAGAAAGTACAATGCTCTATAAATCTTTCTTCTGAGGAGTCTCAGTCCTTCACATTGTACAACAGATGAAAAGACATCTACTTTCTGAATTTTTTTGTACTAAAAGTCCCTCAAAATAGTTGATTATATTTTCTAGCTTTCTAACCCGAAGTTCCTTAAACCTGATTATATGGAGCATCAGAGTCAGTATCACTGAGAATATGTCATAAAATATAAATGCAGATATACAGAATCTTAGAGAGGTCAGCAATCTGTTTAGAGAAGATCTCCAGGTTGCTCTTATTCATAGCTCCAATGTCTTTTTGATGATGTATATATTGAAACATACATGAAGCAGAACGTGAAACTTGACTAAAATCTATTTGAAGGATTTTGTTTAATTCAACAAACACAGAGCAGTCCCATGTTTCCTCCCTGGAAAAAAAATAAAGAGTAACTTAAGGGGACAATCCCTTGTCATCAGTGTCAGCTTTTTTCACTTGAATTAGTTTCTGGAAGTCAGCACTTTGGTGACCTTACTTTAAAGCATCCATAGGTGAGCTTCTCTCAGATGTGTCATTTGACTTCTTGAGTTTCCTTTATTAGTTGTTGCACAGATACTGTCTTTTCATCCCTTCCCAAGCATCACTGATACCTTAAACAATGATCTTCAATAATGGGCTTGTCTTTCTGAAGTTTCCTCTCTCTTAAATGCTTATTATCCTTAAGTTCCCCTTTTTCCTGTGGAAGGAGCATTGTACTGCCATTTTAGACTTTATTGAGCCAAACCTGGTGGCAGAGTTCTGTAATCCAAACAACTGGGATTGAGAATGAAGCAGGAGAGTCACAATTTCAAGGCCTCCCTGGGATACAGAACAAGTTCCAAGCCAGCCTGGGCAACTTAGTATGATGCTGTTTCAAACAAACAAACAAACATGACTGTTAGCTTGCCTGAAGACACGGGTTGAATTCCCACTCTTGAGCTGATAGCTCTGTTTAAAGGAAGATATAAATCCTCTGTTGACCTCTGTCACCAAAGAGCAGTGAGTAAGGAAAAGACACCCAAACCTTAACCCCTTCCTAATATCAGGTTCCTGAAGCCAATGTTCTGATCAGAATTTCCATGGCTTTCTAACAGTTTCTTTTCCTTTCATGCTGTTTCAAAACAGAGTCCAATGATTTTTAAAAATACCAAGATAAGGTATAAAGTAATGCTTTGAGATTGTATAGACTTTGTTTTTGTTCTATAGTATACTTTCTCTCCCCATCCCCTTATCCCTGTTCTTCTTTTCTTCTGCTTTCCTCTTCTTCCTTTCTCTCTTCATGTCTGTATGAATGTGTATGTTTTAAACAGGCCACATCTTCAGTCTCCAGTATAAAATGTGTGATTGTACATTGAACCTAAGTATAAGGGGAAACCAGGTTATACTTCATGCCTGGAATCTAGTAGTGCCCTTGTGGAGACCAGTGAAAACTAAGACTGCTCTCTTGGATGATGGAAGGATTTTTGCAAACTTCATTCTTCCATGTCATGTTGCGCCCCCCCCCCCCAACTCCTTTCCTGAAAGAACTTAAAGATAACCAGATGTCATTGAGGAGTGCAACATAGTATTTATATTGCATAAAGGTAATCCTGGCAGCTCTGGGAAGCTGAACTAAAATGGAATGAAATAAAAGACCAGTGAGAACAGCATTTCTATTGTGGGCAAGACAGCATGAGTAGAGGCTGTGACAGTTACTGTAGATAGTTAGCAAGAGAGCAGAGTAAGATTAAGGAACACTCTTTAAGATTGTCAGTAATCAGAGGTAAGGACAAAAAGGATTTATAAGTTCAGTACACATTGATTCTTACATGACTGTGATAAGTGCCCACATGGCTTTAATACTTTAAGAGCCTATTTTATCCCACGAAGAAAAGAGGACCTGTAAAAAGAGAGCCGTTGCACCAGCATTTAACCAAGTTGTAAATCTTTTTGTGTTTGGTAATTAAAGATTTTGCTTTGGGATCATTCTGTTCTTGGCCCTATGCTGATCCACAACCATTTTTTTTCTTCTAACCCTCAAGTAACCATACATAAGTCTAATATTTGATTTTTCTCTATCTCTCATAACAAATGTTCTGATAATGTTTAAGGCCTTTCTGTGAAACTTAGTTTTTAGATTATGGTAGTTATTATTATTTGTTTGTTTTCATTCTTCCCCAGCCATTCTCAGCTGTAAATGTTCAATAAAAACATACTATTTCGGGATAGTTTTCACTTTTCCCACTTTGGGAGGCATTTTTGTCTCCATCAAGAAGCAAGCATTCAGATTTAGATTATTAAATACTTGAGTTCTAGTTTCCACACTGAACCATTTATTGCTTTCCATTTCCTTGTAAATGGAAAATTTCTCCCATATATATGATGTTTGGATATTTTCAATATTCTCATCTAATGTAAGAATATCTGCACCTGGGTTCTAACTTAGGTGTACACAAAGCCTGCTATGTCCAGAAACATCCTTGCAGGCATACAAGATTACCCAGGGCTTTGTTCTGAGGTCTGTTTGAGGAGAAGCATGTGAAAAAGAATTTGATTTTTCTGACCACAAGAAGTAATTCAGAAAATGTCTGGTGGAGTTTGACTGTGGAAGTGTATTACTTTTAAAGTGAAAAGATTGTTTTGCCACAGATGTTCTTGCTGGTAAGGCCCCTGGAGTCAGAACTTGATGTAATGTGTTGTTCATCTAATAACTATTATTCTCTGATGAATGGGTGTTATTCTCTGTTTTAACCCTTCAGAAATGCATCTTCTGCAGACACCGGGTTAAGAAGGTTTCTGGAGCCTGCATCCAGTGTTCCTATGGTCGATGCCCAGCTTCATTCCATGTCACATGTGCCCATGCGGCTGGGGTACTCATGGAGCCTGATGACTGGCCTTATGTGGTAAACATCACATGCTTCAGACATAGAGTCAACTCAAATGTGGTAAGACCTCCTCTCCCAATTGCTGACACTTTATCTGAATTCCTTCCTGGACCCTTCATAGGTCTAGAATACCTTGTCAGTGTTGACATGTCCAGACTGTAATGTACTTGAGACTAGAAATTGAGAGCTATTATTTACACTTAATTGCACAGAACCCTTCAGTTTCTAGTGTGCACTAAACACAATATGTAAGTTGAGTGACTGAACAAATGAATGAGTCAAGCTCTTTTATATCCTTTCTAGTTTTGGATCTGTGTACAGGGTATGTGAAGAGTTGTATATGGATTGTGCAGTTCATGTGTCAGAGGTTCAATTGAAGTAGAGTGGTGTGAAAAGTATCACCTAAAATGTGTAATGCATTCTCTATGAAACTACACATTTATTTAATTTAATCTTTTCTGGAAGAAACAAATAGCAGCAATGTTGTACAGGGAATGGGAAGAGAGCCAGGTACTATTTTTTTGATCCTTACTACCTAAGAAGGGATAAGTGAAGACCAACACGGAGGCCCTGGAAGGTCAATCTTATAGAAAAGAAAGGTATAGCCAGCAATTTACACCACCAACACATTTGTTTGTTTTATTTAAGACTGAACTTCCTCTGAGTAAATAGAATTTGTGCCTAGATAACATGAATTTAACTATAGTTTAGTTATCCTCTCCTTGGTTAATGAAATCATTCCCTTGACTTAAAAACTTAAAAAGATTATGACAGTATAGCAATTTGCATCCTAACATGCTTGTCCTGTCTCTAATACTATTTTTCTCCTCTACTCTTTTTATTAAAAAAAAAAAAAAAAAAGACTGTCTTCTATTATTTGACATCTCCATACCTGTAAACAATATATCTTCATCTTATGCACCTTTTATTAACTTTTTATGAGCCGTTTCTCATCCAACAACCTTCCAGCTTTTTGTAATGATCATATCAATTTCTACTAGTGTCTTGAGAGATATTTGACATTTGTGGCTTGGGAATCTAGATGTGTGAGAATGTCCAAATGTACAAACATTACAAACTGTCTATTTTAAAGTTATTTTCCATAGTTTCAGGTTACAGGTTGCATAGGCTGCATCGATGACTTTTCCTTAGTATGGACATCTTTAGTTGATGTCCATTAGCCAAAAAGATCATTTTCAGTAGCAAACATTAACAAACTAAGGGATTAGTAATAATATATTACATTGCTGTGACTCTTTGCCATTTACAGCCAATAATATTACCTCATTAAATTATCCTGTATATATTTTGGGTCATAATAAGGTTCTGACCTCTAGAGCCACAGTGATTAGTGTTCATGCTTAGAATCTGCCAGTAAAAACTGATAACTCTGAAAAAATGAAAGTTGCATACTAAAATTCCTTTTACTTTTACTATTGCTGGTACTACAATCTTTTATGAATAATATGAATATTATTTTCCTGTCTTAATAACAAAACTAAGTTCAAAGAGGGTCAGTTCCATGTACAAGCAGGATGTAGTCATAAAAAGGCAGGTGACTCTTCAACCTATATTCTGTAGTAGGATCTCCATTTTCATTCATAGAAGGTTTCTGCTTTTATTTATCAGTTTTCCCCAGTATTTGTTTTATATATTTAAAAGAATAATCTTAAAACAAATTCTGTGTGTTTAGTATCATAAACTATTGAGTTTGGTGTATGTCTTAGTTACTATTCTATTACTGTGAAGAGAGACTGTGATCAAGGGAACTTATAAAAGAAAGCATTTAATAGGGGCTTGCTTATAGTTTCAGAGGCATATTTTTCTCTGACAAACAGCATATTCAGGCCTGCCATGGCAATAACCCAGTCTCTGGTACCAACTTCTGTCTTAGTGTTCTATTGCTGTGAAGAGATACCATAACCAAGGGGACTTATAAAAGCGTGTTAGCCCTTGGTACCATGGTAAAATCATGGTGGCACGCAAGCAGGCATGGTGTTAGGGCAGTAACTGAGAGCATACATCTGATCCATAGGCAAAAGGCAGAGGGAGAGAGAGGGGGGCAGAGAAACAGAGATAGAGACTGGTCATGGTGTTGACTTTGGAAACCTCAAAGCCCACCTTCAGTGACACACCTTCTCCAACAAGGACCCTAATCCTTGCAAAACAGTTTTACTAACTGGGGACCAAGCATTCAGACATGAGCCTATAGTGGTTATTCTCATTCAAAGCACTTCTCACATATTCAAGAACAGTGGTGTCTAACCTTTGGCTACTCTGGGCTACATGAGACAAAGAACTGTCTTAGGCCACATATTCACTATTCAAGCACCACAAAAAAACTGATGAACAAAGCAAGTCTGTTTTAAGGTTCATATCTGTTGTCATAGATAAGCAAAATAAGTATTCACATATCCTGATTATGCAATGCCCTTTTACAAAATCTTCTAAAATTACCCAGTAGGTCCAAAGTTTGTAATTGCTAATAAGAAATTGAATATGTCCAAGTAATAAAATGTTAATGATTTTTAAATATTATTTTAATTTTAATTAAAATATAATTGTATCACTTCCCTTTCTTTCCTTTCCTCTTGCAAACTATTCCTATCTACCTCTCTAATCCATCCCTCTCAAATTTAATAACATTTATCTCTTTATTATTTTGTGTGTGTGTGTGTGTGTGTGTGTGTGTGTGTGTGTGTGTGTGTGTGTGTACACACAATATGCCAAGTCCATTTAGTATTACCTGTAGTGTATGATTTCAGGACTGACCACTTGGTATTTAATAACCAACTAGGGTCTCGTTGCTGGGGAAGATTAATTCTCCCTTTCTCAGAGGTCATTGATACCTGTAATTCTTTATCTATGGGTGGGCGCCTGAGAGAATTTCCTCTTCCACAATAGATTTTCCTTCTTCCACATTAGCATCTCTGTTGATGTTGAACTTCCTTAAGGTCTTATTTAGGCAGTCACATAGTTCCAGTATCATGAAACTGTCACATCTAGGAGATACAATCTCATAGCAGATTTCTTGGTCCTCAGGCTATTACAATATTTCCATTCCCCTCTTCCCTAATCTTCGATGAGGTGCAGGAGTTAAATTTTAAGTATACTAATTGGAGCTTTGCATTCCATGATCAGTTGATGTCTGCATTTTGACTGCTTATAATGGTCTCCATTTGTTGCTAATAGAAGTTTATTTAATTAAGAGGAAGAGCTACATTTATATGTGGGTATAAAGTTTAGAACGCAGTTAGGAATTATATTGGTTTACTAATGTGGGGATAGCAGCTTTTCCTCTATAATCCATGACCTCACTAGTCCCAGGTCATTGGCTAGGTTTCCAGAAACAGGCATGATTTCCTTTCTGTGAACAGTTCTTAAGTTAAGTTGGAGAACTGTTATCACAAATATATGAATGCCATTATTGTACCTTTAGGGATATCTTGCCGTTGCCAGTCGTAGTGGTGGTTCACAGGCATCACAGCTGGGTAGGTCTATTGCTTGATTCTCTCGAAGTTTGCATAGCACCTTCTGATACTATAAAAGATTGATTGCAGGAAGGAGGTTTTCAGGTCAGATCCAGCTCAAATCTTCCAAGTTCTGCATCCTAAGTTTATTTTGTCTTCAGCTTTAAGATGTAATCAAGGCCAACAGTAATAGGCTATATTGCTTAAACAATCACTTGTACTACCCTGACCAGTGATCCTATTGGACAACTCCAAATGAAGTTGTAATCTCATGCCTGGTATTAGTTTTTGTTAGATACTCTGTGACTCCTATGAGGGAAATTGTCAGCCCAAGTGGGGTAACTTTTTTGAGATGATTATTTATATTTATATTATTTACATGTAGTATGTAATTTGGGTTTAGTATGATTACTTAAGTCTTGTTTTTAAACATCCTTAGTGTGATTTGACCTTTCTCCCTCCTCACTCCTCATCAAAGCCCTCCTTCTTTCACCTTTATATCATCTGTATTCTGCTATTTTCCTCTCAAGTCCCCCCCCCACACACACACACATACACACTACCTTTTACTTTCATGATTTCTGTAGTCATTCCAGGTTATATACTCACATCTGAGTATTTGGAGTGAGGAACCACTAATGAAAGAGAAAATGTTTGTGTTTCTGGATATGGGTTACTATACTCAATATTTTAGGTCCACTCATTTACTTGAAAATTTCATTATTTCAGCTTTTTTATAGCTAAAAAATATTTCATTATCTATATATCCCATATTATCCTTATCTATTCATCAGTTGAAGGACATGTAGGTTGTTCTGATTTCCTAACGATTTTGACTAGATCAGCATTAATATGGCTAAGTAAGTGTCTGTACTTTACGATGGCAACTCCTTTAAGCCTAGGAACAGTATTTTTGGGTCATATAGTGGATTTATTTTGAGCTTTTTGATCATTGTTCACACTGATTTACAGAGTGGACTCACCAGTTTGCATTTCCACTAATGGTGAATGAGAATTCCCCTTTTCTCACATTCTCTCCAGCCTTGATTGTCAGTTGTTAATGAATTCACAAAGTTGTTTTAATTTGCATGTCTGCTGAGGATGATATATATTTCTGAACCATTTTTATTTCTTCTTTTAAGAACTCTGTTCAGACCCATAGCACATTTTTCAATTGAGTCATTTGTGGATTTTGCTTTTTTTTTTAGTCCTTATTTATTCTGGATATTAATCCTCTCTCAGATGTACACCTAACAAAGATTCTCTCCCATTCTATGGTTTTCCTCACTGGATTGTTCCTATTCTGTACAAGTTAACACCTGGAAGACTGACAGGTGCATAATTGGTTTACTTGATTAAAAATGGATGTGAACAATTTTTCAGATTGTTACCATTAAGATGTGCTACAGATATTCTGCACTAAACTGTTGAATGAAAAGTAGGAAAATTTCAATTGATTTTTTTTTTTACTATTCCTTTAGCCATTTCTCTTGAAATCCAAGAAAATTTACTGAGTTTATGCTCTGTTACTGTGTCTCACAGGGCAGTGTATCTTTATAGAACAATTATTTTTTGATCCTATCTTGATAGGATGTCAACATAGGTAAGGTAAGGATTGTAAAAGAAATAATAATTAATTATTTTTATAATAATATATTACATAATATTGTTCAGACATAGTTCATGTGTACTCATCACAGAAAGCTTATGTAGCAAGTATTCTTTTTACTGAAAATAGGGTTTTTTCATTCAGTATATTCTGGTCACAGTTTTCCTTCCCTCATCCTCTCCCAGATCTTCCCAACTTCCCTATTTATCCAACTCCACACCTTTTTTCTCTCTCTTTAGAAAACAAAACACATACAAGCATGTACACACATACAGAATTAAAAACAGAAACAAAAAAGCATAAGAAACATATATACACACAGACACACAAGAACAAAACCCATAAGAAGCCATAATATACAAGCAAAAGACCAGTTAGATCAAAATTTTCCAATCAAAGCAACATGAGACAAAAAGAAAATCTACAAAATACCAGTGAGTTCATTTTGTGTTGTTCAACTGTTGCTGGTAATGAAGCCTGCCCTTAAGTGTGGTATATACTAATTGGGACTCCAGTGGAGAATAAAAGAGGAGGAGGATTGTTGATTGGTTGGTTTTTGTTGTTTTAAATGGTTGTCAGTTGGAACTAGCTTCTTGGTTAGGAATGAGAGTTCATGTCCACTTCCCCTTCCGAGCCCTGCGATCCATTTCCACCAGAAGGCCTACCTCCTAAAGTTTCAATAATCTGCCAATATTGTGCTGCCAACCAGCTAAGGACCACATGTTTACACACAGGAGGCCATAGGGGCATATTTCACATTCAAGCCATATTAATTCTACCAATGATTTCATCAGTTTTCAATTGACCCTACTTCAGGAAGTGAACCCAAATTATTTTGCCAAATGATAAGAAAGTATCCATTCTGGAATTGTCCCTTGTTATAACTACTTCCCTCCAGAACTTTTTTTTTTTTTTTTAGTGTTAACTGTTCTGACCTTTGTACAAACCTTGATTGGAAAGAATAATATTTGAGGGTAAATTACATAGCCTATTTAATATGTAAGTATGAGCCTTTATGAAGACTAAAACATAACCATTTATAAGGTGTCTTCATTGTGTATATTTAACAACTGGATCTTGCTGTTGGTATTGCCCTGTAGAGTGAAGAGCAGGTGAAGTCATGACTACCAAAACCTTGGTGAGGCTGTTTTTTGTGCAGCCACAAACCTGAGAATAAAATATATATTTTACTGAAAAAGAAAAACGAAAAACTGTATTGGGAATCAAAGATGACTATTAAAACAACATAAGGTATTTTTCTGTGTTCTGTCACATGTGCCCTAAACAAAGAGATGCATATAGATTATCTTCTACTTTATATAGAGTATATCATTCTACTTTATAAAGTGTTCACCCTTTCACATCCCTCCTATATTAAATTTATGGAGCAAAAGAGAAAATGTTGAGGATGGTCTTTTCTCGCTAAGTATTTTTGTGTCTGCTGTTTTAAAACATTTTGGTTAATCATACATGAATTGGTTGTTTAAAGATTTGAGAAAATTTTAAGGACTATTCTATTCTGTGTTTCCATAATCAGTGGAAACTACAGAGAAGTAATTATAGTAGTAAATAGTTAAAATCCCTATAGGTCATCTGTTTAAACAATATTTACTGCATGGTTCTTCTATTTCATGCTGGGCTGCCTTATGGACCTGTGTCAGTTACTGAGTTCTGTTGGTGTCTAGGCTCCTAATTATTATCGATGTAGTCACTCATTTTCTGGAATCCAAACTTGTGTTTGTTCATGTGTCAGGGTCCCTGAGCAAAATTCCTACCAATCCCTGAGTTTGACCCAGAATCAGGCCACAAAAAAACACCAATCCAAGCCCACCGACACCCCGCCCCCCAAGAAACCCTAAATAAACTCTGTACCCTGTTCAGTTTGCTGCTGCTTCTAACCACAGAGGCAGCCACCCTCCTGGAGTTTTTCTTCCCAATAATCTCGTGAGGTTTGTTGTGCAATGTGACGTTTTTTGCCAGAGTGGAGCACAGCTGTAACAAGTTTCACCTTAGCTGGAGCAGAGCAGAACTCCAGGGGACAGAAAAAAACAATAGTGCCCAAGTCTTCTTGAACATAGTGCTTTGAATTAATATATCATTACTTCTAACTAAGATAGCCTTTTAATCAAAGCAAGCTAGGCCACAGCCTGGTTTACACTCAAAGTATGTAAGTAGAGAAATTGGGTCACACTTTGGTTTAGGATCTAAAGTAACATTGAGACACATGCAAAAATTATGTGTCTTTTTTTTTTTTCTTTTTTCTTTTTCGAGACAGGGAAAATTATGTGTCTTAAGATGAAATATCATACGCTGGGCAGTGGTGGTGCACGCCTTTAATCCCAGCACTCGGGAGGCAGAGCCAGTCGGATCTCAGAGTTCGAGGGCAGCCTGTTCTACACAGTAAGATCCAGGACAGGCAGCAAAACTACATGGAGAAATCCTGTTTCAAAAAAAAAAAAAAATGAAATATGAGAAAGAATATAGGATTCTGGGTGAGACTGTATAATCATGGGGAAATATCACATAGATCATCTATTAAAAAGCAAGAGAAATTTATCTTTCTACAGTATCACTACCATAAAAAAAACAAAACAAAACAAAGAAGGCCTATAGAATTAAGGTTAAATGAGCCTAAAACAATGTGGCAGATAAACAGAACTGAATTGGAGAATGGATTCACTTCTTCAGAGTTTCAGAGAAGGGGATAGGAAACTACCAAGGTCATTCATTATGAGATCAGTTTGACCAAGTTAAGTCCAGATGTCAGATTAAAGTGTTATGTTAGTGTTGCACGTCTTGAAGTTGATTACTGTCTGGAGCTGTGATTCTATAAAGGAATATCTCATTCTTAGAAAATAAACATTGAAGTATTCAGATGATAAACACCATGATATACATGGATTTAAAGTAGCTTAAGAAAACCTTAGAGGATTGAGGTACAAGGTTGTTTCCCAAATAGATACTTTTTATTTTCTGTTCTTTTTTCATTTCTATCAAATTTCCTTTTTCTCTGTCTTTCAGAAGTCCAAACCTTGTGAGAAAGCCATCTCTGTGGGTCAGACAGTCATCACAAAGCACCGGAACACTAGGTACTACAGCTGTAGAGTGATAGATGTGACATCGCAAACCTTCTATGAGGTCATGTTTGATGACGGCTCCTTCAGCAGAGACACATTTCCTGAGGATATTGTGGTAAGTGAGTTTTTTCTGAGTGCCTGATCCCTCAGAAATGTTAACTGATTGTCTGTTACTGTTGATAATTTTGAGGTTAGTTATCCTTTGTAGTATACAGATGAACAGATTTTTTTTCCAATTCTTTTGAGAAATTTTATGTAGTCAAGGAACATAAGATACACTCTGTACTGTTCTTGTGTGCTACTACAGAAAAATATCCAAGACTAGGTTATTTGTAAAGAAGAGGAATTTATTTGTTTGAGTTGTAAGAAGGCAAGGCAGTCCAATTTCTGACATTTGGTCTGATGAGTACCTTCTTTCTGAACTTTCTCACATGTCACAGGGCAAAGTGGCCATTTTCTATGGAGCTTACAGAGGGTATCAGTCCCACTTACCAGACAACAGCCTTCCTGGGCCTAGTCATCTCTAAATTCTTTTCTGACTTTGATGGTGAGGTTGGGAGATATGGCCTTTTTATATAGCTCACGCTGGCCTAGAATTTACTATGTGGCCCTGGGTGTTATCTAACTGGGAATGATCCTCATGCCTCACTCACCCTTAAAAATACTGGGATTTCGTCTGACAGTGGTGGCACGTGCCTTTAATCTGAGCACTCGGGAGGCAGAGGCAGGCAGATCTCTGTGAGTTCAAGGCCAGCCTGGTCTACACAGTGAGATCCAGGACAGGCAGCAAAACTACATGGAGAAACCCTGTTTCGAAAAAAACAAAAACAAAAACAAAACCCAATTACTGGGATTCCAATGTGAACCACCGTGTCCTGAATCCAGCTTCAGCATGTCAAAGAAACTGAAGAGATGTGGAGTCGGTGAATATTAAACACACACAGGAGACTTATCTGAGGGGGCAAAGCTTAATTCTTCTTCCTTTTATTTTTCTCTTTCTTCTTTCTTCTATTTTTTCTTATCCCTTTTATACCACCACAGACAACAGTTTCTACGCAAGAAAATAGTATCTTATAACCACAAGTCACATATATTCCAAAGACAAATTAATCTTTACACAAGAGGAAATCACATTATGATCACATTGCGTGTTTTCCTTAGAAACTCACAAGTAGTTACACATTTTCCTTTGTTTTAATCTTCCCACTATAACATCTTTACCCCAAAGCAATTTTTCTTTTATTACTGATTAACAAATGTTTAAGCAAGCCATGTATATTTGAACCAGTTCCTTTTGTCCTGGCAGGCAGCTGTTTGCTGTTTCAATGCAGCAGATCCCTAGCCTATTTCTACTGTACAAAACCTTAAACAAGTGGTCTAGCTAACCATCTATTTTTCTTTCTTTACACACAAGGTCATTTAATTTCCTTTCACAACTTTGTTTTTTCAAGGTGCGTACTGAAACCTGTGATTAATTCTGTAAACTACATGACCAAGGAACTCAGACCTAACCTTGAGTGTAGGGACATAATTGCTTTCTTTGATCATCAGCCTGTTGTCCCACAGGCAGAGTTCATGGGTCTATAAGTCATGAAACTTATTGTTTATATTCCATCCTCGGCAAATCTCACATCTAGCAAAGAGGGGGGTAACTTCTAATCTTATTTCTGTCTTGTGTATGTGTCTCTCATTGGAGCAATTGACAGAGTAGCCTAAACCATTTACTTAATTATCTTCACTGTCTTAAGCACCTGTATCTTTTAGGCTGACTCAGAAAGTTTAATTAAATCTTTGATCCATCTCTAAGCTCATTGCTCTCATAAAAATCATCTTGATTATGAACTGCAAGTAAATTGCCCAGTGAGGAGTGGGATTTTCCCACGAAACAATCACGCTATGCAGTGGGGTTCTTTCATATAGTAATCAGACCATGGCAATACAGCAGGGACACGATAGCAGCAAGCAGGAGAAAGCCCAGCAGAAGCAAGAGGCTTTCTAGAGACAAACTGCCCCCCCCTCCCCCGCCCCCCCCGCCCCGCCCCGCCCCCCCCCCAACTCCAGGGTGCACCCATCATAGCTTTGCAGATATATCTGGTGGGTTGTTTTCCATAAACTCCATTGCTGACTGCAGCTCCTACAACATGGCCACTGACAGTAATGTGTTTAACTTATTAGTTATTTCACATTGGAGTAACAAAAATCACACAGGGAAAGGGCTTTTGGCATTTACTCAGTTGTGGCCTAGTCCCCAACTGTAACTCTCAGGCTCATTCAGAAAAGCTGGTGCATATGTACAGTTTAATGACTGAGCATGTTTTGGAATTCACAAAAAGAGGGGGCTTTATGCAGAGATCAGTTCCCAGAGAAGAGGCTAGTCAATCTGACAGTGCTTCTGTTATTCCTTCTCCTGGGCATTTCATTTTGGGGCCCAAGTCATAATCTTGCATGTATCATTTCTGCTTGTCCTGATTCTCTGTGGATATGTTGCTTCAATTTGTGCTTGGAAAGAAGCTTCTTAGCCTTAATAGTTATTATTTTCACACATTTTGTATGATTATAAATTAAATATAACCTTATGAGATTGCTCATGAATATGTCCAGAATTTGGATCTTTCTGGAGATGAAGAAACATTGATTCAGTCAGCTTTGTTATACTTACATCCCTGTATTGTTAACTGGGCTGGGGAATATGTCCCAGACAGTAAAGGTACTTGCTGCCAAGCCTGATGAACTAAGTTCAAGCTCCCTGGACCCGTGTGATAGAAGGAGGAAACCAGCTCCTGCAAGTTGTCTTCTGACTTCTAAATTCACACCATGGCATGCACTTGCTCCCCTCCCACCAATAAGCTGACACACATGTGTACACACTCATTCACACAAATTAGGTAAATATAATGGAATTTAAAATATTTTTTAAAGGGTGACATGAGTGGAAACAAAAGTGTTTTTTTATCTCCCCCAAAGCAGCTGCACCTGAATCTACTGCTGTTTCAGCCATTCATTGTGGCTCTACTCTTACCGGCTTCCTTCTCCGGTAGTTGCCCTGTGGGACTTTTACATCCTGCCAGATTCACTTTTTGCCCTTTCCACCAAATGTAGTTTTCTAACTAAATCTCTATGGTTCTATTGTTCTTTCTTTCTTTTTTTTTTTATTAGATTTTTTTTCATTTATTTTACATCCAGTTTCAGCTCCCTCCTCTCCTCCCATTCCCTCTTTCACCTCCCTCCTGCCCCTCCTCCAATCCACTCCTCCTTTGTCCTTGTTCAGAAAGGGGCAGGCCTCCCATGGATGTCAACAAAGCATGACATATCAAGTTGAGGTAGGAACATGGATCTCTCCTTGCATTTAGGCTGGGCGAGGCAACCTAGCATGAGGAACAGGTTCTCAAAAGCCAGCAAAAGTGTCTGGAACAGGCCTTGCTCCCACTGCTAGGAGTCTGACAAGTAGACCAAGCTACACAACTGTCACACATATGTAGAGGCCCTAGGCAGATCCCATACAGGCTCCATAGCTTGTCAGTCCGGAGTCTGTGAGCTCCTATGAGCCCAGGTTTAGTTGTTTCTGTGGGTTCCTTTGTGATGACCTTGACACCCCACCCACCTATCCTCACCCTCCACCCCCACCCCCCAGCTCATGAAATCCCTCCTCCCTGTCTTCAACAGGATTCCCTAAGCTTGGCCCAGTTCTTGGCTGTGGATCTCTGCATCTGTTTCTACCAGTCACTGGATAAAGACTCCTCAATGACAGTTGGGGTAGTCACCAATCTGATCACAGGAGATGGCCATTTCAGGCCATCCATCTACCATTGCTAGGAGTCTCAGCTAGGGTCATTGCTATAGACTCTTGGGAGTCTTCCTTGCATCAGGCTTCTACCTGACCCCTAATGCCATCCCCCATCAAGACCATCTCTTTCACTACTCTTCTCCCCTCCATCCACTCCCCAACCTGATCCTTTATGTTCCCATCACTACCTTCCCTTCCTGGGAAAATCCACGTGTCCACCTTTGGACTCTCCTTGTTACCTAGCCTCTCTGGGGCTATGGATTGTAGCAAGGTTATCCCTTACTTTACAGCTAATATCCACTTATGAGTGAGTATATACCATGTTTATCTTTCTGGGTCTAGGTTGCCTTGGATGATTTTTTTTTCCTAGTTCCATCCATTTGCCTTCACATTTCCTGATGTCATTGTTTTTAATAGCTGAATGATACTGTGAATGCTTTTATCAGATGTGTTGTTTTTATCCTCCCTTTGGATAGTTACATCAAGGTGCTTTGTTTGATGAACTTATTCCCAAGCAACATTTGAGGCTTATTGCCTGCCAACTTTGTCATGGTGGATGATCGTTTTGATGTGTTATTGATTTTGGTTGCAAGTATTGTGAAGAATATTGTATCCATGTTCATCAGAGATATTATCCTATAGTATTTTTTCTTGGCTCTTTGTCTGGTTTTGTTATCAGATTAAAACTGGCTTCATAAAATAATTTTGAAATGTTCCTTTTCTATTTTGAGAAGTATTGGTATTAGATCTTCTTTAAAACTCTGGTAGAATTCGACAGTAAATCCTTCTGGTTCTGGGCTTTATCTTTTTTTTTTTTTTTGAGATGGGAGATTTTTTTTTTTAATTACTATTTCTATCTCATTGGAAGTTATGGGTCTATTTAAGTTGTTCATTTTATCTCAATTTAGTTTGTTAGCCATGTGTATCTAGAAATTCATCCATTTCTTTTAGACCTTACAGTTTGGTAGAATATAGATTTTTTTTTTTCTTTTAAAGCATGTCCTTAGGAGTCTGCGTTTGCTCAGTGTTTATTGTAATATTCCCATTTTATCTCCAGGTTTAGTTTTGATTGTCTTCTATTGGTTAGTTTGGTTACATACCTGTTAAACTTTTTCTTTTATTGTATTATTATTTCTTGGTTCGTTTGTAGATAGCAGATTACTTTTTAGTCTTGACTGGCCTGGAACTCAACATGTAGACCAGACTGGCTCCAAATTCATAGAAATATGTATATCTTTGCTGATTATATGTATATGTGCTGAGATTAAAGGAGTGCACCACCAAGTTGGAACCTTGAAAAAAGGAACCAACTCTTTGTTTCATTGATCCTTTGCTTTTTTTTTTTTTTACTTCTATGCCATTAATTTTAGCCCTGATTTTGGGGGGCAAATGTAATTTTTTTTTATGTTGTTTGTTCTGGTTTTTCTTAGGCTTCTGTTGCATCATTAAATTGTGAATTTGAGGTCTCTAATTTTATTTTATTTTACCTTATTTGTATATACTGCTATAAACTTTCCTGTTAGGCCTCCCTTCGTTTGTCCTGTAGAATTCAGTATTGATCTTCATTCAATTACATGTTTTTAAAATTTCCTTTTTTATTTTTTCCTGTGACCTAATTGTCATTCAATTGTGTGTTGTTTAGCTTCCATAGGTTTGTGTACTTTCTGTAATTTCTATTGCTGTTGATACCAGCTTCATCCCATTGTGGACCACTAGAACCCTGGATGTGATTTTAGCTTTCCAATATTTCTTCAGACTTGCTTTGTTTTCTAACATGTAGTTGATTTTGGAGAATGTTCCATGAGCTGTTGAGAATGTGTATTATGTAGTGTTTGTGTGGAGTGTTCTTTAGTTATCTCTTGGGTCCATTTGATTTATTATGTCATTTAACTCCAGAGTTTGTTTAGTTTTTTTCTGGATTACCTGTCTGTTGGTGAGAATTAGGTATTGAAGTGACCCACAGTCACTGTGTTGAGGTCAGTCTGTGGTTTTAGATCTGATAATGTTTCCTTTATGAAATTTGGTAGCCTTGTGTTTTGGTGCATATATGTTCAGAATTGTAATATCATCTTGGTGGGTTTTGGGGGTTTTTTTGTATTTTTTTTTTTCTTTACTGAGAATGAACTGTTCCTACTTATGTCTTCTGACTAGTTTTTTTCTTTTCTTTTCTTTTTCCCCTCGGAGCTGAGGACCAAACCCAGGGCCTTGTGCTTGCTAGGCAAGCGCTCTACCACTGAGCTAAATCCCCAACCCCATTCTGACTATTTTTTGTTTGAAGTCTGTTTTGTTAGATATTAGAATAGCTATGCCTGGTTGTTTCTTAGTTCCATTTGTTTGTAATAACTTTTTCCATGCTTTTACCCTAAGGTGCTATCAGTTATTAATGGTGAACTGTGTTTCTAGAGGCAGCAAAAATATGGATGCTGTTTTCTAAATCAGTCTGTTATTCTGTGTGTTTTGTTGAAGAATTGTTAATATTCAGTTATTATTTTAAAAAAAGTGTGTTAAGTTTCTGTCATTTTTTTTGTGGTGTGTTTTTTTTTTTGGGGGGGGGGGGACCTGTTTTGAGTATCTGCCCTGCTATTTGTTTGTTTCCTGTGACTTCTTGTGTGTATTTACCCTTTCTTTCAGTTGAAGTATTCCTCCTAGTATCTTTTATAGAGCTTGCTTAGTAGTCAAAACTTGCTTTAATCTGACTTTAACATGAAAAGTTTTTATTTTTCCTTCTATTTCCAACTAGAACAATGAAAACTCAGGCCTTTCATACTGTCAATAAAGTGACCATTCCATTTTTAGGCAGAATTTTTATTAACAATAAAAGGAAATATATGATGTGTTTCTAATCATAAATAACCAAATTTATTGTGTGTGCCTTTCATTTAAACCTCACATTTTCAAGCAGCATTTATAGCTTAATTTGTCGAATAGGCATTTCTATCAGTCAGATTGATAAACTCTTTGAAAGTCTTTTACTACTTGACACATATCTCCTCTTGGAAGAAGTTAGCTTTCAGAATGAATGCCCTGGAGAGTTTACTCTCAATTGTCTTAGTGGGGAGGGACATGAAACAAAATACCAAAGAGAGAAAGCTTTTAAAACCATTCGTGAGACCACTAGGAACATCTGTGGAAACAGTGACCTGCTCACTTAATGGGATATACCAGCAGGAGCAATCATGTTTGGGAACAAACACAGATCTTTCAGAGGCAGCTGAGACAAGACACATCCTGTCTGCTCCACCTGCCCTGTCCCTTCTATCCCTTGCCTTTCCTCTGCTGCCTGAATCGATCCTTTAAGCTCTTACTGACTTTGAGGTCCTTCATCCTGGGTATTTTCAGAACATTCCTGACATTCAGCTTCATTCGACAACAAAGGAGTTCCTTGGAGGCTCAGTTTTATAGTTAGTAAAATAGATAATAGTCTGTTGCTTCATATGTTCTCTGCATGGGTTAAGGAGAAGGTAGGCATGTAGTCCTACCTGCAGCTGAGTATCTATTGGCATTTGATAGAGATAGTTTTCTTTACTGGTGTGACCCCTGGTAGATCAACCACATTCTAGGGCAACCTCCACACCCAACACAAATTGGGCAACACAATTTTGATTACATGGTGTAAAAGAAAGAGAGATCTCTAAGTTGAATGAGTAGGAAGGTGGGGATGGATCCAGAAAGATTTCGGGAAGGGGTAAATGTGATTTTAAAAAAAATACATTGTATGAAATTCCCAAAGAATACATAAAAATATTACTTTAAAAATCTGTCTACTTCAAAGAGTAATTATGAAGATCAAATTGTGTCTATGCTAAAGCACTTTGTTAATTGTAAAGTGCTACAGAAATGTTACAAGCTATAAATCACTAGCCAGTAATTTATACTTTCTTTGTATTATTTGAGCTTCTGCCTGGATAATTCTTTGTCAAATAGCAAATATAAAGTGTTGGTGTTTTTTTGTTTTTTTGTTTTTTTTTTTTGCTTGCCTTATGAGGCTCCTTTGCAACTTTATGGTGTACGCTAAATCTTTAAGTGCTCCTTTTCTTCTTATCTCTTCCCTGAACACCCATGCAAGATATAATCTGAAAAACACAGGGGCAATTACTCCTTTTAATTGTAAAGAGTTCGTCATTTGCTAAATTCTCAATGCATTCACTTAGGCACTTGCCTTAAAACACCTTTCCATTAATCCCACAGAGCAGAAACTGTGTGAAGCTGGGCCCTCCTGCTGAAGGAGAAGTCATCCAAGTTAAGTGGCCTGATGGTAAACTCTATGGGGCGAAGTATCTTGGATCAAATGTTGCCTACATGTATCAGGTGGGTGCTACTCTCTGTGATGCTTGGTGAGATGGACAGGAGATACCATGTAGACGAATTTCTAAGTGGTTATTAAATAAAAACATGGAGCCAGACATAGGGGTGAAAGCCTGAGAGAGATCAGGGAAATAGGGAAAGCCACAGCTAACCTTACCTCACCAACTCTGCTGCTTTTAAATGCGAGTTACTTCCTGTCTACCCACGCCTATATGCCTTGCTGTTCTGCCATCTGATTTGCTCTCTGTCCAGCTACATCATTCCCTTTTCCTGCCCAGCTCTGTCACTTCCTGTCTGTTTGTATAGACCTACAGACCTCCATGGTTAACTAGTATTGGAATTTAAGGCATATGCCACCACACTTGGCTGTTTCCAGTGTGGCCTTGAACTCAGAGATCCAGACAGATCTCTGCCTGCCAAGGGATAGGATAGGCATGTACTACCTTTACCTGACTTCTTTGTTTACCTATAATGGCTTGGTTTTTTCTCTGATCTCCAGGCAAGCTTTATTTATTAAAGCACAAATAAAATATCACCACATTTCAGCACAAATAAAATATCACCACAATACCAGAAGGATATAACATGAGTGCACTCTGGATCAAAAAGCCACACGAAGTTTTGGTCCCTTTTATTTTATGAAAGTGAAAACTTCAATTTCTTGCAGCCCAGGTTTCAATTTAGAGTTGAGTTGCCAGGTTGGACACCGAGAAACCCTAACATTTGTTATGGTTCAACTACTAGATAATAGACTGTTTTCTTGTGTTTTCATTGTGAGACTTGGTTTACCTCACTTTAAGCCAGAACATGGAGCTTAGCTCAGTGGTAAAGTACAAGATATAACATTCATTTGCCAAGTTGATACATTATTACATATTACATCATATTACTTTGTGTTAGCTCTGATGTCCAACTAGCACCCCATGACTTGATTTCTTTGGGTAGAGAAACCTAACTTGGCCACCTCAGATAAACTGAAAGCAGTGCACTGTTGGCACAGATGTTCCAAGGAAAACGGGAATTATTCTATCTCTACCAAAAGTAAAAATGAGTTAAACTCACAGAGAAGCAACATGGGTAGCACATGTGCGTTCATATTCTTCAGGGAACTTTAAAACTGAACTTTTTTTTTTTAAGAAGCAACAGATTTCAAAAAACAGAAAAAGAAAAAAGAATATAGATATGAGGTAGATCATTAATATTAAATTAACATTCACAAATCAACATTCTAGTCTAAATGGTATAGTAAAAATAGGGGGAAAGAAAATAAAACAATAACAAACCCTAGAAGATTCAAATTGATAAGTTGAAAAGCAGCTTAAGAATAATAAGACACTAGTTTAAGTAAAGAAGACAGTGAACAAACTGATAAGGGGCGAGGGCTTAAATGAAGGAGTACAATGCAAGACCAGGACAATATAAAGACACCAGGAATTAGAGCACAATGAAATTAAAAGGTGCTCAAAGAAGTGTAGGAAACAAAAGAACATTTTTTTTTTCATTGTCTAGGAGTTGGTGTCCTGGCTAGTTTTTGTCAAGTTTACAAGAGCTAGACTTATCTGGAAAGAGGATCCTCAATTGAGAAAGTGCTTCTATAAGAATGGCCTGCAGACAAGGCTATGGCACATTTTCTTATTTAGTGATTGATGTGTGAGGGAGGACCTAACCCATTGTGGGTGTGCTGATCGTGGACAGATAATATAAGAAATCAGGCTGAAGAAGCCAGCCAGCAGTGATCCTCCAACCCTCCATGGTCTCGGTTTCAGTTCCTGCCTCAAGGTTCCTGCCCTGACTTCCTTCAGTAATGGACTGTGGTGTGGAAATGAAATAAAACCTCTCCTCCCCAAGGTGTTTGACTACTGTGTTTTTATCTTAGCAAAGAAACCTAAAGCAGTTAGCAAGTGGAGGACTAGTGCAGAAAATTGTCATTTTCTATCCTTCTACATATGTATTTTAGGTTGATATATGATGGCATAAGTGTATTAGACTGTTCACAATTAAGTAAACCTCACAAGAGGGCTGAATAATACAAAGATTCCTAGGGAAAAGCATTACTATGTCATCAAAACAAAATGTCACGTTTTAATAAGAGCAATAGGGAAGCTATGAAACAAAGCAGGTTGCTGCATAAAAGTATCACATTAGGAATCAGTGTGTTAGCCCAGTAACATAAAACTATGGACAAATGTATAGACTCAATGAAAGTTTAAGCTGGCATTAAAATTGTCTCTCTAAGTACAAGTAGCATAAAATTCCTCATTAAGCCAAGTGGCCCTTTTTGTCTTTCACCTTCACCATCAAATAAACAAGACATTCATTAAAATATATAGAAAAAAATGCCTAGAACACAGTGCAAAATATGCTAAATCTGTATGTTTATGTGTGTATGTGTCTGAATGTGTCTTTATATGTGTATATTTGTGGGTGTTTGTATGTGTCTGTGTGTATGTGTCTGTGTGTCTCAATGTATGTCTGTGTGTGCCTATGTATATTTGTGTATGTGTATGTATGTGTGTGTCTCTGTGCGTGCCTGTGCATATTTGTGTCTGTGTATCTTTGTATGTCTGTGTGTGTGTGCTTGTACGGTAGTCCTGTAAAATAGATTTTATTGATTCTCAATCTATAAATGAAGGGAGGTAAAGGCTTGGGGAACAAATTTTAATTATTTTTAAGGAAAAAAAAATATTTTATAAGAGCATACAGCTGGTAAAAAGAAGAATCAGAAATTACTCTTATTTCATCCTAATGAGAGAAAACAGATGTTCATACTTGCAGTAAAGTTTTGCCTCTGGATACCTGAGACCTGAACAAATTAGGACAGTCAACTACACTATCTACATTGGTTTAGTAAAATTGTCTTTTTCACTTAGAATTTTAAAATTATTTAAAACAAAAAAAAGTAGTCACAAGTATTTATAGCTATGCTCCCAAATGTGTAAATGAGAAGATACTTTTCTTAATTTAATCATAAGGGAACATTTGTAAGTAGAACAAGGCTGGGAAGTACCTTGTTTGCATTCTCAGCCTTCCATGCAGTAGCAGCAAAGTTGTTTTGTGACCACAGCCTGACTCCACCCAATTGTACAGCTCCATCTTATGTTAGTGGTACAAGGGTATAAATCTATCACTTAAAATGAAAACAAAAACATGTTTAATTGGTGTTTCCATCTCTATTTTGTTTATAGCATAAGACCACTGCAGAATTTGACTCATCTTTTGACTTTTGAAGCCCCACTATATTTTATTAAAAATGAAAAATACAGAAAATCAGAAATGTAGGTTCTAAATTCTAAGGTATTTAAGAGTTGCAATATATAAATGTCTACTTATCCCATAAATTGTGCTTTCTTTGACAAAAACTGTTGTTGGAATACAGCTGAGCCTAATAGTAATCCAGGCTTTACCTCAGCCAGGATCATGGACTTATCATGGACTTTTCTCTAAGTGTCCTAAGTTCTTAAAAAAATAAATAAATAAAAATAAAAATTACAGAATATTTGCTGCCATTTCTGTAACATAAAAAAAAAAAGAGCTGTGAACATTTTTTTCTTTTAAAAGATACTGTGTTTTCATATACTGGTGAGGTTTACATGAAACACAGTAAGGCCTATTTGAATTTGGAAAAATAATAAGTTAAAGTGGATTGGAAAGCTAGCTGAGGCTAAGTTGGCCATGGAAACCATGGCTCTGGTTCTCTGCCAATACCCTGGAATGACTAGCCTGAAGGATGTATAGAAATCATCGTCACTGCCACTGCCTGCATGAGCAACCACTAGAGGACACAAGAAGTCAGTAAACCTGGCCCATTCTCCCCTGCAGATGCTAATATTCTCAGACGGAAACTCTACAAGATAAAAGTTAAATCAGCTGGGATTTGGCAGGAACACACAGTAGCAAATTGCCCTAATGCTTCTGTTTCAGAGCCTTATTGGATATAAATAAAATACATAGTTGTCTTTTACTGCTTGGGATTGTTAAACATTCATTCATTCTTTTTTCCTGTTAACTATAGTCAGGTTTCTAAGATGAAAAAAAAAACACAGCTCACCATGAAGACTTACATGAAATAAACAGAAAGAGTGAAAGAAAAGGAAAGACTAGAGGAAACATCCATTCCAGCAGATGCATAAAAGGCAACATCAGAATTAGCCAGTATGACATCTCACAAGTTTACAACACAACATTAAAAACCATAGATAATGGAATAGTTGAAATGTTAGAAAAGATTTCAAGGTCCTACTTTTCGGTTTTTCAAGACAGGGTTTCTCTGTGTAAGAGAACTGGCTGTCCTGGAACTCGCTTTATAGACCAGGCTGGCCTCAAACTCAGAGAGATCTGCCTGCCTCTCCCTCCTGAGTGCTGGGATGGTATGTGCTACCACACCATCCAGTTCAGGGTCCTACTTTTAAAAGGGCTCAGTGACCAAATAGAGAACTTTAAAGAAAACCAATTCAGGACCTAGATAAGAAACTCAAAGTGAAAAAAAGGTCAGCAATTGGAAGAAAAGTTGAAGGGAAAAAAGTCAAACAAATGCAAGAAATGAAAGAGTCAATCAAATATAAAATACAATGGACGTGATCAACACACAAAACCAAGCAAAAGAATGACTACCAGGAATAAATGACAAACTTGAGACTATGAGTTTCAGGCCTGTAACAAGAAAAAGAAAAGAATATTATCCTGACATCCAAGAACTCTGGCATAAATTCAGAGGGCCAAACTTAAGAATCTCTAGAGTAGAAGAAGGAACTGAGATAAAAATTGGGCATGCACAGTCTTTGAATCATAGCAGCTAATTTATTAAAACTAGAGAATTGCCCATACATTTAGAACTCCCAGAACACATAACTAGAGAGATCCTCATGATATACCATAGTCAAGATGTCAGACATACAAAACTTTAAACAAAGACTTAAAAACTACAGAGATAGGGAAGAACATTATATACTCATCACAGGAAAAATCCACCAAGAGAATATTACAATTCTAAATATGTATATACCAAACCAAGAGTATCCAAGTTCCTAAAAAATATAGTATATAGCTAAATTCACATATGAATCCTAACACAATGATAATGGATGACTTCAATATCCCACTCTCACCAATAGATAGGTCATCCAGCCCCCGCCCCCTCAAAAAAAAAGAGTAGGTAAATGGACGAAGCCAAAAACAATCATCTCAGATTTTGAGTAAGGTGACCCAGATCCCAAAAGACAAATATAGCATGTTTTCTCTTACATGTGGATGTTAGCTTTTCAACTTTTGGTATGTGTGTTTCATTCTGATAACTACATTCCTAATAAAGGATCTGGGGGAGGAGAGGATCTCTCAAGGAATAAGAAATAGAATATATGCTCTAAAGAGATAAGGGGTAAATATAATAAGATTAAGGGCCTTTTTAAAAGCTATATGGAAATCTAGTATAGGGGTGTGTGTGTGTGTGTGTGTGTGTGTGTGTGTGTGTGTGTGTGTGTATAAGTGTGTATAAAAATGGAGTAATCTTGTAATGGGGGAGACAGTATTCAAACTAGACACCTTAAAACCACCATGTAAAGACACCAGTCACAAAGTCAAGCATCCACTGTCAGGAATTGGTTACATCTTGTCAAGTCATTGGCCAAAGGGGACCCAGAGACACCTGACACACACTAGCATCGCAGGCTATGGTCAAAGCTATTGGTTATTTTCCACAACCTGATAGTCAGACTCTATTGATAAAGATGAAGAAATTGCCGAGCAGTGGTGGCGCACACCTTTAATCTCAGCACTCGGGAGGCAGAGCCAGGTGGACCCTGTGAGTTGAGGCCAGCCTGGGCTACCAAGTGAGTTCCAGGAGACGTGCAAAGCTACACAGAGAAACCCTGTTCGGGGGGGGGGGGGGGCAGATAAAGAAATTGAGTCAGTGCCCAGCTGGAAGCCTCGCCCCTACTCAATAGCATTCATGATGCTGAAAGGTACTCTTCGCACTACCAGAGAAAAATAATCATAAATATCATCCAGGTACAAACCCTGTGACTTAGAACAGCAACATCCTGCCTGCAAGATATTCTGATGCAACAATGACACAAATGTTCTGGGAGTAACTGACCGATTTTCACCTGACACTGCTAAAGTGGCTAAAATTCTGAGACTAGATAGGTCATGGACCTAGGGGAAAACCTGCTACTACTATCCTACTAAAGGCCCGTAGCAATAAAATGACCCCTGTTGACATATCGCTATACCCATCAAGCAAAGCCTCACTAATCGTTATCAGAGTAGCTTCTTGCTGTAGATGACAATTAACACAGAGACCCACAACAGGACAATGTGCAGAGAGCGAGCGACTTCGGAGTACTCAGGGAGAGTAGAGTGTCTCTACAGTGAGGAAGAAATGATGCTTTTTGTTCTTGTGCAGTAATCTTCCCAGATAAATAACTTCAAGTTCTCATAGAGCATCAGCTCTTAACTTTCTGTTTTAAAATACTTTTTAAAGTTAGTATGCAACGTAATGGATTTTATTATGCCATTTTATGGAAATATGCCAATACACTGTATTTTTATCCCCCCCCCCCCTCCTCTCTTCTGCTTTTTTGTCTCTTTCATCCCTCCAAAGAACCCTCTTTTGGTGTTATGCCTTATGTGTTCCATTGCCCTTTCTCCTCTGTTCCCCCATTCCTTTAAGATATCCTCTTTATCTATCATGGTCCCCTTTCAATTTTTACCAGACATAATGCACATCAGACATAAATAAATTTAAATCTAGGATATGCAGTATTTGTCGTCTTGAGTGTGGGTTTCTTTGTTTAAGACAATAATGTCCAGTTTCACCCATTCTCCTAGAAATGGCATAATTTTATTGTATTTATAATGAATAAATCCCTTCTTATGTATTTACATTTTCTTTGTTTGCTGATGGATATCTAGTGTGGTTCTATTTCTTCAGTATTTTGAATGGTACACAAATAAACATTGATGTGCAAGTATCTCTGTGGTATGTTAACTTAGTCCTGCAGAGATGCACCCAGGAATGGTGTGCATACAGGAATGGCAGTTGTGCTTTTAGTTTTGTAAGGAGCATCTCTACTGATTCCCACACTGGCTGTTCCAATTGAGAGTTCTACCAACAGTGGATAAGGGTCTTCCTTTCCCCCCATCCTCACCAGCATTTGTTGTTTGTGGTTTGCTTGATAATAACCATTCTGAGTAGAAAAGAATCTCAGAGCAGTTTTCATTTGCATTTTCTGGATATCTGGAAATATTCAAGTATTTATTGAACATTTATATTGGTCTGAGGCTAGCCTGGTCACCTCACTAGCCCATTTACTGACTAGAGGATTTGGGGGTGGTTTTTTCATTTGCTTTGGGTTTCGTTTGTTTGTTTTGTTGTTTAATTTTTGTAGTTCTTTGTTTATTCTGGATATTAAATTTCCATGTGCTACTCAGTTACTTTTTTCTCATTTTTGTAGGCCATTGCCTTTCTGGTGGTTATTTCTCTTAAAAAAGATATGGCACTGACCAAACACACCCCATCTTAACGCTAAGTTTGCTACTTTTCTGAGAAATCATCTGATCAGCCCAGTTTTTGTTGTTGTTGGTTGGTTGGTTGGTTGGTTGGGGGGGGCGGGGCAGATAAAGATTTCATAGCTCATATTTCAAGTCTGTTCTGTTCAACAGTTTTGACTGTTTCTCAGCCAGCTTTGTTCTTAGTTGGATAAGAAAAAAATGCTCTTCTAACAACCCTGATTTTGGCTGGTTCTGTATTTGCTCTTTTACAGTCCTTTACTCTGTTTGTTTACTTGATTTTTTTGCATAGTTAATTGGAACTCTTGAGAAATAGTCAATACTCTTTCGGTTTTACTACATACCACAATGCCTTATGTTTCTTTAGGTTGAATTTGAAGATGGATCCCAGATAGCAATGAAGAGAGAAGACATATACACTTTAGATGAAGAGTTACCCAAGAGGGTAAAGGCTCGCTTTGTAAGTGCAAATGACAAGTGCTACTTAGGGACCCACCTCAGTGAAGTTCTCATCCTCTCTATGCTTTCCCAGTTCTAAAAGAAAACAACCTTGGGCTTTTGGTTAATTTTGAAGAAAGCCAAAGTAACTTTTCCCTTGTTGTAACTCAATTTGGACAGAAAGAGGAAAACCAGTGTGCTTACTTTTCTTCTGATGAGATCAAAAGACAGTTCTTTGTGTTAAATTTTATTGACATACCATAATGGTTATTAAACTTGTCCTTTGTACAAAGCTCTGGGGACAAATAAATATAAAATTAAGATATTCACTCTTGTTAGTGGAAGCTACATTAAAAGTATTTGACAGTAGATTAAAGAGAGTCAGCGTTAGAAAATGGTCTCTGGTAACCTTATCATGTATTACTGAAGTTCTGTGTCACACACTGATGTTTGTGTCTAAGTTCTCACAACATAGCAAAGCCAGAATAATAGTAGTGGGAATACTAAAAGAGGTATAACAAATACATATATGTATGTGTGTATATATACATATATATATATATATTTCAAGTCCAGTGCATACCACTAAATAATGACATCTATTTTCCTCATTTAGAATCTTAACTGTTGCCTCTCTGATAAGATAAGTTGTAAAAAGAGTAGTCTTTTGAATAAACTTAACTCTCTTTCATACATTCTTATGATTATGTCCTCTTACAGTGACAGAGTTATGAGAGATTATTTACTTATTTTGGAAGCCAAGGGCTTATTTAAGTGGCACATTGAGTATTCAGTTCTTCTTTTGTGGGTGAGATCCTGGTGGCAGAGGAGGCACAGCAGTGTGTACAGTTCCCTCAGCTGCACCTCCAGAGGAGGGACCTCAAAGTAAAAGTGAAGAGAAGAGAGAACATCAGCACTGTTGTTCACCTAATGAGGTAGGAGGTACACAGGAGACCTGCCTACAGTCTAAGAACATCTTAATTTAAAAACAAAGAACAGATTAGCCACCAGATAATAACTGTGAGCAAAGAGAAAATTAAGTGCACCTCTTGTAGAGACTAAGTCTCCTAAAGCCAGAATAACTTATCAGTGTTTTAAAATCCTGGAACCTGGAGCTAGAGGATGGTTTTGCAGAGGACCTGGTTGTGGTTTCCTGCACCACACCCACATGGCATCTTATAACTGTGGGTAACCCCAGTTCCAGAGTATCCAACACCATCTTCTGTCCTCTACAGGCATTGTACACGTATGCAGGCAAAACACTCATACACCCAAAATAAAAACAAGTCTTAAAAGACACTGAAGTCTCTCAAGAAAACCTGAAAATGTTTTTTTTGTTTGTTTTTTAAGAAATTTTTTATTCATTTTACATATCAACCACAGATCCCCCCACTCATTCCTTCCTGCCTCCCAGCCTTCTCCCCCTCAACCCACAATTCATTCCCTACTATGAAAAGGTAAAGCCTCCCCTGGGGAGCCAGCAAAGCCTGTTACATTCAGTTGAGGCAGGTCCAAGCCCCTCCCCCTGCTGTGCATGGTGCCTCACCATAGGTAGTGGGCTCCAGCACCAAGGATAGAGCCTGATCCCACTGCCAGGAGCAGAAACCAAGCTACACAACTGTCTTGTTTGTGCAGAGGGCCTAGTCCAGTCCCATGGAGGCTCCACAGCTGTTGGTTAAAAGTTCATGAGTTCCCACTAGATTGGAAAACCTAAAAATGTTAGAGATGACTGCCCCTCCGTCTATAGCCGCATCTTCCCTGAAAATGTTAGAGATGACCGCCCCTCAGTCTGTAGCCACATCTTCTCTTGGCTCTCCTTTCCCCCTCCCTGTTTTGTTTTGTTTTTAACTTTTATTAGCCCATGAAGATTTGGGTAGGAAAAGAGTAGGAAACCTTCTGAAAGTCTTTTGGTTTTCTGATGTATGTGTAGCTACTGTGCCCACTGCTAAATTGATTCTTAGAGTTTTCACATTTATGTTTCTTAAGAATTCACTTTCTCCTCTAGATATAGATAATCTCTTTATTCCATGGTAGATATGGTCTTGATTCCATGATGCCTTCTTTGGTATTTTTATTTGAACAAGGCGCCTAGATGTCATTTTGTATAGTGGGTTCTCAGAGAATACTTTTAAAAAAAAAAAAAAAAAAAAAAAACCTGGGTTTTTTGTTTTGTTTAGTTCTAGTTTTGAAACATGTCCATATGTAAGCTAAGCTAGCCTTTAATTCACTGTGAGGTCAAGGATATCTTTGAATTTCTGGTCCTCCTCATGCACCCTCCCATGTGCTGGGATTATTAACTGTGCCACATGTCTGATTTCTCTAAGAACACTTTAACTTAAAATGCACTGAATTCAGTCCAGTATGCCCAGCAGCTGAGCCTAGTAGGAAATACTTCAGAAGCTGCAGCCCTGGCCTCTTCTTTTGTTACTGGGTCAAAGACTCCTATACCTTTCAGTCAGTAACCTGCCTTTCCTTCAGGTGGGTGTCTAGCTTACTGGTTATTAGGTTGTCTCTGCAGGGCTGATATACTTTTCCAGCTGGGGAGACACATCTAATTGGAAAGTTCATTGATAGAAGATATTTTATGGTTAGAGAATTATTTTGGTTTGAGGAAGATTGATAAGTGTAGCAGGAATCTTAAAAGGTCTTATTAATAAAAACAAACCCAAGGCCAGTTATTGGGGTGAATGATGGAAGATCAGAGAAGCAGAAACAGGCCACAGCTACCTCACCTTGCCAATTCCTCAGCTGATCCTGTTTCCTCAGACTGGAAGCTTCTGAGTCCTCATCCAAATGGATCTCAGCCGAACTGCTGCTCAAAAGCCTTTAGGTTTAACCAGCCAAAAGCTTCTAGTTTCTGGTCTTCATGCCTTATGTACCTTTTTGCTTTCTGCCATCACTTTCTGGGATTAAAGGCTCACTTTGTGAGATTAAAGGCGTGAGTCACCATGCCTAACTGTTTCCAATGATCCTATGGAATGCTAGGATTAAAGGCATGAGTGCCACCATTTTCTAGCCTCTGTATCTAGTGACTGTTCTGTTCTCTGTCCCCAGATAAGTTTATTAGGGTGCACAATATTTTGGTGAACACAATACCACCGCATTATCATTGGGAGTTCACTTTTTAGTGACTTTGCCTTCCTTAGATTCTTCTGACTTGGGGAGAAATGTTTTAGGAGAGTCAGCCAGCCACCTAATGACTTGTGCTGGGTTCATTTGTACTGTCTTCAGAAACAGCCCATTACCTTTTATTGTCTCATAGAGTAACCATGGTAACCATTGCATAGTTAACTAGAGCTCCTGGTAAATTGACTTTACTATTGTGTTTAAGAGGCTGACTTCTGCTGTTTCTGCACAGTGGCAATACTTTCATAGATGTTTTATTTCCTCTTTTGATAACATTAACACTTATAAAAGTGAAATGTAAGTCAGAGGAAGTGCTTTCCAAGAATTACTGAAACAGTGTTTTCTCCAAATGACAGAGAGAACCAACCAATTCACAACTTCTAAGTTTCCTTCCTAAATGAAATATGACACTTTCTAGGGAACCCATAGAATGCCTGGCAATCTGCATATCTGTCTCATGAGCTGGTAGGCAGAAAATATACACAGCTGCCAACTTGAACCAGTTCCAATTTCCAGGCTTCCTTATTTCTGCTCTCATATTTTTTTCTTCATTGTTTTTCACAATGGAACATGTGTTTTCAACTCCTAAGAGTCTATTTTGTTACCAACCTGAAATATACTGTGTGCTATCATTAGAAGTCATACACCTAACTTAAACCAATGGAGAATATAAATGAAAGTTTTCCTGTGTCTCACCCAGTCCATAGCCACTTAGACCCAAGTAAATACACACAGGCTTATATTAATTAAAACTGGCCATTCGCTCAGGCTAACTACTGACTAGCTCTTACACTTAAACTCAGCCCATTTCTGTTAATATATATGTCTCTATGTGTTCCATGGCTTTACCTGTGTGCCATTACATGCTGCTCCCTGGACAGTGGACTGGTGTCTCCTGACTCAGCCTTCCTCTTCCCAGAATCCTCCTTGTCTGCTTATCCCACCTATACTTCCTGTCTGGCTACTGGCCAATCAGCGTTTTATTAAACCAGTGTAAAAAAGCATTATTCCACAGCATTTCCTCTTTTCTGTTTAATTAAAAAGGAAGGTTTTAACTTTAACATAGTAAGGAAGGCTGAGTCAGGAGATGCCAGCCCACAATCCAGGGAGCAGCATGTAATGGCATACAGGTAAAGCCACAAAACACGTAGAGACATAAGTCAGTAGTTAGCCTGACCTAACAACCAAACAGTTTTAATTAATATAAGCCTGTGTATGTTTACTTGGGTCTGAGTGGCTGCAGACCAGGTGGGACACAAGAAAACTTCTAGTTACAGGAGAACATATTCTAGATTGCAAAACATTAGGGAATCAGAACTGAAATTCATGTTTTAGTGTAGACTCTGGGCTTGCCCTTTACCTGAGTATCTCAGCAATAGCCTGCACTTTTCACTAAGCACGTACTGATCAATAATTGAGTTCCACAACTATTACTTAGTGCTGGGACATACAGCATTTGCTTTGCAGTTCCTAATATCCTTTACCTTAAGGAACACTTGATGGGAAGAACATTGCCTGTCCTTACATTCATGTTCAGGGCTCACAGGAACCTCCAGCTTTCCTGTGGCAGAGATTCTTCCATGGAAGGAAAACTTTCTGTTCCAGACAGAAAGCATGAGACTCTGTGCCAGTAAAATGAAGTTCAGAATGTAAAATTTAATCTTTTTAGAGGAGGAAGTAGAATTTGCTAGGTTGTAAAGGTCTGGCCTTAGGAATGTGCAGGTCATCTTGAGGGCAGGTAAAAGATGAAAAGATTACGGACAGGCACATATATGTAGCCTTCTGTAATCATTTAATGAGGGTGGTTTTAGAGAGCTTGTTTTCTAGTGGATTAATGGGAGATAGATTGGGACTGCTGCATTTATTGCAGTGCTTCAAAAGGAGAAGTCAGAGACCCTGCATACAAGATCATAATGTCTTCATGGAAGAGACCTCCTGACAGGGTGGGGATAATAGGGATTCCATGGTACCATTAAATTTTGGACAGATAAGCATGGTATTGGCATTTAGGAAATTTAAGAAGGGCAGTGATGGAGGAAGAAGCCTTTGAGGCCTGCTTTTTACAGGTTAATTAGGAGGGCATCTGAAGCAGTCTGACATGCCTACTGGGCAGGGTACTTGCAGGCTTTGATGCACAAGATCTAAGCCGAAGTGAGAAATGCAATCATTATCTTTGGAGTGGATGCAGGTATTGAAGCCAAGTCAGTTGAGCAGATAAGACGGCAAATTCCTAGAGCATAAAAATCAACAAATAGGTGGCCAGTGAAGTAGTTAAGCAACAGAAAACTGTTGTAGGAATTGGGAACTAGGCATTTAACCACACTAACTTCAGGAGATGGGGAGCGGGGCAAAGGAATAAAGAATAGTATTCAGAAGGAATTAAGAGTGACTGTTGACACCTCTCCCCCCCCCCCAAAAAAAAAAAAAGGTTGAGCAGAAGCCAAGTGGAAATGGAAGCTGGGAAAGTATTTTGATGTAAAGCCTATAACTCCCATTCTAAAGGGAATGACAGATTGTTCTGGAGCTATCATGCTTGGTCATGACTCAGAACATATGTTTACTATAACCAAAATTCCATATTACGACATGGAACCAGTTTCATGAAATTTTATAGTTTTACAAGACAAAGTCATAGGCAAGTTTAAAATACATTAGTGGGAACGTAAGAGGTATATAGCTAGATGGGGAAGCTTTGCTGTAGGCCCACAATACTATCTGATGACATAGTTAGCTTTTTGGTTGGTGGGAGCTAGTGGTCTGATAAGTTCATAGATTCCCTAACGGTCATAAGATGTTACTTCCACCACAGACATGGGCAAGACATGCCTGTTCTGAAAGGCTTGAACTAGTGATTGGCCTTTATGCCTGCAGCATTCCAATCTTTCTACAGTAATAACTCAAATTCTAACCAGTCAATAAGTCTCTAGAGACCTAGCTTCTTTTGAGGAGTTTTCATTTACAGCCGACTCAAAATGAGATTTTAATTTCGCTTTTGTTTGGGGGAAGCACCTTGATGGTAGAGAAATTAGGACTAAATGGAGCCACAGGTGTCTGCCATATGGCCTGTGTGAGAACTAGCTGTTGAACTCTAAAAATCTATGAGTAAATTCCTTCTATACTATGGCAGATCCCAGCCTGTCCCCTACCTCAGCTAAAAGAACCAGATCGGTCTAGTGTTTCTGTACTCAATAATATACCCTTCTGCATTCAGTCCACAGCTTCTGACATGCGATTTGAAGACACATTTTATGGGACAGATGTAATCCAAGGAGAGAGAAAGAGGCAAAGAGTACTGAGCTCCAGGCTTAAGAACGAGTATGTGGATGATCCTGTGTACCGCACTTTCCTGAAGAGTTCTTTCCAGAAGAAGTGTCAGAAGAGACAATAGTTGATAACCTGCTGCAGCCATAAAGCAGCTCACACCGGAAGAGGGAAGACAAAGGGACAGTCTTGGGGTATGCACTGGGACAGGTGACTGGGTGCTTCTCTGGCATTGGTAATAGATAAGGCTTCCAGAGTTTGCCTACCAAACAACCAGGGAAGACGTTGATTCTGCAATCTAATCACTCCCTCAGTCATTTATTTGACCCCAAAGAATATTCCGAAGTGATAGGAAATGACAGTGAATGGCCCACTAGATAGAACTCGTGCCAGAGGAGAGGGGGTTACCTCTCTGTGGCTCGGGTCCCTCCTCAGGGAACATATATGGAAGCTCCTCTCGCCCAGCTCCTTTTAGTGAAAGCCTCACCACCCAAGAGGGAGGGTGATAATTTATGTATTTTCCACAGTCAGGGAAAGACTCTCACTCACATTTGTTTTAAGTGGCAGTTTTTATAAAACATTTTTAAAACACAAATGGCATGAATGGTAATGGGATTTACCTATGTGCTATCTGTATTCCCTTGTACAGAACTTTTCCATTTTTTTTATATTATTACTTTTGATTGTGTCTGAAAACTGAGTTGGCCTTTGTAAAGAGGAAAATTTTTGCTCTTGAAGAGGAATTCATATGAAGTCTATGGGAATTTTATATATTTACAGAGGAAAAATCTGGGTATGATATTTTGAACACTTCACAATTCCTGTTCTGAATAGATATTTATAAATTATATATTTCTTTCATTATGTGTTTGTAAAAATTAGAATTTAAATAAATATACTTAATGCATAGTTTTGAACTAATGTAATATGATTTTTCTTTGCAAAACAACCTGGAAATGTACTAGTATTTAAAAATTAAAATCTGTTTTCTCCTGTCCTGTCTTCTGTCTTGGCTTATTTGTCCATGTTTAAGGCAGTAGATAAATGAGCTTTAGAGCAGGTGTGGTGCTCCAGACACCTAAGCTCTTGAGAGACTGTTGTCTGTCAGTTTCCTCTAAATTGAAACACCCCCTCCAAGAGGGAGGGACTGCTCTGAAACTCTGAAGGTAAACAGAAAGTTACATGTCTCTAAAAGTGCAAACTGGGAATATTCTCAAAGGCCCCTTATCAGCTTCATCAGTAAAGAGCTCCTTGGCAAGGAGACTTCGACCAACCAAGAGCATCTCAGGATTGTCTTCCTATAAACTGTGCAGAAAGCTCCAGGATTGCAGCTTTTTGTTCATACAGCTACTTTTGAGATATCCGTCTTGATAAGTAACTCCTCACTTAAACTCCTTTTAAAACTCATTGTTTTGCCAAGATGTATGTATACATTGGTCTGTTGTGAGTTCCCTTTCTGGGACGAATATCTGTATATATGTATGTATATGGTGTGTACATGATGGGTGTATGAGTGTGTGTGTGTGTGTGTGTGTGTGTGTGTGTGTGTGCCTGTGGAATCTTCCCAGGAAAAGTCTATCACACAATAGGCTGAGGCAGGTTGATTTTGAGTTCAAGTCCAATCTATGCTATGGCAAAAACTCCATCTCAAAAAATCAAAACCAGAGAAAAACAGATGCTATTGATGAACTCTCAAGATCTTTTGTAGGCCAGGCTTTCCAGACCCTCCTTTCATAGCTGAGCACCTTCATGGGATTATCACAAGAGAAAGTACCATCAGCATGTTCCCAGCACCAGCTGAGTTATGATCCTCTCTTCTAGACTTTTAATGATCTGAGTCTCTTCGGTATGGAGCATTTTTTTTTTTTTTTTTTTTTTTTTTTTTTAGTTTCCTGGCCCCTGGTTACCACCAGAAGGAACTTTGAGAGTCTCAAGTTACCCTCCTCATTTGTTTACAAATAAATGAAAGACTGGCAAGGAAAGATTGCCCCAAAAGCGCACATAACAGTTTGCCCACTGAAAAGGCAACATTTAGTTTGCTTTATAGGTCTTGAAGTTGTGCTGGACTTGGCTTTAGCTAATTTACAACTCCTTCCTGTGCCTCCCAATAAGGTAGGCCAGGTATAGTCTCACAGAAACAAGAGAGACAGGAGGGCAGGTAGGCCCAAATGAAGTTCATTTCAGTCCTAAGTGAGGAGTCTGGATGCACAAAATCCCAGAATCATGGATTGATGGGAAACTGAACCATTTCAGGACAAAGGGTACAGTGTCTCCTGTTACTGGGGAGAGAGTGAAGTACCAAACCAGCAATGACAGCCACAACTAAAACAGTGTTCATTTTCTGGAGTGACTCATGGGATGATCTCAAAGTGGAGAAAACCCACCAAACTAATTTCACAAGGATTGCCACTCCACTTTCTCTGCTGGTATAATGTTATTTATTTTGCCTTATCGGGTTATCAAGCTTGAGTTTTCTGTTTTTAGGTTTTAAATCAAACTGACCTACTCCTTTCCCAATAGGCCAGGAAAGTAGGCCTGTGTAAGACATTAAGAGGAATTAATCAAAATAGGATCATTTTGTTCTGTAACAAACAGTTTGCCTGTCAGCAAGATTTCTGATTGGCTGCCAAAGGGAGAAAATGTGCAGTCCTTTGTGATCTCAGACATAGCTGTTCTTTACGGTCTCATTTAAGTAATGTTCATTCCTATAACTAAGAACAGCTGTATATTGCCTTTGCAAAGTCCTGGCCACAGATAGACTTGCCATGGAAATTAGTACGTTTGTTTACTATGTTCGTCATAAAGTAGCTATTGGCTCTGTCACTAGACAGAACATTCAAGCTTTTCACATATTGTAGGACACCTCAATTGTAATTTTAATTTCAGTGCAATACACTAAACTGCACGTTCAGTGTGTACATGTAGCACAAAATCAGTTAAAGTCCTAGCAATTTATAAATTGCTTAGCTGTGACAAGTCTACTGTAACACTAATTGCAAGCCCTTTCTCTGGTGGTTAAGATCTTGGTAAAGCTGGTTGGCATATTTCACAATATTTAATTTTTTTGTGTGTGCTTAAAATGAGGGCCATGTGATCACTGTCAGTTGAATTTTTCTTTTTAATTCAACTAGAGAGAAACTGAGACAAAACGTCTGTTGAAATGCCACATGACTTCTCAGAATATGTTATGAATTCCCACTAGTTATAGACAGAGTACACAAATATGTAGGAGGAAATGGGTGGGAAGCAAGTGCTGCTGCATATGTATTGTGGCACTGGGTGTTCCTTTTGTCTTTCAGTAAAAGGGCTCTGAAGTGAAACAGTCTTTATCTCGGGGTTAAAATATAAGGAAGCCCCATGAACTCAAATGGTAAGGTATTCTCAATACAGGCACTCACAAGACTCACGGCTACCAAGTTTCTGAATTCAATGTTTGTTCAGTCATCTAAAATGTCACGCATCCTCTCACCCAACAGCTTGTAGGGGCATGTATACCACTCTAGCTGACTTTGTGAACTGGGGAAGTGGGGCCTAAAAGTGAGGCAGACTTCTCATGCAGAAGTCAACTTTTTTTTAGAGCATCTGACAATTTATACTCTGAGAGTTAAGAAGAATGACCTGAATAAAGTGTATAATCACAAGGACAAGCAAGTTCTCAGAGAAGGTAAGCAACTAGTATTACTACCCAGATGTGCTACAACAATGTCCAGCATGACACAATAACTCAAACACTGTCGCAGTGGCATGCACAACTGGGCAGTAACTAGCAGCTCTCTAATTAGACCTAACACCCATTCAACAAGAGGAAAAACATGCCTGATATTGGAATTTTGGCCAACTGCTGGTAGCTAGTGAAATCTTGGATCTCGAGAACCTACAATCACCATTTTACTAAAGGAACATAGTACCTAAGTACATTCTAAGTATTAGGTTATACAGATGAGTATAGTTCTCAATTCTCATCAGGAAAACTTTGCACAGATGGATGTCATTGCAGAAAACTACAGCCAATGAAAACCCAGAGTTATGGAGCCCAGTCCCAGCTGATAATATCTACAACAATACTGCACCTAAGCCTCAGGAATCAATTCAGAAGAAAGGGAAAGAAAGATTGTAAGAGCCAGAAGAACAGGAAGTTCCTGTGACATTGTGGCTCCTAATAGCGTCAGAAGCTACATCCATAAACTGTCTAGCATGACTGCCTAAACATGCATTGAACAAAGTTGACAACAATAGATACAGTAATATGGAGGGGAAAAGTGCCACACCAACTCCAGTATTGTCCTTGTGACATGAACAATTATTTCAATAATAGCGAACAGGAGATATATGTTCCACGGGACTAAGCTCCCTGGAGGTCCCTGGCAGAGTACCCACATTATGCTTCCTTCTCGAAGATGTACTTCACAGATCATGAGCTCCCTGGGCTATGGGTTCTGTATAACTGCTTTTCTGATAATGTTCTAATTAATCTATGAAGCACAGCCAAAATTAATGAATGCTTGGGTTGTGAACTATGGAGGAAAAGGGAAGCTGGACATGGATCTTAATCAGATATAGCAAAATGAGCTATTTCTTAAAGACCCCAAGCCGCTAGATAAAGAAAGTATAAAGGTTCAGGCACTTCTAGGGAATGAACACTCACCCACTAGGAATCCTTTAAGAATCCCAACTAAGGTGATTTATGGTAGAAAACATTATCTCATAGGAGGAAGATGATGGGCCCCTCTGTTTAAGAAGTTCAGCATGGTAAACTTAGAGACTACAGCAGAACTCCTTCCCCTTACAGGCATAAAAGTACAAGAGTCCATATTCCAACAGGTAAAAAGGTTTTATATTAAAAGAGATATGTGGTAAAAGAACTAAAGAAAGACAAGAGGGTCTGCAGCATCCAAATTGGCTAAATGGGCCATGGGAACCAAAAAAGTAGAAATGTATTATAAACTAGAAAATTGCTGGGATAAGATAAGGGACACAGCTACAACCACAAGAAGTCTACACAAATCTAGGGACTGTACTAAGTTTAAAAAACACAGGCTGCTCTTTGGGTCATAAAGTTCTTGTGGGTGAAGGGATATGTCTAACGCCAGTTAATAATTGTGTGCTTGCTGTTTTGTAAAAAAGATGATGCAATTAAATTATTGCCAAGCTCTTGTTGTTCCCTGTATGACTTGATAGTTTTCTTTTCTGTATATAAACTACTGATTTGCAGAAGTACAATCGCAGCAGATTCAAACCACTTCTGAGTGTATTGTCTGTCTGTCATTCGCCAAGTCCTTGCCTTCCTGACTACCCAAGCCCTGGTTCTCCTAAGGTCGTGGTAGCCCTGGTGGCCAGTCTGTGGCAAGAAAGGTTCAGGAGGCCTCAACCTTAGACAAAGAGCTACTGACAGCTAAGGAATGCTGAGAGCAGAAGAAATAGTCTTCCCTAGGAAAGAATATAGCAAGTGCTTAGCCAATGTCAAATGGTCAGCTATAAGAACATATACAAATGATATTATGGACTGAGTAAAATATATTTGGTTACATATATATGTATATATATATAATTAGGAATTCACACATATATTTAAGTATATAATAAATGCTATATTAATATATAGTGCATATATATAATATATGTATATTATGTTTTATATATATACTAAATATGTACTTTAAAAAGGTTATAAAGTTTGAGACTTGGGGGAACATACATGAGGGGGGTTGGAGGGAAGAAAGGGAGGGTGAGAAATTATATATTTATAATCCTCCCAATATAAAATGTAACATTGTTTTATAGGAGTAGACATGTCTTCTAATGGCCACCATGTGCCATAAGGCAACAAATATTTCCTGAAATACCTTTCTTCAGAATTGAGACTTTTGTATGCTATGCATACCAGTGGCTTTATTGGACAAAGTTTTCTCCTTTAGAAACACAGTGGTTTTATTATAGAAAACAATAACTTTTAATCTTTTCTTACCATCATTCCTCAGAATGTAAATATGAAGTTAATATATTGTTGGATTGCATTAAGTTAGAATGCTTGTTTCCTTTTAAAGAAGATTTATTTTAAACTACATGTATATATGTGAGTGTTCACCTCAGTGCAGGTGCTTGAGAAAGCCAGAAGAGTGTCAGCTCCCATAGAGTTTGACTTACAGATGGTTGTGAGCAAACCAATGTGGATGATGAGAACTGAAGTCAGATCTTCTGAAAGAGCAGCAAGTGCTTGTGACAACCCAACAACCTCTCTCCACCACCAGAATATTTTACTTTAAAAATTGCTGTTTGAAGAGTTGATTTGTATTGCACTAAAAGATGTTTGTCTTAGGGCTACTGTTGCTGTGAAGAGACACCATGACCACAGCAACTCTTACAAAGAAAACATTTAATTGAGGGGACAGCTTACAGTTTCCGAGGTTCAGTCCATTATCCTCATGACAGAACACGGCATCATGCATCGTGCAGGCAGACATGGTGCTGGAGCTAAAAGTGCTACATCTTGATTCAGAGGCAACAGGAAGTTGACAGACTGTCACACTGAGTGATGCTCAAGAAAAAAAGCCGGTCCCCACAGGGACACACTTCCTCCAACAAGACCATGCCAACAAGGTCACACCTCCTAATAGTGTCACACCCTTTGGGGTCCATTCTTTCAAACCTCCACAATGTTGAAATGAATTTTATCCTGTAAGTTGGACAATTTCCAAAATTTTCTGAAATGGCTGTAAATATATCTCTGCCATTTTGTACTATCTCTTTATGCAAAATGGTGTCCTCACTAGTGCTAATAGAAAAGTCAAATTACTGACCAAATCTAAAAATTGTTAAGTTTCAGAACATGGTCCATGGATGAAGCTGTATGAGATTTCTGAGAGCTTGTGGAAAAACTCCAGATGAGTTTCTTGTAACCTCTGTTCCTCCATACCATGGATTTGTTCTTGCAGTGTGCTTTCCTTCTCCCTTATATAGCAATAGGAGTGGGTTTTACTTTAGAGTACCCATCATCTTACCCATTATTCAGAATGATGTTTCCAAGCAGAGGTGGTCTTCATGACTGTATAGAGCATAAACTCATGTGACCTTGCCCTTGTGATGGTATACAAATTGAATAAAATGAACTTTGCTCACATGACCTTGCTTAACTCTCAGAATACCCTCTTGCAGGCCACAAGAATATATTACAGAGATCCAGCTGTGTATTAAAGCTATACTTTGATCGGCCAAGTGTCTTTCAAGAGGCAGGCCATTTATTATGAATATTTGGTGCTATCCAGCCTTTAATATTTCATCTGTCTTCTACTATGAAATTCTTGCATGCCCAAATATTTTCAGACCTGCTGAAGGTCTAGGTTACTAACTGCCCACCCTGAGCCTAAGGAGACAAGCTAGCTGGAGACACATAGCTTTGCTTCTTGTGCAAATGAAACTCAGACCATCTCCTCACCTTGAGGTCTAGTGGCTCTCCAGAGCAATTGACTGAGAACAAAAGAGGTTTTTACATATCAAGGTGTAAGGTGGAACAACATTCCTGAGGAGGCAGAGAACCACTTGCCCAGGGAAAGAAAGGACAGTAGAAAAGGACAGAACAGCATGGCGAGAGAGAAGAGAGGAAGACATAGGTTCCATAGAGGGTAAGCAGATCTCAGGTAGATCTTTCTGAGAGCCAGGAGTAGAGAGAGTAGTGGAAGTGGAGAATGCGGAAACAAAGGATGAAGATGAGACTGGAAGCACAGGAGTTTAGTCGTTAGCAGGACTATGAGCTGGGGAACTGGACAGAACTGAAGCTATGGAGACAGGATTTCATCCTGTTGTGCCCAGGTCACAAGACCCCCAAGAAAGACCACCACAGAGCCATTATCCAATGCAAGCACACAGAGGTTTTTATTAACAAAACAAGCAAGCTTGGTCCGACATCCAGCACCCTACACAGCAGGTGGAGGAGAATGGGTTTATACAGGAAAAGTTTACATGCAGCTTGGAATTAGACAGGGGGTTAGGGGTGAGGCAGTTCTTTGAAGTTACTGGCTGAACTATAAGCATGAGGTTACTGATGGCTAACAGGATTCAGAGTAACTACAGAGACATAAATTTTTTACTCCCTATGCCCTGTTTTTTGTTAAACCCAGGATATATACATTCAGATTTATTGTTCCAGTCCTACTCGCCTCTAAGGTCAGCTGAGTCCATTACTCCCCATATCTTGTTTTGCCAAGTCCATGATACATAGATTTATTGTCTCAGCCTTAAGTTCAACTTCTGATCTCTTCTAAAACTGCTGGTCAGCAAATACCTTTGGAGGAGGGGAGGGGGAAGCATCTCTCAAGATGGCTACTGATTTTTCCCTTTCAATCCCAGAGAAATAAAGTAGATGAATATAGAGCTTGGTGCATCTAGAGTTGTTCCTGCCTTAAATGCCTGACGGAGCTATAGCTGTATTGATAGAATTTTGTATTAGAGGAATAAAGTTAACAGACATAAGAACATAGTGTATGTAGATTTTTTTTTTCTTCAGATATCCCACACGGGATGTAGCTAAACTCCTGGACCCCTGGAAATTCCATAATACCCTCAAAATATAAATTGTCTTATTACCTGAATAAAATTAGCTATCACATGAGATTTTAGTCTGCTTTATTTTTAGGCTCCCCACTCTCCCAGGTTCAGGCCACCAAATAAAGTGGTAACAGTTAAGGGTGCTCTACACTATGTTCTCATCCCCCATCCCTTGGCCTCCATTAACCCCCCCTCACACCCAGTTTGCTCATGTAGATCTCATCTATTTCTCCTTTGCTGGGTGATGCATGCATCCTTCCTAGGGTTCTCCCTGCTAGCTAGCCTCCCTGGATCTGTGGGTTGCAGTCTGAATATCCTTTGCTTTACATCTAGTATCCATTAATGAGTAAGTACATACCATGTTTGTCCTTCTGAGTTTGGGTTACCTCACTCAGGATGGTATTTTCTAGTTCCATCCATTTGCCTACAAATTTCATGATGCTGTTTTTTTACTGCTGAGTAGTACTCCATTGTGTATATGTGCCACATTTTATTTATTCATTCTTCAGTTAAGGGGCATCTAAGTTGTTTCCAGGTTCTGGCTATTATGAATAATGCTGATATGAACATAGTTGAGCATGTGTCTTTGTGGTATGATTGAACATTCCTTGGGTATATGCCCAAGAGTAGTATAGCTGGGTCTTGAGGAAGATTGATTCCCAATTTTCTGAGAAACTGCCATACTGATTTCCAAAGTGGCTGTACAAGTTTGCACCCCCACCAACAGTGGAGGAGTGTTCCCCTTGCTTCATATTCTCTCCAATGTAAGCTGTCTTTAGTGTTTTTGATCTTAGCCATTCTGACAGGTGTAAGATGGTATCTCAGAGTTGTTTTGATTTGCATTTATCTGATGACTAAGGATGTTGAGCAATTCCTTAAATGTCTTTCAGCCATTTGAAATTCTTCTGTTGAGAATTCTGTTTAACTCTGAAGCCCATTTTTTAATTGGATTGTTAGGTATTTTGATGTCTAATATATGAGTTCTTTATATATTTTGGAGATCAGCCCTCTGTCAGATGTGGGGTTGCCGAATATCTTTTCCCATTCTGTAGGCTGTTGTTTTGTCTTATTGACCATGTCCTTTGCCCTACAAAACTTCAGAGTTTCAAGAGATCCCATTTATTAGTTGTTGCTCTCAGTGTCTGTCCCACTAGTGTTATATTTAGGAAGTGGTCTCCTGTGCCAATGCTTTCAAGACTACTTCCTACTTTCTCTTCTATCAAGTTCAGTGAAACTGGATTTATGTTGAGGTCTTTGATCCACTTGGACTTGAGTTTTGTGCATGGTGACAGATATGGATCTATTTGAATTCTTCTCCATGTTAACATCCAGTTATGACAGCACTATTTAATGAAGATGCTTTCTTTTTTCCATGGTACAGTTTTGGCTTCTTTGTTGAAAACCATATGTTCATAGGTGTGTGGATTAATGTCAGGGTCTTCATTCAATTCCATTGGTCCACATGTCGGTTTTTATGACAGTATCAATCTGTTTTTATTACTATAACTATATAGTAGTGTTTGAGGTCAGGGATCATGATGCCTCCAGAGGTTGCTTTATTATACAGGATTCTTTTAGCTATCCTAAGTTTTATGTTTTTCCATATAAAGTTAAGTATTATTCTTTCCAAGTCTGTGAAGAATTGTTTTGGGATTTTGATACAGATTGCATTGAATCTGTATATTGCTTTTGGTAAGATTGCCATTTTTACTATGTTAATTCAACCTATCCAGGAGCATGGGAGATCTTTCCATTTTCTGATATCTTCTTCAATTTCTTTCTTCAGAGACTTAAAATTCTTATCATACAAGTCTTTCACTTGCTTAGTTAGATTTACCCCAAGGTATTTTATATTATTTGTGGCTATTGTAAAGGGTGATGTTTCTCTGATTTCTTTCTCAGCTCCTTTTTCATTTGTATATAGGAGGGCTACTGTTTTTGTTTGTTTGTTTATTTGTTTGTTTTGTTAATCTTGTATCCTGCCACATTACTGAAGGAGTTTATCAGCTGGTAGAATTTTTGGGTCACTTATGTATACTATCATATCATCTACAAATAACGAAAGTTTGACTTCTTCCTTTCAAATTTGTATCCCCTTGATCTCCTTATGTTGTCTTATTGCTCTAGCTAGAACTTCAAGTACTATATTGAATAAGTATTGGGAGAGTGGACAGCCTTGTCTTGTTACTGATTTTAGTGTAATCATTTTGAGTTTCTCTCCATTTAATTTGATGATGGCTGTTGACTTGCTGTAAATTGCCTTTATTTTGTTTCAGTATGTTTCTTGTATTCCTGATCTCTCTAGAACCTTTATCATGAAGGGGTGTTGGATTTTGTCAAATGCTTTTTCAGCATCCAAAGAGATGATCATGTGGTTTTTTTCTTTCAGTTTGTTTATATGGTGTATTACATTGACAGATTTTCGTATGTTGAACCATTCTTACATCCCTAGGATGAAGCCTACTTGGTCATGGTGGATAATTTTTTTGATGTGTTCCTGGATTCCATTATCCAGTATTTTATTGAGTATTTTTGCATCAATGTTCATGAGAGAGATTGGTCTGTAATTCTCTTTCTTTGTTGCACCTTTGTGTGGTTTGTGTATCAGGGTAACTGTAGCCTCATAAAAAGAATTTGGTAATGTTCCTTCTGTTTCTATGGTGTGGAACAATTTGAAGAGTATTGGTATTAGCTCTTCTTTGAACATCTGGTAGAATTATGCACTAAAACCATATGGTCCTGGGCTTTTTTTTAGTTGGGGACTCCTAATGACCGTTTCTGTTTCCTTAGGGGCTATTGGTCTATTTAAATAGTTTATCTGGTCTTGAGTTAACTTTGGTATGGGGTACCTATCCAGAAAATGGTCCATTTCTTTCAGATTTTCCAATTTTGTGGAGTACAGGTTTTTGAAGTATGTCCTGATGATTCTTTGGATTTCCTCATTGTCTATTGTTATATCCCCCTTTTCATTTCTGATTTTGTTAATTTGGATGCTCTCTCTGCTTTTTGGTTAATTGGATAAGGGCTTATCTATCTTGTTGATTTTCTCAAAGAACCAACTCTTTGTTTCATTGATTCTTTGTATTGTTCTCTTTGTTTCTATTTTATTAATTTCAGCCCTCAATTTGATTATTTCCTGGCATCTGTTTCTCCTGGGTGAGTTTGCTTCTTCTTGTTCTAGAGCTTTCAGTTGTGCTGTTAAGTCACTAGTGTGAGATTTCTCCAACTTATTTATGTGGGCATTTAGTGCTATGAATTTTTCTCTTAGCACTGCTTTCATGTGTCCCATAAGTTTGGTTATGTTGTACATTCATTTTCATTGAGTTCTAGGAAATCTTTAATTTCTTTCTTTATTTCATCCTTGACCCATTTGTGATTCAATTGGGCATTATTCAGTTTCCATGAGATTGTAGGCTTTCTGTAATTTTTGTTGTTGTTGAAATCTAACTTTAAGCCATTGTGGTCTGCTAAGACACAGGAGACTATTTCAATTTTTTGTATCTGTTGAGATTTGCTTTGTGACCAAGCATGTGGTCAGTTGTAGAGAAAGTTCCATGGGGTGCTGAAAAGAAGGTATATTCTTTTGTGCTTAGGGTGGAATATTCTGTAGATATCTATTAAGTCTATTTGAGTCATAATGTCTGTTAGTTCCCTTATTTCTCTGTTAAGTTTCTGTCTGGCAGACCTGTCCATTGGTGAGAGTGGGGTGTTGAAGCCTCCCACTACTAGTGTATGGGGTTTGATGTATGATTTAAGCTTTAGCAATGTTTCTTTTCGAATGTTGGTGCCCTTGTGTTTGGTGCATAAATATTTAGAATTGAGACTTCATCTTGTAAGATTTTCCCTGTGATAAATATATAGTGTCCTTTCCAATCTCTTTCAATTGGTTTTAGTTTGAAGTCTATTTTATTAGATATTAGGATAGTTACACCATCTTGCTTCTTAAATCCATTTGACTGGAAAGTCTTTTCCCAGCCTTTTATTCTGAGGTGGTATCTGTCTTTGGAGTTGAGGTGTGTTACTTGTATGCAGCAAATGGATGGATCGTGTTTTTGTATCCATTCTGTTAGCCTGTGTCTTTTTATAGGTGAATTGAGACCATTGATATTAATGGATATTAATGACCAGTGATTGTTAATTCTTCTTCTTTTTTTTTTTTTGGTGATAGTGTTGTATGTTTCCCTTCTTTAGTATTTGTTGGTATGGGACTATCTACTGCCTGTGTTTTCATGAGTGTATCTAACTTCCTTAGGTTGGATTTTTCCTTCAAGTGCTTTCTGTAGGGCTGGATTTGTGGAGAGATATTGTTTAAATCTGGTTTTATCATGGAATATTTTGTTTACTCCGTTTATGTTGATTGAAAGTTTTGCTGGGTATAATAGTCTAGGTTGGCATCCATGGTCTCTTAGTATCTGCATAATGTCTGTCCAGGACCTTCTGGCTTTTAGAGTCTCCATTGAGTAGTCAGGTGTTATTTTTATGGGTCTGTCTTTATATGTTACTTGGCCTTCTTCCTTTGCAGCTCTTAATATTTTTTCTTTATTCTGAATGTTTAATGGTTTGATTATTATGTGGCAAGGGGACTTTTTTTTGGATCCAGTCTATTTGGTGTTCTGTAACTCTCCTGTATTTTTATAGGCATTTCCTTCTTTAGGTTGGGAAATTATTTTTCTATGATTTTGTTGAATATATTTTCTTTGCCCTTGACTTGGTATTCTTCTCCTTCTTCTAACCCTATTATTCTTAGGTTTGGTCTTTTCATGGTGTCCCCAATTTCCTGGACATTCTGGGTCATGACTTTGTTGGCTTTAGTGTTTTCTTTGACTGATGAATCTGTTTCTTCTACTGTATCTTTAATACCAGAGATCTGCCCTTCCATCTCTTGCATTCTGTTGGTTATACTTGCATCTGTAGTTCCTGTTCGTTTACTCAGATTTTCCACTTCTAGCATTACTTGAGTTTGTGTCTTCTTTATTGACTCCATTTAAGTTTTGAAATCTTGAATTGTTTCCCTCACTTGTTTAATTGCTTTCTCTTGGCTTTCAAGGAATTTACTGATTTCTTCCCATTTTTTGTTTGACTTTTCCTCGATCTCTTTAAGGGAATTTTTCATTTCCTCTTTTAGGATCTCTAATATCTTCTTAGTCACTTTATGGTAGATATCTTCTGTTTCTTCTGTGTTGGGATGTTCAGGTCTTGCTGATGTAGGTTCTGATGGAGCCATATTGGTTTTTATGTTGTTGACTGTATTTTTGCACTGGTGTCTACCCATCTCTTTCTCCACTTGGTGCAAGTGGTGTCTGTGTCTGAGGGAGTCTCTCTTGGTCTGATTGATACTCTTGATCCAGTGGGAGCTCTTGGTCTAGTCAATGCTGATTGACTTTTTGTCTTAGGGAGCAGCTCTTAGTCCAACTGTTGCTAGTGGGCTCTGTCTCAGTGAGTAGCTGCAGTCTTAGCGTTTGGTAGATGGTGGTAATCTGACCTGTCTGCAGGAGGCCTCTTTGTCCAGTTGGCCTCTTTGTCCAGTTGGGTGCTGGCAGGCTGTATCTCAGGAAATAGTTGCAGTCTCAGAGGATGGGTGGGATTTGGGGAACGTGGGGCTTGGTGACAGAGTCTGATGGGGGTAGTCTGACCTATGTGCAGGATGTCTGCCTGCCAACTGGCCTTAAACTGGAACTGCAGTGAGTGATGGTATAGGGGGGCAGGGTTGTGCCCCTGGGCCCAAAGCCTAGGGGCTGGGGTGTTCAGGTATGAGGATAAAGACTCACCTCTTAGTCCAGTTGGGGGCTGGCAGGCTCTGTCTCAGGGAACAGTTGCAATCTCAGCTTGTGTCTTTTTATAGGTGAATTGAGACCATTGATATTAATGGATATTAATGAGCAGTGATTGTTAATTCCTGTTATTTTTTAGTGGTAGTGTTGTGTGTTTCTCTTCTTTGGTATTTGTTGGCGTGGGATTATTTATTGCCTGTGTTTTCATGTGTGTATCTAACTTCCTTAGGTTGGATTTTTTTCCTTCTAGTACTTTCTGTAGGGCTGGATTTGTGGATAGGTATTGTTTAAATCTGGTTTTATCATTGAATGTTTTGTTTACTCTGTCTATGGCAATTGAGAGTTTTGCTGGATATAATAGTCTGGATAGGCATCCATGGTCTCTTAGTGTCTGCATTATGTCTGTCCAGGATCTTCTGGCTTTCAGGGTCTCCACTGAGAAGTCAGGTGTTATTCTGATAGGTTTGCTTTTATATGTTACTGGGCCTTTTTCCTTTGCAGCTCTTAATATTTTTTCTTTACTCTGTAAGTTTAGTGGTTTGATTATTATGTGGTGAGGGGACTTTTTTTTTTTTTTAATCCAGTCTATTTGGTGTTCTGTATGCTTCTTATATCTTCATAGGCATTTCCTTCTTTAGGTTGGGAAAGTTTTCTTCTATGAGTTTATTGAATGTATTTTATGTGCCTTTGAGTTGGTATGCTTTTCCTTCTTCTGTCTCTATTATTCTTAGGTTTGGTCTTTTCATGGTGTCTCAAATTTCCTGGACATTTTGTGTTATGACTATTTTGGCTTTAGTGTTTTCATTGACTGAAGAATCTATTTCCTCTATCATATCTTCAACTCCAGAGATTCTCTCTTCCATCTCTTGCTTTCTGTTGGTTATGCTTGCATCTGCAGTTCCTTTTCATTTACTCAGATTTTCTATTTCCAGCATTCCTTCAGTTTGTGTCTTCTTTTTGCCTCTATTTCAGTTTTCAGATCTTGGACTGTTTCCTTCACCTGTTTAATTGCTTTTTTTTTTTTTTTTTTGGCTTTTTTAAAGGAATTTACTGATTTCTTCCAATTTTTTATTTATCTTTTCCTCAATTTCTTTATTGATTTCTTCCAATATTTTGTTTGTCTTTTTTTTGATTTCATTAAGTGAAATTTTAATTTCTTCTTTAAAGGCCTCTATCATCTTCTTAAAGTCACTTTTAAGATCAATTTCTCTGTTTCTTTTGTGTTGGGATTTTCAGGTCTTACTGATGTAGAACCACTAGGTTCTGACGATGCCATAGTGGTCTTTATGTTGTTGTCTGTATTTTTACACTCACATCTATCCATTTCTTCCTCCACTCCATGCAAGTTGTGTCTGTGTCTGAGGGAGCCTCTCTTTGTTTGATTTGTACTTGTACTCTTGGTCTAATAGGAGTTCTTGGTCTAATCCAGGCTCTTTGTCCAATCAGTGCTGATGGATTCTGTGGCTCAGGGAGTAGCTTTTAGTCCAATGGGCACGAGTGGACTCTGTCTCAGGGAGCAGCTGTTCCCAGTCAGTGCAGGGTGGACTTATGACTCTGGTGTTCACTGGTGTTGCAGGGGGCTGCTTTCTTGGCGAGGGAGTGGGGAAAGAGGCAGCTGCCTAGTCCATTGGGCTCAAATGGCTGTTCCCAATTGGTGCTGGTGGTTGATGGTGTCACAGGTGATTGAATATGCTCCTGTGTCCTAGTGGCTAGAGATGTGGTCTGCCTAGTCCAGAGATGAGGTCTTACCTGTTCCCAGTTGGTGCAGGGTGGGCTTATAACTCCAGTCTTGTTTTTTTTAACATAATATTTTTTATTGATTCTTTGGGAATTTCACAGCATACATCCCAGTCATACTTACTTCTTAGTCTTTTCATGTTCACCCCCAGCCCTTGTAATCTTCCCCCCAAAAAACAACAACAACAATAACAAAATTCAATTTGTGTTATCTACATACTCACTGGAGCATGGTCAAACTCTCAGTGGCCTGCCTCTTAAATAGAATTGAGTGCTTCTTCTCCTGCACCTCCACCAGAAGCCATCAATTATGGAGAGCTACATTTCAGCATCGTTATCACACATTTTAAGGAGTCTCTTCATTGGCTCCCTGTTTAAGCTGTTACTTAAGGGGGTATGGGGGGTGAAAGTAGGTATCATCAGAGATTTATGTATTTTTTTTCTCAACTGTTTGTCTGCAGTCATCAATATTGTTGCCAAAGTAGTTTCCTTGCCCTTTACAGTCAGTGGGAGCACAGATCATAGGCTTCCACATGGCTTATGGTGACTGAACAGAGGGTGAACTGTAGACAAAATTCTAAACAGTCTTATTAAATAGGAAACACAGAGCTAAATACAGAGTTAAAAGCCCAAGAGATCAGAGCACTAGCAAAGAGCAAAGACTACATTTAGCTTACCACTGGCTGCCATCCTTCCCCTGAGAGAGAGACCTTCTTCCTGTGTGACTTGTCTTTTTATTGACTTTCTATTCTGCCTTCTCATTGGCTCTAAACCCAACCACATGACTTCCTTGTCACCGACTGTCTGTACAGACCTCCAGGTCTCTATGGTTGGTACTGGGATTAAAGGTTCAGGTCACCATGCTTGGCTGTGTCCTTGAACACACAATGACTCTGCATGCCATGTGATTGGATTAAGGGTGTGTGCCACCACTGCTGGACCTCTGGTTAATGGCTCGCTTTTACCTCTGATCTCCAGGCAACTTTATTTATTGACATACAAATAAAATCACATTTCAGCACAAATAAAACATCACCATAGTGAACACAGCCCCTTGCTGCATTAGGACCACAGACCCAGACAAGGCCCTCAGAGGTCACTGAGATGTTGAACAGCAACACGGCCTCAAGTGGCAATGTTAGCCACTCACATCCATATGGACTCCAGTGGCAATATGGCCCATGGATAACAATATGTTTTTATGCCACGACATAGACTGTGATGTCTATTTGGCCTTTGGTGCTAACACTGGACACAGACATCAACACAGACTCAGGCTGCAGTAAGACTCCAACCCCAATATGGTCCTTGGCAGAAGCATGGGCCCAGACTTTACCATGGTTTCAAGTGGCAGCAAAAACCATGGTCATCCATATGGCCTTCAATGATAACATGTGCCATGGACATCAACACAGATGCCAGCTGCAGTAGGACCATGGACCAAGACATGGCCCTCCCTTAGTAGCAGCTTGAACCTAGGTATCACCATGACCTCAGATGGAAACACAGGTCACTCACATCAATATGGCTCCTGGAAGCAGCATGGCCTATGGACATCAATTTGGCTTCAGGCTTCATCATAGACCATGGACATATGCATGGTCTTTGGTGGTAGCATGGGCCATGAACATCAGCACAGACCCCAGCTGCAGTAAGACCCCTGACCCACACATGGCCCTCAAGGCATCACAGACCACAGTGGTCTTTGGAAGAGATCCAATCCAGGAAGTGAATCACTTCTCTTCTTGGGCCTCCATCATTGTCCAGAGCCAGGCAATCCTATGGCTGGGTGACTTGTTCAGGAGCTGAGTCTGCATCTGTGTAAGCTCCAGGCTGCTACACACCACCCTGCCAACCCCACTGGTCTACAATGTGTTCCATCATTGACCTCAGCCCTCCTTCACACCTGTCACCATCTTTCCCACCTTTCCCACCTCTCCATCACACATTGTTTGTAGTGATGCCTGCTGGTCTGGGTTGGGTCAAGGCCTGGTCATCTTTCCCCAGTCTCAGAGCCAGTGCCAGGGCAAGGGTGGTGTGGGTTGTGGTGGATTCTGTTTTCTAATCTAATCTGTTGGTCTATCTTTTTAAAGGTCTATTTATTTTACGTGTATCTGAGCATGCCTGCTTGTCTGTGTGTGTACCATATACACACTAGAGTTATTGAGGGAGGGTACAGAAGAAAGCATTGTATCCCTTGAATTTTAGATACAGGTGACTGTGAATTGTCACCAGATATGAGTGCTGGCAACCAATCTCAGGTCCTATGCTGGAGCACATGCTACTCTTTATTAACATAAATTTTATTGATTCTTTGAGAATTTCACATCATGCCTCTCAGTCCCACTCATTTCTCAGTTCTTCCATATTTGCTATCCACCCTTATAAACTCCCCCCCAAAGAAAATAAAAAAATTAAAATTAAGCCAAAAAAAATCTTGCTGACCCCTCTGGGCAATAACCTGCTTCTCTATCAACCACAACCTTTCACACCTGTCACAGCTGTCTCGTCTCTAGTTCTGCCATGCATGTACCACTATGGTCCTCTGTCTTTCCCACCTCTCCATCACATATTTATTCATGATGGTGGCTTTGGATGCTGTGCTGTCATGCAGTATACCCTTTTGCCTAAACAGCTTTACTTGTAAATGTTCATTATAATGAGTCATTGATCTTGTTCAAGGCCTCTGGCTTCTATTACACCATCAATACTGGAACCTCACTCTGGTAGTTTGAATGTAATATGCTTATAGGGAGTGGCACTATTAGGAAGTGTGTCTTTGTTGGAATAAGTACAGTCTTGGAGGAAATGTGTCACTGTGTGGGGAAGCTTTGAGGTTTCCTATGCTCAAGATACTGCCCAATGACACAGTCCATTTCCTGCTGCCTTCTGATCAAGATATAGCTGGATATCCTGCTGTTTCCTAGAGTCATGGAGATCCTGCAGCTATGATTCCGCAGGACCAGTACCTTCATGAGTTCTAGCAGTCCATAGATAAGGTAGACATTAGAATGGTCCAACTCAAAGCTCTGGACCTGGCCCAGATCATAGCAGAATTTATCAGCCCAGGACTACCTCATTGAGGGGCAGGACTAGCTCTCTGGGCAGGTATCTGGCTGCCTTCTGTCTGCCAGTACCATGAGGTGGCAGGAAGGCCACTCCACATGCTACTACTCTTAAATGTTGAACCATCTCTTCCACTCCCAGTCTGTGCCTTTTTGTTGAGTAACTGAAACCATCAATATGTAAAGTTATTATTAAATAATGTGTGTCCTGAAGACAGCTTATGTTGGAGAGGATATGGAGCAAGGGGAACACTCCTCAACTGTTGCAAACTTGTACAACCACTCTGGAAATCAGAATGGCAGTTTCTCAGAAAACTGAGAATAAGTCTTCCTCAAGACCCAGCTATACCACTCTTGGGCATATACCCAAGGAATGCTCAACCTTACCACAAGGACACATGCTAAACTATGTTCATATCAGCATTATTCGTAATAGCAAGAACCTGGAGACAACCTAGATGCCCCTCAGCTGAAGAATGGATAAATAAAATGTGGCACATATATACAATGGAGTACTACCCAGCAGTAAAAAAAAAATGATATCATGAAATTTGCAGGCCAATGGATGGAACTAAAAAATATCACCCTGAGTGAGGTAACCCAAACTCAGAAGGACAAACATGGTATGTACTCACTCATAAATGGATACTAGATGTAAAGCAAAGGATATTCAGACTGCAGCCCACAGATCCAGGGAGGCTAGCTAGCAGGGAAAGACCCTAGGAGAGACACATGAATGGCCTAGTGAAGGAGAAGTGGATGGGATCTACATGAGCAGACTGGGATTTGGGTGTGTGGGGGGCGAGGAGTGGGAGATGAGAACATAGGGAAATGGGAGGGTTGAGCTGGAACAGGTACAGAGTGGGAGGGCAGGGAGGGAGATACCATGATAGATGAGGACATCATGGGAATATGAAGAGGCAGGGTGCCAGAGAGGCTCTCAGGAATCCACAAGGATGACCCCACCTGGGAGTGCTGGCAGTGGTCTAGAGAGTGCCTGGACTGGTCTACTCTGGTGACCATTCTAGTGAATACCCTAACTGCCATCATAGAGCCTTTGTCTATTGACTGATGGAGGCAGATACAGAGATCCACTGCCAGGTGCCAGGCTGAGCACCAGGAATCCAATCTATGAGAGAAAGGAGGGATTCTGCAGGCGGGGGACATCAAGATCATGATAGGAAGGTGTGCAGAGATGACTGGCTACACTGGTGGAAGCCCATGAACTGTATACTAGTAGCTGTGGAGCCCCCATGGGACTGGACTAGGCCCTTTGGATATGGAAGATGGTTGTTTGGCTTCAACTGTTTTTTGGGGGGCACCCTAATAGGGGGATCAGAATCCACCCCTGGTGCATGGGCAGGCTTTTAGGAGCCCAGTGCCAGTGGTGTGATGCCTTGCACAGGCTTGGTGCAGTGGGGAGGGGCTTGGACCTGCCTAAGCTCAGTGTGCTGGGCTCTGCTGACTCCCCATGGGAGACCTTGATTTGGGGGATGTGGGGTGGCTTGGGAGGGAGGCCTGAGGGGTTGCGAGGAGGGAGGAGATGGGATCTGTGGGTGGTATGTAGAATGAGTAGAAAATTTCTTAATAAAGAAAAATGAAAAAATACATAAAAAATACTTCTATGAATATGAAAAAATGATGTGTGCCAATTCTAGCCATTCTGTTCATTTTATGTTGTTTCCTTAGACCTCTTTTGATTGATCGCTTTGGTCTTATTTATTTGTCCCTTTCAACTTCTTGCATGTGTTTATATTTCTTTTAATCTAGAATAACCCTTCAAATATCCACTCTACATCTGGACTAGTGGTCATAATTTTCTATTTTACATCTGCTCATTGCTTCTCCACAGAATTTCATATTTCCATGCACCTACCATAACTTCAAAAAAATTAGCTAAGTGCTAACTACTTGCTTTGTTGAATATCACAAACTCTCAATGTGAACAGTGGTTAACTTTAGGTATACACTTCATTAGATTAGGGGATTTCTGCATAATTGATTATTATGCTACTTTTAGGCATGGGTGTCTGTGGAAGAGATGGGCATTTGATCTGTGAAATGGGGAAGGAAGAATTGCCCTGATCTAATGTTTTGCTCTTGTTCATTTCATATTTCACTATTAGAACTCTATTTCTATATATTTTACTGTGAAACTCACACCAGCAGTTTCAAACCTGGGTTGAGCCATATTGGAGTTCATTTAGGTTTCCTAGTGGCTTTACCCAGCAGGTCTGCATAAAAAAAGATGATTGGACCATGGACCTGAGTACTAGGTGTGTGAGATGGTCTGCACTTGGCTATGCTAGGGGGAGGTCTTTTGCTCCACCCTTTGGCACTCCTTTAAAAACCCACTGGCAGAGAGAGACAGTTGGGACCTGATGGATTAGGATCCAGGCCCTCTCAAGGCTATCCTGTATTTTCTATCTTTTTCTTTCCTCTCTATCCTTCTATCTAATATTTCCTGCTACTTCTACTCAAGAGTACTCTGGGGAAATGTGGAGGTGGGATTGCCCCCACAGATGGCACCAGTGAACAGGGACTAAGACACACACACACACACACACACACACACACACACACACACACACACACATTTCTCCAGAGTACTTGGCAATAGTAGAAATTTAGGTCGTGCCAGTAAGTGGTTGGGGCTGTCCAGTTTTGTAGTGAAAAAAAGTTAAGTGAGGCAGGGTGTATCCTTGGGAGAAAAAGAAAAAAAGGGGACTGGAAATATGTCCGAATATAAGGCTGCAGTATAGAATCTTCTCTATCAAGATTTCTCTATTTCTGTCTCTCTCTTAATTGCTATCTATGAAAAATAAGGAAAGTAGGTAATAGAAATATAGTGTAGAAAAAACTTAGAAGAGTAAGGTAGAGTAGGAATGAGGAAAATAGCATAAAAAACTTAGAATATGTTAAGCTACAAGACAGAGAAACTAGGTCTTTAATTTTTTAACTATGGGGCTATAAAAGCAAAATCTTTGGGAAGAATCAGAGGAAATACCTATCAAAGAAGAGTTTAAGAGGGGGAAAACGATTCCTTTAGGAAGCTTTTGGTCCCAAGTGGCAGGAGAAAGTAATTCTCCCTGGGGCAAAATGCAGATGAAATAAGAAAAGTTTAGAAGTCTTAGAAAAACTTTGTGGTTTTTCTCAAAAACTGAAAGCTTTCTTGGAAAAATAAACTTGGTAAAATCTCTCTCTAAGAAACTAAAAAGTGTTTCAGGACTTTCTAAGTTTCTCTTTCTGTAAGGGCAAAATTAGATTCATCTGAATGAATGCAGGAAATCACCTGTGATTTGCTGTAAGAAAAAACAACAAACCTCTCAGTACAGGGCAAAATCTCTCTCCTATCCTTTTCTTGAAGCCAATAAAAAGCAGCCAGAAATCCCTCTGTGGCTAGAACCTATCCAAAGACCCTCAGGAAAGTGTAGGGCAGCATGAGGAAGCTGCTGGCATGGAGAAAGCAATAAAGTCGAGCTGCAGGTGCATTTGCAGCTGTGATACAGCATCAGGGACTCTGAGAAAAGATCCAGGTCAGAACAGGATGGAGAACTATCCAGGAGAAAAGCTCTCTTTTTTATCAGGGAAAGGGCCTTTCTGATTTAAAAAGCTTTGTTTCAAGTACTTTTGGTTTCCTTCACTCACCCCTCACTGACTACCAGTGAGAAGAGGGAGTGAAGCCCTGAAGAGTCTTTGTCTCTGGTGATAAGCTCTTTCTGAGTGTGTGTGGACAGAGGGACACAACCTGTGGGGAACTGAGTCAGATGAAAGGTCTGATTAGGGAACTATATCTGTTCTAATTTGAATTCAGGTAGAACAGAAATCTTTTGACTCAAGAAACCTCCCATGGTAAAGAAAAAAGGTCATTTGAAAGCAAGCCCAGTAAAAGAGAACCAGAAGTTCACTCCTGAACCCAAAAAGAATTATGAGGAATGGAGTCTAAAAGGTAGCTCATAACAGTGGGCTGATATAGAGAAATGCATTCTGGAAAAGGTAGTTTTTCCACTAATGATGTCAATATTGCCCAGAAAAACTATTTTTTTTCAGCTTGAAGTGAAGCTTCTTCCCTAAACATTGCTAGAAAGCTTAAATTTACTTCCCCAAAAGCTTTATTTATAAACCAGTTTATAAATAATTAAAAAGGAGGAAAATCATCTAAGTGTTTGTTGAATGTCAGCTCCAATGAAAAGCTAAAAAGAATTGGAACGTGGAGCTTCTCTGCCTTTGACCAGTGGTGGATCTGATATACAGGCTCCTTTAAGAAAATGTCTTATATTGCCCAACAGCTGCACAAGTTTTTGCAAAGAGCTTTATGGCAGGCAGTTCAATATGGGAATTTCACTGTCAGCCTAAGATGAGGCTTTTTTGTAGCTTTTCTGCAATAAGAGAAATGTTTATCTGAATTATGGCACAGGAAAGCTGCTATGAATTTGGGTAAAGGGACAGTCCCTAGCTAAAAAGCCATCTATTGAAGGGTAATTCTCTACCAGTCCTGGAATAGCTGAGAGAGCCTGGTAGGAAAGGTGATCAGGAAAAAGTAACTTTACCCCAAGGATTACAGCCTTAACAATGACACTCTATTGTACAAAGAGCAACCTATAAAAACAATGAAGTCACTTAGAAATACATTAAGCTTTCAAGGCAAATAGTCTAGCAGGGGAACCTGCTGAATGATGCAGGTCTGGAACCCCACTCCAACTTAGGGGAGAGTTACAAGTGAATTAAGTTTGAATGTAAGTTTGTAGCAATTATAATTGTGAATAGTAATGTTTATGTTAGAGTTATTACATTAATCTATTGATATTGATGCACCTTGGTTTGGTGAAGTTAAGGAAGTATTAAAGTTTGATGTAAATACATCAGAAGTTTATCCTATGTTTTGTTAGCCAGAAATGCAAATGTATTTATTAAGAATTTGCTTTAAGATATAAGATTGAGAGAACTGTAACTATGTATAGCAATATTTATGTTAGAATTATGTTAACCTGTTAATGTTAATAAAGAAGCTAAGAGAGTTTGATGCAGTTACATGTAGATGGAGATTTCTCCAGTCCTGCCTTGCCCACAGTCATGACAAATCTCCCTGACCCACTGTATAGCCACAGCAGGCTTCTTGTTATCTAGTTCTTATATCTTAAATTAACCCATTTCTATTAGTCTATAAGTTGCCATGTGGCTTGTAGCTTACCGGCACCTTACATCTCACTTGTTATGGTAGCGTCTGGCAGTGTCCCTCTGCCTCAGCCTTCCACTTCCAAAATTCTCTTCTCTCCTTGTCCTGCCTATACTTCCTGCCTGGCTACTGGCCAATCAGTGTTTTATTTATTAACCAATCAGAGCAACAGTTACATCAAGAGTTTTTGATTTAGAAAGGGCTTGATGCAGCTATACCTGCTGTAGTCACCTTAGACCCATTCCATAAAAGAAATGCAATCTTTGTCATTCTCTGCTCCTATACTGGGAGGCATGACAGCTATGGAGATTGCTATGAGCTCTTAATGGGGAATATATATATATATATATATGTATATATATATATATATATATGAAGAAGGGGGAACCTGTTGGAGCCCATTCAGGTTTCCTAGTGGTTTTACCCAGCAGGTCTGCATAAAGAGGATGATTGGACCATGGGCCTGAGTACCAGGTATCTGAGATGCTTTGCACTTGCCTGTGCTGGGTGGAGGTCTTTTGCTCAACCTCTTGGCATTCCTTTAAAAACTCTTTGGTGCCAGGCAGTGGTGGTGCACACCTTTAATCCCAGCACTTGGGAGGCAGAGGGAGGCAGATCTCTGTGAGTTCAAGGCCAGCCTGGGCTACAGAGTGAGATCCAGGATAGGCACCAAAGCCACACAGAGAAATCCTGTCTGGAAAAGTAAAACAAAAACAAAAACAAAACAAGCAAACAAACAAACAAACGAAAACAAAAAACAAAAAACCTTTTGGTGCTGGAGAGATGGTTCAGTGGTTTAGAGCACTGGCTGCTCTTCCAGAGGTCCTGAGTTCAGTTCCCAGCAACCACATGGTGGCTCACAACCATCTACAGTGGAATCTGATGCCCTCTTCTGGCACAAAGTTGTACATGCAGATAGAGTACTCACACACATGAAATAAATCTTAAAACAGAACAAAAACCTATTAAAAGTCAGAACATAGTAATTTAGTGTTGGAGATTTAGCTCAGTGGTAGAGCACTTGCCTAGCAAGTGCAAGGCCCTGCCTGGGTTTGGTCCTCAGCTCTGGGAAAACAACAACAACAACAAAAACAAAACAAACAACAACAACAACAACAACAGAACCCTTTGGCAGAGATAGTTGGGGCCTAATAGATTAGGATCCAGGCCCTCCCTAGGTTATTCTATATTTTCTATCTTTTTCTTTCCTCTCTATTCTTCTATCTAATATTTCCTGCTGCTTGTACTGAAAATTACTTTGGGGAAATGTGGGAGTGGGATGGCCCCCACAGAGCTACTCTACTGGTTTTTCTGGTTCTCTAGTTTTGAAAAAGTGGCACATGTTGGGATTTCTCAGACTCAATAATTATGTGAATCATTGTCCCTAAGATATCCTCCCTCATCTGTCTGCCTGTCATGCCCCCAATCCTATTGTTTCTGTTTCTGTGAAGAACTTTGATTACTATGTGGACCTAGGACAAGACAGCTTTTGTCTTAGTTTTGGGTACAAGATTAATAATATCAAATGTGAGTACCATAGTCCTAATGACCGGGTTAACTTTGAACACAGCAGGCCCTGAACACTATTCCATTCTGGTAATTGCTCATGGAAAAGTCAAGTATCACCAAAGTCTGGGAAGGTTTATCTATAAAGTTCACCGTATAGATAGACTGATTCTTGCAACCTTGATTCTAGACAGGCAAATGAGTTCTTTCCCAAGGATGCAAAAAGATAGGTTAATGAGCAACCTAGGTGAGAAGAATTTCTTGTTTACATTGGAATAGTGTTCTGAATCTAAGATGGGATTGTCTAAAACCTGCAGGCTACAGAGTGAAATATTTGTTCAATTCATAGAAAGCCTCACATTAAGGCTTTGAGGTCACTCTCATGAACTTTCAATGTATGGCTTTAGTGTGATATGATTAAGAAGCTATTCATTTTACATATTCTCTACTTCCTCCACAATCAAAACCATAATGAGAAAAAGAGCCTTTATAATAAGTTCTTTATATATTGGCAACATAGGAAATCACTGTTAGTGATGATTTTTTTAAAAGCTGCTTCTCATAAATTTGAACTCTTTATTACCATTTATAAAAGCAGCCCCATATTGAGAGCTCATTAGTAATTTGAACTTAATTTTGTCAAAGAAAATAGAGTCAAGAGAGATTATGTTTCATCTTTAATATGGCTGTTCAGCAACAATGCCATTATCCTGAATTTCAGATGAATTTAATTGAAACTTAATGCACAAAATTAGTTGTTTTGTGCAATTAGAATCCCATTTAAATGGGTAAAAGATGAATAAGATGGTAAATTCATGATTTTCCTCATGAATGATTTGCTAGGCATCTTTGTTCTTAGGTTTTCTTTCCACATTAAATAAATGACTTTTTTCAGTTTAATAGGGTTTTTCACTCGACAATTTTATCACCCCAGGCAATATATAATACCCAGCACCTCCGAGAAGGTTAGTGGGAAAAAAAGCTCCCCAAATGGTTGTCAGTTACAGAAAAGTGAGGTCAAAACTTTTTGTGCCACAGTGTGCAGTCTCTTGCATACCCTTTCGTCCTGCAGGTGAGAAAGATACTGAATGCATACATCTACAATGAGGTATGGAAGGATGGGCTTCAGAAGCAGAGCTGAGCATAAATTTTCCTTTAGCCTTTAATGATTTTGTGTCTTGGGGTTCATCTCTTGACTTTTGAACCTCAATGTGTCCAGCAATTAATGGAAATTTAATCTTTTTTTCAGTGCTAATAATCAAACACAAGCCCTCTGATATGCTATGTATGACTTAATACATGGCTAGTATTGAGCCCAATGATTATTTCTCGAGACTAGTGGTAAGCATTAAATGAGAACATCTATACAATTTTTTAAGCAAACTGACAAATTTAAAAACTAACAGCTGCTGTGGTTACTATTGTCCTTCTTTATTGTCTTATAATTGTAATCATCATCATTCTTGGAATGTTTTGTGCTTTTGATATAATAATAATATTTCCCAAGTATTAGCCTACACAATTAAATGGAAGAATAAGATGAAAAGACAGGGGCAATTGCTTGGGGGGACTGAGTGGTGATGTGTAGCAACCTCTTCCAAAGTGAAATATTTCCCCCCAGAGGCTCATGAGACCAAGGAAGTTTCTAAAATTAACAAGATTCACAGGACTCTTCTTCATGGTTACAGAAGCAGTAAAGGACTCCTCAGTAGCCTAAAGAGACTCTTTGACATGTGAATTTCCTGTAAGTGATGCAGAGAACCCCAACATCACATCTTTCATTAGTCATCACAAACACTGAAGTGGCTTTACTGGTAATACAGCTGTTTTTGAGTTATCTATGCTCTTGCAAGTGTGTTCAAATGAACTCACTGATTTTCCTAGTTGGCCTTTGGTTGCATCATTGCTTTGTCATCAGTTCTTCTCTGGAAGGAGAAGACATTTGTTTACACATTTCTTTTGTCCAAGAAAATTGGACAAAACAGGGAGTTGGTTTGTTGGTTGGTTTGTTTCTTGGGAAAGAAATAAGACTTGATAAGGCTCAATATGACAAAGATCATGGTCCTGGAAATTTCTGTAGAGAGCTCTAATTAGATTTGTAGACAAGGATGCCTTTTGCAAGGAAGTAGCTTTATTTGTAGTGACATTGAATCATCAGATTCATATCCAAAGGCTGCGTGAGGTCTGAGCATAGTAGAACTTTGCATTATATAATTTTTTAGTTCCTTTGTCTACCTAGTATTGTAACATATGTTTTAGTTGGGTCTTTTATGGCTGTAGGTGTTTGTCAATGAGGCTATATGGATGTGTTATCATTTCTATGACATGGAGGCAGAAATGTGATAGGGTTGCCAGAACACGAAGGACACCTTCTAGCAGCTTCAGTGTTTTAGGGTTAACATTTAGGTCTTTGAGACATTTTCAGTTAGGTTTTGCTCAAGGTCATAGATATGGGTCTAATTTCACTTCCCTGGCTGTGCACATCCAGCTTTCCTGGCATCATGTGTTGAAGATGCTTTCTTTTCTCAAAAGATGCCATGTAAGTTTGAAGTTACATGAACTCATATTTAGGTCTTCAATTTTGTTCCCTTGATCTACATGGCTGTTCTTGTGCCAGTTCCATACTGTTTATTATTGCTATGGCTTAGTAATAATATATTGAGATCTGGAATGGTAATCCCTCCAGTCTTATTCTTTTTGTTAAGGATTGCCTTGGTCTTTTGTGGTGTCACATGAATTTTAGAATAATTTTTTTCAATTTCTGTGAAAAATGAGATGGGGGTTTTAATTGGTAAGCCATTTAATCTGCAAATAGATTTGGGTAAAAATGGCCACTTTCACAATATTAATTTTACCAATCCATGAGCATGGGATTTGTCTTTTCATTTTCTAGTGTTTTTCTTCATCTCTTTCTTCAGAGGCTTAAAGTTTTCATTGTAGAGGCTGTCACTTCCTTGGGAAGGTTTATTCCTAGATATTTTAACTTCTTTGAGGCTATTGTAAATGGGAGTGTGTCTATAATGTCCTTCTTTGTATTTTTGTTGTTAGTTTATAGAAAAGCTACTGGATTATGCTAGATGATTCTATATCTTGCCACACTGCTGAATTTATATATTGTGTCTAGAAGATTTCCAGTAGAATTTTTGGGATCTCTATTGTATAGGATCACGTCATCTGCAAATAGGATAGTTTGATTTCTTCTTTCCCTGTTTGTAACCCGTTAATTTCCTTCATTTGCTTTATTACTCCAACTATTACTTTGAACACAATATTGAAAAAGAGTGGGGATAGTGGACATCCCTGTCCCATTCTTGACTTCAGTGGGGTTGCTTCAGGCTTCCCTCCATTTAAGATGATGTTGGCTGACAGAGACTCATATTCAGTTTTTATTATGTTTAATCTTCATTAGTTTGCATTTTTTCTATAAATTTGTGTGCTGTCCATTTTAAGGTTTAAATGCATTGTAGTATGATAGATGTTTGTTTCCCAAGATGTGGTCTATTTCAGAAAAGTTTCCACATGCTGCTGAGTAGACTATGGATTCTTTTTTGTTTGGGTGGAATATTCTATAGATATCTGTTGTGTCCATTTAATGCAAAATCCTTAAGAATATATTTCTTCAAACAAAAACATGGTCAGGCCTATCACAGCAATACCCCACTCTTGGTACTAACTTCTGTCTTAGGGCTTTTATTGCTGTGAAGAGACACTAGTACCATGGCAACTCTTATGAGAAAAATATTTAATTGGTGGATCACTTACATTTTCAGAGTTTCAATCCATTATCATCATGGCAAGGAGCATGGCAGACATGATGCTGGCTACATATTGATCAGAAGGCAACAGAAAGTTAACTAAGATACTGGGAAATATCCTGAGCATTAGAAAGATCAGATCCCACCCCCACACTGACATATTTCCTCCAACAAGGTCATACCCATCCAACAAAGCCACAGCTCCTAATAGTGCCATTCTCTATGAAATTATGGGGACCTATTACATTCAGACTACCACACAAGGTGTTAAGGACTTAAATAGTACAAGAAAATTATCAGCTGAGGCTGAAAGAGAATGGACTCTGGTAGAAAAGAAATGATAGGATTCACACGTGTCTTTTGAATCCAGAACTTGACTGTATGTATTGTTTTACCTTCTACTCACTCTCCCACAGGAATTCTTATGTAGAGACAAGATACTATCTTAGAATGGATAGTTTTATCATACAGAGGAAAAAGGGTTTCTGAATTGATTCTGAAAGGAAAAATTAAAATTTGTCAATTAGCAGGAATAGACCCAGCAGAAATTGTAGTACCTTTTTACTAATGCTGAAATTGCTTCATTATGGGCAGAAAATGAACATTGGCAAAGAGCTTACAGTAATTTTTTGGAGAGATTAGCAATAATGTCCTCAAAGCAGGAGACCAGTTTATATAAAAAACTAATTGGACTCTTTGTCATATAATGAAAGGAACACCAATTTCTGGAGCCCCTACATACTATACTGATAGAAATAAACCAGGAAAGGCAGGTTATATGTCAGAAAAAATAAGTGAAGTGTCTCAAAGCCCTTATGACTCAGTTCAAAAATCAAATTATATGCTATTTTCACAGTATTATTAGATTTTCCAGAACCTCTTATTACAGTTACTGACTCAATATGCAGAAAGAGATGTTTTACATATTGAAACTGCTGAACTTATTCCAGATAATTCAGAATAAACTCTTTTTTTCAATCACAACAAATAATCAGAAATAGAAATTACCCATTTTATATAACACATATCAGATCCCATATAGGCCTACCAGGCCCTCTAGCACAAGGTAATTATGAAATTGATTAGCTATTAATAGGAAATGTGTTAGAAGCCTCAGAATTTCATAAAAAGCACCACATTAATAACAAAGGTTTAAAGAAAAGTTTTCCTACCACTTGGAAAGAAGCCAAGGAAATTATAAAAAAAAGTCCTACTTATTCTTTGTATAACCAAACCCCATTTCCTTGGAGCTTGGAAGATTAAAAATATAGGTACATATTCAGGATTTCAATGGTGTTATCAATGTTTTGAATTTTCTCACTCTTCAAAAATGTGGGGTGGTATTTCATTGTTATTTTAATTTTAATTTTTCTGATGATATGATAATTTCATATGCTTATTTACAAACTGTCAGTTTTAAAGCACACTAGACTACTGGGTAGTATACTTCAACAAAATGGGAATTGGAGAGTATTAAAAGATGAAGCACGGAGAAATAACATCCAGAAAACAGAAGTCTTATGCATATTAAGACAAAAGGAATTCTTGGAATCACGGTAAAGAAGAGTCCTAGGGTGGAGAACAGTGTTTGGCTGATGTTCAAGAAGCCAGATAGAAGGAGAGTGAAAATCTCTAGGAAGACCTCCAGAAGGAAATGGTAGGTTTTAATCATTCTAGACATTGAGCTGATAAAATTTATGAAAGAGAGTGGGAAATTTGTGGAATACTGAGAAATTTATGAAAATCATGCAAGAATTAGCAATAAGTAAAAATAAACAAAGCTAAGCCAAAAAAAATAGTAAGAAGTATAAGTCAAAATGTCCCATGATGATCAGTTTAGGATGACATTTACATAGATTAAATACCATGAGTATTGATACTTATTTTAACTAAAGATGTAGGCATCATTGTAAAATGAGTTGATGGGCTGCATAAGTAAAGGGGCAAGTTTGGAACAAGCTGTTGTTTTGTCATTAGAGATCAGGAGTCAATGGACTAACCTGATCTGCCTAAAGAAACATATGAATATTAAGGAATTTATATTCTTTTTTGTTTGTTTGTTTGTTTTCGAGACAGGGGTCTCTCTGTGTTGTTTTGGTGCCTGTCCTGGATTTCTCGTTCTGTAGATCAGGCTGGCTTCAAACTCACAGAGATCCACCTGGCTCTGCCTCCCGAGTGTGGAATTAAAGATGTGTGCCACCACCACCCGGTAGAATTTATATTCTAAAGTAAATAAATAAAAAGGCCAAAAGTAGTGGTAGAATATAGGAATAGTGAGAGAGAGAGAGAGAGAGAGAGAGAGAGAGAGAGAGAGAGAGAGAGAGAGGAGAGAGAGAGAGAGAGAGAGAGAGAGAGAGAGAGAGAGAGAGAGAGGAGAGAGAAGAGAGAGAGAGAGAGAGAGCAATTAGATGATGCGAATATAGTTTGTCCCTCTGACACTTACTTCCACATGTAAATCCATTATGGAAACTTTAGTTTGTTAGGACTCTGTTCATGAATGGATGTGTGTGTGTGTGTGTGTGTAACTTTTTATTTGGGATGTGTGATTGTGCATGTGAGCATGTGCCTAGGTACACATGTGGAGGTCAGAGGACAACTTTTGAGAATCAATTCCGTCCTGTCAGATGTAGATTATGGTGATCAAACTCAGGTCATCAGGCTAGGTGGTAAGTGCCTTTACCCACTGAGAAATCTCATTGGTCATACTCATACGCTCTTTTTTTTGTTTGTTTGTTTGTTTGCTTGTTTTTTTCGAGACAGGGTTTATCTGTGTAGCTATGCGCCTTTCCTGGAACTCACTCGGTAGCCCAGGCTGGCCTCGAACTCACAGAAATCCGCCTGTCTCTGCCTCCCAAATGCTGGGATTAAAGGCGTGCGCCACCACTGCCTGGCTGGTCATACTCATATTAATGGATTAATGGGCAATCTCTAGAGAGGATCTGTCATAAAAGCCATTTTAGCTAGTTCTCTCATTTTTCCTTTCTCTCCACACAGTGCCTTATTTTCCTCATGTCTCTGCTGGCAAGGCAGCCATTACCACACATGAACCCTTGGTTTTGGCAGAAACATGTATCCAAAGTAAATTTTTATTTATAACTTTTTTATTTTATGACATTATGTTATCAGCAACAGAAACCAGATTAAGTCAAAGGCTCTTTTTTTTTTTATAAATTATGTATATGTTCTATTTTAATGAGCATACACATTAACTTAGTAAAGTAGAATATATTAAATTACAAATACTATTTAAAAGTACTTAATTAAGTTTGTAAAATGGGACCATGCTTAATAAAAGGTTCCTAAATGGCCTTGTCAGATATTATGTACAATAATAAAGTTTGTTGGTTGAATTTTAAAAGCTTAAGAAAGGGATAGTTTTAATTAACTTGAAAAACTTTGATATCATTTTCTAAAAACCAAAATAACTGCTTTCCTTTGCCTACTCACCAGCTGTGAAGATGTAAGCCTCACTGATGTGGTCAGATTTGCAAGCCCACAAGAAATGCTGGAAGAGTGGAAATGTGCAGAGGTTACAGTAGCTAGCTGCTTTGGGAGAAGAGTAGAGTTCCCTCCTCAACTCTGGATACTAAAGAGGTGCACCAAGATGGGCATTGCCTTTGATGCCTAAGCTGTGAGGTGAAGCAGGCTTCCTTCAAGTTAACTTGTATCAGGCTTGTATTAATGATGGGTTAGAGTGGAGAAATATTTCACCTAGAAACCCCATAATGGTTTTCTCTAAGTCAGATATTGTACTGAGCAACCTTCCTACACTCTGATCTATCCCCAGTGGTAGAGCTAGGAAAGATGACAATTTGCCTTCTGAGTCCTGGTGGTTATCTTTCTTCCTTACTCTCCTAGGGCTTTGGGAAAACAAGCAGTTTCTACTGATTAGGAATAGGAGGATGGTGGGATGGAAATGGGAAAGGAGCTGCGAATGAATAAAATAAGGACAGAGTTCAAACATTTGTCTATACAAGTCAAACTGGAAAGGGCCTTTACCCCATCTTCATAGTGTATGGCTAGAGGGCTAAATTGGAAGGGACAATTCTATGTTGAGGACTTTAGGAGTCTTTAGGCTAGGACTCTGTAAAGGGCCAAGTCATAAATATTTTAGACATTTATGAGTTCTGACCTAATTGTTCACCTCTCTCATTTCAACCACAAGGCAGTAAGTTAATGAATGGCTACAGCTGTATTTGAATAAAACTGTTTAGGAAAATTGGTGATGGTCTAGATTTGGTCTGAGGAATGTAGGTTGTTATCTCTGACTTAAATGGACATAGGAAGGAGTAGAACTGCTAAATAATGATTCTCAAATAGGAAGAATTTCAGAATATTTGATAAGTGGGTGAATATTGTCAGAATTCATTGTGATTTTTTTTTGGGAAGACTTTTCTAAGTAGTTAAGCCACAGGGGAACTTATGGTTTATATAGGTGAATATGCAAAAGTAGGTGGCTTTAGGAGCAGCTGGATCCAGGGATCTTTTTTTCATATCAGGTCTGCCCTCATTCTGTGCCCAGTCAACAAGAATTGTCTAGATTTGGAAAATGTAGATCTGTGAGAGATCAGACCTGAGAAACATAAAATGGATCAATCATGCATGCCAAGTTGAAATGGGTTCTATAAATCACAACTGCAACTTAAAACACAATTAGTGATTCTTCTAAAATGAAAAGACTCCTTTTGTTTTCACAAGAAGGTTAAGTAAAAATAAATGTATGCTAGAGCCGGGCGGCGGTGGTGGTGGTGGTGGTGGTGCCTGCTTTTAATCCCAGCACTCGGGAGGCAGAGTCAGGTGAATCTTTGTGAGTTCGAGGCCCGCCAGCCTGGTCTACAGAGTGAGATCCAGGAAAGGCGCAAAGCTACACAGAGGAACCCTGTCTCAAAAAAAAACAAAACAAAACAAAACAAAACAAAACAAAACAAAACAAAACAAAACAAAAGTATGCTAAGCATAATAGTTTGGTTTCGTTGCTGCATAATGGATCCATATAATCTTATAGAAGTATGTGGGTTTTCAAGCACCAAGCACCATTTGTTCTTTCATTTACATACCCTTTCATCAGTGACTTATTTAGAATTGATTGTGTGCCTAACTCTGAAGAAAGGAATCACACATTCTTTGGTCAGCCATTTTGTTTTATTAAATAATTTAGACTTACCTTCCAGAAAGAGTAATTCTCACTGATCCTGGCTTGAATCAAGTGCACTCAGGTTTGGAATTTTGAAGGTTTTCTTTTTTTCAGTCATATGTCGGGTGAGGTAATGGTCATTTGCAAAACACAAGGCCTGCCAACTGCCTGCAGCTGAACTGAAAACCCTGGCAGAGGATTTAAGACACTAACAACTCTTCCAGAACAACTAGCCTGACAATGAGTAATATGCAGTTTGATGTGAAAATTAGAAAACTGGCAGATGAACCTGCAAGAGTGAAATTGGATTTCTAGAGAGATGAATGGGAGGCTGTGAAGCTGAATACAGTTCATAAGATGCAGACACATGCAGAAGAGTCTCAACCCCCCTCACTCCAACTGGGCAAATAAGATTTGGGTGCCCATTATTTATTTATTTATAGGAAAATATGAGTATTCTATAGTCCTGGTGTTTTATATCAAAATGGATAGATTTAATATCAAGCAATGATGTGTTCAAAATGAAATCCACATTGTTAAATGTCTTAGGCATTTATTAACATAGTTTTCTCCTTAACAGAAAAAAACAGGTATCATCTCAGCAGATCCTATTTTACCGTAGCTGTGTGTGTGTGTGTGTGTGTGTGTGTGTGTGTGTGTGTGTGTCTGTGTGATATCTTTGGCTGGCTTTCAGTTTCTTGGAGGCAGCTAAGTGCAAAGCAAACCTGGGGAAAGAAGAGATACCCATGGGATTGTGGAAAGGAATGGAAAACTCCCAGACAGCAATTTAGCCAGGAGAGCGCCTTCTGAAGTTTTAAAGGTGACTGTTGCCTTACTGCTCCCTTTCTTTAGTTCCTCCATCACCTATGCCATTAGCCTGCTGGTTTTGTTTCCAATCTTTTTTTTTTCTCCTCTTAATGCACATTTTTGACAGCTAGAAATGGCTTCTGCTTTCATGAGCAGAAGCCATTTTATTCTGGACCTGAGAGTAGATGGGAAGGTGGCATACTTCATTTTCTGAGGACTCTCTGAACTGTTGAATGCTCAAAACAGCATTGTGCAAAAAACAAAAACAAAAAACAACAAAAAAAATGACTGCAGTTCTAAAAGTCCATGCTCAAATGATATAAGCCCATTATTACTGTTCCAGCCAGCAAGTCTTAACCACTATCTAAGTGACAGAACGTGAGTTTGAATATTTCATTGGCTCAAATGAAACACATCTGAAACTTATGCCCTTTTAAGTGATTACTGAAAAATTGTTATCAGGTCAATAATAGACACCATTTGCATATATTTAACCTCAAGACATTAGCATTGTTCAATGCAGTATTGTTCTTCACATTCCTGCTATACCAATTAATTTTCATATGAGGGAGGAACCCATTTGTAATTGGAGTGATTGGTTGGAACCTATAAAGACCACATACTCAAGAATGGAAGAAGTCTATCTTTCTTTCTTTTCTATGGAAATTGTGCATCTAGACTTGCTCTGTCATTAGAATTAAAAGACTTAATTAGTTTACACTCTCAAATGATAGTGTAATGGTTTCTCTACCAAATGGATCATAATTATAATGTAATGGCAAAAGAAATGATTATTTCATTAGGCACTTGACATAATATCCATGTGTTGTTAAAATTCTTTCCCAGGAGAAGATGTAAACAATGTCTATCCCTCTTCCTGTAAGACTAGGAGTTAGACAGCTTCCCTAGAAGGCCGACAGATAGGGAAAAGGGCCATGGCTAGGTAATAAAAGTGGCAAACTTCCAAGATGGAAGCAGGTCTCCTGAAGATGGAAGTAGTTTGGCTCAGAAGACAGTCCTATACAACACATAGTGAGTGTGCTACTGTAGCTAAGCAAGTACATCCATCACCTGCAGATGTCCCTTGAACTCATAGTCTACATCTGACGCTCATGCTTACCCAGCATTGCAAGGAAGGCTATGAAAATTGGAGCGATTGCTAACTTGGTTTAATGGAATCATAGCCTAACTCTCTGAGGCTGTTATATTCCAAAAAAAAAAAAATAATAAAAAATAGCTAGGGTTCTATTCCAAGAAGAAGAAGAAGAAGAAGTACAAAATACCAAAAAAAAGGCAAACAACAAAACAAACAAACAAAAAAACAACAGTTCTCAGGGGTTGCAAAATCTGTGGACCTTCTTCAGCATAAACAAGGAAGAAACACAAGCCCCCAAAACAACGTTGATATCCAGAAATTTCTATAAATTCTAAGCCTCAGATTAAGTGTCCTGGAAACATCTGACCCCAAGTAGTTCCTTCTCTCCTTTCAGCTGCTAAGTGACTATTAAATAGCCTCTGCCTCACTCTTCCTGCCTTCCACTGCTCAAAAGGCTTCTTTAGTGATATGGAGGGAGTGATTTCACCATCACTTGGAAGAATCTTTCAGTGAAGTTATAAGAATGAATGATCTGAATTGAAATGGGACTTTGAAGTTCCAGTTTTAAAGATACTATGAAAGTGCAAGAGCCTGTAGTTTATTAGGCTGATCTAGGATATCCATGATGGTTCTAGGAAAGCATTTTCTTTGGTAGATACTATCTGTTCACTCAGTTCTTCAACCAAGCTAACAATCTGTGTTCTCCTGATATCTCCTGCTGGAGAAAACATCCAAGAATTCGCATGTGCAAGGTTTCTGCTCTTTCCCAATTTTCATCCCTTCCACTATCAGCCATCTTGATTCTCATGTTCAGGGAAATTTAACCTCTAACTCTGGCTAACCCCATTGGCCACCATGGTCCTAAGTTCTATATTAGTAACAAGCTCAACTTTTTTCTTTGCTCCCCTACCTGAAAACAGTTTTTAAATGGATTTGAAGGTAGATACTCAGTTATATGGATTTCTAGTGGTGAAGCCTTTGGAGACAGAGTTGGTGGAAATCTATTATCTAATGTCAAATGTGGGGAGCTGGGGAGGCCTTGAGTGAATGTATATTATTGACAAGGAACAATGCCTCAGATCCATGGAATTGTCATAGTCTTCCTCAGGTGAGGCTCAGAGGCATTATAAAACCTCCTGTTGGTCCAAGTATTAGTGTTTACCAACGAGCACAAACACTAGCAACTGCAACTTCCTCTTCAGATTGCAGGATGGTTGCAACCAAAGACTGCTCTCCTACAGAGATCCTACCCAGGTTAGCTAATCCCTTCTCTGATATTAGCTAACTCTTCCTCTCTGCATTATACATAATAAAGTTGATGTAGTTCTGGGTTGTTTTGTAGTTGGTGCTACTTCATCAGAGGAGCGTGACCCATTTGATCCCAGCTTTTCTGTATGTGTGTCTGTCCTTTTTTCTTCCCTCATTGCTCCAATCAGGTTTCCAGGACCAACCCATGCAGAATGTGGTTGTCAAGTGGGTAGAATTTAAGTCTTTTTGACAATTCTATGGGTCCTGTGGATTTTCCCAAATGCCATTGTTGTTGAAATCAGTAGAATTTATAATTTAATTTCTTCTACTCATACTGGCAGATACTGTGGTTTGAAGGGCACTCTTGGAGGGATTCTAGGTTCTTTTTTTTGGATTCTAGGTTCTTGTATACAAGAATAAGGAATTGGACAGAGGCACAGGGTTATTAGTCAAAGCAAAGGCAACTTAATAGAAAAAAAAAGACATACTCTGAGCAAGAAAGTGGGACAAAGAAGGGAAGACTTTAGAAGCTCAATGGCTCTAACTGTGTAAAGAGTTGGGGCTTTTATGAGTTGGCTGTTTGAAACCTGGGGCTTATACAGGGACACTTGGCTCAGCCTGGGAAGAGGGGACTGAACCTGCCTGGACTGAATCTACCAGCTTGAACTCAATCCTCAGGGGAGTCTTTGCCCTGGAGGAGATGGGAATGGGGGGTGGGCTGGGGGAAGGCAGGGGGTAGAGGGGGGAGAACAAGGAAATCTGTAGCTGATATGTAAAATTAAATTAAATTATAAAATTAAAAAAAAAAGAGTTGGGGCTTTTATGTTACATAATCAGGATTTTGGGCTATTCGTATAGCATGGATTTTTGGGTCATTTGCCTGGAACAGGCTTTCTTGTGTATGGCTTATCTGTTACGTGCATCATGTGTCTCATTAGCATCTTGAATATCCACATTTTTGGTGTGCATTTTAATATTTTAATGAGTCATAAATCACCTTCAGATACTTGGAGGTGTTTCTGCAACCATAGCAGTGGCTGGAGCTAATTATAGTCTGCCTTAGGGAAGAGATGTTCTATCGTTTGTATAAGGTCTCCTGGAAATCGTTCTCCATCTTATTTTATTTTGACTTACTACCTTCAAAAATTCTTCCAGACATATAATTTTACTTTCTGGAGGGGCATTGCACAATCAAGACTAGAGAGATACACTCTTTCAAACTGCCTACAATGATGCAAATGTTTGGGTGAGGAGAGGGTATATGACTAGTGAGGATGAGAAGGGTGAGACAGGGGGCACATTGCACACAGTATTCTAAGAAACAGCATGCTCTTTCCCATCTGTGAGCTCTCACCTGCCCACTTGTAAGCTAATAATTATGCACAACAGCATCTGAATGCTTCAATTATCCAAATGACAAGACGATGGATTGCCTGTCTATTAGAGATGAACTCACAGCATGGGCATAAGGGAGTCTTTATGTTTTCAGCTCTGAGTTAAGTAGATCCTTTGACTCAGGAATGAAGGTGATGATAATCATGTAACTATAGTAATAGCAGTACTGGCAATAATCACTCTTGCTTGCAGGTACACCAGGAACATTGCACACTTTTCTTTCTTGAGGTGAAATCTCATGCTCATTTTTACAGAAACAAATATGAAGATAAAGAGAGAAGAGTTAAATTCAGTATTCCATAGCTAATAAAAAAGGCAACCATCTCATGTCAACCATGAGATAAAGACCACATCATTCCCATAATCTCTAAGAATCACAACACACTTTCATTACATTATAAGTGCTGAGAAGATTTAGAATCTCTTCTTATCCTCGAGTAACTTCTTGGAGAAACTGGTAAGAGGATATGGTGGGAAATTTCATTTTTTATGAGTTATTTATTCACAATAGATTGATGTGTATGTTTGCATATTATGGAAATACTGACATCTGATGTATGATTTTGTTTGTTCTTTCAAGACAAGCTTTCTTTGTGTAACAGTTCTGGCTGTTCTGGAACTCACTCTGTAGACCAGGTTGGTTTCAAACTCAGAGATCTGCCTGCCTTTGCCTCCTCAGTGCTGGGATTAAAGGTGTGAAGCACCAGTACCCAGCTGACTCTTTATTTTATTTTATCAAAGTTACAGCTTTTGCAAGGCGTTATGTTAGTATCATCCTTTTTGAAAAGCAGTTGTCAAAGTTAGGGAGATGCACATCCAATAATTTAAAAAAGTACTTTTCTTTCCTTTAGGTCAAATTCAGAAAGGTTAAATTAGCTCTGTAACAGCAAATATGAAAGCAGACACATCCTGGGAGGCAGATATGTAAGGGAAAGAACAGAGAGAGATTACAATGTTCCCCAGAGAGGGCAGAAAATGGGAAGATAATGTTGCCTAATGCAGTACTTTGGAGTGTATGTTTTGCAGCTCAAAACATTTGTATCTTGCTTTTTGCAGTGCGCTTTTGTCTATTGATCTCATCTGAATAGTAGACATCCTTTGCAGTCTAGTTTTCCTTGTTATTCCCTAGAATAGTCTTCTTCTTGTTAGCTTAGTGCATCTATCTTCAGTCTGGAGATCAAACAGCCTCCACTGCTTCCAGATATTGCTTCCACTGTCCTGACTGTGCAACTCTTTTTTTTTTTTTCTCTTGAAAACCCTACACAATGCTTATGCTTTGGCCTCCTATCTTTTACCTGGCCACACTCCTATGTACTGCCTCATCTTTGTTTTCTGAACTATTACAGAACATAGTTTTTCATCAAGTTAATGACAATATAAATATGCACTTTACTGAATGAATGGCAGCACTGAATCCAATTAGTTACTAATGCAATAAAAACAATTCATACAAATAGTTTCTATTTCTCTAACTTCCTGTTAAACAGGAACCTTCTGAAGATGTGACAAAGTGATCACATCTCCAAATTATGTTGTACATTAGGCATTTGTCAGAATTATGGACTTTTCATCATTTGGATTCCCATTTTACTTTTGAGTATTTTTTTTTCCTTTAAAATTTGCACATTTTGAACTCAAGTTCCAAGCCACTCTTGATGCTAAAATCAGTCATACCCATGGGTTTTTGCCAGGGAAATGGACCATGTTATCTTTAGATAACATGTCTTAGGGCTTCTATTAATTTTTCTCAATAGTGAGTCCCTCTTTCTAGACAACTCTAGCTTGTGCAAAGTTGATATAAAACTAACCAGCACAATTGACTCCTTGTCAGCTTGACACACAAGTATATCATGCATTGAGCCATAACCTTTCTTTTTTGATCATCCCCAAGATCTCATATTAATATCATCATATAAAACATTTCAACTTTTAAAAAACTGAAGTCTTGACAAATTCAAACATCTTAAAAGTTCAATCTCTTTGAAATAACAAATCTCTCTAAAACTCTAGAATCTCCTCAAAAGTCCAAGTCTCTAAAATTACAGTCTCTTTAACTGTGATCCTGTAAAATCAAAATGAGTTAAAACTTTTTTCTTTTTTCTCCCACCCCTCTTTCTTTCTTTCTCTTTCTCTTTCTTCCTTCCTTCTTTCTTTCTTTCTTTCTCTCTCTTTTTCCTTCCTTGCTTTCTTCCTCCTTTCCCTCCCTCCCTCCCTCTCTCTTTCCTTCCTTCCTTCCTTCCTTCCTTCCTTCCTTCCTTCCTTCCTTCCTTCCTTCCTTCCTTCCTTCCTTCCTTCCTTCCTTCTCTCTCTCTCTCTCTCTCTCTCTCTCTCTCTCTCTCTCTCTCTTTCTTTTTCTACAAAACCAATGAGACAAACAACTAGGACAGGTTCTCTGCTGTCCTCAAGCACATCTCTTATGCCTCTCCCAAGAATGCCTGTGCATTTAGATACCTCCAAATTATGAGTGGACTTCTTGAAGACTGGGCAATGTCTTAGAATCCATTCTTTTTCACTCACATCACTGAATATCGAACACCATGGACACTTTTGACTCTTAAAAGTAATAGATGTCAAAATAGTTTATAAATGAGTAAATACACAGCCAATAAGTAAATAATAATATATGTAACTAATTAGTGAATATTCTTTGTCAAAATAGAAAAAAATAGTAGCTTTTAGAAATGTCTCCCAATTTCACTAGAGCTTCAAGATTTGGGTATTTCTGTTAAAAGGACCATCCACAGAGGCGATATGAAACTCATAAGGAATACAACAGACAGACATCGAGATATAATATTTAATGCTGAAGGAAAAATACCACATTCAGGAGCCATGGTCAACTGCAGTGGTAACTGTGGGTTATGGGACATGTTTATGCATCCCTAACGTGTCTGCTTATTTGTAGATTCTGCAGTGGGTGAAGCTCCTCCTGAAGTGTTGCAAGAATACAAATCTTAAGAGCCTACGGCTGGCTTCTCCTGAAGAGTCCAGAGTTTTATACCTAGTTTACTTTCTACCATGATTAAAACTGTAACTGAAACTATCTAGTTTTCAAGCACATCAAAGACCTGAGAAGGATATGACATTACCTGAGTAAACAGAAAGTAAACAGTTCCAAAACAGAAATGACAGAAACTGCTGGCAGCCTTGACAATCACCCAAGGTTCCTTGGTAATGTTGGGGACATCCATCTTTGGCCTATAGAATATTTGACACTTTTCTTTGAAGCAGAAATTTTGAAGGACTGTCCCACCTTGTCTTGGCAAATTCAGCAGTTGCTTTCTTTTGTGTCCTGGTTGTCCAATTTGGACAGCATACTGTCAGCGATTGAGGAAGGGGCAGTTTCTTGTCCAGTGGCTAACTTTTGCTACAAAGAAAGCAAATTCCATATGGAGTTTCTTTGATGCCCATCATCTTTTCTGAAGTAGATTGGTAGTGTCAGGAGCAGACATATCTCATTGTCATAAAAAACCTTATATTAATAAAACATCTTAAATGCCATATTCTGTAGGTCTTTGAAGTATTTGAAGATCACCTATCTAAATAAATCTGTTTAACCTTGAAAACATACTAATATGATTACAAGTTTGATCATTATAGACAACAAGCTACTAACCTGTATTTCTTAATTATGCATTGCATTTTAAAATTAGCTACATAAATATAATACCCTATGTTTGAGACATGTAAGGGAAATATTACAAAGGACTTTCTCAAGGCTTAAGCAGTGATACTATTTACTTTCCAGCCATTCTTTCTTTACCATCAGACTCCTACATTTGGAGGGATAGACACCTTGTAAAAAGCAGTGTTGGGCAATGTCTCTGTGCCTGGGTCTAGTGCTGAAGAAAACATTTGTACAATATACACATTATGCACACTCTGTTGAACCATTCTTGTTAAAAGAGTAGTTGTAAACTTTGTGAAAAATCAAAAATTGGTTTGAGATAGATCTTGAACAGACAGATAGCATGGTGCTAATGCTTCTTCATGGCTTAGAGAATGAGTAGGTGTCTTTCAACTTTTCTCCTGTCTCCATTCCTCTCATTTTCCCTTCCGACACAGCAGTGCAGCCAGTATTGTTAAATAGCAGAAAACAATGCTATGATTTTTATAAGACACCTACTATAAGAAGGATCTGAGTTATCCAGCAAACCCCTGTTCACTGCTGATGAAGCCTCTTCTTCCCTTTCATTGTGCTAATGATTTTTAATCATGCTGCTTGCCATATGAAGAATAATTTAAAAACCTGCATGCCCAGTCTCCATCCTGTGCTCTTGCTGCTTTGTCCCAGCTGGGTTTAGAGCAGGACAGGACATTCTCTCTTCATTATCACCTTGTCATTCAGTTCCCCCTTGGCTGAGTTCAGGTCACCAGGTGGATGGCGGAGCTGAGTGCAGGGATTGAAGTGCTAAGGAGGAGAAAGTGTTCAAGCATGGACCCTGTATTCCCTCAGTCTCCATGGAAAATGGTGACAGTGAGAGCCTATCTTTTTTCTTACTGCTGAGTTCATTTGGATTTCAATGCTGCTGTTTTTTGGGTAAGTAGAATCTAAAGGTTTTTAGTTCTCAGAGCTAAACGGTCCCAGGGAGAGGGAAATTAATCAATTATTAGGTCTGTGCAGGAGATTCTTTATGAAAAGAAAGACATACTCTCTCATTTGAGAATTGTTTTAAAGAACAAGGTATAACAATCAATCTGGTATACAAAATTAAGATCCTGTTGAACAAGTGCTATTGTAATTCATTAAACATTGAGTTACTAGTATAACACAAACATTTAATGTATCTTAAAGGCCTTAAGAAAAAAAAGCTGACATTGTGAGCTTTGAGCCTCTGTGATGGGTTCTACTTTGTGGAGTTAGCTGAACTTAAAACCTGTTTCCCAGGTTTCCCTCCTGTTGTAGTTCTGGGTTAGGGTTGACTTTAGATGGATGTGTAAGGCAGAACAGAAATTGCGGTAAATCTTAGACTAGGGCTCCAGAACTGCACAGTCCCTATAGACAGGAAGGAGCTTCCATAAGGTATAAGCTCCCACCAGTTAGGCAGCCTGTGGTGTGTAACGGTATGTAGAAGGCACAAGGTCCACATGTTCACAGACAGCACAAGGAATGTTGAATTCATAGGCTCTTGTCTTCAGCGGAAGGGATTTTTGCACCTCTTTTCCACAAGGAAGGCTGGGCATGGATGTTGTTTAAAAGCCTAGTGATCTTTTGCTATCAGTAGAGCCAGGCCTCACCTGAATGAACCGTTCTTATGAAAGAAGTCCCATGTACTTTGCAAAAGAGTTAACTGTCATGCTTATTACAAACCCTTCATCCCTATACCAGTGGTTGAGTCTGATCCCCTTTGTGGGTGTTCACATATCAGATGTGCTGAATATCAAGATAGTTACATTATACTTCATAATATTTGCAAAATTAGTATTACAAAGTAGCACTGAAATAATTTTGTGATTGGGGGCCACCACAACGTGAGGACTGTGTTAAAGGGTCTCAGCACTAGGAAGGTTGAGAACCACTGCCCCAGACCCTTATCCTGAGCATTGTTTCTCAGTCAGAAGAACCCATGCTTATGAAAAAGGTCTCAGGTACTTTGCAAAAGACATGTACTTTGCAAAGGAGTTTTCATCTAGACATGGCTCAAGCTTGTTGTGATAATTGTCAAAGGAAACCTTTTCCCAAAGTCATAATGTTCTTAAATATGTCAAAATTAAACTGCTTGGTGTCAGACTCTACAATACTGGTTCTCAACCTTCTTAGCACAGTGATTCCTTAATGTAGTTCCTCATGTTGTGGTGACCTCTAATGATAAAATTATTTTGTTGCTACTCCACAACTAATTTTGCTACTGTTATGAATTCTAATGTAAATATATGATGTGCAGGATATCTGATATGTGACCCCAAAAGGGTCACAACCCACACACAGGTTGAGAACCATTGCTCTAGAAGTTTGACTCAGCCCTGCTAACTAAAGCATTTGTAGGGATCCCTACAATGGTGAGGCATTTGGAACCATTGTTGTCTAAATTAATATAAAAATAGAAACATATTTAAAGACCAGGTAGAAGTTTTAAAGGAGATTTTCAGGAAGAGTGTTGAAAGTGTTTCTTTTGATGATGTAGGGACATAGAAAATGGTGAGCTTCAATGGAGACTGTTATGATTTCAAGCACAGTTTAGGAGAAAGCAAAAGTTGAGAGAAGGCCCACTAAATAAGACATACACACTATTCTTTAACCTTTTAAGATTTGTTAGTTTCATGTATGTACTTATACAATACATTGAGGTCATATTCACCCTGATTACCTTCTCTCATCCCACACCCACTTCACTGACCCTGTTTTCCCTCTCAGCCAACCCACTCTTCCTTTTGTACCTTTTGTTTTGCATTACAGGTCTTAGGCAGGTAGCTACAGCTGTTCTGTGTTCATGATAGCAATAGCCATGCATTTCCCATCACTTTCTCCCATCATTCATCTCCTAGGACCTTTCTGCCTTCTCTTCTATGATATTCCCTAGGCTTTGGATAGAGGTGTTATAGATGCTTCACTTAGGGATAAATGCTCATCAGTAACTGAGTTTGTGTTAATCATCTCTTTCTCTTGCTCAGGCTCAGAGCAGCACTAGTCTTTGGGTATAGTCACACATTCAGAAGACAGTTTGGTTATAACTTAATTTAGTGAAAGAGCAGTAGTAAACCCCACCCTCCTTCCTGGGGCTGTGGCCTCCCTAGTCATAAGCTTTGGTCAGATTTCTAATACCCAGCATGTATCTCCTTCCATAGATCAGGCCTCAGATGCAATCAGAGAGTTGTTGGTTACACCTGAAATAGTTATGCCACTATTGTGTTAGTGGGCACATCTTATCTGGCAGATTACTATAGTAACAGCATGCACCCTACAGCTAAATAAGACCTTTAGTGCCATTTATACTTGCATTGGAACCTTCTTTCATGATAAACACTAGCTATCAGGAATGAAGTTTCCAGCTCAGTTTCAGATGGATTTCTATGTGTCTTGTGTCCAAAGTGTGTATTTTCAAAAAAAGGGTCTTAGAATCTTGTTCTGGCACGAACCAAGATTAATGGCCTCTATTATTTTGGGAGCCTCTGGGGACTTCCTGACCAACAACTCCTTAGGAGCTATTCCAATACCTGTCACTTGGATTTTCATTTAAAATTATATGGCTCCTGAAACATGTGGGCCCACCCATGTGGGTCACTGCCCTTAAAGCTCTTTTGAAAATTATGTTTAAAAAAAATTTTTTTTTGGAGACATGGTTTCTTTGTGTAACAGTCTTAGATGTCCTGGAACTTGGAAAATTGTGTGTATGTTTTTTTTAATTATCTTATAAAGTAGTAGGCTCCTGTATAGTTTTTTCTTGTTTTCTAAGTTTTGAATGGCCCCTCTCCCTAACACCACCTGTCTCCCATGACCCAAGTCATATCTCCACTTAAACTTTTCTGCTCCTAATGGGCTCTCTACTTTGATATTACTAGTGTTTTACTACATCCCATCACACCCCTCATCCCCTCCTCCAAAATAGTAAGTTCTCCCATGGGAGAACAGCAAATTCTGATACATTGAGTTGAGGCAGGACCAAGCCCCTCACACCTGCCTCAAAGGTGAGCAAGGTGTCTGACCATAGGTAATGGGATACAGAAAGCCAGCTCATGCACCAGGGATAGATCCTGATCACACTGATAGGGCCCAACTATAAAACTGTCTTCCATATGCAGAGAGTCTAGTCCAGTCCCATGTAGGTTCCACAGCTGTCAGTCTAAAGTTCATGAGTTCCTACGAGCTTGGTTCAGTTGTCTCTGTAGATTTTCCCATCATGATCTTGACCCCGCCTTGCTCATCTAATCCCTCTTCCCTCTCTTTGACTGGACTCCTGGAGCTTGGCTTGGTGCTTAGTTGTGAATCTCTGCACCTGCTTCCATCAGTTACTGGAGAAAGGCTCTATGATGACAGAATATTCACCAATCTGATTACCAGGGTAGGCCACTTCAGGAACCCTCACTACTATTCCTAGTAGTTTAATCTGGGGTTATCCTTGTGGTTATTCCTGGGACTTTCCCTAGAGCAGGTTTCTCCCTTACCCTATAATCTCTCTCTCTATCAAGATATCTCTTCCATTGCTCTCCCACTCCATCCCTCCTCCAGCTCAACCATCCTGTTCCCTCATGTTCTCATCCACCACTCCCTCCCCTCTATTGCCCTTCTTATCCCCAGTTTGTTTATAGAGATTTCCTCTGTTTCCCCTTCCCAAGGTGATCCGTATGTCCCTCTTAGGGTCCTCCTTGTTTCTTAGCTTCTCTGGAGCTGTGGTTGTAGTCTGATTATCCTTTGCTTTACTTCTAGCATCCACTTATGAGTGAGCACACACCATGTTTGTCTTTCTGAGTCTGCATTACTTCACTCTGGATGATATTTTCTAGTTCCATCCATTTGCCTGCAAATTTCATGATGCCATTGCTTTTTACAGCTGAGTAATACTCTATTGTGCATATGTACCACATTTTCTTTATCCATTATTTGGTTGAGGGGCATCTAGGTTGCTTCCAGGTTCTGACTATAATGAATAATGCTGCTGTGAATACAGTTGAGCAAGGGTCCTTGTGATACAATTGAGCATCTAAAGTAATAATAGGATAAATGGGTAGATCATTGAATCTACTCTAAAAAGAAAAAGGGGAAGATATAAAAATGACAAAAGGTAGATTATTGAATCTATTATGAAAAGAAAAAAGAGAATATGGATATGATAACATAAAAAGGTCAATTATTGAATCTACTTTTAAAAAGTAGATTTTTTGTTTTAAATAGATTAAGTAATGAAATTGTTTTGTCTGAGTTTATCAAATGTTACTGGACTGGACATTGTTAATATATATAATGGAGGGTTTTTTGTCTGTATCTGTCTAATGATAATGGACTAGATATTGTTAATGTAATTCTTGACTGTATATATTGTATATACTTATTGGATATAGTTTTTCCTGTATTAGTTATAAGCTTTTTTAATTTTAGACAAAAAAAAGGGGAAATGTGGTGATATTGTGTTCCCCAAAATATTGTACACCCTAATAAACTTATCTGGGGTCAGAGGACAAAACAGCCACTAGATAGACATAGAGGCCAGAAAATGGTGGCACACACGCCTTTAATCCTATCACTTGGGAAGCAGAGATCCATCTGGGTCTCTGTGAGTTCAAAGCCACACTGGAGACAGCCAGGCATGGTGACTCACACCTTTTATTCTGGCAGGAAGCAGAAACATATATAAGGCATGAAAACCAGGAACTAGAGGCTGGTTAAGCTTTTAGGCTTTTGAGCAGCAGTTCAGCTGAGATTTATTCTGGATGAGGACTCAGAGGCTTCCAGTCTGAGGAAATAGGATCAGCTGAGGAATTGGCAAGGTGAGGCTATGACTTGCTCTGCTTCTCTGATCTTCCAGCATTCACCCCAGTGCCTGGTCCCAGGTTTGCTTTTATTAATAAGAACTTTTAAGATCCTACTACAAGCATCCCTTGGATATATGCCCAAGAATGGTATCACTGGGTCTTGAGGTAGATTGATTCCCAATTTTCTGAGAAGTCACCATACTGATTTCCAGAGTGGCTGTACAAGTTTGTACTCCCACCAACAGTGAAGGAGTGATACCATTTTGGGGAATTTTAAACAGTGTTTTTTGATCATACAAATCTTTTTAATTCCCCCCTAATCCAGTCTCCTTCCATGACCATGCTACTTCTACCTTATATTGTGTCTTTTTTAGTGTATCAAGTCCAATTTGCACTGGCCTGATATTTTTCAGTTTGTGGCTTTCCCTTGGAGTGTGATTGACTTACCAGGATTACACACTTAGAAAAAACTCTCTCTCCTTCACCCATCAGCTAAAAATTGCCAGTATCTCCTTGGGTAGAGATGAAATTTTGTGCCCAATATGCCTCTCTATGCTGGGATTTGGTCTGGATCAAGCTTGCATGGAACATGTGGTGGTCTGAAGGAAAATGGCAACCAAAGGCCCAAAGCAAGTGGCACTATTAGGAGGTGTGTCCTTGCTGGAGGAAATGTGCCACTGGCAGTGGGTTTTGAGGTCTCAGAAGCTCTAGACAGGCCTAGTGGCTCAATGTCTTTTCCTGATGCCTACCAACCCAGTTGTGTAACTTTTAGCTCCTTCTCTAGCTTCCTGCATGCCACCATGCTTCCGGCCATGATGATAGTGGACTAAACCTCTGAACTGTAAGCCAGCTCCAATTAAGTGTTTTTCATGGCCATGGTGTCTCTTCACAGCAGTAGAAACCCTAACTAAGACAGAGTCTGTGGCTAGTCTTGCAATCCCTATAGTTTCATATGTACAACTGCCCTGCTATGACTGGAAAATACTGTTTCCTTGTACTTGTCTACCATATCTTACACTTTTTTTTGGCTGTTACACTTTTTTCCATCCATTTTCTGAAATAATCCCAGGGCACTAGAATGAGGAGTATGATATAGAAGTTCTATTTAGGGCTGAGCATTATGAAGTCTCCTGATCTTTGTATCTTGGCCAGTTGTGAATCTCTGTGTTGATCACCTTCTTCTGAAAACTTCTCTGATGAGGGCTGAGAAATGAATATACTGATACATCAGTATAATACCATGTCCATTTAACAGAATAATAGAAGTTAACTCTCTCCCAGTGCCTATGATCTGTCTAATCTTGCCCAGTAATCATTCCTGGTATGGGTTTCGTCTTATGGGGCATCTTAAATCCAACCAGTGGTTGGTTACTTCCATGATGTTTGTGCCTCTATAGTACAATGGGCATATCTTCCCAGAACAGTCATTATTGTATTTCATAGTGTTCTGTCATTTGTAGGTTTTTTTTTTTGAAAACTTTCAGCTCAGTTCCACAGCCCACTAAGTTTTAAGTTATGTTTATTTATTTATTTGGTGTGTGTGTGTGTGTGTGTGTGTGTGTGTGTGTGTGTCCACATGTACCATGGTATGTGTGTGGTTAGAGGAAGACTTATGAGAGTTGCTTCTCTCCTACTCTGTGGGTCCTGGTGATTGAACTCAGGTTGACAGGGTTGGAGATAAGCTCCTTTACCTGCTGAACCATTTTGCCAAAATGTAGCCTGTGCACCACACTTTGTTCCGATTGGGTTGTTTCATTTCTCTATGCATATGTTTTTATCTTTTCATTTTTTGTATACTCTAGACAATAATCCTTTGTCATATGTACATATCTGGTGAAGATATTTTTCTCCCATTCTGTAGGTTGCCATTCACTACCCTTTGTTTTTCAAAAGCCTTTTAACTGAAAAACATTCCCTTTGTCAGTCATTGGCCTTATTTCCCTGGTGATTGGAGTCCTTTTTAGAAAGTCCTTGCCTATAGAGCACTATCTTGTAATATTCTCTACTTTGTTTTTCAGCAGTCTCAGAATTTCAGGTTTTTGAACTCTTTGATCTACTTGGAGTTGATTTTTGTCCAGGATGAGAGATAAAGTTCTAGTTTTCTCAGCACCATTTGTTGAGAAGGCCATTTTTCTTCACTGTGCACATTTTTAGTATTTTTGTAAAAAAAACCTTACATTTTATTTTTGCCAGCACCATGCTGCTTCTATTACTATGGCTTTGTATTATAACAAATCAGGTATCAAGTCTCCTCCTTCTCCTCCTGTGAGATAGAGCCTCACCATATAGCCCTGGCTGCTTTGTAGACCAGACTTATGGTGATATTTTATTTGCTGAAATGTGATTTTATTTGTATGTTAATAAATAAAAGTGCCCGGAGGTCAGAGCTAATAACAAACCATTTAGCAGAAGTCTGGCAGTGATGGCACATGCCCTTAATCCTGATCACATGACAGGCAGATTTCTGTGTGTTCAAGGACACCAGCAGCATGAAGACACATGCCTTTAATCTCAATATCAACCATAGAGACTGGAGGTCTGTATAGACAGCAGCGACGAGGAGGTCTTATGGTTGGGTTTACAACCAATGAGAAGGCAGAACAGAAAGTCAATAAAAAGACAGACACACAGGAAGTAGATCTCTTTCTGAGGGGAAGGACGGCAGCGACAGTGAGGGGTAAGAAGGTGGTCTTGGTCTTAGCTGTTGGCTGCTGTGCTGACCTCTTGGGCCTTTAGCTCTGCATTTGGCTCTGTGTTTCTTATTTAATAAAACTGTTCAGAATTACATCTACACAGACTGTCTTTGAACTCATAGAGATCTGCCTGCTTCTCTTCCATAAAGGCATAGGGTTGGCCCTAGGCATTATTCTTTTTTCTGGTTTGCTTTATCTACTGTCTTTTCTGGTTCCATATAAATTTTAGTATATATGTATACATACATACATACGTAATATATATGTATATATACATACATATACAATTTCTGTAAAGAATAACATGGGAATTTTGCTTAAGCTTGCGTTCAATATATAGACTGCTTTTGGTGGGTGGCCATGTTCACAAGATTGATTTTTCTAATCCATGAGCACAGTGAGTCTCTCCATGTTCTAATGTTTTACTCAAGCTTCTTGTTTTTAGTGTTCAGATATTTTACTTATGAATCTTTCACTTGCTTCAGTTAACCAAGATATATGTATATGTAATGTATATAAATATGTATTGCCATCGTTATTCAGATTGCTTCCTTGATTTCTTCTTTCCTTTGTCAGTAGTATCTAGGAAGGCCACAGAGTTTTGTATGCTAATTTGTTATTCTGTCACTTTGCTGAAATTGTTGTCAGCTAGTTACCGCTGTAGTTGGCAACATGAACCTGGGAGAGTGGGGCCTAAAAATGATGTGTACTAAGGTTTCATGAAATAGACAGCTTTATTCAGAGAATCAGACAATTTATACCCTGAGGGTTAAGAAGAACCACATGAATAAAGTATACAATCACAAGAACAAGCTGCACATGGCAAAAATATGTTTTTCCATAGAGGCATATGAATAACAGCAGCTGAAGTAAACTCACTCCTATCTGCTACACATGGGAGGAGCATGAAAACACATTCCAAGATCAATTTTGTGATATGAAAGAAAAGAGATTTACAAGACATTTGTCTTGTTCACTTGGAGTTTTCTCATGTGGTCTTAGAAATCTTCTTGCACCGCTTCATTCATGGACCATGTTCCAACAGTCAGCTACTAAGAATTTTCTGATGAAGTCTTTGGAGTCTCTTCTGGATAGAATTTTATCATCTTCAAATAAGGATAATTTGATCCCCCCATTTGTATTCCTTTTAATTTTCATAGTTGTTCTGGACTAGGTTGGGAGCTGTTGTCTTTTAGAACTAACGATGGACTGTCACTGTATGTGACTTGGTACTTCTTTCTTGTTGCTTTTCTTTTTTTTTTTTGGTTTTTCGAGACAGGGTTTCTCTGTGTAGCTTTGCGCCTTTCCTGGAACTCACTTGGTAGCCCAGGCTGGCCTCGAACTCACAGAGATCCGCCTGCCTCTGCCTCCCGAGTGCTGGGATTAAAGGCGTGCGCCACCACCGCCCGGCCTTGTTGCTTTTCATATGCATGATTTCTTCTGTATATTTAGTGTTTTAACTTTCTTGTCCTATCTATTTGGTTTTCTATATTGTTTTTTCCCTAGATTTGGGAAGTTTTCTTCTTTGGTTTTCTTGAAAATATTTTCTGTCTTTAACAGGAATTCTTCTATACTCATAATCCATAGATGTTGTTATTGTTTTAACTCTTTTTTTGGGGGGCCCGCCATGCAGCTTCCCAAATGAATCACACCCAGAGGTTTATTCTTAATTATTGAATGCCCGGCCTTAGCTTGGTTCTGTTTCTAGCCAGCTTCCTTAACTTATCCCATCACCTCTTGCTTCTGGACTTTTCCTGTTCTCTTATTTCTGTAAATCTTACTCTTACTCTGTTGTTTGCTGTGTAGCTGGGTGGCTGACTTCTGGAGTTCTCCTTCTTCTTCTATGGCTCCTTGATCTCTCCTCCCAGTTTTCTCCTTCTATATATCCTCTCTGCCTGCCAGCCCCACCTATCCTTTCTCCTGCCTTGCCATTGGCTGTTCAGTTCTTTATTAGACCATCAGGTGTTTTAGATAGGCATGGTAACATAGCTTCACAGAGTTAAATGCAACATAAACAAAAATAACATATCTTATTTTATTTTACACATAGATTTTATTTTTTCATGGGATCCTAAATATCTCATGTATTCCATTTATGTGCTTTCTAAAATTTATCATTTTCTTCGAGTCAATAATCCAATTCCTCTATATTTTCTTCAGGTACCCATATTCTGTCCCCTACAATCTTTATTTTATTGATGAGACTTTCTACTGAGATTTTTTTGTTTTTGTTTCTTTTGAGACATGATTTCTTTGTATAGCTTTGGAGCCTGTCCTAGAACTCTATCTGTAGACCAGGCTGGCCTTGAACTCACAGAGATCTGTCTATTTCTACCTTCTGAGTGCTACAATTAAAGGCATGCACCACCACCACCTGGCTCTACTGAGATTTTTTTTATTTGAGTTATTGAAATTTTCTTTTCCATCTTCACTTACATTTACTTTTTCTTCTCAGCATTTCTACTTCTTTATTGCATTCTATTTTCAGATCTCAAATCAAACACCTTATTTCATTTGGTTGTTTTTTTTCCCTCTTGGAATCTATTTAAGGGCTTGAATCCTCATTCAATTGTTCAATTATTTCAACATTTTAAAAGAGAATATTTAAAAAATCTGTGTGTATGGGAATTTTTCATACATATTTTCATCACCTCAGGCATCTGTGGAGGCTGAAGGGGCTTCTGGTCTTCTGAAACTGGAATTGTAGATGGATGTGAGTCACTCCATCCCTTCAGCCCCTTAATTTTATTATGTGGATTTTTTGTATACATTGCTCTGATTTGAGGCCATTACTATGGGACTAATTTCTTTTTTGGAACAAAGTCTCATTGTTTATCACTGGCTGGCCTAGAACTCTCTACATATTCCAGACTAGCCTTGAACTTACAGAGATCTACCTGCCTCTGCCTTTCAAGTGCTGGGATCAAGGATTGATGATTTTTGGAGAAGACATATTGCTTTGTTTTATCATATTAGTTATATAGTTGATCAAACTTATGTTTTTTAAGTTAGTTCATTGGTTGAATATTTTTGATACAAATTTCTGGCCCACTGGCATTGAATCACTATTGGTCTAAACTTGCATTTGTTTGATTGTATGTATGTTTTGCAGATTTCTTGGCTGTTCTTCAATGTGGACCATATGGTTGCCACAGACCCAGTAATACTTTAGGCATAACTGGGATATGAGGATGCTGGGTGGAGACTTTGACAGACCCTGATATATGATCACAGACAATATCCTTTGGGTTATTGAGCAAGGCTCTGCTATCACCTACAAACAAACAAAAAATGCTCCTTTGAGTCATAACTTTTGGCATTAGGAAAGAGTTAATGCTTGACAAAGGGTCCCTAGCGTATCATTTGACCTAACGTCATGAGCTGGGTGTTATCTATCAAGCCACAAAGTTGGATGTTCACAGAAGCAATCTATCATCAAATGAAAGAGGGATATATGCAATTGGGTCTGAAGACCAAAACAAGTTATAGGAAGAAATTGCCCAAATGTTTACTTATAGTTCCTATTTTTGTTATATTGTCTTTTGTCTCTAAGCATGCTTGTATGGCCTAATGGCTTGTACCCTGTGATTGATTATGGCCTTGTCTACAGATAATTCTTCAGATATCTGAAGCATTACTTCCCCATTCTAGGACAACTTGAAGGGACAGAGGTGATGAGAAATATTCACAATGAGCAGAACTTGTTCAGTACACATCACTGTAGCATGAATCTTAAAAATTCTTATTAATAAAATCAAACCCGAGGCCAGTTATTGGGGTCAATGCTGGTAGATCAGAGAGACAGAACAAGCCATAGCTATCTCGCCTCGCCGGATCCTCAGCTGTTCTTGTCTCCTCAGACTGGAGGCCCCTGAGTCCTCATCCGGAATAGGTCTCAGCTGAATTACTGCTCAAAAGTCTGAATGCTTAACCAGCCAAAATCTTAACCAGCCAAATGCTTCTAGTTTCTGGTCCTCACGCCTTATATATATTTCTGCTTTCTACCACCACTCCCTGGGATTAAAGGCTGGCTTTCTGGGATTAAAGGTGTTTGTCACCATGCTTGGCTATTTCCAATGTGGCCTTGAACTCACAAAGATCCAGAGAGATTTCTATCTCTGGAATGCTAGAGATAGAAAGGTGTGAGTGCCACCATTTTCTAGCCTTTGTATTTAGTGGCTGTCTGTTCTCTGACCCCAGATAAATTTATTAGAGTACACAATATTTTGGGGAACACAATACCACCACACATCACTATAGATTTTGCTTTAAGGAAAATGACCAAATTTTCTTATTAATGACTGTAGCCAATGTTTTTTTTTTCCTTTTGGATGGACAAAGTCATAGAAGAATCATTACTGTGAGATAATCCCTCTGTATCCTGTGAATGTGTTTTATTACCATTGGTTAATAAAGAAGCTGCTTTGGCCTATAGCAAGACAGGGCAGAGCCAGGCAGGAAATTCAAGCAGAGATACAGGGAGAAGAAGGGTAGAGTGAGGAGCAGATGCCAGCCAGCTGCCTGAGTAAAAAGCTGTACTAGAGAACAGGTAGTGCCATGAAGCCATGTGGCAAAATATAAATGAATAGAAATGGGTTAATTTAAATTATAAGTGATATTAATAAGTCTTAGCAATAGGCCACATGGTTTGAAATTAATATTAAGACTCTGAGTGAATATTTTAGAAGCAGCTGTGGGACCTGGAAGACAGAAAAGTCTCAATTTACATATGATGCTTCAACATAGCCCCAGAATTTCCACATAAAACCTAACAAAATCTAACAAAACTTAAAAAGGGTTCTAGACACACAAAAACAGAGCCAAGAGCAGTTTCAGAGTTCATATCTCTCATGTGGGCTGTGGTACAGAACGGCATCCCCTGTGTGATGGGCTTCAGCTGCAACATGACAGACTCCCTTGGTCTCTCATGGGCTGTGGTACAAAAAGGCTTCTCTCAGCTCTTGCCTGTGGGCTTGAGAGCACAGCTGTATGCTACTTAGTTCTGCTTCCCAGAGTTAGGAGGATGAGCCTGACTCTCATTGGTACCTCTGCCATGTTGGAAAACTGAGGGGGGCAGAACCAGCAGTCAAAGCTACCACTTTGGTCCTAGTCACACCTGCTTAACAGTTTAAAGCAATGGTCAGAAAAGGAATAAAGATACACAATAAGGACAAATTTAGACAAAAAGGCCTCTAAATGAGTCATAGTGTATTTGATAAATGTACATAGGCTTGGAAGAGAGAGGATAAAGGATAGAGACAATCATAGATTAAAAGAGTAATTTAGAGATAATAAAATGAGAGCCTTAAAGAAGGAATAGAGTAATAAAAATTACAATAAGATATGTAGAGATGGAAAATATATAGAGAGTTTGGATTATGTGTTTTTCTTAATTTTTTTTGACTACTAATGAGCTAACTACTGAGAGACATTTGATTATGGGAGCTGCTAAGTTAAACCAACATATATATTTTAAAGGTATCTTGACTTCAAAATTTGGCTCTAAGGATATGTTGCTTTGGAAAAGAGGTTCTGCTTTTGTTTCCACAGAAGATGATTCTTTCCAGGCTAATATGGTTTGATCAAGGAAGACTCCCTGAGAGATCTCCAATGGGAGTGATGGCCCAGGTGATCCAACATTCAGAACAGCTTCAAGGCAACTGGTTGGGATGATGCAGCCTCACAGACTACTACAGCTAAGATTTAACCATAATTCTAAATCTTTTTTAGGGTCCCTCAAGATCATCTGTACCCAGCAATTAACAGGAAATAATCTAGAGAACTATGACCAAATCCCCGAAATATTGTTTATAAATGTTTGCTTTCATTTAAAGGGGTTGATTACAAATTATTATTGCTCACAGTCAATCTCTTTCTAAAAGATGAAAGGGGGATATTATATAGAAAATTTGGGAGAAAAGGGTAGATTATTGAACCTACTTTTATCCGAAAAACAACTGTTAATCTTAAAATATTTTACATTGGTATGGATTTTAGTTTATTTATATAAATTTAAAGTTAATTTTGTTATACTGTATGTATATTTTTACTCTTGTTTAAGATACTGTCTTTATACGGCTCAATTAAAAATGTAATATATAATTAAAAATACAGATTCACAAAAATACAGTTAATCATCTATAATAGTCAAACTTAAAGTCATGATAGTTAGGTTTTCTCTATATATACAAAGATTTATTCCAAATAGCTAATTTTCAAACACTTCAAAGATCTACAGAATATGGCACTTAAAGTGTTTTAATAACTTATAATTCTCTTTTGAGGTGAGACGTATCTGCTCCTGGCAGCACCTATCTACTCCCAAGAGCATTATGGGCACCAAAGATTCTTTATATGGAGCTTGTTTTCTTCTTGGTAAAACTGGTCTATTGGGCAAAAACTGCCCTTACCTCAATTGCTGACATTAAGTACACTGTCCAATCTAAACGAGCAGGATACAAGGAAAAATGACTGCCAAACTTTGCCAAGATAGGGTGGACAGTCCTTCAAATTTTTCTGCTTCTAAAAATGGTCTGTCAGATATTCTAGGCCTATAAGCCAAAGTTGGATGTGCCAACTTCACAGAGAAACCTTGAGTGACTGTCCAGGCAACCAGCACTTTCTGTCATTTCTTATATTTTTTGGAAGTCACTTGCTTGCACTTCCTGCTTACTTAGGTATTATTATTTCCTTCTCAGGTCTTTGATGGAGTTGAAGACTTGATAGTTATAATTATAGTTTTTCTTAGTTATGATAAAAAGGTAAAGATATAAAACTTTAAACTCACCAAGATAGGATAGATAATTACATATTTTCTCAAATGCAAATAGACTAGATATTGTAACTGTAATTCTTACTTGATAACTGTTTTTTATATGTAATTTTATTATGTTAAAGTTAAAACCTTCCTTTTTGATTAGACAGAAAGGGAGAAATGCTGAGAGATAACCCCTCTCTGTATATTGTGAATATTTTTTTGTTGTTTTGATTTTTTTTGAGGTAGAGTTTCTCTGTGTAACAGTCCTAGCTGTCCTAGAATTCAATTTGTAGACCAGGCTGGCCTTGAATTCACAGACATCCACCTGATTCTGCCTCCCAAGTGCTGGGATTAAAGGCATGAGCCACCACTACCTGTTGTGAATATATTTTATTACCATTGGTTAATAAAGAAGCTGCTTTGGCCTATGGCAAGGTAGGACAGAGCCAGGCAGGAAATCCAAGAAGAGATACAGGGAGAAGAAGGATGGAGTTGGGAGCAGATGCCAGCGAGCTGCTGGAGCAATAGGATGTACTAGAGAACAGGTAACACCACAAAGCCATGTGGCAAAATATAGATGAATAGAAATGGGTTAATTTAAATTGTAAGAGCTAGTTAGTAATAAGCCTGAGAGGTAGCCCACATGACTGGGCAGGACAGAAAAGCCTCTGTTTACAGAGCATGATTAGAAAATAGTAGAGAAAGACTCTAGGGGGAGGAGGAATATGTATAGAACTAACCAAATAGGTAAAAGACATGAATATACATGTGCCATGTTGCAGATGAAATTCTAAACAGTCTTAGTAAATAAGAAACACAAAGCCAAATACAGAGTTAAAGCCTAAGAGATCAGAGCAAGAGCCATGACTCACTTTAGCTTACCACTTGCTGCCATTGCTTCCCCTGAGAGAGAGCTGCTCCTGTGTGATCTGACTTTTTATTGCCTTTCTGTCCTGCCTTCTCACTGGCTCTAAACCCAACCACATGACTTCCTTGTCACTGCCTGTCTATACATACCTCCAGGTCTCTATGGCTGGTACTGGGATTAAAGGTTCAGGTCACTGCTTGGCTGTGTCCTTGACCATACAGAGACTCTGCCTGTCATGTGATCAGATTAAGGGTATGTGCCACCACCACTGGACTTCTGCTAAATGGCTTGCTTTTAGCTCTGACCCCCAGGCAAATTTATTTATTAACATACAAATAAAATCACATTTCAGCACAAATAAAATATCACCATACCACGTGCAAATTCTAGTCAAAATGTAGCTTCAGAAAGAGAGAAAATTTATTAAATAGGTAAGTTGACTCATTTTGTGGATAGTCAACCTGTTTCCTGGGCCATCCAAGTAATTTCTCAATTGTCTTATCAACAAATTGGCTGTGGTATGTGTAATGGAGATTGTACATGTGCTCAACAACATGGACTTCCACTCACTAAGGCTGAACTGGCTATAGCTATTTTTGAGTGCCAAATCTGCCAGCAACAGGGACCATCACTGAGCCTTCAATATGGGAACATTGATCTGGATGACCAGCCACAGACCTCGTGGGTGGTTTATTAGATCAAACAACTCCTACTTGGAGTTCATTCTTTATTGAAATAGACAGTTTTTATAGTAATGGATTTGCCTTTCCTGAATATAGTGCTTTTGCCCAAACTACCATCTGTGGATTTATGGAAGCCTTATTTATCATCATGGTATTCCACACAAGATTGCTTCTGAACAAGGATCATTTCATAGCCAAAGAATTGTGGCAAAGGGTTCATGTTCACAGAACTCACTAGTCTTACCATGTTTTTCACCACCCTGAAGCAGTTGGCCTGACAGAACGTGTATTTTAAAGATGTAATTACATTGTCAACTAGGCAGTAATATCCTGGGGGATCTGGAGAGGACTTTTTCTTTCTTTCTTTTCTTTCTTTCTTTCTTTCTTTCTTTCTTTCTTTCTTTCTTTCTTTCTTTCTTTCTTTCTTTCTTTCTTTCTTTCTTTCTTTCTTTTTTTTGGTTTTTCGAGACAGGGTTTCTCTGTGTAGCTTTGCGCCTTTCCTGGAGCTCACTTGGTAGCCCAGGCTGGCCTTGAACTCACAGAGATCCGCCTGGCTCTGCCTCCCGAGTGCTGGGATTAAAGGCGTGTGCCACCAAAGCCCGGTCTTTTTCTTTATTTTTTATTAAGAAAAATTTTTTAATTCATTTTACATACTAAAGATCCCTCTTTTCCTTCCTCCTACCCCTTAAGCCTCCCCCTCCCAACCTATGCCCTATTCCCTCCTACAAGAAGGTAAGGCCTCCCATGAGGAGGTACATTTGGTAAAGGCAGGTCCAAGCCCCTTGCCCTGCCTCAACGCTGTGCGAGGCATCCCATCCTAGAAGTGGGCTCCAAAAGGCCTGCTCATGAACCGGGGATGGATTCTGATTCTACTGCTTTAGGGCCTCTTAAGCAGATCATGCTATACAACTGTCTCACCATGCAGAGGGCCTAGTCCAGTCCCATGCAGCCTCCACAGCCACTTACCCAACTTTAATGATTTCCCAGTAGTCTGGTTTGTACATGTCTGCAGGTTTCCCCATCATGATCCTGATGCACCTGTTCATAGAATCCCTCTTCTCTCTCTTTGACTGGACTTCTGGAGCTCTGCCTGGTATTTGGCTGTGGATCTCTGTATCTGCTTCCCTCAGTCATTGGAGAAATGCTCTGTGATGACAGTTAGGGTATTCACCTATCTGATTACTGGGGCAAACCAGTTCAGGCATCCTCTACATTAGCTAGTAGTCTAAGCTGGGGTCATCCCTGTGGATTTCTGGGAACTTCCCTAGAATCTGGTTTCTCCCTATCCCCATGATGTCTCCCTCTATCATGATATCTCTTTCATTGCTCTCCCACTCCATCTCTGTTCCAGCTCAATCATTGCATTCCCTTATGTTCTCATCCCCAATTTCCTACCCACCATTGCTCACCCCTCATCCCAAGGTTACTCATGAAACATAATTTTTTAATTGATTCTTTGGGAATTTCACATTCTGCAACCCAATCCTGCCCATTTTCTAGTCCTTCCATATCCACTCCTCACCCCTGTAATGTCCCCCCCCCAAGAAAATTAAGAAAATATTAATTAGAAACAAACAAAAAAACCCTACTTTGTTCCTCCACCTTTCCCCTTTCTACCACCTCTTCATTTGTCTTAGTAGCATTGGGAGCTGTGGTTTGTCACTCAGTATACCCTTTTGTCCTCTTCACTTTACTTGCAAATGTTCATTGTAATGAGTTGTTGGTCTGGTTCAAGGCCTCTGGTTTCTGGTACACCATCAACACTGGACCCTCACTGAAACATCCCCAGGACATCACACCATGGTCATGGAGATCCTGCAGCCATCATTCTGCAGAACCAGTCCCTTCACTCACTCTGGCAGGTCATGGAAAGGGTAGATGCTGGTTTGGGCCAACTCAAAGCCTTGGATGTGCGTCTAGGTGGTAGCTGATTTGGTTAGTTTGGGCTGTAGTTTTTTTTCTCTTTGCTTTTTAGGGGTCTACCACTCATATCCCAAATAAATACACAAAGCCTTATTCTTATTTAAGAATGCCTGGCCTTAGCTTGGCTTGTTTCTAGCCAGCTTTTCTTAACTTAAATTATCCCATCTACCTTTTGTTTCTGGGCTTTTGCCTTTCTCTATTCTATATACCTCTCTCTTTTCTTTTTACTCCATGGCTGGCCCCTGTCATCCTACTCTCCTTCTCCTTTTCTTGCCCCTCCCTCTTCTCATTCTTCTATTTATTCTCTCTTCCCAATAGCCCTGCCTAGTTATCTCTCCTGCCCAGCTGTTGGCCATTCAGCTCTTTATTAGACCAATCAGGTGTTTTAGTCAGGCAAAACAACACAGTTTTACAGAATTAAACAAATGCAACATAATAGAATACAACATATCTTTGCATCACTAAACAAATATTCCACAGCCTAAAAGAATGTAATACATCTTTAACTAATATTCCACAATCCTAGGCCACTGAGGCCACTCCTCTCAAGTGAGGGGAGGAGCCAGCTTTTCTAAACCCATGCCATCCAGAAAGCTCCCCCACACCTGTGGTGAGGGGTGAGGCTATCTCCAACAGAGGGTTCTTAAAAGGGCTGTATATACTGTGAATAGTCCATATTTGGTGCTATTTCTCCCATTGCTAGAATCCATATATACTGGAATCAAGGGGAAGAAATGAGAATTGTACCATTTATAACTCTTAGTTTTTTATGATTAAAAGTTTTGCTTCTTGTTTTCAGTGCCTTATACTCTGCTCACTTAAAAGCTTTGGCTATAGAGAGACTAGTGCTTCTGCCAAGAGGCACAACAAACGTTCCATTAACAGTAAGCTAAGACTACCCAGGCCTGAGGCACTTTGGACTCATGCTTCCTTGAGTCAATAGGATAAGAATGGACTTATAGTGTTATTAGAGTTGATTGATCAAGGATACTAGGAGGAATTGGAATGGTTTTCCACAATGGAAATATGGAAGAGTATGTGTGAAGTGAAGAAGATTGTGTAGGGTGTCATTTGGTATTACTGTGTCCTGTCATTAAAGTCATTGGGAAATTTCAATAGCCTAATCCAGGCAGTATGATAAATGACTCACATCCTTTAGGAAAAAACATATGGGTAACATTTTCAGGTAAAGAACCAAGACCCATTGAAGTGCTTGATTGAGAGTGGAGAAAATATAGAATGAGTGGTAGAAGAAGGTGATTACAAATACAATATAGCCTTGTGGATTCCTGACAGCCTCCCCAGCACCCTGCCTCTTCCTATTCCCATGATGTCCTCATCTATCATGGTATCTTCCTCCCTGCCCTCCCACTCTGTCCCTGTTCCATTTTGAACCTCCCATTTCCCTATGTTCTCATTTCCCACTCCTCGCCCTCTGCCACCCCCCACACCCAGTCCACTCATGTAGATCTCATCTACTTCTCCTTCACAGGGTCATCCATGTGTTCCTCCTAGGGTATTTCCCTGTTAGCTAGCCTCTCTGGAGTTGTGGGTTGCAGTCTGGCCATTCCTTCCCTCCCATTTATTATCCACTTATGAGTGAGTACATACTATGTTTGTCCTTCTGCATCTGGGTTACCTCACTCAAGATGATATTTTCTAGTTCCATCCATTTGCCTGCAAATTTCATGATATTTTTTTTTTTTACTGCTGAGTAGTACTCCATTGTGTATATGTGCCACATTTTATTTATCCATTCTTCATTTGAGGGGCATCTAGGTTGTTTCCAGGTTCTTGCTATTACGAATAATGCTGCTATGAACATAGGTGAGCATGTGTCCTTGTGGTAAGATTGAGCATTCCTTGGGTATATGCCCAAGAGTGGTATAACTGGGACTTGAAGAAGACTTATTCCTAATTTTCTGAGAAACCACCATACTGATTCCAGAGTGGTTGTACAAGTTTGCATTCCCACAAACAGTGGAGGAGTAGACCCCACCTTGGTCTGCTGGCAGTGGTCCAGAGGGTTCCTGGAACGGTCTACTCTAGTGACCAGCCTAGCAAATAACCTAGCTGTCATCATAGTGCCTTTGTCCAGTGACTGATGGAGACAGATACAGAGATCCATGGCTAGGCACCAGGCTGAGCTCTGGGAATCCAATTGATGAGAGAGAGGAGAGATACTGCAGGCGAGGGATGTCAAGATCATGATGGGAGGACATGCAGAGATGAGCAGCCACACTAGTGGAAGCCCACGAACTGTGGATTGGTCACTGTGGAGCCCCCATTGGACTGGACTAGGCCCTCTGGATATGGAAGATGGCTGTTTGTCTCAAACTGTTTGGGGGGCACCCAGGCAGGGGGATTGGGATCTGTCCCTGGCCTATGTGCAGGCTTCTGGAACCTGGTGCCTGTGGTGTGACACCTTGCACAGTCTTGGTGCAGTGGGAAGGGCCTTGGACCTGCCTAGGCTCAGTTTGCTGGGCTCTGCTGACTCCCCATGGGAGATCTCATTTGGGGGATGTGGAGATGCAGGGTGGCTTGGGAAAGAGGGCTGGGGAGTAGGAGGAGGGAGGAGCGGGGATCTGTGGATAGTATATGGAGTGAGTAGAATAGAAAATTTCCTAATAAAGAAAAATGAAAGAAAAAAAAAACCCCAAATACAATATAAGACCATGTGATCAGCTACAGAAGTGCAGATTGTAATTGCTGAGTCTTTCAATCCTAATTTGGTAAGAAGTTGTTTGTAAAATATATACATTCATGTTGAACAGATATTTATGTTTTCTTTCTTCCATTTCTTAATCATGTAATATAATATCAATTGTGAAAACAGTAGTTAAGTATTATGCATCTTACATTATCATATTTGAATTTGAGGACACTAAAAGACCAAGCATTACTCACAGTATTTTACCATATATTATGGGTAAGGGGGATAGAGCATTTGTTATTTTACTTGGGATGCTTATATATTGAAGGCAGAATTATTACTTTGTTATTGACCTTGAACAAGGATGACACTGATAGATATGTGAGTGTTGAAGGGGGAAAGGTCAAGAGGCCTCAACCCTTAGCAAAGAACTACAGGCAACTTAAGAGTGCTGAGAAAGGGAGAAAAAGTTATCTTTAGGTAAGAGCATAGTAATTGTTTACCCAATATGAAGTGGAGCGAGTCCTGCAGACATGCATACAAGTAATATTGTATGGACTGAGCGGGTTGTATTTATATATTTAAGAATACATACACATATACATATGCAAAAACAATTAAAGAAAAAGAGGCCTTGAGCTTGAAAGAGAGAAAAGAAGGTACATAGGAGAGGTTGGAGGGAGGAATGAATGGGAAGGAGGCATGATGCTGTTATAGTAGAGTGTCAAAAATTAAAAAAATTAAAAAAAATTAAAAAAATTAAAAAATTAAAAAAATTAAAAGTGGTCTGATTTTTTTTTGCCACTAATTATGATACCACACTACTTTCTACAACAGAATCTGAGTTGTACTGTTTTAAAAACAATTTTGTTAAAAAGACAGAATTTTTCTACCAGTTTTACTATTCTTATACCGTGGCAGCTTGTCTTTTGTATACAGTTCCTTTTAAAATTATAGTTCGGGAAAACTTGCATAAACTTGCTTCCAGCAAACATACTCCCTTACTATTTATTGTAGTGGGTAGCCATTCCAGCTTTGGTCTGGAAGTTCCTACGCCCATTGAGTTTTTGGTAACTATCACGCCCACAAGGGAGGGCGTGAAGACCAGAGATAGGGATGTGCGTCGTTTTTTTGCTGCTGGGCACCCCAATGCTAGAGGTGGACAGAGGAGAGTTCTCCAGAGAACATCGCTGGACTACTGCTGCATCTTTCCCAGAACCCTCAACCTACCTATCCCTTCATTTGTAAGTTATGCCATTAAATAAATCTCCTTTTAACTATGTGGAGTGACCCTAGTAATTTCACCAATAATTTATCTTAACAGGCAAGTAATCATCCACCCATTCTTTCTTTATTCTTTTATAATTTGTCTTTCTTTTTTTGATAATTGTTTTTCAAGACATTTTTTGGAGCCATTCTGGTTTAAAAAAATTCAACAGGTAAGGGGTTATATTTATTTTATTATAAAATTGAAAATTTTTATAATATAAAATATTAGGAAAATTAAAAACAAGGCTTGGTCCTGCTGCATCTTAGCTGCTAATGTTGCACAAACTGGAGGGCCAATTGTAAAGTGAGGTGAACCAGAAGGTTTGCCCAAGCTGTGTTAGGGCCCTTGATACTCACATCAGAATACTTACTTGTGTCTTAATAATGTCAAACAGCTGTTGTTTGCAATAGTAAATTTAAAAATTATTGAAATTGCTGAATTTCACTCACTAAGTCACCACAGCACATACAATATGTTATGAGCTATTTGACTACCTGTGCTTAGAGGATAACACACCAGAATTTGCATACTACTGTAAAATTGAAGGTACCCATACACACCAAAAGCAAGAGCATACATTCATCCTTTTGTGAAATTACACCATGACTTGTCATCTACAAAGCCCACACTTGAAAACTGTGTAATTTAGTTACAATTAAATAAAATCCAAAGATTCTAATAATACTTTAAATGAATTTATAAAATTGAGCTGGGCCTCATTCTTAGCTCTTCTGGCCTGAATGAGGACAATGAGTAGTAAGTTATATGTTCCCAGTAACCTCTATGCCCAAGTCCTTTAAGTAAAATAAATTTTCTATTGGTGAAGGTGGATAGAAGCTGGTCTTCTACCCCAGACTTTCTGGTTCAGATCTGAAAGTGAGTACAAGTATCTATATAATAAGTTCCAGGGATTTTATGTTCCCCCGAGATTGATATCCACTAGAAATTTTAATCCTCTGAAGCTTTAACTTCAGGTTGCTTTGGAATTCTTCAGAATCATTTTCAGCCAATCAGGATTGCTAAATTAAGTTATTAAGGCTTGGGTTCATGGCTGTGGGGAACTTCCTATGAACACTGTAAAACTGCAGGTAAAACTCTGTGTGTATATGTTTTTGTGGAAAGAGGCTGCATTACAGTTAGATTAGTGGAGAGACCCATGATTATAACAGTTTAGAGCCTCAGGAGCATATGCTTTGACAATTTTTATGGAATCCTATGTAAAATCTATATCAGAAAAAGAGGATCATTGATTTATAGACACATTCTCCACTGTGTGTGTGTGTGTGTGTGTGTGTGTGTGTGTGTGTGTGTGTATTATGTGTTTTTGGTAAATACAAATTTCAATATGATTCTACCTGAAGGAATCATTCAAGGTGATCATAGCATTTAGCTCAAATTATTTAACAAGTATTCCTGTAATAAAGACAGCTAAGTAGAAAATAACCAAAATATATGGGTCAACATTTCTCTGAATATGTACAGATGACAATATATACCTATTAACATATTCAGTATAATTGACCATTAGGGAAATACAAATTAAAACATACTCAGATGCCATTCTACAGCTATCATTATGACTAAAATGAAAAGTAGAGATGAGGATGAATGTAAACTAATACAGCCAATCACAAAACCATTTTTTTTTTTTGAGACAGGATCTCATTCTGTAGCCTGAGATGGCTTAGAACTCAAAATGTAGCCTAGGATTCTCAGTGATCCTCCTGCCTTGACCTCCTGAATACTGGGATTAAAACTATGTCTGGCTTTAGAACCCTTAAAAATACAAAAATATAATTATTAATAATAAAATGATGCTACTATAAAGTTACATTTTTATCCATTTATCCCATTAAATTAAAACATATTTACACAAAATCTGTATTTGAATGTTAGTAGTAGCTTTAATCACAATAGCTCTAAACTGGAAATAATCCTTCAGTAGATGATGCATAGTATGATAATTGTCCTTAGAGTTAAATATTGGTCAATGGAATAAGTTGAAAAAATACTTAGTAATCTTAACAAATGAAAAAATTAAGGTTATGAACTTCATGACTCTTTGTACTGAAAGACCCCCAAGGGGAGATCTTCCTCCGGGAGAGACCCCAAACCCAAGGAGCACACCGAAACCACAGATCAGATGCAAACAGCAAGAGGGTTTATTAAATGCACAGGTACCTGGGGGCCAAGTCTCTCGGAGGACTTGCGCGCCTTCCCAGGGCAAAGGGGACTTTTTATGGGTTTCCAGGGGCAAAGGCGCGGCTACAGAAGCGAGAAGCATAGTTACAGGGTCCCGATTGGTTGTTTTACAGAAGGCCAGGGTGAACTTGGGGTCGTATTCTTTAATTATCAGAAGTTTGATGTGTGGCTGACTCGTCCTTGCACAAAGTATAGTGGGTGTTTTTCCAGCCCAGCTGCTTATTCCTCAAGGCCAGGGGCCCGCCATAAAATATCCTAATTTAACCCAACTGTCTTTCTCCCAAGGCCGCTGACCACAATTATCTCCTCCCTAAGCCAGATGGCTGGCCACAGTTATCTCTCCCTCTCAAGGCCGGATGGCTAGTTAGTTACAGCTGTGAACTTCTGTCTTTCTGTTTCCTTCAGAATGGCGTTTCTTAGGCTAAGTTATGGGGGGCATTACTTCAGCCCAATACCCCATATCCTCATAATGGAGTGGGGGTCTTTCAGTACATGATGTTAAGAAACAAAATTAGACAAAAGGAGAACACATTGCTGATCATTAAAGGTTAAGGATATGATGAGCATGTGATTTACAAGGGCACTATGGCAATCCTATGGCAATGGAAATGGAACCTTATCTTAGTAGTATCATTGTGGAAATTTTAATTGAGATATTACACTGTACTGTTGCAAGGTGTTATCATGGAAGTAACTGGATGAAGTATTGGTATGAGCTCTACTTTTTTTTTTTTTTACTGCTCTAGGTGAATCTATAATAATATCAAGAAGATTTGTGAAAAATATGTATTACCCCATAAAGAAAAAGGCTTATGGAGTATTGCACAGAATGCACGCTGTAGGGTGAGCTACACAGTGATTGAGGTAGGAATAGCATTCCAGGACAGTTTTCTGGGACTCTTGGGAAGGACAACAAATCACCTTGATGTAGCAGCTCTGATCTGCTGGCTGAGTAGTCAGCCTTATCACCTTCATATTTCTGTACAAGACAAGGAAGTGCTTTGTCACACAGTTTCCAGTCATTTACAAGGATTTAATTAAATTCTTACAACATCTACCTGGAGTTAGAGATACATAAGTTAGGGCTCCAGTTACACAGACTGTCGCCACTTCAGATGCTGATTAAAAGTCCGTGTCCCCCATACCTGTAACTGGTCATCTACACATAAATTAGGGAAAACCATGTTCTCCACCTTGGTTTCACTAACTTGCTAGAGTTGCTTACAGAATTCAGAGATGACCTGGATTTATGCTTATTAGCTAATTACAAAAGTACCACTTGGGAAGTAGTGTGGTGTGGGGCTTCCATGCCCTGTCGTGGCCTGCCACACTTCCAGCACTGCAATGTGGCCACCAACCCAAAGCATCTTAAAGTCTCAGTGTTTAAGATTTGTATAGGAGCACTCATCTTTATCACTGCACCTAGGAGGCAGAGGCAAGGGGATGTCTGTGAGTTTGAGGTCAGCCTGGTCTATACAGTGAATTCCAGGACAGCTAGGACTATGTAGAGAAATTCTGTTTTTAAAAACTGGTGTAAAGTTTATCCTTCAGCCACATCCCACGTTCTTTAATGAGACTGGTAAGTAAGGCTGCAAAAATCACTTGATATTCCTGGTGACCAGTCCCTGTCCAGAGTCTGTCTAGAGCCTTCATCCTGTCATATTATTTAACATAAACTTAGACTTAATCAAAAACGGTTCTTATGAAGAAGAGACGATGTCTCATTACTAAGCAAGTTCTGGAGATTTTAAATAAAATAAAAGAGGTAATCCTCCCAACCCCCAAATGCTTGTGGTCAGAAATAGAGCAACTTCTCTGGTTTTTATCAGAACCATCCTGAAAACAGAAAGTTAGCTTTGGTCTCCCCTGTCTCACTGTATTTGTTTTGTGTCCTGAGGAGAGATGTTCTGTATGTGCCCTGTCCCAGAAAATATATGATCAGCTTGTTTCCTCCTCCTGGGGTCTATGCCAGAGACCACAGGACATTGTGCTGCATATCAACCTGGGACAGACAAGACTGAGATAGGATCTTTGGACCAGCCTCCCAAACTGCACACATTCTCTTTCCTTAGTGGAAAGAATGTAATGGAACAAACAAATAATATCAAGATAAAATAATGGAACAACCATTTCAAAACACAATGAAAACAATTATACATTGGAAAAAGCATAATAAAAGGAAAATCCAACAGTGATGTCACAAAAATAATCTCCTATGTTACAAAAGCTGCTTGAATGAGAATTCCAGGAAAGAAGCTGTGTCTGCAAAGGCTGATAGACTGATTAAAGCTGCAATGATGTGGAATTTAGAATGTTGCAGTTTTAAAGACCAATTATGATTCATTGTGGGTGATCTTTAGCCTACTAAGTAGCCATTCTTTGCCCCTCTCTATATCACATATAACATTCTGACAAACAAAAACAATAAATGTCAGGGACAAGGACAGAATCTCTAGTTAGTGGAAAAATACAGATCCCCAATAAGATGGGGAACTAGATCATCTTACAGTCAGGTTGCCTAGCAACAGGACATTGAGTCAGTGCCCTTGACCCTCTCACCCTGTAAACATCCTATACAAACATCCTGTTAGCTTGCCCCACCTTATGCAGATGACAGCTTCTTGATCCCCCCACCCTGTGGAACTATATAAACCTTTGTGGAAGAGAAATAAAGTTGCACCTTGATCAGAATCTAGACTTGGTGTCTTTCCTTTGTATCTCTTGTCCCTACATTCCCTCCTTAGGGTGTTCGAGAACCCGTTGAAGCCCTGCAGGCAGGGCAAATAAAGACCTTTTGTAATATATTAACTTATATTTAACAAAATCCTACTTTTACAGCTAAGGGCTAAGAGTGTTGTTAGATACCATCCAAGGCTAATAATAGGGTTCTACCTAACTTGCTACCCAATGTACCAATAAATGTACTTGAAAAGAGTCTTTATTTATGGACTTTTTTGTTCTGTTACTATAAGTAGTTTATGAAATTGTTCCCTTATTGGAACATGGTATTTGGGGAGACCTAAATCCATAGTCCTTGGTTGTGACCACTTATATTTGGCTCTAGAATGATTTTTTTCTTTTTCCTTTGGAAGTGAGAGTTATGTTTTTATGTACACACCACAAATGAGACAACTATGAATTTCAGTTTTCAGGTATTATACACTACTCATTATGCTAAACATTTTATATAGATGATGTTTTTCAGTCCATTCAACTAGCCACAATATGAGTGCTATTATTCATACTTGACACATAAGGGATGAAGACATATGGTGAAAGTAAGTCACTTTAAAAATTCCAGCAGAGGAAAGAGACAGGATTCACATCCAGGTAAGTTGCTCTGAAGCCCATTGTCTAACACACTCTAATGAAAACTCAAAACAACATTGATAGTACCTGATAACAAAATATCAATTCACAGATGGAGTCACAGAAACTTCATGGCTTTTTAACTGTTTTATGATAACCAAACTTCTCAGAATGCTTAATTCATATATTTTGTAAACTATAATGTTGTGCTAGTTTAAATTTGTGGATCTCACATTTTACTCACTGTTAGTAGTTTACTATATTCCTACCAAGGAGCTCTTTCACTCAAATGAATATTGGGAGTCTCTGGAATTGACCAACTTTTTGTGAATCAAAACAACTTCTATATTCTATACATTCTGTTATCAGGAAAGTCATTGGAGCCCCAGATAAGACTGAGAAATAGTGACAAGCAGGGCTTAATAAGGATTGCTGACAGGTCATTCTTGAAAGGCTGTGGTGATAGCCAAAGGAGGATACTGAGGCAAATTGTCCATATGAAATATCTGGTGGGGGAGTTTAATGGAGGAGCTGAGGTAGATTGTCCTTATGTAAGATAGTCAGGCAGAAATGAAGATAGTCTAAGGCATTGTTCTCAACCTTCCTAATGCTGTGATCCTTTAATAATATTCCTCATCTTGTGGTGGTCCCCAACCATAAAATTATTTTCATTGCTACTTTATAACTGTAATTTTGATACTCTTATGAATTATGATATAAATATTTTTAGAGATAGAGGTTTGCTGAAGGAGTTGTGGCCTACGGATTGAGAGAAATTTGTGTCTGTCAATCTATCAGACTATTGAAATAATGGACCCCAAAGAAATGGGAATTTCCCCAGGCATTTTATAGTAGGTGAAAGAAAAGGTGCCAGCCAGAGGGGGAGTTTGTTTCCTGAAAAGAGATTTCACACAGTTCTAAACACTTGTCAGACCCCCTTAACAGCATGAGAGTGAGGCCCAGACAAGGATGGGTGGATTGTGGGCAGAGCCACATCCTGGCTGGGAGTGCTTAAGTGTCCATATCTTTGGGCATCTATTTAAGTGTTAGTCTCACTTCAGGACCTCCAAGATAGACTTGGGGTGTTTGCTGGATCTCTTCCCAGTGTAATAATATTTAATGCATTCTTTTCTGCTGTATACTATCAGTTTGGTTCTTTTGGTTGTCTTATTGAGGACAGTCTTATTGACTTGGAGTACAAGCTGTGATTCCCAAGGGGAACACAGAGATAAATTGTTCTTTTGAAGGATCTGGATATGAGGGATTATAAGCTAGACAGATAGGGAAAAGATCAGCTAGATAACAAAGGCAGCAAACTTCTGACTTCATCCTCACTCCTTTAACCTGAGACAAAGGGCTGGCAGCTTAAATCAAAAGCCTGGCAAGCTTTTTCTTCCGTCAGTTGGAGTTTCCTGCCTACGTACCAGTTTGACAAGCTCAATGTCTAACTAGGTCATATTTATCCAATTCTGTGAAACTATTAGCTTTTTTTCTTTGTTTAAACTGGCCAAACCTTATTTAGGAAAAGAAGTCTCCCATTCCATCCCATCAAAAACCCTTAAATACCCTAGCATTCCAGGAGAGATCAGACTTTGACTTCCTGACTACACCCCTCAGCTTTGCAAGGGTTCTTTTTCTATATGCCTACTTCTCGTGTGTGTGTGTGTGTGTGTGTGTGTGTGTGTGTGTGTGTGTGTGTGTGTGTGTGTGTGTTGTGTGTGTTGGATGAAAACTTCTGGAAAGAAGCTATGTCTGCAGAGACTGAGGGACTAATTAGAATTTCAGTATTGTGGAGAGATTGGGATATTGGTCCAGAAGCCAATTACCTTATCTTGGGCTAGCATTAGCCATTCCTTGCCAATCTCTGTGTCAGAATTAACAGTTTGTGGCTAATAGATAAAATTTTTGTAATCTATTGACTTATCCAACCCAAAAGTTAAGAATTGTCACCAGATAACATCTTAGACCTATAAAAAAGCCTCAGGTAGACTGAAGCTCTGGACCAAGAGAGTATTCAAAGACATAACCTCTGGCAATTCTCTAAATTTGACACATACATGAAACTACACATCCAAGATGAATGAACCCCATGCAACATAAGTCAAAATGATCTTTGCCAAGACACAGCATAGTCAAATTTCTGAACATTAGAAAGAAAAGTCTTAAATTACTTCTAAGAGAAAACAGTCAACATGATGATTCTCTCATAAGAAACAATGAAGGCCAGGGGGAATGACATATCATTTTTCAAATGTTGAAAGAAAAGAAATGTTAACTTAGAGTTCTATATCCATATCCATAAAAAATCCTTACATAATGGGGAGAAAACTGGCATTCTCCAATAAAGGAAAACAAATTATTTGTCTAAAATGTATGTGAAATAATATTTTAGCATTAAGCATCCTTTTCTCTATGGATTCACTTTAAAACTTCAACGTATACTTCATTCTAAATATCATAATTAATTAAAATTTGATAATTGCTAGCGGTTCTTTTTTTTGGTAAAATTTACCTACAGTGAAGTACACAGAACTTAATTAGGAGCATCCCTGGGAAAATTTTTAACAAATCTGTGCATTAATTTTTATCAAAGTTCCTATCAATATACAGAGCATTGACATGACTCTTATGTTGCTCTCAAGGCATTGAGTCACTGTAAAGTAACTATTGATCTGGTGTTTATTCACTGTAGATTAGTTTTTGCAGTTCTAAAACTTTATATGCATGGACTTTTGCAGTATTTATTCTTTTATTACCAAAAAAAATTATTCTTGAGAATTATCTCTGTTGTTCAATATGTTAGTAGATTTACTCCCATCAGCTTAAGAGTACTAGTCGTACATTGTCTAAAGACAGCAGTTTTAAATATTATTCTCAGATACCTGGACTATTTATGGTCTGAGGAATTATTTCTTCTGAATAAAACTGCTGTCTGAATAAACAGTCCTATGAAGAGATGTCATCTTGATTCCTCACTTCTGATCTTCAGGCCCTTTTGTTGTCTAATATTGGAAAATTAATGTAACTTATCATATAAACAGGTTTGTAGTGGGTAGCCATTCCAGCGGTGTTCTCTGGAGCTCTGCACAATCTCCACTATCCAGGGTCCAGGCGCAGAGAGCGCGCCCAGAGCGAAAAATGGCCTACGGGGCAAAGAACTGCCCTTGACTTGATGGCTGACAGTACAAATACAATGCTGTCCTTTCTGGACAAGCGGGACACAAGGAAAGCGACCACTGTACTCTGCCAAGACAGGGTAAGATGGTCTTTCAGAAATCCTGCTTCTGAAAATGGTCTGTCAGATACTCTAGGCCTGTAGCCAATTTGAATGCACCAACAATGCTGAGAAACATTAGGTGACTGTCCAGGCTGCCAGCTGTCTTGGTCTACTCTTGCAAGATTCCCGAAGTTGCTTGCATCCGTCTACCATTTCTCAGGTACCATTATGTTCCTTCTCAGGTCTTTGATGGGATTGAAGACTAGCAGTTATAGTTACAACTTAGTATATATAATATCTTAGATAGAACATATTAAGTATTAGATTCAGGTTCTTTAGGATAGGAAACCTTTGAATGATCTTTATAACATGCCATTTACCTATGCTCTATACTTCTCTGGATTTTAGAATGTGTTTCTTGCTTGATATTGTTTGCGTTGGTTGTAGTTACATCTTATCTAGGTCATTATCCCTCATTATTTCTGGACAATATTTGATAACCATTCCTTTGTATATAGTCTTGTATTAGTTTAGAACCTTCTTATTTAGACAAAAAGGGGGAGATGTAGTGGGTAGCCATTCCAGCTTGGATCTGGAAGCTCCAACCCCCATTGAGACTCTGGCAACTGTCACGCCTACGAGGCGGGGCGAGGGGAGGTGCTGGAAACCTGAGAGCTGGATGGGCAAGCGCTCGCTCTGGGCGCGCTCTCTGCGCCTGGACCCTGGATAGTAGAGATTGATTGTGCAGAGCTCCAGAGAACACCGCTGGATTGCGATACACTTTCCCCAGACCCCCGCGACCTATCCATTCCTTCATTTGTAAGTCATCCACTAAATAAATCTTCCTTTTAACTACGTGGAGTGGCCTTTATAATTTTCCCCAATACAGGTTAAGAGAGAAAACCCAATTTGAGCACTTTAAAATGTTCACAAAAGAAGACAAAAGATAATTCCCACTATACTAGAATGCAAAAGCAAATTGAAAATAGAACTATCTTAATCCATGAACATCTAAAACAACTTCTTAGTACTCATTGGTAAAATATTGAGTCTTTCCCCCATGAGATCAATGGAAAGTCACTGTTACTATGCCTTCAGTGACTCCAATTTATTATGATGTGCTACCATCTCAATATTTTGTCATGTTGATTTACTAGTATCTCATTGAAGATGTTTATATATATGCCTGTGAAAGACACTATGTTGTAGGGTTTTTTTTTTGTAGCTTTCTTTATTATGATGGAATATGAGCTTTATAACCCAACACATAATTTCTTACTTTTTGTTTTCTAAAAGAGTTTGCATCAACAGTCTGTTTTAGTTATTTTTTGGTTGCTGTTTGCTGTGACAAATTCCCTCAGCAAAAGTGAATTAAGGAAGGAAAATTTCAGTTTGATGAGTGCTAGGGCATAATTCATCAAGACAAGGATGTTATGAAGGCAGGAGCGTGAGGAAGCTGTTCACATTGCAGCTGCAGTCAGGAAGCAGAACTGTTAATATTTGGCTAACTTTCTTCTCCTTCTCCTCCTCCTTTTCCCTCTTCTTCCTTCTCCCTGCATTTTCCTGATGGCTAAGGATGCTGAACACTTCTTTAATTAGTTCTCGGCCATTTGAGAATCCTCTGCTGAGAATTCTGTTTAGATCTGTACCCTATTTGTTAACTGGATTTTTTGGTTTTTTGATGTCTAGTTTCTTGAATTGTTTATATATTTTGGACATCAGCCCTCTGTCACATGTGGGGTTGGTAAAGATCTTTTGTCCTGTGGACAGTGTCCTTTTCCTTATAGAAGCTTTTCAGTTTCATGAAGTCCCATTTGTTAATTGTTCATCTTAGTGCCTGCATAATTGATGTTATATTTAGGCAGTTGTCACCTGTGTCAGTATGTTCAAGGCTATTCCCTCTTTTCTTTTCTATCAGGTTCAGTATATCTGGCTTTATGTTGAGTCATTTGATCCACTTGGACTTGAGTTTGGTGCAGAATGATATATGGCTCTATTCGTGTATTTCTACATACTGACAACCATTTATGCCAGCACTATATGTTGAATAAGGTGTGACCCAGACCTTGCCTTATATTGAAGATACTTTATTTTTTCCATTGTATAATTTTGGCTTATTTGTCAAAAATCAAATGTTTATGGGTATGTGGGTTTAATTTTACCCTGTCTGTTTTCATGCAACACTATGCAGTTTTTATTACTATTGCTCAGTATTAGATATTGAAATCAGGGCTGGTGATACCTCCAGAAGTTCTTTTATTGTACACGATCATTTTAGCTATCCTGGGTTTCTTGTTTTTCCATATGAAGTTGAGTTTTGTTCTTTCAAGGTCTGTAAATAATTGTATTGAAATTTTGATGTAGACTGCTTTTGGTAAGATGACCATTTTTACTATGCTAATTCTACAAATCCATGAACATGGGGTATATGTCCATCTTCTGAGTTCTTCCCCAATTTCTTTTTTCAAAGACTTGAAGTTCTTGTTGTACAAGTCTTTCACTTGCTTGGTTTGAGTTACCCCAAGATATTTTATATTATTTGTAGCTATTGTGAAGGGTGTTGTTTTCCTGATTTCTTTCTCAGCCTGTTTATCATTTATATATAGGAGGGCTACTTACTTTATTGAGTTAATATTGTATCCAGTCACTTCACTAAAACTATTTTTCAGCTGTAGGAATTCCCTGGTAGAATTTTTGGGTCTCTTATGTATACTATCATAACATCTGCAAATAGTGATACTTTGACTTCTTCCTTTCAAATTTGTAGTCCCTTGATTTCCTTTAGTTGTTTTATTGCTCTAGCCAAAACTTCAAGTTCTATGCTGAATAGATAAAGATAGCGTGGACAACATTGTCCTGTCCTTGATATTAGTAGAATTGCTTTAAGTTCTCTTCTCTTAACTTGATGTTGGTTTTCTGTATATTGCCTTTTTTTGTTTAGAGATGGCCCTTGTATCCTTGATCTCTACATGACTTTTATCATAAAGGGGTGTTGGATTTTGTCAAAAGTGTTTTTCAGTATCTAGTGAAATAATTGTATAGTTTTTTTACTTTCACTTTATTTATATGGTGGATTACATTGACAGATTTTTGTATGTTGAACCATCTCTGAATCTCTGGATGAAGTCCACTTGATTGTGGTGGATGATCTTTTGTGATGTGATCTTGGATTCAGTTTGGGAGTATTTTATTATTTTTGAACCTGTGTTCATTCATTAGGGAAACTGGTCTGTAATTTTCTTTGTTGAATCTGTGTGGTTTGGGTATCAGGGTGACAGTGGCCCCATAAAATGAATTTTGCAATGTTCCTTCTGTTTCTAGTTTGTGGAATAATTTAAGGAGTATTGGTATTAGTTCTTCTTTGAAAGTCTCATAGAATTCTGTGCTAAAACTGTCTGGCCCAGGGATTTTATTTTTGGTTGGTAGACATTTAGTGACTGCTTCTATTTCCTTGGGGGTTCTAAGTCTATTTAAGTTGTTTATCTGATCTTGATTTAACTTTGGCAATTGATATCTATTGAAAAAATTGTCTATTTATTTTAGATTTTCCAATTGGGTGGAGTACAAGATTTTAAAGTATGACTTAATAATTCTTTTGATTTTCTCAGTATCTGTTGTTGTGCCCCCCTTTTTGTCTCTGATTTTGTTAATTTGGATATTATCTCTCTGCTTTTAGTTAGCTTGGATAAGGATTTGTCTATCTTGTTAATATTCTCAAAGAACCAACTCTTTGTTTCATTATTTGCTTTGTTTATATCTTACTGATTTCAGCTCTGAGTTTGACTATTTCCTGCCATCTGCTCTTCTTGGGTGTGTTTGCTTCTCTTTGTTCTATATTTTTCAGGTGTGCTGTTAAGTCACTAGTATGAGATTTCTACAAATTCTTTATGTAAAAATTTAGTGCTATAAACTTTCCTCTTAGCATTGTTTTCATTGTGTCCCATAAGTTTGGATATGTTGTGCATTTTCATTGAATTCTAGGAATTCTTTAATTTCTTTTTCTTACTTAACCCATTGATAATTCAGTATGGATTTCTTCAGTTTCCATGAGTTTGTGGGCTTTCTTCATTTTGCAATGTTGTTGAACTCCAACTTTAACCCACTGTGATCTGATAAGATACAGTCCCCTGCCCCCCACTCAATTTTCTTGTATTTGTTGAGACTTGCTTTGTGACAGAGTGTACAATCAATTTTGGAGAAATTTCCATGATGTGCTGAGAAGAAGGTATATTCTTTAGTGTTTGGGTGAAATGTTCAATAGATAACTTTTAGGTCCATTTGATTCATGAACATTTGTTAGTTCTGTTATTGCTGTTTAGTTTCTATCTAGATTATCTGTCCGTTTTTGAGACTGGGATGTTGAAATCTCCCACAATGAATGTGTGAGGAAATTTTGACTCTATTAGGTTTTCACATTTCTCCCCTAACCCTCCCCCCTTCTAGTTGTCTCTCTCAGCACACTCTTCCCCCTTCCCTCCACCCCTCTTGATCCCCCCTGTTCCCATCTCCAACCAAATCTCCATTGTGGGAGATTTGCATTTTCATAATGGCTAAAAATGTTGAACATTTATTTTTTCTCAACCATTTGAGATTCCTCTGTTGAGGATTATTCTATTTAGGTCTGTACCCCATTTTTAAACTGGATTATTTGGTTTGCTAATGTCTAGTTTCTTGAGTTCTTTCTATATTTTGAAGGTTAGCCCTCTGTCAGATAATGGAGTTGGTGAAAATTCTTTCACATTTTGTAGACTGCTGTTTTTATCAATTGATAGTCCTTTGCTTTATATAAGCTTTTCAGTTTCACTAAGTCAAATTTATTAATTGTTAATCTTAGTGCCTCTTTTCAGGAAGTTATTTCCTGTCCCAGTACATTCAAGGCTATTTCCCTTTTCTCTTCTATATAGTTTATTGTGTCTGGTTTTATGTTGGGGTCTTTGATCCACTTGGATTTGAGTTTCGTTCAGGGTGATAGATATGAATCTTTTTGCATTCTACATGTTAACATTCAGTTCGAATAGCACCATTTGTTGAAGATGCTTTCATTTTGCATTGCATATTTCTGGCTTCTTTTATCAAAAATCAAGTGTCCATAGTTGTGTGGATTTATGTTTTTGGTTCAATTCCACTGATTATCTGTTTGTTTTTATGCTAATACCACGTGGTTTTTTTATTACTACTTCTCTGTAGTACAACTTGAAATCAGGGATGGTGATACCTGTGAAAGTTCTTTTATTCTACAGAATTGTTTCAGCTATTGTGGGTTTTTTGCTTTTCCATATGAAGTTGACTATTGTTCTTTCAAGGTCTGTAAAGAAGTATTTTGAAAGTTTGGTGGTGATTGTGTACATTCTGTAGATTGCCTTTGGTGGATGGCCATTTTTACTATATCAATCTTACCAATCCATGAGCATGGGAATCTTTCCATCTTCTATCTTCTTCGATTTCTTTCTTCAAAGACTTGAAATTTTTGTAATAAAAGTCTTTCATTTGCTTGATTAGAGTTATCCCAAGATTTTTTGTATTATTTGCAGCTATTGTGAAAAGTGTTGTTTCCCTGTTTTCTTTCTAAGCTTATTTGTCATTTGTATATAGGAAGGCTGCATTTTTTTTTTTTTAGTTAATCTTGTATCAAGTCATTTTGCTGAAAGTGTTTATCAGCTGTAGGATTTCCATAGTAGAAATTTTGTGGTCACTTTTGTATAATATCAATCTATGTATAGCAATACTTTGACTTATTCCTTTCCAATTCCTATCCCCTTGATCTCTTTCAGTTGTCTTATTGCTCCATGTAGAACTTCAATATTGAATAGATATGGAGACTGGACAAGTGGTATTGCTTTCAGTTTCTCTCCATTTAATTTGATGCTGGCTATAGACTTGCCATAAATCACCTTTATTATGTTTAGGTATTTCCCTTGAACCCTAATCTTTCCAAGTCTTTTAACATGAAGGGGTGTTAGTTTTTTGTCAAAGGCTTTTTTAGCACTTAAGGAGATGATCATTTTTTTCTTTCAATTTGTTTATATGATGGATTACCTTGGCAGATTTTTACATGTTGAACCATTCCTGCATCTCTGGAATGAAGCTTTCTTCATCATGGTGAACCTACTGTTTGCAAGTATTTTATTGAATATTTTTGCATCTGAATTCATGAGGGAAATTGGTCTGTAATTCTCTTTTTTTTGTTGAATCTTGATGTGGTTTGGGTATCAGGGTGACTATGGCCTCAACAAAAAATTTTCAACATCCCTCTGTTTCTATTTTGTAGAATAATTTGGGGAGTGCTGAATTCAACTGTTCTTTTAAAGTCTGGTAGAATTCTGTGCTAAAACAATCTAGCCTTGGACTTTTCTTGGTTGGGAGACTTTAAATGACTGCTTCTATTTCCTTAGGGGTTGTAGATATGTTTAAATTGTTTAACTGATATTGATTACAGCTTGGTAAGTGGTACCTTTCAAGAAAATTATCCATTTATTTCAGATTTCCTAATTTTGTGGAGTACAGCTTTTTAAATTATGAACTAATGATTGTTTGGACTTTCTTATGTTTGGTTGTTTCCCTTTTTTGTTTCTGATTTTGTTAATTTGGGTATTCTCTGTCAGTCCTTTAGGTAGTTTAGATAAAAATTTGTCTATCTTGTTGATTTTCTCAAAGAACCAACTATTTGTTTGCTGTGAGATGTTCTGCATGCTGTGAATGTGTTGCTCTGATTGGCTGATAAATAAAACACTGATTAGCCAGTAGCCAGTCAGGAAGTATAGGCGAGATAGACAGACAAGGAGAATTCTGGGAAGTGGAAGGCTGAGTCAGTAGATGCCAGCCCACTATCCATGCAGCAGCATGAAATGGCACACAGGTAAAGCCACAGAACATGGACTAACATATAGATTAACAGAAAATGGGTTAGTTTAAATGTAAGAGCTAGTCAGTGGTAGACTTGAGCTAATGGCTGAGCAGTTTTAATTAATATAAGCTTCTGAGTGATTATTTTATAAGCAGCTGTGGGGTTTGTGGGGCTGGGCAGGACCAGCAAAAACTTCAGTTACAAAGAAGCAATTTTAAAAACATGATGCTCACATTCCCAAAGAGGTGGGGTGTGGTGGGTGGTTTTTGGTCTTTCTATGGGTTTTGGGTTTGGGATAATTTTCATTGTTTAGGAATGTTGGTTACAAGTTGGTGTTGTTAGTGGTTAGGAAAAGGGCTAAACAAAGGAGATTAGATTTAAGGTTCTTGTTTGAAAAAAAAAAGATATATAGAAATGATAGAAAAGAGGGTAGATTATTAAAGCTACTCTGAATAGAAAAGAAAGTATATAGATATGCTATAGATAAAAAGGTAGATTATTGAATCTACTTCTAAAAGACAATTACTAGTTTAAATACTTTTCATTGGATTGGATTTTTATATATTGTATACAAATTATGTATATTGAGATTGATATTGTTAGAAAATGCTGTATGTATATTTCTCATCTTGTTCAAGATATTGTACTTATACAGTTCATTTAACTATGTAATGCATTTGCTAATCCTTGAATGTTATTACCAACTATTAGCATATAAAGAAATGAAAGTTAATGGTTAGGCATTACAATCAAACTTGTAGTTATATTAGGTATGTTTTCAAGGTCGAGTAGAAATATTTTAGACAGACAGGTCATTTTCAAACCCTTCAGAGGTCTATTGGCATGGCATTTGAAATGTTTTAATAACTGAGCTTTTTTTTTCTTTTTTGTGACTATGAAACATGTCAGCTCCTAGCAGCACCAATATACTTCAGAGAAAATATGGGCATTGAAGAAACTGCATCTGGAGTTAACTTTCATTGTGGCAAAAGTTAGCCATTGGGCAACAAACTGCCCTCAAATTGACTGCTAACAGTATACTATCCAAAATGGACAGATAGGACACCAAACAAAGAACTACTGATCCTTGCCAAGACAAGTGGCCGTGGCTTTAGCAACAGGCATCCTTTGAGGCCAGGACACTATGGCACCATCGCTGAAGTGATTTTGCAATCCAGAAAAGGTACAATGACCATTTTTTAGAAGGCAGCTGAACAAGCAGTGGACCGATGGCTTCTGGTGTGCAGTGGAACAGTAACTGAAACAGTTATTCTTGCAAGAGTAACCAGGCTGATGGGGTCAAACCTCTCAGTGGCAGACTAGCATTTAATAAAGGAGATGAAGTAACCCACAAGCTGAGAAGAATGGGATACGGAGAAGAATGGGATGCTGAGATGAAGCCACTCACAAGCCAAGAAGAATGGATAGCCGAATTCTAAAAACATCAGCAATTTCCAGAATTTAAAATCCTGAATCATGACAGGACACTGGTGGAATTCATGTTTATCTGGTACATAGACTACTTGCATTGAATGTGAGGTTGAACTGTAGGCCTTGTGTACATCCTGCTTCACAAATGAGTCTGTCAGATACGCTCAGCCTATAGGCTGAAGATGATGCCCCAGTGTTGCAGAGAAACCTCAGGTGACTGTCCAGGCAGCTGGCTGTTCCTGTTAACTCACGTTTTTTTGGAAGCTGCTTGTTTGTACTTCCTGCTTACTAGGTAATATTTCCTTCTTGGGTCTCTGAGGAAGTTGAAGATTAGATAGTTATAGTTAGTTTTCCTTGTTAAGAATTTCAGAAAAGAAACTTACTAAAGAGGTGTAAAGTGTATAGATTTGAAAGACATTATAAGATAGTTTTCTGTTGGTAATATAAGTTAGGATAGAAAGTGAATCAGGTACATTTTGGACTTACCAAAATAGAATAGATAATGAAATATTTTCTCTGAGTTTGTGAAATTGTTGATGTATTTACTGCTTGTATATTATATATAGTTATTGTACTTATTGTATATAGTTTTTCTTATATTAGTTATAACTTTATTATTTTTATTTTTATTAGAAAAAAGGGGAAATGTGGTGATATTTTATTTGTATATTAATAAATAAAGTTTGCCTGGAGATCAGAGGTCATATCCAGCCATAAACAGAAGTCAGGTGGTGGTAGCACACACCCTTAATCTGATCAACTGGTAGGCAGAGTCTCTGGGTGTTCAAGGACACAGCCAAGTGTGGTGACACAAGCCTTTCATCCCAGTACCAACCATAGAAACCTGGAGTACAGACAGGCAGTGATGAGGAAGTGAGGTGGATGGCTAAGAGCCAATGAGAACACAGAACAGCAAGGCAATAAAGGCACAGGTTAGACAGGAAGAGGCAGGTTCTCTCTGGGGAAGCTATGGTGGTGTGGTGAGTAAGGTTAGCTGGTGGCTATCACTATTTCTCTAATCTCTATGGCTTTCACCCATATATTTGGCTCTGTGTTTCTTATTTATAAGACCACTTGGAATTTTGTTTACATTTGTTCCATTGATTCTCTTTATTGTTGTTTCTATTTTATTGATCTCAGCACTTAGTTTGATTATTTTTTTGTTGTTTACTCCTCTTGAGTATGCTTACTTCTTTTTCTTCTAGAGCTTTCAGGTGTGATGTTAAGTTGGTAGTATGAATTCTCTCCAATTTCCTTATGTAGGCACTTAGTGCTATGAACTTTCCCCTTAGAACTGATTTTATTATGTCTCATAATTTGGGTATATGGTGCATTTGTTTTTATTGAATTCTAGAAAGGTTCTTTCTTATTTTTGCCTTGACCTCATAGCTGTTCAGTAGAGAGTTGCTCATTTTCTGTGAGTTTGTAGGCTTTCTGTTCTTTTTGTTGTTGATATTCAGCTTTACTCCTTGGTGGTTTGATAAGTTGTGTGTGTGTGTGTGTGTGTGTGGGTTATATCAATTTTCTTGTGTCTGTTGAGCCTTGCACAGAGTATATGGTCAATTTTGGAGAAAGTTTTGTGAGGTGTTGAGAAGAAGATATATTCTTTTGTGTTTGGATGAAATGTTTTCTATAAGTTAGTTAGGTCCATTTGGTTTATTACTTCTGTTAGCTCTTTAGTTTCTGTTTGGATGACCTGTCCATTGATGAGAGTGTGGTATTGAAGTCTCCCACTATGAATGTGTGAGGGTTGGTGTGTGATTTAAACTTTAATAATGTTTCTTTTACAAATGTGAGTGCCCTTGTGTCCAGGGCATAGATGTTAAAAAGTGAAATGTCATCTTTGTGGATTTTTTTCTTTGAGAGGTATGAAGTGTCCTTATCCTTCTCTTTTGACAAACTAATTTTTGGTTTGCAGTCTGTTAGATATTAGTATGGCTATACTAGATGGCCTCTTAAGTCCATTTGCTTGGAAAACCATTTTCCAATCTTTTACTCTGAGATAGACGTTGAGGTGTGTTTCTTGTATGCAGCAAAAGGATGGGTCCTTTTTCACATTCCTTCTGTTAATCTATGGCTTTTCATTATGGAATTGTGACCATTGACACTGAAAGATACCAATGAACAATAACTGTTAATTCCTGTCATATTGTTTTTGTTATGTTTGTAAGTTTGTGTGTGTGTGTGTGTGTGTGTGTGTGTGTGTGTGTGTGTGTGTGCATGTACACATGCACTTCTCTTCTTTTGGTTTTACTGATGTGAAATTACTTATTTCCTCTATTTTCATGTGGGTAGTTAATTTCCTTTGGTTAGAGTTTTCTTTCTAGTATCTTTTGTAGGGCTGGATTTGTAGATAGATAATGCTTGAATTTTACTTTATCATACTATTATCTTATTCATCTATGGTGATTGAAAATTTTGCTGGACACAATAGTCTAGGCTGTCATCTGTGATCTCTTAGAGTCTGCACTACATCTGTTCAGGCCCTTCTGACTTTTATTTAGAGTGTACACTGAGATGTCAGTTGTAATTCTAGTAGGTTTGCCTTTATATGTTACTAGCATTTTTTCTCTTGCAGCCTTTAATATTTTTTTCTCTGTTTTTATTTATGTTTAACTTGTGATTATTATGTGGCAAGGGAACTTCCTTTTCTGGTCAAATCTGTTTGGTGTTCTGTATGCTTCTTGAACCTTTATAGGCATTTCCTTCTTTAGGTTAAATTTGGAAATATTTTCTGGGCCTTTGAGCTGGGATTCTTCTCTTCTAATTCTATTATTCTTAGGTTTGGTCTTTTCATAGTGTTCTAGATTTTCTGAATGTTTTGCATCAGAAATTTTTTAGATTTGACATTTTCTTTGATCAATATGTCCATTTTTTTCTATTGTATCTTCAATACCTGAGATTTTCTTTTTACATCTCTTGTAATCTGTTGGTGATTCTTGCATCTGTAATTCCTGTTTGCTTATTCAGATTTCCCATTTCCTATATTCCCTTTATTGCTTCTATTTTGAATTTCAGGTCTTAAATAGTTTCCTTCACCTGTTTGTTTTTTTTCTTGGCTTTCTTTGCATACTTTAAGGGATTTATTCATTTCCTTCATTTTTTGTTTGTCTTTTCCTTGATTTCTTTAAGGGATTTATTCACTTCTTAAGGACCTCTATCATCTTCAAAAAGTTGGTTTTATGGCCTTTTTCTTGTGCTTTGGCTTTGTTTGTAATATTCAGGACTTGTAGTAGGATAACTAGTCTCTGGTGGTGACATATTGCTGTGGTTGATTGTATTCTTATGCTGGTGTCTAGGTACCTGGTTTTGGGGGGGGGATTATAGGTCTAGGTGCTGATTTCTGAGTTTGTCTTTGTTGGGTAGGTACTTTGTTCCTTTGTTTCTGTTTCCTGTCTGGTCTTCTATTCTGTGTGGTCTGTGATTGAACAGGGATTCTGTACCTGATTTGGGGACTAGACTACAGACAGCTGATATGGCCTCTTGTCAAGCAGAGGGTCTTCTCCTAAGTTGGTGACTGGGACATGGTAATGAGAGGGAGAGGGGTTTTGCAAATAGTGTTGGGGGTGGGTGAGTGGGCACTGATAGAATACAGGAGGTCTGTGGGCAGGTGGCCTATATGAAGTTCTTGAGGCCAAAGTGGCCTCTGGCCCAACAGTGAGTCTCTGTTTGAGTTTGCCTAACTGATCTACTATCTGGTGTGGCCTATATTTGAACAGGGGATGTCTGGGCAGGGACATGGCAGTATGGGTAGAGGGTGGAAAAGGAAGGGGTGGTTGCTGATTGGGTCTTTGATAACCAAACAGAGAGAGTAGGGATGTTTGTCAGTTGGGAGCCTTTCTGTTCTTCTGGTTGGCATGGCCTGCACTTCAAAATAAGTAAATTTTTAATGTTGAACCACCCCATATCTGGTTTAAATTCCAGTTGCTTGTGGTATATATTTTTTATATATTGTTTAACATATTGTTTTCTTCAGTTATTAAAAGTGTTGATATATAATTTTTTCTTGTAATTTTTTTTGGTGGAGGGGATTTACTAACACTAACATCACAACTTTATCTTAATATAGTAAAAATTAGGCAGAGTGAAAAAATAAAGAACTCTGCTTGGATATGAGAAGTAAGGACAAATGCAGACATTACACAGGACAAACCACAGACATTATGATTGGCAGATGAGTAGAAAATAAATACAGACAGTTTAGAAAAAGTGGAAACTGTTGCTATAGAAAGATATAACTGCAGGTCCAAAGTAGTGATGGATGAAAAAGGAATACTATAAATGCATGAATGCTCATGTGTGACAAATAAGATAAAATGGGTTAATGTCTTAAAATATATACTCACCCAAAGCTCATACAGGAGTGAATTTGAACTGGTATACATCTACTAAAGAAACTAAATTAACAGTTAATAATCCTCCAAAAGAGAAAGCCCCAGCCCAAGATGGATTCATTAACTTCATTCTGAATACTTATCCTTCTACTCTCCAGAAAAGTGTAATTCTCTCCTGTCATCAAAGCAGCTTCTCTTTGCCAGAGATGGAGACCACGATGAAACACCATAACTAGACAAAATACAGTGAACACCTGATTGTGGGATGCCCAGTCCCGGTGGATACCTAAATCACAGCCTCTGCATCTAAGGCTCAGATAACATGAGAAAAGGGGTAGAAAGATTGTAGGAGCCAGAGGACCAGTAAGTCTGCTGTGAGACTTTTTCCTAGAAATGAGAGGGGAGGTATACCCAAGATACCTCAAGAGTATGGCTGCCTAAACAAGACCTGAACAATGATGCAACCAATAGACACGTTATCAAAGAAGGGAGAACCTTTATTGGGCCCCCACCCCTAGACCAAGATCTATGAGCTACTAACAATTGCTGAGAGAGGGAGAATTAGTAATTGGGTAGTCAATCCCAAGTAATCCCTGAAGTCATGTGTGTGTGTGTGTGTATGTGTGTGTGTGTGTGTGTGTGTGTGTGCATATGTGTGTGTACACACACAAGCAACACTACATGAACTCAGCTGATTGTATTTATATATATATATGTGCATTTATACGTACTTGTAATAATAAAGATTAAAGAAAAAGAGGCCATTAATTTGAGAAGAAGTGAGTGGGGCAGTACATGCAAGCGGTAGAAAGGAGGAAAGAAAAGAGAGAGTGATGTAATTATATTTTAATTCATTAACATATATTTAATGAAAGTAAAAAGAGTATATTTTATTGTAAAAAAGGAAAAAGAATTATTAGGAGTAGGAAGAGATCCCACCTCACCTCTTTAGCTTCTCTTTCTGTTCTTTAAATTTTTCTAAACTATCTAAATCCACAGCCTCTTCAAACCCTTCCTCCCACTTTGACACTTTCAGAAATCCTGCTACTTTTCAGCCCTTCAGTTCCATGTTCCACACTCTCTCTGCTCCCAATCAGGCTAACTCCTCATCATTCCTTTTCCTCATGAAAGGAATTAATGAAACACAAAACCATGAATCTGAATGCTCTTGAAAGCCATTTTAGTTGGGAAGTGGCCTGTGTTGAATGTTAAGAGCAAAGTGGAGAGATTTTTGTTTTCTTTAAACAATTTATTTAACCTGCTCTTGAAAATGGTCTCAAAGAACGTCTCTTTAGATTTTTTTTTGTATACAGTTTATGCTAACTGCAGGACTCTCTCACAGAAACCTTTAAATAAACACCTCTGTAATTAATTACCCTCACACCTACCTTAAGCAAAAATCCTATAAGTACTATAGTACTATTTAAGTGACCAGTTGACTGTAGTTTTTTTTTTTTTCACTTTCAAGAGTGAATTTAAATGGCATCCCTGTGTATTACTCATTTCAAATCCTTTGGAGCAGATAAACATTATCATGAAACTGGCCAAGGATGAAATTTAAATAAGTAGAGACTGGAAAAGATGACAGCAAGAGTTTCCACCTCACAAAAACAGACGCATTAGTTTAATTAGCTGAAAAAATTAGAAGACAAAGATGGGGGGGATTATTGATGTTGATTTGCAATGCATACTCAGTATTTGTATAAACAAATACATTAGGGGAAGAAACCTGTGCAGTGTATCTTTATATCATTTAAGATACACTCTCAAAGAGCAAGTGAAGAGAATACATGTATTTTATTTTTTCTCTAGCATGTGTCTATTGTACATTAAATATTAGCATCATATTCTACATAGTATTTTACATTTTTTTTTAACTTACTAGATAATTAATAGTTTCCCACAGAATGTTATTTCTCTACAATATGGTGTCTGACATCTGCTTGGAGCTTCATCACAAAGAGGTTTCATAAGTTGATCACTATTCCACAAGTTTTCTTTCTAGAACTTTGTATCCTTATGAATATATCATAAATTACATACCTGTCCTCACCACATTGGGACTTCCTCTGCTATACCATTACACTGAGCTGCTATTCCAACTGTAGCAAATTCTATGTGTTTAAGTAGAGATCATAATAACTACTCATATGGCTAGATAATTTTCTAAATATAGGAAATAAATACTGCCTTCCTCTAGAATCAGTCATATTTCTGGGAAGATTAGGGGTTGTGAAGACATTATTTTTTATTTTTTTATTAGTAGGAAATTTTTTATTCATTTTACATACCAATCACAGATCCCCCTTTAGGCATTAAATCGATAGTGAAATTAACCATAGATTCACCACAGTAATAGTTTTTGGAGATGTTTTCAAAATATGAAGAGCTAAATTCTCTTGCACCCCCTGCTGCATCACGAAGTCAGAGTGTTCCTGAAATAGTTATGCTGCACCCACCCCCAGTCCCCAGGCACACACGCACAGTGGTGAAATCCAATTTGCTTTTCTATTATTTTATTTATATAGGTGATATAGACATTGTATTGCTGTAGGTGTATTTTTATAATAACTTACACATCAGTGTGCTTAAATCTGGAGAATCAGGGAAACACTTCGTTAAGGCTGGAATGCAATATGTTTGTAGAGAACTTTTATTGTTTCTGTACATTCAGTAATCTGGATGTTTTTTTGACCTTCCTCCCATCTTTCCTTCTTTTTCTCCTGCCTACACCACCCACATCCTATTCACTGTGGAGTTCTTAAAGCTGTTACAACACATGTGGTTATGGACTCATACTCTGGCAAACATAACATTCTATTTTTCTTGACATGATGTTTATTCACAGTTAGATCTATGAACCTGCAAAATCTATCATAACTCATTACCAGGAGTTCTATCCATATATTCAGAGAGGGTAACTTTCTGCTACAAAAAAAAAAATCTAAGAGGATGTGAGTCCAGGGCTGCTGCAATCATTGTTTTCTCAAACCTCGGGGATGCTAAGCTAAGAAGAGTAAGACAGTAATTGAACCCTTGTTTTCAATTTTTGAGGCTTTGGTTTTCCTTCCTTTCATTCTTCACTTTTGTACTCATACCTACAAAAATCTTTATTGAGGATTTATGGTCTTTGAGATACTTTTCTAAGGTCTGAGGTACTGTTCTCTTGGCATTTACATATTAGGGAGAAAAAAATGAGAGTAAATTAGTAAGCAAATAAATAACCACAATAGCTGTAAATAATGATGTTATGGAGACAACAGAAGGTGATATGATAAAACCCAACTCAGGGTCGGGAGGATAACTAACTCACTGGAATGATCAGGAAACACTTCTTTGAGGAAGTAACAATTGAGTGGATCCCAAAGCCAGACTAATCATGTGTAGATCCTGAAGGCAAGAAGTCCAAGAAAAAACAAGTGGAGTAAAACTCCTCATAAAGAGAAGCATTGATAGCAGAAAGTTTAAGTGAGAAGCTAGGACTTAGATAGACTCCCCAGTAGGCAATCAGAGAGAGGGGCCATGGCTGGGTAATACAGGTGGCAAGCTTTGGAGAGGATTGCCTTCTTCACCCTCCTGACCTGAGGCAAAACCTGGCAACTTAAAACAAAGAACTTGTAGGCTTTTTCTCCTGCCAGTGGGCCCCTTTGATGGACTGGTTCAAGGGTGGATTAGGACATTTTTACACAGCAGCTTGGGGGCAGTCAGCTGACCATTTCTGCATCAAACTGACCAACCCAAAATTAAAGGAGGAAGACCCGTCCAAGACTTTAGAACCCTAAGCCTGGAGTTTTGGTTTCCCAACTCCCTTTCCTTGAGGAGGTTTTTTTCTCTATGTTCCTGTTGCACATGTGTGTCCCCTCACTCCCAATAAACACCTTTTTTCAATTGCTGATTCTGTCAACTGCTCCTTGTAGTGTTCAAGATTTCCCTGCAACTCTTATGCTCAAGATTTTTCTCGACTTTTAATCATTTAACTGGTAGAGAAAATTAATCAGATCGAGACTCCCAGACTGTAACATAAGTGCTGAGGAGAAGTAGAAAGGAGAAAGTGGAGTGAGGGAGGTTGATTCTTGTGTAACTTTTATAGTCCTTGGCCAGGAGATGTTTTATGCAGGAAGACAAGGGTAGATGTCTAAAAGGTAAGATGGAGATGACATGATGGGTCATGTCAAATTCCTTGCTGTACAACAATGGGTTCCTGAGTTATGATCCCCAGCATCCATGTAAAAATCTGAGTATTGGCAGCACTAGGAGACAGATATTCAAGGATCCCAGAAGCGTACTGGCCAGCCTGTCCACTCAACCAGTGAGCTCCAGGTTCAGTGAGAGACCCTGTCTCAAAAAAAAATCTGGGAAAATAAAGTGGAACACAACTAAGAAAGGTCAACATTGACCTCTGACGCTCATATTTATATGTGGAAGTGTGCACATTCATATACACACATTCATACAAGCTCATACAATACACAGATCCACATACCCATACATGAGGCAGAAAGAAACTATTAAGTTTAAATTTAAAAAGGACTTTTTATACTATATAGAGTAACTATACTATAAAGATGAAACAAGGAACCCAGAAGAGAATTTCACTTTCCTACTAGGATGACTGAAATTATACTAAATCTAATAAGAATGTGATTGTTCCAGAATGATTGTTGCATATAAAAATAACATTCAGTAACAAAGTTCTTTCTAAGCAAGTTATGAGCAAGGTGTACTAACTTGTTTTACTGTTTATTTTCATTCGTTCATTTTTGGAGTGAGTGTGTATGTAGTCAAATCTTGTCTGGAACTTACTGTGTAGACAAGAATGATTTTGAACTCATGGAGCTCTGCTTGCCTCTATATCTTGAGTGTTGACATTAAAGACTTCCTACCCTACCTTAGATTTTAATGCCTCTCTTCTCTTATGTACAAGAAGGCTGACTGCTTCAATCCAAGCATTTTGTTTAGACACACAATTTCTAGATAATGAAGGAGCCTGCTCTAGTGATCCTCTTTTTATGATTGGTGAAAACTTTTTTCAAGACTTCTAATACTAGTGGCCAGAATGGGGTCACATACCAGAAGGGAATAGAATTACAATAGTTGTATTAGACTCTTGGTGTTTAGCTCTTTTCCATGTGCTCATGGAACAGTTTTAGAATTTACTGATGAATAAGATTGGATGAAACCAACATTGCCTTTCATTATGGATTTGATTACTTTGAAAAGCCCAGCTAAGTTAAAAAAGAAACAAAACTTGTGATTCTTCTCCAATTCCAATTCCAAAAATTTTTGTCCATGTTTAACAATCTTTGAATGACCTTGTGCAAAATAATTTTCAATGCCTTTCTCACAGTTTTGTGCAAACCACAGAAATACTAGCTGTTGTAGTTCACAGTCTTCCTGAGCTTTCATTTAACAACTCTTCTTGAGCAATTTGACTTTGGAGCAAACTGAGGCCCAGTATTGTGACTGAACTGTACAGGTGTCAGTGCTGCTATTGTGGGTCAATCTTTCTGCTTCTATGATGGGCTTGAGTCAAGTCATTTCTTACTCAGTCCATTACTTCATCCCATGTCTTATTTTTTTTTTTAAAAAGATTTATTTAAAAATTTTTATTGAGTGTGTGTCTCTGTGTGTATATGCAGGTGCTGGCAGCAGTATGTAAGCCTTCTGTGACTGGAAGTACAGAGGGTTGTGATCCACCTGACACCACGGGGAATTAAATCAAGTCCTCTGAAAGAGCAGTAAGCACTCTTAACTGATGAACCATGTCTCTAGCCCCATGTCCTTTTCATTATGCTTGTCAATATGTCCATCTTTATCCTCATATGAGCAGATGGTTCTCTTTTCATGAAACACAGCTGGGATTATTTTCTGCTGATTGCTCTTGCTGTGGATAACTTTGGTGAAGATAAAGCAGTCTTTTGCCAGTGGTCTTCATTGCTGTGGATGCTCCTTGTTCCCTCCTTTATTCCCTATTAATCTGGAAGAAGGTTATTTCCCAGGGAGCTCCCACAAAGCACTTCTGGATTCCTTTCCTAATCCGATTTTCCTTTTCATTATCTTTTGTGGCAGGGCTAGCATAGCTATCTTTCTCTGAACTTCCTCTGAATTTGATTTCTGTCACATTAATATGCTTGCCTTGTATAGGATAGGAACAGGAAGATAACTACAGATAAGTGAGGCTCAAGAAGAAGGATTTCCCTGTTCTGTTTAACTAGCTTTGTCAGGGACATTGAAGAAAAACATCTCTTCAGTTTCAGTTCAGTGATCGTTTTACTTCTTGAAGCCCATGAAATATCCTTATTTAATCAGCCTTAGTCTTTATTTAAAACCATAAACACCAATGTAGCCAGACTCTTTTAATGAAATTAGGCCTTGGTACTATATAGTGTCATACTTTACTGATTCTCACAATCGGAAATAACCTTTAACTGGACAGTGGGTCTAGCTTCATTAATGAGATGAATAGCTTTTTAATTAATAGGATTATAAAATAAACAGGCCACACCTGCTAGATGACAAGGTTGCTCACAGACTCTCCCCAGTCTCTCTGTTACTCCAGACCCAATTCTCAGGGTCACCCCTAGAACTCCAACAGAATACAGGGGCAGCTTCTCACCCTCTACTATCCATGCCTTTTGTGGATCCCTCAAACTTGCCCCTGGCATCCCCTTCCCCCAGCCTCCAACACTATCAAGCATTCCCCTGGTCAACACACCAGCTAAGCCGGTTAGTAAGGTAGGCACACTCAGCCAACATACTCTCTGAAAATCCAGAGGAATCAGAAACCAAGGAACAAAATACTCAGCCAATGAAGAAAAACTCAGAAATCAGCACCTAGAGCTATGATCACCGCAAACCCAGATGCCTAGATGCCAGTATAAGAACACAATCAACAACAACCAGGACACTATGTCTCCATCAGAGCCCAGCTATTCTACCACAGCAGGCCCTGAATATTCATCCCAACATACCAGAAACATAAGAAAGTATCTTAAAACCAACTATATGAAGATGATAGAGGTTCTTAAAGAAGAAAGAATAAATACCTTAAAAAAAGACAAGATAAAACAAACAGCTGAAGAAAACAAATAAATTGTTTAAGACCTGAAAATGGAAATAGAAGTAAGAAAAAAACACAAACCAAGGGAATCTTGGGGATGAAAAATTTAGGATTGTAAAAGAGAACTTCAGAGGCAAGCTTCACCAAGAGAATGCAAGAGATGGAAGAGAGAATCTCAGGCATTGAAAATATGATAGAAGAAATGGATACATAGATAAGAAAATGTTAAATCTAAAAAATTCCTGACATAAGACATCTAGGAAATCTGAGATGCTTATGAAAAGGCCAAACCTATGAATAGCAGTAATAGAGGAAGAGGAAGAATCCCAGCTCAAAGGGTCAGAAAATATCTTCAACAAAATCATTGAAGAAAATTTCCCTAACCTAAAGAAGGAGATGTCTATAAAGGTACAAGAAGAATATAGACCACCAAATAGATTGGACCAAAAAAGTAAGTCCCCTCATCACATAACAATTAAAACACTAAATATACATAACAAAAACAACAAAAAGAATATTAAAAGCTTCAAAGGAAAAAGACCACGTAACATAAAGGCAGACGTGTTAGAATTACACCTGACTTCTCATTGGAAACTCTAAAAGCCAGAAGGACTTGAACAGATGTGCTGCAGACTCTAAGAGACCACAGATTTCAGCCAGATATTATACCCAGCAAAACTTTCAATCATCGTAGATGGTGTCTTGGTTAGGGTTTCTATTACTGTGAAGAGACACAATGACCATGGCAACTCTGATAAAGGAAAACATTTAGTTGAGGCCAACTTACAGTTTCAGAGGTGCAGCCCATGATTATGCAGGCAGACATGGTGCTGGAGAAGGAGCTGAGAGTTCACATCTGGACTGGCAGACAGCTGGAAGTGAATGTCACACTAGACCTGGCTTGAGGACGTGAGGCCTAAAAGTCCATCCCCTAGTGATGCACTTCCTCCAACAAAGCCACATGTATTCCAACAAGCCACACCTTCCTAACAGTGCCATTCCCTATGGGCCTGTAGGGGTCAATTTTATTCAAACTACCACACCTAGCATTTTCACCTTGCATTTTTACTAGGATGTTTCATCTCACCTTGTTCAGATTTTCTACTAGCCTTTCCTCCCATCATTAAATTTTTTTCCATATTTTTTTTGTGAGTTTTTCTTGTGGGTTTTTGGCCCAGTCCTTCACCCAGCATTTTCAAGTGGCATATTTACCAGGATTTTTCACTTGGCTTTGTGCCTCATTTTTGCTGAGGTTTACCTCTGGCTTTTGTGCACGTATTTTGGTTTGATTTCTTTTTTTCTGAATTTTTGGCCCTACTTTTTCTTTCAGTATATAAACTGGATTTTTTTTTAAACCAGAATTTGTCACCTAACCTTTCTTCTGGAATTATTGAATAGAATTTGCTCACAAATTTCATTCAGCTGTATCCATGTATTTTCTTTAAGTTCCTTAAATTATTTGATGAAGTTTATGGTTATTCTTATTTTAAAAGTCTGTGTCGTGGGGTTCATCTATGTAATTCTCATTTCCAAAAAATTCCATAAGACTGGTAGGTTTTAGAGGAGAGATTCTGTCTGAAGTATTCCTATTATTTGTATTATTATTATTTTTTTTTTTTGGTTTTTCGAGACAGGGTTTCTCTGTGTAGCTTTGCGCCTTTCCTGGAGCTCACTTGGTAGCCCAGGCTGGCCTCGAACTCACAGAGATCCGCCTGGCTCTGCCTCCCGAGTGCTGGGATTAAAGGCGTGCGCTGCCGCTGCCGCCGCCGCCACCACCACCACCACCGCCCGGCTTATTATTTGTATTTTTGTTGTAAGATCTTGACACATGTACTTCTTTTGTTAAGTCAAAATCTTATATGGACAGATCAGGTTGTGGCAGAAGAGATCTGTGAGCACTTTGGCCCTAGAGGTTTAAAATTGCTTTGGCAAGATATAATCAGGAGGACACAGGGGACCAGGCTATGTCTTCATCCAATCCTGAAAGGTAGGGGTATATCTGGTCATTGGAGAGGGTATGTAGGGAAGGATCAGGATCAGAAAGAGTCATCTGCCTGAGACCCTGGAGAAATATGTGTAGAATCTGGCCATATGTGGAACTTGGAGGTGGCTTTGGAGGGGCCTGTGGGTCAGGTAAGGGAGAATGGGTTCTAGCAGGAGCCTACAGGTTGGATAATGGGAAGGCAGCTGTGGCCAAACTAGGCTATGGCACTGGATATGAGACCAGGACCAGTTTTGGGGAGTTGGGGAGGGTGCATATATGAATGGATCTAGCAGATTCACTGGTCTAGATGCTGGAGAAAAATGTGTAAGTGCTAGCTTAGACCTGTTTTAAAAGTTACTTTCTCCTTGACTCAAGTTAAACCTCCCTCAATAGGACATTTTTAGATCTTAGTCATGTCTTCTGCAGTTTAGACATGTCTTAGGTTTCTTTGCTGTTGCTATAAGACCCCTTACCACCAAGACATTGTAAAATAGAAATCATTTAATTATGCTCGTCTTTTCAGAGGGTTAGAGTCTATGATGATTTGGCAAAGGCATAGTGGCAAGAACAGTTGAAAATTCACATTTTGATCCACAAGCAGGAGGCAGAGAGCTTACTGGGAATGGTATGAGTCTTTTGAAGTCTTAAAGTCTATTAGCAGTGCTGTATATTCTTCAATAAGGCCTCACCACCTAATCTTTCCCGAAGAGTTCCTCCAGCTAGGCATCAAATATTCAAATATATGAGGTTATAGGAGCTATTCTCATTTAAATCACCACAAAGATTAAGTATACACATGGTTATATCTTTCTTATTGTGATAAAAGATGAAAAATATAGAATTAGCTATTTTCATTATTTTACAATATATAGTTCAGAGACATTCAGTACATTTACAGTATTTTTCAACAATTTCCATTTTCAGCTATTGACAACCTATATCTAGTAAGAAGTCGGTCTGCATTCCTGCTATTCTCAGTGTCTAAAAACTGATCACATATTTTATTTCTATGGACTTGCCTATTCTGGATATTTCTTATAACAGGGATCATACACCATGAAGTCTTCTGTGGTTTTATTCTGTTTTCCTTGAGTTCTGAACAATGAAGAGGCCAAGAAAAGTTAACTTGAAAAACAGACGTAGTGTCCTGAGGGACCAGAAAGAGAAAGATGAACATATTCCTCTCACAATGTTGCCCCAAGTTCACTTGTTCACACCTGGCAGTCAAAGCCCAACCACGTTGGACCACAGGAATACAAGGTCTCAGGCTAGGAACCTGGTGTCTGTGTCACTCATTGGAATGGTGAGTTTGAGCCATGGGCACTGTCAAATCCAAGGTCAGCTTGGTTAGCAGGTGCTTGGGAAGCAATTGTTCAAGTTGGCAGAGTCCAGCTGGATGTCATATGGTGTTTATCCTTGGATGGCACAACAGAGCCTCATTATAGGCACAGCACTTGGCCAAACATTCACAGTAAAGGCAAACCAGGCTGTTCTGGTCCTGGCCTTTGGAAAATCACAGAGGGCTACTAATGTTTACAGCCAGTGAGCTGCATGGATAATTAAATATCTCCCAAGAAGAACCTTGTTTGAGTACTAAAGGTCCTGGCTGAGATTTGACTGTGTTTCATTGTCACTATGTTTTTCTAACCAAGTACCACATAAAGAGTCCATTATATGGGCTTCAGTCAGTGCTGCAAACATAACCAGGGATGGGAAGTGAAAAATCTATGGGCAGCCCTGTTGAACAAGTTATTTAACACTTCCCAAATGTACCCCACACCGAAGTCCAAGCTTTATTAACTCAAGTCCTATGTGTTGGGTTGTTGGTGGGTGGGTAGTGCTCACTTAACTAGGAATTTAGTCTCCTAAAAGTCTCTAGCTAGTTTCATAAAGATATTCACAAATGGCTGAACAGTATGTGTTGTAAAGGCCCAGGGCTGATAAGAAGTTGGTAGAATGGAATCCTAATTGTGCTTGTATTGCTCTAATAGTTCCATGTTATTTACAATAAGTCAGAGGATTAGTGCAGGGATTTCTGCTTTTTCCCAGGGTCTTTCCATGTCTTTTTCCATAGAGATGATCTGGAGAAACTGCTATATCACAGTCTGTCTCGAAACTTGAGTTGCAGGCATATCCATGGACTTGTGGAGGCAGCCATGATGAGTAACACCTCAAACAACGAGAGCCATTTGTGGTAATAGGTATGCCTTAAAGTTAGGTAAACTCTTTTCCTGGGTGAGAGACCCTGGTACCTGGGAGTCTATTAGCTACAGACTCAGAGACAATGTCTTAGAAGAGTGCCTGTAGGAGTGTGAGGGAAAGAATGGCTATAGGTGTTTATCCTGCCGCAAACAGCAACTGGATTCTAATACTTCAGTCTTAAAACTAGAAGTTTCTATTTCAATCCCTGAAGTCTGTCTCACTAGTTTGCTAAATATTTATAAGTGTTTCTGAATCATTAAAAATGAGCAATAGGCTTTGCTGCAAAATATGAGGTTAGCTATACACATAATAAATGAATCATAATATCCTACCCAAAGGAAACAGAAAATTTGTAATACCTCAATGTTTCCTAGCTCCTCTATCACCAGCATGACCATGTGACTTCATCCCTTTCACACCATAAACAATTTCTAGGTCCAGCCTGGCCCTGCACATCTTGTACTGGAGCCCAGCCTGAGGAATTCATGCTCAAATCCTCAAATCTAGCTCAACTCCTACACCCAATGCTCCTGCCTAGTCTGTTGATCCCCACCTGTACTGTTCTTTACCTCCATGCATGATGCAGGACACACATCATTTGTGCCAATCCAGCACCCACTGTGATCACCTGATTCTTTCTTCATGAACTGACTCCAATCACTAGTACCAGCCTGACCCAGCATACTGTGTGCTGGGGTGCACTTAGTAGGTCTATCTGATCCTGTCCATACACCCTCCCAAATTCTCAAATCTAGCTCATGCTCTTCATCCTCATCCAGTATCCATACTTAGTATGGTTTGCCCCACCCCTGCATCCCATAATCTCCAAGATTGGCCAAGGGCCACATCATATTCACCAGCTCAACTCCCCCCACCCCGTGTCCACCTGATTTCATCTCAATCATTCTGTAGCCAGATTTCAGCCACAGTCACCCACATATCCGGTGTTCATATCAGACATAGAGTCAATAAAAGAAGTCCATATATCCAGGTTTCATCTCAAAATACAAACAATATGAAAGATCAAGATAGTACACCTCCCCATCCACCAGCCCAGAATTCTTTTCTAATGATAATTACCTAGATAAACCTAGTAGACAGAACTTAAAAATAAACAAACATAAAGTTCATCAAAGAATTCAAGGAGTTTAAAGAAGACACAAGCAAGAAGCCCAGTGTACTTAAAGAGAACAAAGAACCACTTAATGCTCAATAAAACAAATGTAAGGCTGAATAAAATTACAGAGGCAATTCAGGATTTGAAAACCGAATTCACTAAAGAACTAGAAATACTGAACCGAACTCAAATTGAAATGAAGATGAATTGAAAAACTCAATAATCCAATTGGACAACTCAGGGGAAAGGCTTACCACTATAATGGATCAAGTAGAATATAGAACATCAGAAGTCAAAAATAATGTAAAGAAATTAGACCACACAAGCAAAGAATACAAACACATACACACACACACACACACACACACACACATACACACACACACACACACACACACACAGAGCACACACAGAGAGAGACAGAGAGACAGAGAGATAGAGAGAGACACAGAGAGAAAGACAGAGAGAGAGAGAGAGAGAGAGAGAGAGAGAGAGAGAGAGAGAGAGAGAGAGAGAGGCGAGGGTGGGAAGGAACATGCAGGAATTGTGGGGCACGATGAAAAGAGCATGTCTTTGAATTATAGGCATAGGTGATGGAGAAGTGGTCAATTTCATAGACCAGACCTTCAAAAATTTTATAGAAGAAAACATTCCCCAACTAAAGAACTTATAAAGCCATTCATATATAAAAGGCAAACAGAACACCAAACAGACAAGATCAGAAAAGAAACTCCATGAAATGTCGTAGTTAAAATACTACATAGACATTCAGAAGGGAGAAGCAGGCATATCTCTGTGAGTTTGAGGCCAGGGTGGTCTACATAGAGAGTTTTGATTCAGCCAGGGTGAAATAGTATGATGTTGTCATACAAAATCAAGCAAATATAAATGCCAAAACAATAAATATATAGAACAAAGATGGAAAGCACCAAAAGAAAAATGCAAGTGACATATACAAAAAAGTTCAGAATAACAACTGATATCTCAATAGAAACTTTGAAAGACAGAAAACCTGGAACAATGCCATCCAAATCTTAAGAGACGAGGGATGTCAACTTAGATTACTATACCCAACAGAAATATCTAATATACATGAAGGGGAAAGAAATTTTTTTCATGACATAAACAGGTTAAAAGAATTTATGTTCAACAAACCATTCCTAAAGAGAATAAAGCATTACATTAGATTGAAGAGTGGAATAGGCAAAGCTAATACACTGTAGAAAGAATGCAAATGAAGCTATGATTACTGAAAAAAAAGGACAGAAATAGAAAAACAAAAACCTGACGATAACTGCAATCAACAAACCTTTCAGTATTAACTTTAAATGTTAATGGCCAACTTGCTAATCAAAAGACACATTGCCTGAATGGGTTAGGAAACAAAATCCATCTTTCAACAGTCTACAGTAACTGAACTTTAAAGATAGGAACCACCTTACAGTGAGAAAGTAGAAAAACAGTATTCCAGTCAAACAGACCAGCCAGGAAGCAACAGATATTCCTATCCCAGTGTCTGACAAAATAGACTTCAAATTAAAACTAATCAGAAGAGATAAAACACAGATTAATGTCAACTCAATAAGAGGAGGTTATTTCAACACTCCACATTCTCCAATAGAGGTCTTATGGGGAAAAAAAGAAAGAAAGAAACATAAGATTTAAAGGACACCACACATGAAACTAACAGATAACTAAAGAATATTCCACCCAAATACCAAAGAGTACACATTATACTCAGCAGACATGGTAGTGTCTCCAAAATAGAAAACATCCTGGGACACAAAACAAATCTTCACAAATTCAGAAAAAGTGAAACAACCTGTTTATTCTATTTGACCACAATTCAATAAAACTTAACATAAACAAAAACCAATAGTAAGTATACAAGCTCTTGGAGATTAAACAACTCATTTTTGAATGACGACTATGTCAAAAAATCAAGAAAGAAAGGATTCCTAGAACTAAATGAAAATGAAAACACAACAATACCACTGAGACACATTATTAACAATTCAACAAGAGAAAGATAACTTTTTTGCATTTTTATTATTTAAAACAAATTGAGAATTTAAATATATTTTGATGGTATTCTTATTCTCCCCCAAGTCTTTTCAGACCCTCTCCACTCCCTACCCATCCAACTTAATTTTTTTTCTCAAAAACAAAAACCCAATACAATACCCCTAACCAAGAAAACAAAATAAAACCATACCCTGTAGCTTGAGTTTTTCGCCTTGCCCACAGTCAGGACAAATCTTTGTCACCCGCCAGTCCCACAGCCGCTCAGACTCAACCAAGTAAACACAGAGACTTATATTGCTTACAAACTGTATGGCCGTGGCAGGCTTCTTGTTAACTATTCTTATATCTTAAAGTAACGCATTTCTACAAATCTATACCTTGCCACGTGGCTGGTGGCTTATCGGCATCTTCACATGCTGCTGGTCATGGCGGCGGCTGCAGTGTCTCTGGTCATGGCGGCGGCTGCAGCCAGTCCTTCTGCCTTCCTGTCCTTTTATTTCTCCTCTCTGTTAGTCCCGCCTATCCTTCCTGCCTAGCCACAGCCGATCAGGTTTTATTTATTGACCAATCAGAACAACTTGACATACAGACCATCCCCCAGCACAGCCAAGTGCAGACCATCTCAAATACCTGCACTCAGGCCCATGGTCCTAATCATCCTCTATACGGACCTGCTGGGTAATGCCACAAAGAACCCAAGAAGGGCTCCCACAGGACAGACAGAACATTCCACAGCAATACCCCAGTCAAAAAACACCAAAAACCAAAACACCAAAATGTAACCAAATAAACACACACACACACACACACACACACACACACCACACACACACACACACACACACACACACACACACACACACACACACACACTGTGGAGTTCATTATATGTTGGTCAACTCCTTCTGAACATGAGGCCTGTCCTGGAGTGGTTGATATACCTACCATGACTCTATTGGTGAAAAACTGATTTTCCCTCTTCCAGCTTGTGGGTCTCTATATTTGTTCCCACGTGCTCCAGAATGAAGCTTCTCTGATAATGATAGGACAGAGCATTGATCTACAACTCTAGCAGAATATAAGTAGGAGTCATTTAACCACTACTTTATTTTTTCTTTTCTTAGACCATTATTATTTGGCTTAACTCTAGGTGCCTGAGCTATCTATCTAGTCTCAGGTTCTTGGTCTCTCAAGCAGTTTCAGATAAGTGTTCATTTTGTTGAGTGGGCCTTTGTAGCTGAAAATTTTCCTGTGTCCCACCTGGTCCACAGCTGCTCAGACCCAAGTGAACACACAGAGGTTTATATTAGTTAAAACTGTTCAGCCATTAGCTCAGGCCTACCACTGACTATTTCTTACACTTAAACTCAGCCCATTTCTGGTAATCTATATGTTGCCACATGTTCCATGGCTTTACCATTAGATGCTGCTCCCTGGCCGGTAGGGTGGCATCTCCTAACTCAGACTTCCTCTTCTCAGAATTCTCCTTGTCTGCTTATCCTACTTATACTTCTTGCCTGGCTACTGGCCAATCAGTGTTTTATTAAACCAATGTATAAAAGCATTATCCCACAGCAGGCCTTAAGTCAGATTACTTATTGGTTGGTTACTCTCACAAACAAGCTTTGTACCACCACTGTGCTAGCATATCTTGCAGGAAGTACACCTTTGTAGGTAAAGGGATTGTGGCTGGCTTGGTGTGTATGGAGAAATATAACTCTTAAATGTCTGCATTAAAAACAACAGCAAAAACAAAACAGAAAGGGAACAGAAAAGACTTGATGCAGCTCAAGATGTTGGAACCACAAAACAAACTCAAATCCTGTAGATAGCAAGAAATACTAAAAATCACAACTGAAATTAATGAAATAAAACAAAGAAGGCATGATAAAGAGTCACCATAGTTTCTAAAAGTTATTTCTTTCCATTCTTTTTTTTTTTTTTTTTGGTTTTTTGAGGCAGGGTTTCTCTGTGTAGTTTTGGTGCCTATCCTAGATCTCACTCTGTAGACCAGGCTGGCCTAGAATTCACAGATCCACCTGACTCTACCTCCCCAGTGCTGAGATTAAAGGAGAGTGCCACCGTTGCCCAGCTCTAAAAGCTATCCCTTTGAGAAGGGAAACAAGATTGACAGACTCATGTCCCAAATAACCATACAAAGAAAGGATTCAAATTAACAGAACCAGAAGTGAACACCAAAACATTATAGCCAACAAAAAAGAAATTCAGAATATTGTAAAGGAATACTTAAAAAACCTATACTCCATTAAGTTGGGAAATCTAAAAGAAATGGATACATTTCTAGGATCATTCAAACCACCAAAGTTTACCTTACAAGAGTCAACAACTTAAATAGACTCATAACAAGTAAGGTTAAAATAGTAATAAAAAGCTTTTAGATAGCAAAATCCCTAGGCCCAGATAGATCCATAGCAAAATTCAACTAGACTTTCAAAGAAGACTGAGTCAATCCTTCTTAAACCACCCAAGAACAAATGAACAAAAAAGGGGAAAGCAGCATCTCTCGCAGACCACTATGACTCTAATGTCACTCAACTCTAATACTCACATCAGATAGAGATAGGACAACAATTATGACAACAAAAGGAGAAAACAGTAGGCCAATATCCCTGATGAACATAGATGCAAAAACCCTCATTTAGAGACTTGAAAAGTTCCACAACAATAAATTTATCTTTATTCAGAGATGCAGGGAAGATTCAACATATGTAGGTTAATAAATATAACAAATTACATAAGTAGACTTAGAGACAAAAAATCACATGATCATATCAACAGATGCAGAAAATGCCTTTGACAAAATCCAATATGCCTTCATAATAAGAGTCCTAGAGAGAATATGACTAGAGGGAACATACCTCAATATAACAAAGGATATATATATGATAAACCCACAGCCAACATCATACCAACTAGGAAAAACCTCCAAGTAATCTTGCTAAAGTGAAGAAGACAGGGTCGCCCATCCACAAGTCCCTTTTCTTCAATATAATGCTTAAACCACTAGGTGGAGCAATAAGGCAAGAGAAGGAAATTAAAGGGCTAACTATAGGAAAAGAAGTCAAACTATCTTATTTGCAGATGATATGAAATTATTCATAAGAGAACCCAAAAATTACATCAGAAAGCTTATAGGATTGATAAACAATTATAGCAAAGTGGCAAGATCAACTTAAAAAAATCAATAGCCTTTCAGTAAATCAATAAAAAAAAAACATCCTGAGAAAGATAGTATGGACATACTCCCATTCATAATACTCTCAAAGAAAATGAAATATCTAGGAATAAACCTTACCCCAAAGGTAAAAGATATCTACAATGTGAACTTAAATTTTCTGAACAAAGAGATTGAGAGAGATACTAGAAAAATGGAAAAACCTCCCTTGCTCATGGATTGGTAGAGTTAATACCGTGAAAATGATCATTGTATCAGAAGCAATTTGAGGATTCAGTGCAATTTTAATAATAGTTCTCACCACATTCTTCATAAAAAATCCTAAAAATCCAAAAGACCAAGGCAATCCCCACTTCCAACCATAGCAACAGAAAATAGTGCTGGAGGGATTACCATTCCAGTTTCAAGATATATTACAGAGAAACAGTACTAAAAGCCACCTGCTACTGGCATAAAAACAGATATGTAGACCAATGGAACAAAATAGATGAGCCACACAGAAGTGTACCTAACTACAGCCATATGGTATTTGACAAAGATAATGAAAGCATACACTGGAGAAAAGATAGCATCTTCAACTAACTGAGCTGGGAAACTGACAGTGCACAAGCAGAAGAATGAAATTAGAACTATATCTGTCCCTTGACAAAAACAACACTAATTTTAGATGATCAAGGATTTCAATGTATAACCTGAAGCATGGAAACTGCTAGAAAAAAACATAGTAGCATCCTATAAGATATTGGCGAAGGAAAGAATTTTTCTGAATGGGACTCCATTTGCCAAAAAATTTAAATCCAACAATAGACAAGTGGGCCCTCATTAAACTAAAAGGCCTTTTAATAGCCAGTGTGAGGTGAGAACTGTTTATTTCAGTGACACCATGTTGTTGACAAAGTAATTGATAAATGAATCAAAAGACCCCAACAAATAATATTCCAAAGGTTAAATCACTGGTGATTTGAGATATATTAATTTCACCTAAATTATGTTCTAAAATATGTCACAAAGAGATAGAGTGGGGTATTGTGCACAGCAGGTGTAGGGCCCCGCTTGTAATTGCAGCTCTGCTGAGAGTGAAGGATCATAAGTTCAAGGCCAGCCTGGACTACATGGTAATTCCTTTACTCTAGACATCCAACCAAACAAAAGCAAAATTAAATCAAATAAAAACAGAACAGAAACCAGAATTTCCAGAGTATGCAACATTTCCAACGTTTTTGAAGAAAAACATAACAATTATGATTTTGGTAACAGTCTCTTTAATGGAGATAAACAAATAGCAGAATGAAAAGTTCTTCTGAAGCATTGTGGTATGAGAATGGTTCCATAGACTCATAAATTTGAATGCTTGGTCCTCAGTTGGTGGAAATGTTTTCGAAAGATTTGAAGATGGGCCATTTTGGAGGATGTATGTCACTGGGGGTGGGCTTTGAAGTCTCAAAGTGCTTTCTCTCTGCCTGAAACTTGCGGAACAGATAAAATTCTCAACTACTGCTCAGGTGCCATGGCTGCTTGCCTGCCTCCATGCTTCCTGCCATGCTGATCATGAACTAAAACTATAATCAAGCCCCCAATTAAATGCTTGCCTTGTTCATGGTGTCTTCTTACCAAAAAAGAATACTAAGTAAGACAGCCATCTTTTCAGAATTACAGGATATGTCAATTAACTTCCTTAAGGCAAGCAGGAAGACAGATATGTTAGTGAATGAATGAACGAATGAATGAAGAGTGATCTCTGCTTTCAAGAAGGCAAGACAACAGAAAACTACAATGCACATGTCTGCCTTTGCTGGTAAGAAGTGAGAATACTCAGTTCTGTTCAGATTTTTACCACATACCTGATAATCCAGAAATGGAACTTTGGGGATATCTTTAATATTTCTCTTCCCCCTTGGCTTGCTGTATATTTTCTCAACTCCTTTACTTACGAATTTAATCTGATTTCTAGAGTTCTGTGACATATTTCTTCTATATTTTGAGACTCAGTCAGCTTCCTACTCCTATACAAAGACTCTTCATCTTCTAAGTACCCATTATTTCCTGAAGCTTTGTCTCCTGAAATTTCTAGTGATCCAGAAGAAACTGCCCAGAGGCTCTGCTTGTACACCGAAGAAGGGAAGAAACAAAAGCATGTTTTCCCCCTTTCTTTGGGATTCAGAGATGAACTGGCTCAAATGATTTTCCACCCCAGAAATGTTTGGAATCAGTTTATTCATGTCCTCATTTATAAACTAGGGGGAGCAGGGTGTCTCTTCAGAAGAGTGTTTGAACTCCAAACTGCTTTGGGTGGTAGACAGAGAGGAAGGAATGGGAATGAGAGCTGAAGGGAAGGAGAGAAACCATACCATTCTATTTAAGAAATTTCAGTGTTGTGGGATAAAATATGGGCACATCAACTGTTGTGCTTTTCAATAGCAATTTTGAAGACTTTGGCTCTTCCTCATTCAGCCATTGGCTGACTTTGCTGCAGGGCTGCACTGAAGCGAACTTTAAAGAACAATGTAAGAGTGACTGTTTTTTTTTTTTTTTTTTTAAACTTTTGACATAAAAAAACCCCTGAAGATTGAGGTTGGGAAAATCTTTAGGGCTACCAGAACTTGGGTGTTGCCTGTGTCAGAAACAGGCTATGAAGAAGGAGCTGGTTTTATCTAGCCATATGAACTAGAGAATGATTTTTGAAATCTAGGTAGTTGGATGTTGGGCAATGACTTTGGGCATATACCTCAATGGGGTTCTTCAGAGAGAATGCACCTGTTCCTGGCTTCTTAGCCAGCCCAGGAAGATGTGCATTATCTCTTACATGCCTTTTAGCTGTCTTTGTCATGTCTTAAAGACAACCCAAGATAGTCCTACTGACTTTCTCACACATCTGCCTTCCATAATGGAGGAAAAGGAAGATAGGAAGGAAATACTAGACCAAAGCAAGACTGAAAACCAGTTGGGCAAACTCCAAACCCTGCATCTCCATGTCTGATGTCAAAGTGTTCTTCAGATCTCCAACTCCTTTCAGATTTGTTGACTGTAACATACTTCTTTCTCTTGGGCTGGTTCCACTCCCTGTTAGTAGCTTTCTTGGTGGGTACCCTATGGCTTGGCATCTCCAACATCTTGCCATCTCCAAGGCAAACCAGGATTCACATTCACAGCTTCACATAATGGCCTCTCTTGGCCTTCATACAGGAACATCCCTGACACATGCCTGGCCTCAGTGGCTTTCCTTAGTCAGGAAGGGAGATTCCATTACCACTTTCTTCTTTCCTTAACTGTAAAGCTAAAATCATGAGGCTGAAGCTGCCAAGTTCTGTTGATTCCTGGGGCTGGAACATGAACCCTTAGTCAATTACATCTTCACCACCTTTCTGTTTTTGATGGTTTCCTTCACTTCCTAAACTTGGCTGTCCTGGAACTTGATCTGTAGACCAGGATGGCTTGAACTCAGAGATGCACTTGCCTCCCTCTTCCAAGTGCTGGGATTAAAGGCATGTACCATCACATATGGACCTAAGCTCTTCTTTATTTCTTTTTCACGTGTTGGAAGCTTAGCTGGGTGGGGTCTTGCCTTGCGGTTACCACTCCCTTTTTCCCATTTAACATCAGACTTTATGTTAATGTGTTTATCTCTGTTAACAGAGGACTTAACTCCATTCCTATATCTGGTACCCCTTTTCTTCTCAAATTATACATTTTATATTTTTCTTTGCTCAGCTTTATTGTGGAGTATTCATTTAAGATGTGTTACAATTGTTTATGCTGTTCAATCTTTGTTTAATGATTCAAAGATGTGCTGTATTCTTTTATGTTGCATTTGTTTAACTCTGTAATGCTGTGTTACTTTGACTGTGTAAAACACCTGATTGGTCTAATAAGAGCTGGATGGCTAACAGCTAGGTAGGAGGGAGGGCTAAACAGGGCTGCCATGCAGAGAGAATAAATTGGAGGAGAAACTTAGGCTCAAGGGAAGAGCAAGGAGCAAGAAAAAGAGGAGAGGAGGATACTAGGGGCCAGCTATACATCCATACAACCAACCATGGAGTAAGAAGGAAAGAAAGACATATAGAATAAAAAAAGATAAAATGCCCAGTGGCAAAATGTAGTTAAAGAGAAATGGGTAATTTAAGTTAGAAAAGCTGGCTAGAAACAAACCAAGCTAAGGCCAGGCATTCATAAATAAGAATAAGTCTCCATGTATTTATTTGGGAGCAGGTGGCAGGCCCTTAAAGAGAAAAACAAAGAAACAAGCAAACAAAAGCTAACCACCTGCACAGCTTGATCCTTTTCATTTTAGATCTTCATGAGAGTGACCACTAATAACTAAATGAGAGAGTCAATACTAGGCTGTTTTGAGATTTCCTCTGCAAAAGGAATTAATCCAAAACTATTCACTTGAGCTTCAATCAGAATTTTAAGGCAAGGTCAAAAAGCAGTCACATTCCCTCCCCTCTAAAATATCACAAGGACAATCTCTAGGTGACATACTAAATTTCTTCTCCTCTGAAACCTCTTAAGACAGGCACCCACAGTTCAAATCACTCTCAACACCACTGTCTTCCAGATGAATATGGCCTATTAAGCAGTGCTTAAAGCATTCCACTGTTTTTGTAAACCAAACTCCCAAAGTCCCAATTCCTCCAAATAAAAACATGGTCATACCTATCACAGCAATACCCCAGTCCCTGGTACCAATGTCTGTCTTAGTTTGGGTTTCAATTGCTGTGAAGAGATGCCATGACATAAAAACTCTTACAAAGGAAAACACTGGGGCTGGCATATAGTTGCAGAGGATAAGTCTATTATCATCATGGTGGGACATAGTAGCATGCAGGTAGTCATGGTGCTGGAGGAGCTCAGTGATCTACATCTTGATCCCTAGGCATCACAAGAAGACTTCATGCCACTCTGGGAGTAGCTTGAGCATAGGAAACCTCAAAACTCACCCACACAGTGACACACTTCCTCCAACAAGGCCATACCTACTTCAACAAGGCCACACCTCCTAACAGTGCTACTTCCTATAGGCCAAGCATTCAAACACATGAGTCTATGGGGGCCATACCTATTCAAACCACAACACTGACTAAGCTTAGACTGGTTTTGGGTATGTGTAATAAGGATCACTGTATTCTCAGAATGAACTTTTAGAAAGTTTCTTGTTTACCTTCTTTGGAATAAAGGATTACATAGCCCAAACTTATCACTCAAAACAGGAAACTACCCATGCTTTGTTCCATAGCAATCAACTCTGCCTCTTCTTAGACCCACAAAACAGAGCCTTTAACATTAATTCAGTGCTTATTGATATATCTCATCCAAAACTTGTTGCTTCATCGCAGCATATGCGACCTGTACTGTGTCTTTGATTCTGAATAAAATTCATTACTGCTGTGTGATCTGTGACTACTTCTTTAAATAAGTAATCTCTAAACAAGATGCCAAGAACTCAAAGACACCCCGTTCAAAGATGCCAGTGGTAACAGCACACTAGAAATTGCATACCTGGCAATTTTCTGAGCTAGAACATCCTATTTTTTTGAATATAATTCAGTGCTCTTTGCACTATAGTACATAGTCTTTCAGCTTTGTCACTTTTGCAACTATTGAGGGCACTTCTGGTGAGTGCACTGCCAGTTGTAGATGAAAACTTAGTGGAAATATTTTAGACTGTTGCTGTGGGATAATGCTTTTGTACACTGGTTTAATAAAATGCCGATTGGCCAGTAGCCAGGCAGGAAGTATAGGTGGGATAAGCAGACAAGGAGAATTCTGGGAAGAGGAAGGCTGAGTCAGGAGACGCCAGTCCACCGTCCAGGGAGAAGCATGTAATGGCACACAGGTAAAGCCATGGAAAACATGGCAACATATAGATTAACAAAAATGGGCTGATTTTAAGTGTAAGAGCTAGTCAGTAGGAAGTTTGAGCTAATGGTCAAAGCAGTTTTTATTAAGCCTCTGTGTGCTTACTTGGGTCTGAGCGACTGCAGACTGGGTGGGACACAGGAAAACTTTGAGCTACAGACTATAAAATTTCTATTAACATTCTCATTGTTAAAAGAATTATTCAATCAAACACTGAAAAGATGTGCTTATATTTCAGGGATTATATTAACATGAAGCAGATGACAACGTAGACCACTAAAATGCTGCAAGTGTTCTGCTGATACAATGTGCTAAATATTCTATATAGTCTAAAGTTTTCATTTAAATTTAACATCCAGAGGTGCAAGGGAAAAATTCAGTAAGGGTAGTTTTTTTGCAGCCTATTCAATTCATGTAAATAGTAGGACAACATGCAATTTTGTCAGATTCATGTAGTAGTTACCAAAAAAAAAAAAAAAAAAAAAAAAAAAAAAAAAAAAAAAAAAGTTTTGGAAAAAAAATATACCAAACTCAAATTAGGTAATAAAATTTGAAATTTAACTTTTTATAATTTTTGGTTATGGTGATGGCTCAGTAATTAAAAGCATGTAGCACTCTTGCAAAGGAGCCAACTTTGGTTCACAGCACCCATATCAGGCAGCTCCCAACCACTCCACCTCTAGGGAGATCTGATCTCTCTGCAGGTACTTGCAAGCCAATGCAATACCTACTCACAGACTTGTACACATATGTGTTCACATAATTAAAATAAAATATGGTTTCAAATACAATGAATATATTTTTTAAATGAAATCTTGAAGCAGGCAGCTTTTGGGTCTGTTTCATGGATTATTGAGATCAAGGTAATGCTTTTGGATTTTTCCAGTAATCAACATTAAGGTAAGGAAGGAAGAAGAAGAGAAAGCAGGCATTTCTATCTGCTTTTCATCTTCAGTAACTTGCTAGCAGTCGTTTGACACACTGTGTACTTGGTCAGAGCCATGTGCTTGGACTCTCCCTATTGTGATAGCCTATAAAATGAGTATTTAACTCTCCTAGCTTTCACACAGAAAGGTGTCAGTCAAATTAGAAGTAGATATTTTGAGTTCAGTTAGCCAGCAGCTGACTGTAGAGACTTTCCCTACCCATCTCAATCTCCCATTGTCTTAACACAGTGTGTTAAACTAAACTATTAGTCCAACAGATTAATATCTTCAGTAGAACCCAATTTACATTTTTTTTACATTGGCTTGGTACATGTTAAGTGTGGTTACCCCCCTCATTTAGCTGCACCTGATGTGGGAAGATGTGAAGAAAGGCAAAGCAGAGTTTTATAACAAAAGTAGTTCTTTGTAAGCCAATGAGGAGCTGGAATGAAGATTTGTTATACTGAATCTACTTGCAGATATTTGAGAGTTGGCTGTAATTGAACTTTTACTGTTCTATAGAAATGCAATACACCCACTGGCCTTTAAATTTTTAACAGAAGGAACATGTTTAAAGGTTTAAATTACTAGATCCATTTTGCTCTGATTGGCCACTATATAAAGCTAGACAGAGTCCATCTATAGTAGTACCTAATAGTTCTGCACCATCAATCAAAGTATGTTTCTCCATTTTGTTTCCTGCCTCTACCATTAACTTGTCACTAACCCCCTGCTTTTATTCTTTCTCATGGTGTGTGATGAATTAAACTAGTTAGCTGGCCAGATAGATTATATGAGACACATTAACACTTAGTGTTTTTGATGGAGTACTAAGTAAAACAAAGGCATTCCTTACAGGAGACAATTAGGCCTCCTGATTGCTGCATTTCAGACTTTATGGTTCTCAGTTTGTCTGTGTGAGCAGATAATAGCCATGTAATCATTTTAGTGCAGGTGCATTTAATTAGTTCCTTTCTTAGGAAACTTCTATTAAATAATAATGATCAGTCCACTGAGTTGCCAGGGTCCCTAAACCAGGTTTTCTTCATACCTTCTAATTCTACTTTTTGGTAGAATGTTGAGAAACTCTTGAAGTGAACTCTTTCCTTGGGGCTTATTTCTAAGAGCTGGAGCTCTGGAATTCTGATTACACAAGTCAAGAGATTTTTCTGATTTTCAGTGTTTAATTGACCCAAATTCCCTATGTCTTGTTTTCCATTCTTTAGAGACCAAGTTATCCCAATATTTGCTAGGAGGATTCATTCGACTAGCATCATGCCCCTCTATGGCTTGCACCCCCATGTCCTTTCATAGCCATGAATCCAAGGCTCAGCTTGCTTCTGCTTCACCAAATGGAAGATTCGTGTTGATCCGTAACTCCTTTCTCGTTCTGCTTAGGTTTCATCAGTGAGCCCCAAATTCTATGCCACCTTGATCTTAGCTGTTGTGACTTATCCATGGGCAGAGTTCTTTTTTCCTGAAACTAGTTCTTTGCTGTCCTACAATTGCTCCAGTGACCTTGTTCCATGTTTGTGTAATGCCTGGTATGAAGGCTTTGCCCTTAGCTATTTTTTTCTGGTTGTCATTTGAACTCCTGGGGAAGATGCTATGGCTCACTATTTCATCAGGATCTAGGGAAAACGAGAAGGAGAAGAAGATAGGCTGTCTGTGTTTCTATGTTGTCCCCAGAGCATGATGAGAATGTTCTGTTTAGGGTCAGAGGCTTTGAGATGATCCTTTAAACCTGCTGACTCACTATAGCAGGACAACTGTTGGCTGAATGAAACATATATCCTAGAGGCTAGCTCATGTTTATCAGGGACAGGATAGGGATAGTGGGGACTAAGAGAGGACAATGAGAATGCTTTTATTTTCTTGCTTTGTATATTGAAAGCAAGATAGTCATCCTATGTATGTAGTTTCCCACCAACTATAAATATGATACCTGGCAAGGGCAATTGTGCAGCAGTCACCTGACAGTGCTGCTACTCCTCTATCAGTGTCAAAGTGGTGACAACAGTAAGAGTGTCTTCCATGAAAATCAAAGCAGGACTCTTGCTAGAATTTAAAAAATACCAGGTCCCTTAGTTTTGCTTCAGTCTTTAACAATATTCAAAACCTGGCAAGTGAAATGAGAGGATCTTTATTGATTCTTTACCATTCACTAGTGTTTATAAGACACTCTTATTAATCTCTCCAGTGTTGAGATCCTGTCTGAGCATGTCACTACATGCAGGGGGCTATCTTAGGTCATAACCATCATTCAGCCTTCAGAGTGTATGTTATCCAAACTCTTATCTCCTCGTGGCAGTAGGTCCAAACAACCTTTTTAGATCAAAGATACCCGCTGAAAGAATAGCAGTAGCAGCAGATTGTACCAACCAAGCACTTACTATATATCTAATGTTATTTAAAGAGATGAAGAGTTTTTTTTATTTATTTATTTTTTATTTTACAATACTATTCAGTTCTACATATCAGCCACAGATTCCCTTGTTCTCTCCCTTCCTGCCCCCTCCCCTTCCCCCCAGCCCACCTCCCATTCCCACCTCCTCCAAATCAAGGTCTCCCCCGAGGACTGGGATCGACCTGATAGACCCAGTCCAGGCAGGTCCAGTCCCCTCCTCCCAGATTGAGCCAAGCGTCCCTGCATAAGTCCCAAGCTTAAAACAGCCAACTCATGCAACGATCCCAGGACCTGGTACCACTGCCTAGATGCCTCCCAAACAGATCAAGCCAATTGACTGTCTCACCCATTCAGAGGGCCTGATCCAGTTGGGGGCCCCTCAGCCTTTGGTTCATAGTTCATGTGTTTCCATTCATTTGGTCATCTGTCCTCGCGCTTTATCCAACCTTGGTCTCAACAATTCTCACTCACATAAACCCTCCTCTTTCTCACCAATTAGACTCCCAGCGCTCCACCAGGGGCCCAGCCATGGATGTCTGCATCCAGATTCCTCAGTCCTTGGATGGAGCTTATGGCACAACTATCAGGGTGTTTGGCTATCCCATCACCAGAGTAGGCCAGTCCCGGCTGTTTCCCGACCACTGCCAGCAGTCCTTCGTGGGGGCATCTTCGTGGATTTCTGTGGGCCTCTCCAGCTTTTTGTCTCCTCCTTTTCTCATGTGGTCTTCATTCACCATGGTCTCCCATTCCTTGTTCTCCCTCTCTTTTCCCGATCCAGCTAGAATCTTCTGCTCTCTTTCCCTTGACCCTCACACCTCACTGCTCCCACTCATGTCCAGGCTGTCCATGCAGATCTCATCCACCTCTCCGTGTCTTTCTTGGGGTCCCGTTTTCCAGGTAGCCTCACTGGTGATGTGAGTAGCAGTCCAGTCATCCTTGTTCCACATCTAGCATCTTCCTATGAGTGAGTACTTACCATATTTGTCTTTCTGAGTCTGGGTTACCTCACTCAGGATGATTTTTTCTAGATCCATCCATTTGCCTGCAAACCTCATGATTTCATAGTTTTTCTCTGCTGAGTAGTATTCCATTGTGTATATGTGCCACAATTTATTTATCCATTCTTCAGTTGAAGGGCATCTAGGTTGTTTCCAGGTTTTGGTTATTACAAACAATGCTGATAAGAACACAGCTGAACAAATGCTCTTGTGGTATGATTGAGCATTTCTTGGGTATATACCCAGGAGTGGTATAGCTGGATCTTGGGGGAGATTGATTCCCAATTTTCTAAGAAAGCGCCATATGGATTTCCAAAGTGGTTGTACAAGCTTGCATTCCCACCAGCAGTGGAGGAGAGTTCCCCTAGTTCCACATCCTCTCCAGCATAAAGTGTCTTCAGTGTTTTTGATCTTAGCCATTCTGACAGGCATAAGGTGGTATCTCAGAGTTGTTTTGATTTGCATTTCCCTGATGATTAGGGATGTTGAGCAATTCCTTAAATGTCTTTCAGCCATTTGAGTTTCCTCTGTTGAGAATTCTCTGTTTAGTTCTGAAGCCCATTTCTCAATTGGACTGTTGGTCATTTTGATGTCTAATTTCTTGAGTTCCTTATATATTCTGAATATCAGTCCTCTGTCACATGTGGGGTTGGTGAAGATCTTTTCCCATTCTGTAGGCTGTCGCTTTACCTTGTTGATCATATTCTTTGCTCTACAAAAGCTTCTCAGTTTCAAGAGGTCCCATTGATTGATTGTTTGTCTCAGTGTCTGTGCTACTTGTGTTATATTTAGGAAGTGATCTCCTATGCCAATGCGTTCAAGACTACTTCCTACTTTCTCTTCTAGCAGGTTCAGAGTAGCTGGATTTATGTTGAGGTCCTTGATCCACTTGGACTTAAGTTTTGTGCACGGTGACAGATATGGATCTATTTGCAGCCTTCTACACATTGATATCCAGTTATGCCAGCACCATTTGTTGAAGATGCTTTCTTTTTTCCATTGCACACTTTTGGCTTCTTTGTCAAAAATTATATGTTCATAGGTGTGTGGGTTAATGTCAGGGTCTTCAATTAGATTCCATTGGTCCACATTTCGGTTTTTATGCCAATACCAAGCTGTTTTTATTACTGTAGCTCTATAGTAGAGCTTGAAGTCAGGGATTGTGATGCCTCCAGAGGTTGTTTTATTGTACAGGATTCTTTTGGCTATCCTGGGTTTTTTGTTTTTCCATATGAAGTTGAGTACTATTCTTTCCAGGTCTGTGAAGAATTGTGTTGGTATTTTGATGGGGATTGCATTGAATCTGTAGATTGCTTTTGGTAAGATTGCCATTTTTACTATGTTAACCCTGCCTATCCATGAGCATGGGAGATCTTTCCATTTTCTGACATCTTCTTCAATTTCTTTTTTCAGGGACTTAAAGTTCTTGTCATATAGGTCCTTCACTTGCTTGGTTAGTGTTACCCCAAGGTATTTTATGTCATTTGTGGCTATTGTAAAGGGTGATGTATCTCTAATTGCCTTCTCAGCTTCTTTGTCCATTGTATATAGGAGGGCTACTGATTTTTTTGAGTTGATCTTGTATCCTGCTAAGTTGCTGAAGGTGTTTATAAGCTTTATCAGTTCCTGGGTGGAATCTGGGGTCACTCAAGTATACTAGCATGTCATCTGCAAATAGGGAAAGCTTGACTTCTTCCTTTCCAATTTGTATTCCATTAATCTCCTTATGTTGTCTTATTGCTCTGGCTAGAACTTCAAGTACTATATTGAATAAGTATGGGGAGAGTGGACAGCCTTGCCTCGTTCCTGATTTTAGTGGAATTGCTTTGAGTTTTTCTCCATTTAATTTGATGTTGGCTGTTGGCTTGCTGTAAATTGCCTTTATTATGTTTAGGTATGTTCCCTGTATTCCTGATCGCTCCAAGACTTTTATCATGAAGGGGAGTTGGATTTTGTCAAACGCCTTTTCTGCATCTAGTGAGATGATCATGTGTTTTTTTTTTCTTTGAGTTTGTTTATATGGTGTATTACATTGATGGACTTTCGTATGTTGAACCACCCTTGCATCCCTGGGATAAAGCCTACTTGATCATGGTGGATAATTGTTCTGATGTGTTCTTGGAGTCTGTTTGCCAGTATTTTATTGAGTATTTTTGCATCAATGTTCATGAGGGAGATCGGTCTGTAGTTCTCTTTCTTTGTTGCATCCTTGTTTGGTTTAGGAATCAGGGTAATTGTAGCCTCATAGAAGGAGTTTGGTAATGTTCCTTCTGTTTCTATTATGTGGAACAATTTAGAGAGTATTGGTATTAACTCTTCTTTGAAGATCTGGTAGAATTCTGCGCTGAAACCATCTGGTCCTGGGCTTTTTTTGGTTGGGAGACTTTTAATGACTGTTTCTATTTCCAGAAGGGAAGTCGGGCGAAGGATGGGAGCTGGGGGCCGGTCTCTAAGTCTCAGGAGGTGGCTGGGGTCTTGCGCAGATGGGCGTGGAGGCAGGGCGTGGAGATTGCAGGGGCTGCGGGGGGGGGCTTGGAAAAGGGGATCCCTCCCGGTGGGGCTAGAAGGGGACCTGCCTGGTGGCCAGAACCTGGGGCCAAGTTGGGCAGGTCTTCCCGGAGTGGCTGGTGCCCAGGGTTGGGGTCCGGGTTGGGTGAGATGAAGAGTTTAACTGTATTTTCAACCTCATTGATAAAGAATTCTAGAAATGCCATTAAATAATTATTGTTATTTCCATTTTAAGTGTTCATAGTAATAAAATCAGTGATATTTTAAGAGATGGAAAATTTAAGCAGATTGATCTGATAGTAACACAGTGCCCATTTTATCAAAGACAGAATTATTCTTTGATTTAGGTAAGTGTCTTAATGAGCCTTTTTAGTGTTGAAAGAAAGGCGTAAGGACATTGCTGGAATAGAAGTTTAAGTAAAGATAGACTAAATACTCTGGGTTGTAAAATAACAGGAGTTTTGGAATCATCTACCACCTTGAGATAGTAGGAGGGCCTAGAGGAGAGGAGTTATGAATGGGGGAATGGGTTAGGGGCTCAGTGATACTGTGTATGGTTAGGATCCTTAAGTCACTGAAAATTGATAACTTCCCTGTGGCGAGAATAATGAATCTATCCCTTCTCACCCTAAAGTCAAGTTTTTCTTGGTATGTTGCTGTTAGCCCCAAACTGTCAATAAAAGCTTGATACTCAGTGGCTAGAGGTACCGCACTGCAGGCGTGAGGGGTGAGGAGAGGAATCAGGATTTTCAGGCAGGTATTATCACTGAAAGTTTCAGAAAGTGGAGCCAGAGCGAGGAGGGCATCCACGTTAGGTGGCAGCAGATGAATGAGCTGAGGTTTTTGTTCATTTGGAAATTAATGTGAGTTCTGTAAACCTCCTTTCCCAGTGTGCTCAAGTGAAGTGAGCCAGGTAAGAGAGAGGATGAAGAGCGGCGGCTCATGCAATTACTATTTTCTAATACTGAGGATGTTCCTCCCAAAGCAACAGCAAGCATTGGTGCAGTTGGTGCTGAACCAGCGGACATGTTAACTCACATATGTCATAGCCAGGTAGTCTAAGAAGCATATCCGTTATGGTTTGTTTTTTAACTGACTCATTGACCAAGGCTTGCTATTGAGTATGTAAAACATTTACTCAGGCTGCTATCTTTAGGGCTGGGTAATCTCTAGTGGAAAAGAAAGATGACTACAGAATCCCCAAGAGTCACATCAAGGGACATGAAAAAAAATTCTTTTCTAGTGGATGTCCTAGGAGGAAAGTAACCTTATGGTAAGTTTCTGAGTAGACAATTTAAAAAAATTTAGTGTCATTTACCAAGACATAGTTATTTATAAACAAATAAAAGGTTAAGCATATATATCCTCAGAGCTAGGGTTGGGTCAGCTTCCTCTAAATCATATGACTGAGAATAGTTCATGCAGGAATCTTAAAATAGATGAGATTTGGGTAGACTAATAGAACAAAGAAAAGTAGAAGCTCTTATGAAAGGTTACTGTTGTGTGTCTAGCCCTACAAATAAAGCTGTAGCATTCTTTTCTATTTGTTTGTTTGTTTATTTATTGATCTCTGTTATTATACAAATAAAAGAGTGAGGTAAGGTATGGTATTCCTACACAATGGAATACTATGCAACTAGTAAATGAATGAGGACTTAACCCACATATGGAGTGGTCACAATTTTCAGAACATATGATTAACTGCAAAAAGCAAGGTATAGAGTAGTGCATATATGAAACAATAAAATATATTTGCAGACATAAACCACACACAAAGTATCCTTATTATGCATTGTCCCATAGACTTGAATTTTGAATCATGTGAATCAAAACAAAGGATAGATCATTACAAATTAAAATAAAGAAGAAATAAATTCATTTGTGTATCATGAAGGTGGTTAACTGCATCAAGAAATTTTAGCCTGAAATTATCTCAATGACATTTAAAACTCAGTAACCCGAACATATGTTGCAGGATATATGTATCATTTTGCTGAAAAAAATCAGGAAAGATATTTTAAATTATTAATGTTATGAGAAGCCAAGATTTTGTTTTTAAATTCCCATATGTAAAGCTCAGGGAACATTGTGGAAGAGGGGGCTGGAAGACTCTGAGAGCTAGAGGATCAGAGAGTTAGTTGGTTGTGAGATTGTATCTCCTAGCAATGTCAGAAGCTATACCTCTGAAATCTCACTAATATGACTGCTTAACATGAGCTGAACAAGGACAACCATAATGGACATGCCAAAGTGGATGGAGAAAAGCCAATGAGGCTTTAACCACAGAGAACTGCAGCAACTGAGGAACGCTGAGAGTGGGAGAAAGAGTCTTCCCCAGGAAAGAGCACACCAATGGTTATCCAGTACCAATTGTCAGTCCTGAAAATGTACCTACAAATAACGTTATACAGTTTTGGCAGGTTATATTTATAAAAATTAATTAATGAAAAAAGAGGTCATGAATTTTAAGATAGCAATGAGGAGTGTATGAGAGGCACTGGAGAAAAGAAGGGAAGGGAGAAATGGTGTAATTATATCATAATATCTTTTTTTTTTTTTTTTTTTTTTTTTTGGTTTTTTGAGACAGGGTTTCTCTGTGTAGCTTTGCGCCTTTCCTGGAACTTGCTTTGGAGACCAGGCTGGCCTCGAACTCACAGAGATCCGCCTGGCTCTGCCTCCCAAGTGCTGGGATTAAAGGCGTGCGCCACCACCGCCCAGCTATAATCTCAAAAAAGAAAGAAAAATTTTCAGTTTTAAAAAAATTTATTCAAAAAGTATTTCATACAAGATATTTTGATTATAGTTTTAGCACTCCCAGAACTCCTTCCAGATATCACCCAACTCCCTACCATTAAATTCCATGTTCTTTCTCTCACTCAAAAAACAATAAACAAGAAAATTAATAAGACAAAAATTACCAAACCAAAACACGAAAACTAAACCAAATCAAACAAAAGATAGAATTTGCGTTGTGTGGGCTAACTATAGATTATTGAGTCTGCTATGCTGTCTGTCTGATAGAGCAAGTGATGCTCTACCAGAGAATGTTGACTTCCCCTTTCTCAGCAGTTATCAGCTAGAAATAGCTTCTGGGATAGGAGTGAGACTCTGTGTCCAGTTCCTCTTCTCAGTGTTGATATTTTGTTCGGTTTGAACCTGTGCAGGTCTTATGCATGCTGCCATTGTCTCTGTGAGTTCATTCGTATGTCAGCCCTATTATGTCTGTAAGACATTGTTTCCTTGGAGTCATCCATCACCTCTGTCTCTTAAAGAATTTCTGTCTCCTCTTCCACATAGATCCCTGAGGCTTGAGGAGAGAGATTTTGGAAAAAAAAATAAAAGCAAAACATAAAACCCTGAAACCCATCTCATTTAGGGCTGAGTTCTCCAAAGTCGATCACTGTCTATACATTATCCAGTTGTGAATCTCTTTCCTAATTACCATCTACTGCAAGAAGGTACTTCCCTGATGAAGGGTGAGTGCTGCTCTGATTTATGTTTATAGGACTGTGTGATTAGGAGTCATTGCTATGTTCCTTTAGGCTTGGTTGAGGAAGTATATCATTGGGAGAGGGTTTTGGGAGTTTATATCCTTATCCACTTGCAGTTCTCAATTTCCCGTAAGTGGATTGGGATGTGAGCTCTCAGTTTCCTTCTCTTGCTGTCTCTGATGCCTCCCTTACCACATGAACTCTTCATCTGGAACCATATGACAAAATAAGCTATTACTTCTGTATCTTGCTTTTGGTCATGATGATTTATCACAGCAATGACAATGGAACTGGCACTACAGGAAAGTCTTGCTATCACAGAAAGCAAGCAGTCATCAAAACAATGGGAAGCACACAAAAATATTTTATTGAAATAAAAACATAAAAGGGAAAATAATTAATAAAAAATAAAAATGACTCAGAAGCTAACTTTAAAGTTCTCACTGTGATTGGACTGAAGTGAATATATTAATGTTCATAAACTTATAGTGATAACCTCTGTGGTATACTAAAGAACTGATCAATTATTCTAAAAATGGATAAATAACAGCAAAAATAAAGTCTTCTATTTGTTTTAAGATACTATTCATACAGGAAAGACAACTAAGAATTTGACCAAAAATTTTCTTTATAGGAAAATTCCTGGGGATAAATGAAGGGAAAATGATAGATTTAGAAAATCAATGTCTCAACACTTAATGAGATAATTGATCTAAGCAATTAGCTTCAATGCCTGCTAAGATAGTTGGTTGAAAAGCAGATAGGGAACTTCATAATGGATGCTCAGGAAGGCAACACCTGAATTCCTTGATCAATAATAACAGCAGGCCATATGTGTCTCTTGATACACTATATTAGGAAGGCTACAATACCATTTTATGAAATCTCCTAGGCTCAAAATTGAACTTAAATAAAATTCAGCCTTGTAGTTCACAGGAATTATGAATCATAGAAACAAAACATATTTTGCAGGCATTCTAATTATTCTTGAAAAATATATGAAACAACAGAAGAAAATTTAACAATGAAATTTGATGATATTGAGGAATTGTTGTTAACTTTTCAGGCATGGTAATAACATGTTGATTTTAAAGGCTTCAGTATTTCGTAGCTACATAATGATATATTTAAATTAGAAGTAACAGAGTCTGGGATTTGTTTCAAAATAATACAGTATATATGTGGGAGTAGAGAGTAAGACTACAAACTGAAAAGCCTAACCATGAAGTGATAATTAGTGAAACTAAGTGATGTGTAATGGACACACACTCACAAATTCCCTTTTGCTATATTTGATACTGTTTATAATGAATGTTTGTAAAGCAAAGAATCAGTCATAGTCATTTTGATGATAAAGACATCAAAGACAAGAGGCATTTGTTTTCTCCCACCCAACAGAGTGTAGGTGTTGGGGGAACACGTTCCATGTGCAATAGCATCATAGAGAAACAGAACCAACATACCCTGTTTCCAGGTCAGAAGTAACTTTATTTGCTCACGGGCAGGAGGGTGGGGAGACACATATGAGGGATTGATCACCCAGTGTCTTACACACCCTCATGTTTGTGTAAATGTTCAGGATAACTCAGAGACCCACTGGGAGCAGATGGTCCCAGGGTCAAAGCTGATTAACATTGATCCCAAAAGCAGTACTTACAACTGACCAAAACACATATTTCCTAGCTAACACAGATAGTCAATTTTTCAGGACAAATAAAAAAAATATCTTTGGAAAATGTATATAAGTAAAAGACATATTTGGAGATAAATTGCCATCTGATATTCAAAACCAGCTTTATGTGTGAATAAAGTAACTATTTACTGAGTAATAAAGTAAATAATTAGTTACTTTCAAACATTTGAAAAATGAAGAAAAATATTTGCTGTCTCCAAACTGCTTTAAATTACTCATGAACCAGGTCCGGTCATGGTGTCTCTCCACAGCAATATAAAGATAACTAAGACAGTCTACATGCCTGTTTTGGGGAATGGTACCATATTGTTATAGATTTATAATATATCTTGGAATCTACAATAGCAATTTCTCCATATTCTTTTTGATTATGACTGCTTTGTCTATCTGAGCTCTTTTCTGGTTCCATATGAATTTTAGGACTTTGAAAATTTCTGTGAGTAATATTGTAGGTATTTTGATAGGAATTGTATCTTATCAGAATTGATAAGATGGCCAGTTTAAAAAGGCCAATTCTACTGATCCATGATGAAGGTTATCTTTCCATTTTTAGTGTCTTCCTCAATTTCTTTCTTCAATAATTGAAAGTTTTCATTGTAGAAGTCTTGTACCTGCTTGGTTAGGGTTGTTCTAAGATGTTTTGCTGTCTTTGATGATATTATGAATGGCTCAGAATATGGTGTATATATGTTTACTCTTGGGCTATTTTCCTGGTTAACTAATGTCTTAATTAGAATGAGGTGCACTTCTTTATTTCTTCTTATTTATTTTAGTCTGAAATTTAATTTTTAAAGATATTTGGGTGGCTAAACTGGCTTGATTCTTCATCCAATTTGCTTTGAATATTTACCCCAGTATATTTTCACTTCAAGGTGGTGTCTATATTTAAAAATAAAATGAGTTTCTCATAGAAAACAGATAGCTTGATCTTATTGCTTAGTTCATTCACCTGCGCCTTTTAATTGGAGAGTTGAGGTCATTAATATTTAGTGTTATTAAAATGTAGACTGCAGTTATTTTGATGCTTTTGATCACTTATGTTCTAGTTGTGTTTTTTTTTATAGATTGCAGCTTCATTTGTTTTCTTTTTAGAGTCTCTTACTGTGCATGTTTCTCTCTTACTTTGAAGTACTGCTTTCAATTTTTCATTGTTGATATTAGTAGTGAATTTTTTTAAAGCCTGTTTGGATATCAAAAACTTTTCTTTCTGTTTCAACTACGACAGATAACTTTGCTCAGTGTAGTAGTCTAGGTTGACAGTGGGGGTGTTCTAGAAACTGGAGTGCATTGCTCCAGGCTTTTCTTAGTTTCAGAGTTTCCATTGAGAAATCAGGTATTAGGCTGACTTTTATAGGCATATCAGTTATGTTTTTTCTCTTACAGTTTTCAATAGTGTTTCTTTGTTTTATGTTTTTAGTATTTTGACTATGATATACCATGGGGTGTTTCTTGGTTTTGTCCTGATGGCATATCTGTATGCTATATTTGTATGGATCTGTCTTCCTCAGAGAAGTTTTCTTCTGTCATCTTGTTAATTATCTCGTCTATGTCATTGACCTGGGATTCCTTTCCTTCTCCTATGCCTATAATTCAAAGAGTTTTGATGGTGATCCAAAATTCGTTGTATATTCTTCTCCTGTGATTTTAATGTGTTTTTAATTTCCTTTGCTTATTTTTGTCTGGATTCTCTACTTTATTTTCAGTCCTGATATTCCATCTTCTGCTTGATTTATTCTACTTGTAAGTCCTTGAGTTTTTTAGTTTACATATTAAGTATTTCAGCTCCTCTTCATTTCATCTCTTTTTTCTTCAATGTTTCTATTTATTGAATTCAATTCTTACATCCTGAATTATCTTTGTTATTTCATTTAGATATGTATTTGCATTTTGTTGGACATTGCTTAAGTGTTTATTGTTATACTCTTGGAGCTCAGTGAAGTTCTTGTTTGTGTCTTTTAATTTATTGAATTATTTAATAAAGTTTATGATTGTTATTTTAAATTTTATATCCTGTAGATCATTTAGGTAGTTCTCATTAGATAACACTTCTACAGGCCTAGGGTATTTGATAGAAGACATCTTTTTTGGCAATTCATGTTGTTTTTGCGATTTGACAAGGCACATAGACTTCTTTGGTTTTGTGTCTGATGTGATAATCTCACCTTCTTTAAATTGGGTCATTTTAGAAGATGTAGGACCTGAACTAGATCAGGCAAATCTGGTGGATGAGCTGTTTATTTGACCAGGGAAAGATGGCTTTCAAATCTTGGGTCTAGAGCTTGACCAAGCAAAAAGTGGTCAGAAATGAAGAGGGTTAAAGGGCACAGGTCTGGAACTAGGCTTGCAAGTTTGCAGATGGCATTGCATTGGGAAAAGGATGAAAAAAGGGAAGAAGTGACATAAGAATAGTGGCTAATTGCTGTAGGATGTCTTTCTGTATGCTGTGAATATGCGTTGCTATGATTGGTTAATAAAGAAGCTGCTCTGACCTATGGTGAGTCAGGTTATAGTCAGAGAGGGACAAGAAGAAAAAAGGCAGAGTCAGAAGAGACACCAGCTTCCGCCAAAGGAAAAGCAAGATGCCAGGAGACTGGTGATTCCACGGTCATGTGGCAAAACATAGATTAATAAAAATGGGTTAATTTAAGATATAAGAGCTAACTAGCAAGAGGCCTGCCATAGGTCAGACCATTTGTAAATAATATTGAGCCTTTGAGTGATTATTTTATAAGCAGCTGCTGGTCCAATGGGCTGGGTGGGACTGGAGAAACTTTCGACTACAGCTAACACACAAATAATGTATTTGTCTATTTTTATAGATTCTTGTAAGCATAAACAAATCAATGGTAGAATTTTCTCTGTCCACCATTTCCATAGTCTTGTATGTTGTTTTATACACTAGGATCTAAGATGGCATTAGATTTAATAGGATGATATATTTAATTTTTATAAGTTACTGTCTAGGGCATTCCAAGAATACATTAATATTCAAAGGACTCTGCTACTAGATCATATTTGAAAACTAAGAGCTATGATGTGGAGAAATTACTTATTATTTACTGTCAGTAAGGCTTATGAGAGTGGCTTTCCTAGATAGCAGAATAACTCTCCTGAGTGAGAATTAGAATAGGAAACCTCAACTTAATGCCTATCTGTCTTTAAAAATGATTTTTTTAAAGACAGCAACTGAAAGTAAATTGCTCTTATAAGCAGTACCCACACAAGTAGAGATATGTCAGCTACATATGGCCTATTGAGCACTTGGCATGTAGCTAGCTAAAAGTGAAAGGTAACCATTAAACTGACAGCAGATTTGAAAGATAAAGTATGAAGAAGTGAATATAAAAGATATCATCATATCAGCAGATTTAAAAAAAATTTAATTACTTATAGAAAATATTTCAGACACATTAAGTTAAATAAAACAATACTAAGACTAATTTTGCCATTTGATTTCACTTTTTTTTCCTGGGCAGGAATATTTTTTTTTTTCATGAAGAACAAGAATCAGCCTTATGGTTTAAGCCTAACTGAGTGTGTCTCAGCAGGAGCTACTCACTGGCTTCCACAGTTTTAATTACAGCTCTGATACATAGGAGCTATGATACTGAGAAGTTATTGATTTTTACTTTCTAACTATCATCTATCTACCTATTAATCGCTCTATAATTATTTATTAACTTATTGAAAATAGGTTATCCTTCCATACAATACATCCCTACCACAGTTCCCCTCCCTTAACTCTTCCTAGCTTCCCCAGTACCTTTCCTTTCCCTAGATCCACTCTCCCTCCTTTTCCTCTTCAGAAAAGAACAGGCCTCCAAGAAACAAGAGCCAAACAGGACAAAACAAGATAGGCTAAGACAAGTGTGGTGGTTTGAATAAAAATGTCCCCCATAGGCCCATAGGGAGTGGCACTATTAGGAATTGTGGCCTTGAAGTAGGTGTGGTTTTTTTGGAGAAGTTTGTCACTAGGGAGTGGACTTTGAGGTTTCAGAAGCTCAAGCCAGGCAAGTGTGTCACTGTTACTTCCTGCTTCCTGCAGATTCAGATGTAAAATTCAACTACTTCTCCAGAATGCAGGCCACCATAATTCCCACCATGATGACAGTGGACTAAACCATGGAACTATAAGCCAGTCCCAATTAAATGTATTCCTTTATAAGAATTGCTGTGGTCATGGTGTCTCTCTCTCTCTTTTTTTTTTTTTTTTTTTGGTTTATCCAGATAGGGTTTCTCTGCATAGTTTTGCACCTTTCCTGGAGCTCACTTGGTAGCCCAAGCTGGCCTCAAACTCACAGAGATCCGCCTGGCTCTGCGTCCCGAGTGCTGGGATTAAAGGCGTGCGCCACCACCGCCAGGCGGTCATGGTGTCTCTTCATAGCAATAAAACGCTAACTAAGACATCAAGGCAAATGTGATCATATTGAGGCTGAACAAAGCAGCAAAATAGGAGGAAAAGAGTACCAAAAGCAGGCAAAAGAGTCAGAAATATACCCACTCCCACTGTTAGGAGTCCTACAAAAGCACCATGCTAACAACCGTAACATATTTGCAGAGAACCTGGTGCAGACCCATGTAGGCCCCATACTTGTGACTTCAGTCTCTTGAGTCCATATGTGTCCTATTTAGTTGATTTGGTGGGCCATGTTCTCCTTCTTTCCTCTCTCCTCCTCTGACTCCTATATTCAATCCTTCCCTGTTCCACAGGGTTTCCTCAGCTCTGACGGGAGGGACCTGATGGGGGCCTCCAATTTAGATTGTCTCTCCATATAATGTTTGGCTTGGGGGATCTCTGCACCTAATCCCATCTGCTACTGGAGTAAGCCTCTCTGATGATGACTGGATAAGACAACTGTCTATGAGTATAGCAGAATATGATTAGGAATCATCTATCTATCTATCTATCTATCTATCTATCTATCTATCTATCTATCTATCTATCTATCTATCTATCATCTATCTATCTATCATCTATCATCTATCTATCAATTTATCTAACTATTTACTTATTTTGCTAGTGTTGTTTGGTTCCATTCTAGGTTTCTGGGCTATCCAGAGTTCAGTTCCTGGCCATATAGGAAGTGTATTGAGGCTACGCGCCTCAAGTTAAACCAAATATTGGTTGGCTACTTCCACATGTTCTGGGTCGTCATTACCTGAGTACATCTGTGGGCAGGGCAGATTGTAGGTGGAAGGTTTTGTGACTAGATTGGTATCCAGGTTTCTGTTTCTGTAGCCTTCAGAGTACTGTCTTGTGCCAAAAGTTAAAACTTATGGATGAAGGCTCCATGCAGGCACCTGCTTGACTTCTCTATGTTCAATGAGCAGTGTGATTGTTGTCCTTGATGATGGGGCCCTACTGTCAGTTTTCAGAGAGTGACCTTCTGACCTAACATCAGCCTGGGTTGTTTAGGGATTTCCATTGGACCTCTTGGCCAACAACTCAACCAAACATAATGCAATTCCACCACTGGAAACCTTGCTTGGCTAACAAAGATGACTAGTTCAGACTCCATATCCTCCATTACAAGGAGTCTACAATAGGGCAATTGTCATAAATTCCAGGAAGTTTCCAGTGTATTAGTTTCTACACTACCCTTCAAATGCCCCTCAATCCCAGCTGTCTCTCCCCATATTTTCTCCCTCCATGCCCCTACCTGATCCCCACCTGCCTCTAATCCACCCACAAAATATATTCTATTTCCTTTTCTCAGGAAGATCTGTGCTTCCCCCCCATAGCCCTCCTCTCAATTTAAGCTTGCTGAATCTGGATTGTAGCTTGATTATCATTTACTTAAAAGATAATGTTCACATATAAATGAATACATACTATATTTGTCTTTCTGGGTTTGGGTTACCATTCAGGGTGATTTTTTTTCTAGTTGCATCTTGCAAATTTCATGATGTCATTTTTTAACAGCTGAGTAATACTCCATTTTGTAAATATACCATGTATTCTTTATTCATTCTTCAACTGAGGGATGACTAGGCTGTTTCCAGTTCATGGCTATTATGAATAAAGCTGCTATGAACTTAATTGAACAAGTGTCCATATGGTAGAATAGAGCAGCATTTGTGTGTATGCCCAAGAGTTGCTTAGATAACTAGGTAGGTCAATTCCTAGTTTACTGAGGAACCACCATATTGATCTCCATAGTGGCTGTATAAGCTTGTACTCTCAATAGCAATGGAGGAACATTCCCCTTGCTGCACATTCTCACCAGCATGAGCTGTCATTTGTGTTCTTGATCTTAGCCATTCTGATAGGTGTAAGATGGAATCTCAAAGTCATTTTAATTTGCATTTCACTGATGGCTGAGGATGTTGAACATTTCTTTAAGTGTTTCTCAGCCATTTGAGATTCCTCTGTTGAAAATAGTCTGTTTAGAGCTGCACCCTATTATTAAATTAGATTATCTTTTTGATATTTAGTTTCTTGAGTTCGTTATATCTTTTTTTTTTTTTAAAGATTTTGTTTATTTATTATGTATACAGTACTCTGTCTGTATGCATGCCTGCAGGCCAGAAGAAGGTGCCAGTTCTTGTTACAGATGGTTGTGAGCCACCATGTGGTTGCTGGGAATTGAACTCAGGACCTCTGGAAGAACAACCAGTGCTCTTGACCACTGAGCCACCTCTCCAGCCCCCTCGTTATATCTTTTAGATATTAGACCTCTATGTGATTTGGAGTTGGTAATTTTTTTCCCATTCTGTAGACTGCCTCTTTGATTGATGATGTTCTTTGCCTTACTGAAACTTTTCAGTTTCATGAGGTCCCATTTACTGATTGTTAATCTTAGTGCCTGCACTATTGGTGTTCTGTTCAGAAAGTTGCTTCCCCTGCCAATGCATTCATGGCTGTTCCCCACTTTCTCTTCTATCAGGTACAATGATACAATGTGTCTGGTTTTATGCTGTGAGGTCTTTGATCCACTTGGACTTGAGTTTTATGCTTGGTGACAAATATAGATCTATTTGTATTCTACATTCAGACACTCAGTTTGACCAACATCATTTATTGAAGATGCTTTCTTTTTTAAATTGTGTATTTTTGGCTTCTTTATCAAGCATCAGGTGTCCATAGCTGTGTAAATTTATGTCTGGGTTTTCAATTAGATTACGTTGATAAATATATCTGCTTTCATGACATTAGCATGTTTTATTTTATTACTATAGCTCCATAGTACAACTTGAAATAAGGGATGATGATACTTCTGGAAGCTGATTTAGTGTTCAAGATCATTTTAGCTATCTTGGGATTTATGTTTTTCCATATGAAGTTAAAACATATCTATTCAAGGTCTGTAAAGAATGGTGTTGAAATTTTGATGGGTATTGCATTGAATCTGTAGATTCCTTTTGGTCATTTACTATGTTAATCCTAACAATCCATGAGCATGGGAGATCATTATATCTTCTGATGGCTTAATTTCTTCAAAGAAGTAAAGTTACTTTTATCAAAAAAGTCTTTCACTTGTTTAGTTAGAGTTACACCAATATATTTTATATTATTTGAGGCTATTGTGAATGGTGTTGGTTTCTTGATTTATTTCTCCAGATGTCGTTTGTATATAGGAGGGCTACCGATTATTTTGAGTTAATCTTGTATCTAGACACTTTCTGAAAGGAATTATCAGCTGGAGGAGTTCCAGTACCAGTTCTGGTAGAATTTTTAGCGTTACTTATTTCACGTATACTTTCAGATCATCTTCAAATAATGATACTTTGACTTTTTCCTTTCCAATTTGTATCACCTTGATTTAGTTCCCTTGTCTTATTTCTCTATCTAAACTTTAAGTACTATGTTGAAATGATATTGAGATAATGGACAGCCTTGTCTTTTTCCTGACCATAGTAGAAATGCTTTGAGTCTCTCTTCATTTAATTTGACATTAGTTAAATTGCTTTTATTATGTTTTGGTATGTCCCTTGTATCCTTAATTTCTTCAGAACTTTTACCATGAAGAGGCACTGGATATTTCTAAAGGCTTTTTCAGCATCTAATGAGAGGATTATGTGGGTTTTTTCTTTCATTTTTTTATATGATGGATTACATTTACTAATTTTTGTATGTTGAACCATCCCTGTATCTCTGGGATGAAGGCTATGTGATCTCAGTGGATGATATTTTTGATGTGTTTTTGGATAAGATTTACAAGTATTTTATTGAGTATTTTTGCACATATGTTCATAAAGGAAACTGGTTTGCTATTCTCTTTCTTCGTTGAGTCTTTGTGTAGTTTTGGTATCAGTGCTTCATAAAATGAATTGTGCAATATTTCTTCTGTTTCTATTTTGTGGGATAATTTGAAGAATATTGATACTAGTTCTTCTTTGAAAGTCTGATTGAATTCTGTGCTAAAACCTTCTGGCCCTGGACTTTTTGTTTTGTTTTGCTTTTTCATTTTCCTTTCTTTTCTTTTCCTTTCATTTCTTTTCTTTCTTTCTTTCTTTCTTTCTTTCTTTCTTTCTTTCTTTCTTTCTTTCTTTCTCTCTTTCTTTCTTTCTTTCTTTCTTTCTTTCTTTCTTTCTTTCTTTCTTTCTTTCTTTCTTCCTTCCTTCCTTCTTCTTCCTTCTTCTTTCTTTCTTTCTTTCTTTCTTTCTTTCTTTCTTTCTTTCTTCTTTTCTTTTCTTCTTCTTCTTCTTCTTCTTCTTCTTCTTCTTCTTCTTCTTCTTCTTCTTCTTCTTCTTCTTCTTCTTCTCCTTCTTCTTCTGGTTGGTAGACTTTTAATGTCTTTCCTATTTTACTAGGGGATGTAGGTCCATTTAAATTGTTATCTGTTCTTCATTTCACTTTGGTAAGTGGTATTTGTTGAGAAAATTATCCTTCTTTTAGATTTTCCAATTTGGTGGAGTAAAGTTTTCCAAAGCATGTCCTTATGATTTCCTTTGTGTCTGTTGTGTTTTCCTTTCTGATTTTATTAATTTGCATATTCTGTCTTTTAATTAGTTTAGATAAGGGTTCGTCTATCTTGTTGATTTTCTCAAAGAACCAATTCCTTGTTTCACTGATTTTTTAAAATATCCTTTCTTACTATTTTATTGATTTCACTCCTCAGTTTGATTATTTCTTGCCATCTACTCCTTTTGGGTATACTTTCTTCATTTTGGTCTAGATATTTCAGGTATTCTGTTAAGTTGCTAGTATGAGATCTCTACATTTTTTTTTTTATGTAGGCACTTAGTATAATGAACTTTCCTTTTAGCATCACTTTCACTGTGTCTCATCATTTTAGGTATGTTGTGCATTCATTCTCATCAATTTCTAGAGTTTTTAATTTCTTTCTTTACTTCTGTCTTGACCCATTTTTTTTTTCATTTTTATTCAATATAGAGTTGTTCAGTTTCTATGAGGTTGTAAGCTTTCTGTTATTTCTCTTGTTGGCATCCAGCTTAAACTCATGGAGACCAGATAGGATGCAGGGAGCTATTTCGATTTTCTTGCATCTATTGATGCTTGCTTTGTTTCTGAGTATGTGATTCACTTTGGAGACTGTTCTGTGAGGTGCTGAGAAGAAGGTGTATTCTTTTGTATTGAGGTGGAATATTCTATAAATATCTGTTAGGATCTCTTGGTTTATAACACTTTTAACTCTAGCATTTCTCTATCTAGTTTTTGTCTGGATGACCCTGTCCATTTCTGAGAGTGGGATATTGAAGTCTCCCACTATCAATGTGTGAGGTCAATGTGTGATTTAAGCTGTAGAGGTGTTTCTTTTACAAAAGTGGGTGCCCTTGTTTGGGGCATAGGATAGATGTTAATAATTGAAAGAACAATATGGTTTTTTGTTTGTTTGCTTTTTTGCTTTGATGATTATGTAGCATCCTTCTCCATCTCTCTTGATTAATTTTGGTTTGAAGTCTTTTTTGTTAGATGTTCATATGGCTACACTAGCTTGCTTCTTAGGTCCCTTTGCTTGGAAAATTATTTTCTAACCCTGTACTCTGAAGTATCGCCTATCCTTGATTTGGGGGTATATTTCTTGCATGCAGCAGAGGATGAATCCTGTTTTTGCATCTATTCTTTTAATCTGTGTGTTTTTATTGGGGTAATTGTGACTATTATTGGGGGAATTGTGACTATTGATTTTGAGAGATATCAATGAAAAATAATTGTTAATTTCTGTTATTTTGTTGTTGTTACTACTGCTGCTATTGGTCTGTGTGTGTGTATGTGTGTGAGTGTGAGTGTGTGTTTGTGTGGTTTCCTTATTTTGGTTTTGCTGATGTGATATTATTTATTTTCTGTGTTTTTAAGGATGTACTTAACATCGTTGGTTTGGATTTTTCCTTCTAGCAATTTCTTAAGGCTGGATTTGTAGATAGAAATTGATTAAAATTGATTTCATCATGCAATATCTTATTTTTTCCATCTATGGTGATTGAAAGTTTTCCTGGATATAGTAATTTTGGCTGAGATCTTTGGTCTCTTAGCATTTAATACATATCTGCCCAAGCCCTTAGGTCTTTTAGTCTCTATTGAGAAGTCAGGTATAATACTTACAGATATGCCTTTATATATTATTTGGTCTTTTTCCCTTGCAGCTTTTAATATTCTTTCTTTGTTCTTTATGTTTAGTGTTTTGATTATTGCATGATGAGGGGACTTTTTTCTGGTCCCATCTATTTGGTGTTCTATAAGTTTTTTGTACCCTTTTAGACATCTACTTCTTTAGGTTATTGTAGACGAATTTCTAAACAGTCTTATTAAATAAGAAACACAGAGCCAAATACAGGGGTAATAGCCAAAGAGATCAGAGAAATAGTGAATAGCCACGACTAACCTTAACTTACCACTTCGCCGTAGCTTCCCAAGAGAGAGTTTCTTCCTGTCTAATCTGTACTTTTATTGCCTTCCTGTTCTGCCTTCTCATTGGCTCTAAGCCCAGCCACATCACTTCCTTGTCACTGATTGTCTATACAGACCTCCAGGTACTAGGATTAAAGGTGTGTGTTACCATGCTTGGCTATGTCCTTGACCACACAGAGACTCTGCCTGCCATGTGATTGGATTAAGGGCATGTGCTACCACTGCCTGACTTTTTTTTCCTTTTATTTTATTTTACAATACCATTCAGTTCTACATAACAGCCACAGATTCCCTTGTTCTCCCCCCTCCGGCCCCCCTCCCCTTCCCCCCAGCCCACACCCCATTCCCACCACCTCCAGGAAAAAACCTCCCCCGAGGACTGAGATCAACCTGGTAGACTCAGTCCAGGCAGGTCCAGTCCCCTCCTCCCAGATTGAGCCATGCGTCCCTGTATAAGCCCCAGGTTTCAAACAGCTAATTCATGCAATGAGCACAGGACCTGGTCCCACTGCCTGGATGCCTCCCAAACAGATCAAGCCAATCAACTGTCTCACCTATTCAGAGGGCCTGATCCAGTTGGGGACCCCTCAGCCTTTGGTTCATGGTTCATGTGTTTCCATTCGTTTGGCTATTTGTCCCTGTGCTTTATCCAACCTTGGTTTCATCAATTCTCGCTCATATAAACCCTCCTCTTTCTCGTTAATTGGACTCCCGGAGTTCCACCCGGGGCCTAGCCGTGGATCTCTGCATCCAGATCCCTCAGTCGTTGGATGGGGTTTCTAGCATGATTATTAGGGTGTTTGTCCATCCCATCACCAGAGTAGGTCAGTTGGGGCTGTCTCTCGACCATTGCCAGCCGTCTATTGTGGGGGTATCTTTGTGGATTTCTGTGGGCCTCTTTAGCACTTTGTTTCTTCCTTTTCTCATGTGGTCTTCATTTACCATGGTCTCCTATTCCTTGTTCTCCCTCTCTGTTCTTGATCCAGCTGGGATCTCCAGCTCCCACAGGCTCTCTTTCTCTCGACCCTCGCCCTTCATTACTCCCACTCATGTCCAGGTTGTTCATGTAGATCTCATCCATTTCTCCGTCATTGGGTGATCCCTGTGTCTTTCTTGGGGTCCTGTTTTCCAGGTAGCCTCCCTGGTGATGTGAGTAGCAGTCCAGTCATCTTTGTTCCACATCTAGTATCCTCCTATGAGTGAGTACATACCGTATTTGTCTTTCTGAGTCTGGGTTACCTCACTCAGGATGATTTTTTTCTAGATCCATCCATTTGCCTGCAAACCTCATGATGTCATTGTTTTTCGCTGCGCATGTGCTACCACTGCCTGACTTCTGTTTATGGCTGGCTATGACCTCTGATCTCCAGGCAAACTTTATTTATAACATACAAATAAAATCACATTTCAGCACAAATAAAATATCACCACAGGATATGAAAATTTTCTTCTGCTATTTGTTGAAGTTATGTTTTGGACCTTTGAGATGGTATTCTCGCCATTCCTCTGTTCCTATCCTTTTTAGGTTTGGTGTTTTCATAGTGTTCCAGATTGCCTGGATATTTTATGTGAGGATTTTTTTTTTATTTAACATTTTCTTTGACCAGTATATCCATTTCTTCTATCATATCAACACCTTAAACTCTCTTTTTTATCTCTTGTATTCTGTTGATAAAGCTTGCCTCTGTCACTACTGTTTGAATTCCTGTATTTTTCATTTCCATGATTCCCTCATTTTGTGATTTTTTTTGCTTACATTTCCTTTTTTCAGGTCCTGAACAGTTATATTAGTTTTCTTCACTTGTTTGTTTGTTTGGTTTTGTCTTTCTTTAAGGGATTTAGTCATTTACTACAATTTTTTTTTCTGGCTTTCTTTGAGGGATTTATGCATTTACTCAAGTTGTCTATTTTTTCTTTTTTGCTTTGTTTTCCTGGATTTCTTTAGGGATTTATTCATTTTCTATTTATGGACCTCAAACATCTTTTTTTTTGGGGGGGGACCTCAAACATCTTTATATAGCTGGTTTTAATGTCTTTTCCTGTGCTTAGGCTATATTGGAATATTCAGGGGCTATTGTGGTAGAATAAATAGCTGGGTTCTCCTGGAAACATATTGCCCTGGATGTTATTGTTTGTGTTCTTAGGCTGGTGTCTAGGCATCTGTGTTTGGGGTGAGTATAGGTCTAGGTGCTGAATTCTGGGTTTGTATTTGATGGGTGGGTGCTTTGTTCCTTTGCATCCATTTTCTCTTTGGATTTTTGAGAGTGTGTTGGCTGTGTGTTGCCTGTTTTATTGGCCTCCTATGTTGATATGATCACAGAAATGTTTGCTTTTGTTGCAGGCTGGAAGAAAGGAATACTAGAAGGTAGCACTAGAGCAATCCTGAGTATTGTGTTTGGGCTCCAACACGTGGAGAGTGGAGAAGTTCCATGGGAAGTGTACTTGTTTGTCTGGCAGGCATGGCCTGTGGTTGAGCAGGGGCTGTGTGTCAGAGTTGGGGGCTAGGATAAAGCCACAAGGGAGGGAAGAAGAGGCCAGGAGTGGATGGTCTGTGGGATCCACAGGAGGCCTGGGCAGCAGGGAGGGGAGGCTGCTGCTGTTGTTCTGTTGCAGTCCTAGGAGAGACCCTGAGAATCTGGTCTGGGGAACAGAGAGAGTGGAAAATGCCTGCAAGCAGCCTGCTTAGTCTTCTAACCTTGCTTTTAATGGGGTTGTTAGAGCACTTAAAATGATTATGTCGTTTGCATATTTATGTTACAAAGCACTGCACTAGGAAACATTTGTGACATATTTAATTTGTGATACCTTGACATCAAAGGTATAATATCTGGAGTTGAATTGCTAAGTTTGAATTATGGCTCTCCACTTTATATCAAGGACTAACCCTCACCAGTCCTCAGCATTCTCACTTTTAAAATGGAGATGAAGTGTCGCTGCTGCCTTGGCAATTAGGAGGTGCCAGAGACAGTAGTTGGTTCAAACTTAGTAATGAATATTACTCATTACTTCAAATGATAACTCTGCTCTGCTCCTCCAACTCAGTGCTAATCATCACAAGTTGGTCAGGAGATGCAACGAGCAGTTTTCTCATTTCTCCAATTTCTATAGTTGAAGCATTTTCAATTATCTAATGAAAATATCATTTTTTTTCATTAAACTTCAAACTTATGTTCTCTGTTATGGTCTGAACATGTTTGCCTAATAATATGGTGGGAGCTTGGTCCCCAGAATGGTGGTTTGAAAAGGTCGGCCTTTGAAAATTGTTTGGGTCCCAAAGGTACTATACCAAGGGCTTTATGAGTTCTCACTCTTGCTCTTCTGCCACATGAAGACAGAGCTGTCTATGATTATCCTTCTGCCTCTGCTGTGAGGCTCCATGAAAGGACCCACTCCAGATTATTGGGGTTTTGATTTTAGCATATCTTTTGAGGCCTGCAAGCATACTTAAGTAACCCAAAGTCCATTTAGATTGAACTGTGCAAACACGCCTTTCGTAAGAAAGCACTTAGCAACCTGTTGTCATCTTAGGAGCCCCATCTGCATCAGGTAGCATGTACGTATTTTTAAACAAGGAAATTAGTTACTCCTTTTAGCAGCTCCTCAATAATACCCTTTTTCTATTCAAACACTTCCTGGAACACATCCAAGACTGAAGAAAATGGGCTGACCTGAACTAGTTTTGGGTTTATCAGCAGCAAGAAAAAAAAAATGTGTCCTTTAGGTGAAATTTAGGAAGTGTGTGGGGTCCTCTTTCCCACTTAGCCTGTTGGCCACCAAGTCAAGAGAGCAAGAGGCAGTAGTGACAACAGAAAGCTTTGTATGCAGCTCATGAGCACTAATGGAGACAGGCCTCTGGGAGACAAACTTTGGTGAATCAGCTCAACTTTATTCTGGAGTATAAGGAATATATAGGATTGGTGAGTGTGGGGACAAACCCTAATTTGAATTAAGTGGCACACTTCTATCACAAGGCTTAGTATGTGGTAGTAGTGTCCTATCAAAATGGCTAGAGCCCTTGCCTAATTAACATATGGGTCATCAAAGAAAGAGGATTTGCAAGTAATTTTGTCAAGGGTAACCCCTGAGATAAGTCAGGAATCCTGGACCTGGAGAATTCCAGATAAGACTGGGTAAAGAGCAAGAAGCCTTGCTGGGGAGAGAGGGAGTTTCAATATTGCCAAGCTAAGAGAAAACTACCAGGCTATGGTATACTGCTAACTCTACCAGTCAGCAATGTCTTCCAAGGAAGCATGTTGTATTTACCATTTTAGGTATAAGTGGATGTGTATATGATTTTAAAAAATGAATTATGAGAAAGGACATGCATAATAAAGGTATTTAACTTTAATTTGTCTATCAAATGGACAACTACCCAAACTCTGACATTCGAAACCAAACTCCTCCTCTTGAGCTCTATAGTAAAAAGCCACAAACAATAACTAGAGTCCTTGAATACTCCCACTCATGTGGCTCACTGTCATTCTTGACAGTGTATTTCTTTCTGACCCCTTTGAATAGTTTCCTTGTAATATGTATGGGCCTTTATTTCAAGTCCTTTATTAAGAAGCAAAGATCCATATATACAAGCCACATTATATGGACTGAACATGTTTTATTTAGAAATATATATGTGTATACATATATGTATGAAATGACAATTAGTGAAATAAAGAGGCCATGAATTTCAAGAAAAGTGAGGAGGGGTATATGGGAGGGTTTGGAGTGAAGAGTAGGAAAGGAGAAATGTAATAATCAGATTAGTATATATAAAAAAAGAAGTCAAGAACCTGGAAATATCTGGCACAGATATCAAACATATGTAACATATTCAGCCTTCAGAAGTATGAAGAAATAACTATATATTAGTTTTAAACGTCCCAGTCTGAGGCATTCTGCTAAAAAAGCAGAAAATGGACTAAAACATTCCCCTTGGACATTTGGGGGCAAGGATACACATTCCACTTTATTTTTTTCACCTTCAGTGTTCTACATATATTTGTTTGTTTTATTACATTATATGTATTAGTGTTTGTCTGAATGTAGGTATATCCACCACATGTGTGGTATGTGGTTAGAAGAGGGCATTGGATTCCCTGGTGGTTGTGAGCTGTGATGTGCATGCTAGGAACAGAAACCAGGTCCTCTGCAAGGATCACAAGTGCTCTTAAACATGGAGCTATCTCTCCAGCCTCCAACAAATAATTGTCTAAATCATAAAAACTGAAATATGCATCTCTGAAATACAGATTAGGTGATTGGAATAATGTATGGGATATATCTGAGACCACACTGAGATCCTAAAATAGACTTGTTTCCCATGGCAATCTTTCAGATTATTACATTGAGTCCAACTGCTCTGGTTGAGGATTGTATACCATATACTCTCTTCCAGAAGGCATGGAGTGTTTGCAAATGGAAGAGACTGTGTAACACTTGATAAAGCTTTATTCATGTGGTGGTTTGAATAAAAATAGCCCCCATAGGCTCATGGATTTGGGTGTTTGCTCACCAGAAAGTGGCACTATTTGAAATTATCTTAAACAAAATAAAGGGAGTGATGAACTCAGAGCAAGACCTTTCCCATGTCAGCTTCAAACCTGTGAAAAAGAATTAAATAACATCTTAGTCAGTGAACAAAATTGTTGAAGACCCAGTAAAAATGTATTTGAATAAAGGGGCCATGTTCCAGCTCCAGCAAGCAGAAGAATTTGTCAGCTTCAGTCACATAGTTCTGGCTTTAGATCAAAAATATGAGAAAGGAGTTGTGGAGTTTCCCTCTGTGGCTAATGAAAGGTGTGAAGGCCACTTGTGTATGTCAGGAGTGTCCCTGCATGGAGTCCCAGAGAGACCATTGCATGAAGCTATGAAAGAGAAGATTGGAGACCACAAGATGTTGGAGATGCCACAGTTGGATGCCCGCCAATCAGAGCTGAAGCCTGGGTGTGGAACTAGCCCCAAAGAGAGAAGTATGTTTTTGTCCATAAATCTGAAAGGAGATCATTTTTTTTTTTTTTCCGAGACAGGGTTTCTCTGTGTAGCTTTGTGCCTTTCCTGGAACTCACTTGGTAGCCTAGGCTGGCCTCGAACTCACAGAGATCCACCTGCCTCTGCCTCTCGAGTGCTGGGATTAAAGGCTTGCGCCACCGCCGCCTGGCAGGAATTGGAGATCTTAAGAGTTTTTTGACATCAGATGTGGAGATTCAGGGTCTATAGTTTGCCCTGCTGGCTTTTGTTCTAGTTTTGGCCCAGTATTTCTCCACTGTATTATCTTTCCTTCCTTTTGGAATGGTAATATATGTTTTGTGCTGTTGTATGTTGAAAGTGTGTGAAATGCTTTTTGATTTTTATCTTATAGGGCATTGCAGTTAGATTACCTTGAATCTCAGAATAGATTTTGACTCTGAAATTTAAGTGTTGAACTTTTACAGACAATGGGGACTTTTGAAGATGATCTGAATGCAATTTTGCATTATGATATTGCTACAAGACTTTGGGGACGAGGGAGTAGAATGTGGTGGTTTGAATAAGAAATACCATTCCCTGATGACCAAGAATTCAAATTCATAGATCAGGGAATGGCACTATTGAAAAAATTATGAGATGTGGCCTTGTTGGAGAAATTACGTTACTGGGGATGGACTTTGAGTTTTCAGAAGCCCATGCCAAGCACAGAGTCTTTTTCTTCCTGCTGATGTCTGACCATCTGAATATAGAACTCTTAGATACCATGTCTGCCAGCCTGCTGCCATGCTCCCTGCCATGAGGATAATGGGCTAAACCTCTGAAAGTGTAAGCAAGCCCAAATTAAATTATTTATTTTATGAATTTCCCTAGCCATGGTGTCTCTTGACAGAAATAGAACACTAAGGCAATGCCCTTCTTTGTTCTGAAGTCATGTGTTCTTTCCTTTCTGTTTCTAGTATTTGGAAAACATTCTTCAAATGAAGTAAGAGAGTAGTGATGAACTGCAATTCTTTATCCCTGCCTTGGCAGAATAGAGATATGTTTAGATAGTCCACTCAATACTAATCTTTAATTGGAAGAAACAATTAAAATGGGGAGTACAGAATGCATACTTTTTTTCTATGATGCTCAAAGGAGCTTATCAGTAGATCCTGCATGAATCACTCTTTTGGTTATCCTCAACATTTACATGAATTGGTCAGTCTGGGTTTCAAGCCTCTGTAGGCAGAGAAAACTACAAACTAAGCAAAGAGGAAAATCCCACCAGTTCTGTGGATTGTTTTTATATTCTTTAGGGAACAAAAGAATTACAATTCCTCAGGGTTTCTGCCTAGAGCACCATCTCACTGTGATATAATAAAATCTGAGTGCATGTTGGGCCAGACTATGATACCTCCCTGATCCAGCCATTATAACAGAGAATATTGCCTCTCTAGTATTATAGGGCACAAGAAGACAACCTTTAGTCATTTTCCTTCTATGCAACTTACATGGTATCTTATAAAGCAGAAAAATGATCCTAACACCAACTCAGCCTTTCTATAGGGCATTCTTAAGAAAAAAAGATATAGATAAATTAAAAATATTAATTAAATAGTTTATCTATGATATCTACATGATGACACACATATTTTCTGAATTGTGAGTCTAATGAAAATACTTTATCACTCTTGGAAAAACGTAAGATAATTATTATGTACAAACTTCAGAAGTTACACTGCACAAACAGGTGAGCAGAAGGTCAGTTGCTTCTGGCAACTTTCATAGACAAATTTATAAATCAAGTAACAGTTGATTCAACCACAGGGCATGGTCTTGCTTCAAATCCTTCTCTGGAGCTGGACTTTCGTCTAAATCCCGCTTTGAACTGAACTATTCTGTTTCTGCCTTCCTCTTGTGGTTGAAGGAAAATACTTATTTGCTGCTCAAATAAACACTGCTCTTGTGAAAAAGAAACCAATTACACTTTAATGACCTTGGGAAGTTTCCTGGTTCCCATCGTATCAACTTCAAACTCCTTTGTCAAGCTTTCAGGATGCCCAACTACTGCCAAACAAACACGCTTTCCCAGGAGTGCATTCCATGCCCTTATTCTTTTTGTTCATCACATATAAAATTGCTTCCCACTCCTCAGGTTCTGGCTGACATTTAAAGCTCCATTTATGTTCTTGTTTCTGTTTAAAGACTTCATTGTTTCTCTCAGTTATTTTAGGAACATTTGATCAGTGTCCACATCACATAGATACCTCCTGGCTTTGTTCACTGTCACTTAAGGTGTTAGGTGGTATTTCTAAGCTTCCTGCCAACTATCACCTAACAAGTGATTGTTTTGTTCTGAGGATTCTGAGGCTTACCCTACAATGGAGATGTTTCTGACAGTTATAGCTATCTCAGGTATAAAGAGGTTCCTGGACTCTAGGAGCTCTTATTATAGAAAATCATAACATCAAGAGGCCATTTTGAAGGACCTTCCATAACACATAGATCTTGGTAGATATTCCATACATATTTGACAAATGGATAAATGAAGGTGTCAGAAAAGAGATTCAAACATTGAGTTGGGATCTGACAAAACTCTTAATACTGAACTTCAATTATATATTTATAAAATTGTTGCTCAAAAACAAGCCTTTGTTTCATATGCATGTGACTGTGTGAGAGATATTTGTGTGGAGGAAAATGTGGGGAAGGGATGGTAGAAAAGCAGGAGGAGAAAGTGGTCAGTAGGCATGCACACATGTACAAATTTGTCTAAGAATGAACTTAAATGACTAAAAAATAATAATTTGTCAAATTAATGAAAGTCTTTTCTCATAATAATATTCACGTTTGTTATCTTATTTGAATTAGCAAACTGTGAGAGATGTAAACTTTTCCTATTATTTTTAGGAACATAATAGAAACAGAACAAACATGTAGAAGAAACATTAGAAGTAGGACCCAAACCAAGCAGAACAAAACTCCATATTCCAGCCTTGGCCACTTTTGTTAGAAGTGTAGCTAGAGTTTTCTGCCTTGCCCACAGTCAGGACAAATCTTTGTCACCCGCCAGTCCCACAGCTGCTCAGACCCAACCAAGTAAACACAGAGACTTATATAGCTTACAAACTGTATGGCCGTGGCAGGCTTCTTGCTAACTGTGCTTATAGCTTAAATTAATCCATTTCCATAAATCTATACCTTGCCACGTGGCTGGTGGCTTACCGGCGTCTTCACATGCTGCTGGTCATGGCGGCGGCTGCAGTGTCTCTCCGCCTCAGCCTTCCGCTTCCCAGAATTCTCCTCTCTCCTTGTCCCACCTACTTCCTGCCTGGCCACTGGCCAACCAGTGTTTTATTTATTGACCAATCAGAGCAATTTGACATACAGACCATCCCACAGCATAGAAGACTTGGGAAAGAGGAATAGGGAAGTAAAGGATATCAGGAAATGGCTAGCTTTTCTAGTGTAGTTCTGATTCCTGCTTGTAATATCAATCAAATGATGGAGTTACTAGCCATATATTATGTATAAAAACTTTGTTAAACACCTGTCAAAAATCCTTGGCTATACTTTCTATTGAAGAAGACACCGTAAGACATCTTGGCTAGCACTGTAACATGAAGGAGGAGCATGACAAATTTATTATTGTTTATTCATGTGATCATATTTATTTTCTATTACTATATAGTAAATTACTTCAAACTAAGCATGTTAAGAATACATGCATTTGGCCCTGAAATACTAATTGGTGTGCTCTTCCCTGGGGAAGACATCTCCAAATTATAGCTTTCCTCAGTTGCCTATAATTCTTTGTGTGTGGCTGAGGACTCATAAGCTTTCCACTATATCTACTTTGGCATGTCTATTGTTGTCTGTGTTAAGCTCATTTTTCAACAGTCATGTTGGTGAAACTTTCTAGGTGTAGATTTTGACATACATATGAGACACAATCTCACAGCAAACTCCCTGATCCTCTGGCTCTTACAGTCTTTCATCCCCTCTTTTGTAATGATCACTGAGCCTTAGATGTGGGAGTGTTTTGTAGATATATCTATTGGGACTAGGCTCCACAACTCTGAATTTTGATTGGTTGTGGTTTTCTGTAGTAGTGCCAAATGGTCAGCCCTGAAAACATACATACATACATACATACAATTAACATTATTTGATTTGAACAGGTGATATTTAGGTATATATACGTGCATATACATAGACATATATGTGTACAATAACAATTAGTGAAAAAAGGGGTCATAAATTTGAGGAATATATGGATAGAGGATATGGAAAGGTTAGGATGGAGGAAAGGGAAGTAAGAGATATTGTAATTATATTAATCTCAAAATTAAATGAAACAAACAAAAATATGACTTGCATTTATTATCTCACAGGAACTTGGGCACAGCCTATCTAGATCTTCTGCTTAGTATCTCACAAGGCTGAAATAACAGTATTGACTTGGTTCAGTAGCTTTGTCAAGGTCCCTCAGGTTTGCACATTTTAGTATTTTTTGGTTGTCTGATTGAGGCTGTGTTCTTTGGTTGGCTATTAGTTGAGGGATGTTCTGAGCATCTAGGAGCAACTCAGTTCTTTATCATAGGAACAGACTCTCATGAATCCCATCATATGATAGCTTAAGTCCTTTGGGGAAGGAGGGGTTTTTTTTGGCTTCTGTTTATGCCTTCTAGTACCTCTTTTAAATAATTTATCTCACCAGATCAGGCCCCTGCATAGAGTAACCTCACCTTCACTTAACAAAAATCAACTGATTTAGGGACCTTAATTGCATTGATTAAAAATTCCTTCTTTTTTGCCCAATAATAAAAGTAAAATTCAGGAATTTAATCTCATCATATTCACAGCCCTGACCTAGGAAGAACTATTTTAAGAGTTGTATCTATTGCATTGGCAAATCAGCAGGCCAAAACATTTTTTCGTTTGTAAGGCAATGGGATGAGTGGAGTCATGAGTATATATATATCCCCCCCCCCTTATAAGAGTTTATTAGAGATAAAGGGACAGAGAGTGCTCAGGCCTGTGGGAGAGACACGTGCGTTGAGAAGAGGAAGAGGAGAGAAGAGAGAGAACCGGGAATATGGCGCTCCACTTTAAAAACCGGCTGGGGGCGTGGCCAGGTCACGTCACTACTCCACGCATGTGCGTAGATCACATGGTCACGTTGCGTGCTTACGTGGCCATGTAACATCACGGATCCTGGTCACGCGAGATGCCTTGACCCGGAAATGGCTATCTTGACTTGGAATTGGCTAGGCGGAAGTGTCCGCCTGGTATATGTGACCTTGGGGGCGTGTTGTGAACCCTTCATTCCCGACTCTTTCCTTTTAAAAAAAGAAAAAAAAATTGTGGTTGACTGGGTATGGGGGCGACGTTTCTCTCAAAGACTGCTTCCAGCTGAATAGTCGGCATTGGTTGGCTCTTGGTGGGGATGAGGGGTATCTTGTGAAGTCCGGGGATGATGGTGGAGGTCCTGGAATGACGTTCTGCTGTCTCCTTGATCTGTAGCTGTCCATCCGTGCTGTGGTTGGAGACCCCTGTGCTGTGGCTGGGGACCTTCTGTTTGACAAGATACTGTTGACATAGAAAGAGCTTAGAGAGAAAGAATCATTATTAAATCATTTTGGAGTTGGCATTTGTCTGAAGTAGATTTGGCCTATCCAGATAGAGGCATGTGACATTTAACTGAGGTAGATCTGGTCTTAGTACCCTGCTTAATTTCTATCTGAGATAAGCCTCATTAGAGGTAGTTCATTTAAGGCACCTGTTTTCCTTAGGCAAGCCTTGCTGGAGGTAGTTTATTTAAGGCACCTGTTTCCCTTATTAGGTTAGTACTTAGGAAACACAGGTGATCAGTTGCTGAGTATTGAACAATGATAAATTGTTGTATTACATTATTCTTTACCACCTGGATATTTTTGGTGGTCCTTTTGCCTCTGGCTCTGTGTGGCCCTGGTTGGGAAAGGAAGGGGTGATACCTTATTCCTCTGTAATTGGTGACAAGGCAGTGGATCCTGATGTCCTCTGGAGCTTGAGAGTGAGAGGCCCTGTTTGTTTCACTGTATATGAAAAGAGATTTTTCTGGGATGGAGGTGAGATAAAAGGTTTTAGGTGAGACAGGTGGACCCAGTGAGGAAAGCCCTCGAGTTTAGAAGCTGTGGGGGTTACAAGAATTACCTTGAAGGGTCCCTGCCACTTAGGGGAAAGAGGTAAAGGGCGCTGGCCTGGAGGAAAGAGAAGAACCTGATCCCCAATGTGTATTGGAGATGGGCAAGGATTGTCACATGGCTGAGGCAGTGAAGAGTCCGCATAGCTCCATAGAATAGACCTTAGGTGACATAAAAGAGGAGTTAACAGGCCATCTGGAACAGTTGGAGGCTTGGAAAAAAGACCTGGTGTTAGAACTGGTCTGAGGAGATATTTAACTTTCTTGACGGTGGGCATATGGGTAAAATCGAGCTGTAACCCTAAGGAGGTGGGAAGCCTCCAGCATGGCCATTATATGGCCTGAGTTAGATACGGATCCCCCTTTTGATGTGAGAAGTCCACGCTCCCTCCAAATAGCAGTGTGGGACAGGAGGATATTTGGAGTCTGTAGAGTTAGTGGCTAGGAGGAGAAGTAGGAGAGCTGCTGGCATGTCTGGGATGAGGCGAATGTGTGGAGCGAAAAGAAATGGACGCTCCTGCCTTAGCTAGGAGATCCCTCCCCATTAAAGGTACAGGGCAGCTTGGCACCACTAAGAATGTGTGTGTAAGAGGGATGCCTCTGTAAATACAATTAAATGGCGGTGTCTGATGAGGCAGGTAAGGCTGTCCTCTGTACCCGACAATAAAGGAGAGGTGGCATCCCAAAACTCCCAGGACTGAGTCAGTGGCTCTGGTGTCCAGAAGGAAAGAAATGGATCACTTCCCTGCTGCGTTCTGGGTTCCCTGCCATGTCTGTAGCCAAGCCTAGGTCTGTTGGAGGTCTTAGCTTGATGTACCCATGCATCTTGGTGCCTGGGGACAGTCAGCTGACTCTTTGTCTTTCTAGGCGGCACTTTTAAAAAGGCTGTTGATGGCCTGGCAGGGCATCAGGTAGCCCATGGCCTTTTCCTCATTTAAAACAGGGACCCAACAGCTTTTGGAAGTCAGCGAGTGACAGCACTTGGCAATTTTGTTTTCAGGCTTTTATCTCTTCCCTGGCACACCTTAAATGCCACAGGTGACTCTTTTGCCTGTGGGGTCAGGAGCCTTGCTCTCCAGATGCTTAAGTTTTAGTCAGGTAGGTCTGGGGGAACAAGAGACAGATTTTTGTATTTATCCTGAACTATTTACTGGTTTTAGGGCAGCCTTACAGAGGCCTGTCAGGAGACAGGTAATAAACCTATCTCTGGCTAGACAGCCACTCTGGGTGTTGTAGTCCCAGTGTGGCTCTCGGTCAGGAACCGCCTCAGCTCCTGGGGGGTGTGAAGGTAATTTGATGAATTTCATCTGCATGAGTCCTAGCCTGCTCCCATACACACCTGAGCTCCTCAGGAAGTCATGAAAGGTGAGACTATAAGATTGAGTTATATATTGAAACTGTTTAGTAAAGGAAGCAGAATTAGATGTATAAGAACCCAGCTTACTTTGTATCTGAGAGAGTTCTGTTAGAGAGAGAGGATGGAACATGAATTTTAATTATTGGTTCCTTAGCAAGATCTAGAGTCAGAGATTCCGGAGTCAGAGAATCCTCTGGTTTACGTATAGTTAGGAGCATATGAGCAGGAGAGAAGGAAATGAGAAGAGACAGTTTAGCATTGAGAAAGAAGAAAGCAACTCTTTCCATTTGCCTGAATGCCGACAGTGATTTGATAGCTCCCGTGAAATATCGGGATCTAAGGAGCCACTCGGCAGCCCTTTGTTATTTTTTAAAGCATACTTTGGCCACTTTTTTGAACATAAACGATTTAGCTTAGAAATCTTTATGTAAGGCATTAAACTGAGAGGTTTTAAAGCTTCAACAAGACAGCCTAATGGAGAGGAAGGACTAACAGGGTTGGAAGCCTTGTTTCCCATGTCTGCAGCGGAGGCAGAAAAATAAAAAATAAACGTGATCCGGAGCCAAGACCTCAGGCGTCCCCAGGGTCTAGGGCGGATACCGGGCATGGCCTGCTTCTCCACTCGTCAGCAAGAGGCAGTGGCCCCCTCCACAGTGAGGGAATGGAATCTCCGAGATTCCGGACAGCGTTTGCCTCCCCATCAGGAAGATAGAACCCGTCGACCTCACGTGGCTCCCAGGACGCACCCTGATGGTGGCCCCAACGTGAGAAATATCTCAGGCTGCAGACGTGGGAGACGGCTAGAAAAGCTAGGCCTGCGATAGGGGCCAACCGTAGCCAATGAAGACTGTGGTCAGGGGTACCCCCGGTCTCAAGAATACGTGTGAGGAGCCGGACAATCAACGGTCATTCTCACAGATTCAGGAAACCGTTTACGCTGGCCGAAAAATGGTGGAACTCACCAATCGAAGAAAGTGGTGTTGTTTGTAATTTGGATGCGGTTCAGGCGAATGGAGAGCGGTCTGTCGCGTACGGAGCAGATTACCCGGTTCGCGGGCTTCCAGGCGCAGGGCGCCCGGAAGCGCCCGCTCGGTTTCGGCACCAAAATGTTAGTTATTTAGTTGCGTTGAGTTTTTACCCTGCAAGGAAATGTCACGAAACACGACAGAATCCGCTTATAAGAGTTTATTAGAGATAAAGGGACAGAGAGTGCTCAGGCATGTGGGAGAGACACGTGCGTGGAGAAGAGGAAGAGGAGAAAAGAGAGCGAGTATATTTTTTTAATTAAAATATTAAAATAAAATTTTCTTCATTGAATTGATAGAATTATATACTTTCTTTCTCCAAATATCGAACATATACATCACTCATTTTAATTTTGATTTTATTTTAGGTGTATGCCTGTTTTGCCTGAATATATGTCATTGTATCATATGCTTACACAATACCAATGAAGGCCAGAAGAACATGTAAGAGCCTGTAGTACTGGTGGTACAAATGATTGTGAGCCAGATCCTCTGGAAGAGCAGCCAAAATGCTGTTATCCATTGAGCCTTCTCTGCAGCCTCACTGGTCAATGATAAATGTCATATTTGTAAAAGATAAGTAAATCTCAAAAATTGTATGTTATTAATTCATGCATATAAATTTTGATAAATTGCATTTTTCTCTGTTTCACTTTTTTTTTATTTTACAATACTATTCAGTTCTACATATCAGCCACAGATTCCCTTGTTCTCCCCCTTCCTGCCTCCCTCTCCTTCCCCCCTGCCCACACCCCATTCCCACCTCTTCCAGAGCAAGGCCACCCCCGAGGACTGAGATCGACCTGATAGACTCAGTCCAGGCAGGTCCAGTCCCCTCCTCCCAGAATGAGCCAAGCGTCCCTGCATAAGTCCCAGGTTTCAAACAGCTATCTCATGCAGCGAGCCCAGGACCTGGTACCACTGCCTAGATGCCTCCCAAACAGATCAAGCCAATCAACTATCTCACTTATTCAGAGGGCCTGATCCAGTTGGGGGCCCCTCAGCCTTTGGTTCATAGTTCATGTGTTTTCCATTCGTTTGGCTATTTGTCCCTGTGCTTTATCCAACCTTGGTTTCATCAATTCTCGCTCATATAAACCCTCCTCTTTCTTGCTAATTAGACTCCCATTACTTTTTGAGGGTTTCATATATACATGTTTCATATATATATAATATAGTCTTAGCAGATCTACCTGCTACTCCCTCCATCCCTCCAATCTTCCCAGGACTATATAACCATCTTCTTCCTGGCTTCATGTCCTCTTTTATAATAATAATCATTATCATTCTCAAGTTCAATTAGTGCTCACTAGATGTACATGGGTATAGGGACATGCAGTAACCTTTGGAAGATGATTACTGTTAGAATAGGTTATGAGTATTGCAGTCTTCTTCATGGGTTTAATGGTTTTATAAGTGATATTTTTCTGTGCAGATATCCAGGAAAGGCTATGTGAGGGCATAATAAAAAATCAGATGCTAGTCAGGAAGACAAAGCTTACCACAAAATGAACTGACTGGAACCTTGGTTTTGTACTTCTCAGCCTCATGTTTATAAGAAATAAATTTATGCTGTTTAAAACAGCTAGTCAGTCATATGTGTGGAAGTCAATGCAGACTAAGACATTAATTGAATTATTCACCATTTACTTGACCTCCATTTTTGTCTCTAAAAGTTCTAAAGGTTCTGTTGCTTGAAGTTCTCCTCATTCAATCAGGTGTTGAGTTCTGCTGTGATTAGACCGAGCCTTGAGGTTATTGAGGCTCCTTGAATACGAGTAATCTCACTGACATAAACTCAAGTTTGACCAAGGGTTCTTGTAATGAATAACAAAAGATAATATTGTCACTCAGAATATTCCCAAAGTTTAAGAAGCTGTGTGCCAAACACTGTAGTCAAATGTTAAATATTCTTTTCACTAAACCACAAGGGTACTAGCAACTCTGTGTGCTAGAATCTTGAATCCAGTGTTGTCTTAGTCCAGTCATGTCAGGGACTGCTGTTGAGAACCTGTGCATCAGGAGCTTGTTCCCTACCTAGCCTGTGGCACTGTTGGGAGTTGGGGGGACTTTTAAGAGGCCCCAACCTTGTAAAAGGTCATTAGTCCCTAGGAATATGCATGTCCCCAAAGGGAATGGTGGGATGAAGGTCTCCTTCCAACTCTTTTTGCTTTCTGGTTGTTATGAGATGATCAGATTACTTCAGCGTATGCTCCCTTTTACAGTGAATGGCTTTACCACAGACCCAAAGCAACAAGGTCAAGTGACTGTAGGCTGAAACTTCTGAACTATAAGAAATAACAAATAATTCCTCTTTATAAATTATCTCAGGAATTTGTTACAGTGGGAGGAAACTGACAAGCACAGATATCAATGCTTGAAAAAGTTATACATATCTGTTCATATATATGATTATAATTGCATATATTCTGGAGAATCCTCGGTGTTCTTGGATACATTTGTGCTATGTTTTAGCTCTGCAGAGGACTTTTAATTAGCTAACTGCCTCCAGGTATAGCTTGTCCTGCTCATATTTATAATTGCATTTCTTGCTAGTTCTGGAAATCAAGCACATTGCTGTCAGCTGTTGCCTGATCCAGAACAGTGGAGTTTTTCTCAGTTATTTGAGTTTTTTTTTTTTTTAACAATCTATTCTTGCTTTGAGGATCATAAGAGCAATCTTCATGCATAGAAATGCCTTCAAAAGTTTTTACACTTTTTCTTTGGGTATGTCCTGTATCACACCCCCACAACTATTTCTCAGCTGAAACTGTGCCTATTTTTCCATGCCATCAGTTTATTTTCATGTATGCTTGTGTTATAGGCATAATGTAGTTTAAATTGTCCTTCAGTGATTTAACACGACTGTTACCTATCCTGTATAGGAGGATGAGAATTCTTTTATTTTTGTGTTTCATCTGGCAAGGAAGCAAGATTTGTGGTGTCAGAAACAGGCACAGGTAAATCATCAAAGACAAGAAAGGAGAAGCAAATAAAGAAGAATATGAGATGCAAAAAGAGAGGAGGAGATCCAGCAATAGAAGAGGAAAACAGTCTCAGCAGCTTACAGTCAATGATGAAACCACATTCAAACACAGCTTTTAAAGTAATTTAACGTTTCAAGTGCTCCTTTTGAAGGTAGCCTAGATCAGGCCATTTGGACTAATGGAATCTAGATTCAGCACAAAACAGGACAGAAAATCAAGGTGGACTGAGGAGGCTAGGTTTGAGTGACAGCTAGAATTGATTTCAATGTGGAGTGCAAGGTATTTTGGCTCTATTTAAGGGGGAAAGTTTCTTTAGTTAGAAGAGATGGAGTAGGAGAATTTGATTTTATGACCTCAGTAGGAAGGACACTGATCTCTGCAGCGCAGACTGTGAAAGAAGGCACCATATCTGATTATGTTTTGGACAAATATGATAGAAATGAAAACAAACTACTGAGCAATCCATGGGAGCAAAGAGGGATGGCATAAAGTTCAGTTACAAAGGTGCATGACCAGAAACACTGTTACTTAGTCACCGAGGAAGATTTATTCCATCTTTTGTTGTGGGCCATGCTGCAAAAATCTGTGTTGTACCACTGCAGTCAGATGCTGAAGGATTTCTGTTTTACTTTTGGCACAGAGTTGGCTCCTTGCTGACAATCCCTTATGAAAAATTAGCAGCAACGATATTAATTACTTTCCGTGGGGTTTTTATTTCTCTACCCTGCTAGGGATTTGTTTTCTTCTTTTGTCTACATCCCCCACCTCCCTGGTGCAAAAAACTTCCCCACAAAAGAAAACCAAACCTAATGAACCAAAAAGTATTTTTTTAAATGCAGGTGTTTTAGGCGGAATTAGGTATAATGAGGAAATCAGGTGCTAGTCATATCCTGGGACATACAAGAGGCAATGTGTAATTCCATTGTTGTAGCTGAAGTTTTCTCCAATCCTGCCCAGCACCATGGACCCTGAAATCACTTATAAAATAATCACTCAAAAGCTTATATTAATTAAACTGCTTGGCCATTAGCTCAGGCCTACCACTGACTAGCTCTTACACTTAAACTCAGCCCATTTCTGTTAATCTATATGTTGCCACATGTTCCGTGGCTTTATCTGTCGCCCTTACATGCTGCTCCCTGGACGGCATACTGGTGTCTCCTGACTCAGCCTTCCTCTTCCCACAATTATCTTCTCTGTTTGTCCCACCTATATTTCCTGCCTGGCTACTGGCCAATCAGCATTTTATTTATACAGAGCGATATCCACAGCACATTGTTATGTCATACACAGCATGCTTGAATCCTAGAGTAGGGCTGCTTGGAATGGTAAGCAAATCCCCCCTCACTCAAGTTCCCACTCCTGCAAACAAAAAAAGAAGTGGTTTGAAAATTAAAAAAGGTACTTGTATATTTTCTGTTAAAATAACAAAGTTCTTGAGTCTGGGTAACTTATAAAGAAAGAAGTGTGCTCAGCTAATGTTTCTAGAGGTCCAAAAACATGACCTGGCCCTTCTTAGCTCTGTTGAGAAGTTCATGGTAGGTTTCAGTTCAGCGGTGTGAACACATGTGAGACCAATAAATTACATGAAAAGGTAGGGGGCTAGTGATCCTGAAGGGACCCATAAGACTTCATCCAAGGTTCTTAAATGTTCAACCACCTCTCAACGTTATTCAAGCTCAAACACAGGAAACGTTGTGGACATGGCATATCCAAATGACAGTTGATCTTCTTTGATCAGCAAATTCAGTTCATCCAATACAAAAGAGTAATGGAAAGTGGGAAATGGGAGATTGATTTCTGACTGAGTAGGTGGGTAGATGGGAGGTTTCAACAGGGTGGATAGATACACATTTGTAGACCGGAGCTTTTAAAAGGCTAGTTTACAGACCTCAGGATATAGGTAGTAATAGGACTCTTGCCTAACACATGTAAAACTTAGGGCTTGACTCCAACTACAAAAAGAACAAAATAAAACAATGCAGCGTAGCAACAAACAAAAAGCCAATTTATTTTGGGACCAACTGTTTTCACAATAAACTGTTAGGTTCTACAACACCATTATCTCTAACAATCACCATTGGTGCAATTCCCTACACTTTTGTTTTTCTTTTTTCATTTTTTTTTATTAAACAGGGTATTTTGCTGTGCTGAAATTCAATATATATATACCAGTATGGATTTTAACTCACAGAGATCCTCCTGCCACTGGCTCTTGAGTGTTAGGATTAAAGGTATTGTGCTAGATACTTTTATGTCAACTTGACACAAGCTAAAGTCATCTGAGAGGAGGGAACCCCAATTAAGAAAATGCCTCCATGAGATGGGGTTGTAGCAGGCCTGTAAGGCATTTTCTTAATTAGTGATTGATGGGGGAGAGCCCAGCCTGTGGTGGGTGGGGCGACCCCTGGGCTGGTGGTTCTGGGTTCTATAAGAAAGCAGGATGAGCAAGCCAGGAAGCAGCACCTTCAATGGCCTCTGTGTCAGTTCCTGCCTCCAAGTTCCTGGCCTGTTTGAGTTCCTGTCCTCATTTCCTCCAATGATGGACAGTGGTATGGAAGTGTGAGCCAAATAAACTGTTTTCTTCCCAACTTACTTTTTGGTCATTGTGTTTAATCACAGCAATAGAAACCTTAACTAAGACAGGTGTGTACCACCACATCCATCCCACATGTACTTTTCTATCAAAAGCTGATTTTATGTTATTACTAAGAACCCATTAAGAATTGTATAAGCTTATTTTATCGTGTTGTTATTCCCAGGAGGTTTGTGTTGGATGAAATAGGCATTATTCTCCTTTGTTGTCCCTGTGTCTGTCACAGTGCTTGCACTTTGCAGATGTTGTATAAGTGTTTAATGAATGCAATTCAAATTCCATATTCAAAGTAATCCAGAGAATAATCAGATTTTTCTGGCTACTCCAGAAGTGTCTAGTATTAAACAAACTGTATCTGAAGTGGCATTAATTTTTTTTAAACATTTATTTATGTGCATGTGCGCACGCCAGTCAGAGGACAACTTGCAAGAGTTGGTGCTGTCCTTCCACTGCCGGCTCCGGAACTAGAACTCAGATCATTAAGTTTGGCAGCAAGCACCTTTTCCTGCTGAGCCGTTTCACTGCCCTATTTAATTTTTTTAAATTTATTTTTATTTTACTTGCATTGGTGTTTTTCCTGAATGCATGTCTGTGTGTGAGTGTCAGATGTTGGAGTTACAGACAGTTGTGAGCTGTCATGTGGATGCTGGGAATTGAACCCAGGTCCTCTGGAAGAACAGTCAGTGCTCTTAACCCCTGAGCCATCAATCCAACCCGGCAGTAATTTTTTTTTTAAGCCAAACTTAGGTGTTACCATGAATTGCTTATGAACACACCTGGCTCTAATTTCTTGCATTATCGATGCACAAATGTATATTAATACTTCTCTTTGTAGACCAAAGGACTGACAGATCTTTTAAACTGTCACTCGTGATCTCTGACTTTTTCTTCTTTTGTGTTTCTCTACTCTGTGCTCTCTTTACAGCTCTTCTGTCATAATCTGTTGGTTTTGTTCTGCTCGGTATTGTTAGTATGTCCTATGTTTATACTATCTCCCTTGCTCACGCTTCTTCATCCTTCTCCATTCTGCTCAGTGCTGCAGGCCATTGGAATTTCCATATGGGCTCTACTCATTGGGCTTGTTGGGAGGCACAAGCAGGAGCCATGTATGGAAGGAAAACGTGGAAAGCACATGTCACTAGATCCTCGGTCCTTCCCAAGCTTCTACTGGGTAGTCCTCGTAGTGTTTCATATTGTAGTAAGTTCGGCATTATCATTGGTCCTTTTGTCTCTTCAATTCTCTTATGCAATGGTCCCTGACCCAGCCACCTGATGTGAACTTATGGATTGTTGATTTTTTTCACCTTTCTTGGAACTCTGAGTATTCTGCCAATTTCCAGTCATAACCCTGATAGAGATAACCATTTCCCAACTCTTTCTGTCCTTGCCCAAGCTCTGTACAGGCCTCCCCAATTTTGGACTCTGATACTCTACACACACACACAAAAACAAAACAAAACAAAACAAAAACAAAAAACAAAAACAAAAACAAAAAAAAAACACGGCCTGTCTTTTTAAATAAGCTAAAGCTGGTTTAGAACCCTAAAAACATCATAGCCTTTGAAAGTCAAATGCAGGTTTCTCTTTCTCCTAGAGAAGGAGGTGGTATTCTTTGTATCATTTTGTAACTTCAAGAACTTCAGACTTACAACAGGTCCTTTCTGTAACCACATTGTCCTGCACGGTGCCCATCTCCACAGCCTTATAGTATATACTGCCTTGTTACAACTCTAGTCACACTTCTCAAGAATTCTGGCCCTGGGTCATGGTCTGTCACTCAGCTCATCATTCCCTGCTTGTTGTAGGAATATTCTTCTCAACTTCTGTCATAGTCCCCATTCCATAAGGAAACTGACATCTTTTTTTTCATTGTTTCAAGTTTTGTCTTTTGTTCATTCTTTTATTCCCTCAAGTCTTACATCCATCAATTCTTTCAATAAAAAATCTCCTTTAAGGGTCATGTGTGAGGGCTCAGTTCCTAGTTTTAATTTTTTTTCAGTTTCATATTAGTTCCTGCTGCATTTAAGTGAATCCAAACATTTTTGAGTACTTTCTAGGCACTAAGTACTATTTTCAGAGACCCTGTGGCCCAAAACCTCTTAGATCAGTAGTTCAAAACCTTCCCAATGATATGGCCCTTTAATATAGTTCCTCAATTTTGTGGTGAACCTCAATCATAAAATTATTTTTGAAGCTATTTCACAACTGTAATTTTGCTACTGTTATGAGTCATAATGTAAATATCTGTGTTTTTTGATGGTCTTAGAAAGGGTCTTTCCACACCTAAAGGGGTCATGACCCACAGGTTGATAACCACCATCTTAGATGATATTCATAGTCTATATTAATATTCCCATCTTAATTTTCAGCTAATGCTTCCTAGTCTTTGAATAATGTTGTAATTTTATTCTTTCTTCTTTTTTTCATTTTTCTTTATTAAGAAATTTTCTACTCACTCTACATACCATCCCACAGATCTCATCTCCTCCCTCCTCCCATCTCCCAGCCCTCCCTCCCAAGCCACCCCACATCCCCACATCCCGCAAATCATAGTCTTGCTTTTAAACTATATCCTCTAAGTTTGCCCTTGCCTTCTCTACTTTTGGATAATTATCTCTACTTATTTGCCTTCAATACCAACTCTCTAGCAATGATTTCTGAAGGTATTAAACAAGCTCTGGTCTGTTGGTTATCTAATTTGGGGTAGGATGGTCAAATATATAAGAAACAATTCAAAGTTTTTGTTATGGTTTAATGTGCTCTATATTGTGAATTCAACGGTTTTGTTCTTAGAAAAATAAGTAAGATTGGGTTCAGGAAAGGTGGGAAATAATTAGCTTAGCATAGTGCTAACATGAATTTAGGAGTCAAAATGCTTACATGCACTTGGCCATTATAGCTCTTGCCTATAATCTCAGCACTCCAGAGATTGAGGTCTGCCATGTGTCCAAAGCCAGTTTACATTAAAAAGTGACACCTATAAAGGGGAAAAAGCCAGGTATGGTTGCTATACATTTGTAATGCTAGCATTGGGGGGGGGGCAGAGACAGGAGGATTGTTGTAGGTTTGATACCATCTTTGTTAATATAATGAGTTCAAAATAATAAGGGAGCTAAGATTACATGTCAAGACCCTGTCTCAACAAACAAACAAACAAACAAACAAACATCTAAACAAAATAAAGAACACCACCAACAAATTTTAGATTTAGATTTTGCCGTCACTGGGTACTCACTGTTCTCTTGCTAGAGCTTGTGGTATAAATACATCCCAGTTCTAGGGTCATGGTGAGGATTAAGGGAGATAATATATGTAAAATGCTAGGCCCAGCAGAGAGCAATGCCTGACTACATTTTAGTTACCTCAAACCCTTTGACCTATTTCTCTCTCAAGAAACAATGTCTTATTCCAAGAAGCCAATGACAGAAGGCCAGAGGTATTAATGTGTAAATCTCTCTCTTTTGTGAAACAAAAATGTAGCAACCAGCCCTGGGGCTTTGTGAAGGGGATTCATTTATTTCTCATTACGAATAGACTGGAATAGACTGATGAGAAGTAGGTGGTTTAAAGATGAGTGAAAAGCTTGGAGAGGGAGTTTATCCTGTTTTCTGTACCCAGCTTTAGGAAAGCTGATTAAATAAAGTTGGAGGTGAGTAGAGTTGCCCTACTTAAGGCTCTTGCCAGGACTTCCTTTGTAGATTCAGGGCCTAGAAGTTACTGTGTTGAAAATATTCTCTGAGGGCTTGAGCTTGGTGTGGAAGATATTTATCTTGTCAAGTTTTAAGAGGGCAAAGCAGAGGAGATAAAACATTGGGAAAAAATAAGATAGGAAGACAAAAAAGGAGAAAAAGGTAGAGGAAGAGTCAGAAAAGTGAGGGAAGAGGAATGCAAGAGAATCTGATTTAGAGAATCTTAGATATGTACTTGAAAATAGCTCCTTCATTTCAACTTTTCCCTTTTATAAATCCCATGTCTACACTCCATGCTCATATTATTAATTAGACAGAGATTTACCATAGAGATTCCTGTTGTTTGTCTGTCCCTATAGTAAACTCCTACAAGATGAGTACACTGGCAGTTGCTTGGGCTTTGTTGCTATGCATTGAAGATGACTCTAACTTGATTTCTGACTTTTAATTGTGGGGGTTTTGTTGATTTATGAAATGATCCTTACTTCTCTTTGGCTATGGAATGGATACAGGACTAAAAGCAACATGTGGACAAGGACCTACAGAGACTGTGAGCTCATCCCTTCTTAAAAAATAAGAAAGCGCCGGGCGGTGGTGGCGCACGCCTTTAATCCCAGCACTCAGGAGGCAGAGCCAGGCGGATCTCTGTGAGTTCGAGGCCAGCCTGGTCTCCAAAGCGAGTTCCAGGAAAGGCACAAAGCTACACAGAGAAACCCTGTCTCGAAAAACAAAAACAAAAAAAAAAAAACAAAAAAAAAATAAGAAAGCATCTTAGATATTCTAATGTTGCACCAAGAATGTCATATAAAAAAAAGAAAGGGATCCCTTAGTCCAATTTTTACTTTTCCCCATACTGGAGTGTGGCTTGTTAAAATAGTTTTAGTATTGGATATATAAACCCTCTATGACAGTGCTTATCAACCTTTGTAATGCTGTGACCCTTTAATACAGTTCCTCAGGTTGCGGTAACTCACAACTATAGAACTATTTTCTTTGCTACTTCATAACTGTAATTTTGCTACTGTTGTGAATTGTAATGAAAGTATCTTTGCTTTCTAAAGGACTTAGGTGACTCATGTGAAAGGGTCTTTTGACCTCTAAAGGGGTCATGACCCATAGGTTGAGAACTGCTTCTTTATGAGCAGGCAAAGGAATCCATGAAAAGTTAAATATTGCTAAATATTCACTGAGGGGATGCATATTAGAAAATAAAGTAAGACGAATTAGAGAATGAAGTAAGAAGAATAAAGTAAAAGAATAAAGTAAGTCTCCTCTAACCCTAAACAAGGACTCTGAGCTCTTTTTTTTTTTCTTCTCATTATCTAATTAGACATAAAGAAATAAGATAACAATTATTGCCATGAGCAAGTCAGGGAGAAGAGTCTGGGGAGTTTGACCTAAACTAGAAAAAGAGGCCAATCATTGATCTCTTAATAGCAAGTGACATCATCCAAAGTAACATCTGATGTATTAATAGGTTAAACTTCCAGAGGAAGGAATTAGCATGCATTTTAGAGTCAGGAAAGCTGTTCCAAAGAAAACTCCTCTAACCATAATAGCTTTACTAGAAGAACTGCATTTTCAATGGGTCTTAGTTTCTCTCCAAACAGCCAAATTATTGCTTGGAATTGTCACAGCAATTAAATGGGAATTCATTTACCCCGTTCTCTTGATGGTTTATTTAAGCTTTGGGTATCTGAGCATCTATCACATTTCAGGTGCTGGGCTGTGGGTGCAATTGAAGAACTTGACACTACACAGATGTGAACAAGTGTTTGTTTCTCCTTTTCAATGGTTTTAGGTTTTTTAGTATTCAGTAGTTCAAATTACAGCCTCATGAATTCAGGGCTTCAGTGTAAGGGAATAGTATTGGTTGTTTAAAAAGTAGGAGAGGGTCACTCACTCCCTGACATTAAGAGTGTTCTGGCAATATTTCTATCAGATCTGCTTGGCATGGTTTAGGTATTCTGAACTCTGAGGCTTTCCTGATAGAGTTGCTCTTTCTGTCTAGCCTGCTTGACCCTGACATCTTTAAATAAGGCTTAGAGACACTGTTTATGGTAGTAAGAGACCCTTTGGTGTCATGGCCTTAGTATTATGGACAAATGGAACTGAAGTCACTTGTTATGCTTGGAGGCAGAAAGGGTTTGATGAAATACCCTATGTCATGAGGTCCGCAGCTGTCTGCTTAGAACTTGACATAAAGCAGCTGAGTAAGGATGACTAGCTACTTAATGGATGTTAATTACTGCACACAGATGCACCATAGGTCATAGGACAGAAGGATTCTGATGTCAGGTCTTACATGCTGTGGTGGGCAGCAGGATGGCATGTACCTTTGATTAGAGTTGTGGTTAGTTTAGTACAGACAGATGGATGTAGGTGGAAATCATGAGATTTGTCTAACTTGCAGATGGACAGTTAATAATCAGTTTCCCTCTGAACTTCCCCCTCCCTCTTCTTGTTTTACATCAGGACCTCTGAGAGATGTGGAGTATAATTTCTGAGCCACCCCTCCCCTGATGGTATTAAAACCAGTAAGTCTAGACAGTGTGGTATTATTCCAAATTCTCATTTACCATGTTCTTACACTGTGAATTTGCAAGTATTCTGTTTAAACAAGGCAGAATAACACAAGAATGATTAGTATTATTGCAAATTGCAATACAAATGGCAACATTCCTAGTACTGATCCCTGATTCCTACAATGAAGTAGAGATTTGTAGGAGCTTGCATGTAGTACATTATTTTTACAGCAACATCTCATTAGGTGGCAAATGAAAGGTATTAGTTCTGAATATTTATTACTATTGAAATGTACACTTAAGAATTAACACATGGGTGCAGAAAGATGGTTCAGCAGGTAAAGTCACTTGCCATCAATCTGACAATCTCAATTTGATCCCCAGGGCCCTATGGTTAGAAGGAAAGAACCATTTCCTATATGCTTTATATGCTTTGCATTTGTGTTGTGGCATGTGTGCATGTGTGCACACGGGCATACACACACATATAAATGAACAAATGTTAAAAAAGGAGTGCTGAAGTGAAGCATCTGTGATATAAATAGATCCCATATATTTTTCCCTGAGGTTGACCAAGTGGCCAATGTCACCTTTACAGTACTTGGATAATCATATGTTCTGAGTGAAACAGAAAACTATGAATTGTTGTTGTCCTTTATCATTTCTGGGTACATGGACTTTAGAGAAATGAATTCCAATGTAGGTTTTGGAAACATTACCAGGAAAAGAATGTGAGGAAGGGTTTTCCATTTCCTAAAGTGAGAAGTTCAATGTGGCAAAGACAGCCTTCAACTTTGGTAGTACCAATGAGACGTTCTGGGTTTCTTTCCATTTCTGTCTATAAATCCATCAAGATGAAAGGGCTTTTAGTTAAACAGACAACTTTCCAGATAGATGCAGTCAATATTACTATCATGCCCTAGATTTTATATGTTCATTTGTATTCCTCAACCTCTGGTTGCCTCTGGTCTATTTTCTGCCTTTGTAGTTTTTCTTTTTCTAGAATTTCCTATAAATATCACATGTAGTCTTTAAATCTCATTCACTTAGACTACATCTGAGATTAATTCATCCAGTTGAGTGTATCAGTCATTTGTTCCTTCACATTGCTAAGTATTCTGTTATAGGACACACCAGAGTATATCCATTGCTTAGTTGAGGGTGTTTACATTGTGTTTAGATTTTTGAAAAAACAAAGTTTAATGTATTAAATAATCTGGACACTGACTCATAGGTGACTATAAAGTTTATTCCATTTGGATCAATCCTGAAAATAAGAGGGCTCAATTGTATGGTAAGAAATTTCTGAATTGTTTGAATGTGGTAGTATGTTTTTATTTCCACTAAACAATGGTAAAATTTCCAGAGTTCCATATCTTTGAAAGTAACTTATATTATCAAAGTGTTAATGTAAACATTATAATAGGTGTTTGTTCTAATTTCATCAAGGTTTCTATTAGTATTCTATGGAGACTAATGATGTTGACACCTTTTCATGACTTTATTTGTAATATCTATATTATGTTTGAAGTATTTATTCACTTTTTATCCATTTCAAAGCAGATTGTAAATTCAATAGAAAACTGATATTTTGCTTTATTTGAATTAGTTTTTTATGTTGAAATGGTCTGTAAGCCTGATCAGCTACATTCTTCTTCCTTTTTCCCCAAAGCCTTCAGCTACCTGAAAGAACCTGAGATAAACACTAAGAATGGATAAGGTCACATGATTCCCAAATGACAAATATACAATAATTGATACTGTTTTAGTAGTAAAAATAACCGCTTCCATTTTCTTTTCCAGTCTTTGTAGATAATACCCAATCCAGTGAAATGGGACCATTAAGCCAACTTTCTTTTTATGGGAGAATAAACAACCTTGCATATTTTTTTAAGGGGCAATTTGTTTTTTCTAGAACTATAAAACATCATGTTATAGGATTCTGGTTCTTAAAACAGCCTTAGGATGTCCTGAGGGAAGGTATTGATTATTTTTGGCTTGTCTTAAATCAAGATAGACAACATGCTTCAAATGTTAACTTTTAAAAGAAGTTGATGCTACCTATAAGATTGACATAGTTCTTTTAGGGTGCTATAAATGGAAGGAGCAGAAAGCCGCAGGATGCACCAGATGAAACTAAAAGCAAAACATTCTTGAAATGCCCTGTTCTTTGGTGGAATACACTCATTGGGGTTTTCTTTTCAGATTCTCTTCCTTCCTTCCTTCCCTCCCTTCCTCCCTCTCTTTCTTTCCCTTCTCTCTCTCTCTCTCTCGATCTCTTTTTCTCTATCTCCCTCCCTCCTTTTCTTTATCTTTTCTTTTTTCTTTATTTCTCTTTCCTTCATTCTTTCACTCTCTTCTTTCTTTCTCTCTTTCTCTCTCTTTCTTCTTTTTCCTTCTTTCTTTCCTTTCTTTTTTTCAAGAACCAGAAGAAATTTATCATGTCATCTCCCTTCTTCCATTGGGATGGGCCTCATATTTACAGTAATGTTATTCCTTCACTGAAGTAGATCTGATGAGAGCTAGACACTTGCTTTAATCTAGGCCAATCAGATCTGATTGCTGCTGAATCTGATATGATAAAATTTTGGGAGGCATGGTATTTCTTGTCCTATAGACATGAATTACAAAAGGTCCCTTTGAAGAGAGAAATTAAAATGAGGCTGGTTTTTTTTTTTATTGATGTCATAATGCCAAAATATCTTATCTTCAGTATTTTCCTGTGCACTGAAATTCATGAATGGAACTCTATATGTGGAGTGTTTGGGGCAAAGCCATTTTTCTTCAGAGGGAGGTAGGGAGTGAGGCTGGGAATTGAGTCCAGGACCTCATGTGTGCTAGCCCCATTTTATGGAGATACATACAGCTACAGCCCTAGAAAATTTTAACAATATGGAAAAAACTCACCTCAGATAAATTCTGTTTTGTATCTAAATGGTTAGATCTGCTCTTGGGTGGTTCACAGGGACCAATGCTTAGAGGAAGAAAAGGAGTGAGCTATGATGGTACCTTCCCATAACATCTGAATACATTTTTTAGTGAAGTCCATGGATTATTGGAAACCAGGACAAAGACATTCCATGTAGAAATAGTTTGTTTATAGCATTTGCTTCTAAGCCTGAAAGAAAGCAGCTTTCATCCCATAGTTGGATTTCCACCCATAAATTAAGAACAATATAATAGGATTTCCAAGAATAGTACTTTTCACAGCTAGTTTTAAAGTATTGCAGAGCAGCTTGATTTGGACGTTCTAAGGACTCCGGAGGTACTAGGCTATGTCAGACTGATGAATTATGTAAAACCCGTTTTGCTTGAGTATTATTAATCATCCTCAAGCAAATGAAGACATGCTAATTAATTTGTGGTGGTTTTCACCTGCAAATGCCAAAGGAGCTAAACCAAATTAAATCTTCAATTCTCTTCAAGACCAACACCTTGTTAAATACTATTTCCAATTCAATTACAAAGACATGCTTCTTTGGACACTGAACTTACCTGCAGTTTTAAAATCTTAAAGGCTTTTTTTTTTTGAATGTATAACCTGAAGTTTTCCATATAAGACTTGGGAAATGTATGGACAAAATTCAATGCTATAGCTTACAAAGGACTCAGGATATGACAAAACCTTTGGTACTTTAACTGCCTCATCTCATGAGTAGGTATTACTAAAACTCTGAGGTAGATACTATTCTATTTGTACAAAGGAAGAAATAGACCCCTTAAGAGACTTACTGTGAATTTTCTAGGCCACACAATCTATAATTACAGAGCTGTTATGTAGCAGTTTCCTCTGAGGTTAAAATTATCCTTCTTGAAGAGAAGCTCATCAAGACACAGAGTGTATACAAGGAGATAAAACAGCCAGCTGTTCTAATGGGGAATATTCCATCTTTCAGAGAAGCTCTTTACACTAAGGAAGTAAACAACTTAAGGTAATTTCAGGAAGTCCCTGAAACTGACCAAATTCAATAAGCCCTTTCTTCCCTTAGCATATATAAAATGTAAGAACTTCTGAAAGACACAGAGAAGCTGAGCTGCTTAGAAGACTCTCAGAGAAGCTAAATTGTCTAGAAGATTCTCAGTCCAGTCAAGCACCCAGAAAAAGCAGAACCAGCTGAGCTGTCCAAAAGAGGCTTAGACCAACTGAGCCATTTGAAAAGGACACACTCCAACCTGTTGAGCTTCTTGCGAATTGTACAGTGTGCTCCAAGTTTCCAGATTCCCTAAACAGGGGGGTGAGCTTTGGTGATGTACCTGCTTTTAATCAGTACAGATCCTTTAACACTTCACCAATATCCCTGTCAGCAACCCAAATAAGACTCATTGTTTGATCAAATGAGACATTGATGGTGTCTGTACTTTTATCTGTAGTGAGTTTCCTTTCTGGGGTGAGTAGATGTTTGTCCGTGCTTCTCCAGGAATAACATCTTATATCACTGACACACAAACAGGGATGGGCAGAACCAAGGCAGAATTGGGGAAGAATGGTTGCATAGTCATGATTATGCAGATCGAAGAATGCAATTTTGGGAGAACAGCTTCAGGGTAGATCATCTGACCATGAGAATCCTGAATGCAACTTTGGGAGAACAGTTTGAGGGTGGATCATCTGATCACGAGAATTTGGAAATGATCCTTTTCAAATGTGATACATGTGCTTTCTTTCTTTGTAAGTATTTGCATGGCCCCCACCCCACCCGCCCCACAGTAGATGCTGAGACATGCAACCAAAGCAGATTCCGCTATATAGAAGAAAAGTTGGTGTCAGGAGTCTATTGGAAAGTCCTGTAATGCTGTCTTGCTTTAGTTTGTATGGGACAACATGTCTGCTTGATAAGTGGAGTCTATAGTGTGGGTATAGAAATGACCTAAAAAAAAAATCTTAAAGGCTTAAAACAACTTTTGCTGTCTAGCAGAGTGACGTAAGGGATAAGAGTGTTGGTGAGGTGCTACAGAGGGTTTTGGACCACTACTATGTATAGTATAATAAATAAATAATAAACAAACAAAGCAAGCAAACAAGCAAACAAACATATAAATAAATACCTAAAGCCAAGATGGCTACTTGTAAAAATTTGCTTTATTTAAGAGAGGTTATACTACAAATGCTGTCTAACTATTTTTTACAATTTGCAAGATATGAGAAAAAAATACAAGTTAATTTTTTGCTAAAGAGCCTTTCCTAGGATCCAAAAACTTAAAACCCAGAGAAAGAGTCAGATTTTTTTAAAAAAGTGATCTTTGATGCCTCATTTACTGGAGCAGATGATACTCTGAGCCAAGAGTTGAGGAAAAGTTCAATTTATTAGAGAATTTAGGATTAGGATTGAGTTTGAGAGGTAAGTCCCACGGTAGGGCATGATCTTTCTAATGTAAAAGAGGCTTTAAAAATTGGAATGATTTAGGCCAGCCTATAAGCTGGATTTTTATAAGGGGCTAAAACCAAGCACAATTGAAAACTTCATGAGAAATTGTGGACATTTTGTTTTAGTGTTGATATTAAATATTTGGCCTTAGTGAATGCTATAAGCAGGTATGCCTCCAGCTTTTGGTGGCTTCTTGGAGTGTCAAAGGCAAAAAAAAAATCAGTCAGTAAACATAGATATAAAACTAGTTGAGAGGATTAAGCTTGGCCAAGTGGTGGACAGTTACCTCCCCTGAATGAACCATGCACATTTCTCTCACAGGTGAAAAGATTGCTCACCCAGCAGGGAAGTAGGTGTAGTGTAGATGGAGTTTCTCTGTGTCCTGGCAGCTGCTCCAAAATAACCACTCAGAGATTTAATATTAATTATAAATGTTTGACTGATAGCTTAGACATGTTTCTAGCTAGCTCATATAACTTAAGTCAACCCATTTCTTATCTACTCTCTGCCACATGGTGGTTTCTTCTTTTAAAATAGCACATTCATCTTGCTTGTCTCTGCATCTGCTCATAACTTCTGAGACTCTGCCCTTTTTCTTCCTAGAGTCCACTGTGTCTGGCTGTCTTGCCTATCTCTCCTGCCCAGCTACTGGCCACTCAGCTCTTTTATTAAACCAATCAGAAGGCACCTTGGCAAAGACATATCTTCACAGTATACAAAAAGAATTTTCCATAACATTTCCCCCTTCTTGTCTAACTAAAAAAGACATAACATAACATAACTTTAACTTTAACATAATAAAACTATATATGACAAAAAAAGTTATCAAGTAAGAATTACAGGTACAATATCCAGTCCATTTGTCTTTGGCAGAATTAGAGAAAATACTCTATTATCTATCTTATCTTTGTGAGTTTAAAGTTTTATACCTAATTTACTTTTTATCATAACTAAAGAAAGCTATAAGCTTAATTATTTAGTCTTTAACTCCATCACAGACCCCAGAATGGTAAAATATTACCTAATGATAAGGGTATCTGACTTCCATAACAGTCATCCAAAGTTCTTCTGTAACATTGGGGCATCCAGCTTTGGCCTACAGGCCTAGTATGTGTGACAGATATTTTTGAGAAATAGGGAAGTTTGAAGAACTGTCGTACCTTGTTTTGGCAAAGTTTGGCAGTTGCTTTCTTTTGCATCCTGCTGGTCCAATTTGGACAATATACTGTTAGCAACTGAGGCAAGGGCAGTTTATTTGCCCAAATGACTAGCTTTGGCCATAAAGAAAGCAAACTTTGTATGGAGTTTCATTGATGCCTATCATACTCTTTTGAAGTAAATTGGTGCTGTCAGGAGGATATGTGTCTCACTGTCATGAAAAGCCTTAGGTTATTAAACACATTAAATGCCATATTCTATAGGTCTTTGAAGTGTTTGAAGACCATCTATCTAAATATATGTGTGTATGACCTTGAAAACATACCTAACATTACTATGTTTGACTATTATTGATGACTATTAATCTGTATTTTTTAATTATGTATTAAATTTTAAATGAGCTGCATAAACACAATACTCCAAATAAGTAGAAAAATATATACAGTACAGCAAAAATGACTTCAAATTTGTATAAATAAATAAGAATCCATACAATTGTAAAATATTTTGAGATTAATAGTTGTTGTTTGGGTTAAAGTAGATTTAATAATCTACCATTTTATCTCATCATTTTTATAACATATCCCCCTTTTTTTCCTTTAGGAAGAGATCTTTGAATTTAATTCTTTTATCTAACTTTTTTTTTTTTTTTACTATGGACAATAACAACTTGTAACCAACCCTCCTGAACAAGGATAAACATATATAATCCACTGAATAATCAAGACCCACTCACACCCTATCTCTTAGGAATGTGGGCATTGTTCTCTAGGCTACTTTCTGTTGTCTGTGGACCTGTATCTTAGGGGGTTATTAATATTATTAGGGATCTGGGTGAGTTGCTACTTAGGGTAAAATAGCAATAAAGATGTCTGAAAAAGTCATAAGGAATTATACTGTTAATTTACTTAAAAAACTGATGATACATGTATGTCTGTACATATATTTGTATACAGTTTAAATGAAATTTTCTCATCTATACTGACAATGCTCCTTACAAGAGCCAAAAACCACCCACCAAAAAGCCCAAAACCAGGCACAAGAAGTCCTCTTTTAAGTTGTTGGCGATGGTCATCCAAAGGAGTCAAAAACATACAGGCTATTGATATTGCATTTGTTTTGTGAGAGAGGTGTAATGTTGTCCCTGTTGATGTAGGAACCAGGCACTTTAGACAGAGAGTTCAGAAGGCCCTAAGATGAAAGTGATCTGAATATCTTTGCTCTGAGGACTAGCTTTCACAGTAATAGAAAGTGCCATGTAAGCTTCCAAGGGAGAGAAGCAACTAACAATCTACCCTAGCTATGAAACCCTTTGAATCACAACAATGACCAGCATGGCAGCATAGCCCAAAGTTTACAGTAGTGGCACCCATACTTTTGAGTAACCAATGATTCTCTTATTGTACTTAAAACCTGCTCAACAACAGGGACATCATGCCTAGTAGTGGAAATCTTATTAACTACCATAGGCTAATGAAATCATGAATCTTGGAAGAGAACCTACAACCACCATGTTATACCTGCACAATCCCTACCTACACAATAAATATTTGTCCTTATACCCACAGATAAGAATAGTACTAACTCTCCATCGAAGATTCTCTTTACACCAGACAGAGACTGTTACAAAAACAAAACAAAACAACAACAATAAAACCCCACAAGCAGTCAAAATGCATAATTGTGCAGCACAGTCCCAAAGTGTACACCTACAAATTAACTCCTGCACTTATAACTCAGGGAACATTTTGGACATGGGGGAAGAACAATTTTAAGAACCAGAGAAACAGGGGGTTTGTTGTGAGATTGTGTATCCTAGTAATTAAGAAGCTACATTCATTTAACTCTCACCCACATGACTGCCTATATATGAATAAGAGCAACAAAAATAGACATGCGTAAGTGTATGAGAAAATACTATTAAGCCTCATCCCTATCTAAAGAACTGAATGCAAGCTTGTACAACCACTTTGGAAATCAATATGGCGCTTTCTTAGAAAATTGGGAATCAAGTTATATTTAGGGATATATATGTACATATAGATGCATATGCATGTAGCAACAATTAATGAAAATATGGCCATAATTTGAAAGAGAGCAAAGAAGGTACATAATACTGGGAAGAAGAATATATAAGGAAGAAATGATATAACTATATTATAATCTCAAAAAATAAAAAAAATTGCATAAAAAGTAAAATGGTTACTTTTTGGGAGCAGGAAAAGGGCAAGAGAAGATAACAAAAGAATATGATCAAAATACGTTGTAGACTTATACAAAGCATGAAAAATTTATTTAGTAAAACTGCCACCCTCAAAAAAAAAAAGTTGTTTTTTAAAATTATGTCCCAAGTTTGGTGTAAGCCTTACCTACATGATATCCTGTCTCAAAGCAAATATAAATATAAAAACTTTTTTAATTTTTTATTATTTTATTTTATTTTACAATACTATTCAGTTCTACATAACAGCCACATATTCCCTTGTTTTCCCCCTTCCTGCCCCCCTCCCCTTCCCCCCAGCCCATCCCCCATTCCCACCTCCTCCAGAGCAAGGCCTCCCCTGAGGACTGAGATCGACCTGATAGACTCAGTCCAGGCAGGTCCAGTCCCCTCCTCTCAGATTGAGCCAAGCGTCCCTGCATAAGTCGCAGGTTTCAAACAGCTAACTCATGCAATGAGCCCAGGACCTGGTACCACCACCTAGATGCCTCCCAAACAGATCAAGCCAATCAACTGTCTCACCTATTCAGAGAGCCTGATCCAGTTGGGGGCCCCTCAGCCTTTGGTTCATAGTTCATGTGTTTCCATTCGTTTGGCTTGAATTTTTTTAAGGGTTGTAGTTAAGATATTTCCATGAATATCAGAGATTTTATGTGTACTTTTAAACATGTTTGAGACTGTGATAGCCTATGGGTACTTTTGAAGTTGGACTTAATGCATTTTGCATTATGACTTAAATCTAAGCATATGGGGGCCATGGAGTAGAATGTAGTAGTTTGAAGGAAAATGGCTCCATAGTCTCATAGGGTCTGGCACTATTTGGAACTGTTGTCTTGTTGGATTAGGTATGGCATTATTGGAGGAAGTGTGTCACTGGGAGTGGGCTTTGAGGTCTTCAAAGCTCCAGCCAGGCCTAGTTTGTCTCAGTCTCTTCCTACTGCCTGAGGATCAAGTTATAGAACTCTTGACTATCTACCTCTTTAGTACCATGTTTGACTGCATGCATCCTGCCATGACAATAATGTACTAAAACTCTGACATGTAAGCCAGACCCAATTAAATGCTTTTCTTTATAAGAGTTGTGGTGGTCATGGTATCTTTTCCCAGCAATAAAACCCTAACTAAGACACAAGTGTAGGTTGTTATTTATAGGGTAGTTAGGCTTTGGAACTGAAAGGCTAATTGTCACACTCCTGCCATTTTTGAGCCAGGAATTCGTAAGCTATCTCCATAGAAGAGTTTCCTATGTGATTGAACCCCTACTTGTCCATAATGGCACCATGAATAACTATGTTCCTGGGATGTCTCCCAAATAAAATACTCTAAAACATAATCTTGTTTTAGTATCTGCTTTGGAGGAAAGCAACCTATGGTTTGTTTCACTCACATTACTTTATTTCTTCCACCAACAATTATAGTATGCATTAATAATCTCTCCTTTCTTTATCTATGTCTAGTTCTTCATAGGAAGTGGGGAAAGAAGAGCACTTTACATTATAGGAACCTACTATATTGATTATTTCAAATCTCTCAACTAATTTAGATCTGATTGAAGGTATATGATGATACTTCCACTTTATAGATCAGGAAATTGAGACTAGAGTATTAATTATCTTCATTGAGATAATGTACAATATATATGAAATAAAACTTTGTTCTTGATTTTCACATTTTGTTCTAACTGTTCTTATTTTCAATTTATTTTGAAGATGAAAATAGGGAAGAGATAATGTCCATCTCCTTGTTGTGTTACACATTTCCAAAATACTTGTAAATCTTATTATTTGACTTCAAAAGTTCCCATTCCAACCCTTGCTAGTGGCCCCATGGTATTACAATCAATCCACATGAGTCTATTAAATGGGTAACAGAAATTATTAAGATATAAATTGAGGAATACACTCATGACTACAGAACAGAGTAGACAGCAGAAGTTGTCCTCTGATGTGACCATGAGTGAATCCACCTCGTACGTAGGAGCAGAGATAAGGTCATGTGACCCTTCTCCAACTCCTTATGAGAGGTCATGAACAACTTCAGGAAGCACCACCTCCTTTGGACCATATAACCCAAGGTCATGGGTGGAGCAAATATCACTACATTTCCCCATTTTGTCTAAATAAGAAGGTTCTACTCTTAATGCAAACTATACAGTAAAAATGATTATCAAGTATTGTCCAGGAAAAACAAAGGGTAATAACATAAACCAAAATGGAACTGCAACCAACAAGAATGACATCAAACAAGAAAGATATTTTGTTTGTCCAGAACATGGGTAAATGGCAAATTACTGAGATTACTCCAATAGCTGTCCTGTTTTGAAGATTCTAACTCTAGTACTAATATGTTCTAGCTAAGATATGAGATTATACTGTAACTATCTAGTCTTCATCTCCATCAAAGACCTGAGAAGGAACATAATAATACTCGAGAAAATAGAAAATGCAAGAAGGTAATTTCTGAAATTCTTGGGGGAATAGACAGATATAGCTGGCAGCCTGGACAGTCACCTAAAGTTTCTCAGCATTGTTGGGGCATCCAACTTGGCTAAAGGCCTAGAATATCTGACAGAACATTTTCAAAGGCAAGAATTTTGAAAGACCATCTTACCATGTCTTGGCAGAGTTCAGTAGTCACTTTTCCTTGTGCCCCACTCATCCAGAAAGGACGGCATTCATACTGTCAGCAGTTGAGGCAAGAGAAGTTCTTTGCCAAGTAGGGCATTTTGTGTCAAGAAGAAGCTAAACTTTCAAATGGAAATGTCTTAGAAGCCCAACATTCTCTTGAGATCAGATTGGTGCTACCAGGAGCAATCATGTCTCACGTCAAAAGAATTCTAAGTTATTTTAAATGTGATATTCTCTAGGTCTATGAAGTGTTTGAAGATTACCTGTCCATCTGACATATGTTTCTGTAAATCTGGAGAACCTAACTGACATAACTATAGAAATGATGACCATGGGTGACTATAGTTCTGTAAGTCTTATCTATCTAAATAACCTAAGGACTAAGACTTCACATTAGCAAGATAAACAGTCTGTAAAGTAGATATACCAAATAAGGACAATGACCTCAAAGTTTTGACAATACACAAAATAGCTTAAACAGAGGTAGAAATGTATAGTGTAATATATAATCTGACAATAATCCTACATATGTATCAATATACAAAATATCCTAAACAAAGGTAGAACATACTTACAGTGTGACAAATATAATATTACATTTGTATCAATATACGAGATATTTCAAACAGGAGTAGGCATGTGTGTACAATACATCAAATATAGTTTTGTATTTGTATCAATATAAAAATTATCTTAAATAGGAATATAAGAATAGTTTACATTTGTATCAATATACAAGAATTCATATCAGTGTAAATTATCTAAGGTTCATATTTTAATGAATTAGTTTACTAGTAAATACAATAATCTACCTTAATATTAGATACCTATCCATTCCCTTTTTCTTTTCTTTTCTTTTTTTTTTAAGATTTATTTATTTATTATATAGTGTTCTGCCTGCATGTATGCCTGCAGGCCAGAAGAGGGCACCAGATCTCATTACAGATGGGAGTCACCATGTGGTTGCTGGGAATTGAACTCAGGACCTCTGGAAGAGCAGCCAGTGCTCTTAACCTCTGAGCCATCTCTCCAGCCCCCCTTTTTCTTTTCTAAAAGAGAATACAGAGTACAAATTTTATTGTTTCACCCCCAAACCTAAACCATCCATCCATAACCCTGAGAAAAATGAGACATTTGGGAGAGGGACATCATTTTCTTATAACTACTTCCTGCTATTTAGGTATCTCTGTGGGATCTTTTAAGGAAGCTTAGATAGTTAGGTCTCATTAGGGCTAGCCACAGAGTCTGCAGCCAGTCTCAGTGATGCATAAGATTGTCATAGCCGGGCGGTGGTGGCACACGTCTGTAATCCCAGCACTCAGGAGGCAGAGCCAGGTGGATCATTGTGAGTTCGAGGCCAGCCTGGACTACCAAATGAGTTCCAGGAAAGGCGCAAAGCTACACAGAGAAATCCTGTCTCAAAAAAAAAAAAAAAAAAAAAAAAAAAAAAAAAAAAAAAAAAAAAAAAAAAAAAAAAAAAAGAAAGAAAAAGAAACATTTTGGACGGGTGGTGGTGGTGCATGCCTTTAATCCCAGCACTCGGGAGGTAGAGCCAGGCAGATCTTTGTGAGTTCGAGGCCAGCCTGGGCTACCAAGTCAGTCCCAGGAAAGGCGCAAAACTACACAGAGAAACCCTGTCTCGAACCCCCCCCCCCAAAAAAAAAAGATTGTCTGAGATTCTGTCTAGAAGTGTAGTATGATGGACCATCTCATCTTAGAACTGTCCTGAAGAGTTTTCAGTCCAAAGCTGATCACTAAGTAATGTTCTTGGGTACCATGGCATCTTTCTGGACTGAGTAGAGTCATTGTTGTGGGGCCCCATCTTCCTTCTGGAGACTTCAGAGATTGCTATTAGGAAGACTTCCAGAAGTGCTGACCTGACTTTAATGGTGTAAATTTTCTTTTGCATTCTGCATTAGCATTGTTAAACACCAAGGACTCATGTTAATAATTGTCTTTGTTCTTTGCCAGACACTGACTATTTTATAGCTGTGGTCAGCCTTTATAAAAAATCAGTAAAAGATTCTTGTGGACCCTGGAAAATTTTTGTGTATAGCTCAGTTGGTTTTCCTGGTTCTGGAATTTTTTTCCCAAGCTTTTAAAGCTGCTGTACAGATAGAGATATTGTATCTTATCATAAGTGGCTTGTACATATCTATCAGTGAAATGTCCCTCAACAAGAATTTGATCTTGGGAGAGCTCAAAACCTCTGCTCTTACCCTGTTGTTCTAGGACCCTCACTTCCTCTCTCAATCAGCCTTTCCATTGTAGCTGCTGGCTAAATTCTAGAACATCTGAGATTAACTGATTCCAATCATCTAGTCTGATCTATTTGTGGAAGGCCACATAATTAACATCTGTTTTACATATGTTGAGTGTATACCATAGGTGACCTCTGCTTCCTTAATGTTTTTTAAATCTCTCATAGGAATAGGTTGCAACATATATTCTACATATGGCTCAGGATGTCTGCCATCTGCTGGCCTCTCAGGGATGATGACAGGATAAGCCATTATATAAGAGCCATCTGGAGATGTTATGACTTGTATGGCCTTTTCCCTTCTGCTTATTAGGTTTCTTGTCATGTTTACTGAGAGATTCTTCCAGAGCTTACAACCAAGCACCTAGGGTTGCTTGCAGTGAGTGAACCTCCACTGTTGTAAGGGATTCCAGAGATTTCATGGAATAATGCAACCTTTTATGTTCTTCGGAAGCACATGATTCCTTGTCCCTTAGTTTATCAGTTAATGATAATCTTTCTTCCTTATAAAGTATCTGAATAATGGCAACATTACTCTGGAGAGTTATTGTTTTATCCATCAAGTATTCATATTTATTATCAAAGAATCAAATTTGGTTGTACATTTATTATTAATGGACTGAAATTCTTGTCATAAGTTAGCAGATTCCAAATAAAGGATCCTTTTACTTAAGTCTCTATTACTACCTTGTAAATCCTGGGTAGCAGATTCCAGGGAAAGAATATTTTTATTTAAGTCTTCATTGCTACCTTGTAAAGCCTATATCAATCTCAATAATGACTCATCTTTATTATTATTATTATTATCAAACCAGTTTTTCAATGCTATGTGAATTATATGCTAAATGCTAAAATGGTGTATATCATATATATCCCAGGAAGGTCATATATGTCCTATAAAAAATCAATTATTATACAAGCAAAAAATTTTTAAATTCTTGTGATGTAATATTTTCTGCCATGTTTTGAGAAATATTCAAAATTTGTAAAGACAATTTTATTAATTTGCTTATTTATTAATCAGTTTTAAGGTATAAAATTATCAAATACTTTCACCTTGGCTGACATCCTTGATTGCTGCTGTTTCCATTCCTGCAGTTTTTATGTGTGTGTGTGTGTGTGTGTGTGTGTGTGTGTGTGTGTGTGTGTATGCAGTATCATTGCTTGGCCAGTAGGTGTCACAGGTGTTGCACCAAAACAGGTCTGGTGCAAGCTGTTTTCAGGTCCTTAATTGGCTCCTGTGAGGCAATCCCTGAGCACTAAGTTGGGTTGCTAGTACCACAACAGATTGTATACAACAATAAGGCAATGCACCAATGTACTGGAAGCACTCAGACACAGTCACACACCTAGCAGGAGCCACCTGTCTGATTGGTGCTATAGGGCTGGTGATGGCAGTAGCTGGTGGGGGTGCAGCACCAGGACTGGACTCAGCCAGAGTGGTCGGAGCCACTGGGTGGGCATACACACTCTCAAGGTTGGCATCCAGGGCATCCTGGAATTGGCAGCTGCTACACTGAACAATTTTAAAAGCAAAGGAACACTCTGCTGTTAATCTCTAAACAGGTGGGGTGATCCAACCCAGCCACTAAATGCACAGAACTAGAAAGGCCCCTAGTGTGGGCACCTTTCTCTGGTACTCTATCCACTGAAGAATGCATGTGCTTCTGGCAGTGGTTACAAGAGCCACCTGGCCAGAGAGTGATTGACTCACATGCCACATGAGCTGCCTGGTCTACAGGCTCCCCACAGGGCTGCTGTATGAAGCTGGTCACCTGAGCAGGGGTCAAGCCCTTCCTGGGGAGCTCTGCAGGGCATAGAAACTCACCAGCAGCCACCTGTGTATATTGGGGTTTGGTCACACAAGTAGCCCCAGTAGGGATGTCAGGGGCTCAGATCCACGTGGTTCAGACTGAGTGGGTCTGGGGTACTAGCATGGTTGACCTGCAGCAAGCACATAAGCCTTTGAGTCAACCTTCCACTGCTGCCACAGAGGCTGCAGGCAGAAACTACAGGGAGTGTTGGGTCTTTTTGTCACACGGGCGCCACTTATGATCAATCCACGTGAGTCTACTAAATGGGTAACAGAATTTATTAAGATATAAATTGAGGGAATATACTGATGATTATAGAACAGAGTAGACAGCAGATGTTGTCCTCTGATCTGACTGGGAGCGAATCCACTTCATAGGCAGGAGCAGGGAGAAGGGCATGTAACCCTTCTCCAACTCCTTATAAGAGGTCATGTACAATAGCAGGAAGCACTGCCTCTCTTGGTTCATATAGCTCAAGGTCATGGGTGGAGCAAATACCACTATAACATGGTCCTATGTTACCTAATTCACGCTGAGCTATCTGAGCTCATCTTGTGCCATTTGCTCCATGATTCACTCTTTTCAGTCAGCTTGACTATCTCAGTGCTATGTGAATACCTTTTGTTCTTTCCATCACATTGTCTCCATCCTTGCTGTTTCCTCTGCCAGGACAACTTTTTCTTTTTATAATTCCATTATCACTGAAAATGAGACTTCTTCAGAGGAAATTCCCTGACCATCCTAGTTAAGGTGCCTATCTGTTATTTTTGTTCCCAAATCACCTCTTTGCCCCAGATATTTCCTATGGGTTTTCTCTTTTCTTCTTTCATTCCCTCCCTCTCTCCCTTCCTCCCTTCCTCCCTCCCTTTGTCCCTCCCTCCCACTTCCCTGCTTCCTTCTTGTTAGTATGTTCACTGTAGTTATTTGTATCTTGCTTTATGTATAAATCTAAGAGCACAAAAATGACAGATGGAAAGGGCCTTGTTTGCTTCATTTATTTGTGTTAGTTTAGGACTTGCAACACCAGGTTTTGTAAAATAGGTGTGTAAAAAGTGAAATTAAGCCAATGCAGAAGGAAAATTCTAGGCCTGTGTCTAATAAGAACTCAAAATATATTATTTATACCACTAAGATTTATTTACTAAACTCACTGTAATAATCAGAATTAATATGACTATAAAGCAAATGAATCTCACTGACATTTTGGAATCTGTGTGAATGCATTAATACCAATCAGTTTAAATGTGTGCTCACAGCATGTCATTCAGATGAGAAATGGTGAAAAGGGAAAAGGTAGACAGCTTCTTAACCTGTTTTTTATGGCACATTTAACTTCATTCCAGTAAGCTAAATTCTGGGCTTAATTAAAGATTATTTGGAGTATAGAGGAATATGAAGAAAATCTTAACAGTCACTTACATTTTAGACTCCACTTAAAAAAATGTAAAATAAAGATGTTATAGTTAAAGAGGCTTTCAGGTTAATTCCTCAGAAATCTAGGGGGTTTTGTCCTTCTTATTACCTTGATTTTGAAATTGATAGTTTTGCTAAGTGATTCTTTTTTAAAAAATAGCATGTACTATCATAGAAACCTTCATATATATAATATATCCACATATACATATATTATATATGTTTAAAATTAACCTATAATGGGATGACAATACCCACTTAGATATCATATACTAACAAATAAATCAAGATACCTCCTTGGAAGTATCAGCCAAATGAGTTCTCATATACCTCCAAAAAATTACAGGCTACTAGAATTGTTTTTGGTTACCCTCTAGGACTTGAAGATAATATTACTGCTGAAGCCATCACCTGTTTGAATCATAGAATGTGGAGATATCAAGGTAGTACTGACCTGGAAGCTTTATTCCTGCAGGTTATCTTTCATAGTGATGTAAGAGTTTAGGCCTGCTACAATAGATAATCATCATCTTACTCAACAGTGAATTTTATAAACTGCAGTGACTAGACTGACAAGGTATGCCCAGTGGTATGATGGTGACACAAATGTTATGGTAGTAACCAACTACTTTCTGATCTGGTCTAAGATTCACCCTTACCTAGTATGGGTAAAGGGTCAAGAATATGTGATTATGCAGGTCATGCACACTAAGGGAGAACTTACTACTACTATTCTGTTAAATGGATATAGTACTAAACTGATTACTAATGATTTATTGTTATATTCATAGATTAATGCATCTCTCAACTCTTATGAGAGAAGCTTCTTTGGCAGTATACGTGATTAACACAGAGAATCACAACTGACTTTTGTGCAAAGAACAAGAAACTATGATATGCTGAAAGAGGAGAGCAGAAAGATTGTAAGAACAAGAAATGGTAGATGAGTATAACAAAATTGTTTCCTGGACAGAATAGAAAAGTTGACCATATGAACTCATAATAGTTTGTGACAGAAAGCAGAAAAGCTTTAAAACCTCAAGCCAGACAAAATTCCGGTATAGAAGGAAAATGTAGTTGGAAGTTTTCCTGTGTCCCAGCCGACAGGTGGTTGGGACAAATCTTTCCCACACATGTCCCCCAAGTAAACACACAGAGCCTTATAATTTATAACTGATTGGCCACTAGCTCAGGCTTATTACTGATTACCTCTTACACTTAAATTAACCCATAATTCTTATCTATGTTTATCATGTGGCTTGGTACTTTTCAGTTCTGCATTGTCTTCTTGCTTTCTCTGTATCTGGCTGGTGACTCCTGACTCTGTTCTTCCTCTTCCCACCATTCCTTTAGTCTGTTTGCCCTGCCTATACTTCCTGCCTGGCTACTGGCCCATCAGCGTTTTATTAAATCAGTGTACAAAAGCATTATCCCACAACATTTCTCCTTTCCTGTCTAAACAAAAAGGAAGGTTTTGACTTTAGCATAGTAAAATTACATATAGCAAACAGTTATCAAGTAAGAATTATAGTTATAATAGGACAAGGTGAATGTGAAGTTGCATGCTTAGCAAAGGAGCTATTGTTAATTGATAAATGCAGGAAAGGAGGAATTGGTTTTCTTAAAGGACAGACAATTAGCATGGCAAAAATGCTTCAGTGAATGACCCCATAACCAAGAGTATATGGCAACACAAATTTGGCTCAATAAATTAAAAATTAATAAAAGGACAAAAAAATTGGAGGGGGGAATGAGTGAGAAGTCTGGGAGGAGCTGGGAAAGAGATGACTATGATTGGAGCATAGTGTATTAAATTATCAAAGAATTAATGAAATGTTTTAATTTTGTTGATATAATAAATCTAGAAACTCATTTATTACTTTATATTTTCCAAGTAGATTGTAAAAACAATTTCTTTTAATGTTCTGAATTTCTTTAGTATTCATTGCAATATTTCCCTGTTCATTTCTGATTCTGATAATTTTAGTCATCTTTTTCTTTCTTTTTGTTAGTCTGGCTGTCCTGGGATTTCTATTGTTGTGAAGAGACACCATGAACACATCAGCTCTTACAAAGAAAAACATTTAATTGTGGTTCCTCACTTACAGTTCAGAGGTTCAGTCCATTATTGTCATGGGGAGGGGGAAATAAGTCGGCATGCATGGGGACATGTAAGCTGGAACTTACATCTTGATCCAAAGGCAACAGGAAGTTAACTGTGACACTGGGAGTAGGAGTCACATAGGAGACATCAAAGCCTACACCCACAGTGATACACTTCCTCCAACAGGGCCACACCTCCTAATAGTGCTACTTTCTTTGTGGGCCATTTTCTTTCAAGCCACCACATTCCACTCTCTGGCCCCTGAAGGCTTGAAGCTGAAAGACCCCCAGGGGAGATCTTCCTTCAGGAGAGACCCCAAACCCAAGGAACACACCGAAATCACAGATCAGATGCAAAAGCAAGAGGGTTTATTAGATACACGGGTACCCAGGGCGAAGTCTCTCGGAGGACTTGCACGCTTTCCTAGGGCAAGGGGGACTTTTTATGGGATCCCAGGGGCAGAGGCGCAGTTACAGAAGCAAGAAGCATAGTTACAGGGTCCCTATTGGTTGTTTCAAAGAAGGCCAGGGTGAACTTGGGGTCGTATGTGTGTGGCTGATTTGGCCTTGCCCAGGGTATAGTGGGTGTTTTTCCAGCCCAGCTGCTTATTTCTCAAGGCCAGGGGGCCAGCCATAAAATATCCTGATTTGACTCAACTGTTTTTCTCCCAAGGCGCGACCCCAGTTATCTCTCTCCCAAGGCCGGATGGCTGGCCATGGCTGTGAACTCCTGTTTTTCTGATTCCTTCAGAATGGCGTTTCTTAGGCTAAGTTATTGGTGGGGGGGAGGAGCATTTCATCGGCCCAACGCCCCATGTCCTCATAATGGAGCGGGGGTCTTTCATTCCCCCATTTTCTTTTGTACCAAATGGAATCTTTCATTTTAGGATGGAGAATAAGGGGTCAGCTCCATCTCTGACTGTCTGAGCCTCTGATATTGCTGGGTTAGGATCAAAGCCTGGACAACAGAAACCCTATCCTTAATGAATTGCACCAATCTGTTGAGGATGCATGGCCCAAACAATAAAACGAGCAGGAGGATGATTAGGGGGCCCATAATGGTGGAGACAAGGGTCGTAAACCATGGTGACCTTTGGAACCATCCTTCAAATCATCCCTGATGAGACTCGAATAATTGTTGTCTCTGTTTTAATCTTTTTCTTAATTTAGCCATGTTATCCCTGACTACTCCAGTATGATCTGCATAGAAGCAGCATTCTTCTTTGAGGGCAGCACATAACCTGCCCTCTTGCAGGAAGAGTATGTCCAGCCCTCTCCTATTTTGCAGCACTACTTCTGATAGGGATGTTAAGGATTTTTCTAACGCACTAACCGATTCCTCTAGGGCTTTGATGTCTGTATTCATGGCTACTTGGAGCTGTCTGAATTGGCCGGTCTCCATAAGGGCTTCGGTCCCTGTACCTACCCCGGCAGCTATTCCGCCCATGGTAATTCCTCCCAGTAACAGGGCCAGCGTCAGGGGAACAGGCTCTCTGGTGATGCCCCTCCTAATGTCAGGAGGACTATTAGGGGGATCAAGGGGACCCCCGGGTGAGTCTTATCTTTAGTGGGTTTGGAGAGCGTTGAACTAGATGTCTCGGTGCCCTCAGCTTCGTCGGGTTCCTTGGCAGCCTTCACATGCGATGCGTGGACCCAAGCCGCTATCCCATCAACCTTGAGTGCGGTGGGAGTAGTTAACAGGACGGTGTATGGTCTTTTCCACCTCGGCTCTAGGTTCCTGGATTGATGGCGTCGGAACCAGACAGAGTCCCCAATCTTGAATGGGTGAGGCACCACCGGGCGGTTCAGTTGCTCCCGGTAGGCGTCTGCCAGGGGTTTCCACACCGTCTTTTGCACTAATTGGAGGGCTTGGAGGTGCGCCTCTAGGGTAGGGCTAGTGGCAAAAGAGGAGATATCAGGGTGAAGGAAATTTACAATTGGTGGGGGAGCCCCATACATGATCTCAAACCGGGTTAGGCCATGAGGCCCAGGAGTATTCCAGGCTCGGCAAGGGGCTAGAGGGAGTAGGAGCACCCAATCTCTAGTGCCAGTTGCAAGCGTTAATTTGGTTAAAGTCTCCTTAATGGTTCTATTTGCACGTTCTACCTGTCCTGAGCTCTGGGGGTGGTATGCACAATGAAGTTTCCAATTGATCCCCAGTAGCCTGGCCACCTTCTGACTTACCTGGGAGACTTATCTGGGGCATTCCATACCTGGGAAAGATGTCATCCAGGAGTTTCTTGGTTACCACGTTAGCGGTCTTCTTCTTGGTAAGGAAGGCCTCTGTCCATCCATGATGTAAGCTTGTCGCTCGGGGCTCTATTCCGCCCCCATTTTCTTTGCTGGTTCCTGGTCCTCCGGGCTTCCGCCATCCGGAGGGCCTGGGTCAGCGTGATCAGCTCTGCCTTTTGGGCCGATGTTCCAGGCGGCAGCGGTGAGGCCCAACCTACCTCCAATTTGGTGGTGACGGCTGCTCCGGCCCTCTGTTCTCCTTCTCGGAGGAAGCTGCTCCCATCTGTGAACCAGATAAAATCTGAGTTCAACAGCGGTTGATCTGTTAGGTCAGAGCGGGTGCCATGGGCCTCCGCCAGAATCTGGAGGCAATTGTGCTCCTTGGATGGGTCTGGCAAGGGCAGCAGGGTTGCGGGGTTGAGGGAGACAACTGGTCCGAACACCACTCGGTCTGTGTCTAACAACAGAGCCATCTATCTGGGGGCTGTCGGACCAGAGCTTCCACTGCATGGGAGGATAACACAGTTAATGGCTGTCCCAAAGTCAGTTTCCCTGCATCCTTGAGCAAAACAGCAATAGCGGCTACCATGCGCAGACAGGGGGGCCATCCTGTAGCTACCGAGCTTCCATGGCCCCAGTCTCTGTACCAGCACTCCTTTTGCAAAGCCTGAGTTCTCATCCACGAACAGTTCAAAGGGCTAGGACTTGTAGGGGGGTCCCTTTGGGTCCTGTCCAGATGCCAGCTGAACCTTTCTCTCGGTGGTCCATCAATATCTCCTGCTACCTGTGGCCCCCTGGACCAAAGCTGTGCGGTCACTGAGAGAGCCTCCGGTATGGGTCAGGACTGAATGTTGAGCCCTGGTGTCCACTAGGAAGGTCACTGGCTGCCCCCCAATCTTGAGAGTTATCCTAGGCTCAGGGGGGGCTCCTGGCCTTGACCTCCCTAATCCTCCAAATTGAGGAGGTCCGTGGCCCTTGGCTTAGTTCTCTGAGACCCTTGAGGCTTCTTTGATCAGTCACGAGCCCAATGTCCTCTCTGTTTACAGTAAGCACACTGGTCTTTGTCAAGCGGTGTCCTTCTTTGATCTCCCGTCCTAACTCCCTCTCTGACCTGTCCCTGAGACACTACAGTGGCCAGGACTTTCTCTCTCTTTTTTTTTTAGATCCAACATCTCTTTCTCTTCCTCGTTTTCCCTCTCCCTCTGTGTCTCTGTTTCTCGCCCTCCCTTCCTCCTGCTCGCTCTCCGCTCTCGTTCGCTCGCTCTCTTCTCTCTCTCTCATTTTCTCTGCCTCTCTTATTAAACATTTTCTCTGCCTCTCTAAGTCTTACCAAAAACGCTGCCGGCGTCTCTTCCTGGTAACCTGAGCCGAATTGGTAGGGGGTCTAGCGGCCCCTCGGAGACCCGCTAAGAGCAACTGGCGATAGAGACGTAGGCGCTCCCTACCTTCGGGGTCAGTACCAGTTTAGGTGGGTGAGGGGAAAGGCTGCATTAGGCAATTGGGTGGGTCTTCCATTGTCTCCTGGAACCTCCGAGCCTCCAGGAAGACTCGCTGTCTTTGGCTGGTTTGTCACGCCTTCCTCGTAGGCGACCGGCGCCTCATCCTCCCGCTCCCGCTGTAGAAGCTGTTCGGAGGCCGCGGCGGGGGCTGCCGGTCCCTCCGACACTGTCGGGGGGGGGGGCTGTAACACTCGGGGCGGGGTGACTCGGCGTCCACGGGTGACGCCGCCCCCGCCACATCCCACGCCTGCCGCCGCCGCCGCAGGCCTTTGCGATCGGATTCCCCTGGTCTACACCAGTTCTAAGTCGGCTGCTAGGCGCCGGCCGAGGCGAGGCGCCGCACGGAAAACCGTGGCCCAGGGGGTGGACCCGGCGGGGGAAGACCGGCACGGCCCCGACCCTCCACCCGCGTGGGAGACGTGGACGGCCGGGGAGATCGGGGAGCGAGGAGGGGAGGCCCCCCCAGCGCCGCCCCGGACCCCCGCGACTACAGCCGCGCGGATGGGAGGAGGTGCGGGGCACACTGGCGCCCGCCGGCTCCCCGGGTGCGGCCGCGACGCCCGCCGCAGCTGGGGCGATCCACGGGAAGGGCCCAGCTCGCGTCCAGAGTCGCCGCCGGAGCGGCGGAATGCGGGGAGAGGAAACGACACGCTGGTGGAGGGGTCGGGAGGAACGGGGAGCGGGAGAGATCCGCCGATCCGGCTTCCTATGACTGTTTCTAGGAGGAGAATGGTTAAACAGAAAACAAAAAACGACAGACAAACATAAATGAGACTAACACGCGCTGCGCGGCTTCGGTTCCAAACCGAAAGCAAAACCAGAAAAACCGTGCCCCAGAGGGGACTTCAGAAAAACCGTGCCCCAGAGGGGACTTCAGACCATGTCCCAGAGGGGACTTCAGACCGTGCCCCAGAGGGGACTTCAGACACCCGTGGAACATCTTCCAGGGTCACGGTGGTGAAGTCCGAGCCAGTCAGCTCCTTCAGACCCACTGCCACAGACAGATTCAGGCGCGCAGACAGACAACACTCAACATTCAGACAAATAGACAACACTCAGACAGGACAGAGATGACATACAACAAGGCCGGCCGGCTTACCTCCTGACGGTGGGTCGGTGGTCCCAGGGAGGGGTCTCTATCCCCGTACGGGCTACCAAATGAAAGACCCCCAGGGGAGATCTTCCTTCAGGAGAGACCCCAAACCCAAGGAACACACCGAAATCACAGATCAGATGCAAAAGCAAGAGGGTTTATTAGATACACGGGTACCCGGGGCAAAGTCTCTCGGAGGACTTGCGCGCTTTCCTAGGGCAAGGGGGACTTTTTATGGGATCCCAGGGGCAGAGGCGCAGTTACAGAAGCAAGAAGCATAGTTACAGGGTCCCTATTGGTTGTTTCAAAGAAGGCCAGGGTGAACTTGGGGTCGTATGTGTGTGGCTGATTTGGCCTTGCCCAGGGTATAGTGGGTGTTTTTCCAGCCCAGCTGCTTATTCCTCAAGGCCAGGGGGCCAGCCATAAAATATCCTGATTTGACTCAACTGTTTTTCTCCCAAGGCCGCCAACCCCAGTTATCTCTCTCCCAAGGCCGGATGGCTGGCCATGGCTGTGAACTCCTGTTTTTCTGATTCCTTCAGAATGGCGTTTCTTAGGCTAAGTTATTGGTGGGGGGGAGGAGCATTTCATCGGCCCAACGCCCCATGTCCTCATAATGGAGCGGGGGTCTTTCAAAGCCATATCATAATGCAAAAATGTATTTAGTCCTACTTTAAAAGTTCCTATAGTCTAGAACAGTCTTAAACTTTTTTAAAATCTGAAGTTCAAAGTCTCTTCTGAGATTCATGCAATCTCTTAACTATAATCCCCTGTAAAAGTAAAATGAAAAAGCAGATCACATACTTCTAACAAATAATGGCACAGGATATACATTACCATTTCAAAACATAGGGAAGGGAGCATACTGAAAAAATACTGGACCAAAGCAAGACTGAAAACCAACTGAGCAAACTCCAAACTCTACATCTTCATGTCTGATGTCAAAGTGCTCTTCGACTCTCCAACTCCTTTCAGTTTTGTTGACTGCAACACACTTATTTCTCTTGGGCTGGTTCCAATCCCTGCTAGCAGCTTTCCTTGACATGCATCACATGACTCTGGCATCTCTAACATCTTAGACTCTCCAAGGCAATCCAGGCTTCACTTTCAGAGCTTCCCACAGTGGCCTTTTTAGGCCTCCATTCAGGGACACACCTGACATATGCCTGGCCTCAATGGACTACCTTAGTTATAGAGGAAGACTCCATAATGCCTTTTTTCTATCCTTGATCTAAACCCAGAACCATGTAGTCAAATCTCCCAAGATCTGCTGCTTGCTGGGGCTGAAACATGGCTCCCTCATCCAATTACATTTTCACCAGCTTTCTGTTTTTGATGGTTTCCTTCACTGCCTAAACTTGGCTGCCCTGAAACTGGATCTGTAGACCAGGCTGACTTTGACCTTAGAGATCTTTCATTTACATCTTCACCAGGTTTCTGTTTTTGATAGTTACCTTCATGGCTGAAGCATGGTACTTGCTCTGCAGACCAGGCTGGCCTCAAATGCAGAGATTGACAAGCCTCTGCCTCTGGAGTACTGGGATTAAAGGCATTTAAGACCACACCCAGCTATACACCTTTCTTTCACATTTTAAAAACTGAGCTTGATGGGATCTTGCCATAAGGTCACCAACCCCTTTATTCCACTTGTATTTTTTTCTTTATTAAAAAGAATTTTTATTCAGTTTATATACCAACCACAGATCCCCCTCTCATCCCTCCTCCTGGTCCACCCCAGGCTACCCTTTTCTTTTCACTCCCCATCCCCTCTGAAAAAGTAAGGCTTCCCATGGGGAGTCAGTGAAGCCTGGTACATTCAGTTGAGGCTGATCCAAGCACTGCCCCCGCCACTGCCTGCATCAAGGCTGTGCAATGTGTCCCACCATAAGAAATGGGCTACAAAAGACCAGCTCATGCACCAGTGATAGATCCTGATTCCACTGCCAGGGGAACCTTAAACAGATCCAGCTACATAATTGTCTCGCTCATGAAGAGGGCCTAATTCAATCCCATGCACAATCCACAGCTGTTGGTCTAAAGTTCATGAGTTCCCACTAGCTTGGTTCTGTTGTCTCTGTAGATTTCCCCATCATGATCTTGATGCCCCTTGCTCATAGTTTCTCTCTTCCTTTTCTTTGACTGGACTCCTGGAGCTTGGTCTGATGCTTGGCTGTGGATCTCTGCATTTGCTTCCATCAGTTACTGGATGAAGGCTCTATGATGATAGTTAGGGTATTCACCAATCTGATCACCAGGGTAAGCCAGCTCAGGCACCCTCTCCACTATTGCTAGTAGTCTAAGTTGGGGTCATCCTTATAGATTCCTGGGAACTTCTCTAGCACCAGGTTTCTCTCTATCCCCATGATATCTCCCTCTACCAAGATATCTCTTTCATGGCTCTCCCACTTAGTCCTCATTCCAGCTCAACCATCCCGTTCCCTTATATTCTCTTTCCCCATCCCCTAAACTCTATTGCCCTGCCTCATTCCCAGTTTACTCAGGAGATCTCATATATTTTCTCATCTATTTCAGATGGATGATCCATGCATCCCTCTGAGGGTCCTCCTTATTAGCTAGCTTCTCTGGAGCTGTGGGTTGTAATCTGGCTATCCTTTGCTTTATATCTAGTATCCACTTATGAGTGAGTACATACCATGCTTGTCTTTCTAAGTCTGGGTTACCTCATTCAGGATGATATTTTCTAGTTCTATTCATTTGCCTACAAATTTCATGATGTCATTGTTTTTTACTGCTGAGTGATACTCCATTGTGTATATGTATCACATTTTCTTCGGTTGAGGCGCTCTAGGTTGTTTCCAGGTTCTGGCTATTATGAATAATCCTGCTATGAACATAGTTGAGCAAGTGTCCTTGTTGTTTGATTGAGCATTCCTTGGGTATATGCCCAAGAGGGGTATCATTGGATCTTGAGGTGAATTGATTCCTAGGAGAAACTGCCATGCTCATTTCCAAAGTGGCTGTACATGTTTGTACTCCTACCAACAGTGGAGGATTGTTCCCCTTGTTCCAGATCCTCTCCAACATAAGCTGCCATCAGTGTTTTTGATGTTAACCATTCTGACAGAAACCATTCTGATGGTATCTCAGAGTTGATTTGATTTGCATTTCCTTGATGACTAAGGGTGTTGAGCAATTACTTAAATGTCCTTCTGCCAATTGAGATTCTTTGGTTGAGAATTCTCTGTTTAGCTCTATAATCCAATTTTAATGGGACTATTTGGTATTTTGATGTTTAGTTTCTTGAGTTCTTTATATATTTTGAAGATTAGTCCCCTGTCAGATATGGGGTTGGTGAAGATCTTTCTCCATTCTGTAGGTTGTTGTTTTGTCTTATTTACCATGTCTTTTGCCTTACCTACACTTCTAATTTTCAGCAGGTCCTATTTATCAATTTTCTGTGTTACTGGTGTTATATTTAGGCAGTGGTCTCCTATGACAATGTGGTCAAGGCTACTTTCTACTTTTTCTTCTATCAGGTTCAATGTAACTGGATTTATGTGTAGGTCTTTGATCTACTTGGACTTGAGTTTTGTGCATGGTGATAGATGTGGATCTATTTGCAATCTTCTACATGTTGACAACTAGTTCTGCTAACACTATTTGTTGAAGATGCTCTATTTTTCCCATTGTACAATTTTGGCTTCTTTGTAAAAAATCAGGTCTTCATAGGTGTGTAGATTAGTGTCAGGGTCTTCAATTCAATTCCATTGGTCCACCTGTTGGTTTTTATGCCAATACCAAACTGTTTTTATTACTATAGCTCTATAGTAGAGCTTGAAGCCAGGAATGGTGATGCCTCTAGAAGTTGCTTTATTGTGCAAGATTATAGCTGAAATGTTTTTCTGTGTCCCACCCTGTCAGCAGCTGCTCAGACCCAAGTGAACACATACAGGCTTATATTAATTAAAACTGCTTGACCATTAGCTCAGGCTAACTACTGACTAGCTCTTACACTTAAACTTAGCCCATTTCTGTTAATCTATATGTCACCAAGTATTCCGTGGCTTTACCTGTGTGCCATTACATGCTGCTCTCTGGATGGTGGGCTGGCATCTGCTGACTCAGCTTTCCTCTTCTGAGAGCTCTCCTTGTTTGCTTATCTTGCCTATACTTCCTGCCTGGCTACTGGCTAATCAGCTTTTTATTTATCAACCATTCAGAACAACACATTTACAGCATACAGAGCACCATCATTCATCACAGGATTATTTTAGTTATCCTGGGTTCTTTGTTTTTCCATATGAAGTTGAGTATTGTTCTTTTAAGGTCTTTTAAGAAATTTGTTGGGATTTTGATGGGGATTGCATCGAAACTGTAGATTGCTTTTGGTAAGATTGCCATTTTTACTATGTTAATCCTACCTATCTATGAGCATGGGAGATCTTTCCATTTTCTGATATCTTCTTCAATTTCTTTCTACAGAGACTTAAAGTTCTTGTCATACAGGTCTTTCACTTGCTTAGTTAGAGTTACCCCAAAGAATTTTATATTATTTGTGGCTATTGTAAGTGGTGGTATTTTTCTGATTTCTTTCTCAGTCCATTTACATTTGTATATAGGAGAGATATCATTTTTTTTTTTAGTTAATCTTGCATCCTGATACATTACTGAAGGTGTTTATCAGCTGTATGAGTTCCCTGGTAGATATTTTGGCCTCACTTATGTATACTATTATATCATCTGCAAATAGCAACGGTTTGACTTCTTCCTTTTCAATTTGTATCCCCTTAATCTCCTTTTGTTGTTTTATTGCTTTAGCTAGAACTTTGAGTACTATATTAAATAGATATGCAGAGAGTGGGCAGCCTTTTCTTGTTCCTAATTTTAATGGAATTGGTTTGAGTTTCTCTCCATTTAATTTGATGTTGGCTGTTGGCTTGTTGTAAATTGCCTTTATTATGTTTATATATGTTCCTTGCATTTCTGATTTCTTCAAGACTTTTATCACAAAGGGGTGTGGGATTTTGTCAAAGGCCTTTTCAGCATCTAATGAGATAATCCTGTGGTTTTTTTCTTTCAGTTTGTTTATAGGGTGTATTACATTGACAGATTTTCTTATGTTGAGCCACCCATGCATCTCTGGGATAAAACCTACTTGACTTATAAAGGCAGACCCATTAGAATAACACCCAACTTCTCAATGGAGATTCTGAAAGTCAGAAGGTCCTGGACAAACATTATGCAGACACTAAGAGACCACAAATGCCAGTCCAGACTACTATACCCAGCAAAACTTTCAGTCACCATAGAAGGAGTACACAAAATATTCCAAGTCAAAACCAGATTTAAACAATACCTATCCACAATTCCAGTCCTACAGTAAGCACTAGAAGGAAAAATTCAACCTAAGGAAGTTAGATGCACCCATGAAAACACAGGCAATAAGTAATCCCATAGCAGCAAATCCCAAAGAAGGGAAACACGCATACTACTACCAAAAAATAATCAGGAATTAACTATTAATGATCAATAATATGGCCTTTTCCCTTTGCAATTCTTAATATTCTGTCTTTATTCTGTATGTTAGTGGTTTGATTATTATGTGGCAAGGGGACTTTTTGGGGGGGGAGTCTAGTCAATTCGGTGTTGTGTAATCTTCTTGTATCTTCAGAGGCATTTCCTCTCTTAGGTTCGAAATTTTTTTTCTATGATTTTGTTGAATATATTTTCTGTGCCTTTGAGCTGCTATTCTTCTCCTTCTTTTATCCCTATTATTTTTAGGTTTGGCTTTTTCAGGTTGTCCTAGATTTCCTGGACATTTTGTGTTTTGACTTTTTGGCTTTAGTATTTTCTTTGATTGACAAATCTATTTCCTCTATCATATCTTCCATGCCAGATATTCTCCCTTCCAGCTCTTGTATTCTGTTCGTTATGCTTGCATCTGTACTTCCTATTTCTTTACTCAGATTTTCCATTTCCAGCATTCTCTCTATTTGTGTCTTCTTCATTGCTTCTAGTTCAATTTTCAGGTCTTGAACTGTTTCCTTCTCCTGTTTGTTTATTCTTGGTTTTCTTGGCTGTCTTTAAGGGATTTATTGATTTCTTCCAATTTTTTTGTTTGTGTTTTCCTCAATTTCTTTAAGGGATTTTTTTTCATTTTCTCTTTAAAGGCATCTATCATCTTCATAAAGTTATTATTATTATTATTATTATTATTATTATTATTATTTTCGAAACAGAGTTTCTCTTTATAGCTTTGTGCCTTCCTGGAACTCACTCTGTAGCCCAAGTTGGCCTCAAACTCACAAAGATCTGCCTGCCTCTGCCTCCTGAGTGCCCGGATTAAAGGCGTGTGGCACCATGGCCTGGCATCATAAAGTTATTTTTAAGGTCATTTTCTTCTGCTTCTTTTATATTGTGATGTTCAGGTCTTGTTGTAGAATCACTAGGTTCTGGTGTTATCATATTGCTCTTTAAGTTGTTGTATGTATTCTTAAACTGTTGTCTATCCAATTGGTGCCAGAGGTGTCTGTGTCTAAGGGAGCTGCTCTTGGTCCAATCTGTGCTGTCTGTGTCTGTGTCTCAGGGGGGATGCTCTTGGTCCAATCAGCACTCTTGGTCCAATCAGAGCTTTGTCCAATCAAAGCTGGCAGATTCTGTGTCTCAGGGATCTGCTGAGGTCTCAGGGGGATGGGTGGGTTTAGGGGAGGGAGTGGGTCTTGTAGATTGCAGGGGCCCATGAGGGGTGTTGGTGGGGAGGTGTGCCTGCAGGAGTCTTCCCTGCAGACCTGCAACTGGGACAGTGATGGTTGTGAGTGGGGGGCATGGGTTGTGCTCTGGGGCCTAGGTCCTAGAGACTGGAATCTCAGTCTAGGAGAAGAATCACTAACTCTTGGTCCTACCATAGCTGGTAGAGTCTATATCTCAGGGAGTGTTGAGGATGCAGGGGAATGGGTGAGTTTGGGGGAGAGCGTGGGTCTTGTAGATTGCAACATCCCCTGGGAGATGTTGGTGGGGAGTTCTATCTGCAGGAATCTTCCTTGCTGGCCTGCAACTGGGGCAGCAATGGGTAGGTGCAGGGGGATATGGGTTGTACCTCAGGGCCTAGGTTCTAGAGATTGAACTTTCAGGTTGGGAGAAGAGGCACTCACAACTTTGTCCAATTGGAACTGGAGGATTCTGTCTCAGGGACCTTCTGAGATTACAGGGGGATGGGGGAGGGAGTGGGTCTTGTAGATTACAGGGTCCCCTTGGGGGTGTTCGTGGGGAGGTCTGCCCACAGGAGTCTTCTCTACTGGCCTGCAAATGGGGTAGCTATAGGCGGGGGTGGGAGCATGGGTTGTGCCCTGGGCCTACGTCCTGGAGATCTATTCTGTTTCTTTATCTATTATCCTTGAATATAGGATTTAGCTCTGCTCTACTCCTTGGGGCTCCTTTTCTCAATCTGTACATTTTGTATTTTTTTTGCTCAGCTTGCTCCTTTTCATTGTAAATCTTCATCAGAGTTACCACTAGTAACTGCAGGACAGAGTCTATACTAGGCTCTTTCGAGATTTCCTCTGTCAATAGGATTAATCCAAATCTCTTCACTTTTGCCTCAGGTAGACTTTTAAGACAAAAGCAAAAAGCAGCCACATCTTCACCAAAATACCACACGACCATTTGCTAGGGCACATACTAAAAATTTTCACCTTTGAAACCTCTTGAGCCAGACCCTGACAGTTCAAATAATTCTTAGCACCACTGTCTTCCATGCTCCTACTAGTATGGTCCATTAAGAAACACTTAAAGTGTTCAACTACTTTTCTAATCCACAGTCCCAAGGTCCATATTCCTTCAAATAAAAGCATGGCCATGCCTATCACAACAATACCCAGTCCTTGGTAATAACTTCTGTCTTAGTTAAGGTTTCTATTGTTATGAAGAGACACCATGACCATGGCAACTCTTATAAGGGAAAACATTTAATTGTGGTGACTTGCTTACAGTTTAGAGATTTAGCCCATTTCTGTCATGGTGGGAAGCAAGGCAACATGCAGGCAGATGTGATGCTGGAGTTGAGAGTCCTTACATCTTGATTCAAAGGCAATGGGAAGTGAACTGTGACACTGGAAGTAGCTTGAGCATAGAAGACCTCAAAGCTCATCCCATAGTAACACATTTTTTCCAACAAGGTCACATATCTACTCCAACAAGGTCACATCACCTAATGGTACCACTTCCTTTAGTGGCCATTTTCTTTCAAACCACCACAGTGGCCAAAAATTTGTTGATTTTATTATCTCATAGAAACAGCGCTTATATTATTTTTTTGTATTTTTTCTTTGCTTAATTAATTAATTCATTCATTAATGTCTGGTCTTGTTATTATTACTTCTTGCTCTCTACTGATTTGGATTTGATTTCATATTTTTCAAGACTTTTAAGTTGCATCACTAAGTCATTTATTTGTGCTCTTTCTGCTTTTTAAAAGATATCATTTGTATAACATTTCCCTTTTTCTGAATTCTTTTTATTTATTTTCACTGGAAATTCACATGATATATTTTGGTCATGTTTTTCCCTCCCCACCATCTCCTACCAGATTCTTCCCATTCCATACTCATCCAACTCCATGACTTACTTTTCATTCTCTATCTTTAGAAAAGAATCAGGCAAAAACAAACAGATCATAATTAAGAAAGAAAGTAAACAACTATATGAAACACATTGACATATAGACATGTACAAACACACACACTCACCACCACCATAAAAATACAAAATTGGAAGCTGTAATATGTAAGCAAAAGATGAGTAGGATAAGAAATGTCTCATCAAAGCAATATGAGATAAAATCATCATCAAGTTCCTTATGTGTTGGCCATCTACTAAAGGCTTGGTGCTTACTCTTTAAGTGTGCATTATATAACCAGTGAGACTCTATTGGGGAAGATTAACTTTCCCTTTGCAAGTGGTTGTCAATAAGAGATAGCTTCTTGGTTAAGTATGAGAGATCCTCTCCCCTTCCCCTCTCAGCACTAGAACCATGTCTGAGTTGAACCTATGTAGACCCTGTACATGCTTCCATAATCTCTGTGAATTCATTGATGTGCCAGTTCTGTTGTATCTGGAATACACAATTTCCTTGGTGTCATCCATGCTCTCGGCTCTGATAATCTTTTTGCCTCGTCTTTAGCATATGTACCTGAGTTCTGAGGGCAAGGGATTGATGGAGATATATTTAGGACTGATTGTTTCAAAGCCTCTCATTCTCTCCACATTATCCAGTTGCAGATATTTTGATTTGTGGGTATAATAGAATGTTGTTTAGGACAATTTAATTGCTGTGCTCCATTAGCAGACCAACAATATTTGATTTTCCCCGAGGCCCATGGCCTATCTAGTTTCAGGTTCTTAGCCACCCAAACAGTGTCAGACATGAATTTCATCTCCTGCTGTGGGGTTTAAATTCAATTAGATAGTAATTGGTTGCTCCCATAGTGCATGTGCCACTATTGTTCTACCTTATTATGCTGGCAGGTCACCACTATAGAGTGTAGAGTTTGCCACTGGGTTGGTGTTTACTTTTCTCCTTTTGTAGCGTGTTCCTTTCAGTATCATGAACACTACTCAGCAGGAATGAAGGTTCTAGGTAGGCACCTATTTGACTTCTCTGAGTTCAATATATTATGTAGGCACTGTATTTCACAATTCTATTTTCTTTATTTCTAAATAGCTGAGTGATGTTACATAGTGTAAATGAAGATTTTCATTATCTATTTGTCTGTTCATGGGTAGATAGACTGTCCCCAATTTTTAATATAGGAGTTTAGAGCTATAAAATTTCCATGTAGGATTGCTTTTAATGTGTCTTAGAAGATTTTTTTTGTATTTTAATTTTTGATAAGTTCCAGATTTTTTTATTTCTTAATTTCTTCTTTGATCTCTTCATCCTTTAATAATTAATTATTTAATCTTCATGAGTTCATGTACTTACTCAAGATTTGTTCCCTCTTGGTTTTAGCTTTTAGTGCATTATGGTCAGATAGGATATATGGGCTTATTTCAATGTTTTTGGAAATTTTTGAGATTTTATTCTCCTCTTCCCCCAACATGTACTTTAATTTAAAGAACCTCCCACTGCTTCCTGAATAGAATGAATATTCTTTGATGTTTCAGGGAAATAGTCTGTAGCTATCTGTCAGGTATTATCAAAAGTGAGATACTGAAATCACCTCCTATTATTGGATTGGTATTAATATGTGATTTTTAATTACAGTAGTTTGCTTCACATGAAGTTGACTACTCTAGAGTTTGATGCATATATATTTAAGATTGTAATGCCCTCTTGGTTCATTTTCCCCTGGATCAGAATGAAGTGCTCTTCTCTATTTCTTATGATTATTTTTAGTTTGAAATCTATTTTTTCACATACATAGATAACCTGATCTGTTTTCTTCCTGTTATATTTGCTTTATCTATCCTTTCCCTTTAAGGTCATGTCTAAATTGAAGTTTCTGTTGACTACAGAAAGAAGGGTGTGTTTATTAATTCATTCAACTCTCATGCTTTTTGATTGAGTTGAGATCATTAATAGTTATACTTATTACTGAAAGGTATGTGTTTATTGAGCTCATTATTGTTTCTATTTTGCTGTGGAATGTAATTCTGTATGCTGTGAATGTGTGTTGCTCTGATTGTTTAACAAATAAAAAGCTGATTGGATCGAACAGTAGCTAGGCAGGAAGTATAGGTGGGATAAGCAGACAATGAGAATTCTGGGAAGAGGAGGGCTGAGTCAGAAGTCACCAGGCAGACACAGAGGAAGCAAGATGACAAGGCAGAACTGAGAAAAGGTACCAAGCCATGTGGCTAAACATAGATAAGAATTATGTGTTAATTTAAGTGTAAGAGTTAGTCAGTAATAAGCCTGAGCTAATGGCCAAGCAGTTTTAATTAATATAAGCCTCTGTGTGTGTACTCGGGGGACCTGAGTGGGAGAGATTTGTCCTAACCACTGGCAGGTTAGGACACAGAAAAACTCCTAATTACACTTTGTGTTTCTTTCATATTTTATATTTTATTTCATAAACAAGGAAAGTAAAAAAGAAACCATGGGAGATGGTGTTAGCATTTAGGCATCTCTACTGGCTTGCCCTTAGGGTTCTGACAGGATCTATCCTCAGCTGCAGCCACTGAGAGCACCCCTTGTGCTTATTGGCTATGTTTCCTTATAAATGGAAGGCCTTGCCTACCTCCTATCTTTCTCTCCCTTCACTCTTTTCCCCAGGGACCAGTCTCTGGCCCCTTCTCTGCCCCTTCTCTCCCCTCCCCTCGATAAACCTCCCACGTGGGCCCTGTTGTATGGTTTGATTCTGCCATGCCATTTTTAAAATACAACATTTGGTGCTGTAACTTGGATAGGCTCTCCCAGCACTCTGAGATGTGCCAAAAGCCTGGAACCTGGTCTGCTCATGACAGACTTACTTTCCCACCTAACAGATTGCTGGCACTCTCCATCCAACACTGACAATTGGTAAGCCCACCCTCTGCCCTTCCGGCCATTTCTCATGAGTGAGGCTTTCTTTCTGGAGCACAGTCCTTGCCTTTTGGCTTTTCTCAAAGTCCCGGTACCAGGCAACTGTGTTTCAGTTGGACTCTTAGCCCATCAGCCCCTGCTTTTTTGGATGATGTCCCACTGAGCAGCCTGTGCTTACTCATTCAGTCCTCACTGAATTTCTGGGATGCAAGTGATTCCAGCCTTTGGGTCTTCTCTAAACCACTCACAGAAAATGTGCCTACCACCATACCTACCATCTGATTTAAGGGCTAAACTTAAGCTGCCTTTGCCCCAATACCCCTTAGATATCAATTCAAATGGCTGCTTACCAGCACCCCATATCCTGATATTTCACGGGACCTTTGCAACTTCTGCCAGCGATCCAATAGATGGAAGAGGGTACCTTGTTTTCAAGTTTTTCCCAATCCCTTCACTCTGTTCTTTCTTTATGCTCTACCCAGCTCCTGCTAGCTATGAAGCCTGCTGCTGTGCCTCCCTGTTAAGCTCTATTTCCCCTGCCCAGCCTCTGCCAAAGCAGTTACATCATCACCCTTCTCCAGGTCCTTTTCCACAGCATGGGCACACTTTAAAGTGCCTGTCAGGCAAAGCTCACTCTCTTTGCCTCATCTCTTGCCTTTTATTCCTCTCCTTGCCTCTAATTCCCTCTCCTGCCTCTTCTTTTCTCTCTTTCTTCTCTTCCTCTTGTCTGCCTGCCTCTCTCAAGTCCCCACTCTGATGCAGTCTTTTACTCTTCTGCTCTTCTCCTCCCAATGAACCTCTTGCAATACCTATGTTGTGTGTGATATGTTTGCTTGGAGCATACCTTGTCAGGGTCTGCCAAAGGTACCCACTTCACTATAGGACCCTAACTGCCTGCTCCACCAGCAGCAGATCTGATCTCTTCCACCTGCAACAAATCTGCTTTCTCATTCACTGACAAGTTTGCCTTCTATTCAATACCAACAACTGGGTCTTTGGTGGGGCTACCCACCTCTGACCAATCCCATAGATGTGAGGCTTCATTTCTCAAGCAAAGTCCTCTTCTTGCCTTCTGGATTTTTTTTTTAAGTCGTTGTACCAGGTGACTGTGTCTCCCTCAGGCTCTTAACCATTAGCTTCTGTTATTTCATGATGATGTACTGAACAGCTTGTGTCCACTTAATCTGATCCTCCCTGGATCCCTGGGATGCCAGAACACCCAGGCCTTTGAATCTTCTTCTCTCTGCCTCATCCTTGGGAACCTCCTCTTTGCCATTGGAATATCTTTTGGAGACCAACTGGCCATTCTTGGATCAGGCAGTTGGGGAACCAAGAAAAAATTCTCCACTTTCTTTCTTTTTATTTGCTCCAAGACCTGCTTGTGTCTGTCTTCTCTTCCTCTCTAAATGTTCTGTCTGTTTGCTGTAACATGTGAGTAAGAGATGGAGAAGCCAGCTTCATCTTGCTCAGCACACACTGGATATCCCTTACTTTTTACTCCACTCCTGTTTAATTCTGTGTTTATGTGCATTTAGCTATTAACAGCAACCATGTGGATCTCCTTCATCTTGGCTGGTGACCTCATCATGATTTCTTGTGAGCTCCTGGGAGTCAACTTGGATCCACTTCGAACAGCATCTTGCCAGGTCCAAGTGGCACCAGACAGTTCTACAGAGCCGAGACAGTGAAGTGAAACAGCCAGCTACCCCAGGATGTGGCCAGCACCTGAGCTTTCTCAGGTCCCCCAAAGATGACCAATGCCCCCCAGGCCAGCAGGAAGCAGTCTCAAGAATATGGTGCCCTCATCCCCACCTCATCTGCTACCCTTTTCTAACTCCTCACCTTTTTATAATAAACAGAAGGGAGGCATGTTAGCATTTAGGCATCTGTACTGGCCTTTAGGGTCCTGCCAGGATACATCCTCAGCTGCAGCCACTGAGAGCACCCCTGTGCTCATTGGCTATGTTTTCTTACAAAAGGTGGGCCTTGCCCACTTTCTGTCTTTCTCTTCCTTTGCTCTGATCCCCAGAGACTCATCTCTGCCCCTTTTCTCCCCTGCCCTCAATAAACTTCCTATGTGGGCACTGTTGTATGGTGTGACCCTTCCCGCCATTTTAAAAATACAGCAGATGGGAAAGGAGCTCTAAGAGAGGAATAGCAGTATACAGGTGATATAATGGTGGAAATCTAAAAAAGGAGGGGCTTTAATCAGGGTCAAGGCAGGGAAGACAATACAGAAGGTGAAGAAGAGAGAGAAATGGGATAAATAACGCTGTTTGAAATAGCCACAAAGAACCATGTTATTTCATACTTACCTAAATTACAAATAATACATATAAATGTGCATATACACACATTCACAAATACATATACTTATATCCCAACATAGTATAAATGAAGTTATGCCATTTGGAATAACAATGCCTTTCTCAAGAGCCATAGATTCCTTGACAAAATCCCAATACTAGGTATAAGAAAAACCTTTTTGAGTTGTTGATCAGGGGAGTCCAGGAAACTCCCTATAAAATATACACTGCTGTTTTGTCTTTGGTTGCTCCCCAGAGGTTAAAGGTAAGTCCCTATTGCTGAAGATGCCACACATTTTGGACACAGGACTCAAAGAACTCAAGTTGTATCTGATCTGAAGGCATCCCCCCCTTGCAAGGAAGGAAATTATGTCAGTACTGAAAACTCAGCTAAGTATGCTCGGCTAGAGACACTATGGTTCTTGGGAGGAGAACTTACTACCACTACTTTTATAACCAGTACAATTCTTTTTTTTTTTTTTACCAGTACAATTCTTAATTGCATTTTAAATGAGTACTTTTACCTATAGATAAATGTAGCTCCAGCAGTTCATTTAAGATGTTTCTTTTATCAGAAGATAGAGACCATTACAGAAAATTACCAGTCAAACCTCAGAGAAGTTGACATGCCAACATGAATGGGTGAGATTTCACACTGCCCCACCACAAGTAAAAGCTATAGAGAATCAATGGTTGTTGAGAGAGGAAAAATTAGTCTTCTCTAGGGATTAGCCCCTAAATATTTATCCAATGCCAAGTATTGAGCTCCCAAATCATATCCATACAGACAACATTAAATGGATTCAGTAGATTGCATTTATTTGTTGTTCATATGTGCGCGCGCGCGCACACACACACACACACACACACACACACACAAGTGCTATAAATTTGAGAGGAAGGGGATAAAATGGAAGGAATTAGATATAGTAGAAAGAAGGGGAAATGATATAAATATAATTTAATTAACATATTTAAAAATAAATTAGAAAAAATGAAAGTGAGATAAATGAAAACCTTCTTATATGCACATATATAAAATAACACATAAATATAAGAACATCCCTTATATTTCCTGATTGCAAAATTCATCTATATTGTTTAGAAAATTTGAAAATAAAGAAAAATGTACGAATAGTTAAACTGATCTACAAATCCGTTACTTACCAACAACTAGGAACATTTTGATACTTTTCTATGATTATGAATATCAGTATATGATATTCTTTTTTCAATCTATGATGTAATCTGTTATAAAACACAGCACTGGTTCCTCATTAGATTTTCAAAGGAGTAAATCACTTGTGAGGTTTTATAGCTGCTCAGACACTCAGTTCTGTGTTCTGCTTCCCACAATGCACACTTCACATCTTGGCTCTTTGACATCACCATCTACATCCTACCATCAAAGCATATTAAAAAGAATGGGGTTTTATCTGCATTTCCTATTTGGTCAAACTCATAATTTCACTTTTTATTGAACTGCACATCACAACTTTCTCCTGAAATCCAGCCAGAAATTTTATTCATGGATACTCAGTGCCCAAATAATAGGCTTTCATAATCCATGAATCAGTCATACCAAACTGTGCTTGCTTTAAAGACTGCATGATATATTTGGAGAGACTGGGCACTGTTCCCATATGCATTGTAAGAAATGATAAGTATGTCACAACTTAATGCACTTGGCAGATTGTAAGTTCTTTTTGACATAAATTAATAAATGTATACTGACTTTTTAAAAAGTGATAAAAATAGAACACAGGAAACAATGTGTGGTAAGTGTACAACAATGGGGATATCTTTTTACTTCAGAATGGGAGTTTTCAATTCTGTAGTAATTACAATCATATAAGTACTCCTAGATAACAGTATTACAGGGAAATTCCATTTTAGTTTTAAAATATGTAAACTAACACCTATATTATGAAGGACTAGATGAGTAAGTGTCCATGTAATTTTCATGAAATACAATGATGTTTCATTTTACTATCACTAAAATAAACCATTGATATTTAATATGCATGTGAAAACTGACTGATTCTTACATGTTTATTTTATTTTCAAGTACATTAACTAAAGTAAAGAATAATTTGAAGTCTATAAAATAGCTGTGATGAAACGAAATTTGACTGAAGGGGGACATACAGACATGTACGTACACACACACATACACACACATGCTGTGGGATGGTCTGTATGTCAAATTGCTCTGATTGGTCAATAAATAAAACACTGATTGGCCAGTGGCCAGGCAGGAAGTAGGTGGGACAAGGAGAGAGGAGAGTCCTGGGAAGCAGAAGGCTGAGGCAGAGAGACACTGCCAGCCGCTGCCATGACTAGCAGCATGTAAAGACGCCGGTAAGTCACCAGCCACGTGGCAAGGTATAGATTTATGGAAATGAATTAATTTAAGCTATAAAAACAGTTAACAAAAAGCCTGCCATGGCCATACAATTTGTATGCAATATAAGTCTCTGTGTTTACTTGGTTGGGTCTGAGCGGCGTGGGACAGGCGGGTGACAGAGATTTATCCTAACTGAGGGCAAGACAAAAAAAAAAAAACTCTAGCTACACACACAAACACACACAAGTCCACAGGAATTTCTACAGGAACTCATGCTGGGAGGAGGAAAAGGCTCCAGCCAGAATGTGAACTTGTCTCCTGTGAAGAGATTTCACAGTCTTATCAATTTGTCAGATTACCTTACATGGTGAGACTGAAGCCCAGTCAAGGATATCTGGGCCACTGGTGAGTAGGACCACACCTTAACTAGAACTGATTAGATGTCCATATCATTTATATTTGTGGTTCTCTATTGAAACTTTGATGTCATTTCAGGACCTCCTCCCACTAAAATGGACTAAGGCCATTCTCTGGATCAGTCTGTCCTGTTTCCCAATGTAGCCACATTAAATCTCCTTTCTACTCAAACAAACAAACAAACAAACAAACAAAAACACATTTAAAATGATCAAACCATGTGATAGTCATTACAGGACAACTTTAAACTATAGGAGTGCAGTACAGGAAAGAACCTGAAGTTCAACCTGCTTTTGCAAACCAGATATGTAATTTGGGCATCCCCATAGCATTCCCCTTATACTTCCAGTTTCAAAAGCTAATACATGCTCATAATTGTTTTAAATTTATTTATCTTTGATTACTAAGTTTCAACTCCACTTTACAAGCTAATTGTGAGCTACAAACTTGTATGCATTTTTCAAGATCAGGTTACTAATATATTTGGATTCATGGTGCTCTGTGTAACAAGGAAAATTACTAATTGTTGTTGAGAAAGCATAGCTTCCTTGCTTTATTTGCAAAATAAACCACAGATCTACATATCTGAGAGAAAAGCTTCTAGTTACATATCAGGTGTGACTGAGTTCATTTGAGACACCCAGATGAACAATGTAATTAATAATAAGGTCCAGACATTTATAAGAAAAACAGAAGATCAATGGTCTGCTAATTTCTAGAAGGGTTATATTGGGATCTTGTCAGGAAATGAATTAGAGTAACAGAATCATCAGCTTCATAATAGGGATAATGAAAGGCTAGCAAATCTGTATACCCAACCTACCAGATAATCTGTCCAGGTTTACTGGGTTAGATACAGAAAATAGTTTATGTTCATTCCTAACAGCAACTTTTCATTAACAGAGTCATCATAACAATTGCAATTGATAAGCTTTGGGGTGGAATGAGGAAGGAATTTATAGAAAAGTACTGTTGATATTCTATGCTTTCATTCTTTAAAGGAAGAAAGATGGCATTTGAGTTATTTAAAGGGCTACTGTCACATATGATGACTGACACACTATCAAGAGATAATAGTTAGGCAATTTGTTTATTATTCTCAGAGTCTTCTCTCTCTCTTTCTGTCCTCTGTGTGTATGTGCATGCATGTGTGTTGTGATGTGTGTATTTATTCATGTGTGTGAATATGTGTACACATGGAGGCCAGGGGTCAATGACATGTGTATTCCTCTATCCCTCTCCATGTTAATTTTTTGAGATTAGGTCTCTCATTAGAGTTGCCCACCAGGTGCCTAGGGTTTCTGACCAATGACTTTCAGGAATCCAGCTGTTTCTTCTCTCCTTTTAAGGCTGGGGTTATAAATGTGCATCATTGCACCCAGCTTTTCCATGGGTGTTGGGATCTAATCAGGTCCTCAGGCTTGCAAAGCAGGTGGTTTACTGACAGAGACATCTCACCAGCTCCTCTTCAGAATCTGGAAGAAGTCACAGGTTTCCTTAGGAGTGGGTGTAACTCAGATCATGATCTTTTCTGAGAAAAAGTAGAGCAAATGAGGAGGTGCGACAAGGTCAGATTTTGCAGTGGCTGAAACCAGCATATACTAACATTGAGATGTATATCATAGTAAAGCATTAAAAGAATCTTGAATAATTAATTAAGATTAGTGCATAAAGCTACCTCAGTGATTAAATATTTACCCTTATATTTTTAAGGAGCTACTGAAAAAGAAGCAAATGCCAACTTGCTGGGTATGAAATTGCTGCTGGTGCAAGGAGCAGCTCTCTCTAGAGACGCAGAAGGCCTTTGGTCTTAGGCTTTCAGGGTGAATAAGGAAGCTTTGCACATTTTCTTGCTGTATAGTGTATGATGAGTCTTAAATTTTCATATCTTCATTCTACTACCTTAGTGTACACATTTACCAGTGTTACTAAAAGTTCGAATGAAGCAGAATAAAAATTAAACCACAGCTAAAAGTTTTCTGTATGAGGGGACTAATCACCATACATTCTTGTTCCTAATGTGAATTTTTTTCCACTTGGGCATATCTTGTTATTTTTAATAATATATGGTTATTCTTCTTATTATTTTTGTGGAGGGTACACATGCCATGGTGTGACTGTGGAGATCAGAAGATAACTTTGTACAGTATGTTCTCTTTTACTTTTACATGGACTTAAAACATAGAACTCAATGCTGGGTGATGGTGGTGCACACCTTTAATCCCAGCACTTGGGAGGCAGAGGCAGGTGGATCTTTGTGAGTTCAAGGCCAGCCTGGTCTACAGAGCGAGATCCAGGAAAGGCACTAAGCTATACAGAGAAACCCTGTCTCGAAAAACAAAAAACAAAAACAACAACCACAACAACAAAAAAGTAGAACTCAGGTTGTAAGGTCCCTACCCATTAAACAATTTTACTATCACTGTCTAGGGAATTTCTAGACCAAGTTTTTTTCTTAAGGGAAATAAAACCTGTCCTCTTGAGTTATCCTATGGCACACCAGGCCAGCATGTTGTCATTTGTGTCCACCTGTGGTTCCTGTACACCTGTTACCCCAAAACACTTATGTTCTTTGAATACTATGAAAGGTTTTTAGGAGGTCTGAAGTGCCATCAAGCACATGGTTTTTGAGGGTAATGTAGAAATTCTGGAAGACTCAGGTTTCAGTAAGCAACCTGAAAGACACTGTTTGGACTGATAACTTTAAGAATGATGTGATATTCTTCATCAAAGACATGGTCTAATGTAGCTCTATTAATCACAAAACATAATGATTAATATTTTTCCAATATGCTTGCCAAAGAGGCAATTGTAGATGGATAGTTTTTCTTACCACACCCGTGGTATATATCAAAGATCAGTGAAAGTGATCTTTGAACCATACAGTACTTTACTTTGAAAGTCTAAGAAACACTATGTCCTTCTCAGAGCAATGTATTTCGAAAATGGCATATACTTAGAATATTGTTTCTCTCAATTCTTTTAAAGCTCCATCACTGTATGTTTACCCTCTAATGCAAAGTCTTCCATGTGTTATACTCAGTCTTTCAAGTACTCTGCCAATTTTGTGACAAAGAAAACTGATGCTGCAATTTCATCTCAGTGTTCAAGAAACATCTGTGAGGGAGACAAAGGATAAAATATTTCAGGAGTCAGCAATCTGAAAATGTGGCTCACAAAATTGCCCTTAGAGTTCAGATTAATCACAAACATTTGACAGCAAAGTATCATCAGTCTCAACAAAGTAGGGTTGTACGATGGGTTTTAATGAGCTCTTTGTTAAAAGAAGAGTGGCCTGGTTCCTGTGTCAGTTGGAGAAAGAGCCTAATGGACTTGGTTGGGATATTGGAAATTATTGTTAAAAACTAAAAGGCTAGGAATGCCAAGTATGAGCCATACAGCCTAGCAATTCACCCTTAAAGTCGGCATTTGAATTTGTTCCTATTTCTGTAGGTATCAAGTGATCACCTGATAATCTGAATTAGCACCAGTTCTTCGAATTATTTAATACTTCATAATAGTATATATAAAATTTAGTGAACATTGTTATGTATATAAGTGTTACATTTTATGTCATTGTGTGATATATATGTCATGCAAGCCATATTATTATATAGACAAGTAAGACATATTGTTTATTATATTATAATTTCCAAAAAACAACTAGAACTTGATAAAAAAGATAGAAAGATTAAGGAATTTGAATATAGTTGAATTGTTTTATGTTGAAGAACCAAAATTTGAAACTGTGAATGCCATTTTTACTGATCATTATTAAACACAATGCTTTTCATGGAAAAGGGATTCAAGAAATATTGACAAATCAACTCCTAATTAATAAGTGGGACTAGTGAAAAATATATTTAGGCATTTCTTTCCTTTATCATGAAGGCAGCAGTTGCTATTTAGTCTTTTTCCAACCTAGTTCCTGGAGAAAACTCTCTCTCTCTCTCTCTCTCTCTCTCTCTCTCTCTCTCTCTCTCTCTCTCTCTCTCTCTCACACACACACACACAAATGCACACACACACACACACACACACACACACACAAACGCGGACACACACAAACGCGGACACACACACGGACACCCCTCAATATCTACATTCTATTGCACAGCTATATATACTTCACTATGTAAATATGCTACCATGTTTCCACATTATCATATGATGGTTTTTTTTTATGATGAGTCTAATTGATTGCTATTCTAAAAGAACCTTCAGTAAATTGTCTTGTAAACATATAACATGCTTATAGAAAAGTATTCAGTTACTGGATATACAGAAGTGGGCTGTTTTTAAAAATACTGGCAACAATACACCATGTGTGCAATTCCCTATGTAAATTTAATGCTAAAATGATATTCTCTTTAAAGAACATATTAGACATATTTTTGTAATCATTTCTTTTTTGATATTAATATAATTACATCATTTCCCCTTCCATTCCCTCCCTCCAAACCTCCCCCAGTAGCCCCCCTTGTTCTTTTTCCAATTCATGACCTATTATTTTCCAACATAATATTTTTATTGATTATTTGGGGTTCCACACTGCAAAAGAAGCTTCCTCTCCCTTTATAGTCAGCAGCAGCATGGATCATGGACTTCCACGTGGTTTCTGGCTACAACACATGCCACAGACATCAACATGCTTTCAAGTGACAGTATAGATCACAACATCCCATGGCCTTCAATATAGCAACAAGGGCCATGGCCACCAACATGCCCCTGTCTTCCCCAGAAGCAGCATGGACCACAGACATCAACATGGGCTCAGGCATCAGTCTAAGCCACACACATCAACATGCAACATGGTCCATGGATATCAACATGGCTTCAGGGTGGCATAGACATGGAATTAACCATTCTCCTGAAGTCTGGATTTTGTTAATAACTAAGTGTCAAAACTGATGTTGATTGTTAAAGTGTCTAATAACTAAGCTCAGAGCTGGGCTTGGTAGTGCACATCTTTTTATTTATTTATTTATTTATTTATTTATTTATTATTATTTTATTTTATTTTACAATAATATTCAGTTCTACATAACAGCCACGGATTCCCTTGTTCTCCCCCTTCCTGCCCCCCTCCCCTTCCCCCCAGCCCACCCCCCATTCCCACCTCCTCCAGAGCAAGGCCTCCCCCGAGGACTGAGATCAACCTGGTAGACAGTCCAGGCAGGTCCAGTCCCCTCCTCCCAGATTGAGCCAAGCGTCCCTGCATAAGTCCCAGGTTTCAAACAGCTAACTTATGCAATGAGCCCAGGACCTGGTACCACTGCCTAGATGCCTCCCAAACAAATCAAGCCAATCGACTGTCTCACCTATTCAGAGGGCCTGATCCAGCTGGGGGCCCCTCAGCCTTTGGTTCATAGTTCATGTGTTTCCATTCGCTTGGCTATTTGTCCCTGTGCTTTATCCAACCTTGACCTACTCTGGTGATGGGATAGACAAATACCCTAATAGTTGTGCCAGAAACCCCATCCAAGGACTGAGGAATCTGGATGCAGACATCCACGGCTAGGCCCCGGGTGGAGTGCCAGGAGTCTAATTAGCAAGAAAGAGGAGGGTTTATATGATCGAGAATTGTTGAAACCAAGGTTGGTAGTGCACATCTTTAATCTCAGCAGTTTTAAGGTAGAGATATGTCAGTCTCTATGAGTTTGGGCTATCCTGGTCTATGCAGCAAGTACCAGGACAACTTGTGCTACACAGAGAGACCTGTCTCAAAAACAAAAAAAGAAAAACAGAACTGAAAGTGAACTAAGCATGGATCCTGTTGCTTATTTTTAGTGTGTGCTAAAGGTAAACACAGAACCTGTAATTTGTTATCGGTGTGTGTACTAGTTTACTATCTATTGCCCCCACAAACATCATGACAAAATCAATTGGAGAGGAAAGGGTCTATGTAGCTTACATGTTCAGATCACAGTTGATCAATGAAAGAAGTCAGGGCAAATATTCAAGCAGGAACAGAGAGGACTATGGAGAAAGCCACTTACTGTCTTTGCCCAGCCTGCTTTCTTATATAATCCAGGACCCCCTGTCCTGATGGGCTAGACCTCTCACATGAATTCTTTTTTTTTTTTTTTTTAAGATTTATTTATTTGTTTATTGTTCTGGCAATTTTTCTGGCAAGTATGCCTACCACCAGAAAAGGGCACCAAATCTCATTTAAGATGGCTGTGAGCCACCATGTGGTTGCTCGGAATTGAACTTAGGATCTCTGGAAGAGTAGCCAGGGCTGTTAACCTCTGAGCCATCTCTCCAGCCCTCTTGTCAATTTTTAATTAAGAAAATGTCCTTCAAACTTTCCCACAATGTAGTCTGATGGAGGCAATTCCTCAACTGTAGTTCTTTGTTCCCAGGTATTATGGTTGTTTTCATGAAGACTAGCACACCAAACATTTAAACACAGATTATAATCAAAATATAGGCTTATTTGTACATATTTAGCTCACACTATTACTCTAATTTTTATAAACATTGATTGGGTTAAGTATGCTATCTACCATGCTTACTTATTAGTAATGAATATTCTCTTATTTACACTATTTTAATTATTAGTAAATGCTTTTGTTTTAAAATATTTATTTTAACATAAAATATAACTGCATTACTTCCCCTCTTCTCTTTCTTCTCTTCAATCCTTACCATAACCCCTCACTCCAGAATATCCTCCCATCCCCCAATTACCTTTCAAATTGATGTCTTCTTTTTTCTTATTTTAATAATTGTCTTTATGCATTTACTAGTGATATTATTAATTTAACAGTATAATAGTATATAAGGTGGAACATTTTCCTACCAAGATATTTCTGAAAACAAATGTTCAGATATTGGATGCACTTCCAAATGCTGTTATGAAATTTTTAAATATATGTTTCATTTTTTAAAAATTAAACTATAATCACATAATTTCTGCCTTTTTCTTTTCTCCTTTTACCTCTCAAGTTTATGGCTCCTTTCTTCGAATTTTTATTGCTATATATAAATGCATAAATATAGAGGTAAAACCTTATGATTTCCTGTTTGACCACTTGGAATTGCTTTATCATTTATGGAGCTCATCCTTGGATATGGCTAATTTTGTTTCTCTCAACATTCCTTAGTTGCTAGTAGTGTTTTGGATAGAATGGACTCTTAGGATATTTTCACCTTCAACAATAGACTATCAATTTTCATTGTCATTGTTGAAGTACTATTCAGGCACACATACTATGGAGGTATCATAGTGTAACTTCCCTATCATTTCCAGGAGATGTGATCTTACTGGTCTTCTGGTCCTTACAATCTTTCCACTATCTTTCATGATATTCCCTGAGCTTTAGGTGTAGAAATTGTAAATTGTGTTTTAGATATATCCTTTGGGGCTGGGAATCTAACAGGTCAGATGTTCTCTGCATTTTCATCAGTGGTAATTTTCTGGTTCCCCATTTGGTAATAAAAGAAAGTTCTTAATGAGCTGTGAGAGTTACACCTATCTGTGGGTATAAGATTAAGTGTTTAGAATATACTGGTTTAGGAAAGTGGCAGGAATACTTTCTTTAACATCCATGACCTCACGAGGCAAGGGTGTATGGCTAGATTTCCAGTACCAGGCAAGATTTACCTCCTGTTCAGTGGGCTTCAAATTCTATTAGGCAGCTATTGTTTACTGACAAGATGTGAGTGCCATTGTGAAACTTTTAGGGATATATTGCCATGCAAGTGATAGTGATGATTCATCGGCATAACAGTTGCATAAAACTATTGATTGCTTCCCACCCTTGGTGGATATTATGGTACCTTTTCATACTATGAAAGATGGTCCTCAGGGAGGATCCTACCTTGTCAGATCCAGCTGGAATCCTTTGAATATTCTGTAAAAAGTGCATGCTGCTTTCAGAAATAAGATTTGCCTTCAACTTCTGAGGGACAACCAAAGCAATAATAATGGCCTATATTATTGAGAGATTTTTTTTGACTCCTATGATCAACAACTTGGAAGATGTTTTTTCATTCCTAGTATGGGGTCTTTATTAGAGAAACAATAGCTTTGAGAGGGAGCAATGTTGTGTGAGTGTGTTTATGATTGTGTGTGTGTGTGTGTGTGTGTGTGTGTGTGTGTGTGTGTGTGTGTGTGTGTGCGCGCTTAGGAATATGGCAGTAATAGATTATCCTGTAGGGTCTATGACCTTACCAGCATGGATAGTGGGATAGGTTTATAGTACCAGGAATAAAATCTTCCTACATTTTATGATTGGACCTTAAATCCAATTAGACAATGGTTTGTTACTTCCAAGACAAAGTGCCACCATTGCAGCACTGATAATATCTTTGCTACCCTGATATTGCTGTGGCTCATATGCTCACAGCATTGACTGCCTTTCTCTCTTAGCAGTCTTCACTGCATCTTCAGAGTTCAGGAAAACCAATCCTCAGCAGGAGAGGCTTCCACCTCAGTTCTAGCTTAATTCCTCTAAGTCTTGTGTCTGAAGTGTGTGCTGTCTTTAGCAATAGGATCTATGTTCAAGTTCTGAAAGTGACCAAGGGCAAGGGACTAGTAGCATATATTGCTTGAGGGGTCTTTTGATTTTCCCATACCTGCCACTGGGGTTCTTGCTAGATTGTGTATGGTTCATTTGGGCAGAAACATTTCCCCAGGTGCTTACAACCTCAATTAAACTATATACATTTATTTATATGTATATGTTATATACAAATATATGTATATTACATATTTATTTTAAAGTAAACTTATGAGGCAATATGTTTCTCTATGGCTTTTCATACCTCCTTGGTGTTATTTATCTGTCCTTCTCTTTCCTTCTATATTAACATCCCTCACTAATTCCCCAGTTAAAAATCACCTAATATTTTCATTTCCAAACCTTCATAGAACCCATGTCTTACTATTCTCCTCTCTGTAGCACTTTCTCTACTCTTCTCTCATGTCCCCTTTTCATCTCCTGTCATCTACACTTATATACTCAAATCTAAAAAAAAAAAAAACCAATAAGAGATAGGATCCCCAAATAAAAAGAAAATTCAGTGTTTGTCTTTCTTGCCATGAACCACCCCACTCAGTATACTATTTTTCAGTTTTATTCGCTTACCTATAAAATTCATTTTTCTTATAACTGCACAGATTCCATTGTGTTTATTGACCACATTTTATTATCCATTCATTATTTGAAGGACATTTCCATTTCCTAGCTATTTTGAATAGAGCAGCAATGAACATGAGTGAGCAAGTAAATTTTTGTGAAATAGGATGCTGTCCTTTGGGCATATGTCAAGGAGTAATATAACTAGGTTATATAGTAGAATGATTTTTGGCTCCATAACCTACTTTAAAACAAAATTTTTAAAATTTAGTTATTAGTATTTTTTATATATTCTAGTTATTAAGCCTCTATTAAAAGATTACTAGCCAGATGTAGTGCTACACAACTTTAACCACAGCACTCATTTAATTCCAGGACTTGGGAGGGAGATGCATGCAGATCTCTGTGAGTTTGAGACCAGCCTGACCTAATGAGTTCTAGGATAGTCAATGCTGCATAGTAAGACCTTGACTCAAAAAAACCAAACCAAACCAAACCAAACCAAACCAAACCAAACCAAACCAAACTAAACCATAACATAACATAACATAACAAAATGGAAGAAGAAAAGAAGAAAGATAAGGAGGAGGAGAAGGAGGAGGAGGAGAAGAAGAACAAGAAGAACAATAAGAACAAGAACAAGAAAAACAAGAAGAACAAGAACAAGAACAACAAGAAGAACAGGAAGAAGAAGAAGAAGGAGGAGGAGGAGGAGGAGGAGAAGAAGAAGGAGAAGGAGAAGGAGGAGAAGGAGAAGGAGAAGAAGAAGAACAACAACAAGAAGAAGAACAACAAGAAGAAGAACAAAGAAGAAGAAGAAGAAGAAGAAGAAGAAGAAGAAGAAGAAGAAGAAGAAGAAGAAGAAGAAGAAGAAGAAGAAAGAAGAAGAAGAAAAAAAAAAAAAAAAAAAAAAAAAAAAAAAAAAAAAAAAAAAAAAAAAAAAAAAAAAAAAAGAAAAGAACAAGAACAAGAACACCTACCTAACAAACATAGTCTCACATTTGGAGACTAAAAGGAAACTCGACAGTTTCCTTTGCTGTACCAACATTTTTTAATTTCAAGAGACCCCACTTGTTGATAAATGGAATTATCTGTACTATTTTAGTCCTTCTTATAAAATCCTTATCTATACTGATGTGTTAGAGAATACTTCCTTCTTTTTCATCTAGCAGTTTCACGATTTCAAGTCTTATATTGAGGTCTTTGATCCCCTTCAAGTTGAGTTTTGTGCAGGGTGATATATAGGAGCTTAGTTTTGGTCTTCTACATATTGATGCCCATGCTTCCCAGCATTGTTCATTGGAGATCAAATAAGAAAGCAGGCTGAGCAAGTCGAGAGGATAAAACCAATAAGCAGTGTAGTACTCAATGGCATCTATATTAGTTCCTGTCTCCAGTCTAATGCCTTGAGTTCCTGCCTTGACTTGCCTGGACGATGGTCTTATATAACATGTAAGCGATGAAACATGTTTTCCTCCACAATTTGCTTTTGGTCATGGTGTTTTATTATAACAATAGAAACCTTAAATAACTCAACAATTCTGTGATGTTTTCTTATACATCTTTCCAAGAACTGTCCTGGAGTGTTTATGCTTCTACTTTGTCTAATATATTGCTTTACAGTTTCTTCTGTAGGGGTAGCTTATGTTCATACATTCCTTCAGTTTGTTGTATCATGTAACATGTTTATTTCTTCTTATGCAATGACAGATCTGCTGGGTATAATATTCTGGATTAGTAGTTGAGGTCTTTCAGATCTTGAAATGACGGTTGTTCTAATGAGTCTGGCTTTATATGTGACGTGGTCAATTTTTCTTGCAGCTTTTAGTATGCTATTTATTTTATGCTTATAGTACCTTAACTCCAATGTTTTGTGAGGATTTTTTTTTTCTTGGACCTGTCTATTTGTTGTTTCATAGGTCTTATGTTTCTATAACGGTCATTTTTTCTCAAGACTGGAAAAAATTATTCAGTTTTACTGAAAATAGTTTTTATGCCATTGATGTGAAATTCTTTTTTTCTATGCCAATAATTCATTGATTGGTTTTTTCTTTTCTTTTTTTTCATTTTTTTTTTATTAAGAAATTCTCCACTCACTCCACATACCAACCACAGATCTTACCTCCTCCCTCCTCCCACCCCCAGCTCTCCCTCCCAAGCCACCCTTCATCCCCACATTTTCCAAATTAAGGTCTTCCATGGGGAGTCAGCAGAGCCTGGCACACTCAGGCGAGGCAGGTCCAAGCCCCTCCCAGTGCACTAAGGCTGTGCAAGGAGACACACCACAGGCACGGGATTCCCAGAAGCCTGCCCATGCACCAGGGATGGATCCTGATTGCCCTGCCTGGGTACTCCCTAAACAGTTCGAGCCAAACAACTGTCTCTGGTATCCAGAGGGCCTAGTCCAGTCCCATGGGGGCTCCACAGCAATTAGTCCAGACTTCATGGGTCTCCACTAGTGTGGCTGATCATCTCTGCTCGTTTTCCCATCATGATCTCGATTTCTCGCCCACCCTCCCCACCCCTCACCCCCCCACCCCCGGCCAAGAGAATCCCTCCTCTCTCTCACTGACTGAATTCCTGGAGCTGAGCCTCACGTCTGGGGGTGGATTTCCGCATCTGCTTTATCAGTCACTGGATAAAGGCTCCATGATGACAGCTAGGGTATGTACTAGACCAGTCACCAGAATAGACCAGTCCAGGCACCCTCTCGATCATTGCCAGTAGTCCAAGGTGGGTCGTCCTGAGAGCTTCCCCAGCACCCTGCCTCTTCCCATGTCCTCAATTCATCACTGCATCTCCCTCCTTGCTCTGCCACTCTGTCCCTGTTCCAGCTCTACCCTCCCATTTCCCTATGCTCTCATCCCCCATTCCCCCTACTCCCAGCCCACTCATGGAGATCCCATCTATCCCTCCTTTGCTGGGCTATCCATGTGTCCCTTCTAGGGTTCTTTCCTGCTAGCTAGCTTCCCTGGAGCCACAGGCCAGCAGTCTGGCCATCCCTTGCCTGTCTATTTGTTGTTCCATAGGTCTTTTGTTTCTAAAATTGTCATTTTTTTTCTCAACTGGAAAAATTATTCACAATTTTACTGAAAATAATTTCTATGCCATTGATGTGAAATTTTTTTTTATGCCAATTATTCAGATTGGTCTTTTCATGGCACTTCAAGGACCCTGAATGTTCCATTCATGTGTTCTTTTTCATTTTCTTTCAGTGTGTTATTAAGTTCTTCTATTTTGTCTCCATGTCTTGATATTCTGCCTTCCACATTGTCCATTCTGTTGATGAGACTTACCATTGAGTATTTTATTTAACTAATTGAAATTTACATTTCTACTTTCAGTTTGGTTCATTTGCTTTTTCAATATTTCCATCTCTTTATTGATTTCTATTTTAATAACTTGAGTTTACTTTATCTCACATATTAATTTATTTATATTTTTGAGGTTCAATTAGTTTATTCCAGTTCCTCTTAGTTCATCCAGGTGTCTGTTTATGTTCCCTTTATGTTCCTTTAACACTTTAAACCTGTTTATATTTGACCTATTGAAATTCATGTCTTAAACTCTATTTAAGATATTCTCCTTTGGGATCATTACTATGGCATTGTGCCTGGTGGGAATCTTGACTTCTTTTTTTTTTTTTTTGGATTGTATTGCATGTGTTTTTCCAATAGGACCTTAGTATGTTAGGCTGTTGGTTGGAATTGTGTTATATATTTTCACTGTATCACACTAGTGTTTTTATGTGGCCAGTGTATTGAACCACTTTGGGGATACTGGAATATGGAAAACAGGTTGGGAGAAACTGCTGTCTTACTAAATGTCCACCATGCTGAACCACTTCTCACCATCCAGCTAAAGCATGTTCCTGGAATCAGGGAGGTGTTACAGGCAGTGGAGATGGAGGAGGGTACCTTACTTAATTTCCAGTGGGACAGAGCACATGTGGTAGTTCAGCTTGAGCAGGCTACAAGGAATGAATCGGGTTGGAAGGAGGTAGGGAAGGAGGAAATAATTTACTTTTTCTCTTGTACCAGGTGTATACAACAGTTTGGCTCAAGCAGGCTCTGGGATGTGGGAAAAGTATTGAAGGCATCAGAGACAGATGGCGTACTTTGTCTGGCCCCTTAAATGTGATGGCTCACCTTAAGCAGACTCCAGGATATAGGAATAGAGTTTCAGGCGGTCTGGGTGGAGAGAGTGCATTGCTTGCTTCCTGTCAAGTTGTGATGCATGTGCTTTGAGCAGCCTCCAGTGTATGAGGAGCTCTTTTGTATTATATACTTTTTATATACATGTATATACTTTTACATGTATCTATAGTAGTAGGCTTCAATATATTTTTCCACAATCCTTAGATTCTGTTGACTCCCCTTCTCTATTAAAACCTCTCTATCTTCAGTATTCATATCATTTACTTACATATGTGCTTTGCTGTCTTCCACCCAAAGAACCTCACCTACCATCTGTCATTTCTCTTGTTTCATTCCTCTACAAGCAATCACTTCAGATTAAACACTGAAATCTAAAATTTACAAAGCTAGGATCTGCATATGTGGAAAAACATATGGTGTTTGTCTTTCTAGTCCTTAGGTACCTCACACAGCATGATATCTTCCATTTTCCTCCATTTTTTTGTGCAAATTCCATAATTTCATTTTTCTTTTGTGCTGAATAGAATTCCCTTCTATTCCACATTCCACACGCAGACATTTTTTTTATTGTCCATTCATCTATTGTCAGATATCTAGGTTAATTTAATTTCCTAGCTATTGTTAACAGACCAGCAATGAAAATGAATAAGGTATTTTTATAGGTACATAGAGACTTTTGGGCAAATGCCTGGGAGACTACATTTTTTGCTGGTTAATGCGCCTTTGCTGTAGCTGCTGCAGCCACTGCCACTGCTACTTCCACTGATGAGGTCACCCCTACTGACATTAAAACCAGTCATCCTTGGCTTTCCAGGGCAGACTGAAATCCTTCCTGGCTCTTCAAGAATCCTCTAGAATTTCGGAGTCAGTGTGAGACTTCTGATGCATCCAGCCTAATGGACTGAGCATCACTACCAAGTTTATACATTATCCAGAGTAAATTCAGCCATTGTTGGGCAGTCCTAATGATACTATGTAAATCAATATTATAAACACCTTTTTAATATATAATGACTCTAACATTTTGTTTATCTAGAGACCCCCAAGTGATATACTATGTATTTAAGATTATCAGTCCTCTGTCACATGCAAAAATTTCCCATTTTATATGCTGTATCTTTACTATGGTGATGATGATGATGATTAATTATTATTATTATCATTATTGTTATGGTTGCCAAGAAACATTTTAATTTTATGATATCCTATTTGTCAATTCTTGGAATTTTTTCTCTACAATTGGAACCTCTTTCATGAAGTGTTCATATCTTATATATGCTTATAGCTTAAAGTGCTGTACCAAAGTTTTCTTCTTGCACTTTTAAAATTTCAGGTCTTATATTAAAGTCTTTCATCCAGTTAAGAATTGTGTGTGTGTGTGTGTGTGTGTGTGTGTGAAGTGGTGTGTGCTTGCATTTGCTAAAAGACTCATAGAAATACAGCTTTATTCTTCTACATATGGATATCCCATTTTCTTAGCATCATTTGGTGAAGAGGCTGTCCTTTTTTAAAGTGTGTTCGACATCTTTGTCAAAAATTGGATGACTGTATGTAGTTGTGTGGGTTTGTTTTAGAGTCTTTTCTTCTGTTCCATTCTTGTACATGTCAATTTTTTTTTGCAAATACCATTCTTTGTATTTTGTTACTATAGCTATGTTGCATAATTTAAGATGAGATATTGTAATACCCCCAACATTTATCTCCCTGCTAAAAATTGTTTTGACTATTGAGAATCTTTTGTATTTCAGTATGTATTTTTGGAGTCCTATTTCTAGTTCTATGAAAAATAAAATTTAAATTAAAGACTTTTTTGTGTATGTACCTGAGTGTATATATGTGTGCTATGTGTGTGCATTAGTCTGAAGAGGTTACAAGAGGTATCAGATGCCCTTGAACTGGAGTTACAGATGCTTGTGAGTTGCCGTGTCAGTGCTAGGAATTGAATGTGGACCCTCTGCAAGAGCAGTAAATGCTGTTAACCACTGAGTCACCTCTCTAATCCTGTAATTGAAATTGTTATGGAGATTGTGTTGAATCAATAAATCCTTTCAATAACATAGTCATTAATGCTTCATGATATGGCTTGCATTTTTTAGCATTGTCTTCATTTTTTTTTCTTTTGGTGCCCAGAAGTTCTTAGTAGTTAGGTGTTTCCTTCAGAATGCTTCCTTTTCTCCATACAACTCATCATTCTATCATAGTGAATTGCCCCTCCTATGCAGGGTCATATAATTGTGTCTCCCCTGTAACCATGGGATGTCCTTCTGGTTCATTTCTCCCGTGCCTCCTACTCACTGGTTGTTGCAGTGGTTCCTTTTCTCAGATTTACTCCTTCCTTTGCTATTATTGGACAGGTGTCTTCAAGTATTCTCTAACAGTGAGAAATACTTACTTTAGGAATTGTCCCTTCATTAGTAAAACTAGTTTAGTCCTGTCTCTGTAAATATAGTTGATTTCTGGAGGGTATGCATAATTATAGTTATATTATTTATCCTCATAGAAAATGCATGGTACTTCCAAACATATGATATCTACCAAGGAAGCCAGCCAACCTTTAAATTTTTTCCTCAATGTTCTCTTCAATCTGTATTAATCAGGTACTTTTCAAGTTAAATGAATTTTCATGAAGATTAGTAACAAATAATATTACTATTCCACAGAGAAGTCTTAGCACAGCTGCATGAAAGATCATAGACTTAGTGTTATATAGACTAATGTCTTTGAATCCTGGCTCTGGCAGGATTTTCTAACTTCATGAGCTTAGCAAATTCATTCAACCTTCTTGTCCTTTATTTTCTTTGTTTCTAAAATTATAAGAACAACCTCACTGGTTTGTGGTGATGGCTAAGATGATTTAACCCTGCTACTCAGATTGATGTGGGATAATCAATGGCTGTAGAGTCAGTTACAGCTGACAAAGTAGGTAGTAGGTAAGAGGAACAAAGAGAAAAGTGTGGATATAAAAAGTAGATTAAGATAGTGAAAAGACTCCCAGGCCTTACAACATTTAGAAAAGACTCAAAAACACTAAGAACATCCCAGGAAAAGTAGCTTGTGCCAGCTTTGCATAGTGAGGCCTAGGTCAGCTCATAGAAAAGGAATTTTTAGTAATGGCAAGAAAGGTACAAGTTAGAATCTGGGTCAAAATGGAAGAAATGAAGGAGAAACAGGGAGAGGAAAGAGAGAAGAACAAAATGGGGCAGACAGAGAACAAAGACTTATGAAATTCTCTGTGGCTTTTTAAGTCCAGAAGAAGAAGGTTGGGGCAGAAAGGGAGACTGATGTTCACTTGGAAAACAGTCTCCCATGAAGAGTCTGTGTTGAGAAAGAGGAATGTAATCACAAGAGTTAATGCTGATGAATTCTCAATTTAGAATAAACTGCAGTTTAGCAGAGCAAGCTTATTTTTAGAATGTCTCAAAAGAAAAATCATCTAGGGAATAATAAGAATATCACTTTGTCTAATGGCCTAAATAATTTGTTTATTCTTTTTAGAAGAGTTGTAACAATATGCATATTCTCTTTAAGAAGGAATACATAGGACATGGAATGACCTGGTAACTGCTCTAATATGTGTAGTGGCTAAGTTGAGCATTCTTTCTAAGAACGGTGAAAGAGGACTCTGGGGAAAGACAGATGTTGTTAATGATCTATCAAGTGCCTTTTATTTATTCACAGACAGGACTTTGGTAAGTGTATGGAATAAAGATACTTTACCCATAGGGATTATGTGATTTCCAGTATCTGTAAAGTGAGTTAGAATGGGTCTTTAGGGCATTGAGAGGGTGAATGAATCAATTTAACAACACAAATGACAAGTTGTGAACAAAAGCCTGAATTTCATTTGTGTATGTTTCTGCTTCAATTGCAAAGAAAGACAATAGAATATAAAATAAAATCTCTTAAAAATAGAGATGGTACCTAGAATTTCTGCAGTTAGAAGGGTAGGGTCGGAGGATCGTGAGTTTGTGGCCAGTTTCAACTATACGGTGGAGTTTTGTCTCAAAAAGATAATAAATACAGCAATACTAGTATAAATTATCAAAACATAACACATTGAAACCTACCTGTTTGTGAGATGTCTATTCTTATCTTTTAAGTACAAGAAACTTTGTTCTCTTCACTTCTATGGAGCTAAGCATCTTACTCTGAGTTCCCATTATTTCCTTTTTGTTTTTGTCTCTGTACAGGTATTTGAAGTTCTGCTCAAGGTTCTCTTCTGTAAGAAGGACCACAGAAACCCAGATACACATGGGAACCAACCTTGCCCTGGTATGAAAGATTCCCGGCCTCCTTCAGGAAGTTCTTCCTGAAGTGCTCTGTTTACCTCTCCTTATAGATGACTTCTCTTTAGATCATCCTCATCATCAGTCACCTTCTAGTAAGTTGATGCTCAAAAGGAAACAGGACTTGGTTCCCGTTCCATTTCTTTATATCTTGTATGTATTCCAGCCAGGTTAAACTCAAAATCCCCAGGGGAGTCTTTGCCCTGGAGGAGATGGGAATGGTGGGTGGGATGGGGTAAGGTGGGGGGAGAAGCAGAGGGGGGAGAACAAGGGAATCTGTGGGTGATATGTAAAATTAAATTAAATTATAAAACAAAATAGAAATAAAAATAAAAATTATATAAATAAATTAATGAATTAAATTAAAAAATAGATGTAAGAGGCTAGGGTCTTGAGTAACTGCACATATAATTTTAGTCTAATTTCATTCCTAAGAAATTATATATAGGCTTGAAAATTCAGGAATGGAAGATAAGATAGGATCAGGATCCATCCCTGGTACATGAGCTGGCTTTTTGGAGCCCACTACCTATGGTGGGACACCTAACACAGCCTTGATGCAGGGGTAGGGGCTTGGACCTGTCTCTACTGAATGTACCAGGCTCTGCTGACTCCCCATGGGAGGCCTTACCTTGTGGGAGGAGGGAATGGGGAGTGGGTTTAAGGAGAAGGCTGGGGAGAGGAAGGAGGAAAGAGAGGGGAATCTGTGGTTGGTATGTAAGATGAAAATGAATAGATAAAATAAAAATTTCAAACAAAAAAAGAAAAGTATAATAGTGTTTAAACAAACCTCAAAGAGGAGCCTCACAATACTTTCTCAGTCCTTCTTCTCAGTCATTAATCCTAGTCCCCTTTTAAAGTATATTTTTTGAGATGGGGTCTTAATATGTAAACTAGAATGACTAGGAGATCACTGTGTAGCTCCGATTAGTCTTAAAATAATAAACATCTTGCTGTAGCCTCTGAGTGCTGGGATATTGCCATGAACCTCTACATCTGGCTACTGATTTTTTTTTTGTATTTCATATAAAAAAGAATGAACTAAGAGAGCAACTTCAGAGGAGTTTTGAGGGACTCTCTTATTATTCAAATATCTAGGAAAATTTATCATAAGTAATTCATTGATGTCAATAGCTTCAGGGGGAATATGCACCATCTATCTATAACCATACTGTATAATCAATAAAGCTAAATGTTGACACAGAAAGGAAATTTATTCTTTATTGGCAATTGAGACGGAGGATTTCTGCATTGCTCACTAATTGATAGTTTAAGATATATGTGAGGTGGATGGTATGTAATCATAGATGCTTGTTATGGAAGAGAAAATATTAATTACATAGTTCATATTTTCTCGATATTATATGTAGAACTATGTAGCAAAAAGAAATAATATCACAAAAGACTTTTTCTGCTTGAGTTATGCAAAAAATAATAGACTTGTAAATAATAAAGTTTTTTCTATATCAAAACATTTATGATAAACTCTAAGGCTGAAGGATAAAATAATTTTAAAATATTGTATAAACAATCTGGGTTAGAATTTTAAAAATTAGAATTAAGAGAATATGTATTTTGGAGGTAGGGTTAGTGATGAATTGGAAAGGAAAATACACCTCTTGCAATTGTGTTCTTTATTAAAATTGCTTTCTCAGCAACTAGGAGATCTTGCAGATGAATATGATTATAAACAATTTCTTGTTTGAAAAGGAAGAAATCACAACTAAGACATTACAGATATTGATGAGAAGCTCTAATTTTGTTTTACCTGTTAATATGATAGGACATTTTGTAAGAAGCCTTTGGATTGAGAAGTAAAGTCAACAACTTTAAAGACAGTGTGTGTGTGTGTGTGTGTGTGTGTGTGTGTGTAATACACCAACTGACAGAAGAAGTCCTTTTATTGGGCATATAAATAGGTGAAATAATATTGAGGTGCTTTCAATGGAACAGAAATAGAGACAATGGAAGGAAAAATGAATAGTTTTCTCCATAATCTGAACCAGAGTAGTGAGTGAGTATGCTCAGGCAGCTTAGAGAAGGCAGAGGGATAGAGGGCTGCCTTACAGATGAAAGTGACATTCACAGAGCTATAACCCTAAGAACTAGGAGTGGAACGTGTGGGAAAAGGGAGGAATCTTGAAGTATGTGGGTTGAGAACAGAATATTCATCACCTAGGGGTAAAGAAGCAACCTGGCATCAGCAGATACCATACTTCCTGGAGGGACTGAGATGACCCTGCAGAATAGGATGTTCACCATCTGCATTCATAAAAAGTTTTGAGGATTGCCTTAACTAATAATCTGCTGCTAATTTTAAAAGAAATTGAGGAAAATGCAACACGTCCAAGAGAAACAAACAATGAAAAAAAACCACAAAAACAACCCAAACAAAAACCAAACCAAACCAAACAAACAAACAAGCAAACAAACCAACAAACCAGGGAATACTAAAATTTTATTTTCAGAGAAAAGATTAGACACTTTTATAAAGATCTATATAATGCCACATTATTTTGTTAAAAGTCTTGCTTAAATGAGCTGATCTTGTTAAATAAATGCAATTATTTGAAAGTTTATTCTTTTACACATTTTTTATAACCTTGCAATACTGGAAATGGTGGGTACTCTACTACTAAGTTACATTCCTAGTTCTGAAAAGTCCCTTTTTTCTTACTTTAATAAAATATTTTCCTATTACTTTCTTTGCTCACCTCTCATAGTTTCTTATGAGTACAACTTGACTATTTGTTTCTTCCTTATACATTAAGTATTATTTAGAAGGAAATAGCATAAGTACAAAAATCTCATTAGTCAAAGTAGGCCATCATGTTATTTACTAGGCGTCTATGGAGAACATCACAACACAATACATTGTAATGTGGAGTTGGAAAACATGACCAGTTGTATTGGTTGTGTTTAGATTTGTGCCCAGGATTTTCATTTAGGTATATGTTCACAAGAAGTTTGACTTCTGTAAGGATATAGTTCTGTATAATATGGAGATAGATAATATAGCCTCTGTCTCTTCACAAAAACATAAGATTTACTACATAAAGTTTTTCCAAAATTGAATCAGACCATCTGAAACTGTTTGTAGCATTCTCCCATCCCATGCAGTTCAAAATGAGCTATGTGTGACCTAATGTGGGCCAATCCTACCCCTTTCACAGGATTTTTTTGTTTATTAATTTTTTGTTGTTTTTACATCTTAACTAAATTTCCCCTCCCTCCCTCTTCCACATTCCTTCCACATACATGCCCTCTACCACTTCCCACCCACTCCCCCCCTACTGTTTCTCTTCAGATACAGGTGGGCCTCCCATGGATATGAGCCAACCAAGGTATATCAAGTTGCACTGAGACTAGGCTGCTTCTCTTCTATTAAGGCTGGACAAGACAATCCACTAGGAGGACTGGGTTCCCAAAACAGGCATCTGCTCTCTGCTGTTAGGAGTCTTACCAGAAGACCACATTAACATAACTGTAACATATACGCAGAGGGCCTAAGTCAGTACGATGCAGGTTCCCTGATGGTTGGTTCAGTCTCTCTGGGCCAAATTATTTCTAATGATTCTGAAGTGGTTCACATAGAAACAACAGTTTTATCTTAAAGTAACACATTAATCTCCTTGTTCTGCGTAGATCAGGTTGAGTGCCCTATAATATTGTAAAAAGATATCAGTCAATAAATCTACCAGTTGATCTTAGTTTTACCAGGTACCTTCTTGATAATGAGGGATTCTGGAGCCTAGCATGGGACCTGGTACACCCATAGGCACTACAGGTAGCCATTTTGTCCCTTTTGCCAGGGATTTTCCTTAGGACTTACACACCAGTCTTTTGTTGAGTCTAAGGAGCAATATACTTTCTTCCCTAACTTCTTCTCAACTGAAATTAGGACACAGTTGTCAGGTCACAGGAATGTGAGAATGTTAGTCAAAGGCCAGGAGGCGATTCAGACAGCGGGGTACTCATCAGAAGCATCTGGTTTGCTGACTCAGTTCAAGAGACAGAAAGCAATCACATTGGACTGGTTCACATCTGCAGCCAAAAGATTTCCTGTGTCCCAGTCTGCCGGCGGTTGGGACAAATCTCTCCAATTCGCATCCCCCAAGTAAACATACAGAGGTTTATACTAATTATAACTGCATGGCCATGGCTCAAGCCTTTTGCCAGCTAGCACTTATATCTTAAGTTAGCGCATAACTATTAATCTATGTATCGTCCTATGTTCCATGACTTTACCTGTGTCTCATTACATGTTGCTCCTTGGGCAACTCCTGGTGTCTCTCTCAGTCTTCTTCCTGTCTCTCTCTTTGAATGTCCTGCCTGCCTCTAAGCTGTCTTGCCAAACGGCTTTATTTATCAACCAATCAGAGCAACATATATTCGCAGTGTAGAGAAAGACATTCCCCTATCACATATCAGCTTTCAATAAGTCCAGGGTTTTCCAGTTTTGTAGGACTAGCAGGGACTGGCATGGTGTAGATCACATTCAGAGCAGTTTGTAGTCCCCAGTTGATTTCTGCATGGTGTATTTCAGTGATGTGGAAATCTGTCAGGACAGATATAGTCAAGGGGTAGAAATTAAAGTTAAGGAACTTAAAGGAAACTTTTCCATTTGGAGCTTCCCCTTCAGGGTTAGGCAACAGGCAGGGAAGCTTAAGCTGCTAATTGACAAGACAAGAACACTTGTCTGGAGTTCATTTGACTGGTGACTGGAGGATTCAAGTTGTGACTCCCTGAACTTAAGTGAATTTTTAAGTTACAAAAAAGAAATGTTATAGATACACTAGCATTAACACTGTTTGTAATCTTCACTGAAATTATCATTGTAAGCATCTGTAAAAGAAGAGCCATGCCTTGGAGTAAATAACAAAGGCTTAGGAATCCTCTAAACAGTTCTGAATTAAGAAGCATTATCACTCTTTCCTCTGTTTAGAGGGCTGGTAATATACAGGTTGGAAAGAGATGTTTTCAGCATGGTGAGAAGCACTTTAAGTCTTACAAGACAACCAAAGAAAATTTAAAATCTTGAGCTCATGACTATGATCATTACTTTATCACAGCTAGATTAATAACTTATCAGAGTTCCATTGATTAATGTTAAAATGCTTAACTTTTGAAATTTTAATATAACAAGAAGTCTGATATGTTTCTCATATTAGTTTCTTATACCTTTTCAATTTGAATTTACATATCTTAAAACATTTTTAGACCTTCACAACTTACTTAAGCCTTCACATTCTCAGACCTTTTTGTTTTATTGAATCATTTACTATGAGACACTAGTAGTTGATTATAATTGGCCATGACATAAATACAGCAGGTGACAGATATTGTTCAGATGTCAACCCATCAGATGAATGGTTCCTGTTGGAGGAGCCCTGTTAATCAGGGCTTGTAAAAACTGGACTCTGAAAAAAACTGGACTCTGAAAAAACTGTTAATCCTGTCTGTAATTTTGTTTGTGCAAAACCAGCTATGATGGCTCCCCATTACCATGTATTTTCATGTAATGTATCTTATGGGCACACACATTTGAGGATGGTCAGGAAGATGACTTCTCATTAAACTGCATAATATTGATGAACAGAAACATACTAAAATATGCTTTGTAACTAGATCTATTGTTCTATGTGGACTGTAGACACTTAGAAGCCTGTTCTCTATGATTAGCCTTACTAACAGGGCAATTTAGCCAGACAAGTGTCAGTGTGAACAGACCATAAGTGCTTCACAAATTTAATTATGGAATTGCAGGTGTCTGGCCTTGTAGGATCAAAGCCCTTCTAAAGATTAATAGCAAACTGGGGCAGAATTGCAGATGTCTGGCCTTTTTATATCATAGTCCTTCAAGAGATCAATAGTGACTTATATTGTTCCAAGCTTCCTCTGCTGGCCCTTATCAGAGCCACAGCACATCCTTTCTCTGACTCAAAAAAGTAACTAATGTTTTGTATACCTGTCCACATTGGTCTTTAATCAAGATTTAAGCTCAATTTACCTTCAGTCCTGGATTTTATGCAAATAACAGATAGTTAACCAACCAATTAATCTAACCCAGTCTGAAAAAGATTCAGCATTAAGCTCAGAAAATGCTCTCCAGCTTGCTAGAGATATGAGATAATTGCTCAGTCTCTCAGGCACGGACAAAAAAATGTTACTGAGTCCCCTCCCTTGGTTCCGAGACTGCTGTAGGGCAGAAAATGTATTCTTAGATCTGAAATGTCACTCTTCTATGCAGCCAGTTTTGGTGAAACTGCTAAGGGGAATTGGTGCTGTTTGCTTCTTCTTTGTTTACATAGGTTGCCATGGTTACTCACTGTACCTGCTTTCATAGGGAGGTACATTCTTTGAGCCCAGGGAAATCAGCACTTCCTGCATTTTTGCATTTTTATGTCTTACTAATTACAAAATACTAGCTTACATTTTTTTTTTTTTTTTTTTTTTTCGAGACAGGGTTTCTCTGTGTAGCTTTGGAGCCTATCCTGGAACTCACTCTGTAGATCAGGCTGGCCTCAAACTCACAGAGACCTGCCTCTGCCTCCTGAGTGCTGTTATTAAAGGTGTGCACCACCATACCTGGCTAGCCTATATTATTAGTTACACTTCGAAAATGTAAAATATTACATGTATGTATTCTTTGCTTTTTCCTTATATCTCTCATTGGTTTAGTTTCTTCCCTCTGTAACTCTTGTAGCTGTTCCCTCAAGAGATAAGTTGGAACTTTTACAACACACAGCTACTGTCAGCCACCTTAAGTTTAAAGACTACAAGTCTTTGCTACAAGGGACTTTCATCTCATCCACAAAGAATGCTTGTGACCCTGAGAATTTTACCTTGTAACCCTTTTTATTACTAACAAGTTGCTAATGAATGGATATATACATATGCTTGGAAGTTTGTAACTGGTAGAATAAAGAGCATAGAAGAAGAAAGAGCATGGAACAATAAAGAGCATGGTAGTATGAAGAGCATTTTCCCATGTGTGAAATTACTACAGAAATCTTTCTTTACTCGCTTTTAGGAAGCATTTCTTTGAGGAACTCTGAGTAGTGGCTGGAGCTGGACTCTCAGACCCTACAGTTGATTACTGAGAGCACTCGTTACAAAGCAAGTTATTTTAAATAAAGGAATAATGAAAAAGTTATGTTGAAACTTGTTTTGTGAGTTTATCTTTTTCAATGTAAAGTCTGCCATCAAGGTAAACTGCCTGTGTCTGTGTTTCTCAGGTGACCTAGTAGCTTTAGAAAAGTATGGCCTGATTTTACATATAAAATGAACTGACCAGGCAGTCATAGCCTTGGGTGAGAAGCTGGGTGTCTGACACCACCAAACTGTCAAAGATACAGTTGGTTATCAGTACCATCAGAGTTCTGAGAATAATAAATTGTAGCAGGAACTATAAACCAAGTAGACCCTATATAATTTAACATGACAGAGGCTCACCAGACTTACCTGGATGATAACCCAAGGCTCCAGTAGTCTCAGTTACTTTATTTCAGGCAGAAGTAGTTGTCTTCAGATGTCACATTGGATAACATTACACCTTCAGCTGCTGCACAAGATAGCATAAGTCTTTGACTGCCAGACCCAGATCCCCAGATTTTCCTATGGAGGAGGAACATGGAAAACTAACCCACCTTGATAAGGCAGAGTAGGGCCATTGATACAGGCCACAGAAATATGAAGTAGGAATTCAGTTGACAATGACAAAGCTATTACCTGGAAGAGTCAAGAAATTTTCCAGAGGAAAGCCAAAACTCAAGGAGTCTTGGTGATATTGGCTTTTAGATGTATTAGCTATATCCTGCCGTGAATTTCTGTAGCCTTCTCATTTGATTACTCTGAGAAGAACTTCTAACAGTGTGATTGATCTTTTGTTTGGTCACAACTTCCCCTATGCTTTTGGAGTATTTGGATAACATTCTCCAGCTGTGTTTACACTTCATTAGCAAATATCTGGCCAAGGCCATTCTCCAGACAAAAGTATTTTATCTAAGATACTTCCTTGCTAACTGCAGATAGATAAGTATTAGCTCATCTCACCTAGAGATAAGCAAAAATAACTACTAACAATTAAATCCTCAACTCCTTAACTTCACCCTAGTTTATTAACACAAGACCCTAATTTAAGAGACTTACTGCTTACATTTCTGGGATGATGTTTTGGATACCTGCAAGTTACTGAATAAGGTAGTTATTTCCCACTTAACTAAGGACATTACCAACAAGGTCAGGTGGAGGATAGGTGCAAAGCTTCATTTCTTGTGCAAATCAAGCTTTTATCCTCACTCTTTTATCTCAGTCCAGGTGCTACTTCTACTTCTAAAGATTGCACACTTAGCAATTTTAACTCAGAGCAAAAGTGCTTTCACTAATCAAATACTATACATTGTGATATAGGTTGCCCAGCAACTGAGTAAACTTCCCCGCTCTACCAGAAAGCAGGCAGCCAGAGAGTTGCTGATTGTATCTGTATATAAACTGAAACTTTAGAGTCTGAGAGAACAAAGATGAGAATGAAGATGGAAAGAACAAGATAGGACAATGAGAGAACAGCAGAAGGGACAGCGAGGAGCTAAGTGTAAGAACAGAAAAGAAGATGTGTAGATAGGATTGACTTAGAAATAAAGTGAATGGACTAAAAAGCTCAGTGTGCTTAGATTCATTTGGTATTCCTCAGACTAGTATTCCAACTGCTTGTAGCATCTTCCCCAGGACTCTGACCCCAGTTTAAGTAGGGCCCTGGAAGTGGGTGAGTCATGTGGTAGCTCTTCATCCAGTGGTTAGCATTACCACAATACAAATGGAGTTGTCTGTGCCCCATCACCTGCTTTGGAGACCTTATCATCACCAGTAGGATTTGACAATTCTGTTTATCACAGAAAGCTTTTTGTAAAACATTTTAAATGCTATATTTAGCAGATTCCTGAAGTGTTTGAGGACCATTATCAATTAAGTATACCTGATTGTAAATAAACTTTGTTTTTAGGCTTGACCTTGAAAACACACACATATATCCATATATAAGTAAGTATGTATAAAACACTGGCCAGTGACCAGGCAGGAAGTACAGGTGGGACAAGGAGAGAGGAGAATTGAGGGAACAGGAAGAAGGAGGAGGAGACACTGCCAGCCACCGCCAGGACAAGCAGCATGTAAAGATGCCAGTAAGCCACGAGCCACGTAGTAAGGTATAGATTTATAGAAATGGGTTAATTTAAGATATAAGAACAGTTAGCAAAAAGCCTGCCATGGCCATACAATTTATAAGTAATATAAGCGTCTGAGTGATTATTTTATACGTGGGTTGTGAGGCTGCGGGGTTTGGTGGGACCTGGAGAGAAGCTCTCCAGCAACAAAAAAAACCCCTGCAATTCTTGAATTGAAGCTTTTTAAATATCAATAAAAACTTTAAATCATAGATACAGTCCATAGGGAGACTGGCAACTTTACTTTCCTGGTTCTTTTATAATGTACCATTATAAATTATGACAGTTTCCTGTATGACTCAGTTTGTCAAAATAGCTAAGGTTTAACAAGTTAGCAAAGACCAGAAGGATAGACATACATTTTTAAGTCAGTTTCTGTTAGCCTGAATAGACCTTAGATAAGGAGAGACATTCTATATGTTCTTTGCCCTTAGACCATTTTCTTGCCACATCATAAGATAGGAATATTCTAGTGTCTGGTGTTTTATGTTTGGTGCTCATAGTTGTGGCCTTAACACTTTAACCTTTTTATTTTTAAGATTATGTGTTAACAAAGACATCATAATATAAAACATTTTATAAACTTAAAAAGCTCCATAATTTTATAAATTTTAATATGTTAAAGGTGGTTTCTTTTTTTAAAAAAATCCATTTTTTTTTGTAAAACTCCAAAATTACTTTTTTTAAAAAAATTGCAGATCCTGTAATATCAAAAAATAAATAAAAACCCTTCACACAGTTTGTCTTCTAGGTCCTAGCCAGCTCCATTTCATTGTGGCTGTTGTTCCTGATTATCAGCACATGGCACCAGCATCCCCAAAATTGTTGGGGTCCCCAGTGCAACTGAGCTGCACCTCCACCAACAGCCTCTCTTGTGGTCTCTCCAGGAATTCCAGTTTTGCCACATAGGGCCAGGCCCAGCTGCTCTCTATGACCTCTTCATGCCTTTAAAATGTGACTTCTACATTACAAAGTTTGGCTGCTATCATGAGATAAATTCTTGTATATGAAGACATGGAGGTACGGATTTAATATCTCATTAAACAAGTGTTGTTTTTAAATCTTATCATTTATAAACTTCATTTTTTTTTTTTTTTTTTTTTTCGAGACAGGGTTTCTCTGTGTAGCTTTGCTTTCTGAATCGCTTGAGACAGCTGCTTGAATCATAGAGATCGCTGTCTGTCCGAGTGCTGATTAAGCGTGCGCCACCGGCTAAACTTCATTTTTATGATTGTTTTCCAGACAAGAATTATTTTACAAAAATCCATCCTAATCCAAAATACCTTGGAGACCTGTTGTTGCCACCATCATTGGTTTATACTATGTGGTGACATGAAACAGAATAATGGTAAAGTCACATGGCATGTGCCCTCCTTATCCTTATTGAAGATTGTTGCCAGCAATGTGGTTACCTCCATCCTGACAGAAGTCATCAGCCAAGATAGCATCAGGCCACATGATTGGTTGCATACTCAAGGTGAGCCTATTAGGTACATATCTCTTTAAGATTACCTATGTGTAAATTTTTAACAATCAACCCCATGCCACAAGATTTAACTTTTGTTACAGAATTTGCAGATTCTTTAAGCAGACCAAATAAACTCATTATTTTGAAGTACAGAAAGCTCATATAATGATCATACAAATCTTGTGGTAAATTTTCTCTTAGAAAAAGTTTCAGGCAATTAAATGAAATTACATTTATTTATTAGCCATTTCATTTTGCTCTACTATCCCTGCCACAAAGTCACTGGTATACCTGACACAGGAAAGTTAGAGGAACATTTAAGTAAGCATGCTTGGGTCTAGAGGAGGGCGTGCCATATCCCAACTCCAGAGCCAGATTTTCAATAGAATAGAACAGCATCAACCAATATTATAATACTATCTACACCCCAAACGCAGAGATCAGGGCAAGCAGAGAACAAAGAAAACTCAGAGATAGGAGATTCTGGGAGGGCCTGTTACATCAGTGAGGATTAGGCAGACAAGCAGGGAGGAGAGAGAGAGAGAGAGAGAGAGAGAGAGAGAGAGAGAGCAGGCAGCTTGGTGGTGACACCCAGTACAGGAGGGAACATCAGCAAGGCTCAGTTTGTCCTGTCAGTCTGTAACTGGGAAAGATTATGGAGGCACAGATATATATGTAAGTAATGGAGATGACACCATCACCAAAATGAAACCAACAACCGCAGGACACAGATCGGTGTCTGTAACATGAGTCTTGAAGGGTCTTATTAATAAAAAATTGGGAGTCAGATATTGGGGTGAATTCTGAAATATCAGAGAGACAGAACAAGCCACAGTTAACTTCACCTGGCCAACTTCTCAGCTGATCCTGTTTCTTCAAACTGGAAGCCTCTGTGTTTTCATCTAAATGGATCTCAGCTGAACTGCTGCTAAAAAGCCTAAAAGCCTAACCAGACTCTGGTTCCTGGTCCTCCCACCTTATATACCTTTCTGCTTTCTGCCATCACTTCCTGGGATTAAAGGCATGTGTCACCATTGCCTGGCTGTTTCCAGTATGGCTTTGAACTCACAGAGATCCAGAGGGATCTCTGCCTTCAGAATGCTAGGATTAAAGGTGTGTGTGCACCACCATTTTATGGCCTCTATATCTAGTGGCTGTTCTGTTCTCTGACCACAGATAAGTTTATTAGGGTGCACAATATATTGAGGAACACAATATTACCACAGGTGCCAACCAAGACAAACAAGACTGATTTCCATTTCAGCCTGACCAAACTGAGAAACTAGACTGATTTCCTTCACAACCTGACCAAGCACAAAAGGCTGGCAGCACCCCAGAGGTCCCTCTGAATCAGGAATTAATGATGCTGCATCCAGATGCTGTAGACATCTTACTTACACCTCTCGAGGTATTCATATGCCTCTTTTGTATAGTCTAGGCACTGATAACTCACCAGAGGCTCATGAAGTGCTGGGTATTTTTAATTTCTTGGCTTACAGTGTCTTCAGGCTGGGCCTATCCTATCTATTGCTCCCAATGTCACTACACACCTTTGGGTCTCAAGGCTCTGTTGTGAAGTTTCAGCATTGAAACCCTGCAAGTAGGTACCCGACTTCAGATCCTTTCCAATTTCCCTCTGGATTTCCACTCTCACTTGGGCATCCTAAGGGTCCCAAGGCTGGTTTAGAAAAAAAGAACTGATGGCTCTGCATGAATGCCTAGATCTCAGTGGAACCTCCAAATGTTATGGGTCTAGAGTTGCTCAGAGATTCACCTGTCTGACCATGAATAAATTTTAATAAATAAGAGACTTCATTAAATATTCTGGACAGGACCATGGATACTGGCCAGGTCCATATCTGAAATGTGGGATTCCCAGGATATGGAACCAAATTACATTAGTCAGGGGGTTATAAAGGCAGAATTTACAAGGGTATGTCTTGCCTACTTGTAATTAAGCACACATCCTATGTAATTAGGGCAACCGAGCTTGTTTACAGAATCAAAAAATACAGGACTTGTTGTCTTGCCTGAAACAACATCCCCCAGCAGTCTAGGAAGTTATCTGTCCTTGAGCAAGTGGAACTTATCTGTAAGAGGGGGTTTGTTTTATAGATCTCTTCAGCACAGAAATTTAAACGTAAAAACATAATGTTAGCCATCACAATGATTTTGTCTTTTCTCTTGAGACTGTCATGTTCTCTGGCAAAAATCTTCACCATTATCTTATAGAGAACATAGACTTGCAGCTATAACTGTTTTAGGAAACAAGGAAGTGAAAACAACTGTAGTTTTTCAAACTCAACCTATAGAAATTCTCTTAAACTTTATTAAATAAACATATGCTTCTTCCTGTGCCAGAAGTCTCACAGTTGAGACACATTCTGTGTTATCTTTTCTAGGAACTCAATTTATAGTTCTTAAATGAGGGAGTGCATTATGACATTTTATCCTTCCATCTTAAAGCAGAGATTGCCTTGAGCAAGCAACTGTGCCAACTCACTATCAAAACTGTAGATGTAGCTACTTTTATGTGGTCAGAGTGATGAGCAATGAACACTCCTTAGTAGAAAGAGGAGAGGAGGTCCTCTCCTGGGATTTGAACTATTCTTTCCTGCCTCTATCTACTTGAAAATGAACTTGAGAGTTTTACTGAAATACATACTCTATCATGATGGTGTGGGATGTTGTGATGATGCACTCATGCTCCTATAAGTCCTAATCCATATGAAAGGAAACCCAAGAAACTCATTGGTTCACCAAATTGGACTTTTGTGAACTTGAAATTTGCTTTGCTGTTGATGTTCTTCCTACCTTTGGTGAATGTATGTTTATGTCTCCTCAAGAAAATTTAGCACACTGTTAATCAAGAAAGAAAGCAGAAATACTGGGTATAATGACCTTTTATTTCTTTGAGATGGGATTTTACCTGTTAGCTCAGTTTGGTCTGGAATTTGTGATCCTCCTGACTCAGCCTCCCCAGTATTGGGAATTCAGGCTTGTACCAACACACCCAGCGAACTGCTTTTTAAAACAGACTCTCAATCCGGCCCCCTGTTTTAGCCCTACTGTCAGCTGCACATTTTGCCAGTTTCTGACTCTTTTAGCAGGCTTTTTTGCTGTTTCCAAACTGTCAGTCTAGGTTACCTTTCCTCAATTCTTTGATCAAAAAAAAAAAAAAAAATTCCACCTGCTTTGCTTTCCAGCTACCAAAATTTGTTGTTATTGTTTCCTTTCCAAAACTCCCTTTTTAAAATTTGTCTTAAAAATACACATATTATCATGTTAGTAGAGTTTGAAAGCAAAACTCAAATATGTAATATCAGCCTACCATCACTATAAACAAATATTATCATTTTGCATACTTTCTTAATATTTTTAAATAAAAGAATTATATAATCAGTTTAAACTCATTAACTCCTTTTCAATCTCAATTACCTCCATTATATCATCCAAGAAGCTACTAATTCAAATCTATTTTATGTTTTTCCCTTTTATAATGGACAACTTTTATTTTATGTGAATGCATGCATTAAAAGGCAAATATTTTTAACTAAAAAAAAAAAAAAGGCCTGGCTAGCTCAGTCAGTAGAGCATGAGACTCTTAATCTCAGAGTTGTGGGTTTGTGCCCCACGTTGGGTGCCAGATATTGGTGAAACTATTAAGGCCACTCCACGTAGTTAAAAGGTTAAAAGGGAGGTTTATTTAGTGGTGTAACTTACAAATGAAGGGATAGGTATCTAGGATCTGGGAAAGACGCAGTGAAGTCCAGAGGGGTTCCGTGGAGAACTATGCTCAGTCTACCTCCAGCGTCCAGGGTCCAGGACCAAGAGAGACAGCACATCCGGATCTCGGGTCTTCAGGGTCCTCTCTTGGCCCTGCCTTGTAGGCGTGACAGTTACTGAAGCCTCAGTGGGGGTTGGAACTTCCAGATCAAGGTTGGAGTGGCTACCCACTACAAGAGAGGGTCCCTATTACCTACAACTTTACACACTTTGGACATAGGACTCAGATGATCCAAGATTCATTTCACATGAAAGCCTCCCTCAATCTACCTTTCATGTTTCCAGAGAATACTATGCAAACGGCCAAGGGAAGGAAGTAATTAAATGGTCTTACCCAGCTGCAACACCTATGAACTATGATAATTACCAGCAATACAACATGATATATATGAAGGTGTAGTAAGGGGCACTCATTTGTTAGTGCATCCAACATCTATCTGATCAGACTTAAAACCCACTCAACAGGAGGAAAATCATAACTGGTGCTGGAAATCTAGTTAGCCTCTCAGGGCTAGTGTGGTCAGTCATGTACCTTAGAACATAATCTACTCCTGCTACTTTGATAGACAAGAATAATCCCTTACTATACCCTGACTCTTATCTTTATGTCCACAGACAAGCATAGCCAGCATTCTTCATCAAGAAGCCTCTACAACAGCAAATAGTGACCATCAGACAAAATTGTAACTAGACATAAGGCAGAGATGAACAGACTGCAGGGATACATCTACATCATCATTTCTGTAACTGTGGTCTAGGGAATATTATGCAACAGTTGGCAGAAAGATAGTGAGGGTCATAATACCGGGATTTTTTTTTTTTTTAACATTTATTGATTCTTTCAGGATTTCACATCAAAGAGGCTATAGTGTATGGTCTGTTGATTCACAGAATTTACCATTTAGTCCATTCATCTTTACTTGCAAGTGTTCATTGCCAGGAGTCCTTGGTCTGTTTAGAGGCCTCCAGTTTCTGCTACACCAACAATAATGGGCTCTCACTGTTTGAAGGAGGTCAACTGGGATGAGGTGGAAGGAAGAAAGGTAGGAGGAAAATAATGTAATTCTAGTTCTATTAAAAACATTTAAAAAGAATATTTCATTGGATGATTACTGTCAAACTTTTCTCCTAAGTTTTCTAATTTGGGTTCTACACTAGCCATATACAGTTCTTATTTCTCCAATTATTATTCAGGTATTATAACATTAACATGTTCTTTATATTTTAAGTAATAATAACATATATTATAAAATACCTGCTTTATTGCTGTTGTGCTACCTGTATTACATGACATGAAATATAGCATTAACACTTTATCAAGGGTTACATTGACTAGAACAGGAGGGCCTACTGAGTTTAAAGGTCCCTGAATTCTATTTGGTCTGACTTATTTGTACCATGAGTTCCCAGAATACTCTTTTGTAATGACTACTGCTGTTTTGATAATTGTATGTTTTGTTTTTTTTAAACAAAATTGGAGCTCTTTGCTTCCCATACTTCAGGTGATGGAGAGACTCTCTTTTCATGGGATCCTACTAGTTTATTCTTGCAACTAGGCTGATACAGCCAAACAAATATAGTCTAAACCTGTGAGTCAAAATGTATCTGTCCTCCTCAGAAAGGTTCTCAGGAATTTTGGTGAGAGTTATGAAAAAGTAACTAACAGAAAATTGGTACCAGATATGTAAGATAATTGCTGTGACTAAATCCATCAAAAAGTGCTGCTGTGTTAGCCTCTGCCTTGGCAACTGATTTGCAGGAGCAATTCATAAGTGTTTGGGCAAACAGTCTATAGTAAACTGGGGAGTCTGGAAGTAAACCTTAAGGGGTTGTTCTACTGGGATTCCAAAACCAAAATGGTCACAGAAATGCAGTCAGCCAACGCCAAGTTTACAATGTTTCAGGTAGGAAGAAGAACTCATAGAAATTGAACTAGATATCATGTATGTTACAGTTTGTCAATGCTCTATGACTTTTGTGAGACCAAGTTTAAATATGGTGGACTAATATGGTCAAGAACATATCAAGGTAGTTCATAATTCAGGATATGGCATGATTATTACTAGCTGCTTATTACACACAGGTCAACAGTACTAGAAGCAAAGATAGAGAAGAAAATCTTGAAAGTTTGTAATTTGTACAGTAAAGTTACAAATAAGAAAGGCATGAATTCTGAAAAGATTAGAATAATTAAAAAGAAACCATGTACTATGAATTGGACTAATAAGCAAGATGCCTTGTGGTCATCATAGGAATTCTATAGTAACTTCATATCATAGACCCCATATCATAAATGTTTTAATTCATTTGAAGTATTTTTGCTTTGAGACAAGATCTCCATAGTGTTCTGCTTTCACAAGATCACTTAGAAAGTGGCTTCCCACATTTAACCATCCAGGAATTGAGAGGTCATTACAATCCTGGTCAAAGGTACACAACTACTGATCTAGCTGGTAGTTGACTTTGGTGTTTGTTTTTGGTTTTACAAGTAAGCATAAGGGAAGATTTAAAGGGTCATAGAGGCTTTATTTTTTTCCAGATTACAAAGGAAACTCTGGAAGGACAAGCAATATGTGTCAGATTTAGATTTGTAAGCATGGACAGAGGAAACAACCAAACTAGACCACTCCATGTGTAGAAAGAGAAGTTTGTTGTGGGAATAAACTGCCTCTGAGAATAGAGGGTGATAACTTGGTAGGAAAGCAAACAGCTTCTACAGAACAGTTAGCATGATGGGGGTGTTTAGAGCTGATGCAGGCTGTTTGAATTAATCAGTAACTAATTGTCCTTAGCTGAAGTAGTTCATCATTAGAGCAGATAAAGGAGCTAGTAGTTTTCGTGGTAAACAGAACCTCACCTTATGAGATTCCTGAGGAATGCTGAATTCAGGCTTCTGCTTAACTAATTACTTTCCTTTCCTTTACCTGGTCAGAGTCCTTTTTTTAGGGCATTGTCACCAGCACTGCCATTTTTGGTGTCCCATTTTGAACCTAACAAGAATCATAGTCTTATAGTCAGCACCTGAGAGGATGATAAATAAAGCTGTATTGATCACTTATCAATAAAATGACCCACAGACCGATGACCACAGACACATCAATTTGATGGAGGAAATAACTGAGTTGAGGCAGCCTCCTCCTAGGTGGTTCAATCATGTGTCAAGTTGACAAAAAAAAAAAAATAACCAGAATATTTGCCTTCCTATTAATTGACCTATTATTGTCTATTCTCTTTTTTCTCAGTTTTGGAATGGGTATGTCTTCTCTGTGCCACTCTGTATTTAGAGTATATAAGTTTGTTCTTCATTTTTTTTTCTTTTCAGAGACTACAGTCAGGAGTTTTCCTTGAGTCTCTGAAAAGACTTTGAACTTCTTTTCTTGGCCTGTGGTGAGATAATTAAGATGTCAAGGTCATTTTACTAAAGCATGCCTAGGAGAACAGAATTTTACAAATTGGTGTGATTACATCTCCAAGAGATAGCCCAGTTTGGCTAATGCAACAACAAATTCTACATATAACCTGTATTAGTACAATCAGTTATCATTGCTAGGGAGGAAACTATTTTTCTTCATAGAGATTTTTCTTTACATTCTTAGTCAGTAGAATGACATAAAAGGTTTTGATCTGACTCACCTATTTTTCAGTTCCTTTTTCTCTAATGTAGCCACTGTGGAAATCGGTATGGCAGTGTATCAGTCAAGATTCTCTAGAGAACCAGAACTTACAGGATAAAAAATATTCATAGGACTTAAAGAATGTGACAATGGCAATTTCCCAGTGGAAAAGCCAAGAACCCAGTCTACAATGCTGGATGTCTCAGCTCATCTTTAGTTTATGTTGGAATCCTGAGGAAGTAAGCTAAGTCATGCCTCAGCAGCAGAATAGATGAACTGCCCAATGAGAGTAAACAGAAGCATGCAAAAATAAAAAGCTTCCTTCTTCTGTGTTCTTTTGTGTGGGTTGACATCAGAAGGTGTGGCCCAGATTTTGGATGGGTTATCTCAACTCAAATGATCCAATCAAGAAAATCCTTCACAGGTGTACTCAGATACTTTGGTTTTAGTTGATTCCTGATACATTTAGATTGACAACCAAGAATAGACACCAGAAATCCAACCTTTGTCAACTTGACACACAATCATATATCTACATGTCTTGCTTACTTTTCAAGTGAAAACAATAACCAGGTCATAATTATACTTAATATCGTATGACTATCTCATGTTCAGCCACAAACTATTGTATATATTAAAATAGATTGAAATATCCCTTGAGGGACCATCTTTTATTATCTTATAACTTAAATATAATAACCACTGATAGTATCTCGATTGATGTTACATTACATTATAATGAAATAGAGGAAAGGATGGGCTGGAGAGATGGCTCAGAGGTTAAGAGCACTGGCTGCCCTTCCAGAGGTCCTGAGTTCAATTCCCAGCAACCACATGGTGGCTCATAACCATCTGTAATGAGATCTGGTGCCCTCTACTGGCGGGGACAGAACACTGTATACATAATAAACAATTATTAAAAAATAAATAAATAAATAAAGATGAAGTACAAAAAAAATCTGTTAAAAAAAAGAAATAGAGGAAAGGAAACACAAATATATACTTAATATATGTGTGTTTATGCACAAACACATTCTCAACAAAGTATGACAGAAACAATCATGCCATCTGTAATTCTTTCTACAACTGGTTATGTGTCCGTAGCTGTAATTTGTAACTACCTGTATGTGCATTATGTCTATCCTCCACTCTCAGGAAGCACCTGAGCAGGTTATGGTATCTTTTTCCTGGAGGACAAAACCATACTTTTATTCCTGAAGGGTATGGGCCCATTGTCATCCTGTCTTGATTTGGTTGTTTGAGAACTTTACTGCTTATGTAGATCTAAAAAAAAATCTAGTAGGCTGCTTATCTGTTTTATGCCTAGAAACAACTTGGAACAAAAGTTCACATAAGTTGTGTGTGGTGGGTTGGATGAGCATGGCTCCCATAGACTCATATATTGGAATACCTAGTCACTAGGGAGTGGAATTGTTTGAAAGGACTAGAAGGATTGAGATGTGACCTTGTTGGAGTGAGTATGTCACAAGGGATGGGCTTTCTTGAAGGAAATGTATCACTGAGCTTTCAAAAGCCTATGTCAGGCCCTTTCTTTCTCTCTCTTACTCCTCCTTTCTGCTTGTGGATCATGATGTTTCTTTCAGATACTTTATCCAGTGACATGCTCCCATATGCTCCTTCCATGTTCCTGCCATGATGATAATAGATGAACCCTCTTAAATTGTAAATAAGCCCCAGTTAAATGCTTTCTTTTATAAAAATTGCCTTAATATTATGTCTCTTCTTAGCCACAGACCAGTGACTAAGTCATAAGACACCATAAAACCACTTTGCCTGTGGTGCCTCTTACAGGACAGGCCATTATAGATTTGCTTTGCCTATGCTGTCAATTATAACTATGCTCACCTTGTCTTTGATGATTTAATGCTGCCACACCTTGTCCCTGGTACTCTGAAGCCCAATTAAACTCATCATGTTTAATTCATTCAATCAAGCAGCAGCATCTCCAACACTATAATCTGGCGCAAAGAAATGAACAATGGCAAAGCTGTTCAAATGTGTTGCTGCCCCCTCACCATTTTTCTTCTTATGGAATTAGTAAAGGGCATTCTCCTGAGCCTGCCCACTGTGGAGGATTAGGTTTAAGACAGCCTGTCCACTCTACCATTGCAATTTCCCTGAGCCTTGCTATCCATTCATCAACACTAAGCCAAGGGATATCAGACATCTTCAGTACTTTTTCAGTGGGACATGTTTTGTAAATGCTTCATATAACCAATTAAACAAATTTTTGACACCCCTTTTAACTCTGTGAGCCTCCACATTAAACTGGAATCTCTAGATAGTAGGCTCAGTTCAATAAATTCAGCTTGACTAAGTTTTATGTTTCTTTCACTATTATTTCACACCGTTAAAAATCTATCCACATACATTCTCGGTTTTAGTGGTAAAGGCAACTATTGGAGAGCACGGAGGAACTTCAGTATTGTCTTCACTGTCATCTCCTTCAGTAAAAATCATTGCTGGTTCAGCAGACAATGAAGGATTGATTCCCCCAGGCAAAAGCAGAGAAGGAAGTATTTCAGGGTCATGGACTGGTCTATTAATGGTGGATGGACTAATTCCTCAGGTAAGCTAACTCCTTCAGAATCTGAGGGTTCAAAATCCTTAGTAGGGCTTTCTCACAGATCTCCACCCCAAGTTATTGGATACCATTTGTTAAAACTAATTCCCTTACATTAACCACCAACAGACTTTGAATCTCGCATTTGAATTTTCATTGTAATTCCACTAGTCTTCTAATCAGAGCTTTGATTTTCTGTGACTTGAGCTTTATAGCTTCTGGAGAGAAGATTTCTTCCAGGGAACACTTCAAGATGTTTAGACTGCATATAAACATGTGGAGTTGGTTAATTGTATCAGTGAGCTCATTCTTTCCCCTTGCTACTGCATATTGAATGCTAGGAGTTGGTTAATTTTATCATTTAACATTTCTTTATCCAGAGATTTCAGAAGCAATCAGCTAACATGATTATTTTCCTTATTTTTCTAAAAATTGTCAAAGGTTTATGTATAGAGTTACTAATTCCATGTTCCTTATAATAGATGAACCAGGAGAATCCAATACATTTATCCGTATGAATTCTTAATAGTTCACACCATGGATTTTCAGTGTTCTGCATGCATCTAGGAGAGGCTTCAGTAACTGTAGGTGTTGGCAATTGAAACTTTTGTTCCAGATACTTATAATTTTTCCTTATAATTCTGTTTCTCTAGCGTCACTTCTAGTATCACAATTTGTATTAGTCATAGTTCTCTAGAGGAACAGATCTGATAGGAGAGTTATATATTTTATAGTCTGACAATGACTATCTCCCAGTGAAAAAGCCCACAAGTATTTATTCACTCTACAAGGCTGGATGTCTCAGCAGGTCTTCAGTCTATGTTGAGAGTGTAGGCTGCCACTAGAAGGTATGGCCCAAATTTAGAGTGGGTCTTCTGACCTCAGGTCATCCAAATTTAGGATAGGTCTTTTCACCTTACATTATTTAGTCAAGAAAATCCTTCACAGATGGGTTCAGATGCTTGGATTTTTAGTTGATTACAGAAATAGTCAAATTGACAAGCAAGATTATCCATCCCAGGAAGTTTTTCCCAAAACTAAAAATAAGATTTACCATATCACAAAAATATAATACTTTTGAGCATATACACAAATAACTCTATGTACTACCTTAGAGATATTTGCACATCTATATTTATTGCTTTTCCATTTATCATAGCAAAGATATAAAATAAACATGGATGCTAATTAGTACATCAAAGTGTAAGGTAAATCTGCTACTTATGAACACTAGAATTTTTTTCAGCCAAAAAGACTAATGAAATTATAAAATATAAAGGAAAACAGATGGAACAGAAAATCATTACATTTTGTGACTTAACCCAGAGATTCAGCAAAACAAATATAATGTTATTTCTTCTAACTTTTAATTTTTATATATGTGTTTGTGTCATGAAACTAGAAAGAAATGAAAACATTTTAAGAAAGGGTTAGCAATGGATTGCTATGGCAGGAACGTAGGAAGGGACTACTGGAGGTGCAAGAGTCTAAGTAGGGGGCAGGGTGACTGGGGAGAGAGTGGAGGAAAAGATACAAAAATTATGAGAGGTTTCCTGCCCTTTCTGAGGCTCCAAGTGTTTCCCAGCCCTCCAGCCAGGGGGCTCACAACTACCTTTAACTCATGTTCTTCCAAACTCTTTTTACAAAGCCCCTACTACGGTGAGGCCCAAACCAGGTAAAGATACAGTAACAACAAAAAGAAAACTCTATAAAAATATTCCCAGTGATCCTAGACTTGAAAATCCTCAATAAGATACTTAGGAGCTAAATACAGGCATATATGAAAAAGATGATTCAGCATGAGCCAATCAGCTTTATCTCAGATATGTAGGAATGGTACAACATAAGTAACCCAGTAAGTTTAATAAATTTAATTTCACTGCTTAAGTTCTTTTAAAAAAAATCATATCTTAAGGTAATGGCATCATGGTTATTATTATTTGTAGAGATTGATGTCTTTTGTATAATTTTGATAAGAAGAGTTAAATCAAATCTCTATCTTGAATTATTTGTTTTCACTGTAGGAATTTGACTTTAAAATTTAGAAAATAGAATTTCCATTGGAAGCTTTAAGATTAGTTTTTGTCGTTTTAAATGTAGATTTCTTTTATCCAAATAATATTGAATAATGAGAAGATCTTTTATAAAAATAGTGAAACTTTTGAATCCTTAAAACATAAAAATTAGGCACAAGTAAGATTCTGGGTAAGAAAATAGTTATAGCAAAAGCCTTTTAAATGAAAAGGCATAATGTCCTTCTTTGTAACTTCATTAAAACTAGTTTCATAAAAACATTTTTTTTATTACTTAGGAATATGCCAAGTAAGATATTGAAAATCATAAACTATTTTAGAAATCTAATTATAAAATTATTTAAAAAACATAAAAAGTGAGAGTCAGATTTAATCACTTGAGGTACTTGATTGTTAACAAGGTTGAAGATGAATACCATCCAGTGTTTTTCAAGTTCATGTAGATGTGTATCAGATGGAGTTAGCAAATGTTTGATGTGAGAAATGTGACCTACATGTTCATCTCTTGGAGCTGTGTAGTACAGAGTAAGCTAGAAGCATCTGGATTGAACCCTGTTCCTCCAGGCAAGAGAGAGAGTTTGATGGTATGCTGTTGTTTTTCTCTCAGCTAACAAAATTATCTAGTTTTGTTTATTCTTTGAGGAAAGCACTGAACTAATTTAGTTATCATATTTAAACATCTTTTGAATAATATATGGTTTCTTCTACTAGAGATTGTACATACAGTTCTTAACATTTTTAATAGGATGCCAAGTACTATAAAGAAATGATGGATGTTCTTCATGAAGGACAATCTTTGAAGAAATGCAAAGATTTTGTTAATTTTGACAATTTATTAGTATCATTGTTTATCTAACAGACCAATGTTTAGAAATTTATATAATTATTTGCACATTAAAATGAGTTCCATGATCATTATCAATTTAGTAAGAATTTTCCAAGAAGGAATAATTATTTAACAAGAATTTTTCCTACTAGTAAGTCAGTGGTTTACAAGTGAAGGCTTTATTCAATAGGAAAATAGACAAGAACAAAAATCTAAATACATATTTTAAGTGTCTCAGTAAAAAGATAAAAGTAATTATTTTAAGGGTATTTTAATGCAAACATTTCTAAGAACACATAAAATCTTAAGAAAACCTTATTGCTCTATGTAGAAAATTAAGTAGTAGTTTTAATCTCATGGTACTGAATTTTGACCTTAAAAACCTGTTGACAACTTTCTTATTGCAATCTACTTAATGACAGACATGCTTTTTTTTTTTTTTTTTTATTTTTACAGTCTTTCTATAGCATACTTTAATCTTTAGCATTATTTTCATCTATTTTATTTTGGAGAATATTTATCTTAGATTACTAATTCCTTTCTCATCTAAAAGCACTGAAATCAAGGCACTTTTAAAATATTGGTGGAGAAACATAGAGAAGCTTGTTATAGCACAGGAGGAAAAACTGCTCTAGGCCTCAGACGCCTCCTTTAGCATTCTCAGCCTTTGGAAACTTTCCACTTTGCAAGGATTTACCTAGTGATCACAAAGATATTATATTACATGTAGGGCAATAAGTGGTTATTGACAAGGGGAGGGATTAAAGATGCTACAAGATAATTTGGCTCTGAACTTTAACATTCCAGCCTCTCTACGTTGTTAAAGAAGTTTTCAGTTAATCAGTCTTGCATAACATCCATAAAAACATTTGCTGGTTGAGAATTTTCTTTCACAGTGATTTAAAAGGATAACAGGTTTATTTTGGTTCTCAAATAAAGAATAGATACTAATTATAATGTATATCTGTTGCTGTGATAAAACACCCTAACAAAGGTGATCTTAATGGAGAGTTTATTTCAGTTCCAGTTCCAGTTCCCATTCCAGGTTGTAATCCACAATAACAGGGAGACCAAAGGGGTTGTAATCTTAGTCACGTCACATCCACAGTCAAGAAACCAGAGAAATAAATACATGTATGTCTGTAGTTGATGCAGCTCACCTTCCTGGATCTTATACAGTCCAGTATCCAAACCTAGGGAAGTGTTGCTACCCCCAGTAGCCTGGGACTTCCCACAACAATGAACATAATCAAGACAATTACTCATAGGCATGCCCACAGTAAAAATCTGATCTACACAGTCCTTGATTGATACTCTGTTCTCAGGTGAATTTGAACAGCTTCATTTTTACAGTTAAAATCATCCATCACTGCATCACAATTTGTCAACTTTACAAACACATCACATTAAAACAACATCCTTACATTCTTTCATCTCTTCTCCCCAAATATATCAAGAGTTCTAGAGTCTATTATAATCACATACAAAGAGACAGGGGAAACTGTAATCAGGATATATTGCATGAGAAAAGAATATATTAAGCCGGTCGGTGGTGGCGCATGCCTTTAATCCCAGCACTCGGGAGGCAGAGGCAGGCGGATCTCTGTGAGTTCGAGGCCAGCCTGGTCTCCAAAGCAGCGAGTTCCAGGAAAGGCGAAACGCTAAATAGAGAAACCCTGTCTTGAAAAACCAGAAAGAGGAGAGAGAGAGAGAGAGAGAGAGAGAAGAGAGAGAGAGAGAGAAGAGAGAGAGAGAGAGAGAGAGAGAGAGAGAGAAAGGAGAATATATTAAAGGGGGGGGAAGAAGAATTGAAAATATAGCTCAGATCTTACACATTTAATGACCTACATGGTTATATTCATATTACTGCACACTATCAAATAAAAACCTAGAAGATAGTTATAATCAATTCCATTTATGTAATACTAAAAGTCACTTTTTGGCTTGTAGTAATAAAATACAATTTTTATCAAATTTGTCTGTTTCTGACTGAAACAACCCAGACTTTTGAGTTGGACAAATGAGAATTAAGAGCTAATTCTTTCATTATTGCCATTAACCTCTTTGCACTCAGGTATTCTCAACTGTAATGTGGAAATAATGGAAATACCAACCTTGTATGGTCATTGAGTAATTGAGTGAGAAAATAACCTATCATTTAATACTGTGTAACAGTAGTCAGCAAATCATGTGTGCTGCCATCATTGTTAGTTAATCATTTGTATTGTTCCATGTTACCTCAGAAGAACTACCAGTACAGATTCCTTATGAATATGTACTCTAAATAGTCCTAGAAAGGAGAAGACTTACTTATGAGTAACCCAGGGAGACAAGGATATAACTGACTCTACTTACTGACCTTATAATCATTAGGTTAACTGTTATTGAAAATACGTATTGAATTTTCTTTATTCTCATGTGGATATATTTACTATGTTCTAGGAATGCCACCTAGTGAATACTTTATGGTATTTTGTTATCTAAGAATAAATTTCCTTTCTGTGGTCCTCTCTTACAAACTTGCAAGTTTCCAAAAGGGCTTCTAAAGGGCTATGAGCTGAAATAAAACTCACACAAGTCAGAGTACAGGAAAAGATACCAGAAGCTCTGACAGGGTGTCACTCTACAGGAATAAAGAAAATGAATGAGTTACATGAAGTGTGCAAAGAGCCAAAACTGTTGGTATGCACAACAAAACACTTTTTGGCATTCTTGTCTCCATTCTTTTGTTTGTTTGTTTTCACTTTATTTTAATAAATACAGACCACAAAATTTTGTACACAGTGATTTCTTCATCCAATACTCACATCACTAGGGAGGCTACCTGGAAAACAGGACCCCAGGAAAGACACGAGGATCTCCCAATGACAGAGAAATGGCTGAGATCTACATGAACAACCTGGACATGAGTGGGAGTAATGAAGGGCGAGGGTAGAGGGAAGGAGAGCCTGTGGGAGCAGGATATCCCAGCTGGATTAAGAACGGGGAGGGAGAACAAGGAATAGGAGACCATGGTAAATGAAGATCACATGAGAAAAGGAAGAAACAGAGTGCTAAAGAGGCCCACAGAAATCCACAAAGATACCCCCACAGTGGACTGCTGGCAATGGTCGAGAGACAGCTGGAACTGTCCTACTCTGGTGATGGGATGGCCAAACACCCTAATAGTTGTGCCAGAAATCCCATCCAAGGACTGAGGAATCTGGACGCAGAGATCCATGGCTGGGCCCCGGGTGGAGCTCCGGGAGTCTAATTGGCGAGAAAGAGGAGGGTTTATATGAGCGAGAATTGTTGAAACCAAGGTTGGATAAAGCACAGGGACAAGTAGCCAAAGATTTTATAACTTAAAAATCTTTATTGGAATCTTGATTTGGACTAATATTTTTATTCTTGAAGCCTGGGCTAATGATGCTATAGGCTCCATTTCCACCATGGTAATTCACTTCCCACAAAACAGAAGTCTATTTCAGGTCATTGTTTATCTTTTTCATCCTTAGCAACTATGAGCCTAAGTTAAGAGTGTCATCAGGATAGGTACTTTGACTACTATGTGGTGGGCAATGAAACTGTATTTACAGGGAAACAGGCCTTGGAGAGACAAGACTACATATGGGGTCAGTTGTGAGGCAACTTGCCGTTACTCCAGGGAAAACTGAGCCAAGCCAGTTTCAGCTTTCCAAGATTCACCAATCCAGGAGGGGAGCTTCTTTACATTGTACTAATTCTTTAAGAATTTCATGTAATGTATCACAATGTGCTTTGATCAAATTCACCCCCACTCCTCCCCATTCTCTAATTTTCTCTCCCCTCCCCCACCTTTTGTTAGAAGAGAAGATCTTGCAGCATATGTCCTGGTCTGCTAGCTCTTATAATCTTCCCACTCCCTCTTCTGTAATGCTCCCTGAACCTTAGATGTAGGGGTTGTGTTATCAACATTTTAACTGAGAAAGGCACCCCCTGGTCAGATAATCTCTCTCTGTATTTTGAGAAGTGATTTTCTCTAATGATCTCTGTCTACTGAGAAAAGAAGCTTGTTTGATAAATTGTTAGAACTCCACTTATCTGTGGATGTAAGGATAAGTATTTCAAATGCAGTTAGAAATTATAGCACTTTAGGGAAGTAGTAGTAGTATATTCTCCCCTAAATTCTATGGGCTCACTATCCATGGGTAGGTGGCTCAGTTTAGAGTGCCAGTCATGGATTCCCTTCTATCAAAAGAGCCTTAAGTCCAATTAGATGGCTTTTGATTACACCAATGTTATAAGTCCTACTCTTGCTCCTTTCAGAATACCTAGTCGATGTTACAGTTCATAGGTGTTACAGCCAGATAGAAGTATAGATTGCTCCCCCAATCTTGCCATTGGCAGCTTGCATAACACCTTCAGATATGATGAGGGCTAGCCCTCAGAGAGGAAGCTTCCAGGTCAGATCTGGACTGATTTCCAAAAGTCCTGTGTCTGAAATATGTGGTATCTTCAGCAATAATACTGTCCCCACACCACAGACTACTTAACAAATACCCCTAACAAATAACCCGAGTGCCAGGCATGGGAAACTTCCTTGAAGTGTTAATCAGAGAAGCTCAAGAGACACCCAAAGCAATATAGGCTATCCTCATTCCTTCCAGAAAAGGAGAATTTTAAAAAACTAGCTATTTTCTGAAACAATTGATCAATCAATAGAACAAACAAACAAAAGAAGTCCCATTGAAGTTCAGTGTAATCAAATGACATGTTAAAGCAAGCCAGGAGCACAAATATGTATAATTTCTTGGCTTTAGATTCAAAGAATTTATGCACTTGGCAGAAACCTCAAATCTACATGTTACTTTTGTTTTTAAACATTAAGGCAGACTCTTCCTTTGCTAAATTGGTATTGGTTCTTTAGACTTGCACCAAAATTAATAAAGGTCTTTTTTTCCTAATTGTACAATCAAAATAAATTATGTCTATAAATTAGAAGGCAAGGAAATTGCATGTGTATTTTGGGTATTCTGATAATGTCCAGCAGTAAATTGTTTTCATATAAATCTCATGCTTAATTAATCACTTTAAAAATGCTCATGTGTTTTCTTGTAAATACATCTCTGCCTGCAATTCATAAAATGTAAAGACAAATTAAATTGCCAATCCCAATACAACAATGTTGCCCTTGGTGGGTCCTGACTGGTCACATTCAGCTCTCTTTCTCAAGAGTTCAATAAATTCAGTAGCCTCTTTGCCTTTTGAGTTGCCCCTGGGTATCTGATTCAGTAGATTTAAATTCTCTTTTAAATTACAATTAGATGAGGCAATAAAGCTAGCTTATGCACAAAAAACTGTTGATGCTGAAAACATGGCTGGCTCAGGGAGTTGAGACCCTGATTGAAAGAAAGCTTGAGGCAGTAAATTTGGGGAAAACTAGCCACACTGCAAATACAAATAAACAAACATCTCTGGTAGAAAAGTTTTAAACACTCCCCAGAAAAAGTGCACACCACTGTTTTGGTTAAAACATAGAAAAACCTGAAAAGAATTAACTGGTATGATCCCAATACTCAGATATCATATTCCACTTGAACAGACTATTAAATGTTAAAAAAAATTTGGGGAATTTGCTTAGATATTTTTAGGAATGATCTTGATATTGCACAATTTGTATTAGTGACAGAATTTGTCTTTTTTTCAAACTCCCACATACAGGATGCCTCAGTAGGCAAAAATTGATGCCTACACTAGCCCACATGTGGCCTACCTGCTGCAAACACGTCTGCCACGATTTCTAGAAGAGAAACGGTGACAGTAGAAAGTAACAGAAGTACTTTGCTAGATAATAGAGTTAGTTTATGAACAAGAATTTGAAGTCTAAAATTTTTAAAAAAGGAAAGATTTTGGGAATGTTTTAAATCCATAAGCCTCCATATGGTTTCCCATTCTACACAGTGGGAAGCAGTCTCCAGTGAGTCCTCTTGCTCAGCCAGTGTTATCTGAATGAGAAGGGACCCAGCAGAGCAATGCTCATCAGCCAGCACAGCTTGGCTTTAGCTGCTAATCCTTGCAGCTGGAGCTGAAGAGCTTGCTTTTTCAAAACAAAGAAAATTCAAGTCAAAGCTCACTGAGTTGATCTAATTTGAAAAAGGTCTGGCCCAAGGTGTCTATTGAGTACCATGGGGCCTAGGTGGACTTTCTGTTTAGCTAAAATGTAGCCTAGGAGTCAATCTGAGAGGGGACTCTACTGAAGTTATTTCTAGGGATAGCTCCAAACAGAAATCAAAACAAAATTGAACACCATCCACCAACGTGCTTTTGCAGATACTGTGCAGTTGGCTTTGTTTTCTGGCTAAGAGAAAGGGTGCATCATGGGAAATTCAGTGTTAGCTCAGATTCTTCCAAAGGCAGGATATGAACTGTTCCTTGAGGTTACAAAGCTGCCATGGATTTGATTTTGCTGAGAACTTTCTGACTGATTCTAGCAGTTTTGGAGATACAGGTCATTGCAGGCTACATAGAAGCCAAAAAAGTCTCCTTTAAGTAAACTGTGTCAAGACCCCTAAAACTATGGTGAAATGATGAAAGAGATGATGAGAGGAAAATCCTGGGAACAAATCATATTGAATATATTCCTGCTCATTTTTGTTTAACTGACTTTTTTTTACAATACAAAAATGGTTTATTTCAATTTTATATATAACATTGTTACTTGGTGAGTTTCAGATTATATTTGAATGTGTGCCTAGTAACATGATATGAGTTGCATGCAGAATTCCATATTGAGTGCATTTGAATATAATAGCACTGGAAATGTAATTTGTACTTTCAAATTTTATGAAGTAAAAGAAATCAATCTTTGGGGGGGGGTGGAAGTCACATTGAGCATTTTGCATTAATTTCTTTGAGGATTCTCTCAAGCTAATTAAAAAGTTTTCTTTGCAGATACAAGTTAGGTTGTGATGGCAGTCCTATCTCATATGAACCTTCTGGACTACACACACACACACACACACACACACACACACACACACACACCTCCTTCAATTCTTTCACTCTAGGAAGTGTTAATATGGGCAGGTTTGCAGAGAGCTTTCACATTCACTCTTTGAGTAATTCTTCAGAATACATCTGTTAGTTAATTACTTTCAAATAGAATTTTTTGAAAAGGTAAAAATGTTCTAGGTTTCTATAGTGACCAGTTAAGGTCACATGACTAGTTATAGAAAGGAGAATTATAAATGACACGAGTGTTTCTGTCATATTTTGTTAAAAAGATATTTTTATAGGTATTTGTGTTTTCTTTCCTCAATTTCTTTATCACATATTGTAAAACTCAGTTAAAAGAATATCAATGCTTATCATGTTAAAGTTTGAGATACTCAAAGAATGTCCCTTAAGAAAAATTGCCATCTATTCTAAACTGATAATGCATTTGCAGTTGTATGAGAGATAGTTATATCATGTTAGGCATAATTATGACCTGGATAAATATAAAATGGCTTTTCAATTGTACATGGGATATTTATAATGTTTAAGAATTATTATAACCTTTTTATTGTTTTCATCTGGAAATTAATCATAACCTGAGGAGATATGTGTCAAGTGGACAATGGGTGGATTTGTGTTGGCTATTCTTGGTTGTCAATTTGACCACATCTAGAATTACTTAAAACCCAAATATAGAGGGCACACCTGTAGATGTAACCAACTGTCTTATTACATAAGAAAAACAGAACCAATGCAGAGAAGAAAGCCAAAGAGATCAGAGCTAAGAGCCTTACCCTGCAACTAGCCTTTTAAGCCAAGAGACCTCTCTGAAAGAGACCTACTTCCTGTGTGTTTGTCTTTATATAGTCTTTCTTTCTGCCTACTCATTGGTTGTAAATCCAAACACATGACTGCCTCGTCACTGCCTGTCTGTAGAGACTTCCAGGTCTTCTATGGTTGGGATTGAGATTAAAGGCGCGTGTCTCCAATGCTGCCTGTATCCTTGAACACACAGAGATCTACCTAGCTCTGTCTACCAAGTGCTGGGATTAAAGGCATGCACCACCACTGGCATGCTCTTGCTATGGCTCTAATAGCTCTGACACCCGGGCAACTTTATTTATTAACATACAATTAAAATCACATTTCAGTACAAATTAAATTCCACCATACACACCTGTGCATTTCTTCTGATTCAGCAGACTTTGTCTGCTCCAGTTTTGGTGTCTGGGATTTCTCTACCAATCACGTTCCTACCTTTGTCATTTTTTTTTCCTGACAGTGAAAATGATCCTGATCTGGGCCTCTAGAAGGTAACAGACAGACAATTCTATCCTAAACCAGTGACCATCTAAAAATAATCCCAACATCAAGCAAATGAAACTGACTTTTGAGTTGTTGATCAGGGCTGTCTAGATGATTCCTGAAGCATAAGCTATTGCTACTGCCCTTAGCTGCCCTGAGGAGGTGGAAGGTAAGTCTATATTGTAGAAGACACCTGCACTTCAGACTCAGGGCTCAGATTTCCCTGAGCTAGAACTGACCTGAAAAGCCTCCTCTCTAAGGACTAGCTTTTGTGGTACCAGAAGTCAACACTAAAGATTCTGAAGGAGTGAAGCAATCAATAGTTCTAGTCAGCTATGATCCTGATGAACCACAATAATGACTGGCATGGCAAGACAACTCCCATGCATCCAGTAGGTGCATACATACCTTGGGAGTAACCACTAGTTTTACCATTGGACTTAAGACCTGCTCAACAAGAGTGAAATTGTGTCTGATACTGGAAACCAAGCTGAATCCCAGGGCTAGTGAAGTTGTGGATCCTGGAAGAGTACATATGACCACCACTTTACTAAACCAGTATAATCCTTAACTACATTCTAAATATTTGTCCTTATACCCACAGGTAAGTGTAGTCCTCACCCCTTATCAGGAAATATTCGCAACAAGTGGAAACTATTACAGAAAGCCACAACTAATTAAATGCAGAGTTGTGGAGCCGAACACCAGCTTTTATATTTACAGTACAACTCATGTACAAAAGCCTCTGGGAGTCATCCTGAAAGAGCGGTGGAAAAACTGTAAGATATTAGGAACAGTTTGCTGTGATATTGTGTTTTTAAAAACTATCAGACAATATACCCAATAAAGTTCTATCAATATAGTCACCTATACATGACCTGAACAAGATGGCACCAACAAATATTCTAAGGTGAAAAGGGGGAAAGAGCCAGAGGCCCTAATTCTACAAGAAAAACTACAGGGAACTAAGCATTGCCCAAGCAGTTGAAATCGTTCCTGAGGGAAGAACATACTAATTGCTTATCCAATACCAAGTGGTCATCCCTGAAAACATACATACAAGTAACATTATACACAATTAGTAGGTTATATTCATGTATTTAGATATACATGTATATATGTGTATGTGATGACAAAAAAAGATTCCATAAATTTGAAAGAGAGCAAGAGGTTGGGAGAATACATAAGATGGTTTTGAGGGAGAAAGGGAAGTGGGAAATAATGTATAACATAGAAATTGATAAAAAAAATAAGTAATTTAATTGTAAAAATTAGTGCAAGTGCATGCCTGTAGTTCTAGCACTCAGGAAGCCAAGAAAGGAGGCCAGCCTGAGCTACATTGTGAGACCCTATCTCAGCAAATATTATAAATATCTAACTGATATATATAATATATATTAAATATATATATATATATTTGTGGTATGTATCTAAAGATGTCTACACACATACACCTGAGCACAATGTTTATTCTTTTCTTTAGAGGAAGAAAGCTTTATTGCATGTATATTTCCAGGTCATAATCTATCGCTGAATGAATTTAGGGAGGAAGTCAAGAAGGAAAGATTCAGAAACCCAGGAGGAATGCTGCTTCCTCACTTACTGAGTGGCTTATGCTCAGCAGCTATATATGTGTATATGTATATATATTTATATACTTATAATTAAGCTTAATAAATACACGTACATCACTTAGTCTATCCTTTCCACCCTCAAACTCCTTCTGTGTCCCCCTTTCTCCCTGACATTTATAATCTATTCATATAAATCAATCATTCATACACATGTCTATAAAACCTACTGAGTCCATTTAGTATTTCTAGCATGTATCTGTATCCAGGGCTGACAATTTTGGGATGTACAATCTGTTTAAGAGCTTGGCTCATGATGAACCTGATTCTCACTCTTAGCAATCATTGATTATACACAGCTCTTCATTTAGGCATAGGAACCTGCAGAATTTCACATTGGCATGTCAACTCTTATTGCCATTATGCTTCTCTTGTTCAGGAAACCATATTTCTGATATTTCTTGGATGCATTTTCACTGCCATGTCTTGTGGATGTTATCTAGGGGCAGGGGTCCTGTGCCTTTGGCTCTTACAGCCTTTCCATCACCTCCATACAATATTCCTTAAGCTTTAGGAGTAAGAGTTGCATTGCAAATGTTAACAGTTGAGGTTGAACAACCCATAGTTATGTATTTTGATCATTTGTGTCTCTGAAACAGACTCTATCTGTTGCAAAAATAAGCTTCTTTAATGAGGAACAAGAGCCATACTTATCTGTAGGATAAGTGTAGCATAAGAATATCTGTAGGATAAGAATTGTATTATATTTGGAATATAATTAGAAATTACATTGTTTGCAGTTAATTTACAGTCGGTTACAAATAGATTCACCCAGGTCCTGTTTCTGAACTGAACTGGATAGTTTCAACAGTAGGGTCTTTTCTTCAAGTGCTGGATGGCAACCAAGGGCAATGGCAATAACTACTATTACTTGGGAAGACTGGTGTTCTTTCTTTTCTTTTTTTTAAAAATAATATTTAACAGATTTTATTGAGAATTAAACATCATTTTCCCTACATGACTTCACAAATACTTGTTAGAAACTGACATACCTGTATAGACAATTTATACAGGTTGAGAAAAATATCAAGAAAATTAAGGTCAAGACAGAGAATATTAATTCCACATATTACAAATGGATACAAACAAATGCACACATAAAGATCCACCAAATAGTAACTGACAGATACATGATTTGTGTCTACAAGGAAACAATCATTCCTTCTTTCCCCTTTGCAACTAGAACTTTCCAACGATGTGAATGTTTCAGGCTTTTCTTATAAATCTGATCTTGAATAATACCATATCAAATATGAATCTTTCCCAAACTCTCTAAACACCCACAATTTACTTTTATATGAAAAAGACCTATTGATGACTTCACATTTTCTATCCTAATAAATGTGTCCCTTCTAGCTTACATTTGAGGGCATTTTGGATGAGTATGTGTGATTTAGGAAATATTATAAAACAACCCTACACAAATGTTTTTCTAGATCTTTGTTTTAAAGTTCATCACTGTCCAAGATTCCTTTTTCTTCCTCTGCTACTGATGCTCCAGACAAGAAAGATACCTGGCTTGCAGTTTAGGAACTAGTTTATATTTTTTCTAACATTTTCCTGCTCCTGTTTTTTTTTTTTTTTTTTTTTTAATTATCTCTTAATACAGTTCTCCACAGTTTTCTACTGAGATATTAATCCCTTCCAGCTTACATGTGAGGACATTTTGGGTCACTATGTATGATTTGGGAAACATTATAAAGTAATCCCACACAAAATGTTTGTCTGTCTCTGCAAGAACTAGGGCAAGTTGCTTTAATATTTCTATGTGTGTTTGTGGGTATATATAAGGAAAAATGGTGACAAGATTTTCCTTAATAATTTTATATGGGAGATTAATCTCTTAACATAATGATTGGAAACATCCTCTTCTTCCCATGAAGTTTCCTCCTTAATATGTGGGTAATATTAAGTGTAATTATTCATTAGCTAAACTACTACATAGTGTGAAATCCAAACTGTGAGTATCCCAAAACATTGATAAAAGACCTTATAGTTTTATTACATCATAAATCTAGGATTTCTGGAATGATAAATAACCCCATATCATTGATCCATTGCTTGTGACTGGTGTTCTTTCAACCAATAAATTCAGGAGAGGTTTTCCATGTCTGACACTGGGGTTTTTGTTACATAGTATGTGGCTCTTGTGGAAATGACAAACATGAACACACCATATGGCAAAACTCAATCTCTCTTTCTGTATACATACACATACATATATATGTACATATATATACACATATATGTATTCATTTTAAGTAAACTTATAATGTTTTTCCATTGTTTTTTCAAACATCTTTGATGTTATTTGCTTCTTACTCTTCCATCTCTCCCTGTATTAACCTTAGCCCTCACATAAAATTTGTTGCCTTCTTTTACTCCCATTAATGACTTCTTAGCTCTTGTCTCCTCTTAGCCTTATCAACTTATTAATAGCTCTTTGTGTCCCCCACCCTTTGTGGTACATTTCTATCTTTCTGTCTTCTTTGGATACTTAAGGGTGTATACTCAAATCTAAAGATTCAGAGCAAGAGTTCACAAGTAAGAGAGGGAACAGTAGCATTTATCTTTGTGGGCCTATTTTTCATTTCTTACTATTTACCTAAAATGTCATGACTTCACTTTTATTTACATATGCACATTTGCATACACATAATACTATGCCACTGTGTATGGATACTATATTTTTATTATCCATTCTTCAGTTGAAGTACATTTAAGTTGTTTCCATTTTCTAGGAATTGTGAAATGAGTGGCAATGAACATGGCTGAACAAATATGTATGTAGTAGAATGTTGAGTACTTTGGGCATATGCCAAGAAGTAGTACAGGTAGGTAACATAGTATATATAATTTTACATTTTTTGAGAATACTCCACACTGATTTCCAGAGTGGCTGCAACAGTTTGCAATCCCACAAAAACAGTGACTGAAGATTCCCTTTCACCCACATCCTCTAGGGCATTTGTTGTTAAGTAATTTCATGATCTCAGCCATTTTTATTAGGATAAAATGAAATCCCATAGTAGTTTAAATTTTACTTTCCTCTCATTGGAAAGGAAGATGAGCACTGTTTGAGATATTTCTTAGCCATTTATTTCTTCTTTGGGGGGCCTTCTGTTCAGATCCTCAGGCTAATTTTTAATCAGATCATTGATTTTCTCAATTTTCATAGCACCATTTGTTGAAGATGGTATCTTTTCTCCATTGTGTGCTTTTGACATATGTGTCAAATATCTGCTGGGTACAGTTGGTACACACCCATATTTGTGTCTTCTATTTTGCTTCATCAATCTACATGTCTGTTTTTGTGCTAGAGCCACACTAGTTTTATTATATAGCTTTATTGCATAGTTGTATTACATAGTAATGTAGGTTGAAATCTGGTAGAGTCATATTGCCTTTTTGCTCAGGATATTTTTTTTCCTATCCAGGCCCTTTTATAGTTCCATATGAAATTTAGGTATTTTTTATTTATGTGAAGGATGGTTTGGGGATTTTAGCTAGGTCTGCACTAAATCTTTAACCTGCTTTGGGTAGAATTGTTATATTCACAATATTAATCCTATCAATTCACATGAGTGGAAGATCTTTCAATCTTCTGGAATCAAACTCAGTCTTTTTCTTCAGAGACTTGAAATCTTTATTGTAGAAGTCTTTGCCTCCTTGGTTAGGTATATTCTTATACTTTTTGAGGGTATTTGAATAGGAATTTTTCTATGATCTTTTTCTCAGTTTATTTGTTTTGGAGGATAAAAACTTTTGTAAGTTGATTTTCTTTCCTGCCACTTGACTGAAAGTGTTGATCATTTCTACAATTTTTTGCTAGAACTTTTGGAATATTTTATGTCTAATAATTCAAATAGAGATTTTTTCCGCTTACTTCCTTGTAGTAAGACTTCAGTTTACTTCTCTTGTCTTATTATTCTAGCTACTGCTTTAAGCATATATGGAAAGGAGTAGTAATGATGTATAGCCACTTCTCATTCTTGATTCCAATGTAACTGTTTTGAGGTTTTCTTCATTAAGGGTGGTGTTGGCAATGGGTTTGTCATGTATAGCTTTCACTAAGTAAGATATGGTCCCTCTAATCATGTTCACTCTGAGAGTGTTATCATGAAGACATGGTGATTTGTCTTTTCTTTTACTTTTTACTTTTTGTCAGATGGCTATGTATTACTGTTTAAATCCCATTATTGTTCTGAGTCTGTTTAAATATTTGGTTTCTTTGTTTAACATTACTGGTTTGGATGAAATTAACATTAATCAATTTCTTTTGTGTTTCCTAACTTTATGGAATGCAGAATTTTAAAGTATTCCCTGTTCAGAGTTAATTTGTTGTCTGTTCTAGTGCTTCCCTATTCTGCTCTGATTCCGCTGATTTCACCCCCTCTTTCTTTTGATTTTGGTTAACCATGGTAAATATCTGATAATCTTGTTCATGTTTACAAAGAATGAGCTCTCAGACTCATTATTTCTTTCTATGTTTCTGTTTCATTACTATTATCTGACAAGAATAATTTTAATTATTTCTTGTCATCTATTGGATTTGAGTTTAATTTGTTCTCTCTCTCCACTCTTTTTCCAAATTCAAGGTCATTGAATCACTGGATTAATAAATAATTTGTGTTTCTTTTTCAAAAATTTAGCAATTAGAGCTATAAATTTCCTTATGAAGGTTGCTTATAATGTGTCCTACACTTTTTGTTGTATTATATTTTCATTTTCATTTAGTTCTACTAATTTAAATTTTTTCTGTGATATATTCACTCCCTGGCAATGTGATATTTAATCTCTATGAGTTTGAGTAATTACTATTACTCTTTTGCTGTTGATTTTAAATTTTATTACATTGAGATCAGATAGGATAGAATTACTTAATTTTTATTTTCTTTATTATTATTATTATTATTAAGTTTATTAATTTATTTTACATTCCAATCACAGTTTCTCTTCCCTCCTCTCCCCTTGTTCCCACTCCCCACCTATTCTCCACCCCTCATGCCCCAATCCACTTCTCCTCTGTTTCTGTTAAGAATGGGACAGGCCTCCAATGGGTGTCAACAAAGCATGGCATATCAGTGTTAGTTAATTGTTTAATTTTGTGAAATTTGTTTTTTGTTTCAGTGTATGGTCTGTTTTGTGTCTCAGCACATTTTCTGGTGTTTGTTTGGAATATTCTGTAGATATATTTTGGTTCATTTGATATATGATGCTGTTAATTTCAATACTTCTCTGTTTATTGTTTTTGTCCAGATTACCTTTCTAAAGGACAAAGGAGGGTACTGAAATTACCTACCATAATTGAGTTTAGGACAATGTCTTTCTTGAAGTACAGCAGTATGCTTCTTATGAAATTATGTCCAGCAATGTTCACTGCATATATGTTTAGGATTATAATGTCTTCTTTATAAATTGTTCTCTGGATCAGAATCAAGTGTCCTTACAGTTAATGTTAGTATGAGGGTTGCTTTGCTTAAACTTAGGATAAGTACACTTATTTGTCATTAGTACTTTTCTCCATAATTTCATTCTAAAATGGTATCTATCCTTGGACAAATAAGATGGATTCCTCTATAACATAAAGGTAAAAATTTTAAATTAATAATCTGTTCTGCTAATTTGTGTCATTTGATTGGAGAAATTTGGGACATTACTTTTAAAGATACTAGTAGAAGCTGTTTCTTTCACGCTGTCATTTTATTGTTATTGTTATTTTCCTCTGCTTGTATTCTTAGTCCAATTTTGTGTTTCAGTATTTCTAGCTTCACTTATTTTCTTCCCATAGGCTCTTGGCCTATTGTGCTGATTTCTTTCTTCACTCCTAAGTACTGTATATTAGTGGTGCCTTGAGCTTCACTCCGGTACTCATTCCTGTCTTTTTCAAGTTCACTGAGGTATTTGTTTAACTCCTTAAATTCTTTAATCATGTTTAAGACTGTTCTTTTAAATCATGTCTCCTGGGATTCCTCTAGGTGATTCTCACTAGGGAACATTTCTATGGAACTGATTGTTTTTTGTAGAGAAACATGTTGTCTTTGCCTTTCATATTCTTTACATTTTTTCAATATGACCCAGGCATGTGGACTTCTTTTGATGGTTGAAAGATTCTAGTTTGCCTCTGTTGAATGTAAGGTTGATTTTTGTTGTTGTTGCCCAGGCTGTGTTGGTTTCAGATCAAACAAGAAGTTCAAGATAAATCACTCAGGTACTCAGCACTGATTTTTTTTTTTTTTTGGTTGGTGAATGGGTGAGTCCAATTCAGTGCTTTCCCAGAAAGCATGAGAATGGGACAAATTAGTGAGTCTACCCTAAGTTGGTATGGAAGGTGTATTATTGTGAGCTCGACTTGAAAGTGATAAGATGGCAGAGGTGAGCTGAATTCTTGGGCACTCATTGGGCTATGCCAGAACACAGGGTATGTGTTTGATGTTAGACCTGGAGTTGGGGTAATACACATAGATAGTGGAACTCACTAGAGGTTAGATGTAGAGAACTGGGCCAGAACAACTGTACTGATTCCTGATGAATATATATATTCATCAAAATTAATATAGATATTTTTCTGTCTTTTTTTTTTTCTTGGCCATTTCTTTTCTCTCTAAGTCTGTTAGCCTCTTATCTCCCACATTTCCTTCTCCGGATATTATTTCTAGCTTATGTTTTCCTTAAAAATAATTAGGAAAACCTTACAGGTAATAGGACCATTTAATATAATGTGTTCTTTAGAGATCTGGAACTTTAGAAGTACAGTATCAAATTGACTCCTGAGCTTGTATCTGCATACCCATAGATTGGTGACACTCTGGGACCTCATTAGGGAAGTTTCTCTATGCAGTGAATGTTAGTAAATACAGAAACTCATAACTGGTGAATATGCAGAGAATATGATCTCAGAAGTGCTCAGGCACAAATAGATATATCACATTTCCTACTTGTAAGGCTCTGGAATCATCGTGGAAAGGGTCAGAAGGGTTGTAATAGTGAGAGGTTTGGTAGGACTAGAATGAAAATAGTGTTTGTCTATCATGCCAGAACTGTTGCAGTCATGAATTCACAGTAGCTGTTGTTGCCTGAACAAGATCCACACCAGGTCATGTGAGACCAAAATGAGCCATCTTAGAAATAAGACCAAAATGCTTTCACCCTAAAATTAAGGCCTAAGATTTCTCCTTTTGGGAATAGGCCATTAGTTACTGAAACTAGTCAGTTCAGATTCCAGAAACCAGAAGTGTAAAAGTACAGAGTCACAAGATAGTCACGAGGTAATGCTTACCAGACTATGGAATGTCCTCTCCCTGGTTTCCAGGGTAACTGACCACAGAAATGCCCCCACCTGAGGGCAGCCAATGAGAAATGGTGGCGGGCAATCACTCCCTGAGAAGTAATTTCTAGAAGTCCTAGAAGTGAGCCAATCAGAATTGTACCTGTACTAGCACCCCTAAATGATGTAACCTTGTGATTTTTCCCTTTAAAAGCTGAGCTTGCAGATAGGTGGGCACTTCCTCCAGCCTCCACTGCATTGGATGTATTGGACAAAGTCCCTGCCTAGGCTTGTATATCCAGAATTAAACCTTGCTTTTGCATTCCGGCATGTTCATCTTTGGTGGTCTCTCTGGGGGTCACGATCTGGGCACAACAGTCATACTAGTCAGCATTTGAAGAGAGTGTGTTTGCGGAATGTATGTTGGGGAGGGGATCACAATTCTTACCCTTCACTGAGGAGCTATGGGCAGTTGATGGCCTCTGTGGAATGGAGAGTTAGTTTTCTTCAAGAGAGTAGTCCCTTGTAGGTTGATCACACTCATGGTTAGGCCTCACGCTAGTGCTTGAGTGTATGTGCAACAGACTTGACTTGGTAGGTTCTAGAAGAAAAAGCAGACGTGAAGTTGAGGCGGGGTTGTGGGCTTAAGGATGGCCTGAGAGACATTAAGGGAAACAATTGGGTTAATATGATGAAAATACAATGTGTAAATATGAAATTCAGTAACTGTTGCCTTGCTTGCTGGCCTTGACCTTGATATCCTCCCTATGCTAATTCCCTGCCAGGTTCCACCCTCCTGAATGCTTAAGGGAAGTTCCTTGTCTGTGTACCCTGCATATTGGGTGTTAACAGCTTAGATGCAATATTGTAAAACATTGGTAGCGAACTTCTGCATTCCGGGGGTTCTCCGATTGTGCTGTAAGCCTGTATTTAAGACCTCCTCTCTCCTTCAATAAATGACATTAGGCATTAAAAAAAATCATAATTGAATTTTATGAATATATATGAATAGTAAATGTAAAATATTCTGTACAGGATATTGACACAGATCCAGTGGTTTCCAAGTCAGTAATACAGTTTTTTTTTTTTTTTTTTTTTTTTTACTGTTTAGACATTTAAGCTTTGTAAGGTAAAATGATGAAGTTTTCTCTGAGAAGAGAGGCAACCATCTTCATATTACCTCCTTCTTAGGTTGTTATCTTGTTATCTTGATAAAATTTATATCTTCACTGCCCTCAAAGGTCCATAATTTATGTCCCTAAAATGCCACTGTTGGGAGGTGGTAGAATCTTTAAAAGATAAAGCCTAGTGGAAAGTCTTTAAGCTATTAAAGTCATGCCCGTGAAGTGGGCAGTGTGTCCCTAACTCCTTTCTCCCTTTGCATTTCGCTTCATGACTATGAGGTGAGCAGTTCTTGGCTGCAGTGTTCTCTAACCATGATGTGCTGCCTCACCACAGGCAAAGAGTTGGAGCCAATGCATTGTTGCCTCTACCTGTCAGCCACAACAAATATTGTTTTTTAAGTCCATTGTATCTAGTGTTTGCTATAATAACACAAAGCCAACTAATACATTTTTCTCTATATACTAGGCTTAATAAAAAGTAAGTTTGGGCTTAATAAAAAGTCCAAACTTATGTTTTTAAGTCAAATGCCTGGTCTTTCTGACCTTTGGAACTGTATGTACTATCTAATATACTCTTTCCACTCAGGAAATTAATGTAAAGTGCCCTCATTCATTTCTCAAGTAGCTAAGATAAATTCTGGACATATTTACTTCTATGTGACTATATAAGATTTTGTGAATTTCTATTGAAGTTTCAGAGTTATTTTCCCCTATATCTTATAGGGTTTTAAATATGATAATTCCTACTCTTTAATATAATGAAGATTTAATATTATAATAGTAGGAAGAAGTCTTCTGTTGGTAAGATTAATTTATTTCCCAACTTCTCAGAGACTCTATCAGAACTATGCTTATAGGTTTTTAGGACTTTCTTAAGAAAAGAGATATTTGAATCTAGAGTGACTAATATAGCATGCACTGAGATAGAAATGCAGCTAGAAATACATCTCTATTGTTATTAGTGACTACCTGCATGTACTTACATTTCAGAAGGTCCAAAACCAGTGTTTTATATTGATTTTGGAGAACTAATGTCTAAACAAACTAAACTAAATGTCCAAGAAAGGTGAGATTCAATTAGTTTTGGTGCATAGTAGTAAGTTTGGAAGCATTTATTGAATGAATTATGCCTTGTAAGACTGAAGTTGGTTTTTTGGAATTACAATTTTATTCATGTTGAAGAACTGCTTTGAAATTATATTGTAACCAAGTCTTGGTTCTCAGAAGGAAAATCATATAAACTGAAATTTGTCATTCAAATCTCTTCTTTTTGGCACAATTTTAGGGATTTGTTTCAAGTTATAAGTTCTATTGACTTAGAGAATAAAACAAGACAAAGCTATTCTATTAAAAATTCTGGAAAGCAGGATTGTTCAATGGCTATGGATGCTTGCTGCCAAGCCTAATGACCAGAGTTTAATCCTTGGAACCCACATGGTAACAGAAAAACAACAACAACAACTTTCACAAGTTTTCTTCTAAAGCATGCACCAATGCATGCACATACCCTTGTGTACAAGCACATACACATATACACAAGAAATAATGATAATAATTAACAGCAGCAGCAGCAGCAAAAACAACAACAATAATAACAGAAGCTGTACTGCTTCCTAGCTCTTTTCACATAATAGAGGATTGGCTAGCAATTGTTCCTCCTATCATAGACCAGAATTTGTTATTTTGAGAACTCAAGATTGGTGTTAGAGGGAACTTACTGGAGGGAACTGGCTTGTGTATACCTACAATATCTCCCATGTGGTCACTTGAACATATTCAAATTAGGAGGGGACTATTTTCTGGGGCAGCTGTCCTTATATTAGCAAGAGAAGCAGGGGTTCTCACATTGATACTGTAACTGTTATGAATCTTAGGCATAGAAAGCAGAAGTCAATTTATATTTTCAAAATAAATGTGACACATTTTCTGATATCTTATTAGACAGATGATAGAAGACATTAGCTCTTGAACCTAGAACATTAAAAATGGCAAGTATTTGGCTTTTCTCAATTCCAAACCAGTCATTAGCATAGTGTGGCAGACTACTTGTTGCCCTTGCAAAACAGGGCAAAGGTATATGATATCACCATGCTTCTTTTATTGTTGCTTCTAAACCAGGACTTGAAGAAGGTCTAGCTTATGGCTTTTCCCTCCATTTCTCCCACCTCCTACTTCCCACTCCTGTACCTCATTAAAACCTTTTAACTTCTCTACCAGACACCTTAAGAAATGGAGCTCTGCACAAGCATCTGCTTTCTGTCATCGCAGCTGACAGTTTATTTTCAGAATCCTGGAATTTCTGCTGTTGCTTAATCTTATATCCGGGAGCAAAACATATGAGACAGGAGCAGGAAGCAAAGTTTGCGAATTCTCTTGGATCCTGTCCTAAATTTTATCATTCTGAAGTGTGTGTGTATCCTGGAGGGGGAGGGGGAGAGGGAGGGAGGGGCAATGTTGTCAAGCTTCAATCTGTGACACTATGTGCCAGATTCCCTGGAATTTCCAAGCTAAAATCTAACTTCTCAGGTCCCTGAAAGTGGTTGCAAGACGAAGCTGGGTGGAACTCACAACGAATCTTCCTGTTTTTAAATGAGTCGATATTTTGAAACAGGATGTAGAAAATCAGAAACAGACAATAGTGAAAATATAGGAATCATGAACAAGTTGAAAATTAACTGCAGGATTTTAGCTACTTGTGCAATTCAGTTTTCTGAAACCTGTAAATGATTGTTCAGAGAATATGCAAGAGGGGAAAGAAAGTTATTATCAAGTAGACATATTGCTCTTCAGACATGTGATCGATTTATTATGTATGTTCTCTACAAGATATAGTGTTGTCCTTTAGCTCCACCCCCTCAGCCAGTGGATGTTGTTGATAGGTGTTGTAGTGGGACAAAAACTAACAAAATAATATAGGCTTTGACACTAGAAGAGCCAGGTTTCAATATAATTATAAACAAAACCTTCATCTTTCGTAGCCTTGATTTTCTTATGCACAAGATTGAAATGAAAGCCATATTATATATCTCCTTGGACTTCCATGAGAATCAAAAGATGACTTTTATAAAAGATGCATAAGACAGAAAACTAGACAGACTGGCAGCTATTATTTCTTTGTTATTGGAAAGTCCTAGGGTGACTGGTACTTAGTCTGGCGATTACAAATTGAAAGCTATTTCTATCCTCTGAGTGGCAGAATTTGGGGCAGAATCCCAATGAGTTTATTTGGGTTTTGCTTCCTCATGTGATCTCATAAATTCTGTTTCTGGATCTTAGGTTAAACCACAGTGGGAACACCACTGTTCTACTCTTGTTAGTCCTATGACATGGTGTGCTCATAGATAGGACCCAGATAACCCCTTGATGGCAGCTGGACTTTTCCTTGCCCAAGTGTAAGATGTTCCCATGTGTTTGATCTTTGGCCTCTTGAAAACTTAGCTATTCCTGGCTACTTAACGCTTTCAGGCCTTTGATAAGAAAAAAAATTCTGTGACATATCAATTATTAGATTGCCCATTAAGGTGCATATTGTCCAGAACATACTACCTCTCAGTTTGTTTCTTCATCTGCAAAATGATAAAAATATTGGCCAATTACATGACAAGATTATTGGGAACACTGAAGGAAATACATGAAATTTAGTTATGTTCAACCACTGTTCATTTCAGTTTAAAAATAATATATCTCTATTTAACTTTTTTATCCACTTTAATGCTTGTCTACTTAGTTAATGATTGTTGTGTGACTCATTATGTCTGTAGAGTAGTCTACATATAGATTATAAATTTGTCAGCTGCTACAAATATGTTTGCTCTAGATTTCCTTCTGATCTCTCCTCCCCTACATTAGCTCTTCACCCTACTTCTCATTGATTGGCTTCTTCCCCTTCCCCTTCTTCTTCTTCTTCTTCTTCTTCTTCTTCTTCTTCTTCTTCTTCTTCTTTTTTCTTTTTCTTTTCTTTCTTTCTTCTTCTTTCCTTCTTCTTCTCTTCTTCTCCTTCTCTTTCCTTCTTCTTCTTCTCTTCCTCTTCCTCCTTCTTCTTTTTCCTTCTTCTCCGAGACAGGATTTCCCTGTGCAGTTTTGGTGCCTGTCCTGTAGACCAGGCTGGCTTCGAACTCACAGAGATCTGCCTGGCTCTGCCTCCTGAGTGCTGGGATTAAAGGAGTATGTCACCACTGCCTGTCTTCACCCAAACTTCTTAATCATAGACAATCTTAGAGGATAGTATCAATTTACAAGAGAACACAGTCTTAAATATAGATTAATGTAGGCAATGAGACATTATTTGTATTAAGAAGTCAGCTCAGGAAAATCTCTTATTTTGTTCTTAAAGATAAATATGTAGTTTCCTTTAGATAGACAGGAATAATTGCTGGAGTTTGTTCTAAGCCCTTGAACTCTGGGAGAGCTATTCCAACCTCAAGGTGGTCATGAATGTCTACAACTTTTTTTGTATATTGCTATTTAAATTAACAAATTTAAACTTTGTAAGTTTTGTACTCATTCTCTTATATTTCTATCTTTTTATTATAAATACTCAATGGATGGATATTCAGACAAGCAAAGATTCAGGGTGGTAGATTTTTGTAGATGTCAGTATCAGACCCCTTTAATGACAGAGAATGGATTTGGTGTGTGTGTGGGGGTGACTATCAATACTCAAGTGCCAATACAGAAATAGAGAATGCAGAACAAGTGCCAGAGAGTTCTGGGTTTTGGGATCGAAGAAAGGAAGCCCTGAGGGGTCTCCTAAAGGAAGAGTCAGAAATAGAAGTAGATGCACTTGCTGTTAGAAGGCTCAGAGCTCTTTCGGGAGTGCTGGAAGCAGTACAGTGACCTATTTTTTTCCATCCCATTTTAGACCTGATCAGGGTCTTGAAGTTCCCTATCTTAAATCTACTTGCAACTTGATTTTAAGGATAAAAGAAAGAGAGAGAGAGAGAGAGAGAGAGAGAGAGAGAGAGAGAGAGAGAAGGAAAGAAGAAAGGAGAGAAATTACAACATGCATATAGAAGAGAGATATATTTGATTTCTATACTTCCCTAAAGGCTATGTTTGATACTCTTCATGTTGCTTTTATGACGTCACATACTTCATTGGTAGTACTTCCGTTTGAAAGCATATGTCTCTCCTCTCAGTCATGCTTATAGAGGCAAGATGTTAAAGATGGTCTTTGGCTAACTATGGTTTAACATATACATTGTATTATTATATTATATGTAATATAATCTATTATATAATTAGACAAATTATATAAAACTTTTAGACATACATGTATTCTACTTAGTTGTTGCTATTGTGAAAGTTATGGTTCTTTTGCATGTGTTACATCACTTTAAAATACAAAGTGATGACCTCACAATGACTTGAGCTTGAATTCAAATCATTCCTTTTGAGTTTTCTGCCTGTGGGTTTTTCCAAGAGTAGGCCCATCAGTATGAAGTTCTTGATCATGCTGATTTGCCAATCATCCTTTATATGTGTGTCCCCATGTGGACATACACATTCACATACAATTGTTCCTTATCTTCCACAGATTTATTCCTGGTAGAAATATTTTTCATAGGATACAATTTGAGACACTTCCTTTTTTTTTATTGGAAATACATTTTTCATATTTGTTTCCCTTCCCTAATTCTTCCCAGACACTCCCCAAATCTCAACCCACCCAAATCTGTTTTTGCTCTTTCATTAGAAAACAGACATCTAAAAAATATTAAATAAAATGAAATCAAAACAAAACAAATTTGAATAGAACAAAACAAACCAGTGAACAGAAAAGCAAAGATCCAAAGGAAACTACAAGAAACACATATAGATGCAGACATACATATTGGCACAAAAAAAATCCCCTAAAATCACAAATCTGGACACCATAATACATAAGTAAAAGACATGTGGTACAAGAAAAAAGAAAGAAAAAAAGGAAGAATGAAAGTGCCCAGAATAGTATTATGTGACCAACCAACCAACCAACCAACAAACAAACAAAACAACTCCCCAAATACCAATGAGTTTATTTAGTCTTGGTCATCTACTGCTGGCCATTGTGCCTGGCCATAATAGTGGTTTGTATACACAGTAAGTCTCCATTGGAGAAAACTAATTTTCCTTTGTGAGCAATTATCAATTAGAGATAACTTCTGGGTTATCCCTGTGGGCTTATGTCCACCTCTCCTCTCAGCATGAGGACCCCATCTGGCACAGACCCATTCAGGCCTATTGCATGCTGCTACAGTCTCTGCGAGTTCATATGTATATTGGTTCAACTGTCTTCAGCTGTTCTGCATCCATTTTGACGCTTAAACTCTTTCTGCTTCCTCTTCCACAAGATTCTTTGAGCTGTGAGGCAAGGAATTGATACAAACGTCCCATTTAGGAACCAGTGTTGCAAGATTTTTTCCTCTGTGTACCATGTCAAGCTGTGAGTATTTGTATTTGTTCTCATCTATTGCAGGAGGAATCTTCTCTGATGATGACTAAACAAGACACTGATCTATGAGTATAACAAAATGTCAATCGGAGTCATTTTGTTTCTATGTTCCTTTAGCAGAACAATTTAGTTTTCCCCTAGGTCCATGGCCTATCTAGTCTCAGGTTCTTGGCCACCTCAACTGTGTGTCTGGGATGGATTTCATCTCATAGAGTGGGCCTTATATCTAATCAGAGATTGTTTGGTTAGTCCAATGGCTTTGTGCCACTATTGTACTAGTGGATTTTGCACACAGGTCACCATTGTAGATAGAAGGGTTTGTAGTTGGTAGATGTTTACCCTTCTCCTTTGGTAGCATGAAGAATATGTTCTAGTACTATGAACACTAGTCAGTAAGGGGTGAAGGCTCTAGGTAGGTACCAGCTTGATTTCTTTATGTTTAGTGAGTTGTGAAAGTGTTTTCGTTAGCAATGGGGACTTACTTACAAGCAACAGCTTTGACAATATCCTGGATTGTTTCAGGGTTCCCATAGGGTTGTTTTGGTCAACAACTCTATTAGGTTTAACCCATTCCCAGAACTGGAGGTTTACTTTGGTGATGAGAGCTATCCAGCTGGGGCTCTGTCTTCCCTGATTTTTAGTGATTTTTTTTTGGATCATCTTCATATCTTTACATATATGCTTCTAATGTATTAAGTTTTCATAAAGCCATCAAAAGATCCCTTGTTTTAGCTGTCTCTACCCATATTCTTTCCCTAACCTTATCCTGGTGCAGCCTACCCCCAAATATAGATAATTGTCTATTCGAATCCCACTTCCTAGGGTAACCCAAACATCCCCTCAGTCCCTTATTCTATACCCAACCTCTGTTGTTATATCAGTTATAGCTTGCTATGGAAAACGTTACTGCTAATGTCCACATATAAGTGCATACATACCAGATTGTCATTGGGGGTCTGGGTTACCTCAATCATGGTGATTTTTTTCTAGCACCATTCATGAACTTGAGAATTTCATGATTTAATTTTTTTTTCAGAAATTTATAAGTTTATTAAAAATCTTTTTTTTAAAAAAACCCACAGCTACTTACTATGACATAGTGACTAATTTACAAGTTTTATGCTAGGATTCAGGTTTTATTTAGCATTTCAAATAAACAAATTTTCTTTCAGAAATATCAGTATTTCAGATCTTTTTGTAGAAAACCAATGAAAATGTTATAATGTCCCAGTTAAAAGCAGACTATTGTCTTTAAAATGCTTTAAAAGGAAGCCTGGAGGTGGTGGCTCACACCTTTAATCCCAGCACTCAAGATGCAGGTAGACCTCTGTGAATTCAAGGCCACCCTGGTCTAAAAAGAGTTAGTTTCAGGATAGCTAGAGCTACACAGAGAAATCCTGTCTTGGGGGGATATGGTATAAATGGTAGCTACTGTTTGAATATGAGTTTTCAGAAAATTATTCTTGTGGCTTTTTCAGACAATATCTTTGCTTACAAAGGCAGACATTAAAAACTAAAATATCACATGGACATTCCTTCTCTTAAGTCTATGCTCTCATGTACCTTAAAGGCTGACTAAGCATTTCCAGAACTTCAGGAGTCCATCTTCATCGGAGGTGGCAATCAGATTATGATGTGGGTGGTGTGCAATTTCCATCACATCCTCATCAACTGTCAGTGTTCTCTCCAGCCTGCCTGTAACTGGGCTGAGGCAGTAGAACACAAAGTCCTCCCTGAAATAGTAGATCTCTCATCATAGGGGGAGAGGCCTCAGCACATGAAGTCACCACCAGAACTGAAGCTTCTGAAAATCTGCTCCTGTTTGCTCATGATGATCACTGTTTTATTGGTTGTATGAAATGAAGTGCTCTGGATTTTTAGGAAGCAGGATCATGCTATTGATGGTAATATCTGTCCCTGCAGTACTACCCAGAGATTTAAAGGTATTTGAACACTGTGTGGTCTTCATATTCCAGATCTTCACAGTGCTATCAGAAGATTCACTAATAATGCAATGCCCATCATATGTAAATGTTGCCTCATTAACAAAGGAGAAATAGCTTTGAAATTCCTTTAGTGTTTTTTTTTTTTTTCACATTTTAAATCATGAATTCTTATCATCTGGCTGAAAAACACACTAAGGATATGACTGCTCTCCTTAGAAAAGCTCAGACAGGTGACACCTTTACTATGTGCCCTTTCAAATCTTATTAAACACTGTTCGCCCTGAATCTTCCACATCTTGATCTTTCCATCTTGGGCCCCAGTTGCTAACATTTCAGTATCTCTGCTGAAACACATACAGAGGGCAGAATCATCAATCATCATGAAGTTATCCTGAGCCTAATACTTAAGATCCTTCCTAATATTTCCAGTAGTAAAGTTTGACACTTCAATACATGCATCAACAGATCCAGATACTCACGATCTGGAGAGAATCAAGCACACCCAACGTGTGATGTCTGACCAATTTTAATATGCCTACTTAGTTGTGTGGTAAAGTTTCTTCTTCCACATCTTTGGCAGCTGTTTGGCTTCGAAACACGTCTATGGTCATACAAGGAGGAAGTAACCCCTGGTACTGTTGCCACTTCAATGCCTGTCCCAGCAATGTCATGAGACAAGATGGAGGCATCCCACTGACTTCCCAAGTTAATGCCTGGGCAATTGTTGCTCTCTTGTTGTCTTTGCTACTTTCATCTGGGTATACCTCACCAATATCAGTAGGACCTGACAAAGAGGTTTTCCAAATGAATATAGCTCTCTGACTGTGTTTGTTTCTACACAATCATGGGGTCTGTCTATCTCAGAAGTGACCTGGCAACACCCAATTCACAAAGCTCTGTCAATTCTGGAACCATCTGTTCATAGACATCAACAAAGGTTTTGTCTGGCATTTTCAGAGACTGTGTAGCCTGTAAAACAGTATCCCAATGGCCATTATTAATATGGGCCAAAAAACTTTCAATTCTATCCACAGTATTCAGAGAGACAGTAGTCTCCTACAATGTGGCCAACGCTCCATGTAAACTGTTCTCCAAGTACTGCATGATATGAAGAATCACATTGGAAGGCTTGATTTCGATCAACATAGAGGTATCACTACAGGTCCAGATCCCACTCAGCACAGATGAGGTCACATAACACCTTGTTATACCTCTAGTGGTGCCATGATTTAATTTTTTTAAAATTGCTCAGTAATATCCTATTGTGGAAATGTCCCACATTTTCTTTATCCATTCATCTATTGAAAGATATCTAGTCAATTTCCAAGTCCTGGTCATTATTAATAGATCAGAAATGAACATGATTGAGCAAGTGACTCTGGAATGGGATGTAGAGTCATTTGAGTATAAGCCTAAGAATTGTATTGCTGGGTCTTGCGATAGATCTACATTCTTCCCAAGGAGCCACCACACAGATTTCTATAGTGGCTGTACGAGTTTGCAGTCTCACCAGCAATGGGTAAGTGCTCCCTTACTTCATATCCTTACTAGAATGAGCTATTACTTGTTTTATTAAGCTTGTACATTATGACTGGTATAAGACAAAAATCTCAGAGTGGCTTTTTGCATTTCCATGAAGACTAAGAGTATTGAACCTTTCTTTAAGTGTTTATCAGCCAATTGTGTTTCCTCTTTTGAGAATACTTTTTAGACCTGCACTCCATTTTTAATTGGGTTATTTGTTTTCTTGATTTCTAGCTTTTTGAGTTCTTTATATCATTTAGTTATCAGTCCTGTATCAGATGTGGAGTTGGCAAAAATATCTTCCCATTCTGTAGCCAGCCACTTTTTCACAATCTTGGTGTCCTTTGCCATACAGAAACTTTTCTATTTCATAATGTTCATTTATTAATTGCTGTTCTTAGCCCCTCTACTAAACATGTTCAGTTCAGAAAGTCTTTTCCTGTGCCAATGAGTTCAAGACTATTCCATAGTCACCATTCAATCAGTTTTCGTGTATCTGGATTTATGTTGAGGCCTTTAATACATTTGGAGTTGAGTTTTGTGCAGGGCGACATGTATGGTTATATTTGAATTTTTCTACATGCCGACATCTAGTTTGACCAGCATCATTTGTTGAAGATGCTCTATTTTTTCCTGTTTATACTGCTGGCTTCTTTTAGAAATTCAGGTGTCTATAAATGTATGAATTTATGTCTGTGTCTTCAATTAAATTTTGTTGATCAATGTGTCTAATTTTGTGACAATATCATGATGTTTTGCTACTATAACTCTGTAGAATAATTTGAAGTAATGGATGGTAATATCTTAGGCACTTCTCTATCCTGGTGTGTGTGTGTGTGTGTGTGTGTGTGTGTGTGTGTGTGTGTGTGTTTCCACATGAAGCTGAAAATTATCCTTTCAAGTTCTGTGAAGAACTGTGTTGGCATTTTGATGGGATTGTATTTAATTTGTAGAATTTTTTTTGGAAGGTGGCCACTTTCTATATTAATCCTTCTGACTCCTGAGCAGGGGAGATCTTACTATCTTCTGAAACCTTCAATTTCTTTCTTCAAGAAATTGAAGTTTTTATCATATAAGTCTTTCACTTGCTTGGTTAGAGTTACCCCAAGATATCTTATATTATTTGAGGCTGTTGTAAAAGATATTGTTTCCCTGATTTTATTCTCAGTTCATTTGTGTACAAGACAGCTACTGATTTTCATGTGTTAATTTTGTGTCTTGCTACTTTGTAGTTGAAGAAGTTTCCTGGTACAGTTTTTAGGGTTATTCATGTATACAATCATATAATGTACAAATAAGGATACTTTGACTAAATCTAGGTGTTGATATCTAGTCTTGCCTTTGTTGTGTGAGTTTTACAGATCTTGCTGTCTGTTACCCTAAGACCTTGCTGTGGTGGATGGGATTTGTCTGATAGACAGTGCTTCTGAGATCCGGCCAGGTCCAAGCACAGTGGGTCTCATTAGGTATTGAGAGCTGGAAAACAGTAATGGAGATAGTCCAGAAAGGCAGGGTACTGAGAGGGTCCACAGGAAGGTAGAAAGATGGGTCTGTTCATAGGATCTGTAGAGTCCTTGGGGAGTAGAGCAAGAGAGGGAAGACAGGCCCCTGCACATGGTCTGCTACAGGGCTGGAGATGAGTCTAGGGAACTGGAATTAAAGGACATGAAGGAGAGTGAAGATTGCCTACCTGATTCCCTGGCTGGCATGATCAGGGCCAACAGGGTTCCAGAGATTACTTTGAGTGTTGGCAGGTCAGACAGAGGGATGGGGTAAGGAAGGAAGGCTTTAAGTGAAGATCTGTTTAGTTCCATTGGAATGATGTCCTCACTTAAATAATCTTTGTGCTAAGAAAGCTTCCTTTAGGAGTCTCCCCTAGTCTTTCATTGGGTTCACAGAATCCCTGCAGGAATTGAGGTTCTTGGAAGGTTTTCATTTTTTGAATAGATATTTATTTGTTGTTTCTACACTCACTGATGCTATGAAAATTGAGTCTCTGTCTATCACTTGGATATTCTACTTTATAAAGCAATCTTCTCAGAAGACTTCATAGTAGCCTTTTGTACTAATGCCAGGTTAAAACCTTCCTTGACCTAAGACCAAGAATGTTATTACAGAGCCTACTGACCCTTTGGGAAAAGGAAGTGAGTTCATCACTGTAAATGATTTAAGAAGATACCAGTAGCAGTGCATGAAGAAAAGAAGCTAACACAATTTCTTTCAACAAGGTTAATAGAATGAAAGAGCCTCATGGCCATTCTGGTGTCTCAAGATGTGAGTGAGAGCATCAGATAGAACAGTGTAATATGTGCAGGTCTATATATCATGGGAATTTAAAAGGGAAGGAAAGGCTTCACTTCAGAGTCTGAATAGGAGCTTCATTAAGATATAGTGACAGATAGCTAGATAGAAAGATATGTGATAGATAGGTAGACAGACAGACAGATAGAAGATAGTTAGCTAGCAGTTAACTAGATGATAGATAGCTGCCATGAGAGGGACTGCAGAGATCAGTATTCCCTCTGAGTAGTCTCCCCAGACCCAAATCCCCCAAAGAATGGACATAGCTGAGTTTTTGTAGCCTTTTAGGTATGACAGTATGTTTTAGATCACATGATTAGTTCAGCATAGTGTATGAGACAAAGGACATGGAGGAAGCAGGCACTGGTTAGCACCTTAAATTAGAGCCTGATGTTAGGCCACAGTTACAGACAGATTCTTAACTTTCTGTTTCAGAGACTGTTAGCCTGATTCTGGGTATGGGATCTGATCTGAAGGTACAGGTTCTAAATCATCTCAGTTTTGTTTCTTCTAGGCTTTAAGAAGAGGCAATACAAAGTGAAAATGACATTAAAAATCTTCCATGTCATAACCCTGAAAAGGCAGACATAGTCTTTTATGTGATTCTTGAAGTTAAATCATAACTTTAGAAGATAATGAGTATAGGCTGTGAGTCTGCAAGGCTTGGAATACGAGAATCAAAAGCATCAAAGTTACCTGTATCATGTGATCTCAGACTTCAATTATGTTTAATACATTTTTGGCTATGAAAACTGCAATTTTATGCATAAAATTTTATATTAATGAAGAGCTGGACTTCCTATTCACTTTAAAGTGAGTTTTCCACTTTCCTCCTGAATTTGCTTTTCTATTGTGCTCTGAATGTTTGTGTTCCTCTAAAATTCATATGTTGAAATCTAATTCCCTGTGTGAGTATATTTGAATGTGAGTTTTTGAGACATGATTAGGTCAGGAGGTTGAAACAATTATGATGAGATTTGATGTCCTTTAGAAGGAAATTCTAGAGATATCTATTTCCCCCTTGTAACTATAACATGGGATTTCTCTCTGTGAAGATGTCCCTCTCTCTTAGTCTTGATTGGACAGGATATATGCCAACAACTTGATTTTGGGATTGCTTCCCTTTGGAAGTGTGAGAAGTAAGTTTCTGCTATATGTAAGTCATGCAGTTTGTGGTCATTTGTTGTAGAACCTCAGTCAGATTAAGACAGCTCTGTTGCTATTCCATATCAACAGTATTACCATCCTTCCAGGAAATCAATCAAATCTGCCACTTTTCTCTTCGTCTACTACTTCTTTCAAAACCTGTCTTCAACTTTGTCCCATCCATAAACTTTCTAATTAGTACACCATGACTTTTGATACATATGTTGACAAATTTGTTTAAAAAAATTTCTGGGAAGATCTCAGTTTCTTTTTTCAAAACTACTATTTTCCCTTACTCTAATTTCCTTTGTGGGCAAGTTTTAAGTTCTGCTGCCTCCAAGTACCAACAGTGACTTATGCGCCATGTGATTTAAGAATGTATGAGGAAATTCAAACTCATAATCTTCTGTTCTCACCTCCTCAAGTGTTAGTTTTGAGGTATATGCCACCACCTCAGGTTCTCACTTCCTACCTGATGGTTGTGAAGCTTATAGCAAGTTGCTAAGGTAGACAAGAGGACTGCTGGTTAGTTGTAGCAGTCCTACATTGATTGCCTAAAATGTCTTCTGAAATAATCTTTTACCATCTTGTAGAGATAAAATTTTAAAAAAAAATCTAGTGTCTAGTTTCTTAAGGTTTTTAAGCAAATGGCCTTCCAGTTCCTCAAGAGTCTATGAAATGTACCACTTTTGATCTTAGTTCAACTGGGAAATCTTCTCTTTGTACAAAAAGAAAAAGCAACATAAATGTCTAAGAGATAAAATTTAAGCCCTACTTATTCCTTCTGCTCCCTTAAATGCCATCTGATTGCTCCTCATGTAAAAATGCCTGGTTCTGTGAAATATTTTACAATACTAGTTACAACAGAAACAAATTGTACTTTGGGGGAGAAAAGTAAATGATAATTTCTCAGTTATTCAGATAATGTAGGTCTTTAGAAGACCTAAGGGTTGTATGGTTTGGATAAGATCACCCATGGTGAATATTTAATGTGGCATTTTTCTTTTTGTCATTCTCTGATATTCGAGGTATATGAAAGAGTCACAGGCTTGTCACAAAGTAATGAGCTTCTATGCAGTGACCTCTAACAGAGCTCACTGAAAATAACCCTTCCAAAGCATGTTTACACAGTGGCTATTTGGCTGTTAAACAAATACAATATTTAATAGGCCCAAAGTGATCTGCTTACATGGGAGACTGTAATAACTAGAAGAAGACCATGCTAGAATATTGAGAAACTAATATGTGGCTTCTACAAGCAATGATCCTTGAAGAGAACAACAGTTTGTGGAAGATAAGATAAATGCCACCTGCTGTGGTGGCTCCAAGGGACAATCAGGAATGTGGTATCCTCTGAAACAAATGCAGCTTTCCAGATCTTGCACAGCCAGCTGAGGTGGAACACTGGGAAATGAGTTAACTATTTGGTTTTTCCCTGGCTACTCATCCCCTACATCACTGGGGATGACACTGTGCAAGTTGCAACAGCTGGCGTTTTCATGCCACAAAGCTTGCTCCCAGTTGCTGTAGCACCCAAAAGATCTCCGTGGAACCTCAGAAATGTCTGTAAATTGTTCTTTCCATTTCCTGAGTATTACTTGGTGCAAGGCCTAATGTTCAAGTGCTTTACCTTTCTTTAGGAAATAATATGTTGTTGTTTCTAATGGGAGGTGTGTATGCTTATGATCTTTAAAATTAAGAAGCTAGCACTTCAAAAAGCATAACTGACTGATACAAGGTCATAACACTTATAAGATATAATTGAGACTCCAATGCTTTGATCATATGTTATGATCTCAGGGAGATCAGATAATCACTGAACGAGCCATTTCTTATGAATATGTCATTGTTCAGGAACAAATATGTGATCTCTATAAGGGGACATATATTTCTCTGACCTTTTCACCTGCCATAATGCCAATGAAACAGCAGCTATTTAAAAGAATACTTGTTAATTTGGGGTGTTTAAATTCTAGCCCTTATCCCTGTATAATATTCTTTTCATATGAAGCAGTGAAAATTTATAACACATTGTGTTCTGAGGCTAGAAATAATCATGAGGCAACACAAGCATTAGTATGTAAATTTTCATGGGTTGGTATCCTTCTGTTCATTGTTTCTGATTCTTGACTTAGTTTTGCTATTTGAGAAATGAATGATGTAAAGAAAATCAGAACTGCTTTCCCCAAATCTGGTTGGAAGACAGTTTGGAGAAGGGAAAGGCAAGGTTTGTTGAGGACAGGGTGTAGATTTGGGTAGCTGTTGTAATAAATTGCAAAGGGGAAAATTCCTTTAGACATTAAATTATCTTATGGTCATCTACACATTGCTTCTGTGGCACTGGTGATTCAATTGAGGACAATGAGCATTCTTGCCAAGTTCTCTACCACAGAGCTCTATGTTCAGCCCATGGGGAAGGCTTGTAGAACTAATTATTTTTTATGATGTAGCTTCAGTTGATTTCCTTATGGGGTACCCATACTGTGTGGGTGATTATAACATGCACTACTTACATATATATATTACTTTACAGTTTACAAAGCTAAGTTTCTCTCACTTTCCACAGTAACAATATGATGGAGGTCATGAGGACGGAAGAAAGAGTGTCAAGCTTATTTCATGGACGTTTAAAGACTCTTCCACAACCACACAGCTTCAAACAAGCAGGCTAATGCAGGAGCCCAGATTCCGACACCCTTGTCTATGGCGCTCTTCCTTAGGCAATCTTTACAAACACTAGAACAAGTGACATGGAATATATATGAACAATCTAATGATTTACCTAACTAAATATTTTATTTTAACTGTTGGGAGCCACGAATATTTCATAAACTAGTGTCTCTGTTAACATCAAAGCTGCAAATGCATCCAAACACCCCAGTCTCTCTTCAGCAGCTAGTTTGGGCACTCATGACTTTAGAAAAATTGTTCTTGAAACTTACTATATTTGTTGGACTATCCAGCTTTTAAGGAATGACAAGTTACACATGTTTGTTCCTTGCTGTGTTGAGAACTTTCTTTACTTTTGTTTTAAATAACTGCTTCTCAGACCTATGTACTCTCCAGGCACAGTCTTCTTCCCATCCTCTATGCCATAGTCCTCAGAAGGGCTGTGGGGTCTTGTCTGTAAGCCTCTGCTCTACATCCTTCTGATGTTGGACAGGGGTACTCTGTGGTCCTAGGAACAATATTACAGCATGAAGGACCTTGGGTCTGCTTTGGAGCTACACTGCTACCTATTTACTGAAATAAGAATTGAAGTGCAGCTTTTTCCCTAAATGTCCTAATATCTTGAAAATGTGTATCAAAGATTGGTATTATAATTTTTTTCCTGTCTTTTGATTATATCCTAATGAAAATTTGCACCATCCAAAGAATTCTATGATAGTCCAAATGAAATCACTATATCATTGGTATGTAAAAGTGCTGTTCTGGTTTGAATCCTTTCTCGTGACTGACCTTGCCAATGTGAGCATGTTCATATGAATAAGATTAATGATTTAATTATTTTTATGCAAGCTATCCCTCATGTAGGCTGTTTTCCTCAACTTGACTATGTTAATAATAAAGAACCACTCAATACTCCTTCTGTTGGAGTTTGTGGTACAATAATCAATAAAGACATAGTGAGTGTCTGTGTGTTGAGACCCTAATGAAAACAGGATATATTTGACAATAAACTGAAGTACACAAAGCTCTTCTCAGTGCATGCTTCCAGAAGGAAACAAGGCTATGGGTCTTAGAAGGCACAAGCTGCCAATATAAATGTAGTTTTTCTTCTAATTAAATACCCAACAATATGATTGAATATGAAATAATCTACTTGTGTGAACATTATTTCATGTCATGTCTTAATTCTTTCTAGGCTTGGCCTGGATTTTACTAATTGTATAGTAAGATGTTCAAGTTGGAATTTTTGCACACTCTCAGTCTGTTTTCACCATGCTCTGGCTGACAGTATTCCTTTAGGAAATGCAAAATAACAAGAAGACTCCCTACAGTCAAAAAGTCTAAATTTGTTTAGCGCATTAATTACTTTGCTGTATAGAAGGTTGTAAAGGAGAGAATGCATGTAAAACAGCTCATATAGTTACAGGTAAGTAGGAAACAGGTGAAATTATTACTGGCAATGTTCTTCTAAAATAGTCTTTTACTATAAAATTTGCCTTCTATGTCACCTGCCAAGGATGAAGTCCTATATTAAATAAAACATGGGGAGAGCTTTCTTTTTTTGGGGGGGGGTTTCACAGTTATCACAGTTTCAGTACCTGTATATGGATGGTCTATGCTGCTAAAATTTAAAGAAAGAGAATAAGTTAATCAGATGAGTTTCTGAACTTTTAAGTTTTAGAGAAAAATTAGAATTAGAGAATTTGATGATTTATAAGTTTAGGTTAATACTATGAATTTAAAATACTTAAATATTAAGATTCCAAGAGAATTTATAAATAGTGAAGTGTCATTCATGTTATGACATTTCAGCAATGTTCCCTATGCTATAGATGGCTATCCTTAAATGTTTTCTACTGCCAGCACTGAAATCCTCTTAGTTAAGGACCATAATTCATTGTTCAGGAAGAGCTAAGACATGACACACATCTGGTAACAAGACATTTACTCTATCCTGAGGCAGAGACTAATTCGAATTGAACTCCCTCATTCACAGGTAATTGTAAGAGAGGAGAAGACACAGACCACCTGGAAGAAAAAGAGGTGTTGTGGGGGACCCATTGCCACCTTTTTGATTTCCAGTCATCTACAGAGTGAGTGGGCTTGCCACAGAGGATGATGAGTTAACTTGGATCTCACTGAATCTCTACTATGTGCCCAAGATCAGAAGTTTGATTTTAAAAATGGTAAAATTTCTTCTGTCAAGGAGCTTTTAGTTAATCAGAGTGAGTGAGATAGATGTCTAATGAAAGGAGCAAATTAGGTCCTGCTGAGCCAAGTTCATCAAAAGTCAATTGAAATGACAGCTGATTCTACCTGGGGCCACAGTGATATTCTTTATTTTTAAATATATTTATTTTTGTCTTCATTGTATGTGTGTGCAGGTATAATGTATGCCATGAGCATGTGGGTACCCAAGCATACTGGAAACAGGTTTTAGATCTGTTGGCACTGGAGTTACAGGTGGTTGAAACCAATTTATGCCTACTTGTGAGAGTTGGTACTATTCATGTCTGCCCAGCTATGTGCATGGCAATACCAGGCTGCTGGTGTAAAATCAACTATGATGAGAATATTTATATGACAGAATTTGGCAAACATTGAGCATGGTCTTTTTTCCTCCTAGGAAATGAGTCATTAAACAGCATCCTACTGCTTGTGAGCAGGGAGAGGCTATAAAAAGGCGTGGAGAAGCTGTTGGGCTAAATTTTGTAGAATGGTTATAAAGAAGTTCCTGGATTTGTAGGGGAGGGTTTTCAGGGGCTGGGGGAGGAGGGATTTATTTTTTAGGAGCTAGAGAATAATTAGATTCATCAAATATATTTTGAATGGTTATGAACTCTAGTGAATGTTTTAATTACTTAATGAACTTTGATGTCAGATTCTAGGTTTTATTAATTTTTGTATGCATGTAACTTTATATATGAACAATATAAATCTTGTATAAATAAATAAATCTTAATATTCATCAAGTTTTCTGCATTGTTTATCTGGACAGAGTTAACCATTCAGACTAATCACATGCCAAGAGCAATGTCAGGAATCCAGTATGATTATGTACACATATACATTTCACGGAAGGGAAACTAAAAATGGAAGCAGAGGAGGAGTTGACTGAAGGTCATAAAGTTCTTAGCAGTATATAAACCTGGTTGGGTTCTGGATTCTTTCTCTAGCATAGCTACCACAAACAATCTTTAACAGATGGCACACTTTTCCTTCAAAGGTCTGTGGTCTGAATGAAAGCATCCAATTGGTTGTAATGTCAGTCACAGTCACTTTCTGGGAGGCAGAAAGAATATTTACATTTCTTAAGCTTCCTCACCAGGAAGTGGACTTGTTTCAGGTCAATTGTTTGAGTCACCTAAATAGGAGGGGAGTGTAAACTGAGCAGCAGTAATGATGGGTGTTTCCTGTTACATGTTTTAGTTTTAGCATGAAAATATGACTGAAGAAAGCAGTGATGGCTTTGTTCAGAGGAAATACCATGCAGACAAAGTATGCTGTTATCCTAATAGGAACGGGTCTAATTAAAGTGCATTTATTTTTCAAGGTCCATAGTCCTTTTAAACCTGCTGTTTTTATACAGAAAATCTGTGTAGCTCTGGGCTTGTCTGATTGAACAAGAACACTCAAACACAGGGTGACTTCTTTTTCAATGTGTGACTTTGCAATTCAGAAGATGTAAAGAGGCTTTCCCTGGCTTTCAGCCTCCCAATCTATTTTGATCATGGAGGTTAATAATGCTGAAAAGCACTCAGCGTATATAATGCTGCAGAAGAAATGAGAGTTCTATGTTTTATGGCTGGGACATGACTAGTAATGTATCTGCTGGGAAAGTTGGCATTCAGAATGGAGCAATGAAAATTGAATTCCATCAATTCTTAACCATTCATCCCTTCCCCCACTCTACTCTAGCCCATGCCTTTTATTTTGAATGGGAAAGGAGCCTTGAGAGCCCAGATCTGAGCACTGTGGTGGCTTCATGCTTTGTGGGTTGTCACTATTGTGTAGAGACTTACTCATTTGGCTACATAGTAGGATTACCTGGGAGCATTAAAGAGCTTGAGGTTCCTTGGAGAAGAACGCAGGCTTCAGTATTGTTTTAAAGCTATGTCAATGGTTCCAATGTACATTCAGGAATGAGAATGCTTGTAGTGCAACCTCTGAACTTCTCATGCATTAGCTTTGCTCACAACAAGTATAAGGCAAGAGCAGCGAAGGTTCTTGTTCTCACTCACTTTCTCATTCTCTCTTCCCTTTTTTTCCTCCTTTCTTTGAATGAAACAGTCATTCCTATAATACACATTCTTCAGTATAAACATGGGTGTGAAATTCCAGGCTTCAGCTGTTACCTTGGGCAGATTACTTTAGCACTCTGGTCTTCAGTATCCTTGCCAAAGTCAATTTCTGCCTCATGGTGTTGTTGGAAACATTAAACAAGCAATTTAAATTCAAGCTCTTGGTTGTAATACACTGCACACAGTAAATGTTTAGGAAATTCTATTTTACAGACTACAGAATTTTCAGATTGTTTTCATACTTAGTGTTCTCTCATAATTTCAGCACAATTCTTTGTCATTAGCAAGTCTAGAATTTTCTACCCCATTTTATAGCAGAAGACCCTGGGATACAGGAAGCATGATGTTCATCCTCCAACACATAGAATTTTTTTTATTGGGATTTTTCTTGATTATGAGGAAAAGATACACTGTCTGGGAAATATTTTTTTTTCTCATTGCTGCCTTGGGCAGGATAAGGGTCTACTCATCTTTAATAAATCACTTGTCCCTCATCCAGTATCCAAGCAGTAAATGTCTAACAAGCCCAAAGGAATATCCAAGATTTCAGGAGGAAAAAGTTGACTGCCAGCTCCCTTAGCCTCTGTTTACAGCTCTCATCTTTACAATTGATCTGGTTAAAAATGAACTTTTAGATAAAAGATAAAGATCTGTTATCAGTTAAATAACACCTTATTATGCCTTTACATGCTATAATAGTGGAATGCAAAGAAAGCATGTTTGTCACATCATTTTGAATAGAATAGTTAAACTTTTAGATTATAATTTGATGGAAGGATACCAAAAAGTACTAGTTCATACCGTTTAGGGAATAGCTACAGTTTGATACATATTATTGGTAGAAATTCCAATTATCTGATCCAATTCAGTAAAAATTTTTATTTTTATTTTATTCCTCTTTTCAGAGTTGTATGAGCTATCTCTAGTTTTGGTTCAACATACAGAGAAAAATATCAAAAGGAGGCTCCTGTGAAATGGATTTAGTATTGATTTACCGAAGTTACAAAAATAACACTTGATTCCTTCCTTCCTTCATTCAAGCAACTCCTTGCTCAACAATGTTACCAAATTTAGAGATTAAGAATTATGACTAAAGAAGACATAAATTACATACAAACTTTAGAAACAGACAATGAAGAGAGTGAAGTTTAAGGTATCAATGTCCTTTTGAGTCTTAATCACTGGCTTTGACTTATAGCATGAATTCTAATTGGTCTTAATAATAAAAACACATTACATATAGATGTAAATGCTGAGAGATCAGAGAGACAAAGGAGCAAGCCACAGCCACCTCTTACCTCCCTAACTCCTCAGCTGAAAAGGGGGCTGAGCTCCTATCTCCTCCTACCTTATATTCCTCTTTCTGCCCAGCAATTTCGCTTGCTGTCTTCACCTCCCTAGTGCTGGGATTAAAGTCATGTGCCTCTCAAGTACTGGGATCAAAGGCATAAATCCCAAGTGCTTGGATTATACGTGTATGTTACCACTGCCTGGCTTCTAAGGTTAACTAGTGGCTAGCTCTACACCCTGATCTACAGGCAAACAAAATATCACCACAATGACTATTATGTGGCGTGTAAGTTTACAACAAATATGTACACATGTGTGTTATAAACTTACATAAGATTGATAAAAGAAAAGAATATGAAGAAGAAAGCAGTTGTTATAGAGTTGCTACACATTCAATATTAGAAATTATTTAGAGCTCAGTGACATTATTAAGTATTTCTTCAATAAGTTATCTGATTGGTTTAATACTTATTTTACTCATCTGTTAATTGGATTAATGTCAATATGTTATATTTTATGATAGAATAAATGTAACAACATATATTACTTACTTTGATTTTTGTACATGGTCAACTCTCAAATGTTACATTTAATCAAAGAATCTATTAGCCAGACAGGAATTAGAGTTCTGAGTCCAGGTATCTGGCATCCCATTCATGTAATTCTCTTTACTTAGTTCTGAGACCTCTGTAGTGTCAAGTTAAACTAAACATTAGTTTATCTGTTCAGGTGAATGATGAAAATGAGCTCTTGCTAAAAATTTACTTATTTACCTCCTTCCTCAATGTCTCTTGAAAAGAGAAACATTATGGTGAAATATACCTATAGGAGGAAAAAGATGCAAAGCTGCATGACTTGCTATTTGAAAATAATCCAACTGGCTAGAAATGTGCCTCAGTAGTTAAAAGCCCTGGCTGGTCAACCAGAGGACCAAAGTTTGATTCTTAGCACTCATGCGGTGGCTCACAACTGTCTGTAACTACAAATCAAGAAGCTCCAACTCTCTTTTCTGGACTCCACAGGCACCAGGCACAAGAAATGGCGTTCAGATATATGTGCAAAGAAAACATGCATACCCATGAAAAAGAAGGAAAGATAATAAAATTGAAAACAAACAACAACAACAAAAAAAGCCAAACAAATCCTGCAACTTTAAAATCAAGAGAGACTAGTGATTGTACTTCATGTAGTTAGAAAGTTTTCTTTAGGGCATATACGATGGGTCAGTGGATAGAGGGGTTTGTACTCAGGTCTGAGTATGGAGCTGAGTATGGAGTCTGAAGATCCATTAGCCCCTGAGAGAATTTCCTAAGTGACAAAGGTGCCATAATTCCTGTTTTGAAGCAGTGGAGAGAGGAGGTACTCAGACTAGATGCCTTCATAAGGGGCCCTTTCTTTTCTTTTCTTTCTTTTTTTTTTTTTTTTTTTTTTTTGGTTTTTCGAGACAGGGTTTCTCTGTGTAGCTTTGCGCTTTTCCTGGAACTTGCTTTGGAGACCAGGCTGGCCCTTTCTAAACAGCATCTGGTTAGCATGAGCCTAGGCAAGCAAAGCCTCAGGAGAGCTTGTATAGGCTTTCTCTGCCCAATGGTTGCACTTTCTGTTCTTTAACTACAGCATCCAAGTTTCCAAAAATTGGTTTTCTTCTAAAATATCTTGCTCATTACACTTTTCAACCACTCCTTGAAAGAAGTGTTCAGTGGATGCCTAGTGGCCTACTGGTATTGTGGTCCTGGTCAGCACATTGTCTGCATTCCAGAATGCCTTTGTATCTTCTTCCAGTCAGTTGTGGTGAGTGAAGAAGAACACACTTTAGAATACTTTTGCCTTGCTGTAAAAACAAGGAATTTATAAACATGCCAGTATAAAAGAGGGCCTAGGGGATCATTACTGAAAGCATAAAAGACTAATTTCCTCTATAAAATGACAGCAATAAAAGCGTTGTAAATATGGGTCTCCACAGACTTTTCAAAATCACATTTTTTTTTTAAACTCTCAGTCTAGTAGAATCTATTATATTTAACAGAGTAAATTACCGACTCGTTGTCTGTTCATATACCTAACCCAAGGCAACATACACCACAGCAAAAAATAGCAAAAGGAAAATGAGTGGGAAGGAAAGAAAGGGAAAAGGGAAGAAGGAAGGAATGAAGGTAAGAAGGAAGGACAAAAATAGGATAATGGTTGATAAAGGATGCTTCCTAACAGTGTAGGAAAGTCCAGAAGATGAGTGAGGGTGAAGTGTAAGCAACATGGTAATTTAATAAATTCTAATTATAGAATAAAGTTCAAGTTTGGATATAAGCTCTAAGTTTTAGATGTGAAGGACATTTCCTATTGAGAGTTTCAGAAAACATTTATGTTTTCACTCATTTCTGCATGGTAAGCAGATTAACGAGCAGATATAAATTGTCAGAGACTTACAAAGGTTGTGACAGTCGTCCTTGGTGAGGAAGTGCTGCTCAGTGTCCGTACTGAGTAATGGGAGTGGAAAATGTGTTCTATGCTGGTGGATGATAAAGGAGGAGGAAGAGGCAATGTTTCTTCATTATCAGTAAGTGAATCTCTATTAGCAATAATGAGGGAGACAAGACACACACACACACACACACACACACACACACACACACACAGAGGGTGTGTGTGTGTATAATCCAGATCATTTATCTATTGTTTAAAATACATGTAAGATCCAATAAAAAAGTCAGATCTCTGATGCAACTGTCTAATTGTTCCTTGATTTGTAGAAGGTTGACATAAACGATAGGGGATACTTTTCAAATGGTTTCAAACAAAAAGTGAGCTTTGTATGTTATTCATCTATAGCACACCAATTTGCTTATAAATAGTCTCTAGATTCACACTGAGAACAGAGTACATTTTATGGTTATTTTGCTTGTATTGAGATAGCTCTTAGTTCCAATTTCCTCTGTTATCTAAACTGCTTTTTGTCTTGCTTCTAGGTATCGCTATATTTTCTGAAGATGCTTTTCTAGTCACCTTCATGTTGTTGTCCTCTTGCAAAACTGATATTTTCTCATTGAATACAGGATAATCTATTAGCTTCTTCCCTATATATACATATAATTTCCCTTCTTACACATGGCAAAATCTTCCTTGGTCACCATGGTAGGAGGAATCTCTGAAAGCTTTAATCTAATGCTTGAGATGCTAGGAGGTAAGTGCTTCACAAGAGTAGTGACAGGTGTAACGGGTAGATGCTAGTGGAATCTGTTGGTGATACCACACAATTATATTTGTATATAAATGAAAGATGATGGAGAAGTTTGTTATTTCAGAATCTTGGTGAACAGGATCCTGAGACTGTGTAGGATGCATTTCAAAATCAATTAATCAATTACTTTTTCATGGATTAGATGCCCTTTAGGTTACCGAGCATTGAAACAATGGATAGCACATACCCCTCCACTTAAAGAATATAAAGTTACAAAGTTATTTTAAATAAAAACAATTAATAAGACAAAGTGCTGAATTAGCAGTCATTGTCTGTAATGTTATTGGGAATGAGAATAATATGGAATTAGAAATGGAGTCAGAACTGATAGGATGTAAGAGAAAGTGGGGTATGAAAGATGAGGAGCAGCTAGAGGTAGAACAAAGTGGTGGAGACTTTGCCAAACATGCACAAGGTCCTCAGTTCAATCTCTAAAATGAAAAACAAAAACAAAACAAAAAACTCAAAACCAAAATAACTAACAAAACAACTGCAAGACAAAAGATGAAGAAGGGAGGAAGTACCATATTCTAGATGGACAGTGGTAAGCTAAGTGTGAGAAGTCTTGTTTATACTGGCCAGAAGGGCTCCAAGTGGAGCAAAGGAGAACAATGTCAGTAAATCCAGTTGAATATATATATATATATATATTCTGTTTTCCAAGCACATTCAATGTAGCTTGAGTTGAAAAGTAAAACTTATTAAGGTGGAGATCACAGAGCCTGGTCTCCTGCTCTGAAGCAATCAGGCAATTGGTTTGCTTGGCTCTTTATCTCTGAATGTATGTATTCTTTCCCAACAAAGTTCAGTCCTGTTATCAGGATTTTTAACCTCAGTTAACTGGCTCCGTGCCTCTGTTTCCCTTCTATTTCATAACCCAGCCTTACTCATAATTTTTCCAGCTCTTTTAGATCTAAATACAGGCAGAGAGAATCGGAATGAGTTGGATAAAAGCTCTTCGTCTCATTTGCTCAAAAATAAGAGAGCCTTCGCTGCTTGCACATGACTGGGAAAAATACTTTTCCTTAGTTGGGAAGAGGTACTCACTGATGGTACATTTTTTTTTTTTTCTGAGAAAATGAGAATGTGCTGCGGGCAGCAGGAATATATCATAAGAACTCAGCTGGTTATGGCAAAGTCACTACCTGGAGGGATCAGGAAATTCCTCCAGAGGAAGCCAAATTCCAAGGAGTTTTTGGTGTTATTTGGCTTGTTATATATCAGCTGTCTTCTGTTATGAAAATCATGTGTGTCTTCATAGTTTTCCCAATTGACTTTTCCCTAAAAAGGGCTAACAATGTGGACTGATCACTCTCTGGACATATACATTCCAGGTATTTGGAGAACAGCCTCAGGAAAGGCTTTCTCTGGAATCAGATATCTCCCTTGGCCGCTTTCAATGACTAGTAGTAGTAACAGTCCACATGCAAGTCTACTGATTTCAGATAAATTCCACAAGGAGACAATGCCTAGGTCAGGTGGACATTAAGTAATAGCTTTACGTAATTTAGCTCAGACCCTTTTTTCTTACAGCCTTAATAACTTTATAGACCTCTAACTTCTTACCTAACCACTTCTAGGAATATTTAGATAACCTTCTGTGCTGACAGCTATGCTCAGCCAGAACTCCAGTTCAAGTGTCCTTGTAATTATCATCATTGGCAGCATCCAGCCAGGTCCATCCCAAGATGGAGGAAAGTACCTTATCAGAGATACCTCTGTACTCTCTAAGAACAGACTTAACCATCCAGGCTACTTGTTTGAGAAGGCCTGGCAGATGTGCCAATTAAGCTTTACTTCCTCCTTTCCCAAACCTTACCTCTAGTTCCAGATCTCCCTTTAACTATCATCAGAGGCATCTAGCTGTACACAGGTTGCCTAGCGACTGAGCACACTTTCCCCCACCCTGCAGAAAAATGGCAGATAGCTTGGACAGATATGAGCCAGGAAAAAAGAAGATAGTTTTATTTTCTCCCATTGACCTCCAATATTTACATTTTTTACTAATCATGTTTAAAACTATAGTTGAGCATATAAGAGCCCTCTTCTTAGATATTACTTGAATTTAGCCTTTAGTTAATTTATTTCCCCATTGGTGACTTCCCTTTGGGGTTGCAAATGATAATTAACAGTTATTGCCTCCCTATGTGATTCTTATCACTTCTCCGTTTGACCCTGGAAGCTGGCTTTGCATGGCCAAGGGATTACTCCTTATAAGTGTATATATACCAGGACTTCCAGGGCACGGGGACACAGAGAAGAGAAAAGAGAATGGAAGAACTAGATGGGTAAGAACTTGAGAGAACAAACTGAGATGGGGATGAACTAGATTGAAGGGCTAGAAGAGAGTACTAGAGGAACGAGATGGAAGATGAGGAAGAGCCAGATGGGGAAGAAAAAGATGAAGAAGAACAAGATGAGGAGAGAGGAGGAGATGGGAGAGGAGATAATATGGGAAATAACAAGATGGATGAGAACCTATAATGGGCAGAACTGGATGAAGGAATTAAGATAGAACCTAGAGGGGACTGCAGATAAGTGTAGAGAGAAATCAGGCAAGAAATGAGCTAAATATGAGAGCAGAATATAAGCTTGTAACTGACACAGAATAATAAAGTATATGGACTAAGGAGTTTCGTGTACATAGATTCATTTCTTTTCATCAAAGATTAATTAGTAGCTAGTTGTAGATTCTTCCCGGACCCTGGGAGGGGACTATCTAGGGGCTTGACCCCCATAGTCACTGATAAGAATGCATATATTCATTAGGCTTCGTACTTTATTATTTAGCCTTCATTTTAAAATTTTCATAGTGCTGTCAACCACTCCAAATAACCTTCACTAGGCCGATTCTGGCACTGATTCAGATTATATTAGTGTAAATTTCGGGTTTCCATTGCCTGCTGTTTTTGCAGTAACCTGCAGTTTTATTCTCAATGGTATCATTAGCACCTGCTTCCCTTGGGTGCTGATGGGTGACTACAGAAAGCCCCCAAGCCTATAATAATTTACACTGTTGACTCCTCCTGCAGCTAATTCATCTTTATGATCTGTCATATTCTTCATTTAATGCCTTAACCCCCTCACTGCTCTTACAGAGTTGTTCTGCCCAGAGTCAATTGATTTTTGAGCCTTTTAATAAGATTAGAGATTTAAGGAACCTGACAGATCATCTCATTAGTATGATTTTTTTTTCAAGATGAGAAAAGTGAAGATAATAAAGGTTAAATAATTTATTGAAACTCACACAGAATTCATCCTAGACCCTGTTTTTTTTAGTTCTCATTGAACATTTTTTTTAAATGTTAAATGTTTTCGAGAACACTATATATAAGCACTCTGTCTATGCCACTCCCATTCTGTCCTCCCCCCAAACCCTCCTTCTTCCCTCACAAATTAATCTTTTCTTTAATTATCATTGCTGCATGTATGAGCAATCTACTGAGTCTATCTGGCATTGCTCATAGGTACATGTGTACAGGGTTGACCAGTTAGGATTGGACACATACATATGTGCTCATTCCTGGAAGAAGCTAATTCTCCCTTTTTAAGTAACTATTGACAACCTGTAGCTCTTCATCTAGGGGTGGAACAATGTGAAATTCCTCATGCATGTTGGCACATCAGGTGGTGTTGCCCTTATGCTGGATGAGGGTCCAAGAGACTCACTAGGCTGGGCCTGAGCACAGGATGTGTGGCTGGGCTAGGCAAGGGGTTTTGGGGTGACACAAAAAAGCAAGGGTCCTGAAAACTCACCAGACTAAGCTGGCACACAGGATAAGCAAACAAAACTATTTGAGGGCATTCATTTTATTGTATTGATTATGGCTTAGGATCTATTAGGCACCCATGACTCAATGAACTTGTGGGTGTGTCGTCCCTTGTAATGAATCTGCTTGTAGCCATGACAGTGAGGGACAGTTGGTTGAATGGTCCTGTTTGAATATAACTGTAGAAAGCTAAAATAAAGGGTTACAGAGATTTTTGTAGTGCAATATGTATCTTAAGTCTCACATACATTAAATTTCCTTAGAATACATTTATTTCTTACTAAAGGATCAATTGACCATTCTTCATTTTCTATCTCTTTTACTTCATGCATTTGTAGTTATTTATTTTTCTAAGCATTGCTTTTGAGTATTTCTCAAAATCTTTCCCCAGTTCCCTTTTCAAAATCTGTCACATACAGTCTGCTCTTTAGATTTGAATGTAGCTTCTCAGCTGCTTTCCCTATATCCTATGTATCAGTTACTTTTTGTGGCCATGATAAGATACCATGACTAGAAGCAACTTAAGAAGGAAGAGATTATTTTGCCTTACTGTTCCAGATGGAGAATTCACAATGGTGAGGGAAGCTGGCTAATCACATCTCCTTTCACATTCATGAAGAAGAAAGAGCCAACTGGAAGTGGGGCAAGACTATGATGTCTCAAAAGCTATCCCAATGCTATGTCAACCACTAAGGTTTCAAATGCCACAAGTCCCATGACTTCCTTAAACAGAATCACCAACTTGCGACCAAGTTTTCAAATATGTGAACCTATTGAGCTGTTTCTTACTCAAATAACTACATCCTTTATTATCCTTTCCATAGTTCTGCCTTTCACATTCACTCTAGTTTAATGGTCAAAAATAGTGGTTCTCAACTTGTGGGTCATGTTTCACAGGAATCTCCTAATATCATCAGAAGACACAGATATTTACATTAATATTCATAGTAGTTGCAAAATTACAGTTATAAAAGTAGCAACTAAAGTACTTTTATGGGGGTCACCACAACATGAAGAACTATATTAAAGGGTCACCACATTAAGAAGGTTGAAAACAACTGGTCTAAAATCCACCCTATACTTAATCAGAACATCTTTTGGATGATTTTTGTCTTCTCACTTGGAGAATATCTTCATCCTGGGATAAAAACAAAATCAAAACTCTTTCAGGAAATGTGTTTGCATAGATGGATTCTAAGAAACCAGTGCTTCAGTAGATCTTCAGTATTTAAATGATCATGCAATCACAAAATTCATCTACTATTACAAAGAAAGGTATACATTTAATTAAATTTAAATATCATTTTGATTGCACTAGGCTATAACATGGTCTGAATACCAAAGAACTAAGAGTTGAAACACTGGTCTCTAGGATAGAATGCTTCAGTCATTAATCACCATATTTTCATTCTTTTAGGTTTCCTATGATTTTCATCTTGCACATTTTTCTGTTGAAGGTAAAGCTTGAAAGTTAGCTGTGATTGGAATAATCTGAATTCAAAACAATGAGCAGTAAAAAAAACCAATGAGTGTAATATTTTTTGGATATAAGTAGAATGTTTAAAAATTATCATGTTTTTAACTTAATTATCTAAAAACTATGAACAAATGGCTTACTTGATTTATCTTGGATTAAGTAGAACTTTTCAATAAGGTAGTGAAAATCTAATCCTTAAATCCTAAAATATAATACTTTTTTCCCCATAAACATCCAACTCTTGTTTCTTTTTATAAAATGTTCCCTTTGTGAAAAAGTAAATATATGCATGGTAGGTTCATAATTAATTCTTCCTGCATCATTTTAGTATAAGAATTGTAGTCCTATGAAGAAAGTAAAAGAGTTATTCAGTGAACAACCACATACACTGTACTTAGTCTTATAAATCCTACCTACTTTTTTACATATGCGTTGATTAATCTTGTTTTTCCATGTCATTCAAAGCAAGATAGAGGTTCTAGGCACATACTTCTGCCATTGCTTAGAAGGCTTGTGAACATAATACATTTGTAAAACAATACTTATAAAAACAAACCTAAGTTCCTTAGCCTAATTCTCATTGACCTCCAAGGAAGAGAGGACAGCATCCTTGGCAGGAAGTTTCTTCTGTTATGCTCCTCCTTAGGCTTCATCTCTGATACCCCTTTCTATATTATTATTTCAGCAAATGAAGCCACTTGAAGTTCCCTTGAAGAAAACTGGTTAATGCCTGTTTGTCTAGGTAGAAAAGCTTGCTTTCTCTGCCAGGGGTTCTCTACTTGCCTTCTAGCTACTCTATTATCCCTATGATCCCTTAAGGCCCACTAAAGGGGCTAGAATTAAACACTAAAGGATTAAAACAAACAAACAAACAAACAAATGAACGAACAAAAAACCTCTATTGAATACAATATGGCAAAAACTCCTTGTATTACAAATCAGAACACATGGAATAATACTTGTGATGATTAATTTTCATTGTCAGCTTGACAGGATTCACAATCACATAGATCATAGTCGCGCGCGCGCGAGAGAGAGAGAGAGAGAGAGAGAGAGAGAGAGAGAGAGAGAGAGAGAGAGAGAGAGAAATTGTTTCCAGAGGTACTTAATATACAGAGGAAGATTCATTCTAAATGTAATTGGCAGCATACTACAGAATTGGTTACTAGACTGAATAAAAGGGTGGTAGGTAGGTATGGAGAAAGTAAGTTACATACCATCATTCTCTTCTCTCTGTTTCATGACTATGAAAGCTATCTCATGTTATCTCTGCCATGCCTTCTAACCTTAATTAACTATATCCTTTCTTCTTATGTATTTATATGTATGTGCATACACAGATGTGTGTAGCTAGAGTTTTCCTGCCTTGCCCACAGTCAGGACAAATCTTTGTCACCCGCCAGTCTCACAGCCGCTCAGACCCAACCAAGTAAACACAGAGACTTATATTGCATACCAACTGTATGGCCGTAGCAGGCTTCTTGCTAACTGTTCTTATAGCTTAAGTTAATCCATTTCCATAAATCTATACCTTGCCACGTGGCTGGTGGCTTACCGGCATCTTCACATGCTGTTGGTCATGGCGGTGGCTGGCAGTGTCTCTCTGCCTCAGCCTTCAGCTTCCCAGAATTCTCCTCTCTCCTTGTCCCACCTACTTCCTGCCTGGCCACTGGCCAATCAGTGTTTTATTTATTGACCAATCAGAACAGTTTGACATACAGACCATCCCACAGCAGATGTGTATACTTATGCACATATAGATGTGTGAGTATATGGAGGACAGAAGTTAATGTCTAGTGTTTTTTTCTCAGTTACTCTTTATATTACTTTTGAGTCAGATTACCTCACTAAATACAGAACTTGATGATTGATTAGATTGGCTGGCCAACAAGCCTAAGGATTCTTCTACTTCTACTTCCTTAGATTACAGGTCCATCATATTGTGTTTGTTTTTCACATATGTTCTGGAACTTCATTCATGTTCACAGCAAAGATTTTACCAACTAGATCATATCTCTAGCTATATATCCATTTTTTAAAATAAAAATTTCTTTATACATTATATTTTGATTATGGTTTCTACTTCTCTAACTCCTCCAAGAGTCTTTCCATACCTCCACCCACCCAAATACACACCCTTTCTTGTCCTCTCTCATTAGAAAAAAAACCCAAAAGTAAAATAAAATAAAAACTGGAATAGGACAAACCAAACAAATGAACAGAAGAAAAAAACCAAAGAAGAAGCACAAGAAGCATGGACAGATGTAGATCACACACCTTCACATATAGAAGTCCCATAAAAACACAAAAATAGAAACCATAATATTGGTGAAATTATTAAGGTAACTCCACATAGTTAAAAAGGGAGGTTTATTTTGTGGGGTAACTTACAAGTGGAGGGATAAGTTACAGGGTCTGAACTCTGCTCAGTCTACCTCCAGCATCCAGGGTCTAGGAACCAAGAGAGCTCCCCCATCTGGATCTCGGGTCTTCAGGGTCCTCTCTTGGCTCTGCCTTGTGGGCGTGACAGTTACCGAAGCCTCAAAGGGGGTGGTATTTCCAGGTCAAAGCTGGAACAGCTACCCACTACACCATAATGTATAAGGTTAAAAACAAACAAAAAACCAAACTGTAGATGTAACTAACCGTCTTATTAAATAAGAAACACAGAACCAATGCAAAGAAGAAAGCCAAGAGGTCAGAGCTAAGAGCTAAAACCTTACCCTTCCTCCTGCGGCGGTCCTACCTCTCTGACCAGAGCTACTTCCTGTCTTTATATAGACTTTCTCTTCTGCCTTCTCATTGGTTGTAAACCCAACCACATGACTGCCTCATCATGGCCTGTCTGTAAAGATTTCCAGGTCTTCTATGGTTGGTATTGAGATTAAAGGCATGTGTATCCAATGCTGGCTGTATCCCTGAACACACAGAGACTTACCTAGCTCTGCCTACCAAGTGCTGGGATTACAAGCATACACCACCACTGCCCTGCTTTCCTATGGCTTGCTAATAGCTCTGACCCCTGGGCAACTTTATTTATTAACATACAAATAATATTTGAATACAAATAAAATATCACCATACCAAACAAATAAACAAATGAATAAATAATACCCAGACAAAACATTATGAGGCAAAAAACCTTCCAAAATAACCTTGAGTTGCTTTTGTGTTGATCTTCTATGCCTGGGCATGGAGCCTGCCCTTAAGTGTGATTTGTATACCCGCTGAGACTCTCTGGAAAGAACTGATTTTTTTTTTTCCTTCGTGAGTAGTTGTTAATTGGAGAAAGCTTCTAGATTAGGGGTGGGGACGTGTGTCTATCTATCCTCTCAGTACTGGGACCACACTTGACTTAGACTTGTGATGTCCCTGTGTGTGCAGCCAGAGTTTCTGTGAGTTCACATGTGCATCAATCCTGTTATGTCTAGAAGGCTGTGTGTTCTTGGTGTCTTCCCTTCCCACTGACTCTTACAATCGTTCCATTTCCTCCTCCAGAGAGTTCCCCAAGCTCTAAGGGGAGGGATTTGATGGAGACATCCTACTTAGGACTGAATTTTCTAAGGCTTCTCACTCTCTTCACACTGTCCAGCTGTAGATCTCTGTATTTGTTCCCATCTACTTCAGAAGGAGGCTTATTTGATGATGTCTGAGCAAGGCGCAGATCTATGAGTATAAATGTATGTTGTTAGGAGTCATTTTATTGCTGTATTCCTTTAAGATAACAGTTGTATTTGGTTTTCTCCTATGTCTATGGACTATTTAGTCTCAGGTTCGTGGCTACCTGAGTAGTATCAGGCTTGGGTTCCTTCTCATAGAGTGTCTCTTAAATTCAATCATATATCAGTTGGTTACTCCAACTTTTTTGCCACTATTGAGCCAGTGTATCTTACCCTGTATCCATTCCTAAACCATGAACCAAAGTAAAACTTTTGTCCTTTGAGTTACTTTTCAGGTATTTCATCCTTGCAATGGGAAAATAACTAATACACTATGCTTTCTTCAGAATTCCCCTCACCAAATATTTTTGTACCTCTTATTTCTTCCTGTTACAAAGTAGGAACTTTTCAATGCAAAAATTTTATATGATTTATATTTTTATTAATAATATATAATTTAATAATAAAACATATTTATTAAATAAATTTACTTTTAATATAAAATAAAATACTCTTAGTATCAAAAATAAATGTATTTCAGTTCAGTCATATTTATGTTGGATTTTTTTAGGGAATTTAAAACAAAGTGAGGATCCCTTCTTTAACATTAACTAAATGGCATTATAGCAATAGTTCAATCTTTCCGGGCCTTTATCAGATAAATGGTGGTAGAAGTACTTTCTCTACCTACTTTGCAAAGCTTCTTTGGGGATAATACGTCCATGGTCTAAAGATTCCAGGTACTTGAGAAGCAATAAGTGTTAAATATATTTACATGCCACACACAGGAGGGAGCAATGTTAGGAAAGGACAGTGTTTAGTTGCTGCCTTCCTGTCCAATCTCAGCTGAAATTAGTATGAGGCTCTGGGAAGTCCACAGAATCTAGGTACATAGCCAGTTTTCCTCCTACCTGGGGTTATTGTCATCCCTCCCTTCTAGCCCATTCCCATTCCTTTGTGCTGATTCTTAAAAACAGTTTCTACCTGGGACAGCTAGTGGCCACACTGGGCTGGGACGCAGGCAAGTTTCATTGTCCTTCATTTCCTCCAATGCTGACTGAACTCAGATAAATGTTATCTCTGCGTTCATCCCTATCCATGCAGCAGTCTGCATACAAGTGCCCCTCCTCCTGCCCTACCTCCATTCTCTGGGGATTCCACCGGTCGTAGGTATAGAACCAGATTTCCTCCTTTTGATGGACCCATTCAGCCCTCTCTTTTAGCCCATTCCTCTTCCTTTGTGTCACCCATGGGAACATACAAGCACTCCCTACCCAGGTCCCTGGACTCAGTAAGTGATTTTCACTTTCCTTCATGTCCTCCATCATAGTAACTCCAGTTTCACCCCAACACTGTAGCAGAGTGCTTTCTGGTGCCATTTCTACATTCTTCCTCCATTTCCTCCCATGTACAACTCAATGACAGTGAACCATTTACTAGAGCCCATGTGTATGCCTATTTCCAAGCCAACTGCAGAGCAAAGATATGCCTCTTAGTGTTGTTCAGAACTCCCTCTAGAGCAGTAAGGACATCGCTTATCACCATCATCATCATCATCATCATCATCATCATCATTTGGAGCATGGTGGGTTTCAGGACTAAATAGGTCAGAATGCAGTCATTAGGGAATCTACTTCCTTTTATTTCCCATTCTTACAGGTAATCCAGGAGTTTTATGCACAAAATGGAGATAATATAATATAATATCAAGAAAGAGAAGATAAAAAATATCTTTCTTGGCTCTATTTTCAGCATCATCAAGGATGTCATTCTTCATGTATTTTTAGCATCACTGGCAATCATTGCTTCATATGCTCATTTCTGAAAAAGTCATTAGCAGGCAAAAGGTTTAGGCTACCATAATAGATGTGGTCTGCTTAGGATTTACCTCTATGGATTAGTATGAGGCTAGTCCCTTACTTAAAACCCAGGCACATGATAGCTAGGTAAATGAAAGTAGGGGGGAGATGCGACAGATGTTAAAGAGGTGTGGAGGCCTGAATTACTCAGGGTTAGAGAATCTGAGCTTGCTTTACCCAGCATAAGGGGATGATTTGACCATGGGCATGGTTACCAGGTGTTTGGAAGGGTCTACACTTGCCTGTACAGTATGCTTTGATCTGGCAAGGGGCAGCTCTTTTGCCTCACCCCTTGGCATTGTTATAAAAAGCCCTTTTGAATAAAGTTTTGGGCCGTTGGGTATTGACCCAGGTCCTCCCAAAGCTATCCTGCATTTCTGTCTTTCTTCTTGTCAACTAGATCTATCTTTCTACCTGATATTTTCTTATCCTTCTCTCCTCAAGAGTACCCTGGGTAAAGTGGGGGCAGGTCCTCCAAAAGGAGGTAACTGATAAGATCTGTTAAACTCCTTTCAAGTTAGTCAAATGACTTGAGGGAAATTATTTGGGAGGTATGTCCAAAGTAAAGATGGTAGTTAAAAATCCCTGTATATATTCCTCTTTTTGTGGGAATTTTGATTTATATTCCTTTCATTATTAAATTTCCTTTGGAAATCCAATATACTTATACATTATGTACATATTTTTCAGTGTGATAAATTGAACCTAGGGCCACCCACATTCTAGGCAAATGCCCTTTCTCTGCTATGCTCTTAACAACTACATTGTATTTTCATTTTATCTTCTTCAAATATTTCTGTTTTAGGTTACCTTCCAAGCCTTCTCTGAGAACAAATTTTTGTCTCTCTTGTATTTCTATACCCTGTTTGCTATCTTTAACATTGCATTCCTTCTGCAGACCTGTTTGCTATCTTTAACATTGCATTCCTTCTGCAGAACTGTTTCTGAAATCTTTTCAAAAGGGAGTCTGTGCAGGCATTTCTCCCCACTAGATGGTTAACAGAGATCTGAGGGTGTGCACTATCATTTCACGTGCTCGATTGCCTTCCCAGTATGTCAGACACAGCAGGTTATTAACACACAGACATGCATATCCTCGAAGACAGTGTCTTGTTTGCATGACCATGTGCAGATATGGCGGGATGTAGCTTCTTTATTCTCTTCTGACTTAACTGTAGCAACAATAGTGATTCTTTTAGATGTTTCATCAAAGTTACTTTTTTTCCTAATCAACCTAAAACATTTATTTGTATTATAAAAACAAGTCTCTGTAGATGAAATTCTAAACAGTCTTAGTAAATGAAAAACATAGAGCCAAATACAGAGGTAATAGCCAAAGAGATCAGAGAGCCATGGCTACCTTATCCTACCACCTCATCGCCATCGCTTCCCCAGAGAAAGCTCCTTCCTGTCTGATTTGTGTTTTTATTGCCTTTCTGTTCTGCTTTCTCATTGGCTCTAAGCTCAGTCACATGACTTCCTTGTCACTGCCTGTCTATACAGACCTCCAGATCTCTTTGGTTGGTACTGGGATTAAAGGCTGTGTCACCATGCTTGGCTCTGTCCTTGACCACACAGAGACTCTGCCTGCCATGAGTTCAGATTAAAGGCATGTGCTACCACTACCAGACTTCTGCTTATGGCTCACTATGTGACCTTGCTATGTGACCTCTGATCTCCAGGCAAACTTTATTTATTAACATTCAAATAAAATCACATTTCAGCACAATTAAAATATCACCAGAAATCTCAGACTTTCTTTGGCCTAAAGGGAAATTATCAACATTTGGCCCTTTCAAATGGAGAGTTTCCACCAGATAAATCCACAGCTTTCTGTTCCTCTGTGATAGTTCCATCTAGAATGCATCTACCCCCAGTTTCTGATAAAGCTTCCCTTGACATGGACATTCTTTCACTTTGGATACCACATTTTCCCTGTTTTATTTTTCACTACAGATTGGCCTTTCATTTGCATGGTGCAAATGATTGGCTCCTTCAGAAATACTGTATAGTATATGTCATACTCTGGTGGACTGTGAGCCTGAACAGTCACGGAAAACTCACTTCAGCACTCAGGGCTGTATAGATACCAGAAAAGACTGGCAAATACCAGTGAAAGGATTTGCCTTGGTATCTTTTCTTCCGAATCCCATATGCAGTGCTTTGAAAACACTTGACATGAATATTTTTTTGTAACTGAAGAAATGGTCTGTTATATACTGAAAGAATGTGTCACTAGGGCATCAGAAGGAGACTTTGAACCAATATATATTTTTATTGTGGCAATTAATCAGTGATTGATGTGTCTGAAATGGAGAAGAGTAAGTTATTCATGATGTGGTTTCATTCTGTTGGCTGGCCTGCCTTATAGTTCCTATGAGAAAGAAGACAAAGTGATTAGAAGAAAAGAAAGAGATAAGAAGAGGGAGATATATTCTTTATAATAATCAAGGAAGAAATGCTGTAAATAATTGACAAGTCTAAAAGTTAATTTAGAGAATTTCAGTTCATGAAATTGCAAAGTATTATATTTTTTGAGCTATATTTGTGAAATAGTTTTGTAGACAGAAAGATATTTTGAATGTATATGTATGGTGTGCATGTGTGTGTGCATGTGTGCTTCCATTTGTGTGGATGCATGTCGAAGAGTGAGTGCTCCTGTATGTGAGCACTGGTGGATTTCCCTACGTGTAGGCCTGAAGTTGACATCAAGTGTCTTCTCTGATCACTTGCCATTTTGATTATTGAGGCAGTGCCTCTAGAGTGAACCCAGAGTTCTCCAATTCTACTAGTCTGTTAAGGAGTTCTCTGTCTCTGTCATTCAAGAATTAGAGTGACAGATACCTGCCATTCTTATCAGAATTTTCCTTTCACTTGAGTGGCAATATTTTTTTTATCCATTGGGTCATGTATTCTAAGCCCTGGATAGTCCCAGATTTTATCTTAGAGACACCGTATACCACTGTTACTCCCCCTACTCCTTTTATAGATAAACAACTTCTCCAGCTCACAGGATCAAGCACATAACAAATGTTTATTAAAATTACTTGGATGAAATAGTGTGTCTAGTATAATGTGATTTTGTAGTGAACTGTATCTTTGGATGCAGCTATTATTATCTTCTGAATAATCAATCCAGTTCAAGGATCTTTTCAGTAATTCATAAGCCTGTCCACAGAATGACCTGGATGATGGAGGAGAGCCAATGAATCATGTCTACACTTTCCTGCTGAAAGATTTCATGAAGTCTGAACTTGCTTAATTAAGAATGTTTCACCCCCACAGAAATACACTGCTTATTGGAAAAAATGACTCAAATAATTCAAGTTTATGTAAAGTATTACAGGGTTAAGTTCTATTGTAGTTTCTATTGTATCTGATTTTAGAGCTTCCTGTGAATTAAGCCTTTCTCTCTCAAGGACTCACCAAATTATTTGACTCCACACACATTCCATACACACCCCAAAACACTTCTCTCTTAACTTTATGTCCCTCTTTATTTCACAACTCAGAGAGTCCAGTTAGTGTTGCCTCATACGTTCATGAGGCAATCACTAGAGCATTTGTAATTGACCAATGGCCATACTTCCAAAGAGAAATGATTCATCTCCACCCCGCTGCCATTGAGTGTTAGTAGTTCCTCAGCTAGGACTAGGGCCTCAGAAGATCTTATATATCCATGTTGGAGTTTTAACTGGCTTGTGTAGTGTTGTGCATGTAAGGAAAGCTTCTCTGTGTCCATATGTGCAATAACTATCTTGTGGCCAGAAGAGAGCAGTGTTTCATAGTACTCCTCCCATGCTCTGGCTCTTATATTCTTTTGGTTCCTTCTCCTGCAATGTTCTCTAAGCCTAGGGGGTGATGATTTGGTATAGGTGTCCATGTGTTGCTATAGTAAAATACTACAAGTGGGTATTTTGTAAATAACAGAAATGTATTGCTTACAATTCTTGGGGCTGGGAAGTCCAAGATCAAGACACTAGCAGATTTTGTGTCTAGTGAGGGGACTGTTCCTTACATGCTGTAGTTTCTTAGTGTCCTTACATGGTCGAAAATGTGAACAAGTTTTCCTGATTATGTTTTATTAAGAAATTAACCCCACTAATGAGGGTTCATGGCCCAATCACCTTCTAAATGTTCTGCCTCTAATTACTATTGCATTGGTGTTAAGGTTTCAACATATTAATTTCAGAGCTTTATTAATTAAGAGCTGTATATAAATGTATACGAAAACATTCAGGCCCATAGTAGGCATGAGTGGCAGTGGAGACATAGCTTAATGTTGTTAGCTGTGTATCCTGAAGAATTCTTTATAGGGAACTCTACTTATGTAAAAGCAGCATCTAAGTTTATGCCACAGGAAAGAATCTCCGGGGGGGGGGGGGATTAATATGAAGTTGGAGTTAAAATTTTACTGTATTTTAAATCATGAATGAACAAACACACACACACACACACACACACACACACACACACACACCAGATATACACTCAAGAATGACTCAGTCTTCTCAAGACAGAGTCTCGTGGAAGTGTCTTAATGACAGCTTTATGTATGATAGCTGAGCACTTGCAGTCACTTATTCTCAACACTTTGACCAGTAATGAATCTCTCCATTAACCACTGCTTCTCTGGCCAAGATGAAAAGCAGCACAGATCTATGAGTATAAACATAAATTTTATGAGGCAATTTTATAGCATGACCATTTAGAAAAGCAATGGTAGGTTTCCCTTGGAGCTATATCCTCACCAGCCATGAGCTTTTGAGCAGGTTTACAATAGCCGATGAGTTTGCTCTTGTGGAGCAGGCCTCAAATCAAGTCAGAAAGCTCCTAGTTGCCACAAGAACCACCATGCCATAATTTCACTGCTGGGTGCATCTAGCCTGTCAGGTAAATAATGTAGCATTCAGTGTCCAGTGAGAGATAAGATCTCCAGCAGCTTACATAGCACCTTCTAGCACTAGAAAAGCTAGGTAACATAAGATAGTTTCCTGGCTAGCTCAAGATTGATTTTTGTTGTATTTTGCAAACCTAATGTGTGGTGTCTTCAGCAAAAGGGTCTTGTTATTCAGTTATGATGGTCAACAGAAGCAATGCCAACAGTCTATGTTGTGTAGGGTGCTGTTGGGGCCTCCATGACTAGTGACTCATTGCCTGAGACCAAAATTTTCACTTCATAATGCATGTATTCCTGGAAGCAGCAGTGTATTGAAAGTTGAAACTCATTTTTATTCTGAAATTATTTTAAGTTAGCTTACAAACTACCAGGTATCTATAATATGTCTCCATATATCCTTGTTTTTTGTTCACTTATCTCCCAACTCCTCTACTCCTCCATCCCTCACTCCCATTCTCACCTACATTTAACTCCTGGTATTTATGCCCTCTGTTTTTCATATCACATGCATTCCACCATTCCCCTGATTATATTTTAACTTAGCTCGCAGGATCATAGATTTCCATACACTTATTTTTATCTAAATATAGGAAGCAAATTTATTAGGTGCTTTATGAGGTACTCTGTAAAGATTTATAGGCTGATAAAATATAAGTCAAAAAAAGACAACAGAATTCTTATTGTACATAAGTCATAAGGAGGTCAAGACTACAATTTTGACTATAAATGCCATTTATAATATTGTTTGAGAGATTTTATCAGACAATGCGTTACATAGTTGTTGTCAGGTGGTTTGCACATTTTTGGCAAGAGACTTAAATCATATTCCCAGGTGAGACGTTCCTTTTGCTTCCCAGCTCCCTTATATTGCCTCTCTTTTTCTGTTCTGCATCAATGACATTCAGCTAGAGAACAACTGACTTTTGATGCTGCTCCTGCTTCTCAAATCAGCGTGGCCTTTGCGGACTGCTACAAACCACTGCAAATAGTATTACTTCAACAGGGAAGCATATGCTCAGTTCCCACAAAATAGCTGCAATACAGACTGGAACCAGGATGGTGGTAAGGTTCAGTCTCAAGCTTCTGTGACTCACAAATTCCATAGATCCGTTGGAAAGACTGCCCCCCTCTTACCAACACCCTATTAGCCATATTTGGAGATATTCAGAGAGTTCATTGCCAATAGCTTATGTCAGAAGTTGTAACATGTTAATCTTACGGTTATTTATCTTCACTCCAAACAGTGATTCTTTGATTAACCCTTTCTTGGAGTCAATGGGTGATTCCTGACTCATTTCTTTCTGACTAGCATCATCCTCAAAAGTCTAGAGACAATGATCTTGAAAAGAAAGCAGTAAAGATTACATGTTGTTTGCAGCCATGCTTTTGTCATCAAACAAAATGGGCCCCAGCTGCTGAAAGTCAGAAGCTGGTGATGTGGTTGCCTTTTCACCTCACCTGGGTTCTATTACCTTGGTCTTCAAGTCAGGTTCTGAGGGTAAACCACCAGCTTCCTCAGCTTTTGTCTCTATGCACACATCATCTTTCAGATCTTCATGTGCCAAGGTCTAACTTCAAAGTGGGGGAGGAAATCATGGAGATTTTGAAGTGTTGATGAAGGAAAACAAAAGGTCCATTCAATGTGAAAGAAAATGAAGAATGCCCCTTTAATTGTGACTGAGTCACTGTATTGAGTGGGAAGAAGTGAATTCTACTCTTAGTTTGGATTTCTATTGCTGTGCTAAATCACCATTGTCAAAAGCAGTTCAGAGTTTAAAGAGTTTATTTACTTAAACTTCCATATCACTGCCCATCATGGAAAAAGCCAGGGCTGGAATTCAAACAGGGCAGGAACATGGAGGCAGGAGTTGATGCAAAGGACATGGTTCAAATGCTGCTTATCTTACTTATTATGACTTTCCTCGACTATTTGCTTTTAGGACTCAGGACTAGCAGCCCAGGGGTAGCACCACCCACAATGAACTGGGCCCTTCCGCATCGCATCAATCATTAATCAAGAAAATGCATGGGCTTGGCTAGAGTCCAATCCAGGGAAAACACTTTCTCAATTGAGGTTCACTTCTCTCAGATAACTCAAGCTTGTTCAAGTTGACATAAATTAGCCAGTACACAGTGAGAATGAATGGTAAGAAAACTCAATAGCAAGATTATAGCCCACTTCCTCCTTCATTCCTATGGTGCATTTCAGAAGAATATGCTGCCTTGGCAATTAGTTTCATTAAGAGCTGGCAACTCCTGAGTTATGGATCTGTGATCAGGCACTGTCTGTTTAGCTGCCTATTTTATTGGAAGTTGTTTGAAGTGAGGAGATCTTGGTTTTAAATTAAGATATCCTTGACAAGCATGAGAAAATATTTAATTAATGTATGACCTTTTGTTAATAAGGAAAAATATGACCTGTAGTAGATTGGATGAAGCTACCTGGAATGCAGTAAAAGCTGAACATTCTTGCTTAGAAATTGCTTATCATTGTCCTGCTAAAGCTGGGAGTAAATAATCACCATGGGGAGAGACCTAAGTCATCCAGTGGGAGGCAGTGCAAAATAAAATCTATAATGCACTCTTCGTGGAAGGCATATTTTTTCTTAAGCATAAGCAAACTGAAGCTTAAGATTAGTCCTGTATTTTGTGGTTGCCTGGCAGGGGCCATAGATGAGCGTTGTATTAAATTCTTCTTCACCAGTTCCCACTATACTACTCAAAAGGAGAGGTTCATTTTAGTATCTGTGCTAAGAGTAAATGTACAGCAAATTTTATGTTATGCAATTTGAAGATTTGAGGACATATGCTCCAAAGTAGCTTCTCAATCCAGTGCAAAATTCTTTCATTGGAGATTTATTCCTTTGAAATTAATGATGATGACTTAAAATACCTGGAAGGACAAAACACCTGTTAAGGCCTAGATTTTTTCCCAATAAATTTGTTTATAATTTTTCCTCCTTTATGGAAAATTTATTGCAATACTCCAACAGCACATTACATTTTTTTTTTTTTCAACATCTTGTTCTGCAGCTTCCTTCACCAGTTTTGCTCATGTGCCAAAGAGCTGGGTGTCGGGTCATGAGAAGACGCGCAAAAGCCTTGAAGTTCTTCTCCACATCTGTGATGACTCTGGCTTTCTATTTTGCTGTAAACATTCTGGATTGGCATCACAGTCCTGTTAGCTGGGTGCCCAATTTAAGCTCTTCAGCAGAATTACCTCTCTTTTTTGGAGCAGGAGGCTTCCTGGGGGAAGCATGAACTTGGAGAGAGGTACTCCTTTGGGCGCTGCGCATTGGCCTGTAGTGATTCAGTGGGTTTATTGCGCTTCCTTGGGTCCACAGAGTGTGAACCACTTTCTTTTTTAAAAAAATTAATTAATTAATTTTTATAATTTAATTTGAATTTACATATCAGCCACGAATTCCCCTGTCCTCCCTTCTCCCCCACTCCCCCCAACCCATTCCCCATTCCCATCTCCTCCAGGGCAAGGACTCCCCTGGGGATTCAGCTCAGCCTGGTTGATTCAGTTGAGGCAGGTCCAGTCCCCTCCTTCCTTCACCCAGGCTGAGCAAAGTGTCCCTGCATAGGTCCCAGGCTCCAAACAGCCAGCTTATGCACTAAGAACAGGTCCTGGTCCCACTGCCTAGGGGCCTCCCAAACAGTTCAAGCTAATCGACAGTCTCACTTATCCAGAGGGCCTGATCCAGTTGGGGTGAGCCACTTTCTTATGGATACAAGCTACCTAGAATTCTCACAGGCTGAAGCCCCTATCAGATTGGACCTCTGTGTGGTATCTCACTGTCGGGCACCTCAATAAGTGCTGATGAGACTGGATGCGGGATGAGGGGCCATGTAGCACCTCCTCCTGCCAGGCCTTGTGTCTGTGGGTCTTGTCTGCCAGCTGGTTGGACCAAGCGTCCACTCGCTGCTACAAATTCTTAAGAAAGTGGGGCTTCAGGATCACACCATTTCATCTGGGCATGTTGGCTTCCTCCTATGCAGGAGAATGGCCGAGTGGAAAGGGCGTTTATAATGGTTTTTTGTTTGTTTGTTTGTTTTTTCAAGACAGGGTTTCTCTATAAATATTTTTAATTGAAGTAGAATTACAGCTCTTTCTGCCCCCCCATTTTCTCCTTCCAGCCCCTCTCATATTCACTCTTCTCAAGAATAAATTTTCTTTATTGCTGTCACACACACGCGCGCGCGCATACACACACACACACACACACACACACACACACAATCTTATACGTAGGGTGTGAGTGAGTGTGTGTGTGTGTGTGTGTGTGTGTGTGTGTGTGTGTGTGTATGCACAATATATATAATTAGGCCAGCTGAGTCTGTTTTTCTTGTGTACACAGTTTCAGGGCTGACCACGCTGTATTGCACAGCCAATAAGTGGGCTTATCTCTCAAAGGGGCTTATCTCTCTTTCTCCCCAGAGTCATTTGTTGCCTTCATTTCTTTGTCTAGGGATGGGAGCCTGTGAACTTTTCCCCCTTCCATACTAATATGTTCATTGATCTTGATGTGTCATGGTTTTAATAAAAAGGCATGAAGTTGGGAGGGGACATATAAAATCTATGGGAGGAATTAGAAGAGGGAAATGGAGATGGATATGATCAAACTCCATTGCATACAAATATGAATTTCTGAAGAATAAAGAAAAATTGTAATTTCAAAAGGGAAAAGTGTGTGTGTGTGTGTGTGTGTGTGTGTGTGTGTGTGTGTTTGTGTTAGACAGGAAAGAGGAACTTGTTAAAAAGAAACTAGATTAAGGACAAAAAGGTAACAAAGAAGAAGTAGAAATTTAAAAAAAGAATAGAGAATTGTGGTGGTATTGTGTTCCCCAAAATATTGTGTACCTTAATAAACTTATCTGGGGTCAGAGAACAGAAAAGCCATTAGTTAGGCAGTGATAGCACACGCCTTTTATCCTAGCATTCCAGAGGCAGAAATCCATCTGGGATCTCTGTGAGTTCAAGGCCACATTGGAAACAGCCAGGCATGGTGACTCACGCCTTTAATCCCAGGAAGCAAGCCTTTAATGCTAGGGAGTGATGGTAGAAAGCAGAAAGGTATATAAGGCATGAGGACCAGAAACTAGTAGTATTTGGCTGGTTAAGCGTTTGGCTGGTTAAGCATGTGGCTGTTTAAGCATTCGGCTGGATAAGCTTTCAGTCTTTGAAGCAGCACAGTTCAGCTGGGATTCATTCTGTTTGAGGACTCAGAGGCTTCCAGTCTGAGGAAACAGGACCAGCTGCGGAACTGGTGAGAACTTTTAAGATTCCTGCTACAGAGAATCTGAAGAGAACTCACAGATGGAGGACAAGTCTATGACGAGCCATTCCACAGGCAAACACACACACACACACACACACACACACACACACACACACACACACACATTTAGACACACTTCATCTTCATGCCCCTTTTTTAAAACAATGATACTTCAAGATTTTGGACAACTGATTTCTAAAATATGTGTAACCCCCAAAGTGTCTAATAAATATTTAGCATTCAAGTGTCGGTAGGTGGCACTCTTGGCTCGGATCAGAACTCTTCTAGGAGGAAATGGAACTTGCTTGGAAAATCTATAGGTGGAGGTGCTCATCTTTCAGAGATTCCCTCACAACTTGTAGTTATCCAGCATTTGTGTGCCATTGTGGTTTGACCCTACTCTGTACTGGTCCAATCCGCCCCAAGGTAGAAATCACAATTATTGCAAATTATTATTATCACAACAAATGACAGTGTTCTGTACTGTCATATTAGTTTTTCAAGGAGTTAAAATAGCCAAGACAAATGTACCTTGGCCACAATTTCCTATTTCCAAAGAAAAAAATTGAAATCCAAAGTTGCTGGGAATCCATACTCTTAATCTACTGAGGAGTCACTGGAGCTTTTCCCTACTAGTGTTTATGTTTTCAACAGTAAACAAACCAGACATGCAGCCATCTATCCATCCATCCATCCATCCATCTAACCATCTATCCAGCTAGCCAGCCAGCAAACAAGCAAACAGCCTGAGAAAGAGGGAGGAGGTCCTAATGTTCTTTCAGGTGCATTTGTAGTGTAAACAAACAACAGGAAAGCTATAAATGTCTTGAGAAGGATTAAGGTACATTGACAACATGTGGGATGAAGGCCTCTTTATTGTCAGGGTGGTTACAGCATTGAACTCTACTTGAGGAGAATTTTTACTCTCTGCCTAGACCAGACTGCCCTTATAGGTGAGAACAGACTTGTAATTTTATAGTGAGAAACACAATCATAACAAATCCAAATCAAAAACGTAAATGCTTAATAAAAAATGAAATCAAAACCAAATAGCGAGCCGGGCGGTGATGGCACACGCCTTTAATCCCAGCACTCGGGAGGCAGAGCCAGGCAGATCTCTGTGAGTTCGAGGCCAGCCTGGGCTACCAAGCGAGTCCCAGGAAAGGCGCAAAGCTACACAGAGAAACCCTGTCTCGAAAAATCAAAAAAAAAAAAAAAAAAAAAAAAAAAAAAAAAAAAAGAAAAAGAAAAAAAGAAAACAACAACAACAACAAAAAAACAAAACCAAAAACCAAATAGCCTGTAGTTTAGTGTGAGGTGATGGCTATGATGGTGCCTTCTACCCCAACCCTGTCCTTCTGGGCACAGAACGTCAGAAGAGCACCCAGAGATGGCTACAAGTTCTAAATTAATGGTAGCCCAGACCAAAATCTAGAAAGGCTTTGAATGCTGAATTAAAGTTAAAATAGGAAAAAAGAAGCCCTAATATTCTACTCTTTGGATTTGTTTTTGTTCATGTAACTAACATTTTCCCAGACTGAAAATGTCAGAATCTCCTGTATCCTTCACTGTCCATCCATCAGTTATCTCTTCATCTGAACAAGCTTCCTTAAGCTATTCTCTCTCTCTCTCTCTCTCTCTCTCTCTCTCTCTCTCTCTCTCTCACACACACACACACACACACACACACACACACACACACACACGCGCGCTCTCCCTCTCCCTGTCTCCCCCCTCCCTCCCTCTCACTCTCTCCCCTCCCCCCCCTCTCTCTCACACACACACACATACACACACACACACACACTCCTGTCCATCATCTTCTTGTTTTTATTATTGGCACTCTCATTCTGGATGATTCACAATGTCCTGCCTATTTCAGTCTTCTTTTCCAGTTCCTGCCACATGCAGACTCCTTTTCAAGCAAAGTTTTCTCCTTCCAAAGGATGCAAGGCTCTAAAATGTCTACAGATTCGAATGTAGATAAAAGGAACACAAGGGCTGTGAGGTTGACTCCTATTTGGTACTTTAGATTCCTCCTCTTTAAAGATGGTGTTCTGCCTATGGCTTGCCTGCACCTCCAAGAGCCACTTCTCTGTACACATGAAAGGATTTTTGCCTTAAGTACCCATGTCTGCTTGCCTGAGTGCATTCTCTATTTGCAGAAGCATGTCTGCTTAAAGTGTCTTGGTGTTAGTGCTCAGGAAAAGTAACCCATAACCAAAGATGTTGTTAGATTTTCTTTTATTCTCGCCCCATGTTGGGTGACAAAATGTTTTTGCTCTTCGACTCTCTATTCTTTGGCTCTTTTGGGGTGCCCTCCACACAGCTCCCAAATAAATCACACACAGAGGCTTATTCTTAATTATAAATGCCTGGTCTTAGCTTGGCTAGTTTCTTGCCAGATTTTCTTAACTTTAAATTATTCCATCTACCTTTTGCCTCTGGGCTTTTATCTTTCTCTATTCCTGTATATCTTTCCTTTCCTTCCTACTCCATGTCTGACTGTGTAGCTGGGTAGCTAGGTGGCTGGCCCCTGAAGTCCTCCTCCTTCTATCGTTCTTTGTTCTTTTATTTTCCTCTTAGATTTCTCCTTATTCTACCTGTCCATCAGCCCCACCTATTCTTTCTCCTGCCTCACTGTTGGCCATTCCACTCTTTACCCCATCAGGTGTTTTAGACAGACAAAGAAACACAGCTTCACAGAGTTAAACAAATGCAACTTAAACAAAAGTAACAGTACTGTGGATATCGCTCTGTATAATTAAACACTGATTGGCCAGTGGCCAGGCAGGAAGTATAGGTGGGACTAACAGAGAGTAGAAAAGAGGGAATAGGAAGGCAGAGGGGGAGACGGCTGGAGCCGCCGCCAGGACAAGGAAGATGTAAGGTACCGATAGGCCACGAGCCACGTGGCAAAGTATAGATTAATAGAAATGGGATAAATATAAGAGTAAGAGCTAGACAATGATAGGCCTGAGCTAATGGCCAAGCAGGTTAAATAATGTAAGAGTCTGTGTGTTTATTTTATAACTGGGCTCCAGGACTGGTGGGACTTGGTGGGAGCTGGAGAGAAATTCTCCATCCACATAACACACCTTAAAATAATATGCCACGACACAAAGACAGATGGGAGTTGATAGATAATGACCCCATTTTCCCTGTGACAGCAAGTCTGAATTGTATTTTCAGTCTCTCAGTAGGTGTCTGTTGGGAATGTGTCTTATTTGCCCAAAGTGACAACCCACTCATTAATTCACTCCTTATTAGCTTTTCCCCTCTTCTTCAGATGAATTTATAACTCACTCTCTCAAGTTTCTTGAACTCCTTCTCATATTAGCTACACACATCTAAGTTTTTAGAGGTCTGGTTTTCAGGGGTACTTACTCTTCACAATATAATTCTATCTCGGCTCAGTAACTGTATATTATCCTCTGAACAAATCCTGTGCTTTTGAATTTATTTCTTTTGACAAGAACAATTTCCTTCTGTGAACTAAAACTCCACTCACATTGGGAAACTTCATTATTCTTTCTTCTTCTTTCAAGATGTAATCTTCCCTTGTTTGGTAATCCTTATGTTTTTGTTTTATTTCTGCTAGTAGACTGGGCTCATTAGGAGAATGTTATCTATCATTGCATACATTTTAATATCATGTACCAGCAAATGTTCAATAAATAAATGCTGACTTACAGGTAAGTGAGTTATTGTGGACAGGACTATTTCATAAACCATATGTCCAGATACTCATTTTCTGTCATACTGGAAGATGAATGTTTTAAATTCTCAGGAATCAATATACAATGCAATTCAATATACAGTCATTATTCAATAGGTTTAAGGATTCTGATCATTCACTCAGTGAATATATTCTGAAATTCTAGAAGTAGAGCAGTTTGTTTTAATTTTACTATTATTCTATTATTATCTTGAGTCTTAGAACCAAGTAGTTGTAGCACTACCTAAATATTTGCCATTCCTTTTATATGGATAGATCAAAAATGTATTCTTAGAAGAACTGAGCAGGTGGAGATGGACAGTCTTGTCCACCCAGAGCCATTTGCCCTAGGCAGGGAAAAGATCCTTGAGCACCAGATGGTAGAGTGATATTATAGCGAGAGAGTATATGGTGGGGTGCAGAAGAGAAAGACAGAATGATTCATGTCTTCTGGAGAGTGGTGGGGGCAGTGAGCAACAGGGTGATGTGGGAGGCCTGCTTATCACCCAGGGCCATGGTGACATCCAATCCTGGGCTGCTACCAAGTGCCATGTCTACGTCCATGGACCTGCCATAGCCACATCTGTGTTGGTGTCCATGGACTCCTGTTACCACTGAAGAGAGAGGATGCCCAGGGTGTAGGCTGCTAAATGAGGCCACATTGATGCCAAAGGGCCATGCCACAGTACAGGCTATCCCAATCTGAGTGGCTTGAGCTACCCCTGGGGCCATGAAGTTGTCCAGGTTCCAGCTTTAACCAAGGGCCATGTCTGCGTCTGTGGCCCTACTGTAGCCAAGGTAAAAGGGCAGTTGCTGTGCCCGTTACCATGGAAGTTTATATAGAAGCCAGAGGTCTGGGCCCCTCTCTGGGCCTATGGTGGTGTCTGAGGGCCACCCTGCAGCCTGCTTCATGGTCCTACTGCAGCCTGCATCTGTGTTGATGTCCATGGCCTGAATCACCATCAAAGGACACACAGATGCACCTGTAGCCATGTTGGGGACTGAGGGATGTGTTGTAACAGGGGCCATGTCCATTTGTCAGCCTGCACTGCCACCTGTGGCCATAGTGTCCACGTGGCCTGAGCTGCTGTCGAGGGCCATGTCTGGGTCTATGGCTCTACCACAGCCAGGGTCTGTGTTGAGGTCCATGGCTCCTGTTATCACCAAAGGCCATGAGCCTGCCCAGGGTCTGGGCCACCATCTGGGGCCATATTGGAGACAGGGAACCATGCTGCTGCTGAGCCCATGATGATCTGAAAGGCCTACACTGCTACCCAGGGCCATGGTGACATTCTGGGCTCAAGCTGCTGCTGATAGCTATGTCTGGGTCCATGGCCCTGCTGCAGCTGGGGCCTGTGTTGATGTCTGTTGTCCTGTGTTACCACAGGGGCCCATTGGAACCATGTGTTGAAGCACAAGGGTTGTGCAGAACAGGCCCAGCCCGTTCACTGCCCTGAAGAGATAACGGACCCTGATGACCCTGGCACAGGAAAGCTGTCCCATTTCTTAGTAGAAGAGCTGGCTCCTAGCCCAATATTTGGGAAAGCTTGTGCCACCCCTTACCGTGGGTGTGAAAGAGCTGGCTCTGCCACTCATCTGAAGGGAGAGGTCCTAGCAGCTGAGTCAGAACAAACCAGCTACCACCCAGACACACATCCAGGGCTTTAAGTGGGCACTCCCCAACATCTATGACCTGTTGGGGATCATGCAGAGACTAGTTCCTTGGTACCATAGCCATAGGATCTCTGACTCAGAGAAAAGGCAGGATATCCTAGGCGAGTTTTCAGTGATGGTGTACCAGAAGCCAGAGGCCTTGAATCTGACCAACAACACATTAAACAATGAACATTTGCAAGTAAAGTTATGTGGACAAAAGAGTGTATTGCATGGTACACACAACTCCAAATGCCACCAAGACTAATAAAGAGGTGATAGAGAGGTAGGAAAGACGGTGGAGTGAAATGTCTTTATTTCTTGTTTGTTTGTTTTTAATTAATGTTCTTATTTGCTTTTAAAAATTTATGTTATTTTCATTATTTATTTTATTGTTATTTATTTTTTAATTATATCTTTTTCTTTGGGGGGGCACTACAAGAATGAAGGATGGATATTGAGGGATTGGAAAATGAGTGAGATTAGAATGCATGATGTGAAATTCCCAAAGAATCAATAAAAATTATGTTAATTAAAAAAAAAGAAAAAAATGTATTTTTAGTGAACTCAGAATCTATTCTAGACTCATCTTTTCACTACAGTTTCTTTTCACTGCTCCACATATACCAGAGTGATCCCTGGGTTACCGTGGGAAAAGTCCTAAGTAAGAGTAAAATAAAATAAAAATAAGCTGTTGAAGTATACCATCTACAAATTCCTTAAGGGACCAGCCATCACACATCATCCTTTCTTGACTTTAGGTCATTGAAATGGCCTAAGGCCAGCTTGCCTGAACTCTTGGGACATAACATCATGATCCCTCCTTCAATAAAGAGATACCCATAGATCGTTCTCTGTGTTTAGCCTGGGTTGCTTTCATCACAGGTGGTTGATCGAAGTTCATGCTTTAAGATAAATAGTCTGAAAATAGCACCTAACTGCTGACAGGTGTTGAGATATCTTAAGTACATGGTCCTTACTGAGATCAAACCATTGACAGCCTGCCTCCAGCATAATGTCTTCTGACAATTGTGTGTGTGTGTGTGTGTGTGTGTGTGTGTGTGTGTGTGTGTATGTGTGTGTGTATCCCTAAAGATGCCAGAGACAATGGGATTTCAACTTTTAGTTTCCTCAAAAGAAGATATTATCTGTAGTGGTTTTTTAATCTCTGTCACTAGAGACCAAAGCTAGATCAAAGAATTTTATTTTTTTTCTGGATTTTGTCTTTTTTTTATCTTTATTTTTGCTTGCATCTGTATGCTTCTTATGAACTGAAGGTTTGATTGTCAGCAGGATTAGGACCATTTCTTTCTCCCACCTCAAATACAGATAAGATATACAAAGGTACTCTTTGTTTCAGAATTATGGTTCTGTCCTCTTCTTGCTAAGTCTTTAAGATTGAATCTATGGTATTCAGCTACTGATTTATAGTCCACACAATCTATGACTTGAGCAAATATTGTTTGTGGAATGCAATCAAGAAGCTTCATTTCAGTGGCACATGCTTTTAATCCCAGCACTCCAGAGGTAGAGGCAATGGATCTCTGAGTTTGAGGCCAGCCTGGTCTGTAGAGTTAGTTCCATGGCAGCCAAGGCTACACAAAGAATGCCTGTCTTGAAAAAAAAAACCCAAACAAAAAAAGAAACTCCATTTATTATCTCCCCAGATGCTTTTACCTCAATTCTGCTGATTTTTTCTCCCTAGTGCATCTGCTGGTATGGGGCCATGCCAATTTTTTCACTCTCATGCCTCAGGGCCAGCTCTCCCATCTGCCACAGGTGGTGAGGGACAAGGGAGGAGGGAGAGATTCTCTCCCTAACCCACTCCACAGTATGGCAGAAGAGGAATGGAGTCAGACCTCCCATGCATGTTTGTGGGGGCAAATGACCTGTGCCCTGGTCGACAGGGTCAGCTCTCTACGGTGCTGCCCAGGCAAGGTGCAGGACCTGCTCTTCTGCGTGCTGCAGCTGGTGAGGAGCAGGACTAGTTCTCCTACTCTCATGATCCCAAGACCAGCTTTTCATGTCTGCAGTAGGGGGCTACGTACACAGAGTAAGGGGCAAGGTGGTATCTCTCTCCCTCATCCATGTTCCGGCAAAAGATTTTGGCAGAGATGAAAACTGTAAAAAGAACCAAGAAGAAAAGATAGAAAAGTACAATAATATACACAGAAACTTCATTTAAGGACTAAATATCCACACACAGGATAGGAAAGAAACGGTGCATCGAGAGAGGTCAAGAGAAACTATCCAACTAAAAATTAAAAAATTCAAAGAAATTTAAAAAAACAACAACAAATGACCATCTGAAATCTGTTGGATAATATCAAACCATTTAACATAAAGAGTAGTTGTGTACATGCATAGAAGATAGTATGGGTTCTACAAAGAATAGAGGCAGAATCTCATTGCATTATTCTGTAGCTCCTTACCACATCCTGGGTATGCAATATATGAATGTGAAATGGTAAAAGGAAAAGAGAAAATAGTGTGGGTATTATCTCCTGGTTGTGTGTGTGTGTGTGTGTGTGTGTGTGTGTGTGTGTTAGTTTGAATGTAATCGGCCCCATAATCTCATAGAGAGTGGCACTATTAGGAGGTGTGGCCTTGTTGGAGTAAGAGTACTTTGTTGGAAGAAGTGTGTCACTGTGGGGGCAGGCTTTGAGGTCTACTATACTCAAGATAGCACCCAGTGTCACAGTCCACTTCCTGTTGCCTTCTGTTCAAGATGTGGCCAGCATCATGTCTGCCTGAATTTTGCCATGCTCCCCATCATGATGATAATGGACTGAACCTCATATCCTACACAAAGGCTGTAATAGTATGTGTGGAGATATAAGGCACTTATTCATGATAGGTCCTGTGGATGTGAGAGCAGAACTGGCCCCATTCCTTGCTGCCTGCTGCATTGAGTGAGCCAGTTGGAAGAGTTCTTCTAGAGCTCACCCAAGTGGCAATGATGAGAGAAAGCTTGTGGGCTAACCAACCCAGATACCATCAGGCCCAGAACCAGGGCTCCGAGTTAGACCACCACAAACATCCACCTCATCTATGAACTGCTAAAGTATATGAAGAGGCCAGACTTGCAGATCCAAAGCTACAGGATCTCCATGACACAGGACAACAACAGGATATCCAAGAGGAGTCACAGTCAGGCCCCAGTATCCATAGGGTAGTAGAACCCACGTGGTCAGTTCTAGTGTGCTCCCCAGGTGAGGTGCAGGGCCTACTCTCCCTTGTGCTAGAGTCAGTGAGGGAGAGGACCAGCTCTCCCACCTGCCATAGGGATCAAGCTGAGAGTAGGGAAGGGCATCTTTCCCTCACCCATGTCATCACATGGTGGATGAGGGGCAGAGTAGGGGCAGCTCTTCTGTGCTGCATGGGTGAAGTACAGGTGAGCTGCCCTGGAGGGCATGAGCACACTGGCATGTGTCCTGCATGTTCTCATTTTGAATGGACAGGACTATTTAAAAATAAGCTTTGTATAAATCCTCCTTTGACATACTACTTTCTCATGTCATCAGGTATATTATGAGAACAGAAAAATATCTTCCTGATGCTGGCTTTCCAGTGTGAACAGTCCTGAAAGTTTACAGCTCTTACCTGTGTTTGACTCACATTTCATCCTGAATTTGGGAGGTGAGGGTAACATCTGGATTTGCCATTTAAGGTATGAGGATTGGGGCGTATTTTTTTTTTTTAAATTCTGATTATGAATTGCGTTCTGTTGCATCCTGCCGAGGCTTTGAACCAGACCATTGATTCATTTCAAAGAAGACTTATAAGCATAAATATATGGACTAAAGGTTACACTGTGCAACTCCTTGGGTCACACTACAGCTTCCATGCTGAGATTTTTGTTTGTTTTTGTTTTATTTTGTTGTTTTACTTTTAACTATTTTTTTTTGTTTTGGGGGGAGGTCACAAGAACAGAGGACAGAAGTGAGTGGACAGCAAGTTGAGTTGGATTGGGATGCATGATATGAAATCGACAAAGAATTAATAAAAAGCTAAAAAATTACCATTTTCTAGTATGTTTTTCCCACAAGACTGTTTTCTTTTTAATTTAATTTTTAAATTGAAAATAGATTTTTCTGATTATGCTTTCCCCCTCTAACTCCTCTCTGATGCTCCCCATTTCCCTGCTCACCAAAATCCACACCCTAAGCAGGCAAAAGTTGGAGACTGCTCAATTCATAACATTTTCACCATATCCTACACAAAAGCCACAGCAGTACATATTGAGACATAACTGGCTTATTTATGATAGCAAAGTGGTGAAAGCAGAGAAATAGAGAAGACACTACCTGATCGTGAGCACACTGGCACCTTGCCCTGTCTATCTTACATGTTCTCATTTCGAATGGACAGGGTCTATGCTTTTAAAATGGTTTTTAATGAAATGGATTCTTTGATAAATCTTCCCAGAAACTGAGGTGTTTGTAGTACTATGATCTGCAGGAGGTGATGAAGGGGCCATTGTTTTGTTGTCAGGAGCTTGACAGGGCAGCTTGACAACCACTGTGTTGAACTGCCCTTACTCAGAACACCAGGAGGCTGTGAAGCTAATCATTTCAAGACCCACATAATATGAAAGTATGATATTCTGCTGACTATTTAAAAGTAAGCTTTGCATAAATCCTCCTTTGACATACTACTTTCTCATGTCGTCAGGTATATTGCAAGAACAGGAAAGTATTTTCCTGATGCTGGCTTTCCACTGTGAATAGTTCTGAAAGTTTACAACTCTTACCTGTGTTGGACTCACATTTCATCCTGAATCTTGGAGGGGGAGGTAACATCTGTACTAAGCCCTTTAAGATATGGGGATTGTATTGTATTTTTTTCTTAAATTCTAATTTTGAGTTGCTTTCTGTTGCACCCAGGGTTTCATTCTTTCTCAAGTTTGTGTGTTTTCCTTTCTGTGAATTCCTGTATCCTAAAACGACATTGGTGGTGGTTCCTGTTCATGTTTCATTTTTATGCTTTAGCCCCTCTCAGTTTTTCCTTTTCTCCACTAGTATTACTATTTCTGAGTGCTCTAAATGATGATTTTTATGCAGTTGGTTTTAGTTAAGCTTTTAACTCTTGAGATTGTACCTCCTTCTGTAGAAGTGCTTATAATTTTAATTTTTCCCTAATGGATTTAAACAACTCTTATTTAACATAAATCATTAAAATGATCTGTTCTTGTAAAAAAAAAAGAGGAAATAGAATTTTTCAATATAACACATTCTGATTTCAAGTTCACCTTTCTTAATTCCTCAGATATTCTCCCCACTTCCCTACCCAACCAAATCCACACTTCTTTCTCTCTTTCATTAGATACAAACAGGCATCTAAAATGATAATAATAATATAATATAAAGAATAATGATAAAATATGGTAAAATTAAAAAAAAAAACTAGACCAAATGAAGACAAAACAAACAGGAGAAAAAGAAACAAGAAAAAAGTTGAAAGAACACACATAAACACAGAGACTCATATGTATGCACACACAAAAGTCTCATAAAAACAAGAAACTGGAAACCTTAGTAAATAAGCAAAAGACATGCAAGGTTAGAGCAAAAATCCCAGACAAAGCATTGTGAGACAACAATCTTTTCCAAATATCACGGTATTGCTTTTGTGTTTGCCATCTGCTGGTGGGCATGGAGTCTGCCCTTAAGTGTGATTTGTATACCCAGTGAGACTGCATTCAAGAAAAGTAATTTTTCCTTTGTGAGCAGCTATAATTGTAGATCATTTCTTGGTTAGGATAGGGGCCTATGTTCACTTCTCCTCTCAGTGTCAAGACCTATGCATGCACCTGCACAGACTGCCATAGTCCCTGTGAGTTCATATGTATGTTGATCCTGCTGTGTTTGAAAGGAATTCTTTCTTTGGTGTCCTCCATCACCCCTGACTCTGAACATTTTTCTGCTTCCATTCCACAGGGTTCCCTGAGCTCTAAAGTGGCGGATTTAATGAAGACATCCCATTTAGGACTAATTGTTTCAAAGTTTCTCACTCTCTGTCCACTGTCCACTTGTGGGCCTCTACATTTGTTCCCATTTACTGCAGGAGAAAGCTTCTCTGACTATGATTGAATAAGACACTGTTATATGAATATAGCAGACTGTCATTAGTAGTCATCTTATTGCTTCATTTATTAAGAAGAACAGTAGTATTTGGAGTTCTCCTAGGCCCACGGACTAGCTAACTTTAGGTTCCTGGCCACCTGTGTAGGGCATGGATTCCATCTCATGGAGTGTGCCTTAAATCTAAGCAGGTATTGGTTGGTTAATACCAGAAGATCTCTGCCACTATTGTACATGCATTTTGCAGAAAGGTCACTATTAGAGATCAGAATATTTGTAGTTAGGTTGGTGTTTACTTTTCTCCTCTGGTAGCTTGCAGAAAACTGTCCAGTATGATGTACACTAGTCAGTAGGTATGGAGGCTCTAGTTAGGCATCAGCTCAACTTCTCCATATTCAACAAATTGTGTAGATGTTTTGTTCAACAATAGGACCTTAACATCCACTTTTGGAAAGCAACCAATAGCCCGGGCAATATTCTGGGCTGTTTGGAGGTTTCTGTGTGACTCTTTTGTTGAAAAACTCAATTAGATATAACCTGATCCTGGAAATGGAGGCTTCATTTGGTGACAGAAAATGTCCAGTTGAAGCTATGTCTCCTCCATTATTAGATTTCATTTAGATCACTTTCATTCACACACACACACACACACACACACACACACACACACACACACACACTATATATATATATATATTCTCAAAAATCTTCTACAGTGTCAAGTTTTCATATGACCCATCAAATAGACCTTAGCTTTAATTGTTCCTCCCACATTCCTTCCCTTGCACCCTTCTTCCCTCCTCCTTGTTTGATCCTCCAGGTCCAGGCCCATAAACACCTGTAGCTATCTATTTTATTTTTTCTTCCTAGGGAGATAGCCCTCCTCCACCTCCAGTAGCTTGCTCTATATCCAACCTTTGTGGTTATGCAGACTAGAGTCTGCTGATTGAAGACTTAGGAACTTACATCCACATATAAGTGAATTCATACCATATTTATCTTTTGGGGTCTGAGTTGCCTCACTCAGGATAATTTTTTTCAAGCTCTATCCATGTGGTTATTTGAAAGAAATTGGCCTCCTTTGGCTCATAGGTGGTGGCACTATTAGGTGGTACGGGCTTGTTGAAGTAGGTATGGCTTTGTTGGAGGAAGTGTATAACTAAGGGGAAAGCTTTGAGATCTCAAATGATCAATCCAGGTCTAGTGTCTGCTGTCTGCCAATCCAAATGCTGATGTAGAGCTCTCAGCTCTTTCTCCAGCAGCATGTTTGCTTCTATGCTCACATGCTTCCTGCCATGACAATCATGGACTAAACCTCTTAACTGTAAGCCAGCTCCAATGAAATGTTTTCCTTTATAAGAGTTACAATGGTCATGCTGTCTCTTCACAGCAATAGAAACCCTAAGACAATCCATCTACCTGAGAATTTAATTCTTTTAACAGATGAGTAATATTCCATTGTGTAAATGAAAATGTTCGGGCAAGTATCTCTGTAGTAGGATACAGAATCTTTTGGATATATGTCCCAGAATTATATAGATAGATCTTGAGGAAGGTCTAGTCCCAGTTCCCAGAGAATCCATTACCCTCATTTCCAAAGTGGCTGTACAAGTTTGCACTCCTTTCAGCAAACTGAATTTTTTCCTTACTCCACATCCCTGGAGCATGAGTTGTCATTTATTTCATTGATTTTTGGCTATTCTGACTGGTATAAGATGAAATCTAAAAGCAGTTTTGATTTGCATTTCCTTGATGACTAAGGATATTCCTCTCAGCCATTTGTGTTTCCTCTTTCAGAATTGTCTATCTTGATCTGTACCCCATTTTTAAATTGGGTTCTTTGTTTTCTTGATGCCCATTTAAAATATTATTTAGATGGTAGACTTCTATCAGGTGTGCAGTTGGTAAATTTTTTCCCATTATGTAGCCTGCCATTTTTTCTGAATGTTTGTGTCTTTTGCCATACAGGAGCTTTTCAGTTTCATAAGGTTCCATTTATTATTTGTTATTCTTTGTGTCTGTGTATTATGTATAAAAAAGTATTTTCTTGTGGCAATATGTTCAAAACTATTTATTTCCTACTTTCTCATTTAGCAGTTCAGTTCATCTGGCCTTATGTTCAGGTCTTGATCTAGTTAGAGTTGAGTTTTGAGAAGGGTAATACATACGGATCTATTTGAATTCTACTACATGTAGCGATCCAGTTTGACCAGCAACATTAGTTGAATGTGCTGTCTTTTTTATTTTTTTACAGAAGTATTTCTAAATTATTTATTAATTCAATTGTCCATAGGTATGATCTGATGTCTGGGTGTTCAACTTGATTCCAGTGGTCAGCATAAGACTATTTTCTGTACATATTTATTTTAAAGCTCTTTTCATTTAACTCCAAATCTGAGTCATTTTGGGAACCTGTTTCTCTTATTTCTTTTTTTATTCTTACATTGCATATTGTCTTTCTATGTATTCTAAATTATGCTTGTTTGATGGATGCTGTATGAAGGAATGGCAGAGTTAAACGTGCCCAACGTTAGCCCACATTAAAGGAGACATTCCTTCTGTCAACTATTGTTATGGAATCTACCATGAGATCTATTAGTTACATAGAAGGAGAATCTACAATTAGCAGTTATAGAGAGGTTGGTTTGTTGAGATTTTAATACATTATCCTGTTGATTTCACATGAACTGAGTACAGAATTACAAATGCCTCGCAGGATATGACAATTAAGCATGAGAATCTGATCATTTTTTTTCTCTCCTTAGACCATTATCACCTGATCCCCGAACTGTGATTTATGTCTCGGATTGGCTGCCTGAATGCAAGATTGGGGACCACGGTTGAATTCTGTTTCTTTTTCTTTCTTTTATTTTTTTTCTAAATTTGGGAGAGTTCTTTGTTTTCCTGTTCTGTGTCTTGTTTTAGGGGAACCACTGCAGTGTTTTGTGTAAGGACTTGGATTGTCTGCTGGAAGATCTTTTAATACGGATTTTAGTTCTATTTTTTGGTCTAGGCTTCAGGTAGACCCTACTTAACACTTGAAGAACTTCCCACATGCTTCATACAGGAGTATGTGCTTCTTTTGCCCCACATGTCAGCATGCTGAGTTTCATGTTGAGAAAATAGGTAGAGAAGAGTTTATAGGTGAATATGAATTAACTGTTGCTGGCATTCCTTAGAGTTCTAAGTTGTCTTCATAGCCCATTTGTATCTATTCAAAGATAAACAGGTAGTGAACATTTCTTTTCAATCTCATTTAAGAAGGTTTCTTCTTTCTCCTATCCTGCTTCTTCACCAAGGATGTAAGTTATGAAATTTAGTTCACCTGGGTTTCTGTTTATTTCAGATCTCCAATAAGTTTGTTGTTGTTGTTGTTAGTGAGAACTATACTTTTCACTTTCTGTTTGGCCATAATGTATGAAGTTTGGGAAAACCTAAAGGTAAATTAGAAAGCATTGGCTTGTGGCACAATTTTGAGGCCATGAAAATTTGCATTGAGTATATCTCCTATCTTGGAAAGTCTGTCTGACTTTAAACTCAATGCTTTTGCTATCCTTCCTCATTCCTTATCTAAGGACAGAAGTCTTTTCCTGGAGGTGTGACTACCCTTAGTCTTAATTGTAAAAGCACTGGCATATTTGTCCATTATAGTTTATATGCTTCTCAGAGAATGGTGGGCTCATTAATTTATGCAGTCAAGATGAGTGAAACAGCAAAAGCCTGGTAGTGAAGAAAATATTACAGTAGGTTAATCTTTCTCATACAGTATTTTAGGTTACTCTTTCTTATATGGTATTTTAGTGAACAATCCTATAGATTGCAGTTAGAATGAAGAAACACCAGAAAAACAACAAAACAAAACAAAACAAAACAACCTTACATACTTTAGATCTTCAGTCAATGTGTTTGCTCTTATTTTCTATCCTTCCTGCAGGTCATTCCTACGTTCAAGTGCATTGAAATATATTTCCCTGGAGATCCTTTTTCATCCTAACTGTCCTATAAAGAATTCCTGGTGGCTAATTGACCACAAGGAGATACGATACAAAGCAGAGAGTACCATTAGAGAAGAACTCTGTTCTATCAACACATTTTAAAATCCAATTTTCAACATGCAGTATGGAACATAAGGTATAATTATTGTATACTTGAATAAAATACAAGCTAATCACAGTTTATAAAAAAGGGGGGGTTAAGAATTTTGAAGTTCACCTTTTTAATAAATCAATGTTTTTTTTTTTTTTTCTCCCTGGTGTCTAGCTTCATAGTGCCATAAATTACTATGTAGGCCACTGTGGGGGAGGAGAGAAGAAAAGCCATCTTATGCAGCAATCTGCAATACTGACCTGAGAGGCCCACGGTGTACTGATGAAAAAGTGGCACAATAATTTTGTAACAACCAACTGCTTTGGATTTGACTGGATTTGAGGCCTGCTTTACAGAAGCAAATCCATGCCTGGTGCTGTGAACACATTTAAAAACATATGGCTAGTGAGGTCCTAAGACCAAGAGAAAACTACCACGGTTATTTTTCTAAGTGGTCATGCTATCAATCTGCCTTCCACACATTTATATTTCTGCACATATATTTGTTCTGCTCACCACCTAGTTCAAAGAAGTTTCTTTTTGCATAAGGTAGAGGTTAATGTTAAACAATCATAGTGGACAAAATACTGAGAATTAGTGACTGAATACGGCTGTAAATGGAATATCTATATCAACATCCTGCTCAAAGGCTCAAGAAACATCATGAAAGAGGTGTTGGAAAGAATTTAAGAATAAAAGGGTAAGGAAGAGTGCTATGAAGTGCTTGAAAAGTATTCTTGATAAGATATGGCTCTTATGTTCATAAACTCACAACAGCTGTGGCTACTTATAGACGACATGAACAAGATCAAGTCCACCAAATCCCCACAAGGAAAGGAGGGGAGCTCATGAGGTCTTCTGAAGCTGAAGAGCTATAGCCAGCTGATAGCTTTTTGGGAAGATAGGATTCTTCTTTGGGGGTGTGTCCACTAGTAGGTAGCCCATGCTCAGTAGTTGCCTCCACACCTATACATAGATGGGAAGCATTGATAGTTCTCTCCTCCTCTCTCTCTGTTTCTTTCTGTGTCTTTTAAAGAACAAAAATTGACATGAAATATGAAAGGTATTATGTTGGATAGATCTGTGGAGAGTTGAATGGGAGAAAGAAGGATGAATATTGCCATAATTTAGTTTTGATTTTCAACTTGAAACTCCTGAGAAGAGGGAACATCACCTGAGGTATTTTTTCCATCAGATTAGTCTGTGTCTATGTCTATAATGAATTGTTTGGTTGTTAATTGATATATGGACCCACTAGGCAGTACCATACATTTGTAGGTAGGCCTGGGTTTTAATAAAAACAGCTTTACAGGCCAGGGGAAGCAAACAAACAATCAGTGTTCCTTCATAGTTTCTGCTTCAGTTGTTGCTTTCTGGTTCCCGACTTGACATCTTGCCTTGGATTCTTTCAGTGATGGGCTGTAACTTACAAGCCAAATAGTCTTTCCTCTCATATGTTGCTTCTGGTCAGTGTTTTGTTACAGCAACAGAGAAGCAAACCAGTACAGAAATGATCACCTCTCATTGTATACAGTGAAACTACAATTATATTTTATTTAAAATGTTTTGCCTTGTATAAAAAATTCTCGTTAATCCATTAGCTGAGTCCCCAAAGTTCACTAAATATATATAAATAAATACAACAACATTTTTCCTTTGTTTGTTAACAATACCCCACTATGAAATACTTCATGAGAGCCAACTACACTAAGATTTAAGAATAAATTTCCTGCAATCATGGGCAAATAATTATTTTTGTTCTGTGTTTTATTTTTTGTTTTTGCCTCCTTGTTTTCTGATTTAATAAAACTGGACATTTTCTATACCCCTAACTTTCCTTTAGCAAGTGGTGTCTAGAAAGAAAGTCATATGTTGATATTCTTAAAAATACGGTTTCATTTATAATTTTGAGTAATACTAATTTCATAAGAATTGTAATGACAAAGACAGTCCAAACAGGAAAAACAAAAAAAAAGTTTATGACACACAAAATGAAATAGTTAAAAGAATTTGTTTTGAAATGCAAAGGGTTATAAGTCAAGTACATGGTCTACATACTACTATTTATTCCCCTGTGTTGGCTTAAATTCATCTCTTCTGACAATCCTGGGTAAATCATGGTAAGTTGCATAAAATATGAGAGCTAGTCCATTTTTGAAGTTGCCACTGATGGTGAACTTGGCACTCTTGGTAGCATATCAGTTGCTGTACACTTCCATAAGACCATCACTTCTACAGTCTTGTAGTAGTTGAATGAGAGAAGAAAAGGTAACGTAGGAAACAGGTGCAGAAGGTTGATAGCTTGTCCAGCTGTCAGTACTCAGACTGACAGCTAAATACAAACTGAAAAGTTAAATTTCACTTTCACCAAATTTACTGGGTAAAAATCTCAATTTTTTGTTTCATTTGAATACATTCATTGATTCTCAGAATATGCAACTTTATAGTGGGCATATTTTTTATTCATGAACTTTTTTTTTTTTTTTTACTGAAATTAGACTACACAGTACAGAATACCCAGAATAACATTAATCAAAATATACATGACAAATGGAATTTCAAATAGTGCCAAATACACATATATTTATAAAAAGAGACATTTCTTTTACTTTTTTGATATATAATTACATTTCCTCCTTCCTGTTCCTCCTAAAAAACCCTCCCATATACCCGTCTTATTGTTTTTTCCAAATTCATAGCCTCTTTTTATTATTTGTTGTTACGTTATATATATGTATATATAAATAAAATATATATTTATATTTTTGACTGACCATTTATTATTGAATAAGAGATTAGTGTGTTCGTTTCCTGAGAAGAATATTTCTCCAGTTTTCAGTATTCCTCAGTTGCCTATAGCCCTTTGTGTCAGCTTGAAGCCTCTTGGGCTACCCTCACCACAACTCCCTATCCAGGTTAACAAGCATACTCTTGTATTTTTGCTCATTTTTATACAGTCATATTTGTGGGTGAAGGTTTTGACTTTCCTAAGAGACACAGTCTTTCAACATTCTCTGTTCCTCTGTATCTTACAAAGTTTCTTCATAGGTATGGTTACATTATCATAAATGTACCAGTTGGGACTACACAATTCTGCATTTCAACTGTTTGTGGTTTCCTATAATGGTCTACATCTGTTGCAAAGAGGAGTTTCCTGGATGTGAAGTGGAGACTACAGTTATCAGACTAGACTCTAGGGATAGATGTCTGAAAAGATTTTTTGAGAAGAAAAAAATAGTGTTCTCCAACACACTTCTCCCTTGCCAGTTTTTTTCTTGACTATACCTTCTCAAGTACTTCCAAAACCCTTGTAAAATGTCATTGCACTAGAACACAACTTGAAACGCCCTCTAGGCCAGTTTCCTGAACACTTGCCTCTAGTAATGACGATAATAACATCTTCATTTGGGTGCTTTCCAGCCTTCTCACACTGACATTCTTTTTCTGAGTCACAGACCACAGGGTTAAGAAGAATCCCAATGACGGCTTAGGTCAGCTTCCTTTTTCTCTGGATGCTGCAGTTTAAGCTTTGAGAAGTTGATATTAATTCAGTGACAATGGCTAGAAAATACAACCATGGACACAGATTATTTAGATTCAGGTATTCCCATTTTCCTGGGCTGGAAAATGAAACCTAATGGCATTATTGGTGATTGTGTTTGTCATTACAATATATCAATCTGGATGCCTTAAAAGTGTAAATTTATTTTTCCTATGGTCCAAACAACTATAAGTCTGAGAGTAAGGTACCATCAGTTGCTTTACAGGGAAATATCTCTGGCAAGTAAGGTACTTGATTGATTTGTCTGCAGTGACTCCCTTTATGAGTGCATGCAAAATTATCTCCTGTGATCTTCCTTGTTTATAAGGACAATGATCTCATGAATTACAGCCAAACTATTATAACTTCATTTAAGCAAAATTACTTCTCAAATAATTTAGCTGCACATACTGTCAAATTAGGATGAGGACTTCAACAAATGAATTCAGTCTTTAGTACTGACCAAAAGAGAGACCACCAGTTTTGCTATAGTGGAAATGCAATATAAATGCAATTAAACAAAAAGAAAGGTCTAGATATCTGTGAAATGCCACCCTCCAATCACTGAATACAACAATTCTTTCACATTTTTCATTCTAGTTAACCTTTGAACAGTATGCCATGTGTACTATCCTCTACCTTCATCTTGTAATGGTCACTGAGGTGTCCTGTCACTTTGGTAGCCTTCTACTTCTCTGCCTATACAATCACCTTCTTATGCTGTTAGTCTGGAATGGTTTACAGGCTGTAGATGCTACCCAAGGTTTTGTACCTGACTTCATTTTATCTTCCTCTGATCTCTCACTCTCCCTGACAAGTTCCCATTGATTCAATTCTCACCTCTCTCCAAACCCTTGTTCTTTAATTTATTTGACAATTTTATGAGTATACTGTATTTATATCATTTCTACTTCCTTCCCCGCTTCAGCTCCTATCCTGTCCCATAAACCCTTCATGAATTCATGACCTCTTCTTCTATAATTGTTGATACACACACAGTCACAGGCATTCATAAATGTATTTATACATGTGTGCTCATGTGCACACACACACACATACAAAACCTACTGAACCCACTTAGTACTGCAGTATGTACTTGTACTTATGGCTGACCATTTAGGTTTGGGATACCATTCGTGAAGAAAATTGGTTCTCCCTCTCCCAGCGTCCCCTGAATTCTAATGACCTTTAACAATACCTAGAACACTGACACTGAATTCATTACCTCTATCCTTCCATCCAGCTCAAACTGCTGCTTTCTGAGTTTTAGTTACTCTCAACTGGGTCTTTGTTTCCTACTTTAATCCAGCCACTCACAATCTCCCTGTCTCTTTGTGTTTCTATTAGACCTTACCACCTCCTAATACTTCCATCAAGTTTAGAGTTTTAATAGATTTAATGTGACATAATTTAGTAGGCATAGTAGCTGACAGCTTTCTACTCTAAAACATTTCAAAATGGTTTACAGATAAAGCTTTAAAAGTAATTTTATTGTTGATGTCCTCTTATTGTTACAAAAGTTTTTGGTAGACTACAATGAACTGACAAATTACTTTTTATTTCTTATTTTTAATTATGTGTATATGTGTGTTTGTGGATATGTGTATTTGAGAGCAGGTGCCTGTGGAGGCCAGAAGATGTTACTGTATCCCCTGGATCCAGAGTTACAGGTGATTGAGAGCAACCTGATATCAGTGCTAGCAACTCAACTTATATCTGCAAGAGCAGTTTGTATTTTCTTTTTAACTGTAGTTACATTTGTTGGAATATACTTTGTTTATGTGTTCCAATGTCACCTTTAACAAAATCTCATTTGATTTTTACCAATGATGACTTGGGAGCCAGATCCTGGGGTGAAAGCCTGCTAGCTCAGAGAGGCAGAGAAAGCACCCTGCTGACCATTCATCTCAGCCAACATCCTAGATGCCTCCTACCTTCTTTTATGCCATTTCAAAAACCTCCTCAAACTCAGTGTTCCTAATTTTTGAAAAAAAAAAAAAGAAAAGGGGAAGTGCTGTGGGATGTTTTGTATGTTAAATGTGTTGCTTTGATTGGTTAATAAATAAAACACTGATTGGCCAGTAGCCAGGCAGGAAGTATAGGTGGGACAAGGAGAGAGGAGAATTCTGGGAAGTGGAAGGCTGAGGCAGAGAGAGCTACCAGCCACCGCCATGAGAAGATGTTAAGATCCCGGTAAGCCACAAGCCACATGGCAACTTATAGATTAATAGAAATGGGTTGATTTAAGAAAAAGAACGGTTAGCAAGAAGCCTGCTGCAGCCATACAGTTTATAAGTAATATAAGTCTCTGTGTGTTTACTTGGTTGGGTCTGAGCAGATGCAGGAATGGTGGATGAGAGAGATTTGTCCTGACCGTGGGCTAGGCGGGACCAGGAAAACTCTAGCCACAGTTCCTCCCTTCTACTACCCATACATCTCTCAATGTCTTCCCGACTGCCTCTTATACTCTATGCTTTTTTATTAATTAAATTTATTTACTTATTTTTACATCCTGGCCACATTTCCCCTCCCCCTTCTCCTACCTTTTCTTCCCCCCCATGTTCCTCCCAATCCATTCCTCCTCTGTTTCTGTTAAGAAAGGGCCAGATCTCCCATGGGTGTCAACAAAGTATGGAATATCAAGTTGAGGTAGAACTAAGCTCCTCCCCTTGTATTAAGGCTGGGCAAGGCATGAGGAATAGGTTCCTGGAAGCCAGCCAAAGCTTTAGGGATAGCTCCTGCTTCCACCACTAGGAGTCCCACAAGTACATGCTACATAATTGTCACACATAATGTAGATAGAGGGCCTAGGTGGGTCCCATGCAGGCTCCCTATCTGTCAGTCTAGCCTCTGGGTGCTCCTATGAGCCCACATTAGTTGTTTCTGTGGGTTCCTTTGTGATGACCTTGACACAGTCCCCCCACCCCCAGCTTGTACAATCCTTCTTCCCTCTCTTCAACAGGATTCCCCAAGCTCAGCCCAGTGCTTGGCTATGAGTCATTGCATTTGTTTCCATCAGACCCTGGGTGAAGGCTCCCTGATGAAAATTGGGATAGTTAGGATGGCCAGTTCAGGCTTCCTATTCACTATTGTTAGGAGTTGTATCCTGGTAGATTTCTGGGAATATTTTATTTTCTGTTTTGAGATTCTAATACAGTTACCTTGTAGTGAGGTTACTGTTATAGAATCTATAGTTTGTAGGAGGGTGATACTGGTTATTACCTTTTTCCTCTGGTAGAGTGGAGAGTACCTTCCCACAACATTAATGCCAGTCAGTCATGGTGAAGCTTCTAGTTTGTACCAGTTTGACATCTTCACATTTGATGACATAAGTAAGTATTATCTCCAGCAATAGAGCAATACCATCTGGTTAGAGGTAGCAATCAATAGCCTTGGTAATAACCTTTGTCATTTGAGGGTGCCATGGGACCCCTATGGCCAATGACTCAACAATATGCAAGTCATTCCTGGCATTGAATATTTAAGTTAGCATAAGACGTCAGGTTGGAGCATTGTCTGCCATATTGTTTGGTGACTCCATTTAGACTTCATTTGTATATGTATATATTTTTGGAAAATTCTTCAAAGGAAGGCTTTGATAGTTCAAATGGCCTTTAATGTAAGTTGTCCCTCCTAATGTTCCCTTCTTTTTGAGGGAGAGAGAGAGAGAGAGAGAGAGAGAGAGAGAGAGAGAGAGAGAGAAAGAGAGAGAGAGAGAAAGAAAGAAAGGAAGAAAGAAAGAAAGAAAGAAAGAAAGAAAGAAAGAAAGAAAGAAAGAGAGACAGAGAAAATAAACTTGGCTAGAAGAGATCTGGGAGGAATTGGGAGAAGAGAAAAACATGATCAAAATATATTTTATGGAAAAAAAAAATGCTGCCAGGCGGTGGTGTACGCCTTTAATCCAAGCACTTGGGAGGCAGAGTCAGGTGGATCTCTGTGAGTTTGAGACCAGCCTGGCCTATAGAGTGAGATCCAGCATAGGCACCAAAACTACACAGAGAAACCCTGTCCTGAAAAAACAAAACAAAACAAAATACTGTGTCTAAGAAACAGCTGAGAATATTGCGCATTTGGGCATTATAAAGAAATGGCTGGGATTAATAATTCTAGTTTGTAAATAAATAATTGTAGCAGGCTTTCTCAGACTGCCAGCCCCCAAATTGTGACAAGGAGACTTATTATTAGTTATGAATGCTGTCTTATTTTAGGCTTGTCCCATTAATTAAACCATTATAGCTTAATTTAATCTGTTTCTCTCCATCTACACTTTGCCTTGGAAATTTTTACTTTTTTTTCATTCTGTATGTCCTACTTTCCTGTTTTCTCCATGTCTGACTGGCTGGTCTTTGCCTGGCTGGAGGGCCCCTGTCTGCTCCCTGGCCACTGGCTGACTGGCACATGGTGGGCTGGCTGGTTCCCCTTTTCTCTCTGCCTGCTAGCCCTGCCTATTCTTCCTCTGATTAGCAATTGGCCATTCTTTTGTTTATTAGACCAATCAGGTGCCTTAGGTAGGCATGGTGAAGCAGCATCACATATTTACATAGTTAAACAAATGCAGCATAAATAAAAACAATGCACCTTTATGTAATTAAACAAATGCAACACATCTTTACATGGTTAAACAAATATTCTATTCCACAACAAATAATGGATAGCAATATACAAATAGATCATTTCTCCTTTTCCTTCCCTCCCATCAATCCCTTCCATATACCCTATCTACTTTCTTTCTGCATAAATACAACGAGCTCAGTTTGTATTCCCAGAAATCTACCAGGATACAACTCCTAACAATAGCGGATAGGAAGCATCAAATGCAATGACTCATAGCCAAGCACTGGGCTGAGCTTGGGGAATCCTGTTGAAGAGAGGGAAGAAGGATTGTACAAGCTGGGGGTGGGGGGACTGTGAATGTATAATTATCATTTCTTTTATTTTTATGCCTTTATACTTAAGGTCGTGTTCAATCAGATTATAAAATATTTCAATTTAATACCAATAAGATTGTATTCAATTAAGAAATGAAATAGGTAGTACTATGAGGTAATGTAAATAATATTAAAATAGTCATATCTACATTAATAAAAGAGATGCATGCTAGAGAGATGTATCAGTGAATAAGGTGTTTGGCAAAATATAAGCACCAGAGTTCAGTTCCTTAGAATTTATGAAAAGTCAAGTTCAATAGGATGCATCAGTAATCCTAGTACTTCTATTTTGAGATAGAAGGCAGTGACAGGAGACTGCCCATCAGCTTGTGGGACAACTAGCCTCCTGACATGCAATGAAGAAAAACAACAAGGGGAGAGGGAGAGGAAGGTGGGTGGGTGTGTCTGGGATATCCTGTCTCAGCACGTAGAAGACTAGAACTGACACTCAGGGTTGTCTTCGGATCACTTCCACATACATTCACAACACTCACTCAAAAGAACATACACACACAAACAGAGAGAGAGAGAAAGAGAGAGAGAGAGAGAGAGAGAGAGAGAGAGAGAGAGAGAGAGAGAGAATTTTAAAATTTTAATTTTCTAATTTAAGGGACATTGTAGAGAATAATGATGGTGAACAGGCTTTTTATGAAATAGTCAATATGCACTTAAAAGATATTCAGCATCTCTTTCCATCAGAAACATGCAAATTAAAACTTGGAGATTACATCTCACTCCAATCAGAATGTCCACCATTAAGAAAATGAATGACAACACATACTGGTAAGGATGTGGGGAAGGAGGAACACTGATCCATTGTTGGACACATTGAGTCAGTCACTATGGAACAAGTTTGGTAGCTTTTCAAAATCTGAATTACCATATGACTTAGTTATACTAACCCTGGGAACACAGCCAAAGGGCTATGTATTGTGCCATTGAGATGATTGTGTATATATATATGTTTATCCCTGCTCTTTTTACAACAGCAAGGAAATGGAGTAGGCATAGATACCCATCAACTGAGTAATGGATGATGAAAATGGAGTCCATATGTACAATAGAACTTTATTCAGTCATAAAGAAAAATGCAATTATGAAATTTGCAGAAAATACATGGAATGGGAAAACATTATATTAAGTAAAGTAACTGAGGCTCACAAAGACAAGTACCATATGTTCTTCTAAGTGTGGATCTCAGCCTCCATTAAATATTTGTTTCCAGATGGGAGTAAATATGGGCAAAGGCCAGGAATCTAGAAAGGGGTCTGGATAATTGGAAAAAATGAGGAGTTTTTGGTTCAGCAACATGAACAAACTCAATATGAGATCAAGAAATTCATGCCCAACCATATAACTGATGAAGAAACTATCTATCTATCTATCTATCTATCTATCTATCTATCTATCTATCTATCTATCTATTTGTGCGTGTTTTTTTTAAATTTTATTTTATAATTTAATCTAATTTTACATATCAGCCACGGATTCCCTTCTCCTGCCCCCCCTTCCCCCCGTTCACCCCTCATTTCCTCCAAGGCAAAGACTCCCCTGGGGATTGAGTTCAACCTGGTAGATTCAGTCCAGGCAGGTCCAGTCCCCTCCTCCCAGGCTGAGCCAAGTGTCCCTGTATAAGTCCCAGGTTTCAAACAGCCAGCTCATGCACTGAGGACAGGTCCTCATCCCACTGCCTGGATGCCTCCCAAACAGATCAAGCTAATCAACTGTCTCACTTATCCAGAGGGCCTGATCCAGTTGGGGGCTCCTCAGCTATTGGTTCATAGTTTATATGTTTCCATTCGTTTGGCTATTTGTCCCTGTGCTTTTTCCAATCTTGGTCTCAACAATTTTCGCTCATACAAACCCTACTCTTTCTCGCCATTTGGACTCCTGGAGCTCCACCTGGGGCCTAGCCGTGGATCTCTGCATCCGGTTCCCTCAGTTATTAGATGAGGTTTCTAGCACGACAATTAGGGTGTTTGGCCATCCTATCACCAGACTTTCCAATCAAATGGTCTTAAGAAGCAAGTGGGTGTAGCCATCCTGATATCTAGCAAAATAGACTTCAAACTAAAATAAAAAAAGAAGGGCATTACATACTCATCACAGGAAAGATCCACCAAGATGAAGTTTGAATTCTGAACATTTATGCCCCAAACACAAGGGCATCCACATATGTAAAAGAAACATTATTAAAGCTTAAACCACATATAAAACCCCACATATTAATAGTGTGAGACTTCAACACCCAACTTTCACCACTGGACAGATCTCCCAAATCGAAACTTAGCAGAGAAATAAAGGACTTAACTGATGTTATGACTCAAATGGACTTAATCGATATCTACAGAACATTCCATCCTAACAAAAAAGAATATACCTTCTTCTCAGCACCCCATGGAACCTTCTCTAAAATTGACCACATACTTGGCCACAAAGCAAATCTTAACAGATACAAAACAATTGGAATAACCTCCTCCATTCTATCAGACCACCATGGTTTAAAGTTAGATTTCAACAAGAAAAACTACAGAAAACCTACAATCTCATGAAAACTGAATAATGCTCAACTGAATCACCAATGGGTTAAGGAAGAAATAAAGAAAGAAATTAAAAACTTCCTAGGGATCAACGAAAATGAAGACAACACATACCGAAACTTATGGGACATTATGAAAGCAGTGCTAAGAAGGAAATTCATAGCACTAAATGCCCACAAAAGAAGTTGGAGAAATCTCACACTAGTGACTTAACAGCACACCTGAAAGCTCTAGAACAAGAAGAAGCAAAGTCTCCCAGGAAAAATAGACACCAGGAAATTATCAAATTGAGAGCTGAAATTAATAAAATAGAAACAAAGAGAACAATACAAAAAAATTAATGAAACTATATTCTTTAATTACTTGGGAAAGGGCAGGTGAATGCATGCAACTTGTATACTTTACAAAGCCTTTATTTTTTGGGGGGTTTCATTGAGCCTTGTGAAATTGAGAGACATTAATATCTTCATAGGAGACCATTCAAGGAAGAGGAACTGATGATTATCATATGCTAATGGAATGTTTGATTGTAGAGGTGATTGTATGATACACTCACAAAAGATTTTTTTCTTTCTAGTTCTTGTTTTCATACAGAAGGGAGACCCAATTGCCATCTTCTTATTTCTTTTCCTTTCCTTTGTCTACCTTAAAGTTGTGCTTGAACTTTTGGAAGCTGTTAGGAATGATGTGTGTGTGTGTATGTGTGTGTGTGTGTGTGTGTGTGAGAGAGAGAGAGAGAGAGAGAGAGAGAGAGAGAGAGAGAGAGAGAGAGAGAGAGAGAGAGAGAGAGAGATTTGGAAAAATAATATACTATTACTATCCATAGGTTACAACTTAATTCACCTGTTTTTTTTGAACACAGGGATGCTATTACATACCCTGATCTTCAAATCTTTAAGCAAATGCAAAGCCATATTTTCTTATATTGAAAAAAATTTTTTCTTCTTACCTCATATATCCTGACTACAGTTTTACAATTTTCTCCCTCTACTCCACCTAGTTTCTCCCCATTCCCTCCCATCAAGATTTCCTCCCCTTCTATCTCTCATTAGAAACAACAGGCTTCTATATGATAATAATAAAATGCAACAAAATATAATATTATAAAATAAAACAAAAACAAAACCATGTTTTCTCCCATTATATTTGGAAATTTTCTGATCATTTTTAGTTGGAAACCCTTATTCTTCAACCACAGATTTTTCTTTCACATGAAAGAATCTTCGTTCTTTGTATCTTTACTGGCTACTCTCTGCCCATTTGTTAAGTGGAGCAGAGAGAGATGCCTTTATGACTTTAAATTTTACAAGAAGAAACTAGACTCTCAGAGCCTAGAATATTCCTCTGTAGGAAGGAAGTTTCTCATAGAATGTATATATGCTATCTTTCCTCCAAGTAGCTGCACTTATAGATGGCATGGTTTTGTAAGTTGTGTTTGACCTTATCATATAGACTATCATATAGGCATTTAGATCCAAAATTAGAGATATCTTATACTGTTTATAACATTATTATTTTGCCAAATAAAATTCAGTTACATCCTGAGTATGCTATAGAACACCAATATGACTCAGGATTCAAACCATTAGTATCTATGTCTAGAAAGATAGGAATAGGGTAGCTGTCCAAATTCTAGTCTAAATTTAATGCTATGGAAGGTAACATGAGAAGGATACAGGTAAGTTTAGGTGGTTTGTATTTAGGCTCAATGGTCATTGACTACTGTTTTTTTCTTTTCTTTTCAAGGTTAACTCTAGGTCAGTTCATTATTAATGCCCCAAAATATTAAGTATGAATTTTCTTTTTAGATATGAGGAATTACTATTATTCAGAGCAATACTGGAAACAAAACTACTGTCTTAGAACACCAGAAATAACTGCTATGATTTAGTATAAAGAATGCAGATGCTATGTTATAGTATGAAGTCTACACTAAATCCAGTTCTAGTGTAGAAGAATGTGACATCAAAATGGGACTGGAAATTAGGAAGCTTTAAATACATAGAAAATAATACCAGTTTTCTTAAATAGCATGTGGTCACAGCAGTTGCTACTTTATGAAGAAAATTGTGCTGTCCTAAAAGAGAGATGACAACATATTTTTCCCTCAAGAGAAGTAGATGTATTTTGGCAAATAGCACCACAACTAACTAGATGAATGGATTTTTATAGATTATGTAGTGCAGACACTTGGTATAGCTTAACTATCATATTAACAAAATTTAGCCGCAAACATTTCCTGGTGATTAGAAGCATCGGACTCTCAAGGCACACTGCCTAGGATTTGCATCTTGGTGAAATTTATCAGTCAAGTATGTGCCCTTGGGCAGATTATGAAGAGGGACATATTTTTTTTTAATTTTTAGTTAAATACCAATTCAGAATCATATAATTGAACTTTAAGATTTTAGATACAGTAAAGACTCAGCATTGAATTAATTTCTGAAGTCCTAAAGAAACCATATCTAGTCCAGTAAAGGATTACCGAGTGACTGCTGCAGAAGGAATCTTAACTCTTCCTAGGTACTTGGATCTCTTTTGAAACTGAAATGATTAGAAGGCTGTATTTAGGAGAATAATTTAGAATTTAGATTTTTAGGACATAAAAAGCACAAGAGAATAATAATTTGAGAGTTAAGTTACTTGGAACTTTATATTTTCATGGGGATTTAACATGAGGACTGTAATCATTCCTCAAGAATTTGATAATAGAGGCTTATTTTGTAAATTGGATAGTATTATTTTTGGCATTTTAATATCTTAGGCTCTTAATAACTTTATTGTTGGAATGCCATGTTGTTATGACCTGGCAAATGTTCTCCATTCATGACTTCTGTATGTTCAGTGGGAGGGAAATAGTCTCAAATTCAGGAGCCTGACACAGCAAGAGAACTTCTAGATATTCAGGGGTTTGAATATATATTTATATCCCTCTCTTTGTATTCTCTAATATACAAATTTTGGAGGCAGAATTATTTTACTTAATCTGTTTTGTTACTCATAGAGTTCTGGTTTTAAATGGGGTGAAGAGAAAGAGAGAGAAAGAAGAGAGAAATTTTATAAAAAATATTTATTTTATTATTTCATCATGTGCATATTTCCCTCTTGTGCATATAATTTGTGAGTATAAAATCTAGAAACAAAGCATGAGAGAAAATGAAGCTCATTTGTTTTTATGAGACTGTCTTAATTCACTTAACATTATCAGCAGCTGCATTCATTTTTCTAAAGATGGCCCAACGTCATTCTTCTTTGCAACTGAAAAAAATCCACTGTGACTGGGAGGGATAACTAGCACTAAAAGCCTTTTAAAAATGCCTTCCATATACCTACTATGGTAGAAGTTTCCTAAAATATGTACATATATAAAAAAAGTTTTAATAGTGTTGTCATCTAACAAGGTGACATCACCCAACTTGATACCACATTCTATCAATTAAAAAGTTCCATGCCAGGAATTTATTGCTTCTTTTTGAGTTGTTGGCCAATGGGTTTCTGTAGACCCCCAATCATTAGAGAATATGGTCATTGCTCTTGGTTATTCTTCAGAACTTTACGGTCAAACTCTATTTATGAGAATACCTGATACTTGAGTGATAAATTTGGAGAAGTAAAGTGGGTATTGTTTTGGATGGTTCATTACTACTGAATACCTCTCACAGTTGTGGAAGTTGGTAGACATAGTATCAGAGGGGGAAAGTAATCATGAGGCTCACCCACCTGTCAACCCTGTCAGCTATAATAATGGGACCTTTGTGGCAAGGTATGCTGACTGGTACAATAGTGGCACAGGTGTTATAGGGTTAACCAACACCTTTCTGACTGGATCAAGGCCTGCTCCATGAGATAGAACCCATATCTGACACTGTCGACGAGTCTATAAATTTGTTCCTCATCCATAGGGGAAAATATGCTACTGTTTATTCTGCTAAATGGACATAGTATTAGAGTGATTCTCAGTGACATTTTGATATATCCATTGATTAGTGCATCTCTCAAATTTCATAAAAGAAGATTCTTCTTATAGTAAGATGGGATTTAGCACAGAGATCCAAAATGAGTCAAGATATATATATATATATATATAGTAACCATAATGTTCAGTCCCAAGTGGGACATTTATATTACACCCTTTACATCAAGGCTCAGGGATATTTTCAGAAGAGAGAGCATAAAAAGTATAAGAGCCAAAGGTGGTGGCTTATTTGAAAGAAATAATATTTCTGGACATAAAAGAGCAGATACACATATGAACTCAAGGTGATTGTGACAGAATGCACAAGATCTGTACAAGTGCAAGCCAGAAAAAGTCTATGATGGGGAGCATATAGTCTTACACTTAGATAAAGAGATATTGGAGTTTGATAGCTACTGGAAGATACAGAGTCCATTTTCTTTAATGGTGTGACTTTTGGTGTATTGGTTACACTCCAGGGTAGGTCACTCATTAAAGAGTAGTTGGCTAATAGAAGCTGGACTCAATTGGCTTCTAAAAGGAGAGAAAAAGACAAAGAGTAAACGCTAAGTTGGATTAGTAGAGAGGTGGATAGCAGTTGGGGGAGGGGAATATGCTCAAATATATTTTATGAAGTACTCAAAGAATTAGTAAAACTATGACTAAAATACATTGTATATGTCACATTTTCTGATGTTGAACATAAGGATTGTTTACATAATTAGATATTATAAATAGTGCAACAATAAATGTTGATGCAGGACAAGTGTCTCTGTGATATGACCCAGGAGTAAATATGTAGGAATGGTATAACTGTGTTATATATAAGTTATATTTTCAGTTGGTTTCCTTCTCCTCCTCCTTGTCGTCATCCTCTTCCTCATCCTTGTCCTCCTCCTCCTCGTCCTTCTTCTCCTTTCTTCTTTAGAAACCTCCCTTTAGGCCAGGTGGTGGTGGTAGCACATGCCTTTAATCCCAGCACTTGGGAAGAAGAGCCAGGTGGATCTCTTAAGTCTCAGGCCAGCCTGGTCTACAAAAAGAGATCCAGGACAGGCACCAAAACTACATAGAGAAACCTTGTCTCAAAAAAACCAAAAAAAAAAAAAAAAAAAAAAAAAAAAAAAAAAAAGAAAGAAAGAAAGAAACCTCCATTTATTTCCATAAAAGCTAGATTGGTTGGCATTCTCAGAAGTAGTCTGCTGTAGGGGTTCCCTTTCGTTCACACCTACTCTGGCATTTGTTATTTTTTCTTAATGAGTGCCATTATGGCTGGAATATGATTGAGTTATTTGACATCTTATAATTCAGGATTTTGAGGGTTTTTTAAATACTTTAAATACTAATACTCTGTGAGATATATATCTGTTAATGATTTTTCTCTTATTCTTTAGGCTGTCTGTTAACTTGATTAATATTTCCTTGTGGTGATATATTGTGTACTCCATTATTGTGCATCCTAATAAACTTATCTTGGGTCAGAGGACAGAACAGCCACTAGATAGACATAGAGGCCAGAAAATGGTGGCACACACCTTTAATCCTATCACTTGGGAGGCAGAGATCCATCTGGATCTCTGTGAGTTTAAAGCCACACTGGAAACAGCTAGGCATGGTGACTCATGCCTTTAATCCCAGGAAGTTGATGGCAGAAAGCAAAAAGGTATATAAGGTGTGAAAACCAGGAACTAGAGCTGGTTAAGCTTTTGAATAACAGTTCATCTGAGATTCATTCTGGATGAGGACTCAGAGGCTTCCAGTCTGAGGAAACAGGATCAGCTGAGGAATTGGCAAGGTGAGGTGGCTGTGGCTTTTTCTGCTTCTCTGATCTTCCAGCATTCACCTCAATACCTTGCTCCAGGTTTATTTTCATTAATATGACCTGTTAACATTTGTGCTACATTTCCTTTTATATGAGAGAAGATTTTGTTTTTGTTATTATTGGTTTTACGAAATCAGTAGGACCTGCTTGCTATCATTGGCTTATCCTGAGTGATTGTAGTCCTTTTCAGAGTCCTTACTTATGCATATATCTTGAATTATGCTGCATTCTACTTTACCTTGTAGTAATTTCAGAGTTTCAGATCTAATGTTGCAGTGGTTTGACTGAGAATGTCTTCCATAGGCTCAGATATTTCAACATTTTGTGTCTCCCATGGTGGCCCTATTTGTATATTTTCAGGAGGCATGGCCTTGCTGAAGAAATAATGTCACTGTAGGTGGGTTTGAGATTTCAAATCCATATGCTATTCCTATATTACTCTGTGTTTTGTGCTTGCAGGCCAAAATACTTCCTGCCTTCACTCTGTTATCTTCAACATTAACCCACTGGAACCATCAGCCAAAATGAACTTCTATAAGTTACTTCAGTCATGGCATTTTGTCATAGCTGTAGGAAAGTTATTAATATGAGTAATGAGGTCTTCAATCAATTTGCAATTGATTTTTGTTCTGGATCAGAGAAATGATCAAGTTTCATTCTTCTACATGTAGATTTCCAGTTTTCTCAGCATAATTTATAGAGTGTCTTTTCTTCAATGTATACTTTTGACCTTTTTGCAAAGTATCAGGTGGCTCTAGTTGTTTGATGGTATATGATTAGTCTGTGTCTGTTTTTGAGACAATACCATACTATTTTTATTACTATGATATTGTTTTATATCTTAAAATTAGCAGTGGAAATTCTTTTAGCAGTGTTCATATTGTTTAGGGTTGTCTTGGCTATCTGGTGTCCTTTGTGTTTCATATAAATTTTACCTTTTTTTTTGTATTTTTTGTGAATGACTTAGTATTTTGATTGCTGATAATTTTTTCAACTTTTCTATCAGAGATAGACTGATGCTTAATTTTATTTCTTTTGTTCGTAATTCTTTGTTTGGTCTTGGAATCAGGTTAACATTGCCTTGGTAAAAAGAGTTTAGAAGAATTCTATTTTTTTCTATTTTATGAAATAACTTTAGAAGTACTAATGTTAGTTCATCTGTAAAGATCTGGTAGGTTATTAATTATTGTTATTATTATTATTATTAGCTGTAGTCACCAACTACCTCCAGCTCTTATAATTTTTCTGCCCCATCTTCTGCAATAACCCCTAAGCTTTGGAAGGCAGAGATTTGGTATAGGTATCCCATTTAGGACTAACACTTATGCTTTGTTATTAATTTATCTTTGTCTATATGTGAAGGTTTCAATTTCTTTATCTTCTGCTCTAGCTCTAAAATTCTGTCTTCTCCTTGGTCTATTCTTTAGGTAAAGTTTTCCATGGAACTTTTCCAATACTTTTCTTCAGGTTTTTTTCTTCAGTATTTCTATCTCTTTTTCCAATTTATTATTTCATATTCTGTAGTAACTTCCTTATTTAATCCTATTATCTTTGTCCTCTTGGAACTTACTTGGGAGTTTATTTATCTCTTCTTTTATTCCTTTTAGAATGCTTAGAATCATTTACTTGAATTATTTGTCTGGAATGTCAATGATTTCACCTTCACTATTGGACGGTTTCCATGGGATTATGCTTTGAGTTTCTCCAGTGTATGGTTCACAGAGGACCATTGTCCGCCACACTACCAACTGAACAGGGGTCTTTTTGAAATAGTATTTCCCAAATGTTGCAGTCAATTGCTTAATGAAATATGGGCGCCTCCTTCTGCAAGTGTAGCACAAATCTTAAAAGGTCTTATTAATAAAAACAAACCTGGAGCCAGATGTTGTGGTGAATTCTGAAAGATCAGAGAGACAAAACAAGCCACAGGCAACTTCACCTCGACAACTCCTTAGCTGATCCTGTTTCCACAAATCCTCAGACTGAAAGCCGCTGAGTTCTTATCCAAATTGATCTCAGTTGAACTACTGCTAAAAGCCTAAAAGCTCAAAAAGCCTCTAGTTCCTGGTCTTCACATCTTATATACCTTTTTACTTCCTGCCATTTCTTCCTGGGATTAAAGGTATGTGTCTTTCCCAAGCAAGACATGAGATCTCAAGTGCTGGGATTAGAGGTGTATGTCAGCCATGCCTGGCTGTTTCCAGTGTGGTCTTGAATGCACAGAGATCCAGATGGATCTCTGCCACTGGAATGCTAGGATTAAAGGTGTATGCCACTACTGTCTGGCCTCTATATCTAATCTAGTGGCTGTTCTGTTATCTAACCCCAGATAAGTTTTATTAGGGTACACAGATAAAACATCACATTTTTCCTTTTTTTTCTAATATAAAAAAGTTACAACTAATATGACAAACTATATAAAATAAGTACAATAACTATAATATATACAGTCAAGAATTGCATTAACAATGTCTATTAACATTTGACAGATTCAGACAAAAACTCCATTATATACATTAACAATGTACAGTCCATTAACATTTGACAAATTCAGACAAAAAATTTATTATTTACCCTATTTTGGTGAGTCCAACACAAGATTTGTATACAATATACAAAAATCCAATGCAATGTAAAATATTTAAAACTAGTAGTTTCTTTATAAAAGTATATTCAATAATCTACCCTTTTATCCTATTATTTCTATATCTTTTTTTGGAGTAGATTCAATAATCTACCTCTTATGTATATCCTTTTTTTCTTTTTCTTTTTCTTTTTCTTTTTTTTAAACAATAACCCTGATTCTAATCTCCTTTGTTTAGCTTTTTTTCCTGACCATTAATAATTAACAACTTATACCAACCATTGTAAACAATGACAATATCTATAACTCATTAAACGACCAAAAACACCCACCCCACCTCTTGGGAATGTGGGTATTTTGTTCTTAGAATTACTTCCTGCTTTCTGGGGGCAAAGACATTTGTAGGAGATCTTGAAAAGATTTTTTTGGGGGGTTAATTGTAAAGTCTTGGGAGAGGTATCAGTATCATTTGTTATCCAGTCTCTGAATAATGCAAAAATTCATGGCTTGTCCCAAGTCCTTGCTTGAGTTGTCTCCGAGGCTGGATCATATCAGCTAGCCATCTCAAAATTGTCCTGAGCAGTTTGTAGTCCAAAAAAGACCTTTGGGTGGTATTAATCAGCTTGATCACTTTTTCATAATACAAGTCCATGTGGAATCATCATTGTGGGATCCTGAAAAGAAAAATTTTCATTATTTATCCTATTTTGATGAATCCAATACAAAATTTGTATACAATATACAAAAATCCAATCCAATGTAAAGTATTTAAAGCTAGTAGTTTCTCTATAAAAGTAGATTCAATAATCTACCTTTTTATCTTATCATATCCATATTCTCTTTTTTCTTTTCACAGTAGATTCAATAATCTACCCTTTTATTTTATTATTTCTATATCTTTTTTTTTTTCAGAGTAGATTCAATAATCCACCTCTTATCTATGCAAGTGTAGCTTCATACCCCTTGTCTAAATGATCTTTCCTTTTCTACTCTTGAAAAATGTTTGTTATTGAAAATAACATGTGAAATTTTTAAACCTATGTATTTTGAGTTGTGTCTCCCAGTATCTGGGTTTAATACTCCATGGGATTAGATGTTACTTAAACCTCAAGTTGACCCACCAATTCCTTGGAGTGGACTCTAGATTTTCCTCCCCTGCTTTGTACCCCATTCTGATTTGCAATTAGAGCTATGAATACTTAAGCATCATCCAACTCTTCTAATAGCTGTTATGTAACTGTCTCCAGTATGCTCCCTAGAGACTGTAGCTGATCATGCCTAGCTATTATCTGTGTTTCAACATTATCGGAAATATCTGTCTTACACTGAAATTCATCTTCAGATTTAAAATGCATTTACCCACCTTGTGAGTTTTACTTTATAATGCACCAATTATTGGCTTCTTACCTTCCTACTTATCATGCCCCTCTTCTATCAGTGTATCCTGGGATTACCTTCTAGACAAAACCTGTTGAACTTTAATTTTTGTCTCATTGGCCACATCTGGGCACACTCAGGCTAAAATAATACACAAAATACACCACAAATTCAAATGGATAACAGCTTTCTTTCCTTCTGAATTATTTCTACTACAGTTTACTTTGTAAACATGAGTGGTCATGAACTGTATTGAGAAATTTCATAAGGCTCTGAAAACCAGAGAGGGCTTTTCCCCCCCTTAATTAAAGGTTAGAATACTTTTTTTGCAGTGAGCCAAATAGTAAATACTTTAGGATTGTAGATTATACATTTAGTGTTATATATTATTCTCTGTGTATTATTTATTATTTAATATTATTTTAAAAATACAAAAGCTGTTCTTAGCTCTCAGGCCACATATGGGTTGAATTTGCCATACAAACTGTCCTAGGGAGGGTTCTGGCTTCACAATATGACCTTGATTTAGACATGAAATGCTAGGCTTTAGACAAGTTCTCACTCTTCAACACTGATTTATATTTATTCAGAATGTCAGAGTTTTGGCTATGAGACAAAGTGTCCTTAAACAGTGTAATAATATAGGTTTAAATAAGAGAGAAATACATGGGCTGAATTTATCCCCTAAACCACATGAAAGGAAAAAGTGCTTGGAATAGCTTTGTCTTGGGGGTAAGGGAAGATTAATTTTTTAACAAAAATATTTGTAAAATAGTTCTGGAGACTCAACATGGAAAGAGAATTGTTTTGCCCTTAGGAGGAATTCTGTACCTTAAGCTTGTTCTACCCCAAATATGTTGATATTTCAAGTAGAATTTTAGCCATTATAACCTTTTTTTTTGTTTTTAACAAATGAATATATCTCATTTATTAGATTCATAGAAAACATTTAACTATATATATATAACTTACAGGGGAAAATGGCCATATTTGAAAACAGCTACAAAGATCAATGTAGAACACAGGATTATAATGAGCAGAGTCACAGAACACACTAAGGAGGTATATATAGTCAGTCCCACTGAAAATTATTGGGTCAAATTTTTAAGTATTGACTTATACTGTGTACTGTTCCACAGGTGGATCTCCAAAATCATCAAAGCACAAGGAGCTGCTACTTCTGACTGAGCCCAGCATTTAAAAAAAAATGGGAACTCTTTGTCACAGTACGTAAATAAATCTGAGTTGTTGACCACAATAAGGGTGTCTCCATTTTTCCTATGTGTTGGGTGATAGCAATAGTGCACAGGCAAAAAGGCTTGAAAACTGTTGATGCACTGTGCATCTAATATGCTCACATACATCAAGGGAAGGTATCCAAATGGGGTGATTTGTTTGAGAAATTCCAGTACTGGGGACGGTGTATCTTGAAATACTCATTTTCAGGGCAAAAGTTTCTCATCACATATTTAGTCTAAGACATTGAGGGAAATTTCAGAGTACCATGCACATGTGAGGTTAGGTGGGGGATAGATAGAGAAAAGTATTTTTCTGAATGAGATTTGTAAATTTTGAACTGGATAATTGGGGGATTGTTGTAATGACCAGTGGGTAAAGTGACTGCTGTTCCAGGGTTTGCAGAACTCACGGGAAAGTCTGGCAAGGAAGTGTTGACCTCTAACCACAGAGCTGCTGGGGGAAGATACAGGAAATGGCAAGTTCCAGTTCCAGTGAAAGACTAGCTGAAAACAAAATAAACAAAACCAGACATTGGTCTCTGGTTTATAGACACAGAGAGATAGTGGGGAGAGGGAGGAAAGGAGAGAGGGAGGGAGGGAAGGAGAGAGAGAGAAAGAGAGAGAGAGAGAGGGGAGAGAGAGAGAGAGAGAGAGAGAGAGAGAGAGAGAGAGAGAGAGAGAGAGAGAGAGAGAGAGAACTTTATGTCAGTTTATTTTTCCATTTGCATTTCTTGGTCCAAGAACAAATTAATAGGAATTTTTAAACTCCATTGCTTGAAGTCAAGCATTTTGAAATCATATCATTTCTTAGAAAGTGTTTAGTTGTATTAGTACTATTAGAGCTGAGAACTATTGTCTACCATGTAAGTGAATAAACTGTACTCACCTCAGGTATCAGCCTCTGTGAAAAGAAGGTTATGATTCAATGTCCTTTATGGTCAAGGCAGTCTGAGGATCAGTCCTCTTCAATTTGAAATGTTTCACTTATTCACTGTATTCACAGTAGTGGTAAAATCAAAGATGATAGCTGAACTCTCAGAAACATGAATTCACCACTGGATCTGAGGTGCCACCTGAATGCTAGTAATGCGTGGACAAGTAGATGTGTAGCCTGATATTTAAAATTATTTTTATTATTTTATTTTTGAGCTTATAATTACATTTCTCCCTTCCCATTCCCCCTTCTATACCCTCCAATATACCCTTCATTGCTCTACTTCAAACTCATGGTGTTTTTGTCTTCTTACCCTATTTGTTATTACATGTATATATGTGTGTATATATATTATATATGCTAAATATATATACATATATACATTTATATTCCTAAATATATCCTGTTCAGCCTGTGTAATGTTACATTTATTTATTTTGGAGCTGACCATTTGACACTGGAGAACCAATTGTTTTGCACTTTCCTAATGATTTCTTCTTCTTTTTTTTTTTTTATTTTACAATACAATTCAGTTATACATATCAGCCACAGATTCCCTTGCTTTCCATCCTCCCACCCCCCTCTCATTTCCCCCAGCCCACACCCCATTCCCACTTTCTCCAGGAAAAAGCCTCCCCCAAGGACTGAGATCAACCTGGTAGACTCAGTCCAGGCAGGTCCAGTCCCCTCCTCCCAGGCCGAGCCTAGTGACCCTGCACAAGCCCCCGGTTTCAAACAGCCAACTCATGCAATGAGCACAGGACCCGGTCCCACTGCCTGGATGCCTCCCAAACAGATCAAGCCAATCAACTGTCTCACCCATTCAGAGGTCTGATCCAGTTGGGGGCCCATCAGCCATTGGTTCATTGTTCATGTGTTTCCATTCGTTTGGCTATTTGTCCCTGTGCTTTATCCAACCTTGGTTTCAACAATTCTCGATCATATAAACCCTCCTCTTTCTCACCAATTAGACTCCTGGAGCTCTACCCGGGACCTAGCTGTGGATCTCTGCATCCAGATCCCTCAGTTGTTGCATGGGGTTTCTAGCAGGACTACTAGGGTGTTTGGCCATCCCATCACCAGAGTAGGTCAGTTTGGGCTGTCTCTTGACCATTGCCAGCAGTCTATTGTGGGGGTATCTTTGTGGATTTCTGTGGGCCTCTCTAGCACTTTGTTTCTTCCTTTTCTCATGTGGTCTTCATTTACCATGGTCTCCTTATCATTGTTCTCCCTCTCTGTTCTTGATCCAGCTGGGATCTCCCGCTCCCCCAAGCTCTCTTTCCCTCGAACCTCACCTTTCATTACCCCCATTCATGTCCAGGCTGTTCATGTGGATCTCATCCATTTCTTCATCTTTGGGCGATCCCCGTGTCTTTCTTGGGGTTCTCTTTTCCACGTAGCCTCCCTGGTGATGTGAGTAGCAGTCTAGTCATCCTTGTTCCACATCTAGTATCCTCCTATGAGGGAGTACATACCATGTTTGTGTTTCTGAGTTTGGGTTACCTCACCCAGGATGATTTTTTCCTAGATCCATCCATTTGCCTGCAAACCTCATGATGTCATTGTTTTTCTCTGCTGAGTAGTATTCCATTGTGTATATGTACCACATTTTATTTATGTTGAAGGGCATCTAGGTTGTTTCCAGGTTTTGGCTATTACAAACAATGCTGATATGAACATAGCTGAGCAAGTGCTCTTGTGGTATGATTGAGCATTTCTTGGGTATATGCCCAAGAGTGGTATAGCTGGATCTTGGGGGAGATTGATTCCCAATTTTCTAAGAAAGAGCCATATTGATTTCCAAAGTGGCTGTACAAGCTTGCATTCCCACCAGCAGTGGAGGAGAGTTCCCCTAGCTTCATATCCTCTCCAGCATAAGATGTCTTCAGTGTTTTTGACTTTAGCCATTCTGAGAGGTGTAAGGTGGTATCTCAGAGTTGCTTTGATTTGCATTTCCCTGATGATTAGGGATGTTGAGCAATTCCTTACATGTCTTTCAGCCATTTGAGTTCCTCTGTTGAGAATTCTCTGTTTAGTTCTATAGCCCATTTCTTAATTGGACTGTTGGGCATTTTGATGTCTAATTTCTTGAGTTCCTGATATATTCTGGATATCAGTCCTCTGTCTCATGTGAGGTTGGTGAAGACCTTTTCCCATTCTGTAGGCAGTTGCTTTGCCTTTTTGGCCATATCCTTTGCTCTACAAAAGCTTCTCAGTTTCAAGAGGTCCCAATGATTGATTGTTTCTCTCAGTGTCTGTGCTACTGGTGTTATATTTAAGAAGTGATCTCCTATGCCAATGCATTCAAGACTACTTCCTACTTTCTCTTCTAGCAGGTTCAGAGTAGCTGGATTTATGTTGAGGTTCTTGATCCACTTGGACTTAAGTTTTGTGCACGGTGACAGATATGGATCTATTTGCAGCCTTCTACATGTTGATATCCAGTTATACCAGCACCATTTGTTGAAGATGCTTTCTTTTTTCCATTGTACACTTTTGGCTTCTTTGTCAAAAATTATATGTTCATAGGTGTGCAGATTAATATCAGGGTCTTCAATTCTATTTCATTGGTCCACATGTCAGTTTTTATGCCAATACCAAGCTGTTTTTATTACCGTAGCTCTAGTAGAGCTTGAAATCAGGGATTGTGATGCCTCCAGAGGTTGTTTTATTGTACAGGATTCTTTTGGCTATCTTGTTTTTTTTTTTTTTGTTTTTTTTTTTTTTTTTTTTTTTTCCATATGAAGTTGAGTACTATTCTTTCCAGGTCTGTGAAGAATTGTGTTGGTATTTTGATGGGGATTGCATTGAATCTGTAGATTGCTTTTGGTAAGATTGCCATTTTTACTATGTTAACCCTGCCTATCCATGAGCATGGGAGATCTTTCCATTTTCTGACATCTTCAAATTCTTTTTTTCAGGGACTTAAAGTTCTTGTCATATAAGTCATTAACTTGCTTGGTTAGTGATACCCCAAGGTATTTTATGTCATTTGTGGCTATTTTAAAGGGTGATGTATCTCTGATTCCCTTCTCAGCTTCTTTGTCCATTGTATATAGGAGGGCTACTAATTTTTTTGAGTTGATCTTGTATCCTGCTATGTTGCTGAAGGTGTTTATAAGCTTTATCAGTTCCTTGGTGGAAATCTTTGGGGTCACTCAAGTATACTATCATGTCATCTGCAAATAGGGAATGCTTGACTTCTTCCTTTCCAATTTGTATTTCTTTAATCTCCTTATGTTGTCTTATTGCTCTGGCTAGAACTTCAAGTACTATATTGAATAAGTATGGGGAGAGTGGACAGCCTTGCCTCGTTCCTGATTTTAGTGGAATTTCTTTGAGTTTCTCTCCATTTAATTTGATGTTGGCTGTTGGCTTGCTGTAAATTGCCTTTATTATGTTTAGATATGTTCCCTGTATTCCTGATTGCTCCAAGACTTTTATCATGAAGGGGTGTTGGATTTTGTCAAATGCCTTTTCTGCATCTAGTGAGATGATCATGTGGTTTTATTTCTTTGAGTTTGTTTATATGGTGTATTACATTGACAGACTTTCGTATGTTGAACCACCCTTCCATCCCTGGGATGAAGCCTATTTGATCATGGTGGAGAAATGTTTTGATGTGTTCTTGGAGTCAGTTTGCCTGTATTTTATTTAGTATTTTTGCATTAATGTTCATGAGGGAGATCGGTAGGCAGTTCTCTTTCTTTGTTTTATCCTTGTTTGGTTTAGGAATCAGGTTAATTGTAGCCTCATAGAAGGAGTTTGGTAATGTTCCTTCTGTTTCTATTGTGTGGAACAATTTAGAGAGTATTGGTATTAACTCTTCTTTGAAGATCTGGTAGAATTCTCCGCTGAAACCATCTGGTCCTGGGCTTTTTTTGCTTGGGAGACTTTTAATGACTGTTTCTATTTCCTTAGGGGTGATTGGACTAAATAGTTATTTAAATAAACTATTTAAATAAATAGTTTATCTGGTCTTGATTTAACTTAGGTATGTGGTACCTATCCAGAAAATTATCCATTTCTTTTAGATTTTCCAGTTTTGTGGAGTAGAGATTTTTGAAGTATGACCTGATGATTCTCTGAATTTCCTCAATGTCTGTTGTTATGTCCCCCTTTTCATTTCTGATTTTGTTGATTTAGATTCTCTCTTTCTGTCTTTTGGTTAGTTTGTATAAGGGCTTGACTATCTTGTTGATTTTCTCAAAGAACCAACTCTTTGTTTCATTAATTTTTTGTATTGTTCTCAATGTTTCTATTTCATTGATTTCAGCTCTCACTTTTATTGGGGAAATTATAAAGGCCACTCCACGTAGTTAAAAGGAAGATTTATTTAGTGGATGACTTACAAATGGAAGAATAGATAGGTTGCGGGGGTCTGGGGAAGGTGTATCGCAATCCAGCGGTGTTCTCTGGAGCTCTGCTTGGTCAATCTCCACCGTCCAGGGTCCAGGCACAGAGAGCGCGCCCAGAGCAAGTGCTGGCCCATCCAGCTCTCGGGTTTCCAGCGCCTCTCCTCGCCCCGCCTCGTAGGCGTGACAGTTGCCAGAGTCTCAATGGGGGTTGGACCTTCCCGATCCAAGCTGGAATGGCTACCCACTACACACTTTGATAATATCCTGGCATCTAGTCTTCCTGGGAGACTTTGCTTCTTCTTGTTCTAGAGATTTCAGGTGTGCTTTTAAGTCACTAGTGTGAGATTTCTCCAACTTCTTTATTTGGGCATTTAGTGCTATGAATTTCCCTCTTAGCATTGCTTTCATAGTGTCCCATAAGTTTGGGTATGTGGTGTCTTCATTTTCGTTGATCTCTAGGAAGTTTTTAATTTCTTTCTTTATTTCTTCCTTAACCCATTGGTGATTCAGTTGAGCATTATTCAGTTTCCATGAGATTGTAAGTTTTCTGTAGTTTTTGTTGTTGTTGAAATCTAACTTTAAACCATGGTGGTCTGATAGAACACAGGAGGTTATTCCAATTGTTTTGTATATGTTGAGATTTGCTTTGTGGCCAAGTATTAACCTGTCCAGCAGGCCAGGTTATTAGGTAAGACCCGAGGAGACACCTCCTGAAAAACCAATGGGGTTGAGAGAGAAAGGAGACCAAGCGTGTAAAAAAGACAGAGTCAGTCTGAGTTGCATCAAGGTCTCATTTATTGCAAGGGGAAGTAGGCTTATATACACTGATGTATAGGAGAATTTAATAGGGGAAGGGAGGGGGATGGAAAGTTTCTGAAGAATAGAAGAATAGGATCAGGATGAGGTCTCTTCTGAAGAATACGATCAGGGCAAGGTCTCTTTGGTCCAAAGCTTGTGCAACTGACCAACCTGAACATGTTCCAGGAAATTATCCTAAAAGTATATTAATCTAAAGGTACATTTTGTGGTTTTTCCGGAGTTATTGTTTTTGTAACTTATTAACGGTTGTCAAGGATGTAGTTATGTCAGATCATCCAAGCAAAAAGGTCAGAGCGCAGACATCCAACTTTAGGCTCCCAACAAAGTATGTGGTCGATTTTAGAGAAGTTTCCATGGGGTGCTGAGAAGAAGGTACATTCTTTTTTGTTAGGATGAAATGTTCTATAGATATCTATTAGGTCCATTTGAGTCATAACATCAGTTAAGTCCTTTATTTCTCTGTTAAGTTTCGATTTGGGAGATCTGTCCAGTGGTGAAAATGGGGTGTTGTGGTCTCCCACTATTAATGTGTGGGGTTTTTATATGTGGTTTAAGCTGTAGTAATGTTTCTTTTACATATGTGGGTGCCCTTGTATTTGGGGCATAAATGTTCAGAATTGAAACTTCATCTTGGTGGATATTTCCTGTGATGGGTATGTAATGCCCTTCTTGATCTCTTTTGATTGATTTTAGTTTGAAGTCTCTTTTGCTGGATATCAGGATGGGTACACCTGCTTGTTTCTTAAGACCTTTTGATTGGAAAGTCTTCCCAGCCTTTTATTCTTAGGTAGTGTCTATCTTTGAATTTGAGATATATTTCTTATATCCAGCAGAAAGATGGGTCCTGCTTTCATTTCCATTCTGTAAGCCTATGTCTTTTTATAGGTGAATTAAGTCCATTGATATTAATGGATATTAATGACCAATGATTGTTCCTCCCTGTTATTTTTTGGTGGTAGTGTGTGTGTACTTCTCTTCTTTGGGGTTTACTGCTGTGGCTTTATCTATTGCCTGTGTTTTCAAGAGTGTATCTGACTTCCTTAGGTTGGAATTTTCCTTCTAATGCTTTCTGTAGGGCTGGGTTTGTGGATAGGTATTGTTTTAATCTGGTTTTGTCTTGGAATGTCTTGTTCACTCGTCTATGATGATCAAAGTTTTGGTGGGTATATTTGTCTGGGCTGGCATCCATGATTTCTTATTGTCTGCATTACATCTGTCCAGGTCCTTCTGGCTTTCAAAGTCTCCATTGAGAAATCGGGTGTTATTCTGATGGGTTGGCCTTTATAAGTCACTTGGCCTTTTTCCTTTGCTGCGCTTAATATTCTTTCTTTATTCTGTAGGTTTAGTTGTTTAATTATTATGTGGCAAGGGGACTTTTTTGGGGGGTCTAGTCTGTTTGGTGTTCTATAGGCTTCTTGTATCTTCATAGGCATTTCCTTCTTTAAATTGGGAAAGTTTTCTTCTACGATTTTGTTGAATATATTTTCTGTGCCTTTGAGTTGGTATTCTTCTCCTTCTTCTATCCCTATTATTCGTAGGTTTGGTCTTTTCATGGTGTCCCAAATTTCTTGGACATTTTGGGTCATGGCTTTGTTGGCCTTAGTGTTTTCTTTGACTGATGAATCTATTTTTTCTACCATATCTTCAATGCCAGAGATCCTCTGTTCCATCTCTTGCATTCTGTTGGTTATACTTGCATCTGAAATTCCTGTTCATTTCCTCAGATTTTCCATTTCCAGTATTCCCTCTGTGTGTGTCTTCTTCATTTTTTCTATTTCCCTTTTCAGGTCTTGGACTGTTTCCTTGATTTGTTTCATTGCTTTTTCATGATTTTCTTTCAGTACTTTATTATTTTCTTCCAGGACTTTATTGTTTTCTTCTACTTTATTTGTCCTCTCCTCTAGTTTTTTATAGCGTTCTTCCCATTTTTTTTTTTGTCTTTTCCTCTATACAAGCCTCTTCCTTCTTCATGATGTCATTCATAAGGCTGTTTTCTTCTGCTTCTTCCAATTTTCAGGTCTAGATGTTGGAGGAGGGCTAGGTTCTGGTGATGCTGTATTGCTCTTCATTTTGTTGTATGTACTTTTGCCTTGATGTCTGCCCATCTCCTTGTAGTTTGTTCTTGGTTTTATCAGTGCACTTGGTTCAGACGGAGCTGACAGATTTAGGAAGTCTCTCTCTTTCTTGTCCAGATGGGAGCTCTCTTGTCCAAATGGGAACTCCGGAGCAGGATGGGAGCTCTTGTCCAGACAGGAAGTCTGGGGCAGGATGGGAGCTCTTGTCCAGAAGGGAAGTCCGGGGCAGGATGGGAGCTCTTGTCCAGAAGGGAAGTCTGTGGCAGGATGGGAGCTGGGGATTGGTCTCTAAGTCTCAGGAAGTGGCTGGGGTCTTGGGCAGATGGGTGTGGGGGCAGGGTGTGGAGTTGCAGGGTCTGCAGGGGGTCTCTGGTACAGAAGGGAAGTCTGTGGCAGGATGGGAGCTGGAGGCAGGTCTCTAAGTCTCAGAAAGTGGCTGGGGTCTCCAACAGATGGGTATGGGGCCAGGGCGTGGAGATTGTAGGGTCTGCCAGGGGTCTTGGAGAAGGAAATCCTTCACGGTAGGGCTAGAAGGGAACCTCTGGTCGATTTCTTTTCTTTTTCTTTTTCTTTTTTTTTTTTAATAGAGACAATTATATCAGAGAATTTAAAAAATAAGAAAAAAAAAAAAAAACCACAGAAGGATAAATGGAAGAGAATAGCTAAGAAATGATTATTTTATTACTAGAATCATTGCCTGTGTGTAGTTGAAGTTTAGATAATATGCCAATTAGTTTTTGTTGACAATATGAAAAAATATCCTCCAGTCACCTGGGAAGAGAAAACCTAATTTGAGGACTTGCCTAGATCAGATTGTCCTGTGGCCATGTCTGTGAGGAATTTTCTTGATTGATGATTGAAGTGGGTGGGCCTAGCCATGGTGGGTAGCATTACCCCCGAGCAGGTGCACCCAGACTATATAAGAACGATAACTTAGCAAGAGTTAGTGAACAAGCCAGTAAGCAGCCTCTCTCTATGTTTTCAGGTTCCTGTCCTGACTTCCCTCAGGGATGACTTGTTATTAGAAGTATAAACTGAAACAAGGCCTTTATATGCTTAGAATGCCTTTAGTTATGGTGATCATCACACCAAAGAAACCATACTAAAATGGGTATGTTTGGCTTTCAAAAGGAGATTTAATTTTTTTCTTCTTATCCTAAGAATATTGCTACTGCATGATGTATTTAAGTTAATCAAGGGTTTTTGCCTGTATGAAAATTACAATTCCTATTGATAAATAAGGAAATCTATTTAATATTAGTATAAGTCAGATCCTTGTACCTTCTAGTTTGTCAAAGATAATTTTGGAAGAGTCTTTTGTATTCATTCTTAGAGAAAATTGACTAAACACAAACAGAGAAATCTCTTGTCCTGGTAGAGTTTCTGACTTTGGTGAGGCCACCATTGTATTTTGGTGTTCTTCACAAAATCTGATCCTTTTGCTTATCTGTCTCCACATACCTTGAAAATGAGTATCCCTTCCATGTTAGACTCATATTTTGCTTTCTCTTGGCAAGTTTACACAATCCTTTAGAAATGTATTTCTCTCCTCTGTGCTCCCATGGTACCATAAGACTTGAGTTATAATGTAACATCTATTTTTTATCACTTTTACTGAAATGGAAGGAACTTTTAGAAGTTTGCATGTGCTACAAAGACAAGCACAGAGCCTGAAAGAGTGCAGCTCAATGGCCTAGAGGTCAGATGCTTGTGTTTGATTTGCTCAGGCTCTATGTATCTACATAGTACTTTAAATTGTTTTGAATTAATAGCCACTGGAAGAAAATGGGAATTTATGACACCTTTGAGAAATGATAGTACTACTATTCTGTATAGAATGTTCATTGGGGCTGAGAAATAAAAATTCCATATATTAGTAATGAGTGCTATCTGATTGACCATGGTTCTCAGACATGTTCCTCAGCAGCTGGACCTAAATTGCATTATTTATTTACATTATCTGTCTTATCTCTGTAGGTATTGGAGAGTTCAGTCCTGTTTCCTAAAATTGTTCATTATTAAATTGCTCAATTCTTTTGCAATGTCATCTTAATCTTTACTCTGTCATTTATAAAATGATCTTTTTATCTCTTAAACTCTTAATGCATTTAATGAAGGAAGGTACCTAGGACATTTGGAATAGTCTTTCAAAAGGGTATTATAGAACATCAAAATAGAAAAAAATATATCTTACAAAGCATATCTTTTTCCAGGGGTTAGATGAGTAAGTCTTCCTGCTCTTGCCATCTATGACTCATTTCCAAGGCCCTAGATCTAGTTCAGGTCTAATATTCAGTGCCCAGTCTGGGCTGGCCATGCCTACCTGTGCCACAACCAACCTCTAGGGTTCTTTTAGAACCTACTCTTCCTGCCCTTGATCACAGGTGCCTCCCACGTCACATCTAACTTCTCTACCCAGCCAGAACCTACACATTTTTCTTAACAGTCTAGCTGAATGAGTTCACTTGATCATTCCCACATTGAACACATTTTATCCTCAGATATACTTCTGAACTCTAGGCTTGCAGCAGAATGCATATTCTGCACATTAATCCAGACCCCTATGTCCACCTAACATTCATTTGACCAAAAACATCCATCTTCTAGGACCAACACATCCATATATCCTATCTTCTGCCCTAATCTGCTCTGTCAGTATTGGACATATAATGAAAAATAACAAGTCTATATGCCCAGATCTCATCACAAAAATCTTGAGTATATAGTCTGGAGTAGCTGCAGAATCCAGGAAAATGAAAAGGTACAATTTTAAGGAGGAGGGCACCAAGAGAGAGAGGAAAATGGAGTACACAAGTCATCTGGAGAGTGGAGTGAAGAAATGGGGGGCTTTAATCATATTTTATGGGAAGGAAATAAATACATAAGAAATAAAGAAAGATGATAAAATAATAATAAGGATGTTTCAAAATGTGATAAGAATCAAACTACTGATTGTTTACTAAGAGTACTTATAATATACATAAATCTCTGTGTACATATACATATATTGTTTAAATGAATTTTCCCATTGGGGCTGACAAAGACTCCCCACAAGAACCATAGAGGATCTCACAAAAACTCAGCACCAGGCATTAGAGTTCCCCTTTAAGTTGTTGGTCAGGCTTATCCAAGAGACTCCCAGACATTGTAGACCATTACTTTTGGTTTTCCTGCCTCTCAGAGATGGAAAGTAAAGTCCTTATTCCCGAGATACATTGCACTTTGTACATTGGACCTGAGTCAGATCTGACCTGAAATGTTCCTCCCAGGGGGCTAGCTTTCATGGTGCCATAACTTGCCATGCAACAAATAGGTTAAACCCAACTATGATGCCTGTGTACCACAACAACCAGAGTAGCATGGTAACCATAAGGGTGAAGTAGTATTACACATACATACCTAGGTTGTAACCAAAGCTTTTCACTTGAACTTAAGGTTGACTCAATAAGAGTTAGACCATTCCTAGTAGTGGAAACCTAGACAAAACCTATGGTTAGTGAAGTCATGAATCTTGGAAGAGAACTTATAACCACCATTTTAGTAAGTCAGTACAATCTTTAACTACATTCTAAATATTTATATTTATACCCACAGATAAGTATAGTTATTAGGCTACACCAAGGAAACTTCTTTTTGGAACAGACAGATTCCAGATGTAGCAGGAATCTTAAAAGTTCTTATTAATAAAATCAAACCCAAGGCCAGTTATTGGGGTGAAAGCTGGAAGATCAGAGAAGCAGAACAAGTCACAGCTACCTCACCTTGCCAGTTCCTCAGCTGATCCTGTTTCCTTAGACAGGAAGCCTCTAAGTCCTCATCCAGAATGAGTCTCAGCTGAACTGTAGCTCAAAAGCCTAAAAGCTTAACCAGCCAAATGCTTAACCAGCCAAATGCTTTTAGTTTCTGGTCCTCATGCCTCATATACCTTTCTGCTTTCTACCATCACTCCCTGGGATTAAAGTCTCACTTTCTGGGATTAAAGGCGTGAGTCACCATGCCTGGCTATTTCCAAAATGGCCTTGAACTCACAGAGATCCAGAGGGATTTCTACCTCTGGAATGCTAGGATTAAAGGTGTGAGTGCCACCATTTTCTAGCCTTTGTATCTAGTGGCTGTTATGTCTCTGACCCCAGATAAGTTTATTAGGGTGCACAATATTTTGGGGGAACACAATACCACCACATTCCCCTTATTTTGCCTAAAATTAAAAAAAAGCTTATAACTAATACAAGAAAAACTATCCAATAAGTATATACAATATATACAGTCAAAAATTACGTCAACAATGTCTAGTCCATTAACATTTGACAGATTCAAATAAAAAACTCCATTATATATATTAACAATGTCCAGTCCAGTAACATTTGATAAACTCAGACAAAAAATTTTCATTACTTATCTTATTTAAAACAAGTAGTTCCTTTTAAAAAGTATTTTTTCTTTTCATAATAGATTCAGTAATCTACCTTTTGTCATTTTTATATCTTCCCCTTTTTCTTTTTAGTGGAGATTCAGTGATCTACCCATTTATCCTATTATTTCTTTATTTTTTTTTCAGAGTAGAGTCAATGATCTACCTCATATTTATATTCTCTTATTTCTTTTTCCTTTTTTTTTTTTAAAAACCTATGAATCTAATCTCCATGCTCAGATTTTTTCTTGACCATTAACAATTAACAACTTGTATTCAACCATTGTAAACAATGACAATATCCAAAACTCATTAAATGACCAAAAACCTCCCATCCTACCTCTTGGGAATGTGGGTGTCGTTTTCTTAAAATTACTTCCTCTTTCTAAGGTGAAGTCATCTTTAGGGGATTCTGAAAACAAAATTTTGGGGTTAATTGTCAAGTCCTATATCATTTGTCCACTAGCTGCATAATGAGAAAGTACAGGGCTTGTTTCAAGTCCTTGTTCAAGTAGTCTGTCAAGCTGGATCATCTCAGCTAGCCATCTCAAAATTGTCCTGAGTAGTTTGTAGTCCAGAGCTGATCTTTCTGTGGTGTTAATCAGCTTAATGGCTTTACCATAGTCCATGTGGAATTGTCATTGTGGGATTCCATCTTTTTGAAGATTTCAAAGCTGCTGTTAGGTGTGGTCATGGTTCCCTGAAGACTTTTTTTTTTGTGCCTCCTCTGTGGTTTGGAGTAATCACAGTCTGATAAATGTTTGTCTCTCAAAACCATGAATGTTTTTCCCTGGAAGAGAATATATTCACAGCAATTTCTCCCCAACATTTGTCTTGCCAAACTTTTCCAAACTGACCTTTGCTGATGTTTTCTTGTAACAAGATGGTCCTGGCAATTCTTCTCTGAACAAGCAGCAGTAAACCCTTTGTCCCAGCTAGCAGCATCACCACAGTCACCAACATGATGAGAAGTAGCCAGCAATGTGGAGCAGCAGCCTCTGCCTCCATGGTCCCACACTGCTTGTGGTTCAGCCTGGGCAGAAGCTTCTCCTGTAGCTAGAGTTTTCCTGCCTTGCCCCCAGTCAGGACAAATCTTTGTCTCCAGCCAGTCCCACAGCTGCTCAGACCCAAGCAAGTAAACACAGAGACTCATATTGCTTACAAACTGTATGGCCGTGGCAGGCTTCTTGCTAACTGTTCGTATATCTTAAATTAATCCATTTCCATAAATCTATACCTTGCCATGTGGCTCATGGCTTACCGGCATCTTCACATGCTGCTTGTCCTGTGGGGCAGCTGGCAGTGTCTCCTTCCACCTTCCTGTTCTTTCTTTTCTCCTCTCTGTTAGTTCCATCTATACTTCCTGCCTAGCCACTGGCCAATCAGTGTTTTATTTATTGACAAATCAGAGCAATTTGACATACATACAGACCATCCCACAGCACTTCCCCTTTTCTTTCTTTCTTTCTTTCTTTCTTTCTTTCTTTCTTTCTTTCTTTCTTTCTTTCTTTCTTTCCTTCCTTCCTTCTTCCTTCCTTCCTTCCTTCCTTCCTTCCTTCCTTCCTTTCTTCTTTTTTTTTTTTTAAAGAGGAAGGTTTTAACTTTTACACATCTCCAAAGTCAGCTTGGTATATTTAGGAATTTGGGCATAGCTTCTCTTACTACTTCCTGCTGGAGGGGGATGCTGTATCTTATGGGGACACAAAGAAAAATTTAGGATTATGGAGTAGTCTGTGAGGGTGTATCATCTGAGCCAGTGGCCTTGAAATGGTTCTGGATGTTGGATCATCTGGGCCTTGATGTCATCAGAGACCTTTCAGGGGGTCTTGGTTGGTCAAATCTGATGTATCTGAATCTGAAACAAATCCATAGCCTCTGGCTTTCTGTGGGAACAAAAGCAGAGCCTCCTTTCCAAAACAACATATCCTTACATCCAAATTTTGAAGTCAAGGTACCTTTAAAATATACATTTTGGCATAACTCAACAGCTTTTGCAATGAAAGGTTTTTCTTCAGTTACGAATATCAAAGAGAACATAATCCAGATTCTCTGTGTGGTAGCCATCTTTACATGGCTTATTTTTTATATTATCTTGAGTGCTTTAAACTGCAGCATTCTAAGACTGAAAAGGCTGTGGCCACTGGCTCTGCCAACTTCAGCTTCCCAACATGGTGGTGATACGTTTTCTGTCAGCTCTGGGAGGAGTATCAACTCTCAGAAATAGTGGGTCTATGCTTCTATCAAAGCAGAGTGTAGCCCAGAAACCTCTTTCTTTGTTTTGTACTAGCAAAGGCTAAATCCACCATGCAGCTTAATGTGCCACTTGCAGAGGCCCCACGTTGAGTGCCTAAAGTAGATGTAACCAACCGCCTTATTGAATAAAAAACACAGAATCAATGCAAAGAAGAAAGCCAAGAGATCAGAGCTAAGAGCCTTACCTGCCTGCTGCAGCTAGCCTCTTAAGCCAAGAGACCTCTCCGAAAGAGACCTACTTCCTGTCTGTTTGTCTTTATATAGACTTTCTGTTCTGCCTTCTCATTGGTTGTAAAACCAACCACATGACTGCCTCGTCACTGTCTGTTGTACAGTCCTCCAGGTCTTCTATGGTATTGAGATTAAAGGCGTGTGTCTCCAATGCTGGCTGTATCTTTGAACACACAGAGATCTACCTAGCTCTGCCTACCAAGTGCTGGGATTAAGGGCATGTACCACCAATGCCCAGCTTTTGCTATGGTTCTAATAGCTCTGACCCCCGGGCAACTTTATTTATTAACATACAATTAAAATCACATTTCAGTACAAATAAAATATCACCATATTTTTCCAAGCCTCCTAGGCTGGCCTCAAACTCGGGATCCTCCTGCCTCCTTCAGCAAATCCTACAGGTGTGTGCCACTACAACCAGCCGAGTGTAGCTTGGGCCTGAGTTGGGGCCCACAAGGCCACAGACAAGCAGCTTTTTCATGAATTCATACCCGACCTTTGGAGAAAAAGAAAACTCAAAATACAGGGTCATTGAGTTCAGTCTTAACTGATACAGCTAAGGCATAAGTCCTAAACGCAATGCTCAGGGACCACTGTGCAAGAGTGGTCTGAAGTATTGTTAGAGTCAGAGGAAATTGGCTATAAGATTATGTCTTCTAGAAATGTCAAAGGAGCCACTTCTATGATGTATCACCAACACTCTTGCCTAAACATGAGAACAGTGACATCAATGGTCATGCTTTTGTCATGAAAGCTCAGGATGCCCAAGCCCAAGGCAGACGTCTAAAAAATGCCTAGAACAATTTTTTAAAAGATCATGAATTTGAGAGAGAGAGCAAGGCTTTTCTATATAGGACGGTTCAGAAGAAGAACAGTGAAAAAGGAAAAAAAAACAATTATAATCTCAGGAAAAGTACTACATAGGACTAATTTAGATAAATGTGAAAAATATATTCACCTGTAATTCATGTGGTTGATTAATCCTTTAAAGTGTTTTCATTTCAAAAAACATTCTATATTTTATACTTTAAAACATAAAATAAGAAACCAAAATATAAAAAATAACTTGTATATGATCTTCTATTCATAATAAGATCCACTAAATTTTGGGCTGGAGAGATGGCTTAGCAGTTAAGAGCACTAGCTGTTCTTCTAGAAGACCAGGGTTCAATTCCCAAAAGCCATATGGTGGCTTCCAACCAGGAGGTGAGGAACTTCATAGGACAAAGGACAAAAACACACACATGCTGGGAAAACACCGATAGACATAAAAATAAACTCACAAAGAAAGAACCATGGAATTTTGTCTTTTCTATTTGTTTACAGTATTTCTCAGTATTGTAGTTATTGGGCACATAGCTTATCACCTACATTAGATTATAAGCCATTTGAGGAAAATCTCTTGGTTTATTTCATTTCTGTACTGAAAGGTCTCTTCATCATGGCAGACAATAAATATTTGTAAGTGGAAACCTTAAATAAAGTAAGTACATTCAGACAGAGCAAGGAGATTCTAGATTGGCAGAGGTTATTGTGCAGTAATTCATAACTGTGGAGGGCATACTGAGAGCACAAGAAATCGCCTTCCCCAAGGAGAAGCCAAAACATTATCCTGTGATCAATTTCAAAGGCCATCAATAAAGGCAAATCCAATATACTAGTCAGTCTAGATGGTACAGTTTTCAAAGGGAATAATTAAAGCATGTTATATTCTGAAAGAAAAAATAGTCTATAAAAGAATCTTCATGTCCAAAAATATTTGACATCTGCCCTGCATCTTTATTAAAATATCTGTTTTTACTGATAAAGAAAAAAATCAAGTAACAGAAGTCACTGAGGGGAAAGAACCCATCAGAATTTTAAATATATATATTTCTTTTATCTATGTTCATGACTAAAGTCTTAAAGAGACATAGCCAAAACTTGCTGGAATATATACTTCAAATCATATGAATGTTGGAGGTTTTATTAAAAAATGAAATGCATCTTGTTTTTATTAAATTCTGACTACTGTTGAGGAAAATGAAGTCTCTCTAATTACCACAAGAGGGAGATATATAAATAGCAGCCTAGGCACTAACACTTGATGGATTTCCATATTCTAGCCTCCTCTAAAAAAAGAGAACGAGGGGGAGATTTTATGTTTTACATTATCCTCTTATAAGATGCCAACATTCTCTTCTTTGCTGTAGTTACTTCATTCTCTGTAATGGGTTGAGCATTCATAACCTGTTTGGAAATGAATACATATGGGTCTACCTCACTTTATGAGCAACTCTGTTACAAGGGAATTTTAGTTCTGCTTAACCGATTCACTTTTGTCAGCACACACTTGTATATGTCAGAGTCTCAGTCAGACAGAAAGGATATGGAAAGAACATGAAAATGTTTTCATTGGGAGTACCTAAGTATATTTTCAAGGTAAGGGTTGCCAACACTAAAATAGAAGATGAATTGGATTACTGTCAGCAACACACAATAAATGATTAAAGAAGACAGAAAGAGAGAAGTGATTACTTCTGGCTGGTGATTCAAGAGAAAGTGTTGCTTAACGTGGGTCATTAAGGAAGAATGCAAGCTCCATAGACCAGACATTAAGAATTAGGTTTTTCAGGGATAATGTAAGCAGAAGTAGAGTAACTCTGGTATTTAACTCATTTGGAAAATGATAAATCATCAGAGGGTTGAAGAGAAGGAAAATAATGATGGAGAAGAATGGAAAATATAGCTGACTTCTTTAGTTCATGTCATATATATGTATACCTTGAATGCATATACCAATTCTGACCTTCTACTGAGCTTTCCTTTCTGACTCTTTCAGTTGATAAGATCCACAATCATTCTCTCTGGAAAAAAAAAAAAAACTTGAAACATGAATAAACAGGGAAGCCCATCTTCCTACTCATTTTTTTTTTTTTTTTTTTTTTTGGTGCCTGTTGACAAGCCTGGTGGAGAGAGCTTTGATCACAAGCAACATGAGTGTCTATTTTTGTGGCATTAATTCCCTGATCCAGAGATTACAGCCATAGTGATCTGCTGGAAGCATTTTCTTAATTGAGGTTCCACCTTCCCAGCTGACTCTAGCTTTGTGAAGTAGAAAACAACAATATCAACAAAATAAACCAAAACATAAAAAATAAAATAAAAAATAAACACCAAACCAGTGTAATTGATCAAGAGCAGATTTCTTCAGTCCTTCTAGTTTTCCAGGTATCTTTACCCTGGATTTGGACTCTTTAGGTTTCAAACAAATACTATTCAAACCATGAGATTGTATATTGAAGAAAAACGAAATCCATTAAAAGACTTTAAGTAATTGCAAGGGACACTCAGGTTTGTGTCAGGAAAAACATATTGATGGAGTATGGAGTGGATGGTGGGGAAATTGGACATAGGATTGCATACTGTTAAGGATGTTGACATAGGGGAAAATTCAGATAAGTGTTTCCAATGAGAAATTACCATTTTATTGCCGTCATGGGCACATCTTTCTATGTTAGTTGTTATTATGACTCACAAGGATCATGGTTATGCAAGACTGTTAATTACTGGCCTCTACCCCCAGCATCCTGCAAAGTACATTCTGGTAGTATGAAAGCTAGCCAACAGGAAGGGAGCTTCCTAGTCAGTATCAAATTGATTTCTCCATATTTTGCGACACAAGTATGTTGTCTTCAGCAACAAGGTTGTACCATCAATTCTGGTGGGCAATCAAGGGAAATTTTAAGTTTTGTTTGAAATTTCACACAGCTTTAGTATATTCCTAGATTGTTTTCTTCAACTCAGAATTTTCACTCTCGCCTTGTGTTCTCTTGGATTGAATTTCTAAGGAGTATGAATCATAGCAACTACCTACAGTTTCTTTGTCCATGGGGCTTGAATATTAAGAACAAGCATCAAAGGTAAATTTTAGATGACGTAAATGGAAGCAATTACATTTTGTCATACTCATTCTAGGACTTGTTTACTAGTACTACAATGTTGACTCTTTTCATCATGGCTACAACATTTTTTGAGTGACCCTCTATATTGTTTTTGCAAAAAAAACAAAACAAAACAAAACAGCCCTTAGCATATTCATTAAGGTTTTTCAAGCATTGTTTAGGAAGAGGCAAGGTCTTGTCCTTTGGGGTCACTGGTCTACATACAGTCTTTTGTATACTTTTAAGAGATCTATCACCACTGTCTTGAAAATATACAGTGATAGAAACAAGTTCGTTTGATTTTTCTTGTGTTGGGATATACATGATGATAAACAGTGATCATCACAATCTAGGCCTCTGTGTCTATACTGCTATTTAATCATTGGGAGTAGGATAATGCTTCAATTGTTATTCTTTGTTTCTAAGCATATAAAACCATATTTCTGACTCAGTGAAATGATATTTAATTAAAGTGTTTGAGTACATTCTAGACTCTAAGAAAACATTGAATAATTAGGTCTTTCTAAGGGGAAGGGTCATGAGAGTAATCTGAAGCAAGGTAGAAGGCTAAAGAGGTATTTTCTTCCAGATGCTGCAATTAAAGACTGAAACTTCACTATTTCATCATTAATGATTCACACATGTGTCTATGACCAGGAAAGAAAACGTGAATCATTACCATTGCTTCCCCCAAAGAGAAACTCATCTTTGAGAAGTGATCTGACCATGAAGGCAAAGTAGCAAGAAGAGAATGAGATTCTAAACCAAGGCAGCTGACTACTCACTATTTCATGTTACCTGTTGCTAGAATAGATGTTGTTAAAGCTATTAGGGCTGTTGTGACATTCTTTTCACATTCCAGTTTATTTTATTTGATCATAGGCTAACTTTGTCCAAATGGCTGTTTCCCTTCCCACATGTCCTATATTGATAAGAGATACCCTCAGACCCACATGTGTTTTATCAATATAATTCTTTGTTGAAGGACTTTCCAAATTAGACTGACTAGAATCAATGTAATTTCAGAATTAGACTGAATATAACGATGGAAAAGCAAACAATGGATCCACACAGGCATCAGAACTCAAAAGGTGTAGCAAGAAAATTTGAAACAATGAGTCATCATAGGTTTCAAGTTAGTCCCAGAGGATTTTACTATATTAGTATAAAGAACAAAAGCTAATACTTAAAGAGCAAGTCATGCCCAAAAGCCTCCATTAAAAAAATGAAATACAATGTTTATTCTATCATAAAGGAGAAATGCCAGATCTATGCATGAGTGGGCTGCTCTGAGGTAGGCACTTGTGTTGAACTCTGTGGGAAGAGCAATTTGATGTAAAGATGATAACCCACCCCAGGGAACTGCCCTTATTTACCCTCCCCTCTTTATAAAAGAAGAGGGGCACCCATGACAAAGTCCGTGATAATATGCAAGAGTCATTATTTTCTAGTTTTAGTAGCATTCTGTGCACATACTGTTAATCTATCTTGACTTATGTGAAATTGGATATGAGCTTTGAAATCCTATTCTGCAATATCTGAACTTCACGGGCTCTATACCCTGTTTAGCTCTTTCTGTCTTTTTGAGAAAGTTATGAGCATATGCACGGGCAATCTTTATTGCATTTCTTCTTGGCTAGAAAGTTAACTGTTAAAACACAGATTATTTTTGCTATTGTTGTTTTACTTTTGGCCTTTTATTTTTCTTTCACATATTTCTTGAGCATTGTGAGTGCTCAAGAGAATAGGATTAGGGTGCCATTGTGATGAAGATGCATTCCCTGAATATGTGTGTATCATCCCATAATAAAAAAAAACTAATTATACAACAGAAGAGGATGATACTTTGGGGATTGATGGAGGTCGAGTTAAGTAGACAGGAAGGAGAGAGTGACAAGAGGAAACACTGACTTAATGGGAAGGAAATGCCATGATGAAAAGACAAAACAGTATATGAGGGAATTCTGGAAGGAACTGAAAAAGATAGAAGGAGGGGGAGGGTAGAAAATGGCTTTCTAAATGAAAGCACACCAAAAGGTACACAGTTTGCTAGCTGCTAATGGTACTATGAACCCAACAATGATGAAAAAAGTTATAATTGAAACACTGTTGGTCCAAGTCTTTATGATTATCTTCATTAAAGAAGGATAAATTGTTGCATTACCTAGACTCAAACACTGAGGCAGGCAAATAACTATTTTCCACCTGAAAATTTGAGAACTGGACTTCTACATGGTGGCCTTTCCATTCTCTGCCATTTACACATTCTCTGTGATCAGATGATGAAAAGAGAAAGGAAAAATGGAGAACCACCTGCCTTCTAAGAAACCATAGACGGGGTGGGAGGTATAGCTCAGTGGTAGACAAACTGCCTAACATACACAAAGCCCTAGGTTCCATCTCCAACACTGGATCAAAAACAGAAATATCTTAAGCGAAACACATGAGTTATGCTCACATTGTATCTGAGACAAAGCAGTCTACATTTCTAAGGAAGATAGGAAAATTGTTTAGCCATGGGTTCATATAAAATTTAGGCACTACAAAAAGCACATTTTTGACAATTCTTTTTTTTTTTTTTTTTTTTTTTTTTTTTGCTATAGAGATCCAGTTGCTGAGGTTATGCCCCAGGAAATCTGATAGAGAATTTGTATCTCTGAGAATATTTAGCTACATAAGCCCTCTGGCGCTAGTAATAACACCTACCAACCAATGTCTAATGAACATTAAATGAGATAATTAGTATAAAGCATTTAACACAATGTTTGGAAAACCATCAACTCTTACTAAATGTTTCTTATCATTCTTCAAAGTTATAAATCAAATAATATGGAAAGCAGCAAACACTTTAGTCCTAATGGATGACACACAATTTATATGTTTAGCATATAATTCTCAAGTACATTATTTTGAGATAAGTGTTATTTGCATTCTCTAAATGAGGAAGGATAGCTAGCTCACATAAATATAGGATTTGAGCCTAGATTATTAAATTCCAAAATGCATGTTATTTCCACTTGCAGTGTTGTGAAGAAGAAACAGATAACAAACAGGACTTGGGGTGAAGGAGCAGACCAAGAGGAACAGTTCAATCGAAGAAAAAGAAATAAAATTTTTGAAAACTAAAAATATAGTTTTAGAAGTAAGGCATCTGAAGCTTAACCATTGATCTTCCTCTCTTCTAATTCTAACCCAGAGAGTCAAAGATGGGACTCTAAGGTAACGAGGCAGAACAGGTTTGTGCTTTAATAATTGCTAGGCTTCTAGTAACCTAGCAGAGGACTATGTTTGTATTTGTATGCTACACTTTAAGTGTTTCACAATCCTAAGGACTCCCTTTTCCAGTTACTAGTGTGTCTGAAGTCACTGGGCATTTTCATTATCCCTAGCATTTCTATACAATAGGCAGCAGAGGAAATTTGGAGCTCAGAAATATAATCACGAGAAAGTCCATCATGCACTCTTTGCAGTTGATATGTTCCATCCTCAGGTGTTAAAGATATACTTTCTAAACTCAACTTTAGGGACTATAATCTAGGTCATTTTCCACAGAGTTTCTATGCCTATGAGCACAAGTAAACTCTTGCAAATATGCAAATCAAAGAAAACAAAACTTAGGATGTGCTTTAACTCAAAGATTCACCACTCTTAAACCAATTAATGTCGAAGAAATGTAGGTGTGAGGATATGTTCTGCAACACTTTCACAATGGCATTAGCTACTGCCTCGTTGCTGTGACAAGAACAATTTAAAGGAGAGATTATTTTGGCTCCTAGTTTGAAGGTACAGTCCATCATTGCATTGAAGTCATGGCAGCAACATTGTGAGGCTGCAGGAAAATGAAAGAGATGGGTTCTTGTACTCATTTCATTTTCTATTTTTAATTTAATCCTGGGATCTGACCCACAGATTGGTACCACTCATATTACAGTGGATTTTCCAACATCTATTGACCTAATCTAAATAATATTTCACAATTGTATCTAAGTATTTGTTTCCATGTCAACTAAACTGTACCAAATTATCAAGATTAAATAATCACACTAACATGCTTGATCTTAGACCTTCTTGCCAAAGGAGCTGTTAAAGAAGTTTCTTGGTTGATAAATTCTGCACTAGTACATTTCATTGATAAGTGACCTAGAGACTTTAACTTAAAAGTCATAATCCATTATGGGGAGTTATGAATAATTTAACAACATTAAAATATTTCTTAATCTTTAACAACTAAAAATTAATTCAAAATCAACTACATAATAAATCTTTTTTATTAAGAAATTTTTTATTCATTTTACATAACAACCCCACATCCCCATCTCATCCTTCCTCCTACTCCCCCCCCCCCAGCCTTTCTTCCCTCAACCTTCCCTCCATCCCTCTTCGGAAAAGGTAAGGTTTCCCATGGGGAGTCAGCAAAGCCTGGTACATTCAGTTGAGGTAGGTCCAAGCCTCTCACCCTGCATTAAGGTTGTGTAAGGTGTCCCACCATAGGTAATGGGCTCCAAAAAGTCAGCCTAACACAAAAGAATATAACTAATAAATCTTAAGTGCTTCTGGTAGTAAGAGTTTATGTTGTATGGTATGCCTTCACTCCAAATTGGTTCTTGATACCTAATGTGGGCATTTTACAATGCATCTGCTATCACACTACAATAGTAGTGTACACTGTCTGAAACTCAAAGACTCAGTTTTAAGACTGTAGTATATTATAAATTGCAGTGCTTTTTATTGCACATAGAAAGTTTTCTACTCTGATGCAATGTATGTTTAATCATAGAAAACAAAGACTTAGCTGGGCGGCGGTGGTGCACGCCTTTAATCCCAGCACTGGGGTTACAGAGCCAGGCAGATCTTTGTGAATTCGAGGCCAGCCTTGGTCTACAGAGCAAGATCCAGGACAGGCACCAAAACTCCACAGAGAAACCCTGTCTCAAAAAAAAACCAAAAAAAAAGAAAAGAAAAAGAAAAAGAAAAAAAAAACCCAAAGACTTTTAAGTATTTTCTGATTATTCCTTTGTTTGCACTGATGCTAAGATAAACAATGCCATAGCTGAGTACAGTTTCTTTAACTATTCCATATGTCCCTACTGTTTCTATGATGTCTGTACATCTTTGCTTAACAATGTTCAATAGCTCATAGTTACTCTGTAAGTACTAAATTAACATATCTTTGAAGTGAGTGACAACATTTGATTTTCAAAACTTCTGTTTGAGTTACTCACTTGAGTTTCATAAAAAATTAAATAAAATTTATTTTGGAATTAGGACAGAATTTCCAAAAAATTTCTAAAATTGTTATAAATATATGTCTGCTATTTCATACTATATGTCTATGTAGAGTGGCATGTTCAATTTTGATGCTTATTGCAATCAAAATATTGATTAATTCTGAAAAATATTCAAGATGTTCTATGCCCCGAAATATTAAGTATCCAGTCAAGATTTTTCAAGTATTTAGGTAGAAAAAAAACTCCATTTCTGTCTAAAGGTGAATGCAAATTTCCTAGCATCATTAATAAATGGTAAAATTAAATGTTACTGTTTTAAATAAACTTATTTGTTTCATAATAATATATTAGATTAAAAGCAGTGACTAGTGGGAAAAGTTCAAGAAGTCCTGGTCTATATTTGAGTTGCAGAATATCTCAAAATAATTTATTACTTCTTAGGAAATACATTTTTCTTAAAATTTTTAAGACTTCCTCCATGTGAAATTCCTTTGAACAATTTCTCAAGTTACTCTATCTGTAGACACTATTAAACTTCTCATGAAAAACTCATTCCTCCTTTCTTTTCTTGGCTCTAGTTAGTGTGTCTTCTTTCATGGGATGAATTATGATTGGCTAAATAAAGTATTAAGAGCTATCTGTTACTGTGCAAGTGTCAATCTTGGGTTGGCCAAGGAACTGTTCTGGCTAATAAATCAAAGAGGTGTCTTCTTGGAAATTTAATGTGTATGTGCATATATAAATTTTTACAATTATTTAAGCAAATTTAACCAAGTAGTAAAAAAGTAATGTTTTCCAATAAAAAGAGAGTTATGAACAAGAGCAAGATCCATTTAGGCATATTTCTTCTTCCTGCCTTGAACTTGGTTAAGCAAAGATGTTCACATATCATAGATCCAGGTAAAGCTGTATGGAAGAATTGAAGAAACTGCACTGAGAGAGATGGTATTTTTTAATCTTAGAATCAGTGTTCTGACTGCAGTTGTAATATTTCTGCTAAGATGATATAATTCTATATTATTTAATATGATTTTATCTGTACATTTTCTGACCTGCAAAAACAATCCCAAGTAGTTTCTGAGACACATGTGGGAAGACAAGTTGTAAATAGCAGCCTCCTTTCTATTGGTCTCTTTGACAATTATATTATTATTACAATTATCACCACTATTTTGAGAAAAATCTTGCTATATCGATAATTTTGGCCTGGAATTCACTATGTAACTTAGGTTAACTCCAACCTACAATTATAACTTAGTTTCCCAAGTGGAGTGCTGTTATCGCACATAGGTGTCACCATGTTCACTTTAAAATTGCATTCTCATGCAAATGCAAGTAATGTTATGGAGTCAGTCATTTTGAGCCTACAGTAATTCAAAATATAAGAAAATTATTTGCAAATGCTAATGTTTTGAACAATTTGTAAGTAACAAAGTAGTGCAGCATGCTTCACAATAGTTAAATATCACTGTCTTACATTGTTCTTTGTGGAATCTGATCACCCCAAAGATTTTGTTTTTAGATTATTTTTTATAGATGATAACTCTATATTATGTAGTCCAGAGGTTGATAAATTCTCTCTGTAAAAGGTTCACTATGCTATATATTTCCTTCTCTTGTCATAAAAATTTCTATTGAAGACTGTTTGTTTACAGTCCCTATGTAATATGCTTACAAGATGTAAGACAGGTTTTTTAAAATGTGACTTTCTGAATAAAGCAAAGTTTAAAAAATCAATCTCTGGTCAACTAATGACATGACTGTGTTCCAATAAAACTGCTTACAAAATAGACTATAGGTTGAATTTAACACCTAGACTTCTTGTTAATCTCTTGCCGTCTACTGATTATTTTTCTTTTTTCTTTTGTATTTTCTGGCAGGTACGTGAGAAAGATTATTTTACAGACAAGAAATCTAAAGCTAAGAAATACTAAATGATTTTCCTATAACCAATTCGCAGTTGAGCTGGTTCCAAAATCTATTGTCATGCCTAATTTGCTGTCACTATGCCACAGTTGATAACTTCTCCACCCTACTGCAGATGGAAGCAGAGCAACGTTGAACCCAGTAATCTACTTCGTTGGTATAACACAGGCAGTTATTAAAGAGCTCCTAGTAGAACTCAAATTCTAACTGGTCAAAAGTGAAAAGAGATGAATTGTACAGCTGTTGTTACTCTCTAGTTTATTTCTAGGAGTAAGAATGTTCCTCTTTTCTTGTTGACAAGCCTAAAGACTTAGGTTTGTCAAAAGTTGACCAGCTATCCTTGTGTGCTAACAAGACAATATTTTTCTTGGATCATTTGCTCTCTAACCTGGGCCACCTCTGAGCCCATTTCTGTCAAAGACTCTTCTTTGTCAAAGGCCACTTCTGCACACACTGAAAAGGCCTCTGAAGCCAACATTGTTTACCAATTTGTTATTTGAAGTGTCAGAACTATAAACAGATGAGATCATGCAGAAATTCTCACAGCTGTTATAAAACATTGCTAATTTCTCTATAGGCCTAATAGAAAACAAAGCGCTTTGGTCTTAAAATGGTAATTGTTGTGACTCAGGTTTCTGGACCCAAACTCCCGGGGTGTGTGGGGGGTGGGGTGGGGTGAGGTGGGGTGGGGGTAGGTTCCCTTGTATCCAAAGGAAGGTGCATGGAAAAAGAAGTCAAAACACCAAACATCACAATGTTAACAACAGTCAAAACATATAGGAAGAATTTTTAACATGAAAGTTCTACCTGATTAAATTAATTAAATATCTCTGTCAAAAATTGTATTGAAAGCTATGAAGACTTGGATCCTCTATATCATGTTAAGAAATATTGATTGCAATCCATGCAAACACTTTCTCTTAACTATATACTTAAAAGCTTTTATAAATACTTCAGTAAAGTGAGATTCATTGGCAGTTAAACTCTAACACCAGCCTGAGCTCATTTATCAACCATGTGACTGAACTGCTAGCCAGAGGAAACAGAGACAGTAGGGAATTTATATAGCATCTCTTGAAAAAAATCTTCCTGAAGAGTATTAGAGGCCATGTTATACATTTAGATCTAATAGCCAATGCACAATTTTTAGAAAAAGAAAAATAAATGTGGTGGAAATAGTTCATCTGGGAAATTCTATTTGCACTACAGTCAATTGTTGCACTTCAGCTTTATTAGAAACTGCTTTCTCCATTAAGCATAGCTTGTCAGAAATCCTATACCAAGGAAATAAAAATTCAGGAGGGTGTCCAAATCATTATTGCATATTCCTCAGAACAGATTCTTTGTTCTGGAAACTGTAAGTGATTTGTGACAGTGTTCATGGCATTTGAAAGTAAGATTAGTCAAGTGAGATTTTTAATGAAGGATGTGTGATAAGGGTGTCTGAGTCAAGTCTGCTGCCTCTCAGACCTGATTTTTCTCTATCATGTTTTGTTTACAAACTGAGAAGCCCTGTTCAAGCTGAAGCTTTCACGGGCATCTTTGATGAGAGCACTACTGTAAAAATTCAAGAATATGATAGTCATCAAAATAACAAAGCAATTTAAAAAAAAATACAGTAAATTTATTGGTTAAAAAAACTAGATGTGACTTCCATCTCATTTAATGTGCTTTTAACTTTGAAGGTAAAATGAAATAGGCATATGAAGAAATCAGATTAAAAGGGAAAAGAACGTAGATGGAAGAGAGGAGTTACTATAAAATGCATCAAATACAGGGGTCACTAATTGTATTCTGCACTCATAAATGCAATCAATATAAAGCAATTGTTCAGAATAGATTTAAATAATTGGTACTTAGGCTAAGTTGTGAGAATGTTCTCCTAGAGTCTTATAAACAGGAAACTACAGGGCGATGAATTGTGTCCCTAAAAACCTGGTAAAAATCAGCCCATGCATCTTAGTTTAGGCAATGGCAAAGTGACACAGGGCAATCAGCCAAAGCAGCTGTCCAAGAGGAAAGTGCAACAGCTGGTCTACCTCTAGAGCCTTACTTTCCTGTCCACATGCTTGGTGCTCCTGTTTATCTCGGAGTCACTGGTGGCTTATGCTCTTGCTTTTCTACATTCTTTACTCTCACTGAAGCAGACACTCCCTGAGAAACATAAGCAGACAGTCCATCTCTCTGATGGTTATGGTAGGGATCTCTCAGTATATGGTAAGGACCAGTTTGCACTTTCTTCTCTGTAAAGGAATCTAATCACATATGGCTAATCATTTGTCTGTTCTGACTTAACCCTCAATCTGGACATCATTCACCATGGACTCAAGAGGAATGCAAGACTCTGACTCCATGTCCTCTGCATTTGTAGCCCCTGCCGCTCTGCAGAGAGGGGGAAGATAAGGAGAATTTTGCCAACACCAAAAATCCCGCAAACAAGAGTGACTAAGCACCACAGTGGAAATACAGTTGTTTGCAGGGAAACAGGATGTAAGACAGATCTTTAAGATGTGAGTTGGCTGTTGGCTGAAAAACAAACAAACAAACAAACAAAAACCCCAAAGCTTAAAGAATCAACCTCTGGGCCTGGTATGATCGCACATGCTTTTAACCCCAGCACTTGGGAGGCAGAGGCAGGCAGATCTCTATGAGTTCAAAGTCAGCCTTGTCTACAAAAGTAGTTCCAGGACAGCTAGAGCTGTCACACAAAGAAATCCTGTGTTGTAAACCCCCCCCCGCCAGCCCATATTCTTCTTTTATTATTTATTTATTTATTTATTTATTTATTTATTTATTTTTGTATAATAGACAGGCTGTGAAGCCATAACTTACATGATGGTCATGATGGAACTCATTTACATATGTATATGGACTGTGGATATCCAGAACATTAGGAAGTCAAGGTAAGCCGTATAGGAGTGCCTATATTCATAAAGACCTGAAAGCATGGGAGTGGAGGAAGCCCTAAGTGAACGTATAAGGAGCAGATAAAATTCTAAGTATATGTGGTAATATTAATTAGGAACTCAATCCCTCAGACCTGTGGGAATTGGCAAAACTGCTGTAGATCAGTTTTTGGGAATGGCAAAGCCTTCATCTAGTCCTTGTGCAGATGCTGACAGTATGAAAACACTGGCACCTGCAGCTTCCTCCTCCTGGATATAATGATCACAGCCTGAGACTACTCACCTACAGAGACCTCCTCCTGATCTGTACATAATAAACACACCGAGTCTCCTCATTGTTGCATAGTGGTTCCTCTCCATCAGAGAGCACACGACCCACCCAACCTCAGATTTCTGGGTTTCTGTGGATATGTCTATGGTATCTGTCCTTTCTTTGTTCTATTCACCCCAGTCAGTATCCCAGGACAAATCCTTCCAAGACACAATGGGTTATTTTCTCACTATATCCTGGGTTGTGCTTATCCTGTTGTAACTGCAAGTGTTCATTTAAAGTGATCAAAAGTGTCTCTTTGTAAGCGAAGTTACATGGGTAACCTATGGACTGGAGTCAAAATGCTACAATTAAAAAGAAACTGAAGACTTTAATATCCTATGTCATGCTATCAATTTGGTTGCTGGGAAGTATGTCAGAAACTCCACAGCAGATGAAATTGAGTCAAGTTGCATAACTAGGAGCACATTTGGATAAGCCTAAACCAGTGGATTCAATGGCAACTGAACTACTTGTGGTGCATTGGCTTTCCTGGGAGATATGAACCCGGAGAAGATACCAACAACTCACCAAAGTATTAGTTATAACAAAATTTAACTTGAAGAACCAAATGGAAGAAGACAACAGAAGAATTATTTAAAATTATGTTTGATCTCTCTCTCTCTCTCTCTCTCTCTCTCTTCTCTCTGTGTGTGTGTGTGTGTGTGTGTGTGTGTGTGTGTGTGTGTGTGTGTGTGTAAAACCTGACAGTTAGAAAAGGAACAATCATATAGCAGAAAAAATAGAGACTGAAGTAAGAAAAATTTTCTGGTAGTGAAATTGGGGACCAAACAACAAATTTGAGGCAAAACAAATACCTCTGCAGCCAAAAGTCATCAAAGGAAGCAAGGGCTCAAATAGGATTAATTTTATAATTTTTTCAGAAAATTATGAGAAAGTTTTAAGAGGAATCTTATTAATCTACTTAGAATTTTGTTTTAAAATACTATTTTTTAAAATGTAGCTTTATCACTTTAGTGAACTAGTAGAAAAGATGTTAGAAATCAGCTGAAACTGTTGGTTTTACAGTTTGACCTTGACCTACAGAGGTGGCACCCTGGATTTGTGTTCTCTTCTGCCGAAATCATGCTGTCTCCTCTTGTAAGTCACTCCATATTATGGAAATTTCGGCTTTTTTGTTTGTTTTGTTTTCATCCTGTGCATTGCCCTGCAAGACTCCATTTCTCAAGCGTCTTTTGACTCTCTCTTGATGATGGAGATGACTGTGCACCTAAAATAAACACATGACCATCACTGAACCACCTGTGATTACAGACTGATAATTGGCCTGCTCCTGGAGAAGAAAGGGTACACATTTCCAAATTTGTCAGGGTTAACTGAGACTGTAAGGGCACATGAGTATATTAAAACTATATCAGGGAAACAGGACCAAGAATGAGTTGGACACACCAGACCAGCGAAGAGGCATACTTTCACCATCTGTACTCCATAAAGAGGTATATACCCAGCATTGTGATGGCAATGGCCCAGTATATTATCTGACCACATAGTGTGTGGGTTGAGGAGTGATAGGCATAGAATTCTTTGCTATCTCTGGGGCTTCAGAGCATCTTAGTCACTACTGTGGATGTAAACTATTCCATGGCTGTTGTTTGTTCTGGTCACTAGTCTGGACCTGCTGTCCATCCATCTACCTGTTCCTTCTTTTAGACCCAGTCCTGTTCTCTCACATCTGCAACTGGACTCTTCTATTCAGCTCCACCTTCACACTTGGTGACTCATCCACACAGCCCCACCCTCACACCTGGGACACCAGCAGTGCTACTGCTCCGATGTCTTCCTCCCTGCAGCTCAGGTTCCATTTGTCATCCTAGCCATACAAACGCTATTTAAATCTCCATCTGCCCAATAGTGAACCTTCTTGAAACTCCTTGCCTCTTTTATCATTTATAGTCAGTCTGCAACCAACCTATATACAGATGCAGACACACATACACATATGAATATATGTGTGCAAATATACATATATGCTTACCTTGTGATGTGATATGTGATATGCAAGTTAATATTAGTACTTGACATTGGAATAAAAGAACCTATTTGCCTCAGCTGAAATCACCAGGGAAAAAGAGACTATGACTGCCACTGAAAAGTTTTATTATTTAATAGGTTCTGATGCTGTGGTAAGGCAAAAATGTGTCCCTCTTTGTATCTGACATAACATGTTCATGATACTCATTTAAAGATCAAAAATTTAAAAATAGCTGTCATCAGTAATGGTCTGGAGACATTTGTATTTGCTGAACTATTTTTCTCCAGGGGATAATTATGACAAAATCACTATTAATAGGCAATCAAAAATCTAGATTCTAATATATGTGAGTAGAAGGTAAAAATTTATATATTTCATTTCATACAGGAATTCTGGGCAAGAAATTATAATAGCATAAATGTGTATGCAGAATAGTGACCATAGCAGAAGGAAATGTTGTGTGATAAATACTCAAAACATGACATTTATAAGATGGCTGAAGATAGCCTTTAGTGAAGAAGAGTTCACTATGAAATGATTAAAATTTGAAAGTTCACCAGGCATTTGTGGCTTATGTATTTAATCCTAGTACTCAGGAGACAGTAGCAGGTAGATCTCTGTGATTTTGAGACCAACCTGTTCTACATAGTGAGTTTCAGAAAAGCTAAGGCTATACACAGAGACCCTGTCTCAAAAAACCAAAATCGCAAAATAAATTGTGAGTTCACAGAAAGAAGAAAAGAATTAATGCTATAATATTCTAAAATTGCAAAATAGTAGAAAGTAATTAGAAAAAAAACCCTGTGCCTTAGTATGATTAAAAAAGATGAAAAGAAAATAATAGAACTTATAATAAAAATGTGTTCAGAAGCCAACTATAAATTTCAAAAGGAGCTAAATAAAATATAGCAATGAAAGTATAGTGTTTGGAATTAAGCAATAAGTAGGTGATTTAAATGACAGATTAGATACAGCTAATGGAAGATTCAAGAAACTGGAGGATCATCTTGAGGAAGTCACTCAAACTGATCTCAAAAGAATTCATATCAGAGATGAGAAATATGAAAGACCAAATTTGAGACATGGGGAAAATATGAGAATTCATAGAATGTACTTAATATGAGTACTTTCTGAAATTTTGTTCTTGAAATTTGTATGAAATTCAGGTATATAATGAAATATGTCATACATCTTACCTCCTCTTATATAGCTCCCTCCCAACTTCATATGTTTTTTTATAACTCAATAAGTCAATTTATTAAAGGCTTATGTGTATGGGTATGGGTTATGAGAGTTTTTTATAGAACAAATGAGTTATTGAGAACAAATAACAAATAATACCCTAAAATTTAAAATTGCCTATATTTGAAAGAAATCACTTCTCAGATAGACAAATTAACCCATGAACAGGATAGAAAACTACATAACCCTAGATATAATAGAAGGTACTAGAGATCATGGAAGGAAAAAACTGTTAATAAGAAAAAATAAACAAATGAAACTCCTCATCAATTCCTGTAACAAAAGACTCACAATTAAACTGGTGTGCTTCTAAAAGTAGCAGAATTCAGTGTAATAATATCTTCTAGGCTATAAAGGTATGCTAAATATCATTTACTAATAGGGCAAAATGAATCACCGAGACATGATATTCAATGAAAAAAGGAATATCTAAGCAATTATAAATATATAAATAAATTTATCTGCCACTTGCAAAAAATATAAATCTATAAAGATTTTCTTCTTGGAAAAAATTGGGAAAAAGTATAACTGAAACATTAAACAATTAAATCATAGAATAAATGAAAAGTGGTGATTTGAATAAAATCATTCTGTTCTTTGTGCTATTTAAGAGGGAGAAGAAGACAATGATTACTTTTAGACATAATAATCAACAGGGTAATAATGAAGATAGTACATAGGAAAAAAAATGAATGTCTGCTTACTATCAACAAAGGGGCAAGAAGATAAATAATTCCATCATTCTATCAAGGACAATACAAAGAGAAAAGCAAAAACAAACTAAAAGTGAATAGAAAAAAGTTCAAATTCACAGCGAAGTACAACATCCATAGTACTTTTGAGGTTGACTTGATGTACTTAAATGTGAACTACTACTTTGAGTCATAACAGCCTCCATACTGGTCACCCATCATGATAAGCTCTATGTCTGTTTGGTGGGATGACTGGAAAATGAAGCTTCATATTAGGTATTTCTCTCTCCACTGCTTAGCTCGTGATCTTTATTCAGATGGAATGCTGAACCTGATGAAGAAGGTATTCAGAGGTAGTCCTCAAATAAACTACTTCTCCCAATGGCAGAACAAAGTTAAGTACTGGGAGGAGATTTTTGTGGGTGGAGATGGCCACAATTATAAAATGTATTATTGATATCTTAAATTATTTTTCTAGAATTGGAAAAGGGAACCTTAAGAGAGAAACAAAGTTACCCCAAGGTATTTTATATCATTGTGGCTATTGTAAAGAGTGATGTATCTCTGATTTCTTTCTCAGCCTGTTTGTCATTTATATATAGGAGGGCTACTGATTTTTTTGAGTTAATCTTGTATCTTGTTACACTGCTGAAGGTGTTTATAAGCTGTATGAGTTCCTTGGTCAAATTTTTGGGGTCACTTATGTATACTATCATGTCATCTGCAAATAGTGAAAGCTTGACTTCTTCATTTCCAATTTGTATCCCATTGATCTCCTTATGTTGTTTTACTGCTCTGGCTAAAACTTCAAGTATTATATTGAATAAGTATGGGGAGAGTAGACAGCCTAGTCTTGTTCCTGATTTTAGTGGAATCACTTTGAGTTTCTCTCCATTTACTTTAATGTTGGTTGTAGGCTTGCTGTAAATTGCCTTTATTATGTTTAGGTATGTTCCCTGTATTCATGATCTCTCCAAGACCTTTATCATGAAGGGGTGTTGGATTTTGTCAAAGGCATTTTCAGCATTTAAATGAAGGACCTGTATGACAAGAACTTTAAGCCCCCAAAGAAAGAAATTGAAGATGTCAGAAAGTGTAAAGTTCTCCCATGCTCATGGATAAGTAGGATTAGCATAGTAAAAATGACAATCTTACCAAAAGCAATCTACAGATTCAATGCAATCCCCATCAAAATACCAACACAATTCTTCAGAGACCTGGAAAAAATAATACTCAATTTCATATGAAAAAACAAAAAACCCAGGATAGTAAAAAAAAAAAAAAAAATCCTGTACAATAAAACAGCCACTGGAGGCATCATGATCCCTGACTTCAAGCTCTACTATAGAGTTACAGTAATAAAAACAGCTTGATACTGGCATAAAAACTGACATGTGGACCAATGGAACCAAAGTGAAGACCCTGATAATAATCCGCACACCTATGAACATATGATTTTTGACAAAGAAACCAAAACTGTACAGTGGAAAAAAGAAAGCATCTTCAACAAATGGTGCTGGCATAACTGGAATTAAACATGCAGAAGATTGCAAATAGATCCATATGTGTCACCGTGCACAAAACTCAAGTCCAAGTGGATCAAAGACTTCAACATACATCCAGTTACTGAACCTGCTAGAAGAGAAAGTAGGAAGTAGTCTTGAATGCATTGGCATAGGAAATCACTTCCTAAATATAAAACCAGTAGCACAGACACTGAGAGAAACAATTAATAAATGGGACCTCTTGAAGCTGAGAAACTTTTGTAGGGTAAAGGACACGGTCAATAAGACAAAACAACAGCCTATAGAATGGGAAAAGGTCTTCACCAACCACACATCTAACAGACAGATGATATCCAGAATATATAAAGAACTCAAGAAATTAGACATCAAAATACCCAACAGTCCAATTAAAAAATGGGCTAGAGAGCTAAACAGAGAATTCTCAACAGAGAAAACTCAAATGGCTGAAAGACATTTAAGGAATTGCTCGACATCCTTAATCATCAAGGAAATGCAAATCAAAATGACTCTGAGATACCATCTTATACCTGTCAGAATGACTAAGATCAAAAATACTAAAGACAGCTTGTGCTGGAGAGGATGTGGAGTAAGGAGAACTCTCCTCCACTGTTGGTGGGAATGCAAGCTTACACAGCCACTTTGGAAATCAATATGGCACTTCCTTAGAAAATTGGGACTCAACCTCCCTCAAGACCCAGCTATTCCACGCTTTGGCATATACCCAAGGAATGCTCAATCATACCACAAGGGCACATACTCAACTATGTTCATAGCAGCATTATTTGTAATAGTCAGAACCTAGAAACAACTTAGATGGCCGTCAACTGAATAATGGATAAACAAAATGTGGTACAAATACACAATGGAGTACTACTCAACTGAGAAAAAACAATGACATCATGAGGTTTGCAGGCAAATGAATGGAACTAGAAAAAATCATCCTGAGTGAGGTAACCCAGACTCAGAAAGACAAACATGGTATGTACTCACTCATAGGTGGATACTAGATGTAAAGCAAAGGATAACCAGACTGTAACTCACAACTCCAGGGAGACTGCCTAGTAAACATGACCCTAAGAAAGACACAGGGATCACCCAATGACAGAGAAATAGATGATGAGATCTATACAAGCAAATTGGGGGGTGGTTAATGGAGGGCAAGGGTCGGGGGAAAGAGAGCTTAGGGGAGAGGGAGGTCCCAGCTGGATCAGGAGCAGTGTGGGAGAATGGAGAGGGAGATACCATGATGAATGAAGACCCCAAGGGAATAGGAAGAAGTAGAGTGCTAGAGAGGTCTCCAGAAATCCACAAAGATACCTCCACTGTAGACTATGGAAATGATCAAGAGAGTGCCTGAGCTGACCTGCTCTGGTGATCAGATGGCCAAACACCCTGGTTTTCATGATAGAACTCTCATCCAGTGTCTGATGGAAGCAGATGCAGAGATCCATGGCCAGGCCCCAGGTGGATCTCCCAGTGTCCAATCGGTAAGAGAGAGGAGGGATTGTATGAGCAAGAGATGTTGAGATCATGGTTGGAGTAAGCACAGGGACAAATAGTCAAACTAGTGGAAGCGCATGAACTGTGAGCCAGTGGTGGAGGAACCCCTATGGAATTGGACCAGGCTGCTGTGGGACGGTCTATATGTCAAATTGCTCTGATTGGTCAATAAATAAAACACTGGTTGGCCAGTGGCCAGGCAGGAAGTAGGTGGGACAAGGAGAGAGGAGAATTCTGGGAAGCAGAAGGCGGAGGCAGAGAGACACTGCAGCCGCCACCATGACCAGCAGCATGTAAAGACTCTGGTAAGCCACCAGTCACGTGGCAAGGTATAGATTTATGGAAATGGATTAATTTAAGCTATAAGAACAGTTAGCAAGAAGCCTGCCACAGCCATACAGTTTGTATGCAATATAAGTCTCTGTGTTTACTTGGTTGGGTCTGAGCGGCTGTGGGACTGGAGGGTGACAAAGATTTGTCCTGACTGTGGGCAAGGCAGGAAAACTCTAGCTACAAATGGCGCCCAACGTGTTGGCAAAAGTTTCTACCTAAAACCTGAGAAAAGATTCTAAAACGGAGCTAAAAACAGCTTCCTAATTGTCTCTCTCAAATGAGCAGCAGCTGCCGGTTTGAGTTACTGGCGGGTTCCTGGCGTGCGCGCTCGATCTGCAGTATGGCGGGAATGAGGCCTCTGCAAGTGGCACATTAAGCTGCATGGTGGATTTAGCTTTTGCTAGTACAAAACAAAAAGAGGTTTCTGGGCTACATGCTGCTTTGATAAGAAGCATAGACCCACTGTTTCTGAAAATTGATGGCTCCCAGAGCTGGCGGAAAACGTACCACCGCCATGTTGGGAAGCTGAAGTGGGCAGTGTCAGCAGCCACAGCGCCGTTTCAGGCTTAGAAGGCTGCTGTTTAAAGCAATAGGCTCAAGGTAATATAAAACATAAGCCACATAAAGATGGCTACCACACAGAGAATCTGGATTATGTTCTCTTTGATATTCGTAACTGAAGAGAAACATTTGATTGCAAAAGCTGTTGAGTTATGCCAAAATGTGTATTTTAAAGGTACCTTAACTTCAAAATTTGGATGTAAGGATATGTTGCTTTGGAAAGGAGGCTCTGCTTTTGCTTCCACAGAAAGCCAGAGGCTATGGATTTGTTCCAGATTAAGATACATCAGGTTTGACCAGCCAAGACCACCTGAAAGGTCTCCGATGACACCATGGCCCAGATGATCCAACATCCAGAGTCGTTTCAAGGCAACTGGCTCAGACGATACAGTCTCACGGACTACTCCATGATCCTAAAATTTTCTTTGTGTCCCATAAGATACAGCGCCCCCTCCAGCAGGAAGTAGTAAGAGAAGCTACGCCCCAATTCCCAAATATACCAAGCTGACTTTGGAGATGTGTAAAAGTTAAAACCTTCCTTTTTAAAAAAAGAAAGGGAAGTGCTGTGGGACGGTCTATATGTCAAATTGCTCTGATTGATCAATAAATAAAACACTGGTTGGCCAGTGGCCAGGCAGGAAGTAGGTGGGACAAGGAGAGAGGAGAATTCTGGAAGCAGAAGGCGGAGGCAGAGAGACACTGCAGCCGCCACCATGACCAGCAGCAATGTAAAGACTCTGGTAAGCCACCAGCCACGTGGCAAGGTATAGATTTATGAAATGGATTAATTTAAGCTATAAGAACAGTTAGCAAGAAGCCTGACGCCATACAGTGTATGCAATTAGTTCTGTGAGTGTCTGAGCCTTGAGATGAAAAGATTTGTCTGACTGTGGGAGCAGGTCGCTACACCAGGCTGATAAGTGAGACCCAGGAACCTGTCCTTGGTGCATGGGCTGACTTTTGGAGCCTGGGACCTATGCTGAGACACTTTGCTCAGCCTTGGTGTAGAGAGGAAGGGATTGGACCTGCCTTGATTGAGTCTGCCAGGCTGGGCTGACTCCCCAGGGGAGACCTTGCCTTGGAGGAAGTGGGAGTAGGGGTTGAATTGGGGGAGATGGCTGAGGGCTGGAAGGAGGGAGGTGGGAAAATCCGTGGCTGATATGTGTAATTAAGTTAATTATAAAATAAAAATACTATAAAAAATGAGAAACAAAGTTTAGATCTGTGTTTCTTAAACTTTAGCATGTAGAAATATTGTTGAACTTTTAAAAACCAAAACCAGAGTTTCTGTTCCAACTTGCTTATGGTATTGAAATTGAAATTTTATATTTTTATATGTTATAAAATAATTCTCCTTTTGATGATTTGGTTTTCAACCAGAAACCTGTAATAGGTATCATTAGTGTGTGTCTCCAACACAAACAGAGCTGTAAACTGCTAAGTACTGAGTGCATGCACTTTTTCCTCACTCCTCTCAGCTTTTCTCTTCCCTCAGCACAGTCAAGATGAAAGTGAATGCTTCTTCTCCACCATTAAATTTGTATTTCTGGAGACTAGCATAAAACGAGATATAACTGAAATATACACAAAACTATATGAAGATGTTATATCAGTTTGACAATGGCCTGTGAAATGTTATAACCAGTGCTACTCAGGGACATTAAAATGTTCTTTTTATTTCTGAAGGAAACTGATGCAAGAGTTGTAAAAAACATTGATATGCATAGGTCAAGGATTTTAAGATGTTGACCTGAAGAAGAGATGATACAATTACTTATTTTGTACTTTTTTTATATACCTAATAAAATTGTTACTACTCTATGTTGTGATAGCCTAATAGAAATATTTACCTAGAAACTATAGGATTGTGGGAAAGTAGAATGGGTTAAAAGTTTTACTTAAGTGTGCTGAGTTCTGTTCACTTATAAAGCCCCTCCTATTATTTTAGGAAACCAAATAATTGAAAAAAACTGCTGTCAGCAATGATTTAAAGTCATACTACTTACTCTTTTTGCCAAGGAAGGAATGTTTTAATTGCTACTTGCAGATATTTGCTCGCATAGACATGCCTAACTATGATGGGTATATTCAGTTTTGGAACGAACTATGATGGACAGGAGATTCAAAGAGTTTTCTCAGAAATACATATAGTCAGGAATTATAACACTGTTTTCTGATGTTTAAATGCCATAGGAAATTCTGAGGATCTGAAGACTTCTGCTAAGCCTTAGCTTGGTAATTACAATGTAAAGCATTAGTGTGAACTAAAGCTGAGATTTCCTGTCTCTCAGAGTATCTGTTTGTGTTTTCATGTGTCTGTATTCCCATAACAGTACTCTTTCACCCAGACTATCTCAGAAAAAAATAGAGATTTAAGTCATGATCAAAGAAGGAAAGTTTAAAAAATGAATAAATTATTTTACATCCTGATGGCAGTTTCCCCTTCCTACTCTCCTTCCATTCCTTCCTCCCAATCTCCTCTCTGCTTCCCCTCCCCCTCCACTCCTCCATTTCTATTCAGAAAATGGCAGACCTCCCATAGATATTGACAAAACATAGTATATCAAGTTGTAGTAAGACTAGGCAACTTGACTTGTATTAAGGTTGGGCAAGGCAAACCAGTATGAGGAATAGGATCCCAAAAGCCAGCAAAAGAGTCAGAGACAGCCCCTGCTCCCACTGTTAGGAGTCCCTCAAGAAGACCAACTTACACAACTGTCACGTATATGGAGAGGAATTAGGTCAGACCCATGAAGACTCCCTGGTTGTCAGTTCAGTCTCTGTGAGCTCATATGAGGCCAGGTTAGTTGATCCTGTGGATTTTCTTGTGATGCCCTTGACCCCTTTGGCTCCTACAATTCTTTCTCCCTCTCTTCAGCAGAATTCTTGTAGCTCAGCCTAATATTTGGCCATGGGTCTCTGTATCTGTTTTTTATCAGTTGCTGGAGGAAGTCTCTTTCATGACTATTTGGCTAGGCGCCAATCTATGAGTATAGCAGAATACTGTTAGGCATCACTGGCATCCCCCTCCCACACACCCCTGTCATGTTTGGTTCTATACTAGGTCTCTGGGCCATCCAACCTCTGGGTTCTGGTGCTCCAGGCAGTGTCAGGGGTGGGCTCACTTTAGTGGCATAGGTCTGGACCACTCATTGGTTGGCCACTCCCACAATCTCTCTGTCACCCTTACCCCAGCACATCCCAAAGGCCTGACAGACTGTAGGCCAAAGGTTGTGTGGCTGGATTTATGTCCCAGTCCCTCCACTGGTAGTCATGCCTGGTCACAGGAGATGACCAGTTCAGGCTACAGATCTGCATTTGCTAGGAGTCTTAGCTAGGGTCATCCTTGTAGAGTCCTGGGAGTTTCACTTGCACTAGGTTTCTACCTGACCCTGAAATAACCCCCTTCCCAGGTGGCTCTTTTGGTGATGAGATGGGATGGGGGAGAAGAGTTTTAAAAAATATATATATTTTTAAATTTTATTTGTTTTTTTGAGACAGGGTTTCTCTGTATAACAGCCTTGGTTGTCCTGGAAGTCACTATGTAGACCAGGCTGGCCTCAAACTTACAAAGATCCACCTGCCTCTGCCTCCCAAGTGCTGCGTTTAAAGGTATGTGCCACCACTGCCTGGGTCTTGAAGAATAAATTTTTATTGAAATATTATAATAATGAAAAATTTCAAAAAGCAGAGAAGAAATATTCATCCTAGGAAAATGAATAAATATATGCCAAGTCACCCATGCTATATGTAAATGGTGCAGTATACTGGTAATATTTTTATAGTTTAATACTTTATTTGTTCATGTTGGATATTGCTGTGAGGCTGGGAATGAACTGGGATAAAGTGGGAAAGAAACAAGGGCACAACACTGACCTCAACAGAAAGTGGATTTTTCTTTAATAAAATGGTGAAGGGCAATAAACTTTCTGCAAGAATGGAGGTTGTGTGCATTTAGAGGAACTGGGGACATTGTGTGTGTGCATGTGTGTGTGTGTGTGTGTGTGTGTGTGTGTGTGTGTGTGTGTGGTCTAGCCATACATATGTATCTCTATATATACCATCTGTATCTATATCTATACCATAATCCATCCATTTATATCCATATCAATCTATACCCACATCAGTATATCTATATGTGTCTTCTACCAAGGAGTTACAGCTGTTTTGTAGTTTGACTGAGAGAAGGGTGAGCTGTTTTCACTACTAGACATATTTTTCTGCAGATGATGGGGTTTTCAGTAAATACAGCCTGACTCAATTCTTCATGAATCATCCATGCTATTACTTAACACTCATCAATACAGATCTGAAGGTCTTTCTGATGGGAATATCTTTCTATAATGCCGTGAATATGTGTTGCTCTACTTGGTTGATAAATAAAGCTGTTTGGCCAATGGTGAGGCAGAATAAGTTTAGGTGGGACATTCTAACTAAGAGGAGAAAGACAAAGCAGAGGAGATGCTGCCAGCCTCCACCATGAGAAGCAAGATGTAAAAGTACCAGTAAGCCACAAGCCATGTGGCTAAATATAGATTTATAGAAATGGGTTAATTTAAGAGACAAGAACTAGATAACAAGAATCCTGCCATGGCCATAGTTTAAAAACAGTATTAGCCTGTGTGTGTTCATTTGGGTCTGAGCAGCTGGGACCATGAGGACATGGGAGCCAGGTGGGCACAGGAAAACTTTCAGCTACACTTTTCAAGTGTGTATATATATGTAAGATTACTAAACACATTAGTTATATATGTATATTTTCAACTCTTTGTATCTGCTTTGCTCCTGTTAGAGCCCCCAAATCTTGGGTCTTAAGTGGGTGCCCCAAGAACCCAGACTCCAGTCCAGTTGATGCAACAGCAAGAGGTGTTTATTGATGTGGCTATACAGTGGGGCAAACTCTTGTCCTGGGAACAAGAGTCACATCTTACTGTAGACACATGGGTGCTTTTAAAGGAAAAACCCACAAAAGCCATAAGATCACAATTCCCATACAATTTCGTTTTACAAGATCATGGTCTGATCACAGACTGGGTACAGTCACATCTGCATGTACATTCTTCATGAAACCTCAAGCGGGGGTATCAGAGCAGGAGTGGAGTTTACACAAAGGTCACAGTGGTCCTTCCTGGAACACTTGCAACTATCCCAGTCACAGTTGAGCACATCTCTTAAAGGAAATCTTTTTACATTGTTACAGGGGTGATTGAGCAATGATTGAGTCAGGTGGCCTTTGGAACTAGTTTTCTTTTTAGTTCCTTATTTCCTGGGGCTTGGAGGTATAAGCCTGAAGGGTTAGGGTCTTTCGCTCCCTCTACATCTTTCCCATGATCTTCACAGCTCTATTCTACTAGCTTGGCCTGGTTTACGATAGGAGGTCCCTGCCTCCACCACTACACCAACTCTTCAGCTGGAACTAAGGTGCTCCCACATTTTGTTTTTTAAGATGCTGATAGTTTTTGACTCTGTTTCTACTTTTTATTTGTTTTTCTATAGCTATTTTCAATTTGCTGATGGTCCACTCAAAAGGAAACAACGGTTGGAGCGGTTTGCAGGCTGGCAAGCTTCTCCCAACGGAGCAGAGCTCTTCAACTCCCCTGTGCAAGAGGTCAGGCAAACTGCTTGTCTGAGAACTTCAGAAGCCAATCAGGAGCTTTTGCATCACTTCTTTATTTTCCCCTTCTTCTGTGTGCTGCAAGGGATCTGATAGGTTTCCTTGTAGAAACTTGAGCTCTTTCACTAATTGTGGCTTTCTCTCTCATTTCCCAATTGTTATCCTAAATATTAGGACACGTAGCAACCTTCTTCTTTGCTACAAAACAAAACAAAAAATCCAAACTCAAAGCTTTAGCACAAACTTATTTCTTTGACATGAAAACTTTCTTTCATCACTTTTGTTTAGTTAGTTTGAGCCTGTATGTATGATGAAATGTGTTTCAGAGCACATGAGGCTAGGGCCTATTACATGGGGGAAAAACTATCTTTCTTGACAGTATTTGCTCATCCTGCAGTGGTTACTAATGAGGACTTAATTCAAGGAGACAAATTCAAATAATTGGATACTAAATCCAGAAGAGACAATATTGTGACAGGTAAATAATCTTATAGTACTTTGAAATAAATAGCCAAATAAACTTGTGGTAAGAATAGAATGAGCTGATGCTTTTACTGTCAATGGGAATTGTGAGTATTGGCCAGTGGCTCAGCATATATATTCTATATGAGGCTTATCAGAGTGCCCTAGCATAATGGGAAGTTCTGCCCTAAAGGTCAGTTACTTTACCTTGTTTTGCTTTATAGATTAAGAATTGAAAATCCATTCCTTGACCTCAGTATTATCACGAAGCTGGCTGGCACTTTGACCTGATGACCTTGGGAAATGGAAGTGTTGGACAATATAGAACATTCTGTTTTCCTTTGTTCATTTAGTATTCTATTTATAGTTCCTTTATATATATATATATATATATATATATATATATATATATATATATGTATGTATTTCCCCCTTACTGATACTGTAAGGAGTAGCTCTAAGCTGCATTAAAAAGTGGTTCTAGGTGAAGGCTTGTTAAATACTATAATGTTCTTCCCACTAACAGTTTTTTTTTAAATAAGGTAGAGACCATTTTGATTGTTTTCTGATAAAGTTGATAGTATAAACTAAAGATTTGTGTAAGCTCTAGTCTTAGTTATTTATTAAAAATATAAATTTTATGTAATGTATTGAAATGAATTTCCCCTAAGAAGAAAAAGCTAAGAGATTACTAAGGTAGAATTATGAGGCTCAGTTTCAATCAAATGTCCTCTGCCATGATCAAAGTGCCTGTCATTGGGGACTTAGAGGAAGGTAACAAAAATTCACTGGCATAAATCCAATTAAAATTCTCAAATGGTTGTAAATTTGTGTCTTGTATACTTTGGGGGAGAATTAAAATAACTGACCCACAGATGCATAGCTTTGAAGATCTAGGAACTGAAGATGAGAATTTAGCTTTCATGAACAACCCTTGAGTTCCTTTCAAGCAGAGTTCAGATAGTTTGCCTTTAAAAATAGACAGGTGATAAGGAGAAGGGCTCGAAGGGAGGTGAGCTTTTAACTTTTCAAATTCATGAGTTCATTCTTCAGCCTTCTCGTTTTCTGAACTGCAGATGTCACAAGGTGAGAATGAATCCTCAGCTTATTCTGGTTTCCAGGTTGCAATTCCTCTGCATTTTTGGTCTACCCTTGAGGAATCTATGGAGACTACAGAAATGCGTCACAGGCAATCATTCTGAAAGGAGGCACACACACACACACACACACACACACACACACACACACACACACACACACGAAACTATAATGAAACTTCCTTATCAAGGGGATGAAAGCTATTGTCCACCACTCATTTAAGTATAAATATACATTGCTGTCATTTATCACACTATCACCTCCCCTTAAAGAAATCACATGTGATTGTTTTCTTGGAAGCCATACTTTCCACAGCAGTTAGATTCTTTAATTGTTCTCTCTGCAAAGTAGCTGAAGTCAAAGTTTCTGACCTTGAAGTTTTAGTTACTAGGAATTTGCAAATGTAGTTATAAAAGCTAAGTAGAGACCTGGACTTCATCTCAGATCCATAAGGAGAAATAAAGAAAGCTTATGTTAATATTTTAGGGAAGTAATAGAAGGAGGAGAACCACAAAACGGTTGTGATGTTGAAAACGAACAACATTTAACTGGAAAACACTCTTATTATTTCTGGCAGCAAGCCGTGTATGTTTTCATAGTCTCATCTGGACTTTAACATTCTTCCATTCATCTTCCTTCCTGGAACAGGTAGGGTAGGGCTGACAGTGACAGAGCATTCTGAAGCTCAGGGAACATCTCCAAAGCCACCAAGGTTAACGACAGAGCCAACACATTCCTGCTCCCGTATCTTTTTGTTACAGCATTGATCAGAAACTAATCTTAAAACCTTAATGTCAGAGCACTATCTACACAGTGAAGAGAAATGGTGATAAGGCTATGGATGATACATTTTATCTAAAGCAAGCTAAACAATTCCAAGTCCAAATTATCCATTTCATAGACTCTGTAATTGAAATTAGCTGGACGGTGAGCACACTGCTTTGTATTCTTGAGTCAATTTATTTGCTGTGAATGCTTTCATAATAGAATTCCCCAAATCCATTAAGGCAACTAATATTTATTGAGTACTATGTGCAAAGTGCTACAAATACAACAGTGAAGCACATTCAGATCTTGCTCTCAACAGTTCATGACTGGAAGGAAAAATAAGATTTGTTAAAATCTAAGTGCTCCCTGCTGTGGGAACACATGAATTTAACACAGAAACTAACATTGGGTATTGTGGTTATTGGTGGAGAAGAAAGGTTAGGAAGGTTTTCTGAAGAATGGCTAACATGAAACATGTATGATGCTTGAGAGTTTTTTTAAATATTTATTTATTTTATATCCCTACCACACTTTCTCCTCCCTCAGATGTTTGAGAATTTTTTGAGTGAAAGGACAGGAAGCAAGAAAATTCTAACCCTGCTAGTTTATTCTGACCTGTGGTGTGGAATAAGCAGGATATCACTCAGGATTTGGTAAGACTTCAGATGCCTGAGACATAAACAGGAAGGGATTAGGGTCTATGTGTCTAATGCTTAGTTCTAGTGTGCCATAATATAGTCTAGTTCCAGGTGTCCTAAAATATTCTACTGGGAGATTGCTATATATTGTTTTTAAAGCTTTAACCATTATTTTACAAGTGCAAGAAGATACAGCATTAATGTCTTAGGGAAGGAAACATAGTTTAACTTCTCCCAAAAAAGGAAAATAAGATTATGTTGGAAACAGAAGAGGTAAAGATAGAAGTTAAAACTTTTTCAGGTTCAATATTACTTTTGAGAAATATATCTTTATTGTACTGAGATGGTGAAGGCATGGCTGTTCTTTGGATGAAACACTAAATGGTTCCAAAAATTTCACAAAGCAACTATTCTCAAAATTTTAACACAGTCCCTATTTTACTGAATTACATTTTAGAGTCCATGCATGTATTGTTTTATAGAAAGAAATATTAAGAATAAATAACAAGCTTTCCAGATGGTCCCATCTATAACTGGCATGAGTTTTATGGGCAGGAACCACACTGTTTCTCGATATATTTTCCTTTGTTAGTATGTTAAGAATAATAACCATTGGTACTGTTGGCAGACTTCCCAGATTCTTCTTATATTTTAACAATCACAGCAATTATAACAATACTTGATATGAGTGGAATGCAAATTTTATTACTCATCTGAAGACCACACTCTTCCCTTTCTCATTTCCACAAATCATGTCACTACACATACCTGTGACCAAAGGATAAGTCTAGAACTGGTGTCTCATGAAGCGACCAAGCCATAGCAAAGTATTTAAATAAACTTTCAACTTAAAATCAAGGTCAATTGTTTTGATTTTCTCTCCAAAAGGATCTGTTCTCCATTATGGAAAATTGTTGGTTTCCTTTAATCTATCTTTCAGAACTATCAACTTCTTCATCATGGCCATAAAAACCTTTTGATATCCTCCAAGAGGAGTGAAGGGAAAAAAAGTACTTGAAACTTCTATGACATCGAATTATTCTTTCAGTATTCTCAGTTTTTGTTTTTCTTTTTTAAACTATTTCCTACTTGGTCTGTACACATGAATCCTACAATTATTAGAGGAGTGTAAACAAATGAATTGTGTTCTCTAATACTATATACACAGCATTACTAAACTACATGTTAAGTGCATGCATGAAATTATTTTAATCCCCACGGTAAATTTTTAATTTTTTGTATTTCCATTTTAAATGAAATACACTTTACCAACATTGATAATGCCATTATCGTTAATATATGTAATCTTTAAGGCTATGGTCTTTCCACTATGTCATCTTTAAAGGTTTTTCCACTCCTTGGTGAATTGTTTAACGTCCTCTAGAGTAAGTACAAGGTTAAAACTTGTTAGAGACTCTGAATATCAGGTTGATGGTCACAGAACAAGAAGAAAGTGAAATGTGAAATTACTCTACTAAAATGACAAATATTCTGTATGTAGTCAATTAGTTTAGTAACCTATGCATAAAAGAGAATTGTGAAATTGTAAGATCAAGATTGCAATGTCACTAGCCATATTATAACTCTTCACACTCTTTCTCCCTGTCTTAAAGTGGTGTAAATGCCCAATCTCCATTTGTTTCGTCATATGGTGCAGTTTAGCAGCACCACAGACTACTATAAATACTTCATTTCTTTATAGTGCAATATTTTTATCTTTGAAAATTGGTAAATTAAAAATAATTTAGCTAATTTTACTTCATATCAAAAATATAGTGGTGACCATGAGAGCAGTTCTTCATTTTTCTGTCTCATTTTCTTTTTGCTATTTCTTTGTCTGTGAATCAGCTAGTATAGAGCATAAAGACCCAGATGGAATTAAAGTCCAGTCATGCCGACCATCAGTCACTTTTCAAGAAGTCAGGTGACTGAAGAAAGGAGAATGAATAAGAAAAAATCAGGGGCTTTAGAGAAAAGATATAAACATTCATTTATCTGCTTACTAGATCATTCAGATAATATACTAATTAATTCAGTCTCTCTATATATTTGTTATCCTATAAACAGCTCATTTTATTTTCTGAGCATTGTGCTAAGGTCAAAATAGGAAAAGAAAAGTTAAATAAACATGCATCCTTCCTGTCTCTGACAATCATATTACAATGGGAAATAAATCATAATTAATTCATAAATGATAACAATAGAGGTAATTTTAAGGTTCTTCGATGCTAATTTGGATAATGAAGTTATAAGGGGGAAACTCTGTCTTGCTACCTCTTTTCTTAATGAATTTTGATTTTTCATTTCATGTCCCTGGTCATTCAAAGGCTTGGGTTGTCTCTTTCCAATGAATGCCTTAAAGACTGCTAACACATTCCAAGGTAAAATGTCTTTTATAAGTCCTGCCATCTATGTACAGTTCTCTATGACACTTTGATGGGAAGAGAACTTTGATGCAAATGCAGTGTGGAATGAGGTAAGGACAGGCTCTAGAGGTGAGAGTGTGTTTGTTGTCTTCAGCTTTCTTTAGCTAGGAAAGCTTGGTTTTAATATGCATGACTTGTACTATTTCCAATGAATGTGACAGAGTATGAACATGAAACTTATAGAATTGTTATTTGTATTTGATACTGTGGCTGCTCAGTTATTCTCAGACACTGGTTTACTGCTAGAACCACTTCTTAGTGCTAAACATTTTCCTGTTGAAGATGCTCATCACCAATCAACACTCAATAGATTTGGGACTTTATATGATATATCCTGTAGATCTGACTGTGTTCTTCTCTACCAAATATGTTAAATGAATAAAATACTCAGTCTAGGTCTAGTGATCCTGTTTGTCTACCTGAGTTCTGGGTCCTAGGCATTTGACTGCTGTCTTTCATACATGGCTTTATTCATATTTCTGTTAGTGCAGTAGGATAGTAGGTTAACATGGACTTCCTGAGATGGCTAGAGTCCTCACAAAACTTTCTAAGACTCTCCTATATGAGGTATATATCCATTTATTCATCTTTGCATCTTTTCACAATTTCATCCACGAGGTGTTTAATTTATCTACATTGACATGCAGTATCAATCTATCACAGCCGAGACCTTCCAACTGGGCACTCTAAGCCTCTACTTATTGGTATACATGGTGTCTTTTATAGATGTTCTAAGCCATTAAATAGGACATATATGATACTATATTAATAAAAATTTTGAGTCTATTTTATGTCTAGATGTCTAGTGATATTCAACATGTTTGATGTATCTTCCATTGAATTACCATGGACAAAAATCACAAGAGGGGAATAATAGGATGCAGTTGTTAGGAAGGAGGAAATGGGAAAATGTGCTAGGGAGATTTACCTGAGAAGGGAAAAGGAGCAGAAAGATCGAGGAAAAGGAAGTGGGAGGGAGGGGAGATATAACACACCAAAGATAAGAGATAGAGATAATATCATAGGGGATCATTATACATAACACTTCACACACACGCATACATACACAGACACAGACACAGACACACACACACACACACACATGCTGGGGAGGGGGTTAATTGAAATTACAGCAATTTACAGTGCTCCTTGTGAAAACCATAGACAAAAAACAAACAAACAACAACAACAACAAAAAAAAAAAACCAAAAAACAAAAAACCCAGTGCCAGGTATAGGAAACCTCATTTTGAGTTATTAGCTGAGTCACTGAGACCTCAGAGCAATATAGGCTATTTCCATTGCCCTTGATATCTTCCAGAAAAGAAAGACATCACACATTTCAGACAATTCAGGAGGAATCAATTTGGATCTGACTTGTAAGCCTCCTCACTGAGGACTACCTAACATACTTTTAGAAGAAGCTATGCAAGCTACTAATATAGAAAAGTAATCAATAGTTCTATCTAGCTATAACACCAATGGAACACAACAATGACCAATATGACAAGCTATTATTAAAGATGTGACAGTGGCACTTGTGTCCTGGAGATAACCAGCAGCTACCCAGCTGGATTTAAGGCCTGCTCAACTGGAGGAAATTCATGTCTGACACTGTAAATGTAAACAACTACCACTAGCTGGTGAGGCCATGAAACCTAGAGGGGAACCAACTACCGACATTTCTGAAATCAGTATCATTTTTAACTGCATTCTAAATACTGATCCTTATATCCTCAATTAGCTTATCTATCATTTTAACCAAATAGGCTTCTTTTTGCAGCAGACAGAGATTTTTAAAGAAAGCTACAACTGAGATAAGCTCATTGTGTGATGCCTGCCTGCATTTAACACATTTACAACATAACCTGTATACTTAAGCCTCAGGGAACATTGCAGAAGAAGGCCCCAAAAGACTGGAAGAGCCAAAGCATGAGGATGTCTTCTGGAAAGAAAAAAAAAAAAAAAAAAACTGTTGTGGGTGGAGGGAGAGAGGAAGGGAGGGAGGGAGGGAGGGAGGGATGGAGGGGATGAATCGAGATCTGGGATTTGGAGCTGAATATAATCAAGAAATATTATTTGAGATTCTGTTAGACTTAATAAAAGATATTGTCATAAATACTAATATGGAACATAGTGTTGATTCTGTGGCTGTACACTCTAATCTTTAACTTCTAAGCCTTACATTAACCAAGATGTAGCTATTAGTTATTCAGGCTACACCTGTCTACTTGGTGAGGAATTTTTTAAACATAATTCAGATTCTACTTTGACAACAATTATAGAGTCTAGTTGAGCCTAACCACATTTCTGAATGTCTTTTAATATTCCATTTTAGGTGAATAGCAAATAGAGCACAATAAGAACCAAATCACAGCAAATCAACAATGGTTTTGCATTCTGTTGTTGACTAGATAACCTGAAATTAAACTAGTATTTGATAATAAAATTTCTTATTTTTGTAACATGAGAATTAAATCCCACAGCTCTATGAATTACTAACATAGCATTATTTTCTGCCATACTTAAGGCTGGCAGAAAGCTGTTTATGGAGAGAATTTATCTGAAACAACTATTGCTTTATTCAGTATTGTTGTATAACAGATTGCTGCTGATATCATATTTTTCCAGGACTGCCTGAACATCTGGATAGGCCTGTAATTCTGGAAGTGATTATAAGATCTCCATAGGTGTCCAACATGGTAAGAGGGGCAAATTTCTCCATCAAATTTCTCACTGTCTTCATGCTCTTCTTAACTTCCTTGCATATTTTGCCAATCTTCTTTGATTTTATAACATATGCTAGTATTGTTTCTCAGCTGAACTTTATATTAACACATTTGTTGTTCATGAAGCTGGAACTCCCTATGTAGTATTTATTCCCCTTGCTTTGAATACTTGTTTAAAAAGCTTTTCAGAATCTATAATAGTTGAATCTTCTCCCTCTGACAGCAGAATGTAGGCAGGACACAATTATGGTTTAATTCTAAATCTTTGGTTGGCTGTTTTTATTGGATCTGGAGGATTTTATTTCCCTTCTATGCTTTCTCCATGTTTCTGGAAAACATGAAATGTCTGTCACAGGTGAAAACAGTTTGATGATCTTGGCGTGACAAGTTCATGTCAAAGTATGCTAGTGACCAGGCCAGCCTCCTCAAACCTGCAGCCACGCCTTTACTAGATATTATATAGAGCATATATGCGTTTAATAGACACTATCCTCAAATTTGATAGAGTTTAAATTCATTGATACCCAAGTTCCATACATCATTTAAAGGGACATCTTCTGTATTTTGTTCCTCTGAAAACCTTTAAAGGGTTTTTCAATACTTTGCATCCTGACAAATTCTGTCTGAGGATTTCATTTGGTATTGCTAGAAGGAAAACTGACTCTGAAATGCTGCTTTCTGTGCCTTCCAACAATGGTCATAAATGGTTTGTAGATAGGTGCTCAATCAAAGATGTGTCACCATGCACTTATAAATATTCATCCAATTATTAAAGAAGATGTCCGTTTAAATGACATATGGAACTTGGGTATTAATGAACTTAAAACTCTATCAAATTTGAGGATACTGTCTATTAAACGCATATATGCACTGTATAATGTCTAGTAAAGGCATGGCTGCAGGTTTGAGGAGGCTGGTCTGGTCACTGTTTTTTGTTTTGTTTTGTTTTTTGTTTTTGTTGTTTTTTTTTTTTTGTTTGTTTTTTTCAGTCAGGAAGCATAAAGAAATGAATGTTTATTTTGGTAATGTTGCTGTTGCTGTTGTTCCCATAATACACCAGGGAAATATGAAAAAGGTTACCTGAGCTGTTTATCATACCTTGAGAGCTTTCCTAGCATCTTCTTCCCAGACCACTAATTGCCTAAGGCAAACACACACAGTACTTTCTGACCAACCTTTTTTTTCAGTTTCTACTCTCATTAAAAAAATTATTTTATTTTATTTGTGTGTATGGGTGTTTTGTCTGCATGTATACCTGTGCACCATGTGCATGTCTGGAGCCTCTGAAGGTGAGAAGAGGAGTTGAATATTCTGCAACTGAAGAACTGGAGTAACAGATTGTTGTAACCTGCCATGTGTGTGCTGGAAATTGAACTTGAATCTTTTGGAAGAGCAATCAGTGCTCTTAACCACTGAGCAATCTCTCCAGCCCTTCACTATTTTTTTTTAAATACAATAAAGTAGCAGAAAAAAACCCCAACATCTCATTATAGCACTGGAAATTAAAATGTAGAAAAATAAATCTTTAATTTCCCCCAACAAGAACAAAGGCAATAACCTCAAACTAAATTTTTTCACATTTTATTTCCTAGTCAGAAGTAGCTAACTTTCAAATTAAACAGCTGGAAGTTTCACCTCTAGGCAACACTATCCAGATAGCTTCTAGCTAAGCAAGCTATTGATTTACATAATGACCTATTTAATCAATCCTGAAAACCTGCGATGTTTACAAACTTCCCCTATTACTATATCCTCACACCAAAAAAAAAAAAAAAAAAAAAAAAAAAAAAAAAGGAAGAAAGAAAGAAAAAATCTGAAAATCTTATTTCAGGCAAATCTGGGCCTTTCAGGCAGAATTTCCTACATAAACAAGGGCCCTCAACTGCCAGATTTCTTTCTTGTTTTTTAAGTTCTTCTGAATTTAGATCACTTTGTCTAAGACCATAAAAAGAGCTTTCTACCACAAATAGTTCACTAGTTATTCTTAAGGGTGGATTAGGGAGCTCCACTTCTATCTATGTCTAATTTTGTCATAGCTTGTTCTGTTGGGGGCTCTAAGCGTGAGCACCACTGACAATTTGTCTCAGGAAATGTTCTGATGTAGAGCACTGTCCCATGCCTGGCAGAATATTTATGGATATTATTTTCCTTAGTGGGGTAGTCAGTGCTGTCTCCAGGCACTGCCAAACATCTCCAGCTAATAAAGTGTTCTGATTAGATTAAAGAAAAGTTAAAGGAAAAAAACTGCAAGGAAGAAGAGAGGAATGGCCACCTTTATGCCCCTAGATCTTTTCCTGGTTTCTCTTCTCTTTCCTGCCTACCTTGAATAGCTTGGTTTCTGGTGGAATGGAGGAAAGTTCCTAGAGATTTTAGCACATTTGTCCATAAGGAGCCAAAAACAAAAACAAAAACAAAAACAAAAACAAAAACAAAAAAACCCTAACTTTGAAGGATGCTTCAGAAAGAGAATTATGAAATCTCAACTAGAAATATGGGATGATTATGCATCTTTTCAAATTTTCTTGTAAATGGAGGCAGAGCCTTTTGTCCCGATTTCTATTCTCAAATAAATACACAAAAGCTTATATTAATCATGAAATGCTTGGCCGATGGCTCAGGCTTATTAATAATTAGCTCTTCCATTTAAATTAAACCATTTCTATTAATCTATGTATTGTCACCTGGCCATGGCTTTAACAGGCCTCTAGCATCTTGCTTCTTGGGTGGCTGACTCATGTCCTTCCTGATTCCACCACTCTTCCTCTGAATTCTCAGTTTGATTGTTCTACCTAACCTTATTCTGCCTCGCCATAAGCCAAAACAGCCTTATTATTAACCAATGAGAGTAATGCATATTCACAGTGTACAGAAGGATCATCTCACAGCATTTACCTCTTTCTGTCTAATCAAAAAGGAAGGTTTTAACTTTAACATAGTAAAATTACATACAACAAAACAGTTATCAAGCAAGAATTATAGTTACAATGTCTACTCTATTTGTATTTGGCAAAATCACAGAAAACACTCAATTATCTATCCTCTCTTGGTAGGCCTAAAGTTTTATATATAATTTACCTTTTATCATAATCAAGGAAAGCTATAATTATAACTATCTGGTCTTCAACTCCACCAAAGACCTGAGAAGGAAATAATGTTACTGGGTAAGCAGGAAGTGCAGGCAAGTGACTTCCTAAAATTTTGAGAAATGACAGACATAGCTAGCTGCTGGAAAGTCACCCTAAGTTTCTCTGTGACATTGGGACATCCATGTTTGGCCCATAGGCATAGCATATATGATAAACTTTTCTCAGAAGTAAGAAATGTTGAAGAACTGTCCTATCTTGTCTTGGCAAAGTTTGTTATTGGCTTATTTGGTGTTCTGCTGGTCCAGTTTGGAAAGTAACTGTTAGCAATTTAGGCAAGGGCAGTTTCTTTGCCCACATGGTTCGCTTTTGCCATAAAGAAAACAAAGAAACAAAGTCCATATGGAGTGTCTTCGGTGCCCATTATCTCTTTAGAAGTAGATTGGTGCTTGCCAGGAGCAGACACATCTCATGTGAGAAAAACAGATTCTCAGTTATTAAAACATTTTAAATGCCATATTCTGTAGGTCTTTGAAGTGTTTGAAGATTACCTATATATTTGAAACACATCTCTATATACCCAGAAAACCTAAGTAACATGACTATAAGTTTGATAATTATGGGTGACTATTAACCTGTATTTCTTCATTATATATTACATTTTTAATTGAGTTGCATAAACATAATATCTTAAACAAGAGTAGAAATATAATACAATATGACAAAATTAACTTTAATTTTGTATCAATAAACTAAAGTACTTACCAATGTAAAATATGTAAGATTAATAGTTGTTTTATAGATTAAAGTAGATTCAACAATCTACCCTCTTTTCCAATCATTTTTATATCTCCTTTTCTTCTTTTAGAAAGAGATTGACTATGACCAATAACAATTTATAACCAAGCCCCGTTAAATGAAAACAAACATTTATAACAAATATTTTGGGAATGTGGGCATAGTTTTCAAAACTACTTCCTGTTGCTTGGGGTTTCTGGTAATCTTTGAGTGATCCTGAGAAAAGTGGGATTATGGTCAAGTACTGAATAGAATATTCTGTGAGGCTGAATCATCTTAGTCATCAGTCTGGAAACTGTTCTGGATGGTGGATCACCTGGGCCATCAATTCTTATCAGAGATTTTTCAGGGAGTCTTCCTCAATCAAACCTGATTTTTTGTGACCTGCCTGGCCTCTCATTTTCTGTGAAAACAAAAACACAACCTCCTCCCCTACCACCTCCAAAGTGACACAACTTTTTTTTTTTTTTTTTTTTTTTTTTTTTTTTTTTCTGAGACAGGGTTTCTCTGTGTAGCTTTGTGCCTTTCCTGGGACTCACTTGGTAGCCCAGGCTGGCCTCGAACTCACAGAGATCTGCCTGGCTCTGCCTCTCGAGTGCTGGGATTAAAGGCGTGCGCCACCACCGCCAGGCTGAGACACAACTTTTGACTTAAATTTTGGAGTCACAATATTTTTTTTAAATATATAGGTTGGTTTAATCTAGCAGCACTTATAATCAAATGTCTCATAGCAGTGAAAAATTTTAAAGACAAGATAATAATATGCATAATCCAGACTGTCTATTTTCTATCTTTACATAGCTTATTTCCTTTATATTACTTCACTCCCATTTTTATTACTTTATTTTATCATTTTAAATCTATATTTTAATCTAAGACTTGTATATACTCTTTCTCTTCTCTCTCCCCAGCCTATGCACATTTTCAAACACACTGTAACCCATTTAGAGGCCATGTTGTCTGAATCTGTTCTTATTGTGTATCTCTGACCCCTTTTGACTGTATGAGCAAAAACCATAAATCTGCCGGGCAGTGAAGGCTTGTACCATGGCTCCTGTGAGACTGCAGGAATCTGCAATGCTATAGCTCAAACATGCACACTGCAGCCAGACACATCTCTGTACCGTGGCCCGCCTTAGAGACATGAACTATGAAGCTGCTCTTGGCTCTGTTTGTGTATATAGAACTCTTTTTCTTTTATGTGGATGTAGGTATGCCACATTGGAGTGCCATTTGTAAATGGAGGAACAGTCCTTTGTCCTAACCACCCAGTCCCAATAACCACACAAAAGCTTATATTAATTACAGAATGCTTGGCCAATGGCTCAAGCTATTCGTAACTAGCTCTTCCATTCAAATAAACCCATTTCTGTTAATCTATAAAATGCCACATTGCAGTGGCTTTACCAGTCCTCTAGCATCTTGCTTCTTGGGCAGCTTGCTTGTGTCTCTCCCTACTCCCGTCCCCACCCCCTTCCTTTGATTCCTTAGTTTGATTGTTTCACCAAACCATATTCTGCCTTGCCATAGGCCCAGTTTTATTATCAACCAACGAGAGTAACACATATTCACAGTGTACACAAGGATCATCCCACAGCATTTTCTCTAATATTATCTTTTGAAAAGCCATGTTTCAAAGAAGATAAGTCTGTTACAGTTTGTAAGAATGATATTCATTAATTGAGTGAATATGTTCTGGTCCAAGTCTTATGTCACACAGGTTTTAGCAATTGATTAGCTTAATAATAAATGTTCAGGTGAGTATAATTTTATTATCCAATGTCATGAACTTCACAATGAGAACAAAGAGACTCAGGCTTGTTCTGAGCCAGAGTATAAGATATAGAAATGGGGTTCAAATGAAGCTACACACAACATTAAAAAACACCTTTTTTTTTAACTTAAACAGGTCTTTGTTGTTGTTGTTGCTCTGATTTTGGTATTCTAAAACTAGGCTAAAACTGCAAAACAAGAGTCTAATCATTCAGAGACTTTTTTTTTTTTTTTGGTTTTTCGAGACAGGGTTTCTCTGTGTAGCTTTGCGCCTTTCCTGGAGCTCACTTGGTAGCCCAGGCTGGCCTCGAACTCACAAAGATCCACCTGGCTCTGCCTCCCGAGTGCTGGGATTAAAGGCGTGCGCCACCAACGCCCGGCTATCATTCAGAGACTTTATATAAAATATTTTCCTATACTAGATCTTATTTTAATACCCAAGAAGATAACATATGTAAATCCTTATGCCAGTTGCTCCAACTCCTATTTTGTGAATGATTTTTGGTTACTAACACTTGTTTGTCACTAAGGTCTCTTAACTACTGTTTCTACCATCCACCCTTCTACATTATTTTATGCATGTTGTTACTTTCTGCCTTTTGAATAAATAACACCTAATCAAAATAATAATAAAATTTGCATAGGAACATAGGTTTGACAAATAACATATGTTGGATGAAGTGTACCTGCTTCCAACCCAATTGTTTAACCATTGATAAGAAAGGAAGCTACTATTATATTACACTGATGAAACTAATGTCTGCTTCCAGTGTGGCTTAACGCAGTCTTGAAAATGACAAAAGAACATTTGTTAGGCTTTTTTTTTCTCACTATTGGGTGATAATGAAATAACTGTTCTCTTATTTTTCTGAAATAGAGTTTTTGGTAGAATTACAGAAGTTCAACTGTGGGAGGAATTTCAGATCTGATGTCTTTCTAGATCAGCTAAAAAGAAGATAGAATATTTTTGATCAATAACTTAACTTTTGAGCCTCAGTTTTCACATATTGTAATTGGGATATTATGTATCTCATAGATCCTTTAGGATGACTGTTAAATAATTATATGTGGAAATATACATAAGTGTTATATAGATTGCAGCTCAGTAAATACATAAGAATCATCTCCCATATAAGTCATATTGTTATGAACCTAGAGATGAGTAGCAAAAAATGCTTGACCCAAGGAGTTTATCTTCTAGTGAATGAAGGAGACACACAAACAAATAATAGTAATGTGAACTATATGGAAAGTCCTGTCAGGAAGGATAGAACAGCAGGAAAGAGACAATGTCTGGTAATGAAACTCTCAAAAATGTCATTTCAACTGGATATGAAAGACTGTCAGAAGTAAGAAAGGCCAAGAGAGGAAAATGAGTTGGAAAGATGGTCTAGTGTATGCAATGCTTCCCTCACAAACATGGAGACTGGGATTCAGAGCCTCAGAACACATGTAAGTCCGTATGGGTTTTGTAACCTATGTGTAATCCCAGCACCAGTGATGTAGAGACAAGGGATATTCTGTGAGAGCTGGCTACCTAAACCATCTGAATTGGCAAGTTCCAGGTTCAGTGTGAGTCCTTGCCTAAGTAAATAAAGTGGAGCACAACTAAGTAAGCCATCTATCATCACTCTCTGATTCTGAAGGTAAATGCCCACACATACATGCTCACCTGTATCCACATGCTCCTTCATATATGGAAACACACACACACACACACACACACACACACACACACACACACATACACACACTAAAAGTTATATATTTTATGAAAATGACCACATGGAAACATAAACATATACTTTGTGAGGAAATATGTGTGGTGATATATTTTCTTTTTGAGTAAATAGGTAAAGAGATTCAAAATAGAGTCAGTCAAAATAGGAGGCTTATGAGTTAGAAAGAGTGATGTAGTGACAACATGAAGCTTACAGTATGTTGGCACATGAGTCAAATTATTGGTTGTTCAATATAAAAGTTCTGTTGGAAGAAGACAGTAATAACAAGGTAAAGAATATTGATAATTTTTGAAATGTATTTTTTCTCAGTTCTGTCTAATTGGTCAAAAATATACTCTGGTCCCAATTCATGGGAGTTACAGGAGAGTAAGAAGGATAAAAAGTTATTGCAGGTGATTTGGGTACCTAAAGGACATCTTTTGAAGAGGGAACCACATAGGCATTTCCTCTCTGTAAGTGATAGTACATTAGAATCTGTAGAACACAGAGTGGGGAATACATGAGAGACAAGATAAGAACTATAAGTAGGGGCCAGCATGCATTAGGCTTTGTAAGTCTATTGGTGAAATTATTAAGGCCACTCCACGTAGTTAAAAGAGAGATTAATTTGGTGGTGTAACTTGCAAATGAAGGGATAGGTAGGTTGCAGGTTCCGGGAAAGACACAGCGCAGTCCGGTGGTGTTCTCTGGAGAACTCTGCTCAGTCTACCTCCAGTGTCCAGCGTCCAGGAAACAAGCTAAGTGGCGCCTCCAGATCTCAGGTCTTCAGGGTCCTCCCTTGGCCCCACCTTATAGGCATGACAGTTACCAAAGCCTCAATGGGGGTTGGAACTTCCAGATCAAAGTTGGAATGGCTACCCACTACATCTCCCCCTTTTGTTTAAATAAGAAGGTTTTAACCTAATACAAGACTATATACAAAGGAATGGTTATCAAATATTGTCCAGGAATAATGAGGGATAATGACCTAGATAAGATGGAACTACAACCAATGCAAACAATATCAAGCAAGAAACACATACTAAAATCCAGAGAAGTATAGAGCATAGGTAAATGGCATGTTATAAAGATCATTCAGCCGGGCGTGGTGGCGCACGCCTTTAATCCAGCACTTGGAGGCAGAGGCAGGCGGATCTTTGTGAGTTCGAGGCCAGCCTGGGCTACCAAGTGAGCTCCAGGAAAGGCGCAAAGCTACACAGAGAAACCCTGTCTCCAAAAAACAAACAAAAAACAAAAAACAAAACAAAGATCATTCCAAAAGGTGTCCTATCCTAAAGAAACTGAATCTAATACTTAATATGTTCTATCTAAGATATTATATATACTAAGTTGTAACTATAACTGCTAGTCTTCAATCCCATCAAAGACCTGAGAAGGAACATAATGGTACCTGAGAAATGGAAGATGGATTCAAGCAACTTTCGGGAGTCTTGCAAGAGTAGACAGAGACAGCTGGCAGCCTGGACAGTCACCTAATGTTTCTCAGCATTGTTGGTGCATTCAAATTGGCTACAGGCCTAGAGTATCTGACAGACCATTTTCAGAAGCAGGAATTCTGAAAGACCATCTTACCCTGTCTTGGGTAAGAGTACAGTGGTCACTTTCCTTATGTCCTGCTTGTCCAGGAAGGACAGCATTGCATTTGTACTGTCAGCCATCAAGGCAAGGGCAGTTCTTTGCCCAGTAGACCATTTTGTGCCAAGAAGACAAACTTCTAAATGGAAATGTCTTAGAAGCCCAACATTCTCTCGGGATCAAATTGGTGCAGCCAGGAGCAATTGTGTCTCATGTCAACAGAATTCTAAGTTATTTAAATGCCATATTCTCTAGGTCTATGAAGTGTTTGAAGATTACTTGTCTGCCATATTCTCTAGGTCTATGAAGTGTTTGAAGATTACTTGTCCATCTGACCTATGTATCTGTAAATCTGGATAACCTAACTAATGTAACTATAGAGATGACAGGCATAAGTGACTATAAATCTATAAGTCTTATTTACTGAAATAACCTAAGGACTAAGGCTTCACATAAACAAGGTAAACAGTCTATAAGCAAATGTATGGTGAAGAATGATGACTTCAAAATTGTGACAATACACAAGATATTTATAACAGAGGTAGGAATATATAGTGCGATATGCAATATGACAATAATCTTAAATATATATCAATATACCGAATATCCTAAACAGAAGTAGAACATACATAAAGTATGACAGATATAAATTTACATTTGTATCAATATAAAAATATTTCAAATAAGAGTAGAAATATATGTACATTATAACAAATATAGTTTTGTATTTGTATCAATATACAAATTATCTTAAACAGGAATATGAAACATATATTTGTATCAACATATAAGAATCCATAACAGTACAAGTCACAATGAAAATTATCTAAGGTTGCTATTTTACTAAATTTGTTTACTAGTATATACAATAATCTACCATAATATCTTAGGAGTTAGTTTCAGAAGAGGGATGGATATATCTTGCTTTTAGGCAAGATTTCAGGTCCCATGTCACAGAATGATAGCTGTTCCTATGCAAAGAAGTTTAGTCTAAATAACCCTTTAACTCATCAACAAAAATCTCATTAAACATCTTTTATCTATTCTTTAATTTTCTGGTTTCAAAGGCAATTCAAAGACTCACTTTCTCCGCTATTACGTGATTATGACAAACATACTGAATGTCTTCTGGGGAGATTATGTTTTTTATTCTTCTCTGCATCTTCTCAGTGAAGGTTTGTAATCTCTGTGCCCTAAATCAGAGAGCCTGAGCCAACTCTAAACTGTCCTCTCCCACCCCCAACTTCTTCAATTTTTGCAGTTGTTATTTTTAAAGTTCTGTGGGAGGGTAGGAGTGAGAAATGGAAAATAAGATACACTGTGACATTTTAACTCAGAGACCTTTCTCTGACTTTGGGAAAGCCAGCTGAACAGGTTTCCATTGTCACCCAGTCAGAGAATGCTACACAGCCAAATGTCACTTCGGAGTGCTTGTGGCTGTTTCCAGTGTATATTGGATTATTCTTCCTTTTCATTGTTCAAGAATAGGAGCTCAAAGCCACCCCCAGGTCTGCCTTTCTTCTTTTAAATGTCTCTCTTCCTCTTATTGCTAAAGCTGTGTACCTGCCAACAAGCCACATACAACTTTTTTTCTGTCTTATGTTGGCAAAACTACATTTGCAAATTCATCTTCACCTGAGTAGTGTGTAATTGCTGAAGCTGAAACAGATATCCTCCCCCAAAGAACTGAACAAAGTTGGCAGAGAATAAAAAAAAAATATTTGGATATTACTTAATCTTAGTTTGCCTCCCAGACTCATGAAGGCAAAACTGAGAAGTAGAAGTCTCATCATTTCCATATTAGCATGCTTGCTTTCATTAAGCTTGGTTTTCCTTATTTGTTGAAAGAGAGTAGTAATACTTTCCATATGGAATAACACTGATGATTAGAGAAATCTAATTCGTTATCATTTGTAAGACCCTGTAATCTAGCCCAAAGCACCCACATTCTTGCCATAGGCTTGTGAAAGAAAAGGAGGGGAAGAAGCTTGATGGAAGCAGAGGTCTCCTTTGACATTTGAAGAAGCCCAGGAGAGGATGTAAGAGTCAAAAGATATTCAGAGATGAGTTCCAAACTAGGGCTCTGGGAATAAAGAAAGCCAGTCAGGCTAACAGGTTTAACTTCTTATGGGCACACAATCCAGCAGCTAGGAAGCTCTGTTTATGTTATGAAGGTGCTTCTGAGGGAGAGTAGTACAAGGATCCATAATATACCATTTACTAGGTGTATATTGTGGGCATCCTGCTTAGCAGCTTATGCCTCAAATATGTCACCTGTAAAACAGCTAGCACATCTATCTAAATGAGATGTTGGGAGAATAAAATGAGATAATATCATCTAATTTAGAGCATTGTTTAACAGTCTGACCATGTCTGTCAAAGGCACTTCTATCTCTTTACCCTCATAAAATTACAATTATTTGTGTGCTAGCTTTATATAGGAGGCCAGGACATATGAAGAAACCCAGTATATTAGTTACTTTTCTGTTGCTGTGATAAAATGCCAGGCTAAAAGCCACTTGAGGAAGAAAGTTTATTTGGCTTATGTTTCCAAAGTCCTAAGTTCATAATGGTAGGGATGCCATGGAAGGGCAGCAGGGGCTGAAAGCTGGCTGATCATATTTTATTTACACACAGGAAATAGAGAGTAAGAAGAGGAAGGGAGGAAGCTATGAAACCTCAAGGCCAGCCTCTCTCCAGCAAAGCTCCACCTCCTGTAATTTCAGTAAACTCTCCACACAGTGCCAACATCTAGAGAGCAAATGCTCAAAGGACAGAGCCCTTGAGGGCATTTCCCATCAAACCCCTGCACTTTTAAAAGGACTTAAACAGGCTCATTGGCTTCAGGACTCCGCTCCCCAGTATCTGCTATACTGTCTTGACCAGTGGTTGTCATAGAATGGAACTTGCATCAGGCTCACCTGGAAGTCAAAAGAAATGAAACTCCTCTGGCTTAGTTAGACTTCATCCCAGAATCAGAAGCTCTGGGGGTTGGAACCAATGCTTTATGTTTTAATAAGCCCTCTAGGGCAATCAGATATGACTCAACTGTGAGTTCTACCCTTCCTTCCTTCCTTCCTTCCTTCCTTCCTTCCTTCCTTCCTTCCTTCCTTCTTTTTTTCTTTCTCTCTACTCAAGATTCCTTTGTGTATTTTCTAGTTATTTTTACTAAATTTCTGACATAGTTGTAAAGGTTAATCATAACTTTAGATTGATATTGTAAGAACTACAAGTTGCAGGGTGGTGGTGCACACCTCTAATCCCAGCACTAACAAGGCAGAGCCAGGTGGATCTCTGTGAGTTCAAGGCCAGCCTGGTCTACAGAGCGAAATGCAGGATAGGCACCAAAACTACACAGAGAAACCCTGTCTCACAAAACAAAACAAAACAAACAGACAAAAAAACTAAAAATTGTTAAAAAATTTCCATGCTAAAACCAGAAAATGGTGTCTTTAGTAACTTTAAAATAAGAAACTTGAAGCATTTTGTATCATGGAACTTGTATTTTTGTCCTTTTAAACTTTACATCCAGGCCACAGTGTCTCCTCCTCCTCTCCTTCCAGTCCCTCCCGCCCCCAATCTACCCCTCCTCTGCTTCTGTTTAGGAAAGGACAGGTCTCCCATTAGTATTAACAAAGCATGGCACATCAAGTTTCAGTTAAGACTAAGCACCTCCCCATGTATTAAGGCTGGACAAAGCAACCTAGTATGAGGAGGAGGGTTCCAATAGTCATTAAAAGAGTCGAAGACAACCCTGGTTCCCAATAAGATCAAAAATATAAGTGACAGCTCATGCTGGGGAGAATGTGGAGCAAGATTTAACTTTTCTAGAGGTGAATTTTATCAACTACAGTAACAACCTCTTTTAATAGACAACTTTTTAATAAGACTATAGACCTGTTCTGTCATTTGTATACTGTCTAAGGTTATTTTTGTGCTACAATGCCAGAGTTGAGTTGCTGGGTCAAAATATATCTTGGCAAAACATTTACTACTACCCTTTAATAAAATGTTCACTGAATCTTGATTTAAGAAACTCTGGAGAGACCTCTAATACTTTCAGCACATAGTAATCACTCCAAAATCATTGTTATTATTATTTATCAGTAGTAGTAGTAAGCAGTAAAAGTTCATGATTTATGGACATCCAATGTTCTCTTATTGCCAGGGAAAAGGTAGGAAAAAATCATTGCAGGATTGGATAGTACATAGCCCACTTCATGAGGTAGGTACAGCTGAGCAGTTTGCTAATCAAGCTAGCTGCTTCATACCACAGTGGAGGCCAGTGACCAGATTGTCCCACTCTGTACTATTATCCTCAATGGCCTTAGAGTAGCTCCCAGAGGCAATTTGGGATCTGGAGAACTTGATATGCCATACTCAATCTTCAGTTTCCATCCGATTCCCACTTCCAGCAGAAGAACATTTGATTTCCAAGGATTACTAGAGAGAAAGACTGAAAGATGGAGAATTGCTCTTATTCCATATTCTTGCATATTCAGTTTCTTTTGAATTTGACTGTCTGATGTTTTTCTACAAGTAAAACTCACCTTTTCATTTGTTTCTCTTGTTTGTTCTTAAACAATTGTTTATTACACACTGTCATATACCAAAGATTAGCACATTTATGGCTTTCTCATTAGACAGCTAATTACAGTGGTAAGCTAGGGAGTGGGGCTCTGTAAAAGAGTCCTGAGCCCCCAGCAAAAGGAAGGATGGGAAGGAGACCTGTAGTGATTAGCAACAAAGTGGTCCACCATTGCAGGAAGATAAGGCCAAGGCATGCACATAATGTATATACTTCCTTATGAGCCAACCTGGATGGAGTCTGCTTGAGGGCCTAGTAACAGGCATTGTCAGAGGTCCTGATTGTGCCTAGCCAATGAGGGGCAACCATGCAATGTCACCAGATTGGGACCCAGCCTGAGTGCTGGGAGGAGGGTATATAAGGCTTTCTCCATTATTGTTTGCCTTTCACCCGGCTCCCAGTGTTTGTGTCGTTGATGCCACACCTTCTCATCCCTTCCCTTGAGGGAGCCATTAGGACCCAGCAACACACCATTGCCTTCAGGAATATATGATATCTGCCTGTGGTTCAAGACCTTTAGCTCACTCAGTTCTTCATATCTTTCTAGGTGCTTATTGCTCCACTCTTTTTTATTAACATCTCTCAGAAACTACCTCACAGCATCACCAAGGGCATGCCCTCAGACTTGTTTTAACCAGAAAGCCATCTTTTCCTCTTAAAAATGCTTCTGACATTTATATTACAAAACATAGAAAACCAAAGAACACCTCTTCTACACAAATCAATTCACCTAATTCCCAATTTTAAAGTGAGTATTATGAGATGAATTTCCTCTCCCCTAACAAATTATATGTTAAATCTCTAACCTACAATGTGATTATATTTAGAGATGGGGCTTAAGAAGGTGTTTAAATATCAAAGATGATATGTGAATATTAATAACATAAGGCTATAGTATTGTCAGTGTCATAAGAAGAGCTTTTATTTTCTCTCTTATATTTCTTTCATGCTTTTCTTCCTCCCTTTTCTCCTCCCGTCCCTTCCCCCATCTTCTTTCTTGTTCCCTCTCAGCCTCATCCACATGCACGCACTAAGAGAAGACTATGTGAAGACACAGGGAAGATGGCTATCTCAAGTTAGGAAAAGAGCCCTTTCCGGGCAATGTTGTTTTGACTCATAGTCTCCCAAAAGGTAAGAAATGAATTTTTGTTAATTTATCTGCCCAGTCTGTGGCATTTTGTTATAAGGAACTATGAACTAATTAAGGCATGATGTTTCTGGGCTCTAGCTATGGCAAAACTGTGGAAACCCTGCTTTAGACACACAGGTTTATTTATAAGAGACGTGGAGCTTTCTCTATAGCATCTTTATGCATTTTCCCTTTTCAGTGTTCAAGTGCAGAGTAAGCATGTTAGAATTGTGCTGACTTGGCTTTCATTCTCTCTTCTATACCTTATAGTTTGCTTCATCTATGGTCCAAATAGTCAACTCTGGCACTGCAGTACTAAATTTGCCTTAAACCATACACAAATGACAGAACAGGTCTATATTCCTATAAAACCTTGTCTATTAAAACAAGTCGTTACTGTAGTTTACAAAAATCTCCTCTAGAAAAGTAGATCTCAAAGTTGAATCTTATCTGAATGCCCTGGAGGGCTTATTAAAACAAGAAAACATTGATTTCAGTCTAAAGAGTTTCTGATTCTGGGATGAGCTAAAGAAGTCTAACTAATCCAGAGAAGTTTCATTTCTTGTGACTTCTAGGTGAGCCTGATACAAGTTCTATTCTGTGAAAACTACTGGTTTAGACAGTGTAGCAGACACTGGGGAGCACAGTTCTGAAGCCAATGAGCCTGTTTAAATCCTATCTTCTGACTGTCGTAATTTGAATGGCAAATGCACTCTATAGGCTCATATGTTTGAACATTTGCTCCCAAGATGTTGGCACTGTGTGGAGAGTTTACTGAACTTTTATGAAGTAGAACTTTGCTGGGAGAATGTCACTTGAGGCAGGTATGTTGACTGAATAGAAAGTCTCTTCTTTCTTACTAAAGTATTCAGCATGGCTGCTTGACATTCACACATTGGCTGATGGCCTGTTTCCCCTGGATACTGCTTGGGATTCAGCTCTCTATTTCCCAGCTCTTTTCATGGAGTGGGTTCTCAGTAATGTTTTCCTGTTTGACTGATGGAAAAAACTGCAACTATGTGCTATCTTTTCAGAACACATGGCCTTAAATTTTTTCATGACTGTGCAATGAAGCTTGTTGGCCCCTAGTTAGAGTTTTAAATATGGGTTCCTCACCTAACAACCTACTTCTTAAAATGAGTCACTCACTAAAGTCTTCAGTGAAACCTCTAGAAGAACTTCTGTCATATGCAAAGCCATGGGCTTTCGTACTTGTCTGCTTCCATTTAAGATCTTTCTTGGCTGTCTAGCAATACTAGTTAATTGGGGACTTGGCTGCAGATTTCCAGCCAGGGCCACTGGGAAAGGACACAGACACCCTGCATGGAAGGTTCAGAGAATTCATTACAACAGCTGCATAGCCTGATTGCTCCAAACCCGTTATTCATTTTGTATCATTGTTGACCTTTCTCTCTGCAGTCTCCATGGAGAATTTCAAGCCATTTTCCAGAGCACAGATGGATATCTGTAATGAACAATGGCACAGGAGTCTATCAACTTAAGCTTATAATTCATCTTTGCAGTAGGGTGGGCTAGGAGAAAGAGATGAATGTAGGAAAGCAACTGTGGCTCTCATCAGGATCTCAGAGCATCACATAGCTTCAGTGTGAGACAAAGAAAAGTCACCCATGCAACACTGTGGATGATATCTTCATGTTTCTAAACTTCAGGGCAGAGAGAGACAATTTTGTCCATAAGCCATTGACTTCTTTTAATAAATAATAAAGGACTCCACCTTTCTAGCTGCACATTTCTGTGCTTGGGTTAGAAGCCCATGATCTTCTTTTGAAGCCCCAAGGGCTTCTCAAAAAAGCAAGATCAACTGAGGCTTATGGGCCCTGTTACTTCTGTTTTAATGTCCCCTTCTTTCCCTCCTGAGCTTATTTATAATCCTTAGCATGAGTTTGTTCATTCTTTAGATATTGATTCCTTTCATTGTCAGTCATACTGTGGTATACCTTTTTTTTTTTTTTTTTGGTTACACATAATATTATTCTCTTTAAAGGATAAGATCTGGATAATATCATGCCTTAGTTACTGTAAAGTTGGGTAGTTTTGGTTTCAGGAATGGCTCTATTAAGGGTGAAAGCAATATAGTAAACAAGTGATTATCCACTCAGCTTCTACGCATTGTCTTTGGCCTTTTTCTTCTTTAATTCATAGCACTGGGTTGGCTAAAGCAGCTTCATTGGGGATTTTACACTAATTCCAGAAGATAGTGTTTCTTTTTCTAAGAAATCCCAACAAAGGTCTCAGTGGTTTTTGTAGGGTTGTGTGGTAATCCCTGGTAATTGCTGTGACCAAAGGCTATCTCAGGTTAATATGATGTTTCCCTGTCACTTTGCCAATCACTTTAACATATTGTCAGGATGTAGGTGAAGAGATGCATTCCACAGAGTAAGTTAAGGTACTATTTCTATGTGAATGGACGACAAATGCTGGTGGGGCAAATAATCCATTTTCTCTACCTTTATTTAATCCTGCAGCCTTAATGGTACTTACAAGGCAAATAAACACAGAAATGCCTTTGATAAGCTTTAGAAGCCACCCATTTGCTACAGTTTGATGGACTAACTCTAAATTGTAAAGCAAAATGTGCAGTCAAATACTGGACTCCAGAATCAATACTTCCTAGGGTAAAACCCTTTTTATAAATCACACAGTTGGGTTTTCATTGTTAAGTTTTATTTTTCTTACAGCAGACATCAGATAAATATTTATTCCTCTATTTTAGGAATAGTTTCTCCTACACTAGTTCACAATTTGGTGACTTTGGAAATCATAGTAAGGTCCATGAGTAAGGAATGATATGTTTCCAGACACAAATCTCAGTTTCAAATTGACGACTTGTAGTTGCACTTTTTCAAGCATACCAGGACTAATACACATATAAACCCACAGAGACTGTAGCAAACATGCAAAAGACAGATACACGTTCAAACCAGACAAAATACCAGCAATGAGTAGGGCTTTTTGTTCTCCACTGGTTCCTCTCCAGTTTTCTAAATAAATAGAAGAAAGCAAAGAAAAAAATATTTTAGAAAAGCCACTTCTGCCTTCAATCCTTATTAATCCTTAGCCCAGGAACAAAACTGTGGGTTGAAAAAAAAAAGAAAAAGAAAAAAAAAAAACCAGAAACGAACTAATTCTTATTGGATGTACTTTTTTATTTTTTGTGCCTATAATTGAATCATTTCTCTATTCCCTTTCATCTCTCTAAATACTCCTACGAATCTCTCATGAGTGTATATATATTCATAAATATATTTATGTATATATATTCATATATATATTTATGTGTATATATAACTCTTATAATGCTATTTTGTATATGTATATTTTCAGTGCTGATGATTTGGTGTTGGGTAACTAATTGGTGTTCTTTTCCCTTGAGAAAACTATTTTTTTTTTTTGCTCTCAACATTCCTAAATTGCATGTAATTATTTGTCTAGGCTTTAAGCATCCCCTTTTCCATGTCAACATGTCTATTGATATCCTTCTTATTCAGGTCATATTTAAGCAGCCATGTTAGTGAGACTTTATGGTTGTCGCTTCTGACATTTCTAGGAGACACAGCCTCACAGCAAATATCCTGTTCCTCTGGCTCTAACAATCTTTCTTCAATCTTTTCCCACAATGATCCTTGAGCTTTAGATTGTTGTAAAAGTATCAGTTATGCCTCAGTTTCACAACTCTGCATTTTGGCTGGTTGTGTTTTACAATGGTCTCCATTTGTGCAAAGAGAAGTTTCCCTGATGAGAGTGAGAACTATACCTATCTGTCTGTATAAAAATAAATATTTGGAATGCAGTTTGGGATTCTGCTATTTAGTAAAATGGCAGCTGTGGGTTCTTCTCTGAGATCCCTGGGTTCTTTAGCCCTGGGAAGTTGGCTAGGTTTCCAGGACCAGACTTGATTTTCCTCTTGTTGAGTAGTCCTTAAGTCCAATTAGAGAGCAATTGGTTACTACCAAAGTATGCATGCAACTTCCCTTCCCTTAAGATTATCCTGCCATGCTGGTCATTGTTGTAGATCATAGGTGGTTTATAGCTGTATGTGACTGTTGGTTATTTCTGTCCTTTAGAAGCTTGCATGATACTTTCTGTTTCAATGATAACAGTTAGTCCTCAGGGAAGAGTCTTTCAGATCAGATCCAGCTCCAGTTCCCTAAGCCCTGTGTCAAATTTACTTCATTTCTTCAGCATTAGAGACTTACTTCCACCCTCTGGGGTCTAACTAAGGGCAATAGAAATAGTCAATAATGTTTTGAGAATCTCTTGGACAACTCTGTTCAACAACTGAAAAGAAGACTTCTAACACTGGGTACTGAGTTTTTGTTAGAAGGTCTTTGGCTCTTGGAGAGAACGTTGTCAGCCCAGCTGAGAAATTTTCATTTAAATTGCATGTGTATATTCTTATACTAACTAAAAATGTAGAATATGTATTTTCATGTACATAGTTGAAATTATAATGCCTTATGACTTTTTCAGACATCCTTGGTTTATTTTCCTTCCTCATTCTTCAGTATTCATCCTCACTCTCTTCCCTAAATAGAACCCCCCTTTTCAAATTTCTCCATTAAGATGACTTGTACCTGCTATTTGTACCACCCTCATAATTTTTTCTCTTTACTAGGTTTTGCACTTATTCTGGGATATATGTTTACATCTGAATCTCAGATGACAATTTCATCTTTCTGGGTCTAGTTTACTTCACTCAACATGATCTTTTCTAATTTTATCCATTTACATGAAAAGTTTGTGATTTCAGTTTTCTTTACAGCTCAGTAGTATTCCATAGGTTATATGAAGTACAATTTTGTTGCTCATTTGTAATTTGAAGATCATTTTGGTTATTTCCATTTCCTAAATGCTATGCATAGAACATTAATGAGTATGTTTGAGCAAGTATCTGTAGAGTAGGAAGTTGAGTCCTTATGCCCTAGGTGTAGAAAGCAAGAGGTTCTTGTGCACACAAATAAGCCCTGGAGAAGCTAGGAAAAGCTAGACATGCAGGCTTACCCCTTCTAAGGAAGGGGATATTTACCTATCCTACTGGGATGTTGGTAAAGGATGTAGTTTACAACATGGTAATATTTTGCTATCTACAGACCCAGTCTTCACTCATATTCTGCAGAATTTATTGCCCCCCAATCCTTTACCCCTAAATTCTTGGTCATAAAACTCATCTATTTGAGAGATGTCACTTGTACTTTACACCTGCATACCTGACTTCTATGTTATCTTTGGGCCAGGCCAATCCTAACTCACACAGGCATTATGATTACCTCAGTCATTCTCCCTAGACCTTCAATCTTGGTCATTATCTCTGAGTCAACAGTAACCATTTGTGTGTGTGTGTGTGTGTGTGTGTGTGTGTGTGTGTGTGTGTAAGAAGACAGATCTACTTTGAAAAGAGTTTCAAAGTAAACATGTCCTAAGCTTTGTTATACTCATAGTACTGAGTTAATTGTTACCAGAAAACTTTTTTTTTCCAAAATTGTGCTGTGGTTAAATATGGCTAAAATAAGTGACCAGGGGTCAGACTCTAGAATTTTGAACTAGTGATAGCTAACTAAGTCAGACTGAACCAAATTTCATTCTTGTCTTTTTGTAGATCATTTCCTTTCTGGATTTAAAGACTGCAGGAACCCACCGTACTAGGGCATATGCCAAGGAACAGTTCAGTTGAGTCAGATGGTAGATTTACTTTGAGTTTTTTGAATTCTCTGCATTAATTTCCAGACTGACTGCACAAGTTTGAAATCTTGCCAACAATAAGTGGGGGGGCTGCTTTTCCTTCCATTCTCCCTAGCATTTATTGTCAGTTCTTTTGTTGATCTTTGCCATTCTTACTGGAGTAAGATGAAATCTCAATGTTATTGTGATTTACAGTTCCTTAACTGGTAGACATGATAAACGTTTTTTTAAAAAAAAACATTTCTTAGTTCCATCAACCTTGTCTTTTTTTTATTCTTTTGATAACTCTCTGTTTAGATGCCAGCTTCATTTTTTAATGGGTCATTTCTTTCTGACTGTTTTGCAGCTGCTTTTTTTTAAAGCAATGTATTGGAGGTATTAGCTCTGTCAGTTATATAACTGGCAAAGATGTCCCCATATTCATTAGTCTTCCCCTTTACCTGATTTTTTTAAAATTAAATATGCAGAGCCTTTTAGTTTTATGAAGTCCCACTTGACAATTGTTGGCCTTAATTCACGGTCAAATGGAGTCCTATTCAGAAAGTCCCTTCCTACACTATATCATGTAGAATACTGCCTGTACCTTCTTCTAGCAGTTTATTTAAGGTTTCATAATTAGTGTTTTTATTAATTTAGAGTTAGTTTTTGTGCACAGTTATATTCTTCTAATGTCTTTCTTCTGCATGTCAATGTCCAGTTTGCCCAATATCTGTTATTACAGATATGTTATTTTCTCCATTCTATATTTTTGGTATCTCTGTCTAATGCTAAATGGCTAAAGTTATAAGTACTCATGTTTGCATCTATTGATATATATGTCTCTTTATGTGCTAAGACCATATTACAAACAAATGTCTTTAATAGTGTATTCAAACACAATTTAAGTTCAATGGATTTATTGACTCTAGCAGAGCATTCTAAAACCTCTAGACAATTCCACTGCATGAATAACTGTAATGTCTTCCATTCAACTGCAGTGAAAATCAGCTCCATGTTTCAGAGAAGCCAATACTGAAGGTACAACTGAAGGTAGATGATGAAACACCTTTTTCAGTCCATAGCCAATTTCAGGTTCCCAGTGAAAAGAGTGTGTGGCCCAGGATGTATAGAAGAACTGAATTCTTGTATTAATAGTTCATTTGTTTGCTTCATTTCTTTTGGTGCCTTAGATGTCACAGCACAGCTTTGCATAGACATCTGACTTAGAAAACAGCTTTTTCTTCATGAGTCCTACCAGTGGATGGTAGAATCTATTTCTCCTTCTGAATATAGAGACAGATTTTAAATCTTAGCACTGACCAGTTATGTCACTTCAAAAGATAATTTCTGAGGTTCAATTTATGATCCTGACTAAGAAATTTCAATTTTTTTCAACTCTAGACTTGACTCATTCTTGATTTTTAAGAAAAAGTTATTTGTGACACTGTTTCTTAACTTCACTAATATTACCAGTTTGTGATTTATGGCAGCCCTGCTTTTGTGAACCTCAAAAGGGCATTGCTGAGGAACTCTTGCTCCTTCTGAAAATAAAGGACACAAACAAAATAGCTGAATGACATTTTGAAAAAAAGAAACATTTTTCTATCATTTGAGCAGTGGATTGGAGTCTACGGGACATGGAAGATGGAAGATTTTGTTGTTGTTTTTTTTTTTTTTTTTTGTCTTGTTTTTTTTTTTAACTAAGGAGATTTTTATTACTTTGGTAACCTTTCTGTATGTATTAAATGCAAACATACATAGGTTGTGTGTGTGTTTATGGCCCAACATAACATTTAAAACTAATAAATTGACCATGAATTCTATCTCCAGTGATTTCAGAAAAAATTTCAAGATGCTATAAGCACATTTGTGAGGTATAAGTTGTGGCTCCAGGGATATAAAAGATTTCTAGGCCATATCTAGAAGATCATCCTTTGTGATAAAGTTGCTTTTATCACAGAAATGCAGGGTTTATTGAACATGCATAAGGCAATAAATATTTCATATAAATAGAATTAAGGATAAAAGTTATCTGATCATCTCAACAGATAGAAAAGGCCATTTATAAAGTCCAAGATGTTTTCATGATAAAAATCCTAGGGAAAATAGGATTGGAGAGAACATAGCTCAACACCATAAAGGTTACATATGAAAAATCACAGCCAACATTATTTTATATGAGGAAAGAGCTAAAGCAAATTGATTAAAATCAATATGGTTCTAGAAGCATAGGCCAGAACAATTTGACAAGACAAAAAAATTAACTTCTTGAGACTTAGAGAACAGGCCCCCAGCTCCCATCCTGCCCCAGACTTCACTTCTGGACCAGAGGTGAGTGTACTGGCTCAGCCTGGACCGCATCCCTGGGCACCAGCTATTCCGGGGAAGACCTGCCCAACTTGGCCTCAGGTTCTGGCCACCGGGCAGGTTCCCTTCTAGCACCACCAGAAAGGATCTCCTTCTCCAAGGCCCCCAGCAAACCCTGCAATCTCCAAGCCCCGTCCCCACGCCCATCTGCCCAAGACCCCAGCCACTTCCTGAGACTTAGAGACTAGTCCCCAGCCCCCATCCTGCCACAGACTTCCCTTCTGGACCAGAGAGAGAGGGCTCCTATCCTGCCCCGGACTTCCCTTCTGGACCAGAGAGAGCTCCCATCCTGCCCCGGACTTCCCTTCTGAACAAGAGCTCCAATCCTGCCCTGGACTTCACTTCTGGACAAGAGTTCCCAACCTACCCTGGACTTCCCTTCTGGACAAGAGCTCCCATCCTGCCCTGGACTCCCCTTCTAGAAAAGAGCTTCCATCCTGCCCTGGACTTCCTGTCTAGATAAGAGCTTCCCATCCTGCCTCAGAGTTCCCATTTGGACAAGAGAGCTCTCATCTGGACAAGAGAGAGAGAGACTTCCTGAATCTGTCAGCTCTGTCTGAACCAAGTGTGCTGATAAGACCAAGAAGGAACCACAAGGAGATGGGCAGACGTTAAGACACAAGTACATAAAACAAAGTGAAGAGCAATACAGCATCACCAGAACCTAGCCTGCCTCCAACATCTAGACCTGAACATCAAAAATTGGAAGAAGCAGAAGAAAACAGCCTTAGGAATAACATCATGAGGAAGGTAGTGGCTTGTGTAGAGGAAAAGACAAAAAAAATGGGAAGAACACTATAAACAACTGGAGGAAAGGGCAAACAAATTAGAAGTAAATAATAAAGTCCTGGAAGAAAACAAATAAAGTACTGAAAGAAAATTCATGGAAGAAAACAATAAAGTACTGAAAGAAAATAATGAAAAAGCAATGAAACAAATGAAGGAAACAGTCCAAGACCTGAAAAGGAAAATAGAAAAAATGAAGAAGACACAAACAGAGGGAATGCTGGAAATAGAAAATCTGAGTAAATGATTGGGAACTTCAGATGCAAGTATAACCAACAGAATGCAAGAGTTGGAAGAGAGGATCTCTGGCATTGACGGTACAGTAGAAGAAATAGATTCATCAGTCGAAGGAAACACTAAAGCCAACAAAGTCATGAACCAAAATGTCCAAGAAATTTGGGACACCATGAAAAGACCAAACCTATGAAAAATAGGGATAGATGAAGGAGAAGAATACCAAAAAAATCATAGAAGAAAACTTTCCCAATTTAAAGAAGGAAATGCCTATGAAGATACAAGAAGCCTACAGAACACCAAACAGACTAGACCCCCAAAAAAAGTCCCCTTGCCACATAATAATTAAACAACTAAATGTACAGAATAAAGAAAGAATATTAAGAGCAGCAAAGGAAAAAGGCCAAGTGACCTATAAAGGCAAACCCATCAGAATAACACCTGATTTCTCAATGGAGACTTTGAAAGCCAGAAGGACCTGGACAGATGTAAGGCAGACACTAAGAGACCATGGATGTCAGCCCAGAAGAGAAGTACACACACACTACCACCAAAAATAACAGGGATGAACCATCACTGGTCATTAATATCCCTTAATATCAATGGACTTAATTCACCTATAAAAAGACATAGGCATACAGAATGGATATGAAAGCAGGACCCATCTTCCTATCTTCCTGCTGCATACAAGAAACACATCTCAAATTCAAAGACAGACACTACCTAAGAATAAAAGGCTGGGAAAAGACTTTCCAATCAAACAGTCTTAAGAAACAAGCGGGTATAGCCATCTTGATATCCAGCAAAACAGACTTCAAACTAAAATCAGTCAAAAGAGATCAAGAAGGGCATTACATCCTCATCACAGGAAAGATCCACCAAGATGAAGTTTCAATTCTGATCATTTATGCCCCAAATACAAGGGCACCCACATATGTAAAAGAAACATTACTAAAACTTAAACCACATATAAAACCCCACACATTAATAGTGGGAGATCTCAACACCCCACTTTCTCCACTGGACATATCTCCCAAATTGAAACTTAACAGAGAAATAAAGGACTTAACTGATGTCATGACACAAATGGACCTAAGAGATGTCTACAGAACATTTCATCCTAACAAAAAAAGAATATACTTTCTTCTCAGCACCCCAAGGGACTTTCTCTAAAATTTACCACATACTTGGCCACAAAGCAAATCTCAACAGATACAAAACAATTGGAATAACCTCCTGTGTTCTATCAGACCACCATGGTTTAAAGTTAGATTTCAACAACAACAAAAACTACAGAAAACCTACAATCTCATGGAAACTGAATAATGCTCAACTGAATCACCAATGGGTTAAGGAAGAAATAAAGAAAGAAATTAAAGACTTCCTAGAGATTAACGAAAATGAAGACACGACATACCCAAACTTATGGGACACTATGAAAGCAATGCTAAGAGGGAAATTCATAGCACTAAATGCCCACATAAAGAAGTTGAAGAAATCTCACACTAGTGACTTAACAGCACACCTAAAAGCTTTAGAACAAGAAGAAGCAAAGTCTCCCAGGAAGAATAGATGCCAGGAAATTATCAAAGTGAGAGGTGAAATCAATAAAATAGAAATTAAGAAAACAATACAAAAAATTAATGAAACAAAGAGCTGGTTCTTTGAGAAAATCAACAAGATAGACAAGCCCTTATCCAAACTAACCAAAAGACAGAGAGAGAATCCAAATCAACAAAATCAGAAATGAAAAGAGGCATAACAACAGACATTGAGGAAATCCAGAGAATTATCAGGTCATATTTCAAAAACCTCTACTCCACAAAACTGGAAAACCTAAAAGAAATGGACATTTTTTTGGATAGGTACCACATACCTAAGTTAAATCAATACCAGATAAACTATTTAAATAGTCCAATCACTCCTAAGGAAATAGAAACAGTCATTAAAATCTCCCAAGCAAAAAAGCCCATGACCAGATGGTTTCAGCACAGACTTCTACCAGATCTTCAGAGAAGAGTTAATACCAATACTCTCTAAATTGTTCCACACAATAGAAACAGAAGGAACATTACCAAACTCTTTCTATAAGACTACAATTAACCTGATTCCTAAACCAAACAAGGATACAACAAAGAAAGAGAACTGCAGACCAATCTCCCTCATGAACATTGATGCAAAAATACTCAATAAAATACTGCCAAACAGACTCCAAGAACACATCAAAACATTTATCTACCATGATCAAGTAGGCTTCATCCCAGGGATGCAAGTGTGTTTCAACATACAAAAGTCTGTCAATGTAATACATCATATAAACAAACTCAAAGAAAAAAAATCACATGATCATCTCATTAGATGCAGAAAAGGCATTTGACAAAATCCAATACCCCTTCATGATAAAAGTCTTGGAGCGATCAGGAATACAGGGAACATACCTAAACATAATAAAGGCAATTTACAGCAAGCCAACAGCGAACATCAAATTAAATGGAGAGAAACTCAAAGCAATTCCACTAAAATCAGGAATGAGGCAAGGATGTCCACTCTCCCCATACTTATTCAATATAGTACTTGAAGTTCTAGCCAGAGCACTAAGACAACATACGGAGATTAAGGGGATACAAATTGGAAAGGAAGAAGTCAAGCGTTCCCTATATGCAGATGACATGATAGTATACTTGAGTGACCCCAAACATTCCACCAAGGAACTGATAAAGCTTATAAACACATTGAACAACATAGCAGGATACAAGATCAAATAAAAAAAAATCAGTAGCTCTCCTATATACAATGGACAAAGAAGCTGAGAAGGAAATCAGAGATATATCACCCTTTACAATAGCCAAAAATGACATAAAATACCTTGGGGTAACACTAACCAAGCAAGTGAAGGGCCTATATGACAAGAACTTTAAGTCCCTGAAAAAAGAAATTGAAGAAGATGTCAGAAAATGGAAAGATCTCCCATGCTCATGGATAGCCAGGACCAACATAGTAAAAATGGCAATCTTACCAAAAGCAATCTACAGATTCAATGCAATCCCCATCAAAATACCCACACAATTCTTCACAGACCTGGAAACAATAATACTCAACTTCATATGGAAAAACAAAAAACCCAGGATAGCCAAAAGAACTGTACAATAAAACAACCTCTGGAGGCATCACGATCCCTGACTTCAAGCTCTACTATAGAGCTACAGTAATAAAAACAGCTTGGTATTGGCATAAAAACTGACATGTGGACCAATGGAATCGAATTGAAGACCCTGACATTAATCTTCACACTTATGAACATATAATTTTTGACAAAGAAGCCAAAAGTGTACAATGGAAAAAAGAAAGCATCTTAAATAAATGGTGCTGGCATAACTGGATATCAACATGTAGAAGACTGCAAATAGATCCATATCTGTCACTGTGCACAAAACTTAAGTTCATGTGGATCAATGACCTCAACATAAATCCAGCTGCTCTGAACCTGCTAGAAGAGAAAGTAGGAAGTAGTCTTTAACACATTGGCATAGGAGATTGCTTCCTAAATATAACACCAGTAGCACAGACACTGAGAGATACAATCAATCAATGGGACCTCTTGAAACTGAGAAGCTTTTGTAGAGCAAAGGATATGGTCAACAAGGCAAAGCGACAGCCTACAGAATGGGAAAATGTCTTCACCAACCCCACATGGGACAGAGGACTGATATCCAGAATATATAAGGAACTCAAGAAGTTAGACATCAAAATGCCCAACAGTCCAATTAAGAAATGGGCTATAGAACTAAACAGAGAATTCTCAACAGAGGAAACTCAAATGGCTGAAAGACATTTAACGAATAGCTCGACATCCTTAATCATCAGGGAAATGCATATCAAAACAACTCTGAGATACCACCTTATGCCTGTCAGAATGGCTAAAATTAAAAAAAAAGAAGACACCTTGTGCTGGAGAGGATGTGGAACTAGGGGAACTCTCCTCCACTGTTGGTGGGAATGCAAGCTTGAACAACCACTTTGGAAATCAATATGGCGCTTTCTTAGAAAATTGGGAATCAATCTCCCCCAAGATCCAGCTATACCACACTTGGGCATATACCCAAGAAATGCTCAATCATACCACAAGAGCACTTGCTCAGCTATGTTCATATCAGCATTGTTTGTAATAACCAAAACCTAGAAACAACCTAGATGCCCTTCAACTGAAGAATGGATAAATAAATTTTGGCACATATAAACAATGGAATACTACTCAGCAGAGAAAAACAATGACATCATGAGGTTTGCAGGCAAAAGGCTAGATCTAGAAAAAATCATCCTGAGTGTTGTAACACAGACTCAGAGAGACAAATATGGTATGTACTCACTCATAGGAAGATGCTAGATGTGGAACAAGGATGACTGGACTGCTACTCACATCACCAGGGAGGCTACCTGGAAAACAGGACCCCAAGAAAGACACAGAGATTACTCAATGACAGAGAAATGGCTGAGATCTACATGAACAACCTGGACATGAGTGGGAGTAATGAAGGGCAAGGGTTGAGGGAAAGAGAGCCTGTGGGAGCGGGAGATCCCAGCTGGATCAAGAACAGAGAGGGAGAACAAGGATAGGAGACCATGGTAAATGAAGACCACATGAGAAAAGGAAGAAACAAAGTTCTAGAGAGGCCCACAGAAATCCACAAAGATACCCCCACAATAGACTGCTGGCAATGGTCGAGAGACAGCCCCAACTGACTTACTCTGGTGATGGGATGGCCAAACACCCTAATAGTCATCCCAGAAACCCCATCCAAGTACTGAGGAATCTGGATGCAGAGATCCATGGCTAGGCCCCAGGTGGAGCTCTGGGAGTCTAATTAGCGAGAAAGAGGAGGGTTTATATGAGCAAGAATTGTTGATACCAAGGTTGGATAAAGCACAGGGACAAATAGCCAAACGAATGGAAACACATGAACTATGAACCAAAGGCTGAGGGGCTCCCACCTGGATCAGGTCCTCTGAATAGGTGAGACAGTTGATTGGCTTGATCTGTTTGTGAGGCATCCAGGCAATGGTACAGGGGCCTGTGCTAATTGTATGAGTTGGCTGTTTGAAACCTAGGGCTTATGCAGGGAAGCTTGGCTCAATCTGGAAGGAGGGGACTGGACCTGCCTGGAATGAGTTTACCAGGTTGATCTCAGTCCTGGGGCGAGGCTTTGTTCTGGAGGAGGTGGCAATGGGGGATGGGCTGGGGGAAAGGGAGGGAGCAGGAGGGGGAAGAACAAGGGAATCCGTGGATGATATGTAGGACTGAATGGTATTGTAAAATAAAATAAAAGGAAAAAAAAAATGAAAACAGTATTTTTGGAACAGAAAAAAAAGACAAAGAAATTAAAGAAAGACATAGAAAAAGAAGGCAAATTTTCTCTATTTGTAGATGATATAATACTATACCTAGTAGGTACCAAATATTCTACCAGAAAGCTGCTAGGAACAATAAAAAAAATTTAACAAAGTGGCATCGCACAAAATTAATTTGCAAAATCAGTAGCCTTTCTATACATCAACAACATATATACTAAGAAAGAGGTCATAGGTACACCTACAAACACAATAGCGTCAGAGTCAATAAAGTATAATGGAACAAACTCACAAAGGAAAGTAAAAGACCTCTACAGGGAAAACTTCAAGCTTCTAAAGGAAAAAAAATCAAAAAACATACTGGAATATTAAAAGACATCTTATGTTTATGGATTTGTAGACTTCATATTTGAAAGTGATCAATTTATCAAAAGTTGTTTACAGATTCAATTCCAATAACATTCTTCAAAGAAAAATAAAGAAATATCCTTAAATTCATATGGAACAAAACAGTCCCCAGATAGCCAAAGTACCTCAAACCAAACTTAATAATACTGGAGACATATAGGATATCTATTTCTCTGCCTGCCTGCCTGTCTGTTGGTCTATCTGTCTGTATATCTATCTGTCTATCTATCTATCTATCTATCTATCTATCTATCTATCTATCTATCTATCTATCTATCTATCTATCTTTCTGTCTGTCTGCCTGTCCATCTGTCCATCCATCCATCTATCTATCTATCTATCTATCTATCTATCTATCTATCTATCTATCTATTATCTATCTAGCTACCTACCTAGCTATCTTTCTACCATCTATTTATATATATATGTATATACCTATGTGTTTGTATTTAATATGTGCATGTGTATTTGTGTGTTGGTATTTATTATGTATTATATATTACATATTAATATATCATATATGCATATGGATATATATACACACACACATGAAAAAATAAATTTAAACCATTATGGCTGACAATGTTCCCCACAAGAATCATAGACTAACAACATATAGTATCAGGTACAGGAATTCTCTTTTTAAATGGTTGGTAGTTTGAAAGAGCGTGGCCCCTTTAGGATCTCTTGTTTGAGTATTGGGCCTCTTGGTTGGTGGAACTTTTGTGGAAGGATTAAGAGGTGTGACCTTGTTGGATAAGTGTGCCTTTGGTGGTGAGCTGTGAAGTTTCAAAAGACTGCAACCATTCCTACTGGTTCTCATTGCCTTTTACCCTCACAGATCAAGATGTGCGCTCTGAGCTGATCCAGCTGACATGTCTTTCCTCTGCCATCAGAGACTCTAACCCTATGAAGCAGTTTCTTTATAAGTTGCTTTGGTCATCGTTTTTTGTCAAAACAATAGAAAAGAAATTCAAATAGTTGGTCAGTGCAGTACAAGTGATTCTCAAAACAATAGAGTATTGTGGCCCTTGGCTGCCTTTAAGAGGTTGAAAGTAAGACCCTGTTGCTGAAGATTTAACATGCACAGGACAGAAGACATGGATATTTGAACTGCATTGTCCCTAAAGCCTCCTTCCTGTGGTCTCTCTTTCATAGTACTAGACAACATTATGCAAACTTCCAAAAGAGGGAAGCAATTAATGGTCCTATCCAGCTATGACACCTATGAACCACAACAATGATCCGTATCATAATATATCTGCAATGATACAGAAAGTAGAACTTACATGCTGGTTTTTAAAAGCAGCTGTCTAATTGGACTTAAGGCCCATTCAACAGAAGGGGAATTATTCTTGGTACTAACTTCCCAGCTTCTTAGGGTCATGGATCTTGGAAGAAAACTGACTACAGCTGCTTTTCCAGAACAATACGATTCCGAAATACATTCTACATCTTATGCTTACACTCATAGATAAGTGTAGCTACCACCCTTCATTAAAGAATCTTCTCTTTAGGGCTAATAGAGGCCATTACAGGAAAACACAACTAACACAATGCAGAGATCACTGGATCATGTGAAGCCTATGTCTAAGGGATGACTGCCAAGAGAAGTGTTAGTCTCTCCAAGAGTTTAGCCCCCTAATTGGTTGGCTAATACAAAGCAGTCAGCCTGAAAACCATATATACATGAATAATATAAACAAACTCAGAAGGTTGAGTGTATATATTTGAGCATGGGAGATCATGAAAGAGGTTAAAGAGAATGGGCTAGGGAGGAAGAAGAGGAAGTAAAATGGAAAGGTGAAGGTGATATTATCATATTTAAATTGAAATGCATAATAAATAAAAACAGAACCAAAGTTAAAGAAAAAAATTTCAAGGCAATAATGTGTATTTTATATATAGGTCACTTATATTCTATATAACTGAAGTTTTATTTAGCTAAGGATCATGTCTGCACTTCACATCTTCAAGTTGTAGGTGTCAGTCATTAGGCTTTATGAATGAATAGCTTGAATTTTCGGGTGTTTTTAGGTATGCAGAAAGTCATATTCTAAAAGTATGATTTTTATAAGAAGTTAACTATAATCTGACATTTTTATACTCTTGTTATTAAAACTGAGTAACATAGTTTCATAATAAGAAGCATTTCAATAGAATTTACCATAAGATATAGAATATGATCAAAACAAAACATTGGGAAATACCAGTAATATCATTGAATAGTACATATTAAAATAATATATTTGCATCTCTTAGCAAAGTAAACAAGTCTACATATAATCAAGTACTAGAATTGTCAGGTAAGAAATTCTTTTTCTTTCAAAAATTGTAAAGTTTATAAAATGTTTAAATTAGGGGCTGTAGATATATCTCAGCAGTTAAGAGCCCATGCTCTAGCAGTAGATCTGGATTTTATTTGCACCAAGACATGGTGGTTCTCAACCATTAGTAACTTTAGTCCCAGGAGATCTGGTGCCCTCTTCTGACCTTGGAGGGCACCAGGCATGCATTTGCTGCACATGCATGCATGCAGACTAAACATTTATATAAACATATCTATAAAATAGTGTCCATATAAATTTGTTAACATATATTTGTTTTTGTTTCATTATACCAATAGAGTTGAAGCCTTTATTAATATAATGTCTGCCTGTATACCATTCACTGGAACAAGTCACATTTATATTATATATGTGGTAGCACTGACACCAGAATGAATGTTTCTGAAGAGTAAACAAAATTATCAAAATCTTCAGGAATGATTAACATTTGTTTCTTTATATTTCTTTTATTTTTAGTTTGTAATATAAATACATTATTTATCTCTTCCCTTACCTCTCTCCAAACTTCCCATATATGCCTCCTTGCTTTCATTTAAATTTATGGCCTAATTTCTCATTAATTATTATTACTTACACACACACACACACACACACACACACACACACACACACACACACACACACACGCACGCACGCACGCACGCATGAACGCACGAACGCATGCACGCACATGCACACGCACACGCACACGCACACACACACACACACTTATTTTGCTAAATACATAAATACAATCTGCTCAGGCTGTATAACATTACTTTTATGGATATTTTTTCAGGCTTCCCATTTGGAATTGGACAATAGACATGTGGATGATAGTAGGGGCTTGGGCCAGGTAAAGGTTGAGGAAGGGAGTCCAAGAGGCCCAGAATTATAGGCAACTAAGAGATGCTGAGACCCTTAGTTAACATTAATTTTAGTGCAGGTATGAGTCATGAACATTTTTACTAACACAGAATCAACAGCTCGGTCAAGATTAGACTGTGACAATATCTCTCTATGTATTCATCTTTCTGTATCTGGAAATACCAATAATGTTCTTAATTTACATATGTCAGCATTTCCTGGCTGTGTTTTTGCTTAAAGCCAGTGACAGGTAGAAATATCTCCATGTTACACAATTTATTTATCCATTCTTCAGTTGAAGGGCATCTAGGTTGTTTCCAGGTTTTGGCTATTATAAACAATGCTGATATAAACATAGCTGAGCAAGTGCTCTTGTGGTATGATTGAGCATTTCTTGGGTATATGCCAGGAGTGGTATAGCTGGATCTTGGGGGAGATTGATTCCCAATTTTCTAAGAAAGTGCCATATTGATTTCCAAAGTAGTTGTACAAGCTTGCATTCCCACCAGCAATGGAGGAGAGTTCCCCTAGTTCCACATTCTCTCCAGCATAAAGTGTCCTCAGTGTTTTTGATCTTAGCCATTCTAACAGGCGTAAGGTGATATCTCAGAGTTGTTTTGATTTGCATTTCCCTGATGATTAGGGATGTTGAGCAATTCCTTAAATGTCTTTCAGCCATTTGAGTTTCCTCTGTTGAGAATTCTCTGTTTAGTTCTATAGCCCATTTCTTAATTGGACTGTTGGTCGTTTTGATGTCTAATTTCTTGAGTTCCTATATACACAATGGAATACTACTCAGCAGAGAAAAACAATGACATCACGAGGTTTGCAGGTAAATGGATGGATCTAGAAAAAAATCATCCTGAGTGAGGTAACCCAGACTCAGAAAGACAAATATGGTATGTATTCACTCATAGGAGGATACTAGATGTGGAACAAGGATGACTGGACTGCTACTCACATCAGCAGTGAGGCTACCTGGAAAACAGGACCCCAAGAAAGACATGGGGATCACCCAATGACGGAGAAATGGATGAGATCTACATGAACAACCTGGACATGAGTGGGAGCAATGAATGGCGAGGGTCGAGGGAAAGAGAGAGGGAGATCCCAGCTGGATCAAGAACAGAGAGGGAGAACAAGGAATAGGAGACCATGGTAAGATGGTCCACATGAGAAAAGGAAGAAACAAAGTGCTAAAGAGGCCCACAGAAATCCACAAAGATACCCCCACAAAACACTGCTGGCAATGGCCGAGAGACAGCCGGGACTGACCTACTCTGGTGATGGGATGGCCAAACACCCTAATAGTTGTGCCAGAAACCCCATCCAAGTACTGAGGAATCTGGATGCAGACATCCACGGCTAGGCCCCGGGTGGAGCGCTGGGAGTCTAATTAGCGAAAAAGAGGAGGGTTTATATGAGCGAGAATTGTTGAAACCAAAGTTGGATAAAGCACAGGGACAAATAGCCAAACGAATGGAAACACATGAACTATGAACCAAAGGCTGAGGGGCCCCCAACTGGATCAAGCCCTCTGAATAGGTGAGACAGTCAATTGGCTTGATCTGTTTGGGAGGCATCTAGGCAGTGGTACCAGGTCCTGGGCTCATTGCATGAGATAGCTGTTTGAAACCTGGGACTTATACAGGGACGCTTGGCTCAATCTGGGAGGAGGGGACTGGACCTGCCTGGACTGAGTCTATCAGGTCGATCTCAGTCCTCAGGGGGTGGCCTTGATCTGGAGGTGGTGTGAATGAGGGGTGTGCTGGGGGAAGGGGAGGGGGGCAGGAAGGGGGAGAACAAGGGAATCTGTTGCTGTTATGTAGAACTGAATAGTATTGTAAAATAAAATAAATAAAAGAAAAAAAAAGAAATATCTCCATGTTAATTGTTGAAGTTTTATTCTTACAGGAGCATTATAAGAGTTTCTCCATCTTTTGAATAGATTTTTATTTAGAGAAGAGATTTACAAAAATGAAAATTTACCAATAAATGTCGACAAGGCATTGTTGCCATAACGTAGTGTCATGTTAGAGATGCTTTTTCTGCTGGGTTGAGAACATAGCCTTGTATAGTCAACTCTTTATTGTGATATAAGTGTTTACCCAAATCACAGGGCTTATGTGGTTATTCAAGAATATCCATAGAAAATTGGGGCTGAGGACACCATTTGACATAAAAGAAACCTGTAGCTTGAGATCCTGTGATATTCTAGGACATTGCCTGAAATGGATGGGATATTTTAACACCAGTTAATGTATTGTCCTGGACCCTAGTAAATTCACTGAACTGAAGTAGCAGAATGTTGTTTGGGGAATATCTATGCATGCGTGTTTTTATGAATTTCTGTTATATTCAATTAGATTCTGCCTTCTACAATATTTTTCAAATAAATTTCTATTTAAGCAAATAATGACTTTAAATATCAATCCCAATAAAACAAATTCATGCTTTCAGAACAACTGTTCTAGAAGAATTGAGTCTATGTGTGGAATTAAGCAAAGTTTCTGAATAAAAGAATAGCACTTTAGACGTTCCTCAATACGTTGGTTTAAGGAAATGACACTAAGTAGAAATAGAATCATGGGATCAAGTTGGGGCAGGTACTATGTTCTTAATTCATATTCTTTCTCTTTCCTTCTTAAACTAGAGCATCAGAGATGCTTCAGAGACCCCAAAGAGGAGATTATGTATCCAAAGGAAATGAATAAACTTGAGATATAATTCAAAGGCAATCAAAAGTCTTGCTTTCCTAAGATCTGTAGCGTGATGAGCTTCCAATGGTACATCAAATCAGTACTACAGGGAACAGAGTATGATGGTTGTACTTGATAGTCAACTTGATTGGATCTGGATTTAACTAATAGAATGCCTTCTGCTCAGAGTGGGCAACACCTGGCTGTCACAGATAAAAAGAAAGTTCAGGAAAAGAAACAAACAAATGAATAAAATACTGTGCTCTCTACCTGCCTATATGTGCTTCTTGATGGTAAATATGCTTGTCTCTGCTTTTTTTTTTTTTTTTTGCATTCTCCCCTGACATTCATTTTTTTGGGTTCTCATGTGGACTGACTACCAGCTAATACTCCAGGAATTCTCTGTGCCCTCAGCCACAGATTCACACTGTTGAACAATTCATTCCTGTGGACTGAAACAGCTTCTGGGCTTTCAGTTTCTTTAAAAAGATGGGAGATTTTTTAAGAAAATAAGTAGAAGGAATAAAGTAAAATCATATCTACTTCATTTGAAAACATTTCTACAATATTTCAGTGAAAAAAGAAAAAAAGGGGGGGGGAAGTTGTCATGTGGTAATGTTCCTTTCTGGTTATGTCCTCCATTGTCTTCCTTTATGAACACAAATGATGAATGAAATATAAAGGCAGTCAAGAATCTGGGTGACATTTTTTTCTCTCTCTTGGTGACTCCTTTTGTGGTGATCTATACTTTCTAATTAGTTTTTGGTGTCATCTAGCTATGGAACCAGTAGGGCAGTCCACTTGTTAATTTATCTACTCAGCTTTTAAATTGGCCTTGTTAAGCTTACTTGACTGGTGGATGAATTTTATTCTTGGCTTGAAGGATTGGCTTCTCCCAACTGTCTGGCTTGTAGATGTTGTCAGTGTGTAATCTTTTATTGATTTTGATGCCTTTGATCTGGGGGAACTACCCCATGCCACATCCGCATGATAAATTGCTTGACTAACTATGCAGGCCTGGCACCTAGTTGTAGTGCTAAGGGAATGAACTGAGCTAATTGAATCAGCTGCCAAGGCAATCAAGTTGGCTTTAGTTGCCATGTTGAGAAGTCACAGATTAGCACTGTGAGGCTTTTAGCCTTCAATCTTCCTTTAACATTTCTTTAGTTTCTACATTGGCATCTTGGCTGAAGATAGAGGAATATAGGTTTGGCTTTTTTTTTTTTATAGTATTTTTATTTTATAATTAACGTCACATACCAGCCATGGATTCCCCCATCCTCCTTCCTCCCGCCCCCTCACTCCTCTCCCCTAATCCACCTCCTACTCCCACCTCTTCCAAGGCAAGGTCTCTCTGGAGGAGTCAGCCAAGCCTGGCAGACTCAGCCAAGGCAGGTCCAGTCCACTCCTCCCTACACCAAGGCTGAGCAAAGTGTCTCAGCATAGGTCCCAGGCTCCAAAAAGTCAGTCCATGCACCAAGGACAGGTCCTGGCTCCACTGCCTGGGGGCCTCCCAAACAGTTCAAGCTAATCTACTATCTCATTTATCCAGAGGGCCTGGTCCAATTCCATAGGGCTTTCTCCGCCATTGGCTCACAGTTCATGCGCTTCCACTAGTTTGGCTATTAGTCTCTGTGTTTCCTCCAACCATGGTGTCAACATCTCTTGCTCATACAATCCCTCCTCTCTCTCACCGATTGGACACCTGGAGCTCCACCTGGAGCCTGGCCGTGGATTTCTGCATCTGCTTCCATTAGACACTGGATGAGAATTCTATCATGACAGCCAGGGTGTTTGGCCATCTGATCACCAGAGTAGGTCAGCTCAAGCACTCTCTCGACCATTTCCAGTAGTCTACAGTGGAGGTATCTTTGTGGATTTCTGGAGACCTCTCTAGCACTCTGCTTTTTCCTATTCCCCTGGGGTCTTCATTCATCATGGTATCTCCCTCTACATTCTCCCACACTGCTCCTGATCCAGCTGGGACCTTCCTCTCCCCTAAGCTCTCTTTCTCCAGACCCTTGCCCTCCATTACCTACCCACCCCCAGTTTGCTTGTGTAGATCTCATCATCTATTTCTCTGTTGTTGGGTGATCCCTGTGTCTTTCTTAGGGTCCTCTTTACTAGGTAGCCTCCCTGGAGTTGTGAGTTGCAGTCTGGTTATCCTTTGCTTTACATCTAGTATCCACTTATCAGTGAGTACATACCATGTTTGTCTTTCTGACTCTGGGTTACCTCACTCAGGATGATTTCTATAGTGCTAAACAGAATTCTCAGCAGAAGAAGCTCAAATGGCTGAAAGACATCCTTAATCATTAAGGAGATGCAAATCAAAATGACTCTGAGATACCATCTTATGTCCATCAGAATGGCTAAGATCAAAAACACTGAAGACAGCTTATACTGGAGAGGATGTGGAGCAAGGGGAACTCTCCTCCACTGTTGGGGAATGCAAGCTTGTACAGCCACTTTGGAAATCAATATGGCACTTTCTTAGAAAATTGGGAATCAACCTCTCTCAAGACCCAGCTATTTCACTCTCGGGCATGTACCCAAGGAATGCTCAATCATACCACAAGGGCACATGCTCAACTATGTTCATAGCATTATTATTTGTAATAGCTAGAACCTGGAAACAACCTAGATGCCCTTCAACTGAATAATGGATAAACAAAATGTGGTACATATACACAATGGGGTACTACTCCTATGGTATGGGTAATAACTATGACTTTCTTCCCATTATCATGCCTTTTCTCTGTGTCATGCTCAGACTGGCATCTCTAAGACTCAGAATATCAATAATGCTAGGGCAGATAGCACTTCAACACATTTGTGATGGGATTGTAAATGGGAATGTACCCATGATCACATTTACAGAATGCCTGTTGGTGATGTACAGAAAGGCCATTGGTTTTTCTAAAAGTTGATTTTTTTGAGTCTGGGTTACCTCACTCAGGATGATTTTTTTCTAGATCCATCCATTTGCCTGCAAACCTCATGATGTCATTGTTTTTCTCTGCTGAGTAGTATTCCATTGTGTTTATGTACCACATTTTATTTAGATCAACTCAAAAAAAAATCAGTAGCCCTCCTATATACAATTGACAAACAGGCTGAGAATGAAATCAGAAATACACCACCCTTTACAATAGCCACAAATGATATAAAATGATATAAAAATACCTTGGGGTAGCACTAACTAAGCAAGTGAAGGACCTATATGACAAGAACTTTAAGTTCCTGAAAAAAGAAGTTGAAGATGTCAGAAAATGGAAAGATCTCCCATGCTCATGGATAGGTAGGATTAACAGTAAAAATGGCAATCTTACCAAAAGCAAGCTACAGATTCAATGCAATCCCCATCAAAATACAAACACAATTCTTCACAGACCTGGAAAGAATAATACTCAACTTCATATGGAAAAACAAAAAAAAACCCAGGATAGCCAAAAGAATCCTGTACAATAAAACAACCTCTGGAGGCATCACGATGCCCAACTTAAAGCTCTGCACACAAGTTTTCTTTTGAGAATGTTTGTTGAATATTAGGCCATCCCAAGCATGCCTGATAGCACTTGAGAATTTTTGTATCTTTGTTTATATGGAACATTGCACATCTTTCTTTTATTTTTATTTGCTTTTGGTGTCTGAGTAATACTGGCATTGTAGAAGAAATTCATAAATATTTCTTTTGTTTCTACTTCTAAAAAGTAATTTAAAAGTATTAGTTATAAATTGTCTTTCAAAGTCTGGTAAAATTATGTTGTGAATTCATCGGGAATGGGCAGTTTTTAATTGGAATGCTTTTTTCTATTGTTTTAATCTTATTTGTCATGGATTTGTTGAGCTTATTGATATTCTTTTGTTTCAACTTTGGTGGTTTGGATGAATCTAGAAAACCAACCATATCTTCTCAATGAGGTATTTTAAAAGTACTCTCTTATAATATTTTGAATTTCTTTGGTATACCCTATCTTCATGAGTCCATCTCTCCCTGCTTCTATTAATTTGAAACCATTTTTTTCTTCTCTGTCTCTGTCTCCCACTTCCTCTCCCTCTGTTTTCTATTCTCCCTCCCTTTCATTCTCTCTTCTTTTGGTTTATTGGGCCAAAGGGCTGTTGAACATGTTTTTCTTTTCAAAGTTCTAGTTCTTACATTCTCTGATTCTTTTTGTTTTTGTTTTGTTTTGTGTTGCTTTTTGGTTTGTCTCTCATGACATTTTGCTCTGATATTTTTTTTAATATTTCTTCCTATTTTATGGGCATAGGATTGGTTTGTTCTTCTTTTTCCAAATTCTTGAGTTGTATCATTAAGTCATTTATTTGTGCTTTTTCTGATTTTTTAAAATTTTGGAGTCTGGGCATTAAATTTCCCACCTAAAACTGACTTCTTTTAATCAGGCATACTCAGGTTGGTATGACATTAGACAGACATTCACACACACACACACACACACACACACACACACACACACACACACGCCCAAAAATCCAATAACAAAAAAATGGGCATATATTAAAAAGATCATCACTCACGATCAAGTTATCTATCAAATGGCTTGTTGTATTATGTTTTATTTTCACTTCCAGGGCAATTTTTATTTCTTTCTTCTTTGACTCATGCATCTTTTAATCTTGAGTGATGATTTTAAGATTTATTATGCTGTAGTCAGAAAGGATATACAGTATTATTTCATTTCCCCCCTGTATTTGTTATGATTAATTTTGTGTCCCAGTATGTGTTCTGTCTTAGGGAAGCTTCCATGTGCTGCTGAACAGAATGTATACTCTTTACTGTTTCATTGTAATCTTTTATAGATACCCCATAAGAACATTGGATGCATTTCTCTTTAATTCTTGTATTTCTGTGACTTTGTTCAGATTACTTGTCTATTGTAGAAAGTGGGTATTAAAACCATTTCCTATTGCCCTATTGTTGAGTCAGAGTTAGTTTATGTGTCAATTCCAGTTTTATGATTTTTTTTTTATAAAAGTTGATAGGCCAGAATTCTGTGTATATATCCTTAGGTTGTAATGACTTCTTGGCTAATTTTTCACATAAAAAATGGCATGTCCTTCTTTATTGCCTCTGATTAGTTTTAATTGGCAGTCTATTTTGTCAAATATTAGGACAGCAACTTCTTGTTTTCTTGTCCTCTTTTCTTGGAATACTTTTTCCCATTCTTTCAGTGTAAGCTGGTACTTATATTTAAAAATAAGATGAGGTTTTTTTTTTGTAAAAAAAAAAAATAGGTAGATTGTTTCTTTTTTTTAAGCTTTTTTTTTTTTTTTTACTTTTTTCAGGCTTATTACTAACTAGCTGTTACATTTTTTCCTTTTATTTTAATTTACAATACCATTCAGTTCTACATAACAGCCACAGATTCCTTTGTTCTCTCCCTTCCTGCCCCCTCCCCTTCCCCCAGTTTCTTACTCTAGCTAACCTGTGTCTTTTGACTAGGTAGTTGAGGTTGTTACTGTTTAAGTTATTATTGAAAGGTGCATGTTGATTGGTGTTACTTTGTTGAGCTTTTGTTGAGATCTATTCTTTGTTTCAGTATACTTTTACTTGTTTTCATTCTGTAATTTTCCTTATCATTATTAGCCTTTTTGCTTCTAGTATTCTTTATAGGTCTAGTTTAATGGATGTGAATTATTTTAGGTTCTTTATATCATGGAATATTTTTCCTTCTTCTTCAGCTACTGCAGGTATTTTTGCTATGTACAGTAGTGTAGGCTGTGGTTTTAAGAACTTGGAAAACTTCATTCCAGATTCTTTTGGTATCTAAAGCTTCCACTGATAAATAAGTTGTTATTCTATGGATTTTCCTGTTTATGTGACATAGTTTTTCTACTATGAATAGCATTCAATATTCTTTCCTTGGTTTCTTGAGTTTTTAAATCATGTCTTTATTTCATCTTGACTTATTTTCTATAGTTCTATTTGTTTACTAGATTCAGTTTTCTGATTCTGGGCTGTAATGGTCATTGCATGCAGCCACATAGTTGTGATTTTTTTCCTCATTGTGTAAACTTTACTCATTATTCACATTACAATTCTTGAGCTTTGTTTTTATGTCATCTTGAAATTCCTTAATTCTGTGAAGAAGTTTGACTGTTCATTTTTATTAATTTATTTGAATGTAAATTTTAAAATTAAATTTATCATAAAACTTGGGAAATAAAAACATTGCACACTAAAATTAACCAAAATCAAATTTATGCATGTTATTGAACTTCTATATAGTTAGTTAGAAGAGGCTTCTGAAGCTGTGGAGTTGCACATATGGTTTAGCACTTTCACTATGAAATAAAGTGCATATGCATCTATCCACCACCAAAACCAAAAAAAAAAAAAAAAATCCACTACAGAACTGGAACTAGAAACACCATGAGACTTTTATCTCATTTCATAAATAATGTCCAGTACCAACATTCGGTCCTTCATTTGCTAATGTTTAGCATTTCTTCTTTTATCTCTTTTCTTTTATTGTAAATAGACATTTTTTTCATGCAATATATTTTGAGTATGGCTTCCCCTCCCCAAACTGCTCCTGATACTCATCATCTTCCTTCCCATACAAATCTATGCTATTTATTTTTCTCTCTCATTAGAGAACAAAGAGGCATATAAAAATAATAATGCATGAAAATAAAATAAAATAAAAAACCAAACAAGTGAGAATAGGACAAATCATACAAACAAAGAAAAATAGCCAAAGAAAAAGTAAAGAAACACTTATAGACAAAGAAACACATTTCCATGCACACAAAAATTCCATGAAAACATAAAACTGGAAACTGTTATACATATGTTAAAAAAAAAAGTGAGGTTAAAGCAAAATGCTCTTTCTTTCAAAACACAGAAGAAAGTACCTCCAAAACTGCTATTGGGTTCATTTTGCTTTGGACATCCAGTGCTGGGAGTGAGACCTATCATTAAGAGTGGTTTGTATCCTCAGTGAAACACCACTGGAGACAAGTAATTTTTCTTTGGAAGAGGTTATCAATTGGAGATAGATTCTAAGTTAAGGATGGGAACTTATTCCACCTCCTCTCTCAGCAATAAGTTCCTGGTCTGTTACAAACCCAAGTTGGCTCTGTGCATACTCCCATAGGCTCCGTATGAACACATGTGTGTCAATCCTGCTTTGTTTAGGAGGCCTTGTAGCCTTGGTGTCTTTCAACCCCTTTGGTTCTTACAATCTTTCCTGCTTCCTCTTCTGCAGGATTCTCTGTGCCTTGAAGTGGAAGTGATGTTTGTTGGAGGTATCCCAGTTAGGACTGAGTGTTCCAAGATCTTTCACTCTCTGCCCATTGTCCATTAGTGAGTGTCTGTATTTGTTCCCATCTACTGCAGGAGGAATCTTCTCTGATAATATCCAAAACACTGTTATATGAATATAGCAGAATGTCATTAGGAGTCATTTTATTCCTAGGTTGCTTTAGCAGAACAGTAATATTCGGTTTTCCCCAGGTGTCTGGTCAATCTAACCTTCCTGGCCATCTGAGACAGGAAATAGCCTTTAGTTTTAACTGTTCCTTCCCATTTTTCCTTCACTTCCCCTTATTTCTTCTCCTTTATCATCTGATTTTCTAATTCTAGTCTCCCATAATCTGCAGTACACCCATCAATATCTAGTCTATTTTCCCTTCTTGGAAGATGCATACCACCCCAAGTCCCTTACTCCATACCTAACCTCTATAGTTATATAGATTGTAGCCTGCTTATTGGAGACTTAACAACTAATATGCACATATAAGTGAGTACATACCATACTTGTATTTTGGGATCTGCATTACCTCACCCAAGATGAATTTTTCTAGTTCCTTCCATTTACCTGCAAATTTCACTTTTTTAAACATCTAAGTAATATTCCACTGTGTAAATGTCCTACATTTGCTTTATTAAATTCAGTCATTGATGTAATTTAGGTTATTTCCAATTTCTTGCTATAATGAATAGAGCAGCAAAGAACATGGATAACCAAGTGTCTCTGTAGTAGGATGTAGAATTGTTTGGGTATATGCCCAAGAGGGAGGGATATGCCTGGATCTTGAGGTAGGTATATTACCAGTTTCCTGGGAACTGTAAGACTACTTTTCATAGTGGCTGCATAAGTTTGAACTGTCACTGGCAAAGGATGAGTATTAACTGTGGCAGGCTTTCTTTTGGGCTACTAACAACCTCCCAAATCATGACATGGAGACTTATCATACTTATCATTAGTTATGAATGCTCAGCCTTAGCTTATGCTTGTTCCGCTAGCTCTTATAACTTAAATTTACCCGTTTCTCTTCATCTACGTTTTGCCTCAAGGCCTTTTACTTTTCTTTCAATCTGTATGTCCTACTCCATGTCCAGGCAGCTGGCTGACATCTGTCTGGCTACCTGGCCCCAAGTATCTCCCTGTTTTTCTCTCTTGGTCTGTCTCCTTGAGCCCTAATTTCTCCTGATTATTCTCTCTGCCTGCTGGCCCTGTCTATCTCTCTACTGCCTAGCTATTGGCCATTTGGCTTTTTATTAGACCAACCAGGTGCCTTAGGCAGGCAAAGCAACACATCTTTACATCATTAAACAAATGCAGCATAAACAAATGTAACACATCTTTAGATATAGTAGTATTTCACAGTAATTCCTCTTTCCCTATAACCTTGCCAGCATTAGTTCTCATTTGCTTAGATATTTTGACTGGTGTCAAATGAAATCACAGAATAATTTTGATTTTGATTTCCCTTATGACTAAGTATGCTGAACATTACCTTAAGTGTTTTTCATCTGTTTGTGTGTAATCTTTCGGCAACTCTCTTTTTAGTTCTGTACCCAGATTTTAATTTAGTGATTTGCTTTGTTATTGTTGTTGTTTGGTTTGATTTTTTTGAAGCTCAAATATTTGAGTTCTTTATTCATTTTAGATGAAAATCATCTATCATATGTATAATTGGTAAAGATCTTTTCCTATTCTGTAGTTTGTCACTTTGTCTGAATCATGGTGTTCTTTACCATACTGAAGCTTCATTTTCACAAAGTCACAATTATTAATTGTTGTTTTTAGTACATGTGCTATCAGTTTTCTGTTCAGAAAGTTCTTTATGACAATGAGTTCAAGACTATGCCTTATTTTCTCCTTTATAAGATTAAGAGTATCTGGTCTTATGTGGAAGTTCTAGGGCCATTTGTAGTTGAATTTTGTTCAGCATAATAAATGTAGGTTTATTTGCATTATTCTACTTGCAGCCATCAAGTTTGAAAAAGACCACTTTTTTTTTTTTAATTTTGTCCAGTGTATTTTTTTCTTCTTTGTCAAATTTAGGTATTCATAGCTATTGTAGACTAAGTCTAAATCGGATTCCATTGATCAGCATGTTTGTTTTTATGTCAATACTTGCTGTTTTTATTACTATAGTTCTATAGTACAACTTGAAATCTGGACTGGAGATACCACTAGCAGTTCTTTTACTATTCAGGATTATATTCTCCCTCCCTCTCTTTTTTCGTGTGTGTATGTGTTATCATATGAATGTAAAAATTGTCCCTTCAATTTCTGTGAAGAATGTGTTGGAATTTTGGTGGGTTATATTGAATCTGTATAGTTCTTTTGGTAGGAGGACAATTTTCACTATATTAATTCTATCAATCCATGAGCATGGGCGAATCTTTCCATCATCTAATATATTCCCAATTTAATTCTTTAACTTCTCACATTTTTATTATAACAATTTTTCACTTGTTTAGTTAGAGATGTCCCTAGTTATATTTTTGAGGCTATTGTGATAGGTATTTTCTTTCTGACATCTTTCTTAGTCTCTTATTTATATATGGGTCAGTGATTTGTGTGTGTGTGTGTTAAGCTTGTATCTTGCTATTTTTCTGAAAGTGTTTAGTAGCTATAGACGTTTCCTGGTGGAACTTTTTAGGGTCTTTCATATAAGGTCATATCAACTACAAATAATGGTTTCTTCTTGCTTTCCTAATTTTATCTACTTGATCTTATACATTTGTCTTCTCACTCTAGCTAAGACTTCAAATACTACATGGAATATGTATAGAGAGAGTGAATATTGTCTTGTTCCTGATTTTAGTGGAATTTCTAGTATTATTCTTACTCATAGGGTTTCTTGGGACATGTTTGGTCTTTTATGTTTCCATATGAATTCTTTTTATTGTTTTTCCTCATCCTGTGAAATATGATATTAAATTTTGATAGGTATTGTGTTAAATCTACAAATACATTTTAGTAGTATGGCACTTTTCATGATAGTAAATCAGTCAATCCAAGAGTGTAGAATGTATTTCCATTGTCTAGTTTCTCCTGAGATTTACATTTTGAATGAAGTTATTTTGGGTGGAATATTTTTTAAAATTTCTTTCTCTGAGAGTTCACAGTTGGTATAAATGAAGGCATATCTTTGTTTTTATATTGATTTTGTATCCAGTAATTTTACTATAGATTTTTAATAGATCCACCGGTTTTCTAGGAGACTCTGTAGAATCTTTTAAGAAGCATGTCGCCCATAAATAAGGATTTCTTCCTTTCCTGTTTTAATCCTTTTTATGTGTTTATCTCATCTAATTGCTATATCTAGTACTTTGAGCCCTACATATAACAAAAGAAGAAAGCATATTGTTGCTCAAGCTTGGTTGAGTTCATATTGGGAATACTGAGTTGTTAGTTACATCTTCCAGAATTTCCAAGTTGATTTTAGGTCGAAGAAATTGGAGGGATTCCAGTTCAGTGCCAAGCAAATAAACATGCAAATGGGACAAATGACTAAATTTGCTTTGACTGGTGTTCCAGCTGTGCTACCTGGCCTGAGAATGGCATAGTTGGGCCAGAGTTTTTAACAATCATCAGGCTAAACTTAGTATATAGTCTCTGGGGCTAAGCCAAAGTGTGAGCATTAGGAATGGCTTAGGCAAGTGAGGTTCTGGTGACTCACTAGGCTGGAGTGTCATGTATTTATTCCTCTTTGGGTATGCCTGGAATTTCTATATGGTACAGGTAGGCTGCAATTCAGGGGACTGACGGCCGGGTGGTGGCGGCGCACGCCTTTAATCCCAGCACTTGGGAGGCAGAGCCAGGTGGATCTCTGTGAGTTCGAGGCCAGTCTGGTCTCCAAAGCGAGTTCCAGGAAAGGCGCAAAGCTACACAGAGAAACTGTCTCGAAAAACAAAACAAAAAAAAAAATTCAGGGGACTGACCAAACTGGATTGATATATAAGATGTACTACCTGGGCTGTGTATGGGGATTGGGGAGGATGCAGGCAATCAAAATTTCAGAAAGCTTTCCACACTTAACCTCGGTGCAGGCTGTGGAACTTGGGTTAAGCCTAGAAGTTGGGTATAGCAATAGAGGCTATCAGATCAGTCAGGCTAATCAGAGAGGGAATGCCCATGGGATATTGGACTAGGGTCAAGCCTGGATACTGGGATTTTCACAATCGGAACTCATGAGACTTGGCCACACACAGAAAATGCAATCTGGAATAGGTCTGTTAACTGAGAAGGGTACAGGCAGGTAGGATTAAGGAACCTCAGACAAAGTCTAAACTTTGTGATATCCCAAGTTAGGAGTAGAGGTTGGCTGTGGGAAAGGCAGGCTAAAGTCAGGAAAGCTGAGCAGACTGGGCTATCTCAGGATATGTGACTAGGGCCAAGCCCCAGGGATTTGGTAACAGTATAGGTGGGACATAATTTTATTTAGTTCTACCAATTACATGAAATAGCATATGTTTGGCTAATTACTTGGAATTTGAAGTGATGATTTGATCATACAAAGAAATATGTGTCTGTGCATTGGACAGCACAGTCAACTGTAACACAATTAGAACAATCCAGGTATTAAGATTGCTGACATCTGGGTATTATTTGATTTAAACTGATGAGGCACAGTGGATTCAAGACACCTCTGCTAATCAAGTTGTTTTTTTTTTTTTTTTTACTTAGTAAATTTTTATGCCTTGAAGTATTCCCATGAACACACACACACACAATACATATACATACATACATACATATATACATTCATATACATACATACATACATATATACATACATATATATGTATATATATATATGTATTCATCTCTTGAGTGGTATCATTATGTCCTTGAAATATTGAGGTCATCATAGACAAAAGGATATCCATTCATGTCATAAGCACATACATTCATTGACTTCTTACCTTGCCTCTCAGAGAACTGAACAGCAGACCAAGAGACCAAGGTATTGTGGAAAGCAACCTTTGTGTTACAGATGATAATTAAAGACCAATGGCAAGAGAAAAAAACAACACTGTAAGTTGATAAGATTTTTGCCTAAAGATCTTTCCCCAACTGATACTTTTGATGGGCCTTGGTAACTAAGGCTAGGCAGCACTAGGCATATGAACCCTATGAAAACACTAAAGCAGTAGACATTCCTTTTACCATGACTAATTCCAGACTCAGGTCTTATCTTTTATAGACTTGACCCTGTGACCTATGTGAAAAATAATGTTTTTCATTTTCTTTATTTTCCCAGGTTCACAATCTCACTTTTGCTCTTCTGTTCTATTTTCTATTGATTTGATAGTATATTTTTAAGCCATGAAAGTAGAAAATACCAAAGGAAAAATCAAATGGAAAATGGGATCAAGTTTATTCATGTGTGTTCATTCAATTAAAAAATGAATGAGTGTTCCTTTTGTGCCAGGAGTGTGAATACTGAGATTGCAACTGCAAATAGCACAACAGGATTTTTCTCATGGAGACATCATTGTAGTGGGACATACAGATAATAAATAAATAAGCAAACATAAATTTGTTTCAGTCATTCAAAGAAAATGAAGGGGAAATATTTTAAAAATTGTCACAGAAAATGATTTCAAGGATAGAACTCCAATAGCCCAGGAAACACAGCAAGAATTGACAAATGGGATATAAGAAACTAAAAACCTCTCCACAGCAAAGAAGATGCTTGCTGAGTTAAGATACAGTGGCAGGGTAGAGAAAGTATAGTTGTAGTTATGCATCTAATAAAGGCTCCACATGGAGAATATTAGGAGAAGCATCTCAGAAAACTCAACAACAAAACAAAATATTTCAATAGAAGTAGGAAAGACCTAGATAGGTAGTTGTCACAAGAAGCAGAAATTGCCAATAAGTATAAATTTTATTATATGTGTTGAACCAGGACATGTCCTATTTTCAACCACATAATGGTCTCTTCTGTGTCACTTCCAACCATTCCACCTACCCAGATTTCTCATGACCTCCTCCAGGGTCTAGTCCAGCAATTCTCCCAGACCTCCCCATCCATGTTGAAATGTGATTTTACTTGTATGTTAATAAATAAAGTTTGCCTGGAAATCAGAGATTATTAGTGAAGAGCCAGGAATAGAATTCAGGTGCTGGTAGCCCACGCCCTTAATCCGATCACATGGCAGGCAGAGTCTCTGTGTGGTCAAGGACACAGCCAAATATGGTGACCCTTGAGTTTTTAATCCCAGTACCAACCATAGAGACCAGGAGGTCTGTATAGACATGCAGTGACAAGGAAGTCATGTGGCTGGGCTTAGAGCCAATGAGAAGGCAGTTTAGGAAAGCAATAAAATGCAAGACACACAGGAAGAAGGGCTGTCTCTCAGGGGAAGGACGGCTTCATGTGGTAAGATAAGGTGGTCTTGACTCTTCACTAGTGCTCGGATCACTTGGGATTTTAACTCTGTATTTGGCTCTGTGTTTCTTATTTAATAAAACTGTGTATAATTTCATCTACACATGTCTTTTTTGCAACCCACCAAATCTAGCCAGGTATGCATAATACAGTGCCATGGCCTAGTCTGGCCACATTATCTACATGGCAAACAATCTGTAGGTTTGGCCAGGACCCTCTATCCTTATCTCCTAAACCATTAGACTCTCTTACTCCAGATCCAAACTCACTAGACAGCTGGATCTACCCTTAAAGTGAAGGATTGGACAAGGAAGCATATAACCTGTATACCAGCCAGTTCCCTCTGTCTACCTGACTTCATTTAATTTAAGCTATTTCTAGACTTTAAGCCCAACCTGCATATCCTTTTTTTGTTGTTGTTCATAGCATACTCAGAACTAACAAAAGATATTCACATGCCCAAATCTCATTACAGAAATAATAACATAGGAAAGGTTAAATCAGCATGTCCCTCCAAAACCTAAAACTCTGTAGAAATGCTTGTCAATGAGAATTAACTACACAAAGCCAAGGATATAGAATTTAAAAGAACCATAAACTTCATAAAAAATTCAAGGAGATTAAAGAAGACACAAAGAAACAGCTCAAAGAAATTAAGGAGAAAAGTTCAATGATGTCCAAAAAACCACAATCATAAAGCTGATGGAAGTAATGAAGATCAGACTAGAGCTTGAGAAGGAATTTAATAAGGAGACTGAAACACTAAAAAGGACTCAAGCAGAAATAAAGGCAAAATTGAAAACCTCAATAATTGCATCAGAAAACTGAAAGAAAAGTCTTAAGAGTAGAATGAATCTAGCAGAAGATAGTATACCAGGACTCTAAGATAAAGTAGAAGATCTATACCAAATAAGCAAGGAATATGAAAAATTTAGAAAAAAAAAAAAACACAGTAATAAACACACAGGAAATATAGGGCATCATGGGAAATACAACCTTCAAATTATAGGTATTGGTGAAGGAGAAGAATCCCAAGTCAATTGGATAAACGAGATCTCCATCAAGAACATCTTATAATATTTATCCAAACTGAGGAAGGATATATGCATATAGATACAAGAACCACATAGAATACCAACTTGACAAGACCATAAAATAAAGTACTGATTGTAACATATAAATGAAAACCCATCAGAATAACATCAGATTTCTCCATGGAAACTTTGAAATCTAGAAGAGCTTGGAGCAATGCATTCTAAGGTCCAAAAGACTATGATAGGCAACCTAAACTAATATACCAACAAAAAAAAAAAGAGATCTGCCATGATTGAAGGAGAATGAAAAACTTTCCATAACATAAATAACTAAAAATGTTTATATTTGACAAACCAAACCTAAAAGAAATTTTAGAAGCATTATTTTAGGCTGAAGAGAGGAATGCACATAGGAGAGAGACTGTCAGAGAAACAAAACCATAATTATTAAAACACAAAATACCACTGAGAATATACACATCAATATTATCAGAAGTCAATGGCACAATGACCAAAATTAACAGAAACATTTCAATAATAATTTTAATGTCAAGGGATCTTTTCTAATCAAAAGACACAGGCTAATTGAATGGATCAAGAAACAAAATCCATCTATCTGTTGCCTATAAGAAACATACCTTACTTTTAAATATAGATGCTGACTTAGTAATGGACAAAAGCATTTGAACAAACATTTTTGAACAGGAAGCAAATAGTTATTGCTATCCTAATATCTGACAAAATGGACTTTGATTAATAAAAAGCAAATAGTTAAAGAGTGATACTTTATTCTAATCAAGGGAAGTTAATAAGATAAGTTTGGGATCCTAAACATATAAATACCAAACTCTGGGACACCCACTTTCATTAACAATGGACTATTGGATTTAAAGTCATGTATTAATATCAATCGATCAATATTTGTTGATTTTACTCCCTCAACTTCTATAGACAAGCCATCTGGACGAAAATGAACATCAGAATTAACTGGCATCACATGGGCTTAACAGATACCTACAGAGTATTTCATTCAAACACCAAAGAGCACACATTCTACTCATCAACACAAGGAAGCTTTTCTAAAATAGACCACATCCTGGGGCACAAAATAAATCTTCATAAATTCAAAAAGCTTGAAATGGCTAGTTGTATCCAATGACCACAATGCAGTAAAACTTAAAATTGACAGCAAATGTATCTCTAGTAAATATACAAACTCATGGAGATTTAACAGTCGATTACTGAATGATGACTGGGTCAAAGACAAAATCAAGAAAAAAATTTGAAAAACATTCTGGAATTAAATGAAAATGAAAACACAACACAACAAAACTTCTGGAACATACTGAAAACAGTCTTATGAGGGATATGTTCATGCACTAATAAATGAGAAAGAGCCCAAGTAAATGACTTAATGATGTAATGCAAAAAGTTGGAACAAATAAAATAAATCATAAACCATTTGATCACAAGAAATAAAAAATTCAGAGCAGAAATTACTCTATTAGAAAGAAAGAAAACAAGACAAAGAATCAACATGTTTAAGAACTGATTCTTTAAAAAGATGAACAGGATTGACACACCCTGGGCCCAACTAACAAAACAAAAGAAAGAGTAGACCATATTAACAGAATCAGACATGAACAAAGAAATATTAGGACAGACTTTAAAGAAAGAGTATTATAAGCTAATAATTTAAAATGTGTACTTCATTTAGTTGGAACACCAATAGAAATAGATGAATTTCTGTATTGAGCCAAATCATCAAAAGTAACCAAGAACGTAAGCTAAACAGACCCATAACAAATGAGTTTGAAATAGTAATAAAAAGTCTTCTAATATAAAAATAGTCCAGGGCCAGATGGTTTCACATAAGAATTCTACCAGACTTTCGAAGAAGATCTCCAGTCAATCCTTCTTAAATTATTCAAAAAAATAGAAACAGAAGGAACACTTCCAAACTCTATGAAGCAAATATTTCTCTAATATGTAAACCAGGTAAAGACACACTAAAAAAGAAAACTACAGGCCAATATCCCTGATTAATATAGACATAGACTTAAAAAATATTCAATAAAATAATTGAAAACAGAATATAGTCAAACATCAAAAAAATATTTCCACCATGATCAAATTGGCTTTGTTCCTGAAATACAGTTTTGGTTCAACATAATTCAGTGAATGCAATAAACCACATAAATGGACTTAAAGACAGAAAGTGAATAATCATTTCAATAGACAGAGAAAACCTTCTACAAAATCCAACATCAATTTATAATGAAAGTTGTAGAGAATGCATGGATTAAATGCACATTTAAATTTATATAGGATAAAACCTTAGCCACTGTCATCCTAAATGGAAAAAAAAAACTTGAAATAATCGTACTAAAGTTGATACTAAGACAGGGATGTTCACTATCCACATTCTCTTTCAATATTCTGCTCAAAATGCTAGTTGGAGCAATAAGACAAGAGAAGAAAATTAAATAGATATAAATAAGAAAAGAAGTCAAATTTTACTTATTTTGCAGATAGTGTACTATACATTAGAGATCACAAAAAATCTACAAGAAAAATTTAATAAACCATAAATATAATTCAGCAACATGGTCAGATATAGATACAACTTTCAAAAATAAATATCTTTTCTATATACTATCAGGAAACAGAGAATGAGAATATGGACATACTACCATTCACAATAGTTTCAAAGAAAATTAAATAGTAACAAAGTTAACAAGATGTAGGAAATCTACAATGGAAGTTTTCAACCTCTGAAGAGACAGAGAAAAACACTAGAAAATGGAATTACATCTCATGCTCATATATTGGTAGCATTTAAATTGTAAAAATGAAACTTTATGAAAAGATACTTATAGATCCAATGCAACGGAATCAAAATTCCCATTTAATTCTTCAGAGAAATAGAAAAACCACTCCTAAAATTCTTATGAAACCAAAAAGACCTGAGATAGCCAAAAAAGTCCTGAGTGAAAAGAACAATACTGAAGGGATCATCATTTCAGATTTTAAGATATGTTACAGAGCCATAGTTATAAGAACAATAAGATACTGCACAAAATAGAACATGTAGAATTTATTAGACAAAGTAAAAGCCTCAAAAATGAGTGCAGATAATAAGCTAGAGGACAAAGCATTTTTAAGAAACAGTTCTGGGAAAACTGGATGTCCACATCACAAGAATATAATTAGACCAATATCTATCCCCTTGCACAAAATGTCCAATTGGATCAAAGATCTAAATGCAAAAATTGAAGCAATGAAAGTGCTAGAAGAAAACATAAAACACTATCTATCATGACACAGGTGTATCAAGGGACTTCTTGAACAGGATTTCAGTTGCCCAAAAATTAAAGCCAGCAAGTGATAAGTGGAACGTCAAAAAATCTGCCAATCTAAAGAAAAGATTAACCATGCAAAGAGGAATGGCAGAGAATCACTGACAGCTTTAGGACTAACAGAGGGTTAATATCTAGAATATACAAGAGTTGTTTGTCAGGGTTGTCTGTCACAGAGACTTCCAACATAAGGCCTGAGGCTTTTGCCTTTAGTTTTCTGCCAGAGATAGAAGGTAATTCCCTATTTCTGTAGAAAGAATGCACTTCAGAATTAGCCCTGAGACTCCTGAGCTGGAACCGACCTGAACACCTACTCCCTGTAGACTAGTTTCATGGTACAAGACAGCACCATGAAATTTTCCAAATCAAGTCAACAAATCAAATCAAACAACAGTCTTGCATCCTTTGATGTCTATTGAACCACATCTATGACTAGTATGGTACAATGCACCTTTGTTTGTAGTAGTGGCATGTATATCTTGGCATTAACCAATAACTCTCTAATTAGATTTAAGACTTGATCAGCAAGAATGAAACCTTGTCTGGTATTGGAAATCCTAGCAACTACTTAGTGAAGTTACTACTGGATGAAACATATAGCCACTACTTTACTAAATCAGCATGACCCCTAACAACAATGTAAACATTTGTCATTACACCTACAGGTAAGTGTAGTCCCTACCCCTCATCAAGGGAATTTCTCTTTGCTACACAGAGACCACTATAGAAAACCACAACCAATCAAAATGCAATCCTGTGGACCCAGTCTCAATGGGTACATCTACAAAATAGTCCTTTATCTAAGCTATGGGAACATTATAGAAGAGGGGAGCAGGATGATTGTAAGACCTAAGGAGCAGGGAATTTGCTGTGAGGTTTTGTCTACTAGTAATTTCAGAAGCAATGTCCACAAAGTCTCACCAACAGAAGACCCTTAAACACTTTTAATGATGACGTAAATGTAGAGTCTGTGGAAGCAATCATGGAAGTTATTTATCAAGAAGACAATAGAAGTACCTTCTGATGTGGGGTATATATCTGAAGGAAATGAAGTTAGTATTAAGAAGAGGTATTATCTTCATAGCTCTTTTATTAAAAGTAGTCAAGATGTGGACTTGTCAAAGGAGAAGTTGGCAAAGAAAATTTGCTATGTATATGCAATGAAATATTATTCATCTATAATTAAGGATGGAATTCTGACACTTGCAGGAAAACAGATGGAATCAAAAGATGGAAGAAACCACACATAAGCCAGACACAGAAAAAGAAGGATTTTCATGTATATATGGAACTGTATTAAATAAGTAAAAGAAAAAAAAATGTCCTGTAAGTAGAATCTGAGGATGAGATTATAAAAGAAAGAGGAGGGTGAGAGGAGGTAAGAGAGAGAGGAAATGGTCAGTACACCCTGTATTAATGTGCAGAAACATCACAGTGACGTGGACTAAACTGTACTAGTACATGCTGATAGTGTTCTCTAACTTTTAGTTTTAGTTATGTCAAATGAAGACCACCAATTTACTGAATAGCTAATTCCAAGAAGTGAGATGAGAGAGCAAGAGTATATGACAGACATTGAGGGGAGTCCATAAACAGTGCATTACGGAGTGGACTACCACAGTGACAACTGTGTCTGACACCATCTCAGGGCCTTGTAAGCCAGGGCAGAAGATTATTGGAGATTTTCTCCAGGAGAGAAAAAACTGGGGAATTTATCTACAGAGTTTTATCATTGCTTCTTAGGGTATTAGCCTCTCAGAATTTCTGTCCTTTATTTAAACATCCAATTTAGATGTTTTTCCAGTCAGAGAAGCTAAATAATGCCATCAGTGAAAGAGAAAAGGAAGACAACTATTATAAGGGAAGCATCTATGGTAACTTTAGGAAAGTCAAGGATATGATAAGGTCAGGAAACACAGGGAGAGTATCATCTGTAACAACCTTAATGAAAATAGCACTAGAAATGGGAATAGAGTAATTATTGGCTGAAATTATGGAATATATCAGGGTCAAAAACCATGTCTTTGAGGAAGAGATAGTGGGGCAAAGACATGAAAGAGGAGAGATAAGGATTCATGAACACATGAGGAGCAAGACCATGTGATGCAAAGAAGTGCATGCTGAGACTGAGAGCAAGGATGGCTTGGGTTTGTTTAGAAGGTATAGATCACAGTGTTTGCTGGCATTGTGGGGACAGCAGCTGGGAAAATGAGACCTAAATTGTCTTTAGGTTTGAGGTAGAATACTATTGATACCATGAAGTGCAAAGAGAATACCCTGGGGATATTAAAAGTATTACTATATATATATGCTGTGTTTGAGATAACTTTCTGACATTCAAGTAAAGATAGTTGGTACAACACTGGTATCAATTTGGAGTCAACATGAAAAATCCCAGAGGACAAATTTAGGAGCTGTCAGTGTATAGATCACATTAGAAACACGAGGCTAAATGAATCAGATAAAAGATATGTGTGAATAAGAGGGGAGAGATTAGGAAGCCTAAGCCCTAGATTATTTCATCCTGTTAAGGTAAAAAAGATGAGGAGAAATATTCAAGGAATCTGCAATGTAGAACACACAGGTCTATACCCCATGTTCTATAGGAGAAAGCATGATCAAAGGAGTGCTTGATAGACTGTTAGTTGTGTAGGAAGATCTGAGATGAGATCTGAGATGAGTGAGAGCTAGCAGGCATTGGTTTTGTCATAGAAGGGTGCTGGGTTCCACAACATGCAAGCCTACAAGAGTAGATGGAATAGATTCATGCTTGTGTTCAGAACAAAGTTGAATCGAGAGGACTTTTAGTTAGGATGAGAGCATAATCCCTAGAGACTGCTGTGGTCAGCTGTGCAGCAAGTTTGGAAATGAATGAGAGAATGGTATAAAAACTTCCAGGGGATTTGGCTTGAGTGACTTACTCCATTGTTAGTTGCCTTGACATGTTTTTTTTCATCAACAATAACAAAATTTTTAATTATGATTTAGATTTTAAATCAAGCAACCCAATAAAAAGTAATTAAAACTTTAATACTATATATATATATATATATATATATATATATATATATATATGGAGAAAATTAAACAAACAAAAACTACACCCCCAACTGCTGGATAGCATTATATCTGTGTGTATTTGTAAACATATATCTGACTTTATATATCAGTAAATCTAACCTAAATGCTATTAGTCAAGTCCTCTCATTGGTGAATTCCTCCAAATCTTACTTTGCATTATGCCAGAAAATGCCTGTGAATGACAAGCTTATTCTGGTCTAAAGAGATTTTCTTTATGTATTGGTTTTTATTCTTGACTCTGTGATGAAAACAATTTACGAAAGCAATTTAAAGAAAGATATGTCTTGGCTCATGGTTTCAGAGCAATTCAGTTCATCACAATGGGAAATGCATACATAGTAGAGGTCTCTCCTTTCTTGGTGTGCCAGGAATCAGAGGCAAGATAGAACCAAGAGCACTTGTGAATGCCTCCTCTATTAATCTGCTTCCTCAAGCCACTCAACTCCTAAAGAATCAGTGCTCTTCAAAACAGCAGTACTAATTAGGTTTATAATTACAATTATTTTAAACTAAGCCTAATTTATTTTACTCCCATGTTTTCTATCTCTAATCTATTCTGTATGCCTAATCAAGTGAGATCCCGGTCACAAAATGACAATGGCTCCCAATTCTTAAAGCAAACCCCTTGGTGTTTTAAGGCCTTCTAACCTCCACTGTGACCTAAGCAGCACATATTTCCCCAAAGTGTGTACCTTTGCTGAAACTCAGCCAACTCTGCTGGGAAACAAACTTGCCCACCAGTCTCTTTTCCCAGATTTTTCTTAAGCTCTTACAAAATGTATCTCTTTCCTTTTCACATTCTGTGTTTCTCTACATTTATAAGAGCTAGGACTTAAAAAAAATCAGATATACTTGGTTTGAATTCTATCTTCCTTTCAGTTTTCTGACCTGAAATGTGTGGGCTGCTCACAGGTTTGCTGTGAATGGTAGTTATAATTAGATCTTCTAGTTGCATCTGGGAACCTCAGAAATGCACCCTGGGAAATGTCAGAGAAGCCTTCCCAGCCTTATAGATGGAATATACAGTTGCTGAGGGAAGGGATTGTCAGACTTGTTGAGCTGCCGGCAAGCTGTGTGTGCGGTGTGTATAGTGTGTGCTTGTGTGGTATGAATGTGCATGTATGATATGCATGTGATTGTGCATGTGTGTGGTATGTGCATGAGCATGTGTACATGATTGTGTTTTGTATGTTTTGTATGCATATGTTTTGTGTGTGCATGTGTATGTGGTGGATAGTGTATTGTAGTATGTAGCGTGTGTGTGATGTGTATATGTATGCATATGTGGTGTGCACGTATTTACTGTGTGTATGTATCTGTTGTGTGTATGGTGTGTGTGATGAATCTGCATGTGTGGTATATATGTGCATGTATGGTATGTGTGGTGAGTGCTTATGATGTGTTTGTGCTGTGTGAGTTTGTGTGTGCATGCATGTGTTTTGTGTATGTGTTTTTGTATGGTGTTTCTTTTGTGTATGTGTATAAGTTTGTGTGTGGTATATATATGTATGTGTATGTATGGTGTGCTTGTTATATGTGTGTGTGTGTGTGTGTGTGTGTGTGTGTGTATGGTATGTGTGGTGTGTGTATGTGCATATACAGGTGTGTGGTATGCGGTAAGTGCATAATGTTATGAGTATGTGTGATATATATTGTGCATTTTTAGTATTTGTGTGTATGTTTGTGTGAATGTTTCTTCTCCCCCCAAAAGTCTTTCACACAACAATGACCTACAAATGTCCTCCTCCAATTTCAACCTATAGAGAGTGCAAGATTGGATAAAGATTTAAACCAATCATTTACTCCTCTTCAAATATAAGCCATTTTCTGCTAAGTCTTATCTAGAAAATTTCTATTATAATTATTATCTGTACAAACCATTTAAAATATTTGTCTTCTACTATTCTGTGTATAGTAGGCCAAGTTGTAAAATTAAACTAAATCTATATTGTTGTACACAGATAATTCACTAGTTTGCTTAATGGAATCAGATTTCTTGGGGGTTATTTTTCTTTCTTATCAGTACCCATTTCTAAGTACACAGTGGTTTCACAGCTTTTCAGTAACTGACTGAGTATTTTGCCAAACTGGCTGCTACTAGCCTACCAAAGCACTTGAGACCTACTGTAAGTCAAGTGGGTGTTATCTGAAAGAATATTTCAAATGCAGGTGCCTGGGAAAACTAGCTTCTCTATACCCCCATCATTTTCTGTTAAAATGGACCTAAAATGTCATACATCTTCATTTGTGTATATGAATAAGAAAGCACCAGAAAATATTTGACACCACATTTGGACAGCAGGAGGCATTAACTAAATGATGTTTATCTTTCCATTTAACTTAAATTGTACCCAGTAAAGAACCAGGACCAAAGAACTCTTTATGTAAACAAAGCACTTTGAAAACTAGAGTTCTTCTGGGCAGTGGTGGCACACGCCTTTAATCCCAGCACTCGGGAGGCAGAGCCAGATGGATTGCTGTGAGTTCGAGGCCAGCCTAGTCTACAGAGCAAGATCCAGGACAACACAGAGAAACCCTGTTTGGAAAACACTCCTACCCCTCCCCCCCCCCAAAAAAAAAAGAAAGAAAAAAAACCTAGAGTTCTGCTTGTCTGTAAGGCATTGCCATTGTCATGACTGTAAGCAACCATGATAAACACTGAACACGCTGCTCTTTAGAAAGACACTTTCTCTGATAAGACCTGCTACACTCTCAGTGTGGGGCCATAGTGGCAAAGGCTAGTAAGGTTAGTGTTCTTTCTCCACTACTGCAAAAATTCTTTTGATATCACAACAAATCACAAATGACATAGCTTTCCTTTTGCTAATGTACAAGACAAAAGTCCTTTATTTTCCTTCTTTTTGCCTGTCCTTGGTCTTTTGTTTTTCTTCTTCTGAACTTTTAATTAGAATTCAAAAAGAAGATACATGTTGATTTTCTTCTCCAACTCTTGTGAATAATGAATACTGGTGTACCAAAGAGAACCCAAGGCACAATTCTCATTAAGTGACCTTGGTATGCGTTCTACTGCAATCTTCAACTTTCCTCTTCCAATTGTTGTAGTTGAGAGAGCTCTCATTAACTGATTCCCTTTTGTCTGATGAATTACATTTCAAAGTGGAATCATGTCTATACTTCTATAAATCCATGGGCTACTGCCAAAAAAAAAAAAAATACCAAAAGCACTGAAAGAAAGAGAGGTCACCTGATGATAGTTGGGAGGAAACTAACTTTCCGGCAGTTTTCTTCTATTAGAGAGTGACGATATGGTATTCTTTTTAGCTCAGTGTCTCTGCTTTTCATGAAGAAGGCACTTAAAAATGTGCTGGCACCAGTCTCCTAACAGCCAGCAAATTTAAAACTTAAATCAGGACTTACATAGACCTGATAAATGTTCCATCATAGGGTTCATGGAGAATCATGTCATCTATCATTTTCATGCTCTGTCCTCATCGTTATGATTACACCTTGGGTGACTATAGCCCTAAACTCCCCAGTAAAAAGGAAATGACCTCATCCATTGCCCAGATGTTTGGCAGTGAGTAGACTAAACATCTGCTTGATTGGTTGAATGATTTTTCTCTCCAGCCATATGTTTGGTATCAACAAAATACCATGTGTGAGTACATTCTTTAGGAGCAGATTCTCCTGAAGCCCCACCATATCTAGTTTATAGAAGTTCTTTTATATCAAAACAATTGTTCATTTTCAAGGTGGGATCTGGTTTGCTTTACTCACTTGTTCATTTTTTTAAACGACTACCCAGAGAAACTTTCTAACATGGTTTAATTATTGTTTCTAAAGACACCCCCGAATGTTTGTCAGTAGCAGCTATATCGGTGCAAAAATCTAACATCAAGAGGACACGGTTATATTTTTGTATGGTATAGGACTTTTTTCAAATTGTCCTTGCATTAATTTTTCTTTGGCATATTGTCTAGGTACCCTATTGCCGCTCATGTACTGCAGTTGACATTCTGAGCCTGAGATATGATCAGGTAGGCTTTGTGTTGACACAGTGTGGGCTTCTTTACCAGTTCTTCCTAACAGAGGTCATGCCCTGTTTGAAACAAAGCCTCTTTCTGGAACTGGGTGAAGCACTTCGGGAAGTGGCACAGTGCAGGGTGACGTTGGTAGTGTGCTGTGGTGGAACAAGTACTGAATTTGGTGTTAGAACTGGAAGTCTACACTAGACACACTCTAAGGGATCTGGGTATCAGTGCAATTCTCTAGGCTTCTATTTCCTTATATGAAAAATGATGAAGGTAATAGAGAATTTCAAGGTCCCTTACAGCTCTAACAGTTTATGATTAGCTGATACCCAGGAGTGACAGAAAAAGTATAATAATAGTACTAAAGACAAAATTATATGTACATGAGAATAATGAATTACTGGTTTTACTTCCTTCCAAATGTTCCTAGGATGGCAATGCATTATACAGTATTACCATTTATATTCTGTGGTGGTATAGGTTAGAAATTTAAATTATTACTAAGATAAACATGTAAATATATTTTCATAGTAGACCAAAGGAAACACAGAAAAGGTATGACTGTTATCTACTATCACAGTAAGAAGATGTAAGCAGATGGAAGGAAGGTAAAATGAGAATAAAGGATGAAAAACCTAGGAACTAAATTTATCTCTCACACTATCACTATTTTGTAAAGAACAGACTCTCTATCTCTCTGTCCCCTTTCCCCATACTCTGCTTGACCATAACATTGCAGAATTAACAGATTAAGAGTATGAAAAAATCCATTTTCATAAAGAATCAAAATATATAAGTTATCCATAACCTTATCTTCTGAGACTGACCATAAGTATATAATTCTCTAGTGTAATATATACCTGGAAAAAAATCATAGCCCATTTATAGCTTTATTTAAAATAAGAGTTTTTGAATTAAAAATGTATTTGAATGATGAAGTATGTATTTTTATTTCAGTTTTTATATTAATGCTTACCACCTCTGAAAAATAAAATAATATGTTTCCAAAAACATTTATTAATCTTCACAAGGTTAAAGAAAGTGAATAAATGTGTGTGTACTCATTTGTGGTGTGTAGAAGGTGAAAAATTTGAACTTCTAAATTTTAATTAATATTTTTGAAAACATTTTTAAATCTATGAAATGTTCAAATGATCTTATAGAATGTGGGTAGTCATAATCACCTTCAGTTTATTCTCTAATTCATGAAATCAAGGAAAGAGAGAAAGATACACAGGAGGGAAGGAAGAAGGGAGAGAGGAAAGGAAGAAGGGGTTGAGGAAAGGAAGGAGGGAAGGAAGGAGGGAGGGAGAAAGGGAGGAAAGGAGGGAAGGAGGGAGGGAGGGAAGGAGGGAGGGAGATTATAGTTGCCTAGCCTGGGTTAAGAACAATTCTTACTGGAGAACTGGAGCCAAAGTGACCTCTCAAAAGTCCCTCTGGTCCTCTAGTTCCACAGCAGTACCCAGGAAATTTTCTAACATATGTGGCTTAAAAGTCCATATGGTTTCAATTTTCTTCCCTGTGCCACCATTTTTGCTTTATTTGTGCACAGACATGCCTTACTCAAAATTCCTGCTCTGTTGGGCTCCATTTGAGTATAGGAAGGGAAAAAAATACAAACCAAAAACCACTGAAATGGAAGAGAGCCCAACAAGTTCATTTGGTGTAATAAAATCCATTCTAATGTAATTCTAATTTCATCAAGTAATACAAGTCAACATTAGACATTAATGATAGAAGGTTTCCAATTAGACACAGTGTGACATGAGCCCTGCTTCTCAGTCACCTTCAATTGTCAGCGATAAAAAAGGACAGCCAATATGATATGGATCATTCACTCTGAATCTCGCAACTCATTTATGACAAACACAACTAACAGAGCATGGGGGAAACTGCAGAATTGCTTTTCATTATCCTAGTACACTGTCTTCTGGCTACAGCTGTATGATCTTTAGTGGTTTTCCATGCTACTCGTTTTTTAATGAATGTGATGACAACAGCAATCCTCAGTGAAAACCTTAATATATCATTTGTACAAGAACAAATGGGCTTCCAAAAGAAGAAAAAGAAAAAATAATTAAAAAAGAAAAAGCAAAATAAAAACATAAGTGGCATCATGTATGGCGGGAGATATGATGGCATCCTAGAAATATTTGTTGAAGGGAGTGGAAGAAAACAGACAAGCTCTGTGGTGACAAACCACGGAGATCTTGGAAGTGGTATTACACCCAAATTATCTTATCTAGAACAATGCAATAGACTAGGGTTTTATGAAAGCTAGAGTCAAAGTCTAAATAATCCCAATATGATAAATCAGGCCATTTACCAAAATTTCTGGGAAACAATGCTATTTAAAAGTATCAATGGTCCAGATTCAAGTCCAATCATGATCTCTTCAATGGTAAACATACAGAGTTGGAAATGTATCCTTTGAGAGCTGAAGATTTAGATTATAGGATGACTGAGACTCAAGAAGGCTGACATTCATTAAATATTTATTCACATTTAGAATGGACAAATTAATGGAGTTCAGTTAATGGTATTCACTTGCTCATTAAATACTTGCTGACCACTGGCCTTGTGACAGATGCTTCTTAGATGCTGGTTGTGAGCAAGACCCTGACCTCATGTGTAAACAGCAGTAAGAATTCTAGTTTGGACAAAGCAGACAATAGCTTTTGAAGGTCACTGTATGTAGGAACATCAATAAACTTTTTTCTTTGATTAGTAGGTATACTGTCAATTCTCAGTGCTATTATTTTAATTTCCATACTCAGGATATGAGCGACATATCAAAATAAAGCTACATAGTTATTTCACCAAGGAAACAGGACACAGAAAGCCATAAAAAATGAACCTAAGTAAGGCAGGCCAAGCCAGACAAGCACCTCAAGTCCTAATAGGTGTGGCAAAGGTCAAAATTTGGAAATCAAGCTAACCATCTTAACTGCATATATAAAATACCAAAAGACTGTACAATAATATGATCCTTTACCTCAGCAAATGGCCTTTAAAAATTGAGACAGATCTTAGGCAGCACAGATTGGCTTCAAACTTGCAGTTCTGCCACAGCCTCCTGTGTTCTGAGATAGGCATGCACCACCATGCAATATTGCTAAAGGATTTCTTTTTACTGCTTTCTGGTGTAAGCACTAGAACAAGCCAATTCTTCATTTGAAAACAAGTAGATGGTAAATAACAAGCCACATACATCTATTTCTCCCATAAGACTACTAGGTTTAATTAGCTCACTTATTCAAGAAGCAGTTTTGTAAAGTTAATTATGATATCATTCAATTTGGTTGAATGTTAGTGACTTGTTTTGAACACTTTAAGTACCCTTTGTTTTTTCTACATATAAGCCAAAATTCCAAGTCTTCATAATGAATGAAAAGAAACATATCAATGTGTTGTTCTGGCTTAGCAAAATGATATGTGGAAAGGAACTACACGTGTTTGTGGAACATAGCTTTCTGTGTTATTAACACGTATTTGGCTCCAATAGGATTTTAAATGCTCTAAATTTTAGACCCTTTCCCTGACCCAAGAAGATTGCTATGGAAAACAATAAATCAAATTCTTACTATTTCCTTATATTCAACTTTTATTTTTTTTATCTTCATTGAGTAGTACTATTTAATGCTAATGATATTAGATTTTCTTTCTTTCTTTTAAGATATCTATGCAACTAATATAGCTTTTTATACTTTGGTATTTATAGACTTACATGTCATTCTTCAGTCATTAGATGAGTCATAAATATTTAGTACTTTCAATATTCTAGACTCTTAATAAATCAATGCTCACATTACTAGTGTCATGTTTCCCCTCCTATGTGATCTATATCTATCTGACTGAAAGTATTCAAAGCTACATCATTTACCCTACTGGAAGTGTCACTGTTATTGCAAATGTCTGAGTGAAATTCTTTCTTGCTCATTTAATATTAACAGTAATTCTGGACTCTTCCTGCCATATCTTGTAACCTTCTCCGACCTCTTTAATCATCCTTTCTTCTCAGCACCACAGAGATAGGCAACAGAATTCGAAGAAAATCCTGATAGCTATGGTTGCAAGTGCTTTCTTTGACAAGGACTCTTATAGTATTCCAGAAAAATTAAGACACCCTCCTTCTCTAAGCCTCAGTGTTCTAACATTTAAAAGAGAGACTTGGACTACATGCTTTTAAGGACCCACTAATTTTGAAACCATATGCTGATCTTAGATTTATGAATTGAATAGTCTTGTAGAAAGTGCTTTACTGCCTTTCCTTCTCATTTTTCTACTTAAATGAGAATTATGATTCCTCTGCTATTCACCTCATTCCTTTTGAAGTTTAACTGAAATCATGTATATCTAGGTTCTTTTAAAATTGTAAAGTATTACACAAAACTAAGGCATCAGTACCATAGTCACAATGACAATTACAAACGTCACTTCTTCTCATACATGTAATTCCATAACCTATAATAATCAATTCCACATATTACTGCTGTCTTTACTCAAGGTTTTGATTTATGAGGTAGCATTATGTGTTATTAATGTCTTTTGGACATTAAAATGTTTGTAAATTCCTTATTGGTGGTAACAAATTTGCTTTCATCCTAGCCTGTGGATCTTGATTTTGTGACCATGTTTGTTTACTTAATCTAAACACTAATATTTTATTTACTTCTTCAAGATAACTAACAAAATTGATTATTGGTTAAAGTGTTAGGAAAAAATAAGAACTCTTAAGACAAAACTATCAGCAACTACTAATTTGAATGAGAGAGCACTAAGTAGTGATACCTTAAGATCAGTGTTTTATGCTAAGAAGACCTCATGCTAAAATGGTGAAAATGATTGCAAGAGGCAGACAGCCCAATAAGCAGTACATCTTCTGTGAGATAACATCTTCTAAGAAAAGAAAAACATGAAGTGAAGATGAAATGGTTTTTTTATTCATTAAACTTTTATTGATTCTTGTGGTAACGAGTATTTTGATTAAGAAAGGAGTAAGATGAAAACTCAGACCTTCCAATACTGCATCATACCCTCTTTTAGTTGTGTGTTGCGTTCTTAATTGTTCCCACAGACAAACTTGTTTCACTAACCTTAATTGTCTTTGGTGCCTTCTAATCCTTCCTTTCTTCTTAAGTTTTTTTTCTAAAACAATTCTTCCTGACTTTTCCTTGCTGTAAACCTTCCCATATACGTTTCCCTACTCTTCTTCAAATTAATGGCCTCTTTTCATTAATTGTCACTGCATGTATATGCACAAACACACATGCATGCACAAACACACACATCCTATGTCCAAATATAACCTGTTCAGTTTGTACAATGTAGTTGTATGTATATCTTTAGGGCTATTTGGTTCTGGACAACAAATCAGTGTGTTCTCTGGGGAAGACCACATTTCCTACTCCTAGATTTTGTCACTTGCCTATAGTTCTTTGTGTAGGGTTGACGGTTCATGGGCTTTTCTCGGTACTGTTGGTATATCCAGTGGCGTCCTTTCCATAATTAACAGTTCAATGGAATTTTTCATGTGAAAGTGAGCCTTCTTTGGTCAGCAAATTTAAACTTGAAAGAAATAATGGTGGACTCTGACATGATAGTAAGTCTGGAGATATCTTTCAGAAAGTTTTCTAATCCCTCAAATAATTTCCATAAGAAAGGGCTCATTGCATTTAAATTATGCAAGTGCATCCCCATTACTTGCAGAGGATGCTGACCCCAGCAGTAGTGCCTGTTAAAGAAAAGATTTATCATAATCATGCTGAAATTATTTGTAACAATTACTAGAAAAGTATAACACACAATTATTGTCACTTCATCTCTATCTTGATGTACTTAATATCTTTTGTAGAAAAAAGCTCACCCATTTATATAAGTTTGCTAATAACTAAGTGTTTGAAAACTGGATGTAAATGTGTTATCCTACCAGGAGATTTGTTTTATTTATTTATTTATTTATTTATTTATTTATTTATTTATTTATTGAAGTGCACTCAAATGCAACCTTGAGTCTTAGAAATTCCAATTTCTGCTCCTAACCTGCTAAATATTTGCCTGTGTTTTCTGGTCAAGCCATTTCACTACCCTGAACTTCAGTTTGTTTCATATAAAATGGAAGAAAAATAGTAGATTTTTTAGCCTATATTATAGTGAAGATGGGGTGAAACTGTTACAAAATACTTAGCATATATGGCTATCTTCATCATATTTCCTATCATTGCTATCTGCATGAAGTCAGCTTTAAGCCAGTGTATAGCTTAGAATGCTGCTAATAAAATAGACAAAGAAGCCAAGACAGGACAGGACTAATTTGCTCTTTTGAGAAAAAAATAAGCAGAGGCCATTTAATTTAAATAATTAAGTTTTGTGGTGATAGTACAGAATTTATTAGGATAGTTAGGGAGCCCATTGTAACTTTGTCTAAAAACCAGCAACTAGATTCAAGTTATCTGAGACAACTAATATCAGTAATAAATGTGTGTCAGGAAGTTTGAGTCAGAATACATTTCCATACAAGGTTTTAGAACAACAACAAAAAACAGTTGTTCAAATCATGACTCACTGATAATAGCAATGTACTTCCTAGACAAGTACCAAAAGCATTATAGTTCACTGACTTTCTTTCATTATATACAGCACCAGTTTGTAAATATGCTCTTGTAATAATAAATTATCTTATAGTCATTTATGTTATTGATCAATCCATGATCTGTCTTCTATCATAACAACTGGAGGATCCTCAAGAAAAATAAGAGTATTATTAATAGAAAAATGCAAAGGTCCTTGAGATGGCCTTTTAAATATAAGCTTCCTCATATCAGAATAAGCTTGCCCTGTTTCTGCTATGTGCATCTCTGGGAATAAAAGTTGATTTTTGAGAAATTATATTGACATCATTTAATTTGTTGAACCATGAACTTTTCTCTATGTAGATGGTTAATAATTGAAGTTCATGTAACAGTAATATGTAAGATACTATGTCACAATTTAAAAGTCACAGTTTATTCTTGGATAGAAAGAAATAATTTTTGGCTTTTTAAATCACAAATTTCTGTAGGGAGAAAACTTTGAGGGAGCACTCAGATGAAAAATGTGTCCTCCATGTGAATAGTTACAATTTTAATGCAATGCAATGAGAATGCAATGAGATATGACCTTCTCTAGTAAGGTTGGTGTCCAAATTAGTTACTATATAATCTAAACACCTTTTGGGAACAGGAGCTTATTGGTCCCAAAGGGAAAAACTTTTCCTTGAAATCTTATGTTCAGGGTCATGCACTCATCACTACTTTCTTTCATTTTTGAAACTGGGTATTTATGTCATTTAAGTACAGTTAGAGAATACACAGTATATTTTCTGAAGAGTTTTGGTAAACCAGCTTTGCATGCAGAGATTTGGATGAATCCCTGTTTTCAATCTGGTATTTAGCTCAGGATGCTAATTGCTTTCTTTTCATTGAACTATCCCTTTAAGGAATGAAGTACATGATCCCTTGATTGTTTCTCTTACTGATCCCAGCAGATCACATTTCAATTGTCGAACTTTGTTTCTTCTTTCAGACTGATTCTGTTTTCTTGATTGGAAAACAGACTTATGACATAGTGTGATACTATCATTTAAATAGCATGATGTTTGCCCCACAAAAGATTTCAATACATATTAATTGTTATTTTCATTAGTTTTCTTTTTTGTAGCATTCTGTAATTAATGATGTTCTTCATGAACAAATAAGCTTGGGGGTTACTTAGTTCTGTGTTAATATGCAATGTGTATCTGTATGAGTGAAGTATATTATACTGGATTTCTCAAATTTAGTTTGATCATAAATATACTAGTGTTTTAGCAGTGAAGTTTAGGAAATGCTGTACCTCATTTGGAATATTCTCTAAGGAAAAAAAAAGGTCTCTAAAGTACCACACTATTGCTCTCACTACATAATGCAGCAATTCTGGTAGAAGAACTAAGTGATGCAAAGATGATATGTAAGACAGAAGCCTATATTTTATAGTACTAGAAAGATCCATTTTAGGGGAAATACAATGTATGTTATAGAAATGCATTTCTTCATTACCGTTTTCTAAAGAAAGAATTCCTGGGTGAGGAACGACATTGTGAATAGTGAACACGGTGCTTCTCATATCTTCTGTGGAGAAAGGGCTGCCAGCAAGTGTTTACCAGATATGGACCTTGGATCATTTGTCTATTTCATATCCATGGAACAGAAATAGAATTGTGTGCATCATTCTGGGATGGGTCCTAAAGTAAGAGGTTGTGTTGTTTCCCCCTTTCACTTTTCTGAGACTATAATATAATCACAACATTCTTCCTTCCTTTCTTTTCCTCCCTTCAAGCCTTCCAATATACCTCTCCCTCCTCTCCTTTGAATCCATTACTATTTTTCACTAATTATTATTGTAAGAACACATACACACACATACACACATACACATACACACACACACACACACACACACACACACACACACACACACACACACATGGCCTAAATATAATCTTTTCAGTCTGGATAATGTTATTTGTATGTATGTTGGGGGGTGACTGTTTGGCACTGGACAACCAGTTGGTGTCTCTTCTGCACAAAAGACCATCTCTGCCACTTCTGGCTTTCTTCAGTTGCTTATAGTTCTTTTTGTAGGAGTGAGGCCTTGTGGGCTTTTTCCTGTTAAGTGTGGCATGTCCATTGGTGTCATCCTTGTTCAGCTCACATTTGGGCAGCCATGGTAGTAAGACTTTATGTGCGTAGCTTCTGATGTTACTAAGAGACACATTCTCACAGAAAAGTCCCTTTTTTCCAAAGAAGAGAAAGAGATTTGTTTCGTTTTTCTTTCTGTTCAACTGGATAAAGATGCCACAGGGCACCATAAGATGGAACAAGGTCTCTGAACCATCCTATGGAGGAAAGCTCTGTGCTAAAGAATACACTTGCTTTGGACTGCTACTGAAGTGAGAGGTAGAACACACCTGTATTGACACTGATTTTTTTTGGTCATATATTCCTTATAGCGATGGTATTCTTTAATAATATAGAATCACCTAACATATTTTTAGAATTATGTTCTTCCTTAAGAATGCTGTAAGCATTTGTTGATGTTTAGTCCTGTATAGCATGAGAGGGTCAGGAAACAGAAAACAAGGAATGTTAGAAATATGACTTTCTTGAAGAACGTATAGCTTAGTTAGAGAGAGAATGGCCTCCTCTGGATGCTCAGGCACATAGAAGTAGCCAGGCTCCCTGCCTTTAAGGTGGCGCTACTGGGAAAGAGTTTCCTGATGCACACTCACTCCTCTTGGCTGTGCAGGGAACAAATAAGATATAGCATGAGCAATGTCGGTGTCAAGCTGTGTAATCCTCAGCATTTCTACCCTATATGCTTCCCCCTGACTGCAAAACTGCTTTCAAGTAACTAATAACATCATAATAGCTTTTAATTTCAGATGAGCGATTTGTTACTTTTGTTGAGAATTTTCCCTTGGGGTTTCAGTTAGGAACTTGGTTTTCCACTTGTTACAGTTCATTCAGTTATTCTCTCACTCAGCAAATCTTTTGAGTAGCTATACTGTACTAGGTACCTGGAAGGACTAACGCAGTCTCAACTATTGTCTCATATAGTTCACAGCTTGGGGATGGGAAGAAACTGCCGTAATCTCAGCCAGTATGAGATGATAGGAAGAAGTTTGGTTGAGATCCTCAAAGAAAGACATAAACTCAGCTGGTTGAAGATGGTGATGATTCTCAAAAAAAAAGTGTGGTCAAAGTGAGAGAGCTGATTGGTGAAGTAAAGTCTAGACTGAAATGCTGTGGGATGGTCTGTATGTCAAATTGCTCTGATTGGTCAATAAATAAAACACTGATTGGCCAGTGGCCAGGCAGGAAGTAGGTGGGACAAGGAGAGAGGAGAATTCTGGGAAGCAGAAAGCTGAGGCAGAGAGACACTGCCAGCTGTTGCCATGACAAGAAGCATGTGAAGACGCCGGTAAGCCACCAGCCACGTGGCAAGGTATAGATTTATGGAAATGGACTAATTTAAGCTAAAAGAACAGTTAGCAAGAAGCCTGCCACGGCCATACAGTTTGTATGCAATATAAATCTCTGTGTTTACTTGGTTGGGTCTGAGCAGCTGTGGGACTGGCAGGTGACAAAGATTTGTCCTGACTGTGGGCAAGGCAGGAAAACCCTAGCTACAAATGGCGCCCCAGGAAACAGAACTAAAAACAGCTACAAATGGCGCCCAACGAGTTGGCAAGAGTTTCCACCTAAAACCTGAGAAAAGATTCTAAAACGGAACTAAAAACAGCTTCCTAATTGTCTCTCTCAAATGAGCAGCAGCTGCTGGTTTGAGTTCCTGGCGGGTTCCTGGCTTGTGTGCGTGACCTACAGTATGGTGGGAATGAGGCCTCTGCAAGTGGCACATTAAGCTGCATGGTGGATTTAGCCTTTGCTAGTACAAAACAAAAAGAGGTTTCTGGGCTACACGCTGCTTTGATAAGAAGCATAGACCCACTATATCTGAGAATTGATGGAAAATGTACCACCGCCATGTTGGGAAGCTGAAGTGGGCAGAGTCAGCAGGCTTAAAAGGCTGCAGTTTAAAGCAATAGGCTCAAGGTAATATAAAAAATAAACCATGTAAAGATGGCTACCACACAGAGAATCTGGATTATGTACCCTTTGATATTTGTAACTGAAGAAAAACATTTGATTGCAAAAGCTGTTGAATTATGCCAAAATGTGTATTTTAAAGGTACCTTGACTTCAAAATTTGGATATAAGGATGTGGCTTTGGAAAAGAGGCTCTGCTTTTGTTTCTACAGAAAGCCAGAGGCTGTGGATTTGTTCCAGTTTAAGATACATCAGGTTTGACCAGCCAAGACCACCTGAAAAGTCTCCAATGACACCATGGCCCAGATGATCCAACATCCAGAATCATTTCAAGGCAACTAGCTCAGACGATACAGTCTCACGGACTACTCCATGATCCTAAAATTTTCTTTGTGTCCCCATAAGATACAGTGCCCCCTCCAGCAGAAAGTAGTAAGAAAAGCTACGCCCAAATTCCCAAATATACCAAGCTGGCTTTGGAGATGTGTAAAAGTTAAAACCTTCCTTTTTATTTATTTTTTTTTTATGTTTTTTTTTTTTTTTGGTTTTTTTTTTTTTTTTTTTTTTTTTTTTTTTTTTTTTTTTTTGGTTTTTCGAGACAGGGTTTCTCTGTGTAGCTTTGCGCCTTTCCTGGAACTCACTTGGTAGCCCAGGCTGGCCAAAACCTTCCTTTTTAAAAAAAGAAAAGGGGAAGTGCTGTGGGATGGTCTGTATGTCAAATTGCTCTGATTGGTCAATAAATAAAACACTGGCCAGTGGCCAGGCAGAAAGTAGGTGGGACAAGGAGAGAGGAGAATTCTGGGAAGTGGAAGGCTGAGGCAGAGAGACACTGCCAGCTGCTGCCATGATAAGAAGCATGTGAAGACGCCGGTAAGCCACCAGCCACGTGGCAAGGTATAGATTTATGGAAATGGACTAATTTAAGCTATAAGAACAGTTAGAAAGAAGCCTGCCACGGCCATACAGTTTGTATGCAATATAAATCTCTGTGTTTACTTGGTTGGGTCTGAGCGGCTGTGGGACTGGTGGGTGACAAAGATTTGTCCTGACTGTGGGCAAGGAGGAAAACTCTAGCTACACTGAAACAATGAGAAAAGCAGTCCAGAATATCAAGAAGCTCCATGTGGGCAGTATTAAAATAACTGCTCCATTTACAACAATTCCAGCTACAAAGAAAGCACCCAATAAATATTGTGTAATACAAATAGCATAGGTAGGAAGTTCATATTTATGCTATTAGAAACCAAATGCTGTTAAAGTTTTTATTGGGTAATTATGTAAAAAGGAAAAAATACAGCTAAGATTTCAAAACTCAACTAAATTATGAGATGGTCTTTTAGAAAGCAGTTGCTTGTATATGGATTTTTCACTACAGGACATAAAGATGAAGAAGCTATAATGTCAGGCTTTTGAAATCTTAACTGTGTTATTATTTGTTGCCATCTTGAAATATTTGGGAAGAGAACAAGTTCTAAAGCAAGCTTTAAAGATTTCAGAAATTCATAGTTGCTTATTGAGACCTTGTGAAAATTGGAAATGAGAGGTTGACTATATCCCTACATAAGCCTCAAGATGTTTAATCAGTAGTACAATCAATTCTGTTTGCTAGTATAAATAAAGCCTTCAGAGAACCAGAGATACAGGGAAGACTTGAAATTTTGTTTGCATTCTCATCCATTCATGATGCTAAAAAAAATAATGGCAATGAAATCATTTGGATTTTTTTTTTTTGGAGAGAATAAAAATCTCTTTGGAATTCAAAACAAATGCATCATTTTGAATTGGAAAGCACCCTAATTATAAATATTGGTTAATGTATTCCATAAGCAAAGAACTGAAAATACTAAAATACCATTTTTTAATCAGAGCTCTGTTGAACACAAATAAACATTTCACAATATGGAGAGTGATGATTGTTTTTTATGCATCATATCACCTTTCATGGTAGTGTTGGCTGGAAGTATAGGATACTATTGGAAGCATTGAATTCCATTTCTAAGCAAGAGGTAAAGGTTTAATATACTGTGGTCATGAAAAATAAATCCCAACATATGTGATCTATGTGAACCATCACAAAGATGGCCTAACTGGATGATATTTCATCTTAGCTAAGAAAGAATCTCATTATTATCTTCATTTTCTGTCTCTTTGGGGTATTTTGGCAGAACCCTTTCTGATCTTAAATTAGCATGGCTAGAAAGAGATAATTTGAGAATCCTTACCTTTGTGTCCACCCAGATATCCTGGAGAAAAGGCATGGGAATGGTGTAAAAATCTCCATTTTTCAGTTTACTTTTAAGAATACTGCAATCTTATCAAGCCATCTTTGCCAATTCCCTTTGGATTTGTAGAAGAGTCTCCAAAGGGCTAATCTAATGTGATTCAAATTCCAAATGCATGCAAGAGTCCAGATGAGATAAATTTTCACTGACAAGCATGGCTAGTACCCTTTGAAGCATATCCTTGTCAAGAGGCTCATATCCCATTTGGGTACCATTTCCTGTGACTTTGTTTGCCCTCTCAGATCCTTTTACATATTCTCTCTGTTCTTGCAGGATGACACATATAGATAACACTAGTATAATCCCTTGCCCTTCCTCAGATTGAATCCCTCCATCAAATCCTGTTGCCTGGTAGATGTAGCTATCCACAGAGCTTTCTCCTGTTTTACTTAGGTAAATGCTTTCTTCTCTCAGTCTTTCAGCAATGGGGTACCACTTGATGTCTGAAGTAGTATTTTCAAATCGTGTTGCTACTTTAAATGTTAGGATGAGCTATCAGTTAACTTTACTTTAACTCTTTAACAGGATCTTTTCAAAAGGAAAATATGTTCTTACCTCTGGATGTCAGAACTGATTATTACAAAAAAGATGTTGCAGGCAATGAATGTAGCGGTTATTGATTTTGAGTTCTTACTGTGTTTCTGATCTACTACTTTTAGGTAGTTTGTCTGCATTACATTCTTTAATTTAACAACAGTGAAGACTTTTTGCAACTAATACCAAATAAGAAATGAAAGATTTGTAGATAAGGGGTCAAATACTTGAAGAGGAAAATGTACTTAAATGCAGTAGGGATAATGGGAAGGCAAAGTTTTAATTGTCAGGAGTGAGAGGAATCACCTCACCTAGGAGCCCATGGAGAATAAGGGATAAAGATTGCTGGAAATTGTTAAGAAATGCGCTGTTTTCTACATGTATGCCTTGCCATTGATCTAAACTGGTGGAGGCTGAATTTTGTTTTCTATTGCAACATCAATGTGCATTACAAACAAGAGCAGATAACAATGACTAAAGATGTCTATCAGGTAGAACTGTTTATAATCATATAGCTGTTATAGATGTGTGCAGATGTAGTCTGGGCTTAGTTAGGGTCTACTGACTACAAGTCTCAAGATTGACCCAGAGACCTAGTTTCACTGGAAATGACAGGTAAATATCTGGTCCATGTGGATCTAATGAACAGATCAAAGAAGCAAGCAGAAAGGCATTTCTTATGTCAGTCCAGAATCATAAGAGGACAAGTGGAAAGACACAAGGTTTCCTAACATATGGCTTAAGGATCGGCACTCTGTTATTATTTACACTTCGTTTTATTAACCAAAATAATTTATATGCTTCAACCCAAAGACAAGGCCTTTTAATTTGTTAAATTTATATGCTTCAACCCAAAGACAAGGCCTTTTAATTTGTTAATAATAACTGGAAAATTACATGGTAGGTGAAATGGATTTTAGGAAGAATGAACAATTGATAAAATAATATAATTCAACAGAACTGAACACTGTCTCTCATTTTCCTGACTTCAGATGTTTTTGATCAAGTTTGGGGTTATTCGTTTGATTATTTTTATGGCATTAATTTATCCTGGTCTTGACTCAGCCAGGATATCTGTGGCTAACTCTTTCATTAAGAAATGGCACCATAACAAGGGTGTGGGCTATCTCACAAGTGCTCCAGCCTGATGAAGAGATGTAGAGAATGGATGGCTGCTGACAGAAGGAGACTCAGTCTTTTCTCTCCTTGAGAAACTATCCAGTCCTAACTGGCCAGCTCTACAAAACTATGCATGCAAGCAAAGCTAAATAGACTCAATAGGTGGTGATTATATATATAACTGGAATTCAAAACAAATACATCATTTTGAATTGGAAAGCAGCCTAAATATAAATATAGGTTAATGTATTCCATAAGTAAAGAATTGAAAATACTAAAATATCATTTTTTAATCAGAGCCCTGTTGAACACAAATAAACATTTCACATATATATGTGAAATATATACACACCCATATATACATATAAAATATATGTATATATATTATACACACCCATATGTATATGGGTGTGTATAAATTATATCTATTTTTACAAAGTAATTTACTCAAAATAATGTCATAATTTATCAAAAATAAACACTTTAAGTTTTTTCCTTATATATTATGCAATAAAAATGTATAACATTTCATCCTTCTCTTCTTCCAACAGTTCCTAGAATTCCAAAATGCAGGTCCACAGCAGGACTATGTATGTATACTAGCACCAAAAATGGATTCCGAGATATAAATGTAACAACTTAAGTATAAGAACAATATGAAAAGAAGGACAATTGTCTTTTGCTTGTCAAGCAAGCTTATTAAGAAGTGGAGCATCACATATACTATTTTTAGAGGCTAAATGGCCAAGGTCAACAGTAAGCTAAATCATACAATGTTGACAAACAGAACACAGGTTACCTCAGACCCAGATGCCTAAGGACTGATAATCACAGCTCAGGGCTAAGAGTTGGGTACTCAGAAGCCACAATTTTAACTCTTCTGAAGCATTGGCTCTAGCCCTAGACCAGCCTTGTCCCATGTCCTCGTGGGCAAGGATACAGACCTAAATTTCCTCTTGTCCTTTCATTGGGGCCTCTGAGAAATTCTTGGTTGGGTATTGCTCCCCACACTGTTTTTCTATTCACCAGGCATTTTTAAAGATTAACTCTTATCTTAATTACAGTCTCTACTCCTGGCACAAAACTCTGCAACCAACAGCAATTATGGGAGGAAAGGGATGTCCTCAGTCACATGTCCTCAGTGACAGTACATCGAGGGAAGTCAAGGTAGGAATTCAAACTGTATAGGAACCTTGAGGTAGGGGCTGATACACAGGCCATCAGGGAGTCCTACTTACTATTTTACTTCTCATGACTTGCTCAGCCTGCTTTCTTATAGAACCTAGGACCATCAGCCCAGTAAATGACCTCACCACAATGGGTTGATTCCTCCATTATCAGTCACTAAGAAAACATCTCACAAGCTTGTTTATAGCCTGATCCTACATAGGCTTTTTCTCAGTTGAGGTTCCCTCCTCTTCAGTGAATCTAGCTTATGTGAAGTTGACATAAAACTAAGCAGCACAACTGTTTTACATTTTAATAAATTTCAGGAAACTAATAATAATACAATAAAAGGGAGTTGCATAGGGAGCTCATTCCAGCTCAGCTAGTTGTTGCTAGTGTACATAGTACTGCTGTGAACCTGCAGTTTGGAGCACTGGACAGTGCTCTTATTTTGAAGGAAAAGAATGATGAAACTACTTACTTTTTGGTTTGCATAACATTTAACTACTGAGATTTTTAAATGTTTATTTTATGCTAAGCTGCACAATTTCTTTGGGTATATTTCACAATTGAAATATTCATGTCAAGTCTTTATGGAGTTTGTTACTTTAAATGTAGGCAAAGAGAAAAACATGTTGACAGGAAATTATATGGGAGCAAATCTGAACCCGGAAGTATTCTGGTTTGGTAGCAGCTGCTTCAGTATCCTAAGTTGTCTTGTCTCCACAATGCTTCTCTGGTCTCTGTCCCTTATATTTCTTGATCCCTGTGAGTTCACATAGGGCATTCATTAACAGAGCCTGTTGGATCTTTGCTTCTTATGGAACTTGTTCTATGTTTGAGAGAAATGTAAGTATCACTCAAGATAATGGGTAAAATCTATTTTTAATAGTTTTCATCAGCCAACTTTTTTCTTATATTCTTCATAACGCCTCCTGTTTTCTTGCCATCATGTTTTTGTTTCATATCCATGTGGGTATACGTACCTGATAAAGAAAAATGCTGTTGTACTTTGAAGGGTAACTCTAAATTTTGTTCTGACTTTGATCATTTGTTCTTTTTGGATTCCTTTTTTTGAAGAGTTCATATATTTTAGGTGTAATGATATTTGTCTGCAAGATATTATGGGACTTTCTGTAAAGTTTAACTAATGGTTGCATTAAATGGTTACATTCAGGTAAAATAGCTAAAATTGACCTGACTAGAAGCATAGGAAGAACGCTACTCCTCCTCTCAAAAAATACCCAATATGTTTTACAACTATAATAAAATTCATTTGCATTTCCTTGCCCATCTGAAGTCAATTATCTATGATGTTTTTCAAAAATGATAAAATGGAGCCAGGACATTAAATACCACAAGAAATATTGTAAAGAAATCAGAAGTAATCCTTAAGTGTTGCACAGTACCTATTCTTAGCACCATCAATTGATGTTAACCTTTGATAACAATGTGCTTGTGTGTACATAAAAGTGGGTGTATGTGTGTGCCTGTGTGTTTAAGCATGCTCACTACTTTAAATTGACTTTAGTTGAACTTTCAAAGACAGATAACAAAATTACATCTGTCCAATAGAAATGGTCTTAAATTCGTACATCTAGATTGAAAATCTCACCCTGTTCCAATTGAGCAGTAAGTGGAATGAATTATACCATGGAGCCTTCCCAACTGCAGCTTAAGTCATTTACAACTTATTTGGCATAGCAACTGCTGCTCACTTATTTTTAGGAGAGAAAATATACATTTTCGAGCATAAGGGTGTAAAGAATTTTTATATCCAAGGAAAATCCCAAATGTGCCAAAGTTTTGAGAACTGAGTTTTCAGAAGGGCAGCTTCATTTTCCAATGAGGTTGGAGGAATGGATATCACAGTGATAGAGCTCCCAGTCATGACCACTCCCAGTCATACTAGAAGCCTTAATGGGAGCCCACTATGTGCTTGCTGTGAGCTTTTGATACGAGCTGTAGATTTCACTATAGCAGCAAGCAGAGAGTAAGCTTAAGCAAAGAAAGAAAGAAACTTGAATTTCAAATATTTGCCTAATTTTCAAGGGAACTTCAACCCTCTTGATCCTTTAGGGTGACCTTTACATTTCTGAAATAAGAAGCTTGGCCTAATTATTCACTAAGCTCTCAGATAGTGACATATTTTATTTATGAAATACTCTGTCACCTTTACAAGAAGAGAATCATCAGAGAACTGGAGTTGATGCTACATGTGAGAGGTTGAAAGGGAGGTAATAGCATGATCAACACCATATATGCCCATAATAAGAGCTTTTGTGAATATCTGTGCTGTCCATGTCAGTATCATAGAAGGTGGTCAAGTGTCTATTTCAATTGAAGATAAATCCAAGTAAATATTTAATTCCACTGGTATCCTAGCCATACTTCACTGGCTATATATGACCTCTATGTAAAGTATTATAGATCTAGAAGTGCCATAATCAGAGAAACTCCAAATAACAATGGCTGGATTTTTCTTCATGGAAAAGCATATACTCTTAGGGAAAAAAATCACTTACATGAAGTAGTTAAAGTTTCTCAAGTTACATTTTTAAAAATTCATTCATTTCTATATCCACTTTCTTGATACAAAATTTGTTTGTATTGCAGTTCCATTTGAAGTTTTTGGTGCTTTTCCCTACATAACAAATGATTTTTCCATTGTTGTCTGACACAGTTTCTGCACAAAGTATTTTGACACCTTTTATCCTATGAACTCTATTGATTCTTCATATTAGCTCACACCGTTGTCCCTTCTTTATACAGGCAATGCCATGATTTCCTTTGATTTTCCCTCAAACTGATTTGTTCTTTAACATTTTATTTACGTTCCATCTCTTCTGAAGACATCTCAAATATAGACTCATGCTAGCACTATATGATATGTTTTATATTATTCTTTGCTTATTCAATGTGTTGTTTTCCTTTGTTTTCAAGAAAGGAATTCCTGATAGATAGATTTCAGAACAGAACCATTTTACTTCCTTCTCCCCACAAGTGACTGGAGAGAGGGATATTTAATCTGACTACTATATCCTGGTTTCCTTGTGACATACCCTATTTTTTAAATGTTCTTGTTTTTCTATATCATAACAATATATTTCAAGCTAATCTTTACTTGTCCCAGGCAAAGGAAAAGAACAGCATTTATTCATGCAACTGCATTTCTTTTTAGTGAGGAATAACACTCAAATCAAGATCTGAACATGAGTCTGCACAAATTGGTCTTCAGTTAAAGAACTCAGGCACTTGCACTAAATCTGTTTCTAAAAGGCCAGAGAACAAATATTCTGAGTTCATTCTCTGTTGATTTCCTTGCAAATGTTCCTTTCATTAAACTCAACAGAAAATCAGAGGACAAGAGATTATGCTATTGATTCAGTTTGTGTAATCACTTAGCTTCTCCAGCAAAAGGATCGGATTGTGTAGATAGCGGAGACAGGATGGTAGCTAAATCTTCAGATATAACTGCAACAATATTTTCTGTCTCACATATTCTTCCAGCTTGCTGTCATATGCCCATAAAGAGGCTAGGTTTTAGCCTCTGAGGTGGGTTGTTAGCCAAACTCATAGAATGAAGAAGTAAGACTAACACACTTTTTGAAGCAGAATCATGAAAGACAATACAATTTCTACCTGGTGCACTTTCTCAACACCCTTGAATTGGAAACTCAGTTCTCAGGCAAAAGGTAGAATCCCACTTGAAGAGACACTAAGCCACTGATACACCTTTAGTTGAGTATCTAGATGACTATGTTCTCAGCCTTGTGAATAAGTAATAAATCTGAAATATATACTTTACAGAGAGAAGATATCAGCATTTATCAGTATAGTCACTGTTACATATCTTCAAGCATAGTGAATTAATTATTGTTTTAATTTAGTGAGGTAGAAGATAATTTGATATGCAGTAAATGAAAACCAGTACAAGGACCAAGTAGAAAATATTCAGTGTGCTTGACAATGTGACATTACCCTTATTGTATTAGTTATTTTTATTCTTGGTGGGGCAAAATATCTGACATAAGCAACTTAGAGTACTAAGAGGTTTGTTTTGTATCAGGCCCTCTGAATAGGTGAGACAGTCGATTGGCTTGATCTGTTTGGGAGGCATCTAGGCAGTGGTACCAGGTCCTGGGCTTGTTGCATGAGTTAGCTGTTTGAAACCTGGGACTTATGCAGGGACGCTTGGCTCAATCTGGTAGGAGGGGACTGGACCTGCCTGGACTGGGTCTATCAGGTCGATCTCAGTCCTCGGGGGAGACCTTGATCTGGAGGAGGTGGGAATGGGGGGTGTGCTGGGGGGAAGGGGAGGGGGCAGGAAGGGAGAGAACAAGGGAATCTGTGGCTGTTGTGTAGAACTGAATAGTATTGTAAAATAAAATAAAATAAAGAGGTTTGTTTTGGCTCATGATTTCAGTATAGTTTTAGTTCATCATGATGATGAAGTCCTGATAGAAAACACATAATAGAGATGGTAGTAGTGGGAGCTTGAAGAGGCTATATTCTCACTGTGGCAGGCAGGAAGCAGATAATTACTCCAGAATCAGAGAAGCACTACAACACACAACTGACTACTCACAAATCACCTATTGCTGCCAGCCACCTTACCTCCTAAAGATTCCACAGTCTTTCACAGTCTTCAAATATAGTGCCACCGACATTGAACATATGGAAGACATCTAGATTCAAAACATAACACGTATCCTGAAAGTGGAACACTGACTCACATCAATCTTGTATCTGAGATCTTTCTTCTTCTCTAACACCCTGCACTAACCTATCATAGTACTCAGTATTTTATTTTAATTAATGGTGTGTTTTCTTTGTATGCACTAGATAACATGATTCATTAGGGCAGATACTGTGACTTATTTCACTCCTAGTGTGCAATATTGAATCTAAATAGAATACACATTATGTACATACTGGTTAAATAAGTGACTGAGCATGTTCCATTTTTCGTTTTGCTTTTGTCAATTTGATACATGATACGATCATCTGAGAAGAGGGAATCTCCAGTGAGAAAATGGCTCCATATCATTGTTCTATAGGCAAGCCTGTGGCTCATTTCCTTGATTGGTGATGGATGTGGAAGGGTTCAGTGATCTGTGAGCAGTACCATCCCTGGGCAGGTGATCCTGGAGTGTATAGGAAAACAAAATGAGCAAGTTAGTAAGCAGCATTCCTCTACTGCCTCTCCTTCAGTTACTGCTTCTAGGTTCCTGCCTGGAGTTCCTGGCCTGACTTCACTCATTGATGGCACATGACCTGAGAGTTGTGAGATCAAACAAACCCCTTTCTCCACAAGTTACTCTTGGTCATACTTTTATCACAGCAATAAAGACTCTGAGCTTCCCCCCCCACCCCCAGTTTTAACTTTTTAAGAACTTTTATAGGTTGTCATTCATAGCCCCAGGATAGCAGGTTAAGAAGCAGTTGTGAACAGTACCACAGCATGAGCTTGCAGTTTAAACAGTTTCCCCCTATAATATACAAGCTTTTCAGAGTGCCTGGTGTGACATTACCATCATTTTTGCAGATGTCAATAAAAATGATTTTGCTGTCATTAAAATGATTTAGAAAATGTGTATATTTTTATAAAAGAAACATAAAAAGAAATTAGGCTTAAAATATTACTATTTAGACTGTGGGTCTCTGTATCTGCTTCCATCAGTCACTGGATGTAGGTGATATGATGACAATTAGAGAAGACACCAATCCGAGTGCAGGGGAAGGCTTGTTCAAGCACCCTTTCCATCATTGTTATGAGTTTTAGCTGGAGACAATTTTGTGAGTTCCTGGGGTTTCCCTATCTTCAGATTTCTCCCCATCCCCTTAATGGTATATTCTGTCAAGATACCTCTTTCATTGTTCTCTCTCCCTGTCTCTCCCCCAACTCGGCCATCTCAAGACCTAGTGTTCCCACTTCCCATCCCTCTCCTTCTGCTCCCTCCTCCCAGTTTACCCAGGAGATCTTGTCCAAGATCCCGGAGTTCAGTTGAAGAGAGGGAAAAAGGTCATAAGAGCAAAGGGGGTCAGAATCATGGTGGGAAAATCCACAGAGATAGCTGACCCAAGCTAGTAGGAGCTCATGGCCTCTGGAATGACAGCTGAGGAGCCTGCATGGGACTAAACTAGGCCCTCTGAATGTTGGTGAAAGTTGCGTGGCTTGATGTGTTTGTGGGTCCCTGGCAATGGGACCAGGACTTATCCCATGTACATGAACTGGCTTTTTAGAGCCCATTCCCTATGGTGTGATGCCTTACTCACCCTTGATGTAGGGGAGGGGGAGAAGGGACTAGGTCCGGCCCCAGCTTGGCATGCCAACCTGTGTTGAGTACCTACGGGAGGCCTTACCCTATATGAGGAGGGGATGGGAGTGGGATAGGGGTAAATGAGGGGGGAGTGGGAGAAGGGGAAGGAGGCAGAACCAGGGTTGGTATGTAAAATGAAAGAAGTTTTTTTTTTAAATAAAAAATACTATTTTGAAGGACAGATATAGGGGGTAAAACCAAAAAGAGTAGTGGAGGGGAAGCTTTGACAGCCTCACATCTGAGCAGGAACATTGCAAAGAGAATAGAGAATGGATATTTAGAGTCAGAACTGATCTTCATCAACCCCCACATCTGACAGAGGGCTGATCTCAAGAATATATAGAGAACTCAAGAAACTAGACTTCAAAAATACCTAACAAATAGTTGCTATGCTGATTCCCTGACCCAATAACAGAAACCAATCACTATAGCCTCTATTATGAAATAGCAGAGGTAGTGAAATGAGAAGAAAAGGGAGAGATGTGAGAATCTTATTACGGCCCTGAGTCTCAGTGTATTACCTTCTGGGCTACAGCAGGTGTCTAATATTCGATACACTCAAATCTATGACATAGGTTATATCATATCCTTGGGCACTGACTGCATTTACCTGCAGACAAGCAATTCCTCCTTAATATTCTAGACATAAGAAAATGAAAGACACATAAAAATACAAAAATGCTAGGGTAACAAGATGATGTGAACCTTTTTTGTTTGCTAAATCATGACTGCAGAACCAGGAAGAAGAAATAAAGGGAAGGGATGACAATATTGGTGGTGGGAGGGGTGAGGAATATCAATATGCTTAAAAAGCCACAGGAGGGGAATTATTTTATGTTTTTTAAAAGTAAAGACACCACATATAAACTCTCTACTGAGTCAGATTCTCTGTATCCTTCTGCAGGGTCTAACCAACAGAAGAGGTAAAAATATGCCAAATAGACGAAATAAGAGATGAAAATCCCCATAGCATGTGATAGTTAAACATTAAGTATGCAGAATAAAGAAATGCATTGAAAGCTGTAGGATGAAAAAGTAAACACACACGTCGCATATCAAAGAAAACTCATCAAAAGAACAGCTCAGAAAAGCCTGAAGTAATGCATGCCAAGTCCTAAAATACCACAACAGCCCATGTAGATTAATATATCCAGCAGAATTATCCATCACGGTTGAAGAAATATTTCCAGGATAAAAAAAAAAGCTTTAAAAACTATGTATACAACATCCCAAACCTAAAGAAAATATAGGAAACAGTATTTCCAGCTGAAGAGGGGAATGTGTATAGTTAAGAGTCAGTAGAAAGAAATATGAAACCATAAGTTCTAAACAGTAGGTACCACTGAAACCAGAAACACCAAAAATCAACAATATGGTGACCATAATAAACACAAATGTTGTGATAGTAACTTTAAATATTAATGTCACTGATTATTTACTAAAAGGCACAGACTGATTTAGAGGATCAGGAAACAAATTCACTTATCTTTCACGTACAAGAAGCCTATTGTGTTCCAAAGTGGCTGTACAAGTTTGCATTTCCACCACCAGTGGAGGAGTATTCCCCTTGCTCCACATCCTCTCCAACATAAGCTGTCTTCAGTGTTTTTCATCATAGCCATTCTGAAAGGTGTAAGATGTATCTTTTCCCATTCTGTAATCTGTCATTTTGTCTTATTGGCCATGTTCTCTGCCTTATAAAAGCTTCTCAGTTTCAGGAGGTCTCATTTATTGATTGCTGCTCTCAGTGTCTATGCTACTGGTGTTATATTTAGGAAGTGGTCTCCTGTGCCAATGAATTCAAGACTACTTCCTACTTTCTCTTCTATCAAGTTCAGTGTAATTGGATTTATGTTGAGGTCTTTGATCCACTTGGACTTGAGTATTGTGCATGCGACAGATATGGATCTAGCCCTGATGGGACTGGACTAGGCCATCTGGATAGGTGAGACAATTGTTTAGCTTGAACTGTTTGGGAAGCCCCCAAGCAGAGGGATCAGGAGGGAGGCCTTGGACCTGCCTCAGCTGAATGTACTAGGCTCTGCTGACTCTCCATGAGAGACCTTGACTTGGAGGAAGTGGGAATAGGGGCTGGGTTGTGGGAGAAGGAAGAGGGAGGAGGGGGGATCTGTGTTGGTATGTAAAATGAATAGAAAATTTCTTAATAATAAAAAAGAGGCCTATTGTATAATACAGGAACCATTTTAGAATAAAAGAATAAACAAAAGAATTCAAATGGGACCAGAAAGCAAGCAGGTGTCACTATCCTAACATCTAATATCTGATAAAATAGACTTGCAACTACCTAACACTGATAAACAGAGATATTTTATTCTAATCAAGGGAACAGTTAACAAAGATACTCTGACCCTAAATATATAAGAAATGAGCAGAGAAACATTAAAACAGACACTAAAGAAATTCAGAATATGATATGGAAATACTACTTTAAAAACCTGCACTCCATTAATTTGGAAAACCTAAAAAAAAAATAAATAAATAAAATAAATAAAAAAAGATGAATTTCTAGATTCAGGCAAACCAATGAAATTAACCGAGAAATAAACAACCTAAACAGACCCAGAACAAAAGAAAGTATGGAGATAGTAATACAAAAAATCTTCCAAATAAAAAACAGCCAGGGTCAGTTGGGTTCATGTGGTGATATTTTGTTTGTGCTCTAACAAATGAAGCTTTCCTAGAGATCGGAGTGTGGAGCCAGCCACTAGTTAACCATAGAGGACAGGCAATGGTGACACATACCTTTAATCCCAACACTTGAGATCTCATGCCTTTGATCCCAACACTTGGGAGGTACAGGCCTTTAATCCCAGCACTAGGGAGGAGGAAACAAGAAGTGATATGGCTGGGTAGAGAGAGGAATAAAAGGCTGGCAGAGACAGGAGCTCGGCTCTCTTTCAGGCTGCAGAATCGGCAAGGTGAGAGGTGGCTGTGGCTTTTTCCTTTTTCGCTCTGATCTTTCAGCATTTACACCTAAATATGGCTCTGGGTTTTTATTATTAAAACCAATTAGAACTTGTGCTACATCTGGCACACAGCATAGTGCCCATACTCACAACCTTGAGATTAAGATTCTCATGCTCTACTGACTGAGAATGTATGGGGCCAGAAGGACAGAGAGAAAAATTAAAGCCATATGTGGCTAACATAGTGATGAATTTATAGAGACACGATTTAGGTTAAAAAAAAAATGATTAACTGAGAAATTTGTTCAAAACCTTAAATGATGACAAAGACTTAAATAGTCGTGGAGAATTATCAGCTGAAGCTGAGAGAGAATTGGCCTTAGTGTGAAAGAAAGTACAGGAAGGACATGTGGATTGTTTGGATCCAGAGCTTGACTGCATTCTGGTTATTTTAACTCTATGCATTCTCCTACAGGAATATTAATGCAGAGAGAAGATATTAGCTTAGATTGGATCTTTTTACCACATAAACAAAGTAAAAAATTAAAAACTTTTGTGAAAAAAGGTCTTTGAGTTGATTCTGAAAGGAAAATTGAGACTTTGTCAATTAGCAGGAATAGACCCAGCAGAAACTGTAGTACCCTTTACTAATGATGAAACTGACAAATTATGGGCAGAAAATGAACCTTAAGAAAGAGCTTGCAGTAATTTTTTGGTAGAGATTAACAGCAAATATTCCAAAAGCGAGTGAATTAAATTTATAAAAAGAACTAACTGGATTCTTCCCCATATTGTATGGGGAACACCAATTTATGGGACCCCAACATTGTATACTGTTGCAAAAAAAAGCAAGAAAGGCAGCTTATCAATAAGGAAATTTAAGCAACCTGGCTCAAAACCTAAATGATTCTGTCCAAAAGTCAGTGTTAAATGATATTTTGATGACATTAATGGATTTTACAGAATCTCTTAACATAGTTACTGACTCTCAGTATGCAGAAAGAGTTGTTTTACACATTGAAACTGCTGAATTTATTCTTAATGATTCAGAATTAACTTTGTTATTTGTTCAGTTATAAGTAATAAGAATTGTCCCTTATATATGTTAGCATTTAGGCATCTGTACTGGAGTGTCCTTAGGTCCTGATAGTATATACCTCAGCTGCAGCCACTAAGAGCACCCACTGTGTGCATTCACTATGTGTCCTTATAAAAGGCGAGCCTTGTACATATCCTGTGTCTTTGCTCTTGTCACTGGGGACCAGTCTCTGCCACCATCACTTCCCTCCCCTCAATAAACCTCCCACGTGGTCCCTCTTGTATGGATTGACTTCTTTGCACTACTTTTAAAATACAACATTTGGTGCTGTGACTGGGATAGGCTTTCCATAAAGAGTTTATTTTCTTTGTAGCAAAGGTTAGCCACTGGGCAAGAAAATGCCCTTGCCTTGACTATTGATAGTCAGTGTACCCTGAATCTGGATATGGCCTTCTGCTTTACTTTCATGCTTTCCCAGATATAATCCATGGTACATTGCCAGGCAATTTTGCTTAAATTGTTCTGTCCTGAGAAAGTTCTGGGAAAGGGCTGCTCTGCTAATATTTAATATGGGCTTACTAATGTTTGTTTACATGTTTTCCTGATCATGTTTTTATGAACTCAAACAACCTTGAAAGGATCATTGCTTCCTTTGTTTCATTTGTACATCAATGCACACTGAAACAGAAATAACTTTGTCTATAGCATTAGACCATAGTTCACCCCATTCTTTTAGATCCTCAGATCCATTAGACAAGATCTGCACAGGTCGGCTGAAAAGTCACAACAGAATCACCAAGATTTTTGTGGCAAAAGTGAAGAAGGTTGAATTTCACAGTTAGAGACCCTCTGAAATTACTTAGCCAGGTTGTTTCCCAAACCAGAGAATATCAGATTTTATTGTGTTCTCTGAACAATGTTTCACATTATTTCTGGCCTAAGGGTCCAAAGTTGTTGTGAAAAAAATGCCCATTAATTTCGCTTGTCAATCTTGCATCTCTTCCCAGGGCTGAGTTACTCAAAACTAGAATAAGTTCCTATGGTGTCACAAATCATCAAGACTATTATCCACATGGAAAAATAAGAAGTTTCTCAAAAAGAGAGCATTCTCTATCACAAACTTCTGGTCAAATAGAAGGGAACACAAGAATTCCCTAATGTACTTCAAAGTGAAGTTACTGAATCTTCATCCCATCCTTAGTAAATAGATAAAATTGCTCCTATCTGTCTGATGGAGTTAGTATCAAGAAAATATTCGCCAGGCACTAGCGGTGCATGCCTTTAATCCTAGCACTTGGGAGGCAGAGGCAGGTGAATCTCTGTGAGTTTCAGGCTAGCCTGGTCTACAAAGTGAGTTCCAGGAAAGGCGCAAAGCTACACAGAGAAACCTTGTCTCGAAAAAACAAAACAAAAAACAAAACAAAAAACAAAACAAAACAAAAATATTCTAAAGAAGGCTCTTTTGTTTCAATTTGATTATGTTTAAGAAAAGTAGGAGCAGGGAAGAGTGTCTAGGACACAGGAAATAGCACATATTACCCACTTAAAGAATTGCCAAAGGCCCATTATGACAAGCACAGAAAATAACAGGGAATAAGACATGATATTGGGTTTGGAACTGCAGAGGATACACATAATATGTGTTATTGAGTGCAGTTCTGTTTTCAGCTTTGCCTTAAGTTTGCCTGTAAGGTTATACATTGTAGTCTTACATTAAAGGAAAATTTGAAAAGTACAAAGAAACACATCAAATGAGATTGACTGGTGTGATTCATGTGTTAGCTCATTTATTTGATTTAAATATGTGTTATGTGTCACACATTGCTGTTCGCTTGTCTCACTTGAATGTCAGGACAAGTACTATTATTATACTCACCTTTTAGAGCAGAAAATTAAGGCAAAAAGAGAAACTTCCATATGCCATAAATCACACTATTGCAAATTATGAAGCCAAGACAAATGTAGGTATTTTCTTTTGTTTTTTATTCCTGCTCCAATTATTTTATTTTCTTTAATTCTTTAAAGTTTTTTAAATTAAGGATTTTTTGTTCATTTTACATAACAACCACAGATTCCCCCTCTTTTCTCTCCTCCTGCTCCTCCAGCCTTCCCCCTCAACCCAACCCCCATTCCCTTCTCCAACAAATGTAGGTATTTTCAATTTTAGTTTCCTGTTTTCAACTAGTCAATTGGATAAGTTGTCTCTTAGCAGAGGGTAGCATTGGAGAATCTTTATAATAATAGCAAGCCTGTTTTGACAGTGAAAGAAAGCTGATTTTGGAGAGTTATTTTAAAAAAGAGAGCATGTTCCCCTCAAAAAAGCAATTGTGGTCTTGGGGCATATGAGTGCATGCAAAAGTGAGATGAGAACCCAAACCTACATTTTTCAACTACTCTGAAGCAACTTCAGTTGTGATATTAATTAAGGTATGTTCTTGTGTAAGAAAAGATTCAGTCAAATATGTTCTTGAACAGTACATATTATTATTTTTTAAAGAAGTTATTAAATAATGTGATATATGGCATAAAGAATACAATGCTAATCTCAATAATTTAAAAAATATGATTTTATATTGGTGAAATTGGTTATAATAATTAGTTAAATTCTATGATTAACTTTTGATAAATATCTCTTGGAGGTATGTATTCTTTAAAGTATTGAAGTGTTTTTGTTCTTTACTGATTATTTGTATTTACGGAGAATATCTTCGCTATTACCTAAGGACAATATTCATGCCCTCATGCTAACCTAAGCCTAAGGAAAAACCTCTTTCCTCTCCAGGTGTGTTTGAACAGCTGTGGATTATACTGGGATTTAATAATGCCTTCACTATTTTATTACTGTGTGTTTTCAGAAGTGGATGAACTTGGCTCAGGAGGACTTCAAATTCTAATTTAAATCTAGGGCCCAGAATCTTTTTTTTCCCCAAAGCATAAAGTCTTTGTGTCAGAACAAGTTACCCATGTTGCAAAGATGAGCAGAATGAGGAGAGGATGGAAAATCTAGCTTGTGGAATTAGTAACAACAAACAATGAAAATGCAAACCAAGCAAGACAAGAAAGAGCATTTACTGAGTTCTAATTTCTATTAAAAATCTGTTTGGCATTTCCCCTTACTTCCAATGCAATGCTTCCTCCTTTTAGCCAGGAGCATTGATTGTGAAAGTGATGGCTCCTTATGAAAGATGAATATTTCATTAAGAAATAAAATTCTGTATCTTCTAGTTTATGGTACCTTCAAAGAAATCTAATAGAATGAATTGCCAACTTAATTTTGTGGGGTTTTACTGTGATTGTTCACCCAACTCTTTTAACTGCTCCCATTGACAGAAAAAAATATATTGCCTATATTTTGACATTAAAAGACTCCCTTTAATATCCAATAATTGTTTCCTTTAATATCGCCAATTAAAAATAATGTTTATAAGGATAAATGTCTTGTTGAAAATTGAGCGTTTAACTCTTCTCAATTCATCTTTCTGAATGATGCAACTATAATAATCACCACCGTTTCAACTGGGTGATACGCAGAAACTTTTATCAGGTGGAACACAGTATAATTGAATTATTCCTTTAAGTAGGAAAACAGAAACGCCAGAGATACTTTTCCCCCAGTGATCCATGGTAGATGTGACGGTAAACAATACCCGTTTTTACATAAAGATAGTCTTTATATATTATATGCAAAAAGTATTACCAAACGTTTATCATTTCAGTACAACAGTACTCTTGTGACATCAGAGTCTTCATAAACCTCACTTTTACAGTCAGAAAACTAAGGCTCAGAGAGGAGAACTGACTTATTCAAATTCATAGATTAATATTTATACTCAACTGGATTAAGATCAGAGAAACAGTACCAACAAGATACACACATGTATATACTTCATGTAAGGAGTGGGCTTAGACGACCAAGATCAGTGACAATTGTCAGTTTATAATTCACAAGCTAAACCCAGGCAGTGGTGGTGCTTGCCTTTAATCCCAGCACTCGGGAGGTAGAGGCAGGTGGATCTCTGTGAGTTTGAGGCCAGCCTGGTCTACAGAGTGAGATCTAGGACAGGCACCAAAACTACACAGAGAAACCCTGTCTCGCAAAACGAAATTAATAATAATAATAATTTGTAAGCTAGACACAAGAAAGCTAATGTGTAACAGCAGTCTGTTTGAAGGCCTGAGAACTAGAGAAGCTGTTGATTCAAGAGGTAGTCCAAATCTTGTACTATGCAGTGTCCTAGTTCAGCAACCAGGCAGGAAGAGTACCCTCTTACTCAGACTAGCCGTGTATTCAGTTGACTGGATGAGACATAGCCACACCAAGAAGAGCAATTCATTTTACTCAGTCTGTTAATGGAAATGTTAATATAATTATCATCCCAAGTACAGTGAAAATGCTATTTGCCTAAATCTCATGGCCTGGTCAAGTTCACACATAAAATTAACTATCAGAAAGTCCTTCGGAGTTTGAACTCCATCCTCTGCTTGAAGTTTTCTCTCCTAGAACCATCTTTGAAATGGTCATTATTACTTTTAGCTCTACATGCCTTCAATGATTATATATATGATATAAAATATGTATATATTTATGTAGAGAAGCACTATTTATTCATGTGTGTGTGTGTGTGTGTCTATGATATTTCTCTACATGATTGTTGCTCAGGGCACTCCACTCACAAAGTTTTGTCTTGATATTAATCTTTTAATGCTAAACAGGGTCTACTATATTGTTTAATGTTTTTAAATTTTGCCATCAAGGGAACATATTTACATGTCTGCAAAACATTTTTTGACTGTCATACATAAAGTGGGGCAGATTAAAAACCTGAGGCATTTAGTGGGTGGAAGGAAAGGATGTTGCTTCACCAAGACAAAATGGTATGCAGCCCCAAGCATCAATTTTCTGAGGTTCAGAAACTCTGCTGTGGTGTAAGTGTTCTTATGATACATCATGGCTTTTGTGAGATCTATGTGTACTATAAAATGCACATAAAAGTTTATATGTACAGTATGTTTTCCTCCTTGGGAGTATCATGATTTTCTTCATCCTTAGTTTGTGGCTGACATGTCCCTCATGGAGTATGTGGCAGAGGGCACTTAGATTTCTTTTGTTTTCCTGCATTATAGAGACTGGATGGTTAAAAACTAACTTTCTAAAATACATTTATTATTGTATTGAACATAAAATTTTTCTCTATAGTGTATGTAATAGCATATTTAAAACTGAGACAAAGGACTTGTTTCTGTGCTTTGGTTGATTTCTTTCAATGATGTAATATAGTCATGTGTTGGCTTCTTTATTTCATTTCTAGAGACCAGTCACAGGCTTTCTGGACTATAATGTACTGACAATGGTAGTGAAGGCTGTGGTTTTTGTGATCTTGGATTACCATTATGAAAAAAGTGATCTTCCAGAACACAGTTTTAGATTCAGCTACCACATACCCCAACATTTTTTGATAGCAACAGAGAAAGAGGCTCATTTATTAGAAATTTTCCTAGATTTCAATCCATAGGCCTGGTCAAGAATCTGATCCTCCCTGTCTAATATTTTGAAAATACCTAAGGCCCTATATTAAATAACACCTCTTAATTATTGTCTTGTGATTGTTTCTTGCAATTAAATCCTTCTAAAACATTTCTAAAATAACTTTGTATTTGATTAAGTCTTGCTAGAGCTGCTGAGCTGTAGTTGAAGTTTTTCTATGTCCCGCCTGGCTAATAGTTGGTGCAAATCTCTCACCCACAGTCTCATAGCCCTTTATAAAATAATCACCCAGAGGCTTAATATTAATTGTAACTGCTTGGTCATTTGCTTAGGCTTATTACTAACTAGCTCTTACACTTGAATTAACCCATAATTCTTATTTTTGTTTAGCTTTGTGGCTTGGTGCCTTCAGTTTTGCCTTCACATCTTGCTTCCTCTGTTTCTGGCTGGTAACTCCTGACTCAGGCTTCCTCTTCCCAGAATTCTCATTGTCTGCTTATCCTGCCTATACTTTCTGCCTGGCTACTGGCCAATCAGCATTTTATTTATCAACCAAACAGAGCAACACATTCACAGCATATAGAGAGACATCACCCAATCACAGAAAAGTTATTTGAAAAATACTGAAGAATGGGTCAGATTCATAATTAATGAGAAATACAACTGTGTTCTTAGAAGATGTTTGAATTAAAAGTGGAGCATGGGATAGGCACCTGTGTGGATACAGTGACATAATAGAGTAAAAAACCTAAGAACCTGTTGTCTGTGAGAGAAAACATAAAGGTGAATTACAGACCTTGACTGGCAACAATCTAGTTCCTTTAAGCTCTATTCAACCTCTCTTGAGTTTCAGTGTTTGTGACAGTTCAGTACTTGTTTCTGTTTTGATCCTCAGAAAATTTCAGAAATACGTGATAACACAAAAAGGAAAGACACATGAAGGGGCTTTACCCTAGGTTGACTTGTCTTAGTTCCGCTTCCCAAATTTACATGTTCGAGTCCTATTCCCACAGAAGTAATGCTGAGAACTCCAGAGTATGGCTGCATTTGACAGGATGTCTTTTAAGGTATACTTAAGATTCAATGAGGTCTCTATAATGAATCCTTATCCAATGTTACAGGGGTCTTTATACAAAGAAGACAATAGGCCCAGTACTCCTGTGAAGGTCCAAGAAGAAGACTATAAGCCAAGGAAGAGCTATCAAAGTACCTCACCCTACTTGATTTCCTGCTGAGCACTGCTGTTCTCTATCCTTGTGAGACAGCCTGGCAGGTTGTTTCCCAACAAACTGCTTTTTCACCTTCAGAGTGGTCTAGCTCAGTGGCTTTACTGTGCACTTGCAACTGTCAGAATTATGTCTTGGTGAGCTGAGCAGGTGAAGGCTGCATTGGGTTTGAAGGAACAGGATTGTGCATTACTGGTTCGTTAAGTTTGTAAAAGATGTGACCATCGTTTTTTGATGGAACTTTTTGTACTTTAGAAGTTTATGATCATTTCATGTCTATTTACTAAAAAACAGCAAAACTAAAGCAAAATAAAAATACCCCCAATTAATCATCTCCTTAGTTAATTTGTTGTAAATAAGTAGTACCCAACAGAATATTTCAAAATCAACCCTCTTATCTACCAAGTATATGGTCAAAGATGATAGTTAAAAAGCAAGCAAGTCAGAAAGTGTGCCCAAATACATTTCCCCAAACATGATCCCATTTTCTTTCAAGAAGAAAGCAGGACGCCACCACAAATATCAAGGTTAATGTGCTTGCATGTGAGTGGACAGATGGTGACTTTTTCTAAATACATGTTTGGTGAGAGAGGAGGAGGGGCGTTCATTTTGTTACTGCTTTTACAAGTCAATTTTATTTTCTTTGGTTGAGTATGCCCATATATACCTTGACAGACATCTGTACAAACAACTTCCTTTGGGAGATTTAACACTTTATTTATTCAATTTTTTTCTTTGCTTATTTTGGCACCCTTGCAATTGGCCATCTAAAAGCACAATTGCCAAGCAATCCTCCATCCATCAGGCCTGTTGAAAGTCATGGGAAGAAAAAGGGTTAGAAGCTTGGGACTAGGTCCCCAGGGCCTACTTGTAAGTCAGAAAGCTTAGCTTGCACAATCAGAGCAAGTTAAGTATCTGGATAAACAAATAGAAATATTCCTATTTGCTTCTGGAAATCACATTAAGGAATTCAGTGTCAGTTAGAAACTTAAGTTATTCTTCTAGCTGAAATACTTGTCAGCCAGTTCTACACTCTTTTGAGCCCAGAGTGTGGAGCAGAAGCTCACTAGTATGCAGAAGCCACTATGCAATGCCTTTTATAGCAGCTAGCAGTTTATCAGTAGAATGAATGGTATAGATACAAAGGGCCTATTTGAAAAATCCACCGCTGTTTAAGCTTCAGCCTATTCCAAACTCTTTCCCTATCCTTCATTTCCATTTATTGTTTCTGGATTACAAACTTATCTGTTTCCTTGTGGTTACTATGTCAGAACAACCAAAATGGCTCGGTGTTTTGTCTTAAGATGACTAGAACTTTTAAAGCAAATTAGCCTTCAGAGAGATCAGTGTCTTCAGTAGGAGACACAATAAATGTACTATAAAGCAAGCAAGACTTTACATGGCAGATGATCTTTTTTTGTCCATTTTTTCTTCTAAGCAAAGGCATCATATGTACTCTTTGGTTTTCCCTGGATGAATAAGGATCAGAGAATAAATATACATAACTATCATAACTGTCCATACTTCAATATAACTTTTTCCTCCAAAGCACACATGCACATCTGAACATACAAAACACACATATTCATGAACATGCTAAATTCACCAAAGAAAGAACCACCATGGGTGAATTAAAGAGAGGCCTTTCCAGTGAGGAGGGCAGTGCTTTCTTTCTTGAATGTTCATGTTTAAGCCATTAGCCATGTTAACAGAGTTGAGCAGCCACTAAGCACAGCTGTTTCCTCCAAATACTTGCTGATCCACACAATTTCTACAGAGATCTAACAGTTGTTTGGACTCATAAAGGACAATTGAATAGATTGTTCTAATTCTGACTGGCAATGGAATATAGGATTCTGACCTCTGTGGAAATGGCATTTTTCCAAGGAGAAAGATGGTAAATAGAATATTTCCCTCCCTTTTATGGCCCACAATGGCTGGATTGAACTATTTGGAGACTTATTTCATATTCCATCTTCCCTTCAAAGAGTCTGAGACATTATAGCTCAGTTACCATATGGCCACATTTTTAAATGATCTGAATAACAGAAACAAGCATATTCTCTCTCTCTCTCTCTCTCTCTCTCTCTCTCTCTCTCTCTCTCTCTCTCTCTCCTCTCCTCCTCCTCCTCCTCCTTTCTTCTTCTTCTCCCACTCTGTCACTTACACACACACACACACACACACACACACACACACACACACACACACCTTTTTAGTTAAAATTATAACAGGTTGAAAATGTAGTTTTAACTCAGTGGCTTCTTAGTCCTGTCTAGAACATGCAAAGTATGGTAAGTTGTCATGTATTTCTTGGCATCATTAATATCCTTCCTAAGAGAATTTGAAATCAACATGAGCTATTAGGTATAATTTTTACTGAATACACTAAAGGCTTAGATAACTCTGTTTTTAGGAAGTTCATTGTCTTCCAAACTTATAAAATACTTATTTGCATTCTGTAATGGATATGGATTCCATTTCTTTGTGTTTTTATTTTATTCCATTATGATCACAAAACCAGGAAAGAGGCTTTGCTTCTGGCTTCCTTTGATCCAAACGAGGTAGATTCCTCCAAACTTTCCTCTCAAGTAGGCTTTGCTCTCAGACGCCTTGGTTTTGCCTTATCCAGTTGTAGCAATAATGCTGTAGTTCAGTTTTGGGTGAATTCTATACCCTAAACATGTAATCATCCTTCATATTGAATATTGTTAGACTGATTTATCTAGAAATACCTTACTTTTATATCTACATTTGATAATTTCCAATTTGATAGCCAGCTTATTCTGTTTCATAGCTATAATATCCTTTGACCTTTATATTCTTTAATGTACTCTGAAATGAATCTAATCCCTCTTTCTTATTGCAACAATCTTGAGTAAACTTTTCATTACCATTTAATATCTGAATAATTATTGACTTAACACCAGCAGTTCTTTAAGTTTCAGGACGTTAGCATTTATGACAGTAGGGATAGAACTGAGAAGTTACATATCTCTAAAAATTTCTGAACATCTGGCTACTATAGAGTTGAGATAATCTAACACTGCTTATGTTGTCCTTGAATAAAAAACACAGGCCAGGTTTAAAACCATCATTTTCATCAAAACAGATTTAGTATCCTTAAGAGTTTTTATCATCCTGCCTCCCTTTCCTTCCATATGTTCTTCCTTCCAAAATTAAAGCCCCCTTCTCCATTTCTCCCTATTCCGCTTTCACATCACCTGTACCTTGCTACTGGCCTCTCAAGCCCTACCCCCAGGCATGTTTTTACTTTCCTAGTTTGTTTTAACTCTTGTTTATACATTTACATCTTAAGATTTGGAGCTGGGTGTAGATGTAACCAACCGTCTTATTAAAATAAGAAACATAGAACCAATGTAAAAGAGAAAGCCGAGAGGTCAGAGCTCAGAGCTAAAACCTTACCTCCTGCAGTGCTCCTAGCTTCCCCGAAAAAGAGCTATTCCTATTTGTCTTTCTTTAAATAGTCTTTCTGTTTTGCCTTCTCATTGGTTGTAAACCCAAACACATGACTGCCTCATCACTGCCTGTAAGTACCGCCCTCCAGGTCTTAAAGGTGTATGTCTCCAATGCTGGCTGTATCCCTGAACACACAGAAATCTACCTAGCTCTTCTAACCACCACGCTCTTGCTATGGCTCTAATAGCTCTGACCCCAGGGCAACTTTATTTATTAACATACAATTAAAATCACATTTCAGTACAAATAAAATACCACCATAGCTGGGGACCCCAGATAAGAGAGACTTTTGTTTTTCATGGTCTGGATTACTTCATTCATTTCCTTGTTTCATCTATTGTACATTTTATGGTTCCATTTTTCTTTGCAGTTGAATAGTATTCCATAATGTATGTGAACCACATTTTCACTATCTGTTGGTTATTTGAAGGGCTCTTAGATTATTCCCATTTCCTAGCTATACAGTAATGAACATTCAGCAGTTCAGTAATGAGAATGGCTAAAGGAGATTGGGTCCTTTGAGTACATGTCAAGGAGTTGTATAGCTGGTCATTTGGTAGATCTACTTGTAGCTTTGGGGGTATTATCCACACTGAATTCCAGACTAGCTACACCAATTTGCAATCCTACCAACAATGAGTGATTGTTTCTCTCTCCATGTTCTCACCGGGATTTTTTTATCAGTAGGTTTGTTTATATTTGACATTGGAACTTGGATAAGATCAAATTTCAAAGCACTTTAATTTTCCAAGTTACTAAGGATGATGACTCCTTTCTCAAACATTTCTTAGTTAATTTTGTTTTTTGTCCAATGAGAATTCTTTGTTCCAAATCATAGTCCATTATTTACTTGGATATTTTAATTTCCTTTGACTCCGTGATGTTAGATTTGTGTGTGTGTGTGTGTGTGTGTGTGTGTGTGTGTGTGTGTGTGTGTGTATGCGCGCGCGCGCTGGGGGAATCTTTTATACTTGATTGACATTTACCTCAGCTATACAGAAATTTTTGGTTTTATGAAGACTCGTTATTGGTTGACCTCAGTTCCAGTTATGTTTTCTTCTAGTAGTTTCAGTGTTTCACATTGATGTTTTCGTTCCATTTTAAGTTACCTTTTGTTCAGGTTGATAAATATCGACTTCATTTCATCTCTTGATGTGTGGACATCCAGTGTCCCAGCACCACTTGTTGAAGTTGCTGTCATTTCTCTATTTCTTACATCTTTGTCAAATATTAAGTTTCTGGTTATGTGTAACTGTATTTGAGTCGTCTAATTTGTTCTATTGTTCTATGAGTTGGTTTTGTGCCAGGAACATGCTATTTTTATACAATAACTCAGTGATACATCTTGAAACATGAAATTATAATCCTTTAGCATCATTTTTCCCCTTAGGATTAGTTTAGCTATTGTTTGGGTTTTCTGTTGTTTCATGTGAATTTTAGGGTGATTTTTCATTTCTATAAAGACTGTTATGATGATTTATTTTCTATTTATGTGATAAAATTGTAGATGTTTTAAAAAATTGATATTGCATTGAATCTGCCAATTGCTTTAGGAAGAATGGTCATTTTCATATTATTACTCACAATATGTTTGTTTTCTTGTGTCTTAATCTCTTTCTTTAGATTTAAAGTTTTCAGAGTAGAATTCTTTTACCTCCTTGGTTAGGTTTCTTCCCAGATAATTTATTCTAGTTGTGGTTATTGTAAATGAGAATGTGTTCACAATCTCTTTCTTATTGTATTTGATAATGGTGTGTGCGTTTTGCATCCTGCCTTCTAGCTAAAATTGGTGATCATTTCTAGACATTTTCTAGTGAAATGTTGAGACTCTTTATAAACATCATATTATCTACATATAGGGATAATTTGACTTCTTATTCTATTTTTTATTACTTTTTAAAATTTATTTTTCTATTATCAGCTTGATACAGTATAAATTCTTATCCTAATTGTGGAATGTTTCACTGAGGCTTGCCCAATAATTGAGTAAAACCAAAACTTATTATAAGCCTCAGTCATCCTAGGGTCCCTCCTGCTATATACCCTCCCTGGTTCTGTGGGTTGCAGTCTGATTGTTTTTTGCTTTATATCTAGAATTATTCTATTTTTATCCCCTAATTGATTTTTCATGCCTTATTACTCCAACTCGTGCTTTGAGCACAATATTGAAAAACACTGGGAGTAGTGGTCAGCCAAGTTTTTTTCTTGAATTTAGTGAGAAGTTTTGGAGCTATTCTCAATTAATGATAACATTGACTGTAGTTTTTTCTTATATATCTTTTAAGGTACATTCCCTCTAGCTCTATGGTTTCTATGGTTTCTCTATGGTTTTATCATCGAAGCATTTTGAATATTGCCAAAGGCTTTAACTCCATCTTTTGAAATGATGATGCAATTTTTGTCTTTAAGACTGTTTATATCTTTTATTACATTTATTAATTTATATATATTAAGCCATCTATTCATCTTTGGGTAAAAGTCAATCATATTGTGCTTGATATTTTTCTTGACATGTACATGTATTCACTTTTCTAGTATTTTATCAATGAATTTTGCATCTATGTCCATCTTGGATATTGGCCTGGAGTTTTCTGTTTAAATGCCTTTACCTGTTTTAGGTATTAGAATAACACTGAATGCATAGAAAGAGTTTAGAAGAGCTACTTCCTTTTCCACAATTTTAATATTTTAATAAGTAGAGGTTGTAGATCTTCTTGGAAAGTCTGAGAGAACTCTGCTGTGAATTTATCTGTGCCTGTACAGTTTTGTAGTCTGAATGCTAAAGCAGTAATACAACTGTAAAACTGTTTGATCTCCTTACTTGTTACAGGGCTGTCTAGGTTATTGATCTCTTCTTGGTTTTACTTTGGTTGCTTGGATGAATCAAGAAATCTATTCTTCTTTGCTTAGATTTCCCAACTTGCTGCAGTACAATTTTTTTAAGTATTTCCTTATAACATTCCAAATTTCTTTGTTGTCTTTTGTGATATGTCCTTGTTTATTTCCCATTCTGTTAATTTGGATGACCTCTTTCTTACTTTTTATTATTTGGGCCAAGTGTCTTCCTTATCTTTGCAATATTGTTTATAACCTCAAAAAAAAAAAAAAAACAGCTGTTAGATACATAGATTCTTTCTATTGCATTTTTTTTTGTCCTGAGATTTATTATTCTGTGTTTTCTACTGAATTGATTGGTGTTGGTTTGTTCTTATATTTCCAAATTCCTGAGTTGCATTAGTACATAATTTATTTGTATACTTTTTTGATTGATTTTAAATGTAAACATAAGTTATCTTAGGGCTGCTATTATGTCCCAAAGGCTTTGTTGTCTAACGTTTTTAGTTTTGTTTTTTTTCCAAGCATTTTTTATTTCTATATATATATTGTTTTCTCCTTTGAGCCATTCATCATTCAGTAATGGGTTGTTTAATCTCCATCAGTTTGTGTAACTTCTGGATATTGTTTGCTGTGGTTTTAAGTTTTATTGCATCCTGCTCAAATAAGACACATTAACTTTTTTTAGTCTTTCTGAATTTGGTAAGGTTTGTTTTCTGCCATAATGTGGACTATTTTAGAGAATCCCTCATTGGCTGCTGAGTTGAATGTATATTCTTTGCTATTTGGGTAGAATATTCTATATATTGCTGTTAATTCCATTTGATGTATGGTGTCATTGATTCTGATGCTTCTCTTTTTATTATTTTTTAAATTACTTTCCTATTAGAAAAATAGTGTGGAAAAGACTCAATATTATTGGTAGGTGTTAACCTATGCCTTAATTCTAGTAGTATGCTTTCCATGAAATTGTTTGTACCATCTTTAAAGCATTTATATTTTAGATAATATTCTATCTTGGTTTATTACTTCCTTGTTTAGAATGATGTGTCCTTTTTTTTATCTCTTCTGATTAGTTTCAGTTTGAAGTCTGTTTTTCAGATATTAGCATAGTTACACCTGCTTGTTTCCTGTTCCCATTTATTTGCAATATTTCTTTCCTTCACTTTAAAACCATGGTGAGTTTCTTATTGACAAAGAAAAGACAGATTTTGTTTCTTAATGAATTCTAGTAGCCTGTGCCATTTGATTAGAGTTGAGGTTAGTAATATTTAAAGTTTTGTTGAAAATTGTGTTTTGATTGCAGTTTATTTTTATTGTTGATTTTTTTCCAGTTTTTACTCTGTGTTTTAGTAATTGTAGCTTCATTTTTTTTTTCTAGAGTCCATTGGCTATTCTTATTTCTCTCTTTGTTCAAAGTTTTGTTCCTAGTATTCTCTGTAGTGCTGGTTTGAGGGAGGTGAATTATTTTTCCTGTTTGTTTTATGTCAAGCTTTTCTTTCTCCTTCAGCCATGGCTGATAGTTTTTGCAAGTATAGTATTCTATGTTAGTATTCACAGGATGTTAGACTTTAAAGTACATTGCTCTAGCTTCTTCTGACTATTAAAGTTTCCATTGAGAAATCAGCTGTTATTCTGGTTTGTTTTCTTTTATGTATGACTTGTATTTTTTCACTTTCAACTTTCAGTATTCTTTCTGTGTTCTGTATATTTACTTATCATGACTTTCTTTTCTGGTTGTGTTATTTATTGTTCTGTGTTCTTCCTTTATTCAAATGGGTATATGTTTCCTTAGTTTAAAGAAGTTTTCTTTTTGGTCTTGTTGAAGATCTGGTCTATGTCATTAACCTGTATTTTCCTTCATCTGTGCCTATAATTACATTTTTTTCTTTTCATGATGTCCCATATTTCTAGAATTTTACAATCTTATTTTCCTGTTTTTTTTTATTTGTTGTTGTTTTTATATCCTTTGCTTGTTTGGTCTAATTTCTCTACTTTACCTTTGAGACTTTATATTCTAATATTTTTGATTCATTCTGCTTGTAAGGATTTCTTGAGTTACTAAGTTTTTCACTCCTTACTTCAGATCACCTTGAGTTCTCTTCAATGTTTCCAATTATTAAATTGAGTTTTCAATTTCAATCCTGTATTGCCTTTGTTATTTCTTTCAACCTTATGCTTATGTGATTTTTGGACATAATGTAGATATCTCTTTTTTCATGTTTATTTTTTTATTAAAAATAGATTCTTCTCTTGTACAATACTGCCCTACCATGGTTTCCTCACTTTCCTCTCCTTCCATCTCCCCTGCCATCTCCCTCTCCCGAAACCCTCTCTCCCTGTTTTCCTTTGTAAAAGACCAGTCATCCTAAAGACAACAACCAAATATGACAAAACAGTATATAATAAGACAAGTTAAAACCCCCCATATCAAGATTGGACAAGGTCATTCATAGGAGAAAGAGTCCCAAAAGCAGACAAGAGGTTTAGAGATACACCTGCTCCTGCTGTTAGAAGTCCCATAAAAACACGAAGACAACAGTCATAACAAACATGCAGAAAATGTGGTTCACACCAATGTAGACCCCATACTTGCCTCTTCAGTCCCTGTCAGTCCATATGAGCTCTGCTTATTTGATTCAGTGGACCATGTTATCTTGGGGTCCCCAATCCCCTCTGATGCCAACACTCTGTCTTCCCCCTCTTCTGAGGGGTTCCCTGATCTTTGAAGAGAGAATCTAATAGAAATATCCAATTTAGAATCTCTGCATAATGTCTGGCTGTAAATCTCTGCACCTGCTTCCATCTTTTGCAGAAAGAAGACTCATGATGACTGAACAAAGCACCAGTCTATGAGTATAGGAGAATATTATTAGGAATCATTTCTTTTTTTTTTTTTTTTTTGCCAGTCATCATGTTTGATCTACCCCAGGTTTCTGGGGTAATGTAGTCTCCAACTCCTGACCATCTAGACAGTGTAGGACATGGGTTCTCTATCAAGGGATGGTCTTTAATTTAAACCAGACATTGACTGGCTACTCCTACAAGTTATGTGCCACCATTTCCCAACTACATCTTGCAGGCAGAAATGATTGTAAGTTGAGGGTTTTAAGTCTGGGTTACTGTCCAGTTTTCTCTTCCCACAGCTCAAGGCAAGTATTCCAGTGTTAGGACTGTGGTGCATTTGTTTAAGTTGTTGGCTAAGGGGGTCCCATGGAGATCCCTAAACATACCAAGATGATGCTAGAACAAAAGGTAGCTCTCCAAGTCCATTTACATTTCATTCAGTCTCATGCTTGTGTTTTCTTGAATATCATTCAGATGTTTCCTTTTTTCTTTTTGACAGGTGGTTTCTCTGTGTAGCTCTGACTGTCCTGGAACTTACTGTGTAGACTCTGCTGTCCTCAAACTCAAAGACCTGCCCACCTCTGCCTCCTGAGTGCTGGAATTAATAGTACTACCACCACCAGGCTTATATGTTTTCTTTTTTATAAGTCCATTTTCTTTCGATTCATTGAGCTGTTTTTGTCTTTACTTAACTCACAGCATTCCTAATGAAGTTTATGATTGTCCTTTCAAGATCTGTGTCTAAGTTCTTCTGGGTAATTTTCACTGGATAACATTTCTATAGGACTGGTGGATTTTGAGGGGACATACTGTTCTGATCTTTCATATTTGTGCTTTTGTGAAGAGATCTGAGCATACTGATTTTTTTGTTGTTGTTGACTGAATGATGTGGACATTGCAGTCTGGGTTTGCACATATATATATATATGAACATATAATGCAACATATATATAATGTTCTGACCCAAACCTCGAGGTTGGGATGGTGCAGGTCAGACTACTCAAGCTGAGCCATAGCATTAGTCATGCAATCCAGGCTTTGTCTCAGGACTGCAGGGAATACAGGGAGCTTAGGAGTAAGAGAATAAACTTACTTGGCTGATATATAATTCAGAATTTGATTGATTCTCTTGGCATGGGAGGCTGGATATGGTGGTTGGTGGGAAGGGATAAGGTCTGGAGGATAGAGGCTGCTGGGCATTTGCAAGATGTGCTTGCTCATTAGACCCTAGAGGTTGGTAAAAATGTGAGGAACTAATCAAGCTTATATTGAGCAGTGGGCATAGGATTCAGGCTTTGTCTGAGGATTTGGGTGGGTACAGAGGGTACAAGGTTAAGTTCGGAAACTCACCCGGTTGGGCCAGAGCACAAGATATGCTGCCTAACCTTGGCCTGGAAGATGGGTATGGCATGGTGCATGAAAAGATAATATTTGGTGGAGAAATGAGGAATGTTTTTCTGAATATTATAGCTCAGACAACCTGTGATATCAAGATCTATAAATGCCACATGTACATCAATATTCACATATTTTGTGGAGATGAAACTCATAAGCAAAACATTTGACTGTTTCCTTTTTCTTAATTTTTTTTCAAGTTATAATTACATTTATTTTTTTCCTTTCCATTCATTTAAACCATTCCATATATGCCTTTTTCTCACTTTCAAAGTCATGGCTTTTATTTTTATTAACTGTTATTACATGTATATATGTATATGTATATACATATGAATTCATAAGTATAACCCGTTAAACTCTTAAGAGGAATAATTAATGGTTGGTGTCAGAGAGCACATGGAAATTACTCTAATAGATAGGATAATGCAATAAAAAACAGAGGATATGATAGTTTTGATCCACAATTTATCATATCTGCTTTCCAAAAAGGAGGTGTGTGTGTGTGTGTGTGTGTGTGTGTGTGTGTCTGTGTCTGTGTCTGTGTCTCTGCATGTCTATATGTATATGTATACATAAAAAGCTAGTTCTAACTTATAGTTCTTATTCTTGAATGGCCTGATCTGGTTAAATAGTATAGAGACTAGAGTGAGGCTAGCTAGGCATTCAAGGCAAAATCTTTAAGGAGATAGTTTCTGAAAGTTGTGCAAGTCCCAATACTTCTCCTTTGTTAAGATCTAGCTTCAAGAAGGAATAAAGAACATTTCCAATTTGGGGCAATTTAATCATTGATGGGGCTATTAGTTTTCTGTCTTTTGATTTTTTTCTAAGTTCTTCCAAGAGAAGTGGTATTTCTAAAGGGATACTCAGTGAAATATATGGAGATTTCAGAGGCTGCGTTCTTGGATGAAGTTAACTTTTAGAACAATACATAGCTTACCTATTTTTACTTTGATTGTTTTGGGAGTTGCTACTTTGAGTTTTTAAATAGCATCCCCATAGTTTTAATCAGAGAATTGAGAAAACTGTAACAATATCTTTTTTAGCAATCTTGTTTAGGACATTATTTCTTCTAGAATATTCTATGCTTCCGAAGCTAACTGTTACAGAATTTAATGAAAGAAAAATTTTCTATCTCATCAAAAACAGGCATAGATATCTTGTTTCTTATCTAATTGTCTATATCCTCTTTCTACATTGACTTTCAGGATGTTCAATCTAAATTTGAAGCATACAGCATACAGCTTACACAATGCTAGTTGGTCAGTCGTTTAGTCTTCTTTATCTTGGAATTGATTATCTACTTTTACTTAGAGCTTTTCAGCCATAATGGTTAAGCCTACACTGTGTTTTTAATAGAACTCACTTAAAATTGATTTAGGGCTTCTCCTGAGTCGATCTGTAATATAATACCTTACATTCTTTCATCCTCAGTGTTTAATTTCTCAAGATTTTTCTGATGCTAACAGTTTATTATTCTCATTTTATAGATACTGAATTGAGACATAAAATAGTTAATTTCCCCAAGATCATGCAGTTAGTAATGACAGAGCAGCTACAGGTATGACTCAGTCTCAGTTTTACACTAAGTGTTTCAATTAAAATACATACAACTATATTAGCTAGGATTTTCTGAAAGAACAAAACTGATCAGTGAATACACACAAACACATACACATTAATTTACAGGGAACAATGACTGTTTTACACTGGAAAGACTTAAAATTCTTACAGTTGTTTAGTTCAGAAGGGTGGATGTCTCCATATATCTTATCTGGCACCAAAAACCTAGTAGATTTCTTGAGAGCCACTGGTGTTCAGTCTACATTAGAATCCTGAAGAAGTTGATCCTAATGTTTATCAAGGGAATTTGTGACAAGGGAATGAATGAATGTGCCAGTAAGAGTAAGAGCAAGAGGGCAAAAAGCAAAGTTTTCCTCTTCTGTGTCCTTTTCTCTGAGCTACCACAGAAGGTGCTGCCCACATTAGGGTGGGTCTTCGTGCTTCAAATTATCTTATCAAGAACATTCCTCACAGAAGTGCCCAGCAACTTGTGTTTTAATTGCCTGAAGACACAATCAAGTTGACGACCAAGATTAACCATATTTTAATGCATTGATTTACCGAATAGTTTTTAATGGCTTTATGGATACCATCTTAATATTTGAGGAGAGAACAATTCATATATAATTTTTTGTGTGTGATTTTCTTCCCACTAGTTTATATTTAAAATAAAAGAGACCCTTAAATACTTCAAAAATCTGTCTCCTATAAGCTTTGTCAATATATTTATTTTTAATAAATTCAAATATATTGAAGAGTTCTAAGAACAATCCGATTATTTATATTTACAGTATTCTTTCTTTATAATTTTATGTGTTTATTCTATTACTATAATTTTTGAAAAATCCTTCCTTCCCTTTGATCCTCATTTTCTTTTTTTTTGATTTTGAGATAGAGTGTAGCTATATATTCCAGATGGCCTTGAGATCTCAGTTCAGCTCAGTTGGGCTTAGTCTCTTAGTTCTAAGATTAAAAGTGTGTACTTTCATGCCTGGCTGTTGAATATGTTAACATGTGTGTCTGAAAAATAATGACATTCTCTTCTGCTGCATGATGATCAGCATCAAGGAATTTTCTCTTTATGGAGTGCTAATGCTCTAATGTAAGGGCAATATTCAAATTTATCAGTTCCCATAAGCCACCCCTAAATCAAAAATCTCTTTCCATTTTTCTTCTTCCTCAGTCTCTTTCTTCATTGTCTGGTTTTTTTTCCATCCTTTCTGCCTTCCTTCTGTTTGTCTGTCCATCTCCCATCTTTTGGGTCATTCTATCTGTTCCTTTTTCTTATACAAGGTCTATTTAAAGACTATGTGTGAAACTGGGCTTCCATGCCTTATTATTTGCTTTGAGGATGAAATGTCCCCAAAATTTCCATCCTCTACTGGACAGGTTGTTCTTTCTCTAGTTTATAGCTCCAAAGTTTTTCTCCTTTTCTTGTTTATAAATAATATTAAGTTATCTTGCAAAGAAAATGAGGTATTACTAAATTTTAAGGATCTTTTTTTTTTCTAGGCAGTTTGTTTCTTCAAGGGGCTTTATTCTGTCCCTTTTAAGTATTTTTTTTTAAAAAAAAAACTATCAGATGAAATATATAGTTTTAATTTCCCCTCCTCTTTCTTTTTGAAAACTTTCTAAAGTATTCTACATTGAATTTTGATTGCTTTGGCCCAAAAGTTGTATAAGACCAGCAAAGCAAAAAGCAGAGGAGTGCAATTTTTGAGACCAAGTATGTTACTGAGTAGGAGTGTTTCAGAGTGTGAGATTCTGGGAGTGAATACATGTAACACATCAGAGGGAATTTTAATAAATCATCAAATCAGCACATCTCTGTGTCAAATATAACTGTATTTGAAATTTTATGTTCTAATTTTGCAACAGTTAAGACAAAAATCCAAATGTCTCCAAGCAAAGTGTGTGGCCATTTCAGTTAGTTGCTAGAATGTGTATCTCAGGGCTCTTCCAATGCTTTATTCACATGTGCTCACTGAATTAGAGATGGACATAATACAAGAATCAGTCCACCAGTTTTCCATTGCTCTTCCTCCTGGGAAGATGCATTTTCAATTCATGAGATTATTTTGATACATAAGACTACATTTAGAAATGTTTTACAGTGTAATTTAAGTAGTCTTTATTTTTAAAATTTTCTTCTCCATCAGTTAGTTGAATATTTTAACACTCTAATTTTAAGGTTCTTTCCTTCCACCTCCAATCTTCATGTCAAATATTTAATGGTCTATAAATATTTAGAAAGTACTAATGAAGTATACTATTTAAAGCTGAACTATAGGGAAGTCTGCTATTATGTCCCCTAATTCATCACTTTGTGAGTTAGGATACATGAATATTGAATTATCTTAAATGAAGTCTTATCTTCACTGATAATTTCATTATATTCTCTGAAATACCTTACAACCTGATGATGGAAAAAATCTTCTCAGACTATGGGTATATTGTTAGATTCTCAAGTGTTGACAGAGAGTACTGATAATAAGGAGAGGTAGGGATGTGTTAAAACTATTATATAGAAGGTTAAGAACATGATCTTACTAATTATTTCTAACACAGTAGTTTGACTTCTTTTTGTTTGTTTTTAATGAGTTTTTCAGCTTGGGTTCCAATGTGTGATGTATGTGTTGAGACAGTATGGTAGTGACCTGGAAATATGTGATCCTGAGCCTGAACTTTTATCTCTCTGGAACTAAATAACTTCATCTTCAATATGATGTACTAAATGAGATTTCATTTTCTTCTCATAATCAATACATGATCTTGTGAGATATAAGAACCTCAATTGCATTTTTTAAAATTTGTGATCATTTATTGTTTTTTAGGGGGTGGTTTTGTATCTTTAATTTTTGTTTGTTTGTTTGTTTGTTTCTTGAGACAGTCTTACAATGTAGCCAGACTGGACATTAGTATTTGGTCCCAATTCCTCATCCTCCTGAGTGCTGAAATTACTAGTGCATGTTATGACATTAAGTTAATTTTTATTTCTTAACTGTATGTATACTACAAGGCTACCTTTATAATTACTATTGACTTATTTTCAGATTTCTAACAGTTTTTTAGTGAAAATAAATTGAGTAAGATTCTTATATTATAGATATAAGCATAATATAGATATTCCAATCTTTGCATGCTTTTATTTTAAATTTAATTAAGAAATTGTTACAAATGATGCACTTATGCAAATGTCCTTTGCTATTGCTTTAATTTTTAAATTGGCTCTTAGTTTATATATCTTTGTGAAGGTACTATGTGAAGGGCCTGTAGTTGATCTCAGATGACAAATAGGCCTTATCTGAAATATTAACTCAAGGGCTCAGCAAAAGAGTATAAACCCTGCAGTTGAAATTGTCAAATTGTGTAAGAGAAGTACTTGGTGCTTTCATTTACTGACTCTGAATAAAACTATCCTTAAACAACCTTCATAAGCATAGTCCTCTCCTAATTATCTATCTAACAATAGGCATTATTCATCTGGTTGCCAACTACAGATTCAGAAATCACCCCTGACTTCATTGCTTTCTTTAGCCTTCCACTAACAATTAATCACTAAGCTCTATCTAATTATTTCCCAATTAGTTCATGACCACCCTCCGAATCCAAGTCACCAATACCTTTCACTCTAATTCTGTTTGATAATGGGTTCCTCAAGAGTCACGCTGAATATGTGCTTAGAGTACAAGCAGATGAAGGACACAATTCTTCTCTCACTCACTTAAATGTACAAAGGAAATGGAAAATAGTAAAAAAAATTAAATATCATTCATATGCACTTGAGTTATTCAATGTTTTTATAAAATTGCATATACCTTCATATGATAATTTCCTTATTTTCTATTAAAGGTGGTTTTCTTGTGTTATTAGTCATGGTGCTAGATATTATAGGTGAGACACATCTTGTTCAGGGGATAATATTTCAAAAGCACTGATTACTGCCTTTATTAAAAGCTATTCTTCACCCTGTTGCAAAGAAATCATTTGAAAACAAAATTTAACATTATAATTTTCTGATTGTTATTGTCCTTAAGAGAAAACTTGGGTCTTTGGTTAGAGCTTCTGCCTATTTCCTACAATATTTTCATCATTATTATTATTATTGTTGTTGTTATTGTTATTTTAGGTCCAGTCATATTGGTTTTATCAATTCCCCCCAAAGCCACATTTATTCCTTTCCTTTTAAAGCTATTCTGCTTATTGACTGTCATTTTTCAAACTGTGACTTAAGACTCTGATCTGAACTTCAGTAGATCCTACATGCAAATCTCTCTACTAACCATTAAGAGGAGATCATTGCAACTTCCATTAGTGTCACTAATTCTAAATACAGGTTTGTGAATTTGACTCATGTCTGGCTCATGAATTGGACAGTAAATCTTTAGTTCTCCATTGTTTTATGAATATTACCCTAATACATGGATGGATAAGAGAGGGTCTCTATGGTTCCATGCAGTCTAGGATTCCCAAGTAAAGCAAAAGGGAATAAGCACTCTAAAAAAGTTCATTACACTCATTTTTGGCCATGACTAAAATTCAACAACTGGGAGAAATACAAAAGATTTTCATAATTACTATTATAATTGCTTCATAAATTTCTAAAACCTTGTATGATCACACAAAACTCTTGATATTCTCCTCTACTCTTTTTTAATATTTTCTTTTTTCTAGCATGCTTTCTTAATGACACAAATCCTCATTATCTTTTGTTTATCTTCTTTTATCCTCTTTCAATTCAACCCATGGTTAAGGTACATTGAATCTATCATAAAAAAAAAAATACAACATTTAAACTCCCAATGAAGGCAGACCCTCTACATCCTTCCCTTGGGTTTAACCAGGTGTGTCCACATGATCCTCCATTACCATACACAAGCCACCATATCTAGCATGGGCCACTTTCAGAGTTACTCATGCCTGTACCATCCTCTCCTCTAGGTTTCCACAGTATTCATCTAGCATGGTACCAACCTTCAAGCCCCTCATACACCACATACAGCCTGCATTCCCAGTTACATCCTACACATCCTTCTCTAGAATCTAGCTGGGTGATTCCAAATAAATATCTCAATAAATCCTCTCCAAATGTCAATATTTAGCTCAGTCCCAAATGGAAAGCCCAAGCTGAGCCTGAAGACCTGATCCTGCTTCATAACCCTAAACCTCCAGGATTCTCCTGCACACTACCCAACCTATTTCCAACCTTCAGGCTCCTCCCACATAATACCCAACCTTTCCATCCAGCTAGATACTGAACATCCTTCTCCATGTTCTAGCCATGTGAATCTGCCTAATTCTTCCCAAAGCTACCACAACTGAAAGGTCTATCTTCAAACCACAGGCTTGGACAAGGATGAAAATCTGGTACACCAGCTCAGTCATCTTATCCACCTGACTTCCTTATGCCTAAACCATATCTAACCTCTTGGTAGGACTTGATATTCACAGCTCTCCTCTCTTCCAACCTGTTCTGCCCATATCAGACACAGAAATAACAAAAGAAGTCCACTTGTCCAGATCCCATGGCAAAAATGCCTAATACGTGAAAGATAAAGCCAGCATCTCACCCAGGAACCTACATATCATACAAAAGTGTTTGTCAATGACAGTTATATGTATGAAACCAAGGATATAGAATTTTAGAACTATCATAAACTTCATTACAAAAAGAAATACAAAAACACTCAATAAACTTACAGAAAATGAAAAGAATAAATGTCTGAGTTATAGCACATACATAGGGCTAAAGGAAATAATGAAGATAATCTATGATCTAGTCTTGTCTTTGTCAGGTTGGTGTTTCATTCCTTGGGTTCTGATGCCCTTCCTGGTTCTTAGGAATATGTAGTGGTTGTTGGTTGCCTAATAGAGAATGCTTCTAGAGAAGAGCACTGGAGATTACAGTTAGAATGTATTTCTTGGTATTGGAAGTTGATATTCTGGTATGTATATGAGCTTTATGGGGTTTGTGTGGGTCCACAGGAGGGAGAAAATCAAGGTATGTCACCAGCTGGGAATGGGGACTGAGAGAGAGATAATGCCACAGCTGATAGTCTGCTATAGAACTAGCAATGAGACTGGGCAGTTGGGTTTGGTGGAGAGTGGATAAGTGAAGATCTGAAGATTGCTTATGTACTTTCCTAAGCTAATCAGGCACTAAGAGTTTGATATTAACATTTCTATATTTTGAATTTATATTGGACATGACACGAACCAGATCAAATTTAGACAAGAAAATATATAAGTTTGAAAGCATGAAAGCAGTCAGCATGTGAATGTGGTGGAAGTACAAAGTCAGCATTCCCAGTACTAGTGATCAAAGGACTGGAGCTGCCTCTGAGTCTGAAGTTTCCACCTTCCTCGTGTATAGATAAGATGCTAGAAGGGAGATTGATGATGTAAAAATAAATACTTGAATCATAAGGAAGTCTAGGGGAATAGTGGTCCTCTAAGAATCCATCAACTTTGGAGACTCTGACTAACCATGTAAGCACCATTTTTCACTTGTCTTTTCTAGTATTTCATTGAATGCATGATCTAGCTAAACACTGTACTCAGTGTTCCTGTTGACAGTAGCTCCATGCAAATGTGGGGCAATTTGCCAAGGGATCCACGTATTTCCTACATTAAATGTGGACTGTCACTAAAAGATACATTTCAGTTTTGTGTCTGTGTTTTGTCACCCTGGCATACATTGGGTTAATGCCCTGAAGAGTAATAGAGAGAGTCTAAGCACAGTTTGGATCTCCAGATTGTTGCTGAAGAGCAATATAAGCCATCCTACATAAGAAGAAAAGAAAGTTAAAAAGGAAAGGAGGGTTGCCCAAACGTTAACATAATATTTCCAAATGCCATATAGACATTGAAAAGAAGGTGCACATTAAGAAAAAAGAAATAAGAATACAGCATATTGTAGCTGGAATTTTCCTGGTCCTGCCTGGCCCATGGTCAGGACAAATCTCTCTTACCTACCAGTCCTGGGGCTGCTCAGACCCAACCGAGTAAACACACAGAAACTTATATTGCTTACAAACTATATGGCCGTGGTAGGCTTCTTGCTAGCTGTTCTTATATCTTAAATTAACCCATTTCTATTAGTCTATGAGTTGCCATGTGACTCATGGCTTACCGGTCCCTTACATCTCACCTGTCATGGCGGCAGCTGGCAGCATCTCTCTGACTCAGCCTTCCACTTCCCAGAATTCTCCTCTCTTCTTGTCCCGCCTATACTTCCTGCCTAACTACTGGCCAATCAGTGTTTTATTTATTAACCAATCAGAGCAACACATTTTACATACAGAACATCCCACAGCTGCACATTCTACTTGCTAATTGTTATAGGACAGATCTGAGCCCAAAGGCATCCACTGAAAACTCCAGTGACAGTGAATTGCACAAGAGATGTATGTTTAGAAGTAGAACTAGAGAGAGTTTAAGAAAAGAAAAGTATTCCCAAGAATGTAGGCAGACTGGAGACCAGGAAATGGGGATCTGCTCCCAAAAGCACTGGGACTGAAACCTCAAGCCTGTATAGGTCATTTACAAAGCTCTACCTCTCCCATGTTTGTATGTCATGAGTTTTCCTTGGCAAGCACTGTCTGTTGCTTCCTTCCACGCTGGGAAGGATTCCAGTTTTTCTCTGCCAACTAGCTTATTTCACATATTAATCTTCATGTCCCCATCTTCAGTCCCCATTCTCCTATCAATGTGAATATCCCTAAAGAAAGCCCCATTTTTTTCATTATTATTATGAGGCATCTAATAACATTGTCTGAATTGTTAATGAATGAACAGAAAGATGGATAAATTAGAGAGCTTTTATTCTGATTTTTGTATGAAGCTAACTATAACCCAGATACTTCATCTGCCTTTATGCAAATCTGAGTCACCAACTTCTGGTTCATCTTGGAACATTTTTCATTCATCTTTGCATATTTAGTGCTTAGGAAAGAGCCTGGCTCCCAAAGCATTCAATAAATAAATGGTTGAATAATAAAGGATATGACTTTATATTCTAGGTGATTTTGTCCCTGAATTCTTGCCTAGAAAGGTGTTGGGGATTTTATGTTCTAGGTAGTAATTTGAGAATAGAATTTACAGCCACTCTTATCACTAGAAGAATGCTGTTCTTGAGGATGAAATGTTTGAAAATCCATGGAGGACAGGAAGATAATGTTTTCATATCACTAAGAAGCCAGGAACTGGCTTCCACATTTTCTCCAATACCCAAGAAAGTGTTAGAGTTAAAGAATGAATGTTACACACAGGGTATTTCAGAACTTTCCAAAGCATTAATATGGCATAGATCTTGCCCTTTTTTCTACTAAGTCTTTTTATTGTAAGCAGAAGTTTGGTGACAGGGTACCTAGTTCCTTGCATCTTGGTGCAGCATATAGGTTCAGGAAAAGCCTTGTAAGACTTGTGGCAAGGCTATCATTGAATATAGAAGGCAAGTTTTTTTCTTCCTTAAGTTCTCTTCCCTCTACAAATGAAGACAAATCTATACAGAGTTTCTTTTTCCATGTTATAGATGAATGTTTGTGGAACCCCCATATCTGTATGTTGAGACCTTTACTGCTGCCCCCAAAAATGTGTTAGAATTATGAGGTGGGGCTTTCTGCTGGGATGATATCATATTCAGATGAAGTTATAAGGTTCGAGCCTCTATGATGAGATAAGTATCCTAAGAGCAACAAGAGAAGACACATGAATATCTTGTCTCCACCATAAAAGAAGACAGAAAGAGAACAGGAATGTGTGAGCCAAAGGGAGTGCCTACACCTTAACCCTATTAAAATAGCAGGGGGATGTCTTTCTGTATGCTGTGAATATGTGTTATTCCCATTGGTTAATAAATAAGCTGCTTTGGCCTATGGCAAGGAAGAAAATCCAAGGAGAGAGACAAGAAAAAAGAAAGGCAAAGGCATACAGATGCAAGCCCACCACCAAAGGAGCCATAAGATGTCAGCAGATGGGTAACACCACAGCCACGTGGCAACATATGCATTTATAGAAATTGGTTGGTTTCAGATGAAGGAGCTAGCTAGCAAGTGGCTAAAGCCATAGACCATACAGTTCATAAATAATATAAGCCTCTGTGTTTTTGCTTGGTTCTGAGCAGCTGCAGGGGACTACAGGTGAGAGATTCGTCTGGTAAGTGGGGGGAGGGGGCCTTGGAGGGGAGGGGGTGGACTGGCAGTACCTGAGAAACTTCTACTACATTTGGCTCCCAGACTGTGGTAGCAAGAATTTCTCAAAACCTGAGAAAGCTTAAAAAAAAAAAAAAGATTCTAAAATGGAGCTAAAAATAGCTTCCTGGTTCTGTCTCTCAGGCAAGCTGCAGTGTGAGGGCTTAAGCTACAGTATGGCAGATGCCTGCTGCTGTACACAGAGGTGTCTCCAAGTTCTACAGTGCACTGCATGGTGGATTTAGTTTTTGCTAGTAAAGACAAAAAAGGATTCTGTGATGCACAGTCCTGGATGGAAGCATAGACCCACTGCTTCCCAGATTTGGTGGTGCTCATGTCTCCCAGAGCTGGTGGTAAAGGTACCTACACCATATTTGGAAGCTGAGATGTGCAGAGTCAGCAGCCAAAGCTGCTGCTTTAGTACTAACCATGCTGCAGTTTAAAGCAATGATCAGTCATATACCCAAGGAATGCTCAATCATACCACAAGGACACATGCTCAATTATGTTCATAGCAGCATTATTTGTAATAGCCAGAACCTGGAAACAACCTAGATGCCCTTCAACTGAAGAATGGATAAATAAAATGTGGTACATATACACAATGGAGTACTACTCAGCAGAAAAAAACAATGACATCATGAGGTTTGCAAGCAAATGGATGGAACTAGAAAATATCACCCCGAGTGAGGTAACCCAGACTCAGAAAGACAAACATGGTATGTACTCACCAATAAGTGGATACTAGATGTAAAGCAAAGGATAACCAGACTGCAAAATACAACTCCAGGGAGGCTACCTAGTAAAGAGGACCTTAAGAATGACACAGGGATCGCCAAGTGACAGAGAAATGAATGAGATCTACATGAGCAAATGGTGGTGAGGGAGGCAATGGAGGGCAAGGGTCAGGGGAAAGTGAGCTTAGGGGAGCAGAAAGTCCCAGCTGGATTAGGAACAGAGAGGGAGAACAAGGAAAGAGACACCGTGATAAATGAAGATCCCATGGGAATAGGAAGAAGCAGAGTACTAGAGAGGTCCCCAGAAATCCCCAAAGACACCTCTACTATAGACTACTGGCAATGGTTGAGAAAGTGCCTGAGCTGACCTACTCTGGTGATCAGATGGCTGAACACCCATTAGGTGATAGAATGTTATGTCATGATAGAATTCTCATCCAGTGACAGGTGGAAGCAGATGTAGAGATCCATGGCCAAACCCCAGGTGGAGCTCCAGGAGTCCAATTGGTAAGCGAGAGGAGGGATTATATGAGCAAGAGATATTGAGACCATGATTGGAAAAAGCACAGGGACAAATAGACAAACTAGTGTGCTGTGGGATGGTCTGTATGTCAAATTTCTCTGATTGGTCAATAAATAAAACACTGATTGGCCAGTGGCTAGGTAGGAAGTATAGGCAGGACTAACAGAGAGGAGAAAAGAAAGAACAGGAAGGCATAAGGAGTCACTGCCAGCTGCCACCATGACAAGCAGCATGTGAAGATGCCGGTAAGCCACGAGCCACGTGGCAAGGTATAGAGTTAAGGAAATGGATTAATTTAAGGTATAAGAACAGTTAGCAAGAAGCCTACCATGGCCATAGAGTTTGTAAGAAATATAAGTCTCTGTGTTTACTTGGTTGGGTCTGAGTGGCTGTGGGACTGGCCAGTGACAAAGATTTGTCCTGACTGTGGGCAAGGCAGGAAAACTCTAGTTACACTATTGAAACACAAGAACTGTGAACCAATAGCTGAGTCGCTCCCATGGAACTGGACCAGGCCCTCTGGATAAGTGAGACAGTTGAGCTTGAACTGTTTAGGAGGCCCCCAGGTAGTGGAACCAGGACCTGTCCTTGGTGCATGAGCTGGCTTTTTGGAACCTAGGGCTTATGCTGAGACACTTTGCTCAGCATTGGTACAGGGAGGAGGGGACTGGACCTTCCTCAACTGAATCTACCAGGCTGGCCTGACTCCCCAGGCGAGACCTTGCCTTGGAGGAGGTGGGAATGGGGGGGGCGTGGATTGAGGTGGGAGGCTAGGGTGTGGGAGGAGGGAGGACAGGGGAATCTGTGGTTGGTATGTAAAATTAAATTAATTATAAAATAAAAATATTTATTAAAAAAGCAATGATCAAAAAAGTATTATAGATTCACTATAAGACAGATTCAGATGAAATAAAACTCTAAATGGTTTACAGTGTATGTAAACATGTATGTAGGCTTGGAAGAGAGAGGAAAAGGAGTATATGCAGTTATATAAAGAAATAGATAGCTTAAAAATTAAAGTCTTTAAAGAGACAATAAAAGTAATATAAAAGTTAAGCCACATAAAAATGGAAATTGCACAATGAGTCTGGATTGTGATATTTTGGGGATTTTTAACTGGAGAGAGACATTCCATTGTAAAAGGCTGCTGAGTTAAATCAATATGTATATTCAAAATTTGTGTCTAAGGATATGTTGCTTTGGAGAAGAGATTCTGCTTTTGTTTCCACAGACGATGAAAATCTGTGAATTGCTTTCAGGCTGATATGATTTGATCAACCAAAACCCCCTGAAAAGTCAATACAGCCTAAAAGAATACTACAGCCAAGATTTAACTATACATCTTAATTTTCTCAGAATCCCCATAAAATTGTCAGTGCCCCCAACCAAGAGGGAGTAGTATGAGAAGCTATGCCTAAATTCCCAAAATGTTGTTTATACATGTCTATTTTTATTTAAAGGGGGTTGATTATAAATGCAATCTCTTTCTAAAGAAGAAAAGGGGATACTATAGATAGGATAGGATAAAAGGGTAGATTATTGAATCTACTTTTTTGAGACAGTGTTTCTCTACTTTTAAAGGGCAATAACTTGTTTAAAATGTTTTACATTGCTATAGATTTTAGTTTATTTATACAAATTTAAATTAATTTTGTTGTATGTATATTTCTATTCTTGTTTAAGGTTTGTGTTTGTGCAGCTCATTTGAAATTGTAATGTATAATTAAGAAATTAAGACTATATTCATCTAGGATAATCAAATTTATAATCATGCTAGTTAAGTTTTTAGACATATAAAGATATATTTCAATTAGGTAGGTAATCTTCAAACACTTCAAAGACTTACAGAATATGGCATTTAAAGTGTTTTAAAACTGAGACTTTCTGGACGGTATGACACATCTATTCCTGGCAGCACTGATTTATTTCAAAGAAGACAATGGGAATCAAAGAAATTCCATACAGAGTTTGCTTTCCTTATGACAAAAGTTAGCCATTTGGCCAAGAAATTTTTCTTACCTGAACTGCTTGACAAAATGTTGTATCAACTGGACATGCAGTACCCATGGAAAAATGATCACTGAATTTTGCCAAAACAAGGTGAGATGGTCCTTCAGGTTCCTGCTTTGCAGAGGAGACTGCCAGATATTCTACAGAACACAGGGAAAAGTGACTAAACAAAAACTCCAGAACTATAGGCTAAAAATGGGTGCCCCAATGTTGCAGAAGAACTTTGGGTGACTGTCCAGGCAGCCAGCTGTGTCTGTCATTCTAGATTTTTGGAAGTTGCTTACAATGTACTTCCTGTTGACTTAGATAATATTATATCCTTCTGGGGTCTTTGATGTAGTTGAAGACTAAATAGTTATAATTTTCCTTGGTTATGATAAAAAATTTAATATGAAACTTTAGACTCACAAATATAGGATAGATGATAAAATATTTTCTTTAATTTTGCCAAATACAACTAGACTAGATATTGTAACTATAATTTTGCTTGATAATTTTTGTTATATATAATTTTACTATATTAAAGCTAAAACCTTCCTTTTTGATTAGATAAAAAAGGAGAAATACTGAGGAATATCTTTCTGTACACTGTGAATAAATGTTGTTCCCATTGGTTAATAAATAAGCTGCTTTGGCCTATGGCAAGGCAGCTTAGAGGCAGGCAGGAAAGAGAAAATTGGAGTTGGTGAAGAGTCACCAGCCTGCTGCCCAAGGAACAACATGTCAGCAGACCAGTAAGCCACAGAACATGTGGCAAAACATAGATTAATAGAAAAATGGGTTAATTTAGGATATAAGATCTAGCTAGCAAGGGGCCTGCCAAAGATCGTACAATTTGTAAATAATATAAGGCTCTGTGTGTTTACTTGGGTCTGAGTCGCTGCAGGGGACCACAGGTGAGAGAAATTTGTCTGGACCGCAGTGGGGGTGCTGGGCAGGACCTGAGAAACATCTGGCTACACTCTGATCTTGAACTCTAAATCTTAAGAACTATAAGAAATACATGACTACCACACAGTCTATGTGCTGTTCTGTTATAGCATCATTAATATTGTCAGAAATATGGATTTGTCCATGCTCCTGGTCAGTGACATAAAGCACCTAAAAGTCTTGTGATAGAGATACTAGAGATGGTTTTTGCTCTTTTTTTTGCTCATTTCTAATAAAACTTGGAATTTCCTGAGTAATAGAGGTATAAATAGTATCTTTTGCTACTCATAGTAAATTGCTTTCAGACATACCTGAATTTACATTAGTAAGACAACACATGGTAGCTCTACAGTAGATTCAGGATGGGATTGGTTGATAGTGGAGTCTCCATGTGCTAGAATATCATCACTGTGAGCTTTACTGGTAACCTCTGAAGTGGAAGAAGGACAGAAAATTAATTTAAGGACAATGGCCAATTATTTAATCAATATCACTATATGATAGATCCTATGACAATCCCTAAACTATATGGTTCTAAGAGCTTTCAGGATGATGATATAGAGGTGCTAGGATAATACTGCTCTTCAACTTCATAGAAACATAAGTTCCTGTGCGCAGGGCCATTCTGGACCTTATTTTATCAAATTTGTCATCTGGTTGTTCATATGTAAGTGAAAATATGCTACATAAAACACTGGCAATACTAAGCTGTGTTTCCTTGAGCATTATAATACATTACAGAAAATTATTGAAACTGAAGAAAAGTCAAGGGAACTGTTAATTTGTAGTCAGTTCAAACAGAGTTTTTGGTAACCTGCAGATCCAACACTTTCAATGTCTGAAGTGGAAAGCAGTCTCCTGGACTAAGTCCTTAAACATGAGATATGTGCTAACTTTTGTCAGTTAGTGTCAGTTCTGAATTAAATAGTAGGACTCCCAGATGCAGTCTGCAAAGAACTAGAGAACTGGAAAGCATTCACATTTGGTGTTGCAAATGTAAAAACAGGAAGAGTTTTCTTTTATAGACAGAGTTGACTCAGATTTTCCATTTTAAATAAAAGACAACATTCATCTCTCTCCATTTTAAGTGTTCTTTCCAGCCAGTCAAAGTCAAATATGAAATTTCAACCCTTCTTACTTATCTACATACTTCACAATACATAGGTTTTTCTGTTTTCATATCCATACGATCCATTACTTTGATCCTATTGCCTTGAATGTGGCCAGTTGTAAGACTGTAGTTGATGGTTCCCTTCACATATACATCCTACTTTGTGCAATTTAACTCCATCATTTCTCCTCAGATCCCTTTCAGTCACTTGAAAAATACAGTATGATTACCTTCCCTTTCCAATTTAATCCTTTTTGCTGTTGGGTCTTCCTCAATCTTTGAAGTTTACTCTAATTTTAAAATTCCATTACAAATGTTATTCATTCCAGAAACACACACACACACACACACACACACACACACACACACACACACACACACTCCACAACTCCATTGTAGTTCTTATGACACATTTTATATTTTCCTTCTGTGAGCATTAATTTTGCCTAGGTTCTTGCTTTTTAATTCATCATACTTTTAGACATGGTGTAAAGGATTATCTTCTATTTTCAATTATCCACAGCACATATGTTATTGCTAAAATGGTGGTGATGTACATATGTCCAATTAATATTTGTGACATTTTCTGCTTATATATAGAAAGAAGTAGGTTTCTCTGAATGGGCTATCTCAAATTGGTTGGCTCTACGTGCTCTGGGTTATGAAATGAGAGAGAATTTTTAAAGTCAAAAGAAATCTGCCCCAGTCAGTTAGCAAGATCTGTCCTTGTATGAGGAGCTGTAGAAGTGAAGGGATATTTAGGAATGAAGGGAGTGAAGGTTCCTATTTAATTTGTCTATCTTCATTTTGTTTACACTATTTGTTTGCTCTCATTTTCACCATGAGTCAATCTCTTGCCATGAACATTTCTCATATTTGAATCAAATATTCATAATACTTTTTTACTACTAAGTCATGAGATTACTTCCATTTGAATGATTATTCAAATCTCTTTTGTCCTGAAGAGCTTTATCATAACAATTTTAAATGGCAATATAGCATATTCTTCCAAAGTCTTCTTAATCATCAAGGAGAAATATTTTTCCTTTTCACTAGAGAATATGAAATGCAGAGCAGAAAAATATGAAGAATCATTGTTGGTTGATATGGCCAAAGCTTTCCTGACGCTCTAAGTAAACTACTTAAGCTAGAAAACATTAAACTTGTAAATCATTGTTTACCAGTAGCTCAAAACTGAGAAGAGAATGCTTGAAGCTTATAGTGAATATGAATTAAATAAATCACAAATGAAGACATGGTCATCTAAAAGTTACCTTACCAGGGTAGATAACCTTGCTGTCACTAAGATAGGGAAATGGTATTAAAGTTACATTAATTAGTCAGGCAAATGGAAGACAGATCAATGGGAAGCAATCCATCATATAGTCAAATATTTATATCTGCAATCACTGGCATTAAAATTAAAAATTTGTAGAGAATGTATATATCATTCATCCATAGAACCTGCTTTCACTAACAAAAGAAAGATCCAAAGTAGTTTATATTTTTCAGTGTTTTGATAGTAGGGCAGTGATTGGTACTGCATTTTCTTAACTGCCATTGAATTCCTTTTCTGTATGTGTATTATACAGTCTTAATACTGTATTAGACAAGTCCTGAAATCTGCCAAGGATGAATGACCAACTGGGGGTATATTATGGTAATAGAACAGAAAGATGAGCCATAAATTGTTAAAGATGTTCACGGGAGGAGTAGCAACACATTGACATTTTCAATTACCCTCAACCTACAGGTATTTCTTTTACACCTGTACTGGAGTTCTCCAGAGAATCAGAGCAGTAAATATTATATAAGTTTATATATATATATATATATATATATATATGTGTGTGTGTGTGTGTGTGTATTTATATGTGTATTTATGTATATATTCATGATAAATGACAAAATGTAAAAAATATACATAATTATATTAATTTGTATGTCACTATAGTATGTGTTTATACTATTTTATTTATTACTTATAGAAATATATTTTATATTATATAAAAGGAAACTATTATCCTTATCACAATATTTGTATTTTTATTCTAAAAAAGTATTATATTGCAGCATATTATAATGGACACTGTTCTACTATAAAATTAATAACGTTATATACATGAACTTATTTTTGTGATTATGGAGGGTGTCAAGTCCATTTTCTCAGGGGATTGCTAGGCTAAAGAGAGCCAATGATTTATTTCAAGTTCACTGGGGAGGCAGAGCTGATGTCAAAAATGAAACTGAATTCAGTCTGTTAAATATTTTGTCTTTACTGAGACCTTTGAAGGATTGAATGCATGTTATCCATTTTGTTGAAAACAATCTGCTTTTGTTTGACGATTAGAATGTTAATTTATCCCAAATACTTACATAAACTGAATCACCTTTAACTAAATATCTGACTAGCCCATGGCCTAGTCAAGATGTCAAAAAATTAATCATCACAAAATCCTCAAACTTTTTCAGCACATAGCTTGTAATTTCAGCATCCTTTGGGTTTGTAAATAGCATATGCATAATACAGCAAGCATTCTTCAATTCAAGTACAATGCCAATAGTGTATTAACATAGAATTATGTCTACATAAGTTTGGGTAGGAATATGTCACTCTTTTCATATAAATTTTACAACACATTCCAAGATTCATTTGTAATTCCAAGATCAAATGTAAGCCATAACTAAACTTCTGTTTACAAACTGCTATTGTTGCTTAGATTATTTATCAAAACTGAAACAATTAAATAGTAGCCAATATTTCTACATGAATATTACATACTGGAAGTAAACACAATAATGTGACTTGGGTTTTCAGGATCTTTTCCTGGCAGAAGTCAATGTCTGAGATATTATAGTAACTGTTTGGTTAACTTTTTTCACTTGTTTAAAACTTTCTGAAAATGTATTATTTTTGCTTTTAATTTTCATACTCCATTTCACTACAAAGGTGAGTGATTTTTTTCTGCTGAATGCTTAAATGGCTGGTTAGTTGTTTGGATACATGGGCAGCTGAAGAAAAAGGAGTGCTTAACTTTATGTTTAATGCCTTTTAAGTTATCTTTAAACTTTTTTTTTCAGATAGGAACTAATGTATTCTGAACTGATCATAAATGCAAAATGTATCCAAGGCTGATTTAGATTGGAACTCTTTATCCTCTTGTATCTACCTCCTTACTGCTGTGATATAAGATGTGCCACAGTTTGTGATATGATCATAATTTTAAAGTATTGCTTGTCAATATTTACCTTATGAATGTAAAATATTGCCATGAATCTAACCCCAAATTTTAGGAAACCTTTTGGCTCATGAATATCCAAATGTATTTTAGTTTGCACTGTGAAAATAATTTGAGTTTTATAAATAATATTATGATATAAATACTTTTTAACATCTTCTACTTTTTATTTTTACTTCAAGGTGATGATGTTTCCATAAAAGGGACATGCTATGGCTCTTTAGTTGTCTATGTATCTATCCTTTCCACCTACAAAACTTCTAGATTTAGTATCATAAAGAAGAGTGTCTACATAAGAAGCTTGCCTTTTCATCTTTTACATAGTTACCGCTGTAGTTAGGAAGCTCCGACTAAATCCCTGTGGTTTTATACCTCTTATATTCAATTCTAAGAATAGCAGATCAGCAACCCTTTTTCTAGATTCATTTTCATTCTTGCTTTCTCACTTTCTATCCTATACTCTATGGTCACTTTAAATATTTCGTAGAATTACCAATCATGAACTGAACAAGGAAGACACCAATGGACATGTCAATGTGTATGGGCAAAGCCCACAAGGTCTCAATTCTATAAAAAGAACTATAGGCAATTGACAAAAGTTGGGAGCAGAAAAAGTGGTCTTTGAAAGGGAAGAGAGCACCAACTGGTTGTCCAGTGCCAGATGTCTGCCATGTAAATATACATACAAGTAGCATTATATAGACTAAGCTGGTTATATTTGGGAATATATATGTATATGCACATACAAATACACATATGATAACAATTAAAGAAGAGGCCATGGATTTGAAGGTAGATTTGGAAATGAGTATATGGGAGGGTTGGAGAGAGAAAAGGGAAGGGAGATTGGAAATTATATTACAATCACAAAAATTTTAAAAATATCTTAGGGTTTTAAAAGATAGTAAAGAGCTTGCAATAGTAATAAACACTGTGAAATGATAATGCTATTCCAGAAGTCATGGACTTTTAAACAAGAACCAAAGTTCTAGGTTCAGGATATCTCAATATCAATTGTTGGCCAGAGAGGTCCTTCAAGAGAATAAATATTGCATTTTCTCTTTGTTGCTTACTGAAATTATATGATAAGACCCTGTGGCTAAAAACAGCACATATTTTTACTACTGACCTCAGAGAAATTAAGACAGAACTGAGCTACCTATCTGCTGACCAGTATTCCTATTTCTGAATCCTGCAATTTCAACTGCTGAAATAGAAAATTCTTTGATAGTCTCAGCTGTGGTCCAGGCTTATACTGACCCTCCAGGCAGGTTATGCCCACCTGTGCAATGATGGCACAGGTATTTTGGATCACTTTGCTGTTCGATTTGAAGCCGTCTGTACATGGTGCAATATATACATAATACTATAACCTGATAAAAATCCTATAGCTAGGGTGGACATAGCCAAATAGAGAAACATATTTTTTTTAGTTCTTTTAAATATGTAAAGGTTGAGAACAAATACCTAAAGTATTGTAAGGGCTATGGATTTTTGTTTTTTATTTATCCTTTTATCACAGGACTAAAGGTTAACATGGAAAAATTTACATAACCACAGTCTGTCTCTTGTTACTATATTTGTTAATGCATTCATTAACTAAAGTCATACAATTCTGCCCTGTACTGACTAGTTCTTCAATAGAATTTAGATTGTATCATACATTTACCAAGTTTCTTTCATAAAAACACATCATACACTTTCTCCCATTTTACTCCCTGCCATTCTATGTCAAGCTTCTATAATATTTGGATATTGGATGACAGTTGAAATTAATGTACTCATGAATTCATTCATGAAGTCAGAACATATTTATTGCACCTATACAGTCTGTTTGACATTGTTCAGGGCAACATACAAAGTCAAATATGATTTAAAAAAAAGGCATATTCTAGGAGTACTAAGTTCACTTGAGTAGTCACATAAAAAGTAATCACTTCATTGGAACTTTGGAAGAAAAATGGTCATTTTATTTTCCACAATGATTTTTCTATATATCTTGAATATAGCCTTATTCTGTGTTTTGCACAGTACAGAAATCCAAGTTTTCTTAGAGTCTGAGAGGGTTCTTGTAGAAGTAACTGTAAAGACGTATAGAAATAAATGAGTAAAATGAAAAGAAAGGATTCTGGGCATAGCTTGATACTCTCCAGATAACACTCTAGAAAACTGTTTGCTCCTATAACAGGATTTTGCAATGACATTTTGATAGTGTCTATCATTTACAGAAAAATATATATTATCATTTTTACTAAGATGTGACATACATGTGTAATTATATAGACTTTCAAAATAACTATGAAAATTCTTTTAATATTTCTTTTACTTTTTGGAATATAATAAAATCACATTATATTTACCTTTACTTTCCTTTCTCCCAAAAACTCTCATATAACCCTCCTTGGTCTCTTTCAAATTCATAGGTATGTTTTCATTAATTATTGTTGTGTGTGTGTCTCTGTGTATGTGTATTCCTAAATATATAAATATAACCTGCTCAGTTTATACAATGTCAATTGTATGTATCTATCCAGGACTGGCCCTTTGGTCTAAGATAACCAATTGGTGTATTTTTCTCTCAGGGGGACTATTTCTCACACTGTCAGCATTCTGTAGGTGCCTGTAGTACTTTATTTAGTGTAGATGATTTCTTGGCTTTCCTCTATTCAAGTAAGCATGCCCATTGGTGTTGTCCTTGTTTGATTTATGTTTATGTTTTCTCATGTTGTTGAGAACTTGTGGGTGTAGATTCTGAAATTTTTGGAGACACATTCTCACAATAAACTTCATGTTCTACTAACTCTTACAATCTTTCCATCTCCTCTCCCACAATGATACCTGAAAATTTATCAGTTGGAACTTGACTCCAGAGCACTGAAGTTTGATTGGTTGTGGTTCTCTGTTGAGGAGTTGTTGAGGAAAAATATATAGAATGCAGTTGTGATTATACTGATTTAGTAGTTTGTTGGTTGAAAGTTCTCCTCCAAGATTTATGAGTTCACCAGCCCTGAGAAGTTGGCTACATTTCCAGTATGAGGCATAGTCTTCCCCTTTCTAAGCAAGCCTTAAGTTTAATTAGAGAGTTGTTGGTTACTGCCAAGGTATGGCTGCTACTACTGTACTCTTAGGAATATCTTATCATGCTAGTCATTGTTATGGTTTGCAGGAATCACCATTGGATAGGGCTGCTGTTTGCTTCCCTGATTTAGAAGCTTACATGTTGCCTTCTGATACCATGAAGGCTGAATTTCAGGAAGGAGGCTTTTGGGTCAGACTTAGCTCAAGGTCCTCTGAGCACTAGGTATGAAATACATGGCCCCTTCAGCAAAAGGGACTTAGCTACTGTCTCCTTGGGGCACCCTAGGGCAATAGTAATAACCTATGATTGTCTGAAAGTCTCTTGGACCAAAAACTCAAAAGACACCTTCTCATGCCTGGTGTTAGATTTTTTCTTTGTTTGTTTTATTTGTTAGAAGCTCTTTGGCTCTTGGAGACAGCTAATAACCCAGATAACAAAATCCCATTTAAGCTATATATAGTAATGTATATGTGGACTTATGTGTATTGCAGGTACTTTATAGGTAGATAGGTGATAATATGGTTCCTTGTTTGCTTTTTCAGACACTCATATTGTTATTTCTATCCTCTGTCCTTATTTATCACTCTTCCCCTTTCCTAACAAGAACCCTCCTCCCTTATTTTTTTCCATTTCACCCACCAGATCACCTGTACTTTCTCATCAGTCTCTCTATTTCTCCTCACACAGCAACCACAACAAAGGTCCTTATTAACTTTCCTGGTTTCTACAGTTGAAACAACTTACTAGTAGTCAATGTATATTAATCTGTGCCTGTAAATTGAGAAGTACATGTTTATGAAGTTAGGTGTACCAGAGTTTGGTGCATATATTTTAGAATACTATCAATGTAACAGAAGATGCCAAGTTTTGGTTAAGAATGTAAGAAATTTAGCACCCTTTGGCAATATAGGTAATACAGGTACACAAAATAGTATATCAACTAGAAAGGTAATAAGGTTTATAGATTAAAAATAAAATTGTCAAATGATCCAAAAATATCTCTACTGGGTATACACAGTGAACATCCCTAGTCTAAAAGTATGAGATACTTTAAATAGTGGCAGTCTCAGAAGCATGAAGTAGAATGTTTGTTTACAGGGACTTGAGACAGAAGAAATTTGAAGTTCTTGCTCAAAAAATAGAGAGTTGAAGGACAAACTAGATAACTGCACTATAATTAATGTCAGTTTATTTTACACCTAAAATAACTGAGGTGGTAAATGTTATATTGTATGTCCTTAGCAATTTAAATGATATATACAATGCCTAATATAGTTCCTGAATAAAATTATAAAATGCACCTACCAAACCATTGTACAAACCATTCTTAAAGTCAGGCCCTGTGCCCAGCAGTAGATGGCCAACACAAAATTAATTCAATGGTGATTTTGGAGGGATTTGATCTCAAAATGCTTTGTCTTGAGATTTGTATATTTTTCCTTTTTCCCCATCTTATAGGATTTTGCATATATACATGTATGTATTATGGTTTTTGAGATTGTGTTTTATGTGTTTGTCAATGTGTGTTTGTCTTCATCTATACGTTTTTCTTCTCCTTTTTACTTTGAACTTTGTTATTCTCTTCATTTGTTTGTTTTATACTATTAAGATTTGTTTGTTTTTCATCTTCCTTTCTTTTCTTTTCTTTTAAAAAGATTCCTGTTTGTTTTCTAATGAGAGAAATCAAGAAAGAATGTGGATTTGGATAGGAGGTGTGGAGAATCTGAGAGTAGTTGGGAGAGTGGGAACTTTAAATAAAATATATTGTATAAAATCTATTTCCAATAAAATTACTTGCCAATAAAATTAATAGCATAACTTTCAGAAGAAGCAAGCAAGTTTGAGAGGATGCACACAGTTTCATTCAGTAACTAGAGCTCCAAGACAGGACTTGAATCAACTGCTGCCCTGATTTATCCCACTCATTTTAAGGAATATTCAAGTAGTACAGCTATTAATAAAAGGGACTGGAAGTTCTGAATATCTGTTCTTTAATGAAAATTTTATAGCTATTAGAGCTGAGAAAAGATCATCTACAAACCTTAAATAAATATCAATATAGATTTGATGAACAATATAGTCATGAAGATTATCTGGGTGGGATGTAAAAGAGAAATCAAAGATAAATCAACACAGCAGGAACATACTTAAAAGGAGCTTTTGAAATGGACTTTTAATAGTCTTTTCTTCAGCATTTCATAAGACAGAAATTTCACACTGTATGAAGAGAGAAAATGAAGAAGCAGCTAAGGGCCTTAAGAAAGAACATTTTATTAGGCTGTCCACATGCTACTGGACTTTCTCACTTGAGTGAATAAGGAAAATTAAATATAAAAACATGCTTGAAAATGTATGACAGAAGCAACCAGTTAATCTGTCTGTGGACTCTGGTTAAAATGCCATCTTGCTTCTGACAGCAAGTTGAGAGGAAAATCAGAAATTGTGATTATTTAGAGGCTTTCATTTCAGTAGTTTCAGGAATTACGGGGAATTCTATAATTCTGGAAAGTCTCTGAACAGCTTCTATCACCTCCCAATACACCCAGTCTCATCATTGCTATCTTCCTGGAGGCCACCAAGATTCATCTTGTATCTCATTTTCTTGTTTATATATGTTTGCAACAGAAGCCAAGAATTCCCTGCTCAGCTGCAATGCCTACTCTGATCCACAAAACCATTACCTGTACACACTCATATCATAAATGCACCTTCCTTGCTGTAATTTGTCTGTAGTACATATTCATACATACTTTACCATAAATTCTGTCTATCTCTGATATGTTTTCCTTTCACAGTAAAATTTAGGTTTCATGAGGTTAGAGGTTTGTGCAGAATTGTTTATGGTCTTGTTTCTATCACCTAAAACAATCCATCACATCATCAATGCTCAATAACTATTTGAGAAATAAAAATGGTAAAGCTAATATTATTGTATAATGTAGCAGAGATTATGCTAGAGAAACATTAGGGGATGATATTAGGAATCAACTTTTTTAAATCTTCTTTAATGAGTTTTTGGTCTAGTGGAAAGCATGTTAGAATATAATATCAGATATAATATAATTAATATAATATCAGATTGAGTCAGGCCAGTGTCTTAGAAAGTGAAGTAGAGAGTGAAGGCCTTATATGTATCTTAGTTTTCTTTCTCCATAAGCCAATGGATGGATTGAAATTTCCAAGTCTTCTGCTCTTTGGTAGGTATGTGTGATCCCTTGTGACCAATGGGATATAAACCAAAGTGTTGTGTTTCAACTTTAGACTTAAGAACTTAGATGTAACAATCAAAAGAGGACTTGGATATTGTCTTTCCATGTCACACCTTAAAATGCAACATGTTTCAGACAATGCAGGTGAAGGTTAAAAGATCCTGTATCAGTTCAGACCGAGGAGAAAATGGATAAGGAATGATTGCAGTAGGGAGGCACCTGAATTTGCATCAGGCTTTTCACTAAGGGAAAAAAACTTTTTGTTATATTCTGTAATCAAATATAACTTGCCAAAAGGGAACCTCCCCAAATTTAGTCTTGGGGAAAGTGTTTTGTTTTTTGTCTTTTAGGAGAATGAAGGCTAAGGAATCTGAAGAACACTGGTCAAATGAGACATCTGAAGAAAAAGGGCAAATCATCTATAAAAAGTGTCCCAAGAAAAGGAGTAAGTTGGCCTATTGGAATATCATATATAAAATTTCTTAAGTCTTCCTAAATGTTTTGTTTCTGCTCTTCTCTAAAGACATTTAACACAAATGGTCTTCTTATAATCCCAGTTCAATTAAAATTTAAAGCTGGCTTTGGAGTTGGAGAATGGCTCTCTCCTTCTTCAAAACCAAGCACATTGTTAAAAGAAAAATGTGAAATCTCTGTATTATGCCAGAAAAGAGAGCAATTTTCTGATATGGGACAGAACAAAACAAAAAAATTAATCTTTTTTTATTCTATTTTGATTCTTTAAACTTTTCCTAAGGTATGATCAAAATTTATAAGATTAATGTATATATTTTAAACTTTTCATACATTAATGGTCATATAGAGTACTAACTAATTCTAGAAAAAGAGGCTTCAATTAGCTGTCTATACATGTTTTTGTGTTCGAGTCTCTATCAGTTTTCTGCAGGGAATCACGACCAGGACTAACATTGAATTTGAAGTCTCCAGGAAGATGATGGGGCCACACAACGACAATTTCACATGGACAATAAGAATAACACTAAGTTGGCAAACATCAACCACAGATCATCTTTGGACTACAAACTTCTCAGAATAATTTTGAGGTGGCTAGCTGAGATGATCCAGTTTCACAGACTACTTGAACAAGGACTTGAGATAAGCCCTGAACTTTGGCATTATGCAGAGACGGGACAACAAATGATATAGCTACCTTTCCTTTAACTTGTCAATTAACCCCCAAATTTTCTTTTCAGAATAAAGAGGCCTTTGCCCACAACCAGCACAAAGCAATTTTAAGAACATGACACCCACATTCCCAAAGAGGTGGTGTGGGGTGGGTGGTTTTTTGGTCTTTCAATGTGTTTGGGGTCTGGGATAATTTTCATTGTTTAGAAGGGTTGGTTACAAGTTGTTCTTGTTCAACGCCAAGAAGCCAACCTCAACACACAACTCTTTTCTTCTAATCAACTTTAAATAGTGGGAGAAAAATAAAACAACAAAACTGAAACCCTAATAGATAAAATCTCCACAAAGGTCAGTGGAGATAACTCAGAGCTAGAACTGAATTGTGTGGATTTCATTGAATCCCAGACAGTTGTATAACACCAATGTCAATTATTTACACACTGCAAGCCCTCTAAGAAATGTACCCCAAGCACCATCAACTGTGCACCATGCATCCCCAGGACAAGATAGACGAATGGAGCTCCTCACATGGAGATTTCAGCAAGGGCTTCTCAGTTGAGCCCTACTGAAGTTGTCTGATTGCCTCTTCTCAAAATTCAGGAAAAACAATAGTGCCATTTCAGACCTCTCATAGAGGGAGGGGTATATGGCTGCCTTAGCATTCTGTCACTCATAGTTATTTTAAAAACTGGATTTTTATTAAAGTCTGTTAGTGTTTCATAACAAGGAGGGCCACAGTTTGTGGTATCTTATAGTTTTACATTGTGAGCCTCTTTCCTTTTTGGAAAAACCTACCTAGTACAAGCCACCACATGCAGAGACTGCTCAATGAGTGGGTTGGGTCTCCATGGCCCTTGGTGTAGTACAGAGTCCAGCCATTACCATTCTCCTGCATTACTTGACATGGAATTTTGTTATTTTGTACATTTGGCTGCAGTATTGGTGATAGAATATACTTCAATGGATCATCTCTACATATATATATATATGTATATATATGTATGTGTATATATATACATATATGTATGTATATATATATATATATATATATATATATATATATATATTACTAGACCTCAACCACAGTCTTCTCCCCCTCCACTACCTGCTTGTATGATGTACTGTATGTAGTCATGCACTTTGTATTAATATGTGAGAAATCTACAGATCTGTTTTGTACTTTTTATACTGTTGGATACTTATAATCAAAACTCTTACTCCAGGGTTTTGAACAAATTTAATCTTATTAGGAAATTAAAAAAAAACAAGTTGTTGTTGTTAATGGTTAGGAAAAGGGCTAAGCAAAGGAGATTAGATTAAGTTTTTTGTTTGATTAGAGAAACGATAGAATTGAGGGTAGATTGCTGAATCTACTCTGAAAAGTAAAGTGAGGCTATAGATATGATACAGATAAAAAAATAGATTATTGAGCCAGGCGGTGGTGGCGCACATCTTTAATCCCAGCACTCGGGAGGCAGAGGCAGGCAGATCTCTGTGAGTTGAAGGCCAGCCTGGTCTCCAAAGCGAGTTCCAGGGAAGGCGCAAAGTTACACAGAGAAACCCTGTCTCGAAAAACCAAATAAATAAATAAATAAATAAATAAATAAATAAATAAATAAGTAAATAAATAAAAGATAGATTATTGAATCTACTTTTAAAAAACAATTACTAGTTTTAAATACTTTACATTGGATTGGATTTTTATATATTATATACAAATTATATATATTGAGATTGATATTGTTAGAAAATGCTGTACATATATTTTTAATCTTGTTCAGGATATTGTACTTACACAGTTTATTTAACAATGTAATACAATTTGCTAATCCTTGAATATTATTATTACCAACTATTAGGATATAAAGAAATGAAAGCTAGTAGTTAGACATTACAATTGAACTGGTAGTCATATTAGGTATGTTTTCAAGATCGAGCAGAGATATAAATTAGATAGGTCATCTTCAAACCCTTCAGAGATCTACAGAATATGTCATTTAAAATGTTTTAATAACTTAGATTTTTTTTTTTATAACTATGAGACATGTCGGCTCTTGGCAGCACCAATCTACTTCAGAGAAGATATGGGCATTGAAGAAACTGCATATGGAGTTAACTTTAACTGTGGCCAAAGTTAGCCACTGGACAACAAAGTGTCCTCAAATTGACTGCTGACAAATTGGACAAAATGGACAGACAGGACACAAAACAAAAAATTACCAATTCCTGCCAAGACAAGTGTAGTTGCGGCTTTAGCAACAGGCATCCTCTGAGGCCAGTACAATATGACACCATTTGCTGACGTGGCCTTTGCAATCCAGAAAAAGGTACAGTGCCCCTTTCTTTGAAGGCAGCTGAACAGGCAATGGACCGATGGCCTCTGGTGTGCAGTGGAACAATAGCTGAAACAGTTATTCTTGAAGAGTAACTAGGCTGATGAAGTCTAACCTCTCAATAGTAAATTGGCATTTAATAAAAGAAATGAAGCCACCTACAAGCCGAGAAGAATGTACAGCCAAATTCCAAAAACATCAGCAATTTCCAGAATTTAAAATCCTGAATCATGACAAGACACTGGTGGAATTCAGGTTTATCTGGTACATGGACTACTCTCACTGAATGTGAGGTCAAACTGTAGGCCTTGTGTGCATCTTACTTCACAAATGAATCTGTCAGATATGCTAAGCCTATAGGCTGAAGATGATGCCCTAATGTTGCTGAGAAACCTCGGGTGACTGTCCAGGCAGCTGGCTGTTTCTGTCAACTCACATTTTTTTTTTGGAAGCTGCTTGCTTGTACTTCCTGTTTTACTAGGTAATATTATTTCCTTCTTAGGTCTCTGAGGGAGTTGATGATTAGATAGTTATAGTTTTCCTTGTTAAGAATTTCATAAATGAAATTCACTAAAGAGGTGTAAAGTGTATAAATTTGAAAGGCATTATAAGAGAGTTCTCTGTTAGCAATATAAGTTAGGATAGAAAGTGATTCAGGTACATTACTTACCAAAATAGGATAGATAATGGAATATTTTCTCCGAGCTTGTCAAATGCAAATGGACTAGACTTTGTAGAGGTATTTATTGCTTGTATATTTGTATATAGCTGTACATATTGTATATAGTTTTTCTCATATTAGTTATAATTTTTTCTTTTTATTAGAACAAAAGAGGAAATGTGGTGATATTTTATTTGTGCTGAAATATCATATTTTATTTGTATGTTAATAAATAAAGTTTGCCTGGAGATCAAAGGTCAGGTAGCCATAAATAGGAGTCAGGCAGTGGTAGCCCATGCCCTTAATCTGATCTGGTAAGCAGAGTCTCTGTGTGGTCAAGAACACAACCAAGAATGGTGACATGAGCCTTTAATCACGGTATCAACCATAGAGACCTGGAGATCTATATAGAGAGGCAGTGACAAGGAAGTGATGTGGCTAGGCTTAGAACCAATGAGAAGGCAGAACAGGAAGGCAATAAAAGCACAGGTAAGACAGGAAGAAGCTCTCTGTGGAAGCTACTGTATGGTGGCTACTAGGGCTAGTCATGGCTTTTTGCTCTGATATTTTCAGCTATTACCTCTGTATTTGCCTCTGTGTTTCTTATTTAATAAGACTGTTTAGAAATTCATCTACCTCAAGTGGTCCTTATCTATTCTCTACTATATTAGGTATGGAAAGAAATGCTAAAGCAGCAAAGATCATGATTTTCCCTCTGAAAAATATTATAATCACCACTGTAAATAAAACTTAAATATTACGTGTTGTTTATAAGAATTTTAAGAATTTAAAGGTAATGGGAATCTTATAAATCTGGAGAAAACTAGGAATGATTTTTGGAGATGAGGGTGCTATCTTAACCTAGAATAATGTGAAGGACTTAATGCTGCTCAATAATGCATTGGGCATAGTAAGCACTAGAAACACTGTAAAAGCCTATTCAATTTGTCAACACCGTTCTACATACTATAATCCAAATTACAGGGAACAGGCTCAGCGTTGTTAAATAATGTATACAAACCACAAAGCAGATAAAGATATAACACAGATTTATTTCCTCTTAAATCTTAGGCATGAAGCAATGGTTTTGATGTAGAGAGACATGGGGTGAATTTTTGAATTCTAATGCTGTTTTAGAGTGACTTACTTTTAGCAGATATTAATTATTTTCATTTTTCTAGTTGTAGATAAAGAATAGTCCATAAATACTTTTAAGTAATGGAGCTTTTCACATGTTCATTTTTCTGAGTGAAACAACTCTTTATATTTCTAAAATATGAATACACATTTCAAGTTTCTATCTACATAAATATATATGAAAATGATGATAGCAGAAGTGTTCCTGATTCATCCTCATAGTCTTTCATTCTTACTGGACTGAAGATTATCCTAAGGTAATAAGATCATGAGAGATCTTTAACAAAAGTCCAAATAGTGAATTCTAGAATTAAATCAAATTTCCAGTCATACATTTTTATATGTAATATGGGTTGAGCATTTAACTATTAATCATGGATTTAGAAGAAATCATATGGCATACTCAAATTATTAAGTGAAGATAATTTAATGGAAAAACTTATGCAGGCACAAGGGTATAAGATGACTTCTCAAAGGCAGAAGAATTTAGTAACATCATGAAGCTGTTATCACTTTGAAACATTAGGTAATGATTAAAAAGAATAGTGGTATCAGAAATGATAAGAGCTAAAGCTACGCGCAGGGGGGAAATCATAGCTCCTCAAAGATGCTGATGCCCTGATAACCAAAATGTATTGATCTGTTAAGTTAAATGGCAAAAAAAGGAAAGGAAAGAAATTCTGTATATGCCATTAAGGTTCAATACCTTGAATTGAAGTAAGGTCATTATATGGAATTATCTAGATAGCTCTATCAATCTTCTTAAAGAGGAATATGTTTCCCTGCTATTGTCATAAAGAAATGTGATGAAGGAGGATAGATCAAAGAGATGTAATATAATATTGCTTGCTTTGAAGATAGATGGATGAGAGGTTCATTAACAAAAGAATGTGGGGAAACTTTAGAATCTAGAAATGACAAGGACAGATTCTGTTCTGCCATCACTAGTGTAGAATGTAGGCTTGCCAACACTGCAGTTTTAGTCCACTGAGACCTGTGATAATTGTGACCTATAAAACTGTGAGGTCATTGATAATGTATTGTTTAAATTGTTGATGTTTATGGTAATTTGTAGAAAACTAACTCATAATGGTCAGCCTAATTAGAGCTGTGGTCCTAGATAAAAGTTGAAATCCACTGTCCAACAGTATTCCATAAAAATTAAGAAGGGAAGTAAATACTACAGTTAATCCCATCTCTTGTTTTCTAAGGCTCTGCCAGCATGTCCCATGAGCTAAACTCATTATATGAGAGCTTAAGGGAAGACTAGATTGAGTAAAGTAATTCCTAGCCATTAATGTTAAAAGTTTAGAGTCTGGCAGAAAAGAATGGAGAATAGATCTAAGGAAGTAAGTAGAAATGATCCAACATAGATGTCAAATTTGAAGGGGGAAGTTTCAGATGGGTATGCATTTAATTTGATTTCATTCATTATCATAGTGTGGAGAATCTGCCAAGAAGTGCTGCCAAGTACCTGGCTTCAGGCAGAATATTGTATTCATTTATTATACTTTATCTTAATAGTTAGGGATAGATATGTAAATGTATTCACTCGATTGTATCAATCAATTTAATCATCACTTAGTAAATCTATTTGAAAGATTGCTATTCATTATGTACAAAGAGATAAGTGAGAGTGAATTAAGATCCAGGATATATAAACGCAATTTTTACTCTGAAGGAACCTAAATTATGCAGAGTATTGGTGTGGCACAGCCATATCTGACATTAATGATGAAAGTCATGAAGCCAGCATAGCTGCTTGACAAGGATCCAGCAAAGCTGATCCACATGATGCCACTATGCCACCTATAGTTTTAATCTCCACCTCTTGCATACTTGGGAGACTTTTAATATTTGCACAATTTGGGGATATTAGATTAATGGAAAATTTCTTATGAATGATTTACACCTTCTCCCAGGACTCCTGCCTCTAATCTTCCCCCAGGAAAGTTATGAAATACACTATCCCTCCCACCTTTAGGGAGATATCCTGATCTGCTTCAAGGTCATCCTTATGCCTTGGAGGTTTTGACACACATTAAGAAGCCAGAGGTCTCTTTATGATGCTATGAGACACTCTTGAAACATCTGTCTCTGCACTTACTGAGGATTAAGAGGATAAAAACAAAGTAAACTTAAAAAATTCAACAAGATTCAGTGTGCTAGACGAATTGGCCACAGATCAGATTGCAAGCCTCTTCCCACTAAATACTAAGGCAATTAATTGTGTGGCATATACAGCAAGAAAGTTAGTTTAACTGAAATTACCTCTGCCCTACACAGAGACTTATACTGATGGGCAAAGAATGACATGAAAAAGTGATAAAAGAGTGAAATTTCAAGACCTCCCTTTATTAGAAAAGTTAGCACATGCAGAGCCACTGTGATGTCATATGACCAACAGACAAGAGAATGACAGGATTAGACAGGTAAATTCTATAAAGATATAAAATTTAAACATTGTATTATGCCAGAACTTGAATAATAATGTCATCAGCTTTGGCCTGAGGAATTTTTTGGACACTTTGACCATTAAGGGTTAATAATACATTGCTTGGGACATGGTAGTCTGCCTGGACTTGCTTAGAGATTTTGTGTCTGTCTAGTGTCCTTGTAGCCACAAAAGCTACTAGCTTGGGAAGCAGACTATCATAAGACTCTAGATTCTTAAAAAAATTGGGTTTTGATGAGTAATAGTGGTTATAGAAGATAACTATTTATCAATGATGGTTAAACTTAAAAGGAAATGATTATAAAACATAACTCTAGTCTGTCATAGTTTATTGATGATGACTAAAAAATATGCAAGAGGAAGTGAAACACATGTCCAAAAACAAAAGTGATATGATATATGTTTTGGAACAACATGGATCTATCCCTGCTTACTGAATTCTGTATAAATAAGGAAACATTCTGGCTGCAGGTCAGTCAGGCAGCAAGATTCTCCTGACCAACATGCCTTGCTCACTCCTTCCCTCACAAAATCCTTACCTCATCTCTGGGACATGGCCACTGTTGGGGCTGGCCTCCAACATTGGTGGACTTGAATAGGATAGAAAAGCAGGTAATTATAACCATTCACAGTTAATCTACTCAAGCTGTCTACACGTGTTTGTGAAGGGAAGGTAGTGGAGATGGTGAGCAGTGTCACAGAGAAGTGGTATTTAAACTGAGACTTAAAATATGAGTAGTTAGGTTCTTAGGACTGGAGCAGCATCAAAAGAACAAAATGGGATTAGCAAAAGGAAGTTTGAAAGCCTTGGCAGTCAAAGAAAGTAACAGTTTTGTTTAGTTTTAAAATATAAGGTACTTGAGGCATGTGGTACAGTGGGATGGGAGTTTGAGACATTTTAGGGCAGATCAGATTATAGATAGTCTTGAAAGCCCCCCCCTTCTCTCTCCCCCCTCCATGTGTGTATGTGTGTGATTTTTAATATATAATAAAAGTAGCAGTTTAGTATGGGAAAATAATGATATGTAGTCAGAAGTTTTCCTGTGTCCTGCCTGGTCCTGCATCCTCTCAGACTCAAATAAATATACAGAAGCTTATATTAATTACAAACTCTATGGCCATGGCCTATGGCTCAAGCTTCTTGCTAGCTAGTTCTTATAACTAAACCCAGCCCATTTCTATTAATCTATATGTTGCCACGTGATCCATGGCTTTACCTGTGTGCCATTACATGCTGCTGTCTGGGTGGTGGGAGGTGTCTTCCCTGCCTCTCCTTTGTCCTTTCACTATCTCCCTTGGATTTTCTCACCTGCCCTGGCATAGGCCAAATGGCTTTATTTATCAACCAATCCGATCAACACATATTCACACTGTATAGAAAAACATCCCACAGCACTTCCCTTTTTCTGTCTAATCAAAAAGGAAGGTTTTAACTTTAACATAGTAAAATTGCACATAAGAAAACAGTTATCAAGCAAGAATTATAGTTACAATATCTGGTCTATTTATATTTGGCAAATTCAAAGAAATTATTTTTTTATCTTATATCTGTGAGTCTAAAGTTTCATATCTAATTTATCTTTTATCATGACTAAGGAAAACTATAATTGTAACTATCTAGTCTTAAGGTACATCATAGACCTCAAAAGGATATAATATCACCTAACTAAACAGCAAATGCTCTGTAAGCAACTTCTAAATTTCTGGAAATGACAGAGATAGCTGCCTGCCTGAACAGTCATCTAAAGTTCCTTTGTAACACTGGGGTATCCCTCTTCAGCCAATAGGCCTACAATTTTTTAGTTACTTCTCCCTGTGTCCTGTAGAATATTTAGCAGTCTCTTCTGCAAAGCAGGAACCTAAGGAATGATTCATCTATATTTCTTAATTATACATTACAATTTCAAATGAGCTACATAAACATAATACCTTTAACAAGAGTAGAAATATACATATAGTATAACAAAATTAATTTTAAGTTTGTATCAATAAACTAAAATCCATAGCAATGTAAAACATTTTAAACAAGTTGTTACTCTTTTTCCTACCATTATTTGTAATACCCATTTTTTTCTTTAGAGATTGTATTTATTTATTTATTTTTTTTTTTTTGGTTTTTCGAGACAGGGTTTCTCTGTGTAGCTTTGCGCTTTCCTGAACTCACTTGTAGCCCAGCTGGCCTCAACTCACAAGATCCGCCTGCTCTGCTCCCGATGCTGGATTAGCGTGCGCCACCACCGCCCGGCTTGTATTTATTTTTTTATATTTTATTTTTTTTTTTTTAATACTACTCAGTTCTACATAATAGCCATAGATTCCCTTGTTCTCTCCCTTCCTGCTCCCCTCTCCTTCCCCCCAGCCCACTCCCCATTCCCACCTCCTACAGATCAAGGTCTCCCCCGAGGACTGGGATTGACCTGATAGACTCAGTCCAGGCAAGTCCAGTCCCCTCCTCCCAGATTGAGCCAAGCGTCCCTGCATAAGTCCCAGGTTTCAAACAGCTAACTCATGCAATGAGCCCAGGACCTGGTACCACTGCCTAGATGCCTCCCAAACAGATCAAGCCAATCGACTGTCTCACCTATTCAGAGGGCCTGATCCAGTTGGGGGCCCCTCAGCCTTTGGTTCATAGTTCATGTGTTTCCATTCATTTGGTTATTTGTCCCTGTGCTTTATCCAACCTTGGTTTCAACAATTCTCAATCATATAGACCCTCCTCTTTCTCACTAATTAGACTCCCAGCGCTCCACCCGGGGCCTAGCCGTGGATGTCTGCATCCAGATTCCTCAGTCCTTGGATGGGGTTTATGGCACAACTATTAGGGTGTTTGGCCATCCTATCACCAGAGTAGGTCAGTCCCGGCTGTCTCTCGACCATTGCCAGCAGTCTTTTGTGGGTGTATCTTTGTGGATTTCTGTGGGCCTCTTTAGCAAATGGATGGATCTAGAAAAAATCATCCTGAGTGAGGTAACCCAGACTCAGAAAGACAAATATGGTATGTACTCACTCATAGGAGGATGCTAGATGTGGAACAAGGATGACTGGACTGTTACTCACATCATCAGTGAGGCTACCTAGAAAATGGGACCCCAAGAAAGACACAGAGAAATGGATGAGATCTACATGAACAGCCTGGACATGAGTGGAAGCAATGAAGGGCGAGGGTCGAGGGAAAGAGAGCGGGAGATCCTAGCTGGATCAAGAAAAGAGAGGGAGAACAAGGAATAGGAGACCATGGTAAATGAAGACCACATGAGAAAAGGAAGAAACAAAGAGATTATATTTATAATCAATCCAATTTAAATAAAAAATAAACATTTATAAACAATATTTTGAGAATTTGGGCATAGCTTCTCATACTATTTCCTGCTGGATGGGGGCACTGGCAATCTTATGGGGATCCTGAGAAAATTAAGAATTCTAGACAATTCTTGACTGGAATAGTCTGTGAGGCTGCTAAGCCAGTTGCCTTGAAGCCATTCTGGATGTTGGATCATCTGGTTGGTGGTGTCATTGGAGACCTTTTAGGGGATCTTGGATGATCAAACCATTTCAGCCTGGAAGCAATCTAGAGCTTCTCATCTTCTGTGGAAACAGAAGCAGAACCTCTTTTCCAAAGACAAATTTTGAAGTCAAGGTACCTTTAATAAATATATATGTATATATATATATATATATATATATATATGTATATGTATATATGTATGTGTATGTATATGTGTATGTGTATATGTATATATGTATGTATATATGTCTATATATATATATGTATATGTTTAACTCAGCAGCCTTTACAATCAAATGTCTTTCTGCAGTTAAAAATCCCAAAGGCAACACAATCCAGATCCTCTGTGTAATATCCATTTTTACACGACTTATTTTTTATATTACTTTTACTGTCTCTTTAAAAAGTTTATTTATTAAAACTACCTATTTCTTTATATAACTGCATATATTCCATTTTCTCTCTCTTCCAAGCCTATGTATATTTTTACACATATTATAAACTGTTTAGAGGTTTATTCCATCTGAATCTGTCTTATTGTGAATCTATTGCTTTAAATTGCAGTGGCCTGCATTGAAGCACCAGCCCTACCTGCTGACTCTGCCCACCTCAGCTTCCTAACATAGCAGTGGTAGGTTTACCACCAGCTCTGGAGCCATGAGTATCACCAATTCTCAGAAGCAGTGGGTTTATGGGTCTATGCTTTCATCAAAGCAGTGTGTAGCCCAGAACCTTTTTTTTGTACTAGCAATAGCTAAATCCAACATGCAGTGTGCTGTGTGTCTTGGAGACACAACTATGTACTGCAGCAGGAATCTGCCATGCTGCTTAGCTTATGGCAGCTGAGGGCCAGTTCCATCTCAATGGTGAGTGTAAAATATAGTTTTAAGTATTCCTGTGTCTTGCCCAGTCCCACAGTCACTCAGACCCAAATAAACATACAGAGGTTATATAACTACAGACTGTATGGCCATGGCCTATGGCTCAAGCTTCTTGCTAGCTAGCTCTTATAACTAAACTCAGCCTGTTTCTATTAATCTATATGTCACCCTGTGTTCTGTGGCTTTACCTGTGTGCCATTACATGGTGCTGCCTGGATGGCGGGATGGAGTCTCCCCTGCCTCTCCTTTGTCCTTTCACTATCTCCCTTGGATTTTCCCACCTGGCTCATCCTGCCCTGCCATAGGTTAAATGGCTTTATATATCAACCAATCAAAGCAACACATATTCACAGTGTACAGAAAGACATCCCACAGTAATGATATGGCATGTAGTAATAATGCATTTGTTGTAAACATCTTTATATATAGAATAAATAAATTTGAAGCAAATAATTGCCTCCATAATATAAATACTCCCATCACTTAAGGTTAGTTCTTCTTTCATGGTCCCATGTACCTTATTCTAGTCATCTATTTAACACATTTAAATATTAAAATGAAATTCTTAACAACAATGGTAAGAAGACACAAATTCTGGTCCCTGAAGGCAGACAAATGCAGAGAAGCCATTTCTTTGCTTCAGGCATATTCACCCTCTTCCTGGAGCATAGACAAACAGGAGGGGCTACACCGAGACAGGCCTTCTGTCAGGAAGTAGACCCACATCTCTCCAAAAGAAGTCATGTTCTTTTCTGAGCTAGTTGGCTAATTTATCACTTCAGACTGGCCTCACATAAATGTATCTTGTCTTATTAAAATAAAAGTAGTATTTCTATTAAAGATTGTTTAGGAGAAAGAAATGTAATTAATGACTTCTTCCCAACATGTCAGAACACCTGACTAGACCTTCTTTGGTGTGGATCAGAGTTACAAATAATCAAACTCTTAATGTGGTGAGCTAAATAGTGCAAGAAAAGATGTCTGTTACTAAGGCAGATATTCTCTTTAATTACTTTTACATTGTCTATACACTGAAACACTGTAGAAACAACACACTTCTTTTCCAGGAGCCTCAGCAGTTAAACAAGTGAGAGAAAAGACAACACAGAACTGGTGAGCACTCTCCAGATAGGATTCTAGAAGCCTTGGGATCCTGTGAACAGTTTCTACCTCTTGAGAAATACTTTTTCATCTATGAAATATAAGAATGAACACAATATTTCAGAGAGAACATTTGAAATATGTATCAGTTAAAAACAAGAGAAAATTTATGCAAACCAAGACTGGCTAATTGCTAACCTATTGATCTTGGATATGAACCATTGACTTACTTAGTTTCAACAATAGAAAAAAACTAGAACTACTAGTAGAGCTCAAGAAGCTATAAAATGGACATTTCTGGGGACTGAAAGAAAAATAATGAAGGGAGGTATACTAAAATGGGGTGATATTAAGGGAGAAAGGGGAATAGTGGAAGGGGGTATTTAGCTTGAAAAAGTCATGAAAAGGTAGATTGCAGAAAAGGTTAGGAGAATAATAACTAACACTTAGGATGTTTCAAAAAGACACATGGAAACTTACTATCACACACACATGAACGCGCGCGCGCACACACACACACAAGTTGTAGGAAAAGGAGAAATTAAGAAAGAATGAATTTTAAATGCTGGAATTAAATGAAAACTAAAACAAAATAAAACAAAACTTCTGGTACACATCAAAATTATTCACTAGAGAGAAAATTGTATTTCTGAGCACTGACATTTAAAAACGAGAATGACCATGAATAATGACTTAATGATGCAACTAAAAACTTTGGAAATACAAGAACAAACTCAAAACTGTTAAATGGAAAGAAATAACTGAAATCAGAGAAAAAAGCTATTTAAATAAAATCAAAGTCATTAATACAAATAACCAACAAATAAGAGCTAGTTTTTTTTTTTAAAAAAAAATTAACAAATTCATAAGATCTTTGGGCCAAGTAGCCAATAGAAATAAAGGGTTGTCACCAACAAATATGGTCAGAAATTAACCCGGGGAACAATACCAGAGACACTAAAGAAATTCAGAATATTATGAGGGAATACTTTAAAAATATATTCTATTCAGTGAGAAAAACTAAAAAGTGAGCCAATTTCTAGATTCATCAAAATGACCAGCCTGATTCTACGAACCTGTTTTTCATATGTATCGCCTTTTCTAGGTCAGACATGTCTTCCCCTTCTTCCTTTCCCCCAACTCTCCTCCATCTGTAAACTCACAAGCCTGGCTTTAGAATTACAACCTCTGAAGCCTATTATGTGTGCTGTACGTTCATGCCACTTTCCTGAGGAAGTCTTCCATTTTCCCACTGCTACCCCTACTCACTGACATCCGCATGCCCTCAACCTATTTCCAGACCCACAAACCTTGCTTACAGGGCCACCATTTCTGGGAAAGTTGCTTCATCCAATTACCTTCCCTTTCTCTACCTGATGCATCTACAAACCCCCAGGCTTAGTTTCAGACCCTAGTTTGGGAGCCATCATTGCCTGGTCTTTTAAACATCTTATCCATCAGCCTTATCTGGCTTTTCTCAGGTCACACATCTCCTGAACTGGTCCAGAATAAGGAAGATGAAATTATTACATTAGACACACAGCTAAAGAAAGAATTCCATGTGACTAGGTCAGATTACAAAAACAACAATACCTAAAACAGCATGCCTCTCATCAAGCTCACTAGTCCTACAGATTGTTTTCTCTAATGAGGACTGTCTAAATAACTCCAATACACAGAGGAAAAAAAAAAAACTTTAGCAAAGAATTTAAAGGATACACAAATAGAAATCCAAGAGTTTAACAATAAATGCTTCAGTCATGTCCAAGAAAACACAATATATACCTATGTGCTGTGGGATGTCTTTCTGTACACTGTGAATGTGTGTTGCTCTGATTGGTTGATAAATAAAATGCTAATAGTAGCCGTACAGGAAATATAGGTGGGGCAAGTAGACAAGGAGAATTCTGGAAAGGAAGGGCTGAGTCAGGGGGTCACCAGCCAGATGCAGAGGGAGCAAGATGAGAATGTCTAGCTGAGAAAAGGTACCAAGCCACATGGCTAAATACACATAAGAATTATGGTTTAATTTAAGTGTAAGAGCTAGTCAGTATTAAGCCTGAGCTAATGGCCAGGCTAAGCAGTTATAATTAATATAAGCTTCTGAGTAATTATTTTATAAGCAGGCCAAGGGACTGTGGGGCGTGGCAGGACCGGACAAAGTTTCTGACTACACCTAAATGAAATAAGGAAGATAATACAGAATTTCAAAACCAAATTCAATAAAATATATAGAAACCTTGAGGGAAATATAGGAAGAAATGAAAATGGAATTGAAAAATTTAGCATCTCTATTAGAAAACTCAAGGGAAACAGAAATAGAGGGAATCAATCAGGAAATATAATATCAGGACTCAGAAATAAATCTAGATGAAAAAATCAAAAGTAAATGATTTTAAAAAGCATAAGAAAAGAACATATAAGAAATATAGGATGCCATCAAGAGATCACATTTTTGAATTAGAGGAAGAGAAGAGGTAGAAAAGTCCCAGGTTGATGGTAGAAAACAGATTGTTAACAAGATCATCAAAAGAACACATTTCCATACATGTACAAGAAGTACATAGAACCCAAACTATAAAGGTCCAGGGAAAAATAAGAGACAAACAAACAAACAAAAAAAAATCCTACAATATACTCTAGTCAAACATACTAAATATATAGAACAATAAAATTATTGAAATCTGCAAGGGAGAAAAACTACAAGTCTAAACCCAGATATACTCACAGCAGACTTCTACCAAACTTTGAAAGATCTACATCCAGTCCTTCCTGAATTTTTTAAGAAGAAAAGAAACAGAAGAACCACTCCAAAACTCATTCTATGAAGTCAGTGTTACTCTAATAATGAAACCAGGTAAAGACACAACAATAACAAAAAACAATCAAACCTACAGAATAAGAAATAATCTTGGCTAACTATTAATCTGAGAGAAGATTAATAATCAGAATATACCAATAACTCAAGAAACAGAGTACAGAAACACCAGAATCACCCAGTTTTAAAAAAATAGTCTAGGAAACGAAACAGAGGGTTCTCAAGAGAAAAATTTAAATGGCTAAAACATATCTCAAAAGTTGATCATCCTTAGCAATTAAGGAAATGCAAATTAAAACATCTATGAGATTTCATCTCACCTCAACCAGAATGGCTAAGATCAAGAGAACAAATGACAAGGACTGCTGGTGAAGTTGTGGGGAAAACGAACCCTTCTTTACTGTTGGCAGGAATGCAAATCAGGAATGCTATTCTGGAAATCAGTAAGGAGAATTGTGGAAGAAGGGGTGGGAACATTGTAAGGGCCAGAGAAACAGTGAGTTTGGTGAGATTTTGTCTCCTAGGAATGTCTGACACCATACCTATAAAGTCTTACCAGGTGCACAGGGCAACAAAAAATGGACATGACAGGGTAGATGGGGGAAAGACATTGGGGCTCTAACACCACACAAAGAAAAATAATACCATGGTTCGTGGTTATGGGACCCACTTTGGAATGCTTAAACCCTTTATGAGTTTATTTTTATACACTGGATATTTTATGTGTCATGCTTGTATTTATATGTCATTTGTCAGCTCACACATGTTTATATTATTGCTTCACTTTTCTTATGTTCCTGGAGTGAATTAAAATATCTTCACAATGTTTATAGCATTTCCAGGTACTAGGGTAATGGAGTGTTCTTGGAAGACTCTCCACATTCCCTTGCTTATCAGACCTTGACTACCTTCCATGGTATGTATGCTTTTTTCATACTTTCACTTCACATGTCTAATTTTTTCTGACTTTAACCCAGATGAGGTTACTGACTGCATCTGTCAAAATAATATCAAGATATTTTTATTATGAACCTATTTCAGAACAATTTCCATGATATCTCTGATATCTAATAGCTTTACCAGCCTTGACGTAAGTCAGAGAAAATGTTCTGCTTTATTTGTGTGAGACAGACTCTGGGACTGGATCATACTGGTTGTCTTCATTAATAGCAAAGATCTTGAGCAGAGGTTGTTTTTTAGATCTGATTATGTCCAAAGGTACAATTTAGTTTTTTTCAGAGCACATAGAGTCTGATTTTGCATATATTCTAAAGTATCACTTTATTTTAAATAAAAAACAAGTAGTAATAATTGTCAATTCATATTTCTGAATAGTAGTATAAACAAATATTTAAAATTTTTATTCTTTTATTATTTTGGTATTACTGATATTTCTTCTTTAGATGCTTTTATTATTCTCTGAGAACTTTTTACAATATATATTGATCATATTATTTCACCTTCCCAACTACCCAAAGATCCTGTACCTTCCTATGCATCCAACTTCATGTTCTTTCATTCTCTTAAAACAAAACAAAACTACACATTACAAATTACCAGGTAAAACACCCAGTAGCAGAAATGGGCTACATCTTCTTGAGTTATTGGCCATAGACTCCACCAAAATATTAGAGGCTACTGCAAATTCTATTGATTATCCTCCACAATGTGACTGTAAGGCCATATTGGTGAAGGTACAACTTATATTATAGAACACAGAGAAAATGATCTAGGACTCAACTAGGAATGTCAACCTTACTGACTAGTATTCATAGTACTAGAAGGAGCATACTATTAGGAGGGTGAAAATCAGTTTTCTCCATTGGAGTGACATTTGGTATACCAACCTCATGGAATGCTCAGGAGTAGTTGACTAACACAAAACAAACTCCATGTATTTTTGTGCACTTTGTATGTTTTACGTTATTGTTGTTATGGTTTGGTGTTTTTGTCACTTTGTTTATGTTTTGCTTTGTTTGTTTATTTGAGAGAAAGAAAGAAAATTGTTGTATGGGTTGGGAGTTGAGGAGGACCTTGGAGCATTTGGGGGAGGGGAAATAATATGATTTGTGTGAAAGTTTAAAAACTAGTTTTCCAATGAAATAAAAACAGAAGAATATATAATAATATAGACATCTCATTTGTGGCTGCACATTCAAAAGTCACTCACTTCTCATTTTTTTAATAGGTGTGGATTTCAACATTAACCAGCCAAAGGGGGGAAAAATAACTTTATTGATGAGGTCTGAAAGTTTCAGTAATGGGTAAAGAAGTATGAATTTAAAGATACAAATGTTACTATATCTTTTTAGTAAGTGTGGTGGCTTGAATATGAATGGTCCCAATAGACTCATGTATTTAAATGCTTGGTCACCAGGGAGTGGTACTATTAAGAGTCATGGCCTTATTTGAGTAGGAATGGTCTTGTTAGTAGAAATGTGTCACTGGGGAGGGATTTGAGGTTCCAGACACTCAAGCCAAGCCCAGTGGCTCATTCTCTCTTCCTGCTGCCTACCAATCCTAATTTAAAACTCTTGGCTTCTCCAGAACCATGTCTGCCTCTGTACCACCATGCTTCTCTGCATGCTTACTGCCTTGACAATAATGGCCTAAACCTCTGGACCTGTAAACTAGCCCAAATTAAACGTTTACCTTTATAAGAGTTTCCAGGGTCATGGTGTCCCTTCACAGCAATAGAAACTCTACCTAAGATAGAAATTTGTATCATGGACTCAGGTATTGCAGTGATATGTCTGACTGTGATTTTGTTTGGAGTAATGTGGTCTTTGGGCCCTTGGATTGGGAAGGCAGCTGAAAACATTAAGTGGGGGCTTAAAGGCACATACTAGTAGGAGCATGGAAGACGGTGGTGCTGAAGGTGATTTGAACAGGGGGAGACAGCACAAGAGGTTTCAGAGGAGAAGAATGTTAATATGTGGACTGCTAAGGCCAGGCATGTGTCACAGGTATCCCTAAATGGAGGTTTAGAGAGGCTATTGTGTAAGTGTAAGAAGATGAAGCCTGGGCTGCTTTGAAATCCCCAAGGCTTTGGAGATCCATAATCTTGGAATTGCTGCTGAGTAGAGCTGCTGACATGAAGTGGAACCATAGAAAAGTATGCTGCAGTCAACAAAGCTGATAGGAGCTGGAGAGCTGAAGAGCATTTTGACATCAGACATGGTAAATCAGAATTTGGAGTTTGCTCAGTTGATTTTCAGCCTTGGTTTGGTCCAGTATTTCCTCACTATACCCCTTTTTCTTCCTTTTGGAATGATCATGAACATTCTGTTCCATTGTTTGTGGGAAGTATGTGATCTGTCTTTTTATTTTTATTTTACAAGGATAACAGTTAATAGATTGCCATGAGTCTCAGAAAAGATTATGAACTTTGGACTGTTAAACAATGTTGAGACTGTTATAGACTTTGGAGCTTTTGAAGTTGGGCTAAATGCATTTTTGCATTATAATATTGCCTGTGGAGGCCAGACAGTGCACTGTGGTGGTTTGAAAAGGAATGGCCCCCATAGACTTCAGAGTTTGGTTAACTTGTCTTTTTTGTATTTTTTGAGAAAACAAATTTCTTCATCAGTGCTAGTTCTTGGAGAGGATTTGTGGCAAGCTTGAGTGTTCTCCCTTTCCCACACATTTGGTGTTTGGGTTGGAGAGTTTTATATCAACTTGACACAAGCTAAAGTTATCTAAAAGGAGAGAACCTCAATTGAGAAAATGCCTCCATAAGATCTGGCTATAGGGCATTTCCTTAATTATTGATTGATGGCTCACAGACCAGCCTATTGTGGATTGTGCCATTCTTGGACTGATTGGTGGTCTTTTGTTTTATATAAAAGTAGGCTGAGCCAGCCATGATGAGCAAGCCAGTAATCAGAACCTCTTCATGGCCTCTGCATCAGCTCCTGCCTCCAGGTTCCTGCCCTGTTTGAGTTACTACCCTGACTTCCTCCAATGATGGACTAAGATGTGGAAGTTTAAGCCAATAAATCCTTTCCTCCACAGCTTGCTTCTGGCCATGTTTTTTTAATCACAGCAACAATAACCCTGACTATAACAAACATGAATTACAAAACAATCAGCAGAGTGACAAGATATTCATAAAGGTATAATAGTAGGTCTTATATGAAGCATGAGCCTAATTAGTCTAATCAATAAAAAACCAGAGTCAGATACAGAAGCTAGATGCAGAAAGATCAGAGAAGCAGAGCACCAACCACTAGAAACCTCTTACCTTTACAAATCCTCAGACCAAATGAGGTTGAGATCCTGTCTCTACCCACCTTATATTCCTGTCGCCACCTCCCTAGTGTTGGGATGAAAGGCATACTCTGTTTTTCTTTTAGACTGGTTCAATCTCATGTAGTCCAGGGTGGCCTTAAACTCCTGATCTTCCTTCTTCCTCTTTCCAAGTGCCTAATTCACTTCTATCTTAACTTGCATTTCCAACCCAAAACTATCTTTTGATGTCTCTCAAGCATATACACTTTATATATCTTTTATGAGTGTCTTTTCTGAATTTGTTAAAAAGAAAGATTATAACTATAAAATATTTAGAGCCGGGTGGTGGTGGTGCACGGCCTTTAATCCCAGCACTCGGGAGGCAGAGCCAGGCGGATCTCTGTGAGTTCGAGGCCAGCCTGGGCTACCAAGTGAGTTCCAGAAAAGGCGCAAAGCTACACAGAGAAACCCTGTCTCGAAAAACCAATATATATTTAACTCCATCAGAGACCTAAGGATATGATATTACCTGAGTAAACAGGAAATGCAGAGCAAACAACTTCCAAAATAAGAAATGACAGAAACAATTGGCTGCCTGGGCAGACACCCAAGTTTCCTCTGCAATGTTGTGGCATCCATCTTCAGCTTACAGGCCTGCAATATCTGATAGACTTATCTGTGAAGCAGGATTTTTGAAGGGCTGCCCCACCTTGTCTTGATAGAGTTCTTTAGTAACTTTCTTTTCTGTCTTGCTTGTCCAATTTGGATAGCATACTGTCAGCAGTCAAGGCAAGGGCACATTCCTGCCCAGTGGCTACCATTTGTCACAAAGAAAGTAAACTTCATATGGAGTTTCTTCGATGTCCATCATCTTCTTTGAAGTAGATAGGTGCTGCCAGGAGCAGACATGTCTCATTGTCATAAAAGCAATAAACATATGTTATTAAAACATCTTAAATCCTATATTCTGTAGATCTCTGAAGTGTTTGAAGACCACCTGTCTATCTAAAATAATCTGTTTGACCTTGAAAACATACCTATCCTGATACAGGTTTGATTGGAATAGGTGGCTAACTACTAATTTGCATCTCTTTATTATCCTAAATAGTTTATAATAATAATTTTCAAGGACTAGAAATTTACATTACATTGTTAGATGAGCTATAGAGTTAAAATACCTTGAATAAGAGTAGAAATGTATATAGAGTGTGTTCTAACTAAAATAACCTTAAATTTGTATCAATATACAAAAATTCATTTCAATGTAAAATATTTAAAACTAGTAGTTGCTTTTTTGGTTTAAAAGTAGATTCACTAATCTACTCCTTTATTCTATTTGTATATCCCTCCTTTTTCTTTTTAGAACAAGATCCTTGAACCTAATCTCATTTGTTCAGCTTTTTCCTCACCATTACTAGTAACAATTTGTAACCAACACCCCCCAAACAATGACAAATATCTATAAATGACTAAATGACCCAAAACCAACCACCCCACTTCTTGGGAATCATGTTCTTAGAATTATTTCCTACTGCATGGGGGCGAAGGCATCTTTAGATGACCCTGAAAAAATTGGGATAATTGTTAAGTCCTGAGGGAGCTAGCTACGTCATTTGTTGTCCAGTCTCTGCATAATGAGAAAGTCCAGGGCTTGTCTCAAGTCCAGGCTAGAATAATCTGTGAGTCTGGATCATACCAACCAGCCACCTTAAAATTGTCCTGAGCAGTTTGTAATCCAAAGCTGATCTTTAGGTGGTCAGTTTAGTGGCATTACCATAGTCCAGGTGTAGTCATCATTGTGGGGCCCAGTCATCATTTGGATACTTCAGAGATCACTGTTGGGAAAGCTGATCCTTCACTGTAGAAAACTTAAAATCAAAACAGAATGTTTAAATTTTAAGATAGTACTATACCAAAAGAAAAGTTTTAAAGAGTCAAAATAAATTTGAGGGGTAAGAGATTTGTAACAACAATAGTCCCTCAATTTTGGTTTTCTTCTGTCCCATATCAGGTGGCTCTTCTGATATGAAACAGAGACTCTGAATTTTCCTTTAACAACATGCTTGGGTTTAGACAGAGAGAGTCATGCTCCAATTCCAAAGCCAGCTTTAATTTTTAATTTAACTGGGACTACAACAAGACCATTTGCATTATGTATCTGTAGAAAACAGCAGAAACAAATATTTTAGGAAGATTTATTAAATTTTATCTTTTTGGAAATATGATATACCAATAGGCCAATTTACTCTTTGTTTTGGAACATGTTCTCTGGATGATTCATTATTTTTCTTCAGATGTCTCATTTGTCCAGTTGTCTTCAGATTCCTTAGCTGGTTATCTTCATCCTCCTGGAAAGACAAAAACAAAACTTTACTGTAAACCTAATTTTGGGGATTTTACATTTTGGCAAGTTATATCTGATCAAATGAAAAGCATTTGTTAGTCTTATAAGTTAGTTTAGATTGAATAATCACCCTGGTTGATAAACTATCACCTCTTCTAAGCAAGAGGTCTTTCTTATTAGGTCCTTTAATTGCTCTGGGGAGGAGTTTTCCCCATGGTGACAGGGAATGATTGAACAAAATTTGACATGGGGGGCCTGTGAGAGGCCCCCAAGGCATTTCCTAGTGGCAAAGGGTCACTCTGTATGTTTCTTGTTGATCTGTATTCATTGGTCCAATGTCAGCCTTTGCCACATCTTCTGCATACTCAAGAAGGGAGGGGCATTCTGTTGGGATTATTGTTAGAAAGAACATTGTTTCTAAGAATGTCTTGTTTATAATCCCTTTTTAGGTAACTTTGTTTACCACAATTGAATCACTTGACATTTCGGTTTTTCTTCAAACATCTGGAAATCACCTCTCCTATCTAAGCATCATCATGGTTACAAGATTCAATATTGATTGTATCTTGGATCCATTCCTTTAAGGGATCTTACCTTTAAAGGCCTAATTACCCCTTTGGATTATGAATTAGCATGTTCAAAAGTAAAAAATTCAGTTATAATTGGTCTAGCTTCTGAATTGGGCATCATTCTATTTACAGCTGATGTCAATCTTTGTAAAAAAAAATCTGTGAAGGTTTCTTTGGGGCCCTGTATAACTTTAGTAAATGAATCAGTTGTCTTTCTGATTTCTTCAACTCTGTCTCAAGCACTCAAGGCTGCTTCACAGCATAGAGCCAGGGAGTGGTCATCATATAGAGATTGTCTTTGTACATCAGCATAATTGCCCTGTCAAAGAAGTTGATCTTTAGGGATTTCAATACCCCTTACCCTACTTCATTGTTCAATGGTCATAGCCTCTTTTTTCCACTGGGTCCTCCACTGTAATTGAGGATCAGGTTCCAATACTACTGTAATCAAGTCTCTCAGATCTTGACAAACAATTCTCTTACTAGTTGACCATGGATTTAACATCTGATTCACAAAAGGTAAATGCATACCATAGGAAACTATCAGTTCCTTAAATCTCCTCAAATCTAACATTTCCACAGGAATCCAGTCAGCTCTTACAAAGCTTTGGGGACTTCTGTCATTTGGCAGTTGTTACGATAAGGTGACTGGATAAATTAAGGTTGGTTGTTCGAGGACCTTGAGTTGTTCCTCTTTATTTTTATAAAGTAATGATGAAGTTAGTTCTCCTTTAAATTTCTTTGTCTTGGTCTGAATATCTCTATGATCTGTTTTAATAAGTTTTTCTAAGGCCTGTATCTTGGCAGTCATATCAACCAACTTTTTAGGGATAAATCAGGAATTATCAAGCCAATAATAATAATTATCAAAATGATAATTAACATTTTGTCAGCCCCAGTTAAGGTGTTTATCCCTTCATTTAATTGCTCCATTTTTAAACCATGCATTGCATAATCATACAGAGCTGAAGCTTTCTCCATTGTAATAATGTTTCTCATTTTTTAACATAGGAAAAAACTCTCTCTCTTTTTTAAACTAATTCTCCACTTTAAAATTTCGAATTGTCTCATTAAATCTGCTGACAATGACAGTGAAGATGCTGGTGAAGTGTGAGGGTGACTGCTGCAGTATAGAACAGTAGAAGCCTAAGTAGATGTCAAGGCAGCTATCTCCTGTGGCAGCAGCCCAAGGAGGGGGTCCAGGGAAAGTCTCCAACCCACTGGGTGAGAAACCAAAGAGCTAGCCATCTGCATGGAAGAACATGTGAAAACAGCAAACTCAGGTGGTATTTGGACTCCAAGTGCCTGCGGTGTTTGCTGCAGGGAGGCTACAACATAAAAATCTCAAACTCTCTCAGAGGATTTGGGAAATAAAGGAAAGAAAAACTTAGCCAGTGAGGTAGTGAGTCTGATGTGTAAAGCTCCAGCTTGTGCTGGCTAGTGGCTACAAAGCCACAGGCAAGTGGCTTTTTCATGAATTTGTGCCACAAAATCTGATGCCAAATGAAGTATGATCCTAATTAATAAAAACAAACAAAACAAAACAAATAAACAAAAGCAAACAAACAAAACAGGAGTCAGATACCAGAGTAATTACCTGAGAGAAGCAGAACATCCACCCACCAGAGACTTCTTACTTCTACAAGTCCTCAGACTGAATCAGACTCAGATGGAGGAGATCCTGTCTCTACCCACCTTATATTTCTGTCTCCACATCCTGAGTGCTTGGATTAAAGGCATAAGCCTCCCATGTGTTGGGATTAAAGGTGTACACCACCACTGCCTGGTTCTGATTCTCTTTTAGACTGTTTCAATCACATATAGCCCAGGGTGGCCTTAAACTCCTGATATTCATGCTTCCTCCTCCCAAGTGTTAGGGTTCAAGGTGTGTACTAGCATTGCCTGACCTCTATGGTTAACTACTGGCTAGCTTGGTCCTCTGATCTCCATGCAAGCTTTATTTGTCAGAACACAAACAAATATTGTATAACACTTTTATTTTAGCCATAACCAACAGCTATTTAATTAGACTCAATTCTTCCTCAACAAGAGGGAAATCATTCATGGTAGTGAAAACCTAATCAACTATTCAAGTGTAGTGGAATCATGGAAATTAGAGGAGAGCCTACTACTGCCACTTGATGAAACCAGCATGAATACTAACTACCTTTAAAATACTTACCGTGTATTATATACAAGCTTAGCTATCACCCCATAACAAAGAAACTTCTCTTTGTAGCATATAGAGACCATTACAGAAAGCCACAGTTGGTCAAAACATAGAGAAAAACTGATTGTGGGGTATGAAGCATGACTGATAAATCTACAACACAACATTCATAACTAACACTCAAGGAATATCATAAAAAAGGGGGCAGGAATACTGTAAGAGCTAAAGGACCAAGAAGTCTGCCATGAGTATATCTCTACTAGAAATTACAAGAAAACTACACCTGTGATAACTCAATGATGGGGCTACATTAAATAAGACTTAAGCAATGCCATCCCCCAAGGACTTACTAATATGTAAGGGAAAATCTCACATGGCCCCACCCATAGACAAAGATCTATGGGCAGTTAACAACTGCTGAGAAATCTAATTAGGCATCCATATCAACATAGCAGGTTCCCTAATTGGTTACCGAATACCAAGTTCTCAGACCTGATGTCATATGCAAACAAGCAACACTAAACATACTTAGCAAATTATATTTATATGGTTACTCATTTATATGTATGTATGCAAATAACAGTAGTTAAAAATAGGCCATGAATTTGAGATGAAGGGGGACAGAATTTGGAGGGGTTGAAGGGAAAAGAGGGAGAAACAAATGTTATAATTACATATTAATTTTTTGAATTAAAAATAGTTTAAAGACAAAATCATGGTTAACCAATGTCCTTTGGAAGTTTCCCATAAAAAGTTATACTATGGAGATGAATTATATATTGCTGAAAAGAACAATATATTGCTGGCTGCAAGCTGAAAACAAATGGCCTCTAGTGGTTTTTATTAACATACGAAGAATATATTGGTAGGGTCACTAGCTGAATAATACATACCAAAGGATGCATTGCTTATATCTTAGTTTTAAAAAAATCACATCTTGAGTAAACTACCAGTAGAGTCCCCTGCCATTTGATTTACTGAATAAAATTATAGTATCAAAACAGGCATGATGACTCATATCTGTATTTCTAACATTTGGAAAGCTAGTACAGGAGGACTGTGAGTTTGTATTCACTCTGTACTACATGAGCTACTATCTCAAAGCACTGCCCTCAAGTGTGGTGCCACAATCAATGATCCATCTGTTGTCTATGTGGTCCAAAGAAACAAGCTGAATGGGCATGTGTTAGAAATTATCACTCTTTCATGCTTTGATTTCTTGATGAGGGCAGGAAAATAGTATCTTTAACATGTCTAGAAATAAAGTATTGACTTGGGGTTATGTTTGGGGAAAAAAAAAAGCAGTACAGGTGCCCAGTTAGATCTCCCTACTACAACAAGCCTCACTCCATTGATTAAGGGAGCAATACAAGGATTTTGTCATCTAAACAGCTGTCAATATCAGTTCTATTTCTAATAACTGAAAAACAGTTGACATAGACTACCAATGTTTCATTAACAATCAGGTTAATAAATATCTTTAAATATAGTGAATCAGAATCTGAATTGCAGTACTAATTGTTGTATTCTTGTAGAACCACTACTAGTGACACCAATTATTAATGTAGTGCTTAGTAGGAGGTAATACTAAGAGATTTATTACAAAAATTATACTTTATGCAATGGTATGATAAATTGGATGAATCAGTATCTTGGTTAGGATTAGTATTGGTGTAATGAAACACCATGAGCAAGGCAACTTGGGGAGAAAAGGTTTTATTTGGCTTACACTTTCACATCACAGTTCCTCATCAATGGAAATCAGGATAGGAACTCAAGCAGGGCAAGGAACTGAAGACAGGCACTGATGCAGAGATCATGGAGGAGTGTTCCTCACTGCTTTGCTCATTATGGCTTGCCCAGCTTACTTTCTTAGAATCCAGAACCACCAGTCCAGGGACAGCACTATCCACAATGAGCTATCAATCACTAACTAAGAAAATGACCATCAGGCTTGCCTACATCCCAATCTTATAAAGACATTTTCTTTTTAAATTAATTAATTACTTTTTCCAAGCCCAACCACAGTTTCCCCTTCGTCCTCTCCTAGCAGTGCTTCATCCCTACCTCCCTTCTTCTGCCTCACCATTCACTCCTCTTTTCTCTTCACGAAAAGGCAGGCATCCCATGTATATCAGTCAGCCATGGTACATCAAGTTTCAGTAAGACTAGACACTTCCTCTCCTACTGAGGCTGAAGGAGGCAACCCAGTAGGAGGAAAAGTCCAAAAGCAAGTAACAGAGTCAGCAATAGCCCCTATTCACACCATTGGGAGTCCCACAAGAAGACCAATATACACAACTGTAACATATGTGCAGCGGGCCTAGGTCAGTCCCAGATAAACTCTCTGGTAGGCAGTCCAGTCTCTGTGAGTCCCAGTGGTCCCAGGTTAGTTGATTCTGTGGTTTTCTTGTGCTGTACTTGCCCCTCTGGCTCTTACAATCCTTCTTCCACCTCTTTCACAGGATTCTACAAGGTCTGCCCATGGTTTGGCCATAGTTCTCTGCATCTGTTTCCATCTGTTGCTCAGAGAAACAAGTGAGCTAGGCAGCAATCTATGAGTATAGCAGAATATCATTTCATTGACTTTTTTGCCAGGCATGTTTGGTTCTACACTAGGTTTCTGGGCTGTCCAGTCTCTGAGTCCTGGTCTTCTAGACAATGTGAGGGTGGGCTCAATCCCATGGTATGTATCTCAAGTGGGACCAGTTATTGTTTGGCCATTCCCATAATTTCTGTGCCACCTTTTGTCCCAACATATTTTATAGGCAGGGCAAATTGTAGGTCAACAGTAATGTATCTGGGTTCGGGTCCCAATCTCACCACTCTGAGTCTTGTGTGCTTATGGTAAATGGCCAGTTCAGGCTCTGTATTCCCCATTGCTAGGAGTTTTAGCTAGGGTCACCCTCAGAGATTCCTGGTAGTTTCTGTTGCACTAGGTTTCTAGCTTATCCCAGGAATGCCTTTGATTCCAGTTGTCGTTTCCAGTACTCTCCCTCCTTCCTCCCCTGCACTTGATTCTTCCTGTTCCAATGCTCACTAAACCATCTAGACTTCACCCAACCCATCCATCTGTTAATGTCTATTTTATTTCCCTTTCACAGTGAAATTCATGTGCCCTACCTTGAGCCTTACTCCAGAGTTTAGCTTCTTTGGGTCTGTGGATTGTAGCATGGTTATCCTTTAGTTTATGACTAATATCCACCTATAAGTGAGTTCACACCATGTTTGTCTTTCTCAGTCTACATTATCTCACTCGGGATTTTCTTTTCTAAATCCACCAATTTGCAAACAAATTTCATGATGTCATTGTTCTTAACAGCTTACTAAGTCTCCATAGTGTAAATGAACCACCTTTTCTTTATCTTCAGTTGAAGATCTAGGGTTTTCCAGTTTTTGAATATAATGAATAAAGCTGCTAAGAACATAGTTGAGCAGGTGTCCTTGTTGCTTGGTAGAGCATCTTTTGGGTATATGCCCAGGAGTGGTATAGTTGCATCTTGAGGTAGATCAATTCCCAATTACTGAGAAATCACCATATTGATTTCCAAGTGACTGTACAAGTTTGCACTCCGACCAGCAATGAAGGAGTGTACCCTCTTGCTCCTCATCCTCACCAGCATGAGCAGTCATTTCTGTTTCTAATCTTAGCCATTCTAACAGATAGAAGATGGTATCTCCAGTTGTTTTGATTTGCATTTCCCTGATGGCTAAGGATGTTGGACATTTCTTTAAGTATTTCTTGGCCATTTGAAATTCATCTGTTGAGAAATTTACATCCGTACCTCATTTTTTAATTGGATTACTTGGTTTGTTGATGTTTAGTTTCTTGAGTTCTTTATAACTTTTTTGAAAATTAGCTGTGTCAGATGCTGAGTTGGTGAAGGTCTTTTCCTATTCTGTGGGTTTCCATTTTGTCCTTTTTTATTTAAATAATTTTTATTAAGAGATTTTCTGCCGGGTGGTGGTGGTGGTGGTGGTGGTGGTGGTGGTGGTGGTGGTGGTGGTGCACGCCTTTAATCCCAGCACTTGGGAGGCAGAGCCAGGCAGATCTCTGTGAGTTCAAGGCCAACCTGGGCTACCAAGTGAGTTCCAGGAAAGGCGCAAAACTATACAGAGAAACCCTGTCTCGAAAAAAAAGAAAAAAAAAAAAAAAAGAGATTTTCTATTCATTCTACATACCAACCAGATTCACCTCTCCTCCCTCCTCCCACACCCAAGTCTTTCCCCCTGCAAACCACTTCCCATTCCCACCTCCTCCAAGGCAAAGTCTCCTATGGGGCATCAGCAGAGCCTGGTACATTCAGTTGAGACAGGTCCAAGGCCCTCCTTCCTGCACCAAGGCTTCACAACATGTCTCATTATAGGCACTAACTGTCATCATAGAATCCTCATCCAGTGACTGATGGAAGCAGATGCAGAGATCCATGGCCAGGTCTCAGGCAGAGCTCCAGGAGTCCAATCGATGAGAGAGAGGAGGGATTCTATGAGCAAGTGATATTGAGACCATGACTGGAAAAATTACAGAGACAACTAGCCAAACTAGTAGAAATGTATGAACTGTGGACCAATAGCTAAGGAGCCCCCATGGTACTGGACTAGGCCTTCTGGATAAGCAAGACAGTTGTTTAGCTTGAAATTTATAGGGGGCTCCCAGGCAGTGGGATTGGGGCCTGTCCCTAGTGCATGAGCTGGCTTTTTGGAACCATTTTGTCCTTTTGATGGGGTCCTTTGATAAAGGCATTTTCTTAACTGAGGTTCCCTTTTTTCAGATGACTTCAACTTGTGTCAAATTAGCAAAAAACTACCCAGAGCAATGTGCTTCAAAGCTAGGCAGGAGTATTGATTGTATCCTTCCCTTGGCATTTTGCATAGCACCTTCAGTACTATGAGAGCTGGTCCTCAAGGAAGAAGCTTTTAGGTCCAATCCAAGAGGAATGCTCAGAGTCCTGTGTGGTGAATACATCATTCAATATATATGATGGCTTCAGCAACAGTGATTTACCTTCAAATTCTGGAAAACAGAGAAGGGCAATAGCAATAGTCCTTACAGTTTAGGAACCCTCTTGAACTCCCCCAATAAAACAACTAATCCTGTGCTGGCTGGTTTTATGTCAACTTGATACAAGCTATAGTAATCTTGGAAGAAGGTACACTAATTTTGAAAATGCTTCCACCAGATTGAACTGTCAACAAGATAATGGTATGTTTTCTTGATTGATAATTGATTTATCTGGAGCCAACCTATTCTGGATGGTGCCACACCTGTGTATATGGTCCTGAAATGTATCAGAATGCAGGCTGAGAACTGTAGGGAGCCGCCATTCAAAGATGGCGCTGGCTTCCTGGTAGCCTAGCTGTAAACAACTCCATATTTGGCTATGCTCTTGGGACTACATGTCCTGTGACCTGCGCATGCACGGGTATGGTAATCGACCTTATGTCCTCAGCCTATCCCGTGGCTCCTCGTGCTTGCATTCCGGTGGGACCCAATCACAGTACGGCACGTTTGCCTGATTCCCTATATAAGCAGCTGCATTTTGACTCTGGGGGCCCCCTCACCTCCCGCTCTCCCTTAACCAAGAGGCGCTCCAATAAAGTGTGATCTGAGAAGAATCCTCGAGTGGTGGTCGTGCTTCCTCGCTGGCGTGTTCCTTCTTATGATTATTAGAGAGGGATGCAAAGCATTAAGCAAACACCAGGATAGTCTATCAGAATCAGACTTTAAAGGGGAGAACTTAAGTAGGCCTAAAAAGAAGAAAGAAAAGAATAAAGAAAAGGAAAATAAAGAAAATAAGCCAGAGAAGGAAGGAAATTCAGAAAAGAAAGGGAACCCTTTATATCTAGCATTAGAGGAATTTGCAAAACTTGATTTATCTGATAATGAATTAGATTCAGATGAGAAGGAAAATTTAGAGAAAGCTGCAGCTGAATATGAGGAAGAGAGACATGGGTGGCAGTCGACCCCCTCCTTATGATGTTTCTGCTGGGGTAAATGTGGAACCAACAGTGCCTTCGGGACCACATCCACCCCTGGCAACACCTTCGTATCTGCAAACTGGCGGAGGTTGTCATTTTATCAGGAGAGACACCTGGGTGTGGCTAGCGTCCGCGTTTCCAGTTTTTGAAGATCCGCAAACAAACAACAGATATCATGAACCTGTGCCTTATAATCAATTAAAAGACCTGGTAGAGGCTGCTTGAGCTTACGGAGTAACAGCCAGTTTCAGAATGGTTCTCGAGCAGCAAACTTGTCTAAACAATTGTCCAGTTATCTTATAAGAAATTGGTCCAGAGAATTTGAAGAGACCTTGGAGAAACTGAGAGTGGCGGTGGTGAACATCAACTCCACAAGAGTAGATCTCAGCGTGGCAGAGGGGCTGTCCTGCTGGATTGCTTCTACCTTCTCCCTGTTTAAAGAATGGGTGGGGGTGGGTATATTTTCGGCATGCTGCCTTGGAGGATGTGTGTTTTGTCTGTGGTTGGTCTGCCGTTTGCAAGCACGTACAAAAAAGGACAAGGTCATTATCACTCAAGCATTAGCCGATTTGGAGTGTGGCTCCTCCCCCCAGATCTGGCTTTCTGCCTTAAAGAATACCTAATATCCACACAGCCTTTGCACCCCCAGGACTGGTTAGTCCATTGCACACAGGAAGGTATGTGGACAATTGTTACATGCATAGCCTTTGCAACCCTGGGACTGGTTGGTCCATTGCACTCGGGAAGGTATGCAGGCAATTATGCACAGTTAACTCATCCTCGATCGGTCGGTCAACACATCATGAGGTGGGGACCTGATTGGATGACATATTTGTGTTGGTATTCAATTAATAAAGAGGGGGGAGATGTAGGGAGCCGCCATTCAAAGATGGCGCTGGCTTCCTGGTAGCCTAACTGTAAGCAACTCCATATTTGGCTATGCTCTCGGGACTACGTGTCCTGTGACCTGCGCATGCACGGGTATGGTAATCGACCTTATGTCCTCAGCCTATCCCGTGGCTCCTCATGCTTGCATTCCGGCGGGACCCAATCACAGTACATCACGTTTGCCTGATTCCCTATATAAGCAGCTGCATTTTGACTCTGGGGGCCCCTCACCTCCCACTCTCCCTTAACCAAGAGGCGCTCCAATGAAGTGTGATCTGAGAAGAATCCTCGAGTGGTTCTTCCTCGCTGGCCTAGGAGCTCGCCGCAGAGAACATCATAGGGAAGCAAGCCCATAAGTAGTACACTCCTCCATATCATCTGTTTCAATTCCTTTCTCCAGGTTCCTGTCATGTTTGAGGTTCTTCCATATTCTCTCACTGATGGACTACTACCTGACTACCTGAAATTTTAAGAAAAAATATCTCCAATTTATTTTTGTTCATGGTGTTTTATCATGGTCATAGAAACCTTAGTAAGAAAAACATGAAGGGAGTTTTCTCATGTATAACATTGTGGTTTATGACAGATTGTCTGTCTTTGAGGGAAGTATTGTCTCCCTAAGTGGCACAGCTTCATTGGAACATGTGTGAATGTATGCAAGCATGTGTGTGTGTGTGTGTGTGTGTGTGTGTGTGTGTGTTTAATTTTTAATTTTATTTTTAACTTTAGGTAAACATGAAATAATATGATTCCTTTTGTTTTTTCAGATATCCTCAGTATTATTTTTCTAAACTCCCTCCTCTCTTTCTGTACAGACCTCCCTTCTCCCTTTGTGATTGACAAACACACTTTGAATTTATTCACTTTCTCTTTCATAACACTTATATCCTTCTAGTCTCTTTGGTGCCCCATCCCATCCATGGTTTCGTTTTACTTTTCTAGTTTCTGTGATTACTCCAAGTTTTACGTTCACATCTGAGTATTTGGGAACTAGGAATTATAGATGAGAGAGAAATCAGGATTGGTTTTCTGAATTTGCTTATTTCAGTCAACTTAATTCCTTCTTTTTAGTTGAAATTTTCATGATTTCAATATTCTTTACAGCTGAATAAAATTTTATTGTGCATATCTACTACATTTTCATTATCCATTTATTAATTGAAGAACCTCTATAGTTGTTTCTATGTCCTAACTATTGTGAGTAGAGCAGCACTTAATATGGTTGAGCAAGTATTTGCAGAGTAGGATGTAGAGAATTTGGGCATTATCACAGACTGATATAGCTGGAACATATGGTAAATCTAATTTTAGTTTTGTGAGATTTCTCCTCACTTATATCCAGCATGACTGCCCCTCTTTGTAATCCTACCAACAGTGAATGAGGGTTCTCCTTTTCTTATATCCTAGACAGCATCTGTTAGTGGTAGTTGTTTTATTGAACTTACCCATTCTGGCTGTCATAAGATAAAACCTTAAAGTTACTTTAATCTGCATTTTAGTAATTACTTAAGATAATAGACGTTTTTGAGATATTTCTTATCCATTTTTAATTCTTCTTTTGGGACTCTTCTGTTCAGTTTTATAGCCCATGTTTTAAATATGTCATTTGATCCCATTAATAACATCAAATTCCTTGAATCCATTGGGAAAGAAATAGACACTTATTTATGCATTTTATGCCAGAGTTTATAAAAATATCTCCAATGAGATGTAGTAACATGGTGGTTTAGTCAAGTTTCTAAACACCATGCAGTCTGAGTCAAATTAAGATGTATAGCATAAGTAGATCAAGAGCATTCTGCATATTACTAAAAGTTATGGATAAAGTACCGAATTTCTTGGATGAAGCACAGAATTTCTTGGAGAGAACATACAGCCAATGGAGGAGGAAAGTAGACTTGGTTCCCTAATCTTTCTTTTTCTACAGTATACAATAGGCATGGGCATTTAGTTCCTCAAGATAGCCGGATGAACAGAAAAGTAGTCTCACTTTATCCACTTAGTAATTTGTCCTACAAAGTAGCAAATTTGCCTCATTTCTCATAGTAAAAATATGTAAAACTAGAGGTGTTGGTTACTAGGAGTTTGCCTAAAACAATCTACTTGCTGAGGACACAAGAAACAACCTTGGGTACCAGCTACACTCAAATCAAACAAATGCCTTATTACTGGAAGCTGGCTTAGTACAGTTGTCGAATGTCTTCCAAGTTTCCACAGAAGATGAGTTTCCCCTCCCAAATCATCTGAAATTGTCATTTACCAATGTCTACTCCAAAGGAGGGGAAAGGTTATGTACCTGCTCTTCCCTCTTCCATTAAAGTAATGCATTTTAGTTGTTAATTTTATGAAAGGAATATAAGTTTGATACTATTCTATATGTTTACAGTGATAGTCAGAGACTTGGAAACAACAGAATGACTCTGCTAATTTATGAGTTTTAGATCAAGAGTTGGATACTGTCATTAGAGGAAACCATAATTCACATCATTAAAATTTATATATATTATCATTTTGGATTATTCTTAGAAGGTAACCAACAAAGTAGATTTTGTGATGGTAGGGAGGTGATTGACCCTATGCAGGAGAAAATGAGCTCCTTCTACAAAACACAGAAGGAGAAGCATATCTGGAAAATATGTGATTTCTTCAGTGAACTTAGGACTCCCCCATGACTTCTGCTAAACTAAATACAAAACTATAACAGTCTTGTAATACAAATTGCTAAACAGTATTATTAATTAAAAAAAAAAAACACAGAGCCAGATATTGGGGTGAAAACTGAGAGATCTGAAGAATAGAACAAACCAGCCACAAGTTCTTATCACTAGGAAATCCTCACCCTGTATACTCAAGCCTTACATACTTTCCGTGCCCTGCCATCTTACTTCCTCTCTCCACCCAGCTGCATCACTTCCTTTTTCTGCCAAACTCTATCACTTCCTGTCTGTCTGTACAGACGTCCAGACCTCTGTGGTTAACTAGTGCTGGGATTAAAGGCATATGCCACCACATCTGGCTCTTTTTCCAGTGTGGCCTTGAACTCACAGAGATCCAGATGAATCGCTGCCTCCCCAATGCCAGGGTGAAAGGTGTATGCTACCATTACCTGCCTCTGTGTCTAATGTCCTTTGATCCTTTGATCCGCAGGCAAGCTTTATTTGTTAGAGCACAAATAAAAGATCACCACACAGTCTATGGAGGAAGAACACAGCCATCAAACAAGAACAATCACCAATTTCATATGCAAACTTAATTGGGTCATTTTATATATGTACATATATATTGGTGTGTCTGTGGCTGCTTCTTGATGAAATTAACATTTGAGACAGAATTTTTCTTAGTGCAGATTCCTTTCTCTAATGTAATAGATCTCATTCAATGAAAGATTGACTAGAACAAAGGTCTTACTAAAAGGGAATTCCTGCTGGGCTGGTAGTATATGCCTATAAACTTTAAAAGTTGAAATCATAAAATTGTGATTTTGAAATATGCCTGGGCTACAGAGTCAGACCCTGTCTCAAAAACAAAACCTGGACCCAGAATGCAGCTACACAGTGATTATTCTGTGTCTCTGGCTTGTTGCCTTAGTTTTGTTTCCCATTGCTATCATAAAATATTCTGACAAAAGCAATGTGTCAGGAAAAGATTTTATTTTAGCTCAAAGTTCCAGGTTATAGTCCATCATAGGAAGGAAGTCACAGCAGGAAGACTTTGAGAGAAATGGACATATGGAATCTACAGTCAGAAGAGAGCAAAAGACATTTGCATGCTTTCACTCAGCTTCCAAACAGCATTCTACTCTTGCACAGTTTAGGATCCCTTTCTTATGAAATGGTGTCACCCACACAGAGAGTGTCTTCTGGTCTCCAATAATATAATCAAGATAGTCTTTCACAGACAGGCCAATTTAATCTAGAAAATTACTCCTTTAGATTCCCAGATGTTGGGCCAAGTTGTCAATGGAAATAGGCCATCAAAATTACCACTTGTACATCTTAGAACTTACCATCCTTCATAGTCTCGTATGGTGGAATTTTATTTGTACTGAAATGTGATTTTCACTGTATGTTAATAAATAAAGTTGCCCAGGGGTCAGGGCTATTAGAGCCATAGCAAGAGCATGGTGGTGGTGGCGCGGGCGGCAGCGCACGGCTTTAATCCCAGCACTTGGTAGAAGAGCTAGGTAGATCTCTGTGTGTTCAGGGATACAGTCAGCATTGGAGACATACACCTTTAAGACCTGGAGGGCGGTACTTACAGGCAGTGATGAGGCAGTCATGTGTTTGTGTTTACAACCAATGAGAAGGCAGAACAGAAAGACTATTTAAAGACAGACATACAGGAAGTAGCTCTCTTTCTGGGAAGCTAGGAGCACTGCAGGTGGTAAGATTTTAGCTCTGAGCTCTGACCTCTTGGCTTTCTCTTTTACATTGGTTCTGTGTTTCTTATTTTAATAAGAGGTTTGGTTACATCTACAGTCTTGTGAGGTTATTTCCATATCATCTATCTCTGAATCATCTATCAAACACACACACATACACACACACACCTGCACTCAGGCCCGTGGTCCTGATCATCCTCTATGCGGACCTGCTGGGTAAAGCCACGAGGAACCCAAAAACGGGCTCCCACAGGTCCCCCCTTCTTAATATATAAAAAATAACTATTTAATGGCTTTCAGCAATCTCCATAGCTGTTACACTTCCCAGTATGGGAGTAGAGGATGATATAGATGGCATTTCTCTTTTGAATTAGGTCCAAGGTGACCACAGCAGTCTTAGCTGCCTCAAACCCTTTCTAAACCAAAAACTCTCAAGGCGACTACAAATTTAAAGAATCCCTTAGCTTCATCATTACCATTAACAGGTTAACATAAATATTGCTATACATAGTCACAATTCTCTCAATCTTACAACTCAAAGCAAATTCTTAACGTGTGTGTGTGTGTGTGTGTGTGTGTGTGTGTGTGTGTGTGTGTATGTGTGTGTGTGTATAATTTGTAAATCTTTCCTTTCTGGAAAACTCTGACTAGTTGAATAAGGGTCCATGACAATCCAGGATACTTGCTAAAGGAATATATAATAGCAAAATAAATACAATTATTTTCCTTTAGAAATTTACAGTGCCAGAGAAATCTAAATTCTCATGCCTTTTCCTTCTCACAAAAATATTCAGATACCTTCATAGTTAAGAAATTTTTATTTATAAGGAATATAATTCTAAAGATATACAAATAAAAGAGGATATTTTTTCTAGCAGTTTTCTAGATAACCCAGTTGTAAACCTTTGGCTGTTATTGAGAGACTAGCAAAGCCTTTCTGAGTAACCTGCTTCTTGCTTTTTACTTGTCTCATATTTGTACATGTCTGTACTCTGCTCTTAGTGAAGTTTGGAGCTTTTCATCTTCCTATAAATTTTTAATGGATCCATCAGGACCAGGTCAAAGTGTCTGTTGGGGCCAGGACATTCTAGTCTGATGTGTTTATGCAAGTGAAATTGTGGTCATTTATAACAATACCAATCCTTGTACTCAAATGAAACTTATTACTGTTGTATTTCCTTAAACAAGCCACTGAATAGCTGGATTATCTCTATAGGACCATGTTTTGAAGACCCTTCTCTGTATAGCATCTTCCAATATGTTTGTGAATGCCATCTAGTTTCTCATTCATGTCAATAACCATCTCACCACTTTGATAATTTGGTTTCTTACCAGTGTAATTGAGTGTCCATATTCAGTAGAACAACCCCCTCACACTGTTGTATTAAAAGATAGTTCTTGATGTGAACTTGATGATATTAGCACTGTGGATGAAGCAAAGTAGTGGCATCAATGATAATGGTGATACAGATGGTGACAGGCCAAAGCAGCTGCTCAAAATTTAGTTACCTACCCACACAATTCAAATTAAAGGGAGTTATAAACTACAGTGGGGGGCGTTTACCCACCACCCCCACAGTTCCCCAGAGTTTTCTTGAGTGCTATCAGCAGGAAATATTAAATAGAAGGATTTATAGCGGAGAATCTTGTGGAGATAAACAGATAGAAAATAAAGGATAGCCTCGAGAGGGCCTGGAACCTATTCCAATGGGCCCTGACTGTCTCTGGCCCAGGGTTTTTATAGAGATGCCAAGGGGTGGAGCAAAAGACCTCCTCCCCCAGCACAGCCAAGTGCAGACCATCTCAGACACCTGCAGTCAGGCCCGTGGTCCTGATCATCCTCTATGCGGACCTGCTGGGTAAAGCCACGAGGAACCCGAAAACGGGCTCCCACACTACAGCAGTAAGTTCTTCAGATATGATGGCCCATTTATAGCAAAATAAGCTGATCCTGATTCATTATTAACTAATTTTTTCCAACCATGTATTCCAGGAATTTGTTTTACTTTCTTCATCTGTTCTTCTATATGCATTTGAGTGAGTAGTCTTAATGACTACTAAGCAATTACAGGCAGCATGCTGAAAGGAAGTCAGGTAAGGACAATTTAGCTGGCAGAATTCCATCAGGGAGATTATGTAGAAGCTTGATCCCCATTGTATGCCATGTTGGGATCAAGCCTCCTATTGCTGAAAATCACAGTGCTTCTGATCTCAGCAAACCAGAAAAGCTGCTAAAAACAACACCTTAGATATTTATTTAGCAAGAAGCAGGAGTAGTGATAGAAATTTCTCTCTTTGAAAATTCCTACAAGAAGGAAGAGATGAAGAGAAGAATGACAAAAACTATGGTAGAAGTACCAGGGCGATGGAAGCTAAACTACTGAAACAAAGGACATGGGGAGGCTTTGAAATGTGATCACTTTTAATAGCATTACACAAATACATAGCAGAAGCTTCAAACCTTTTTCTGACTTCTGTACTCCCAAACAGGAGCCATGTGTAAGTTAAGAGACATATAAGCATAAGAAAAAGGGAAAGAATAGTCATTCTTTCCATCATAGCTAAGTGCAGAGATGTAGAAATCATTCTCATACCCACATGCACTAAATATCCACAGTTGTGGTATTTCTTAGGATAAAATGATGATGCACATAAAGCTGTACTGTGGGATAATGCTTTTGTACACTGGTTTAATTTAAAAAAAAAAAGGCAGGAATTTTAGGCAGGATAAGAAGACAAGGAGAATTCTGGGAAGAGGAAGGCTGAGTCAGGAGACACCAATCCCTCCCGCCCTTCCCAGGTAGCAGCATGTAATGGCACACAGGTAAAGCCACAGAAAACATGGTGACATATAGATTAACAGAAATGGACCGAGTTTAAGTGTAAGGGCTAGTAGTAGTAAGCCTGAGCTAATGGCCGAGCAGTTTTAATTAATATAAGCCTCTGTGTGTTTACTTAGGTCTGAGCAACTTTGGACTGGGTGGGACACAGGAAAACTTCCAGCTACAAACCTGGAAAACAGAATTAATTGTGTTATACTATATTCTATCTGTATGTCTCAACACCCCTGCTAAGCTTTCCACTCTTCTAGTCATATCAAATCGGGCCATTAATTCATGTATAAATCACTGACAAAAGTCAGGAATTATCTTCTCAGGTGTTGCACACTGCTCTAATGTTGCTCCTGACCATTTAGAAATCTACCTATTGAATGAGGATGGAACTAAACTGCCTTTCTTCATAAACACCACACTGCAAATCCATACTATCAGCCTCATCCTCTCTCTATATGATTAGTGATCTTTCTGGTATTACTATTAAATGTTAGATATTGACACATTCATTACTGGGAGCCACAGAAATATGAAGTAGGAATTCAGCTGTCTATGACAAAAGCTGAAACTTGGAAGAAGCCAAGGACATTTCTGGAGGATAAAGCCAAGATTCAAGGAAGTCTTGGTGATGTTGGCTCTTGAATATTAGCTGTTTTCCTGCACTGAATTTCTTGCATGCTATTGTAGCTTCTCCATTTATAGATCAATGTGATCATTCACTGGACACAATTTCTCCTGTGCTATTGGAAGATTTGGGCAACCATCGCCAACTGTGATAAAAGAAGCAGCATAGCCAGACACCCAATTTCAAACCTCTCTGTAACTATTGTTATTAGCAACATCTGGCCAGAACCTTCTCTCTATGGAAGTATCACATCTGAGAAACTTCCCAGACATTTTAAGAACAGACTATCTGTCAGAGAAGGTAAAGATTTACACTAACAATTGCCCAGGCCAGGCAGATATGCTTATTAAGCTTAACTTTCTTCTTTTTCAAATCTTTTTCCAGATCTCCCTTTAACAATTACTATATGCATCTAACTGTGACTCAGGGTGCCTAGCCACTGAGTGCACTCCCCAGCCCTGCCAGAAAACAGCAGCCACCAAGATAGTTTGGACAGATAAGGAGCCAAAGGAAAATAAGGCAGTTTTTATTTTCACCCATTACTGATAGACTCCTAACACTTTACCGAACCATTTCTAAGAATATAGTTTGAGCACATAATTTCCCTTCTAACTGAATTTAGCTCTCACTTGATTCTATTCCCCATTAGTCACTTCCCTTTTGGGTTGTAAATGATAGCTGACAATTACTGCTCTTTGTGGGGACCTTATTACCCTTCTTTTTGACCCTGAGGGAATTCAAGCCTGGTGACTTTGCCTTAGCTAGAGCATTGCTCTTACATAGGTATATAACTGCAAACCTCAGAGACTTGAAGAGAACTAGATTGGAAGACTAGTAGAGAGAACTAGAAGAATGAAAGGGAAGATGAGGAAAAGTCAGGTAGGGAAGAACAAGATGAAGAAGAACAAGATGAGAAAGAAGGATATGAGAGAAGAGCTAAATAGGAAAGAACTAGATTGATGAGACCCTAGATGGGACAGAACTAGATGACGCAATTAAGATAACACTTAGAGGGAACAGCAGGAAAATATAGAGAATTCAAACAGAAAGAAGCTTAATAAGAGAGCAGAATAGAAAGAGAACTGACTCAGAAGAATAAAGTGTATGGACTAAAGAGTTTCATGTACTTAGATTCATTTCATATCATCTAAGATTAGATTAAGATTATATTATCAGCTGGTTGTAGATTCTTCAATGGACCGAGTGAGAAGGCTATTGAGGGGCAGGACCTGAAAAGTCTGCTTAATTCGGCTTTTCCTTGAGTAAATCTTCAGATGTGAATGTGTGTTCACCAATAAAAGCATGTGGTTCAAAGAATAACCACTTACAAAATCAAAAATTAGAAATACTAATGTGAGCTAATAGTATTGATATAGCATATGGGAAATACAAAAGATCCTACTTCTATTCCAATAGGATCCATTTTTTTTTTGCTTCCTTGCCTTTACATAAAACATTACATTTCTATAATAGTGTATTTTTTGTTTTTGTTTATTTGTGATTTTATTTTGTTTTGTTTTCATATCCCAACCAAAATTTCCCCTCCCTCCTCTCCTCCCAGTTTCTCCCTCCTCCCATTTCCCTTCCTTCCATCCATTGCTCTTCCTCTGTTTCTCTTCAGATGGAAGTGGGCCTCCCATGGATATCAACCAGCCATGGAATATCAAGTAGCATCAAGACTGGGCACCTTGTTTTCTATTAAGGCTGAATGAGTAAAACTGTAAGAGGAAAAGGTCCCAAAAGCAAGCAACAGTGTCAGAGACAGCTCTTGCTCTCACTGTCAGGAGTCTCATGAAAAGAATAATTTACACAATTGTAACATATATGCAAAAGGTCAGTTCCATGGAGAATCTGTGAAAAAGTAGATTTTCTTTACTTTTTTTTTGTTTTTTGAGACAGGGTTTTTTTGTGTAGCTTTGGAACCTTTTCTGGAACTCACTCTGTAGCCCAGGCTGGCCTCAGACTCACAGAGATCTGCCTGGCTCTGCCTCCTGAGTGCTGGGATTAAAGGCGTGCGCCACCGCCGCCGCCGCCGCGCCGCCGCAGCCGCCGCCGCCGCCGCCGCCACCACCACCCAGCTGGGAAAAGTTGGCGCCCAACGTTCGTGTTACGAATTCATGAAAAAGCTGTTTGCCTGTGGCCTTGTGAGCCCCAGCTCAGGCCCAAGCTACACTCAGCTGGTTGTGGTGGCACACGCCGGTAGGATTTGCTGAAGGAGGCAGAGGCAGGAGGATCCCGAGTGTGAGGCCGGCCTAGGAGGCTTGGGAGAAGCTTTGGCCCAGACTGAGCCACAAACAGTGGTGGGACCATGGAAGCAGTGGCTCCTGTTCCACGTTGCCAGCTCCTTCTCATCATGTTGGTGACTGCGGTGATGCTGCTACCTGGGACGAAGGGTTTACTGCTGCTGGTTCAGAGAAGAATTGCCAGGACCATCGTGTTACAAGAAAGCATCGGCAAAGGTCAGTTTGGAAAAGCTTGCCAAGACAAATGGTGGGGAGAAATTGTTGTGAAGATTTTCTGTTCTAGGGAAGAATGTTCATGGTTCCGAGAGACAGACATTTATCAGACTGTGATTGCTCCAAACCACAGAGGAGGCAAAAAAAAAAAAAAAAAAATCCGCAGGAAACCAAGACCACGCCTAACAGTGACTTTGAATTCTTCAAAAAGATGACAGGATCCTACAACGATGATTCCACATGGACTATGATAAAGCCATTAAGCTGATTAACACCATGGAAAAATCGACTTTGGACTACAAACTGGTCAGGACAATTTCGAGAGGACTAGTTGAGATGATCCAGCCTGACAGACTACTTGAACAAGGACTTGAAACAAGCCCTGAACTTTCCTATTATGCAGAGACTGGACAAATGATACAGGACTTGATGATTAACCCAAAAATTTTCTTTTCAAGATTCCCTAAAGATATCTTCACCCCTAGAAAGCAAAAAGAAAAAGAGAATATAGATATGAGATAGATCATCGAATCTACTCTGAGAAAAAAGATAAAGAAATAATAGGATAAATAGGTAGATCATTGAATCTACACTGAAGAAAAAGGGGAAGATACAAAAATGACAAAAGGTAGACTACTGAATGTATTATGAAAAGAAAAGAGAAAGAATATGGATATGATAAGATAAAAAGGGAGATTATGGAATCTACTTTTAAAAAGGAACTACTTGTTTTAAATAAGATAAGTAATGAAAATTTTTTGGTCTGAGTTTATCAGATGTTACTGGACCGGACGTTGTTAATATATATAATGGAGGTTTTTTTTTGTCTGGATCTGTCAGATGTTAATGGACTAGACATTGTTAATGTAATCTTGAATGTATATTGCATATACTTATTGAAGATAGTTTTTCTTGTATTAGTTATAAGCTTTTTTAATTTTAGACAAAAAGAGAGGAGATGTGGGGGTATTGTGTCCCCCAAAATATTGTGTATTCTAATAAATTTATCTGGGGTCAGAGAACAGACAGCCACTAGATACAAAGGCTAGAAAATGGTGGCACTCACACCTTTAATCCTAGCATTCCAGAGATAGAAATCCCTCTGGATCTCTGTGAGTTCAAGACCACATTGGAAACAGCCAAGCATGGTGACACGCCTTTAATCCCAGAAAGCCAGCCTTTAATCCCAGGGAGTGGTGGTAGAAAGTAGAAAGATATATAAGGCGTGAGAACCAGAAACTAGAAGCATTTTGGCATGGTTAGGCATTTGGCTGGTTGAGATTTTGGCTGGTTAAGCATTCAGGCTTTTGAGCAGTAATTCAGCTGAGACCCATTCCGGATGAGGACTCAGAGGCCTCCAGTCTGAGGAGACAAGACCAGCTGAGGATCCGGCGAGGTGAGATAGCTGTGGCTCGTTCTGTCTCTCTGACCTTCCAGTATTCACCCCAATAACTGGCCTCAGGTTTGATTTTATTAATAAGAACCTTTTAAGATTCCTGCTACAAAAAGTAGATTTTTTTTAAAAAAAAACTTGTGTCTGTTTCGATTATCTATCTCAATTTCATAAGCTAATATTGATATTTAGTGTTCAATCAATGAATTACTCTGTACTCTTAATATGTGTTTACAAAAACCAAATCATCCCAAAATTTAAAATTAGATCACCCTGCAAATAAATACATATATTTCATTTTGTCTGAACTCAGCATTTAATGGAGGGCTTTGGGGTTCCTGGAAAACATTCTCCCAGAGGGGTTTTGCATTAATGCATTAGGACTACAATAAAATGACATGACTTGAATCACTTATAAACAACACAGATTAATTCACAACCTGTGATTCCGAGGGATGGGATGTTCAAGGTCAAAGTACTAGCAGATTTTGTATTTGTTGGGAATTGTTTCCTTTTCATGTAGTAAAAGGCCAGCTAATTATGGTGGTTTGAATAAGAATGGCTCTCCTAGACTCATATATTTGAATATTTATTTCCCAGTTGGTAGACAGTTTAGAAAAGATAGACATTATAGCATTGTTGGAGGAGATATGTCATGTCACAAGGTGTGTGTGTGTGTGTGTGTGTGTGTGTGTGTGTGTGTGTATGTGTGTGTGATTTTTGGAGGTTTCAAAAACTCACACCAAGCTCAGTCTTGCTTTCTTTATCTTTGCTTCCCACCTGTGGATCAGGATGTAAGCTCTCAGCTACTGCTCCAGCACCATGCCTACCTGTCTGCTACCATTCCCCTTACCAAAATAAACATGGACTAAACCTCTGAAACTGTAATCAAGCCCCCAAATAAGTTCATCTTTTTATAATTGCCTTAGTCATGGTATCTCCTCACAGCCATGGAGCAATGAGGCTTACTAGCATGTTTCCAAGAGCTTGGTGAGCCTGTTCTCTTATATCCCCAGCACCAGCAGCCCAGAGGTGGTGCCAGCTACAATGGGCGAGATCCTCCATATCAGCGCATTGTTCAAGAAAATGCTTCACAAACTTGTTTTTGAGACAATCTAATTGGGAGAATTTTCTCAACTGAAGTCCTTGCTTAGCAGATAACTCTGGCTCATATCAAGTTGGTAAAAACTAACTAAAACTGGGTAGATTTTTTAAAAAAGTAAACATAACCTTCATATTTTACTAGGTAATAACCAAGAAACAACATGAGGCTAGAACAACAGCTTATTATAAGGGAGTGCTTGCCTGCAAGAGTAAGAACCTGAGATTGAATCTCTAGCATACATATAAAATGTTAGAGGCAGACACCAACAGATCTTGAGAGCTTCCTTGTCTGCAAGACTAGCCAAAATAGTAAGCTTCTATTCGTACTATTTTATAAGTAAGGTAGCAAGGAAGAAACCATTACAGAAAAACACCTGGCATCTTCCTCTGGCCTCTGCATGAGTGCATGAGCACACATGTACAGACACACACACACACACACACACACACACACACACACACACAGAGAAAGAGACTTATAAAGATAATACGTATGTAGTAAAATATAAAAAGAATATGAAGGAGAGAATATGACAGAAAAATATTTGAGACCCAACAGGTAGAAATTTCTAAAATTTAATTAAAAAAAAACCCTCAAAAAGTTATATGTAAGATGTTAGTTGAACATTAAGTATTAAAATGACTAATAAATATTTCTCAAAATCTATTCAACCTGATGCCCAAATGGCAATTGAACAAAGATGACATGGATAGACCTGCCAAAGGAAAGCCCATGAGGCCTCAACCCTGTGCAAAGGACTGCAAACAACTAAGAAAATCTAGGAGGAAGAAAGGCGGTCTTCTGCATGTAAAAGCACACCAACTGGCTGTCCAGTGCCAAGTGGACAGCAGCCCTGGAAACATACATACAAGTAACATTATATGGACTGAACAGGTGAGAATGTGTGTGTGTGTGTGTGTGTGTGTGTGTGTGTGTGTGTGTGTGTGTGAATTACATGTGCTTGCAGTAACAATCAGTGAAAAGGGAGAGCATGAATTTGAAGAAGTGCAAGGAGGGGTATACAGAGTGTTTGGAGGGAGGAAAGGGAAGGGGGAAATGATTCACTTACTATCTAAAAAATAAAGTGCCAAGGAAAAATGTATTCAACATTGTTATCCATCAAGGAAAACCAATTTAAAATTACTCTGAGAGGCCTATCATCCCTATCCTTAAGAAAACAAATGACAACAAATATTGGCAAGGATGTGAGGAAAAGGAAAACCTTACCTGCTGATGCAACCATTTTGAAAATCAATGTGATTTTTTTTCTTTAAAAATCTAGCTACAATATTCTCCATCTGTGTTATTCCTGGGAATATACAAAAGTCTCTGAATCCTTCTCAACATTCATATTTATTGCTTCATTATTAGCAATAGCAAGGAAATGGAGCATGTTTAGGTACCCATCAACAAACGAATGAGGAAAGAAAATGTGGCACATAGACAAATCGAATTTTATTCAGCCATAAAGAAAAATGAGATTATGACATGGGAATGAAAATGGATGGAATTGGAGAACATTATATTTCATAAGGGAACATGAACTCAGAAATACAAATACTACATGCTCTTTCTAATATGCATATCCTAGCTTCTCATATTTATATGTGTGACTTATATGGGAGTGAGTGGGAGTGGAGGGCAGGATACTAGAAAGGGGTACAGGAGAAGGAAAAATTGACTGTGAGGAATTGGTGTGTGGAGGATAATTGAACACATGTGATATGAATGCGGAAAGGGCAATAGGACAGACCAGTCTGAGCTGTGAGAGGTAAAGAGAGGAGGGAGAGGAGAAGCTGGCTCTATTGTAATTTAGTATATGTGCAAATTCCAATAAAAACCATGTTACTTGTTTATTAATAAAATAAATTGTGTTTTTCAAAAAGAAAAGGGAAAAGATTAGACCATTTTCATGACGATTTGTAATAAAAAAAAATTCTTAGCAAACTCAGAATGGGTGGGATGTGCTTAGTCTGATTTATGACAGATAGAAAATGTCTATTGGAGACATCATACTCAAGGGTAAAAAGCCTTCATGCTTCCTATAAGAGGTCAGGAATATCATTTTTCTTAATATATTATTGGAGGTTTTACTCAGTGAAATGAAGCAAGTAAAAAAATTAAAGATACCATATGGAAAGAGATTAAATTTTCCTCTTCATCATGCACACAGAAAAAGAACCCAAAAATGACTATAAGACTCCAAACTAATAGAAAGTTTTCAAAATAGATTAATGCGTAAAAATCAACTCAAAAATTAAATAAACCTGTTCACAATAATGCTGAAATAATTAGAACTAAACTTAAATGATATATAAAATATGAATCCTGAAAGTTATAACACATTGCAAAAAGAAAGTGGGAGAGGACTTTGAAATGCATGTAACACAGTCATAGTTTAAAAAACTCAGCTTTGTAAGACAATTAATCTTCCTCAAATTGAACTAGATAGCAAATACATTTCTAAGAACCTTTTAAAAAATATGTAGAGCCCCAAATTAAAATGACATGTTTTCCTTTTTGAAAGAAGTGAATGATTTTTATTATAAAAGACTTAAAATTTTCTTGTAATGCTAAAAGAATAAAAATGAGTCATGGTATTGCTATAATAATTTAAATACAAATATGTATATACCAACTTATTTTCAAGAAATGTGCCAAAGTGATTTAGACATTAAGGTAACTGGTAAATTTTTAATGAGTATTATCCAATGACTATCTAAGTATTACTCTGGATGTTATATGCAGAGGGAAAAACTACAAAGGGTGGGCATAATGTTTATATATTCTTAAATACTAACTGTAGACCTCTCTTAAATGTTCATATCCAAATACTTTCCTAGATTAAATTATCTAGGAAAAATAAAAAAGTGTTTTTAAATGACATTAAATGATAGCTTTTGTTACCATTTGAAAGAGTATGAAATATAAGTAATTGGAAAAATACTAATGGTAGAAAGATATAAATAATAACAATGACAACAGAGATTGTAGAAAAATTCATTGTATTTGTATAAATGTAAATCTAGAGACATTGCTGCAATGGTAGATGACTACAAAGCTACTGCAGATAAGAAAGACTAACCAAGTATCAATGACTATAGACAGATGGGTAGATGGATGGATGGATGGACGGACGGACAGACGGACGGACAGACAGACATATAGATAGACGATAGATAGATAGATAGATAGATAGATAGATAGATAGATAGATAGATAGATAGGCAGATAGGCAGACAGGCAGGCAGATAGATAGGCAGATACATGATAGATGGAAAGAGAGACAGAGAGTAAGAGAGAGAGAGAGAGAGAGAGAGAGAGAGAGAGAGAGAGAGAGAGAGAGAGACTACCCTTTTTCTTCTTTACTTCTCAGGTTTTAAATGCAGGTGGTCTACGTGTTAGGGAGTACATGAGATAGTCATCGTGTGCCTTCAAGGTAATTGTCTGGTTTCAAGTTTTATTCATCCATCATTATGTGAATCCTAAAATGAACGATCCCAGAATCACTTGTTTGTGGAAGTCTTTGTCTTGCTATTTTCCCATGTACTTGGCTGTATTCTAAATAATAGCAGTCTCTCAGTCATTGCTTGAGATTAAATGACTGTTAACAACAGGCCTTGCTATCAATACTCTTGTCTTTTCCTAGATTATCAAAGTAGAAAATCACTTCCTATATATGAGAACAAACTTTACTTTTACTAAATCTTTTTTTAGAAGAAGAAAATTGTTACAAACTAGAAAATGCTATGTAAAAATATAGAAACAAAATGAATTCTCATCACCTGGCAATAATTAATAATGTCATGAATTTTTGAATGTGTGTTTATACTCATACCAGATAACCATGTGAAAAAGTCTAGAAACATTTAAAGTTCTGTCAAGGGAGAAATGATATCATGAATTTTTGTTTCAAAATGATATCTCAAATGTAATGATATCTAAAGCAAACAGAATCATAGAAAATCATTTAATGTCTAACTGCTACTCAAACCTCAAGTGCAATGTTTAGGAAACAATTAGAGATACAGCATACTTTAATATACTCCCTGAGTTGCATCAGTTTTTCAATGACATGGCTGAGATGAAGCAACCTCTCTTATAAAAAGGCTCATAGAATCTGGGTGGTGGTGGTGGTGGTGGTGGTGGTGGTGGTGGTGGTGGTGGTGGTGGTGGTGGTGGCACATGCCTTTAATCCCAGCACTCGGGAAGCAGAGCCAGGCAGATCTCTGTGAGTTCAAGGTCAGTCTGGTCTACAGAGTGAGACCTAGGACAGGTACCAAAACTACACAGAGAAATTGTGTCTGGAAAAGACAAACAAACAAAAAAGGCCTCATAGAATCAAGGGTGTAAAAGCATAACATTGACAGTAGTGAAGTGGCCAAGGAACTAAGTGCTTACCACATAGGCAGATCTGAGTTCAGATCTCCTGAAGCTACATCAAGATTGACATGGTTGTATCCATCTGCAATACAGAGTTTCTGAGGCAAGATAAATGGTTAAGCACTGGAACCTCTGGAAGCCTGCAAGCCTACAAACATAGAGTATACACTAGTGAACAAAAATTGACACCTTTCCAAAGCAAGGTGGATGGTGAGGGTGGACAACTAAGGTTATCTTCTGATCTCCACATGCATAACATGGTGGTCCATGTGTACTCACATGAATGCATACACACAAACACACAGCACATACAAACATACAGCAATAATTAAAAGAACTGTTTTCATCAAGTGTATTTGTATATATGGAAACATACATATTGCTTTATATTCATTTTCACATAGAAATGAATATAAAAGAACCATCCAAACTAGGGAGAGTTGAGTATAAGCTGCTCCTAGACATGACAGAAAGTTTTCAGATGTCAGTGTCTGTATTCTTTTTACTTCTCCACAGTAGATTGTTGTCTGGTAGCCTTTATTGTCACATCTGTCCCATTGCTGCTTCTTTCGAACAGGTAAGAAGAATAGAAAATAGTATTGCCCATATGTTTCTGTAATTGAAATTACATGAGTAAAAGGCTCTATGCATTTGGCCACACTTGTTTACATTTACCTATCTTGGATATATTTGAGATTTTGATTCTTCTGATAGAAACATACTATGAGAGTTTTTTCTCGGGTATTTACAAGTTTATGTGAAAAATTCATCTATGTTAACATAATGAAGTGAGGATCTTGCCTTAATTGTCTATTTTATTCAAATATTTTCTTTCTCCCAGTAGATTTCATGAAATGTTCCTAAATCAATCATGTCCAGTATTGTATCAGCTGGACTAATTGTATAGTAGACACCTAGAAAACTTGCATAAAACAACTCTTTTTTAGGTGCTGGTTCTAAATATTCTATAGTTTACAAATCTGGGAAACTGATTTCAAACAAGCTAGTAAGTGATACTGGTGGGTTCTTGTTTAGGAACCGCAATATGGGGAGCACTCATGAAAAGATTTTTATGGAAGTTGGAAAGTTGGTGGAGAAGAACATTTGAGAAAAATAAAGTGTAAACATTGCCCAAATGAATTCCATTCCCCAAGACTGGTAGGTATGTAGAGTAAGTTCTGGAGATCAGTTTTATGTGACAGATTCTTGTTATATTACCTAATTTCCCTCCCCATACATAAACCCTTGGGGAAAGAAGAAATCACATTGATATGAGGATAAACAGTGATCACTACACATTATAGATGACAAATTAATTAGGTCTTGAGATTTTTCTCTGCTCTATTATATAACAGATTAACAAACAGATTATAAATGCAAAGGCACTAACTAATAGATGCATTCATATCATCATGTAATCTCCAAAGGTCTGGCTTTATAGTCTGCATCTGAAGTTGGTATTTATTTGGAGTTGGACTTTATAATTCTTGTATTACTCTAGATTGGCAAGATCAATGACAAACAAGGCTTACCTAACACCACAACTGAATATTTAATATGCTCATTTTTATACACTTAAGATTTTCCTGTTCACCATGATTAGTGTAATATAAAATTGAAAATATGGAAGATGCCTCTAAGTGTTCATTGGTTAGTTTCTAGAAATAAGAAAGAAAGAAAGAAAGAGAGAGAGAGAGAGAGAGAGAGAGAGAGAGAGAAAGAAAGAAAGAAAGAAAGAAAGAAAGAAAGAAAGAAAGAAAGAAAGAAAGAAAGAAAGAAAGAAAGAAGGGAGGGAGGGAGGGAGGGAGGAAAGAAGCAAGGAAGGAAGGAAGGAAGGAAGGAAGGAAGGAAGGAAGGAAGGAAGGAAAAAGGACAAAAAGAAAATAAAAGAAAGAAAGGTTCCTTTTGGGACAATGGGTTATGGCTGAAAATGGAGTTGAGAGAGTGGCATTTTGGTGCTAATGTTTAAACCAGAATGAGAACTTGGTTGGCACAAAATATAACTGAATAAATAACTTGAACAATGAATTTCATCTGGCTAATTTAAGGTGGTCATGGCTTTGATATTGTTTCATTTTGGTGAGGCAATCATACATAGTAGTTATATTTTTGGGAAAGTAGCAAAGTCAAAAGAGTTGTGTCTAAATCTCCATTATTAAGTGTTTGCTATTCCATTTTGGCTGAGGTATAGATTTCTTTCATGGTTGAGGTATGGTGGGGTGGGGAAAGTGGGAAGAGGAGAGTGAAGGAGAATTGTGGATGGTGTATAAAATGAAAAAAATAGAATAAAAAATAAAAGCAGAAGATAATAATCCCCCAAAAGAATGTCAACCCTAAAAAACTTAGCCAGATCCCTTCAAAGCTTATCTTTTAGATCACGGTTCTATGGGGTTTATTCTTTTGGATTTTCTCTCTGTGTATTATGAAATTAATTATAAGAAAGTGCATTTAACACACAGACACACACACACACACACACACACACACACACACACACACAATTTTGTATCAATTGCCAGAAGACCATGTGTCCAATGTCTGCCTCCCAGGCTCACTTTGAGATATCCCCTTCAGGTAGGATCCCAGAATCTCAGTGATAACTCCATTCATCTGGGTTAAGTGCAATTGTACCCATCCTCATCGATAGCCAGGAGGCCTAGACTTCCATCACTACTAACTCTGTCTACTTTTTTATACCACCAATCCCTAGCTCCACCAATTCCTGACACACATATCTAGTCCCTTCTCTAGATAAAAACACAAGACTCATGTCACCAACTCAACCTAACCCAGGGACCCAAGGAAACTGCTCCAGGAAGGGATATTAGATCCATATCAGCAATTCCACCCACTCACAAAAGCCTGCCTAAGAACTATAAGTCTTATGCTTTCCTCTTCTTCTCTCTCCTCTCTACATAGAGAGCCAAGACTCACATCACCACTTCTATAAGTACTTACTGCCTGAGGAAAACTCCTAAGTACCTTTCCAAGATTCCTGGTGAATGGCTCTGGGAGTCTTTGAATTTTATAGAAAGTATACTTCCAGGCTAATAAGCCTCTCTAAGCTCAAGCTGAGCCATGACTACTTCTGTTACCCTATTCTAACTTCAACACTGAATTACTCAAAGATTGAACCCTAACATCCATATTGCCCATAAATCATCTGACAAATTGGAGTAAAAGAAAACAGAGCTTTAAACACTTACTCAACAATGTAGAGTCAGGATTAACATGCAAAAATACTAACAATTGCCTAACGCTAGATGCCTAGTTCCTACGGCAAATATACAAATATGAATAAAAAAAGTGACACCTCTCTTACAAAATTAGTAGTCCTATAGTAATGTCTCCAGAGAACATTGTCTTAGATACTAATGATGCACAAGACAGTAAGTTCAAAATAGCAATAATAAACATGATCAAGTAACTAAAGTGAAAATACCAGAATGAAGACTTCAAAAACATAAATATTGAATAAAATAATTAAAACAACTTAATATATAAAAATAGAATCAAATAAAAATAATCTCTGAAGAAAAGCCAAAATTAAATGAACATTGAACTGAAATTTCAGGAATTCAAATAAAAATTCACAGACACTATGCTTACAAAAATGGGTTACTTCTGTTAGTTGTGATGACCAGTAAGATTCCAAAGACTGAAAGCATTTGGCTATTCCAAATTCTTTTAGTTATTCTCCAGAACATGATAGCAGGACACAATTGCTAAAGATAACTTCCTGAAGTTCAAAGAACATGGAGAAATCAAGCTGCTGCTATCCTGAAAGCTTTATTCCTACCATCTAGGTTTCAAAGCACCAGAAGGTGCTAATAATACTATCAACAGAAAAGTAATTATTAGTCTTACCTGGCTATGAATCCTGTGAGTGACAGTAATGATTGGTCTTGCAAAAGATGCTCGCAGGAGTAATAATGTCACAAATGTTGTGGGAATAATCAACAACTTATGATTGGTTTTAACATCTGCTCTGCAAGAATAAACCCCTCTCTATCACCATTATTAGGCCAGTATCTCAGACATAGGTAAATCATAGTCCTTACGAGAAAATCTATTATTATTATTATTATTATTATTATAATACTAATTCCTAAGATTATATCTTATACCATAGATTATGACATCTTTCAACCCTCATCAGAGAAGAGCTGTTTGTAGTAGATCATGATCAACATAGAGACCCATAAGTGGACAAGGTATGGAAAATACTAGACTATAGAATGTCCATCCCTAATTGGAACTTACATGTCATATGTCCTCATCTAAAGGCTCAGGAATAATTGTAGAAGAGGGGTATTTATTGGTGGAAGTATTAAGGCAACTCCACATAGATAAAAGGGAGATTTATTTGGAGCTTTTACTTACAAGTAATGGGATGGGTTACAGGGTCTGGGAGAGGTGAAGTGCAATCCAGTGGGGTTCTCTGGAGAACTCTCCTTGGTCTACCATCCAACATCCAGGATTATCAGGAACCAAGAAAGCTGTACATCAGAATCCTGGGTCTTATGGGCTCCCATCTCAGCCTGCCTCAGGGGCAGGCCACAGGTAGGCGTGATAGTTACTGGAAGCCTCAATGGGGGTAGTACTTCCAGGCCAAAGCTGGAACAGCTACCCACTATAGGTATGAAAGCTGGTAAGAAGCAGAAAAGGCAGATCTCTAGAAATTCGAGGACAGCCTGGACTACAGAGCAAGATACAGGACAGGCACCAAAACTACACAGAGAAACCCTGTCTTGAAAAACAAAACAAAACAAAAGAGTCAGAAAAGGAAGATGACTACAAGGGAAGAGTGTCTCTTCCACATAAGAAATCACAGGAGTTGTGGCAGCATTCACAGAACTGTGCAATGCTAAATTGTACCCAATCCCGTATGGAAAAGGAAGCTGAGAAGAAAGTTCTACCCCTAACTGAGGAGCTATTATTATTTTTGTTGCAGGGGAGGAAGGGTCACTTTTCTCCAAGCCTCTGGTAGGTTAACCATGATCCAGTAAACAGACACACATCCAAGAATATTTAGGTAGCCTAAATTGGGCTTAATAAGAAAATAAAGGACATAAAGTTGGGTGGGAAGAGAAGTAGGGTGAATCCAGAAAAATTAGAGCTGTGGAATAATAAGATCAAAATACATTTATGAAATTCTCAAAGAACTTACAAAAATAGATATTAACAAGTTGCTGAGATAGGATTGTGAAATTCACAAAACATAAAATGTTTCCTCTATACTGTTTTTACTAATGGTTTACAATGACTCATCCATGTGAAATAATTTGAGCCCTGGAATTCACCTATCCTAGAGAGTATCTTTACCTTTTCCATTATACACATCTGTGGTAGTTTTAATGCAACTGGCCCCACATAGAGAGTGGCACTATTAGGAGGTGTGACTTTGGTGGAGAAGGTGTGGTTTCGTTAGAGGAAGTGTGTCACTGTGGGCTTTGAGGTCTCTTTTGCTCAAGCTTCCCTCAGTGTGATAATCATACCATGTCCTGGATGCCTTCTGATCAAGATGTAGTCAGCACCATATCTGCCTACAGGCAACCACTCTCCCTGCCATGATGATAATTGACAGAGCCTCTGAAATTGCAAGCTGCTGTCTCAATTAAATGTTTTTCTTTATAAGAGTTGTCATGGTCATGGTGTCTCTTCACAGTAATAGAAATCCAAACTAAGACAACATCCTTTACCTTGGTTCTCAAAATATACTTTTCATAATTGCAATCATTGTTGCTAGCAGATTTCTTATTCAGCACTTTGTCAAAAATCAAAATATTCTATTTTATTTTTTATAACTCCTATTTTTCAATATTTTTTAAAACATTACATTTATTTTATTTACTTCTTTATATGCATGTGAGTTGGAATTCTCATGACAATGCCCAGTGTTGAGGTCAGAGGACAACTGGTAGGAATCATTTCTCTCTTCCACCATGTGGATCCTGACGTAGAACTTGCATCACCAGGCTTGATAATAAGTACCTTTGCCTACTGAGCTATTTCCTTGGCAGAGAAATTCCATTTTCCAAAAGTGTATCTGTTAGAATCCTGCCTTCTCTCTCTTCGGATCTAACGTCTTACGTCATCAGGTTGTTGGGGTGACTGCGTACCTCCATGTGGTCACACAATCTCTGCCTTAAAGAGCCACACATGGACCCTCACCCCCTTCTCTTTCTGTTTCCTCTCTGCTCTGCTCCCACCATCTTTCTGTCATCGTCCCCCACCCCCACTTTTCCCTCCTAATAAAGCTCTAAAAGGTACCAATGGCTTCTGTTATAACCGTGACCTTTCCACGCAATAACCAGTGCCAGCCACCAGTGCCATTCAGCATCTGCAATGGATAAGGTAGAAACTTACCATTATATAAGACACCAAGGAACTGGGAAATACAAAGTAATTTGTCAAAGGGCCAAATCCTGGCTAGTGACAAAATGTGCTAAGCTCATATGGAAAACTGTGTGAATCTATCAGGTGATGATGTTGATTTGTTCAGATGTGGATGTCTTTGGAGAGGAATACTGTTTGCTTATACTAGGGATATTTCCTAGCTTATTGGAAGACATAGAGTGTTGACATGAAACACTGAATAATGTATTGTGTGAACGACCATTGGGAAGATTGCTATCACTACAGCCCAAGAATTTTATCTATGGAGTATGGAGTCCACATCTTCAGATAAGGAGGACTTCTGTACTGGGAATGGCACTAATTGTTTAAATGAAAGTGGCCTAGAAGAACTCTTGTTTATTCTGGTATTTGCATCACGTCATTTCTACTAGAATGTCTACAAAAGTTCCAACTTCATATAGAAAAAAGATTTTTCTTCCTTATTTTTAAACTCTAAACAGTTGTTTATTTTCCACCTAAAATTAAATGACCACAGTGTTTCACTTAAAGCAACAAGGACCTCCAAAGTCAAGAAAAAATTACCTTAACTCAACACTTTGCCATTCACCTAAGTCTGTTTTCTCCTTTAGTCATTAGAGATAAACATCATCTAATTCATTTTACCCCAATTCATCTCATTAGGATTTGAGCACAGGGTCAAGGGACAGATGCTTAAACATTTCCATTCAACTCTACTACCCAACACACATTTTTAAATTGCCTTTTGCTCTGCCCACCTTCTAAGTACTCTATCAGTACAAAAGTGAAGGATCATAGTTTATTTTTTTAAGGAATCTGCAAAAATACTTTGAACTATTTACTGGATATCTAGAAAACTACAGTTGTGTAACAGAGGTTCCAAAGGCCTTGAAATAAAAACTTCTTGAATAATCATAAGACCCATTTATTTTACCAGAAGCTTGTAAACACATGCGTACCCAGGAAGGATTGAGAGAAGTTAAGTAAAATCATCTATTTCAGTATTGCATGTGAATAGAAGAACTTTTTTTTTTCTTTTTCAAGATAGAGTTTCTTTGTGTAACAGCCCTGTCTGTCCTGGAACTCACTCTGTAGACCAGGTGGGCATCGAATTCTCAGCCTCCTGAGTGCTGGGATTAAAGGTGTGTATCACCACTGCTCAGCTTAGAAGGATATTTTAAAATTTTTTTGCAAGAATAACTTAGTCTTTTAGCCATCAGTTGTTGTATAACAGTTTCATCCAAGATTAGAACCTTCTATCTTGGAGGGAAATTTCTTAAGACAGGATGCTTACAGAAAGGTTAAACAACAGTGTTTTAAGGGGAGGTAAAATATTACAGAGAACTGCATTACAACAGGAAGATACCAACTGAAAATTACTTCAGGAAATCCCTGAAACTGATCAGATACACTAAGGCCCAGTCCAAACCTCCCCAAGAGCATATAAGCAGTAATGACTGCAGAGAGTCACCCTCAGGCAAGCTGAGCTACAAAGAAGACCTCAAAGAAACCTAGCAACCTGGAAGAAGTAGGGACAAGTTTAGGAGACTGGATCAAAGAAGCAGTGATCCATGAAGCAGCCTGAAAGAAATAGAGAGAAGCCAAAGTGCCTAGAGTAAATCAAAACAAGCTATGCTTTTTGGAAGAGGCTTAACTGAGTCACCTGGAAAGGACTCTTCAATCTGTTTTGCCATCCGCAGTCTTGCTCCATGTTTCCACCTGCCACCCATGCTGGAGTGGGTTTTGGGGATACAGATGTCTATAAGTCATTTCTACTCTTGTAAGTAACCTAAGTAATCATCATAAAACTCTTTGGTTTATCAAGTTGGTCTTGGGTTCTCTATATGGGGCAAGTAGACTTCTATGTTGCATGCCCCCAGAAAAGTCTGTAACTCAACAGCAATATTCCTAAATACCCATTCTTTGGGTTGGATTTATGCTGTTTACTAAAATAGCAATAATATATTTGTATTTGTTCATCCAAGCTCCCTGGATTTTTATATAGTTTATTAATACTTTTACATAGTTTATTAATAGAAAAGTATCAAGAATATGATTAGATTTAAGGACCAAGCTTCATACATATTCTTCTATTATGAAACAATCCACATATTCACTTGAGGATACAAGGCAGAAATCTAAAAGTTATCATATATTGGTGAAATTATTAAGGCCACTCCACGTAGTTAAAAGGAAGATTTATTTAGTGGGTAACTTACAAATGAAGGGATATGAAGGTCGCAGGGTCTGGGGAAGGTGTATTGCAGTCCAGTGGTATTCTCTGGAGCTTTGATCAGTCAACCTCCACCGTCTCAGGTCCAGGAACAGAGAGTGTGCTGGCCCATCCAGATCTCGTTCTCTCGGTGCCTCCCTTGGCCCTGCCTTATAGGCGTGACAGTTGCTGAAGCCTCAATGGGTGTTGGAACTTCCAGATCAAAGCTGGAATGGCTGCCCACTACAATCACAAATTGAGTTGTTATAAGAGCATAAGAGGATACAGAGAGGCTTATTGAGATCACTGATGGGATTCAGAGATTATATTAAGAAGTATCATATAGAGAACAAAGTAGTTACATCCTCCATGATTGAAACAAAAAGAATGTCTCTTCTTCTCTAGACTCTGGTAATTTCTGCTGTGATTGGCCTAAACTGGTTTGACTATTTTTGATGGTGGGAAAGGCTGAGAAAGGGACTCAGTGAGTTACAGAAATTGCTATATTAAAAGGGAAGAGGAGTAATACATTCCTCAGTTCAATAGAAATGGAGTTGCTAAGCAAGGAAAAATATTCCCAAACTTTATGGGTATCAGTCAGAAGAGACTGCCATTCATTGTTTTGCCTGGCTGCTTGAATATGTATTGATACTATAGAATAGGGCACAAAGTATGTTGAAGTGACATTGTTGAGAAAACCTAGCAGTATTGTCTGCTGTCTAAAGCACTCAGCTATTGTTTTTTTTCTCTTCTTTCTTTTTGTAGCAGCTCAAGTTGACTAACATTTCTTAATTCTGTTGTGTTCACAGACTCATATATGTATGAAAGATTGCCAAAATTTGTGCTTTAATTACATTGCATATTATGTGCAATTAAATATCATGAATGTGTTCAAAACAATATGCTCATGTTATTCCTTCAGGGGTATTTGAATATCTAAGACAATACTGTGGAGTTAGACCACTATATTACAGACAATAGTAGCTGCAAATTAGAAATCAGGAAAGGATTGTACAATGGCATCAAAACTATGCTTTATGTTGAGAAATGTAGTAGTTATACAAATAGATGGTTGTTCTTTTCTTGGGCTGTCACATGCAGATCCATAGCTGCAATGTGCTTTCAGGTAGAAATCCTTTTCATTCACAGGACTCTCCTAATTGTTCATTGCCTCACAAAGATCACAGAAACAGTCTATATATCATTTAATGTGAGAAAACTATTGTTTCACATATTCAGTTCTGTTTTCTAGTTGCTTCTAGTGAAGTGATAAATCATGTCCTTTATTAGTAACTTCATAAATGCAGTAGAAAGCAGAAGTCCTTCTTCACTATTGACTGAGAACAACATTTTACTTCATGTTGCTTCCTGCATAACTTCATTGCCATGAACATCTACATAATCTTCTCCAACTTTCAGTGGAATCTCATCAACATGAGCATCCACATGTCCTCCAACTTTCTTTTTTTTCACCAACATAGTGTTTTCTTACTGATTATTTGGGAATTTCATATTATGCACCTTACTCATGCTCACTTCCCATTGCTCCTAAGTCTACCCTCCCACCTTTATGCCCTTCCCCAAAAGAGAAAAAAAATCCCACTAAATCCATGGTAAAGCTCCCAATGGCCAGCCCCTTAAAGATAACTGAGTATTCTCCTCACCCCATCCCTCCAGATACTGTCAACTACATAGAGCTACACTTCAACATCTTTATCACATTTTTAAGGACTCCCTTAAATGACTTCTTTTCTGAAATGTTTCTTTTTCTTTTATTTTCTCTTCTTTCTTTTTTTTTGGGGGGGGGGAAGAGCGATTGCCACAGAATCCTTCAATGTCTTTCATTCTCAATTATGAGTCTGCAGTCATTGGTACCATTGCAAAAGAAGCTCCCCTGCCCATAACAGCCAGTGACAGCACCCACTGATCATAGGATCACAGACTTCCACATGGTTTCCTGTGACAGCACAGACCACAGATATTCACATGATCTCTGGGAGCATCACAGTACATGGACTTCAACATGTTCTCTAGTAGCAGCATGGACTGTGGACTTCAACGTGGCCTCCAATAACAGCACAGACCACAGACATCAACATTGTCACCCCAGCAGCCCTGATCACAGACATCAACATGTTCTTAGGTGGCACCACTGACCACAGACATGAACATGGCCCCATGAACACCAACATGGCCTTCAAGCATAGTCTGAACTATGGGCATTAACATGGCCTCCAAAAGGAGCACAGGCCATGGGCATCCATATGGCCTCTGACAGCAGCATGGATCACTGGTATCAACACAGCCTACAGTGGCAGCACTGTCCCACAGAATCCAGGCTGGCCTCCGGAAGCTGCACTGATCATGGGGGTCTTTCAAGCGTGCTTAATCCAGAAAATGAACCATTCTTCATCTAGGATACCTTGTTGTTGCTCAGAGCCTTAGTGATCATGTGGATTGGCAGCATATTTGGGGGCAGAACCTGAGTGAGTTGCTCACCACCCTGTCTGCCCCACTCAAAAACGATATGCTCCCAAATCCTCCACAGTCAGAGGCTGTACATCTCTAGTTTCAACTCTTTCTGCTCCATATGTGGGCCTGCTCTGCATTGTTTTTCTCCAATTTCACAAGTCCACTTTTTAGAAGTGTCTTCCCATGAGACCTTCCCTTGTTTAATTGCTCTGTAGATAATGCAGCATGCTGCAGACTCACCCTCCACTTCCTTGTCTACCCTCAAAGCCCCCGTGGGTCTGTCAGGCTCCTCAGAATGGCTCTATAGTCCAGGAGTGCCAGAAGCTGCTGCTTGAATCAAGTCCTCTTCTCCAACTTTCAATGGTAAAGGTGAGGTTATTTACATCCCCTTTGTTTATATTTTATTGTTAAATTGTTATTTTAAGGAACTTGCAAAAGGAAAGAAGAGCATACCCTGATATTCCCTTTAAAGGTAATATCACTTCATGATTAAAGCACAGATTCAAAGCTTTCAATTTTTATAAAATATTTTAATCATTATTTGTTTCATTCATGTATCTTTATACTATCTACTCTAACTGTCTCCCCATACTCCCTTTTATGCCTCCTGCTACCTCCAAGTCTTCTCTTTTTATTTCCTAATAAAAATTTGAGCCACTAAGTCAAAATTGTAACACCTGCTGGAATACTTCTTTATTTAATTTGCTTGATTTTATGTAGTTCTTATGCAGAACAGCATAGGTGCCATGAGTTAATGAGTGTAATGGCTGTGTTATATATAGAAGACAAATTTCACAGCACTCCATCCCATCCTCCAGCTTTTACCATTCTTTGTACCTCCTATTTCACAATGGTCCCTAAGATTTGGAAGGGGTGATATAGATGTTCCATTTAGAGCTGAGCATTCAACAGTCACTTAGTCTTATCACTTCAGTTTTGAGTCTCAGGATTAATTGATCCTTGCTGCAAAAAGAAATATGCCTGACCAAGATTGAGACCACTAGTCTATAGGTAAAAAAATCATGTATTTATGTGGCTGTTTGACATGCCCATTTACCAAACCTATAGTAATAGGTTCTCCTCTATGCCTCAGGAAATCTCTAACCATGTGCTTTTGACCACATTTATAATACTAAACATGAATATCCAGTCTAGTAGACTGTAAAGCCAATCAGAAGTCTGGTTGTTAGCTTATAACATCCATGTCATTTTTGCAACAGTGGGAACATTTTGTCTGACTGGCTGATATTGTAGAATTCAGTGTTCACAACTGGGTAATACCATTGATGACTTTCTCTTTTTTCCACAGCAACCTGCATGGCACATTCTATTACCTTTAAAGTTAGCCAGCAGAGAGGAAGTTAATAGTTTGCTTTCTCTATTTCCTGCAACAAAAATATGCTGTGTCTTCAGCAATAGGATCTTTTGTCTTAAACAAGGACTTTTTACACAATATTTTTTTTGAAATTATAATATCATCAAATCATTTCTTCTTTATCTTTACTTCTTCTAAGACCTTCCAACTATGCCCCTTGATCTCTCAAATCCATTAGATAACCCAAGTCTTCTGAGGGGAGAATTGTCGACATATACTTTGCTGAAACTCCTTTTTCTTACTACACATTTTTTTTTAAGATTTATTTATTATGTATACAGAAGATGGTGCCAGATCTCATTACAGATGGTTGTGAGCCACCATGTGGGTGCTGGGAATTGAACTCAGGACCTCTGGAAGAGCAGTCCGTGCTCTTAACTTCTGAGCCATCTCTCCAGCCCCTTACTACACATTTTAATTTAACTCACTAACTATTATGTTTTCTTGATCTGGGAAGAAATATGAATACTGGGATGTTTATGACTTCTTGTAGCTATATATCATTAGTTTCATTTTTTTTTTCTGGTTCTTGAAGCCTAAAATGCACTAGTGTTCCCTTTTTATTCCTGACATTCTGTAAGCTGCATATCTCCTTAGGTGTACTATTTTAGAACACTGTGATCAATAAGGAAACACTAGCTAATAAGATGTGCCTTAAGAGGACTTTCTGACATTCTTTAGGGATAGTCATAACAATAGCTTTGATGATAGTAACAGGTGTCTCTTAATAGACTATAAAGACTTTCACATCAATATCTTATTGAGCACTCACAAGTACTTTGAGAAACAGGCAAGAAATGTAATGTTTTCCAAATTCACAGAAAAATGACTTTATAGTGATGACTTCTGGTTCAGTTATTCTCAGAACTTTACTCTAAGTCCCCTTTGGTATCATTTCTCATGAGAGTACTTTCAATGAGAAATTCTTAATTAATAATCACAAAAATGTGACTGCTAAGTTATTATAACATAACATAATGTAATACAATAGAAATCTAATTTTGAAGTTTCAATTATATGTCATTTTAAGGGAATAGCCAATGTTAATTCTAAATTGTATATTATGTGTTTCATTATTGTGATTACATTAAACATACCTTGTGGAAAGAATAAAGCTCTTCAGACTGAGGCTGTAAATAAAAAACCATCAGATGACAGCTTAAGCCAAATGCCAATATGACCTCGGGATGAAAATAAATAACCTCTTGTACATCACCCCTAAAAACCTTGTGTGCTATTGTCAATGATTTGAATGGTTCACACTGTCTTAACTGGAGAAGAATCAGAACTGATAAGTGTCCTGACTGATTTTTTTGTCAACTTGATGCAAGTTAGTCTCATTTGAGAAGAAGGAACCTCAATTGAGAAAATGCCTCCACCAAAATTGACCTGTGGACAAATGTGTGATACATTTTCTAGACTGACAATTGATGCAGGAGGGCTCAGCAAACTGTGACCATTGCTATCCCTGGGCTGGTGATTCTGAGTGCTAAAAGAAAGCAAGCTTAGAAAGCCATGGGGAATAAGCCAATACACAGCAACCTTCCATGGCTTCTACATAAGCTCTGGCCTTCGGGTTCCTGCCCTGAATTAATTGGAAGTTGGATTATAAGCTGCAAAATGAAATAAACCTTTGCCTCTGCAAGTTGACTTTGGTCATGGTGTTTTATCACAGCAGTAGAAACCCATACTAAGATTCAAATTAATCCCAGGTTGAGTATTGCTGTGACAGATCTGACCATGTGTCATTAGAAGAATTTCTGTTGCATTTGAACTTTCTGATGGAAAAGCCATCGATTATCCAGAGATTGATAAGCTTTTGTGGGAATGAGAAGACAAATCTGAGAGACGTACAGATGATGAGGACCTGACTTATGAAGTTTCAGAGGGAAATCTGAAAGTCCCTTAAAGACTCTGTTGGGAACATCAATATTTTGAATTAAGGGTATGTGGTGCCTGGTCAACTGAAGCTAATGAGTTGGCTGTGATTACCAAGAAACCAGTATCGCTGAAGTGAAACCTGTGCTTTACTGACACAATTGATGCTGATTAGCTGGAACTTAGATGTTAGTGGTAATTAGGAAGAATAGAGCAACACTGAAGATTCTAAGTCTGTAGATATTTCCTCAGGGTCAGCACACAGAACCTAAGCTCCAGAGACATTCAATGCTACATCTCCTCCTCGCTTCTGAACTTGGTAAGGTGTAAGAGTAGCCCAGGTTGTATTGATATTGATGACATGAAGGAATCATAGAGAGCAACTAGAGTGTGGTACTTTTTGTCAGGGCTGGAGTCCTTAAAGAGAGGCTAGGAAAAGCCTTTGGTGAGATGCAACCTCAGTTTCAGTAGAAGGCCTAGTATTAAATGGGTAATGGAGAGAAGCTGAGACTTGACACCATATTACAGGAGCAGAATCCTTGAAGAGATCGACGGCAGTCTGCTGGTAAATGTTCCATCCAGTTGCAGCAGGAGACTCCAGTATTTTAGAAATACCAGTACCATGGAACAGCCACCACAGACAGCAGTAGCTGTGGAGTAGAGCCTCTCTGAGCCTAAAAGGCAAGCTTCACATGCCACTGATGGCAGAGATGGAAAAATGGATCTTTTTGGAACCCACAGGATGATAGGAGGGTCCCAGACATCAATCATCAAAGTTATTATACTGTTGGAATTTAGTTTTCCCTATCATTTGATTATGACTATGCACTGATTATCTCCTCTTGGAATAAGAAGTTATAGGACTTATTTTTTATTTCACAGGATCCCACAGTTGAAAGACCCTGAACTCTTAAAGACACTTTGGAATTGTAGAAAGACCTTTGGATTTTAGAGATACTTTGAATATCTTAGAGAGATTTTCAATATAGATGGAATGAAGTTTCCAAATAAGACTCCATTTGTTCAAGATAAGGCCAAAAATTGACAAATGAAACTTTATGAAAATAAAAAGCTTTGAACAGCAAATGAAACAATTAACAGGGTGAAAAGAAAGCTCACAGAAAGGGAGATAATCTTTGCTAACTATACATCTGACAGAATGATTTAATGTTCAAACATACAAAGAAATAAAAAAAACAACAATCAATAAACTGTAGGCTGAATTTTCTGTCAGCTCCCAAAATAATCACACGGAGACTTAATATTAATTATAAGTGCTCAGCCAATAGCTTAGGCTTGTTTTTAACTAGCTCTTAAAACATAAATTAACCAATTTCTAATAATTTACTTGTTGCCCCATGGTCAGGGCTTATTACCTCATCTTGTACATGGCTTGATTCCTCTGTGTTTGGCTGGAGATAATGCCCTTCTTCATCCCAGTGAGCTCTCTCTCTGTCTGCAAGTCCCACCTAACCTCTTCCTGCTTAGCTATTAGCCATTTATGTCTTTATTATACCAATGAGACTAACATATTTTCACAATGCACAAAAAGGTTGTTCCACAACATTTCCCACTTCTTGTCCAATTGAAAAAGGAAGGTTTTAACTTTAACATAGTAAAACTATATACAGCAAAAATAGTTATCATGTAAGAATTACAGTTACACAATATCCAGTCCATTGGCAAATTTAGAGAAAATACTCTATTATCTATCTTATCTTTATGACTCTAAAGTTTTATACCTTTACTTTTATCATAACTAAGGTAAACTATAAGTTTAACTATTTATCTTTAACTCTGTCAAAGATACCAGAATGATGTAATATTACCTAATGACAGGGATATCTGGCTACCTTTCCTGGAACTCACAGAGATCCACCTGGCTCTGCCTCCCGAGTGCTGGGATTAAAGGTGTGCACCATCACTGCCTGGCTTATACACAGTACCACAAACAAGAGTAGAAACATAAATACAGTATAACAAAAATAAAATTAAATTTGTATTAATAAACTGAAATCAATACCAATATAAAATATTTTTAATTTAATAGTTGATTTTCGGATTAAAGTAGATCCAATAATCTACCCTTTTATCTCATCATTTCTATAATATATCCTCCTTTTTCTTTCAGAAAGAGATCCTTGAATTTAACTCATTTGTATAACTTTTTTCCTGACTATACACAAGAGCAACTTGTAACCAAACCTCATGAATGATGTCAAACATCCATGACCCATCTCTTGGGAATATGGGAGTTGTTTTCTCTAGACTGCTTCCTGTTGTCTGGTGGCAATGTCATCTTGTGGGAGGGAATGAAAAATTCAGGATTATGGTTAAGTCCTTGCTAGAGTAGTCTGTGAAGCTGGATGCACCATCTCAGCTCACAGCCTTGAAGCTGTTCTGGATTCAGAACTCTGAGGAAATTGCAAGAGAGGTGATCTGAGATATTGAATCACCTGGGCCATCCATTATTATTGGTGTTTGATCCTCTTGTTCTGAAAACACATAAACTTTTAAAGGTAACATAAATTATGGAATGTGTGTTGTACACAAATCAGACAAAGATGATTTTTTTTGTTTTATGTTTGAGAAGGTAAAATATATATCACATGTCTTGTAATTTTTCTAAGTTTACTTCTTTATGTCCATATCTTGGATTTTCAGGGGGTCTTCCCTGGTCAAATTTGATCTTTAACCTTGAACGAATCCACAGCTTTTCATTTTCTCTGAAAATAAAAGCATAGCCTCTCCCTCAATGTAATACATGTTTGACTTATATTTTGAAGTTAAGACATTTAAAATATATAGGTTAGTTTAATTTAGCAGTTTCCATCATCCAGTGTGTCTCAGCAGCTACTGTTCATGCATCAGCAATCAAAAAATTTAAAGACAACACATTAACATATAGTTTCCAGACTCCCCATGTGTATTTTCCATCTTTATATGGCCTTTGCCTTTATATTACATTACTCTTTTTTTTAAGACTGTATTCTTTTTTAAATATTTTTATGACTGTCTATACCCTTAACTACTGTATAGGTTAGATCATGGTGTGTTGGCTTCATTCCTGCTGGGATCCCTGAGATCCTAGTCTCATGGTGGAGGTACCAGCAGGAGTCACATTTCACATCCCAGCTCTGGGAAGTTTCTTCGTTCATGCCACTGTACACATTTCTACCTAGTCTCATGCCAACAATTAGCCACCCACTGCTCATAAATTCTATACAAGTGTTTGGTAGATGGGCCTCTTAAAAGAGCCACACCACTGTATGCTGCTACTTCTGAGCCTACCCAAGAAAGTGTGGTCACCATGAAGCTGCATTTGACTTATGGGGGCCAGGGAATGTAATGTGGTAGTTTGAATGTTATTGACCCCCATAATCTCAAAGGAAGTGGCACTACTAGAAGATGCATATCTGTTGGAGTGAATATGGCCTTGTTGGAAGAAGTGTGTAGCTGTGAGGTGGGCTTTGAGGTTTCCTATGCTCAGGATACCACCCAGTGTCTCAATTGACTTTCTTTTGCCTCCAATATGTAACACTCTCAGCTACGAATCTAGCACATATCTGTCTGCATGCCCCCATGTTTTCCATCATGATGATGGGAATGGACTAAATTGCTGAAACTCTGAGTGAGTCACCCCAATTAAATGTTTTCTTTATAAGTGTTATAGTGGGTATGGTGTCTCTTCACAGCAATAAAAAAAAATCCCTATTTATGACACTGGGCTCAAAGGAGCTTGCAGAGTCTGAATCAACATCCAGACCAACCTAGGCCCTCTACACTTATATGACAATTGTGTAGCTTGGTCTTCATGTTTGACTCCTAATAATAGGAACAGGAGCTGCCCCCAAAACTTTGGTTGGTTCTTGGAAACCTATTCCTCATACTGGGTTGCCTTGCCCAGCCTTAATACAAAGGATATTACTTATTCTTATTGCAACTTGATATTCCATGCTTTGTTGATATCCATGGGAGGCCTGCCTCTTTTTGAACAGAAATAGAGGAAGGGTGGATTGAGGAAGAGGGGGGAGAATGGGAGGAAAGAATGAAGGGGAGAAATTGTGACCAGGATGTAAAATAATATAATTAATTGAATTAAAAAGAAAAAATGAGCTGCCCTGGTCATCTTTTTCACTCACACAACAAGGTCTGTTTTGTTAACCCATATGTCCTTTGCTTTGCTGATTAGGTTCCTAAGCAGTCAAATTAAATAGATGGATTTGTATCTCTACTCTATGCTGACTTCCCTCAACTTCAGGTTTATGTTTGTTGAATGATGTATTTTACACAGAAATAGAAGATGGCAGGATATGAGACTATTGTGGGGGGGGGAAAAAGACAAGAGACAGGTGACCTGCCTATTTAAACACATACAGTAAGTTCAAGTGATTACAAAAAAAATTTTTTTTACACTCTTGATTATTGTATATTAGAGCAATAAAGCACACATTTCTAAAAGAGAAACAATAGTAATTTATTGAGTATTTGCTACATGCCAGGTAATTAACCAAATGTCTTTCCTATATGGTCAATTTAATTCTCACTACAAACCCTGGACATCATGAAAATCCTCTATCTACAAGTAAAGAAACTCGGGTTCAAGGAACTTGCTCAAGGTTACTGAGTTAATGGCACTATGTCCTGAAAGCCTATAGATTCCCCCGTATCCAATGCAGGTGGTATTGTGTGATTATGCTCGCTTTCAAGATTTCCTGCTGCCATGTGACACATAATCAAGGCTGCTCTTCTTTAAAAAGAGCAGGGATTTATGAAAAAGGTTTGTCCTAGCATTTCACTTGCTTGGCTTTCCACTTTCCAAAAAGGATGGATGTAACCCAAAGGCCCTTACCTTAACAAATGTCAATGCCTTGATCATGAACTGCCAGGATTTGAGAAGTGAGATATGTAGCATGAATCTTAAAGGTACTTATTAATAAAATCAAACCTGAGGCCAGTTATTGGGGTGAATGCTGGAGGATCAGAGAAGTAGAACAAGCCACAGCTACCTCACCTTGCCAGTTCCTCAGCTGATCCTGTTTCCTCAGACTGGAAGCCTCTGAGTCCTTATCCAAATGAATCTCAGCTGAACTGCTTCTTGAAAGCCTAAATGCTTAACCGGCCCAAAAGCTTCTAGTTTCTGGTCTTCACACCTTAAATGTCTTGCTGTTTTCTGTCCTCACTTCCTGGGATTAAAGGCTCACTTCTTGGGATTAAAGGCATGAGTCACCAAGCCAGGCTGTTTCCAATGTGGCCTTGAATTCACAGAGGTCCAGAGGGATTTCTGCCTCTGGAATGCTAAGATTAAAGCTGTGAGTGCCACCATTTTCTAGCCTCTGTATCTAGTGACTGTTCTGTTCTCTGACCCCAGATAAGTTTATTAGGGTGCACAATATTCTAAGGAATACAATACCACCACAGAGATAATTAATTTTTGTTCTACATAAATTACCTCATCTCCAGTATTTTATTTCAGCAGCACAAATGGACTAGGATGGTGCTGACAACAGCACGTGGCCTTTGGGAAAATGATTAGGCCCCATGAATAGAAATATTATTTTTAGGAATCCTTAGGAGCTGCCTGGTCCTTCAAACCATGTGACGACATTCTAGGTAGCACCATCACTGACTCAGAAAACAGGCATTTCCTTGATGCTGTGTCATCCTGGATTTACCAGGCACTAGAACAATGAGAAATGACTTTATGCTATTTGAAAGCCACCTTGTTTCTGGTACTTCGCCACAGTAATGTGAACAACATACTAAAACATACACCTTCCTCACTGCCACAATAATTCTGCAGAGAAAACTTTCATAAATAAATACTATGTCTTGGACCAGATTCTCTTCTTTTTGTGCCTGAGAGAAAATGCTTCCATAAGCTTCTCAAACATCCATAAGTCCTTATATTTTCAATTACAATAGAAAACTATTGTCTTTGTTTTCCTTAATTATAAAATCATGTTTCTGTTAGAGCAGTAAACTTTGTACATGCAGTAAAACCTTATAGCTTATAACAGTTCATATGTTAAACAGTGTTTGTTGCAGTTGTGTGGAAGGACCCACAAATTTGAAAGCCTTTCAGCCATGTGTTCAGACCAATCACAATGAAGCTGTGTTGTTGCTTCCCAAAATACCTGGGATTCATTATAAATTTGATTTTGAATTAAATTTTGTTTATTATGCATTCTAAACCCATTTACTGCTTCACAACTTCTCATGATGCCCACATTCAGTTATGCAGCAAGTGGAGTTGTGACCCACAATCTAATAAGCCATGATGGAAGACAATAATGACATGGAAAGCAGGGACCATGTTTAAGCCTATTGGACTATTATTTAATGCTTAGTGTTGTTAGATTGGTGACGCAGAAGGAATAAATTAGATGTGACTTATTTTTGGGCCAGTTGCTCTATTCCTTTCACGGTCATTTGTAATTTAGGCTACTTTCCCTTTCCAATTTAGATAGTGCTCTAATAGATGTTTCCTAGCATTTCTGTTAAGAAAAATAAGCCCACCTTCTTTCATTGTCCTGAGCTGACAAAAGCGCTCTCTCTCTCTCTCTCTCTCTCTCTGTATGTGTGTGTGTAAAAGTATCCATAAACATATACTTGTCACCCAAAATATAAAGAAATTAGCAAATCTGTTCCCCCTAATCTCATCATATCCCCAATACTTTTGAGCACTTTACACACACACACACACACACACACACACACACACACACACACTCGCACACATGCATGCACACATGCACTCACACATACTCCAAATGGCCATATTTTCTTAAGCAGAAAACAATATGAATACATACTGACAGTTAAAACTTTGGAGTTGTCAAACTGAGGACATATATTTTGCCTAACCTTTGTTGTTCTCACATCCTCTATGCACTGAACATACATATTAAGATAAGATATCAGTCAGTGCTTGCAACACTTTACTTGGCCAAGCCCCAGCTGGTCAGCAAACAGAAGGCCATTCAGTTTAAAGAGCCTCAGAAACTACTTCGTCTCCTGCTTGCTTCTCATCTCTTCCTTTCACATTTTTAAACCTGAAAATCTACATTAATTCACTTATTTTTCTTTTGTCTATGTTCTTAATACAGTGAGCTCTAACTCATAGTTGCTTTGTGCAGATTGCTTTATTTATTTATTTATTTATTTATTTATTTATTTATTTATTTATTTTTGTCTGATGATACTCATCAATAAAGCCAGAGAAGAAATCTCTACTTTAGACATCTTTAAAGGCTTATACTAACTTCCCAGTGGTGAGAGAAGGTGTGACTGAGAAATCAGTGGTGTAACATATACAGCATCAGTTAGTTATAAGATTGTCATTGAGCTGGCACACAAAAACTCAATGTTATTTAATATTTGCAGCAAGACATACATCAAAAGGTTTAGACACCATGACCAAGCTGGATTTATCCATGAAATACAAGCATAGTTCAATATACAAGTCAATAAATGTAATAAAATACATAAATGGCCTTAAAGACACAAATAACATGACCATCTCAGTAGAAACAGTAAAAATCTTTGACAAAATTCAACATTGCCTTTCAATAAAAGTCTAGAGAATTTAGAGGTAGAGGGAAAACAGCTCAACACGATTAAAGCTATATATGAAAAACCCACAGCCAACATCATAGTAAATGGAAAAAAAGGCTTGAAACAATCCCACTGAAGTCAGGAAGGAAACAGGAATGTACGGTGGCCACACTACTCTTCAATATTATACTCAAAGTACGAGATGGAGCAATAGGGCAAGAATGGGAAATTAAATAAATACTAATTGGGGAAAAAAGAAATCAAAGAATCCCTAATTGTAGATGTAGTGATTTTGTAATTCAGAGATCCCCAAAATTCTACACAAAGATTCTAAGGATAATAAACAAATTCAGCAATGTAGCAGAATACAGAATCAACATGCTCAAATCAATAGCTTCTCTATACACCAAGGACAAATATATAAGAGGAGGTCATGGACACACTGTCATTCACAATAATCTAAAAGAAAATAAAATGTCTTAGAATAAGCCTAATCAAGGAAATGAACAATGTCTCCAGTGAAAATTTTGGCTCTCTGAAGAAAGAGATAGAGAAAGACACTGGAAAAAGAATGACAGGTGGGTGTGTAGAGATCTTTAATATCTATTTAATAGAATGAACAAAAATTAAATTCAACATAGGATATAATTTTAAAATATTTATGCTTTGTGCTTTTGGTATTAATTTTTGTTGTTGTTGTTGTTGTTTGTTTTTTTACCAAAAGCAATTCTGGAAATGAAGAAAGTTGTTTCATTGTTCAGAGGAGTGAACACATATTTATCATTGTTTTCTTCTGAAAGTCTTTATGAATGACTATAACAAATATAAAACCAAAACCAAAAATACAGTAGTGCAATAGAGGTGACAGCATGAAAAGATGTCAATATGGTTTTGAGACAAGAAACAGGTAGGTCTGTCCTGAGAAGAGAAGACAAAGTAACAAGTAGAAACTGCATAGCGGAGAATAGAGAAAAGTGATCCAGAGTTATGGAAGTGCTCTAAATGAAATATCAGAAAACAAAGCCGGCTTTAGGTCTAAGGGGGGAAGTGGGATTTATTGAAAGTGTATATGAACAGTTGAGACGACAACAATATACTTGTCTGGTTTAGGAAGCATGGGTCTATAAACCCAGATTTAAAAAGGAAGACTTAATCACTTGGAGAAATTTTAAGCTGGTGTGTTAGTCAATTTTCTTGTCACTGTAATAAATTTAAAAGGAGAAAATAGTTCATTAATGACCCCAGTGATTTCAGTTCCACCAGGTTAGTGAAATAGAGCATCATGTGAAAAGGGCAGTAGGGGAACAGAACTCCAGACCCCACGGCAGCTATGAAGTAAGAAGTGGAACAGCAAAGGACAGGGACATATCATAGTGACTTACTTCTTAAAATTAGGTTCTTCCTACCTTCAGTGCAACATTCTATGGATTCATCAAAAAGTTATAACTAATAAACTTAGGATTACTGAATAACTCAATTAATAATGAAAGGATATTATTTAAAAGAACCAATGCAAAAAACCACAACTGGAAGATATGCACTTAACAGAAGACTGTAGATTTTCTCCAGAGAGAAAATGGTTTACATTTTTCTGAATTGGAAATAAGCAATAAAATGTCACAATTCTAAAATTACTTAGTAGTATGACATAAGCATCTTCATTTTCATCCTGATCCATACTGAATCATTCAAATTCATCTATACAGATTGTATCAGTATGGTTTTGTTCATACATAAGCTTAGGATAAAAAATGTAGAAATTCAGCCAGGCAGCAGTGGCACATGCCTTTAATCCCAGAACTGGGAAGGCAGAGCCAGGAGGATCTCTATGATTTCAAGGTTCGAGGGCAGGCTGGTCTACAGAGTGAGACCAAAACTACATGGAGAAACCCTGTCTCAAAAAAATGTAGAAATTTTTATATAAACTAAGAATGAGAAAAAAAGAAACATTTTCCATCTTGACCTATTTTCTCTCACCTTAACTTACACATGAAAGGACTGTTAGTGAAAAGCTACGGTATCAGGTAACATCAAGAATAATCCTGTCAGTAGTCTATCATGGAGGTATCTTTGTGAATTTCTGGGGACCTCTGTAGTACTCTGCTTCTTCCTATTTCCATGGGGTCTTCATTTATTATGGTCTCTTTACTTGTTCTCCCACTCTGTTCCTTATCCAGCTGGGACTTCCTGCTCCCTTAAGCTCTCTTTCTCCCAACCCTTGCCCTCCATTACTCCCCCATCATGTCCAGTTTGTTGTAGATCTCATCCATTTCTCTGTCATTGGTCAATGCCTGTGTCTTTCTTAGGGTCCTCTTTACTAGTTAGCCTCCCTGGAGTTGTGAGTTGCAGTCTGGCAATGGTCGAGAGAAAGCCCTAGCTGACCTACTCTGGTGATCAGATGGCCTAACACCCTAACTGTCATGATAGAACTCTCATCCAGTGACTGATGGAAGCAGATGCAGAGATCCACGACCAAGCCACAGGTGGAGCTCCAGGACTCCAATAGGCAAGAGAGAGGAGGGATTATATGAGCAAGAGATATTGAGACCATGATTGGAAAAAGTGCAGGGACAAATAGCCAAACTAGTGGAAACACATGAACTGTGATCCAATAGCTGAGGAGCCCCCATGGAACTGGATCAGGCCCTCTGTATAAGTGAGACAGCTGATTAGCTTGAACTATTTAGGAGGCCCCCAGGCAGTGGGACTGGGACCTGTCCTTAGTGCATGAACTGGCTTTTTAGGAAAAAGGGCCTATGTTGAGACACTGTTCAGCCTTGGTGTAGGGAGGAGGGGTCTGGACCTGCCTCAACTGAATCTACCAGGCTGAGCTGACTCCCCAGGGGAGACCTTGCCTTGGAGGAGGTGAGAATGGGAGGTGGATTGGGGGGGAAAGCTGGGGGTGGGACTAGGGAAGACAGGGCAATCCGTGACTGATATGGAAAATTAAATTAATTATAAAATAAAAATATATAAAAAGAATAATCCTATTGTCTGTAGCTTACAGAATGATTTCTTATAAAGTTTACATTAAAGTTGCATATTTAAATTAGCACTATACGCAGGTATGTGCATACACACACACCAAAGAAAACCCACATATTAACTCTTAAGTCATTTACAATTTTCTTATATTGGATCAAACCAATAAAGAGTCTTTGTGTAGCTAAAATTATTTTTTTATTATAGACATATCTATTTTTATTATTTTTCATTGATAAACTTTTTTTCTATCTTTGGGGTCCAAGAAAGGATTACAATTCCCACTCCCATTGAAGTTAGTTAAAATCATATGATTGTCTTTAGTTAATAAAATGTAAATATAATTAAAATTAATTCACAGGTCTATTTTCCTTTCGAGCTGTTTTACTAACAGGTTAATCTCCTTAAGAGATGTTCAGATGGATAAGAAACCACAACCATCTGACAATTGACATAGTAACATCAAGAAAAGCTATATGCTACTGATACCATCATTATTTTAGTGAGAACATAACTTAGCTTCTTGTGGATGCAATTGCTATCTTTGACACTCACACAACTTTTATTTAAAACTTTGGGTTAACAGAAATCCTGTCTTTTGTCTATGCATCCTGCTTTCTGGTTCAGACTTGATTTGAGGAAGTCATTCCATAATGCAAAAAAAAAAAAAAAAACATAAAAAATGCCCATAAGTTGTTTTATTGGACCTTCTATCAAAGTAGGGTGACAAGAATCTAATATATATGGGGATTTAAATGCTCTCTCAGAACACAGTTTCTATTTAAAAAAAAAAAAAGAAAGAAAAAGAAAAAGAAAAAATCTTGTCTCAAAATGTCTTAAAACCCATCTCAATTTCTTACCAGCAGTGTGGCTTAATGTGTGTGTAACCTGCACTTTTGCTTCTCCACTAATACCAACATGCTCATTATCTTGATTTACAAATCAACTATGAAGAGGCTTCATTCACTGCTCATTTTTATTCTTTCCTGTTTAATCAGTAAATATCAGAAGTACTTTAATCAGTACTTCAGAAATCTAGATTTCTCTAGTTCTCAGAGTGAGGCTCATTTTCCTTTTGTGCCAAATGAGTAAATAATTTAAGGCCTTTTCCTATGTAATCATGGAAGTACAGTCTTTTCTCTGGTGCCATGCTTTACATTTTCCAGATAATCAATAGAGAAGGTACACAGATTTTTACATGTGTATTTTGACTGTTTATGTCACTTTAGTCAGCTATCAGATTGCCAGTTGATTCTAATCATTCCCTCCTTGCTGTCATATAAATGTCTTCCCTAAGGTTCAGCTCTTCCTACCTATACTGTCTCTTCCAAATATTTGAATCAAAATGACCCTTAGCACACCAAAGATAAGGCTCTCCCAAGGTTTTCTTAAAAAATATGTTTATGTATTTCTGTCCAGGATATTCATGTAGATCTCATCCATTTCTCTGTCATTGGGCAACCCCTGTGTCTTTCTTAGGGCAGTGTTTTCTAGGTAGCCTCCCTGGAGTTGTGAGTAGCAGTCTAGTCATCTTTGCTTTACATCTAGTATCCTCCTATGAGTGAGTACATACCATGTTTGCATTTCTGAGTCTGGGTTACCTCACTCAGGATGATTTTTTTTTTCTAGATTCATCCATTTGCCTGCAAACCTCATGATGTCATTGTTTTTCTCTGCTGAGTAGTATTCTATTGTGTATATGTACCACATTTTATTTATCCATTCTTCAGTTGAAGGGCATCTAGGTTGTTTCCAGGTTCTGTCTATTACAAACAATGCTGATATGAACATAGTTGAGCAAGTGCCCTTTTGGTATAATTGAGCATTCCTTGGGTATATGCCCAAGAGTGATATAGCTCGATCTTGGGGGAGATTGATTCCCAATTTTCTGAGAATGCACAATATTGATTTCCAACGTGGTTGTACAAGCTTGCATTCCCACCAGCATTGGAGGAGAGTTCCCCTAGCTCCACATCCTCTCCAGCATAAGCTGTCTTCAGTGTTTTTAATCTTAGCCATTCTGACAGGTGTAAGGTGGTATCTCAGAGTCATTTTGATTTGCCTTTACCTGATGATTAGGGATGTGATGTGAGTAGGGGTAATGAAGGGCAAGAGTCAAGAGAAAGAGAGCTTAGGGGAGTAGGAGATCCCAGTTGAATCAAGAATAGAGAGAGGGAGAACAAGAAATAAGAGACCATGATAAATGAAGACCACATGAGAATAGGAAGAAGCAAAGGGCTAGAGAGGTCCACAGAAATATACAAAGATACCTCCACAATAGACTACTGGCAATGGTGGAGAGACAGCCCAAAATGATCTACTCTGGTGATAGGATGGCCAAACACCCTAATTGTCGTACCAGAAACCCTATCCAACGACTGAGGGAACCGGATGCAGAGATCCACGGTCAGACCCCAGGTGGAGCTCCAGAAGTTCAACTGGAGAGAAAGAGGAGGGTTTGTATGAGCGAGAATTATTGAGACCAAGATTGGAAAAAGCACAGGGACAAGTAGCCAAATGAATGGAAACACATGAACGGTGAACCAATAGCTGAGGAGCCCCCAACTGGATCAGGCCCTCTAGATAAGTGAGACAGTTGATTAGCTTGAATTGTTTGGGAGGCATCCAGGCAGTGGGACCTGGACCTATCCTCAGTGCATGAGCTGGCTGTTTGGAACCTGGGGCTTATGCAGGGACACTTAGCTCAACCTGGGAGGAGGGGACTGGATCTTCCTGGACTGAATCTACCAGGTTGGACTCAATCCCCAGGGGAGTCTTTACCCTGGAGGAGATGGGAAAGGGGGTGGGCTGAGGGAAAGGCTGGGAGGGGGATGCAGGATGGGGGAGGTAAGGGAATCCATGGCTGATATGTAAAATTAAATTAAATTATAAAATAAAATTTAAAAAAAATTAGAAAGAAAACAAAAAATACTAATATATTTGTATATGTATGTATATTTCTGTATAGGGATAGATGACATGGAAGGAGAAAGAATGGCTCACACATTTATTATTCCTCATAACCCTCAGCCTATATCCTCTCTACATTCTAGACTTACCAAATTATTTTTGCATGAGCATCAATAGAAATTATCACCAAAGCAGATTTCTCCAATAAACACAGATTCACAATTCCTGTCAATGGGGACCATAGAATGTAAATTTTAATCAGTTCCCTAGAGGGAGTAAATTCTCTATTGGACCACTGATATTTTTGTTTGTTTGTTTGGTTGGTTGGTTAGTTTTGTTTTGCTTGGCTTTTTAAATATTCTTGGATGGAAGTTCCCTTTACCCTGAGTATATGCCTCAACTTTCCGAGACTACAGAGGAAAGGAGAAAAAATGAAAAATAGCACCCACAGACTCCTTAAATTACCAAATGAAGCAAACATCATCATTTGCCTACCTAATATCCATCACCATTTTAAACCACTGTAGATATTTTTGCTTGTTTATGTGCTTGTGTTGTTTAGAAACTAAACATATTCCAACCCTCAAATTGTCACTTCATATGGCTAACATTAGTTCAGTATAAACAATAGCCTTTTATATGTTATAGACCTATTGGACAACCACAATGATGAATGTTTCCATACCTGAGAAGAATCTTGGTTATACAAAAAAAAAAAAAACCCAATTTTTTTTTAATTCAGATTGATGGAGTTGGTCCATAAGAATTTATTCTGAGAGGTTTGTCTTCCATGGCTGGATATAGTAAACAAGTGAGCATAGCCATGCAATAGAAACCTTTTCTCTTTATTGTCTCATATGCTCTAACTCATAAATGAAAGTGTATATTCATAATTTCAGAAATCATTAGATTATGTCACAGGTAGACCACCTTATGTACAAATGCAACATCTAAAACTTTAATGTGGCAGAGTCCATAATCTCCTAAGGAAACTTCACCTATTATCATGAATATTTTTATGATAATAAAACTATGAGTTTTTTATTCTTCACAGTAGAAAAAGTAAGAGATCGTGTGAAGGTCTGGAAAAGTTTATTTTTTATTAGGTCTATTCTATATGCATATACAGTAGGACTTATTTTATGAGGCAAAAATAATACATCTGGTAATGATTCAAGATAACACCATTTTACTGAATATTCTAGAGGAAAGAGTTAGTCCAAGTCAGTTTTAGGAAGCCTAAATCCACAAATAATATTTTTATTATTGTGGTTTAGTTTAATTTCTTTCTTTTCTTCATTAAAAAATAAAATTTCCACATGAAATAATGAAATGTTTCAGACTGTGTCATTTTTCAAAATATTGTGATCAACATAGGTTCTTTGAACAATTACTGACTAGAAATGTCTCCATATTTCCTCTGTAGTCTAAACTCATTTTTCAACTTTCAGTAACATTATGGTGGCCACTCTACTCACTGATATTCCTATATCAAATACCAATATCTCCTTATGCATTTAATTTGTGAAACATGCATTTCCAAATTTTATTATTAAGTTCCTGGAGATAAATGCCATGCCTGGTTTTGCCCAAAGTAATATCTCTAATATCTGATGCATGATGAACACAATAAATACCTGTCAATGAAATTAGTGACCACAGGAGACATATTTATGTAGCAGTGACTCAGCAATATCTTGCCCAATGAAATATGATTAACTTAGCTTGCCTTGCTCTACATCCTCCCATTTGTATGAATAAAAGAGTCATTGAGTCACATAATTTCTATTAACATTCTACAAAACAAGGTTTTAAAAACAGTTTGATAACTGCATGTATGAAGTAAATTGGCTGTCCATTTTTATGCATTAAGCCTAAAGAACTCTAAATATTTATCCAACTTAACTCATTCATTTTGCAGAGAAATAAAATAAGCCACAGTAATTAAGAGTCCTAACAATTCACAAATATATAGTGTCAGAAAAGAAGAGTAGGAAACTTTTGTTCTGATAGTGAGTTCAATGATCTTTCCATGTCCTTGTAGAGATTCTTTAAACTCAAAATTATATAAGATTTAGGGTTTTTTTTTAAGCTCAACAATAGGTGATACAGTATTAGGAATTTCATTTTGACCCATTCATTATCTTCAGGTTCATTGAATTATTGGTAACTTAGTGACGGGACATTTCTGAAGACCATCATTAGCATTAAGGATTGCAGTGTTAAAGCCTAAAGCACTGATATCATGTTGAATCCTTAGAGAAGATATTCTTCAATAGCTACACATTTCAGTTCATATTTTCAGGTATGACATCTCTGATCTATTATAATATAATCTTACTAGAAATTATGTAGCCCCCAAGAAGGTTCTCTTTTCCTTATTTGTCTCATAGAATTTGCCTCAATGCTTTTTTAAACTATGAAAACTTTTTAAATTAAATTTTTAGGATCCCAGTGAATTCATAAAAGGTGGTGTCAAGTTACTGGGTGGTCTATCGGAAACATCATGGTGCTCCTGCAGAGGTTGATGTCACTGTCTCATTCTAAACACATGGTGAATAGTTGAAAGGATATGCAGGCCTTTGGGGGAAGACTCATTTTAGGAGGTTTAAGTTGAGGAACTTTTGTTTCAGAACGCATTCCCTTGAATCAAAGGAAAATGAGCCCCAAACCAAACTGATTATATTTTAGTGAGGATTTTATTTAGTGACCACAGGAGGATTTTATTTAGTGACTCACATTATTTTAGTGAGGATTTTATTTAGTGGGTATTGCTTTTAATTAATGGAACATGTAATTCATGAAAATAAATTATAAAAATGCTAAGAACTTATGATACAAAAGAGTAAGAATAGAAAAGTATCAATAGGAAACATGTGGAAAGTCATTTCCCCCAACAAGTGGAGAGCAATTGCAGCAACATGTATTTCTACTCACGAAGATACACATTTTCTGATTATCAGAATCATGTTTTGAAGTCCTTTGCCCACCCTGATATCTTTCTGCCTGCACTAGAATTCATTTATCCCCTCATATCTCCATTATCTCACTCATTCACTCCCACATTCCTGCACATATTTTATTTCTTTGTGTTGAGAAACAGGGTAACAAAAAAACATAGGAAGATAATCTCAAGTTTTAGAAATTAGATGTCTCTTGGAAAATGACTCATGATTTAACTATACAAAATCCATTAAAAGATAATATTATTAGGCTATTACTTTATTATAGATCAAATGTAATCTACACAGAAATTATTCCAACTTGACAATATGGAATCACCACTGTATGCTAAATTTCAGTTAAAGATTCATCAGATTCATCAGAACAATCAGGATGCAGCCTAAAGACTTCACATTCTAAAGAATAAAGGATAAGTGAAATCTTTATCCAATCTATATAGTCAGCTCCAATTTTTTTTCATTTCTGTTAAACTATGTGATTACTTTTGCTTCAGTGTACAACTTATTGGACAAGTTCTGTACTTTAAAAAACATTTTCCAAATGGAGGTGTGACTGTATAATATTATAAGTAATCTAAAATTCACCAAAGTCATATCTTGGAGGTTATATAATATTTACTATATTGATAAGATCTAGCATTTTATAGAGTTACCCATGTGCTTAGAACTTCCAATAATAAGCTTCACCCATACAACAGTCAACTGCATGAGATTTGTTTCTAAGAAAATGTAAATTATTATTATGGTCTACTGATGTAGTCAATGTGGTGCATTAAGACTATCTGGCTCCTCGTTGCTAAACTCATATGTAAAAATGTACTGATATTACATCAATCATGTGAGGATTAAATTAAATAATATGGAATACCATGTGTAGTCCAATCTTTAACCTGAATAGGTCTTTGAGACCTATTCTATATACCCACCCACCTCTTATCTACCATTCCTACCACAGAATATATCTATCCCATCTCCAAACTAGCATTCAAATTGCAATGTTCCCTTGGAAAAGAATGTAGTTAATGTTGAAAACAATTATTTCCCAAAACAATTATAAATACACTCAAGGAATTCAGAGAAGCTATGAGCAAATGCCCAAGTAAGGATCATAAAAACAAAATATAAGAAATAATGAAAATCATTTAATATATTAAAAAGAAATTTAATAAACAGGGCTTGGAAACCAATCCCCAGCTCTATTCTGACCTAGGGATGAGTGACTGTGTTCATACCCAGTAAGGCCTACCCCTAGGAGCCATCCATAGGCCCCAGCTGTTCCCCAGGAATACCCACCCAACTTAGCCCCAGTTGCTGGCCGGCAGGGAGGCCTCCTGTGGGAAGGAGGCTCCCTGTTCATTTAGAACCCTCAGCAGCAGACCGTGCAATCTACACCTAGAGAGAGAGAGCTCTCATTGGACAAAGGGCTGTCATTGGACCAAGATTAACCTCAGCTGACAGGGAATCTGCCAGCCATCCTTATACCAAGAGTGGCTCTCTGAGAAGTTAGAATTTCCTACCTCTCATTGGGCCAAGAGAGGCTTCCTGCAATACAGAATCAGTCATATCTGACCGGACCAAGAGTCCTGAGAAGACCAAGAAAGCATCTGCGACTCACAAAATCAACTAGTTTGGGTTGACCCAAGAGCAGCTCCCTGAGACACAGAATCTGCCTGTAACAAATAGACCAAGAGCTAAGATTAGACCCAGAAGGGCCTCTTGAACACAGACACAACAAGTACAGAATGGACCAACAGCAACTCACTCAGGCACAGGCATCTCTTATACCAATTAGAGGAGGAGATGGGCAAACGTCAAGGCAGATGTACATACAACAACATAAAGAGCAATACATCAGCACCAGAACCTAGACCTCCTTCAACAGCAAGACCTGAAAATCATAAGACAGAAGAAACAGAAGAAAGCAACCTTAAGAATAGTATCATGAAGATGCTAGAGGCCTTTCAAGAAAAAATGAAAAATGAAATGGAGGAAAAGATAAACAAAAAAGTGGAAGAAATCAGTAAAGAAACTGAGAAAAAAACAAACAAAATATCAGAAGAAATAGAGGAAAAGACAAATAAAAAATTGGAAGAAAGCAATAAATCCCTTAAAGAAAACCATGAAAAAGCAGTTAAACAGGTGAGGGAAACAGTTAAAGACCTGAAAAGGGAAATAGAAACAACAAAGAAGACACAAACAGAAGAAAGGCTGGACATAGAAAATCTGAATAAACAAACAGGGAACACAGATGTAAGCATAACCAACAAAATACAAGAGGTAGAAGAGAGGATCTCAGGTATAGAGGATACAATAGAGGAAATAGATTCATCAGTCAAAGAAAATACCAAAGCCAAAAAAGTCATAACACAAAATGTCCAAGAACTCTGGGACACCATGTAAAGACCAAGCCTATGAATAATAGGGATAGAGGAAGGAGAAGAATACCAACTCAAAGGCACAGAAAATAGATTCAATAAGATCATAGAAGAAAATTTCCCAACTTAAAGAAGGAAATACCTATGAAGATGCAAGAAGCCTATAGAGCACCAAACAGACTAGACCCCCCCAAAGTCCCCTCGCCATATAATAATTAAATAACTAAACATACAGAATAAAGAAAGAATATTAACAGCAGCAAAGGAAAAAGGCCAAGTGACTTATAAAAGCAAAACCCATCAGAATAACACCTGAATTCTCAATGAAGACTTTGAAAGCCAGAAAGACCTGGACAGATATAATGCAGACACTAAGAGACCATGGATGCCAGCCTAGACTAATATATCCACCAAACTTTCAATCATCATAGACAGAGTAAACAAGATATTCCAAGACAAAACCAGATTTAAACAATACCTATCCACAAATCCATCCCTACAGAAAGCACTAGAAGGAAAATTCCAACCTAAGGAAGTCAGATACACACCCACAAAAACACAGACAATAGATAACCCCACAGCAGTAAACCCCAAAGAAGAGAAGTACACAAACATACTGCCACCAAAAGATAACAGGAACTAACAATCATTGGTCATTAATATCCCTTAATATCAATGGACTTATTTCACTTATAAAAATACACAGACTAACAGAATGGAAATGAAAGCAGGACCAATCTTTCTGCTGCATACAAGAAATACACCTCAATTTCAAAGATAGACACTACTTAAGAATAAAAGGCTGGGGAAAGTCTTTCCAATCAAATGGTCTTTAGAAGCAAGCTGGTGTAGCCATCCTAATATCCTGCAAAATAGATTTCAAACTAAAATCAATCAAAAGAGAACAAGAAGGACATTACATAGTCATCATAGGAAAGATCCACCAAGATGAAGTTTCAATTCTGAACACTAATGCCCCAAACATAAGGGCATCCACATATGTAAAAGAAACATTATTAAAGCTTAAGTCATACATTAAACCCCACACGTTAATAGTGGGATATTTCAACACCCCACTCTCACCAATGGACAGATCTGCAAAATTGAAACTTGACAGAGAAATAAGGGATTTAACTGATGTTATGACTCAAATGGACTTAATCTATATCTACAAAACATTCCATCATAAGAAAAAAGAATATACCTTTCTCAGCAACCCATAGAACCTTCTCTAAAATCGACCACATACTTGGCCACAAAGCAAATCTCAACAGATACAAAAAAATGGAATAACCTCCTGTGTTCTATCAGACCACTGTGGTTTAGAATTAAATTTCAACAACAAAAATTACAGAAAGCCTACAATCTCGTGGAAACTTAATAGTGCTCAACTGAATCACCAATAGGTCAAGGAAGAAATAAAGAAAAAAATTAAAGACTTCCTAGAGATCAATGAAAATTAATATAACACATACCCAAACTTATGAGATGCTATGAAAGCAGTGCTAAGAGGATAATTCATAGCAATAAATCCCCACATAAAGGAGTTGGAGAAATCTCACACTAGTTGCTTAACTGCACACATGAAAGCTCAAGAACAAGAAGCAAAGTCACCCAGGAGGAATAGATGGCAGGAAATAATCAAATGGAGAGCTGAAATCAATAAAATAGAAACAAAGAGAACAATACAAAGAATTAATGAAACAAAGAGTTGGTTCTTTGAGAAAATCAACAAGATAGACAAGCCCTTAACCAAACTAAACAAAAGACAGAGAGAGCGAGCAAAGTCATAAATGAAAATGGAGACATAACAACTAACATTGAGGAAATCCAAAGAACCATCAGGTTGTACTTCAAAAACCTGTACTCCAAAGAAACTGGAAAAATCTAAAAGAAGTGGATAATTTTCTGGATAGGTACCACATACCTAAGTAAAATAAATACCAAATAAACTATTTAAATAAACCAATAACCCCTTAGGAAATAGAAACAGCCATTAAAATTCTCCCAACCAAAAAAGCCCAGGAACAGATGGTTTCAGAGTAAGATTCTACCAGATCTTCAAAGACGAGGTAATACCAGTGGTCCTTAAATTGTTCCACACAATAGAGACAGAAGGAACATTACCAAACTCCTTCTATGAGGCTACAATTACCCTCACTTCCAAGCCAGACAAAGATGCAATAAAGAAAGAGAATGACAGACCAATCTCCCTCATGAACATTGATGCAAAAATACTCAATAAAATATTGGCAAACAGACTCCAGAAAAACATCAAAACAATTATCCACCAAGATCAAGTAACCTTTATCCCGGAGATGCAAGGGTGGTTCAACATATGAAAGTCTGACAATGTAATACAACATGTAAACAAACTGAAAGAAAAAAATGCATGATCATCTCATTGGATGCTGAAAAAGCCTTTGACAAAAATCCAACACTCCTTCATGATAAAGGTTCTAGAGAGATCAGGAATACAAGGAACATACCTAAACATAATCAAGGCAATTTATAGCAAGCCAACAGCCAACATCAAATTTAATGGAGAAAAAAACCCAAAACGATTCCACTAATATCAGGATCAAGACAAGGCTGTCCAATCTCCCCATACTTATTCAATATAGCACTTGAAGTTCTAGCCAGAGAAATAAGACAACATAAGGAGATCAAAGGCATACAAATTGGAAAGAAAGAAGTCAAGCTTTCACTATTTGCAGGTGACATGATAGTATACATAAGTGACCCCAAAAATTTAACCAAGGAACCCATACAGTTTATAAACTCCTTCAACAATGTAGCAGAATACAAGATTAACTAAAAAAAATCAGTAGCCCTCCTATATACAAATGGCAAATGGGCTGAGCAAGAAATCTGAGATACATTACCCTTTACAATAGCCACAAATGGTATAAAATACCTTGGGGTAACTCTAACTAAACAAGCAAAGGACCTGTATGACAAGAACTATAAGTCCCTGAAGAAAGAAATTGAAGAAGATATCAGAAAATGGAAAGATCTCCCATGCTCATGGATAGTTAGAATCAACATAGTAAAAATGGCAATCTTACCAAAGCAATATACAGATTCAATGCAATCCCCATCAAAATATTCTTCACAGACCTGGAAAGAACAATACTCAATTTCATATGGAAAAACAAAAAAATCCAGGATAGCCAAAAGAATCCTGTACAATAAAACAACCTCTGGAGGCATCATGATCCCTGACTTCAAGCTCTACTATAGAGCTACAGTAACAAAAACAGATTGATACTGGCATAAAAACTGATAAGAGGACCAATGGAAAAAACTGAAGACCCTGACATTAATCCACACACCTATGAACATATGATTTTCAACAAAGAAGCCAAAACTCTACAATGGAAAAGAAAGCATATTCACAAATGGTGCTGGCATAACTGGATGTCAACATGTAGAATACTGCAAATAGATCCATATCTGTCACTATGCACAAAACTTAAGTATAAGTAAATCAAAGACTTCAATGTAAATCCAGATACTCTGAACCTGACAGAAGAGAAAGTAGGAAGTAGTCATGAATGCATTGGACAAGAGATCACTTCCTAAATATAATGCCAGTAGCACAGACACTGAGACAAACAATCAATCAATGGGACCTCTTGACCCTGATAAGCTTTTGTAGGGCAAAGGACATGGTCAACAAGACAAAATGACAGCCTACAGAATGGGAAAATATCTTCACCATATTTGTCTTTCTGAGTCTGGGTTACCTCACTCAGGATGATTTTTTTCTAGATCCATCCATTTGCCTACAAACCTCATGATGTCATAGTTTTTCTCTGCTGAGTAGTATTCCATTGTGTATATGTGCCACAATTTATTTATCCATTCTCCAGTTGAAGGGCATCTAGGTTGTTTCCAGGTTTTGGCTATTACAAACAATGCTGATATGAACATAGCTGAGCAAGTGCTCTTGTGGTATGATTGAGTATTTCTTGGGTATATGCCCAGGAGTGGTATAGCTGGATCTTGGGGGAGATTGATTCCCAATTTTCTAAGAAGCGCCATATTGATTTCCAAAGTGGTTGTACAAGCTTGCATTCCCACCAGCAGTGGAGGAGAGTTCCCCTAGTTCCACATCCTCTCCAGCATAAAGTGTCTTCAGTGTTTTTGATCTTAGCCACTCTGACAGGGGTAAGGTGGTATCTCAGAGTTGTTTTGATTTGCATTTCCCCGATGATTAGGGATGTTGAGCAATTCTTTAAATGTCTTTCAGCCATTTGAGTTTCCTCTGTTGAGAATTCTCTGTTTAGTTCTAAAGCCCATTTCTCAATTGGACTGTTGGTCGTTTTGATGTCTAATTTCTTGAGTTCCTTATATATTCTGGATATCAGTCCTCTGTAACATGTGGGGTTGGTGAAGATCTTTTCCCATTCTGTAGGCTGTTGCTTTGCCTTGTTGACCGTATCCTTTGCTCTATAAAAGCTTCCCAGTTTCAAGAGGTCCCATTGATTGATTGTTTGTCTCAGTGTCTGTGCTAATGGTGTTATATTTAGGAAGTGATCCCCTATGCCAATGGGTTCAAGACTACTTCCTACTTTCTCTTCTAGCAGGTTTAGAGTAGCTGGATTTACGTTGAGGTCCTTGATCCACTTGGACTTAAGTTTTGTGCACGGTGACAGATATGGATCTATTTGCAGTATTCTACATGTTGATATCCAGTTATGCCAGCACCATTTATTGAAGATGCTTTCTTTTTTCCATTGTACCCTTTTGGCTTCTTTGTCAAAAATTATATGTTCATAGGTGTGTGGGTTAATGTCAGGGTCTTCAATTCGATTCCATTGGTCCATATGTCGGTTTTTATACCAGTACCAAGCTGTTTTTAGTACTGTAGCTCTATAGTAGAGCTTGAAGTCAGGGATTGTGGTGCCTCCAGAGGTTGTTTTATTGTACAGGATTCTTTTGGCCACCCTGGGTTTTTTGTTTTTCCATATGAAGTTGAGTATTATTCTTTCTAGTACCAAAGGCTGAGGGGCCCCCAACTGGATCAGGCCTTCTGAATAGGTGAGACAGTTGATTGGATTGATTTGTTTGGGAGGCATCTAGGCAGTGGTACCAGGTCCTGGGCTCATTGCATGAGTTAGCTGTTTGAAACCTGGGACTTATGCTGGGATTCTTGTCTCAATCTGGGAGGCTGGGACTGGAGCTGCCTGGACTGAGTCTATCACATCGATCCAAGTCCTCAGGGGAGACCTTGATCTGGAGGAGTTTTGAATGGGGGTGGGTGGGCTGGGGCAAGGGGAGGGGCAGGAAGGGAGAGAACAAGGGAATCTGTGGCTATTATGTAGAACTGAATAGTATTGTAAAATAAAATTTAAAAAAATGTGAAAAAAAAGAAGTACACTGAAAGAGAAAAATAAAGTCAAGGCTTTTGAAATTGATGTAATAGAAATAAAAACAAATGAACAAAGATTCAATGAAAGAAAGAGTTGATTCTTTTAAAAGGTCAACAAGAATGATACACATTTAGCTAAATCAATCAAAATAAAGGGAAAGTGTCCAAATTAATTAAATTAGAAGTAAAAATGAAAAATATTATGTCATATATTGGGGAAATTAAGAACTCACAAAGACAAATGTTAATTTTTTATTTCACTAAAATGAAAAATCTAAAGTAATTAACTGAATGAATTTCTATATATAGTGACAGAAAAATTAAATTAATTTGGATTAGGTCATTTCAATGTATCCATAGCAACTAATGAGGTGGAGGCAGCAGTTAAAAATTCCCCAACTAAAAATACATATATATTATGACCAGAGATATTAGTGAAAAATTCTATCTGATCTTCAAAGAAAATCAAAAGCAATGTTCCTCAAATTATTTAGTAAAAGAAAAATGATAGGAACACTTGCAAATTCTTTTTAGAAAGGCAACATTACTATGCTCTGATTAAAAAAAAAATACAAAGATCCACTAAGAAAAAAAAAGAGAAAAAAAGAAAAAGAAACATATTGTCTAATCTCTTTGAAGAACATAGATGAAAAAACTCAATAAAATACTAGCTAACCTAATAGGTACTATGACCAAATGAATTTTATCCTAGAAATATAGGAACAGTTCAACATGCATAAGTCAATGAAGTAATCCATCACAGAGTGATTAAAGACAGAAATGAAAGAGTGATCTCATTTGATGAAGAAGAGGTCATTGACAAGATTCAATATCCATTCATGAGCTAAGTCCAGGAGAATCTAGAAATACAGGGAACATACTTCTATACAATTAATGTAACAGAGGGGAAACCAATAGCCAATATCACCCTAAAAACAGAAAACCTCAAAGCATCATCACTAAAACAAAAACAAGATAAGGGTTTCCATTCTCTATTTCTGATCATTATAGTGTTTGAGGACTTAGCTAGAGCAAAATGACATCTGAAGCACGTAAAGGGGATACTGATAAGAAAGGAAAAATTCAAAGTATTCATATCTGCCAATGATATAATTCTATAAATAAAAGATCATTAAAAACATACCGGAAAACTCATAGAATTAATATATTTAGCCAATTACCAGTGTACATAATTGACACACAAAAAGTTTTTTATATGCAAAGAACAACTATACAAGGAAATATATCAGGAAAACAATTCTATTCATAAGAGTATTGGAAATATATGATGAACCCTAGCTAGCTAATCAAGTGTCTTTGTTAGGGTTTCTATTGCCCTAAAGAGACACAATGACCACAGAAACTCTTATAAAGGAAAACATTTAATTGGGTGGCTTATAATTCAGAGATTCAGTCCATTGTCATCATGGCGGGGGATGTCAGCATGCAAGCAGACATGATGCTTGAGAAAAAGGTAAGAGTTCTATACCATTCAGGCAGAAGGAAGTAAATTGTCTCACTGGGCAAGGCTTGAGCATATGAGACCTCAAAGTCCATCTCCACAGTGACACACTTCCTCCAATAAGAATTTACTTATTCCAAAGCCACAACTCCTAATAGTGCTACTGTCTTTGGGGGCCATTTTCTTTTCAAACCACCACAGCAAGTGAAAATGTTTATGATAAATGCTTTTATACTTTGAAAAACAACATCAGAAAGTATTCCTAAAGATTGAAAAAATGTCATTCATTCTACCAAAAGCAACCTGCAAATTTAACTCATTCTTCACAAAAATTCCAACAAAATCCTTGTCATAAATGTAAACATTCTTAAATTTCATGTGGAAGCAAATAAACAAAAATCTGGGTTAGCCAAAACAATCATGAATTGTAAAAGAATTTCTGGAATTATCAACATTGTTTATCTTAAATTACGTTACAGAGATATAATATGCCAATAATATAAAACAGATATATTGGCCAATGTAATAAAATCAAGGTCTAGGACATAAATCCACACAGTATGACCACCTGAGTTTTTACAAAGAGGCCAAAATGGTCTTGGGGTATCTTGTGTCAATTCTAGGCTTTCACATTTTGTCATGATGGTGTCTTTTTTTCCAGTGTATTTTTACCAGAGGGACAAAGGGTAGACAATAAGAGAAAAATACAGAGGATAGAGGAAGAAGGAGAAGACAAAAGGAACAAAGAAGAGATATTATTGCCTCTAGAGGGACAAATGACTACTTCTAGATATAGAGTAGACAGATGTGGCTCTCATGCAAATGACAGTTTTTAAAGGGAAAAATGGAAACCTTATGTTAGGATAAGTTGGTTTGTTTTGATTGAGCATGTTAATTAGAGTATCCAAAGAAGGGCTTTTGATTGCTATCAATATTTTGATAGTTGGACTTTGGTTGGTCAGCCTCAGGAGGTTGAAGTGGCCAAATAAGGGGATAGACGTTGGTGTCTAGCTTCAGGAATGTAATATAAGTTTAGTAAGGCAGAGGAAATGAGGGAAGGGCAAAGCATGCAAGAGCCATGCTATGGTCTACAAGAGCCCTTCAAAATGGTGGTGATCAAACTGGATAACTGAATATGGAGGATAAAACTAGATCCCCATCTCACAACCCAAATAAGATCCAACTTCAAATGGATCAAGGACCTCAACATAAAGTCTGATACCCTGAATCTGATAGAGGGAAATGTAAAGCATACGTTTGAAGTCAGTGGCACAGGTAAAGTGTTTCTGAACAGGACTCCAGAAGCAGTAATTAACACCAACAGCTGACAAATAGGACAACATGAAAAAGAGAAAATCTTCTATACAACAGCAGGTAGCATAACAGGATTTTAAAAAAAGCTTTGAAAGCTACACATTGAATAGGAGATTGGAATCTAGAATATGTAAAGAACTAAAACATTTAAATACACACACACACACACACACACACACACACACACACACACGCACACACACACACATGCACACGCACACACACATGCACCAATCTTTAAATGCAGAAGGGGCCTAAATAGAGAGTTCTCAAAAGACAAAACATAATGAGCTGAGAAATATTTTTTATGTTCAATAAATACCCTTAGCCGCCAGGAAAATGCAAATTAATCTACTTTGCAATGTCTTACACAGTGAAAATGGCCAAGACATATAGACAGTTAGATAGATAGATGCTAGATGCTAGATAGATAGATAGATAGATAGATAGATAGACAGACAGACGGGAGCAGATGACAGAAAGTTTGTGCCAAATGCAGGATGTAGTTAGAAATTTTCCTGTGTCCCACCTGATCCCATGGCCACTCAGTCCCAAGTAAACACACAGAGGCTTAGAATAATTGCAAACTGTATGACCTTTGGCTCAGGCTCATTTTTAACTAGCTTTTATAACTTAATTCAACCAGTTTCTATTAATCTATGTTTTGACATGTGCCTCAACTTATTCTCTCACATCTTGCTTCTCCTTGTGGTAGCTTGAAGCTTCTGCCTAACTCTACCCTTATTCATCTCCATCTTCAGTTTGAATGTATTACCTAACCTTATTCTGCCTCACCATTGGCCAAACAGCTTTATTATCAACTAATGAGAGCAAACCCTATTCACACTGCACAGAAGTATATTTCACAGCACTTCCATTTTCAGCCTAATCAAAAGGAAGGTTTTTAACTTTAATATAGTAAAATTATATATAACAAAACAGCTATCAAGCAAGAATTACAGTTACATTATCTGCAGTTATATTACTATTAACAATTACTATTGTATTTGGTAAAATTAAAGAAAATATTCTATTATCTATCCTATATAGCTAGAAGTTTCTCCAGTCCTACCTGGGCCATGCAGTACCATGGTATGCTTATAAAATAATCACACAGAAGCTTAATATTATTTATAACTGTGTAGCCATTAGCTCAGGCTAACTACTGACTAGCTCTTACACTTAAACTCAGCCCATTTCTGTTAATCTATATGTCCCCACATGTTCCATGACATTACCTATGTGTCATTACATGCTGCACCTTGAACAGTGGGCTGGCGTCTCCTCATTCAGCCTTCCTCTTCCCAGAATTCTCCTTGTCTGCTTATCCTGCCTGTACTTCCTGCCTGGCTACTAGCCAATCAGCATTTTATTAAACCAGTGTACAAAAGCATTACCCCACATCATTCCCCCTTTCTGTTTAATTAAAAGGGAAGGATTTAACTTTAACATAGTAAAATTACCTATAATTGAACAATTATCAAGCAAGAATTACAGTTATAATAGCTAGTCTATTTGTATTTGGAAAAATTATAGAAAATATTCTATCTCTCCAGTATTTGTGAGTCCAAGGTTTCATATTTGCCTTATTTCCTATCAAAACAAAGGAAAACCATAATTATAACTATCTAGTCTTCAACTACATTAAAGACCCCAGATGTATATAATATTACCTAAATAAACAGAAAGAGCATCATAAGGAACTTCCAAAACTCTGGAAATGACAGAGACAGCTGGCTGCCTGGACAGTCACCCAAAGTTCCTTTGCAATATTGGGGCACTAATTCTTCAGCCTACAGGCCTAGAGTCTGTCAACTCACATGTTTTTTAAAGTCACTTGTTTGCACTTCCTGTTTTGCTAGGTAATATTATTTCCTTTTTTGGGTCTCTGAGGAGTTGAAGAATAGATAGTTATAGTTAGAATTTTCCCTGTTAAGAAATTCAGAAAAGAAACTCACTAAGAGGTGTTAAATATATAAGTTTGAAAGATATCATAAGATAGTTTTCTGTTGGTAATAAAAGTTAGGATAGAAAGTGAATTAAGTACATTTTGGACTCACCAAAATAGAATAGATAATTGAATGTTTTCTCTGAATTGGTCAATGCAAATGTACTAGATATTGTTGATGTATCTATTGCTTGTATATATTGTATATAGTTATTGTACTTATTTTATACGGTTTTTCTTATATTAGTTATATATTTTTTTTATTTTTATTAGACAAGAAACAGGGAAATGCTGTAGGATAATGCTTTTGTACACTAGTATAATAAAATGCTGATTGGCCAGTAGCCAGGCAGGAAGTATAGGCAGGTCCAAGAGAAAGAGGAGAATGCTGGGAAGAGGAAGAGCAAGTCAGGAGATGCCAGCCTGCTGTCCAGGGAGCTGCATGTAATGGCACATAGGTAAAGCCATGGAACATGTGGCAATACATAGATTAACAGAAATGGGCTGAGTTTAAGTGAAAGAGATAATCAGAAGTAAGCCTGAGCTAATGGCTGAGCAGTTTTAACTAATATAAGCTTCTGTGTTTACTTGGCTCTGAACTGCTGTGGACCAAGTAGGACATAGAAAAACTTTCAGTTACAATCCTATAATTATGATTCTAGAATTTTATATCTAATTTACCTTTTATCATAACTAAGGAAAACTATAACTATCTAATCTTCAACTCCATCAAAGAACCCAGAAGGATATAATATTACCTGCATAAATGGGAAGTACATTATAAGCAAGTTCCAAAATTCTAGAAATGACAGAAACAGCTAGCTGCCTGGACTGTCACCCAAAGTTCCTCTGTAATGTTGAGGTATCCATCTTCGGCCTACACATTTAGAGTCTCTGGAAGACATTTTTGTGAAGTAGGAAATTTAAAAGATTGTCTTGCCTATTGGCAAAGTCCATCAGTCACTTTCCTCTGAGTCCTGCAGAATGTCTGGCAGTATCTTCTAGGAAGCAAGAACCTGAAGGACCATCTCTCCATATTTAGGAAAAGTTTAGTCGTCTTTTTCTATGGATTCTGTATGCCCAGATTATACAACATACTGTCAAGCAGTGTAGTCAAGAGAAGTTTCTTGCCCAAATGTACAGTTTTGCCAAGAAGGAGATAAATTCCACATGGGATGTCTTTGATGCACATATTCCTCCTTGAAGTAAACTGAAGCTACCAGGAGCAGACACGTCTCACTGTCCAGAAAAGCCTGAGTTTTTAAAATATTTTAAATGCTATATTCTGTAGGTCTTTGAAGTCTTTGAAGATTACCTACCTAATTGGAATATATCCATGTATACCTAGAAAACATAGTTAACATAACTGTAAGTTTGATTATCATAGTTGAGTACTTATTAATCTGTATCTTTTAATTATACATTACAATTTTAAATGAGTTGTGTAAACATAATACCTTAAACAAGAGTAGAAACATACAGAGAGTATAACAAAATTAACTTTAAGTTTGTATCAATAAATTAAAATCCATAGCAATGTAAAACATTTCAAACAAGCTGTTGTTCTTTAAAAGTAGATTCAATAATATACCTTTTCATCCTATCATATCTATATTATCTTTTCTTATTTATAAAGAGATTGCATTTATAATAAACCCCTTTAAATAAAAATAAACATTTATAAACAATATTTGGGGAGTTTGGGCATAGCTTTTCATACTATTTCCTGCTCATTGGGGGCACTGGCATTCTTATGGGGATTCTAGAAAATTCAACATAATAGTCAAGTTGTGGGAAGATCAGCTATAACCTTTGTGGATAGATACGATCTGTCAAGGTTTAGGAGGTCTCACTTGATCAAATCTAATTGATTTTAGTCTGGAACAAATTCACAGACTCTTGCTTCCTGAAGAAACAAAAGCTTTGGTCTTTGATCATTTATAGAAGTTTACCAAAACACTTGTGTTCTGGCCTCCTCTGAACTTTTTGTTATATCCACAAAAGCTGTTCTATCCTCAATCACATCCAGAAGAGTACAGTTTTTAAAAGGCATTAAGTCCTTTAATTGCTCTGTGAATGAGTTTCTTCGATGTTGATGAGTAATGATTGAATTAAATTTGATATTGGGACCTACTTAGGGTGTTTCCCAATGGCAAATGGTTATCTTGTCTGTTCCTTGTTAATCTTCATCTATTAGTCCAATTCCCACTGCCAGCCTTTGCCACACCTTCTGCATACTCCAGAAGTCTGGGGTCTTTGATTTGGATTATCTCTAGATAAAAACATTGTTTCTAGGAATACATTGTCTACAATTCCTTTTCAGATGACCTTACCACATTTAAAACGTTTGACAGTTTGATTTTTCAAAAAAATTTTAGAAATCACTTCTCTTAGCAAAGTATCATCATAAGTGTGAGATCCAATGTCAGCTGTATTTCTAATCTATTTATCTATGGGTGTTGATCTTGTTTTTGGAGGCTGAATCACCCATTTGTATTCTGAATTAGTATTTTCAAAAGCCAAAGATTCAATGAATATTTGTCTAACTTTTGGATCTGATACTATTCTATTTGTAGCTGTAGAGAATCTTTGCAAAAAATCAGTGAAGGCTTCTTTTGGGCCTTTTATACTTGCAGTAAAGTGCCAGAGACCAGCCTCAGCAGTTTCTGTGGTCTGAAGGATGGGATACCTGGAAGGTGCAGTAATGACTCAGAGACAGTGTTCGAGCAAGCTGACAGGTCACTTTGGGTTTCTGCAGTTGCTAAGTAGTTGTTCTCTGCTACAGTTTCTTTAGCTTTCCTAGCTTCTCTAAATTCTCTTAGCTTCTCTTATTCTCTTAGCTTCTCTAACTTCTCTTTTTGTTCTGGTAACCTCAGTCTTTTATTATCATAAGTAAAGGGGGAACAGAAAGAAAAGGGGAAATCACCCAATAGAAAATGTTCTCATAATTCCAAAGGTTATTCTTAGAAAATCACCAATATATTCTTCATCATCTTTTACTAAACACAGAAACTATCCCAAACTTAACACCAAAGCAAGCATAATCTATTTTTACAATCTTCTGAGCACTTGAACCAGAGGCTAGCAACACATGCAATTTCATAAAAAAAAATAGTAAAAATATAATCAATGTACCAAACAGTCATTTCCTTCTCACACATCCTGCTCCGACCTCAGGACCTCTGCAGCTGCCTAAGTTCCTCCTCAGCCCTCTGCAAATACAAAGCCCCATGGCTGGTGGGCCACAATGACCTCGGACAAGAAATCTGTCCCTGCAAGTCAGCAACTTCTATCCTTCTATATCCCAACAATTCCGAGGAAGACTTAATCTATTTTTAGAGTTTTCTTGAAAGGAAGCTCACCTTTTCTGGCAGCTCCTTTTAATCTAGGAACCCAATAAAGCCTATAGCAATCACTCCATCAATTGCCACATTATCTTCACACTCCTTCAGGGGGAATAAAAAATATCTGGATCAAAGTTGCCATCTCCCTTTCCTGGTAGAGGCTACTATTTTTCTACTATTCTAGGTTCCCACACTTTTAGTTTGTCATCCCATCTATATGTTACTCCATCCACAGTCTTCACCCAATACCCCTTAGGGTCCCAAGTTTTACACAATGCCTTTGGAATATCCTCAGAACCTGAATTATTCATCATGGCCAATTTGAGTCTAGTGTGTTGATATACATCATACCATGTGCTATAGTTGACCACATATTCAGTACAGTTTATCCAAGCCTGAAAAATCTTCCCCAGGCTGCAGTTTCTTGTTCATGAACTGTATAACTGCCTTAACCCCAGCCCGGGTGATCATCTCTGTATAATTTCCCATAAAATTTACTTCACTTCTATCCTGTATCACAGAAATCACCATTGATCTAAGAACACAGAACATGAAGATTAGATAGAAGAAAAAGACTAGTATTATAAGAAGTATTTATAAAGAGGAGGACATGACATGTGTATGCCATAAAGCATGACCTTGGGATACATAGGCATTTCTGCCTTGGCCCTCTAGAGGCATGCTAAGCAGAAGATCTGGAGGTGAACATACAGAGGGTTGATGGTCCACAATATCAGGTCACCTTAGCTCCAATCTCTGCTGGCAGCATGTCAGCCATCTTATATGCCATCGCTGGCAGTAAAGGATGCAGATCTCTTTCCTGATTCTCCAACCTTGTCCCAAGCATTCAAAGCTGCTAGATGACATAGGACCAAGGTATGGTCATCAAATCCAAACCGTCTTTGCAAATCAGCGCACTGACCTTCACTGAGAAATTTATTTTGGGAAATACCAATACCTTTAGCCCTGTTTCATTTTTGGATGGCCCTAGCTTCCTCTTTCTACCATATTTTCCATTGTAACTGAGGACTAGCTTCCAATATTGCTATGGCTAATTCCTTCCGGTCTTGGGGTATAATTGTGTTCTGATGTGTCCATGAATTTAACATCTGATTCAAATAGGATGAATGCATACCTTAAGAAACAATTTCTTCCTTAAATCTCCTCAAATCTAGCATTTCTGTAGGATTCCAGCTAACTTCTGCATGACCTTGAATGTGCCTATCATATGTGGTCATTCTTGTGTGGTAACTGGATAAACTAAGGTCTGAATTACTCTGTCTATGTCTGAATATTTTTCTTAGTTTCATTAGTAGATCTTTAATGCCTGTATCTTGTCAATATTAAGTCTTTTCTAAGGCTTGTATAATATCAGTCAATATTTCATATTTGGCACTTATCAAACCACATTTTAGGGATAAATATGAATCACCAAACTGATAGTAATTATAAATGGACATTATGTCAATGCCAGCTAAGTCAGTTATTCCTTCACTTTTCAATTTTCAAGCCATCCATTGTGGCCCCAAACAGAGTCTTAACTCCCTGCATTGTAATATGCCCCATTCTTAATGTGGGAGAGAGTCAATATTACTTTACTCACTTCTTAAGGACTTCCCATATGTCTCACCTATTCTGAGGACTTTTCAGTTTGTACACAGCCACAGTGGCATTGACAGCAGAGCTGTGATGAAGGTGGGAGTGGGAATAGAAGATGGAAAGGGTTGATGGGTGGAATTGGGTGGGAGGGCATGGCACCTGCAGCTGCTTGCATGCAGTAGGGGTTGAGGGTGCAGGTGGTTGGGCCACAGTGGGAGGCCAGGGCACACAGAGGAATATTCTGTGTGCACATGGGGAGGACTAGTGGGTGTGTGGGTGTGGAGGTTTAACTTCAGCAGAAACCTGAACAGGCCTTGCAGTTGGAATGGGCTTTGTGCCTACTGTGTGTGCTTGCAGCCCCCTGCAGCAGATGCAGGAAGACCACTGTGGGAAAAATCCCAAGATCCGTGGTGTTATGGAGAAGTGGCAGCTTCAAAAGCCACTGGGTGATCTCATGCCACTTGTTGGACACCCGATGAACTATTTATCTAAATTGTTCTCTTATCAGTAAGACTCTGGTGTCAAATATCAGGGCAAAAAAATGATAGATCAAAGAAGTGGCAGAGGAGTGACCACCTATCCTTCCTTTATACTCTCCAGATCGAAGAGAGTTTGAAATCTCCAAATCCCTCCCTTCTCTTTCCGGTGAATCTTCTCTATCCATATTCCTGGCTTCTCTGTGACTAATTCCAGTCCACTAGTCGCTGACTCCATCCTGATTCAAGCTTAAATTTATTAACAGTCTCAGGTGTCTCAGTAAAATCAAATACCCTGCAATAGTCAAGCTTTGTACATAAGTGCACATGATATTGGCTTTGTAGCTTTGGAAAATGCAAGAGCGATGGGGCCATAAAGGAGTTTGCAAAACGATTTCAGGTGAAAACTTTGGCTACAAGAATCTGTATGTGCTGCAGGTAGTAAAAGTGGAGCACTAAGGTTACAGCCCAAATGATTCCATCGTAAGATCTAGATGATACATCTGGAGCTTCAGAATTTGGTGTTTGCTATGCTAGGGTTTGATCTTACTTTGGTCCTGTTTTGCCCTGTTCTCCCCCAATTCCTTCCTTTTGGGATAAGAATATTTAATCTGTACCATTATATATTGTAAATATAGAACTTGGTTTTGTTACTTTTTAAATTATTTTAAAGATGGTTTTTAGTCTCAGAAGATGCTTCCATGTTTAGACCATGTTGGGATGATGAAAGACTATGTGGACTCTGTCCATTGCTCAGATAAAAAACACTCTGACCTAAAAGAACTTAGAGGAGGGCAGGGCTTGTTTCACTTTACAGTTCCAGACCACAGTTGAGAGAAGTTGGGGTAAGAACTCAAAGCAGGAGGGTAAAGGCAGAATACATGGAGAAATGCTGCTTGCTGACTCTCTGCCTTGCTCACTAACTTCCTTATGCTGGCTAGGACTACCTGACCAGGGACAGTGCTGCACAGAGTGGGCTGGTCCCTCCTGCATCAATTAACTTTCAAAAAAAAATCCCTCAAAGACACACTAATAAACTAGCCTGAAAAATAAAGACAATTACCTCAATTGAGATTCTTATTTATTTCAGGTGATTCTAGGTTGTTTCATGCTGACAGTTAATGCTTATTAGGACAGGAACTCAATGGGCTCAAGCCTTATTTAACTGGGCTACTGCTATCACTCTTAGCTATGGATGAAGCATAGAGGGAAAAAGGAGAATGTGTAAAATTGGGAATTTATAAATAGAGTAGTTTGAAATGAAAAGAATGAATGTGGTAGAAATGAGTGTTTGACTCATAAAGGTAAAACTGTTAGAGTTGAAGAGGCCTAAGGGGCTAGAATATTAAAATATCCAACTTAGCAGAAAATGTGAAGAAGACAAGGTTGACAGAAAAATGATGAACTAGGAGCAGAATCTTAACTCGATTTAGAAAACTGACTGGAAGGGAAATGGTAATGGAAGGTTTTGCTGTTCTTTCTTTTCTTTTTGCTTTTTTTTTTTTCCAGAATAGTCCTATTCTGTAGCTCAGTATGTCAACCAGACTGGCCATGAATTCAGGTTATCCTCCTGCCTTCCTCCCCCTCCCCCTCCCCAAGTACTGGAATTAAAGTTGTGTGACACCATGCCCAGAAAAAATGAGTTTTAAATTATGTCTAGGTGGTGTGTACCATAATCTCCATCTCACCGTCTTCCAAAGGCCCATGTATTAGGGAATTAAGACACAAATTGGGAGGTGGTATAACTTTACAGGAGAAGCCTACTGGGAGGAATTTAAGCTGCTGCACTTGTCTCTTGAAAATGATTATGGAACCCTGGTCTCCTCTTCTCTCTTGTGTCCTGGCCACAAGGGAAGAGTACTGGATTGCCACATGTCTCCATCTATCAAGAGGCCCCAGGACAAAGGGATACCTTCAAGATTATCAAGTGTCATATGCCATGAAACATTTTAATTAGACAACTAAATTTAGTTGATGAAGGGCTCTCTAGCAGGTCCAAGCATTTCAGGCAGGTTTGCCCACTCCACTTCCCTCTCCCTTGCTAAACCGTTAGATTACATAACTAAAGCTAGCTACTAAGGTCTATTCCCTTATTTGGCCACTGACTCATTCCTGGAAAAAAAAAAAAAACCATCCATGTCCAAAAGCAATGAAATCAACCATTTATTTACCAAATTCTCCAAAGAAGTCAGTCAGAATAAACTTTCCCTTTGTTTCAAAATTTGTTATTTGGCTATAGTGGCTAATATGTCCAATCAGGACTTACCAACTCATCCTAGCACAGACTCTCTCTTCTTCTCCTTAAAAACCCACTCCTGCGGAAACACCTGCTGCTTGCTGTCTGTCTCTGCCTGATTCAGAGGCAGGACCGTTTATGTCAAAAGGCCCTAACGTGATTCTAAGCCCCTGAGAAAGAAAACCTCACAATATAATAGCGCTCTCTCTCTCTCTCTCTCTCTCTCTCTCTCTCTCTCTCTCTCTCTCTCTCTCTGTGTGTGTGTGTGTGTGTGTGTGTGTAAGAGAGGAAGAATTTTTTTCACTTCTTTGTACAGTATAAGTTAACTAAAAATGTTTTTAATTTAAAGTTCAATTTTAAAATGTTTATTGAGTATCTAATGAGAAGAAGAGGCTATGATGAGCATTCAGCTACGTTATTACAAACAATTAAGGCTTTGGAAATCCTGAAAGTGTATATTCTGGTAGATGGATGATTGATTCTCAAAACCACTCTTTCAATGAATGGGTGTCCAACTTTCCATGAACATTTCCATTACAGTGCTGTGAGATACAGGAAAACTGAAAGCATTTTGCCTTTTTTTTTTTTAATCTGCCATAACCTAACTTGATGCTTTGTCTTTCTAGTTGATTTTAATGAATCAAGAAATGAATTTCCATACTCTAGAATACAGATCTTAAGAGGATGATGACTCACGATTGTAGACAATTGTGATGAAATCCATCAAGATAGCATAAATGTCACCAGAAATTTGCTACCAAGTATACCTGACTGATTCTCCCTCAGTAATGAAAACATGACTTTCTGCTCTAAAGAAACTTGCCTTGCATTTTCTAACAAACAAAACAAAAGCAAAAATAAACAAAAACAAGTATTTTGTCTCGTTCATTGGTAAACTTTGAAACAAACATGGGCATTGTCTCTCTTTCCTTGTTTTTCTGTGTCTCTGTTTCTTTACCTCTCATTCATACACACACACACACACACACACACACACACACACACACACACACACTCCTCTTTTGAACTACTGGGGGAAATGCCATTTTTTTCCCTCCTTCTCAATCTGTGTAAGCTTCTCTTTGTAGTAAAATCAAGATGTCTATTGCCACTACTTTCCCAAGACCTGAAAACTGTCACTGAATTTTAATACTGAGATTCTTCAGCTTCTAGCTTCGCTATCAAGGTAACACAGGGGCTTTGTCCTTTTTTTTCCCTCTACTCACATGGAGATGCAAACACATTAAGCAGTACAGGAGTGCATTACATCCACACTTGTCTCCTTGGCATCAACACACAAGATCCTCTGTGATAATGAAGAGGGTAATTAGTCTATAATTAGAAGTTAATGACAAATCTATAAAAGAAATTTCAGAATATTGACAAAGGTTTTTCTTGAACTGACATTTCTATGTATAGTTAATTAATTGCTGATCTCAAAATTGGGTCACTGAAAATGTGGTGTTCTGATGTCTAGCAATTTTTCATCTAGAAAACATTTTTTTTAAAAAAGTCAGACTATACCTTTAAATAATTTCTGTGTAACTAAGTTCTACAGTGAAAGAAAAGAAAACCCTGCAAGACAGTTACTACAGTTGTGAGTAAATAACTTTCATATAATGGACAAATCAGTGTGTCACTTTATGGATAACTGGATAGACCCACTCACCCTCTCTCAAATGATATTTGCACCTCAGTTCCTTAATATAGCCAGTTAATTAGAAACAGCTCCAATTTTGCTATAGAAATATGACTAATAATTGACAACAAGAAAAGAAACAGGCCATATATTTTTGTTAAGTATATATACATATATATATATACTTAACATATATATGTGTACATATGTATACAATGTATATATATACATACATTTACATATGTGTGTACATACATGTATATACACATATATATACACATAAGTAAATGCACACACATAAGCAGATAGATAGATAGATAGATAGATAGATAGATAGATTCTATTTTTCAGTACCCATGACACTGTTCTAGGATTTAATGCATGGAGATCCAGTATGGTTTTCATAGGAAAGGACTAGTATGGAGTTACATCGATGTTACAATCACTAACACTAAATATATTAGTTACAGTTAATGCCATTATCGTTCTGGCTAAACTAGGTTGATCATACCACCTGTAATCTTTTATGTCGATTTCTTAGAGAAATTTTCTGAGAAGAAATATAATGTGAAATGCTTCCTAAGGCTTCAATGACAGAAAATGATCATATTGCTCTGGATTGGGACTTAAGCTTGAAAAGCACTCATTTTTCACATTATATTCCAGTTCAGGTAACAGCTGTAGCAAGTATGGCAGACAATTTTATTCCATAGCTTGAGCATTTGATATAGAAGAATGCTCTATACAGTGACATTGTTGATATCAGCTCCCAATTCAGAAATAGTGGTACTCTCTAAATTGCTTACCCCCTCCTATTTTCAATGGAAAGCCATTTGGTCATGATATTATAATTCTCATGCTATTTAATAAGAGTCTAGGAATACTCTATGCCATAGCGTTAGGCTGATGCTCCAAAATATCATTGTTGTGCTGATTCCAACGTTCTACATTTGTGATTCAGATCCTACAATACTTCAGGATTCCTTGTGCATAAATAAACAATTTTGCTGTCTATGCTTTTCTAACTTTTTTTTTTATTCCTGTGATAAACACCATTACCAAAAGTAACTTGGAAAAGAAAGAGTTTATTTTGCTTATACAATGTGGTCACAGTCCATAGTTATGGAAAGTCGGGACAGAAACTCAAACAGGATCAGAGGTAATAACAATGTAATAAATATGTCTACTGGCTTTCATAGCTTGCTCACCTTGCTTTTGATATAACCCAGAATCATCTACCGAGGATTGGTACCACCCAGAGTGGCCTGGGTCCTTCCACATAGATCATTAACTGAGGAAATTCCCAATAGAGTTGCCTACAGGACAGTCTGATGGAGACATCTTCTCAATTAAGTTTCCCTCATCCCACATGATTCTATATCAAGTTGACAAAAAAAAAAAAAAAACACTAACCAATACTCATTTCCAGATATTCTGAAGTTCCTGTCATTATATGATACTATTTAGTACTTCTCTTAGGTATGAGGAATCTAAGTCATGTAAAGATTCTATAACTTATCATGCCATATTACTCTATGGTCTTTGTTTCAGTTCCTGCCTCCTGGTTTCTCTTTTAAACTCCTGCCTTGGTTTTCCTAGATGATCGACTCTAACCTGTAATATGCAACAAACTCTTTACTGCCCAAGTGGCTTTTGGTCATTGAATCAATTCCAGCAACAGAAATAAAACAATGATATCAAATAAATACAAAGTTAGGAATCAAATCTAGGATGATGTCAAGAACTGTATGTTAACTACTTCCTCATATAGTCTTCTGTGTTCCTTAATTTGTGGCCTTGAGCATCAGCACTGACTACACATCAGAAGTTTTCAGAGACTTATTAAGACTGAAGGGTGCTGAACACTCTTCCATCAAATATTTTGCTTCAGTACACATAAAATTGAATCAAGTTTTAAATTAAGGTGATATTTTTAATGGCTGGCCAGGATCACGAGCTACTGACCTTGGTAAGTGATAAAGAACAGAATCTCAAACTGACATATTGTTCATCATTTGCTTAAAATATTTTTTTCTAATTATAGTTTTATATACCACATAAAATGCTGGACTACTACAGAAAATAAATAAAATCTTTTGTTTTAGGGCACATAATATAGATGAAGGAGCCAGACAGTACATACACACACACACTTGCACACACAGGACAGAGAGAGAGAGGGGGGAGGAAGAGAGAGAGAGAGAGAGAGAGAGAGAGAGAGAGAGAGAGAGAGAACATACACTCCATAGGAACAGTGAAATGTGCTATGTAGGCAAAACACCAAAGATTGAGGCAATAGAATCTCAGATGGTCAAAGCAGTCTACCCTGATTGTCACATTTGAGTAGTATCCCTGACTTAATTAGGGTTTTTATTGCTGTGAAGAGACATCATGAGCACATCTACTCCTATAAAGTAAAACATTTAATTGGGGTGCCTCACTTACCGTTTCAGAGGTTCAGTCCATTATCATCGTGATGGGGAGCATGGTGGCACACAGGCAGAAGTGATGCTGGATCTGAGAGTGTTACATCTTGCAGGCAACAGGAAGTCAGCTTAC